>NC_132787.1:54082790-56582790 GCF_048418805.1 Vulpes vulpes | reverse complement strand
ATAAAAATTTGTCTCCGTGTGTGGCAGAAACTAAAACACTTGTTGTCAAAGACTCTAATGAGCACCAAGACCAAACACAAATAACTAAATTAAGATACACTTATTTATCTCAATGCCTGCCCTTGTAATGATTTGTTAATTCCTAACACCTAGATCAATCAACATCTATTTTTCCTAATCCTGCTTATACTACTAGGAAAAAAAAAAAAAAAAACAATTAGTAATTATCCTGTCTTCTGCCAAGACAAATTCATGTTTTCGACTAGGCCCTCCATCAACCCTATTAGGAAACTGTTTTAATAATTCTTGGGTGACTCTCTATACTATACCATATAGCATCTGTGGTAAACATCCTCCAAGCTATCCTTCAATGATACCTGCTTCCTGATATCTATGCCCCTGTATAGCTGCCTCCTATTATGAATAGGGCTGACCCATGTAACCAACAAGATACTGCAGAAATGACAGTATACGCCTTCCAAGGATGAGTCATAAAAGATATTGTGCTCTTTCTTGAAGTGCTTGCTCTGGAGGAATTAGCTTGCATGATGCGGGACACTCAAGCAATCCATGAAAAGGCCCCCGTGGGAAGAACTTGAGGGTTCCTGCCAACAACCAGTATCAATGCCCAGGCAGGTGAAGGAATCACCCTGGATCTTCCAGACTTAATTGGGCTTCAAATTACTTCAGCCCAGCTGACATCCTGATTGCAACCTCATGAGAAACCCTCATGAGCCAAAACCACAAAACTAAGCTGCTACTGAATTCATGATCCATACAAATTGCCAGTAATAAATGCTTATTTGCCTACTATATTCATTCCTTTATTCAAGTATTGCTAGTTGTGGAGACTCTAATGGAACAGAAAGACTCACAAAGAGCACACAAATGCATAATCACAGAAATAAATACATAGTATCTGTGAGAAGTATTCTGTAAAGAACAAGGTGGAAGGCTAATTTAGATTTGGAGAAGCAGAGAATGTCTCTTCCAGAAAGTGATGGTTGAGATCAAAAGTAGAAGGGTTTTACAGAGGTAAGGGCACATCTAGGTGCCATACTTTAAAGCCTGCCAAATTGCCTTTTTTTACGCATTTTACTGCACTTCACCAGCTCTCCTCTAAAAAAATGTCATAACTCTCCCTTCACAATATCTGACCTCTCCTTCCCCTTGGTCCTCCTATTCTCAAAAAAATTTCCTACCCCATTTCTTCTTCAGACACCCACAAAACTCCTTGTTCCACCATTCACCTTTATAGGCATAAATCTGTTTTGCAATTCTATTTCCTTTTCTCTCATTCATTCAACCTACTCCAGTTTTGCTTCCGTCTCTGGTAACGATGCTAAAACTGCTTTTTCAAGGTCTAACAAGGACTAAACAAATGTCAAATCCAGAAACTTTTAGTTGCATTAATTATTGATCATTCTTTCAAATTCTATTACCTTCTTTGATGGTACACTACTGGTGATTCTCCTATATCTTTAATCACATCTTGTCCATATATATAATTTGTTGGACCTTCTTTCCAGATCCTAAAAGTCACTGTGACCCATAAGATATTGGGTACTAAATGAGTAATAAATACAGTTCAGAGCTCTCATAGTTTAATGGCATTATAGAAAGTGTCATGGCATTTGACAAAGGGTAAATTCCTTTTAAGCTCCATCTCTGAGCAGAAATTGATTTTTCTCACCAAAGAGAGATTTAAATCTTCCCTTTTCTCCAACACATCAAAGCCAAGGGCATCCTGCCTAGGGCAGGAGGAAAATCTGATCCCTGATGTTTAAGGTATAGTGGTTCTTAACATTCTTAGGGCCACTGACTCCTTTGAGAATCATATAAAAGGTCAAGACCTTTTTACCATCCAAAATGTGAGTACATGATGAGCCCACACAAGCACGGAGTTGCAAATAAATTTGAGAAGGTTCCCAGACTCAGAATGAGAACCTCAGTGATAGGAAGAACACAGAGTGCTCAGGTGAGGGAGGGGGAAAGGGTAGAGTAATCTATAGCTAAAGCCAGAATTTTGGTTAACAGTAAAGAGGAGCAAGACTTTCCACTATCAGTTGATCAGTTCTGTACTTTGAACAGCTTTATAAGCAAACACTAAATCCTAGTATTAAAGGCTCCTGAGGCAAGACATCTATATGTTCAGAATCAAAAAATTCTACATGAGACAAACATAAAATTTCAGAAGGGATCATACCTATTTCCTCAGCCATACTATGTTCAGGGTTACCTTTAGTATCTTCATGAATGAGGACCTAAATACAAAGAGAACACTCTCTATATCGTTTATAATTCAAATGCATTATGAGTATAAACCATTCTCGTTACCCTGCGGCTCGTCTTTTTTCTCAATATTGTCAACGTTTAGGTTAAATGCTCCTTTTTTCTTTTTTTAAACAAATCTTCCAATCTTTTAATGTAAGAAGTCCTCTAAATAATGCTTTATATGAATAACTGGATTGGCTAGAGAGGTTTTTATTGTTTAGGACTAAGTGGAATCAGGCAAAATACCCTGGATCATGTCTCGGCATAACCTGGCTTTTGTCTGGATAAAAAGAAAATGGTATCATTTAAAAGAGAAAAACAGGAACTTTAAATCTGTTTGCTTGTTCTTCAATATGCTTACATTGATTAGACAGACCTGGATAAAAGTATGAAGAGAGCTGTCCATGCTTTTGACCATTAATTACCAGCTCTCTTTCACTGTGTTTGCATTAATTACAGGCTTGCATTCTTTATGCCTTGTATTCCAATATTTAAAACTTCAGGGTACATTAGATATTTGTGTATAATACCTTCATCCCAACATCAAATCTATTATAATATTTAAAAATCATTCTACGCAAAAGGAAATAACTTTTTTTTTTTAAAGTTACTTAGGTTGGGGAAACAAACTGAAGCCGTTAGATAGGCCACCAATAAATACAGTATAACAAAAATATTTCTAAGCGGGATCCCTGGGTGGCGCAGCGGTTTGGCGCCTGCCTTTGGCCCAGGGCGCGATCCTGGAGACCCGGGATCGAATCCCACATCAGGCTCCCGGTGCATGGAGCCTGCTTCTCCCTCTGCCTGTGTCTCTGCCTCTCTCTCTCTCTCTCTATCATGAATAAATAAATAAAATCTTTAAAAAAAAAAATATTTCTAAGTGGTGTCAATGGCCTATGTCAAATTTAACATAGTCATTCAAAAATATCCAAAGCACAGGCTCCAATGGTGAGTCCATAGTACCATCTTCATATTTAAAAAAAGTTTACTGTATTAATTATAAGTACTAATATATTGAACTATTTGGAACTTAAATTAGAAATTAGGGTTATACTCTTTAATACTGTATGAATTGGGAATTTTATGATGCATATCTTAGCACAAAGTGGCTCTTACACCAACTCTTACTAAAATTATTTTTTTCAATTTGTGATTGCTCCTTCCCATATTTCATAACATTTAAAAAAACTTAAGTAAAATCATGACTCGTTCAAACGTAAAAATGAATTAAACGTTCAAGTCACAAGAGAAGCCTGCAGGTGATACATAAAAGGAATCCCAAAATTGAACACATTAATAGATAAGGAATATTAAAATGAATGTACAAGAAGGTAACTTCCACGGAATCTCTAAGAGGACAGAATCTGCACGTCTGTAGACAAAAATCACTTAGTATTGACATTAGTCATCTATAGTTTGCAGAGTTGTAAAATAATTTTCTTGGAATGGCTTTCTAGACAGAATCTAGATTATGCAGTTTTCTACTGAAGCGCACATTTTTTTCCCCCCTTTAATGATATAACGCACATCCCCTACGGGAGATAGTAACCGTCCACACCCACCTAAATACTCCCTTCCCCGCGAAACTTACTGAAATGATAGTCTGTTGCCACAATATCCTCCCTTCTCATTCATCCAGCCCACAGTAATCCTGTTTCAAAACACCTACATCTATCTACAGTCTCATCACATCCACTCGCTACTACTGCAGTTTTCTTGAATGTGAAAGAATGACTGGCTGCACATGTCTTACGATTGCAAAACACGTCTGAAAACAATCGGGTAATTCTAGGTTGGCTGCAGATATCCCGTTCAACAAGCGAAGGCAGGGGCTTACTTCTTTCGTACTGCTCTACGCTAGCTTTAATTTTCCACGACTACAGACGTCGAAACTCGAGTTTGAACATTTCTGTACAGCCCAAGAAGAGAAGCCCGACAGAGCTGCAAGAGGGAAAAGCTCATGTGTACCTGTGACAAGAGCACCTCAACCTCAATTACCAGGCAAGGAGGAGTCCGCCGAGGGCAGTTCCCCCTCAAGTGGCCAGGGAGCGGAAACACAAAGCCAGACCAATGTCACTCCAGGGACTGCAGGGATGCGGACGACTCAGCATCCTGGGCTTAGCCCCTACTCAGACCTGACTCGAGCCGCCCTCGGGCTGTGGAACCTCGGGTGCCCGTGCACTGCAACACACACTCGACCCTGGGCTGGAGCCTGCAGGAGTCCCTGCCGCCCTGCCCCGCCTGCATCACGGAGCAGGCCTCCCAGTGGCCGCGGCGCCGCGGACCCTGGCGCCCGGCTCTGCCTACCCTGTGTCGTCTGGCCGACAGGTCTTCCCCGACAGCGACAACGCCGCGGGCCAGAGGAGCCCGATTAGCCGCTGGGGACGAAGAGGCGGGCTCATCCTTCCAGAGGGCGCACGGCACCAACCCTCTCCACCCGCACCCCCAGCCCCGGCCGAGTCCGAGCACCTCCCGCCGCGCCCCCCGCCGCCCCGCCCCGCCTTCCCTCCCGGCCCCGGTCCCGCCTCTCACAGCACCCCGGCGGTCCCATCCGGGCGGCAGCCGGGCCGATTAAGCTCCCCGTAGAAAGCGGCCGAGCGGCATCCCCGAGCACCCTTGGCCAGGAGCGCGGCGGCCTGGCGCGTCAAAGTCCCGGGAGGCAGAAGTGACCAGCGAGCTGCAGGAGCACGGAGCCGCCAAACGCCGGCTTCCGCTACCGGCCGGCCGTCACCAACCAGAGTGCGGCCTGACGTCATTTCCTCCTCGGAGGCCAAAGGAATGCCGGGCGGAAGCGGGTCCGGAGCGGAGCCGGAAGGGGTGGGGCCTGTGGGCGGGGCCAGGCGGCCGGGAGCCTCGTGCCGGCGCAGGTGAGTGCCGTGTGCGCCCGGCGGTCGCTCGCCCCCGCTAGAGGCCTCGGCGGCGCCAGCAGCAGATGAGACGCGGGCGTTTGCGGCGGGCTGCTGGGGTGTGAAGGGGACCCCGAGCGACTGCGAACCTACGGTCGCCGGGGGCCACCCGCAGACGCCCGGGGCTGGCGCTTGGCCCCCGCCGTCCCGAGGATGCTGAGGCCGCGCGATCCGTGCGCGGGGCCCTCCTCACTGTGTCCTGACTGAAGGCTCGGGGTAGGGACGTCGGACAGGTCTGTAACTGCCCCCGGCGTCAGGGCATCGTGGAAGCGAGTTGTTGGGGGCTCGGTAGGTGGGAAGTTGGGGTGGTAGGCCGCGGAGGAAGGCTAGGCGGTGACCCTCTCCCCTAGGCGGGGAGATCCGTGCACGTGAAATACAGAAGACCAGAGCCGAGGTGTTCGAGGAGTTCCAGGTGTTCGAATGTTGAGGCCACGGAAAGGCCTGCGAGAATGGTTTGGCCTCGGAGGAAGTGGGCCTCTGGGGGTAACACCGACTGAATACAATAGGTTGACCGGACAGTGCACGTTACTGTAGGTGAGAGCAACAGTAGGACGAAGGCAAGGTGGCAGGGCAAGGAAGGAGACCAGCTGACCCCACAGGGACCCGTGGAACAGAAAGCAGTGGAAAGAGCAAAAAGAACCCTACTTCAGAAAACCGATGAGTTAGATGGAAGTTTCTGACAAAAGACGGGGCAGAGGCAAAGAGCAGTTTGGCTTAGTGGTTAAAAGAAGAGGTTTTGGGATTTGACTGGATTGGAACCTGGCTTTGGCGCTTAAAACTAGGTCCGTGACTTTGGGCTAGCTACTTCACATATCTTTGCATAGCTTCCTTGTCTGTCACATGAGGGGTAAGAATAGTACCTACTTTGTAAGGTTATTGTGAAGGATTTTTATATTTGCAATATTCATTTAAAAAATATTTTAGAACATGGGCCTGCCCGGGGGAGGGGGGGGTGGGGGGGGTGGGGGGGGTGGGGAGCTCCGCTCAGGTGGTTTGGATGCCTACTAGAGTTTGAGAACCACGGTGCAAGAATGTGTATATCCCTCATGAGGTTAGGGATTTTATTTTACTCAGCACCGTGCCTTGTGTTTAAAACAGTGCTTGCCTAGTAAGGACACTAGGATTACAGTAATTGTTCACTGTAAGTATTCTCAGACTCAATCTGTCAATCTCGGTGTAAAACTTTGATGGCGGTTGAATGAACAGAAGTGGATTGTTTAGCTGCTTTGGGGCCATATGTTAGTTATTTGTGAGGTGGGCACAACAAGGTGACCAATTTAAAACTCAAGGAGTGGGGGCACCTGGGTGGTTCAGTGGTTAGAGCGTCCTCCGCCTTAGCCCCAGGTGGTGATCCTGGGGTCCTGGATTCAAGTCCTGCATTGGGTTCCCTGCAGGGGGCCTGCTTCGCCCTCTGCCTGTGTCTCTCATGAATAAATAATAAAATCTTTAAAAAAAAAAGAAAAAGAAAAACTCAAGGAGTGAAGGCTTATGTGTTGAAGTCAACAGCAAATAAAGAATGTAGATGTCCAAGTATTTATGTCAATGCTTTATCCAGAATAAATAAAGGTTAAGAAGCCACACATTACAGGCTTTACTTGCATGATTAAGTAGTTGGTGTTTGCTAGCCTAGCAGAACCAAGGCTCCCAGTGAACTGACTTTTCTTTGTGTGTGTGCACAGCTGCCTCACCTGTGGTATCAGACATGGGGCTCACGAAGCAGTACCTACGCTACGTTGCCAGTGCAGTCTTTGGCCTTATTGGCAGCCAAAAAGGTAATATTGTCTTTGTGACACTTCGTGGTGAAAAAGGACGCTACGTGGCAGTACCAGCCTGTGAACATGTTTTCATCTGGGACTTAAGGAAAGGAGAGAAGGTAAGCCAGATATTAACTAGGTTGTAACTAATATGTAGGTATTTGAGAAATAGAGAGGCAGAACTGGAGCTGGTCTGATTTATCATGCCCAGATTTTTTTAAGTGTGTGCCCCTGAAAGAAAGCTTTCCTCTTTGGATCTAAGTAGCCAAGTATCAGGTTCTGTTGTGTTCTTCTGCACTAAATTCTGAAAACCATGACCAAATAGGAGCTTACCTCCTAGGTATCTATTTGTAGTATTTATGGGTAATTGTTCGTGGTCATTATTCCTGAAGTGTTTGTTTTTTTCTATCAGTTCTTTATGTTTCAAGTTCTTCTATTTGGCCCTCACAACCAGTTATAAAATATTAGGCATTTAAAAAGAGTGATACTCAGCTATGATGACTGAACCTTTTCTTTTTTTTCCCCCTTTCTTTTTTACTTCCACAGAGAAGGCCCAAGTTTGTTAAAGTAGGCTTTGATACTTTGTGTCACTGAGTTTCCTAAGCCTACCCTTCTGCCACACCAAATAACAGGCATTTTGATCTTGCCCATTCACTCTGTGACTCCCAAGAGGTTAATACTCTGATACTTGATCCTTGTTGATACTTGTTTGATACTTCTTTTCAACGAAGTAGGCTACATGGTTTTATCCCCCAGATATATCTGGGGGATATTTATCTGGGGGATAAAACCATGCAGGACCCTTGTGTCATACAGGTTGGTTTCTTTTAAGATGAGGTTCAATTAAAGCAAGGATGTGTTTATAACCCTTTATGGAAAATCATTTGGTGTTAACTTAGGATAAGGACCTGATACTTCATCACTTGGGAAATTTTTGTACAAATTATGCTAATGTAGAGCTTTGAAGAAAGTAATTTTACCCTTTCTTAAATGTTTCATTGCCCTGTACAAATAGTAATTCCTATATGAGAGAACTTGAGGTGAACTGCAGAATTTCATTATTTTTAATAGTAGTAAGAATGATTTGAAATTATTGATACTCTTAATTTTACTGACATGCTAACTACCTGTCCATTGTTTATAATTGTGATTTCAGATCCTCATACTTCAGGGGCTTAAACAAGAAGTCACTTGCTTGTGTCCCTCCCCAGATGGACTGCACTTAGCTGTTGGTTATGAGGATGGGTCTATCCGAATCTTCAGTCTCCTGAGTGGGGAAGGAAATGTGACCTTCAATGGACACAAAGCAGCCATCACTTCCCTGAAGTATGATCAACTAGGAGGCAGGCTGGCATCTGGGTCCAAGGTGAGACCTTGAATCAGGTGCCCAGATTTTAAACTAGTAAGGGAGTATAAGGCATGTGTTGGACAGGTTGTTCATAAAAGTGTTAGGTGAAACAATCGGTCTTTTGTGTACAAAACAGTGTAGATGGTGGAAATGGAGGGAGGAGGATGAGAATCAATTGGGAGGTTCATTTTGTTTCCTGTCACATTCTCTGATAAAAGCCTATTAAATACAGGAACAAGATGAGGATGCTCCTGATAACTATTGTATAACATCATTGTAGAAGTGCTACTCAAAATAGTACACAAAGGAAAAAAAAAACAGATGGGATAAGGAGAGACAAAAGTCATTCTTTACTGTTAAAATTGGTAGCTTTCCTATGTCTCAGAGTCATCAGTTAAACAACTATAAAAGATTCCATTTACAATAGTAAATTATATTAGGTAACAGAAAAATATTAGGAAACTATACTGAAGAATATAACAGAAAACCTGAACAGAGATACAAACCATATTCTTGAATGGGAAGACAAAGATACTAGTGTTTTCTACTTAATTTGTATAGTTACAGCAATTTAAGTGTCTCAGAAAGGTTTTGTTGTTGTTAGTTTAAGAATATGACCAAATTATTTAAAAGTATGTATGGAAAACAAATGAATCAAAAACACCAGAAGTTTGGGAAAGAAGAATAATAAAAGAGGACTGCTTTTTTTAATTTTTTTTTCAGAGATTTCTTTTTAGGAGTTTTCAATATTAAGATGCATTATGAAGTCCTAATTTAAAATGTGTTAAACTGGGGGCACCTGGGTGTCTCAGTTAAGCGTCTGCCTTCGGCTCAGATTATGATCCCCGGGTCCTGGGATTGAAGCCTGCCATCAGGCTCCTTGCTCAATAGGGAGTCCGCTTTGCCCTTTCCCTCTGCCTTTCCCCACTGCTGGCTCACTCTCTCTCTCTCAAATAAATAATGTAAAAAAAAAAAAAAAAAAAAAAAAAAGGTGTTAAACTAATCCACTATCAATATAAACTAGGTAGATTATTGCAACCAAATGGGAATCCCAGACTCAAATCCACTTTCATATTAGTGTATTTTATTTTTATTTATTCATTTATTTGACAGAGAGAGAATGAGCAGGGGGTAGAGGCAGAGGGAGAAACAGGCTCTCCACTGTGCAGGGAGCCTGATTTGGGGCTCTCTCCCAGGACCCTGAGATCATGACCTGAGCCAGAGTCAGCTGCTTAACCGACTGAGCCACCCGGGCACCCCTAAGTAGTGTATTTTAAAAATGACATTTCTGATGTATATAAAAATGAATTACTTATAAAGCAATACTTAGACAGTTGGCTAAGTATGCAGGGGGATAATGTAAGTTAGCTTTATGCCATCTACCAAAATGAGTCACAGATTAAAGACTTTTGTATTGAAGATATTTTAAGCAAACTAAAAGATATGTTAGTAGATATTTATCTGATACCATGGTAGAAAAAGACTTGAAGCATATCAGCAAACAAAGAAATCGTAAAGGAAAAGATTGATAGATTTAATGTTTACATTTGAAACATTTGTAGATTTAAAAGAAATAGGAAAATTGTTAAGAGTAAGTCCTAAGAGAAAGGCACATGATGTAATGAGCACGGGTTTTATATAAGACGGATGAATCACTGAACTCTACCTCTAAAACTAATGATACATTATCTGTTAATTAATTGAATTTAAATTAAAAACAAACAAAAAAGAAGAGTAAGTCCTAGAAAGAGTTCTCACATTGAGGATTTTTTTTTCCTTTTGTCTTTTTTCTTTTCTTTTTATTTTGTGTGAGAAGATAGATCATGCTGTATGTACTCATTACTTATACAGCCATGTATGTCAATTGTTTCCCAATGAAACTGGGAAAAAAGTTAAAGAATATTGAAAAAGAGGAAGTATTTAATATTTTCAATATAAAAAGGATTAATATCATTCATCTCTTAATAAGTTACAAGCAAAGATCCAAAGGAAGACGAAAGACACGACTTAGCATTTCAAGAGAGATACCAGTGGCCAGTACTCCCCACAGAGTATGGGTGGAATTTCTCATCAGTATTCAGAAATGTAAATCCAATAAATACTGAGACAGCATTTGTAACTTCTGAAGTTGGCAGCGCTTTTTGAGAAACTAATAATATCCAGAGCTGAGGAGATGGGAAAACTGGCCTTGTCATTCATATCCTTGGTGGATCTATAGAGTGATGCAATTTAAATTGATCGCCTTGTCATGATGAATTGCAAACTTTAAAAACAGAAATACCTTTTAACCTAAGAATTTCCCTTTATAGTATTCTGATCCGAGGTATTCTACAAAGATTCATGTACAAGAATGTTCATTTCCACATATTTATAATAGCAGAAAATTGGAAACTATCTAAATGGCTAAAGTAGGAAAATGTTTAAATGGATTATGGTATATCTTTAGGATTGATTATTATGTGATCATTGAAAATGAGAATAATCTGGAAGGATATGGAAAAATAGAAATATTTTAAAATAATGGAAAAAGGTCGTTATAAAAGGATATGAATAGCATGATCGCATGCTATTTCTGAAAATAATCTAGATGTTGGATTGTAGTAGTATAAAACAACATTATCTACGGTGGTTATATCTGTATGGTAGAATTAAACGGCTGTTTATTTCCTCTAAACTTTTCTGTATGTTTTCTAAATTTTTAATGTAATAAAAATATTACATCCTATTGTTTGTCAAGGCCTGATGTGGTAAAGAAAATTCTTTGTATTATCTGAATCCTTTAGGACACAGATACTATCGTGTGGGATGTGATCAATGAAAGTGGCCTCTACCGTCTTAAGGGGCATAAGGACGCCGTCACACAAGCATTGTTTCTAAGAGAAAAGAATCTGCTAGTTACTAGGTATATAACATTTTCATTTCCAATTCTTTACTTTGTAAATGCATTGCAGAGGGTTTCAATAACAGAATTTGCCTTGATCCTTCCTCATTCATCCAGACTACCCTCAGGCACAGGTTCTAGCTTCTTCCTCTTCGGCCTTCTGCTTTCCTCTCTGCTTCCCTCTTCTCCCCAGTAGTATCATAGAAGCTATCCAGAGTTATTTCTAGCATTTTTTAATTCCTTTTCTGGTTCATCATTATTATCCTCTGGTATTAGCTTTTCCATGTTTCTTAAACTTTAACATGCCTTTTATAGAATGAGCGGTCTGCTTTCTGGATCCCTACAAAGTCAGGAAAGCAGAACAGAATGTGGAGGTGTGGGCAGAGGTGAATACCAAGTATTTGATTTGCCTGCCTTTTGAGAACAGATGTCCTTTATACGTAGGCCTTCTGAACATCTATTAGGGTGAACCATTTCAAATTTCCATTTATGTAGTCAAACATAATAGGCCAAATATCAGCAATTTCATATGATTCAACCTAATATAATAATTACCCAACCTAAGGAATGGCCACCCAGGAAGGTTTGTGATCCTAAGGTTTGCCAGCATTAACTAGAAGAACTATAGTAATGACTCAGAAGCAGTTATGAAGGAGTACTGAATGCCATGCCATTGATGGGTTAGTTCCCGTGGGATGGCACATTGGTGTGTCTAGGTTTTGAATGAGTCAGCAGTATATGAGGATTTTTGACCATGCTGGTGGGGAGGGGGTTGACCCCGAACCCCCTCATTGTACAGGGGTCAACTGTGTAAAAGAAAGGAAATAATGTGAGGCAGGATTGTATTGGAAAGACTTTATAAGTTGGATTTTTTGGGATTTTTTTTTTTTTTTTCCCAGTTTGGTCTTCAAGGAGGATTATATTAGATTTCTATTAGTGAAGAAACAAGGGAGAGGAGACATTTGAGGCAGGAGGAATAGAGCTCAGTGTCAGGGAAACTCAGCCAGTTAATGAGAGGTTTTGAAAGTGGTGCTGAAGAGCCTGATTTCGATTTTATAGAGAACCTTGAGCTAGTGAAAGTTTAAAAAAATTGAGATTATCTGATAGTTTATTAGATGTAATGAAGGCACAGGAATGGACAAAGAAACCAGATAAGCTATGAAAATAGTTCAGGCAGCAGAACTTAAATTCAGATTCGCATACAGAAATGAATTGGAAGGAGTCAAGGCCTCACAGAGGAGGCAGTTTCAGGATGTGGAGACCAGCTATACGTGGAAGCCGTTAGCAGAAGAGATGTGAGAGCTTTTTGTAGGACACTGGGGGAGCGTGGGTGCTGTGCTGATGGGCCACAGGTTGGCATCTTTATTCCTTGACACTGAATCCTGGGCTGCTTAAAGGTGAAACTTTGTATTTCCTACCTAATAATGGAAATTAAGACTCTTTTTAAAAAGTGAGGTGGAATAGTAATATTAGACATTGTTGCTAGGTATATCTTTTTAAAGGCAACAAATGTGTCCTTGACCTCCCATTTGCTGATTTTCCCTAATAAGATTTTTCTCCTTTTTCTTTTTTTAGTGGGAAAGATACCATGGTGAAATGGTGGGACCTTGACACCCAGCACTGCTTTAAAACAATGGTTGGCCACCGAACTGAGGTACATGTAGGGTCATGGGCCAAAGAATGGCAAGGCAAAAGGAAAAGATGTTTTCCTTCCCCGGGCGTTTCATGGCCCTTTGTTTTCACTACACACGATAATCGTCATGTACTGTCTTGAAAGACAGGTGGTGGAGGAAACACCAGCTGTCGGAGCAGATACAGCTGCAATGGCATTTAGTAAAAAGTGGCCTTGGATAAGTTTCTGATTCATGAATATGAGTTTCATCATTTTTAAATAATGTATCCACCTTTTTGATATGGAGGTTTAATGATACTGTATTAACAGTGCCTGGCCCGGTGACACGTAAACAGCAAGTCGTAGCCATTATAATAGTTCCCCAAATATAGGTATTTTCAATAGAGATCAGGGAATATTTTATATCTTTGCATCCTCCATGCTTTGTTCATACCAGGCTTTCAAAAACATACTGGAGTCAATGATGAGGAAAAGCAAAAGAGATTCCTTGACTGTTGATTCACAACAGTATTGTTCTTTTCATTGTTCTTAGATATCTGAGGCTGAAAATTATATAATAGACATCAATAGGATACCTTTTGTTTGCAAAGTATGGCTGAAAGCAAAGAAGTACCAGACTTAAAATCATCATTTGAGTGGATTCTAGTTAGGATTTTTGCTGAACAGCCATTATCTAAATTTAAGGGTAGGAAATTACAGAGAAACTTCAAGTTTACTTCATAAGCAACAGTTCTACCACAGGCTATATTTTCTTTCCAAAAGTGAGATTTCTTTTAGTGTATTTTGAAAGGGTTACCTTAACATTAGGTTTTGCAAATGCCAAAGAGATTTCACTAGTGGTAGTATTCTTAGATTTTTGAAATGTCACATTATATATCCTGGAGTCTCTTATAAATCATGTTATTTGAATCTTCTTATACTTTACAGGTGTGGGGGTTGGTCCTGGTGTCAGAAGAAAAGCGACTCATCACTGGGTCTTCTGACAGTGAGCTGAGGGCTTGGGACATAACTTATCTGCAAGAGGTAATTGCTTTTTTTTTTTTTTTTGGCCATGGGCAATGCCATGTTTTAGCAATGTCATAGGCTCATTGAATTTAGAATCAGTTATGATTATTGAGTAAGCTTCGGTAGTGCTAGAAGGAATTTTATCACACTGATGGCTTCCAACTTCTAATCAGAATTTTTCTCTTCATTATTAGCTCAGTTGCCCTCATTTATCTGAGGTTGAAGAAGGATAGTTTTAGGCTTACACCTTCTGGTGCTTAGTTGGTGGAGTTCTCAGAATGGTATTCCTGGACCTTTGGGTGTCCATGGATGGACTTCAGGATGTCTGTGAGCCTTTCCCCTTAGGCAAAAGTCTATGTAAAATTTGTGTGTGTGTATATAAACATAGATGTTCTGAGACTATAACTTTCTCAGATCCTCACAGATTTTGTGTGGAAAAAAGTTTATAGACCCCAGGTTTAGCTGGAGGCAGGTGTGTAGTGTTGTGTTCAGTAGCTATCCTGGTGCATTCTACCATAGTAGGCTAGGCTTTATCTTTTCATTTCTGGATTACCTTTGTAGTTCTCCTTGTCAGACTGGCATCTTTCCCCCAAAATATGGTAGGTAGCTCTTTCACTTAAGAAAGTTTTAAAGTTAATGAAGAGTCCGTCATCATTTTTTCACCTCCGTCTAAATCACAGTTGCTAAACCTTACTCTGTATATTTTGGGAAGTTGTCAGAGACAGTATAGTGGATATTGTTTTGGTTGCAATTCCGTAGTCAGTTTTTAATGTACCCTGGTTAAGTATCCTACTGTCGAAGAGGATTGATCAAAGAGAGCACTAAATGGAAGTTATTCGTGGCTATAAGGATGGGTTTGTAAGTCATTAGGGTTAAAGAGTCACTTCCTGCGACATATTATTTCAGCTTTTATTCTCCCATTTTTATAAAACAGGTAGAAGACTTAGAAGAACCAGAACCCAAGAAAAGTAAAGGGTCTTCCCCAGAAATACAGGATACACACGAGCCTGAGGATGGAATCCCAGAGACAGATGAAACTCCTGAGGATGTAATTCCTTTTTTTACTTTCATTTGAGTTCAGTTGTGGGAAAAGCGAGAACTGGAGATTATTTAATTTAAAAATTTGGCAGTTATCTCCATTTTAGGGAATATCTTTATCACCTGCATCTCTTATAGAATCATATGTTTTCAGAGATTTGTATTTAACCTTGGTCTTCTCCCTTGCTTCTTCCATAGCGTATCCTTACATGCAGAAAAGTTGGCTCCCTCATGCGGGAAGGAAGGGACAGAGTTGTGAACCTTGCGGTCGACAGGACAGGCAGGATTCTAGCTTGCCACGTGAGTACCGGTTGTAGGAGACAGCTATAGGCACGGGGCTCTTCCTTTCAGAAACTGGTGCTTGTTTTATATTCAGTGTAGAGATTAATTCCCCCCCCCCCCTGTCATATTAGCAATTCAATATGTGCTGCTGTATAGACCTGTAATCCCTAGCTTCTATTAGCATAACACAGTAATAGTTACTATAGTTGTTCTTATTGTTAGCAAGCATTAAGTGTGTGCTTTTCTGAGCAGTTTTAAAGCATTACCTGGCTTCCACTTTGGTCTTCAGAGCAATGCTGGGAGTAGGAAATGGTATTCCCACTTCACACATAAGACAGCAGTCCTGGAGACTGTAGTACAACCAGTAAGGTTGAAAGAAAAAGAAAAAGGAACATTATTGTTTAGGTCTTACTGAGAAAAAGCTATGTTACAAATTGCCTGTCCTGGCTGGACTCAACACCAACTTTTGCCTTTCTAGGGAACTGACTCTGTGCTAGAAGTGTTCTGCGTCCTTTCCAAAGCCGAAGTTCAGAAGAAAATGGATAAGAAGATGAAGAAAGCTAGAAAGAAAGCAAAGTGTGTTTTGTTTTGTTTTGTTTTGATAATTACTATTATTAAAGTATCTTGGGTGGGCCACACAGTACTGACAGAAAAACCATGGCTTCTTTAAGGAAATAATTACTGTGTTAGTAATCACTGTTCAAAGCTAGAGAAGACATCATGGAGTGCTGATAGGCCGTGTTTTAAATTTCTGCTCTCTAGTATGGCTTCATAACTAGTATATGCTGAGTTGTGAGCTCAGAGTCACATAGAATTAGAAAGGCTATACAAATCTTTAAAAATAGTTTCTAAATGATTTAGTTCTCAAGCCAAAAGGTATCTTCAGTGACAGCAGCCCTTACAGAAGGAAGTTGGGTCACATAATGCTCGGCTTGGGGGCTGTGAGGAGAAGAACTATAAAACTGACATTTGGGTGCAGTATCACCTTGGAATAGGTGTTATAGTAACCACAGAAATCTGCTGTTCTACAGTGGTCGAAATTTATCAAGACTCAAATAAGTTGTCACCTGACTTGGTAAATCTTTTGAAACCTCTGATTTATTTGACATGGTTGGATTGAGAAGTGCTGCTTAATGGATCCTCTGTAAAGTCTTGAAGATAGAAAAGTTAACTGGTTACATTTCATTGGAATAATTTGAATTACAAAGGCTTACTTGCCCCAGGAAATTTCATGGGGTGTTGCCTTCAGAATCCACTTGTTTAAAAAAAAAAAAAAAAAAGAAAAAGAATCCACTTGTTGAAGGTACCCATTAAATGGAATAAAAGTTTATGACACTGGTTCCCAAAGCATTTCTACTCATGCTGCGTTATCTAATTCTCATGGTAATCCTGTGTGATGAAGTGACTCCCAGGATCATGCAGGTTGTGGGTCTTGGAGCCATACCTTGACTCATGTAATAACAAAGCTGCTTCTAGAAAAGTGATAGCATGATTGTCTTTTTTTCCCCCTCTAGATTAAATTCTTCAAAAGGCGAGGAAGAAGACCTTGAAGTTGATGTCAAAATGACTCTGCAAGATGAAATCCAACGGGTGGCTAATATTAAAACTTCTGCCAAAATCAAGTGAGTAAAAGTATAGAATTTGAAGTACCTGAGAGCAATATTATAGAAATAATAAGCTACAAACTTGTATTGGCTTTTTCATGCTATTTGTAAGCGGTCTAGAGGAGATAGTGATCATGGATATCTGTCCTCACCATGGGCCCACTTACTCATCTCATATTTGTTTTATTATAATAACCGTTTCTATTTGTTTAGTCGTCTTTTCTGCTGCCATTAAAAAGAAAAAATCTATGTCCCGTGTTCCAAAACAATTTGAGGTCACTTAATAAAAATTATATACATAAAAGCAAGATACATGTCAGATCCAATATCTGAGCATAGGTCTTTTTTACTTTAATACTCAGCACTTACTGTAAAATTCTTTATACTTGCTCAAACGTCACATAGATTGAGGACACGTTGTGAAGCCTCTCTACTAGAAAAAGTTAACCTTGTGAGTGAAGATGGTGGTAAGAACATTTATGAATTCTTTTCTCATGCAGATCCTTTGACTTGATTCATTCACCTCAAGGAGAATTAAAGGCAGTCTTCCTGTTGCAGAACAACTTGGTGGAATTGTATTCCCTGCACCCATCTGCGCCTGCCCCTCAGCCTGTCAGGACCAGCAGAATCACCATTGGGGGACACCGCAGCGACGTGCGGACACTGTCTTTCAGCTCCGATAATATTGCCGTCCTTTCGGCTGCGGCAGATTCCGTGAAAATATGGAACAGGTTTGTGAAATGGTGCTCTCCATCACTTTATCAAGCTGTCTTTTCTTCCCTGTGAATGAGGTGTTAGTACTCTGGACAGTTAGTTGTTAATCTCTTAAGGCCCTACATTATAATTCTCTCAGCATATATCTTGACTGCAGACCTGTGGAGTTTAGAATAGGAAATGTTGCCTTTTTAAATTTGATGCCAAAAAACTCCCACAAGCTTATTCCACATCTGAAGCTTGTCCCTATACATGGCTAGAGAAAAATGTGCAAACAGACTGCTTACTCCTTAAATTCTAGTAGGCTCTGAGTACTGCCCAGCTTTTTACTTAATCTCCTATATGACCTTACCTTTCTGACCTCTAGGTGTTAGAATACTTTAGGGTAGTCTTTAAACCCTGTCTCTGTCTACACTCACTTTCTGCAGCTTTCTCTATGCTGATGACACATAAATTTCTTTCTCTGGCCTCAGCCTTTCCGTGAACATCAAACCCTTACACCCAAGTCTTTGGTTTGTATCAACACCTGGATGTCTAATTGGGCATCTCCATTTTTTATATGTCCCAGACAGTGCTTGTGATCTTATTTCTCCCATGATCTCCCCGCGTGTTCCTGCAGACATCCCCATCTTCTTCAAAAGTAATTACTTCCTTCCAGTTGTTCTCCCCCAGATGCTTGTGGCCATTCTCTCATATCCTATGTCCAGGTCACTGGCACATGCTGTGAGCTCCACTTTCAGAACTTAGCCAGCATCCAACTGCATGTCACCCGTGCTGCTACCACCAATTCCCATCTGCCCTTGCCTCTCCCTGGAGTCGGCGTGATAGCTTCCTGACGGATCTCTGCTGTGTGCCCCACCATAGCCCATTCTCCATGCAGCTGCCAGGGTGCCCTTCATAATGGAATTGGTATCACTCCCAGCAATTCCACCTCACTCTGCCTAGAAGCCATAGTACTCACAGACCTCAACTCTTACTCCTCTCCCCTTCTGCCGCACAAGAGCCCATTGGCCTTTTCTCATCTCTTAAACACAGCAAGAACGAGCCCCTGTTGTGGGGGTTGCGCTCCTGGTCTTTGTCTCTGGAACCATCTTCCCCCTCACATACAGGCTTTCTCCCCATCTTGTCACTGAATGGCAGTCCTGCTCCTTCACTGCCCCTGCCCTCCCACCAAGTTGTGTCTCTGCAGCACTTGCTATCACCTGTCAGATCAGTTTGTGTTTGCCTTGTTCCTGAAGAATGTTAGAGTTTACAAGGTTCAGGGCCATTTCTATTTAACACACTGTTAAACCTCCAGCACCTAAAATAGCATCTGCCATTTGTTAAATGTGGAATGAAATGAGCATTTGATGTAAATCTGTTGAAGGGATGAATCTTTGTAGTCTAATAAAGTGAATTTTACTTGTAGAGATACTTAATAACAGGCTAATTCAACTTGTAATTCTGTGGGCTCAATTACTTCTTTATGGTGGCACCTTGGGCTCTGTTGAGCTCAGCAGATGCTTTTTTTGCCCTGCTTTTACATGATCTCTGTTCCTTAGAATTAGGAAGTCCCTACAAAAGAAAATAAGTGCCATTTAAGTTTTTCTCTCTTGACTATAATTGTGTCTGAGGGCCCAACTGTGTGGCTATGTGTGTGTTGAATGAACGCACTGACCTCTAAGATGGAGAAGCAGGTTCTCTTAATATGCAAATTCTTTATTCCTTCTTTCTCACAGGGCCACACTGCAGTGTATCCGCACAATGACCTGCGAATATGCACTGTGCTCATTCTTCGTACCTGGTGATAGGCAGGTGGTCATAGGAACAAAGGTACACTGAGACTTTTTCTTGGAATTTGGAGGCTCTTCTACTCAGTATTCTTAAAGTTGTTTGAGAACTCGGGTCCTTCTTTTGCATATTGGAAATGAATGAGAGCTGGCTAATATGAGACGGTCGGTAGTTTATTGCCCTTTTTTTTTGAGGGGTTTTTCTTCTTAGTTTTGTTTTCTTTGTTTTTAAAAAATCAAACCTTATGTCAAATTGTGAGGAAGAAAATTACAGTCATGACCTTGAAATAACCATCATTCATGTTTTGGTGCTCGACTTTTCATGAGCACATATGTAATTATGTTTTGAGATGGACTAATGATAAAATATACAAAGTACCTAGTATCATGCTTGACAGGTAGAAGCATTCAATAAAGACAGACTGACCCATCCTCATTCCCAGTTGCTAATCAGATTGGGAGATAAACGTGCAGGAAGAAGCAGACACAGATTTGGATTCAGATTCTCCCCCTTCTAGAATGGGTAATTTGGAGCAGGTCTTGAAATTTCTTCTGGTGTTTCCTTATCCATATAATAGGATGACATGTGCTTCTTCACAATGGCTTTTACACTACATAAACCTAGGTTTGAATTCTAGAATTTCCACTCACAAGGCATGAGAACTTTGGCTTTGCCCCTATACATCTTGGTTTTCTCTTGTAAGATTAGGTAAACAACCTATTTCACACAACGGAAAGCACTTAGCACAGAAACTGTTCATAGTAAATAACTAGTAAATGAGAGCTGGTAGCAGAACTACTGGGTAGTAGGAGTAGTAGCTGTGAAAATAAAAAAGAATATGTCTATGGAGTACTTAAAAGTATTTTGCAAGGATTTGTCATCGTTATCCCCCTAAACTTGTGTCATATGTGCATGATTGTTTAATTAGTAAACATCAGTATCACAATGGGTATTTTTTTTGCCCAGCTAAACATGTAAAATAAGCCAGGGAGGTTTTAGGATCAGTGTCAGGGAATAAACATTAAACTCTAAGTTTCTCTTCTCATTCATTCTTTCAACAAATGTCCCCCTATTTGTGTGTGTGTGTGTGTGTGTGTGTGTGGAGAGCATTTTGCAAATATTTTCGAAGTCTACCTGTATGACTTAAGTACAATCCATAGACCCCAGCCCCGTCCCTGTGCGAGGCAGTTAATGTCCATAAGCTCATTTAATGCTCACACCAGCTTAGAGATGGTGTTGCTGTGAACCCCATTTTACAGATAAAACAGGCTCTTGGAGGTGAATTCATCAAAAGTCATAGGGTTGGAAAGAGGCAGCCCTGGGACTCGAGTCTCCCACCTACATTCTTGCCACCCCTATACAAAAGCCCATCAGAGAGCAGGCTTTGCTGTTCTGTTTGTGCCTTGTGGGCACGTGGGCACGTTATTTTTATTTCTACATATACATATATATACATTTTTTAGTTTTTTAATTTTTTGTTTTTCATATACCAAATTCTAAGCAGACAGTATGGCTCATTGTTTTCTAAGCTTTTGCGGTTTGGGTTTTTGTTTGTTTGTTTGTTTGTTTTTTTAAGTCCATTGCCTTCCCTAAATTTCTATTTCTTATTGTCAGCGTATCATAGAGGAGGAAACTAGATGGGGGAAGAGTTGGTTAAGCCAGTTACCGTTTAAATTTGATTAAACTTGAAAGGTTTTTAGGTGTATTTGCTATCGTCTTCTCACTTGTCTCTGACCATGCTATTTCCCTTCTGAAGTGACAATAGTGAAAGTGACAATAGTGCAGGACTGCCAGGTTGCACTCTTCTGCGTCGTTTAGCCACAGAGCAACCTTGCCAGAGTCAACTCCGCACATCAGCGGCATATATTCACATAGGAAGCACAGAGCATTGAATGGGGGATCCATTTGCTAAGCCATTCGCCACATGGCTGCTACTTGGCTATGAAATCTTTCCTGAACTATGTAGGCATGAATCTTGGTGGTTGTGGGTATGCTCATTGGAGTAGTGCTCATTTTTTGTCTTCCACAGACAGGAAAGCTGCAGCTTTATGACTTGGCCTCAGGAAATTTGCTGGAGACAGTAAATGCACATGATGGAGCTTTATGGTCCTTGTCTCTCTCTCCAGATCAGGTAACTAAATCAGATGTCAGGATCTGGACTTTAGTACTTTCCCGTTTCTTACATCAGGTTTTACTCCTGCCTAACAAAGGTTTCTTCAGGGTTTCTTTAAAGAAAGCCCACTTTTTTTTCTAATCTTTAGATTTCCCATATGATGGCATATCATGTGCCTCATAGTACGAATAGCTGTCATTATCAAATGAATTCTCCTTCAGCTGCTCTTGATCATCAGATGTCCAATTGCTTACCCTCATGAGTTTTCACCAGTGGTTTGTGCTACTTCCTAAGAGGAAATATTCCCTTGAGCCATAAAATGCAGAGGATGGAGTAAACTTTTCTCCTTCTTGGCCATACATCTATGACTTTGAGTCTAGTGTTTATAGCAAATATATCAGCTCTTTCAAGTTAGTAACAGGGTGCTTCCCTTGAAAGGAGTCATCTTGGAGAACTGTGTACTTAACTCCAGTAATGGTGCTATTGCTCAGAACATTTTGAGATATTTTTTGGACAATAATAAGAGATTGTGGGCCATTCATTTGAATCTTCTCAATAGCGGTAAACCTTCATCCATTGAAAAGTAGATACAATTTTTGGAAAAAATGGAATCCGGAATTTAGAGTGGGTCATGCCATTTGGGGTCAGAACAGAACAGCATTTAAGATTTAAATAGTAATTACATCTTGCATTTGTAGAGGATTCTCTTTCTGCAAAGTATTTTTACATCCATGTGTCACTTATTGCTATTTTTATAGTGTTTTTATAAACTAGTCTTTGTCATTACAGCAACATTAAAGGACCATCGTAAGCTTGTTACTAATCTCAAATGGCAGAATGAACACTTGAGATCTAGTTTTCTGACCCATATTCTATGTACTTTAATACTACAATGTAATGGGAGTAATTTTCTTGATATTGGAAAACACTTTCAAACATATTTAATTTTAAAATATACTTGAATATATTTACATTTATATATATAATACATATTTATATTATATATGTTTACATTTATATATAATATATATTTATATATATTATTATATATATTTGAATATATATAAAATATATTTGAAAATATATATTTCCTGTCCCCCTGGAGCAGGGACATTGAAGGAATATACTTACACCCTTCTGAGTTGTTACTTTGAATAAACTTAACTTGATGATCCAATCTGTGTATATTTGTCAAACCATTTTATTACTTAATAGCAAATTTATTTGGTGCTTTCTTAGGTGGAAGAAAAAACCATACAATGTTCGGAGTCTTCCTGGTGGTAAACAAAAGTATAACTAGAAGTAGTAACCATTTGCCCCTGCTAGGAATTTTCAAATAAAGTCTGTGGCAGCAGCCCCAAAAGAGCAATGAAAGGGATTAAGGAGGAACCACATTTTTCTTAATTCTTCTCCCATGCCGTTAAATAAAAATGGTCCTTTGTACAATTTTGATATATAAGTTACCAGAGTTTCTGTAGCAAAATATTTTTTAATTGCAATATCATTGGATTTTCAGCGTGGCTTTGTGACAGGTGGTGCAGATAAATCTGTCAAGTTCTGGGATTTTGAATTGGTAAAAGATGAAAATAGTACCCAGAAGAGGTGAGTAGACGTTTTTTAATTTGTGTCCTTTTTTGGGAATGAGAATGGGGAACCCCTGAATGGGCTTTCGACATGTGTATTTCCCTTGTGTTCCAGGGAGTTCTTGGAATTTTTGTCTGTCTTTGTAGAGTGCTCATTTTTTTTTCTTGATGTTTTCTGTTGTACTAGACTTTCTGTGAAGCAAACCCGAACCTTACAACTAGATGAAGACATTCTCTGTGTCCGTTACTCTCCCAACCAAAAACTGTTAGCTGTATCTTTGCTGGACTGTACTGTGAAAATTTTCTATGTTGACACTTTAAAGGTACAGTGATTATGCCTGGAAATAGTTTTGTCTGTCTGAGTGACCATTGGGTTGAGGCTGTAAAGTGGCCTTGACTGCCCAGCAGTGTTATGTTTCTGAAGAAGTTTATGTGAATCAAAACATTGTAGGTGCATTAGGAAAGCTAGAATTCTTTTAAAGAACCCTTTGGTTCATAAATTTTGTTTAAAGCAAGTTAGATTTCATAAGTTCAGAAAATCTGTAGACACAAAATCCCGTTGCAGCCAATAGTTTAAGAGCATTGCTACATCACCTAGGCAGTGATTCCACGCTTGGCTGTAAATCAGGATCATTTGGGTTGCTTTTAAAAATATAGATTACTGGGCCCTATACCCAGAGTCGGAAGGACTGGAGCAGGTCTGGGAATGTTGTTGGGAAGCAATTGCCCAGTATTTTCAGCTAAAAGATGCAGAGAATGTCCCTGTGTCCTATTCTGACTGAAGTAGTAGGCTTCTGGGGCATCCCCAGCTCCTCCATAGTGCAATGTTGTTGGCAAGTGTGCGCAGGGTCTGTGTGCTAGGCACAGGTACAAGCCGCCTACAGTGGTTTGTCTTCTCTGAAAATATAAATATAAAGCAATCCAGAACAGCATTTAGGATTTTAAAAGTTATATTTTAGATCCACATGTAACAAACAATGCCTGTATCTTATAGACAGACATCATTTATTTATATATATATTTTTTATATTTAGTTTTTTCTCTCACTTTATGGACACAAACTTCCTGTTATATGCATGGACATCTCTTATGTAAGTAAAATTTAAAGTGTCTGAGTAACAAGTTGTCTTTTCTAGAGTACTTTCTTGGTTCTTGGCTTGCTATCTTCATTTTGAATATTTTTTTATCCCGTTGTATATCTGACTTTACCCAAAAACCATAAAACAATGTATATTGTAATTGTATCATAATATATGGTAAAATTCGTTATAATTATAATGTATATAAAACATATATATTAATTACTTTAAGACTTTCCGAATATTGTAATTGTACTATATGTATAGTACAATTAATTATAATTATAATATGTATATAATACATATATATTAATTACATTAGGGTTTTCAGAATATGTTCACAAATATCTGAATTAATCCTTAGAACTAACTCCCTATTGTGGATTCCCCAGTATCTTGTTGTCTAAAATATATAATTGGAGGGTCGGGGGAGCCTGGGTTACTCCTTTGGTTAAGCATCTGCTTTCAGCTCAGATCATGATCCTGGGACCTGGGATCAAGCCCCAAGTTGGGCTCCCTGCTCAGTGGGGAGTCTGCTTCTCTCTCTCTGCCTCTCCCCTGCTCATGTGCACACACTCTTTCTCTTGCTCTCTCAAATAAATTAGTAAAATATTTAAAAAATAAAATGCTATCATTGGTAGAGCACCTGAATATACAAAAGATTTTAAAAAGTCTAGAAGGTGATGCTGGTGAGTAAGATAGAACTTGGCTTCATATTTGGACATTTACAATATTTTGCACTATAGTCATAGCAAAATCATATTTTTGCAACGTCTAGTTATGGATAAAAGTGGGAATAATGTATTTAAAGACAGTGCCTAGTCTCTATGAAAGGATTCCATGCTCTCACCGTCTATGATTAGTACATGAACAGCACAAGATATTTCTGATGTTCTTATTATGCTGACAACTATTTGAGTGAGGCATTGACGTAGGATAAGAGAAATAGAGAATGTAGGATAAAAGGCTGGGTTGCAATCATTTTAGTAGGTTCTTTCCCAGACTCTTCTTTCTTCCTCTTCCCCTCTTCCCCTAAATCCTATGACAGATTCAAGATTCTTCGTCCTATTTAAGGAAGTATATAAACAATTACAAT
The DNA here is from genome assembly GCF_048418805.1 of Vulpes vulpes. Classification (NCBI taxonomy): domain Eukaryota; kingdom Metazoa; phylum Chordata; class Mammalia; order Carnivora; family Canidae; genus Vulpes; species Vulpes vulpes. The sequence goes on along the minus strand of NC_132787.1, from coordinate 56,557,710 downwards.
ATTGTAATTCAGAACATATTCCGACATCAAGGCACACCACCACCCTGTAGCAGTATAAAAACTTTGGAACCAGCAGAGTTCTTGCTTTTACTCAACAAGCTTTTTAAGGAAATCTTAGGTAAAAGCAGAGAAATAGGTGCTCTTGATAGAGGTGAAATTGCATGGTATTGATTTTAATGTTTCTGAGAGAAATGGGCTAAATGTTCTGATTTATCTTGTTTTATCTAACTGTAGAGTTTCTGATAATCAAGTAAAGTCACAGTTTACCTCTTCCTCTGTAGGATGGGGCACTAATAGCAACGGGCTCTGCCGACAGGAATGTGAAAATCTGGGGCTTGGACTTCGGAGACTGCCATAAGTCTCTCTTTGCACATGATGACAGGTAGGTGCAGACCTTTGAGTCACCTGTACATATCATTTCCTTCAAGCATCTATGTCTATATTTAGGCAGTCATAAATTTAAAACTAAATAATTAAGCATCCTAGAACTAGCTCTTCACAAATGTGTGCGAGGCTTTTCACTAGCATGACATTTGATGACATGACATGACATGACATTTGATCACTTTTCTCACTTTTCAGTGTGATGTACCTGCAGTTTGTACCCAAGTCCCACCTCTTCTTCACCACTGGCAAGGACCACAAGATTAAGCAGTGGGATGCAGACAAATTTGAACACATACAGACTCTGGAGGTAACCACTTTCCTGCTTTGGTTGCTCAGTACTTGAGAACCACTTTTAAGACTGAATGTTGATCTCCCACTCAATGTAGAGCAGGTATCGGTCAAGGAATAAGGTGTTCCTTCTCAGGGTTTTTTGTTTTTGTGTCTTCTCTCTCTCCAGGGGCACCACCAGGAGATCTGGTGCTTGGCTGTAAGCCCTAGTGGAGACTATGTTGTGTCATCATCCCATGACAAATCTCTGAGACTTTGGGAAAGAACAAGGGAGCCTCTTATTCTTGAGGAAGAAAGGGAGATGGTAAGGCTTGGTTACAGAACATGCTGTTGGGGAAATGCCTGGGTGGCTCAGTGGTTGAGTGTCTGCCTTTGGCTCATGTTGTGATCCCAAGGTCCTGGGATCGAGTCCTACATTGGGCTCCCTGCAGGGAGCCTGCTTCTCTCTCTGCCTGTGTCTCTGCCTCTCTCTGTGTTTCTCATGAATACACAAAATTTAAAAAAAAAAAAAAAAAAAAAAACATGCTGGTGGGTATCTGAACCTGCTGTCCTAGCCTAAGAATTCTATCTAATGCGGCTACCCCTCAGTCAGGCCTGACTCCAGGAGAGGTTTCCAACACCCTGTCACTGTTTCGGCAACCACGCAGAGACAGAGATACCAACAGGGGACTGCATTTTGAAAGAAGCAGCTCGTCCCTGTCTCATTTCACTTCATATAGAGACCATGATTTTTCTTCCAAATTAATTTTATCTGTCTCTTGACAGCAAAGGGAAGCAGAATATGAGGAGAGTGTGGCCAAAGAAGACCAACCAGTAGTAAGTAAATCTTTTGGGACCCCAAGCTCAAGCCCTATAATTATCTTATTGGAATTTACTTTAATTTCAAGAATTTCTAATGGAATTAGAATTGGGGCCAGATGCTAAAGTTGTTTCCCATCAGTTGATGTGGGAAACAATCTGTGTAGTCCTATTTGATTTAACTATATATCCTGATTTTGTGGGACAAATGACTGACCAAATTTGTCATTCTGGCGTGTTTTGTTTTGTTTTGTTTTAAGGAGGCTTCAGAGAATCATAGAACAAAAATAAAATTTAAAAATTTTAGAAATTGGGCACTTTTTACTTTTAGAGAGTAGGATATTCTTATAATGAATATAAAATACTTAATAGTGTCTGGCACCTGAGTACTTTATTAATGGGTAGTTGGTAACACCATGTAACCTTTATCATAACACAGTGATGCCTGTTCTTTTCTGGATGTAAGATTACTTTATTGGTTTTTTATTGCCTGTCAACAGTATTGTCAAGGATCTCTGTTTCTGGCAGGTTCCAGGAGAGACTCAAGGTGACAATTACTTTACTGGAAAGAAAACTATTGAAACGGTCAAAGCAGTAAGTTAATATACATTCTGTATCTAAATCTATAGATACATACATTTTTAAGGAAGATCCCAACTTCTTACCAACCAGGTAGCCCTTTTGTGGCAAAAAGTTGTTGAAATTCATAGATGGAGCTCAGAACCTCTGGTCTTCCCTTGCAACCAAAGACAGCAGTCCTGCCGAATCGGTACATGGTTTCTAGAAGGGAAAGCTTGATCTCCTGGAAGCAGCACCCCTCAGGGGTCCCAGGAGCAGCCCTCCTCCACATGGAGGCATCCATATGGCCTCCCCTAAACCCAAGATGCTTAGTCTCCTCTCTGTACATTAAACAGAAAACAAACACCAGAGACATCATTACCTACTGTTTGACACTCTTGGCATACGTTTATTAAACCAGTTCAAGCTAGGTGGTACTTTTCCAGTCAGGCCTTCCAATTGCAGGGTTCCAGGATGCTGGGGCATGTGGCAATGATTTCTCTCCTTTGTTGCCATCATTGTAGGCTGAGAGGATCATGGAGGCTGTTGAGCTATACCGAGAGGAGACTGCGAAAAGGAAGGAACACAAAGCTATTTGTAAAGCTGCAGGGAAAGAGGTGAGATAGCCCATGGAGCTACACTCTGAGAAACATGTATCCATAGAACTTCTGAGAACACTGTCACTTGGGAGTTACTGACTCAGATTAGGAAATGACATAAATGTAATAGAGTCTTTTCTAATTCCAAGTATTAGAAGGAGTTGAGGGATTGGAAAGAGGGGAGTTGGGTCTGGATAAAAAGTGAGGGAGAAGAAACCTCAGGATGAAGTGCTCACCGGAAGCAGCAGAAACTCCTGGTGTGGTTTCAGATATACTGCAACCATTACAGGCTTCTAGATGAAATATATTGCCCAAACTCATTCATAAGCGCAATGGAAACTAAAAGTCCTGATGACTCTTTTATACTCTTTTATACTCTTTCCATTTGTAGGGTCTCCCTTTTAAAAACCGTACTGTCATTGCCCTGCCTGTGACAAGCACTGTCAGAGCCTTGTTTTTTAATAACTTGATCTAATGATTTCTTGACAGGTTCCTCTTCCCATTAATCCCATCCTGATGGCTTATGGCAATATCTCTGTGAGTAGTGTCTAACGGTTCCCCCTTGGTTACTCAGAGGTACTTTTCAGGGACAAGAGAGTCACAGCAGGAAGTGCAGAGGCATGATCTCAGGCTGAATATACTGGGAAGTACTTTGCCATTAACACCTCTCCTGTCCTCTAGGGTATTGAGCATTTCAAAAGGACCAAGTGTAACTTCTAAGTCTTTCCTGCCCTCTAGGGTATTGAGCATTTCAAAAGTTTTAGTGTAACTTCTAAGTCATTCTTTCTGGTCTGACTGGACTGGCATTCTCATATTTTCTAGTGCCTATTTTTGTTCAGTATCCAGAACCCTCTGAAAATTCTGTTCATCTAAGTGAATTTTGAAATTGAGGTTCTTAGAGGAAAAGTTGATGTAAATCAGACAGAGGAGGAGAGAGAGAGAAATGGGACAGTGTATGCTTACATAGCAGTCTCTAGACTTAGTACTTTACTTGCCTGTATCATTCATCAGGGTCATCATGTGAGTCAATGTAGCCTCATTTTACAGATGGGAAATTGGCCTGACTTACAGACAGAAGGTAACAGAGTTGGGAAGTGAACCCACATGTGACAATCTAAGCCTGTGCATGTATTGCCATCTTAGAATGCTGTTTCTCCTGTGAGTGGGATCCTTGGTTTTTAGATGGGAATTAGGGAGCTTCAGTAGAAATCAACCTAGAGTACCACTAAAGTTCTCATGCTTCCTTTATAGCCTTCAGCTTATGTGTTGGAGATTTTTAAAGGAATCAAGTCAAGGTGAGTCCCAAAGTACAATGACTAGAATTTGTCCACTAACATCAGTTATTGAATGGCTGTCTGACCATGAGATAAGCAGAAGTTATAATTGATGTTTATTTTCCTTATAGGTTTAACCATGTCAATGTTTTCATGGAAAACAGTATATTATGATGTCCTTTTAGAAGCAGAACTAGCAGGCTCCTCCTAATGTGTGAAGGGAGATACTTTTAGAGACAAGTGAAGGGTAGTCCTACTTTATATTGTAGGTAATGAAATCCTGTATCATCAATCACAAGTACCAACTGGTAACCTTTTTTGGTTGTGTTATTTCCTTTGCCTTATTTCTGTGTCCATACACAATTGGAATCTTCTGTATATAATTTTATATTGTGTATTTTTTTCATGGAATATTCCCTGAGCATTTGCTCAAGTTACTAATATTCTTCAAAACTACATTCATGGAATTCTATCAAAACATGGGGCGCCTGGGTGGCTCAGTGGTCTAGCATCTGCCTTTGGCTCTGGTCGTGATCCCAGGGTCCTGGGATCAAGTCCCACACCAGGGTCCCTGTGAAGAGCCTCCTTCTCCCTCTGCCTGTGTCTCTGCCTCTCTCTGTGTGTCTCTCATGAATAATTAAATATTTTTAAAAAGAAAAAATGAATTCTATCAAAACATTCCATTATATGTATAATTACTATCGGATTTGCTTTTGTTTTTTGCTATTATCAGTACTGCTTCGACGAAAACCTTTACATGGAAATCTTTGTTGTAGCAGAACAATAACTGATGAGTATGAGTTTTTAAAGGTTTTGTTGCTGAATTACTTTTCAGAAAGCTTGTAGTGATGTTGACCAGGCTTTAAAAAATTCTTTGCCAGTTTTAGAGGCAAAAGGTTGTATTGTGTCATTTTAATTTCTTTCTATTATTAATGAAGCAAAAATTTAATATTTGTTGGTCATTTGTGGGTTTTTTTCTGTGAATTTTTACTTTCCTTTTCTTGTACTCTAGTACTTTCTTACTGGTTTTTGTTTTTTGTTTTTTGTTTTTTTAAAGAATTTTTTAAAGAATTCTAAAGATTCATGAGAGACAGAGAGACAGAGGCAGAGACCCAGGCAGAGGGAGAAGCAGGCTCCCTGCAAGGAGCCCGATGTGGGACTCGATCCCAGATCCCGGGATCACGCCCTTAGCCAAAGGCAGATGCTCAACCGCTGAGCCACCCAAGCATCACTTTCTTACTGGTTTTTAAGAATTTTTTGTCATGTATTTTTGCAATAATGTTTCTCATTTGTGATTTACCTTTGGATTTTATTTGTGAGTTTTAGCTACTGAAAATTTTTTATTTTTATTTTTTGAAAATTATTTTCATAGTAATTCTTAATATCTAAATATGTCCATTTTAATAAGAACAGGCTATCTGAGGATAATGATGAATCTTCCTGGGAGAAATGTACAACAAAATTTAAGTTAATGGAAGTATTGTACATTTCTAGAAGGAAATAGTCTATGTTCTGAAGATTTAAGTTTTTTGTCTTTCTTTTTATTAACTAGTTCATAGGTTTGTAACTCAGTTGAAATCCTCTTGAGATTTGAAATTGGAGTTGATGAAATGATACTAGAACTAGTTCAAGAGAAGTAAAACAAAACAAACTAGAAGAGTAGCAAAAGAGAGCTGTTCTCCCAGATTAAAAAGCTATTAAAGTCAGCAAAACTAAAATACTATAGGATTGTTGTCAGAATCAATCATTGAAATAGACTTGAAAGCCCTGAAACAGAGTCGCATATGTAAGGACTCGATGTATGGTAAAAGAAGTATCATATAAAGGTGGAATGTTCAACAAAAGACTTTGGAGAAATGAGTTATCTGAGGGAAAAAAAGTCAGATTCTCCTATCATCCCGTGGACCAGAATGCATCAGATAAATGAAAATACTGAATATAAAAAATAAAACAGAAAAGAAGGAACCATTCAGGATATAGATGAACAGTTCATACTATTTAAATAAACATTTCTTGTTCATGTCATGTTTACTGTCTTCTTCAGCGAGCTAGAAGAATCTCTGCTTGTGCTACCTTTTTCGTATGTCCCAGACCTCCTTAAGCTCCTTAATGAATTCATCCAGCTGGGCTCTGATATCGAACTTCTGTGTAGGTGCCTCTTCTTTCTGCTCAGGTAACATCCTTTCCAAAGAACACTGTGTCTACTTGGTCTCACCACTCCAGTGTTACTTGAACTGATGGACAGAATCAATGCTTTGGAGTTAAGAAATCTGTTGTTTCAGACTGAGAGATGGTTACAGGATTTCACTTGTTGTGTGACAAATTATTCCTGATCCTGCAGAATCAGTCTTGTGCTTAAACAATAATAGTGATGACCTACTTCTGAAGTAACAAGATAGAGCATTGCTCAGGGACACTTCCGTAAGCACAGGTCTCCAGGTTGCAGTAGCTCTAGTCCTTGTCTGTTTGCTGAGAGGCCATCACTGAGTGGCCAGTTTGCCTCATTTGTTATCTTTTTAACTGTTGAAGCAAAATGATTTAGTTTAGTCTTCATAACAGCGTCATAAGGAATAGTGCCTTTATTTTTCAGGTCTCTAGAAACAAATGGAAAAGAAAGGGCATACACGGAGGGAAAGAAGAAACAAAATATATTTATGGGATTATTCTTAAATATGAACAATTCCTCTTAGTGTGTAATTGAAAAGAACATATTTACAAGAGTTTAAGAATATACTCTTTTATCTTGCTCTCTGCCCCTCGGTCTCCAGCTGTTATAGCAGAAAACAAAAAGAGATTGAACACTCTAAAATGCTGTTCTGAAGACAAAATACAGATTGATCAGCCAATACCCAATAGTTAAAAAACCAAAAAAAAAAAAAAACATGTATATTTAACAAATTGATATTTGATCTATTTTCATGATTCTTAATTCTCTGTTCCTTTTATTCCATCAAGATGGTAGCAAAAGAACAGGGATACATACATACATACATATATATATGTATATATATATATTCTGTTGCCAGATTTATAATTTTGGGCAAGTCCTGAGGCCTTAAATTGATAACTCAACAATGTTACGAATAACTTCTTATCACTATAGCATATGTACTATTGAAATCAGGGTTACTGATTCTAAGTGAAATACCATGAGTGCTTCCAGCTTATCAGGGGGTTGTAGATGGGGAGTACTATACAAGTAGCTGTGGCAGGTCACAGGTGAGCTTGAGGGTACTCAGGAGCATGAGTTCATGGACATCATCTTAATACCCAAGGTCAGAGTCTTACTGATCAGAGACTATATCTTTTATTGCAGTGGCTTTACTGGAAATATGAATAAATCTTTGTTGAGTTAGTATTTCTTAAGGTGTTCATTTCTCTCTGAGCCTTCTATGAAATACCATTTTGTAAGTCTGTGGCTGCATGGAGTTGGCTGCAAAAAGAGCCAGCTTTGCACAAGTTAAATGTGTTATGATTTTTACCATAGTATTGTTAAAATTGACATCAGATAAAATTGATTAGCAGGAAAGAAATATCTTTAGCTATTTTTTGCCAGAAGCATTTCTATACTGCCATATGATAAAATGAATCTTTTTCTGTTTTGTTTACTTTGATATTGTCTATATGCTTTTCTAGAAGGGGTAAGCAGAGCCAGAACCACTACCTCTTTTGTCACATGACTGTTTTGCTTTTCTATTAGAATTCACTTCGGGCAGATCACTAGTAACCAAATGCTTGTGCCAGTGATTGAAAAGCTAAAGGAAACAACTATTTCAAAAGTCAGCCAAGTCCGGGTAGGTATACTTGTAGGAGTACAGTAATGAGGGGGGAATCCTGGTGTGTGTGTGTGACTTAGAAGCAGCATAGTGAACTGTGCCTTGTCTTTGGTGATATTGACCAGACATGTATGTGTATTTGAGGTAAGTATTTTCATTGGAGCTGGTAGAAATAGAAGAAAACTAAACCAAACCAGAAAGACCTTAGACAAGGAGGGATGAGTAAGAGCGCCAGAAACATCGGTTCCCCTGACTCACATATGCTGCTGTGTTGAACTGAAGTAAGAGAGAGGTCATTTAATCTTTCTTTTGTCCCTCTCCAGGATGTTATTGGCTTCAACAGGGCAGGTCTTGAATATCTCAAGAGGGAATGCGAGGCAAAAAGTGAAGTTATGTTTTTTGCTGATGCAACCAGCCACTTGGAAGAAAAGAAGAGGAAGAGGAAAAAGAGGGAGAAGCTAATTTTAACATATACTTAGAACTGAAATGTGCCCTTTTGTTTTTTTCTCTATTTAAAGGAACTTCTAAACTAAGCAGCAGAATTGGTGCCAACTTGAAAATAAACAAGTAACAGAGCTTGGTGTGTTGCAGAAGATGTCAGGATATATTTCCTAGCTTTGCTTGAGGAAATGCCCAATGCAGGATTCTGGGCTCCATTTTTTGGACTTAATGCATAATAGTTTAAAATCTTTCTGTGACCTCAAAGGCTGAGCCCTTCAGGAATTGTTCCCATTCTAGCAGGGAACAATGAATATTTTTACTAGTTGCTTGACTAGAGCTGAAATGAATATTTCAAAAGTTTTTCTTATTTCTGTGATAACAGGAGATTAGTTGATGTGTTACTTTTTGTATTACGTTTTATCTCCTCCAGAGACTATCAGGTGCAGAATTGATTGCCCTCTCCCATTAAATACAGACTCATGGACTTACAGAGCTGAAAAGGACATAAAAATGATCTAAACAGCCTATACTGGTGGTTATATCTGTATATAAAAATAGCTAATTGCTAAATTGTACTTCTCTAAAGAGCTGTTTCTAATTAAAGTATAGTCAAGCTGAGATGCTTTGTTGGGCTTCTGGGTGATTAATACCATATACATACATACATACATACATACATACATAAATAGGATTTGAGGGGATGGGAATATTTTAGGAGGAGAAACGGACACATTCCTTTGGGCCTGGCTTCTCTTGTTGGGACATTTTTAAGTAAGTTAAGGACTACAACCTTGATGCAGTTCTGTTCAGATTTCCGTGTCTTTTTTTTTTTTTTTTAAGATTTATTTAAATTCCAACTAGTTAATGTACAGTGTAATATTAGAATCACATGTCCATTCAGCAGTTCAACACTTCCATAGGACACCTGGTGCTGATCACAAGCACACTCCTTAATCCTCATCACCTATTTAGACCACCCCCACCCACCCACCTCCCCACTGTGTAACCAAAAGTTTATTCTCTACAGCTGAATCCCTTTGCTTTTTTGTTTCTTAAATTTCACATACAAGTTAAATCATATGGCGTTTGTTTTCTGACTTATTTCACTTACCATAATACTGTCTGGCTCCATCCACATCATTGCAAATGCAAGATTTCATTCTTTTTTATGGCTGAGTAATATTTCTCTCTGTGTGTACATAGTATATACATGCACATATATGTTCTATACATATATATGTATATACATATGGTGTATATATGTGTGTGTCTATATACACATTCATTCCATTTCTTTGTGTCATCTTTTTTAATTTATTTTTATTATTATTATTTTTTTATTTTTATTTATGATAGAGAGAGAGGCAGAGACATAGGCAGAGGGAGAAGCAGGCTCCATGCACCGGGAGCCCGACATGGGATTCGATCCTGGGTCTCCAGGATCGCGCCCTGGGCCAAAAGCAGGCGCTAAACCACTGCACCACCCATGGATCCCTCTTTGTGTCATCTTCAATTTCTTTCATAAATGTCCTATAGCACAGATCCTGTCTCCCTTGCGTCAGGAGACATAGCCAGAAAGAAGTTGCTATGGCCACAAAGAGGTTACTGCCTGTGTTCTCTAGGATTTTGATGATTTCCTATCTCACATTTAGGTCTTTAGTCCATTTTGAATTGATTTTTATGTTTGGTATAAGAAAGTGGTCCAGTTTCTTTCTTTTGCATGTTTCTGTCCAGTTTTCCCATCACCATTTAAGAGACTGTCTTTTTTCCTATCAGATATTCTTTCTTGCTTTCTCACAGATTAATTGACCATATAGTTGTGGGTTCATTTCTGGGTTTTCTGTTCTGTTCCATAGATGTTTATTTTTTGTGTCAGTAACATACTGTTTTGATGACTATAGATTTGTATATAATTTGAAGTCTGGAACTGTGATACCTCCAGCTTTGCTTTTCTTTTTCAAGATTGCTTTAGCTATTTGGAATCTTTTGTAGTTTCACACAAATTTTAGGATTGTTTGTTCTAGCTGTGTGAAAAATGCTGGTGGTATTTTGATAGGGATTGCATATAATGTGTAGATTGCTTTGGATGGTATAGACACTTTAATAATATTTGTTCTTCCATTGTATCACGTTTTTGATGTAATAGTAAATGAGATGGATTCCTTGATTTCTCTTCCTGCTGCTTCATTATTGGTGTATAGAAATGTAACAGATTTCTGTATATTGTTTTGTATACTGCAACTCTACTGTATTTGCTTATCAGGTCTAGCAGGTTTTTAGTGGAGTCTTTCAGGTTTTCTAATCGAGTATCATGTCATCTGCAAATTTGCCAATTTGGATGCATTTTATTTCTTTTTGTCTGATTGCTGTGGCTAGGACTTCAGTACTATGTTGAATAATAGTGGTGGGAATGGACATTCCATGTCTTTTTCCTGATTATATAAGAAAAGCCCTCAGTTTTTCCTATTGGGGATGATATTAACTGTGGGTTTTTCATATATGGTCTTTATTATGTTGAAATATGTTCCCTCTAAACTTACTTTGTTAAGGGCTTTTATCATGAATTGATGTTGTACTTTGTCAAGTGACTTTTTTGCATCTATTGAAAGGCTCATATGGTTCTTATCCTTTCTTTTATTAATGTAGTGTATCATGTTGATTGATTTGTGAATATTGAAGCACCCTTGCAGCCCAGGAATAAATCCACTTGACCATGGTAAATGATCCTTTTAATGTACTGTTGGATTTGGTTTGCTAGTATTTTATTGAGAATTTTTGCATCCGTGTTCATCAGGGATATTCGCCTATATAGTTCTCTTTTTTAGTGGATTTTTTTACCTGGTTTTGGTATCAGGGTAATGCTGACTTAATAGAATGAATTTGGAAATTTTCCTTCCTCTTCCATTTTTTGGAACAGCTTGAGAAGAATAGGTATTAATTCTTTAAATGTTTGGTAGAAGTCCCCTGTGAAGCCATCTAGCCCCGGACTTTTGTTTTTTGGTTATCAATCTGTTTACATTTTCTATTCTTGTTTCAGTTTTGGTAGTTTATATTTTTCTAGAAATTTATCCATTTCTTCCAGGTCCAACTTGTTGGCATATAATTTTTCATAATATTGTCTTATAATTGTTTCTCATAATATTTTCTAATTATTTTCATAATATTCTAATTGTTATTTCTGCTCTCCCATTTGTGATTTTATTTGAGTCCTTTCTTTTTTGTTCTTGATATGTCTGGTTAGAGGTTTATCAATTTTTTTTTTTTTTTTTCAAAGAACCAGCTCCTAGTTTGATTTGTTGTATTGCTTTTTTAGTTTCTGTATCACTTATTTCTGGTCTAATTTTTATTACTTTCCTTCTTTAGGCTTCATTTGTTGTTCTTTATCCAGCTCCTTAGGTGTAAGGTTAGGTTGTTTATTTGAGATTTTTCTTGCTTCTTGAGGTGGTCTGTACTGCTTTGTACTTCCCTCCTAGGACCACTTTGGCTACATCCCAAAGGTTTTGGACCATTTGTTTTCATTTTCACTTGTTTCCATGTATCTTTTATTTCTTCTTTGGTTTCTTGGTTAATGCATTCATTGTTTGTTTAGTAGCATGTTGTTTAACTGCCATGTATTTGTGGTCTTTCCAGATTTTTTCTTGTGGTTGACTTCTAGTTTCATAGCATTGTGGTCAGAAAAGGTACATGCTATGACCTCAATCTTTTTGTATTTGTTGAGGCCTATTTTATGTGATCTATTCTGGAGAATGTTCCATGTGATCTTGAAAAGAATGTGTATTCTGCTATTTTAGGATGGAATGTTCTGAATATATCTGTTAAGTCCATCTGCTGCAGTGCATCATTCAAAGCCATTGTTTCCATGTTGGTTTTTCTGTTTAGATGATCTGTCCGCTGTTATAAGTGCGTATTAAATTCTCTACTATTCTGTGTTATTATCCATAGGGTTTTTTTTTTTATCTTTTGTTATTAATCATTTTATATATTTGAGTTCTCCCAACTTGGGGGCATAAATGTTTATAATTGTTATGTCTTCTTGTTGCATTGTCCCCTTTATGATTATATAGTGCCTTTGTCTGTTTTTATATCTTTCATCTAGTTCGTCCAATAGATGCATTGCTACTTGGGCTTTCTTTTGAATACCCATTCACGGGATAAATATTACTCCATCCCCTCCCTTTCACCCTGCAGGTCTCTTTAGGTCTAAAATGAGTTTCTTGTAGGCAGCATATAAAGGAGTCTTTTTTCTTTTTTCCTTTTTTTTTTTTTTTTAAATCTGTTTTGACTCCGTGTCTTTTGATTGATGTGTTTATTAGTCCATTTACATTCAAAGTAATTATTGATAGGTATGTATTTATTACCATTTTATTACTTATTTTCTCATTTCTGGAGATCTTTTCTGATCCTTTTTTTGTCTTTGTCACTTTTAGTCTCTCCTTTGCACTCAGAGTCCCCTTTAATATTTCTTGCAATGCTGGTTTAATGGTCACAAATTCTTTTCATTTTTATCAGGGAAGCTCTTTCTCCTATTATGAGCAATAGCTTTGCTGGATGGAGTGTTTTTAGCTGCAGATTTTTCCCATTCATCACTTTGAATAAATAGTGCCACTCCCTCTTACTTGCCAAATTTCTTTTGAGAAATCTCCAGCTAGCTTTATGGGTTTTCCCTTGTAAGTTAGGGACTTCTTTTGTCTTTTTTTTTTTTTTTTTTTTTAAGATTTTCTTCTTTATCACTATATATTTGCAAATTTAACTACATGTCTGGGTGTTGGCCTGCTTTTGTTGATTTCGATGGGAATTCTCTGTGCCTCCTGGATCTGGATGTCTGTTTCCTTTCCCAGATTAGAGAAGTGTTCTGCCATTATTTCTGGAAATAAATTTTCTGCCTCCTTTTCTCTCTTGTCCTCTTCTGGGATACCTATGATATGAACGTCAATACGTTTGATGGAGTCACTGAGTTACCTAAATCTATGCTCATGTTCCATAATTCTAGTTCAGCTTCATTATTTTGTCTTCTTATCCACTAATTCATTCCTCTGCTTCTTCCAGCCTCTTCTTCATTGCATTAAGCCTGTTCCCAATCTCACTTAGTGCATTCTTTGTTTCTCATTGATTCTTTTTTAACTTTTATCTCTGTGGCAAAGATCTCACTGATGTCATCTTTTCTCAAGCGCAGTGAACATCCTTATGTTTGTTGCTTTAAATTCTCCATCAGTTATGTTACTTATATCTGTATTATGTTGATCTCTGGCTGTAGCCTTATCTTGTTCTTTCATTTGGGATAAATTACTCTGTCTTGGCATTTCACCTAAGTCTCTGCCCTTTTCTCTGTGTTAGAAAAGCCAGTATGTTTCCTGTCCCTGAAACTAATGGCCTTTATGAAAGTAAACACTTCTTTTTTTCCAAGCCAATGGCTTTCAGAAAATAATTATCCTGGTGTGTTCCTCTGGATGTCTCTCTCCATGACAATGGCTCCCTCTCCACAGCAACCATGATCCATTTCTCCCCTAAAACACATCTCTACACTTCCTGCCTTCTTTGATGCAGCCTCTTCTCTCCTTTTAGTTGTGGAGTTTGTTCTGTTAGTCTTAAGGTCAACTTCTGGGTATTTAGGATGGTCTTATCATTATCTAGTTGCATTTGTTGGACAAGATGAGCCTAGGGTCCTCCTACTCCACTGTCTCTCTTTCTCTGTCTGTCTTCTTGAGTCAGTTTCAGGATTTGGTGTCCTGTGAACTTGTCCATTTTATTTAAGGTGCTGTGTTGTGGTGTCACCATTTCCTTGCCAGTCTCAGAGCTGCAGTTCTTGTGGTATGATTATCTGAGGGTCTCTAGCCACAAGTCTAGTACTGTTCCTGGGCAGTCACTGAAGTGTAAGGTCAGGAATGTGGTGGTGTTACTCGTTGGGCAGAATATGAGTAAAGATTATTTTGGCATAGAGTTCCTGAGGCTTAACTATGAAAATGTACGAGAAAAGATAGTATGGTGGATTCTAGGTGCTTCTAGTCTGAAGAAGCAGCCTTTTCTTTAGGTGTCTGTTCCTGCCACTAGGGAGAGGAGTGAGTTACTTATTAAAAGTAAATCCTAATTCCTGAGCGAACAAAGGCCGTGTTTGTGGCTCTTGGACATTTATCAGAAAATAGGAAACCACAGCATTTCCTATGAATGTTTTTGATGGTTTCCAAACCAAAACAAGGTCAGGAGGGTACTCAAATTTAATCCATAGCTTTGCCATCAGTTAAGATTAACAGTAGCGGGGGATTTAAAGGTGTTTGTCTAGAAGGTGTTACACAAATCAAAGAGAAGGAAAGCTTATGACATGAAATGATGTGCACAGGAAGTAACTGAGCTCTTACTTTTGGTCAAAATACTTGAAACTCCTTAACTCTAAAGGTTTGAGGTTAACTAGTGAGTTAAAAAGCAAATTTTAGGGGTGTCTGGGTGGCTCAGTTTGTTAAGCATCCAACTTTTGGTCTCAGCTCAGGTCATGATCTCATGGTCGTGGGATCAAACCCCTCATTGGGCTCTGCACTCAGTGCAGAATTTGCTTCAGATTCTTTCTCCCTCTCCCTGTGCCCTTCCCTGCTTGTGTGTTCTCTCTCTCTCTTGAAATAAATAAAATCCTTTAAAAAAAGAAAAAGTAAATTTTAAGCCAAACCACTTTCTAGTCATTAAATCAACATTTACTGGCTTAGTCAGCCATTGGCTAGATATAATCCTTAGTACATGAACCAGGTAATGAGTAATATCTTTTGTAAATCATTCAATGTTACCTGTAGAAGCTGGAGATACCATAAATAAAAGCCCTGTGAATGGTTTATTAGGAATATAACATCAAAGTTTGTATATATTTATATATGTCTCTATGTAAAGAAGATATGCTTAACCATTTTGAGATTCCCCAGCTGGAAGTTAGCTGCTTGATGTACTTGGTATTGTTTCTTAGTTCAAGTGTCCTAATTCATAGCTCTCCCAAAGAAGTCTCTAAATCTGGCAGATGACCTGGGGCAGTGACCAAGGAGGCAGTGGTATCTGCCACTGGGCACAGAACTGTGTCTAGGGTTCCACTTACCTATCAGCACAATAGATTAGCCTGCTCAGTGTAGCCTTTACAGGCCAGCCACAAACTCAGGAAGAAGCCACCTGGCCTACATACACTATCCACAGTCTGCCGCCCCCCCCCCCCCCCCCGCCTTCCTCACAATTTAAGTCCCTAAGTGTTGAGATGAGACTGAGATTCTTAGGAGTAACACCACCTTATATTCTCAGTCCTGTCACTTAATTTTTGAGATGTTATGGGCTCCCAGCAGCTGTCCTGTGATTTTTAGGGTGGGGAGCACACATGGTCCAATAGTCGCTGACCCCAGCCCTCGTTAGGTCTAGTGCCAGTTGCCCTTGTGTAGCTCTCTCTCCCCCGTGAGTATGGTCAGGACCTAGTGACTGGCTTCTGAAGAGCAGAAGGCAGCAAATGTAATGGGATGTCTTTTCCAAGTTTGAGATATAAAACACTGAATTCTGCCTTGCTCCTGTTCTTGGGCTCTTCTTGTTCCGATAAACCAAGCTGCCTTGCTGTGAGACTCCCTAAGGAGAGTCCCACGTGTCAAGGAACTGCATCCTACCAGTGGGCTGAAAGCACATTCATTCCTAGTTGAGCCAGAGTATCCAACTGAGCTCCTCTGGATTCTGGAACCATAGAAGCTATGAGATCTTAGGTGTCTGTTGCTATAAAATAAAATAAATAATAAAATATTAAAAAATAAAATAGGCCCAATAGATCTACCTTATAGAGTTATTGTGAAGTGCTTACTGGCTCAAAATAAACACAATATAAGGTACTATTTTTACTGTGTGAGCTACACAGTATCTAAAACTACAGAATGATTCCCATACACAGGCGCCCGTGTGCGCGCACACACATAGAAGGCATGGGAAAGAAATAGACTAAAATGTTATCTGTTAGCTCTAGGCGATATAGAGGATCTTTACACTAGATGTTTGTCTTTAAAATAAAAGAATAAGTATAGTAGGCATCTTTCAATCACATTAACTGTGCTAATATGAACAGAGGTGTAAAGATTCATGAAGTTACTTATGATTGGTGCCAAAGGAATTATGCATCATTATTTGAAAGCTGCTCTGTAGTAGAGTTGTCTAGCTAGTGATGGAGACTTCACCACTCCTCAGTTTGGAGTAACTTCCAAAAGCCATGGAATAGAACTGACATAAACCATGAAATCAGTGATTCCCAAAGTATATTTTAAGACCCTTGGAAGTTGGTAAGACCCTTTCAGGGAGTTTGCAAGATCAAAAATATTCTCAAAACAATACTAAAATCTAGTAATTTGAAGAGTGATCTCCAAAAATTGATGTCTACCCGGATACGTATGAACGTGACCTTTAGAAATAGGGTCTTTATAACCGTAATTAGTTAAGATGAGGTGATGCGAGGTTAGAGTGGGCCCTAAGTACAGTGACTGTTGCTATATAAGGATGCAATGTGATGAAACAGGAGGTTGTGTGACCACAGAGGCAGAAATTGGGATTTGCCTGATGTAGCTATTAGCCAAGTTACCCTGAGGACTCAGGCTAGTGCCAGAAGCCAGGACAGAGGCAGGAACACATTCTCCTTGAGCCTCCAGAAGGAACCCAGCCCTCGGTCACCTTAGCTTTCAGACCTTTGGCTTCCTGAACTGCAAGGAAATGAATATCTTGTCTTCAGCCTCCCTCCCCTAGTTTGTGGTGATCCGTTATGGAAGCCTCAGGAAACTGGTAGATTTTGATACCAGGAAGTGGGGTGTTAACTGGAGCAAATACTCAAAAATGTGGAAGTGGCTTTGGAATTGGGTAATGAGTAAAGGCTGGGAGAATTGTGAGCAACGTGAGAAATTAAAAAGTCTAGGTTATCTTGAGATGACTTGGTAGAAACATGGACTTCTAAGCCACTTTGGGGATGGCTCAGAAGGAAGTGATAGGGACAGCAGAGAAAGCTGCTGTCATGTCACCTCAGAGAACTTCTACCTCATCATGAACAAAATGTCGATGGAAATAGGCACATTAAACGTGCTTCTAGTGTGACCTCAAATGAACATGTCGTGGGACACTGGAGGAAAAGTTATAATGTGGCAGAAAACTTGGCTGAATTATGTTCTGCTTTGGGGTTTAAAGTAGAACTTGTAAACACTTGCATTGAATGTTTCGCTGAGGTTTCTAAGCAAAATATGGAAGATGTGGCCTGGTTTCTTGCTGCTTCTAGTAAAATGTAAGGGGAAAGAAATCATTTGAGGAAGGAACTAAAGAGCAAAAAGGAATCAAAACATGATGAGTTTGAAAATTGACGTTATATCCATACTGCAAAACAATGCTAAAGTATACTCTGGAGCAGTCACCAAGGGTGTGTGTGCTGGAGAGATTAGGTTTATGACTACAGATACAATCAGGCATCTCAGCAGAAGCCAGGAATAGAGGTGCGGTTATCCAGGAAGGATCTATGGAGAAGCCTCATGTCTAATGATGTGGATCTCCGTGACATGCATGAATACTGACAGGTTTTTGAGGATGTAATATCAGTAGAAATACTCCTGGTTTGGCCTGACAGGGACAGGGAGAGGACAAGATAAAGGAAGGCTGCCAGACTTCTGGGATTCTATAAATAGGAGATGGGCTACCCAGAGGGTAAAATGATATCTGGGCTGAGGACGAGAGGATGGGGCCAACAAGGCTTCTGAAGGTCTAAAGGTTGGGGCTGGTGAAACCTCTGTAGGGCCCAGATGGCATGTGGATCAAGCCATAAATGATTATTCTAAGGTCTTGAAATTTCATGAAATTTGCCTTGCTCTGTTGTACCCTTGCTTTAGACTAGTGATTCTTTATTCCTTCCACTTTCTTCCTTTGGGAGTATCTACCCTATGCTTTTTCCACTATGGTATGTTGCAAGCTGATGGCTTATTTTCTAGTTTGATGCATCTTCCAGTGGAAGGGAGACCAGGCAGGTCATACCAGAGTCTTACCCAGGAAGGATCTATGGAGTATATGGGTGATTTATATGGGTGAGACGTGAAACTCTTTGAGTTGAAACCTATGTTGATGAGAATTTAGATTTGGAATTAATGCTGGAATGGGTGAAGAATTTTGGGAATGTTGGGATGGAATGAATATATTTTTATACCAGCAGCAGATTACACTGGGTTTGTCTCCACAAAATTTATGTCTATCAGAAACTGTGAAGATGACCTTAAGATGACATTCAGGATTATGGTAGCCCCTAAATGAAATGAGTGTCTTTCTTTTTTTTTAAATTTTTTTTTAATTTTTTATTTATGATAGTCACACAGAGAGAGAGAGAGAGGCAGAGACACAGGCAGAGGGAGAAGCAGGCTCCATGCACCGGGAGCCCAATGTGGGATTCGATCTCGGGTCTCCAGGATCGCGCCCTGGGCCAAAGGCAGGCGCAGGCAAACCGCTGCGCCACCCAGGGATCCCGAGTGTCTTTCTTATAAGCACAGAAACAGAAATATATACACAGGGAAGGATGCTATTTGAGACAAAGGCAGGGATTAAAGTGATGTAGCAATAAGCCAAGGAACACCCAAGAACTTCTGGCAACCACCAGACATTAGGAGAGAGGCATAGAATGAATTCTGCCTCAGTCTCCAGAAGAAATACCCCCACTCCAACTCCTTGATGTTAGAACTCTGGCCTCCTGAACTGCAAGAGCATATCTGTCATTTTAAGCTATCTGGTTTGTGCTACTTTGTCATGGCAGCCCTAAGAAACTAATGGAGATTTGTTAGATCAGCTCTAGGAAACTAATACAAGATGCTATGAGCATCCAGTGGAGTTTTCCAGAGACTATGTGATGTCTGATATCATGACAGCAGGTGTGAGAATCCAACTGTGCTCTATTAAGCCAGACATTGAAGAAATTTGTAAAAAATGTAAAACAATGTCCCATGAATAATACATTTTTGTTTTGAAAAATATTTTTCATTTAAAACATCTATGTTAATATACTGGCTTTATTATGGTTTTTACATTGAAAAATTTTCCCAGTTTTAATTCCAATTTGGTAAATGTGATAGATATGACCCACATGAATGAAAGCTCTTTGGGATCCTTAATAGCTTTTAAGAATATTATGTCCAAAATGTTTGACAACCACGGGCTTATTTGTAAATTTTCAAGTCCAGAAGGACATACTGGTGTAGGTGCTCCTGCTTTTTGAAAGGTCAGCTTAACATTGAAAACAGTGCTTCTAAGAACAAACTTTAGGATCACATTGAAGTAGGTTAGATTTTTACATCATCTACTTAAGATTCTCTGAGCTTCAGTTTCTTTCCTTCCTTCCTTTCTTTCTTTCTTTCTTTCTTTCTTTCTTTCTTTCTTTCTTTCTTTCTTTCTTTCTTTAAGATTTTATTTATTCATTCATGAGAGACAGAGAGAGAGAGGCAGACACACAGGCAGAGGGAGAGGCAGGCTCCATGCAGGGAGCCCGACATGGGACTCGATCCCTGGTCTCCAGGATCACACCCCGGGCTGAAGGCGGCGCTAAACCGCTGAGCCACCTGGGCTGCCCAGTTTATTTATTTATAAAGTAGGAAAGATAATATCTAATTATTAGTAGTATGAGGATTCAATACTGATACTGTTTATTTATTTATAAAGTAGGAAAGATAATATCTAATTATTAGTAGTATGAGGATTCGATACTGATACTGTATATAAAGAAGTAGCTATTATAGTTATTTAAAACAAGTATTTCCATCCCACCAGGTTAAGTGCCTTATTGGTTTCTGGCTGTAAGAAGAGAGGAACAAACATGAGGTCTAAGGCCTCACATCTGAATGGCTGACATTAAAGTTCCCATTTGTTACTTACTGGACCTAATGTGGAGAAATTTTATGGGACATGAAGACTCCAAGTGTAGAGGAAGAAATCGTAGAAATCCTCTGGACCATGGGATTTTCTTTTCCCTGAGGAAAATCTTTTGGTCTCTTATCATAATTGCTGCTTGTCAACACTGGTAAAATACTCATTAAGGACTATGACTGTCATGACCAAATGATTTGTGTATACAAACTCAGATAACATTTTAGAATCAGAACCTCTTCTCTAGCATCTTTAGCTCCATACTTTTCTATGAAATGTGAATTCTACAGATTCAGGCTTAGGGGATGAAGGATGGATATTGATTTCTTGGAATGTCTCCTGTCCACCCAGTGTATACTTCTCTGCTGTGTGGTTAGTCTCCCTAGAGGAGCCATCAGTCACCATAACCAGGTCCCAAATCACATCAACGTCCAGATGTCATGCTTTTTTCTGTGGGGAAGGGATAGATCTTGGGAAATGGGCAATGAATTCTCACTATTGACATTAGAAGTAGATAAAAGATTCAATAAAACTCTCTTCCCCATCTATATGTGCCTGATAGATGGCCTTTAATCTATGAGTAAGGAAATAGATAGTACTGGCATAAATGCTAAATGACTTGATTGCTGTAACCAGCAGCAGGGATCAGGTGCTCTGGATCAGCATCCAAACACCTGTGTAAAAAGGATATGAAGATTGATTTAATTCCTAGAGGGAAAAACTGGTTCTTTGGTTAAGTTCCTTCTATTACTAACAGAAGAACCCTGCCATCAATATAAAATAAAAAAAAAAAAATCACATCCACAGTAAGGTCTTTCTGATCACCCCATTTTAAATTGGAATCTTCCTTAACATTCCCTGTACCGTGTTTCCTATTTTTCATTTTTTTCTATTGTACTTATCAGCACCATTGTAGTCCACATTTTACCTCTTTTGTGTACTGTCTCTTCTCCCACTGGAAGAAGCTACATTGAGGGCAGGCATTTTTGTCTCTCGTTCACTGTGCCTAGAACAGTTCTTCGCACATTAGTGACACCTTTGAAATAAGTGAACAAGTGAATTCAGCTCCATTTCTACTGAAATTAGGGTCATCTGACACAAGTTCTCCTAAATCTCCCCTTCACCCCCAGAATGTCTAGATCCTTAGCCATCTTCACCCGCTTGCTTGCCCTTCAGCTCTGTTCTGGACTAACCTCTTTCTCTCCTTTGGACACTGCTGCTTCAATTACTTCCTCTCATTCATATTTTTAAATCTTTCTCTTCTGATCCATTCCCTTCAGCCAAATCTAGCAATCCCACTTAAATCTGAATTCTTGACATCTCTATGCATTTGTCAACTATGCCCATGTTTTTCTTGAAATTCTTTCCGTGGCTTCTGAGCTATTTCTTGGTTTTCTAATTGCTTACTCTGTCTCCACTGCTTCCTCTCCTCCTACTCCCTAAGCAGACCCAAAATCTCTGCTCCTTTCCCATACTTTCAATTGTCACCTTTGTGTAGATGATGCTTAAAATTACTACATCTCCATCTCTAACTCCCCAGTTGAGACCCAGTCCTACATATGCATGATTCATTACTTGAGCCCAAAACCTTGGAGTTGAACTCTTGTCTTCTTACTTCCTTCTATCAAAGCGTTCCACCTCAGATTTTACAGCATCCCCACCACCTGCCAAGTACCTTTCCATCCATGTCTCTTTCACTATTGAGACATGATAGTTCCTGTCCTTACACTTGGCTTATTGAAGTGGCCTTCCAATGGTTCTTTGCTTCTATTTGTATCCAGATGCTCTTCTTCAACATATCCAGCAGAGTAACACTGGATTCATTTTTACAAAAATATATTATTTCATTTACTGGATCAGAAATCTTCAATGATTCACTCTTGCTTATATAATAACGTTTGATCAGGGATTCAAAATCTTCCACAACTTGATTCCAACCAACTCCCCCATGATGTTTCCTAATACTCCCTAAGTTCTCCACAAATTGAACTTCCTACCCTTCCCAACAGCTCTCTTCTTGCTGTGGATTTGTTCATTCCTTCTATCTTAAGTTTCCTTTCATCAAAAGTTTTCGCATTTTATAAGACCCAGCTCAAATACCAAATTGATACATAACACAAAGTACTATATGCTTCATGTCACTGGAGTACAGAATAATATAGGAATCAAGTGTGAAGACTTTATTTCTGCTTCTAGATTATAAGTCTTTTGAGAGAGAATCCAACGGCCATTTTATATATGATAAAATATTCCATACATTACCTTGTGTATAATAGTTTACTTGACCTCTGTAGGTATCCATATGTAAGACACACTGATATGAAGGTGTGTATGTGTAGGAATATCCATTTATCCTTTATAATAAGAAGGTATCTTCTGTTCCCTAACAAGATTATAAGTTTGTTTTGATGACAAAGATTTGCTTTTCAAAACCGTTCTGATTGTCTGATACCCCATAGATAGCCATTAACCTTGGCATTTATGCAACTCAGTTACCATGCGTGTACTGTGTAACAGGCATTTTGCTAGATGCATACAAAGATGAATGAAGACACAGTCTTCATCTTAAGAAATTTAGCTCTATGGTCTTAAAAATAGAATTAATGAAGCTATGGAATACGGGAGCAAGGAAGTTAGGGAATAGCATTTTGACTTCTCATTTCCCCTTGCTCAAATGTAATTTTTGCTCTATTTGTGACTACTTAAGTTGAGCTTTAAAGGATATTTGCTTCCACAGGTAAGAACAGGACTTCATGCTCAGTCATAATCTCAATATTGTGTGAGATGTGTGTTGATCCCTTGGTACCATCCTCTCCAACAGCCATGGCAAATAACTCCACTTTCAGTTCTGTTTGCAAACCAGCCGCCACCTACGGGACACAATGTACCTTTAGAATCAGACATATCTGAGTTCAAATATTGGTTTTAACATGAATTTGGGCTAAGCTTTTTAATCTTATTTTCTCATATATAAACATGGCGCTAATGAATGATCACTGTTATGACATTTAGAGGAGTTACTTTGTAGATTAGTTAGGTAGAATTTCATGGAGCAAATGGGACCCAAGATAAATTGTTGAAGAAGAAAACCAGGTGCTATTTAGGAAGAAGTGTAAGAAAACTAAATGCCAGTATATCACTGGTGGTGATGCTGCCACCACTTTTACAATTCCCATAATTATGCTGTTTCTTGAATGTTAGCAGTGGATTTCTTTATTATTGTTGTTGTTATTATTATTATTTATTCATGAGAGACACAGAGAGAGAGGCAGAGACATAGGCAGAGGGAGAAGCAGGCTCCCTGCGGGGAGCCCGATATGGGACTTGATCTCAGGACCCCATCCCAGGACCCCGGGATCACGACCTGAACTTAAGACAGATGCTCAACCACTGAGCCACCCAGGTGCTCCAGCGGTGGGTTTCTATGGATATCCTTGTGGATAAAGACAAATGTAAACCAAGAGAGTCCCTGAACCCCACAACTTCCCCTGTCCTGCCCCTTGGTTTATAGTGTTTCTTTCTTTCTTTTTTTAAATCAAATTAGCCTTTTTTCAATCATTAGTAAATAATAAAAACTTTAAAAAATGTTCATACTCCACGGTGTCCATCGAAAGATAAATGGATAAAGAAGATGTGGTTTATGTATACAATGGTTTATAGTGTTTCTAATGGAGGACCTGTGATGTGACAAAGCCAGTAGAGGGAGACAGAATGAGCTTAAATGCCAGACTGCTTAGATCTGAAAGCCACGTGGAAGAGGTCTGGACCAACTAAGAAGAAACCCGATATATAATGAAGAAGAAACACAGCAAGGAATGGGCTTCTTGCCTTGTTCCTTAAAGAGAACACTGGCCAGGAAAGAAAGAGCTGTTTGTATTCCTAAACTGCCTCTCCAGGAGGTAGGTTAAAAAGCAGACTTGAGAACAATTATCTGGAAAAAATACATCAGAAACCACCACATGGAAAGCAAATAGATATCAATATATATTTTTTTCAGTATAGTTTATAAATAATAGAACTGAAAAATGTCTCAACTTTTTCAACAATGTGCTTGTGAAGGTCTGCTTACTGGAGGGTATCCAAGTCTCCATGTCTGAGAATCAGGCCCTTCGCCCTGGAGCCCAACAATGAGGGCGGGGCTGGGATGACGCCACTCTGCACAAGGCAGCTGGCATCCCGCCACGACTCAGGTCTACCCAGGCTCTGGGCATATTCATTCAGTGTTGGCATAAAACCAAGCTGAACAGTGGTTAGATTTACATATGGAGAAGTCTATAGATTATATTTTTGCAGAGCCAAAACTTACTGTCAAAAAAATAAAAAATACTAACAGCAGAGAGTGAGCTTCAAAGAATACATGCTGGGTTTTTAGTACCTACAAAAGTTGATCCAACAGTCATTTTGGCTTTTGGCATCACCCCTACTTTAAATGAAAAAAAAAATCTGCTAAATTCTCAGAACAGTGGAAGAAGAGCTTGCTTTAATTTTTGTTTTTGCATTATGTTGCAAAGTTTCTGGAATCTTGACATGGTACAATGATGAAATATGACAGAGAGGTACTCATGAATTGGTGGATCTTACCCCAAAGTATATTTCTGTTTGAAATCGCAGCCTGCAAACTACCATATTACAGACCATAAGATTTTAGGGCTGGAAAAGGACTAAGAAATTATCAGGTCCAAGCAACTTCTTTTGCAGATGAGGAAAGCAAGGTAAAGGGGGTTAATTAACCAACAACCTCACAGAGCTGATGGTGGCACAGTCACAAGAAGCCAACTGATTTTGCACCCTATCAAACTGCCCCTACTGTATCAATGTACAATTGTGGCTGTTTTAAGATCTTGGGACTCCATGGACTCCATGTGCTGGTTATGGAAGTGGATGCCTTTGCCTGGTATTCTCATTAGTTCATGTGTGTCCCTGTCTGTGATGAACAATCATGTGTCTACCAGATGTCTTCACTTCATTCAGTCACTTAGTTATATACCTTGAGTCCCATTATGTGCCCAGCTCTGGGAGCAACATAAGAGTCTACTCATGTTTAACATCCCTTATACCCTGTCCCTATAAGTAGCATTCAGAGTTTGTTGAATGAAATGGAAGGAATGTGAAGATGATGCACTGACCAAGGAATGAATGTTAAGATTCACAAGTGTGATTTTATTATATCTTTTATACTATTTTATATATTTTGCGTATTTATATATTTGTAAACTTTTGTTTACTTGATACTACATTTCTGAAATTATAATTTAAAGTAAGTGGCAATATAGGGATTTTTTTTTTATTAAATACCCCATTTGGGGGGGAAATGTATCAAATAAAGTTAGAACAAGTTGACATTAAAATTGGTGTTTTCGGAGGTCTTTGGAGACATGAAGCAGCTAATGACTTTAATATATTACTATTTCTTAGAATGTCATTAAAATTCTCTGGCAAATAGCAAAAGAACAAGCCAAATTTATATAAAATACAAAGGATAGACTATTTATTTTTCCAAGGGACTTTTCATTTAGCAGAAGAATTTATTACAGGATATCTTCAGGTAATCAGCTCTCCTAGTGCATGTCAAATCATATTTAATTTTTAAAAAGGCATCTTTTCCATATAACTGTATATGGCTGTAGTATTGGGACAAATGAGTGAACTTCAGAAAAGTTTCCATAGCTGGAAGTTTAACTATTTACGCATAGGATTTGTCTCATGGCTATTACCTGCAGTCAGCGATGTCAAGCCACATGGTGTACTCATACCAGGAATCTTTTGCTTATGATACTAAAAAAATGAGACTTATACATGATTTAACCTGAATGTATAGAATGACTTAGCCCACTTCCCTGGAAACATGCACACACGGACATGCACATACATGGGCGCACACAACAGAGAGCGCATAGGACTTACAGGTCCGGGTTTGTGAGTCACTTTCAGTCCTGTGCTGGGTGGGGGCTGCTTCACCCTAAATCTACCAGGGAAAAAGACGGGAATAAGTTTATGCCATAATGAAAAAGCAATGAATAGACTGGGATGTTATAAAATCAGGAAGGTGTTAATGTTTGCTACAAAGGAGGAAGGGGGGATTCCATACCATTAGGAGAAGAACCCAATAGTCACTTGGGAAAGGGATCTGAGGCCATTTCACAACTGCCTTTCCAACAACAGTTTTCATCAGCGTCAAACAGACTCCAATCCCAGTTTCAACCCTCTGTTATTGGATGCTGCCGAGCAGCTTGGGCCCAGGCAGACGGTCGTGAATGTTTGGCTGGTGTGTGCACTGCAGCGTGGCCGCCAGCGTGAACACCAATGCTGAGTGCCAGATCATTAAGCTGAAGAATAAAGGCTCTTTTGGAAAGCAGTGGAGCATGGGAGCCAGTCTTGCTCTGTCGTGGTATGGGGCTTGCATGTTTGGGGAGAAGAGAAACAGAAAAGGCTCAGAAAACATTGGAGAACTTGAAAGCCCCAGCTTGCACGTGGTGCCTCTTGATCTCTTTCCCTGCCTGTGGTTTGTGGGTTCTGCCTGAAGGTTAAAGACCTGGAGCAAATTAAAATGCCAGGGAAAGCCTACCTCCACTTTTGACCTTAATCCTGCTCTTTCTACTATCAACTTCGCCGCCTGTGCTATAGTGGCTGAATTTAACAAGCTGAGGAGTGAAATCTTGCAAGCTAAAATTCTATACTGAGTAGATAGGATCTGCGTGGATGAGTTTCACTAGTTTGAAGTTGATTCTCTATTTCTCCCCACCCATTCTGTGGGCAGCAACCAAAAAAAAAAAAAAAAAAAAAAAACCTCAATAATGTCTGATCTGGTGGTCTGATTGTTTCTGAGGAAACACACGTGATTCCTGAAGCTGGGTAGTTGCCTCAACCAAAACGGGATGTTGATCTTTTAAACTGGATGCATGTGTAGCTTTGTTCTGTCTGATGTCCATTTTCGAGTTCAGAATCACAAACTGGAAGGACTTGCCACTTACACTGATCATAACTCTGCAACTGAAATATTTATTGCACTTTTTATGTGGGGAAAACCCCCCCACATTACACTGAAGTTTAATTCAAAATAGAATATGGGAACTTTTGTAACGAGGAGCTGCCTAGTATAGACATAGAATATACTGACCCAGTGGGAAGGACTGAACTCCCGCACAAAGCAGTGACCCACAGCCATGCTGACAAAGCATCATGCCACAAACAAACAGGCCCACAGGGGATCTGAGATCCAGCCTTGCTCTAGCCTACAAGACCTAAAAACATGTTACTTTGATCCTCTGTAATAATCTCTAAGGTCTGTCTCTACAAGTTCTATAATTTTATTGATCTAGAAACAAAGGACTCTTTTTCTTGTCACTGAATGCCATATATAGTGTATTTTCAACTAGGAGGAGAGGTTGTGAGTTATGATCAAGTTAGATCTTCAGAGGCAAAATGGCCCTAATTACTCAGGTTTGGTTTTTTTTCCTTTTTGCCTCAATTATTCAGAAATAATGTAATGAAAGTCACTTTTAGGTCAGAAAGTGCAAACATGTCAGCTGGTATTATAGTTGGTGGTGGATTTGAGAAACAGACTTTTTGAATTTTGTGCACTAATTACTGTAACACTTGTACAACTTCCCCTTTACTTTTTGCTACTGTTGATCAGCCCTTGAGTCGCTTCTCCCAAAGTATGAATAGGAATTCATGGGAGGGCCAAGAAGCACCCACCACATGGTTGAAGTCTGATAAATACTGAACTGGCAAAGAATGAATGAATGCATGAGTAAATGATTGTATGAATGCTGTGAAGATTCAGGAGTCAAGTTTGGTTCAATAAACATTCAAGGATGGAGGTAAGCCAAAGATAAGTCCCTGCATAGGAGAAGGTGACCTGCACAGGCATCTGGTGCCTCAGCCTCACCTGCAGAAGTCCACTCCCACGTTCTTGAGCTTTACAGTGGTTGCGTAGGTGTGTCCCTCTTTAAGCACGCCAAACTTCACCGATGGTGGGATCAGGTGGAAACCAAAAGGGGATGAATTCACATTATTAATGGCAGCAGATGCAACAGAGGATGTTTTCACTCTTCCTCCAACAGAATCCTGCACCTTTGTGTGAAGAAAACAGTAGTCAAATCAAAGGAAACGATTTCTATATCACATTCCCAAGATAAGAAAAAGGCTCAACTGCCAAAGGAAAGTAACCACTTGGCTGTGGGAATAAATGAGCATCAAAAAGTCTCCTGCAATCCTAGAGCAGCACTGCAAGAAGTATTGTAGGCTTTGTTTTAAGGATAAAGAAGCTCAAATTCAGAGAATTATAAGACACCATTTGCTCAAATGATAACTGGTGCAGTAAAGGTTCAAAGTCAAGTTTGCCTGGTTCTAAACTTTATGCTCTTGGCACCAGTGATTAGCATACTTCTTCAGCTTCTGTCAGAATCACCGGGGAAGCTTGGTAAGCCCCAATGTACTGATTCTACCCCCAGAGTTTTTCAGTCAGTAAACCTGGGATGTGGTCCATGGATGTGCATTTACAAGTTTCCAGGCACTTCCAATGCTGCTGGTCTGGAAATCAGACTTTGAGAAACATTGCCCTGTGCCTGTGATATTCCCCAGAGCAGCCACAAGGAGCTCGCCTGGGAGCTTGTTGGAACTGGAGGTTCTCGGGCCTCAGTGACTCAGAATCTGCCTGCTAACCAGATCCCCAGGTAATCCATATGCACATCAAAGTTTGGAAGTGCTCCTACCACATAGTCAGCCATGGACATTGCAATAAATTCTGTGGTGGCAGTGAGCACTGTGCCATGCTAGTATCAAAGACTATCTAAACTAGATTGATAGGCTCAAGGCAGGGTCCCCAGCAGAGATGAGAAGGGATCTTAATCTTAGAGGTTTTGAAGAAAAAAGGAGCTTGGTACTTCTGGAGAACCAAGAGAAACCCACAAGGCTGAAGTGCGTATGGGGCAAAATGAGGGTAGAGAACCAAACAGGGCTTGTAATGATGCTGTCGTTTGCATTTTATCCTAAGAGTCATGAGAAGGGTGGCCAATGATCCCCTTAGACAGTAGTATGCTGGTAAACTGGCTCTCTGAAAAGAACGCAGATCAGTAGCATTTGCTACTGATGGTGCGAAACCCCCAGCAGGCTGATTTCAAGCTACCAATGGTTTAAGAGCTGGCTCATAAAATTCCCCTCCTGAGCCTGGGTGAGCTGACTCCGGCAAAGCAGTCTTAGCTCTCATCTCTGTGTGACCTGAACATCTTCACAGGGATGTGATCTCACATGTACAGTGAACAGCAGTACCCAGCAGCTGGAAATGAGCAACTTCAACGAGTCAGGATTACATAAAATGCTGCCTGGCTCTGGGACACTGGTTTCCATGTCTGTTTTACCTTTGTGAGAGGTTGAGACTTGGGCTTGGAACTCAACAAGTAGTGTGGTAACCTCACTTTCTCTTTCCTGGCTTGTCCTGTGACATCCTGCAGCAATGACTGGGTTGGAATTTTCACAGGCTCATAGGATTCTGGGTCTGTTAGAAGGTTTAAATTGTGACACATGAACATTTTATTCAAAGACATCGGAGGTCCTACCAGAGTTTATGAGAACATAAACCAATTTGGGAAACTTCTCTTCTTTCCTTTTTAAAGAACTTATTTAAAGAAATAAAGGCCTTTAATCAATTCTAGTGTTACAGCTTTACATTCTATGAAGAGATTTTATCTAATATCAGTTCTCACAACACCCCTAGGAGATGGGCAGGGCAGAGTCTCATTAGCATCATCTCTTTTAAGTAAATGAGAAAAATCAAATTCTGAGAAGCTGAGTGACCAGGGTTCTCTTCATTAAATCAACAAGGTACAACACAATAAACACTGACTCTGAAAGATCTCTTAAAACCAGTGGGAGAGAAATCTTAAATTTTTTGGGTTCAACTACTACATTTACACTTCTAAAAAGTGGCTTAGTGGGGAGCTTGGGTGGCTCAATCAGTTAAGTGTCTGCCTTCAACTCAGGTCATGATCTCGGGGTCCTGAGATCAAGCCTTGGGTTGTCAGGCTCCCAGCTCTGTGGGGAATATGCTTCTCCCTCTCCCTCTGCCTTTCCCTCCAGCTTGTGTTCTCTCTCTCTCTCTCTCTCTCTCTTTCTCAAATAAATAAATAAAATATTTTTTAAAAGGGGCTTAGTAATCACAGATAAATTAAGCCAGGGAGTTAAGTCCTCAAATCGCCAAACTTGGTGAAGGAGTGAGCAAAAGTAGTAGTTTATAGAGTTGCAGCTGTATACATTTCTCCAAATATCCAGGAAGTTGAAAAAGAACATTGTTTTAAATCAACATGTTTGAATATCTTTTCATGCATTCAAACCACCAAGACAGGGAAGGCAAATAAACTAATTTCAAATGTCCACCATCTGCAGGCAAGCATCACAGGTATGTTTTTAAATATAGCATCTTACTGAATCCTCATAAAATCCTACCAGCTGAGGGAAATGCTAATTATAATTATTGTATGTTCGGGACTCTCCCCATTGCCAACCTCATCCTCAAATTCCTACCACACAAACTTTCACTGCTACAATATCTCTGGCCCCAGTCATCAGGATGGCACATGACCCATGCAGAGCCAATGCAGGTTCTTTACAAGGATATTTCCACAGAAGACAAGAGGAATAATCTCAGCTTGACTACCTGGATATGAATCTGGAAAAATCAAAATCTTGGACCTCTATTGTCATGGTCCTTGCCACAGGGATATAGTCTGTTCTTTGCAGAAGAGGATAAAACCAAACGGGGACAAGTAGGGATGGGGCAAGATGGAGGCAGGGAGGATGCCCAGAGAGAGGGGCAATCAGACACAGGACACTCCTGAAAGGTGAGAGTGTCTGGATCAGTCACCCTTGGGCTAGCACCATAGCCACTATTCTGTGGTTCTGAGCTTCTGAGACCAAGACATATCCCTCTCCCCTGCCCTCCCCTGCCCCACCTGCTACTTTCCTGTTTAGTGAATTTAAGTTTGAGTTCACTCAGTTACAAATCAAAGAGTCCTAAATAATAGTAGTATCTCTCTCTCTCCCCCTCTCTCTCTCTCTTTCTCTCTCTCATTATAAATGAGGAAACTGAAGTTAAATAACTTGTCCAAGAAACTGAAAGAAGTGCCAGGGCTGTAATGTATGCCTAAGTGAGTCAAGACTCCACCAGGAACATGCACCTTCTACTAGTGTGAGATAACAGAAAATTTATATACTGGTCTCAGTATATCGATTCCTGGCTCCTGGCATGGAACTTCTAAAACCTTTGGAATTTCCTAGATGATAAGAGTGCTAGGAACATCTTTTGTTCTAATATTTCATCTTTAACCCAGCTTCCTGACACAGAGCTCCTAAATGCGGTGGACTTTCCTGGGTGATCGCAGTGTCTTTTGATCTGATGAGGCTACTCTTGGCGGGCTCCTGGATGGTTTCAAAATGGGGGTTATTCACCAGAAAGAGCCAACCATGATTAGGAGCTTGGAACTTCCAGCCCCATCTCCACCCTCTGGGAAGGGGAGAGGCAATGGAGATTGAGTTAATGATCGATCATGCCTACATGGTGAATCCTCTTCTTCCTGATTTTCACACTTCAGAGTTTGCCTTTGGGTCATGGTTCTCAAAGTGTGATCCTATACCAGCAACATCAGCACCACCTGAAACTTGTTATGGCTACACATTCTCAGCCTTGAGACTGGTCACACAGTACTTACCCTGGGGACAGCCCTGGGTTTCTCTTGTTCCTCTGCCCTACATCCAGTTGACCAGCGAGTCCTATTGCCTCTACC
The DNA here is from genome assembly GCF_048418805.1 of Vulpes vulpes. Classification (NCBI taxonomy): domain Eukaryota; kingdom Metazoa; phylum Chordata; class Mammalia; order Carnivora; family Canidae; genus Vulpes; species Vulpes vulpes. The sequence continues at coordinate 56,525,944 of NC_132787.1, read as the reverse complement.
TCCAGGACATATGGTTCTAGTTCATTTGCGTCCTACCTTCCCTGCCTCCACTGCTTTGACCAGGTCTCTGCAGGTGCTCACATGTCCTGCCTCAGTGGCTTTCTCCCCCCTCACTGTTTCCACTTGTCTGCTCCCCCTTTCCCTGTCACAAGCTATTATTCACACAGCTACTGGGGTAATCTTTTAAAAATACACTTAGTCATGTACCTTCCCTGTTCACAGCCTTCCAGTGGTGTTTGAATCAAAACTACACATAGACTAAAATCCCAAGCTCCTTATGCAGCATCACACAGTCTTATCTCTGCTGCTCCCTCTGACTTCACCTTTCTTTACTTCTTCCTTTGTTCATTTTCTTCCAGCTGTATACCCATTTTTCCACTTCTCCCCTAAAGGTCTTCATACTTGCTGTGTCCCTCTCCCCCAGTGTTTGCACAGCTGGCTTCTTCTAGTCCTTCTAAGCTCACATGTTCTTTCCCAGAGGGGCCTCCTAACTGCCTGATGATATGCTGTCTCTCTCCCCAAGACACTCTCTATACATTATACATGGTTTTACTCTGTGATAAGCAATATGAATTTATCTAATTCTAATTATTTATTATCTAGGTCTGCCCATAGTATGCATAGCTCTATAAGGCTTTACACTGCTGCATTTCTGTGCCTAGGACATGCCTGGCACATAGTAGGCATTGCATAAATTGTCCACTAAATGAATAAACTTTATACAAGAGATAACTTTAAAATCAGGAAAGTCACGTGTAGGGTAAACTCCTCAAGCTACCCCAAAATGTGGCAAGATGCTCCCTCTGTAAGAGGTAACTAAGATCTATTGGCAGACTCCCATTTCACTTTACTTTTTTAAAAGGATTTTATTTATTTATTCATGAGGGACAGAGAGAGAGAGAGAGAGAGGCAGAGACATAGGCAGAGGGAGAAGCCGGCTCCTTGCAGGGAGCCTGATGTGGGACTCGATCTCAGGACTCTGGGATCAGCACCTGAGCCAAAGGCAGATGCTCAACCGCTGAGCCACCCAGGTGCCCCCCATCTCACTTTCAATAGGGACCATGTCCACAGGTGTGAAGAAGTGCAAATTCACCTACAGGATTTAAATTACTGTTTTTCTTTTTCCTGACAACCATAAAGTGGAATTAGTTTCAGTGAAATCAGTGTAATGTGATTCCCCTGTACTATAATGACTTTGTATTATTCCATACTTTAATCTCTGCTACCTCAGTGCGATGATGTGCTGTATAAGATAGAGACTACATTCTATGTTTCTCTTCTAGCACCTTCAGATCAAAAAAGTACTAAAATGGTAGGTAAATCTGAGTCCAAATACCAAATTACTGGCTGCTCCAAAAAAGCTACCGGGTTCCTGATCTTTAGTAAACAAGGCAAGCTCTCAGATCCATGAGGGATGACATCAAATTATGCAATAAATTAATTAAAATAAATAAAATAATTTAATAAAGAAATAGACTACAGCAACAATCTAGAAAAATATATTTACCATTTTCTACTTTCAATCTGGGACTTAGTCATTCTCAAAATATTTTTTGAGATATTTTGATGTGCTAGGAAGCCTTACAAAGCTCTTTAGCTCCAGGATCTGTGACCCTTTAGAATTTTTTCTGTAACCACAACTATACATTCAGATCCCAGTGCCATCTTTCCTAGTCCAAAAAGACACAATCTTCAGTTTTGAGAAAGAATAAATAAATAACTACCATACCGTCGATAGGTTTTGCTAAATTTTCAGTTTGGTTCTGGCCAGCAGACTCTGTGATGTCCACAAAATTCTTCAGTTTTGGAAGACCTGTTGTTCTTAAGGATTCCTGTTCTGAATCTTGCTGGCAATCTAGAGAACCCCAAAGAAATATTATAAAATAATACTCTGGACAATGATACAAGGACTACTGATGTTTCTACTCTTCTTAAAATGAATGATGTGCTCTCCCAGCCCTGTCTTTAGAAAGATCAAATGGAAAAAGGCCATCGAGAGGCAGGGATTCTTTATTATATGATGCAATGTTTGCCATTAATGAATAGGACAGCATTGGCCAAGAACACACTCCCTGCAAGTTAGCTTGTTATACAAGATAACACAGTCATCATCTTGTTTGGGTTATGAAGTAGAGACCAAGTAATTTAGCCTACTTTTACCTAGCAAGAGTAACTGAGATGTGATTTTTTTAAAAATTTCCATCTTAAATCCATTTGTTATTATGACAATGTAGGTCTTTATTAAAATGTATCTAAGAAGTACAACATGAAACAAATATAAGATAAATCTACCAGGTGGCTCAGTTGGTTGAACGTCCAGCTCTTCGTTTTGGCTCAGGTCATGATCTCAGGATCCTGGGAACTAGCGCAGACTGGGCTCAGCGGAGAGTCAGCTTCAAGATTCTCTCTCTCTCCCTTTGCCCCTCCCCTTACTCTCTCTCTCTCTTGCTCAAATAAATAAATAAATCTTTAAGAAACATAAATATATCAAGGACTGAGGATGCAAATACATTTCAACTTGTATGTGGGCCACTCTGGCTGAATAGTGGTGGTTGCCTGGAGGATTGTAAAGAAACTTATAGCATCGCTCCCTTTCAAGGGGACAGTAAGCTTCACTGAGTAGAATTGTCTGCCTGGGAGCAGATGGGCACCAGCACCATCAATCTTCATCTCTGATTTCTCCCATTTTGTGTCTAAGTCATTGTTAGAGCCTTACTCTTTGCTTTACAAATTCTGTGGTAATCAGATGTTTTCTCTGGCTATGCTCATTCCAGGCAGCTGGGCCCCTGATACGGTATTGTACAGTAGAAAACTCTATCTAGGTCATTTAGCTACCTAGTTTATTAAAAAGAAGTACTAAATTTCATTTTACACCTAAATTCTCCAACATGCATCTCTTGAAATGGAGACATTTTCTACACATCCATAACACCATCATCACACCCAGGAAAACTCAAAGATATTCCACAATGTCCTCAACCATATAGTCCTCTATTCAAACTTGTGTAGTTGCTCCAAAATATCTTTTATAGCTTTTTTTTTTAAGATTTTATTTATTCATGAGAGACACAGGAAGAGAGGTGGAGACACAGGCATAGGGAGAAGCAGGCTCCTCCCAGAGAGCCCTGTGCAGAACTCGATTCCCAGATGGGAATCATGCCCTGAGCTAAAGCAGATGCTCAACCACTGAGCCACCCAGGTATCCCTCTTTTATAGGTGTTTATTTTCTCAATCCAGCATCCAGAGAAAGAGAGAGTGAGTGAGTGAGCGAGTTGGGGGAGGGGCAGAAGGAGAAAGAAAGAAATCCTCAAGCAGACTCTCCACTGAGCAGGGAGCCCAATGTGGGCTCCATCTCACAACCCTGAGATCATAACCTGAGCCAAAACAAGAGCCACTTAACCAACTGAGCCACCCAGGTGCCCTTATTCTCTTTTAATATAGAACAATCATCCCATTTTCTTTCTTTTAATGCCATTGACTTTTTTTGAAGAGTGCAGGACAGTTATTTCATAGAATATCTACACTCTGAATTTGTCTGATTATTTCCTCATGGTTAAATTCAAGTTAATGATTTTTGGCAAGAATTCTACATAGGTCCTAGGCACTTCATATTGCATTATATGAGAAGGCACCTGATCTAGGCTGTCACAATTGGTAGAAGTTTGATCACTTGGTTAAGCTGGCAAATGCCATATTTTCCTCCTTATAATTAGGTGTGATATCATGTGAGGTGATAACTTGAGCCTGCATTTTTGACCTATTCTCCACCAACCTTTCATTACTCCCTTGATTTGTAAATTAGCCAGGTCTTCTAAATGTTTTTAGATAAATTTTAAGCATACAGGATGAAAACTAAATTGTATTTATATTTTGGTTTTCTTTGTAATATACAAGTCACAGTAGGTTACATCATTAGCTATGATTGAGACAAAAGATGGTAGGAACTAGTTATATCTTAAGAGGCCTTTATTAGGCATTCTGCACTTAGCACATTAACAGGAATAAGAGCTACATGAACATATTACCTGGATGAAGTTCATCAGATGCATTCGGAAGCCCTGTTTTGTTTGCATCTTCCTCTGTCTTTGTAAAAGGAGGCAAGTTTTTGGAAAGGGTGTCCAGATAATTAAACTGAAAGGAAAAACCAAAACACTTCTTTGGATTTACACTAGCCTGGATGGCAATCACCACAAGAATGTTAAGTTGATGAGCCATGATGAAAGCGTATACATTTTTTTATGCTATGAAAAGAAAGTTTGCAAACTAAAGGTTTTTCAATAGACTGTTTAACTCCATTCTAGATTTTGTCATTCTGTCATACATTCCTATAACTTCTTCTTAGGCAGCATTTGATTACTAGCAGCATCTGGAAAAGTCATAGCAATACAGAGAGCTCTAAACACATGAAAACATTCATGTTGCTTGAGAGTTTCAAGGATTCGTAGAAGAGGGGTTCTCTGTCTCCACGGGTTTCCAAGAACTCATAATGATTTAGTGCTATTTCAGCTGCAGATGGATGCAGAAATTTTAATGGAATAAAAGCTTCAAAGTATAATTTATAAGAGGATAAAATAGGGAGAATTGGGCCCAAAAAAGGGTTTAAAAGAGATGGGAGAGGGTAATTAATAGTGATAATGCAAGGCAGAGAGGTAGAGTGGTAGTAATACATTGGCAGTGAACTTCTTAGGTGCAAGACTTGAAATTAGTCTTTTCATATGCTTGTGAGGACATGGATTTGATGAAAGGTAAAGTCAGTTGGTCTGATGTGGGAAAGAAACATCAGGAATGACATATGCATTGCATCAACTTTTATAAAGACTCATATTCAATCGTTGTTAATTATATTCAGTTACCTGAGACTGATATAACTTGCTCAATTCAGATTTGAAGTAGGGTGATATGACTTTGTTCCTAATTTCCTTTAGGTAATTTTGCGTATTTTCAATTTCCTTCCTGGTTGATATTTCCATAATAATAAAAAGAAGACACAGAATATTTAAAAATGTTATTTGCATGTGTTTTTGCTTTAAATCCCATAGAAAATGAAATCACCAACAATGAAATTGATAAGAATGAACTAATCTGACAATTTTTTTTTTTTTTGGTCAGTTTGCATTGGTCCATTTTCTACACCTTAGAATCAGTCACCTTTCCTACTTCAGAAATTAGACTTTCTTTTAAGATGGAAATAATGATGCCAGGTGGTAGTTTGGTTTTAACAGTTGATCCCAAAAAGACTAAAATCCACATGATTGACCTTTTTTGGCTTGTCTTTCAATTCTCTGAGGTTTAAATGCCAGCTTGATTCTGCTGATTTCCATAATTTTTTATAGCAGGGGTAATAAAAGCTAAAACTCAAACCTAAGGCTTATGACTAGCGTGATCAATGATTAAAGTAATCAGTAAAATAAAAGTAATCATAACCCTGATAGATGTTTTTCCAATATCAGAACCCTATATTGGGGAGGTGATACACCAGCTAAAAACTTCCCAGCCTTTCCTATATGTAGGAAGGCCAATGACAAGTAAACTGAAGTCACTGTGTAAGACTCCAGATAACCTTTAAAGAGGGCTGACACAGCAGGGAGGCTTCCCTTTGTCCTTATCTCATCTCTTTTCCTACTTCCTGAAATATGGGTGAAATGGCTGCAGCTACGGCTGTGATTTTGCAACTATGAGGCAAACTTGAGGATGAAAATCATGTGCTAGGCATGATTAAAGATAAAAAGAAGAAATCTGAGTTCCTCACAATGTTGTGGTGCTGCTTACCATGAACTGCCTACTTCTAACTTCTTTTACACCAGGAAAGGTAGGCTTCTTTCTTGTAAAGGTACTGATGTGGCAGGGGGTGTCTGTTAAATGTAGCTAAACCTAATCTTATCTGAGATAGTTCTCATTTTTAGATCCTTATTATATGCCAGATACTTTATACATCTGATCTTACACAAACTCTATGAGTTACTTTTTAAAAAAGATTTTATTTTTATTTATTTAACAGAGAGAGAGAGAGAGAAAGAGAGAGAGAGAGAGAACACAAGCAGGGGAAGCGAAAGGCAGAGGTGGAAGGAGAGGGAGAAGCAAGCCTCTTGATGAGTAGGGAGCCCAATGATGGGCTTGATCCCAGGACCCTGGGATCATGACCTGAGCTGAGGTAAGGTCAGATGCTTAGCTGACTGAGCCACCCAGGTGCCCCTATGAGTTACTATTATTATTCCCATTCTATCAGTCAAAAAATCAAGGTGTGGAAAAGTTAAGTAACTTACTTTAAATCACAGAACTAGTAAGAGTTATGTAAAGTCTGAATTAAAACCCAGGTTGCCTACCTCCAAGCCCATGAGCTTCATAAGTGCATATGCTAGTCACCCAGCATGACTGGGTAACTATCTCTCAAGAGTTGAAAGATACTTCTGATATTAGATGGCCCAGTGATCCTCACTATATGGATAAGCAAAACTGAATTCTTGAGGTAAATTTTGCTGAACTAAAACAATCAGCTGGCATCATTCATCTGTAAGTAATCAAACTGGAACTGACTTTAGGCCCACTGGCTCTGAGACTAGTGCTCTTTCTCTTACACTAGCTGGCCTGTCAGAAAATACTGGCCAAATCAAAATATCATCTTAAACAAACAACTTTAATTCCCTATTAAAATATCTTCTCTCTACTGCCTCACCTGATTCATTCCTCAGACTATTGCAGTTGTGTGGCCTATTGCCTATACTCTTAGAACTGTTCTCACAAAAGAAATCTCCCAGTTAATAAATCCAAATTCCTCTTTTCATTCTCCTTTTTGATTCCTCTACAGAATCATCTTCCATTGGTGATCACCTTCCATTTCCTGGAAACTTTCTCATTCGTTAACCCTCCTCCCCAGATTCATTTTCCATGCCACCAACACTTCTCTTTCTATAACACAAATCTAAGTATGAATTTCACTTTCTTCTTCAAAAACTTCTGTTGTATTCCATTATCTTCCTGTAGTTTAAAATCTGAAATTTTTAATGTTTCAAAAAAATTTTTTAATGTGAATGAATAACATATGCACATAATTCAGAAAGTATTAAAGAATATGTAATAAGAAGGAAGTCTGCATCTTCCGTGATCCTCTAAGCCTCTCAATCTCCTTCCCTGTAGACAATCATTGTCATTAGTCTCTTAGAACTCCTTTCAGGAATATTCTACAAGATAATACACACCTTCTAGTTTGACCTTCACTATAGGGTTGGCCCATAAGATGTAGGGTCCTATCCCATTACTTCTCCAACACATTCTACAAGGCAACTCAGACATTTTTATGAAGAAGAATCTTCATCCTTCCTCCAGTCATTGTGGAGAGGAGCTATGCAAATGTGTGCAATAGTACCATATGTACTACCATATACTTAGTAAATATATCTGGCTTCCTCTCCTGTTGGGGTGACACCTTCAGCTAGGAATAAAAGGAAACCAAAGCACTTACTGCTTAGAGCACATTCCTTATCTGAATTATAAGAACTTTGAATGTTTATGACGAGGCTCTGCATTAAGATCTAGAATATTTATTAGTATATTAGAATTACCAGAGCACAGAGAGTACCTGAGGACTTTCTTGCTTGTGAAAAGGAGTAATGGTCTATGTAATGGTCAAAAGTGCTTCCTCTAGAGATAATGATGTCCTCACTCATAAGCTGAGTAATCACTTGGCAAAAATGTAGAAGATATTCAAATAACAGCAGAGAGCCTAGCTGGTAGGACCTTTCAACCTATCCCACTCTAAATTTCTGAGACTCCACAAAACTGGGCCTTTTTACATGCTTACTTATACTTCAAGATAGAATTACCTCTTTTGTTCCAACTTTTCTCTCCAGTGCTTTGTTTTTGCTGTGTGCCTGGGGGAAAGGAAAGGAAAGTATGAGGGAATGTTCTCAGCTTACAAACAATACAAGAAAAACCTCCACTGCGTGATAAATTGTTGGGAGTTTCAGAGATGAGAGGCTAAGACTTCATTGGTGTCATCGCCCAGAGTTAGGATGCTGTGTTTCTCCATTTCCTCAATCACTGTATGCTTGACACTAATTGGAACACATTATGGGATCAGCTTACCTCCATTTCTTTTCAAGGAAATATTTATCAAATGTTTTTGGTGGATGTTCTGGAGCAGTAGGCAAAGATTGCTTGAATAATTCGACTAGGTGGGCTGCAACTTTAAAAAGAGACACATTTAACTTATTTATCCTCACTTTTGAAGACATAACATACAGTCAGTGCCTGATTACTCCAGAGGGCTTCTATGAGCCTATATTTAGTCTACCAAGTATCTACCAGAATCTCCATGCCTAAGGTGTAATATAATAGTAAATCAGGCCATGTTTAGAAAATATCCTATGAGAGAACATACATCTTATTGTTAAAATGTAAAATGTAGTGACCTCTCATTTATCCACAGCATTAGGGGAATTAGTACTTTGCCTAATTGAATTTTTTCACAGCCAAAACATTAAAAAAAAGTCAACCATTTTGTTGAAATTGTTTTTCTAAAAAAAAAAAAAAAAGAAAGAAAGAAATCTAAGGATCTGAATCTAAGGATATGAACGTAATACAATGGCTGCTTACTAATTTGGGCATTTATTCTGAGCTTATTCCTCTGAACATGGCCTCAGTGAGATGTTAACAAAGATAAAACAGTTTAAAAGGTTCCATGTTTTACGGTTATATGAGCTTGGGAAACACTGACTTATACAAGGTTAAGTATGTTTTGTTACTATAGGACTTAGTTAATTTACACTGTGGCTCTTTAAAAAATAAGGCAATATGAAGGATTATCCAAACTTATTTTATCATAAAATTCAGTTTTGGTGCAGCCATTTCATAAACTAGTGTTTTGGGAAATACTTTGTGAAGCATTGTCTTAAAATTACCACTATTAGTATTTCAAGGACAGCTCTAAGTATGCGAAACCCTATTTGATTTTGTTTCGTGTGTATGTTTGAAAAATATGTTTAGTTTGTCCTTTATTATTAGGCAACCTGCACATTTACCTCTACAGTGATTGTTCCATGTCACAAATTTAAATGCTACAATGTATAGGTCCCAGATAAAGTATAGGGCATCTAGTTAAATTTGAACTTCAGATGAACAACAATTTTTTTTGTCCCAAATATGTATGTCCCAAATCTAACATGGAATATGTTTATACTAAAAGGTCACATGTTGTTTATGTGGAATTCAAATTTAACTAGGCCTTCCCTATTTTTATTTGCTAAATTGACAATTCTAATATAATAGGCTGCCCAGGTAAAAGAGTGACAACAGAGTGGCAATTGAAGGTTGTGATCAATTCTTTGGTTTATGGTCATTCTAAAGGGGCAGCTGTTAATCATCTTCAGCCAAATGTCACTATGTGGTAATGTCACATTCAAAAGATGGAAAATTGAGATAAACAGAAGTAACTGTGCAAGTCAACACTGTGGAGGACACATAAAACACATTTGTGGGGTAAATGAAGCCTATTCCTGCCAGTTTCTGACCTTCATCATATGGCCAAAATAGAAAAGGAAAAGAAAATCCCATACCACCAAATTCTTGCCTGCTTGCTTGTTGTGAACCTACATGAACCTATGAAACCTACTAACCTATGTGAACCTATGAAATCCTATAACTAAGTTTGCTGGGGCTGTATATTCCTCAAGTAAATATGCTTTGAATGAGGATGTTTTCTCAGACTGCTTGAGATACATATACATATATATGTATATAAAATTTAAAAATATAGTATAAAACAGTGCAAGGTTTTGGTAATAACTGTAGCTGCTCAAAAGTTCTCTCTCAGTGTGTGTGTGTGTGTGTGTGTGTGTGCATGTGTGAATGTATGTGTCAGGGAAAGAATGTTGGCTGATTGATTGTTTCCCTCTCTTATCTTAGCTATGTTGGAAATACAAGCTGAGGTTAACATAAACATCAAATGTCAACTGTTTTTTCATTCAGCAAATGAAAGTTAGAGATAAATTGGAGGTAGTCATGGTTTTCGAGGATATCACAATTTAGGCAGAAAAAATATATAAATAAATCATTACAATACAAGATGGCCAACATGACAATAGAAATATATACGTGGTACTCTGCTATCAGATGAAGGAATCACTGAGAAATGTATTTAAGATTTTTAAATATTTTGCAGAAAAATATTAAATGTAGTTACCTTCAGTTACATGACTTTTTGTAGTTTCTTCCATTTTAGGGAATGACTGAAATAAAGATAGAATTCCTTAATGAGGATGATTATACTACATACAAATTCACTTTGCTTAAAAGCATTCTTCATGTGCTCAAATTGATTTTTTATAGAAACTACTATAAAATGAATGTTTTTTTAATGCCAATAACAATTTATTTGATATTTTTATAGCCATTCCTTTCACTTAAGAAAATTTTTAAAAAGATTTTATTTATTCATGAGAGACATGAACAGAGAGAGAGAGAGAGAGAGAGAGAGGCAGAGACACGGGAGAGGGAGAAGCAGGCTCTATGCAGGAAGCCCCATGCGGGACTCGATGCAGGGACCTCAGCATCATGCTCTGGGCTGAAGGTGGCGCTAAACTGCTGAGCCACCCAGGCTGCCCAACAAATTTTTTTAAACACAAATCATTTTAAGTTGTAGAAATTCCTTTTTCTTCCTCCTTCCTATTTCATTAATTCATTCAACATTTCAATGAATGTCAGTTTCTAGGAAAACAATATTAACTTTTATTTAAGAGGCTTCAGAATTACTTACGATTTAAGGAAGAATCTAAAAAGCATTTAGAAAATCCAGTACATGAGGAATCAGATTTTCCCAGAAATAAGAAATTATAAGGAGGGAGAAAATGCTCCATAGAAGTGGCAGAAACAGCTTTAGTTGCAATATTTTGTCTTGAGGTACTGAAACAACAGTAAAAACATTGGTACATGAAACATTTCTTTCTCACCATTACTAGCTTGAGGAGATCTGCAGCATTACCCCTTTCCTCCTCAGTTCTGGAATCTTTAATAGTCATTTCCTGTAGCTTATCCTCTTTCTTTAGAATATGGTTTATATAATCCTAAATCAGCAGAATAAAACAGATCAATAAAAAACAGAAATAAGGTAGAAAGAGACACCAAAATGGTCAACATCAACTGGAAATACTACAAAAAGAGTAAGAATATATAAGTTCTCAATGCTCAATAAACCAGTTACCCATCGAGCAATCTGGAAAACCTTTTTCTTAATTCTATTAATTAGCAAGGACCTGAAGAGTCCAAAGGCAAAGCTTGGAGAGCCACAAGATATTAGAACTGTATGAGGACCCCAGAAAGGCCCAGCTTCTAACTCTATGCTCCAGGATCCTCATCAACAAAATGTACAGACTTGGGTTAGATGGTTTCTAGAGTCTTCTCCAGAGATAGTCTTTATGATTCTATCTATGAATGTAAGTTTAGGCTTCTTCTATATCTTTGCTTCCAAGAGAAATATACTTTACTTTTTTCCTAAGTATCTATTTTCATAAATAAATGGTCCCCTGCTCTATGCTAGATGCTGGGTATGTGACCATAAACAAAACACCTATGATCCTGTTCTGAGGCAGTTAGCAAAGTAGACAGTGAGATAGTTACAGATATAGCTTATACAATTGACTATATATTTACAAATTCTTAGACCACTTCCAAACAATGCTTTTCTTCCATGGACAGGTATCAGATTAATAAACAGCTCTACCTTTTTCTGGAGGTCACTAAACCAGTTTTCCACACAGTAAGAAACAAGGAGAACTCTATATAGCAATCACATGTAAAAGTTATTTATCTTTTCAATGTCTCGGGGCCTCAATACTTCATATGCCTGATGGGAGCCATTAAGTATTTTCTACCTCTCAATCTCCCATCCTCTGGAAAATTGACATTCATGTATTGCATTCGATAAATACTGGTAGAATTGCATAATTTCAGGTTCCTCAGGAAACCAAGAGGAATAATTGCCCTGTTCCTGATCCTTGTGGGTCAGGTTACCTGAATTTCCATTACCTTAAGGGAAATCTGCAACTTTAGTTTCACCTCATCCTTCAAGACCTCATGCTGGATGAACTGACGCATCTGTAGAACGTTAGGGCTATTGAGTATAGGGCCTGGGGCACTTATTAGCTGTTTGGACCCAATGTCAAGACCCTTCCAAATCTGAGTGCCAAATGGAGGTCCAGGAGTTTTTTTCTGTTAACAAAACAAAGCAGACAACCATCAAAAAAAAAAAAATCAGAATGTTTTAACTTTAATTTTTTTTTTCTGAGCCCTTATTTATGTAGGCACTATGTTAGGAACCATTTGTTAAGTAATACAACAGAAAAAAAGATCCCTGCTCCCAAAAAGTTTCTCAAATATAAGAAAAATTGGTAACAGAACTGTGCAAGCTTTCCTCTTTATATGTGTTATCAGGAATCTGGATATTTTATTTATTTTTTAGATTTTTATTTAATTTTAATTTGCCAACATATATATGTATAGTATAACACTCAGTGCTCTTCCCATCAAGTGCTCTCCTTAGTTCCCAGTCACCCATTCCCCCCACCTGCCTCCCCTTCTGTAACCTTTTGTTTGTTTCCCAGAGCTAGCAGTCTCTCATGGTTTGTCTTCCTCTCTAAATTCTCACCACTCAGTTTCCCCCCTTCACTTATGGTCCCTTTCAGGAATCTGAATATTTTAAAATCTTGCTACGTTATGTCCCATTTAGGGGAGTAGTAAGCAATGTGTTGTCATGGAAATGTAGCTCAGCTTACGCCAAATGTATAGGACTATTGCTTATTACCACAAGTAGCCTAAGACATTTAGAATGCGTAGTCTTTAACTTTCTGTTTTTATGTTCATTTTGACCTAGAGAGATTGAGAGAGAGAAATTATCGTATAGATTTGGGTGGTCTTTGAGCTCACTGTAGATTAAGACATCTTTAGAGCCTTTCCAAGGTTTCTTGGGCATGAATGTTTGCCTCAAAGCTGCCTCACATCTTTATGTCATCCTTGTCATTGATTTTCAGGAGTGGTGTACTTTGAAGCCCTGTGTTCTGTAGTGTGTCTGATTGCTTCATTGTAAACTGCTATTCAGCATCTGATGCCTGGTCAGTGATAACCACTCAGGGGCTTGCCTGGGCAGGACCACTGCTACTGGGCATATAGAAAGTCAGAGCTATAGGATTTGCAGAGGAAGAGAATGAGCTTCCTTCATTATAATATCAGATTTGACATATTATTGGTCATGAAACACTACTTTCAACTTGGATATAGCCTTAACGAACTATTTGGTGTGGCCTTTTTATTTTTCAGATAAGGAAGTAAAGGTCCAGTGTGACTTGTCCCTAATCCCATAATAATAGTTGGTAAACTCAGGACTAGAATTCAGATCAACTTCATTCACCATGTTGGTTATAGCCACCAAATTAAAATATAGAACTAAGAGGTCTTTGTCATCTTTTAAAAATATTTTATTTATTTATTTTTGAGAGAGCAAGAGAGAGAGCATGAACATGGGCAGAGAGGGGCAGAGAGAGAGGGAGAAGCAGACCCTGGGACCCTGGGATCATGACCTGAGCCGAAGGTAGAGTCTTAACCAATGGAACCACCCAGGTGCACCAAGGTCTTAGTTATCTTAAGTGTTCATTACCTTGCCCTTGCTAATACCAGATTGTGTAGGGAAGCAAAATTCATTATAAATAAAAAACCTTATCCTCCCCACCTAACAGTAGTATGTTTCTCTGATCATATTATCAATGTCTTCATTGATTTAATAATTTAACATCTGACAATATGATGGACATATTACACAAATTGCTTACAAAATGAAATGTCAAATCTTGCAAGATGCAAGACTTTATGATTCTTGCTCAAGATATTTTCTTCCATTCTTTAAAAAACTTTAAGTAGGGCTTCTCGAATCTGACATAATTACAGTGTTTACTTTTTAACATTGTAGTTGCAAATTCTTTATATAATCCTTCACATTATTCTTACATGCTTCAGTCTGTGCATTAGGAAATTAGGGGAGAAAGGGAATGTGAAAGACCTAAAATTGTGTGTTAAAACTAACAAATAGGGATCCCTGGGTGGTGCAGCGGTTTAGCGCCTGCCTTTGGCCCAGGGCGCGATCCTGGAGACCCAAGATCGAATCCCACGTCGGGCTCCTGGTGCATGGAGCCTGCTTCTCCCTCTGCCTATGTCTCTGCCTCTCTCTCTCTCTCTCTCTCTGTGTGTGTGACTATCATAAATAAATAAAAGTTTTTAAAAAAACTAACAAATAAGGAATGAGAGAAGGAAAGATTTCTATATTGTATAATATCAGTAATTCCACAATAGGAGAGGTAGGATATGTGTTAGTCAGAGTGGATATTTTCATACCATAGGAAGATGCTTGAGTCTGCAATATAGGCTAAAAGAAATAAAACTGAGATTTAGCTAGTCAGGTGTATTTCTCTAAAATCTACAAATGTTAAAGTTTCAAATATAAAACTCCTGAGCCCATTAACAATTTACATAAGAATGAAAATATGTGAATATATAAGAGAAGACCTGAAACTCCAAACCACTGAGACAGATATGTAAGCATAGTGACCTTCCAGAAGAAAAAGTTTATACCTCAGTGGAGGGAAATGTCTCCCATGACCTTGACCGGAGATTAGGAGGAACAATTGTATCTAATTCTTTCTTCATTAGCCATGGTGATGCTTCATAAAAAGGGCGAAGGACAGTGATGCTCAGGGCACCTGGTTCAAAGAGTGTTATCAGAGGATCATTTCTCTATCAAAAAATTTCTGAGAAATTCAATAAGTTTTCACTAAATTCAACAAACATATTTTTAAAAAGATTTATTTATTTATTTTAGAGAGTGAGAGAGAGGGTGCAAGTGGGGGAAGGGGCAGAGAAAATCTCAGGCAGACTTCCTACTGAGCATGGAGCCCCACTGCAGGCTCAATCTCATGACCCATGAGATCATAACCTGAGCAGAAACCACCTGTCCGATGCTTAACCAACTGAGCCAACCAGACGCCTCTCAACAAATACTTTTTGATAAGTGAGACCCAGTGATTATGCTTAAGAACCTTATGGTCTAACAAGAAAAGTGAGGCTTTTAGTCACTTTAACACCTAGAGACTGGATTTAGATCACCTGGAATTATTGATACCTTACCATCCTTCAAAAACCACATCCAAGTCCTATCAGTTCACTCGAGCTCACCCGATTAATTGCCTTGGATCATTTGACTCTGAGAGATCCTGTTCTGGGTCATAGCAACAACCAGCTTTTATACCTAGATCTATTCTGCGAATGAACCCCACTAGCAGCCAGAGTGACTGATTGTTGGCCCATGATTTAAACTCTTCATTGACCTTCCACTGATAGTAAGATAAAACTGAGTCCTCAGTGTTTTCTCATCCTGCCTCAATTTGCACTACGCCTCCTTCTGTGCATTGGCTACTTTAGCCTTTTCCTTCCTGTTCTCCAAGGCTTTTTGTACTCTGCTTTGTACTGTCTCTCCCAAGAAAGCTCATCCTCTAGTTTAATCAACTGCTACTTATCCACCAGTTCTTAGCTCCAGTGTCTTCAGGGAAGCCTTCCAGACTACAACATGTTCCTCTGTTAGATGTTTTCAAGGAACCATATTCATATGAGATTCTCAAGGAACCATAGATTCATATTCAGAGATTTTGTCCTAATTCATAATCATATAATCACGGTCATTGTGTGGCTATATAATCAATACTGACCTTATTTAACTCTAAGCTCTGTGAAAGCAGGATCCATGCTGTGTTAGCTCACTACTGTATCCCTAATACCTAGCCAGTGTGTTTGGCATATGGTAAGTTATCAAGCAGATTCTAGTTAAATAACAAACAAAGCCATTTGCAATGAATTCTCATATAGTTCCACACATGCACCGCACAACCAGAGTGCCTCACTCTCTATATTCACAAAGAGCAAGTTTTCCTATATCATGCACATGTGCATTGTCGCACTAAAATATATTGTGTGCAGAGATGCAGGCATATTTGTAAATAAATTTAAAGTATATCCCACCAGCCAGAGAACAGATAAAAAAGGAACATATATGAATCTAGACACAAAACATTGGTTTCATACATAGATGACATGCAAGTTTATATCTATGTTTAAATACACATATGATATACACTAATGATTCTTTTTATTTTAAGATTTACTTTTTTTAAAGTAATCTCTACTCCCAACATGGGGCTTGAACTCTGAATCCCAAGATCAAGAGTTGCAGCCTCCACCAACTGAACCAGCCCGGTGCCCCTCTGATGATTCTTTCTTGATGCATTATGTGTCACTAATCTTAAGCCACACATTGATTCCTTTGAAATGAAAATAATATAAATATACAATGAATATAATTATATATAATATGCTATATTTCAGGATGGCTTTCTAACTCACATGTCAAATGTATTTTCTTATTAAATTTATCAAGGCAACACCTTCAAAATAACCAAAAAAAAAAAAAAAAAAAAAAACCTTACAAGCAATATCTCATTTTTCTTTTTTTCTCTAACAAATTGAATGGAACACATAAATAGAATCATAGCTACATACCTAACGTATGTAAAGACAGATTTAAATCTGCTTATAGGTAAGAGAGGGACTCCTATATAGTTTACATAGGTTGATGCTCTGATAAAGCTTGGAATGAACATAAATAACTGTATAAACAGGTTGATGTGGCCAGGTGGCAAGTAGAGATGAAAAGTGAGCAAAAGGAAAAAAGTAGAGATGACATGGGGGTGGACTAGATAAAGAGAATGGGAGCTGGTGAGGGGACACAATGACTTCCAGACATTCTGGGTTTTCTACCTGGCTGTTCCTGTACTGGCTCCTGCAGAACTACAGTAGCCGATTCTCCATATGCCAAAGATAGGTATTCTTCTATGTCACTGTCTCGAAGAAGTTCCGCTCCTGATCCATCAGCATAAATGACAAAAAACCTATTTGAAGCAATAAAATCAAATAACTTAAAGTATTTCATTAAAATGCTCCTTAAACTTGGAATTTAAAAAAGAAGTCAGAGGTGCCTGGCGGCTCAGTCGGGTAAGCATCTGCCTTAAACTCAGGTCATGATCCTAGGGTCCTGGAATCGAGTCCCATGGCAGGCTCCTTCCTAAGCAGGGACTCTGTTTCTTTTCCCTCTGCCTTCCCACTGCTTGTGCTCTGTCTTTCTCTCAAATAAGTGAATAATCCTTAAAAAAATAAAAGTCCTGGGATTATTTTTATCATATTACCTGGGCACGTGTTCACCATAGATTTGCAGATGGTTCTTACAAAGGTGAGTAGCTGATAAAGTATCATAGCCTTCAGCTTTTTCATTTAAATCATTTTCTAAATTGTTTTCAGGTACCATAGTTGATGTGCTACCATCAGCCATAACCTGAAGGAGAAGGTATATAAGCAACTAAAAGAAAAGAAATGTCATAAAGCTTACACTTCCCATTTGAAAAAGCATGTGGTCTTTTGGTATATTCAGAAATCAGAGATATTTATTTCCAAGATAATATTCACTAAGTACAGCTGGCATTAATAAAAGCGAAAACCCAGTAGCACATGTCTACTTACAAACTACACCTAGATTGTGAATACAAACCAGAAGACAAACCAGAATATACTCAGAGGAAAGCAACAAGACTAGCTAGGGACTCCAGATCTTACCTTCTGAGCATTAATTTAAGGAAGTGGGAATTTAAACATTGAGGAACGGCTACTCATGTGATAGTTGTCTTGAAATATTAAGGAAGTGATAGTGTGGAAGAAGTTTATATTCTGTGATTGCAAGTGCAGAATCAGGATTCGTGGGACTAAATCGTTAGTATCAGCGTGAGATGTGGTATCAGCATGAGAAGAAATATTTTAACTATTACTACTATTTAGATATGGCATGGATCTCTCCAGAAAGGAGTGTGGTTTAGGCTGAAAGACCACTGAAGGGGATATCCAAGAAGAGCATCAATGCCTAGAAGAAATGTCCCATGTGTTGAAACCTAGGGAGTTTAGGGCCTTAAGGCTCAATTTCAATTCACTATAAATTGAAATTTGTTAGCAGCCTGAACTCATGCTGGGAAGAGTCTCATTTGTTTAGCACCAACAAACAAACAAACAAACAAACAAACAAACAAACAAAAAACCCACCAAGTAGGATCAGGCCTAGTCTGCATACCAAACCAAAGTTGGGGACTCTGTGCTATGGTTCCAAATCTGAAGAACAACTTCACCACCTACTACACAAACTTCTGCTGTTGGGTGAGGAGTGAAAACAAGGAGAAATGCTTAGAGCAGGGGTTGACAAACCAGTTTTTTTGTCAAGGACCAGAAAGTAAATATTTTAGGATTTGTAGGCCGTACAGTCTCTGCTGTAACTATTTGAGTCTGCTGTTATATGCAAAAGCAACCACAAACAAATGAGCATGGCTGTGTTCCAATAAAACTATATAATGACTTTAACATTTGAATTTCCTATAACTTTTATGTGTCATGAAATATTCTCCTTTTGAGTTTTTCCAACCATTTAAAAATCTAAAAGCCATTTTTAGCTCATGGGCCTATATGAACAGGTGGCCATGGTTTGCCAGCTTTTGGCCTGGATGTAAGAGGATGGTTGTGGGACTAAAGAACAGAGAAACAGAAGATAAAGCTCTATCATCTAAGAGCTAAGCACTTCTCCCACCTTCCCATCTTCAACCCTTCTAGAACCCTCACTGATTTATATTTCTCACCATAGATTTTCTTCCTAGTCAAACTGGTTCTCCCTTTAACCTGGATACAGACCATTCTTATATCTTATAGTTCTTTTTGTTGGCATTATTTACAAATGTTTAGTAATGCTTCTTTCCTTCCATTCTAATTCTGTATTTTGGCTTTAACATTTCTACCATCCCAACAGTTGTTAGACTTTCTATTCCCTTGGAAGTACGCTTGAGAAGCAAAAATATTGACATTGATTACTGCTCATGCAAAGTATATCTGCAGTAAGTAGATAACTGATCCCCAGGCAGCTAAGGTATAAAGCTGCATGGAACCTTTTAAGTGTGAAATATCTTTTTTTTAAAAAAAAAGCCCCAGCCTCTCTCTCCATACTAAGTATGCACTTTACCTGAAAGGTATTTCCCTCAGGATCTAGGACCTCACAGATAACCTCCGATGTGTGCTTCATGATGTACCTGCTAGCTCTTAGCTGCTCACGTTTTTGGAAAGGGTGGTATATATCACTGCTTGTTTCATGACAATATGTAGCTGAACAATCCCTATCAATGTGAAGGCAGCCTGTGTTTGGAGGTAACACCTGGAAGGGTAACAGAAAGAGAGAAATTATATTTAAAATGTCTTGTTCAATATGATGGATTTGGAAAATCATTTTGAGGAAAAAAACTATACATAGATCTCAGCCACAAACTGTTTTTTCCAGGAAAAAGAGATTACCCAAAAGAGGGCTTCAGCTTTGGTAAGGGGGCTCTCTGATAAAGGGGGCTCTCTAAATGCAAACTGAATAATTAGGATGTAATTTCTGGGACCCCTGAGTGACTCAGTGGTTAAGCGTCTGCCTTTGGCTCAGGGTGTGATCCCAGTCCAGGGATCGAGTTCCACATCAGGCTTCCTGCAGGGAGCCTACTTCTCCCTTTGTCTATGTCTCTGCCTCTCTTGTCTTTCATGAATAAATAAAATATATATTTTTAAAAGGACGTAATTCCTTTTGTATTATCACAATTTATCTTTTTTTAATAATAAATTTATTTTTTATTGGTGTTCAATTTGCCAACATAATTTATCTACTCACTTTAATATCTTTTCCAAGTAATTGCCTTGTGCCTTCTTATGTCAGATATTTAAGATAATAAAAATGCATTTTAATGGAAGTAAACACACTCATCTCTGTTAAAAATGTTTGGAATCCTTCACGGTTTTGGGCAAAAAGTATCTCAAACAGTTAGAAGCTATGGGATAAATGCTTTTATGAGCTTTTATTTGTTTCGATTCCTCTGGTGGCTAACACAGTCCCTAAGTATTAGTTTTAATATAATGACTTTGGTTCAGATAGACTCATTTTTGAGACATAATTCATATAACATGAAATGTACATTCAGTGGATTTATCACTAATTTCAGAATATTTCCATCATCCCCAAAAGAAACCCTGATGCCATGAGCAGTTACCCTGCATCAGTCCTGCCCCTAGCAACCAGTGATCAGCTATCTCTATGGATTTGAATATTCTAGATTTCGTACAGATGAAAGCATGCAATATGAGGCCTTTTGTGTAATGTTTTCAAGATTTATCAATGTTGTATGTATCAATACTACATAAAATATTATGTATCTTGGTTACTGATAAATAAATTCCTAATAAAGAATACTTTATTCTTTTCCATAATATTCCATTGTATAGATATATCAAATTTTGTCTATTTATGAGTTGATGGACATGTGTAAGTTATTTTCATAATCTTGCTAATATTAACAATGCTAGCAACATATGTGTACAATTTTTTGAGTGGATGTGTATATTAATTTTCCTGAAATACCTACCTAGGAGTAGAATTGCTGGGTTATATGATAACTCTATTTGTAACTTTTTGAGGAACTACCAAACTGCTTTCCAAAATGATTGCACCATTATACTTTCCTATCAGCAATGTATGAGTGTTCCAATTTCTCCACATCATCACTATACTTGTTATTTTCTGTCTTTTTTATTCTAGTTATTTTAGTGGGTGGGAAGTGGTATTTCGTAGTTTTATTTGCAATTCCCTAATGACTAATGATGTTGAGTATCTTTTCATGTACTTATTTGTCATTTATATAACTACTTTGGAGAAATGTCTATTCAAATACTTGCTCATTTTAAAAAAATGGGTTATTAGTCTTCATTGTTGAGCTGTAGTAGTTCTTTATATGTTCTGAATACTAGAATGTTATCAGATATATGATTTACAAATAATATCTTCCATTCTGTAGGTTGTCTATTCACTTTCTGGGTGGTGTTTTTTTAAAGCACAAAATTTCCTCATTTCAACAAAGTTTTGCTTTTGGTGTCATCTAAGAAATCATTGCCAGATTCAAGGACATGAAGATTGGCACTATGTTTTCTTTTAAGAGGTTTATGGTTTGAGAGCTTTTACAATTAAGTCCTTCTGCTTTTGAGCTATTTCTGTGTATAGTTTGAGGTACAAATTCAACTTTATTCACCATTTGTTGAAAGATTATTCTTGCCCTCACTAAATTAGCATGGCATGCTTATAAAAAATTTATTGACGACAGGTTGATAATAAATGAACACTTAGTTCTATTCTATTGATCGATATGCCTACCTTTTTTTCTCATACCACACTGTCTTAATTACTGTAGCTTTGTAGCAAGTTTTGAAATTGGGAAGTGTGAGTCATCTAAGTTTGTTATTTTTCAAGATTGTTTGGGCTATTTGGAGTACTTCGAATTTACGTAAGATTTTCGGTATCAGCTTATCAATTTTTGCACAGAAAGGGCAGCCAGGATGATGATAAAGAATGTAGGCAATACTATCATTTTAACAATATTAAGTCTTCCATAAACTTAATATGTGATATTGTCTATTAGGTCTTCTTTAATTTCTTTCAGTGATATTTTGTAGTTTTCAGTGCATAAGTCTTATACCTATTAAATTTATTTCTGGGTATTTTATTCATTTTTAAAATCTGCATTACCCCACTCACCTTTCCTCTAGTAATCATCAGTTTGTTCTCTATGTTTAGGAGTCTGTTTCTTGGTTTGTCACTCTTTTTTTTCCCTTTCTGTATTTGTCTCTTAAATTCCACATATGGGTGAAATCATATGGTATTTTCTGTTCTCTGACTGACTTATTTCACTTAGTATTATACTCTCTAGATCCATCCATGTTGTTGCAGATGGCAAGATTTCATTCTTTTTTTATGTCTGAGTAATATTCTATTGCAAATATACCATATCTTCTTTACCCACTCATTTATCAATGGACACTGGAGCTGCTTCCATAATTTGGGTATTGTAAATAATGCTGCAATAAACTTAGAGATGCATATATCTTTCCAAGTCAGGGGTGTTGTATTCTTTGGGTAAATACTCAGTAATGCCATTACTGAATCATAAGTCAGTTCTGGATCATAAGATCCAGATTAACTTTTTGAGAAACCTCCATACTGCTTTCCACAGTGTCTATTCCAGTTTGAATTTCCACCAACAGTATAAAGTGTACCTTTTTCTCTGCATCCTTGCCAACACTTGTTACTTCTCATATTATTTATTTTAGCTATTCTGACAAGTGTGAAGTGATAACTCATTGTAAGTTTTGGTTTGTATTTCCCTAATAACTAGTGATGTTGAAGATCTTTTCAGGTGTGTATTGGCCATCTGTATGTCTTCTTTGGAAAAGTGTTCATGTCTTCTGCCCATTTTTAATTGGATTATTTATTTTGTGCGTGTGTTGAGTTGTGTAAGTTCTTTATATATTTTGGATACTAATCCTTTATCAGACATACATTTGAAAATATCTTCTACCATTCAGTTGATTTTCCTTTAGTTTTTTGTTGATTGTTTCCTTCACTGTACAGAAAGAATTTTGATGTTATCCCAACAATTTATTTTTGCTTTTGTTTCCCTTGCTCCAGAAAACATATCTTAAAAAATGTTTCTATAGCCAATGTCAGAGAAATTACTACCTGTGCCCTCTTCTAGGATTTTTATGGTTTCAGGTCTCACAGTTAGGTCTTTAATACATTTTTAGTTCATTTTTTGTATATAGTCTAATAATGTAGTTGTGTTTCATTCTTTTGCATGTAGCTGTCCAGTTTTCCCAACACCATTTGTTGAAAAGAAATATTTTATTCCTTTTGATGCTACTTTAAATGGATTGTTTTCTTAATTTCAATTTTGGATTGCTCATTGTTAATGTAGAAAAATACAACTGACTTTTGTATATTGATTTTACATCTTGTAACCTTGCTGAACTTTTTAATTAGTTCTAATAGTGTGTGGGTATGTGTGTGTATATGTATTCCTGCTACATCGCATCCTTAGGATCTTCTAAATACACTTATATCGTCTGTACAAAAAAGAGATAGTTTTACTTTTTCCTTTCCCATCTATTTGCATATTATTTATTTTATTGTATGATTGTCCTGGTTAGACCCTTCAGTACAATACTGAGTTGGAAGAATGAGAGCAAACATTCATGTCCTATGCCCAATCTTAGGGGGAAAGCTTTTGGTCTTTTACCAGTAAGAATGCTGTTTATGAGCTGTAGGCTTTTTTTGTTTTTGTTTTGTTCCTTAGTATTTTTTGGGTTTTCTTGTAGATGCCCTTTATGAGGTTGAAGTTCCATCTATTCCTAGTATATTCAGTTTTTTTTTTTTAATCATGAAAGGGTGTTGAATTCTGTCAAATGCTTTCCTGTCAAATTATACAGATAACCATTAGGTTTCTTTCTGTTATTCTATTAATATAGTATATTATATTATTGATTTTTGCATCTTGAAACAATCTTTAATTCATAGGATAAATCCCACTTGGTGACCATTATAATCCTTTTTACATGTTGCTGGATACAGTTGGCTAGCATTTTCTTTCTTTTTTTTTTTTTTGGCTAGCATTTTCTTGAGGATTTTTATCTATCTTCATAAGAGATATTGGTCTGTGGTTTTCTTGTGATGACTTTGTCTGGTTGTGGCATCAGGGTAATAATGGCCTGATAGAATTTGTTGGAAAGTTTTCCCTCCTCTTCTATATATTGGAAGAGTTTGTGAAAATTATTCAATGTTAATTCTTCCACAAATGTTGGTAGAATTTACCAGTGAAGCCATCTGAGCTTGGGCTTTTCTGTGTGCTACATTTTAAAATTACCAATTCAATCTCTACTTCTTATAAGTCAATTCTGATATTTTGGTTTTTCTTGATTCAGATTTGGAAGTTTGTATCTGTCTGGAAATTTATTCATTTCATCTATAGTATCTAATCTGTTGATAATCATAGTATTTCCTTACAATTATTTTCATTTTTGTAAGGTTGGTAAAATGTGGTTCTTTCATTCCTAATTCTAGTAATTTGAGTCTCCCCCCTTTCCTTCCCTTTCTCTCTCTGTGTCTCTATCTTGCTAAAAGTTTGTCAATTTTGGGGATCCCTGGGTGGCTCAGCAGTTTAGCGCCACCTTCCGCCCAGGGCGTGATCCTGGAGACCCGGGATGGAGTTCCATGCCAGGCTCCCTGCGTGGAGCCTGCCTCTCTCTCTCTCTCTCTCTATCTCTGTGTGTCTCTCATGAATAAATAAATAAAATATTAAAAAAAAAGTTTGTCAATTTTGTTGATCTTTTCAAAGAAACAACTTCTGGTTTTGTTGACTCTATTTTCTATTCTGTCTTTTATTTATTTCTATTATGGTCTATTATTCACTTCTTTATTTTTGCAGTGGTTTTAGTTTGCCTTCTGTTTACTAGTTTCTTAGGATAGAAAGCTAGATTATTTATTTGAAATCTTATTTTATAATATACTCATTGAGGCAATATAAAACTAGAAATTTTCCTTTATGCATTGTTTTTGCACTGCTTCATAATTTTTGGTATATTAAAGATTTTATTTTCAGTCATCTCAAAGCAATTTCCTTGTGATTTCTTCTCTGTGTTAATTTTCACATATTTGTGGATTTCCCAAACATCTTTCTGTTTACTGATTTTTAATTTAATTCCATGGTGGTGGTAGAACATATTTTGTATGGTTTTGATCCTTTTAAATCTACAGAGACTTTTTTGTGATATAATAAATAATCTTTCCTGGAAAATGTTCCATGTGTACTTTAGAATAATGTGTTTTGTTGTTGATGAGTGTTCTAGATGTCTAGTAGGTCTTGTTGTGTTATGCTGCTGTTTAAGTCTTTGATTACTCACTTTTATTGTTTATTGTTCTATCCATTACTGAAAATGGGCTACTGAAGTCTCCAAATATTATTGTTGAATTATCTGTTTCTCCTTTTAACCATGACAGTTTTTAGTATTTAAAACTACTTTTTTTTCCCCTTCAATTCTGAGCTCAGATCAAGTGTAGAAGCCTTTATAGCTGTAAAGGTCAGTAGTAAAACCTTTTTCTCATTGCTCAGAACTCAATAGTCTCATATACACACATCTCCCCTCTCTTCTCACCAATCTCATTCATCAAGGCCTCAGTTATACATGGTCACCTTTATACACACACACACACACACACACACACACCTCCAGACATAAGCCCTATTGTTTTAAATTTCTTTTGCTTCTCAGAACTAGAGATCATCCATCAGGTAGATTGGAAGATTCTTCTGATGCTCATTTTTGGTCATTTTCATCATTGATCCCCTTCAGTTAGAGCAGATCTCAGAGAAAAAAACTGGACATTTGTGTAATACACAACCCTGGAAATACTCATGTGTTTGGGGCATATTGTTAGGTGCTTAATATGCTTATAATTGTTATGTTTTCTTGATGGAGTAATCCTTTTATCATTATAACATAACTTCTTTGTCTCTGGTAATATTTTGGTGTAAAATCTATTTTGTCTGAATTAGTATAGCTACTCCAGTTCCTTTTCAATTACTTATTGCAGGTCTATCTATTTTCATCCTTTTCCCTTCAACCTATTTGTGTCTTTGACCATATAAGTGTATCTCTTGTCAACAGCATATATGTGGATCATGTTTTTTAATCCATTCTTCCAATATCTGCTTTCTATTGGATTGTTTAGTCCATTTATATTTAATGTAATTACTAAGGTCGGTTTTACATCTTCCAATTTTTTATTTGTTCTCTATATGGTTTATGCTTCTTTTCCTCCTCTATTCATTCATTACTGTCTTCTTTTGTTTTAAATAGACATTTTTAATGTGCCATTTTAGTTCCCTTGTTTCTTCTTTTTTTCTTTTTGGAGGGGGCAGAAAAAAAATCCAAAATTTATTCTCCAACAAGACAGCATTAACAGGTAAAACCATAGGGGTTTCTCCACAGATCATACATTCACACGTGCATGATTTGCTTAACAGGGAGAAAGGCTCTTGTGTGCGCTCTCCCTTGTTTCTTTTACTATATATTTTTTCAGTTATTAGAGTTGCCTAAAGATCACAAATAATGTCTTATAACCATCTAGATTGAATTAATAACTTAATTTCAATATTATACAAAATCTTTGCTCCTATTTGGCTCCATTTCTTCCCTTTGTCTTTGTGTTATTATTATAAAAATTACATCTTTATACATTATAAGCACATATTCCTTGGAATCTAGAAAGCCAAATTCATGTGCAGGACTGTATGCATGACCAGAAAAGAACTCTGAAAGTCCTAATTTTTCATTCTTGCTGATCAAAAGAATCTGCATAAGCAGGGAGTGAAGGCTAAGTAGAGTTATAAACTTCCAGCTGGATCACTGAAAAAAAATACCCCACTATGCAAACAGAGCCCTCAATAGAGGATGATTCCAAGGAATATGTCAGAGCTTTTCATAACCTTATACAGGTTTCTGTTCCCCAGCTGTTCCTTTTAATTTTTTGTTCACCCTCTTGTTTGTTATTGCCACCTCAGGCAGCTGTAATGTTAAATAATCACCTCTGTTTGGGGGAAAAGTCTGTAGTGAGTGAGCTCAGAGTCAGATAAAATAAAGATAACCCTGCCAGTGGGGTTTCCAGGGAACTGCCAAATAGGTCAACCATGACAATATTTTGTGATAAGACTTTTGAAGAGCTCTAAATCTATCCTTCCTCTTTCATTGTTTGCTGGAATGCTGGTTTTCATTGCTATCATGAATGTGA
Organism: Vulpes vulpes; assembly: GCF_048418805.1. Classification (NCBI taxonomy): domain Eukaryota; kingdom Metazoa; phylum Chordata; class Mammalia; order Carnivora; family Canidae; genus Vulpes; species Vulpes vulpes. The sequence continues at coordinate 56,499,135 of NC_132787.1, read as the reverse complement.
AGATGTTGATTCTCAAGGCTACCATGAAGTTGGGGGAGGGGAGGGAAATATGGCAAGTGAAATCACTGTGAATCTTGCTGTATATCCTGAGATTGAGTCTTTTTCTTTTAATTTTTTTTCTGATTGTTGAAATCCTTTGGTTGATTTCCAGAGTTCTGAAAAAGTTGATTTTGACAATATTTTCAGTTTTCTAGTTGTCTTTGTGGACTAGTGTATTTTCGGAGGCCTTTGCACCATTTTTCTGGAAGTGTCTCATACTGACTATGCACCATTGCTCAGGCCCAGAGAACTGCATTGGAGCTTGTCTGAGACTTTTCTGTGGTTTCAGACACATTTTAGAGTAGGTTCTGGTGGATGATTAAATTTGTGACTTTCCTGGCCTCCAAAAGTCCTCATCAAAATGGACCCAAACTGTCAGATTGACTATAACTTACTGAAAGCTGCTCTGGGCAGAAAAAGATGTCCTGTAATATCCACTGCCATACCATAAAACAAGTGAAGTAGAAATGCCAATGTAGAAATGCCAAAAGTAAACCTGATAAACAAGATGTGCCTTTCTTTCTAGGAAGTGAACCTGGAGAAACATCTATGCTGAAGCCTAGAGACTCAACATGTCAAATATAGTGATGAACCACATTTTCTGCTAGAGATTGTTCTTGATTAACCTGATAGCTAGTAAGCAAATAGAATTTCCATGATTTTACATTCTCATATTTTACATACGCTGCTCAAAGTTTACTATAAAATTTGCCTCTTCTAACTGATTTCACATACTGAGTAGAGGATATAACCACATAACCACATTCCATTATAAGGTGTTTGTTTATGGTACTGCTAACAAAGACAAGGACTCTTAAAGTCCTTTTACCAAAGTATTCTTATAAATCCATATTACATTTCTGTATCTTCTCCAAAGGAACCATTTAGGCTGGATCATACTGGCATAGAAGAGTCTGACTGCTCTCTTTCAGAAGCTTGTTCTAACACACACACACACACACACACACACACACACACACACACACACGTTTTTTCCTCAGAAAGACAGTAGGTTTCCTGATCTAGGGAAACTAGTTTAGACTCCTAGAATGAGGGACACAGGAAGATTTTCCATGGGAAATAATAGACCCATTATTTGTCATTTTATCTTCCTGAAACCCTCTAGCTAGGTGGATGGTTTCAACCTACTTGTGACACATTATAGACTTAGAGGATAACAACTATTATACCTGCCTTCTTTTTTTTTTTTTTATATATACCTGCCTTCTATTTGATGTCTTGGTTAACCTTTTTAGTGATATATATATATATATCCAGCCTTTTAGTGATATATATACATATACATATATATCCTGAAATCCAGCCTTACTCATCATACTGCCCATTGTCCTCATGCTGGTGAGTGAGAAAATGATGATCAACCAATAGGGGATGGGCAACAGGTATTTTTGAATGCCATCTTTCAGTGCTATACAACTATAGAACTATAATAGTTGTTGGTAATTTTATTTGTGGAGTTTTGTTGTTTTCTTTCCAGTTGGAAACTAAGGTCTGTGTGTTTCTCAACCAGGAGATATCAACCTTCCAATCCTTTCTTGTGCTTTGTTTTGGGAGATTGGGCAAATCTGGAAGGAACAGTGGCTACAGAATAGTGGCAGACACTGGAGGTCTCTAAATTGGATCTCTTTTCTGTTTGTGTCTCTTTCTCCAGTGGCAACTGTTATTGGTTCTAAAATTCCTTTGCCCTCATAATTGTAACCATTAGAGTTTGGGACTATGATAAAAACAAGGCAAAAACAGGCCTCATCACAGAATTTTAGGGGATTCTCATGACATCTGGTAGCAAACATGGTACTGGAATATGGATGCTGCCAATCTCCTGAAAAAAATTGACATTCTAAATATTGTAGAAGAAAAATAGCACCCCTTAGCCAACTGCTACATTTCACAATCATGTCTCACTTTCAGCACCTGCCTTGCCCCATAACAATCTACACTGGAAGAAGAGGCAGCAAAATAACATTATTTCAAGGGATGGGATGGACAAACTGGCTTCAGCAGCTTTCACAGTAATAAATGTTTGTCACTGAGGTCTTTGTCCGTCATTTTCTGGTTTTGTGTTCTCAGTATCATGTGACATTGTATATGATATCCTGGAACTTGTCTCTTCTCCAGTAAGTGGAAAGATGGAGGCAAATCCTTCCAAAGCTAAAGGGACTGCAGTCTGACACTAGGTGGTTGTGATTAATATGGAAATGTAGGAAGGTACAGGAGTTCCTAACAGAGCTTCTCCCTGAGCCTTCAAAAACAAAGCTTTGCAAGTTGCCTTCCTAGGACCACAGAGATCATATACTCCCTCCCATCCTGGGGACACTAGGTAGAGTGGGGATGGACTGGATATGGGAAGGGTAGGAGAGTGTGAATAAGGACAGAGATGGCAGGAGGTGAAGCTTGTGTGGTAGGCACAGGAGAGATCACATGAATGATTCTAACAGTGCCTGCCACCTACCACATAAAAGGTCCCCAACAAATACATTCTAGTTTAAAATCTTAATCCATGGGGATCCCTGGGTAGCTCAGTGGTTTAGCGCCTGCCTTTGGCTCAGGGTGTGATCCTGGAGTCCCAGAACTGAGTCCCACATCAGGCTCCCTGCATGGAGCCTGCTTCTCCCTCTGCCTGTGTCTCTGCCTCTCTCTCTCTCTCTCTCTCTCTCTCTCTCTGTGCCTCATGAATGAATAAATAAATAAAATCTTAAAAAAAAATCTTAATCCAAAAATACCAAAGCATTGTAAGACAAGTAGGACAGTGTTTTTATGCAATGAGTTGTAAAAAGAAGGTGATTAAGTAAAAAGAGACTGAGAAGTGTGTTCTAAGAACATGAGACAAGAGGAACAACAGCTGTACATGGCAGGAATGTTCACCACCCCAAAGAAGTAGGTTTTCTTAGTTGAATGGACACTTACCTTTGGTGTTCCTCATTTTCCTCTAGACCCACCTGGTATTTTCCCTGTGGCTTTGCAATAATAGATGTCCCATCCCCAAAGGTAGCACAGCAGCTACTGTCTTCGCAGTTGGTGATGATAGTGGCATAGTGTGAGTTTTCTATCCGCATGCACTTCACCTGCCTGGTGACAGTTTGAGGATGTTCAGCTGCAAGCAAATGCAAGGTAAGCAGATCTGATGGAATGCACGCATTGGGAAACACACCCACCTGCTGAGTTTGCTCCAGTTTTCTGGCCGCCTAGACCAGAAGTCAAGACCAAGTACTGAGAATTCACTCCACAGGGCTGATGTGTGGTCTACTCACTGTCAGTGCAGAGTAATTCTTGCAGAATAACTCTTCCTACCTCATTTAGTATGCTGTTTTGTTCTCCCTACTATTTTTATTTTGAGAAATTGAAGATACCCAGAAGAGCATGAAATATAATTTAATTATTCATATGCTCACCAATCAAAATTTATACTTGTTAATATTTTGGAATATTTGTTTCAACATTTTTAATATGCATATAAGAGAACAATTACAGGTAAGTTGAAGTTCACTTTTCTCATTTCTGGGTTTATTCTCTTCTCTTGTAGTCCTCTTTTATCTGTTCTATAAATATATGTATCAAAAGTAATGTATAATCTTTTATGGCATTTAAATATGCATACATTATGTATTAGTGTATGTATCACCCTACACCTACTTTTTTCTACTTAACATTGCTTTGAGACCTTCATCCATCTTGATATACAGGTGTGGGGTATATGTTTGTATGTGTGTATACTTCATTCCTTTTAGCTACATAGAGTATTCCTTGGAAGAATATTATATTGCATTTTATTTTTATATTCTGATGGACATCTATTTATCAGCATTTTGATATTACACTTGATGTTGCAAGTATCACTCTGAACCTGTTTCCTTGTACAGATAGGTAAGAGTGTTGTAAGAGTGTCTCTCTACGTATACTCAGAAGTGGAGTAGTGCATCATATAATATGCACATTTTAAAATTATAGACATTTTAAAATTGCCCTCTCCAGTGGCTTTTTAAATTCTCACTCTAATCAGTGGGGCATGAAGGTGGTTCTTTTCCAACTCGCTTGCCAATTTTATTGCACTTAATTTGGCAATGAAGCATACTGCAATAAACAAACTCTGGAATTAAAGAAAAAAGAGTTAGGGAGTAATCTGTCTTTAAAAATCTTGTTTAAGTTTAGGTTAGGAAAGGTGTTATGCTTTTATTATCTCTGCCCAGGTTCTTGCCAATTACCATCTGCAGCTTGTTCATCTCTCATGCCATCTTCTCATGATGAGAAGCATGTTCAGAATTGAAGGAAGACCTAACTGAGGTCACCTATATGCAAATCAGATTCCATAGGGACCAACAGAAACAGGTCTGAGAACTAATGTCTCAGGCAATGGAGTCACTATTATAAACTTTTAGTCGCCACCAATCCAGACCACAGATTTTAGCAGTGAAAATGGGAAAAGGTACAATATTCATCCGCCAACTAGAGCTTTCACCACTCCCACATCCGTTGAGGATAAATAACATAACAAAAAGGCCTCAGAGGTCCTGCTCTGGACTACATGTGTATTCTTTGGTTGACAGAGTTCTTCAAAAAATTATTTTCATATATGTGTGTGTTAAAAAAAGCAGTAGGGTTTCTACTCATATTATCCTAAATACACAAATATTGTCACATGCTTGAAAAATAAAACTTACTTTTTTGGTGATCATCTGGAGGAGTAATACGATCTTCATAAACTTGATAAAAGGTTGTGATTCTGGTACCATCAGCATGATCCACTATCCGAGTGCCATCTTTCTTTTCTACAATGACTACTTTGTCTTCTCGAGTTGTCATAACCTAAACATACAAAGGCAGAGCATGATCATTTGATCAGGTGGCTAATCCCAGGTGTGTTTATTTTTATACCTCACTGAATACCATTAAAATCTTAGTTATCTATTTTTAAGCTAAAGTCTTATCTCCTCTACTTGGTCAAAGCTTTACAACAAGCCTGGAAGGCAGGCAATGCTATCCTCATTTTGTAGATGAGAGAATTTAGGCTTGGAGAAGTTAAGAAATGTGCTCAAAATCACTCCCCAAGTGCCAGGGTTGGTGTTAGACTACGGCCGTTTGACTTGAAAATTGATGCTCCTTCCATTGTTGTATATTTGTAAGAAACAAGTTAACATCATGCCTGGCCTGACCCAGGTCTGTCATGGAAAATGACCCCAAGTCCTGCCTCCTTGAAAATTATAGGTTTCAAGTGAGCACAGCCTGCTGAAGCTGCCTTGCATGCTATGCCAGTCTCGGTCTAATGTCATCAGAATACAACATGAACCTTGGTGGGGAACAGAGGCCATGGCTTCTCTGTGTCAAGCCGATCCATACACTCACAGGCTCTTGTCTGCAGCTGCTATTCATGCCTCATGTGGGCTTGAGGGGTAAAGGAAGCTGTGCCTGTGGGTCGTTATTGGGCCTCTGCATAGGATGAGGGTGCCACACTGATCATGCTGCTTTTGCTGCCTTGTCTCCTTCCCTAAAGCAGAGCAAATGCAGGTGCAGATTAAAGCCTAGATGTTCTGTTATTTTGATTGTCCATTTTAAACTGTAATCTCTTCTATTCCAGTGAAGAGTCTTACTGCGGAAGACGGATAGAAGGTATGAGAAAGAAAATAGCTGTTAATCATCCAAGGCAGGACGCTGATGGGTGGTTACTTGGTCAGCCCAGTATGTCCCAGGTCTACTCCAACGTGGAGTGCCGACCATGCACTGTGAACTGTGACAGGTACTGGGGATACAATAATGGATGAGACTAAAGTTGAAGTCCCTATCCTCCAGGAGTTATAGACCAGAGGGAAGACAGTCATTAAGAAAGTCACTGAAGGAGCCCTTTAAAGGATCACCCAGTCAGCGTCTGCAGTGAAGGTCCTGATGTGGTCTGGCTTTCTCTCTGAGGAAGCAATGCCAGAACTTGGATTTGGTGTGTTTGTACAGGGGAGCAGCATTGAGGACACAAAGGACCCCAGGAAGCAGTGAGGAGAAAGGTAGGAAATAAGGCTAGAACGGGAGGGACCAAAAGAGAGGGCTTTAAACTATTATTAAAGACTTCAGCCTTTATCCCAAGTAGAGCCAAAGTAGGAGAGAAGCAAGAGTCACAAAGGAAATTTACTTGGTCTTGCAAATACTTCAATCCGAATGAACAATCAGGCCCTTCTATACAGTAGCCATGGTTGATCAGTGAAGATCTAAAACCCCTAGTTGTGTGTGTGTGTGTGTGTGTGTGTGTGTGTGGCAGATATGGAGATGCACAGCCTGTATCTCTCATTAAGAGAGGACTTGTCCCTCAGCTGGGGGGTGAGGGACCATCACAAACAGCCTGTGGCTCTCAGATATTTCCATGTCTGCCCCAGTTGCAGAGAGATGCTTTGCCTGATCCACAGAGTTTCAGGGTAGCTGCATCCAGTGACTGAATAAGGCAGGGGTATACCAGTCTTGTTCCTGCTACCAGACTTGGGACACTAGGGCAGGGGATCCTGGCTCTGGAGCTGCTGCCAGTTGGCTGAGGCTTTGTCGGGTCTGTGCCAAAGCACAGCTTCTCCCTCTGCCTGTTTATGCTTCCTTCCCCTTCTTGCACAGATGGTGTCCAACTGGCAATAACAGTATTGCAAAGTATGTAATATATATTTCAATTATTGAATATTTTCTAACTTGGTACATCCTAATTGTAAGGAACACAATATTTCACTGAAGAGTCCAGATGGATGTGACAAAAGGTCAGTTAACTGTGTTTTGACTCAATATCTAGAGCTGATAGAAGCAGGTGATAATTGCCTTTTTATCTCTTTATAGTAGGCAGAAATCACTATCTATGAGAGAGAAAAATGCATGATGTTCATCATTTTAGGCTCTTATCATTGGAACTCTCAACCAATGTGTATAATGAGAAGTCCTGCTAAAGAATATAGCTGTTGAGAGCATGAACCTTGGAGTAAAGGCACCTGAGTTCAAATCTTATCTTCAAGGATGGCTCCATGACTTAGGCAAGTGGCTTAACTTCTCTGTGCTCTAGTCTCATCTGCAAAATGAAGGCAGCACTAGTATCTTCTTCAGGGATATTATGTGGATTAAGTGAAATAATGTTGATAAAGTGATTAACACTTAGTCAGTCATCAAGTTAGCAAGGATTAATACTAATTCTTTATCCAGTAGAGACATTTACATATTATTATTTAGAATTATTCAAACATTTCTTTTTTTATTTTTATTTTATTTTTTATTATTTATGATAGTCACAGAGAGAGAGAGAGAGAGAGAGAGAGAGAGAGAGAGAGAGGCAGAGACATAGGCAGAGGGAGAGGGAGAAGCAGGCTCCATGCACCGGGAGCCCGACGTGGGATTCGATCCTGGGTCTCCAGGATCGCGCCCTGGGCCAAAGGCAGGCGCTAAACCACTAGCACCACCCAGGGATCCCTCAAACATTTCATAATACCACATAACACTGATACTTTCTGATCACTATATGGTGGGAAGATTATTATTCTCGGTGGGATAAGAACACAGTAGTAAGAATGTTGCTGAACATCTGATAGTGTTGGGTCTGGCACTAATCTTCTTAACTATTTCAGGTAAGGACCATTATCTCCATTTTGTAAATAAGGAAAACCAGATTAGAAGCTTGTTGAAAGTCATTCAGCAGTAGGGACTGTGGCTGGGATTCAAACCAGATCTGTGTCACCATAAGAGCATTACCCATGCCTCTTATTTAGTGATACTTCACATCAGGTGTTTAAAAAAAAAGTCCATTTTCAATTTTCTTTCATATGACCATGGGTTTTCTTGGCCCTTATTTCCCTATTGGCTAAGCACACAGGATCTGGAATGCTACCTTGGGATCCACATTCTGACTGTCTTACTTGGCTGTGTGCTTTGGGAAAACTATTTAACTTTTCTGTTTTTGCTTCATCTGCAAAATGGAACCAACATTAGTCTGTTGTGAGAATAAAATGAGAACAGGGTTTGGCAAAAAAATGAGTGCTCAGTAAATACTGTTATTGCTGTTGTTTTAATTATTCTGTTAGGTGTCTGATGTTCAATGAATGCTTGAATCCAAGCTCTTGGATGTTGGTTCATGCTTCCATAATGGTGATAAGTAATAATAAGGGAAATTGAGCATTATTAAGAAATATTAATCACATTTGAATATTAAGCCAAATAATCTACATCAGAGGCTGAATGAAAGGCAGTTATTTGAAGTGACCAGAAAACCTTCCTGAGATGATATGTACTTCGAATCTCACAAAAGATGCAACTAGCAAACAAGGTAAGAGATTACAAAATTATTTCAGAAGTACACCAAAGAAGAAAGGAAAATACATTTGGTTAGGTAATATAATTCATTTCAATACCATGAAGTAACTTTGCTTTTGACCAGCAGCACATGGCTATAAACAAGGGTGGGCAGTCCTGAAACATGATATAAGGCACCACTCTGTCCTGTTGTTTACATTCAGAGGGTGCCACAAAGCTCCATGTGAGATGTTAGAGGAATAACTGAGGATGGAAAGAGCTCAGTTTTCAGTCACCTACAATAGCTTCTAATCAGGATCCAGCACTTCCTGGATGTACACTCTTGCCCACATTACCTAACTTCCTAAGGCCCAATTTCCTCATCCGTGTAATATAACATTCATTGGTGCAGAACCTGAATGAGATAATGTACACAAAACACAAAACCCCTAACAAAAAGCCTGGTACATTAAAAGGTGCTATTATTCATCCCAAGAGTTTTGATTCCACATCATAAGCCAAACTATTCTTTTCTTTTTTAAAAAGAGGTTTTTATCTATCTATCTATCTATCTATCTATCTATCTATCTATCTATCTATCATCTATCATCTATCTATCTATCTATCTTAGAGAAAAAAGAGAGAGAGAAAGAATAGGGGGAGGGACAAAAGGAGAGGGAAAAAGAGAGAATCTCAAGCAGACTACTTTCTAGCACAGAGCCCAATGTTGGGGCTCAATCTCACAACCCTGAGATCATGACCTGAGCTGAAACCAAAAGTTAGATGCTTAACTCACTATGCCACCCAGGTGCCCCCTAACCATTATTTTCTATACCACCCATTTGTCACTTATTCTTAGGCTACAAATAAAGTCTTTTGTATTCTTGCTCTGTAATGTTGACAAATTATTGAATTATTTAATGTGAGCACCTCCTTAAATATACCATACATTCTTTGAAGTCACGGATTATAAGCAAATTTCTACCATTCATTTCAGCTGCACACAGAGAAGTAGAAATAAAGTGTAGCCCCTCAACTCCTAGAAGATAAGACATACACACAAACACATTCAACATAAAAAAATACATGACACAATTAATTTTATATATCTTAAATGTGGTATAGATATTCACACTCTGTTTCTCATTTCAAAAATTAGATTTCATGGTACATTATGCTAATCAAATAAACCACAAGTGTTTTTGTGTTTGGGAAGATGGATCAATCTGTTCATCCATCTACCCACTATTTACTAAAGAGTTACAGAAAATTAATTACTTCAGGCACTCTTCTATGTGTTGTTTCAGAACTCTAAAGATTTATAAAATTTTGCAATATACAATATTTTGCCATACCGTTCCATTGACAGGATCTGTGGCCTTAAAGGATAATAATGGGGTCATGTCTGTTATTCTTTCTACTCCTTTGGTACCAATCCGTTTTCCTTCTGGTGTGGTTGTAAACCAGGTGCCTACATGAACCTCCACTGGAGTTACTGTTTGAATTGTCTCTGGGGGAGGATCATGGCTTTCATTCTTATGCGCCATTGATGACTGATTTTTGTGACTTTTTCCTGCAGAAGTTCAAGTAAAATCAAACACAGCATAACTATAATATAAATTATATAAATTATTCATGAAGTTCTTTTTAAAGATTTTATTTATTCATGAGAGTCACAGAGAGAGAGACGCAGAGACACAGGCAGGGGGAGAAGCAGGCTCGCTGCCGGAAGCCCAACATGGGACGTGATCCTGGGTCTCCAGGATCATGCCCTGAGCTGAAGGCAGATGCTCAACCACTGAGCCACCCAGTCATCCCCATATTCATGAAGTTTTTTTTAAATTTTTTTAAATTTTTATTTATTTATGATAGTCACACACAGAGAGAGAGAGAGAGAGAGAGAGGCAGAGACATAGGCAGAGGGAGAAGCAGGCTCCATGCACTGGGAGCCCAACGTGGGATTCGATCCTGGGTCTCCAGGATCGCGCCCTGGGCCAAAGGCAGGCGCTAAACCGCTGCCACCCAGGGATCCCTTCATGAAGTTTTAATACATCATAAGCTACCTCAGACACCGTGGCATAGAAATTCTAGGTGGTATTCATCAATTATATTATTTCTCAAGTAGGAAAAGATATCTGGTTATGGATACCTTAATCTTTGCCCTCGAACCTTGGCTGGATTCCCACCATGTCTCCCCATATAGACACGTGCATACACAGCTCAGTCCATATGGCACAATATCTACAATACCTATTCTGGTCAATTTCTGTATACTTTGGAGTCTTGCTTATAGCTTCCTGGATTTCAGATTTGAGGCTCTCTACACTAGTTTTTAAAGCCTACTTTGGCTCCCCACCTCAGATTCCTTCTTTTAAATTACTGAACTCTAGCATTTTACAGTATTTCTAACTCTTCATTCCCCTAATTTTGTCATTTGGTTAGTCATAACTAGGAGATAGCTTTCTTCAGCCCTGGATCTGGAGAACTTTACCAGTAAGGCATATATCTTTAGTTTCTCATTAGGGGAGAGGATTTGTACAGTTCAACTTCTATATTGATAATCATCTGATGCATCCCTCCTCCCAATCCTTCCCCATCACCATCTATTTGGAAAGGAATCTAGAACTGGAAAAGCCCTCATGGAACTCTGTGAATAGTATCTCAATCCCTCTATCAGAATAGATTTGCTCCATTTCTATAAATAATGATGAGATTTGCTAGTGTTATCAAAGCTCAATGATGAGGTAAATTCAGACCCAGAAGCCAATTACAAACAAAGAGAGTGAAGGACTGTTAACTCTAAGATTCCTCAGATTCAGAGTATGAAATGTGCATCAGAGCATGGATCTTGGCCAAGGATGCAGACTTAATTAATGGGAAGAGCCCAATAAGATAGATGCATGAAGCTAAGCCTTATCTTTGCCCTAAGATTTAATTTGGACATATTTCTATTTCCAAAGCATTAAAAGAGAACTGATAGATCTATAGAAATTATTTAGAATGACTCTCAGAGTGTCAAATTAATAGAAATAATAATAAAAAATAATAAAAAGAGAGGCCAAAGTTTCTAATATATGCTTAATAGTAAATCTATAAAAGGAGGAGAAAAAAATGGAGCAGAAACAACATTTTAAGAGGTAATTATTGAAAGATACTAATGAAAGATACTAATGAATGATTCAAGAATCCCAATTTATTCTCACTTGGATAAATAAAAAGAAATCTACACCTAGCTAAATTGTATTGAAATTATAATAAAAAAAGAAAAGATTTTCAAGGCAGATTATCTTCACAGCAACAATTAGACTGAAAGCCAACTTTTCAACAGCAACACTGGAAGCAAGGAGACTATAGAGAATTTTTGTCACTATGTTGGAGAGAAAACACCTATTAACCCAGAATTCTGTATTCAGTGAGATTATCATCCAAGGATGGGGACAACATAAGACATTTTCAGAAAGTATCTGTTATACAATAGATAGATTAGAAATTCTGATTAAAACACAAAAATTCAGGAAAGACAATTATCATATGATCTCACTCATATGTGGCATATCAGAAACAGTGTGGAGGATCATAGGAGAAAGGAGGGAAAACCAAATAGAAAGTAATCAGAGAGGGAGACAAACCATGAGGAACTTAACTATAGGAAACAAACTGAGGAGTGCTGAAGGGGAGGTGGGAGGGGGGAGTGGGTAACTGAGTGATGAGGATTAAGGAGGGTACATGATACGCAGATAATTATTCCAGTTTCACATTTTGTGTAGACAGAGGCTAAAAGTTTAAAAACTGAATTACTTAGGCAAGTTGGCTGGCTGTTAATTGTTATACTGTAATACAACTAGAGGTTTTGATAGATCACAAGATGACGAAAACAGTAGTATTCAAATGATTTATAATGTCTACTTAATGATTTATAATAGAGCTTATTTTTCTTTAAAAATACATAAATTTTAACTGGAGAAATGAAACCTTTTCTGATAGGGATGCCCAGGTGGCTCAGTGGTTAAGCATCTGCCTTTGGCTCAGGTCATGATCCTGGGGTCCTGGGATCGAGTTCAGCATCGGGCTCCCCACAGGGAGCCTGCTTCTCCCTCTGCCTATGTCTCTGCCTCTCTCTGTGTCTCTTATGAATAAATAAAATCTTTAAAAAAATTTTTTAAAAAGGATGGTACATGATGTGATGAGCACTGGGTTTTATATGCAACTGATGAATTATTGAACTTTACAACTGAAACTAATAATATACTATATGTTGGCTAATTGAATTTAAATTAAAAAATAAAAGACAAAAATTATCAAGCTGAACTTTTAAAATATTCTCCTGTAAGTTGGCTCACAAGAGACATATTTAAATATAAATCACAGAAAGTAAAATAAAGTATGAAAAAGTTATATTGTAAAGGGGTGAAATAATAGCTAGTATAGCTATAGTAATACAAGCAAAGTAGCCATTAGGACAAAAGACCATCCTAGAACAAAAAAGCCATTGGATACTGATAAAAAAAGTTAAATGTACTATAAAGATATCTAAATCTGTAAGGATCTAAAATCAGGGGATCCCTGGGTGGCGCAGTGGTTCGGCGCCTGCCTTTGGCCCAGGGCGCGATCCTGGAGACCCGGGATCGAATCCCACATCGGGCTCCCGGCGCATGGAGCCTGCTTCTCCCTCTGCCTATGTCTCTGCCTCTCTCTCTCTCTCTCTGTGACTATCATAAATAAATAATAATAAAAAAAAGGATCTAAAATCACATTTTCAAAGCATATAAAGAAAAATCTTACAGAACTATTAAAAAGATATATTAATTTCAGAAATAAAGATTAAAATTATAAGGAAGATAACACTGGATAGACTCTTCTACACTTATTTAAACATACTTCTGCTGAATAAATTGATATAGTAGATTAAAAATATCTGTGAATTTATACAATAGAGGTTGGGAAATTTGACCTGTAGAGCAAAGATGCCTTGCTCTGCATTGTTATAGTCTGTGAAGTAATACTTCTTTTGATATTTTTACATAATCAAAAAGTCAAAAGGATAATATTTTTTGATACATGAAAATGATATGAAATTCAAGTTTCAGTGTCCATAAATAAGTTTTATTTAAACATAATACACCATGCTCACTTGACTATGTATTGTCTATGGCTATTTTCATGTTATAATGGCAGAGGTGAGTAGTTGTGACAGAGACAATATGGCTCACAAAGTCTAAATAAAATATTTACTATCTATCCTTTGGCAGAGAAGTTTGCTGAACTTGGAAATAGATTGGGCAACGCAACTAACAGTTTTGATCTAAAGGTTATAAAGAGGACACTACACTCAACTAACTGCAAGATACATGCCCTTTTGAATCATACACAGGCTTTTTTAAACACTTGCCCATATTTGAGGCTATACATCATGTTTCAACAAATTTCAAAAAATTGGTTAAAAATCAATTATTAGGGATGCCTGCATGGCTCAGCGGTTGAGCGTCTGCCTTCAGCTCAGGGCGTGATACTGCAGTTGCGGGAACGAGTCCTACTTCGGGCTCCCTGCAAAGAGCCTGCTTCTCCCTCTGTCTGTGTCTCTGCTTCCCTCTCTCTCTGTGTCTCTCATGAATAAATAAATAAAATCTTTTTAAGAATCAATTATTAAAAAACCCTAGAAACACTTCATAGTTTTGGAAATTTACAAACATATTTAAATACCTTGTGGGTCAAAAAGGAAGTCATTCTGGAAATTAGAAAGTATTTAGAGCTAAAAAATAATGAAAATACTAAATGGTATTTCTTTTGAGATGGGAGAAGCACTTCTGGAATGGCAAGAAAGGACCTTTACAAAGCCATCAGAACAGTAAGAATACTGGAAAAAAATTATCAAAATCAACTCTTTCAGAACTCTAGAAATAAACCAAAGAATTGCAACAATCAGTTGAGCCTCAATAAGAACAACTGCTTTGTGGTGTCATAACTTGCCCGGTTCTCATCCTCCATCTTCCCCTATCTCCAGCCCTGCAGTAGCCTTGAGAAACAGTAGCCTTGGAATCATAGTAGCTGTGAAAATCAACAGTGTGGCAGCCACTGGAGGGGAGCAGAGTCCTGGAATTCTCCCTAAAAGCCCCATTCCCAGGGACTCATCACTGTTTGACAGCTCTGAAAATTCCCTGAAAATCCTCACTCTGACCTGAGTCAGAATTCACTCATTGAAAGCAACCTCTTCCTGGGGCCTTTGTTGAAACTATCAGTGGCAATTATTCAGAATGTCTCAGGCAGCAGCAATAGTTGGGGGCAAACGAAAGGCTGGCTTAAAAACTTAAAAGGAAAAGAGAGAATGAGATAACTGTAGGACTTTGAAAACTGACATTTTCCTGGGAATCTAGAAGGCCACATGCACATGCAGGATTGTACTCATGTCCAGGAAAGACCCAAGAAACACCAAATCTCTCAGGTCTGGCTGACCTTGAGGCTAAGGCTACTGTCTAAGCTGAAAGTGATGAAGAAATGCCCCAATAAGCACACAAATCCCCTTGGAATGGGGAGCCCATGGTTTGAGCATGTAAGGAAATCCCTGCCTAATCACTAGCTGACCACTAAGTTAACAGAACAGAGACTTTAGTAGCCATACATGACAAAAAAGAGAGACTTGCAAGAATAAGTTCAGGAAAGCAATAAACAAATTAAACAAACAGCAATAATAGCAACAATAACAAACACTGGGGGTTGGGTTCTTAGTTCCAAAGTTACTGCAAAGCAAAAAAGATTAGAATAAGAAAGTTCAGCAAGATTTCAAGATACAAAGCCAAAACTAAAAAAAAAAAGTCAATTTTATTGGTATACACCATCAATGAACAATCCAAAAATAAAGAAAATAATTCCACTTATAAGAGGATCAAGAAGAATAAAGCACTTAGGAAGAATTTAACAAAACAATTGTTAATAATAATTGTACACTGAAAACTATAAAAAAGTATTGAATGAAACTGAAGAAGACCTAAATAGAAAGGTATCCCAAGTTCATGAATGAGAGACAGTATTGTTAAGATGTCAATACTCTCAAAATGTATCTATATGTTCAGTGGGATCTCTAAAAGAAAAATCCCAACTGCCCCCTTTGCAGAAATTGATAATCTGATCCTAAAATTCATACAAAAATGCAAGAATAGTCAAAACTATATTTAAAAAAATATGACAAATGTGGATGACTCAGACTTCCCAATTTCAAACTTACAAAGCTGTAGTAACCAGGACAGTGAGATGTTGGCATAGGATAAACACATACATCAGTGGAGCAGGAATAATAATCTAAAAATAAACTTCAACATTTGTAGTTAATTGATTTTTGACTGAGTGCCAACCAAGTCAACGGGGGAAATAATTGTCTTTTTAATAAACTCGAAAGAATGATTTTGGACACCCATTGGATATGTCTCATATCATATAAAAATTATATAAAAATGGATGTAAAAACCCCAAATGCAAGAGCTAAAAATTTAAGACTCTTAAGAAGAAAATACAGGAATAAATCTTTGTGATTTTGGATTATGCAATGACTTCTTAGATATAACACCAAAAGCATGAACAACCAGAGGGAAATAAAACCAGATAAATTGGACTTCAACAAAATGGACATCATGAAAAGACATCATCGGGAATGTGGAAAGATAGCCCAAAGACTGGGAGAAAATATTCGCAAATTATATATCTGATTTGTATCTGATCAAGAATTTGTATCCAAAATATGCAACGTATACTTTTAACTCAATAAGAATAAGACAAATAATCCATTAAAAATTGGGGAAAGGATTTGTTTTTTTTATAATAAATTTATTTTTTATTGGTGTTCAATTTGCCAACATACAGAATAACACCCAGTGCTCATCCTGTCAAGTGCCCTCCTCAGTGGGGAAAAGGATTTGAATAAGCATTTCTCCAAAGAAGATATACAAATGGCTACTAGGCACATGAAAAAGTATTCAACATCACTAACCATTAAGAAAATGCAAATCAAAATCAAAATAGGATACCACTTTATGCCCAGGAGAATGGCTCCGAACAGAAAATAACAGTGTTGGCAAGAATGTGAAGAAATAGGAATTCTCATCCATACTGGTGAGAATGAAAAATAATGCAGCTGCTTTGGAAAACAGTTTGCTGGGTGCTCAAAAATAGAAACAGAGTTATTATTCTAGCAATTCCATTCCTGGATCTTTACTCAAGAGAAGTGAAAATGTATGTTCACACAAAAACTTGTACAGAAATGTTCATGTCAACTTTATTTGCAATTTCCCCAAAGCGGAAACTACCCGTTTGTCCATCAATTGATGAGTGGCTAAACAAAATGTGATGTATCCATGCAACAGAATATTACTCAACCATAAAAATGGAGTGCCAACACAAGTTGTAACATAGACGACCCTTAAAAATATTATGCTAAATAAAAGAAGCCAGTCACAAAAGGCCTTATATTGTATGCTTCTCTTTATATGAAATGCCCAGAATATGTAAATTCATGGTAACAGAAAGTAGATTGGTGGTTCTAAGGCCTTGAGTGGAGGAGAAAACAGAGTGTCAGCTCATGGGTACTGATTTTGGGGAGAGAGTGAAGGGAAAGATGATAAATAGAGCACGGGGGTGAAACTCTTCTGTATATTATTGTAGTGGTAGATTTACTACATTTGCATTTGTCAAAACTCTTAGAGCTATGCAACATGAAGAATGAACCCTAATGCAAACTGTGGACTTCAGTTAATAATAAAGTATTGATATTGGTCATCAGTTGTAACAAATGTGTTTAAAACAGGGAAAACTGAGCCAGGTAGAGAGAAAGTGTAGGAGAATTCTGTACATTCTGCTTATTTTTTTCTGTAAACCTAAATTACTCTTAAAACATAGATTCTGTTATTATTATTATTATTATTATTTTTAAAATTATTTTTAAAGTGAATATGTCATCTTGAATGGATGGACTTTAAAGAAATCTGGAGCACACCGTGCTGGAGGTGGAAGCCCTTTGGAACCCTGCTTGGCCCTAAGGGAAGTGGCTACTCTTACATCAAGTCCACTCCTATCAAAAAAGGAGGGGAGCTTTTGAGCTGGGAAGTTTGAAAGTCGTGAGGACGCTTTCATTCATTTCAACCAAGAACCTTTTGCTACTGTTAAAGGAAAGTCTATTTCACTAAATTTTGAGTAACCAAAAAGAGAATTCGGTTTGCCTCTATATAAGGTTACTGGTTACTGGGGAGGAGGGGGGATGTGTGTAACTGATGAATAAAGATTACATTTTGGTCTCAGATCACTTAAGTCATATGAGAAATTGAGAAAAATTTGCAATGCAGGTGCCCACACTCCAATCTCAGCTCTTAGTAGCTGAGAGAACTTGAGGAAGTTATTTAACCCCTCTGTGTCTCAATTTCCTTGTCTACAAAGTGGAATTATTAAAATATATATCATACGGGGATGTTCTGATTTAATACTTTAAAGTATTCAGAACTGTGCCTGGTACACAAACACATATCTCCTACTTATAAAGATCTCTTACAAATAAATATAAAAATAATGAACATTCCAGTAGTAAACCAAGAAAACGTGTGAATAGAAAATTCACAAAAAGGAAAAAACCTGCTAAATGTTTTATCTCACAAGTAATAAAGAAATGCAAATTAACAGAATAGTAAGATTATTAATTATATATCAAATCAAATGGAATAAGATTAAAACAATAAGGAAATCCAACATTAGCAAAGGTATGAGGAAGCAGATATTTTCTTACTGCCCTGGAAGTAGGGGTGTAAATCGAGAATATCTCTGAGGAGAGCAATTTCATAATTTAGGTTATGGCAGGTGCTACTGATTGCTTAATCAATCGTTACCCAACTTCTTTTTCCCCTTTCGTCTACTAGAAGTGCTATCTCCTGAAAAAAAATCCAGAAGTGATCAGACCCGTAAGTTCCCTAGCTAGCGCCAGGTCTAGTCAACGAGATGTATAAGGGAAAGTCAGCTGGTGGAGGAAAGGGGTGGAATCTGAAAATGTTTTCCTCCTTGATAAGAAGACACTTTAAATAAAATTCTCGTGTTCACTCTCTTTGCTTTTTGCTTTGACAGTTACCATATGAGAACCTCATGCCTAGAGCTGGTGTGCCTTCTTGCAGCTCAGAGAAAAAGGTCAAGAGAACTAAAGAGATGCCTACTTAGAACCTTGACATCATTCATCTGCTCAGCTAACCCTAAAACAGTAGCCCAGGCATTAGAGTCATTAGTGTCATATAAGAGTATATAAGGACACTTTTACTAAAAGAAAAAAGCAGTTCACAAAACAGTGTGCAATGCTGTGATTCCAATTAAAATGTATATATATGTATACATATATATATGTGTACACATATATGTATACACATATATGTATGTGTACACATATATGTATATATATGTGTACATGTGAGTATATATGAATATATTCATAGAAAAGATGAAAAGTATCAGAAGACTTATTAAATCCATTATAAATTGAGAAACTTCAGTCATCACCTTTCTTTGGGATGACAATCTCAGACGGTACTATTTCTGATTTCTGCTGAGAAACTGTGTCCATCAAGTCTCCGCTGTGGGGGCTTGGTGGCATTTCAACAGGAGGACAAACAGGACCTGAATCAGGACTATTGCTCACAACACCATCTGCAAAGAGAATCTGATGGAAAAGTAAAAGTTCTTATATTTTCAGAAGCCCCCAGAGACTGGTTAACATTTAACACTGTGTATCAAACTGACATAGATTAAAATTAATCCAAAGGAAAAATGCTGTTTGCATATTACAGGACGGTAGCTTTGGAGCTCAGAGACTATAGTCCCTTAATAACCAGGATGATGATATTATTTAATTATTTAATATTTTCCATTTACCTTCTATTTAGTTTCTTTTCTTTTTATTTCTTATCTTTTATTGGATTGACTTGAGTTTGTATTATTTTTTTAAATATTTGTTTTATTTTTATTTTCTCTATTTTATGCAACTGGAAAAATAGCCGCTCTATTTCAACTTCTATAACGACAACATTTAAAACTTTGCCACAGGGCAGCCCCGGCCGCTCAGCGGTTTAGCGCCGCCATCAGCCCAGGGCCTGATCCCGGAGACCGGGGATCGAGTCCTGCGTCAGGCTCCCTGCGAGGAGTCTGCTTCTCCCTCTGCTTGTGTCTCTGCCTCTCTCTCTGTGTCTCTCATGAATAAATAAATAAAATCTTAAAACATAAATAAATAAAACTTTACAACATGTTTAAATGTTTAGTGTCTACCAACATATATCTCTAGTATGTGTCCCATCTACAGGTATCATCTACCCAGATCAGTATCTATAGCCTACCAATGACCATGATAAGACCCAGCACCAGGGCTGCTAATGAGAAATCTAATGTTCTTCTAGTTCTCATTCTGCAGTAGGTAACCGGTTTCCTTTAGGAAGTGTTTGGAAAAAAAAAAAAAAAAAAAAAAAAAAGGAAGTGTTTGGGATTGTCTGTCTATGCCGTCCCAAAATTGCACTCTGACATATCTAGATGATCTTTTAAAGATAGTATCAATCCTGCTTGCCAATTGGTTGTCCTGTTTAATCCAAAGTTGTTGTTGTTGTTTTAACTCTGGGAAAATTCCTTAGATCATTTCCTTCATTATTTTCTCCTTCACTCCCACTATTTTCTTCTTCTGGAGATTGTATTTTTCAGATCCCTTTTCTACATTTCTTAACTTTTCTCTCCCTAATAATCTACTTGCCTGTCTTAATTTTTCACAATCACTTTTCTTCTCGTTTTTTTTTTCTCCTGTAAAATTTTTAATTGAAGTATATTGACACACAATATTATATTACTTTCGGGTGTGCAACTCAGTGATTTGACACACAATTGTAATTTTTTTTAATATATAAGAATATTTTTTCCACAGCAACTTTTTTATTGTTTTTTGCAGATTGCTAACCTCTCAAGTCTCTGCTTATATTATTTTTACTCTCAAGTTTTTTGTCTGTTCTTATTTTTAGATGCTATTTCTTTAATTTTTTAAAATTTTTATTTATTTATGATAGTCACACACACAGAAAGAGAGAGAGAGAGAGAGGCAGAGACACAGGCAGAGGGAGAAGCAGGCTCCATGCACCGGGAGCCCGACGTGGGACTCGGTCCCGGGTCTCCAGGATCGCAACCTGGGCCAAAGGCAGGCGCCAAACCGCTGCGCCACCCAGGGATCCTCCTTTTTTAAATTTTTTTTATTTCTTTAATTTTTTTATTCTGTAATTTACTTTCATGCAGTTGTTTTTTCTCTAAGGTTGATGATTCTTGGGTGCGTGGTCATAGTTCTCTTTGAGGATCCCATTTTACTTCTTGGCGGGTATCCTCTGGTCACAGAAGCAATTTCCCTATGATCATTTGGGAGGGATTGAGCTGGGCATATGACTTCAAGATATTATGATTTCTGGTTCCCAACCTCCCGATAGTAGTGAGTTACCTGGGACACTAACTTGATTTTCTGGGTGCAGAGTTCCATCTGAGAAATGTCTGTGTTGGAACTTCTGATTGTTAATTTTGCGGCAGTTTTTCTCTTGTACATTAATCTTTGCTCTTATTTTTCCATAAATTATCTCATCTGATTTGCATTTTTCTAGAAATCCTCCTAATCTTCTTGCCCATTGATGGTGCATTGTTGTTTTCCAGTACTGTTATGAATTTATTATTTAAAGGTATTTAAAAAAAATAAATAAAGGTATTTAAAAATTATTCTAAGGTGCCTCGAGAGGGAGAGTAGGTAAACACTGTGTTTAGTCTGCAATCTTGGATCATATATAGAATGTGTTTGTATCCTGTGTTGCACAGAAGACTATACATTTCTCAGTTTGTCATCTTAAGTGTCACTCCATTTTCAATGAATTGTCCCTCCTGCCTACCATGATATTGCTCTTTACCCATAGCATGTTTGTATTTCACTCTGTATCAGGAAGGAGTATTATTTATCTAAAATTCTTTTACCTGTGTGGATCCATCCAACATGTATTTGACAACAGTGCCTTGCCTGGTGATAACTCTTGATGCCTCCTGCTCCACTGGCGGCATCACCGTCTTGTAGAACTCATAGTGTTTCAACTTCTGGGGGTAGCTCTGCCGGACCATGATGTCCCAAATGGGTTCCTCATTCATAACATTCAGATCTTAAAATAAAAAAAAAGAAAGGAAGGAAGAAAGCCTCACTGTGAACTGAGTAATGCTATGTAGCTGGCATTTTATCTTTTTGCTTAATTTTTTTCATTCTTCTGTTTACATCTGAATAATAGGGCAGTTTCCATGCCATGACAGATAGACCAGAGCACTGGCTTTTTGCTACTTTTGTTATAGTCAAGTGTAGTAAATAATATCATCTACAAGTACTTAATAGGTACCTTCTCCACATATAAATCATTCTTCTCATGAATTCCAGGACATTTCTGACAGAAGTAGGAAGGAAGCAGAGTTTTGCTGTTAGATGTTCCCTATTATCTCTCCTTTGAGTAAGCTCTTGCCCCTGCATGCACAATGCTCTCCTGGTGTCCCCTGGTTGCCTGGAGCCCCAGGGGAAGTTACTCAGGCTTGCCCTTCCTAAATCATTCATCATCTTTCAAAGTTAACATAATCCCCTCATCTTTAACCAAATCCAGATTCTGCTCAAGGTTCTACTCTTAGCTGGCTATTAAGGAGAAAAGCACCTAATAAGTTCCTTCAAAAGAAAATATTATTATTGAGAATTTCTGGCATACAGTAACTATTCAGTTTTTGCTGACTGAATACTTTCCTCTTCTGAACTTATAAAGTGGTTTATCAACATGTAATGATGGCATTTCAAGGATTATATCAAGCTGATAGAAATATATTTCACAATGAGGGCCCCTCATGATACCCCCTAGGTCACAGAAGAATTAATAACAATACAATTATAACCATTTACTCAGATGTTATATATTTTAAATGTTTTGCATTTATTATGATTTCTGGTTCCCATCCTCCCGATAGTAGTGAGTTATTCAGCCCACCTCAGTAACTCTTTAAGAAAGACACTTTCACTTTCCAGAGTTTTAGATAAAGAAATGGAAGTTTGGAAGGGTTATAGCCTCTCCAGGGTCACACAGTCGTAAGTAGCAGGGCTCAGATTTGAACTGGTCTCTATGCTTAACTATTTTCTCAGGTTGCAAAAACAACCACTTCTACCATTACCAAGAAACAAACAGCTTCCCCCAGACCTAACATTAGAATAGTATGCTTCAGATTAGAAAGTATTTTCTCATTTAATACTTGTAACAATTCTGTTTAGTATATGACACAATTTTATAAATGAAGAAATTCAGGTGGAAGGAGACTTGTCCAAGATCATCCAAGAAAGTTGTCTTCTTGTACTATTGTCTTTCCCTTCCTCTGTCCAAAGCTGACCCTGATGAAAACATCGCTACTTTGGTATTTATGTTGACTTGAATTGGGATATTCGTAATATATGGAAGGTCTTTAAAAGATTAGGTGTTCCACGCAGAGTTGTTTTATTAATGAAAAACAACAACAACAGGTGAAACAGGTGTTAAGATGGGGTTTGATAATAGGATCAAGCAAATAAGCAAACAATTATGGTTCTTATCTAGATATATCCCTCTTAGTACACTCATAACATCTTTGTGGAAGACTCTTACTGGCCATTACACAGTCAATCCCATCCATCATGGAAACCTGGACCACTAGCAATCTTTGGAAATTTCTTTGGAAATAAGGGTTCATGGCCTAGATAATGACTAATGAAAAACAAAACTGAGACAAGTCAGATCAACTGCAACATTAATTGCAGCATTAGTTCCCATCTTAGTTTCTTTTCATTTGGGTGGCAAGTTAATATGACATTGAATTTGTTTTCAATTGCTAAACTCTTTTTCTTTAATAGATGCACTTTTCAGGTATGGTGTACATAAAGAAATTATAATATAGAGGGTATTTGGTTGTGAAGAAAGTCAGGATCCACGGATACAACAAAACACTTATCAGATGAAGAAACATGGTCCAGAGATAGTAATGAAAGGGCCATATACAGAACTCGAGTCCCAGGCCAGTGCTTGCTTTGTTGCTTCTGCTAATGCTATTGCATCAGTGGGCCTCCAATAAAGTGAGATGCAAATTCAGTCACTAATGTGGATGCTCCATCGGGTTAATTAAAGAGGTCCTACTTATACTTATTTAGTGACCTTAATAGGTTAGAGCCCATGTACAGAAATAACAGACTTTATAAAATTATATTCTGATACCTGGAAACAAGACTACTTTCCTACAACCACCTGACCTACTCTTGCCTCCACTTACTTTCTGTTCAGTGTCCTTTGATTTGATCAGACCAGCCAACTACTCTACTTGTGGCCCTTTATAGAGCCAGGAGAACAGGGTCCCACCCCACAACAGTTGTTAAGAGCACTGGCTTTCATCACTGGACCAAGAATGAACTTTAATCTCTGCCACTTAGGAGCTGAGTGACCTTGGGCAAGCTAACAAATTTCCTGAAGCCTCAATCTATTTCTTAAATGGGATTATTAGAATTTAGCTTGCAATAGTTGTATTTTTCATATATATTAAGTAGTTATTGCTGGACTCACAGTAAATGCTCAAAAAATACCAGTTATTATTAGCCAATTGTTCATTATTAACAAGTATTTTTAACTGGTAGAAAAATACACACATTTTCAATGGTGATTTAACTGTTTTCTATATGATTTTATTTGCCCTACTCCCTCCCTGCCCCATCCTAGCTAACACTCACCTGTAGACTCTTGCCCAATGAAGGTTACAAGGAGTCCATTGGGGCAAGACACATTTAGGTTTTGGAAGGTAGGAACATTATGTGTCTCTTGTAAAACAAGTTCTGGTTCTACTTCTTCCTGTAAATAATTTAACACATGAATAATTGTCATTTTCTAAATGAGCTACTGATTTATTATGACTAGGCAAGCACTTGCTGAGAGTTTAAGATATGACTTGCCCAGGACCAGTGAGCCCTGCAATGGAGCCTATAAAGATGCATGAGTCTCTATCTTTGTGCAATTTATATTCTGCTCATAGAATGGCACACAGACTTGTGAAACAAATTATAGTACCAAATGGTTAGCACATTTCTCCTCAAAAAAAAAAAAAATGAAGGTACCAAAGTTAATGAGAATATTTAAGAAAGGATGATGGAGGAATTGGGACTTGAAGTGGCCTTGAAAAATGCCTCTGTTTGCAAGTGTGTGTCGGCTGACCAACATGCCGGCTACTTACTTGGTGTATCTTTTAAAATTTGGGTGTTAAAGATGTTCTGCTGTTAGGATATGTGTCCTTATTTTTCTTTAATAAGTATGCATTACTTTTGTAGTAAGTAAAAACAATTTTTAAAAAAGACATAAAAAGATTATTTATAAATAAATGAAGTTTGGGTGTGTCTACTTAAAAAATCCTAGTTAATTTTAGGTTAACTCTACCTGAATCTCTTCTTTGGTTACTTGTACTCTAGAATGAAAGTTATTTAGTTACTTCCATCCAACCCCTAATGACAATCATTTCTGTTTTTCTTGGCTCTCTTTGGTTAGCCAATAAAATCATTCCAACTGATTCCCCACTGCTGCATCGGTAGTTTAACTAGTCTTCTACTATTGATCATTCAGGTTGTTCTGCCTTTGTTACCAACAAATAATAAAATCTGAATAGTTAGCTAAAAATCAATTAAAAACACAAAGCAAAATTAAGAGGAAAAAAATTATGAAGTTCTGTAAAATGAACAATAATGCTCAAAGACATGAACCTGCCATGACAAATCTATCGTTAGACAAAAACTCAGTAATTATCTCCTACCCTCCCATTATAGTCACTTTTTAAAAATTGTGGGAGAACCGATTGGTTTGCTACCAAATTGCTTTCAGTCAAATTAATGAGTTATCTGGGCCTATTCTGCTTAACATTGTGGAATTTTTACTAAATATGGGCCATGTGTCCTGACTTGAGAAAAGTCATCTAGTATAGCTAAATAAATATGATGCAGAGGCCAAGTAACATACATACAAACCCTACAACTTTTATTTAAAAATTTTTTTTTTTAAATTCAATTTGCCCTCTCTTAACTTTTAAAGGGCCAAGGTCTTAAATAAATAAATAAATAAATAAATAAATAAATAAATAAAAGTAAAGGACCAAGGTCTGAAATCAAGATCCCTGATCACTTTTTAACATGTTTTTTTTCTAATAATAAGTTGAGTATATGTACATTGTACAAACTGTTCAGCTGTCCTAGTAAATGTTTCATCAGTGGTTTCCTTCTTGTCTGTATTCTTTTGATCTGTATTCTTGCATTAGAAACACATTTGGAGTCAAAGCCTCTGTGTGCATTTGGTGGCAGGTTAGAAGCTGAGGGTGACATGCTCTTTAACCAGAAGTAGGCTGGCCTTCAGTTCTTAACACATCAATAACCAAGCACAAATCTACCAAATGGAAGTGTTCTCACTATTTAATTAGAGATATTCCTCTTTCAACTGTTCTTTATCTAATGAAACAAAATAAAGTATTTGGAGAATGGTAGGAACCTAAGCAACCAAAAGCAAAGAACACCCAAGAACTAGAGTGGGAAAAAAAAATGAATTCTTCATTCTGAGTTTAGAATGAAAGACCTGAGACAGTTTGTGTGTGACAATATGTCTCCTAATGTAGGGATCCAACTCCTGTGTGCAAATCTCTTCTTGCTCATTCAAAATGGAAACTTCAAGGAATGTTAACATGCATCTGCATAATAACAAAATGTACTGAAATAACACTGTTGGCATAACTCATGATTTGAAAAAAAGTTAAAATTGAGGTTGAAGTAGAGTTTAGAAATCCATGGCAAGTCTATGCACCTTTTTCTCTTCTTCTTTTGGGTGTTCCTCTTCTTTAAGAGATTCTTTGGGTTTATCTTTACCTTTTGTTTTTCCTTTTACTTTGCTTTGAGGAACAGTCACTATAAGAGGAATTACTGTTGTAGTAAGGGCTGATGGGATACTCAACATGGCTTCCAAAGTAGGATCCTTATCTTCTATAAAGAAAAAAAAAAAAAAAAAGGAGGCAACAAGTAAATTTTACATTCAGATTTTATATCTTTGTTAAATAAACATATAAATGTTTGCATCACAAACATGTGGCCATGCAAACATTTATACCAGTTGGCAACAATTTTTACCTTGCCTAATATGATTTTTCAGTTGGATAGACTTCAGGAGTAATGTAGTTGATTTCAAAATCAGAATTGTATTTAAAAAATCTGAGGTACCTAATACTTTGATATATTTGATTGAGTCACTTTTCACATGTTCTTGCCTTCCCATCTAGATTGTGAACTCCTAAAGACAGGGCAACGATTATCTATTTTGAGAAATATTTACTGAGATGTTCTTTTTTTTAAAAGATTTTATTTATTTGAGAGAGAGAGTGCGAGCGAGCGAGAGAGCACAAGCTGGGGGAGAAGCTGAGGGAGAGAGAGAAGCAGACTCCCTGCTGAGCAGAAGCTCCATGCAGGGCCTGACCCCAGGGACCAGGAGATCATGACCTGAGCTGAAGGCAGCCGCTTAACCAATTGAGCTACCCAGGTGCCTCTATTGAGAGTTTCTTACAAGCGAAATATTTGACGCAGTGGGTAATAATGACAAAAGAATATATAAAAGACCTTATGAAGCCAAAATAGTCTAAATAAGATTTATACTCAAATAGCTTTAATACCAGGATACATCAAATAGGAAAATAATAAGGGATACAAACAAGGAAATTCAGAAAAGAAATAGGTTTTTCTAGTTGAGATGATAAAAAGAAGTTTTAGAAGTTGTAGAAGACTGATTTTATTCTGGATCTAAAAGGAGTGTCAGAATTCTCAAAAGCGAGCTGATCTCTAAAGAAATTATGTCAGAATCATCTGAGCGTCACTTGCATCTTGAATTCTATTTGCCTCTGGGTTCCAGAGTAATACTCTACCTGGATCTCCGCTTTCTTCTCTGGGCAATTTTTTTCTGTCTCCTTTACTGCTTCTTCCTCTTCTGTGAATCCTTAAATGTCATTAGGTTCCAGGGGTTTTTCCCTTGTGCTTACACAACAGACGTTCTCAACTCTGGCTGTTCATAATTACTCATTGAATTTTTTTAAAAAAGCTCAGGCCCCCATCTTGACCCATTGAATCAGACTCTAGGGATGAGGCACAGGCATTTATATTTGTGAAAAATCACACATGATTGTGATACACAGCCAGGACTGAGTACCTTTATTATACATAGTAGATCTGAGTATCTCACTCACTACTGGGGCTCCAACTGGCATCTACACACTGATGGCTCCAAAATTTACATCTCAAGGCATGACGTTTCTTCTCAGCATCAGATTCATATATCAAATTGCCTTTAGACATCCCCCCCCCACCCCGTTGAGGAACTGGAACCATTTCAAACTCAGTAAGGCTCTCCTCTCCTAGGAAAGGAAACCCTCCTATGTACTTGATCTCATTTAATTAACAATCAAGCATCTCATTTTCCAAGTTAGACAGTGAGATATTTGCATTTTCTCTTTTGGACTGATCTCATAAATCCAACCAGTCACCAAGCCATCAGAAATTTCTCTTGAATGAGATACCTCTCCTATCTATTCCTATCTTACCTCATATTCTCATTGCTCTCTTACCTGATTTTCTGCAGCAGTTTCCAAACTGGCATGAGACCTCCAATACCATCATTTCAGTGTACTTTCCAAACTATCACTGAAATTATATTCCTAATATGAAATCCAATCATGTCACTTCCCATCCCTTACTTAAACACCTCTGATACTCATTGATCTTCTGGGCATACACTGCTGACATTCCACCACTCCAGTCATATTCAACTTTTCACCTTTCTGTGAAGGTACCATGCTTTTACACAATTGTATGCTTATACACAAATGGTTCTTACTGTCTAGAATTACCTTTCCTTGTTACTTTGTCTGGATATTACCATTCATCTCTAAAGTCCCATTTCAGATGTTATACTTTCTGAAGTACTTTCTAACTGTCCCCAGTACTCTGTTTATATGTAATTTCTAGCACTTTTACAGTTATTTCTCTATTTATGTTTTCTTTCCCATTAGACAATGAATTTTTTAAAAATATTTATTTATTTATTTATTTGAGAGAGAAAGAGGGAGAGAGAGAGGAAAGAATGGAGGTGGAGAGGGAGCAGGAGAGAGAGAATCTCAAGTTCTTAAATAGTACTATTATGTGCATCTTTTAAAAATTATATTTTTATAATATACAAGAAGTAAAACATTACTTTTTTATTCACACTATAAACATTTTCTTTTTTAGAGTTTTATTTTAATTCCAGTTAGTTAACATACACTGTTATATTAGCTTCAGGTATACAATATAGTAATTCAACAGTTCCATACATCATCCTGTGCTCATCATGACAAGTGCACTCCTTAATCCCCATCACCTGCTTAACTCATCCCCTTACTCCCTCCCATCTAGTAACCATCAGTGTGTTCTCTATAGTTAAGAGTATAGTTCTTAAAAAAAAAAAGTCTGTTTCTCCATAGTTAAGAGTCTATTTCTTAAAAAAAAAAAGCTTGTTTCTTGATTTGTCCTTTCCCCTCGTTCTCTCTTTGCTCATTTGTTTTGTTTCTCAAATTCCACATACAAATGAAATTATATTGTATTTGTCTTTCTCTGGCTTATTTCACTTAGCATTATACTTTCTAGCTCCATCCATGTCGTTTCATTCATTTTATGGCTGAATAATATTTCACTGTTTATATATACCAGATCTTCTTTATCCATTCATCAATTGAAGGACACTTGGGCTGCTTCCATATCTTGGCTATTGTAAATAATGCTGCTGTAAACATAGAAGTGCATGTATCCCTTTGAATTTGTATTTTTGTGTCTTTTGGGTAAATACCTCGTAGTGTGATTGCTGGATCATAAGGTAGCTCTATTTTAACTTTTTGAAGAAACTCCATACTGTTTTCCACAGTGGCTGTGCCAGTCTGCATTCCCACCAACAGTTTATGAGTGTTTCTTTTTTTCCACATCCTCACCAACACCTGTTGTTTCTTGTGTTGTTGATTTTAGCTATTCTGACAGGTATGAAGTGATATGTCATTATAGTTTTGGTTTGCATTTCCCTGATGGTAAGTGATAATAAGCATCTTTTCACATGCCTGTTGACTATCTGTATGTGTTCTTCAGAGAAATGTCTGTTCATGTCTTCCACCATTTTAAATTGGATTATTTGTTTTGGAGTGTTGACTTTTGTAAGTTCTTCATATACTTATCAGGTATGTCATTTGCAAATATCGTCTCCCATTTCATTTTAGTTTTGTTGACTGTTTCCTTTGCTGTGCAGAAGTTTTTTATTTTGGTGAAGTCCTAATAGTTTAATTTTTTTGCTTTTGTTTTCCTTGCCTCAGGAGACATATGTAGAAAAAAGTTGCTACACCTGTGTGTAGCAAAGAAGGTACTGCCTGTGTTCTCCTCTCAGATTCTTATGGTTTCTGGTCTCACATTTAGGTCTTCAATCCATTTTGAATCTATTTTTGTATACTGTATAAGGAAATGGTCCAGTTTCTTTCTTTTGTATGTTGCTGTCGTTTTCCCAACACCATTTGTGGTTTTTTTTAAGTTTTTTTTTCAAGTTTTCATTTAAATTCTAGTTAACATACAGTGTAATATTAGTTTCAGGTATACAACTTAGTGATTCAACACTTGCATACAACACCCGGTACTCATCACAACAAGTGCCCTCCTCAATTCCCATCACGAATTTAATTCATTCTCCCACCCACCTCCTCTCTGGTAACAGTTTGTTCTCCATAGTTAAGAGTCTGTTGCTTGGTTTTCCTCTCTCTCTTCCTCTCTCTCTTTAGTGCCATATGATCTTTTGTTTTGTTTCTTAGGTTCCACATATGAGTGAAATCATATGGTATTTCAACTAATTTATTTCACTTGGCATTATACTCTTTAGCTCTATTCATGTTGTTGCAAATGGCGAGACTTCATTCTTTTTATGTTTTATATTATGCAATTATTCCATTTAAAACAAATATATATTACAAATATATATAACATATATATCAAAAATAAGTATATATCAAATATATATACATAAATATACATAGCACATCTTCTTTATCCATTCATTTATTGATAGACACTTGAGCTGCTTCCATAATTTGGCTATTGTAAATAATGATGCAATAAGCATAGGGTTGTGTATATCTCTCCGAATTAGTAGTTTTGTATTCTTTGGGTAAATACCTGATAGTGCAATTGCTTGATCATAGGGTAGTTCTATTTTTAGCTTTTTGAGGAACCTCCATACTGTTTTCCACAGTGGCTGCACCAGTTTGCATTACCACCAGCACTGTTAAGAGGGTTCCTCTATCTCTGCATCCTTGCCAACATCTGCTGTTTTCTGTGTTGTTAATTTCAGCCATTCTGACAGGTGTGAGGTGACATCTTATTGTAGTTTTGACTTGTTTTTCCCCAATGACGTGTGATGTTGAACATCCTTTCATGTGTCTGTTTGCCATCTGGATGTTTTCTTTGGAAAAATGTCTGTTCATGTCATCTGCCCATTTCTTACCTGGATTATTTGTTTTTGGGGTGTTGAGTTTCATAAGTTCTTTATAGATTTTGGATACTAACCCTTTATCAGATATGTCATTTGCAAATATGTTCTCTCATTCCAAAGGTTGCTTTTTAGTTTTGTTGATTGTTTCCTTTGCTGTGCAGAAGCTTTTTATATTGATGAAGTCCCAATAGTTCACTTTTGCTTTTGTTTCCCTTGCCTCCGGAGACATGTCTAGTAAGAAGTTGCTGTGGCTGAGATTGAAGATGTTGCTGCCTGTGTTCTCCAGGATTTTGATAGTTTTCTCTTTCACATTTAGACATTTCCCATTTTGAATTTATTTTTGTGTATGGTATAAGGAAGTGATTGAGTTTCATTCTTCTGCATGTTGCTGTCCATTTTCTCAGCAACATTTGTTGGAAGACTGTCTTTCCCCCTTGGATAGTCTTTCCTGCTTTGTCTAAGAATAGTTGTGGGTCAATTTCTGGGTTTTGTATCTTGTTTCATTGATGATATATGTCTATTTTTGTGCCAGTACCATACTATTTTGATGACTACAGCTTGGTAATATAACTTGAAGTCTGGAATTGTGATGCCCCCAGCTTTGCTTTTTTTTTTTTTTTTTTTTTAAGATTGTTTTGGCTATTTGGGGCCTTTTGTGTTCTATGCATATTTTAGGATTGTTTGTGCTAGCTGTGTGAAAAATGCAGATAGTATTTTGATAGGGATTTCATTAAAACTGTAGATTGCATTAGGTAGTATAACATTTTAACAACAGTGGTTCTTCTAATCCATGAGCATTGGAATGCCTTTCTATTTTTTTCACACTATAAACATTTTCAAATGCAGGATTCATAAATATGAGATTAGGAACATCTGTTTTAAATGTAATAATTGCATAATAACTTAAGGATTAAATCAAGAATAAGGAAATCACTGAGGAAACAGCAGCAATATAGTTGATAGAGAGTAGAATGTAAATATTTTAATCTGAAATCATGGTAAACTGTGGTCAGAAGGGATAGAATTTCTTAGTGACTGTGTGTGATAATGGATTTAATACATAATTTGTTAGGCACAGAATGACTTCAAGTGCTGGCTTGGAAACAACCCAAATATAAAATTAAAAGACAAAATCCCAAATAAGGCAAAAATACTAACAAATTTAATAGACTCTCTAACTCACTAGAGTACTACAATATTTTGTACAAGGTAGAAAATGATTCTAATGATGATCCAGTGGAATATTCTTTCTCCAGAAAAGGAGGTACATAGTAAGGCAGACAGACAGTTGGATCACCATAATCTATACATAGTTTTAAGGCTATATAACACAGGGATTATCTTTTGATTTTGTAAAGCTTTTTTTTTTTTTAATCTGTGTGCTTAGATCTCTGTAAAATTCATGGGAACGCATGAAATTTCCTAATTGGTTCTTGGTTAAATAATATATTATTTTGTGATTTGTAAGGAAATAGCTTTCAGTTAGAGAATTTGTTCATTAAATGTGGGGTAAAGAAATCCTTCAAGATGTCCAATGAATGGCTCCTTTAAGACTGTTAAATTTTGAAGCACACAGAAGTCACAGGATTCATAAAAATATTATTATGTGGAAAAGCAATAGAATTTCTTGAGAAATCATGTTTTTTTGGGGCACCAACTAACAAACTTATTTTCCTGGGTTAGTTAACAAGGATAATAGAAATATACATATATAATTTTTATGTATATGTGATTACATGTATAATTATATATATGACAAATTCTGTTTCAAATGTCAAAGCACTGTTATTTTCTATGTATGAAAGATTATATATGTACATACATGTAAACACACACACATGTACACACTTACACATATATTCCCACCTTTCAGGAAAAGAGGGGCATTAAGTCAAAACATGTTTATCAACAAGAGCAGATTGAGAATGAGCAGATGCCCTTGGTCACGGGACACTTGTCTTTGCTGTCATGCTTATTTTACCTGGTGCCATTCCACTTGGTCCATAGTAACTTATTGAGAGGCAGATCCCATTTTCTAAGGTGGCAGAAAAAGATCCAAACTTGCTGACAACTTTATTCTCTGTATCTGATATTTCTAAAAGACAAATTCAAATCAAGGACATTTCTATTTTATTAAAAAGAATTGTAAGCAAAGCAGTGCAAAGTAGAAACCATGTAAATAAAAACATAGGTACAATTAATTAAATTATTGATATATGCATATACCAATGAATTATTATGAAATCATTAGAAAAGTTTGTTTTGGGGGCACCTGGGTGGCTCAGTGGTTGGCTCAGGTCGTGATTCTGGGGTCCTGGGATCGAGTCCTGCATCAGGCTCCCCTTGAGGAGAGGATCATCTCTGCCTATGTCTCTGTCTCTCTCTCTCTCTGTGTCTCTCAGGAATAAATAAATAAAATATTTTTTTAAAAAAAGTTTTTTTTCAAAGAATATTTAATGAATAGGAAAATGTTCATGGTGATAAAGTAAGAAGTACACTACAATACGGTTACTGCTAGGGTGGTAGAATTAGGGGCAAATGTTATCATCTTTAATAATCTTATATTCCTGATTTTTTTATAAAAAAATACATATTTTTATATCAAGCAGAACAAAGAAAAGTAATTTAAAAATTTCTGTTTTAAGTTCTTGGGTACATTCAAACTTGTCAAACATTGTGTTTTTTTTTTTTTAATTTTTATTTATTTATGATAGTCACACAGGGAGAGAGAGAGGCAGAGACACAGAGGGAGAAGCAGGCTCCATGCACCGGAAGCCCGATGTGGGATTCGATCCCGGGGTCTCCAGGATCGCGCCCTGGGCCAAAGGCAGGCGCCAAACCGCTGCGCCACCCAGGGATCCCAAACATTGTGTTCTTAAGTTTGGAAAATACTAACCATAACTGAATTAATTTATTAGTAAGATTTAGTTATATGTCTTATAACTAATTTGAGTTTAAAACATCGTATTAACTGACTCTTCTCCTTTTGCTGGTATAACCCATGTCACATTGGACAGGAAGCATTTAGTTTCCCCAGGGGATGTTTCCTGGAGATGTTAAGTAGTGTTATCAGTTAGTTTCTACTAGCAAGTAGAGACTATCAAGACCAAATGTAGGATTTTTCTCTTGTCTTTACAGCCTAAGAAATTTGATACCATGGGAAGGACTAAGTGATTGAGCACAGAAGGAAACCTCAGCATTTGTAGTGAATATTGGAGAAAAGCTAAAACTTGAGTAGAAATCAATTAATGAGGCCCTGAGTTCTAGAGACAGCACTTGGTACACGTTGTGTAAAAGAAAATTCAGGCCAGAATGCACATTGCAAACTAAATGTTGCTACACAAAGGTAGCCAGCTACATAAACTCTGTATGACAACTGGAATCAAAAGCTGGGCCTCCAGAGGGGCAAAACCAAGTAGACAGCCCACCATACATGTGCTGTGTATGCAGTGGGCGTACACGTTACCTTAGGGAAAATGTGTATAAGTAGAATGGCAAAACACTTCCCCTAACCTTCTGGAAAAATTACATATGCTTAGTGCAAGAGACGCATGTGTGTTGCTGTCAGAGGGATGGGTCTGACACATTGATGAAGTATTAACCTCCACTGACACAGAGATGCAGCTGCTTACCTGTTTCAAGATTCTGCTCTTCCTCTCTTTCTTCTTTCTCATCTTCTGAAGAATAATCCTCTTCTTTTTTTTCCCTTTTCACCATTTTCTTAGGGTCTTTTAAATGAATTATAAAAGTGTGCTTGTCCTTTTTCACTGTCACTTTGATAAAAGTTGGCCCTGGGGAAAATCATAGGATAGAGGATGGGCTGATGGTGACACTCCATTCAGGTCCTTGACAAGACATCTAAATAATGTGGCATAGGATATAAGTCAGGGAATGGAAACACCTACCAACATCACTGATTTCCAAAAAGATGCCTAAAGGAATAAAGTGACAGTGGAATCCCAGAAATAAATGGCATGTTTTCAGGAATATGTTTTCAGATTTTCTAATCAAATTATAGAAGAGGAAATACGTTGGCTGAGGCTAATGTACACCTATACTCAACTTGATGATTAATCCCATTAGTTAGTAGATGTGAAAGGGATTTACAGCTTATAAAGAATCACATCAACATTAACTATAGTAGTTGTTATTGTTAGTATCAACAAATAAGAATTATTTGAAAGGCACATTCCCTCTTCTAGTGTTCTGACTCATTTTTTTGTCTCCTTTCTCAGCTTTTTTCTTCTTTTTTTTATCCAGCTTATTCTTTTCGACCTTGATTGAGCTATCTTCTGTCAAAATTTATAGGATTAGGATGAAAATACTGTATTTACTGTGACCTACCTGAAACTGACAAACATATGCATAAACAAATCTCAAAAGAGCAAGGAATAGTTATGAAAAATAGGGCACAGCATTATAAAACTTGAGTCCAGTAGTTTTCTCAGTTATGTGATTCTGAGTTCCATTTTTAATTACTTAATTAGTACAATTACTAATTGTACCCTGTGCCCAAGGATGATATTCAAAATATCAAATATTAAAATATATGATAATGTAAATAAATATATATACCTATATATTAATAACAATCCCTGTCATGTTTTAAATAAACAAACCGTATATAATAAAATGGTTTGACATTTAATGTAAGTTGCACCACTAACCTTTGTTTAAATAATTTGAATAACTTTCAGGCCTTTTTATTCTAAAAATTGTTGGTGTGATCTTTTGTTCAATATGGCAGTGACTACCTAATGATGCTTCCAGTTGAGCCATGATTTCACATAGGTAACAGCATCTAACTTTTGCAATGACTTCCTTGTTAAATTGATAGATATTAAATGACTAGAAAGAAAGAAGGAAGGAGAGAGGGATAGAGAGAGGGAGGCAAGGAGGGAAGAATGATAGGGAGTGAGAAGGGGAAAGGCTGGTGTCAGGCAGAGTATGGGGTAGGAGAAGCCCGTGTTGCCCGTTGCCAGGGGGCATAACCTTGTGGACATTAAACAGGGTCCTGCTCAAATTCCCTCCACATCGACCTCTGCACAGCTCTCAGAGAAAATAAGGTATCAAATAAAGCTCAGGTTTTTGAATCCACCTGAGAGATCTTTATTTTTTTTTAATAAATGAATTTTTTATTGGTGTTCAATTTACCAACATACAGAATAACACCCATGCTCATCCCGTCAAGTGTCCGCCTCAGTGCCCGTCACCCATTCACCCCCACCCCCCGCCCTCCTCCCCTTCCACCACCCCTAGTTCGTTTCCCAGAGTTAGGAGTCTTTATGTTCTGTCTCCCTTTCTGATATTTCCCACACATTTCTTCTCCCTTCCCTTATATTCCTTTTCACTATTATTTATATTCCCCAAATGAATAAGAACATACACTGTTTGTCCTTCTCCGATTGACTTACTTCACTCAGCATAATACCCTCCAGTTCCATCCACGTCAAAGCAAATGGTGGGTATTTGTCGTTTCTAATGGCTGAGTAATATTCCATTGTATACATAGACCACATCTTCTTTATCCATTCATCTTTCGATGGACACCGAGGCTCCTTCCACAGTTTGGCTATTGTGGACATTGCTCCTAGAAACATTGGGGTGCAGGTGTCCCGGCGTTTCATTGCATCTGAATCTTTGGGGTAAATCCCCAACAGTGCAATTGCTGGGTCATAGGGCAGGTCTATTTTTAACTCTTTGAGGAACCTCCACACAGTTTTCCAAAGTGGCTGCACCAGTTCACATTCCCACCAACAGTGTAAGAGGGTTCCCTTTTCTCCGCATCCTCTCCAACATTTGTGGTTTCCTGCCTTGTTAATTTCCCCCATTCTCACTGGTGTGAGGTGGTATCTCATTGTGGTTTTGATTTGTATTTCCCTGAAGGCAAGTGATGCAGAGCATTTTCTCATGTGCACGTTGGCCATGTCTATGTCTTCCTCTGTGAGATTTCTCTTCATGTCTTTTGCCCATTTCATGATTGGATTGTTTGTTTCTTTGGTGTTGAGTTTAATAAGTTCTTTATAGATTTTGGAAACTAGCTCTTTATCTGATATGTCATTTGCAAATATCTTCTCCCATTCCGTAGGTTGTCTTTTAGTTCTGTTGATTGTATCCTTTGCTGTGCAAAAGCTTCTTGATAAAGATATCTTGTTCATTTTTGCTTTTGTTTCTTTTGCCTTCATGGATGTATCTTGCAAGAAGTTCCGTGGCCGAGTTCAAAAAGGGTGTTGCCTGTGTTCTCCTCTAGGATTTTGATGGAATCTTGTCTCACATTTAGATCTTTCATCCATTTTGAGTTTATCTTTGTGTATGGTGAAAGAGAGTGGTCTAGTTTCATTCTTCTGCATGTGGCTGTCCAATTTTCCCCGCACCATTTATTGAAGAGACTGTCTTTCTTCCAATGGAGAGTCTTTCCTCCTTTATCGAATATTAGTTGACCATAAAGTTCAGGGTCCACTTCTGGGTTCTCTATTCTGTTCCATTGATCTATGTGTCTGTTTTTGTGCCAGTACCACACTGTCTTGATGACCACAGCTTTGTAGTACAACCTGAAATCTGGGGTTGTGATGCCCCCAGATATGGTTTTCTTTTTTAAAATTCCCCTGGCTATTCGGGGTCTCTTCTGATTCCACACAAATCTTAAAATAATTTGTTCTAACTCTCTGAAGAAAGTCCATGGTATTTTGATAGGGATTGCATTAAACGTGTAAATTGCCCTGGGTAACATTGACATTTTCACAATATTAATTCTGCCAATCCATGAGCATGGAATATTTTTCCATCTCTTTGAGTCTTCCTCAATTTCTTTCAGAAGTGTTCTATAGTTTTTAGGGTATAGATCCTTTACCTCTTTGGTTAGGTTGATTCCTAGGTATCTTATGCTTTTGGGTGCAATTGTAAATGGGATTGACTCCTTAATTTCTCTTTCTTCAGTCTCATTGTTAGTGTATAGAAATGCCACTGATTTCTGGGCATTGATTTTGTATCCTGCCACGCTACCAAATTGCTGTATGAGTTCTAGCAATCTTGGGGTGGAGGCTTTTGGGTTTTCTATGTAGAGTATCATGTCATCGGCGAAGAGGGAGAGTTTGACTTCTTCTTTGCCAATTTGAATGCCTTTAATGCCTTTTTGTTGTCTGATTGCTGAGGTGAGGACTTCCAATACTATGTTGAATAGCAGTGGTGAGAGTGGACATCCCTGTCTTGTCCTGATCTTAGGGGAAAGGCTCCCAGTGCTTCCCCATTGAGAATGATATTTACTGTGGGCTTTTCGTAGATGGCTTTTAAGATGCTGAGGAATGTTCCCTCTATCCGTACACTCTGAAGAGTTTTGATCAGGAATGGATGCTGTATTTTGTCAAATGCTTTCTCTGCGTCTAATGAGAGGATCGTATGGTTCTTGGTTTTTCTTTTGCTGATATGATGAATCACATTGATGGTTTTATGAGTGTTGAACCAGCCTTGTGTCCCGGGGATAAATCCTACTTGGTCATGGTGAATAATTTTCTTAATGTGTTGTTGGATCCTATTGGCTAGTATCTTGTTGAGAATTTTTGCATCCATGTTCATCAGGGATATTCGTCTGTAATTCTCCTTTTTGGTGGGGTCTTTGTCTGGTTTCGGAATTAAGGTGATGCTGGCCTCATAGAACGAATTTGGAAGTACTCCATCTTTCTATCTTTCCAAACAGCTTTAGTAGAATAGGTATGATTTCTTCTTTAAACGTTTGATAGAATTCCCCTGGGAAGCCATCTGGACCTAGACTCTTGTGTCTTGGGAGGTTTTTGATGACTGCTTCAATTTCCTCCCTGGTTATTGGCCTGTTCAGGTTTTCTATTTCTTCCTGTTCCAGTTTTGGTAGTTTGTGGCTTCCCAGGAATGTGTCCATTTCTTCTAGATTGCCTAATTTATTGGCATAGAGCTGTTCATAATATGCTTTTAAAATCGTTTGTATTTCCTTGGTGTTGGTAGTGACTCTCCTTTCTCACTCATGATTTTATTGAGTCTTCTCTCTCTTCTTTTAATAAGGTTGGCTAATGGTTTATCTATCTTATTTATTCTTTCAAAGAACCAACTCCTGGTTCTGTTGATCTGTTCCACAGTTCTTCTGGTCTCGATTTCGTTGAGTTCTGCTCGAATTTTAATTAACTCTCTTCTTCTGCTGGGTGTAGGGTCCATTTGCTGTTTTTTCTCTAGCTCCTTTATGTGTAAGGTTAGCTTTTGTATTTGAGTTCTTTCCAGTTTTTGAATGGATGCTTGTATTGCTATGTATTTCCCCCTCAGGACTGCTTTTGCTGCATCTCAAAGATTTTGAATGGTTGTATCTTCATTCTCATTAGTTTCCATGAATCTTTTTAATTCTTCCTTAATTTCCTGGTGGACCCTTTCATCTTTTAGCAGGATGGTCCTTAACCTCCACGTGTTTGAGGTCCTTCCAAACTTCTTGTTGTGATTTAGTTCTAATTTCAAGGCATTATGGTCTGAGAATATGCAGGGGACGATCCCAATCTTTTGGTATCGGTTTAGACCCGATTTGTGACCCAGTATGTGGTCTATTCTGGAGAAAGTCCCATGTGCACTTGAGAAGAACGTGTATTCAGTTGAGTTTGGATGTAAAGTTCTGTAGATATCTGTGAAATCCATCTGGCCCAGTGTATCATTTAAAGCTCTCATTTCTTTGGAAATGTTGTGCTTAGAAGACCTATAGAGGGTAGAAAGAGCTAGATTGAAGTCACCAAGTATAAGTATATTATTATCTAAGTATATCTTAACTTTGGTTATTAATGGATTGATATATTTGGCAGCTCCCACATTCGGGGCATATATATTGAGGATTGTTAAGTCCTCTTGTTGGATATCCTTTAAGTATGAGATAGTGTCCCTCTTCATCTCTCACTGTAGTCTTCGGGGTAAATTTTAGTTTATCTGATATAAGGATGGCTACCCCTGCTTTCTTTTGAGGACCATTTGAATGGTAAATGGTTCTCCGACTTTTTATTTTCAGGTTGTAGGTGTCCTTCTGTCTAAAATGAGTCTCTTGTAGACAGCAAATAGATGGGTCCTGCTTTTTTATCCAGTCTGAAACCCTGCGCCTTTTGATGGGGTCATTAAGCCCGTTCACATTCAGAGTTACTATTGACAGATATGAGTTTAGTGTCACCATGATATGTATTCAGGTCTTGTTTTTGTGGATTGTTCCACTGAACTTCTTCTTAAAGGGGAATTTTAAGAGTCCCCCTTAAAATTTCTTGCAGAGCTGGTTTGGAGGTCACAGATTCTTTCAGTTCCTGCCTATCTTGGAAGCTCTTTGTCTTTCCTTCCATTTTGAATCAGAGTCTTGCTGGATAAAGTATTCTTGGTTGCATGTTTTTCTCATTTAGGACCCTGAATATATCCTGCCAGCCCTTTCTGGCCTGCCAGGTCTCTGTGGAGAGGTCTGATTTTACCCTAATACTCCTCCACATAAAAGTCAGGGATTTCTTGTCTCTTGCTGCTTTAAGGATCTTCTCTTTATCTTTGGAATTTGCAAGCTTTACTATTAAATGTCGAGGTGTTGAACAGTTTTTATTGATTTTAGGGGGGGATCTCTCTATTTCCTGGATCTGAATGCCTGTTTCCCTTCCCAGATTAGGAAAGTTTTCAGCTATGATTTGTTCAAATACATATTCTGGCCCTCTGTCCCTTTCGGCGCCCTCGGGAACCTCAATTAAACGTAGGTTTTTCTTCCTCAGGCTGTCGTTTATTTCC
Source organism: Vulpes vulpes (assembly GCF_048418805.1). NCBI lineage: Eukaryota > Metazoa > Chordata > Mammalia > Carnivora > Canidae > Vulpes > Vulpes vulpes. Next base: position 56,458,483 of record NC_132787.1, on the reverse strand, counting down.
CTTAATCTGTCTTCATGGTCTTTTAATTGTCTGTCTCTTTTTTCCTCAGTTTCCCTCTTTGCACTCAACTTGTCTTCTATGTCACTCACTCATTCTTCCACCTCATTAACCCTCATCGTTAGGACTTCTAGTTTGGATTGCATCTCATTCAATTGATTTTTAATTTCTGCCTGATTGGATCTAAATTCTGCAGTCATGAAGTCTCTTGAGTCCTTTATGCTTTTTTCTAGAGCCACCAGTAGCTGTATAATAGTGCTTCTGAATTGGCTTTCTGACATTGAATTGTAATCCAGATTTTGTAACTCTGTGGGAGAGAGGACTGTTTCTGATTCTTTGTTTTGAGGTGAGTTTTTCCTTCTAGTCATTTTGCTCAGTGCAGAGTGGCCAAATACAAGTTGTATTGGGAAAAGGTGAAAGAGAGAGAGAAGGAAAGAAAAGAGAAAAAGAAAAAAGAAAAAGAAGAAGAAAAGGAAAAAGAGAAGAAAAAGAGAAAGAAAAAGAAAGAAAGGTGAAAAGAAAGGGGTGGGGGAAGCAATCAGAAATCAAAAAGAAAAACAAAAAACAAAAAACAAAAACCACGGGGGAGTATCTTCCGATTCTGTATACTTTAAGTCCCTTGACTTCCCCTGGAACTGGTCCGTGTCGCTGGTCTTCTGGGGGAGGGGCCTGCTGTGCTGATTCTCAGGTGTTAGCACTTGGGGGAGCTGCTCTGCCCCCTGCCTGGTGCAGGGCTCTGTGGGGGTTGTTTACCCCGTGAGGCCCCAGGAGGAACAACCCCAGTGGCGGGGCCAGCTCTGCAGCCCTGGAGTCAGCCCCCGCAGTAGCTCCGGGGCTCTCCGTCTGCAGGGCCTGGATGCTCCGGGGCGGGGCCACTGATCTGCTCAGCTCGGGGCAGGAGTGTCCTTGCTGTCCTGGGCCCTCCCGGTCTCTGCCTGTCCTGGGGGGAGGCCGGATCCTGGGCTGTGTCCCGGTGCCCTGTGCTCCGGGGCCTGCGCTGTTGGATTCGCGTGGCGCTCCCGCCCCGCAGCCCCCTCCGCGGAGCCGCTGCCCGAGCCCCTCCGAGCTGCTCCCGGGTCCAGCCGTGCGTGCTGCCGCCCTTCAGGGAGCTCGGCCGCGGGGTGTGGGGCTCTCCCCTCCCGAGGCCATCCCCGCCCTCCTGGGTCCTGCTCTAACTCCCTGCGAGCCCCTTTCCGCCCAGGAAGGTTGGTGCAGCTCCTGCTCCTCCAGGACGGGGCTCTCCTGTCCTGGGGACACTCACCCCGGCCTCAGCCCGGCTCCTCGCGGGGCCCCTCCCCCTTGGAGGCCTTTTGTTTTGTTTTGTTTTGTTTCTTTATTTCTTTTTCCCCGTCTTCCTACCTTGATAGAAGCGCGAACTCTTCTCACTGCACCCCCACCTGAGAGATCTTTAAAGCACAGTGGAAAGAGCAGCCCTGCAAGATGTCCCTGATAGGTTCCCTAGAGCCCAGATCTGCTTGTTGGGAAGAATTATGCATTTCCTTTAGAGATTCTTTCCAGACTGGGTCCTCCTCAGTGCATCCATTAGACTCCTCTCCCACTCAAAGACTTCTGAATCCAGAGGCAACTTCTCTGTAGCTGAAATAACCAGACCTCAACAGCACAGAGCTCCAGAGCCCTAACCAGAAATTTGCTCTAAACTCACAGTATGTGCTTGGTTTCTGAGTAACACTATGTGTTGTAATTAATATTACTAGTTAACTATTTTCTCATTGTAGTGACTATTATGTTTCCCAATTCTATAGAAATATTTTAAGATTTTTAAAACGGGAATGTTCATAACAGTGTGTCCCAGCTAACCTCTCAGCTGGCCTGTGCCCTGCAGTCAATTGTAACAGAAGAATGTGAGGTCTGAAAATGCTAAAAATGGCACATAATGAACCATAGTGGGCACATTACCATTCTCCCTTATCACCCCCAAGGGTACAAGGCCCCAAGATGATCTGAAATGGGTTAGTATCTTCCAAGCTGTTGACCAGCTGGTTTCAAAATGTACCTTTTTCAAATGTTGTCTTCTCAACTTCAATCTGCCCTCCATCTGAAGGATACAGATAAGAATTTGTTCCTGAGATTTGGATGGGTATATCTCCCATATTGTATCCACGAAACTAGAAGGGAAAACATCATGTTTTTGTTTTGTTTTGTTTTTATAAATTTATTTTTATTGGTGTTCAATTTGCCAACATATAGAATAACACCCAGTGCTCATCCCGTCAAGTGCCCACCTCAGTGCCTGTCACCCAGTCACCCCTACCCCCCGCCCACCTCCCCTTCCACCACCCCTAGTTCATTTCCCAGAGTTAGGAGTCTCTCATGTTCTGTCTCCCTCCCTGATATTTCCCACTCATTTTTTCTCCTTTCCCCTTTATACCCTTTCACTATTTTTTATATTCCCCAAATGTTTTGAATGTGGAACTGCAATTGACAAAAATAAAATCACCAATGTGAGCCAATTAAAGTTGCTATAAGCTTAATTTCTGCCACATGAATGTCTGTCACTTTGTAGACTCAGAGTACATTGTCCATATTATCTTTAGCATCTTCTGTGATGTTACAAGGGCAAAATTAAAGGAGGCCCATGATTTTAAAATCTGTTCACCCTTACAGCTAGTGCAAATCAAATCACTGTATTATTGAAAAACAGTGGGAGAAAACATCAATATCTCTTTCATTGGCTGTTAATTTTCTGTTTAAAGTGAACTGATATATTGAGGAATATTGACACTTTATACTTTTTTTCTTGACACTTAATATGGTAAAGATTTTTTTTAAGTGTTGCAAATAGAGCTCCAAGTAATTGTGATGCATGCTAACACTCAAGAATGAACTTAACATAGCAGCTACAATGGACATAGGCTGTTACATTTCTGTCCATCTCTTTCCCATTAGGTTCTCCTCATAAGACTGCTTGAGGGACAGGCCAGCAAAGGGATGGTTTTACCAAATCACACAAGAAAAATACATGGGTGCCTACTCTGCAAGACCTGTCATCTGAGACAAATAGAGTCAAACTTTGTGTTCACTTTGACTTTTCACAGTTGCTTATTTACATTAACCTAAATGAATGCTTTTGTGTCAAATCTCCACTTTCTGGCCCTCAGTAACCTAGTTTCATGGCACTCAAGAAAAACTGGCCTGAGGGTATTACTATCTTGGTGATTGGCTACAAAGAAGGTCCTAGGTATTGGAGGGTGGAGTATGGGTGTGAATCATCTATGCTAGAAGAAATTCCAAGGCCTTCTGACATGTCAGTGAAGATTGGGAACCTTGTGTTTCCTCAGAAGCTTGTTTTTCCCAAAACAACTAGTAAGGAAGCTTTTTAGAACACAGATTTTACCGGATAAACAATCTCAGGTTCTGGTTCCAGGAGGGGTTCCTCTGTTACTTCTGGAATCCTCATTTGTTCTTCTTTAGATTTCTCCTTGAAAAATGATTTTTTCTTCAAAGCCCTACTGTCTTCTTTCTCTACTTTTTCCTTTCCTTTCTTTTTACTAGCTTCCTTACTTTTCTTTTCTGCTTTTTTTTCTTCCCGTAAGCGCTCTTCTTCTGCTAATCGATCTTGTTCTTCTTTCCATGCCTGTAAAAACATTAAAAAAAAAATTAACAGGATTTTGAAACAAATTAGATTCCTTTCAGGTTCATCTTGGAGAATATTTCACATGCTTTCTGAAAGTAGTATCTTTGACAATTTAAGATACTGAGCTAGAAACCTTGGAGTTACCTTTGATTCTCTTCTCTCACCCAACTTCTGTGTACCACACCCTGCCAAAAAGCTCTTCAGAGATTTCTTTACTCAGCTTCCTCTTCACCTTCTGTTGTAATTTTCCTTAATTCAGGTCTCATCTTTATCTGAACTATTACATTAGCCTCTTAGCTTGTCTCTCTTAGTTGCTTCCTATTCTTTTCTACATGAGTCCAATCCCCAATTTAGGTCCTGAACATGGTTAATCAGCAATATGGTGGATCAGATGTTCAAAGAAACATTCCTGGCAAAAAATATTTCAAAAATGATAAGTAAAATTGTAATGCATAGCAAAGCTGGCAACAAATTAAAAGATACGAGAAAGCACTAATCCAGTAAGAAACATGAGCCCTGAGGACAGAAGTTTCCGAGGGCTATCTGCCCATTCTTGACAGCCTAGAACTGGAGTTTTAATGGGTTGCAGGGACTAGAGCAATAACCTGAGAGATATCAGATCAGAGACCTCTGAATAGAGCAGGTATTTTTAAAAATGACACCTTTGTTGGGTTAACTAAAAAAATATCTTTCCTTATAGAGGAAGACCATGAATGCTAGCTTGCTTCCTTAGCACTGTGTTAAAGGTGAGGAGGGGTAGGGGAAGTCTCCCCTGAGAACTAACCACAAGCCTATATTAACATATATTTGTGGCCAAAAAATACATCACCTTAAAAATGTATTCTAAAAATATCATGGGTGGATATAAGTTCACAAATGAAAATCACAAGACATGAGGAAGTAAGCCAAAAGCAAGGATCTGAAGAGGACACATACTATGAAGACATCTCTGCAAAGACTGGAGATATTGGAATTATCAAATAGAGGATATAAAATAAGTATTTTAATCTGCTTAATCTTTAATTTGCCCAAAGAGAAAGAAGTATCCAAAGTATAAATAGGAAACAAGAAAGTATCAAAAATAAGAAGGTGAAAAAAAAAGAAGGTGAATAGGGGAAGGGAAGGAAAAATAAAGATGAAATCTGAGAGGGAGACAAACCATAAGAGACTCTTAACTATAGGAAACAAACTGAGGGTTGCTGGAGGGGAGGTGGGTGGAAGGATGGGATAATTGGGTGATGGGCATCAAGGAGAGCACTTGAAGTAATGAGCACTGGGTGTTATATGCATATGATGAATCACTAAATTCTACCTCTGAAACTAATAATGCAATATGCTAATTAATTGAATTTAAAGAAAACAAACAAATAAGAAGATGAATTTGAAAGCTCTCTTGGAAATAGAATAAAACTTCAGAAAAGGCAGCATTTTTAAAAAAGATTTTATTTATTTATTTGACACACAGAGAGAGAGAACACAAGTAAGGGGAACAGCAGGCAGAGGGAGAGGGAGAAGCAGGCTCCCCACTGAGCAGGGAGCCCTGGGATCATGACCTGAGCCAAAGGCAGGTGCTTAACCAACTGAGCCACCCAGGTGCCCCAGAAAAGGCAGTATTTGAATAGATAGTTGCCAAGCCATTTCCAGAGTTGATGAAAGACATGGATCCTAACATCTGGAAAGGTCAATGAGTTAAAAGCAAGAAGTAACAGTGATGTGCTTATTTCAAAATAACTTAGTCAAAGAAAGACAAATACTATATGATTTCACTCATATGTGGAATTTAAGAAAGAAAACTGATGAACATAGGGGAAGGAAAGGAAAAATAAAATAAAAAATAAGATGAAATGAGAGAGGGAGGCAAACCATAAGAGACTCTTAACTACAGAGGACAAACTGAGGGCTGCTGGAGGGGAGGTGGATGGAAGGATGGGGTAAATGGGTGATGAGCATTAAGGAGGGCATTTGAAAGTAATGAGCATTGGGTGTTGTATGCAACTGATGAACACTGAATTCTACCTCTGAAACTATAATACAGTATATGTTAATTAAATTGAATTTAAATTAAAAAAAACAAAAACGGTGGAGTGCTAGACCTAGCTCATGTTGACTTGAAAGAATTTATTGTTAAATTTTCTAGAATTTTATCAGCTGATTGTTAACCACAACCATTATTTGAAATTAAATTATATAAATGCACAAATAAAATATTAAAAACAAACATATCAAATACTCAAAATTTAGCATCTTCTTTTTTTGTTTTAAAGATTTTATTTATTTATTCATGAGAGGCACAGAGAGAGGTGGAAACCTGGGCAGAGAGAGAAGCAGGCTCCCCACTAGAAGCCCCAAGCAGGACTTCATCCCAGGACCCTGGGATCATGTCCCGAGCCAAAGGCAGATGCTCAACCACTGAGCCACCCAGGTGCCCCATAACTTAGCATCTTCTTAATTATTTTGTTACATTTCCCTATTATCTATGCTCTTGAGATTATTTATATCAACTATATATATCATAGAAATACAATATAGTGGTGTGCTACTATATATTGTTTCTCATTCTGTATTCAGTGATGTCATATTGAGAGCCTAAATACAACCTTGATGAGAGTATTTACACTACGCTTATCAGCAAATGCTACAAATCAGGGACCAACGAACAGTTGGTTATCTAAACTTATGAAAGTGACAGAGAAAATGTTAATAATGCAGATGAAATTTAAAAGTGTCATGTTTGGAGCTGTTACATTATAATTAGTACAAAAAATCGAGGAAATATTCTAGTATTTAAAAATGATCTGATTCAGCAAAGAAGTTGCTCATGTTGCTGGTGAATGAGACCTATTCCCTTGTCCATTTTTGTCATACTTGTTCATGTCAATGAAAACATCAATCAACATTCATATTGGATCGGCAGTTGTTTGTTGATTATAATCATAGGTTGGCTAAGGATACAAGGGCTTACTAAAAATCAGTGAAAGCATTTTATGAGGATCAACTGGCTAAATGGAATTTGCAACAAAAAGTTGTATATGTTTTATTGTTTGTAAGTTGGGTGCTCTACCTACAACATTATCTGTAAAATTAAGAATAAACTTATATAGATAGATGATAATTTTTTTTCCTAGAGAGCTATTCCTAAACATTTGCTAGCACACCACTTTGTGTTTTCAAAGCAGCTGGAGAGAAAAGGTAAACTGTCAATAAAGAAGTGACAAATTAGGTCAACAACTTATTAATAACTACCATGTCAACTAGGAATGGGATCAATACCTTGAGAGAACTAAGAAGATATATAAAAAAAAATCAACTGATTATTTTATAAATGAAAATTATGTTTAGTGAATAAGGGTAAAATAAAGCCATTTCTTGGTTAAGTAAAAACTGAGGTTTAATAACAACAAACCCTTACTAACAAGAAGTTTTAAAGGAAACACTCTCAAAATACAAAATGTGAGAAGAAACGCATGACAAAACAAATAATGTGAGGCTAAAGCTAAATAACATTGACTATGTAAAGCCCTGACAATAATAATGTTTAATTTGTTGGAACAAGAAAAAACAAGATAAAACTTAGAAGTTGGGAGAGGAGAAGCAGATTTTAAATAATATTAATAACTCCTTGTATTATTCTAGAAGAAAGAAATTTTATTAAGTTTAGACTTCATTAAATTATGTGTACAAATTGAATTTCTAGAACAACCACTAATAGAAATAGAATGTATACATTCTAAACTTCTCCTGTCAAGAGCCAGATAGTTAATATTTTAGAATTTTTGGGTCAAGAAGCAAAATCAAGGACATTATGTAGGTACTTATGTAGCAAGTGAAGAAAGTAAATTCTGCATATATTTTATTGACAAATCATTGAGCATAATTTCTGTTGTAATATAAGTCTACTAATAAAAAAAAGATTTTTTTTTTTTTGTGGAAGGATAAGATTCCACTTAATTAGGGTTAAAATTTGTGTTCCCATCACTAACTGACTGGAAATGAGAAGACAAAATAAATTCAATATAAAATTAAGCAAGAAATGAGGAAAAAAGGATCATAGAAAAGGCAGGAAAATAGAAACTACATCAGCTGAAGAAATATGTACAAACTACATCAACTGAAGAAATTCCAAATATATAATTAATCAGAATAGATATAAATGGATTCAACTTTCCTGCTAAAAGAAAGATCATCAGATATGATCTCTTAAAAAATCGAGTTTATAGTCCCTGTTTACAAGAGACATACTTAAGATATAAACACACAGACAGGTGAAAATAAAGAGATATAATTTGCCAGTCAAATGCTATCTGAAAGAAAGCTCCTATCCCTTTGTTTTTCTTTATTAATTTAAGAATCAGATTTCAAAGGTTCATGACAACTCTATGGGGATTTTGATAAGAGTAGTGTTGAGTTTATATATCATTTCCTAAATTGAATGTTTTCATCCATGACCATGGTATATTTTCTCACTTATTTAAGTGTTAAATGGCCTCAATAATATGCTGTAATTTCCTCCATAAAGATTTTGCTTGTCTCTTTTTTTTTTTGGCACCTTACAGTTTGTGTTGCTTTTGTGAATGGTACTTCTTTTCTTTTTTTTTTTAATTTATTTTTTATTGGTGTTCAATTTGCCAACATGTAGGATAAGACCCAGTGCTCATCCCATCAAGTGCCTCCCTCAGTGCCCATCACCCAGTCACCCCCACCCCCTGCCCACCTCCCTTTCTACTATCCCTTGTTCATTTCCCAGAATCAGGAGTCTCTCATGTTCTGTCTCCCTTTCTGATATTTCCCACTCATTTTTCTCCTTTTCCCTTTATTCCCTTTCACTATTTTTTATATTCCCCTAATGAATGAGATCATATAATGTTTGTCCTTCTCTGATTGACTTATTTCACTTGGCATAATACCCTCTAGTTCCATCCACGTCAAAGCAAATGGTGGGTATTTGTCGTTTCTAATGGCTGAGTAATATTCCATTGTATACATAGACCACATCTTCTTTATCCATTCATCTTTCCATGGACACTGAGGCTCCTTCCACAGTGTGGCTATTGTGGACATTGCTGCTAGAAACATCAGGGTGCAGGTGTCCCGGTGTTTCACTGCATCTGTATCTTTGGGGTAAATCCCCAGCAGTGCAATTGCTGGGTCATAGGGCAGATCTATTTTTAACTCTTTGAGGAAACTCCACACAGTTTTCCAGAGTGGCTGCACCAGTTCACATTCCCACCAACAGTGCAAGAGGGTTCCCCTTTCTTCACATCCTCTCCAACATTTGTGGTTTCCTGCCTTGTTAATTGTCCCCATTCTCACTGGTGTGAGGTGGTATCTCATTGTGGTTTTGATTTGTATTTCTCTGATGGCAAGCGATGCGGAGCATTTTCTCGTGTGCTTGTGGCCATGTCTATGTCTTCCTCTGTGAGATTTCTGTTCATGTCTTTTGCCTATTTCATGATTGGATTGTTTGTTTCTTTGCTGTTGAGTTTAATAAGTTCTTTATAGATCTTGGATACTAGTCCTTTCTCTGATACGTCATTTGCAAACATCTTCTCCCATTCTGTAGGTTGTCTTTTAGTTTTGTTGACTGTTTCTTTTACTGTGCAAAAGCTTCTTATCTTGATATGAAGTCCCAATAGCTCATTTTTGCTTTTGTTTCTCTTGCAAGAAAGGGGGCGCTGGGATGCAAGGCTGGTTCAACACTCGTAAAACAATCAATGTGATTCATCATATCAGCAAGAGAAAAAACAAGAACCATATGATCTTCTCAATAGATGCAGAGAAAGCATTTGACAAAATACAGCATCCATTCCTGATCAAAACTCTTCAGAGTGTATGGATAGAGGGAACATTCCTCAGCATCTTAAAAGGCATCTACGAAAAGCCCACAGCAAATATCATTCTCAATGGGGAAACACTGGGAGCCGTTCCCCTAAGATCAGGAGCACAACAGGGATGTCCACTCTCACCACTACTATTCACCATAGTACTAGAAGTCCTAGCCTCAGCAATCAGACAACAAAAGAAATAAAAGGCATTCAAATTGGCAAAGAAGAAGTCAAACTCTCCCTCTTCACAGATGACATGATACTGTATATAGAAAACCCAGAAGACTCCACCCCAAGATTGCTAGAACTCATACAGCAATTCGGCAGTGTGGCAGGATACAAAATCAATGCCTAGAAGTCAGTGGCATTTCTATACACTAACAATGAGACTGAAGAAAGAGAAATTTAGGAGTCAATCCCATTTACAATTGCACCCAAAAGCATAAGATACCTAGGAATCAACCTAACCAAAGAGGTAAGGGATCTATACCCTAAAAACTATAGAACACTTCTGAAAGCAATTGAGGAAGACTCAAAGAGATGGAAAAATATTCCATCATGGAATATTTTGGATTGGAATCCATGGAATGCTCATGGATTGGAAGAATATTGTGAATGTCAATGCTACCCAGGGAAATTTACACATTTAATGCAATCCCTATGAAAATACCGTGAACTTTCTTCAGAGAGTTGGAACAAATCACCTTAAGATTTGTGCGGAATCAGAAAAGACCCGAATAGCCAGGGGAATATTTAAAAAGAAAACCATAGCTGGGGGCATCACAATGCCAGATTTCAGGTTGTACTACAAAGCTGTGGTCATCAAGACAGTGTGGTACTGGCACAAAAACAGACAATGGAACAGAATAGAGAATCCAGAAGTGGACCCTTAACTTTATGGTCAACTAATATTTGACAAAGGAGAGAAGACTATCCACTGGAAAAAAGGCAGTCTCTTCAATAAATGGTGCTGGGAAAATTGGACAGCCACATGCAGAAGAATGAAACTAGACCCTTCTCTTTCACCATACACAAAGATAAACTCAAAATGGATGAAAGATCTAAATGTGAGGCAAGATTCCATCAAAATCCTAGAGGAGAACACAGGCAACACCCTTTTTGAACTTGGCCACAGTAACTTCTTGCAAGATACATCCATGAAGGCAAGAGAATCAAAAGCAAAAATGAACTATTGGGACTTCATCAAGATAAGAATCTTCTGCACAGCAAAGGAAACAGTCAACAAAACTAACAGACAACCTACGGAATGGGAGAAGATATTTGCAAATGACCTATCAGATAAAGGACTAGTATCCAAGATCCTCAAAGAACTTACTAAACTCAACAGCAAAGAAACAAACAATCCAATCATGAAATGGGCAAAAGACATGAACAGAAATCTCACAGAGGTACTTCTTTTCTATTACATTTTGTAATTAGTTATTGCTGTTGAATAGGAACTCCAATGACTTTTTTTCCGTGTTAATCTTGTATACAGCAACCCTGCCAAACTTCCTTAATTTATTTTAAAAACCAAACTAATCTTAATACTGATGCTTGTTAATAGCAACACAAAAGTCTATAGACTAATTTCATTTATCATGGACACAGAAATTCTAGATAAAATACTATCAGATCAAACCCAGTTATTTATTAAAATAACATACAATGAAAAAATGCTATATATAATTCTTATTCTATGATGTACATAAGATGGCTCTAGGAGCTTATTGAAAATCAAAATTTCTAGATTCTACTCACAAAGCTACAATTAAGATGGAATGAAAAGGGATCCCTGGGTGGCTCAGGGGTTTAGCGCCTGCCTTCAGCCCAGGGTGTGATCCTGGAGTCCCAGGTCCATTCCCACATCAGGTTCCCTGCATGGAGCCTGCTTCTCCCTGTGCCTGTGTCTCTGCCTCTCTCTCTCTCTCTCTGTGTGTCTCTCATGAATAAATAAATAAAATCTTAAAAAAAAAGATGGCATGAAGACATACATATTTTAAGTCTCTCCCCAGAGACTATAATATATAACATATAATAAATATATATTATAATATATGCCATTATGTGGGATGAGGACTAAACTTTAGGAAATATTGAAGAGGAGTTTGATTTAGAAATGCAAAGGTTTTTCATATTATTAAATAAATCTCCATAATTCAATATTATCAAAAAAATAAAGGAGAAAAACCAAATAATTTTTTAAAAATTAATAAAATTAAGCAGCTACTAATAATAAACTTAACGATTTGCCATGTAATATTTTTACCATCAAGACCCAGAAGCCTGGAGGCTCACCAAGATTAGGCCACATTGTTTTGAGGTTTATTGCATAGTAATGGAGTGTGGAAGTCAGCTCTTGCCTACTCCATATTTAAGCTTACAACAAAGTTGTAATTAAGATAGTATGGTGCTTGCAAAGGAATAATTAAATAGGCCACTGAAATAGAATACAGCATTCAAAAATGGACCCCCCAAAAATGAATGGATGAAGAGGGTTAAGAGGTACAAATTTCCAGTAATAAAATAAATAAGTCACAAAAATAAGAAATAAAAATAAATAAGTACCTAATATGTTATATAGTCAACATTCCAATTTAGTTGCATATGTAGGGGAGTGATTAATGTTACATTTAATTAAGTGGTACTAATAAAGTAATAGTCCATGCATGCAAAGAAAAAACTCCTTTAATTACAATATAAAAAATGAATTTCAGATAGATTTGATATCTGAATATAAAAAGTTTATCTATGAAAATATTCTAAGAGAGTACAAGAAAATTAACATATAATCAAGGTGAAATTAATCTGATAGAAGCCCTGAAACCATATAAAGAATGACAGAATTTTTTTTTTTTAAGATTTTATTTATGTATTCAGGAGAGACACAGAGAGAGGCAGAGACACAGGCAGAGGGAGAAGCAGGCTCCCTGATGTGGGACTTGCGATCCTGAAGATCACCGTCTTGAGCCAAAGTCAGATGCTCAACCACTGAGCCACCCCATGCCCTCAAGAATGATAGATTAAAAAAATTTTTTTTGGAGAAGCTATAACATACATACCAAACAGCATAAATCCTAATTGAATAGAAGAATGAATTACCACCAATTAAAAACTCCCGTAACCACCACCAAGTCAAGAAGCCCTTCTTAAATTTCTTCCTAATCACTTCCCACCTCTACTGCCTCAAAGCAGCCATTATGCTAATCTGCAATACTTCAGCTTCGTTTTGCATGCTTTTAAGCTTTATGTAAATGAAGTCATACATAATGAATATATTCTTTGCACTCTCTCTTGTGTTCAACATGATGTTTGTGAGATTAATCCATATTTCTGTGTGTAGCTCTAGTAATTCATTCCCAGAGCTGTACATTTTTTCCTATGACTGAACCATTCTAGGCATTCCACTGTTAAATATATTTTTTTAAGATATTTATTTATTTATTTATTTATTTATTTATTTATTTATTTATTCATGAGAGACAGAGAGAGACAGAGACATAGGCAGAGGAAGAAGCAGGCTCCCTGCGGGGAGCCGGATGTGGGACTCGATCCCAGGACTTGGAATCACAACCTGAGCCAAAGGCAGATGCTCAGCCACTGGACCACCCGGGTGCCCTCCACTGCTGAATATTTGAATTGTCTCTAGTTTAGGAGAATTAAAGATAATGCTGCAAGAACAACTTTGTCCATGTGTCTTGATGCACACATGCATACATTTCTACTAAGTATATATCTAGGAGTGGACTTGTTAGGTTAAAAAGAAATTGTATGCTTGATTTTTGTAGATATGTCCAGTTTTCCAGAGTGGAAGTGCCTACTTAATTTCAACCAGCAGTACATAAGAATTCACTTTGCTTCATATCCTTGCCAAAATGTGGTATTGTGCCTTTTAAATTTTGGCCAAAAATGACTGATTTGACTACATAAAAGTAAAATATTTCTGTATAAATAGAAACACAAATGACACTTATTAATAAGAAAACTTTAATACTTTACACATATCCAAATTATGGACTAATAATATTGCTATGAAAATAAGTTAGATCTCAGATATAATATGGTAGTGATAGTTATGATATGGTGCTATGCAAAAAAGCTATGTGGCATACCAGTCTAAATCAAAACCAAACAAGTGAAGACCCTCTTTGTATTTGTGTACGCATGCATTTATGAGTATAGAGCATGCTAAATTGTTAATATTTCTTATTTTCAGGGGCTTGGGAGAGCCAAAGTAATTTTGATTTATGATAAACCATAATTAATTTTGTAATTAAAAATTCCAATTAAAAATTGGAAACAAAAACCAAACACCTGCAGCAGAAACAGTATACTGATTATAAACAAGGCACTGCCTTGGATTTTGGTTATATAAAAATGAATCACACAGGCCCTTAAAGGTTTATCATCTGAAGGAGGAGATAGCTCGGTGGAGAGACTGCCCTTTCATTGCAGGTTCAATTATTTCTGAAAGTTTAGCAAACAAAGATCACTTCTGTTACACTACACAAGCTCTCTATCACACAATAAATCTGAATGCGTAATTACTCAGTGTGCTTTGTCTTTCCTTGCATTACCTTGAGAGAGCCTTCTAAAATGAAAGCAATCTTCTCTTTCTCTTTTTCCTTTTCTTTTTCTTGATCTGCTATCTCTGTTTTGCTCATTCCTTTGTTACCTATAACCAGAGAAAATGAAACTTCTTAGTAACTCTCTACAACAAAGTTTCAGAGTAGGACCAAAGGTCTGGATTAAAGGGGACTTTAAAGGCTACCAAGTCCAACTCTCCATTCTTTCACCCCTCACTCTTTTTGGTTGTCTCCAGAGTGGTTGTCTGACATGGAAGTGAGCTCCTCCAGAGATGAGGAAGGCACTGTCATGGGGGGAGGTAATGCATTCCATTCTCATCCTGCCTCGAACTTGAACTTGAAACTTGTATTGCAGTTGCCTCTCTCTCCCTGGAGCTTTAACCTAATTAATCCTAGTTTAAACCCTTCAAAGACCACACAGAAGAAATCAAATTTATCCTTTCATATTGAAGCCCTCCTCTTGCCATTATAGTCATTCTGTTTTGAAGATTTACAATCATCCTGACTCAAAAGCTCTCAAACTGAATGCAATACCTACCAAGTGTATTCCCATCCTAAACTGACCATTTTCTGCATTTCCCTAAACATCTAGATAGTAATTAAGCTTTTGATTCTGTTCAGAAGCAGAATAGAGAAAAGGCAGTCAACCCACAATTTTTCCTGGTTGTAGGCAAGTAATGGCCCTAGATGTTATTGTGAAAGGGTGGCCCTACATCCTTTTTATATAGTCTCGTCCGTTGTTCCAGGTTTTTAGTGCTGTCCTTTTGTGCCCCCATCAGGATGAAGGCCAAGCTAATAGGTTGATTATTATAACCATTTTAGTGAATGGTAACTAATTCATTACCAACGTGGTTAATTTTTATTTTGAAATTAAGCCAAGCACTAATGAGCACTAATTCCTTTGGTGATTGACAGAAGTTGCAAAATCTTTGGAAAATAAATACCTTTGCTTTCTTTCATTCTCAACTTCTGCTATCAGAAATAATGAATATTGTTAACACGGAAACCTTCCCCTTTGCACGAACCTAGTGAGCTTTCTCTATTTTCCAGAGAACTTATCTCATTGCTTTACTTCTTTATCAAGTATCCTTCCTCTTTTTTTCACCCTCTTTCCCTTCCCCAACAGCATCAAAGCCATGGAAATTAACAAAAATAAACAGGTATAGATCCTACATCCTGTCAAGTGCCTGTCACAAGCTCCAAATAATTCATTTTTCCTTTATTTTTAGATTCCTACCCCCCAGTTAGTCTTGGGACTCTCTGCTTGCTCTTCTAAGAAAGGTCTTGTTTTAATTTCACTTTTCGAATCTAAAAGTATTCAAATGGAGACATGCTGACTCTGAATTGCCTCATATTGGCAACAAATCTTAGATAGCTGAACCTATCTACCTTACCAAAATAAAGACATCTGGCATTTCCCTAACATCACATTTGATCTGCAGGACAGAGCAAATCTTCCAAATCTGGCGGGAAGTGGCATCAATATAGGACAAATATTCCATTATCTTATCATCAATCTCATCATATTTGGAACTCAGCTCTTCTATTTTTTAGAGAAGGCAAAGGGTCACAGAAATTTGTAGGCAACCCCTTTTAATACTGAAGTATTCAGTCTTGGTTACATTAACAAATAGGAGGATGTCTTTGGACTTTACAAGCAAGTTCAACCAGTTACTTACTTTTAGATTTTTTAACAGCATTGATTTTGCCAGGAGAAGTGATTTTGCCACCAGCAGATTTCAATTCCAGCTCAGCCTTTGTCCTATTAATTTCCTCAGCCATTTTAGATTCCTGATATATGGCTTCTTCTTTTATGATCCAATCTTGAATGGATTTTGCCACAAGTTCCAAATAATTCCTAAAATAAAGTTTGAAAAAGAGCAAATGACAATTGAGTTACTATTAATTAAAATCAATCAATACTTAAGATATCAACTGTGCAAATGAACTTTTTGAAGATGAACTGATCCTAAATTGCCCATGTAACAAATGTAATAGATTCAGATAGATCCTAGATGTAATTTGTACAAAGTTGTCAAATACAAATACCCAGTGAGCATGTGAAAAGGGCCCAACTTTGTTCATAAAGACAATTTTAAAATGAGAGGTTTCCACTCCAGTCAAGGATTAAAAAGTTTGATACTCTCAACACTTAGCTGGAGAGTAATATGATACAATCCCTTTTTAGAGTGATTTTATAGCATAATAGAAACTCTCTTAATTAATGACAGCTAACTGACTCACTGGATTAATTGAAATGCTCCAGTCTTGCTGTAAAACTTACTGGCCTGCAAATACACCCTAAATACTGTGCCTTATACTGCTTGTGCACTTATGCTCACACCAGCGAGTAGTTTGCTCACTGTGAGTCAGTCATGTTTGTTCCCAAATCCATTCATACTATTTAGTCTGATGATTGTACTTATTTTTAATGAAATCTTATGTATACTTACAGCATCTGAATGTCCCCAGAGAGTTGTTTCTGAGGAAATAAGTTGAAACATTTAGATTTGACAATCAAGATTAGTTACTGTCAAAATGTGTGAAAGTGAGGTCTAAGGTTTGAAAAATAAAGCTGGAGGTTTATTTTACGCAGGTTGTTTCACAATTTTCTTTCATTCTTGATCCCTTTTAAAGAAATAAACTGAAAACTATAGTCTATGAGTTATGGGTACGTGGTATCTTCATTGGGAAGGGAAAGGACATCTCAAACTCAACCTGTTCCCAAACTAATTAATCTTCCTCTCCAAACTGCCCTGTGAGGCCTTTTGGCATCTTAGTTGTTGGCAAGTCTATACTCCTAGTTGATCAGCCCAAAGACCCTTGAAGGCATCCTTATTTTCTCGCACTCCTTTTCCAATCTGTTGGGAGATCCAAATGATTTTTTAAAACACATTTAAAATTTACTCAAAATCTAATCACTTCCCCTTTGCTTCACTGCTATCTTCTTGGTCTAAGCCACCATTACCCTTTGCTAGGATGGCTACTGTGGCCTGCCAACTGGTCTCCGTGTCCCTACCCTGGACCTGCTGTAGTCTATTTTCCACAGAGCCACTAGAGAGATTCTTTTTATTCTTTAGATCATGTCTCTCTCCAGTTCGGAACCTTTCATGAATCTGCTTTTCAAACAAAACCTAGAGTTCTTGCTATTTTTTCATGATGAGGGAACACAGCCAAATCAGTATTCAAATGAGATGACAAAATAGAAATATTTCAGCATGCCAGGATTCAGGAATTCGCCAGCCACAGATACTTTCTGAAAGAATTACTCACAAATGTACTCCAGCTGCATTGAAAAAATAAATCCAAGAAAGAAGACAACATGGGATATAAATAAAAGGGCTGAGGAAAAAAACAGTACAATTTGTAATTAAATGTAAAATAACTGTGTTACTTGTTTGTTATTAAAAATATTACTTAATAATTGGAAATAAAATTTCTAGACACTTTCAAAATGGGAAGTAGGTGATTGGTTGGGAGTAAGTAAAATGTTAAAAATTTTAACATTTTCTGTGAAATGATATTAGTACTCATTAACCCCAATTATGATACAAAATGTTTAAATATGTGATTTAAAAGGACAACTTCTAGAAGGATATAAATAGAATGTATAACTTTAAAAACATCACACAGTAAGAATGAACTAAAAATTCAATCTAACAAAAGGAAGAAAAGAGATAAATCTTAAAGTAGAAATATACTTATTAAATAGTTAAGAATGAGGCCAAAGACATTACTGATAAAAATAGAAGTGAACAGATTCTTTAAAATACAAAGTTTTAGGGACGCCTGGGTGGCTCAGTCAGTTAAGTGTCTAACTCTTGATTTCAGCTCAGGTCATGATCTCAGGGAAATGAGATTGAGTCTACTACCCCCCCCCCCCCCCATTCTTCCACCCCTCCCCTCAGTTGGCTCTGTGCTGAGTATGGGGCCTGCTTAAGATTCACAAATCAAAATGATGCAGAAAAATAAAAGAATGGCAGATGGCTGACTAGGAAGCCAGAAAAAGTCCAGATTCTTGATGACTTTGGTGAGTAGCTGCACTATCCCTGAGATGCTGTTCAATTCCAAATTTCTCACTAGAGAAGAAAAAAAATTCCCTTATTAATAAGTTTAACCACTGTAGGTGCAATTCCTAGTTGACCTGAAAAATGACTGAGAAAGTTATATCAGTAAATTTTTATATAAAAGATACTGTTCCAAAATACTAATATCAAAGCTGGTGAAATTCAAGGTCCAGGGCATTAAAGGGAACAAGACGTTTTATCATGTTGGTAAAAGTTACAATGCATTAAAAAGGATACTTCTAAAGATACAGATTCAAAAATAAGTTTAAATATACACACATATAGACACAGTACACATGAAAAACTAACAGAAGAGATAGCCAAAATTATAATAATAAAGACAGACATTAATTTATCTCTCTCAGGAATGGACATTCATCATGAAAATATGTTTCAGTTTTATCTAAAAGACATCTAAAATCCAAATGTCATGCATGAGGTTGTAGAACAATGTAAATTACCAAAAGTAATTGAAGAAGAAATAGAAATTCTGAATAGAAGATAAACCTTAGAAGAACTGCAGAAGTTGTAGATAATCTGTTCCTCATCCTTTCACACTATCATCTCTCCCATTGGGCCCGGTCATCCAGCCGCTAGGCAGGTGAGTAGCTCTATCTCTAAATGGTTTTCCATGTAAAGTGTTCCTAACCTTCCCAAAATAATGTACTATATGATGTAAGCTTCTGTATATTGAGCAAAGGATTAGCATACGACCTGTTTCCCCAGTTATTCTGTACATCCATTCTCTGTATCTTTCTGTATCCTTTTAAAATAAAACAAAGCTGTATAAAATAAAATAATCAATGCTGGTTATACATCAACCAGCAGTGAAAAAAATAATGAGGTATTCTCATCATTAATGAGAAGAGAGAACAAAACTTTAAGATCATGAAGAAATAATGAAGGAGCTTGGAAGAAAAAAAAAAAATCACTGATTCCTAGAGGTCTATTTGCTGAGCTGCTGTGTTGATATGTCACTCAGTTGCCCTACTTTTGAGTCTTCCTCAAATTAAGTGGAGTTATCCAAAATCAGCATGCAGCATGTCATGTTTTATAGTTCCTACTTGAAATATTTCAGAGGTAGTTGTATTAGAGCCCATACAAATCAACTATAAGGTAATAATATCCTCACTAGACTTAACTGATCCAGGAATGATGCCTGTCATCAGAGCAGTATAGCTTTGATGCTTATCACAGTGCCTGGTACACCTCAGATGTTCAACTGGATAAACTAAATTGAAGGGTGTTTTTTTGTTTTTTTGTTTGTTTGTTTTGTTTTTAGGATTCTTTTTTTTTTTTTTTTAAGATTTTATTTATTCATTTCAAAGGGAGAGGGAGAAGCAGACTCCCCGGTGAGCAGACAACCAGACATGAGGCTCTATCCCAGAACTCTGAGATCCTGGCTAGCATTCTTAAGTAACAAAAATATAATTAGTGATAATGTTTTCAAAATCAGCTTACATTTTATAGCATTTTCCAATAAGTATGATCACACATTGCTTAGTACATGCTGCAAGCTTCTTTGGCTGTATAACTCTCATAAAAATTTGTAAGGAATATTAGTCAGGGTTCTCCAGAGAAATAGAACCAATAAGATGTGTAGATAGAGAAAGAAAAAAATATCTATTATGCAGAATTGGCTCACACAATTTTAGAGGCTGAGAAATACTAAAATCTACAAACACAAAGCTGAGAGTCAGGAGAGCCAATGATGTATTATATTCTAATCAGAACTCTTTAGAGTTGTTTTCTAGTTATACTTCCTAGGTTATGTAATTATGTGTGTGTTTGTGGTCTGTGTGTGTGTTCACTTTCTCAACCCCATGATTCTTACTCCTGCATTCTTGATTTATTTGTAGGGACTTTAATTTAAGCACAGCAGGGTTCAATAAGCCAATTGAAGTTTTTTTTTTTTTTTTTTTGACTTGAACTACCTTGCTTAGGCTAAGTAGCTAAGTAACTAACAACCTAACTAAACTAAGATAGCTATTAGCTAAACTGTCTGAGTTGGTTACCTGAATCCAACGTTGGAGTGAAGAGCAATGTTCCAATGTTCACAATGCAGACGTTGTGTATTCATTGGATTATGAAAGACTAAAAGTAGAGAGTTGTCCTGGGTATGGTAATAAGAATCAATCCACCTGTATTGCTGACTGGCTTCTTGCAGAACCTAAAATCAAAATATTTGCATTGTGTCCCACCCCCCCCCACCCCCCCAGGAGAAGGCTCTCCTGCTAGGGCATATCTCAGTTTAGCAGGAGACCCTCTTTTTATTTCCACACTGTTAGTCTCACTGGTGAGAATGTAAGTGATAGATTTTTTTGGAGCTGAATTCAGCAACTCTTATAGAAAAACAGATACTAGTTTCCAGGCATACAGGCATCTGCTCAAGTGTTTTTAATTTATTAAGGCTGGGAGATAATAATTAAGTCAAGCAGCTATTTAACATTTTGCATGGCTTCATATAGATCGTCTCATTTTAAAATCCCCAGATAAATAGGTACAATTATTTTTCCCACTTCAAAATACTAAAATCCTCAGTTTTCAGTGTAAATTGGAGCTGAGAGAGGATGAGAGATTTGCCTAACAACAGAGTTCATAAGTTCCAGGGTCAGGGCTTAATGCCAGTCTAAGTGTCACCATTTTGCACTCTGAAGAGTGCTTTCTACTACACCATGCTGTAGTATAGAGGAATGAGGTGAGTAGTCTTTCTCATAATACTGTTTCCAAACGCCTTCTAACCCTGGTCTTTCCCAAAACATTCCACCCTCAGCATGACTTGGAATTGCAGCTACCAACAGAGAGGTAGAGAGGGCAGGCACACTTGTATCCTGCTTCCATTTCACTGCTAATCAACATAAGGAAACATGTTCACAGGGAAATAAATTAGATAGCTGTGGGTTGTTGTTTTTGTTTTTGTTTTCAACATCAATCTTACGTAGGAATTTTCAGTTCTCTACTGTTTGGGTGATCTGACAGCATGGAATTGCATATTATGTTAGGAAAGAACTGTTTTACTTTTGCTTCCAATTTTACACGGGTAGCATTACCAAAATAATGTGTTTACTTCCCCAATCTACTCCCCTGTATGAGAGTCTTTATGGAGTGGCATTTAAACTATTACATCTGTTCCCTGAGAAGTAATACCAGAAACACACATGTAGTGAATATTTTTGCATTAATTTTGTTTGTTTGATTTTGTTACATAGGGTACTATTCATTACCTTTCTTTTTGGAAAGGCAAATTCCTTTAAGACTTTAAACCCCTGAGGTGGTGGAAGGGGAGGAGGGCAGGGTGGTGGTGGTGAAGGGGTGACGGGCACTGAGGGGGTCAGTTGATGGGATGAGCACTGGGTGTTATTCTGTATGCTGGCAAATTGAACACCAATAAAAAATAAATTTATTATTAAAAAAAAAAAGACTTTAAACCCCCAAACCAAATATGCTCATTTCCGATGAACATGTATCCTTCTTTCCATTAGAGAGCTCTGCAAAATTTGTTTTTCTATTTACTTTAGCTGCTAGAATTTATAACACTAAGTTTCTCAGAGCTATAGTTGCTCTTAATCAATGCTTGACAGGTTTTCATGTATCTTTTTTCACCTTTTTTTTTACTACTTGGCTTTTACCTATTATTCTCTATTAATATTGCTGGTACCATAAACTAATTAGTTAATTAAAAAAATAAACACATACTTATTACAGTGTTATTCATAATAGCCAAGATATGGTGGCAACCCAAGTGTTCAACCATGGATGAATGGATAAAGAAAATGTGGCAATATATATGATATGGCATATGATATAACATATATAATATATATACATAATTAAATATATATATACACAATGTATAATGTATACTATATGTATACAATTAAATATATATACTTATTGTGTGTATATATACAACTAAATATTACTCAGATATAAAAAAACTCTTGCCATTTGTAACAACATGGATGAATCTAGGGAGTATCATGCTAAGTAAAATAAGTCAGTCAGAGAAAGACAGATATCATATGATTTCACTCATATGTGGAATTAAGCAAAACAAATGATCAAAGAAAAAAAGAGATAAAAAATCAGATTTACAAAAAAAAGATTTTATTTATTTATTCATGAGAGACACAGAGAGAGAGAGAGAGAGAGAGGCAGAGACATAGGCAGAGGGAGAAGCAGGCTCCATGCAGGGAGCCCAACATAGGACTCAATCCCAGATCTCCAGGATCACGCCCTGGGCCGAAGGCAGAGCTAAACTGCTGAGCCACCTGCGCTGCCCAAAAAATCAGATTCTTAAATACAGAGAACAAACTGGTGGTTGCCCAGAGGGGATGGGTGAAAGAGGTGAAGGGGATTAAGAGTAAGCTTACTGTGATTAGCACTGAGTAATGTATAGAATAGTTGAATCATTATATTTTACACCTGAAACTAATATAACACTGTATGTTATACTTCACTTAAAAAATAAGCACCTACTATGTGCCAGGTACTGTGTAGATTTTAGGAAAACAAAAGTGAACAAGATAGATTTTCCTTTAAAATCTGATTAAGATTTTTATAGCTCATCCTGGACTCAGGGACATATCCTGAGAAGATGAAATTGATGGAGTATCTGATTCATAGAACAAATTGGACAGGAGCAGAAGTAGGTTGATGATTAGGAAGATCCTGTGGTAGAACAACAACAGGGTGGTGGCTGGACTGATGTAGCAAGGCTGGAGATGGTGAGGAACTTTGATGGCATCAAAACTCGATGATGGATCAGACATGCAGGATACAGGAAAAGCAGAGATGAAGGATGATTCTTAGCCTTTTGGCTTGAAGGTTATATCTTCCGAGATGGATGAGGAGAGAAACATGCGTAGGTGGGAAAATTACGAGCCTCATTTGGGACAATGAAATTGAGATGCAGGTCAGAAATTCAAGTGGAATTTGGAATTAGGTGTTCTAGTGTGGAACTTGAGAGAGAAATTATTTGGAGGATAAAATTTTAGGAGTCATTAGCAAAGATCATATATATATGTATATATATATATATATACATATATATGTATATATACATGAAATCATCACAAGAATGTTTACAATAGAGAGAAGATGGTTCAGGGCTGAGACTCCAATATTTAAACATTAAGTCAACAAAATTCCAAACAGAGCACTGAGGAGAAATACAGTATGGCATGTTGGAAACTGAGAGTGAGGAGTGTTTCGCAGTGAAGTGAGAAACTCTGTGATGCTGTTAAAAGGTCCAGGGAGATGAAGAAAGATAATTGTCCATTAGATTTGGCAGGGTGGTTATCATGCAGCTTCATGGAGTGGTGAGGACAGAGCCAAATCAAAAAAAAAAAAAAAAAAGCCTGAAATGAATGTCCAGTTAGAGATGAAAGGTTAAACATATGTATGTACTTCTCGACACCTCACTAAAAGAATGGTGAAATTATTGGGTTTTAATATCATGAAATAAAGGTCAGAGGAAAGGAGACAAAGGCAATACAGTTTAGAAGCTGAAAAGCAGAAGGACAAGGGGTGGCTGACAGCAGACATAGAAAATCAAGTTCTAAGATTAATTTAATAAGAGATCAGAAGTAACCATACTTGTGTGCAAGAAGTGCAGAAAAGCTCAAGAAATGGCAGGACGAGGTACTTCTGAGAATGGGGTGAAAGTGGTACTGCAAATAGGAAAATTAAAATATTTTTAAGAAGCTGTTCGGGCCCGAAGAAGCTCTCAAGCAAGGAGCTGCCTGCCTATCTCCCCCCTTAGCAGACAAAGGGAGGATTATTAGCTTATGGAATGACCCAGTGGATTCTGAGAAAAGGAATCCTAGACACTGCCAAGGGAGAGGTGTACTACAGAAAAAATGGAAATTGCCTAAAAGTTAAATGGATGTCCAGGAAATATAAGGTGACCCACCGTGTAATTCCAAATTGTATAGTAGCCACACTTTAAAAGTAAAAAGAAACAGGTAAAATTCATTTTAAAAATATATTTTACTTAACCCAATGTGTCAAAAATATGATCATTTCAATATGTAATCAATATAAAAATTGTTAATGAGATATATCTGCTTTTTTCATATTAAGTCTTTGAAATTTGGTATATATGTATATAGTATGTCAAACTCACAGAACATCTCAATTTGGACCAACTACATTTCAAGTACTCAGAGGCTACATGTGCCTAGCGGTTACCATATTGAAGGATGCAGAGCTAGAGGATGAATGGTAAGGAGCCTAACTGCCTTCTCCCCAGACCACTCAGGTCCCAATACCCTGACAGGTAAATTATATCTTTCAGATGAGAGATTCACATTTTTTCCCCTGGAGAAATAATAGAAAAGATGGAAAGAAGCAGACTATCAGAAAAATGACTATAGATAATTCCAGAATATAAAGACGGGAGTTTCTGGATTGTACTGGGCTTGCCAATATGATACTTGGAAATAGAATGACATCAAGGCATCATCGACAGGAAACCAAGAACACTGGAACAAACAGAGGATCTTAAAAGCTTCCAGAGAGAAGAAGAAGAAAAAAAAAACAGACTCAACTGATCAGGAATTAGAATTTCATTTTTTGTTTGCTTGTTCATTTGTTGCTTATTTTCTCAAGAAGAATCCAAGAAGCTGGACCACTACTGAGGAATGGCCTCAAAATTTTCAGGGAAAATGTTTTCTAACTTAGCATTTTATATAAAGCCAAACTGTCACTCAAATGTAAGGGTAGAAATAAGATGTTTTCAAATGTTCAATGCTCCCAAAATTTACCTGCCATCTATTTTAAGTCAGGAAGCAACTACAGGAGGTAGTCCCCTACAAGTAACCCAAGAAAGAAGATGACATGGGGTTCATAAGCCAGAGTATTTGATTTCTGAAAGAGAGGCCAAGGGTGTGACCAGGATGCCAATAAAGGAAGCTCCCAGACCCACAGCTGCGAAGCAGACCTGGAGGGCTAGCGGGAGTTCAGAGCATATGTGAGAGAGTTGGCTTAGATGGTAAAACTGATACAATGCCTATTAGCTTTGAATGTATTCAAAGGAGATTTTACTCTTCGGTAGAGAGTTTGCGGATGAGTAACGATAAATGCATACTAAGCTACACCAATGAAAAAAAATGAGAAAACAAACTCCAAGGAAAACAAAAATAGTATCAAGAAAGGAAATCTAATCACAGATTATTCACATAGTCCAGCTATGAATATGAATAGCATATTCATATTCATCTGAATAACATATATAAATGAAATAAAGTAAATATTGAATATTGATCTAATCAAAAATGATGATATGGTTAACAGTGCTAGTGGATGGCAAGAAGTGCTAATGTGCATGTAGGTGTGTGTGAGTGAGTATGTACTTGTGTGGGTGCGTATGTATGTGGGTGTGCACATGTTGCATGGGTATTTCTCAAAGAGGGAATCAATTGATGGTGATGCCCAGCCAAAACTAAAACTAAACAAAATGTGACTTGTTATTAGAGATTACTGAGTTAAGTAACACCATAAATAAGTAAATAAATAACTTGAGGATTTTTACCTTTGGGAATTTAGGCATGGAGTGGGGGAGAGCTACTATTTTTCATAAGACTCTGTACAGAATTTTCTGGCTTTAAAAATGTGTGGATGTAAAACATATTGATAAAATTAAAATTAGAAAGATAAAACAAAAATTAGTATAGGTTTTTGCATAAAACATAGAAACTATAGGGTTACTTGTGATTTTACATAATGGTTAAGAGGACAAGTTCTGGGGCCAGATTTCTTGGGTTCATACCCTGCTTCTCTTACTCATCAGCCATGTGACCCTTGGGCAAAAGGTACTACTGGTCAAGTTGTCTCAATTTCCCACTATTTACAGTTACTATTTTATAAGATTGTTGTAAGGATTAAATGAGCAAATAATACTTACAAGTCATTGCTACCGTATGGTAAGTGTTCAATAAATACTAGTTATTGCAAGTTCCATTGTCCTGTTAACTGCATCAGAAATTACTTAGAGGGTCACCTGGGTGGCTCAGTCAGTTGAGTCCTCCAACTCTTGGCTTTGGCTCAGGTGACGATCTCAGGGTCCTCCCGCTCCATGCTCAGTTGGGAGTCTGCTTGAGAGTCTCTCTCTCCCTCCCTGCTGCCCCTCCCCCTGATCGCTCTCTCAAATAAAGAAAAAAATATTTTTAAAAAGGAAAATGCTTTGAAATGTAGTGAAAACTTTATAGACCAGATAGGCAATATGGGGGAAAAAGCTGTTTTCCTATAATGCCTGACTTCTGTTCTTGGAAAATACGTGCAGCAGTTGTGTGCCTTTCTTTTTTTCTTAGAAGATTTTATAAAAATGTCTCTTTAGAAGATATATTTTAAACTATTTTGTAGATTCCCTGGGCATGCATAGTTCAATCTGGGAATAAATTCCTTTTATAGCTGAAGTAAATGGGAATATTGATCAGAACGAGATCTGAAAGAGTGACCTCGAAGTGAACTGTTCTAAATCATAGCATGACTCCCCAGACCTGTCCAACCGTCTCCTAGAGACTCATGGTCCATTAATACCTGAAGCAGAACTTTCGGTTTAAAATGTTCAGTGAAACTCCAGTCCATTAGATTGCGTTGTTGAGTTTTCTTTATGTCCTCTAATTCGGCTTCCAGAGTCATCTTCTTGGGTTTCTAAAAAATCATAGGAGTGCAATTTCAGCTTTAATTTGTTCAAGTCCAAATGGAGCCCTCTTGGACTCCATCAACTAACCAGCATGCACTCCATCTAATTGGGGAAATCTGCATATGTATAAATCCATATGGCAACATTTTAGGAGAACTGCTGCCAGAAAGAGTATGCCTTTGAGTGTTTTTTTTTATGGGCAACATAATCTAAATATTTTTATTGTTAGGTTATACTCTTCTGAGTCCTGTTAGCAATTATAGGCAGGTTTTCTGAACTCACTTCAAGACAGCATTAGTTCTACATGGCTGTATGGTCAGCAGGTGTTTGTGAGGTTGCCAAGCCACACTACACTGTCTAGAGAGGAGCATGGAGCTTGGAAGTTTTTCTTAAGCCGCTAGTGAAATTAACTCCTTTCTCTCCAGTTGGAGCTGGTGTGGGGATGTCTGAGCAATCCCCTCCTCTGCTGCTGAGCATCTCCGTGTGTGTGTGTGTGTGTGTGTGTGTGTGTGTGTGTGTTTCTCACTCTGGGTCACAGTTTTTTCAGATCATCTTACTTGTATCTACACTTTTAGGAAAACAATTCCTTACCTTTTCAAGAGGATCAGCCTTTGTGAGTCCTTCATCTTTGATCTCATTGTTCCTGGTCTGTTCTGTAAATCAAAGACACCAACATCCAGTTCTGTTTGGGCTTTGTTCTTGCCTTTGTCAGTGCTGCGCCTTTTTGCTGCCCATATGATCTATGTTTCTGTGCTGAAAAGGTAATTCCTGAAAGGCATGTTTCATGCCTCCAAAAAGGTGTTTGTGTCAATAATTCTAAATCACTGTCTACCTAGAAGAGTTAGGCTTTAGTATAACTAAAGCTTTTGAAAAGAACTCAGCCCCCTTATGATACATTCCTAAATCATAGCAGATACTCTGCTGTCAGACTATCTCCCTCACTTCTAAAAATGTACCTTTGCCTTTATGGGTTGCAAATACTCACTGATTAAACTATAGCTCTTGTGATTCTGAAACTCTCACTTAGAAATGGATAAACTGCATCTCATATTCCAAGTTTGGCCAAAGAAACGGACTGGGTGATGAATCTTGTGGTACTATGTTTGTGATGCTACTGAACAACTGAGCCAACCTGGCCTTTTATCTCCCTTAGAACAGCAGCAAATTAATTCCTACATAGTCAAATATAAAATGGTTCCACCTTCACTCTCCAAACACAACTCTTCCATTCTCCTTTGCTCGTTCTTCTCTAGACTCACAAGCTTGCTTGCTGTATCTTAAAGTTTTTACATTGGCCTTTCTTTCTGACATGATTTGTTTTCAGATAATCACTTGGTTCAAACACTGACTTCATTCTTATCATTGCTTAAACATCACCTTCTTAAGGGCCTTTCTGCCTTTTACCCTGTTTTATTTTTAATCAGCGCATTTACTAGTGCCTGATGATATTTATTTGTTTATGTCTCTCTCCATCTCAATGTGACTTCCTGGAGTATAAGAACCCCACCTTATTTTCCATAACTGTATCTTGAGCACCAGGCATGTGGTAAGGGCTCGGTATGTTTTGTTTTGATTGAATGAGGAAAATCTACATCATATAATGAAACTGGAATTGCATGTAAAGTGCAAGCGCGCGAGAGAGAGAAAGAGAGAGAGAGAGGAACTGTGGAAGAAATTCAAGACAAAAGCTCATTTTAGGGTAAGCATAAGATTCAACTTCATTCTGTGGCAAAGAGAACCGTATATGCATTTCTAGAGGGTGTAGTTAATTGTGTCTGCCAAGGATAGGCCAATATTTTTCTTTCTTTTCAGAGCATAGCTGCTTGCATTTTCGCTACTAGTTTCATCTTGCCTGGGGCTGGTGAAGGTGACGGCGTGAATGTTCCATTTTGATTTAGAGGAAAACTATAAAGTCAATCCAGTTCAGTATTTATATAAATACATCTACTCAAGAGAAAACTCAAGCCAACTATAACTCTAAATAGACCATGATGTCCCATGTGTCCTTGAAGCAACTGATATGAAATCTGTGGAATAAAAATTATTCTATTCTGTGGTCTGCCAGATTTCCGGGAGATTTGATATTCCCTCCTGTGTCTAAGGATCCAGCAGAAAAAGTCTCCAGTTCAGAAAATATGTTCTAAAAAATTGTGCATTAGTTATTTTGTCAAAGGAAAGGACATTCTAAAACCAATCTAAACTCTTTATTTAATAGTAGGGTAAAAATCATTTTTTTCTTTCTTTCTGATTCTGCCTTCAACCACATAATCCTTTGACAGTGTGATTCAGTAGTTTTTTGACACATCTGGAAATGGATGCTTTCTCATCCCTTTGAAAAACAGCTTTCCTAATCTGTTTTACTTTAGAGATAACAAGATCCCTCTGCAAAGCAGTTACTTTATTAAAAAAACACCCAACAAGCATAAAGGGCACATCTAAACCTATAGCCTCACGGTTATCAACTCTCAGGTTTTTCATAAATATCCAATAGACCCTGTCAACTTCAAAAACAGTCTCAGATGGAAATCCAGTGTTTGGTTAAGCAAAGCACAAATATTCGGTCCTTCACATTCAGGAGCATTTTTTTTTAATATATATATGAATTTGATGCTAAGATGGTTGTGCAGGAAATACGTGAACAATTTCTGCTTTGTTTAAAATGATTTCAAATGGCTGCTTTAATAATATGATTCAGAGTTGGGGGGGAGGATGTAAGATCAACAACAGAGTCCCTTAGACATAACAGACACAGTGAGACACCAAGGCTCAGCCATCCTCCCCTGTCCAACTCTAAGAGTTTCTTGATGTAGATCAACATAGGCCACATAGGATCCCTTACAGGTTGTGGGAGCTTATTTCTAAGGATTGCTCAGCCTCTAGGATACACTAGCATTTTTAGCCTTGACAATTTAGAGTTGCTCTAATCATCTCTTTTCCACCAGGATCTGGAATGCCAATTTATGTGGTTTGACCACCAGGTGGCAAAAGTTGCCTGAGGAAAACTATACACCAGTTGCTCTAAAGAAAAAAACAAAACACAAAGAAAAAAAACCTCAGGCCTTATATCTCTCCTGGTTTATTCTGGATCCATATTAACACAAAGTGACTTCTTTGTCCTACATTTACATTCCCGCAGGATGCACTGAAGCCATAACATCCCAGGTGAACTTATTTGGCTTAATTATTTTTGTGAGCTAGGCTAATAGGTAGGGGAACTTAGAATAGAGAAATAAGGAATCAACTCATTTGATAACAAAATCAGGTTAAATATCAGCATGAAGAAACTGTATGACTAAACCACCAGATAAGGAGTTTCTGGAACTGAGGAAGCCACAAGACACAGTGGAGGGAGCATTGGTTTGGAGTCAGCTCTCTGTTGGAATCCTGATTTCCTACAAGTTACTTAATCCCTCTGAGTCTTCAATGCTTCATCTTTAGAATTGGGATAATTCTTACAGACTTGAGGTTTATATTAAATACCAGTTAATATATGTAAAATGTCTTAAGATGCTTGGAATATAGCAGGGCAATATTACATAAATGTTATCTCCCTCCCTCCTCTGTCTTCCTTGCCCTCACTTACCTGCTTTACTAATAAGCAAGCAGATTTCCCTAATTCTACTTCGTCGATCTAAATAAGTGAAAACGGCAAGATGACCAGCCAATACTGATTTAACATCTGTTCTCTTGTGGCACTGACGACTTATTCTTTTTCTAATGCTTTAAAAAGTTATAGATTATAAAACACACAGAGGAGTTCATAGAACATAAATGCTTAATGTAATGGATAATGAGAAAGAAAAGATCCAGCACTGCAGACATCTTAAGTGTGTCCTTTTATAACCATGATTTCCTTTTTAAACTATTATATTAATCCTGATTTTTTTTGTGGATTATTTCAGGTTTTCCACATACACAATATTTACAAATAATAGCATTTGTTTCTTCTTTTTCAAACCTCACACTTTTATCTCTTTTTCTTGCCTTACTGAGTTGGCTAGCATCTCCAATGTAATACTGAATACAAGTGTTTGATAGCTTCCTGGTGTCAAGGGAAATCTTTCAGCTTTTCATCTTGATATATAATGTTTGTTGTAGTAATTTAAGAATAAACCTTAAAGGTAGAGAAATTTTCCTTCTATTGCTAGTTTGCTAAGATTTTTTTTCACAAATTGCTAAGTTTTAAGTGCTTTTTCTCCATCCATTGAGATGATTATATCATTTTTCTCACTAGTGTATTGATAAATTATATTGATTTTAACAATATTTTTCCTATATTCTTGTTATAAAAACAACTTGTGATGTATTATTATCATTTTGTATATTGCTAGATCAGTTTACTTATTCAGGATTTTTGCATGTATGTTCATGAATGAGTTTGATTAATAATTTTCTTTTGTCATACTATCCTTGACAGTTCTATTATAAGGTTTATTCTAACTTCGTAAAATGAGTAGGGATGATATTCAATTTTTATTTCTGGGAATAATTTTTAAGACTAGAATTATTTCTTTTTTGAGTGTTTGGTATCACTAATAAATAAGATCATTTGAGTTTGGCGTGTCCTATTTAGGAGGATCTTTTAATTATTGATTTAATTTATTTAAATGGTTGCAACACTATTCGTGTTTCTATTTCTTCTTGAGTCACTGTTGGTAAGATATACTTTTCCTGTAATTTTCTCATTTCATTTTTAGATTTAGCAGAATAAAGTTGTTCATATCCTCTATTTTTATTCCTGATATGGTTTTATTCCTAATATGGGTATTTGTGCTACCCATTTTTATAGTCAGACTTTCATTAAAAAGAATTATCAAATTTTAAAAGTCTTCAGAGAACCAGACTTTTGTAGAATTTGTTCTTCCTTATTACATCTATATTTTCTATGTCAATAGTTTACTCTTATTTTCTTCCTTTCACTTTTTTTGGATTTACTTTGTTCATCTTTATTTTTTAATGCTTTTATTTATTTATTTGAGAGAGAGAGAAAGTGAGAGAGAGAGAGAGAGAGAGAGAGAGAGAGAGAGAGGGAGACTGAGAGAGAGCACAAGTGGAGGGAGGGGCAGAGGTAGAGGGAAAGGCAAACTCCCCGCTGAGCAGGGAGCCGATGCAGGGATCTGTCTCAGGACTCAGAGATCATGATCTGAGCGGAAGGCAGATGCCTAATGGACTGAACCATTCAGGCACCCTTATTTTGTTCATCTTTACTAACAACTTAAGGTTGATGTTTAGCTAATTAATTTTTAGTTTTCTTTTTTGCTAAAATGTATTCATTTAAAGCTGTGAGCTTCTTTGTGAGTATCCCTTGCTTTAGTTGCATTATAGAAATTTTGATATTTAGTGTTTTCCTTGCCATTCAACTTGAATATTTCCTAATTTCTATTGTGATTTTTTCTTTTTAAAAATTTGGGCGGGATCCCTCGGTGGCGCAGCGGTTTAGCGCCTGCCTTTGGCCCAGGGCGCGATCCTGGAGACCCGGGATCGAATCCCACGTCGGGCTCCCGGTGCATGGAGCCTGCCTCTCCCTCTGCCTGTGTCTCTGTCTCTCTCTCTCTCTCTGTGACTATCGTAGATAAATTTAAAAAAATAAAATAAATTTAAAAAAAAGAATTAAAAAAAATTTGGGCATTTTCTCATTAGTTTTTGGAACTAATGTCCACCACAATTTTACTGTGGTATGAAAATACATTCTGTAATTTTGATCCTGTGAAAATTTGCTGAGACTTGTTTTGTGGTCCAGTATATAGTTAATATTTTTAAGATAAGCATACCTGTGACCTCTAAGAAGCTATAGTACTATGGAAACTTAATATAAGCATATGAATAACTGTAATAAGTAGTAGAAAATGATAACTAATGCCATAAAGGAAACACAGATTAATATGACCATGGGAATGCTAAGGGAGCCATTTCAAGATGGACACATCTACCAAAGCTTCATGGAAGTGTCACTGAAGTCTAGTTGTAATCAAAAAGAGAACTCAGACACAGCAATTGAAAGCAGCAGGCTGTGTAAAAGAAATAGAGCCTAATTCTTTTTGGCTAGAGCCAGGATGAGTGATCAAAAGGGAAAAAGTGGAAAGTTACGAAAGAAATTTGGTACTACTAGAGAAGCATGTACAGCAGACCAAAGAATTGGGTTCAGTTAGTAGGGAGACATTGACGGTTGAAAGCAGGAAATGAACAGCTGTATTTTAGGTAATTAATTTGACATCTATGCATGAGATAGCTCAATAAATTTAGCCTAACAGTCTCCTATGCATATATATCTCCTAATATAACAATATTTATGATGGTATATTCTAGAGTAAGAGTCATTATTTGAGTTTTAAGGAAGAGAGAAAGGGAATCATTGTTCTTCACTGAGCAATGATTTTGTACTCAAATCTGTAGTGGGTAGTTCACTATCTAATTGCAGGTAATTTTTAATAACTTTTTCATATAATTACAATAACCCTATGAAATTCTAATGAGGAAAGTTTTAATTATGTGGACCTCACTATATTTACTGAGGTAAGAGTGGACTAACAGGCCTTAGGATATTTTAAAAATCAATAATAATAATAATACTCAAGAGCAAAGTTTAATTTTAACTTAGATATTAAACAGTCTTTTAATTGAAATAAGGAGACATTTAAATTTAGATAATATTTCTTGCATCATTTTTGGAGTTAATCATTGTATAATAGTGTCCACACACACACACACACACACACACACACACACACACACTTACTCACCTGAAGGCCCAGACTGGACCTGAGTCGTCAAGCTGGTCTTCTGTACTGACAGCTCTACATCGTCAGGGTCTAAGGGTTCCTTACTGTTTGGGTCAGAATGCTTCCTATTATTAGAATCAGACTGATGAGCATCATAAGGTTCTTTACTGATTTCATTCTCTTGCATAGGTGTTGACCAATTGTGATCCACAAATAAAATTCTGTCTTTGGTTTCAGTATCTAGTCAGTTTAAAGAGAATCCATTAGGTACAATGCTGGAAAAATCAACAATCATAAAATAAGAAATCCTTTGGTTTCCTCCAAGTAGTGTACCTGTTTGGCATTTGGCCTCTTGGGTGCTCATTTTCATGATGTATTGCTGCCTTATCTGTTTAGCAAATCTGGCAGGGTTGTCCCATGGTATGTTGAACATCTCAGAATCTGTTCCATACATCATCTCAGAAGGTATTAGCTTTCCTTCTTCATTAACCTCAGAGAGTTTCAGGCTTTCAAAAGTAAACACTTTGAAGGCTCGTTCTACTTCATTCCAGCTCAAGACTTCTGTAAGAAAGCAAGAACTGTGTTGCTAGGAATGCTCTTACCACCACATGGCACAGGGCTGAGAGAGAGGTGGCCAGGGGGATCTGTCCACTGCAATGACAAGGGATTTACATCATGATGGATGTTGACCTGACTTTAAACATGGGTTCCACAATTCTGCAACAAATATAGAAAGTACTTAATAATAAGAAAGCTGCACAATCACGATATAATCTATCAAGATAATGCTCACAAATTGCTTCATACCTTAATCAGTAGTAGGTGTATTAATATTAATTTACATGGACTCTCCAGGGTACCATATCAGTTGAATATGTTTTAAACTTATCATTTTTAAGCAAAAGCACCTTTGCTACTGTTATAATTTGAAGCAAAAAAAAAATTACTCACTTGTGTCTAACATACACTGTAATATTCAGTATCTATTACTACTCCTTAGAGCTCAGAAAAGACCTCTTTTCACCCACTTGAACTGGTATAGTACTTTGCATAATTGCTCTTCAAAGGTTATCAGCTTTCAATTGGCCCTATTCATTTGTGCGTTTATTGTCTTACAGCATTTATTCATCCCTTCACCCACTCCCTCTCTCACTTGCTTGCTCACTCATTTTTGTTTTCTGTGTATTACGCTTTGTTATGGGTCCCTGAGATTCATAGAAAAGATTAGGTTCTTGCACTTTAGAAGTTCAGAGTAGAGGGGTGGGAGGTAAATATTATCAAATAATCATGAGATTTCAATGAGGAAAAGTAAAATGATTGTGGTAGAGCAATGATTCTGGGGTAAACTCCAGTTTTTCTCCAATAGAAATGAGGACACAGGGATGATTCTTTAGGAAAAAAAATGAGGAAATTCTAAAGAAAGACAGGGAACAGGTAAAAGCTACAGAATTAAGGAAAGTTTGCTCATTCATTCATTTTGCAAACATCTTTTGAGCACATATTAGTCGTCAAGGATTACATAGTAAAAGCTGGGAACACAGCGGTAAACTAAGCGGTGATCTTCTGATTTTACAGAGTATCCATTCTGGTGGTTGGAAACAGGGTAAACAGATAAGTGTATACCATATCAGAGGTAGTAAGAAGGATAAAGCCAGATGAAGGGGCAAAAAGTGATAGCAGTTAGGGAGACTTTATATATATATATATATATATATATATATATATATATATATATATATAGTAGTCAGAGAAAAACCCTCTAAACAATTAAGCAAAAATGTGAAGGAAGTAGGAGAGCAAGTCCTATGAATATCTGGAAAAGGGATGGAAGCAGGAGAAATAGCAAGTGCAAAGATCCTGAGGCAAGGGATTGACCAACATGGTCAAGGAATCACAACGAGGCCAATGTAGATTGAGTGGAGTGGAACGATGAGAGCTTGACAGGTGATGAGCTCAGAAGGTGGGTGGCAGAACAGAATAAATCATACTTTGAGTGTCATGGTGGCCACTAAAGAATTCTGAGTTAAGAGGGTACATGGATCCCTCTTATGGAAGTATGGTTCTGGTTATTGCATGAAGAAAAGATGAGATAAAAGGGTGAAAGCCTCTGGCCCAACTGGAAAGCTATTGAAATAATCCAAGTGAGAGGTGATGATGGACTAGGCTGGCATGGCAGTGAGGATGTAGGGGGATTGGTTGTAGGACATAAGAAACCAAGAGGAATCAGGGATGACTCTAAGATTTTGGAAGAAAACAGTTGCCATTTACTGACATATGGAGGACTGTTTGGGGAGTCAGGAGTTTGGTTTTGGATCTGTTAAGTATGAAGTGCTGATAGAGAGAAGGAGAGAGGAGGAGGAGCAAGGGTTTGGGACAGACACGTAAGTGGGGTATGTGACACTGCAACAGTAGCAACAGAAATAAGAATCCCGTTCTGTGTGTAGGACAAGGTGGAAGAGCATGGAGTCATACCACAGGCAGGAGAGGTGGTGTGTGGCAGGATGCAGACAAAGGACAGACATTCTCAGGAACATCAGACACAGAGCTGTTATGTAAACAACAGTCTCTACATACACAGGCCCGTAGGCTCTACCCTGCTTTTCCATGAGGTGATGGTACGATAGTATTCAAAAGATTTTGTTGTTTTCTTTATCATTATGTCTACTTAAAAATCAAAGAAGAAATCCAGAAGAAAATATTTCAAGATTCACTTAGGGTGAAAAATGAAATGAGGTGTTTTCCTATTTTCTAGGGCAAATGCTTTCTTGTCAAATAAAGATGTCTATGCAATTTCATATTCCTTCTCATAAGTAGGAATGTATCTGCTGATTGTCTCAAGTGGAAATTAAGTTTTTTTAAAAATTTATTTATTTATTTATTTATTTATTTATTTATTTGAGAGAGAGACAAAAAGGGGCATGAGTGGGGGAAAGGGCAGAGGGAGAGGGAGAAGCAGATTCTCCACTGAGCAAGGAACTCCATCCCAGGACCCTGGGATCATGACCTGAGCCCAAGTCAGACGCTTAACGGACTGAGCCACCCAAGCACCCCTGGAAATAAAGTTCTTTAAGGAAATGACTGTATCTAAAAATCCCAGTAAACTCTACAAGGAGAAGCTGATTTTAGATTCTCAGAATTACCTCTCTTTCCTCAGTGCTCAGAGAACATAAATGGCCCCTCCTCCTGTAGGAGGAGGTGAGCTTGAATCAACACACTGTGGGCACCGCAGGGCCAGGGGCTCTCGACTCTGCTCTCACCTGGGATACGGATCACCATGTCTCCCGCAATGATGTCAGGGAGTGGATGTGGGGGTGGGGAGTGAGGAGAAGGAAGGAAGAAACAGATTATTCTTGTCGTGGAAACGTGGTGGAAAGAAAAGCCAGTGCATCAAATTGAAGAATGTTATGCACCAGAGCCATCATACCATTGCTAATGACATTATTTGAGGTAAGAGGATCAAAATACCCACCTCAGCCTCTGAAAGGTCTTTCAATAATCAAAACATTTTTGCTAATAGGAGTGTACTCTTAAGAAGCACATATGACCATAAACGAATGAGTTTAAGCTAAGACAGAGAATGTACTCACCATTTGTACAGAAGTGCATGAGCTCATGGATTGTAGCTAGACGTTTAGTGCTGTTCCATGGCGGGGGAAGGGGGAATTTAAGGAATTCCCACAGTGGCAACTTGGACTGCATCTCCTGCTCAATTTGAACTGGGTCAAAATTCTTTTGGTTCTGATGAAAAAGAGCAACATTACAGAAGACATTTGGATAAGCTGTCAGGTGCCTTATGCATATGGAGAAGGCAAAACCTGATACCCTTCCCTCTCATTATTTAGAAACAGGGGAAATCAATGGTAATTGGGGAAGACAAACTGTTGGTATTTTGCTAAAGGTCAAAAAAGCTTGTTCTCACTTTGCCAGAGGTTCCTGGTGCACAGAAACGATGGATTCTTCATTCGCCGTGATAAACTGCCAAAGTCTCACCTATATTCATCTCTCCCTTCTGAGGTCCCTCTCTGGCTTCCACTAGCTAGCTTTTCACATTGGTAAGGTATTTAAGGCAAATAACTTGAAGGTCTTAATGCAAATTTGGTGTACTCACTTTCAGTGCAATGGTTACGTGGACTTACATAATTGGAGAAGTTTTCTTTGCTCCTGTATGCACCTCTATTTCCTAAGGTCTCACTTGGTAAGCAGGTGTCTCTTTTGAATATTACTTTTAATCCCACTGGTAAAACTATCTAACCGCAATTTCTCCAACTGAATAATTACAAACAAGCTTTCTTGCATCACGTCTCCTCGGGCAACCCGATTATTATTACCTTTAGAGCATACTTCTTGTGGGCATGTGCATCATGATAGTCCAGTAGGAGAGGGCCTTTGGGCACTGCCTTGCTTTCGTTTTCTTCTTCAGATAAGAATATTTCATGGAGATTCTGTTCAAATTGAAATAAAGTGACTTAAAAAGAGAATCCATACTTTTTCAAAGCATGCAAGCTCTTTGGCTATCTCATGCCT
Source organism: Vulpes vulpes (assembly GCF_048418805.1). NCBI lineage: Eukaryota > Metazoa > Chordata > Mammalia > Carnivora > Canidae > Vulpes > Vulpes vulpes. The sequence goes on along the minus strand of NC_132787.1, from coordinate 56,420,526 downwards.
TCTGACCTTTTTCTCCCTCTCTGTGAGACAGAGAGAAGGCAGGATGGACACAATGTGAGCTGCGATTCTGTGGTCCAACCCATCTGCTCTGGGGGGCGGCTGTACCAGTCTAGGCGGGACAAGGTCTTCTTCAGTTGCCACAACCTGTTCAAACAAACAGGTGGGAGGAGTCAGTTTGATGGTCAGCTCTCTACTGATACATATTTCCATTGTTCTTAGTAAAGACAAGGTAGTTTCTAGCAATAACATACAGTGATTACACAAAGTGACTGTGATTACCAACATAAAAGAGGAAATGTTTATAACCAGGCATTAAAGTAGATATAATTTTAATGTATGCATTAGAATAGGTAGCATAAAACACAAATGGTAAACAGGAAAATTTACGATGAAGGACATCAAAATAACAATATAAGAAATTTTTTCCTTAATGATTTGTTCTTTCTCTTAAAGTACTCGAAACCACTCACATCTTTGGATTCAGTATTTATTGAATGCCTACATATGCCCAACACTCCATGGAGCATCTTCTCCTACATTATCTCATTTAAGCATCACAGCAACATTGTGGAGTAGATATTATCTTAATTTTATGGAGGAAGAGCTAGAGTGAGTGAAGTTAGTGACTGGTGCCAGCTGATGGCTGCTGAGTGGGAGGAACTAGGGTGAGGTCAAGTTCTCATTCTTTCTCTTCAAGAGAGTGATAGACGGTGAGATCAGTAAGGAGTAATAGTCTCCTTTATATGGGGAAACTGAGGTCTAGAAAGATTAAATGGCTGTTCAATTGTATATGGTAAATAAAAAAAGTTGAAATGTAATCAAGGTAGGCACCTAATGTATAGCTTTCTCTTCACCTTAAATCTTGTAATCATCCTCTGTGATTTCACATCCTTTTACAGGGTTTCTCAACCTTGGAACTTAAGACATTCTGAATTAGACAGTTATTTGTCATGAGTTCTGTTCTATGCAATGGAGACTGGCAGTATTCCCGGTCTCTATCCACTTAATGCCAGTATCACCTCTCCAATTGTGACAACCAAAAATATCCTGACATTGCCAAATGTCCCCTGGGGGGAAAATCAGCTACTGTTGAAAACCACTGCACTGGATGGATAACAAAATAGTCTCCCATCCTTCACCTTTTGTCAACTCTTTACTTTCAAAAGAGCCATTCATATCTCCATTCTCTATATTCGATCATCTCTTGAACCCATTCTAATCACTAAAGATCACTCAAAACTGTTCTGCCTCTGAAATGTTAAACTTTAATATCCTGCCTTAGAAAATCCTATCCCATTCCTCTTATACTTCAATTTTTTCATCCCATTATTAAACTTTTTTTTTTCAATCAAAAATGTATCTATTATTGGTTGCCTTCTATGTGTCAGGAACTGAGGTTGTCAGCTGGTGCCTAATATAGCAGGTGGTTAATAAATGTTGCTTTGAATTGAATTGAATAAAATAAGAAAGATAAATAAAATGATGATAATGCAAGCTTTATAGGGCTTTCCAGCTTTTACAAATTTATTGCTGTAATAAAACTACTGGTCTTCCAGAAACCTTATGGAGTAATGAAAAGCAACTGTGAGTGTGCTTATCTAATTGGTTAGAAAACTAAAGCAGTCAACAGACATAAAAATGTATACTGGAGATGAAAGAGATGATAGAGTCTGAACAGGACTTTAAATGAACATTTAAATATTCAGAGAGAAAAAAGAATGTGTTACTTCCCAGCAATAAGGACGAAGACAGTTCTAAAAAGAGATTGGAGAATTTATAAATTAAATACATCTATTGTTGAGAAAAAAAAACTTCAAAAGCAGATTGGACTCCACTGAGGAATGAATTATTTGGGAGTTATGCTGGAATTCCCAAAAAAGATCAAACTGATAGAAAATGTCAAAGACATGGAGGGAAAGCCAGAAGTTCCAACATCCATCTAATAAAAGGATAAATCAATAGAAAAAAATAATATTTGAGGATATATTTAATCCAGCAAATACAAATTCAGTATCTACTGTGGGTTAGGTGTGGTCATAGTGTGTTGGGCATACAGTGGTAAACAAGATTAGATTAAGTCCCGGCTTACATGGAGCATATGTTCTAGTGAGAGAGAGAAGTTAAGAGAGAAAACAAATAAGTTTTTTTAAGAAGAGCAGTTGTTCATAAGAAGCTAAAACAAAACAAAGTGAGTGATAAAGAGCACTCTGGGGATGCCTGAGTGGCTCAGCAGTTGAGCATCTGCCTTCTGCTCAGGGCGTGATCCCAGGGTCCTGGGATCGGGTCCCATACCAGGTTCCCTGCGAGGAGCCTGCTTCTCCCTCTACTTGTGTCTCTGCCTCTCTCTGTGTGTGTCTCATCAATAAATAATTAAAATCTTAAAAAAAAAAAGAGCACTCTGTGTTGTCAGCTGTTTCCTTTGGATCAGGTGGGATGAGAGTAAGGCTAAGGAATGCCAATTCCATGGGGCATTGAATGACAAGCAGTATTCACCAGGCAGACATGTGGATGCAAAACTTTATGGGAAAAGAAATTGGAGTAAAAAGCTCTAGTGTAATTTAGCAATGCAGTTGAGGAAAACCTAGAAAGCCTATATAGATGATGAGTAGTAAGAGTGTTTGTGTGTGTGTATGTGTGTGTGTGTGTGTGTGAGAGAGAGAGAGAGAGAGAGAGGCAGAAGATGAGACCAGATCAGCTCAGACCCATATTTTTAGGGTCTTCCAGTGTAAGGAATTTTTATTTTATTCAGAATGTAATCAGAAACCAGATTATAATCCTTTAGATTGCTAATGACAATGATGAAACAAAAAAAGCTGCCCCTGGACACAGCCTTGTTTTATGAATTACAAAGAGAAAACTCTAATAGCTGCCAGAGAGAGAAAACAGATTATCTACAAAGAAAAAGTATTAGATTGGCATGAGATTTCTCGGCAACATTAGAAGAAAGAAGACAACAACACAACACCATCAAAATACTTTTTCTACTCAGACTGATTAGGTTCAAAAGCGGTTTCTGACACTTACTACTTGGGACAAATTACTTAACCTTTCTATGCCTCAGTTTCCTTATTTATAAAATGGGGAACAAAAATAATTTCTCTTCATAGGGTTGTTATAAGGATTAAATGAGTTAATTTAGAACAACTATTTTCAAATACATTAAGGAGACTCACAAGAATTGACCACTTACCTCATGTCACACAGGGAGCTCAGGAAATTTAAAAACATTCTTTAACATGCAAACCATGTTTACTGACCATAATGCAATACAATTAGGAATTGACAATAAACAACAGAAATTAAAATAAAAGATTTAGAATTGAATAGATTGAAAACATCAGGATGCAGCCAAAGAAATACTCAAAAGGAAATGTATAGACTTAAGAAATGCAAAAAGCCTGAAAATAAAGTGACTTTTTGATTCAAATGAAATGCAGAATAAACTCAAAGAAATCAGAAAGAAAGAAATAATAAAGAGAAATGAAGAAATTAATTAAACAAAAAGTAGAAAGGAGTTGATCAATGAAGGAAAATGGTAATTCTTTGAAAAGACCAATACGATAGATACACCATTGACAACTATGATCAAGAAAAGAGAGGGGAGGGGCAACTGTGTGGCTCAGTCAGTTAGGTGTCAGCCTTTGGCTCAGGTCATGATCTCCAGATCCTGGGATGGAGCCCCATGTGGGGCTTCCTGCTCAGCAGAGAGTCTGCTTCTCTCTCTCTCCCTCTGCCCCTCTCCATTACTCATTCTCTCTCTCTCAAATAAATAAATAAATAAATAAATAAATAAATAAATAATATTTCTTTAAAAAAGAGAGAGGAGAAATAAATAGCATCTGTCATAGAAAAGGAGCATAAGGAGATGCCAAGGAAATTTTAAAAATGCATATAAAGTGAATAAAGAACTTTATATGATATTGAAAGCAAATACAATGGGCATGATTACTTAAAAAAAATACTAGCAACTAACTATACTTTGCTTCAAAAAGAGAAAAATCTGATTAAACCTGCAAGTATAGAAGAAATTTCGAAGTTAAAGACCATTAACCACCTATCCACCTATCTCCTCTTTCTTGTCCATTAAAATGACACCAAACACAGATAGGTGAAAGGATATGTCTACTGAAACGTCAGGGAACGTTAGATAAATTGTTCTAGAGCATAGCAAAAGAAAAGGCATTAAAGCAGATGATCAAAATAAACTTTACTTTTATCTGAAGTGTTCTATAATCTTTGTGAAGGAGAATACACTCAGGTATTATGTGTGTAGTTTAAAATAGTTAACACGAAAAGCAAAGAGAGATAAAATGACTGACTCAAGGTTACCCACCTGGGGAAAAAGTCTGGGAGTGTATCCACCTACCTGTTCCAGTATACAATGCAGTATCAGAGGCACAGAGATGAATTCTTCTGGAATTGGATTCAGCAAGTCATTGTAATACCTCATGTCTACTTCAGTTGTGAAGACAAAGGCTGCTGTAAAACATGCAATATATCACTGTTCAATTAAGATGTATTCTCCAGGGGCTCCTGGATGGCTCAATCCGTTGAGCATCTGCCTTCGGCTCAGGTCATGATCTTGGGGTCGTGGGATCAAGCCTCATTTCGGGCTCCTGGCTGCAGTTGGAAGTCTACTTCTCCCCCTTCCTCTGCCCTCCCCCCACTCATGCTCTCTCTCTCTCTCAAATAAATAAATAAAATCTTTAAGAAAAAAAGATGTGTTCTCCATTTCTTCCATCAAAATTTTATCCATAAATTTAAACTGTCACTGTGCACTAATAAAAGCAGAATGTGTAGGTGGAGGGATGTCTGAAGGCAATATGGAGGATAGTCAGTATTCCTTAAAGCACCAGCTTACGGTGTTGGTCTTCAGGTTTCATACATGCCTGATGTTGGGGCTTGTGATTCCTCATTCTGTGCTTTCTTCTTGCCAAGTGTTGGAGCAACAGGTTGTGGAGCCTATAAGTAGAAACATTTCAAAAAGAGAAATTTTTGACTGAGATTTCAGCTGAGAGATGCTTTCATCAGATGCAGGTATGATGGGGTCTGACGGGATTCTGAGATTGTATGGTTATGTTCACACCACAAAAAAATCATTGGCTAATATTAGGATCTGAGGAAGGAAAGAAGTTCATGGGTATGGGCATTTTTCAGAAGTTTTTCCTAACAGAGCCCATTTAGCAATAGCCAGGAAAGGCATGGGGAGATGAGGCACTGGTCCCTGGGTGACTCAGAATCAAACCATTCCCCCTCTTAGAGTCCTTCAGAACTTCTCCATCACCTTCAGGATACAACCCAGACTCTTTAAGTCAGCACCAAAGGACATCTGTCTCCATGCTCCAGTGGGTGTTCGTGGTGGTGTTCTTCATTTTGCACGTACTACCTAGGAGCACAGACCTACCCGGTAGTCCTGGCTTGTGCCTTAATACTTGTTTCCTTTGACCCCATGTCTTTGCCCCTTTATTGAGAATAGGGCAAAAAAGGCCCTATTCTCTGTCCCTTCCTCCACTGGGATTTCCTTGTAGGCAATTCATACGTAGCCTTCACCACATCACTTACCCGGCAGCGTGAGGCTTTCCTGACTCCTCCCTCTCCCTCGCTGTTCCTTTCCAGATCAGGTTAGGTGCCATGGTTAGCATTTCTACTGCAGCCTGAGCTGACTGTTCTCCCAGCACTCATCATGCTATGTTGAAACCACTGTTAACATGACTGCCATCCTCTTTAAAACTTAACCTCAATGAGGGGGACAGAGGATGAGTCTTGTTCGTTATTGCCAACACCTTGCCCAGGGCTAGCACACAGTAGCTGCTAAAGAGACAGCGTGATTCATTTATCAATGGCCTCTTTGTTCTAGGTGTTATTTATTGTGCGAGGGGCTGAAAGTGGCTTCTATCATCATCAACTCTGAATGTGGCAAGTAGTTAGGGAGCTTCACAAAGCCCTGATCACCTAGGTGGCCTTTAATGCTGTGTCTGGGGGGGGCCTTCTCCTTGTTCCCACCCTCACCGCTTAAATCCCTGCAAGCAGTATTTCCTTCCAACAAGTGTTTATGAAAATTTTCCTCCCTGTGTTTGACAAATACGAAAATTAATCTGTTCAGTTTATTGTTTAGCCAACTAAAGACATTCCAGAACATGCCTACCTCAGTAATTGACGTGGCTTCCAAGATAGGTTTCTCATTAACCACTTGTGGGATATTGATAAGCTGCATGCTTTCCAGATAGTGCTGATGCTGTCTCTTCCAATCCAGGGTGTCATACATCAAACAGGCAATATTTTCAAAAATGTCAGTACCCAACTCCAGCTACATGTGAGAGCATTAATGACAGTTAGTTATTAGTTTTATATTGTTGGAATCAGATGTATGGTTTCTCTCTTAGTAACTAAACCAAGCATCTCCCCAAACCACTGAACTCCAGCCATGGTGAGTGAGTCTTCATTTGTTAAACCCTTCTTGTCCATCTTGTTCACCACAATGCAGATTCTTCCCCTTGGAGGGCCATATGGCTGCCTAATACTGTGAGAATCTAATGCTTCAACTAAGTGAAAAACACCTTGTTCATTAATTTCAGCAACGTGAAATTATATATATATATATTCTGATGTCCCAATTTCTAAAACAATATATTAGAGAGGTCATTTCAATATCTCTTCTGTGCTACCATCAGAGGAAACAACCCCTATGAAATAGTTAGTTTTCTGCTTGTCTATCTAATACCCACAAGTTTTGTTATCTCTCAAGAAAATTGTAGATCAGATACCCCAATTACCTGGGCTTTTATTTCCAGAACTGGAAAAGTACTGTTATCACTAGGTCAGCCTGCCTGAAGGCAAAGAAGGGTGAAGTGAGCTCATCTTAGATCTGAAGAAGGTAGGATAAGATAGCTTCTTGTGGGGGTGGGGGGTAATGGGGGGAGTAGGGGGCAGTGAATCACAATGTGGTGGGTGTCCAGGGAGATGCCAGGCTCTGCCCATCTTCCAGGTATAGCTGCCAGGCTGGGCTTTACTTGTCTACTCTATGACTGAGTATTCCTCAGTTAAGCTCCAACTTGCTAGTCTTCGCCCAAATTCTGGCACAGAAACACATTTTTGTTTGTATTTGTAAGAAATATGGTAGGACTTCTGCCCCTTCTGATCCCTTAGCTTAACCAGTTTATTCATTTTTAAATCCAACAGCAAATCACATGCTAAAAGCCAGAAAATTATTTCAGCAACCAAGGTCTTAACTTGAGATGTTGCAGATGTCTTACATGAGCAGTTAGCACTTCTTGATGGGCATTTATTTGATGTAAAGCTTTCGTTACCTTGGTTCAGCAGAAATATAGCCTGCTTGTTTGCAGACAAAGGTACTAATGCTTTCCTTCTTCCAGAGAGGAAGAAGATTCTTTGGCTGGCTTCTGCTTTGAATGTGAGGCCATTACCAACTTACATATATAGCTGAGTATGTGACATCATGTATGCACATGATGTATTCAGTTGATTTCTACAAGAAGTAGATTTATTACTTTCATGTTTCTCCAGTGATCCAAATTTTAATGTGAACCTTGTTCTTCAGTATTAAGCCCCATGGCCTTTCTTTTTGAACCCAATTCCATTACTGAACTGTTTTCAAGGCTCTCTTTCCCCATCAGCCTCAATGTTGGGTTGTTCACTCACAAATCATACCTTATAGAGACATGCTTGGGCTCTAAAAAAAAATACTGCAGGTGGACCCAGACCACAACTCTGGCATGAAGAAGATATTCAATAAATACTTGCAAATAGGAGATCAGTGTGTCCAGCTAGGCAGCACAGCCATAAATGGCTCCCTAGATGACTGAATGTTTTTATTCCTGACCATTACTTTCGTGGACCAACTAGACATCCTCGATGTTAACTTTCTAGTTCTGAGGTCAGGAACGTTCTACCATAACTGGTATTTCTAGCTAGAGCAAGAGCAAAAGGTACTCGTTTGAGGCTGCCTTAGAATACTCTTTTTAGGGATCCCTGGGTGGCGCAGCGGTTTAGCGCCTGCCTTTGGCCCAGGGCGCGATCCTGGAGACCCGGGATCGAATCCCACGTCGGGCTCCCCGTGCATGGAGCCTGCTTCTCCCTCTGCCTATGTCTCTGCCTCTCTCTCTCTCTCTGTGACTATCATAAATAAATAAAAATTTAAAAAAAAAAAAAAGAATACTCTTTTTATGGATTCCTCTGAATTATGGCTCAGGCATTGTATGGCTGTGATCTATCTCCTGTGCCCTATTGAACCAAAATGTATGAAGATTCTTGAGATGGTGTGACATGAAACAGTAAAGAGCAGAGGGTGGTGCATTCTTTTCTGAGCTCAGGCTTAGGAGGCAGAAGAGTGAAAGACAAAGCAGGAAAGATGAAGGTATCTAGATGAGGGGGTACAAAAAGGTCAAGCCAAGGGAGATTGGAGTAACCAGTTTTGCTTAGAAGAAACTCTGCCTTCAGCTACAGCATCTTTATGCTCAGCTTCTTTTCCATGTAGAGGTCCAGGCTAATATTTATTTATACCTTACTTTTGGCAAGGTATCAGGCTTCAGTGTTCTGTTTCTACATAGTGACATCTAATTCTTTGTGTTGACAGTCTTAATAACTCAAACTGATCTGTATATTGTTACTTATTCAAATCCTGTCCATCCTTCAAGGTTCAAATCGGGGTCTCCCCCTCCTCAGAGTTTTACTTACTTCACCATGTATGCATCCACCTCAAGGTAATATAATGAGGGACTCTCATAGCGAGAAATGTTCATGCTCCAACTCCTGGACCTCAGTTTGTTGGAACTGGGGGGTCAACCAGAAAGAGACCTGGGAAGTTTTGTGTAACAGGGATGCCTGGATATCTTCCACAACATCCATGAGAAGTAGTCACTCAACCTTCTTTTAAAAAACACCCTTGTGGATCAAGCATTTGCTATTACTTTTCAATGCATCCTATTTCTTCTTTTTCTGAGTTAATAGGATATTTAGAGTGTGTTTCACATCACTGAGCACGTATAGCACCTTGGACACTGCTCCTCTGTTCCATGGTTTTGGTCATGGCTTTCTGTAAGATCCTTAATAGCAAGGACCGGTAAATGCTCTCAGAAAACACCTGTTAATTGTTGGGGTGGGGCCAAGTCACCTATTAGATAGACTTTGCAAGCCAAATATATTATATTAAAAATGCGATTTTAGCAATACAATTAAGAACCTAGAAAAACAATGTGTTGAGCTGATATATTTAAAAAAATAAAGACAATGTAATTTGAAAAACTGTAAAAATTTACTATTTTTGCAATTAACATGTAATTATTATTAATATCAAGACTCTACTGCCAAGAACATGGTTGAAGTATGAATCAAAGCCACATGCCACCAAATAAAAGAATTACCATCCTTCATCTCCATCTCCCTCTTATTCTTTGCCATTAATTCATACACTAAAAGCTAAAGAACCAGGCTATAACCATCACTGGGCATTCAGTGTTATCACTGTCTTGAAGACAAAGGAGTTTAGCACAAAGCTATGTACATAGTCAATGCTTAATGTCTGTAGAATAAATGAATATGATAAATGGAACCACATTACCACATGTCCAAACCAGGCACTCTCACAAATTCATGTACTAACCATCATCTCGCTGTCTGCCCAGTCGGAAGGAAAGTTATCTGCCTTGACCATGTATTCAAGTTGAGCAACATCAAAGAGATTTGTTTCAGGTTTCTCATTATTCAGGATTGGTTCCAGATACTTCCAGAAAATTTCAAGTTCTCTTATGGCATTCTCTTTCTTCAGTTTCTCGGCCTCTATGTCTGATTATAGCAACATTTTAATACAACAGAATGAGAATGTTGAATTTCTTCCCACTTTAAGTGGACACAGTGAGTTATACACATTGCAAGATGTCTATGCGGTAGCAGAAAAGGCAGATAAAGAAATATAATTTTGAGAAGATTTTGAACTTGATTATACAATTATGAAACCAGGGGATTTTACTTAAAATTTATGTTAAACATGAGCTTGTCCTTCCCCTTCATTTTACACTTGAGGCCCAGAAGCATTATGATAAGGCCACACATTAGAGGAGCTAAATATTTTTGATATTTCCATCACCCTTAGATTGCATCTCTGTGGGAGCAGTTTTTCTGCCATATCACTTTTTGACCATCTCATTGTGCTGGTTTCATAACTGGTTAGACATGCTGTTATTCCAGTTCTTCTTGCTACATGGCTAAAAAATGACAGGATCAATGAGATGCTTCAATTAACTTTGGTCACATTCAACTAGCTACAGGCTTCCCTGGGCACTTATGCTCTGACTATAAAATAATGACAGGTTCCCATCGAGTTACACACGAAATTTTGCCTAAAATATTTATGTGTTATTACACCTATACCTAAATTGGTTCTACTACTAAGATCTCATGATTCTATTATAAATTGTATTTTTTGGTGATTTTATTTCTATATTACTCAATAGTTTTTACAGAGAGATTATGCACTTATGGAATAAGGCTTCAATAATAAGTTATTTTTAATGTTACAACTATCCTTTGAGATAGTCAGGAGCAGCTGGGTTTGAATCTCAACTCTTTTACTTAATAGCTGTCTCTAGGCTAAGAGTCCTTTTGGTAAAATGGAAAAACAGATCTTGCTCGACTTACAATGGGGATGGGGTTATATCCCAATAAACATTGTAAATTGAACATTTGAAAGTGCATATAATACACCTAGCCTACTGAGCATTGTGCCTTAGCCTACCCTATCTTAAATGTGCTCAGAACATTCATCTTAGCCTGCAGGTGGGCAAAATCATTTAACACAAAGCCCATTTTATAATAAAGCGTTGCGTATCTCATGTAATTTATTGAATACTGTACAAAAAGTGAGAGACAGAAATGCTGTGTGGGTACAGAATGTTGTCAGTTTTCCCTTGTGATCACACGGGTGACTGGGAGCTGTCACCACCCAGAGTCACAAGTGAGGATCATACAGCATGTTGCTGGTCCAGGAAAAAAAAATCAAAATTCGAACTTTGAAGTACGGTTTCTACTTGCATGTGTATCTCTTTCACACCATCATAAAGTTGAAAAACTAAGTCTAACCATCGTGAGTTGGGGATTGTCTATAATAAAGCATACTTCGGAGGCTGGTTGTGGGAAGTACATACATTAATGCACTTAAAACCCTTAGCAGTGAGCTCAGTCCTAATAAATGATAGCTTTTATTATCATCAGTGGTAGTAATTTCTAATTTGGAACAGCAAATTTTTTTAAAATGCAGTGTTCTAGAAATTGGGATGTGGTTGTGTAGATTACAAAATGCTGCAAATGATATTATTAATAAATAACAATAAAAACAACAACGTATGGCAGAAAATCTTGGGACTTCCAGGTCACACAGGCTCACACCAAATCCCTGTCCTATTACCTAAAATATATAGTAGCTTTCAGTTCCCTTCCCACAGTGGCATCCCAGCACAATTCCCTTAAGATGAAGACCCTGTGGCCCCAAATGACTGAATGATAGTGTGGATGGGACTTTACCCCACAGCTTCCTGGTGCCCTCTGTGGTTTATCATAATAAGCCAGAAGCAAATCAGAGCAAGATTCCAAGGCTATGACCTTCCTTGGGCCATGTGGTGACCATAGTAGCATCCGGAAGAACACATTATCTACAGTTGATCTACGCAGCCCACACATTAGGTAAAAGTTATCTGTTAAATGTTCCCGAGAAACATAGATAACCAAGTCTTCTGCCCCACAGTCCAAGTTCTCTATGGCTGCACAAGGATATAAACAGAATATGATTTTAATTTGCAAAATTTACAGCACCTGGCTAGTGCAAGCAGAATAAATAGCAAATCAAAGTCTTAAAAGGATTTAATAATGAATGTATTGTATGACTGTTTTTTGGACAGAAAATTCTATTTGTACTTTACAGACAGTGGATAATATTGAAAGATTCAGTAAGCTGTGTAGCAGACTGCATACCTTCTGGCTGAAGAAGAACTTCCTGCTGTTGGCTAACTGCTGCCAGGTGTGTCTGCAGAGGTTCATAATTCTCTGAAGATATTTTAATCACGCTGCTTATGGGAATGCCAAGCTCAGTCATAATCGCTAATAGCTGAGGATTGTGGAAGCCCACAACTATAATGTAATGTTGGGCACCATCATCTGGCTCATCGTCTGGTCAAAATACCATAAAGAAGAACAGCCGTCATTTTAAAAGAGAACAGGTTGCACTCCGCCAGTTCGATGGCTACATACATTATGCATGCGTTTATAATACCTCTGGCTCGCCAATAACAGTCCAGTTGGCTGGAATGCAGTCATGTTGACTGGTTTTCATTATTACCCTTCCAGTAAGAAGGCTGTGGCCATTTTACAAAATATTAAATCACTTTTGTAAATGAGATATAGTCATAATAGAAGGACAAACATACACGGGGCCTGTGCTCATGGAAAAATGTGTGCTTGGGTTTTTATAAAGAGAAAAAGGCTTAGGCTGTAATTTTTTTTTTTTTTTTTGGTTCAATCTCTTTTGAGCAACATCTGGCTTTACTCCTGAATTACGAGTAGCTGCAGCTTTTTGTGGTATTTTATAAGTAGAGGTGTTTACAGGAGAGGGAAATATCGAATATGGACGTGCCCCCTACCAAAGTATTCTGTGTATTTACGTCAATAGGTGTGAATACTGAGTATGGGTTATGGAGCAATGATATATTTCTTGCATTAAATTTTTAAAATATATATTGTACACTTTTCTAAAATTTTTTTCACCTACTTAGTCCTGGTTACACTGTTTTATTAATGTTAAAGCATGAGTTTCTCCCAGACTGTGAGATTCAGAGAGGTAAAAACAATTGTTGTACTTTATTATTCATGCTGGATAGTACATGAAAACGTTAAATCCCACAATAGCCCATTAAATTTACAAGTAATGCAATACGTACAAACTTTTACTTTTTAAGTAATGTTTTTTCTTCTATAACTAAACAAATCTGTGTTGATATTGCCTATGGAATCCATAATATCATGGTTTCTAAGTCTTGTGGATTTAGAGCAGAGCTTGTCAGGGGAGTCCAAGTGATAAAGAATGTGAAGGCCTGCCTGCCATCGCATCTCAATGAGATGCAAATAGTAACAGGAAGCTCCATTTGGGTTCAAGTGTAGGTGGCAATGAATCATTCACAGCCTGCACAGATCAAACCAGTTTTACATCAATAATCAAAAATAAAAGGAAATTCTAGTTTCTCTAAGGAAAGCTAATAGGGATAGAAGTTGGGTCAGGTCAGGAAGCTGTGTGCTCTGTGTGAGTCCCAAATTAACTGGTCTGATTTTATCACCACCGTAATTCACTCATTACAATAATCACTTTCTAGGTTGCCTCATAATTATGTCTGACTTTTAAAAATGTCCTAAACAAGGTAGTGCTACTTGGTGGCACAATCCACTTGTTATTTCATCCTATATTTGCATTATGAAAATGTGCCCACAGCAAGATACGAGCTAAGTAAATATTTGCTGGAAACATAAATGAATTGCAAAAAGCATTATTTTTCTATGAGGGTATCATGGGTAGTATGTGATTTCTGGTTTCATAAAGAGTGAAAAGCCTGGGAAAGATTAAGCATCATTATTGAAATGATTTCTCAAGTTACTTTGTAGACTGGAAGGCAGGAAGTGAAAGGTAACCCACAGGAGGAGCATCTCACTGACCAATGTAAGGTTTAGTGTCATCCTCTTCTCCCCTTCGTTTTAACTGCGTGGTCTTTTTCACTGTTGTGTTTGTGTCAGGCTGATCCTTTCCCTTTCCTTTGGCAACCTTGGCACTTGAGGTCTTCTTCTCCTTGGGAGATTTTGCTTTCCCTTTATCCTTTTCTATCTTGAATCTATCTTCTATTATCTGGAAAGAAAGAATACTTTTTCTCCAAATCATATGGTGAACAAGCAACAGCTTTTCTGCTGTTGGGTGAATTCTTCATTTCATTCAATTGCTTGTTTACTCATTTATTTTTCATGTATTCATTCTTCAGGCCAGGATAGTGGAGATCCCAAGCTGGGCCCAAGTTGTTGGGCCAAGTTGTTATAAGGAACATCTATACATGAGGACTGAGGGATGGGTGCTAGGAGACCTTTTACACAAGTGGCTTTCTAGAAGAGAATTCATCCTAAAGGAAAGTCAAGCAGGGCCTATAAACTACCTCAGTTGTTTGGGGTGGGATGAGTGGGGGATTCTGAGTACCTCATGATGCCAAGAACTTAGTTTTTTCTTGTAGCCTAACTCTGGGGAGTCTCGGTCTCAGTCTTAGAGAGAGGTTGGGTTGTTCATTCAAAACAAAACAAAGCAAAAGTTTAAAAAATATATGATGCTGCCACTCTGGAAAACAGTATAGGGATTTCTGAAAAAACTTAAAATAGAGCTTCCCCTCAACCTCACAATTACACTACGAGATAATTATCCATAGGATATAAACAGTGATTCAAAGGGACACCTGCACCCCAATGTTTATAGCAGCAACCATGGCCAAACTATGGGAAGAGTCCAGATGTCCACTGACAGATGAATGGATAAAGATGTGGTATATATACAATGTAATATTACTCAGCCATCAGATAGAATGAAATCTTTCCATTTGCAATGAAGTGGATGGAACTAGAGGGTGTTATATTAAGCGAAATAAGTCAGTCAGAAAAAAGACAAATACATGGTTTTACTCATACGTGGAATTTAAGAAACAAAACAAATGAACATGGGGAAGGGAAGGAAAAATAAAATAAGATGAAAGTTGTGAGGGAAGTAAACTATAGGAAACACTGAACTCTAGGAAACAAACTGAGGGTTGCTGGAGGGGAGGTGGGTGGTGGGGACTGATAATTGAGTGATGGGCAAGAAGGAGGGTATGTAATGTAATGAGTACTGGCTGTTAAATGCAACTGATGAATCGCTAAATTCTACCTCTGAAACTAATTTTTAAAAGTTAAAAAAATTGAAAGAATAGGTTTCTCTAAAATCTCCTTTATTGGGATCCCTGGGTGGCGCAGCGGTTTGGCGCCTGCCTTTGGCCCAGGGCGCGATCCTGGAGACCCGGGATCGAATCCCACATCGGGCTCCCGGTGCATGGAGCCTGCTTCTCCCTCTGCCTGTGTCTCTGCCTCTCTCTCTCTCTCTCTCTGTGACTATCATAAATAAAAAAAAATAAAAAATAAAAAATAAAATAAAATCTCCTTTATAAAAGTTTTCAAAGTTTAGTATATTAACAAGTTTTAAAGGTTAATAGATTCTTTGGGGACCCTAGCACCAACAAGTTATTTTTATTATAATGCTACTTAAAACTGAATAGACATAATCAATGGTTGCTATTTGATATATTCAAAGATGAGATCAACACAAAACATCAGTGGGCAGAGCAAACTTTTTACATATTGCTCCAGAGCATATTTAGATTGCCATATACCATGTAAAGACCCAATTCTCCCACCAGTTTTTTTCTTTCCAAATAATTGCTGAAAACTTTGTGTGTCATTTCATAACATGACTACACTTGCAATGCATTTGTTGATAAATACGAATAGGTTGTGTTCATTAAAATTATGTGGTAATACTGGATCATAAGGTGGCCAAGATCCAGAATATGCTTATATTATTTGCTTTTTCCTTACTCCACACTATTGGAACAACAAAACAAAAATTATTGTAAAAACATCTGGGCTTTGTGTTTTCCTGAGATCATGAAATCAAACTTGGAAAATTCTGTTCTAGTACCTTAGAGACAAAGAGAGTAAAAGATATGTTGCTTTGGCACTCAGCTAATAGAATGTAACACAGAAGGGAAAAGAAGCATTTCTTCTACTCCATGTGAGAGAGTGGCCCATGATGAGGTGGGGGAGGCAGGGCACAGGCCAGTCTTTGGAGGTGGAGCTGCTAACAAGTTTATATGCTATTTAAAATGCAATGAGAAGACCAAAAGGAGTTTTAAGTGGAGAAGTACTATGATTTTTCAAGATAAGAAACAAGAAGACTAGTAAGGAAGCTCTCTAGTAATGGTTCGCAAAAGAAGTGAAAGAGAAGTGAAAAGAAGAAGTGAAAAGTCACTAATAGTGACTCTTTACGGAGTTAGAGAAGTTGGGGTGAGAAATGGCTTTTATGTAAGGTGAGCAGACTGACTATTCAGAGGACCATGTTAACTTTGAGATGCCCTGGAATGTCAGGAGGCAGTCAAATACACATATTCTCTCCTGAGAAGAGAGATTTAGCTGGAGTTACAAATTCAGAGATGGGACATATAGACAGTGATTGACTGGAAGAGATGAGATGCCCTGGATGAGAGTTCTCAAGATGTCAGTGGGTGAGGTCCAGTCAGGAGATGTGTTCACCATCTGATGGAATGGCCCAGTAGAGAGGGAGATGCTGAAGATATGGGGGAGACTGAAGTCCTTGAGGAGGTAAAATGGGAAAAGATCAAGAGAATGTGTCAATTTCCTTTACTAGGAGGAAAGGCCATTTCTCAGTTCAATAAGAGGAGCAAGAAGTGAGAGGTGGCTGGGTGTGGGTTCAAGAAAGAGAGAGGTTTTGATGGTGTTAAGGGAATGTTTCAATTTTTTTCAAGGGGAGGATGAGGCACAGTTACTGGCTGAGTATAGGCAGGTACAAGGTAAGAGGTTCTGAACAGAGAAGGTAACGTGAGTCACGTCAGAAAGTGGGAGGGCAAGCTTACTGAAGAAATATGGTAGAACTCTTTGCCAGTGTTGAGAGCTTATTGGAAATTTTGAGATTGTTAATTTAAAATGAAACCAGAGCACAAATCAGTGCCCCTGAGTCCAATTAGCTGGGAGGCATTGGCAAGAGTCTTGCAGGCACTCAAACAGCCACACTTGGATCATGGTAAATCCATTGAAGTGGAACACTCTCATGTAGCTCTTTGGTGGATGGCTAGCCTAGCCACAAAGAAGTCTTAACTTTGCCATCAAAAACTTCCAAAATCTTCCACAGCTATGATTTTAAATAAATCTCAGGGTGACCTTTAGGACTGAAAAGAAAAGCCATTTCAGGTTATATTGTTCTAAAGTTCACCCAAAAGAATTAACATTTATATATTCATACATGCATTCACTTATTCTATCATTCCAAAAAATACTGCTGAGTACTAAGGAGGTTTAAAACTAATTTATCCTCTTCCTGATACAACTGTATAAGGGCCCTCTAGCCCTGCTGGCTCTCCTAAGTGGGCTATGAGCACCTGTAGAGCCACATAGCTCCTATCTCTCTGGAGCCTCTTTGGCAAAGTTGGGGTTCTATAAGGGGAAGGTAACACTTCTTCTGTAAGGTTTCTTGGGACCCCAGAGAGAGCAGGGCTGAAGACAACCAAAATTTAAAATTAGCCGTAAAGTACAGCGACTTAGCTCTGTGGTACAACAGGTGCTTTCATCTTTAATTTGTTCACAAAATGCAAGCTGCAAAATGGGTAGTTTTGTTCACATTGTGTAAATTAGGACACTCCATTTGCCCTCAGGCACTCTGCCAGAGTAGAGACACAAGCGGGTTTGACCTTAAAACTTCCACTCATTTTATTTCTCTGGTCCTGCTAGGCTCAGTCTTTCCGACCATCTTTCCCAGGTCTCTGCCTTCCTTCTATGTCTTTTCCAGCTAAATCATACTATTTGCTGGCTGGTCCTTTGATTCTCCATAGCTTCACCTCCCTCACCCAGTCTTCCTGCTAAGCGGCCTCTTCTTCTCTATTTCTTTTTGCTTTTGCATTCCCCTAGCAAAGCTTGGTTGGCTGAAGAAAAGCATCTTTTAAACACATTTCCACTGACACTGAAATTATTGCTATTTATCTCCTTCCTTTAATGAAAGTGTCTTAAAAATGCCTACAAATCCTGCTTCATTTAAATGACTTTTTAAAAATTGTAATAATTATTATTATTGAAGAATGTGAAAGAATATAGAGAACTTACAAAAACCACAAGAGAAGATGAGAAAAGGAGATATTTAATGGATTCTTTTAAATTATGTTTATTCACCATTTTAACACCATTGTTGTTGTTCTCTCCACACAGTTCAGTGTTCTGCAGTTTCCATTTACAAGTGATGTTATCTTCAATTGGCAGAATTTCAAGAAGTATTATTATGTAAAGAATTTCCTAGTTAGAGCGACTAGGCATCTACTTTCCTGGTGTGGAGACATCATATTCTAAAGTTCATTATTCTAACAGAATAATGGAACCGAACAGAAGCTGATCAAAGTGCCTAGGTTATTCTGGACACCAGATCTAGGCAGAGAGGTTCCTGGTGGACTTCTGAACATGTTGCCCTCCCCATACTCTTTTCTCTCCCATGTCTTACTCTTAGTTGTGGTCCACCACTTCTATTATATCCCATCTGTTCCTCATGCCTCCAACCCTCCATACTTGAGCTGGACCAGGACAGTCCTCTCTGTCCCTGTGGTTCTTGACAAGGATGAGTGCTTAGCCACTAGAATCCTACTTTGGCCAAAAAGTGAAACAGCCTTTTCTATCAAGCCCTAATCATAGCAAAATCACCTCCTGTCTTCTTCCCTTCCCTCTCTTCTCTTGTATCCTGAATAAGCTCTTCCCCCCTATGAGCTCTATGTCTTGAGATTTGGAAATGGGGGGTTGCAGGGAGTGAACCAGATTAGCAGAGCACTCACCAAGGTTGACCCCTTCCTAGATCATAAGCTAAAATTTGTTCATACCAACTTTTCTTCTGGCTTTTCTTGCTTCTGGGTAGTGCAGCATGTATGTTCCCATTCTAGAGTCATCTTAACTTAGAGGGATCTTGCCAATTCAAGACGAAAATTTAGGAGGGATATATACAAAAGACTTCTCTTTCCACCATGTTTGGGGAAGGTATGTTCCCCAGCATATGAAGGCAGAGTCAAGTTCGTTACAGAGTACATTTTCTTTAAAATACGGTATATACAAAAAGCATCTGGATGCCCCCTACTGTGAGAAGGCTGTGGATAGGCACAGAAATTTCTTACACAGTCAAACTATATAGCAGATGTGGGGCTCTCGTTTTAGTCACAACCAAATGAAGTATTAGCATGTCACATACTTAATTGAGGATCAAGTGACACTTGCCTAGAATCCTCAGTCTTGTTATTCTCACTCTTTCAAAGGGAAAATTACAAAATTCTCCCTTTCTCTAATAAGGCAGCCTAGTTATCGGACACTTCAAAATATTTTAGATTGTATTTTATTTTCTAACTGGCTCTTGATGTCAAAATTCAAATGCCTTCAAAAATCTTGACAGGTGTTTGTTATCACAATAAAAGGGAAGCAAATAGTAAAAGTCAATGAAACTGCTGGCTAATAGCTCTACTTCATCTTATTCTTAAAGATAACAGCACATCCACCTAGTTATGTAGTACTTTGTAATTTCACATATGTTCTTTCATAAGATTCCCACAATCATATTATTAAGGATTAGGATAAGAGAACATGTTCAAGTTACTCCATTATTATGTGGCTTGTGAGAAACTAGGTCTGTCTTCTGAATGCTACGTTAGGTCTCTTTCAGGACATCACTCTGAGTCACAAATGATCTATTAGTCACAGATGATAAAAGGACAATAGATAGGCTGAAAGAAATGCATGCATCAAACACGTTTGAGAGACAGCAGATCAAACAATATTAAACAGATTTATTTTGGTGAAACTCCTCCATCTTTAATAAGCTAATGCGCTGTTAAATCTCCAAGAGTCATGCATAATACACAGTGGTTTCCAAGTTCATTTGACCGGGGTGGGAGTGGGGCTGCAGTTAATGAAGAACTGGGTCTAAATGCTTCTAGAACCTACTTTGAAAACACAGGTTATGGGAACATTTTGAGGCCCCATTAATCCATTTCTATAAACCAATGCTAGGGAAATGATCCAAAATATAAAGAATTCTATACTAGGTGTTGATCACAACATCGCTTGTTGTAAAAAAATATGGAAATAACTGAATGTTTAACAATAGAGGAATGGTTAAGACAATTATGGTAGTCATAGAATATCCTACAACCAATAATAATGATAGATGTGGATGCTGAGGTAATGAGTAAAATCAGGATATATTTTAATTTACAGGGATTATGTAAGAAGTTCACAGAAAGAAGCAAAGATATCAGAATGTTAACATTAATTGTAATAGCATTGTGGCATTATGAACGTGTTGTTTTTCCTTTTCTATATTTTCTATTTATTCTGTCCCTTCTGCTCTCCTCCCTGCTTCCCTGCCGAACAGAAAATACAATGCATGGGGTTGAGTTAGGAGCTTGCTCTTCTAGACAGCTGCTTTTGTGTAGAAAATGTAAGTCTAGGAATATTGTGGGTTCACTTGACCAAATGATGCAATCTTCAGAACCCTGCGAACATCCAGAGGTGCCATATTGCCATCTCCAGGTGCCATTCCTAATCTACAGAATCACAACGTGGCCCTGACTGTGGTTGGTGATGGTGAGGTAGGTCTGATGTCTATCTGATGTCTCTCTTCTGCAGGATTCTATGTGATTCAGAGGCTTTAGCAGTGCATCAGCCAGTGTTGTTTTACCTCAACACCCAGAAGGTCAGGGAGAGGGGTGTGGATGTTCAGAATAATCTCAGGGAAGTCTAGTTCTAAGAAAGAGATATTCCCAAAGACCTGGTGATTTCTGGGCAGGAGGACAGGACCAGAAATGAAGCCAGAATTCCCCCTGGGAACCGGTGGTTGCTTAGCTCTGTGGACTCTTCTTTGGAAAGCTTTGTTCCTTTTCTTGACTTGTCCCCACACTTTACCTCAGGATGTTGTATGCAGTGTAATTAGTGGGACCAGATGGCTGATGGTAGATTACTGAGCACAACCATGGCTCCTACAGAGAAACATCTCTGGGCAAGCACTCTATTGATTGCGAGCCAAGAGTGCCATTCTGCATAATTATTGCGGCACATTCAGAAAGCGTCTGTACAGTGGCTAGGAACATGATCTTTAGTGTCTGACAATTTTGGATCTGATTCCCAGCTACACCTCTGAGTAGCTATATAACCTTGGGAAAGTTACTTAACTTTTTACACCTTTAGTTTCCCCATCTGCAAATCAAGAAAAATACTCTGTACCTCATAAAGTCATTTAAAAGATTAAACGATCTAACATGTGTAAAGATCTTAGTATAATGTCAGAGAGTCAATAAGGTAGCAAAAAAATATTATCCTTAGCTGTTGTAACCATAGCTATTTGTATTTAAAAATGCCACTCTATTTTAAATATGCGTGTTTTATTACATTTGTTTCCTAAAGTCTGTAAAAATTCTCATTAACTAAAAGCATCCCAATTAGGAAAATGCTTCTGTTCTACAGATCAGTTAGCCAGGGAGTCATTTATTATTTACCCTGAATCGCTGAATTTTGTAGCTCTTTAGATCCAATGGTTTTGTTGGTAGTATCCTCATTTTGATAATCCAGCTTCAAAGAATTCCAGCTAGTTAGTGAGGCAAGTTATTCCTTTCCTGAAACCACACGGGTCCCTCTAAACTGAGTTCCTGCTCTTCCTCTGTTTGATTTCTGAAAATAGTTTTTGAAGATTTTAACCACAACTGAATCAAAACTAACCAGCCTGTAATTTCCTGGTATGTCCCTATGGCCTTTCTTTTAAAACAAAACACACACACAAATGGCATTACATTGGCTGGTTTCCAGTATTTTGGGGTTTCAACTGAAGTAAGCTGTAAAATGTCTGTGAAAGTTACCCTAATTTTTCTTCCTCCCTCCTATGGAGCAGGCTCTGTGCTGTTTGTGGCTTCATCATGATGCCTTATCACATTTAGGTGCTTTTAACTTGGGGTTGTTTGAAGAAAAGTTTACCGATTCAGCATAGTTCTGACTGCAGATTTCCTTCTCTCCAATTGGAAAATAAAGCAACACATACTAAATATATAAGCCAGAAAGAGACAGAACTGTTCTGCTTTTACATAAAAGATAGGCTTAAAATAGCCAAGAAAATATGGACTGGTTATTTGAATTCACAAATTAAAAGCAAGGGAGAATATATCTGGATCTCTTCCTAAAACCTATGCAAATTTTCTGAAATGTACTCAGGGGCACAGGAAGACTAGATTTAGTTTGGCTGATTATTGAAATGGTTAATTTTTTTTTGTATTATAGCCATTTTTTAATCTTTTTTGGATGATTCGTTCCTTTTAGCTGAATTCTCAATGTATTTTAAATATATACACAGTAAAGTGTTTTGGTTTTAAATAAAAGTTTATAATCAACACAGAATTTGAACTGAAACAGAAGTAAAAATGTGAACAATGCTGTAATATTCAGATAATGATTACATCAAAAATGGATCAGAATAGAAACTAATAATTTATTTTAAAATTATAATGAACATTATGAAAATATGTGTGCCAGGTATGTCGTTTCTCTAAATACTTGTTTCAATAAATATTTAAGTTAATAATTAACAACAGGGCAGCCCCGGTGGCTCAGTGGTTTAGCGCCGCCTTCAGCCCAGGGCCTGATCCTGGAGATGGGGGATCGAGTCCCACATCAGGCTCCCTGCATGGACAGAATAAATAGTCCGTATTGACTCTCTGGCATTATACTAAGACATCTCATGAATAGATACATAAAATTTAAAAAATAATAATAATTAACAACAGATTGACAATGATAGAACTAAAAATGCAGAGTAAATGTTGAGATAATAATATGTGCAAGGAAAAGTCATTTCTAAAGAAAACACACTCATTCAGATTTTAAGATATAACAAAATCTTAATTTGGGATCAACCTTATCAGAGAGTTATTCAGAATTTCTGAAATTCTAAAGTATATTTATAGCAATACAATATGTTTCCTTCACGATACATATATTTGGAGGTAACCAAAAAGGAGTTCCCAAATAGATCAGAGATTTAAAAGTTTTTCAATTTAATTGCAATTAGAGGCAGGCATTTGCCTTTCAGAAATTCATGTGCTAAAAGCCTTCGAAACTATTCCTCTAAAAAAATATCTTCTCCCATATTCTTTTTTATAATGTTAATTAGCCAGCAAACGTTCTTCATGGACAAAACAAATGAAATGGTAAGCATAGACTACACTAAAGTGCTACAGATTATTAAAATCAATGGAATCTAAAATGATGAGATTTTTACTGTACTTGGCAATTGGAACTATATTATTCACCACTTACTTTTCTTTTTCACCACTTATTTTTAAGAAGAATTTTGGTTGATTAAAACAGGATTGTATGTTTATATAATGATCTATTTGTTTCACCGGGGGTAAAGGACAGGGGCCTAAAAATATTAGTTAATTTTGTCCACATCTTCTGCCCAGTATTTTGGGTAATTACCTGCTATGGATAATTTTTAAGCATTCATTTTTAAAAAGTACAACTCTGAAAATTCAACATAGGAGGTACAAAACACAATTCGGGATGCAAGGTTGTAAGCAACATAATTAGCATTTGAAAGGAAACATCTCCATACGTGTCAGGTTACTGTTAAAAAGCTGAAGAGATAGTCATTCCCCTTGTAGGAATCTCAGGATCCCATTCTGGGTTCCGGAAAGAGGAAGAAACTGGGTCAAGTCCTCTTTTCTTTTTTTCACATTTCTAATCCACAGCACGGGTCAGTTTTCCATACTTTGTACTTGTTTTACTTTCTGCCAAACTCACCGGCTGACAAGCATTAACCTCAATTGTTCTAACTGACTGGTTGGGTGGTGTTGTTGAAATGAACAGAGATTATATCATCCCTCCAACAACTCTCTTCATCTTGCCTTTACCAAGAGTGTTTTCTGGAGAGTACTCCCTTCCAATCAGTTTTCATCAATTTATTTAGCACTTACTCGTATGGCTGCAACTGAGAGATTTGGGGCTGGTGTTTTGGGAACCCAATCTAAGGAAGACATTGAATCAGACTATATAATTGTTGGCTCCTGATTGCTCAGAGCTCTCTTAGGCATCTATTACATTTATATATATGTGTGTGAACACACACACTTACACACACGCCTAAAATTCAAGCCCCAATTCCTTTGGACTTTTAAATTTTCAAAAAATAAACTAGGATTATTTCCATATCTTCAGAATCTCATACCTGTATTATTATAGTTCACATTTCAAAGAAAAGCCGAGCAAAATCACTGCAGAAGTATTTTTATATTGTCGCTAGCTTTAAAAATTTCTCTTGAGCTGCCAGCATATTCCATGTACTGGAACTTAACATTTGTGAACTGAAATCTAAAACTTACTCCAATTATAAACAATCGCTGACTTAAAATAGGTGGCAAACAAGTAAACTGATACTCTGTGGCATGTATATTTGTAGGTGGAGTGGGAAAGCACAGAGCAAACAGAAGGCGAAGAGATTTTCACAGGACTCACAGTCTACTTTTTGTAATTCAGATTCCCATGTGACATCGGAATTTTAAAAGGCAAGAAAAGATATTTCTATACTAGTTTCACATTTTCCAATTTTTCTTCTGCCAAGTCTTAATGTCCCCGAGTATTTCTTAAGGTACAAATCTCCTGCATATGATGAAAAGAGCTTCGATAGTTGGAAAACTAGACCATCATTTGTGTTCGTATGAGTAGAATTTTCCCGGGAACAATACATGCCACCCTAATAAGATGCTACGTGGGGAATCTCTTTGAAAAACATAAAGTCCTCTATGGCAAATATAAGGTGGCATTATTATTTTGTCCTACAATTATCCTGTCAAGAGTCCAACTCAAAAGGAAACCTAGATTTGAGGGTTGTGCGAAGGTGAGGAAGATATTACTGGAACATTTTCCCTTTTCTCTTCTTCCACGAACTGATTTTTGCCTCTTTTACTTTGGGGCATAAGGAAACAGCCTACATGTAAATTCACTTCATACATACATGTGTACACACACACATACACAGACACACACATGTTACATATGTACGTACAGAGGCATTTGGCTTTCCAAAAACGTTTCAGCATGATTGGGAAAATAAGAAAAACCTCTCTTATTTCGAGTGATGATAATAACAAATGGATTTGAACCTGGCATTATTCTGCTAAAGGTATTTTACACTGTTTTTTTTTTTCCAGATGAAAATATGAATCTTTGGAAGACACACAGATTGATTTCTATCGGCAAATGAAAAGTCTACATGTGAAGAAATAATCAGGCGTACGATATGGGAGTAGAGGTGATGGATTGCTGCTGAAATATTCAGATTATTATGAAGGTACAGATGTAGCCTGCTAGTTTAATAGCAACTCCTACTGAATATCAGATAAAATATTTTAAATAGTTAGAGCCTGACTTTGCAGGTTTTTTCACATTACATTTACTTCGCCTGACTGTGTCTCTCCTCGATTCCATTCTTTACTACTAGCATATAAATAGACTACTATGAAAAAACCTCAGGCACATGCTCTGACTGTTGTTCTATTTCTGCAGGTGGGAATTTATTTTTAATAGGTCGGCCTTTGAGAAAGCAGAATTCCTCCAATGGATCTATGGTGGGCCTTTTGCTGAGCGTGCCAGGTAACACTTAGTGGAAGGTTTATGATGGGAGGAAATGCTCCGCGTTCTCTTTAGAAGACCCACCACCATACAGTACCTTCTTTTCATTTTCCCGTCGCTGCTGGTCCTTGATTTTAATCTGGAGAAGCTGAAATTTCAAGAGTTTCCCTATCAGTGGTAGGGTTAGTTTCTCTCCGCTGTCCATAATTGCCTTTGCTGCCATTATCACCTACGAAGAAACACAGTTAATAGGGAAAGTGGCGTTTTATGACTGTTGGATCAGTCTGGCGGTGATGAAAAGATGAAATGGTATTTTGGTTTTGTAATATTTGTCTTGTTGCGAAGGTGCCTCACTGCTGGCCCCAAAGAGAGAAAAATGCCACACTGCCATAGAGAGGAGCATTTATCTTCTGCTTTGTAGAAACTGGGTTGTTTGAAAAGGAACTTGTTTTCCCAAGGAGGCAGCGAGTGCTTGCCGCAGTGGTGCTGGACCCAGACCGCCAGCACAGGGGTAGAGCAAAGACACGCCAGGCTCCCTTTCGCGTGACTGATGGGTCAGTTTCGTGCTACAGAAAGTCTATTGTTTGGCGTAGGCAATAGTCTAAACTGTCAAACTTTGACTTATTACCACATTATAAATTAAATAGGGTTTTATAATAATGGAAATACCTAGGTTAGCGATCTTTTATTTCTTGGTGACCAAATTCAAACGCAAGATAAAAACTGCTTGACACAGAGGCGCCCTAGGAGCGTTTCCCCCCACCACCCCCTCGCAATTTAATGTTGATCCTGTTGGTATGCAGCCTAATTGGGGTGAAATGAGGTTATTGAGTTTTCTTTGGGTGACGACAGCCGCTAGGAACATACAGCTGTATTGTCCAGATGTGTGGCACTGACAGCCTGTTTTATGACTGCGCTTTTTACAGCTTGTTTCCCCTAAATTTCACACAACTCTCTAACATCTGGGCCCTTTTCCTTGGAGCCCTATAACCACTTTATTTACTGCAAAAAAATAAAATCATGTAAAATATGCCATAAAAGGTTGTTACGTGTTTCTCTTTACTTGTGTTGTCTCCCTAATAAAGTTCACCTCTGCCGGAAGCACTGTCACAAAAGTAATCTGGTCAAAGTATTTTTCGACTTTTGTTTTTAAGCAAAGCATTACGATTTATTTATAACCCCGAGATGAATTAGGTGTTGCTAAAATGTTCTGACATGTTGCTTTTCTCCCCCCTTGGAGCAATTACTCCTCCCGGCGCATATGGTGTCAATTTGAGACTCTGCCTCAGACAATGACTGCGCGCTCCGCATCTCATCGAGCTGCGTCTTGTCTGAGGTTCACACCGGCCCTTGGTCAGGGCTTTCCCGGCCGATCCGGTTCCTGAGGACTTTCCGCTTTGCCAAAGGAAATAGCGGAAAGAAGGGGAGATGGCTATTTTGCTTCTCACTGCGGAAGGCCCTGTGGATTATTCTCTGCCAAAATGAAACGGGACCTCTCAGAGACCGTACTGCACCGCACAAGGGGAAGGGCCGGGGAAAGGGCTCCTTTAGAGCTGCTGTTTCTGAAACCAGAGGAACAAACCCAGTGTCGGAAAGCCGTGTGTGTGTCTAAGCAAACACCCTCCACGGAACAGAGTGCTCTGCCTTTTATGGCAGCTCTGCTCCTGCTACCATGATTTAGGGAAAGGGACCTGATGGCTGTGATTTCTGGGAGCAGGAAAGCCTAAGGGTACACCTGCAGAGCCTCACCATTTAATGATGGCCAGATTCGGGAGAGAAGCGGACAGACGGTCACACGTTTACTGTAAAATGAAAACTATCCAATTGGGCCCAACCCCAAGGGTAGACGTGTTTGGTTGGAAATGACATTTTTCAATAGCAGTTAAACAGTGTGCTGACAATCAGGCTGTTTGGTGACATCTGGTTCAAAATATACAAGTTTGGGTTTTAAGAAAGTCACAGCAGTCTAGTATGGGGCGTTTCCCAGTAATACAAATATAATGACAGCGTTGAAGGGAAGTCAACACTGGGCTAGGTTACCCAAGAGTGGTATGGAGTCTCTTTGATGACCTGTGAACACAGGATGTTTACCTATGTCTGGGATGGTTTGGGTGAAGCCTGCCTGGCGTCATGGTGATGGATGGGATGTCTCTGGAACTGCTTTCTAATCCCATGTCTCTGTGAGTCTATGAATGTTACCTCACTGTGTTAAAATGTATTCAAAGTTCACAACAAAATGTCCTGAGAGAAAGGTATTTTGCAGGCCATAAAAGTTATTTCTGGTCTATCTGAAACTGCACAGAGGGGGTTTTAAAACAGAAATCTGGCATGGCATCAACATAACAGTGGTATCTTACGAATGGGGAGGTTAGTGATGAGAAGTGTCACTGGAATTGCTGGGTACCCGTGTTCTTCTGATGCACGGACACACAGTGAGTAAGAGAAGTGGCAGGGCAAGGCGGCATTGAGCAGGGCCTGATGGATGCTCTCTCCTCCCTGAACAGCCCTGGGGCAGCCCATGCAGAGGCAGGCTCTGTGCCAACAAGGCACAGCAGTGCATGTGACACCATGGGCAGGGGCAGAAACCAGGCATGCCTGTCCTTCTCCAGGGCTGCTCAGGGATACTTGACTCCCACACGTGCCATTTTCCCTGTGTGCTTCCCGCAAAAGGGAACGACTACGACGGTGTGAATCCTTGGGACAATTA
Organism: Vulpes vulpes; assembly: GCF_048418805.1. Lineage (NCBI taxonomy): Eukaryota > Metazoa > Chordata > Mammalia > Carnivora > Canidae > Vulpes > Vulpes vulpes. Next base: position 56,392,334 of record NC_132787.1, on the reverse strand, counting down.
ACAAAAGTGAAAGTCTCTGCTGAACTCAAAATCTGAGACTGAAAATGTTTATGGTGTGTGGGTCACCCCCAGGAGACCCAGAGAAAGAAAGATGTTTACAAATTAATTTCTACTGGAAAGTCTTTCTTTTCACACTCCATAATTCACAATTCTACCCCCTTGAGAGTCAGTGGTTTGGTCTTAGATGAAAAGCAAGTCCTTAGAGGGCCTTTGTTCCAGGATGAGTCTTTGAGGGAAGAAGAAAAAACTGCATTTTTTTAAGGGGAGATGCCACTCTTCACAGAACATTCCAGAGAGACTGTCCTTCCTCACTGCACCTGAAGTAATTAACATAATAATCAAACCTTCAACCTTCCATCATAAAGACTACTCATCCGGTATCTAGCTGATGTGCGTGTCTAGGGAGACAGGCTGGCAAGGGTGGTAGGTATTGGGACGATAAGGGATACAAGAGAAAATGGGAGCAATGAACTGGTCGGGGTTGTGGAATAATCAGACAAAAACTGGAACTTCTGGAATGAAGCAGAAAAACAGTCTGAAGTGTGTTAAAACCTGAGTACTCATCAAGCCAAAATACCAAATAAATGAACCTGGCATGAGCCAGAAACTTAAAAACAAGTATGGGCAAAGGAGACTCATTAAAATGGAGTAAAACTGTTGACAGGTGAGGCCTGTATGTGTCTCCTGGACCTATTCAGGCCAGGCCTTGGGGCCTGCCAGGGCTGGGGGGAAGTCCAGGCCAACCTAACAGAGGTGTTTGGTTCTGGAAAAGACTGGTATAAGAGGAAACTTAGCTTGGGAGTGTGGCTGAGGAAATAAGACACAACTGCATTTTCCCAACTGTGAATATCTTATTTTGAGGGTAGATGCCCTTTGTCTGTTAGAAAATTCGTGATTCTGAACATATTAAGAAATAAAAACATTTCCATCTTTATCACTGACTGGGCTCAAAGATTTATGTCATATTTACTAATGAGCTGATCCAACGAAAATATATCAAATGAGCCAAATTCTTTCCTTGCCTGGGGATCAGGCCCACCCACAGACACTAGTGCCCTCCCTTCCCCTCTTCCCACCCTCCTCTCTGTGTTTCCTCCCATGTTAGCAGTAAGCACAGCATCTGCCTGGACGACAGGACTGCTGCACAGATTCCCAAGGAGTCCAAATGTATGCATGTGTCCAAGTGTGTAGACAGGTACACATGCAAACATACATGCATATGCGACAGATGATGGGTAGATAGATAGATGACAGACACGACTCCATGAGGCCTGTTGCCTGGTTCCCTGTTGAGTTTACAAGGAGGCATATGGAGCAGCTTGAATCATTGCCTAACTTGGTCATCATGCTCAATGCAGGTGAGTTCTGAGGAAGGGTAAAGGTTTTGGATCTGCGTTTCTCCTGCCTGCAGCAGGCCACAGAAAAAGGTAGTGGAGGGGAGGGAAAAGTGTGGTTGTGAGGGGCAGAGGAGGGTGGGGTGATGGGAGAGGAATAGGCAGAGGGAAGACATCCCTCCAGAAAGTCCAAGTGGCCACCAGTTCTCCTAAAAAAAAAACCTTTACGTTTCAGGGCCCTCCTTGGGGGTCCATGATGTTTGTTACAGCAGCAGAAATAATGCCCAGGGTATGACTCCATATTACACCTATTGTCCTTGAGTCAATGACTTAGGATTGGTTTGGATATGTGAAGACCCTGGTGAACAGGAGCAAAACCCATTACCTTGACTCAGTCCAACTAGCACAGGACTGAGCAAACAGGTTTTTGACACAGAGGAGATCTAACTCTTGTAGGTATGTATGTATTCTTTCATTCCTTTGGTGTCACATTGTTTCAAGTAGCTCATTTCCTTTATATATAACTGATTATGTGCAATAGCTCATCATCACTGTAAAAAGTCCAAACAGTACCAGAAGGATATACGATGAAAAGAAAATGCTTCCTCAACCTGCTCCACCATTCTCTCTCTTTCCAGAAGGAAATCCTTGTGTATCCTTTGTAATTTCCTATACATAAATAAACATACATACATATATCCTATATGTTTTAATAGAATTAGGATCACGCTTTTGCATGGTCGAATGGCTAGTATTTTTACATACAAAGTTCTGGGACAGCTTTCTGTGCTGACATGTATTGCTTAAATTATATTCATAGTCTCCTATTTTATGGACATTTGGGCATTTATTTTACCAGTTTCCTAATGACGGACATTTTGGCAATTTCAGGTTTTTTCTTCTATTAAAGTGCATGTGTATTTTAAATATTTATGGCTCCTTCCAAATTGACATTTGAAAAGTTCATAGCATTCTTATTCCCTTCACCACTCTGTGAAGGGATGTGTTTCCTCAACCCCTCATTAATACTGAGTATTCTGTAGCCTTTCTATCTTTGTTGAGACCAATGCTGATAGATCTTTCTATGATGATGGAAATATTCTATGCGTTGTATAGTATAGTAGCCACCAGCCATGTGTGGTTATTGAACACTTGAATATTGTTAGTCTGACTGGGGAACTGAATTTTTATTTTATCTTTTAGGTGATTAAAATTAAAATTTAAATAGCCACATGTAGCTAGTGGCTACTGTTTTTGGTCAGAACAGGTCTGTGTGATAGCAAAAGGTGGGGGGAAATAGTATCTCATTTAAAATTATGTTTCTTTAATCATCTCATCATTCTGTCCCTTTATTTTACCCCACGACTGAAAGGAAAGATGGCCTATCTGGCACCATCTTTGCAAATTTTATTCATTTAGGCAAATGCTTCAACACATTTAGTAAATAATAGTGGTGTGCTCAGATTTACATGCTGCTCAGGGTAGAAAGGTAATGGAAATCTATGACTCCCAGGTATTTGACTCTAAGGTATTTGTTTCTGGCCACTCCGGAAGCTGGCCCTGGTAAGGTGAGGATGATTAGGGCTGCCATGGGGCAAAAATGGGAAAGATCTAGTTTGATTCTGCCTTCTTTGTATTACCCTTTTCTACTGTATTCCTCCTCCTTCTAAGTACCTGATGCCCTTCTGCTTTCCAAATCCCTCTTGCTACTAAAATAGAAAAGCTTTCACTTGGCAACGCACTTTCAATGAAGCTCATTCATACCAGGGAATGTGCTGTATTTTATGATTTTATCCCTTAGTTACAGGATGAAAGGGACTAGAAAGTGTGAAATAATTGCAAACAATAAGTAATAGGTGTGGCTGTTTAGAATTTAGGGTGGGAAGTGGCTGTTCCCGCTGACTGGAAAGCTTGCAGTGCCTCAGGCTGGCTGCAAGGTAAATGTGGTTTCTGTATTCCTGGTGCTCTGCTGGGGGGCCTGGAGTGGCAGCAGCACTGAGGCCTTGACAGGTTTCCCAGGCACCCGCCCTCGGGTTTCACTTCTTGGAGCTGCTGTTAGATTCCAGGACTGGGTCTCACAGAGGAAAGAATCTGAAGGGAAATTGGAAATCTCCCTCCCATCAGGGTTGGAGGAGCATCAGAGAGGGTGACTGAATGCGTGGTTGGGGCAGAAAAAGAGTAAGGTGGCAGCTGGTTACCAGGAAGTACAATAAAGACAAATAAAACTGCTCCAGGAATGAGACCCTGGGACTAGTCTGTGTGTGTGTGTGTGTGTGTGTGTGTGTGTGAGCACACATGTGTCTGTGCACACACGTGTCTGCGTGCATGTGTGCACAAGACTATGTGTGTTTATGGGCACAGCTGCTGTAGGGATGATAAGGATTATTAAGATACTGTGTATCTAAAAACAGTGTCAAAACTGAGATAGTGGAGATTAAAGAATTAGTAAGAAAGGAAAATACTAACACTTTGGCACTTTAAAAAGAAATACTGTGGACTATTTTCCATTTCTATCTAATTATCCTACATAACACAAGGTATTGTGTTTATCATTAAACACGTCAGATTAAGTAAGTATAATTTATTCATCAAAGTTGACCATGTTACTGTATGTGCCATCTTCAAAATCTGCTTAGGGGAGCATCAGTATTTGCTTCTGCATCCTGTTTTAATCTTTTTTGTTATATCTGCTTATCACATTAAAAAGTCAGAGGAAATATTGCCCTAGAGTGTGAGAGAGCATGTGTGTGCCTGTTTGCATGTCTGTGTGTGTGTATGTGTGTGTTTTACAAAACTTCCAGTGTTTAGTTGGGCCTGATTCTGCATCTCTGATGGAAAGGATTGAGCAGAGGATTTGCAAATGACTAAAAAGGCCCACTTATTTGGAGGTGCCCTCACATGAAACAATCCTATTGGGAATTTTAGCTCTTGTGCTAAAAGGGCTGAGGAACCAGCTGCTGAAGTTATCATAACTTATGTGCAGCATAATGAGAAAGCCCAGGCTGTGTGTGCATTCCGGGCTTCTCAGATACCACTGGGTGGCCTTGGGCAAGTCACTGAATTCCCTTTAACCTCAGCTTTTTAATCTACAGCAGGGTTTCTCAATAGTGGCACGACTGACACTTGGAGCCAAATAAGTCTTTATCGTGGGAGGTTTTCCGGAGCCTTGCAGGATGTTTTTGGGCAACCCTGCCTTCTACCCAGCCATGACAACCAGTGGTCTCTCCGGACATTGCTAAGTTCAACAAAATTGTCCTTGGTTGAGAACCACTGATTTATAGAAATAGAATCCAATTGGAATTGAATGAAATAACGCATAAAACAGCAAAGCATGGTAAATACACACACACGGAAAACCCTCAGCTCTTAAAAATAAATAAGCTCTTAAACAAATAAATAAATAAATAAATAGAATCAGCTCTTACTGTGATTATGCTCATCTCCAGGGGGAAAAAAAGGAATTTTTGAAGGCTTTATGCCCAGGTTGGGAAAAAGAATAAGAATGGGGTGAAGCACATTTAGGGGGCAGACAGTGACTGAAATTTATTATCAGCTGGTGATAACCTGGCTTCTCTTTTCATTTAACCCTTTCTCTGCTTCGATGAAAACAAATCAAGATCCATTTAGGGAAAGTAGAGATAAAGAGAAGTGTGAAAACATGATTTGCTATGGCCCAGCATGTAGTGGCAGACGGGAGAGAAGGAGGAAGGTTGCTGTTCTTAATTTCTCCTAAAATGTGGGCTAGAGGAATCATATGAAGAGCGTTCTGCAGTCCCACTGCCCTGTTTCTTGCTCCCTCCATTCCCCTCCCTCCTCCATTCCTTCTGCTGTTGCTGAGCGCCCAGCTATATTGCAGTCCCTGCATTACTTGATCCTCTACATGTCTGGTCTACCCAATTCACATTCTTTAAGTAATGAATAATTTCCAATGAGACATAATTGGAAAAACAGCTGGAAGGGTAAGTGTTGCAGGGAGAGGAGGTGGTGGAGAGAGACAGAAAGAGAGGAAAGGGAAAGAATAGGAATGCCTGAAACATATTTTCTCACTTGGAGCAGAGGAAAAGAAAAATAATCGAGCAATATTAAGCTGTCCATACATAGGTTTAAAGGTGACGGAATCGGTAGGCTCTGTGTGGATCACACTGCCTGTCTAATGCAAATGGAACGTTATGAAGGTGCTCAGACCACAGCTTGGTGAGAAGTTCATAATGATGATAAATATCCATAGCAGGTGACTCCCAGATCATTTTCAGCTGTCCATAATTAAACTGGTATCCATCTCTCGACAATGTCAGGGTTGTAAAATAATTCCAGTCATTGGACCCCTTACATCTGTGCTGAAATGAAATAATATTTGGCAGTAACAAGAAGTCACTGAAACTAAATAAACAACTCCTTTCAAGACTACATAAAAGTCGGTAACATAATAACATTTGACAGGGATTAAGACTTCTTTGGGGCTGTAAGGAAGTTTCAGGAGCAGCAATAACAAATACACAGAAGGTGGAACAGATCTCTGCTTTCACAGGCATGTAGCATTTGAAAAGTGATGGATGTCCCAAAGGAGATGTGCATTTCAAACATCTAATAACACACATGTCAAAAAGCCTGTGACTCTATTCTAGAAACGTTTGTTGGGATTAGTCTTCCAAAGAAGTATAATGCAAAGCTTCCCTCTTTTTATTAAGGAACGTTTTGGTTTTTGCATTTTTACAAAACACCTAAAGGCACATGAAGCTGCATGTGATAAAATATGGGAGAATTATATAGAAAGTTCAGATATGCCTTAGCTTTAGGTGTGTATTAGTAACACATGGTCCATAATGGTGGCAATCTTTTTTCTTTTTTTTTGTCGATCAGGATCTTTTCCTAGTTCCTAAATGCTCCCACCCCTCTGAAGTCATCCTTGGTTCCTACAGCTTGAAATGAAAGCTACAACTGAAAAATCCTACAATGATTTTTTGTCTTTCCTCGGTGGGTTAGCTGTCTTGTACAGGAATTATTGGCATCCAGGACTTGTCTCCTCTAGATGCTCAGAGGTCAGATCCTTATCCTTACCTAACTCATCTTTCTAAATCCCCTCATAGAATATGTAGGGATGTAGACATATAGTGTGTTTGTTCACTCAATCAGTGTGAGGATGCTCTCATCTGAGTTATCATTTTCAAAAAATTTTAGCCTCAATTACAAAGCTGTAGGAATAGATTGTAAGTAGGTTCTCAGTCTGAGTAATGCACAGATGGTTACATAGCACACACTGCATACAGGGCAAGGATTGTTCCAATAGCTGCACTATTTTTTATTTTAATCTAAGGATTAAATACCTGCACATCAGGTATTCTAACTCATTTAATCCTCCCCTTTCCTTCTGGGTGGGCACTCTTATCACTCCATTTTATTGTAATGAAAGTGAGGCACAGTAATCACACATCAAGTAAGTCGTAGAGATGGGATTTGAAGCAGATGATATTGTTTCACTCCTGCTCCCCATCACCATATTCTTCGGCCTTACAATTGGGCTTTTCACCCCTTAGCTGGAGCTCCTGTGCTCCCATCTAGTCCCTCAGCTCTTCTCAGTCCTCATCTTGGCTGGAGGGATGAGGATTTCTTTTCTTTCTTTCTTTTTTCTTTTTTTTTTTTTTAAAGGATTTTATTTATTTTGGGGGGGGGGAGAGAGAGAGAAAGAGAGAGAGAGAAAGAGAAAGAGAGAGCCGGGAAAAGGGCAAGGGCAGAGGGAAAAGTAGAAAGAATCTCAAGCAGACTACACACCAAGCATGGAGCCTGACATGGGGCTCGATCTCACGACCCTGAGCCAAAACCAAGAGTTGGATGCTAACTGACTGAGCCACACAGACATCCCTGATGGGCTTCTTAGACCAAGATTTTATGTTTAAATACTCTTGACACTGGTTTAGCTCTAACCTGGGTCCTCCACTGTAAATGGCTGAGCTGCCTCTTTTTTTCCTGACACCTTGTGGGGATTCAGAATTCTTGGTCCTAATGGCTTTGAAGGGGAGCAGATTACATCACCCCAAAATATACCACTTTGGCATAAGGATTATTTTGAGCTAAGAGCACTTAAAAAACAGCAGGTGCAAGAACGGCCTTCTGATCTCCCCTTTCCTTAATGAAAACAGAAGATAAAAGCTTCCATGTGAAAGATGCCCTCCCTACACCAGAGGAAATTAAACTGTGTCATAATCAAGGATGAGAAGTTGAGACAGAGAATTCTATACAATCAGGCCTTGTTCAAACTCCCCACAGGAGTTTACCTGCTTTTCCACATTGCCTCTTTATCCAATCTAATATATAGGCTTGTAGGTTTTGTCATTTTTCTGAGGGTCTTTATTTCCTTATGAAGCCTCCCTTGTCACATAAAACTTGTGTCAATGTGTGTGATGCTTTCTCTCCTGTTAATCTGTACAACTGACAATCTACTTGTCAGGCCCAGCTAAAAAGAACTCCAAGAGGGTAAAGGTAGACATATACCTTCCCTATGGCTCTCTCTATGTCTTGTCCCAGGGCCTGAGTTCATATGTTAGAAACTTAGAAACTCAGGCTGGCAACCACCTCCTTTTCCCAGCCTCCACCTCCTTAAATTCTAAGTCATTCTCCCAAAATCCTGCCTCAGTCCTGCACCTGAGACCCTACTAGGCATTGACACCTAGCTGTCTGAATATGGCTGCTCCCTGGACTTCCTGCACCCAGACACCAGAATGTTAGATGCATCATTTACCATTTGGTGTGGATGCCACAATTCACCTCCCAGACTAGAGGGGCTGGGAGGGACTGGGTGCCCACCCATAATCCTTGCTTTCTTCTAGGAGAATCTGACTTTTTTCAGGCATTTGCCCCTCTCCTATTTGGCTCATGGGCCTCAGAGCAACCCCAGCTCTTTGGGTGGACCTGTTTGCACTCGAAGTGATACTAGCCCCTGCCCCCTGCCCCCTGCCCAAGATTGGTTCAGGATGAGTGCATGATCTAGGTCAGGCCAGTGGGACGTGAGGAGTGGTATTCTGGGCCTGTCATGACAGAACTTTGGGAAAAGATGTAAAGAACATGGTTGCTGCCACAGGTTCCCTTCCTCAGCCACATTTCAGATAAAGGAAGGGTGAGAGCACTGAGGAAGTGGGGCTGGAGCCATGGACAGTGCTTACCCTGAGCTTGCCTAGGATTCTAGTCATATAAGCCAGTACATTCCCTTTGGTTTAAGCCAGGTTTAGTTTGATTTTCTCAAGTTAGAAGGTAGAAATAAGGTGACTAAGCTGATACCCATATGGTGAGATTCATACTTTCAAATTAAAGGGATCTTAAAACGACAACATTAACAACAACACAAAAAAAAACCCAGACATAATCAAGGTGTGTTTCCCAGATAAGTGGCATCAGCATCACCCAGGAACTTCTTGGGACAAGGGCCACCTCAGACCTACTGAAGCCACAGCTCTCCCGTGATTTGGACATTCATAAGGTTAAGAGCCACTGCTCATACCTGGTTTCTTTTGTGGCCTTTCATGCTGGAGTACAGAACCCACATGCTATCAGGTTCACACTAGAGTCCCTGGCTAATTCTAAGTTATTGCCTCAATTATATTAATGTTATTTTTTAATACAGAGTCACTAAGTTGCCCATTTCAGAAGACAGCCCGCAGTGGGATTTCTGCTAATGTCCTGCTGGGTGAAGAATGTATTCAATGTATCAGCACTCTCTGCTTTTCCCTCTGGTGTACTTTGTTCCTCCACCATTATGGGAAAAGTTGTAGTGTTTCCCTAGCCTGATTTCGGATGGTGCTTTTTAGGGCTGGTGTTTCCCCCTAGCTTCTAATGCATCGCAAACCTGTCCCACGGAGAGGGTTTCTTTTTCAGTTGCCCCTTCCCTTCCTCGTCTCCTTGACTTATTAGTTAGAGAGGAGGCATATAGGATATAGGTTATATCCTGGCTGGCCACTGGCAGAGTCCTTGATGAGCAGATTGGTGCCACATTGTTCCCCATAGGTGTTTCACTGGTGTGCTCTGCAGACCACCTGCCTCAGAATCCCTGGGATCCTCATTAAAGATACAGATGGCCTAGGATCTAACCCCTAAAACTACCAAATCAACCTCTGGAAGTGAGGGCCTGAGAGTATGAAATTTTAATTCTAGAGATTCCTAGATACCCTGGAGTTTAAGAACTCGGACAAAGGTCATTTATATACCAACACTAGGATGGCCAACAGAGGGGGTTCCTCAGTGTGAGCTAAAACTAAAAGCCCCTGGATGGTTGGTCACCCTGAAAAAGCAAGTTCAAGGCAAGCCATCCTGAGACTGTCTGGTACAGTGTTAGGGTGTCATGAGTCTGGCTTTCTCCTTTGGTCTGCTTTTCCTCATCCAGCTCATCAACCAATGGTCTTCTCAGAGCCTCATATTCACCAAATTCTGAGTCAGTTTATCTGAGACAGCAAGGGTATTGATTCTCCCCTTTGTCAGTATCATTTGACATGATTATTAATCTCAGAGTCAGGACCCAGTAACCTAACAACAAATATTTACGGGGCTCTGAGATGTAGTAACTTGCCCATGGGCACTGGTGGTAAATGGTGGTACTGATCTTTAAATATGGCACGTTCTAACCAGTGTGATATCTGCTTCTAAACTTCTAGAACTGGCTAGTATTTTCTCCAGTGAACTCCAGCAGAGTCTGAAATGCAACACCAAGGAGTTATGAGCCAGACCACCAGTTTAGGCACTCCATAAAGATTTCTCTTCCTTAGGCTCTGACTCTGAACCCCACACTCCTACTGCCTGGTGAAGGTTTTGCTCCAAATCCTCTCAGTAGCTCCAGACCAATTCCTCCACGATCTGAATCCCCTCTTGTTGTTTTCCTTTTCTAGCACTCTTTTCCAGTACATTGTCTTCTAGGGTATTCACCAAACATCCATCAGAGCCTCCTCGCACAGACTATTTTTCCTACTTGGGAGAATCTTCCTTAGATATTCACATAACCCCATCACCTCCCTCAGGTTTTATTCAGATGTTTCCTTCTCACTTTTACCCTCTCTAACCACCATATTTATTTATTTATTTATTTATTTATTTATTTATTTATTTATTTATTTTTTAATTTTCTTAACCACCATATTTAAATTAGAGACCTGCTCTCTTACTGCCCACACTCCTAATGTTCTGTGCTTCTTTTCCTGTAGAGCATTTATTACCATCTAATATAATACATACTTTATTTATATTATCTCTTATTCCCCCTTCCTGTAAGGGCATCAGTTTTATCTATGTCTTCCCCACTGATCTTAATTCAAAGCCCAGAATATAATAAACATAAAACCAATTAAATCAGATGGCCATTGTGAACTGTTTTATAACACTTGATAATATCACCAACACCTGGATGCCCTACGGTCATGATTTACCCAAGACTGGATCAAATCTGAGTTAACTGGGACCTTCTGGAGGGTGCACTGTCAATGCTGTTTAACCTTCCTCAGAGAGACTTATTCTGGAGACAGATTGCTCTGGGGTGCAATCCTGGTGATGCCCCTTTTCTCACCATCCAACTGTTGAGATGGAGCCATTCTCAGGCATGAAGTAACTTGGCTCACATTTTAGGGACCTATTTTGTCATTCATTCATCTGACATTTTACAGAGCACCCACTACAGTCCCCAAACTAGAGATCTAGACACAAAAGCTACAGCCTCTGCTCATAATGAGCTGTCAAGATGGGGAGGCTGGCTACAGTGTGCAAAGAGCCTGTCTTATGGTATCCTGTGTCCTGCCCAGTGATGGAGATGAGCAAGGTGTAGCAGCGCCTCCTCCAAACTGGGAGAGGCAGCAAGGTTTACCTGCAGGTGTCACTCCTGAGTGAGTCTTGAAGGATCAGTGGGAGTGACTGTGATTGAGGCTAGGTGGTGGGTGATGGGAGGAAAAGTGGGATCTCCTGCAAATGGACTGAGGCCAGAAATAGGCATATTCAGGATACTAGAATGTGGCTGGGGGTTTGGTATGGGTGACTGGAGGACAGAAGTGGTAGAGGGGTGGGGAACGGGAGTGGGGGAACTGAGGGACATTGGAGGGGCCACCAGTAGTGAGGACACCAGGGGCTTGAATGACATATTAAAGGAATTTGGACTTTTAGTTTTTTAGGAATTTGGATTTTATCCTGAAAGTAATGGGACACAGAGAGTTTTAAGAAGGTGAGAGACATGATCCAATGTATAGAGGTCTTCTTATGAGTCTTGGCATTTTATCTTCAGTGACTGCTCATATAGAGCAAAAGACCGCCAGGCTTTATTAGAGGTCTTGATAACCCACAACAAACTTCAAAATACTTGAACGTGTATCTCAGAGCTCACATTCTCTACCTTTCCCCTCCAGTTTTGACTCTCATCTGCTCCTGGTGCTAGAGGCATCTATGTTTACCAAAGGTATTCTAATTTGCCCAGAAGCTATAGACAAAGCTATGGGCAGGCGGACAGCGCACCACTTGCCTTGAAGAACAAGGAAATGAGCAAAGTTTGAACATTTTCTAGCCCTTCTTGGATTGGTTACTTCAGCAAAACTCAACAGATTGGTCTTTGGATATTTTGACCTTTGGGTATTTACAAAGACAGGGCCTTTTGATGGCAGGTTCCTCTGTCCCTCCAGCTCCCAGAACAGAGCTGGCACAAGGGCTCAAAATGAAAGAAAGAATGAATGAACCACTGAGCAGTGGAGAAGGTAAGGAGTAGTGAGGGTAAATGGAGCCATAGTCCAGTTCTAGGTGCATGGCGAAGAACATCCAGACTAAGATGGAGTGCTCCTCATGGAGGAGGATGGCCTGTTTCCTGGCACTGTGGGCAGCATATGGTCACAAGGGAGGCTGCATTTCTCCAAGTGCAGGCTCAGAAGTGCCTGGATGCTAGTATAGAAGGTATATTCCTGGACTAGCCTGGAGACACCCCTGATCTCCATGACTAAGGCTTGGATCTGGAATTGATATTTTTAATGAACTCTCCAGGTGATTTTGAGGCTTGAGGTATCCCATGAGCACCACTGGACATGAGACAAGAAGAGGATGGAAATCGGTTTGGCTCACACCGAAGAACCTCCTTGATCAACTCTTCCCAGACTTCTCACCTGAGATCATTCTCCCTGGGTCTCACTGCCCAGGCCTTCAGTCTCATTTTCCATTGAGGATCTTTCCATGCCTTTATGAGCAGTCTTGCATATGTGTCCTTCTTCTGCGGGGCATCCTGTGTACAGGGCTTGGGTGGTGGCTTCTCCCTTTCATCCCTCACGGCACCTAAAATCTGTTTGGAAATCACTTAAAGCAAATATCCCCCATTCTGAATTTAGACAATAGAGGGTCCTCTCCCATTATCAGAAGAGATCTAAAAAATGGGATTACATAATCATTTCACTTTAATGAATTCCATACTCACAAAATATAGCTGATAAAAATGTGATTAAATGCTCAACCTTACAACTTCTGCTTACCAAATTGACTAAGTTAAAAAATACAGTGTGGAAGAGGGTGTGGTTAAATTGGAACTGTTAGAAGGAATGTAAATTGGCACACATTGTCTCGAATGCATTTTGACAATATGTGTCAAGAGCTTTAAAAAGATTTATATATTTTGACTCAGTAATTCCATTTCTTGAAATTTTTCATAAGGAAACGATCAGGGTCATAACTATTGGTAAACAGTCTAAATTTAGCAAAAGGAGGAGTGGTTAAGTGAATTATTGAATTGAGATGTGCTTTCTATTATATAGACACTGAATATGGATTTAGAAAAAGGCTAATGTCATAATATGTGACATATATATATATATATATATATATATATATATATAAAGCATTTATAATATCATTCCCATTTTTAAAAAGAAGCATACGTCTCTGAATGATAGAATATTCTACAGGTACCTCTTATTTCCAGTACTTCTCCCCTACTGCTATATAGAGTAGGCAAAGGAATCGGCTCATTCAAGATCATGCAGACCTACCTGTCTGGTCTCACTCCTGGCTGCTCCTTCCACTTCATTTATAGTTGCTTGGTCATGCCATCTTAGGTCTGCATGATCTTGAATGAGCCGATTCCTTTGCCTAGAATTTCCATTCCTTCGTTACTTTGTAAAGCCCCCATTCAGCTTTCAAGCTTTTTTCCTAAAGCCTTTCCCTCAAAATGTTAGGAAGGTTTAGGCATTGTTCTTTGCACTCACTGCACCTTTTAAAACTTCTTTGTTATCATATAATAATAGAATTGCTTATTTTTATATCTGTTTTCCAGGTCGAAAGCTGGAATTAACTTTGTCATTGGTATGTGGTAACCAACCAATGAAGCGTGTGCTGAATGAAAGAATCAGCACGCAAATCACACAGACCTTCACAAACATTGTGCAGGCTGTGCCTTGTAAAAGGGGACCCTGCCATGGGTGACTGTGGGCTACCACCCAACCAGACCTTGTCTCATCAAGCCAGAATGCTCAAAGACTGGGAAAGCAAATGGCACTAAGTTGCTAATTGAGAAAAGGGTATTCTGAATAGTACTTCATGTGCCAAAGAGATTGTGTGCAATAGGCTGTGTTCATTCATTCATGTACCCATTCCACATACTTTCATTGTGTCCTGCCAATGCTCTAAGATCAGTGGCTTTGGTCTCCAAATGTACCTGTGGCCATGTACAAGACTATCTGTTGAGAGGGGGAAAAATATTCAAACTCCTGATTAAATTCATTTTTATTTCTTCTTTTTGAATTTTTATTTTTGAGGATGTTTAATGTGTTTGTAATATGTTTGTTTTCTTAGACATCTCTCTGTCTCTCTCTCTCTGTATACATACACGTACAGGTACATGGGATACATGTTCAATTTTTTTTTAAACTGATGGGATATGCAATCACAATAGCTTAGGATTGCTAGCCTAGAGCACTGGGGTTTTAGTGATGAATAACACATGGTTTCTAATGCTTGCGTTGTTCACTACCAAGTAGGGGGAGGCACACACAAACAAACAACCGCAATATAATGTAGCAAGACGAATTTTGCCTGGGAGAATCCACAAAGATTTCATGCAAGAGATGGCATCTGAACAGGGTTATTTGGCTGATAAATGGAAACACCTAAGTCTAAACTTTACATAATTCTATTCAACTCCATGCACTTTGCACTTACCAGTGGAGGATAAAGTGAATTGAGTGTTGTAATGATGAAAAAGGGATGAGCCAGGGTTAGTACAAAACCGTAAAGAAATAAGGCCATGTGTATCCTGTTATGGAGCCAGGGTCAAAATCCTAGATTTCACAGTCACTTCATAATGCCTGATCCGATTCTATCCCACTTTCCATCTATTCTCAAAATATTCTTAAATCCCAGGGGCTTCTAGGGAAAATCCTAAGTTAATTTCCACCTATTCATGTTTTTATTTTCCCTATCTAATTCGTCTTATGGTTGCATTTTACAACTTTGTGCAAAGTGGTCAGTACTCTAAGTGGGGGATGCTTGTTGCCTGGGGAACGATGTGAGTGAGTGATAAAACCTAACTCAGATTCCTGAAGCCGAATGTGTGCCTGCAGAAGCTCAAGTCTGGCACAGTTCTTGTAAAAACTTGGAGACGAGGGAAAACATTTCCTCAGTAATATCACCAGAAAAAACTCCCGGAGCTTGCTCTTTTGCTTAGGTGAATCACGAAGTGGGCTAAACCTAGCCATCAGCTCCTTGACTGTAGGTAACAAAGTGAACCTTCTGGAGTCAGAACGTCTGGTTTCAAACACTGGGCTCTGCCATTGTCAGCTGCTGGCAGTGGCACAGATCACTTAACATCCTTGAGACTCTTCCCCATTTGCCACCTGAGATTAGTAAGAGGTATGAGGCTGTGGTTGGGATCAGATTTGACATTGGGTGTCAAAGTATTTTGTACCCCAAAAGGCATTTTCCAAATGTGAATTTTTGTTATTACTCTCATCTCCCTTAAGGGTCCCAGTGAGGAGCATTGCCAGTATGAGAAAATGTCATCTTCCATATAACGTTGATACAAAAAAGGCCAGCTGCCTGACTGAATGAATGTGGAAGAAGTTTAGTTCCAACAAACACACTCATGGGTACACAGAAATTGCTTCTGGTGATGGTGACTGCACTGTTACTCGAAGTGTTGGACTTTGCTGACTTCTTCTGCCCCTACTCTCCGTGTACAAAGGACAAGCCCCCTCCCCCACAAGGGTCTAGCTTTTTTTTTTTAAGGATTTTATTTTATTTATTCATAGAGACAGAGA
The DNA here is from genome assembly GCF_048418805.1 of Vulpes vulpes. NCBI lineage: Eukaryota > Metazoa > Chordata > Mammalia > Carnivora > Canidae > Vulpes > Vulpes vulpes. The sequence continues at coordinate 56,376,754 of NC_132787.1, read as the reverse complement.
GAAAGCGAGAGACAGAGGGAGAAGCAGGCTCCATGCAGAGAGCCTGACGTGGGACTCGATCCAGAGTCTCCAGGATCACGCCCTGGGCTGCAGGCGGCGCTAAACCGCTGCGCCACCGGGGCTGCCTGGGTCTAACTTTTATCTCTGATAAATAAAGGCACGAAGATGGGGTAATGGATATAACGGGTTAACATTCTGAAAATGCAGTTTCATTTCATTTAAACCAGGGTTTTATGGACACTGTGCCTGAACTCAACAGGCGGCTGTAGGGGCTATTTTTGGACAGGCAGGACTTCCAGCACCTCTTAAATCACATCACACGGCAATTGCCTACTCCACCTACACACAGGGCGGGCCTGCATACATAAAACAGGACGCTGGCCATGGGTGAGACCGAAAAACTCTTTCCCTCATCTGATGACTAATACTTGTCTCTGCTTTCAGAAAGGGAAAGCACCATACACAGACCCTACCAATGCAATACATTTTCCTTTGCTTGCTAAAGGGGGGGGGGGGGGGGGGGGAGGAGAAATGTGTCTTTGTGTGTGTGTCTTTGTGTGTGTGTGTGTATGAAATGAACTTCTATAGGAAACCTCCGACAATGTTCTGTGGATGGTTTCGCACAGGGAATTGAAACAAGTTGGCAGGAAGAAGAATTCTTTCTGTATAATTCAAAGCAGACATTTTACTGGGGGAAAAGCAAATCAGAAATTTGCTGTCAGTTCTTGAAATTTTATTAGTTACAAAAAGTAATATATTGGCCCTTTGCATTAAGTCCAGATAGGATCTATCCTTTTCTTCTCAATGATATTCCTAAAATGAGTTTTTGAGAATGCAATATAAGACTTGCTCCTCATAAAGGATGTAGGACCCAGCAGCGGTGGCCTGTGACAATGTCACATGTTATTAGACTCTGCTCTGCTTCTCTGTAGCTCCAAAGATAAATAAAAGGATAATATTATAAGATTTCAGAATAACACTCAGCTAATCATTTCAGAGCTCAAATGATTAGCTCTTCCTTCTGACAAATAGGATAATCTAATTTCTTGATGAATGAGTGAGGGCAGAGAGAATCTGTCTTTTCCACATAAATTCTTGATAAAGACTAATTAGGATAGTGATAAACTTATTGGTTTGAGAGCGTTTGTGGGTAATACAGGGCACTATGTTGGGCTTTACGTTGGCCTTGCTCACTACCAGAGTTCTGTAGATTTCCAACAGTTATGCACATTATAATCCGAATAACTATGAAGTTGAAATATGAAATATGAAATTTTAAAGGAAGGGGTTTATTGATCAATTTTACTTTTTCTCAGTAAGATTTTTTGTAGTGTTGGTTTCCAATGTTTTAAAATACTAAGTTTGTAATTACATGTATTTTAGACATTTCTCAAAGCAATATAGAGGCCATATTTTAGCTAGCTTACATTATCTTGCTACTTAAGGTTTGAGGGTTGTTTTTGGCTAATCATGTTTGTGATATGGAAGAATGGATGCATTTTTAATGTAAAAATATCTATCTGAAATGCATTCATTCAAATTAATATTCACTGAGTATTTAATACGCACAGTAGCTTTTCAATAAATATAAATGAATTTCTCTCTAATAGTCAATTCTTGCACCTTGAGTTTGGTATTTCTGCTTTCCCTGCAACCAAAGATCGAGGAAAGAGTTAGAATTTCAGAAATAGAAGTCGTGTTAAAAACATGTAGAAGCATGAAAATTATTACCATACTTCAATTCCAGAAATACTTTTTCTCCCTCTAAGAAGCAGGCTTTCTGTATGTTTGTTGCATCTTTGACTGTTTTGGTGTGTCCTGCCCTCCTGTTCTCCTCTTTCCAACATACCCTGTCTGGGGACCATTACCCTGTCGGCTGGAAGTTGTGAACAATAAGTAAGGTCAGCTGCAGGGCTCAATGAAGAGCAGACTCAACAGAAACCAAGGATTAAATATATAACCCTTTCATTCGACTTGCTGCAAGGTATTAAATATATTGTTTACAAAATTACCTACTACAAGCTCGTGAGGTCAGAGATGATGTTTAATTTGATCTCATGCCCATTACCCAGCTTACAACAGAAACTCAATGTCTGCTGAATAAGAAGATGGCTAGGATGAGTATCTATCATATACATTAGCACAGGGTTATGTGAGAGACTGAGAGAGAGGAAAATTCAGGAGAAAGAGGGATGTATTGAGGGGATCCTCAATCAAAAGGTTTTCAAACTTTTTTTGGACCTATATTGACAGCAAACAAATATTTACATCACAAATCACACACATACAGACACAGCTGCAGCCAACCGAATGTCTTTGCAAACCACGAGGTTATCAGCCGCAGTTAGGAAACTACTATATAGGATGTGGAACCCATCAAGGGAAGATGGAAGGCCCAGAAACTGCTAGTACCTGCAAAGTGCCACCAAGCCAGTATTGCTGAAGGAGGCCGTGCTTTACTTTTTGCTGCCTATACTAGGGACCCTCCCTGGCCCTGCATTAATAAGCGAGGTCTTTTAGACAGCAAGCACCTCTTCCATGCTTACTATGCACCAGCACTGAGCTGGGCATGTAAGGATACAAAAAGAGAAAAAGACTAAAATACCTGGTATCCTCTTTGATATCTCCTCTTAGATGTCTCTCGTACATATCAAAGTTAACCCATCCCAAACTGTACTTTCAAACTTGCCCCAAATTTAAACTCCAATTTTCTCTAGGTCAGAAGATTTTTTTTTTCTCAGTGTCTCAAGCCACTTTGGAATCTCTTCTGATGCCTACTTCTCCATCACCCCTCACCCCTCACCCCTCACATTGGCACAGTGTGTCTGCACTCTCCATCTTCCTCTGGACTCTCTGAGGGCCTCCTAACTGGTCCCCTCACTCTCACGTTTGCCTCCTGCCCCATCCTGATTTTGTCTTCACTTAGTAGCAGGAAAATATTTTTAAAAAGAACTCAGATTGTGTCACTTTCCCTCTTTAAAGGGTTTTATAGCTTTCCGTTTCCTATGAGGTAAAAACGCAAACTCTTTCCTAACGAGGACCCACCTTATAGGTCTGGCCTGTGCTCCTCTCCACCTTGCTGTGTTCCCGGCTCGGTGGCCTCTTGTTCCACTAAGAGGACGACATCTTTCCTTTCCTGCCTCACGTTCTTTGTACCTGCTGTTCCCTCTGTCTGAATATTCTCCCCCACCCTGTTCAGTTGGCTCCTTTTTGTCATCCAGCTCATCTCCACTCATTCTAAAGTATCCTCTCTGATCTAAAGTGATTATCCCAATTCATAATTATGTATACATTTGTTTGCTTGTTTGATCTTTGCATAATGCCTGCCTTCCTTATTCAGATGTAAATTCTGCGAGGGCAGGGAATTATATCTGTTTTATTCACCAAGATAAACTCAATCATAGATTTGGTACATAACAGACACTCAAACATTTGTGGGATGCATGAAAATGAAACATTGCCTAAACCTTAGTCATTGAGCATCCCTTGATGACTTAGCCAAAGTGCTATACCACCTGTACTATGCAACTAATATTTTTCTCTAAACTTAATGTAAAGCAAGTTAAAAAATAATTTTTTAAAAGATTTTATTCATTTATTCATGAGAGACACACAGAGAGAGAGGCAGAGACATAGGCAGAAGGAGAAGCAGGCTCCCTAGGGGAGCCCGATGGGGACTCAATCCCGGGACCCCATGATCACGACCCGAGTCAAAGGCAGACACTCAACCACTGAACCCCCCAGGTGCCCCTAAAAAAATAATTTAGCTCAATCCTCAGCCGTGACTCTGGGGACATTGCAAGTTAGTATTTCATTTTTATTTTTAATGCACATTAAAATATATGCTTAACAAAATATAAATTTTGTATCTATACACTAAAATTATCTTGTGGGAAATGCAAAAATAATCAAGAAATTCTTAATGAGCGAGGTTTGTTTTCTGTTAGGTGTAGAGTAGAACCCTGGACTAGGAGTCAGAAGGGCTGACACTCATTTTAACTCTGGCTAGTGACAGGGAACAATTCATTTGAGGTTCTTAGGTTTCCATTTTCTCATTTATACTACAGAGATACTACCAGCTGTTCTGGCTCAGCTGACATGAAAGTGTGAAGATATAATGAGGGAGTAGTTGCAAAATCCTTATTTTTATCTAAATGTGAGATATTATTATTATAATTATTATTTGAGAAGTGGGCTACTGTTGTTTATTCCCTAGAATGTTTGGTCATATTTATACCTTATGTGATGTAACAAAGAAGAAGAATGCGTATTAGTTTCCTTTGACCATGAGTTTGGCTTTTTTCCCCCTTACTCACCTAACAATTATCTTTCATTAGTTGTATTCCACTTAGTGAAAAGCCTGCTTATAATTTGCATACCAATGTTCATAACAACATTATGCACAAAAGCCAACAGATGGAAGCAACCTGAAGGTCCATCGGTGGTTGAATGGATAAATAAAATGTCATACATACATACCATGGAGTATTATTCAGCTTGAAAAGGAAAGAAATTCTGACACGTCCTACAATATGCATGGACTTTGAAGACATTATATTAAGGGAAACAAGCCAGTCACAAAAAGACAAATTCTGTATGATTCCATTACTATGAGGTATCTAGAGCTGTCCAATTCATAGAAAAAAAAAAAAGACTAAGAATAATTATGGTCAAGGGGAACTGGGCAGTTGTTTACTGGATATAAAGTTTCAGTTCTGTAAGTTGAAAAGCTGTGGAGACTGGTTGTATAGCAACATAAATATATTTAGCACTACTAAACTGTACACTTAGAAATCATGGAAGTGGCAAACGTGATGTTATATGTTTTTTGCTTTAATAAAAAATTAAAAATACCCTGCTTATAGATGTTTCTAGTTCTTTCATGCTTCCTAAAGTACAAAACTCCAACATTTACTATGACTGAAAACAGAAATTTAAAAAATAATAATCAATGATAATAGCTAAACTTTAACGAACATTTACTGTATCACAGGGACTATGCTAGGTGTTTCCTATTTACTATCTCATTCAATCATGGCTACAGCTTCATGAGGCAGATACCACCATCAATGCTGACTTTACAGAGAGAAAACAAGTACAACACCTATAGAACTTGCCTGAGGTCAGATGGCTAGTAGGTAGTGGAATGAGAACAGGAGCCCAGGCAGACTGGTTTGGACCTGTGCATCTAACCACTAAGTGTCTGTCTCACCAAGCTAGCAGAAGGCACTCTGGAGGTGAAATTCATGCTCACTAATTTGCTTAGAATTTTAGACAGGTTTCTTTCTTTTCACACCTCCATCTCTAACACATACGTATTAACTTCCCTATCATTGTTCATCCTTCCCTCATTCCTCTCCCAAAGAATTAGTCACCTTAACCATATACATCTACACTGCATGAATTAAAAGTTCCAGGTGATCCAAACATTTGGACAGAATCCACTCATCAAGGTGGCTCAAAAATAGGATTAAAACTGTTTGGCACCTTCCTCGTGTGCAGACACACCATTGTCTTTGCTTGAGTAGAAGGAAAAACAATAAAGATATCACAGAACTACTGAGAGACTTTAGGCTTAATTCTAATTATAAGCAGTAGCTTGTATTCAAGAAATGTTAAACCACAACAACTACTTGCAGATCCCAACTATTTACCCTCAATTTTTGTGTGATGCAAGCAGAAGGAATGGAGACTTCTGAATCTTTGAGTTACTTAACCTCTCTGAGGCTCCACTTTCATCATTTGTAAGTATCTCCAGGCAGGCAGAGATTAGGTTAGCTAATATATGTGAAGTACCAAGCACATAAGACTTGCAATAAACCAAATAGTCAATAAATCATAGCTACTATTATTATTACCATCCATAAAGGCAGATTATTCACAGTCCTAGTTGGATATGGGAATGGGACGATATGGCCTTGCTGATTCCAGTCATAGTGGGCGTGTAGCATTGAGCGTTGGAGGAGCTCCAGGATTCACCCGGGCCAAGACTGTGATGGTTGCTCTTCATGAGCTGAACCTTGCTTCATTCTTGTGGCTGCTCCTCCGCTGATACATCTGTCCTGGGATTCTCGACCAGATTCCATTCTTGTCCAGCAGTTCTCCTGTGGACGGAAAGTCCTCCCAGTGCCCCTATCACCAGCACTTGGATGGTGTGGTTTCCTGCTGCAGAATCCCAGGGGCCTCAGCTTCTGATTCGACTCTTCACCAGTGCCTACTTGCCTCCTCTTGAAATGCATGGGCTTGGCCAGCTGCCTGTCCTCCACGGTGGGAAGGGGCTGGGGGGTGGGGACATGATTTGGATATTTTTCGATGCCTTTGCTTGAGTTATGCTTTTCTTTGAAAATAGAACCCCAGAAAAAAATTAAAAAAAAAAAAAAAAAAGAAAAAAGAAAATAGAACCCCAGGTTTCCGATCCGAGAGGCAAACATATTTGCCCTCCAGGAGCCCATTCCTAAAGCAACGGAGGCCTGACCTTCCACGCCCTCACTGACTAGCCTGGATGAACCTTTCTCTGGCGGGCTGCTCTGGCCTTCTCTAGGGCTGTAGAGAGGCTCAGGGTTGTTAACACATCTGACTGCTCCTTTTCCCATCTCAACAAAATTCATTTGGTTGCAACTCTTCATAACTCTCTATCCTATAACCATTTCTAGCACTGTGATTTCTCCTCCTTTTCCCTTCTTTGGGTGAGAAATGCCTCCAAAGCCCAGATTTTGGCACAATGACTCCCAGATTGTTTTTATAGTCCCAATGTAGTACTTCTTTGTTACAGCTCAATATTCCTAAATTTTGTTCCAAGTTTTTATTTTACATTTATAAATATCAGGTTGTATTAATTGGTTCCAGCTTTAAAAATGTTCCATAAGAGGTTATTTTCTGCTATTTTGATAGTGGTTTCGAAACTCGGGACACCAGAGCCCTGACGTGGGCTGTGTTCTGCAAGCATCCCTCAAGGACTGGTGAGGAACGGAAAAGATACACAGGCCCTGGGCTTCGCTGTATTCTTTGAAGACTGGACTGGCCATAATAGCTTCAAAGAATTTCAACAAGTTCCTAAGACATGACCTTCCCTTTCCGAAAACCACGTTGGCCAGGCTTGCCTTAATCAAGCTGTGCTTTTCTAAGCATCCTTTTACTTGATCTCCTGCAGCAGTTTTTAATACTCTCCCTACAAGTGAAGTTAAACTAACTGGCCTGTAATTTCCTGGTGTGTCCCTAAGCTCTATGAAATAACGGCATTAGGTTGGCTACCTTCCAATTCTTCCTGAATTTTTTTGTTTGGTTTTAAAACGCAGGATTGAAAAGGCCAGAGAATACTTCCTGTCTCCCTTTTCCTTCGTTTCTTCCATGACATACTGCTTTCAGGTCCCAGCAGATCTGCCATTTTAATAACTTCAAACCTCTTAAATGTTTTCACATATTATTTGTTTCTATCTCTGAAGCATGAGTTTTCCATTTTTCATTTTGACAAGCTTCCCCCGCCCCAAATAAAAGCTTACAATTCCATTGAATAGACTGTTAATTTGAGGCACAGTTAGAGAAATGAATTTCATATTAGAAATGTAGACAAGGGAGGCAATTAGATTATAATTAAGTCTGTGGTCTTACTTGTGAGTTGTTATGAATACATGTTGGGAAGGAGCTGAAGAACATATCTATATGTAGAGGCATGGGAACCAACAAAATGAAATGATTACTTCTGGGGATACTAATCCAATGTTCCAGCAAAATATCTTAAGAACGTGATGAAACTAATTAGATCTTTACATAAAAAATTTGCAACCTATATCTTTTTAAACTGCGTTTGATTCATTACTTTCAAATCTAACATCAGAAGAATCTTTCCATACTTAATGATCTCCCAGAATGATTTCCCAATGGAAAAAACCCATAGAAATATTTTAATTAAAATATATTAGTTAAAAAGATATGAGTAGGAGTACAAAGGAAAATTAATAATTACTTGTATTCATACAACTAAACTGTATCACATAATCTTTTGGATTGTCCAAGTTGTTTGCTGTACAGAATTGATTAATTTTTAAATTAAGTGAGTCACCAACTAGGGTATATAAATTTTTGTTTCTTATAGATGCTTTTTGTTGCAGCAAGCTTTTGTGTCTTTAAAAGCTTTTTGTGGTGATCTAATTTATCTTTTCTGAATAAATCACAGGTAGGCAAACTACGGCTCATGTATGGATGGATGTTCATTTCTGGGTAGGAAGAAATGATGATCTCCATCATGAAACAAAGTCAAACATAGAATGAGGTCTAAAACGTTTAAGATTGCTGACCCTGATTTCAGAAAAGCTGAATAAACAAACCCTGTCCAGTTGGTAGTTTTTTTTCTTTCTAATTTATCAAAGTCACAAAGTCAAAGTCCAAATTTTGTACATCTCTTAATAAGGCACACACACTGAGTATCAGATTTAATCACAGGTAGGAGAATCTGTGCATGTATGGAACATGTAGAACTCTCTCATGGGGCACATTTCAATCAACTTTGAATGATCCTTAATATTTTCCTTTTTGGTTTTGGAGAGGACTGAATAAGCCTGCAAATGAACAAGTCACTTTCTGTGGGTCATTAAATAGACACACGCAGCCAAATACTTGTGCATATTTAACAAATAAATTTAAGTTCAGGAGTGGATCTTAAAGCATGGATTTTGTTGAGTACTTGAAATATTTTCTTGTAGATATCCTCCTTCAGGATTTTAAAGTTGTAATTAAAGTGTGTATAGAATTTACCTTTTCTATTGAGAATATCTTATACCATGTAATTACAAATTTAGTACATATTCACTCTTCTCCCACACCTATCCCTTCGCTTGAGCTGTTCCCTTTTCTTGGAATGCCCTCTCCAACATTTGAATGTCAAGATTGCCAAGACCTACCCTACCAAAGATGGACAGCTCAGAGCCCAGAGGAAAAGTACTGGGTTTGTGGTGAAGAGGAACAACCTGAGGCTATGTATTCTATGGCTAAACCCAACTTCTTCAATATTCTAATTACTATACCTCCTACCCTCTCTATGCCTCCTTCTCCCTATATATAAAATGGGGATATTTATATTTTCTTTTAGAGTTGTGATATGGGTTAATTGAGTTAATTAATTAATTAATTAATTTATCAGAGAGAGAGAGAGAGCGCATGTTGGGGAGGGGCAGAAAGTCAGCAGCACAAAGCCTGACATAGGGCCCAATCCCACAATCCTGAGATCATGACCTGAGCTGAAATCAAGAGTTGGATGCTTGGATGCCCAATGGACTGAGCCACCAAGACACTCCTAGAATAATATATTTCAAACATCAAAGTTAGCCACCCTTCCTTCCCTTTCCAATGCTGTCTTCTCCACAAGGCTTCTCTAGATCCCACTCACCACCCCACTTTATTGGTAATCTCATTTTCCTTTGAATGCCCATAACATTTCGTCTGTCTCTCATGGATTTTAATGCATTGTGTTATTACTTCTTCTTTTTTTTTTTTTTAAGATTTTATTTATTTATGTGAAAGAGAGAGTGCAGGAGCGGAGGGGAGGGGCAAAGGGAGGAGCAGACTCCTCACTGAGCAGGGAGCCTTCAGGTCCTGCTTGATCCCAGGACCACAGTATCATGACTTGAGCCGAAGGCAGATGCTTAACTGACTGTGTCATCCAGGTGCCCCTTCACTTCTTTAATAAACATTTGTTGACCATTTACTGTGTGTTAGGATATATTTTCCCCCCTTTCCCCCCCTAACAAATCGTTACGCTTCTTGAAGTTAGAATCTTTGCAATATTCATATCCTCCCCACCCATTGTCTACATAGTGTTTAATACTTTAGTGTTGAACAAAAATGTACTTGTTAATTGTTTGGTATTTGGTAAAATATCACTATTTGGTAAAACTGGTCACTATATAATACAATGTCTGTATACCCATTTTCATGTAAGTCCACATCCTTAAATAGGATTACAAGCTGGAAATTATGTTCATAGGTAAGGCCAGTGCATGGGCTCATCATCATTTTCATCTTTGTTATTAAATATTACAACTACTACTAATATAATAAAGTAATAGCTAACATCCCTGAGACTATGCACAAAGGAGAATATTCTCTTCCCATTCCCATAAGAGTCCTTAGAGTAGCTCCTGCTAGAGCAGAGCATGGTTTCCAAAAAGAGAAGGTGAATGAACAAATGAGCTGTAGCTATGTCTCTGTGGAATTACATTAGCACAAATCTAAGCACATTTCCAAAGAACTGTGGTTTATAAATAAAGACTTTCTCATATATACAATACTATGGCTAGATGAACTCTAAAGTTTCAGGGGGAAATTACACAATTTCAAAATGAGGCTGTGTGTACACAACACCAAGCCATCCAAGTGAAAGCTTGAGCAAATCACTTAGGAATGTGGTCTTTGCCAACCCAGACATTTCAAGTCGTTATTGGAAATATGTAATGTGGTTCTGACGCTATTTTACTACTCATGGATGAACTGCGCTATGGTGACATTTCACTTTAATTTGCTGCTCCTAATTGACTGCAGGCAAGGAAACCAGAAAGCCAAACTGGTCAGAACTATGTTTAAAGTGAGAATGACTAGGCTCCACTTTGAGGCCAATGAGAGTATCCTACAAACAGAAGGAAACGTAAGAGTATGGCCTTCACAATATCTACCTTGAGTTCTCCTTCCAAAGTGAAGCTTCCATACAGAACTTCATGAATTTCACGTATAACAGAAGCAATTTTCTTAGATTACTCTTTCTTCCTCAATGTAGGAAATCTTTCTCTTTGAGAGAGAAAATATAAGACTTCCTAAAGAGGCTTCTGAGGAGTTTCACTGTGGCAAATGTCCTAGTTGCTACAGACTGCAAGACTTCAAGAAATAGACTCATGAGGCTTAAAAGTTCACAAGTCCCCAAAGCCTTTGGCTTCTAGGCCTCTTTCATGGTCATCACCTGCAAGCACCTTGGGGTTCTCAGTAGGCACTGCCTGTAGCATTTCAATTCATTTGGGATGAGGTACCATATGATAGAATTCCCAAACAGGTCCTAAGTGTGAAGGGATTAAGATCGGAAATGCAGCCTCTTCTCCAGATGTGGATTCGGTCCTTGGCTGATGCTGATCAGAAGCCTGAATTTGTTTTATGTTCTATATCTGTTTTTACTGAAGCAATTGATGTTGATGCATGTCTGGTATACCCAAGGTCCAATCTCCCTGGTGCTCATCCTGCCTTCCTTTTTCTTCTGGAACCATTCAGAAAAGGGTATGTGAGTGGGTGTGGGAGGCTTATTGCCCAAATGCTCCACTGGAAGAATGTGGTAGAACCAGATGTGAAATGGACCTCCCCTGAGTGAAGGATTCACAACCCAGAGTCACAGCACATATTGGAGAGGAATGGTTTTCTAACTGAACTCTGGATTTGTAACATTGTGCTATCCCACATCCAAGTCAAAATGTCTGTCCAGATTAGACATCAAAACTGGCCTGTTATCATCTCTGATTTTTACTGAGCATCTTTGAAGAATAAAGAGTCCTTTGGGGGGCTAATTGGTCCCAGGCCTGAGAATAGGACAGGGATTTCTATGGCTACTTCAGACGAAAACTTCCAATATTTTAAGGTATCACATAATGTTTCAACTGCAGCACACACATTGAGAACATCATAACAAAAGGTAAAAGGTACGTTATTTGACTTCAAAAGCACAGAATCAGGTTTTTCTTGTCACAGTGTGAGTAGCATAGCAAGAGTTAATGCTGTAAAATCCACACTACTGTCAAGCATAAATAAATCCAATGAAACTTGTTCAGATAGTACTCAGGCAATACTTAAGAGCCCATTAGGAAATCATCCAAGACCTGAGACACATAAAAACTTTATTAGATCACTGAAATAAAGTGCAAACAAGTTTGTCTTAGAAAGATCCAAAAATCTTTATGCTTTTAGTCTGAAGAGCCATAAAACAGTGCCTGACAAATTTTAAGTGATATTCTAATTAATCACTGGATTTTTATAGCTTCGCATGAGCTGTAAGTTAGATATTAACAAGGCAGCGTGAGAGGCAATCCCCTTGAACTGAGCATGAGTTCTAAGTTTTTGCATAAGCCCAATGGTCAGCCAGGGTGGACTTTTGTGTTAAGCATCTACTAGAAACAGAAGGGGCCATTAACCCAAAAATTATCATTATTTTCATGTTAGTTAAAGTAGTATGAAAAATGTGTCCAAATCTCACAGACCGATGTAAAATTCTAACAGCTGTGTCTCTGTCTTGTACATGAAACACTTTCTGGGGCATTTTTACATTATTACTTTGGTGAAACTAACACTTTGTAATACACTAATCATACAGCTCCCTTTAATACCATCACACATTCAATGATTACCATGAAAAAGTATGAACCGACTCTTCTGTATAAAAAAATTCTGATTTATAGCCTTTAATTGGATACAGTGATGGTGTAGACAATCTAGGACAATTTTATTCTCAGAGAGGGATTTTTTTTAAGAAGGGAGGCAGTTTTCTTAACTGCCTACCATTAGGCAGCTCCAATGAAGATCAAGAATTTGCTTTCAAAGAATGAGTTAAAACAAATTTTTAGGGTCGCCTGGGTGGCTTCAGTTAAGCATCTGCCTTCATCTCAGGTCATGATCCCAGGGTCCTGGGATCGAGCCTCATGCAGGGTTCCCTGCTCAGTGGGGAGTTGCTTCTCTCTTTCCCTCTGTCACTCCCCTGCTTATGTTCTCTTTCTCTCTCTCTCGCTCTTTCTCTCAAATAAATAAAATCTTTAAAAAATAAAATAATAAACATTTTTAAATGTGACTATAAGATTATTACTTCAATTCTCATTTTCTAAGAATTATAAAAAATCTCTTCAATAAAGATGTTCACCTACCTCATAAAATAAGGGAGCACTACCGCTTGGAGGTTTCTTTGCCTTTCTAGGTGTAGTTCCAAAAAGTCCATCTGATTCATTGATCTGTAAGAAAATTAAACTCATCTATAATGAAAAAGAAAGACATACTTAAAGAATACTTAGAAATATATAACTTTCAAGTACCTAGGTGGCTTGAAGGGTTGGGAAATCTAGCAAGGAAGGGATAGTCACTAACTAGGCAAAATATTTATAGTCACTTTGGTAAGCCGGTAGTAACTGTACAAGTATGTGCCACCTGACAGGACTTTTTTAATGTAGTCATTCCTCTCTGACCTCTGACAGCTAGGTTTCTCTGTAGATTTAATTTTTCTTGGTAGTTATGGACTTCCTCAGAGCAGTGAATAGTTTAGTCTTAAACTTATTATTGAATCTTTTATTAAATAAATAATTCTTCAGAGAGCCTAGCATGGGACCTGGTATGGCCACAGAAATTCTGTTAAACGAACGAGTGCTGAAAGGGCCAAAAATGGGCCAAAGTAATTCTTCCAGATTAAGCAATTCAAGTTGGCTCTAACTAAGGTTTTTTTTTTTTTTTTTTTTAAATAATCCACGCCAGTTTACCAAACAGCCCAATGATATGATAGTTGTATTTCTTTTATCATTAGTTTTTTTTCCTGTTATTTTAAGTGCAGAAGTCTTCACAGGGCCTAGAGGTGGGAAGCGAGGAGTACCTGCTGGAGAATGTCTTGCCAGGACACGATGCTGAAGAATTTCCGTTGAGGCACCTGGACAGCAATGGTGAGGGCTTGAATGAGAAGATCATCCTCAATCCGGTTTCCAACTACAAAAGCGATGGAGCCCTTCCAATCATTCTGTTAAAACAAAAACAAAAACAAAACCAGAAAGAGTTAAATTCTTACTCTCTCTTTCTCTCTCTCTCTCTCTTTTAAGATTTTATTTATTTATTCATGAGACACACACACACACACACAACACACACACACACACAGAGAGAGAGAGAGAGAGAGGCAGAGGGAGAAGCAGGCTCCTGATGTGGGACTCGATCCCACTCGATCACACCCTGAGCCGAAGGCAGACGCTCAACCACTGAGCCACCCAGGAAAGAGTTCATTCTAAATACTCCTGGATAGGTAATTTTGTGTCAAAGGCTTCAACCAAAAAACAAGATAATTTTCCCTTTAAACTTTACCTTACGGTACCAGAGTTGACCACACAATCCATTATGTGTAAATTCCTGATTCTAGTAGCCACAAGGCGGCAATGTTGTGCCAAATTTCATTCAACTTGACACAAAAACCATTTTCTTGAGAAACGAGACCTTTCATATTCAGGAAGACGATTTTTTAAAAATGACATGCTTTCATTAGAATGCTGTCCAAGAATAATTTGGTACTGGAAGAAATAGCATTCACATGTTACAAACATATATCGAGATATAATCTTGAAAGCAGAAGTCTAAGTTTTTTTTTTCCTTGATATATTCTAAGGCTAGATCTAAATAGTGCTGGAGGCATAGGAGGAGCTTGATCAATACGCCTTGAATTTTGGATAATATTGAATGAGTTGCCAAATGGGCCTTTATATGGGGTAAAATGTAATCCCTAAAGTTTTTGTGAAGCACAGAACTACAACACATCTTTTCCTCCTCGTGTAACATAAGAATCTCACTGCTAATTCACGAATGAGTCCTTTCCACTCCCAGGACATAGGCTAAAAAATTACACTTGGACATGAAATTGTGCATCAGATAATTTAAAGAAATGTTACTAAAGACAATATTCTTATTCAGTAATCCCTTTGTCAATTACAATGACAGTTTCTCTTAGGAAGAAGCAGTTCCCTGGAGATTAAGAATGGACTTGTGTGGTGCAGAGAGTCAAACTCATGCACACCAGGTCTAGTGCTTTCACACTAACAATCTTGTGGGGAAATGGGACAAGTAACATGATAAAGACGTTTAGAAAGAGAAATAAATAATAAAGGAGGTTACCCTAGCCGTTTCCCCGTTTATAGAATAAAGGAGTTGAACAGGGTAATATCCAACATCGCTTTAGCTCTGCTCTAGAGATTTGATCAAATAGAGCAAAACTGCCTGCTGGTGGATTCCTAAACAATGTCTAAGATTATATGAAAAGATTTTACACAAATTTAATGCAATGCATAATTTTCTGTGGTTCTTCTGGTTCTGTCCAGACCATCACCACGGTCAGGGTGATGACAGAACTAGGGTATAGGTGGGAGAAAAAAATCTTTGTGCAAATTCCTCCTTCCCATCAGATAATCAGTATCCTTAAATGTCTTTTACTTCTCTCCATGGAAACTTACTGCCTAACAAAATCTGCCCAATTTTCAATTCAAAACAGAAACCTCACATAAAAGCATCACAATGTATATTTTACCTAGAAAGTGTGTGTGTGTGTGTGTGTGTGTGTGTGTGTGTGTGTGTACGTAGGTGTGGCATTTCCTTCTGTTATATTGAGTTTAAGACCTTTTTTGTTTGTTTGCTAATTCATCATAGGAAGACTGAGCATCTGCTTTTTAAATATTCTGATTTTGAAAAGTAGATATGACATTTGTAATGTATTCTTTTTTTTTTTTTATGATAGTCACAGAGAGAGAGAGAGAGAGAGAGAGAGAGAGGCAGAGACATAGGCAGAGGGAGAAGCAGGCTCCATGCACCGGGAGCCCGACGTGGGATTCGATTCCGGGTCTCCAGGATCGCGCCCTGAGCCAAAGGCAGGCGCCAAACCGGCACCACCCAGGGATCCCTGTAATGTATTCTTTTGGAAAAAAAATTTCACTATCACAGATCGACCTTTCCCACATTGGACACCTTTCTTTTTTTCTTTTTTGTTTGAAAGCTAATGGTGACAAGGAAGGGCTGCCTCTCCACTCATTTGGGGACAATCAGAAAGAGGACATTGTAGTCCACAACCTACCCATTAGTATCTGGTGTCAAAGGCAGGTGTTGACTATTTCAGATTCAGAAAAAAATAAGGGAGGAGGAGGAAGGAACTAATAATTATTGCAATCTGCCATGTGCCAGGCATATGTTATCTCACTGAATCCTTGAGTAATCCCTTTAAATAGGTCTACTAATACTTTATAGATGGAAAAGCAGAGGCCCAGCGAAGTCAAACAACTTGTTCAAGGTCATCTTGGCAGAAACTCATGGAGACCACATATGTGGCTTACAATTTTGTGATCATTTTAGAACAGTTTTGAGAACAAGTCTTTGGGGTCAGAATGCCTTTCCATAATCCTGAAATTGTACCTAATGGCTACTTCATTCATAGTAAACATAACAGATAAAGATTTGTATCATATGTGAAAGTGTATAAAACCTTTAAAAATGGATTATGTGGTAAATCCTTAAGACACCTTAAGGTTGCTTTTTTTTTTTTTTTTTTTAAATCAATCATAGTTTTACAAAGGCTCAACAAGGTTAAGGAAATTTCCTAAGCTTGTCTCTCTCCAAGCTGAGCGTTCTGGTTACTTTGCTCTGGATGCACCTTAACACAAGATCCATTCCTCTGATTCATGGTACTACACTAAAAATTCTGGGTCCGGTTTCTCCATTGGAAGAGATCTGGAAAGTCCAGCTGAGACTCCGTTTCCCATCTGTGCTCATTAGCCCCCCAAAATCCTACTCCTGGAATAAGATCTACTTGGCAAATGGGACCCATAAAGGACTCTGTCTGAGTCATAGGTTAGTGTCTAATCACCTTACCAGAAGCCAGGTAAGCATGAAATGGACTGATCAGACAGTAATAATGCAAATCAAGAATGTCTGCAGAGAAGGATGCTCTCACTAGCGTGCTGCACTAGGGGGCAGCGAGATGTCAGGAAATGCGCAATACTCAACTTCTGAAGAGTAAGTCATTACCCTGGGGCCTAATTAGGAAGAATCGTGAAATGGACAAAGCAAAGCAAATATCTTTTCTGAATCTTTCTCTTACTGCTTCAGGATAACTGCAGATTCCAAATTTTCACTAGCTGGCAGCAGTTTTAGAAATAGGAAATTGTTTTGGAAAAAAAATGGAACACGAATCAGATTTGGTAAAAAGAAAAAAAGACTATTAAAAACATCCCTTGGCCATGCACCCCACCCCAACATGCAATTAAACATGGTCCTTATATTTGGGTTTATAAGGCAGCCAGAGAAACTGAGTATAGAGATAACAAATGTTGGCTGTAGGTGAGAAATGAACATACAGTGTGTAGAATTTGAGTCATCACACTTGTGAGTCCCGAGGTACTGCTACCTGTGGGTGAGTTTGTTTAACTCAGTTCAAGAAGTTTGGCGAACTCTTAGTATAAAGAAAGCATTAATCATTTTAGAAAAAACTACACTGGATGTATCCTGATGGTGAAGGATACAGGTTTTAGTCTAGGGGCACCTCAATTGCCTTCGGAAATGAGGTCGGCTCTCTGCTGGCTGGAGGCCTATACTGGACACAGTTATTGCTGAGTCTCGCTTTCTAGCGGTTATAGATAAAGTCATTCAAAGGATGGAATGAGATCATGTACGGACACAATCCATTACCTTTTATTTACTTTACCAGCCTCACCTAATTGAAGCTTGGCAGGAGGGCGTCTTAACCCAAACACAGACATACTAGTCTTCCAAAGCAAGAAAGTATTCATGTAAATGCAGAAACCCTGGCTGTCTCACATACGCCTACTGTCCCAGAGACACAGGGTAGGTTTATAACTACTTTTCTTTCATCTATTGCAAACACTCCAGATTTTACTTAGGCATTTCCATATTCTAAGATAATTAATAAAACCCTTTCAAAGACAAGTGAAAAGTAGCTTTTGGACAATAGGAATGTGATTGTTTCCTTCTATTAGCACAAGTAATCAGCTGGTAGGGGAGGAATGGCCATGGCAGGACACATACAGTCTTCCACTGCCTTTGCTGGCGTGTGTCAGGGGGCCCACTGTCCTCAAAGACCTAAAATGAGATACTCACGGTCTGCTCCCTAGAGCGGATTGGGTCCTGATGTTCTTGATGAACCCACAGTGTCACAACTTTTATTTGGAGAAGATGTATACAAGCTCCAAGTAAAATCAATGCAACATTAAAAAATTCAAATTCTGTGCAGGATTATTTAACACTGTCCAGATATGCAAACCTATACTTTATGTCTATACTCTGCTGAAAGGATGACCTTCTTGTTAAGTAGATTGACTGCCAAAAAGAGGGATTTGTGACTGTCTTTCTCATACCAGATTTTCCCTTCAACAGGGGTCTTGGATCTCCATCAGCCAAAGAGTGTTAGTGTGGGCTGCTGGCCAGCAGAAGAAATATTTTTATTACATAGAACTGGCTGCTATAATGGTATTTGTTAAAAAGGGGTTATAGCTATAAAATAAACTGGGAATATAGATTAAAAAGGGTGCATTTTGTTATCTAATAAACAGGAACAACACAAACCACCTTAGGATATGCATCATCTAACTCCTCTGACTGCCCTTACTAAACAAATTCTTATGATAGATTCTTCTCTAATTACAGATTCCTTATAATTTATTATAAATACTATAGCTTGACACATTGTCATCATACTATTAGAATTGATCCTTATTTAGGAATTGGTTCCTATGGCTGTCACATTTTTCTCAACTAGATTATAAGTTCTTCAGGTCAGAAATTAATTTTTATCGCTTTTGTACCTTATGGTGCCCAGCAGTGAAATGGGAAATAAAGCATGGCTCTTTCTGTAAATATCTGTTGATTAATATTTTATTTTATTTTAAAAATATTTTATTTACATATTTGAGAGAGAGAGCAGGAGAGGGAGAGGGAGAAGCAGACTCCCCACTGAGCAGGGAGCCCGAGGTGTGGCTCAATCCCAGGACCCTGGAAGCATGCATGACCTGGGGGGAAGGCAGATGCTTAACCAACTGAGCCACCCAGGCACCCATGTTGATCAATATTTTACAGCAACAGAGAATATGCTTGGACACTGAGCATTTTGACCCTGAGAATCATACAGAGCCTAAGAGGTAGTGTCTCAGGAAACTGAGCATCATATGCAGTCCACAGCCCTGAAGTCTTTGGGGAGGAAAAGGGGCTGTCTTGGGTTCAACAGGGTTTCTGCTTAGTGACAAGCGTTAGAGGAGTTAGACTCTGTAGCCACTTCTCTGCTAAGGCAGGTTTCCTGGGAGTGGCTCAGGTGAGCAACCAGGTGCGAGAAGGAAGCAGCTCTTCCAGAGAAGGGAAAAAGCCCAAGACTCACATACAAATATGCACTGACTATAAACCATTTCTCCTCTGCTTTCTTTCCTCCTCTCTCCTGTCACTCCACAAGAGGGACTTTGATGGCCTGTTCCCTCTTCCCCTCTATCTGTCTACAGGCTGCAAGTTCTGCGGTTCCTTACTTCCTTTCTCATTCAAGGTGCCTTTGAAATTCTTCTGAGTCTGTATGGTGAGAGAATTTTAGGGGTCGGGGGGAGAGGAAAGATGGGAGCTACATATGGTACTGGTGATCCAGATCCAGAATCTGCCCAACCTACAGAATCTGAACCTGACGCTTGCCTCCTGCTGAGCATCACTGCCCCCCAATCCATCCAGAGTGTCTAAGACAGACTTTGAAATGATTTTGATTGAAAAGGTGAAGAAGACTGTCTCTGGGAAAATACTGAGGGCGGAGCAGATTCTCTCCCCCTATCACATTTCCCGCCCCATACACCCGTCCTGCCATGTATGCTGTGTGAAGTGATACTGTCTGCCGATGCTGTTTGGGGGCATAACCCAGCCTTAAACACTGTCCTTCAAAGTGGACTCTATGAAAAGTAGGTGACGAGGTAAGTACAGAGTGGCCACTGTGAGAGGAGCAGGGTTCACTTACTCCAAGGCTCCCCTTTCCTCCTGGCCATCTCGGGGCCACCTTCCCACTGAGGCATGTGGGTCACTGGGACCACCACTTTGGGGGGGGGTTCACCCTTCACCCACAGGTAGCAAGTCTCCATCATACTTCAGTCACCCCCTGGAGAAGATCATTGTGGCATATGATTAAGAGCCTGGGCTCTATGTGTCCTTGGGCAAGTCACTTAACTTCTCTGTACCTCTGGTATAAATGAGGATAATGTAGGTACCTGCCTGTGGGATTGTTGTGAAGATAGAATGAGAGAACCTCTAGAAAGCCCTTCTGAGCACAGTACATAGGAAAGCTCATAGCCATCATCATGGATATTATTTTGGAGGGGGCGGGGGAGCAGGGTCTGCTCTTGGTGGTTGTTAGAACAAAAATGGTTATGCCATACATGCTGCTCCAAGTATGGCAAACATATGAGAGAATCAAGAAAAAAAATCAAGCAGAATATCAACAGTTGTATCACAAAGTCTTAATTTGAATGAAAGCCATGACAATGAAAGGCAATTTGTAGAATGACTTTCTCTTTGATAATGATAAACTTACTGATATATTTCTAAAATATTTAGGTCCTTGGAAGAGAGGGCAAAAGTTATGAACATACTTACTACGTTTAAAATTCTAAAGATGTATAGTTTTCAGAGCTATGGGGGAAAAATGTGAGAGTGTGGCAGACGGGAGCTTCAAGTATTTTATGCTTGGTAGAGGCCAGAGACACAGATCCGTCTCCAGCGGTGAAAGAGATCTGGGTTGGAGTCAGGGGAAAAGTATGGATCTGACTACGGAGAGCGTGAACTCTGCTGTAGCCATACCGAGGGCTGGGGGGAGGACAGCTACCCTGCACTAATTCTTGTTAGCAATAGAGACCTGCTCACTGGCTTAAAAAAAAATCAGAACAGGGATCACATACTTGGTATTTGAATTGCAGATATTAATCCACAGTTAATTTTATGGATGCAGACCTAAAACACAGATATCAGGCAGGGCTAGTTCTTAAAAACAAAAGGAAAGCGATTAAAGTTTATTTTTGGTATAGAGAGCACTTGTGCAGCTCTCTCTCTAGAAAAGGCCGGCTCCTTGGCCTGTTGCTATATTCTGGCTCCCCTGGGCCCATTATTGGGCTTTCTAGAATTCACCATCCTCTTCTCCTGGATAGAATATGATTTATCCACATCACCTCCTATTCAGCTCAGGTCCTTAATACTTGATTTGTTAACTAGATAAACAAACATACCCCACAGCATTAGTGACTGGGACTGTCTTAAAGTACTTTTTCTCTCCATGCTATCTATCTGCATTTTCAAAAAAGAATCCAAGTGATTCCTGAACTAAGTCAAAGGGATGCCCTGCTGATGGGGATATATTAGCAGTAGTCTGGGCCAGTGCAAAATGCTCCCCTAGAATCATACCACCTAGACAACTTCCTACTTTGCCCATGGGCCTGGCATATAGTAGCATTCAATAAATGTTTCTTGAACTTAGCGGCCAAAATCACACACTAAAGAAAAATTTTACACATGTTTAGTATGGGAATGACAACTAAGTATGTGGCATTTTATCAAGTACACTCAGAACTTTGGAAGGAATTATGCCTCTGAATCATTGAACATTGAATTAAAGAAAGAGCATATTCCTTTGATAGATAGACAACACTATAATGTCTTCTAATCACGGATGAGAACTGAGCGGTCTAGAACCATCTTTACTGTGCATACACATGCTATCTGGCTGGTTTTCCTCATCTTCATAAATATATGTGATCACTAATTAAAATTATTGAAGTTCTGGTGCAGAAGACACAGAGCTCTGATGTAGTATTAAAATCTGCCTCTGTGGTCTCTCAGGCAAATGACCTTGGGCCTACCTTTGTGACTCAGTTGCTCATTTGTAAAAATGGACCTAATAGTACAAACTTCCAAAGTTTTTTTTTTTTGCAGGGCTCTAATAAACAAATACACCTAGGATAATTTTGCAAATTGTAAAGTACTGTGCAAAGGTAAAATATTAATATTTGTAAGGGAAATATTATTTCCCTTAGAAAGTTCCGCAAAAATGGGTTAAAAGAGGTGATCAATTTTTCAATTTTAAATTTGGATATGTCCTGCAGATCTTCTTTGGATGGTTTAGCCTCTAAGCTTGGCTGTTTGATTGTTTTTCTTTCGATTTTCAGAGTCCTTGGCCCATCCCACCAATCTAGCACATGAGCCTAATTCGGTTTTGCTCCATACATCAGAGAGTTTTAAGACAGCTATTAAAACACCACATGGAAAAGCTTTGCAGGGAATTCTACTCCACAGAGAAACCACAGAAACCACTACACACCTTAACTATCTCCCCACCCCCAACAGTTGGCTAAAATTACTGCTCCATTATGTTAGTACAATCCAACCAGTTTTATTGCTTGGAGCAAAATCTGGTCCAAAATGAACTTCAGAACATAAAATGTAAGGCAAACCTCAAAAGGAAACAAGCTTCTTTGGGTTTTCAAACAAATATTACATATCAGAGGCATTCTTCTAACAGAAGAGACCAAGCAAAGCAAAGAGGAGTC
This sequence comes from Vulpes vulpes, assembly GCF_048418805.1. Classification (NCBI taxonomy): domain Eukaryota; kingdom Metazoa; phylum Chordata; class Mammalia; order Carnivora; family Canidae; genus Vulpes; species Vulpes vulpes. Next base: position 56,354,438 of record NC_132787.1, on the reverse strand, counting down.
CTGCTAATTGCTCCACAAATGTAAAATTGGAATCAGGGACTCACCCCAAAGAAAGGAGATCTCTTTTCATCATCAGATATTAAAGGCTACAACCTTTCATCAACTCCATCCTCAGACATGAGACCCTCTTGTCCCTCCCTCCAGTCTTTTCAGTGTTTAGTTACTATCTCCCACATTAAAAATTAAGAAATATTTTCAAGACACAATATTAACTCATTATTACTCTATCGTAGCCTTTTTTGTTTGTTTTTTTTCCCTCCCACCTTCACTTCTCTATTTTAAGTGTCTTTTATCCACTGAACATAGTGGTATATTCCATAACTTTGTACAGCTTTGGCACTGGGACTACTCAGAGGAAACAAATAGCCAATACTCTTCCTAATGAGTCATCTATGTCCCAAAGCTGCTGCTGCTTGGTTAATTATGTGTCCTGGACAGCTCATTTCCTTGCAGTTAATTCAAGTGTCCTCATTTATCATTTGTTTACTACACAGCCACTGATGGATTTTTTTTTTTTTTGGTTTTGTTTTGTGGCATGCGTGCTTTTTGTTGTTGTTGTTTTCTTTACGTTTTTTTTGTTTTGTTTTGTTCTGTTTTTTGTTTGTTGGTTTGGCTTTTTTGTTTGTTTGCTTTTCACCACCGATGGAGTTTAATTTCTATAGAGTACAGAATCTCCACAGACATTTCTGACTACCACAAGGATACGAGACCGTCTTGATTATAAACACTCTACCTTATTTACCCCCCAGTTCAATAAAATATTCAAGAAATGCCAATATTTCAGCAACCAAATTATGATGTGGGAAAGAAGGGGCATCCAAGGATGGTTCTGGGGCAACGCAGATCTTCAAGATACCCAAAGTCAATCATACATATAGGGGATGATGGATCAATCTGAAAACTCCAGAAAGTGTCTCAGAAAAGCTATGAGGGTGCACTTTGAGCAAAAATATGCTCAGGAATCTGTGTTCTGCCTCAGCTCAACAAGAAACGAGCAGCAATCCCACTCAACAGCATTTATTAAATTAGTGTGATTAAATGTCACTGATGTAAGAAACTGCCGTGGTTACACAAATATGACTAAGATAGGAGTTTGAAAAGAAGGCAAACAATGTTTATGTTTCAAAAAAAGTCTTTTAAAACACCTTTTTGTTGGCCAAGCTATTTAATGACACTGGTGGCTCTGACTGGCCCATCAAGGGAGTTAGGATTTGCAGCTTTTCAGAGCTGGCATTGTGCAGCAATCCTGACTTTTCCAGCCCCTCAGTAATCAGGAGTTATTCAATGAAGGCAAGAGGTGGTGGAGAGCTGCCATGGTAAGAAAGCTGGGGTAAGCCCATCAAACTGACAAAGGGGAAAAAGGACTCATCAATATCAATCAGTCCGTGGGAGGGCAGATTAGAGCATGGGTGGCTGTCTGAGGCAGTTCTTGAGAGTCTTTTCTTAGAATGCTCATGATTTTCTTCAGATCTCCACACCACCACCACTGTTTTAGGGAAGAGTTTCCTAGGAGATGGAGGGGAGTCAGGAGGGAAGGCATCAAGGAAGTCAATGGAGGAGCACTGTACTGTCGTCCAAGGCAATTATGTTACCAGCTACCTTAGCAAGAGCAATTCTATTTGAGTGAAACTGGTTCCTGCTCATTCCTTCATTCCTGCAACACTATACACCCTCATAATTCACATATCTCCTTTACCATATGAACCTCGTGTAAGGACCATGTGACTAAATATTCCAAGTTAATGATTATGATAAATTTCAAGGCCTCGATCTGGATGTGGTTATTAATTTTCTCCAATTACACAGGTACATGGAGTCTATTTATTTATTGGTTACATCAGGGCAGTAATTCATTGTAATTATTCCTCTCCTATTGATTCCCTAATATAGTCCTTACAATAGCTCTTTCAATGGTGTAATAAAAAGAGCACTGGCTTTAGTATCAGAAAACCAGGTTATTAGTCCTGATTCCAACCACATGGGCTTGGAAAAACACTCAGATACTCAGAACCTGGATTGTAGTAATATAATGCTTATAGCAGAGGGTCATTCATTCATTCAACCAATATTTACTGAGGAGTTACTAAGTGCTAAACATTGAAATGGGCATTAGGAATAGAACGCATTGGCATGGGGCATAATCAGTATCCTTAAACCACATCAACCTGGGAAAGGTAATAGTAAAAGAGATTATACATAAAAGTATCTCAAAACTATAAAGTATTGTACAATGTATTCATTTTAATTATTATATTGTTCATCCTCATTTCTTCACTAATTAACATTTACTATGTGAGTACCTATGTTGTACATGCTACCCAAGAAATGGAGGATACAAAAATGAGTAAGAGCAATCAAAGAAATGAACTGAATCTGTATATCTCAACATGGTAGACTTCAAAACACAATGTGGAGTAAAAAAGACAAATTGCAGAATTGGTAAATAGAATATGGAAATTAAAAAAGAAGTCATCATAAGTAACATTCAGTAACCATACAGTAAATACCACTATATATTATTTGTGTATATAGATAAATGGACACATAGGTAGGCTGAGAAGATATATATCAAATTCATGATAGTATTTGTTTCTGGGAAGAGAAAGGAATGGAATAGAGGATGGCAGTAAGGACAAAGTTTTCAGGGGTTTTTTTTTTTTAGTGTTTACTTAAAAAAAAAAGAAGTAGCAAACTAGCAATTGTCAATTTTTCATGATACAACTTTCCATGGTACAAATGTGCTTGTTATATTATCCTTTGAGCTTCTCTGCCTTTTAGAAAGTACTAGAAGGAAGTCTGCTTTCAAAAGACCCACAGTCTAGTAGGGGAGACAGATGTATGAAAATCACAATGTATATGATTGCATATACATGCATTCATGTATATGCATGTGATATGCATTTTACCAGACCACATCTTTCCCTGTGTCTTAGGAAAAGTTTCATGGGCAGATGCCACTTGAAGAAATAATGGAAAGAATTCTTTGACTTTGTCTCCTGCTTGTCTACTTTCTGTCTACACAGTGGCCTCACTTCCTCTTGCCTCAGAAAAGCAAGACTTTCTTGCTTTGGTTCCTCCCCTGTTCATATTTCATCTCAGTACATCCTTCACAAGTCTCAAGAACTTGCTCCTTTTGCTTGGGCTGAGGAAGATTCTTATCCCTTCTCTGCTGCTCTAGAGCCAATGACTCGCTTTCCTTTGACCTTGTCTATAATTTTGTTCCTTCAATTCTCCCATCTCTCCTTCTCCAGTTTTCCATCCCTTCCTCCCCTTTCCTCTCTATGGTATTTAACACACAGATTACTATCTTTACCTAATTCCAGTCTTCCTACTAACCATTTCCTACCTGATCTTCTTTTCTTCATTATTGAACTCTCCAGAACATGTTACTTATACTAGAGGCTCCCATATCCTGATAAGCCCCATATTCTTAAACCCTGTAGTCTTATTTCCAACTCCCTCCCTGACCACCATTACCATCACCACACACCCTATTGAAATTGATTCTTTGAAGGTCACTAATGATGTCCTCATCACCAAATATGGTTGTCTTGCCCTATTCTCCCTATGTCTCCATAGGTGGAAGAATTTACCCTTCTCTCTGATCTAATTTCCAGGACTCCATCCTGTCCTCATTCTGTCTTTACTCCTTGGGTGTTTCAACTTCGATCATCAGGCTCTTTCTTTTCTTTCTGGTTTATACATGAAGATCTTTTAGATATTCCACAGAATTCTGTCCTTAACCTTCTGTTCTTTTCCTGGCACATACTCTCTATTGAATATTTTAGCTGCTCCCATGGCATCCACTATTACTTCTCTACTTACAACCCCTGAATTTATATTGCCATCCATGGGCTGTGAGCCTATTTTTGACTGCCTGATGAACATTTCTACTTCAATGTTCTGCCATCATCTCAAAATCAGCATATCTAAAAGCTGAGATCTTCTCCTCTCTATATCCTAAAAACCAAAACAAATGAAACAAAATCTTCCCTATCACAAACAGTAAAAATCATCTAAGTTCATTGTGATAAATTTGTCTGTTTCCAAGACTTTCCATTTCTCCTAGTCATCATAATTTCAATTCCTCTCCAATTATCCTCTAGGATAGGCAACCATAGTTAATTTCTTTCCAGAGTTTCTTGAATTCACTCCTTCCTTTTTATTCTTATGGATTTCTCCCAGTTCAATATATAACTACTTTGAATCTGGACTACTGAAAACATCTTCTACGAGGTCTAGTCAACTTTCAGCTTCTTCTTTCTCCAACCCATTAATTTTCCTAAGACATCAAATTCATAATTTCACTCTTCCTTCACAGGATGTACTTTAATTGTCTAATTCATGGACTCTAATGGGATATGATACAGTCCAGATTCCATGGACTGGAACTCAAAGCCCCTCACATTGCCTTCCTCACATATTTTTAATACCATACCACCCATTATTTTTCTAAACTCTCACAGCTCTGGCAAATTGGTCTGTGTAAATCGAGCTTCAACTTTCTCATGTAAATAAGAATAGTATTTTTAGGGTTGTTATGAGGATTAACCATGATAGCATGTGTAAAGAACCTAATACAGTCTCTAGTTGGTAGTTAACTGTATATCACAAATATGCCATTTGTTTTCTCAGTTCCCTGCTCACCTGGTCCTTTTATACAGAATCCATTCCTTCCAGGGAATGCTTCATTTGTCCCAGCCCAACAGTGATCTCTATGTCCTCTGCCTGCCTGTGAAAATTCACTGTCAGTACTATTCAGTATTATGCTAATGATATAGTTACATACGTGTGGTCACTGTATAGTGTATGTCTTAAACATTAGTGTGCTCAGGCTCATGATTGATAAGGCACAAAGTACTGGGTTCTACTAGGAATCTCTGCTCTGATTCAATAAGTCTAGGGTGGCCTGAGAATCTGCATTTCTTATAAATTGCCTTCTATTGTTGTGGCTTCTGGTCCAGGGATCACATTTTTATTTATTTATTTTTATTTTTTGAGAGAGAGAGAGTGGGGAGAGAGAGAGAATCTTATGCAGGCTCCAAGCTCAGCACAGAGCCCAGTGCGGGACTTGATCTCACGACCATGAGATCATGGCCTAAGCTAAAAGAGTAGATCGCTTAACCAACTGAGTGACCCAGGCACCCTGATGAGATCACACTTTTAGAATGACTGGTGCTGTATATTCTCAGACTGTAAGCTCCTGTGTAATAGGAATGCTGTATTATTCTTTTTTCCAGTCACCCACCCTCCTCTTTCTATTTTCTCTAGGTAGTACACAGGACAGTAGTTTAACATGGAAAAAACAAATATTTTCAACTGAATTTAATTCAAACTCCACATTCACTAGATGGTATAATCAGTCTTAAATCATGTCCAAAATGTAAAAATCTACTCAAAGAGAAGGACTTAGTGAACGTCAGGTAAACATTTATTTATAAATAAAAGCCCATTAGATATAAATAGAGACAGACAACCTTCAATTTTTCATATTAGTGGAGAGGTATAAGAATTTTAAAAAAAGGAAAAATAGAGGCACCTGGGTGGCTCAGTCAGTTAAGCATCTGCCTTCATTCAGCTTGGGTCATGATCTCAGGGTCCTGGGATCCAGTCCTGAGTTGGGCTCCCTGCTCAGCAGGGAGTCTGCTTCTTCCTCTGCCCCTCCCCCTGCTCATGCTCTCCCTCTGTCAAATACATAAGTAAAATCTTTCAAAAACAGAAACGAAAACAGTTTTAAGAAGGAAATTTAAGGGCATGTAAGTTAGTCAGTTAAGCATCTGACTCTTGATTTTCAGCTCAGATTGATCTCAGGGTTGTGAGGTCGAGCCCCAAGTTGGGCTCTGAGCTAGGCATGAAGCCTGCTTAAGATTCTCTCTCTCCTCTCCCTCTGCCAAACCCTCTCTTTGCCCTCTATCTCTCTTAAAGAAAAAAAAGGAAATTATTTTTTCCTCTAAAATGCATTTTAAAAGTTATATTTTGGGATGGGCCAATGTTACAAGATTCATAATTCTGGAAATGCATAATGTTTTAAGTAATTCCCCCATTAAGGGATGTTTCCGTGTCAAGGACCACACTCTCCCTTCTCTGAAACAAATGATGAATGGAGGAAGGAAAATTAGAAAGAAAATGTCAATAGCAAAATAGGACAGAGGAATGAAAATGGGGAAAACTTTCAGGAGATAATGAAAGGGTAAATCTGTTCCCAAATCTGAGGAAGATAAGGGCTGGCCACTTAATAATGGCCTACCCACATCTCAGCTACTTCAGGGCTGAAGACATATTATGTAAAGAGGTTCCTGCTCCATAGCTGACATTTTCAGTGTTTAGAACTGACTGTTAAGGAGAGTCTGTAAAAGACATAAAAAAGATCTGGAAAGGCATCCACCTTGCCTAGCTTGACTTTGTTTTAGTCCCACTTTTTTCAATCCAAGCTAGGTTGTAAAGTATTGTCTGTTGAATTAATTTAAAACAATATGTCAAGCACAATTATTCTGTTTCTACATATTTATTTGTTTGAAAACTTTCATTGACCAAATTAAGTTGGATGATTTTAAGGACTTTTTTAGGAGCTTAAATTCAAAGTAGAGTGGAAACTTTCAACTTTACTTTTGCTGGAGCACTGACTTCTATAATATAAGAATAGTTAGAGATGGTGATGAGGACAACAAACAGAAAAAGCAAAAGGAAAAATCCTAAAGAAGCTGACAGCAAACTTTCAGGGAAGCTGCAATCAGATAAGTGAAGTGACTCTTTGTGGTGTATGCATGGAGGATGAGCTGTTTTCCTCAGCTGTTTTGGTGGTGGTGCTAATGAGGTTACAGCCAGAGGTCCAGTTCCCATATGGATTTCATATAACCAGAAATTCCGCTCCACATGACCAAAACTTTTGTACTCTAGACAAGGTTGCTCATTACAGAACACAAGAGGGACTAAGCAAAAAAACAGGTCATCATTACTTTTAACATCACATTAAAAAATATTTTATGTATTTATTTGAGAGAGAGAGAGAGAGAGCACAAAACAGAGAGGGGCAGAAGAAGAGGGAGAAGCAGGCCTCCTGCCCAGCAGGGAGCCCAATATGGGTCTCGATCTCAGGACTCTGAGATCATGACCTGAGCCAAAAGCAGACGCCCAACTGACCGAGCCACCCAGATGCCCCAACTTTCAACATAACTGAAAGCATATGCCCTTCTGACCCAAAGAGTAATACAGTGTAATATATCTATAGTTATTTCCATAACAAGGGTTGAAAATATGGTAATAATAAACCTTTTTTTTTCCAGAAACATTTTCCTAAGTTGGTGCTAAATGTGTAAGATATGAAAGATAAGATAAATGATAGGCATTCTTTAATGTTTGGCTTTGTAATTACAATTACAAGTGTAAATAAAGGACCCATTTGTATCTTTGTTCAGTCTTCTAAATATCTAATATGAAGATAGAAGTGGTTGAACTCAGTATTCCTAACCTTAACCTAGTTTAACCAAAACTCAAATATTATATTCACTTAAGGGTTCATATACATTTTTAGAGATCATATGTTTTTTCATTGGTGTTTATATAATTTGGAGGGCTCATTCTCCATTTCTACTCAATACATGCCACCTAAGAAACTATTATATTGCCTATGCCACCCAGGGCTACACATTAGAACCATATTTAACAGAAGATGTAATAAGAACAACACAAAGAATAATGGTTGTGGGGGTGAGGACAAGGGAAGGCCAGGAAACAGAATTTATTTAATTTTAGAGAGCATTTCACAAGTTTTAATACCCCAAATATTGAGTTACTATGGAAGTAGAGGAAATGTTTTGTCATGATTAGACAACTAGCTTAAAAACAAAGGTAAGGTTAAGCAGGCACTTCTCTGGACAAAGCAGTTTTAACAGTGGGGAACCCTAAGGATCATTCTTGGAAAGGTCTTAGTTAACTGCTTTTATACAAGATAGGAAAACAGATTAGAGTGAAGTCTAAAATTGTGGCATTCAGTGCTGGGAGATTTCTTTTTTGTCATTTAGTTTAATTCCTTTATTTTGCAGATAGAAAAACCTATGACATCTTGGTCAAGATGACACCAAAGAAGCATGTTCTGATTTCCAGACAATGGGCCTTCCTCTGCCACCCTGCCTTGTCTTCATTATCAGATGTTGTGACAATGACACTGTGCCATTAAACACTGCAGGAGGATTTCACAAAGTTCTCTGAGCTAAGCAAGTACATATGTCAGATGAGAGATTCAGTGCGGGAAGTCTAAGTGAATGCTTTGTGGAAAATGTAAATTAATCACAAGTTTAGAGACTTTGGTGATCAGTTATAGGAAATATATCGATATGCAATGCTTTCCATTACCGTTAGCCTAATGCACTTCAGATCTATTGAAAGGCCTTTGCTCATTGTATCGGGGGAAAAAAGGTAGGAATCAAATAGAAAACATTACCCTATCATTGCACAAAACCAGAGTGTCTTGATTCTTGGAAAGTTGTGTTGAGTTTTAGGCATAAAATCTAAAAAAGGATTCAATAGCTGGAAAGATCCACAGAATGGCAAATAAACTAGTCATGAGGAAGGAAGGGCTTCAGTGGAAGGATTGAGTAAAACAAGCCTAGGATAGAGAGGGGGAGAAATATAAAATATACAGTATGTCCTAGTCTCTTCAGGCTGTTACAATGGAATACCAGACTTGATGGCTTATAAATAACAGACGTTTATTTCTTAGAGTTCCAGGAACTTCTGCAGCAGGGTCTGTGGATCTGGGCTGTGTCATGGCAGGTAGCAAGGCTTGATGCAGTGTTTAGTAAGCATTCTGGGCTTCTGGAGGATCCCAGTTAATCATAACCCTCAACCTCAAACTATTGCTTCTAACTTGTTTGATTTTTACCTTTATTTTTAATTTTTAAATTTTTTTAAATTAAAAAAAAAATTTTTTAAGTAGGCTTCATGCCCAATGCAGCACTTGAACTCATGATCCTAAGATCAAGACCTGAGCTGAGATCAAGAGTTGGACACTCAATTGACTGAGCTACCCAGGCATCCCACTGTTTACTTTTATTTTGATTATAGTACAATGCAATTCTATGTGTATAGTTTTTTATACACAAATTTATGGTAAATATTTTAAATGAAAACCTACAATGAAGAGACTTCAAAGTCTGGGTATGTTTCTAAAATTTCTTTTAAGTATCATGAACAGGTAAATGTTCTGGATTTTCATGAGATCAAAGAAGAAAACAGTAATCAGCCACAACCTGAGACATGTTCTGATATGGCACAAAAACCATTACAGCATTAAAATTCTTGTATTTCTAAAATGAAAACAACTTGATTCTTTCAACATAAAAATCTGATTAACTTATTCAAGTGATATAAATGTTGGATGGAAATAGAACTCAGAGGTTGTGTTGTTAACAGTTGAACAGGTGAAACAGTTTTTAAAATTAAACTGTCTATCATGTTTTGTTAAAGGTCATGATTCCAATAAAGAAAATCTGCAATCATTAATGAAGTTTAAAGAACACAATAAATCAGTCTCATGCACTAACGTGCTTAAAATAAAAACTTTTTTTTATCAAAGTGTGTCAATAAGATAATTACAAAATATTTTTAAATATATCATCAGAACTTTTAACACCATCTATTACGTAAACACAATTAAACATTATCAGACATGAAATACTTAGTTTAACTTTGAAAAATAATTTGTATGGGTATATCACAGCAATGTAGCCTCATGGTCTTGACTGTGGCAAAGCATTTATCTACTGAAATGATAAAGCAACCTTTTAGAAAAAATAGAAGTCAAACTAGTAAAATTTTAATCACTATTGGTAGAGCTTTAAAAGTTTCATGTAAAGATGTTTTGATAATACCTAATATGCAACATTCAAGTAACCGAAAATGGTTGGGTATTTTTTTTTAATTTCTTTTTTTTAATTAAAATTTTTTTTAAAATTTATTTATGATAGTCACACAGAGAGAGGCAGAGACACAGGCAGTGGGAGAAGCAGGCTCCATGCCTGGAGCCCGACGTGGGATTCGATCCGGTCTCCAGGATCACGCCCAGGGGCCAAAGGCAGGCGCTAAATCCCTGGCCACCCAGGGATCCTGGCTGGGTATTATTGTTTGTTGATCTGGTGGAATAAGATAGAAGAGCATCTGTTTTATCTCAAACTATTTCAGTGGGTACCAAGAAAAATGGTTTCACTGACAAGGATTCACATGAAAACAGTGCCAGAGAGGTAACATGGAGAAAGTCTGGAGTTTCAATCAACAATTTTGAAGAACGTTCTAGAGGTTTTGTTTTCGTCCCAACTCAATACATTCAACATTGTCAGCTGACGCAACAAAAGATGTATACCAAATAAATCAGTATTAGTATCTTCTTTATAAATTTTCTATTTGTTACCATCTATTAAACAAACACCAGAGATAAATAATCAATCTGAAGAGAGTTCAGGATTGTACATTAGAGAAATGCTAAGGCTCCAATGGGCAAACTATAGAACTAGAGCTGCAGCCACTGAGAGGAAATCATGCCAGGTCTGTGTGTTCGTTTTAATGTGAATCATGAAGTGGGAGTTGTTAAACATTTGAAAAGTGCAATTAGCTTTTAGGCATCTGGCTTTAATGAGATATTCTACTAGAAATTTCAGTACCTTCTTTAGCTTTTCAAGAGAGAAATGAAAATATGTTGCCCATTCAAAATTAAGAAAGCATCCTATAAAAGAGAAGCAGAAGATATATAGAAACAAATGAATAAAGGATACAATTTGAAACAAAACTAAATAATTATAAGAGAAAAACTGTTATATTTTCTAACAAATTGTACAGAAATGGGTTTATTATTTTATGACAAAAATGAAAAGTGTGATGAATTATTAACCTCTTCCAATTTATTAAATTATTAAATCCTAAACTTTAGCCACATTATGTATGCTAACCAAGTAGGTTTAGGGTGATCAAAAATTAATAAAATTAAGCCAACTGATTAAGTATGACATTCTAAGAAATGGTTTTGTGACTTAAGTGATAATAAAGAAATTAAGCATATAAAAACTCAGTATTATGAAGACTAGAAAAAATTTTGACATCATTATTAAAAGTTCAAAAGTTAGATTTATAAGAAGTGCAAAAGTATAATTGATTACTTTTAACATGATGTACAATATTGATATTGAGAAAAATTCTCTACATACAGAGAACTGCAAATTACATAATGACTACCAATTTAAAAGGAAAGTTATAGGAAGAGCCTGCATACATTCTTCATGTCACCTTATGGCTCAGAGAAAGGCAACTTTTAGGACATGAAAACCATCAACCAAAGGCAGAACCAACACTTCTGAAAACCAACAAATGATTTTGAAATCATTAGAAAAATGATATGACTGATAAGTATTAAAAATTATACCATCTGGCGAGGAGTTTCATAAGGTATATATAGTTTAGTTTTTATAGAGAATAAAAAGTGATTTTTAATTTTTTAATTTTAATTTTATTTTTTAAAGATTTTATTTATTTATTCATGAGACACACACAGAGAGAGAGAGAGAGAGAGAGAGAGAGAGAGGCAGAGACACAGGCAGAGGGAGAAGCAGGCTCCATACAGGGAGCCTGATGTGGGACTCCATCCTGAGTCTCCAGGATCACGACCTGAGCCAAAGGCAGGCGCTAGACCGCTGAGCCACCCAGGGATCCCCAATTTTTTAATTTTTAAAATGTATATGTTTATTTACATGTAATTGTGACAACATATTTTTAAAATTTTCACCCCTGGATGAAGAGGCAAGAAGGAAGTTGGAAGACTATTATAATAGTGTTGGAAGTTATGAGGGGTGAGAAAGAAAGGATTGAAATAGGTAACAATAGCAGGACGTGTTACCAATTGAAAATTAGAAGAGGAGTTGCTAGGGTGTTTCTTATTTCAATGAACAGGATAGTTCCAGTTTTAAATATATTGAGTTTGAACATGTGTAACATCCATGTGAAAATATATAAAAGAATAATAACAACAATAATTATTATATGATCATATGATAAAATAATAATAATTATTAGGGCTACATAGTGTTCCACATACTTTCAGATACTTTATTTGATTTTCATACTACTCCAGTAAATATAGTAATATTATTATTACTAGGAGCTTCTCCTTATTGAGCCCCTACTATTCCTCCATTCAGCAATGCTATTTGAGCCTCTCTATATGTCAGCAGGGTAACTCCCTGCCTTCATGCGGGAAAACAGAGAATAATGAAATATATGTAAAGCAGAAAGTCAGGAACAGAGTCAGGGTTAAGTGGATGGAATGTGATGGTGTAGTTTAAGTAGGATGATCAGGAAAGGAAATATTTGAACAGAATCCTGAAGGGAGAGCAAGAGTGACTCACATGATTATCTTGGGAAGGGTCATTCTGGGCAGAGGGCTCAGTAAGAGCAAAGATGGCAATGTACTCTCTGATGGATCTGAAGATCAGCAAAAAAGGCCAGTAAAATTCCAGATGAAGTCAAAGTAGTTGGCAGAGAATGCACACATAAGTGTCTTCAAGGCCATGGTAGGACATCTGAATTTTACTCTAAGTGTTACATATTAAAAGAACCACTCTAGCTCTGTATGGTAACGAGACTCTAGGTCAGCAAAAATGGGAGAAAGAGACCAAATTCTGAAGCTCTTGAGCTACTTGCAGCTTAGACAGATGATGATGGCTTGGACTAGGATGTAACAATGGAGGTGGTACCAACAGGATGGATTTTAGATACATTTCCAAGGTAGAACGAATAGGATTTACTAAAAGTTAATTATGAGGTGCATAAAAGGTGTAAAAAACTTACAACTGCAAGATTTTTGGCCCTAGTGACTCACTAGGTGAATGGTGAGACCACTCACTGAGAAGATGAAGAGCAGGTTTGAAAGGGAAAACCTGAGGTTTGGGTTTGGACATGTGAAGCCTGAAATACTATGCACTAGATGCCTTTAAATCCTTTCAACAATCGTCCTAATATCTGCAAGGGAGGTATGAACACTGTCCCTGTTTTATGGTTGCAAAAATTAGGGCTTTGAGATTTTCTTCAATTTACGTTCTTATAACCAATGGGTTGGGATTAATCCTAGAGCTCAAAGGAGAAAACAGGCCAGGAGGCGGAGACAGTAAAATGCATTCAATGTATTTAATTCAAAAGTATCTCTTGAAGATCACTATGTACTTATATATCACTCTTAGTAAGTGCTGTGACCAGGAATTAAGTATGTTAACCTTTTGCTACCTTCCAGAAATTTGCAGTGTTGTAAGGGAACATAGATATAGTAGATGATGCTGAAACTGTTGGCCCACAGCTCAAAGTAGGATAGCAGTAAAGATAACCATCACTGGAGTAGTTTAATAGAAGGAGAAAAGTCAGTGAGGGACAGAACTGTGTGACTTGAGCTCCTTTCTGGAAGATATGAAGGAGGATTTTAATGAGAAGGAGCTGGATGGTCTTTAGGCCAGGAACCTGCATGGGTATAGTCACTATGTGCCTGGGGATACTACGGAGACCATTTAACTGGAGTAGAGAGAGGAAAAGATGGATGGGCAGGGGAAGGCCAAATTAGACAGGGCCATGAAAGCCAGGCAGAGCATCTTGGATTTTATCCCATGGGTAACTGGGAGCCAGTGATGGTTTCTAAGGCTAAAGCTGAAACATGGTTAACGTGCACCATTTCTTAACTAAAATTTTCCTAGAGGGTTGCCAAGCTCATATTGGCAACATTTATATTTTACTTATATTTAATATTTTTCATTTGCAATAAGTGATCACATATAACATCTAGGTAGATATTTTGACATGCTAATTCCTTTTGGTTCCAAATTCACTCAAATAATACATTTTTGTCCAAAAAGGAGAAATTATAATGTGAGGTTATGAAAAGTCCATTTCCCTCTTAACATTCTTCCTAGCAACTCAGTTGTTTTTGTTGGCTTTTATTAAAACAACCTTTGTGTGAACTGGCAATTTGTTTTGTAAATATCAATGAAAGCATATTTCAGAAAATATAGTAATAAAAACCAACCCAATTTCAGAAATATGCTTGCTGCCAGACATCAGTCTTCAGCTCATATTATGAGTATTTCCAGTAAGTCTTAAATACACATTAACATGAGAAATAGCTCCCTGTTTAAGATCAAAAAAGTTGAAAAATCCTTCACTGCCTCTCAAACACAGTTTAAGGATTCTGCCCAATAAAATGTATTTCCCTTTTTGATAAAGTATATTTGTAATGGTTCAAGCAGTTCATTTTAATTGAACATTTTCCTCTCAAAAAAACAGACTTTAACTTAGTTTATTATCATCTTAATATCTGTATGTTTTATAACTTTGTTTAAGAGGTCTGGGATATTAATATTTCAGCAATTCCTATCTTGAATCCTTATCCACCTTGTTAAACCTTTACAAGAATTATAAACTTTGCCCAAGACTGGAGGGAACTCTATTACTATTTTTCAAATGTGCACAACTCAGCTATTGTTACTAAACTACATTTAATAAGAGAAAAATACTATTCCTCAACTGAAGTACAATACGGAGAGACCACTAACTAAATGTTTTGAAGAACTTTCATTTAATATCTCCTGGCTGGCAGATGAAATATCTGAGAAGTGAAACAGCATCATTGCATAGTTGTTTTCTGGGCACTGTCATAATCGTGTTATGTATCTGTTGTGATGCTTTTTTATGTAAATGTTTTCTGTCCCTTCCTTTTCTCTTAGAACACATCCCCACTGTCTACTAACTGTCCTGGTTTCCACAGTATAGATTTATTCCTATTTCAAAGTCAATCAATGAACTAATTCCAATAATATACTTTGAGTGTGATACCATGTGCCTACAACCATGCTAGTTATTATGAGGTAGGTACAAGGAATAGAAAGATGTGATTTGCTGTGAGGCAGCTCACATTATACTTGTGCTCCATAAAACATGAATAGATAGCACATAATTCAAGGCATTCTTTGACTAAGTACTGAATTATAAGATAAAGCCTAGAGCCAAAGTGAGAGTGGATAAATCACTGCATGTCTAAGAACCAGACCTTGAAATGCTTGGGTTGTCAGTGATGTGAAGGGGGCAGGTTAGCCCAGCTACCCTGGGAGTCTCCACCTCTGAATGAGCATACTAAAGAAGGGCACTACCATGTATAACATCAAATTGTGTCTTTGATGCAAATATTCCTACTTACTTGAGAAGTATCATACATTTCAATGTATAAAAACACACACTGAAAATGAAAATATGGAAGTTGGAAACAAGACCTCCTGACTCCCAGTAAGGACCTCAATATATGATGGTAGGTGTTCCCAAACATTTTTAAGTATATAGATATTTATATTAAAGAGGAACTGAAGTCTTAATCAAGAAGTAACATCTTAGTGATAAATGTAAGGCAAATAACAATGAGTGTCTAGTCCCTTAAGTTGGGTATTAGGGACCTAAAATCAGTGTATTAGAAGAGCGAAACTGGCTGGTTTAAAGAGTATGTGGATTGCCATAAACTCTTTTGCTGTTCTTTAATGTTTTTTTTTTTTTTTTTTTTTTTTTTTTGTGGTGGGTCACAATATGTAAATGGAATAATTGCTATGCCTAAAGATGGCCTCATGAATTATGGCTGCCATTCTGCTACACATAAAAATGAGAACTAAAACCAGGAACAAATGAAAAGAAATAACTATCCTAAGATAATCTGAAAATATGAAAAGATTTAACAAAATTAGCAAAATCCCCAAAACTCTACCTGTCTATCTAAATCAATGCAAACTTTGGGCACTGGCACTGTGCTAGTGAAGAACACATTTGGTTTTGTGAAGAACACATTTGAGACAAATGTCCATAATATCTTAAAGGAAAAAAAAAAGGATTCTTACTGGAATTCTGAATATTTTCTATAGTGTTATCATGCTGTCACGTACTGTAAAAAACATCGGAAAGTTCTTTTATCCTGTGTTGACACAAAAGTTCTGACCATAACACAAAATTCCAATTGAAATACAGATAGCTCAGTCATTTTGAAGCTATCTGACATTACCCAGAGACAAGCCTTTTTTAAAAAAAATTTTTTATTGGAGTTCAATTTGCCAACATATAGCATAACACCCAGTGCTCATCCCACCAAGTACCCCCCTAATTGCCCATCACCCAGTCACCCCAACCCCCCGCCCACCTCCCATTCCATCATCCCTTGTTCATTTCCCAGAGTTAGGAGTCTCTCATGTTTTTTCACCTTCACTGATATTTTCACTCATTTTCTCTCCTTTCCCCTTTATTCCCTTTCACTATTTTTTATATTCCCCAAATGAATGAGACCATATAAAGTTTGTCCTTTTCGGATTGACTTATTTCACTCAGCATAATAACCTCCAGGTCCCTCCACATCTAAGCAAATTTGTTGTTTCTAGTGGCTGAGTAATATTCCATTGTATACATAGACCACAGCTTCTTTATCCATTCATCTTTCGATGGACACCGAGGCTCCTTCCACAGTTTGGCTATTGTGGACATTGCTGCTAGAAACATCGGGGTGCAGGTGTCCCGGCGTTTCACTGCATCTGTATCTTTGGGTAAATCCCCAGCAGTGCAATTGCTGGGTCGTAGGGCAGCTCTATTTTTAACTCTTTGAGGAACCTCCACACAGTTTTCCAGAGTGGCTGCACCAGTTCACATTCCCACCAACAGTGCAAGAGGGTTCCCTTTTCTCCGCATCCTCTCCAACATTTGTTGTTTCCTGCCTTGTTAATTTTCCCCATTCTCACTGGTGTGAGGTGGTATCTCATTGTGGTTTTGATTTGTATTTCCCTGATGGCAAGTGATGCAGAGCATTTTCTCATGTGCATGTTGGCCATGTCTATGTCTTCCTCTGTGAGATTTCTGTTCCTGTCTTTTGCCCATTTCATGATTGGATTGTTTGTTTCTTTGCTGTTGAGTTTAATAAGTTCTTTATAGATCTTGGATCTATAAATTGCCCTTTCTCTGATAGGTCATTTGCAAATATCTTCTCCTATTCTGTAGGTTGTCTTTTAGTTTTGTTGACTGTTTCTTTTGCTGTGCAGAAGATTCTTATCTTGATGAAGTCCCAGTAGTTCATTTTTGCTTTTATTTCTCTTGCTTTCATGGATGTATCAAGTTCAAAAAGGGTGTTGCCTGTGTTCTCCTCTAGGATTTTGATGGAATCTTGTCTCACATTTAGATCTTTCATCCATTTTGAGTTTATCTTTGTGTATGGTGTAAGAGAATGGTCTAGTTTCATTCTTCTGTATGTGGATGTCCAATTTTCCCAGCACCATTTATTGAAGAGACTGTCTTTTTTCCAGTGGATAGTCTTTCCTCCTTTGTCGAATATTAGTTGACCATAAAATTGAGGGTCCACTTCTGGATTCTCTATTCTGTTCCATTGATCTATGTGTCTGTTTTTGTGTCAGTACCACACTGTCTTGATGACCACAGCTTTGTAGTACAACCTGAAATCTGGCATTGTGATGCCCCCAGATATGGTTTGTTTATTTATTTATTTATTTATTTATTTATTTATTTATTTATTGGTTTTCTTTTTTAAAATTCCCCTGGCTATTGGGGTCTTTTCTGATTCCACACAAATCTTAAGATAATTTTTTCCAACTCTCTGAAGAAAGTCCATGGTATTTTGATAGGGATTGCATTAAAGTGTAAATTGCCCTGTGTAACATTGCCATTTTCACAATATTAATTCTTCCAATCCATGAGTATGGAATATTTTTCAATCTCTTTGTGTCTTCCTCCATTTCTTTCAGACGTGTTCTGTAGTTTTTAGTGTATAGATCCTTTACCTCTTTGGTTAGGTTTATCCCTAGGTATCTTATGCTTTTGGATGCAATTGTAAATGGGATTGACTCCTTAATTTCTATCTTCTTAAGTCTCATTGTTAGTGTATAGAAATGCCACTGATTTCTGGGCATTGATTTTGTATCCTGCCACACTGCCAAATTGCTGTATGAGTTCTAGCAATCTTGGGGTGGAGTCTTTTGAGTTTTCTATGTACAGTATCATGTCATCTGCGAAGAGGGAGAGTTTGACTTCTTCTTTGCCAATTTGAATGCCTTTTATTTCTTTTTGTTGCCTTATTGCTGAGGCTAGGACTTCTAGCACTATGTTGAATAGCAGTGGTGAGAGTGGACATCCGGAGACAGGCCTTTTGCAGTCTATAAGCTCCTAGAAGGAATGGCTATGTTGTTTGGACAATTGTGGAAAATTTTTTTAAATTGTCATGAACAAAGCTTCTATTAATCTCTACTTTCTCAGCCTCACTTGTCATATAGTAGGCTTGGAATAAATGAAAAAATCAGAATTGATTACAAATTCTCTTAGACCACAGTGACATCAACAAAATAGGAGACTAGGCAGTTAGGTGCCCTCTGTACCCCCTGGAAACATGGAAGAACATCTAAAGACTGACTAAAATAACTCTATAGGAGCTCTGAAACCAAAGACCTAAGGCAACCAAGTGAACGCCCAAACAAGAAAAAGCCACATTCAATATGGTAGGAAATTTTGTCACACTTGTATTGTCCCTTGTCCCACCCTTTCTCCACATGAAGGGACAGCCTTTTCAAAAATTGGTTCTGGGAAAACTGGATATTCCATGCAAAAAGAATATTATTAAGTTGGATCCTTACCTCACATCATATACAACAAAAATTAACTCAAAATGGACCACACATCTACACGCAAGATTAAGACCATAAAAATCTTAGAGGAAAACATAGCAAAATAGCTTTGTGACCCTGGATTTGGTAGTGATTTCTTGGATGTGACACCAACTGCACAGGCAACAAAAGCAAAATTAGATAAATTGAACATGTTCAAAATTAAAAACTTTGTGCATCAAAGGACACTGTCAACAGAGTGGAGAGGAAATACAGAGAAAAGAAAAAAATATTTGCAAATCATATATCTCATAATGGTTTAGTATCCAGAATATATAAATTGCCCTATAATTCAATAGTAAAAAAACCCAACAACTCCATTAAAAACATTGGCAAAAGGGAGCACCTGGGTGGCTCAGTCAGTTAAGTGTCTTGACTTCAGCTCAGGTCATAATCTTAGGGTTCTAGGATAGAGCCCTATGTTGGTTTCCCTATTCAGTGGGGAGTCTGCTTCTCCTTCTCTCTCTGCCCCTTCCTCCACTGTGCTCTCTCTCAAAAAAGTAAATAAATAAATGTAATCTTAAAAAAAATTGGCAAAAAAGATACACAACTTGGGGCACCTGGGTGGCTTAGTCCGTTGGGCCTTAGACTCTTGGTTTTGACTCAGACCATGATCTTAGGGTCCTGGGATTGAGCTGCAGTGGGGCTCCACATTCAGCACGGAGTCTGCCTGAGCTTCTCTCCTTCTGCCCCTTCCCACTCTTGAATACATGCTCTCATGCTCTCTCCCTCTCTCTCCCAAATAAATAAAGTCTTAAGAAAAGATATACAATTGCCCAAAAGTATATAAAAAGATGTGTGATATCACTAATTATTAAGGAAATGCAAATTAAAACTACAATGAAATATCACTTCATATTCATTAGGATGGATGAATATATATAAATATAATTTAATATATATTAATAAATAGTAATATATAAATACATCAGAATATAAATACATTCTGATATATATATATATATATATATATATATATATATATCAAAATTTTAGAAGTATTGGTGGAGATGTGGAGAAATTGGGACACTTGTGCATTGCTGGTAGGAACATAAAATGGTATAGTCACTGTGAAAAATGTTATGGCAGCTCATCAAAAATTTAAACATATGGGACTCAGCGGTTGAGCATCTGCCTTTGGTTCAGGGTGTGATCCTGGGATCCAGGATCGAATCCCACATGGGGCTCCTTGCAGGGAGCCTGCTTTTCCCTCTGCCTGTGTCTCTCCCTCTCTCTCTCTGTCTGTGTCTCTTATGAATAAATAAATAAAATCTTTAAAAAATTTTAAACATAGAATTACCATACTATCCAGCAAGTCCTACTTCTAGATATATACTCAGAAAAAACTAAATATAGGGACAGGGACTCAAACCGAGTTTTGTACACTCATATTTTGTACACTCATATTAATAGCATCCTTATTCACAATAGTCAAGAATTGGAAGCAAATCAATGCCTGGCAATGGATACATAGATAGATAAAATGTATTCTGTACATACAATGGATTATTATTCAGCCTTAAAAACAAGGCGATCTAAATACATACTACAACATGAACGAACCTTGAGGACATTGTGCCAAGTGAAATAAGCCAGTCACAAAAAGACAAGTACTGAATAATTACATTTACATAAAATACCTAAAGTAGTCAAATTCATAGAGACAAAAGATAGAATGGTGGTTGCCAGCAGCCAGGGAGAGAAAGGTATAGGGAATTCTTTAAAGGGTATAGTTTCAATCAGGGAAGATGAAAGAGCTCTGCAGATAGATGGTTAAGTAACATGAATGTACTTAATGCCACATTCAAAAATGGTTGAAATGGCAAATTGCATGTTACCATATTTTATTGCAATAAAAAAAATAACAAATAAAAATATCTTAGACCGGAATGTCTCCAGATAGCACCTTCAGTCACCGAATGCTTAGGTTAACACCTCTTCCTTTCACTGTGGCCAATAGAGGCTGCCTTGACAGTTGCATGGAAAGATTTTATCTTTAAAAGCATCTTTAACTCCCTAATGCTGCTGGAGATCATAAATATAATGTCTACGTCACATACAAGCCCACACTAAGTTGTATTTTTATAATTTTATTGCCAATTATTGCCAGTACCTAAATATTTTCTTTTTATCTAATTTGAGGTGTGATAGTTCATGTATATTAACAAGATAAATGTTTTGCCACATAGATAGCAAAGTTAGTAAATGACCATTTGATTGATGGAATTAATTCAGGAGCAATGTATACCAGAAGCAGTCTGATCTACATTTCTTTCTTTTCTTTTTCTTTCTCTCTCTCTTTTTCTTTCTTTCTTTCTTTCTTTCTTTCTTTCTTTCTTTCTTTCTTTCTTTCTTTCTTTCTTTCTTTCTTTCTTCTTTCTTCTCTCTCTCTCTCTCTCTCTCTCTCTCTTTCTTTCTTTCTTTCTTTTTCTTTCTTTCTCTCTTTCTTTCACAAGACAGCAAGCACAAGCAGAGGGAGTGGAAGAAGGAGAAGCAGACTCCCCGATGAGCAGGGAGCCCAGCAGACAGGCTCCTGAGAGCCTGAGATCAGGACCCAAACCCAAGGCAGACACTTAACTGAGCCACCCAGGTGTCCTTCTCTTTCTCAATTTAAACATCCCAGATTGGGGATTCCTGGGTGGCACAGCAGTTTAGCGCCTGTCTTTGGCCCAGGGTGCAATCCTGGAGACCCGGGATCAAATCCCACATCGGGCTCCTGGTGCATGGAGCCTGCTTCTCCCTCTGCCTGTCTCTGCCTCTCTCTCTCTCTGTGTGTGACTATCATAAATAAATAAAAAAAAATAAAAAAAAATAAACATCCCAGATTTATTTAAGTCATGTATATTGATCTCCTTACCTAAAATAATCATCTTCCTTCATTCTACCTCCTTGAATTCTACTCAGTCTTTAGGGCCTAGCTAATGGCAAATTATTTTACAAAAAATTTCCTGAAAATCCTAGCCCACATTCATCTTCCTAACTTCTAGTCTCTATTTAGTTATTTAGTGCTTAGTAACAAATATCTTGCGTTATTTGCTATCTTTTGTGTTTTAGAACCAACTGAAGTGTACTGAAAAATTAGCAACTGCGGGAGTCTAGGTAGCCCAGTCTGTTGAGTGTCTGACTCTTGGTTTTAGCTCAGGTCATGATCTCAGGGTCCTGAGACTGAGCCCTTTGTCCCGCTGTGTAACTTAGTGCAGAGTCTGCTTGAGATTCTCTCTCTCTCTCTCTCTCCCTCTGCCACTCCCCTCCCCCCAACTCTCTCGTTCTCAATAAATAAATAAATAAATAAATCCTTATTAAAAAATGATTTTATTTATTTATTCACGAGAGACACACACACAGAGGCAGAGACACAGGCAGAGGGAGAAGCAGGCACCATACAGGGAGCCCGCTGCAGGACTCGATCCAGGAGTCTCCAGGATCACGCCCTGAGCTGAAGGCAGACGCTTAACCGCTGAGCCACCCAGGCATCCCAATAAATAAGATCTTTAAAAAAAAATAGCAATTAGTCCACCTTGAAAGGATAGCCCAAAATACCAATACAAAGTAAATTTGTCAAAACCAAGTTATAAACTTGTTGATTCTCTTTAAAGTCTAATGAAGCTACATGTGAACACCAGTTCAAAATTACTACTGATATGAGTTCTTTAATCAGTTCATTCTAAAAACTGGCTTATGGGAGACTGAATTTCCCTTTCTCTTATCCCTAACACACACACACACACACACACACACACACACACACACACAACACACAGAACACACATTCTCAACTATACATACTGGCAACAATGTTTCTATAAGTAGCAATTGTACAGAAAGAAACTTTGGGTGCCAAGGCAAAACATTTTTTTGAGTACCCACTACCTGCAAAACACTTTGCTAAACCCTGTGAATAAGGAATTCACACCTCTCTCATCATCTTTAGCCCAAATTCAGAGTCTATTACATTGGTGGTTAAGGCATGCCTCAGGGCATTGGACCTCTGGGTTAATCCAGGAATTTTTCTCTTGGAGCAGATGTGAAATGAAACTGAGGGGAAAAAAAAAAGTAGGAGAGGAAGTGGCGCACAGTTGTCGTCCCCTGCTTTAAAAAACCATGTATTTAACAAATTGAAGAGGTTCAGCCTTTGTAGTTAAGACTACCTATTACCTTGAGTTCAAGTTCTTTCTTTTAATATATAAGATTTATTGAAATTTTACTGTTTGAGCAGAACCGAGAAAGCTGAATATTATTTCAGGTTTTCAAGCCATAAGGAAAAATAGTGTTTTTAGGTTTTCCATTCAACTAGGAAAATTATAGCTTCATATTTGCAACACTAAAGCTAATGCAGTGTCAGCACCTCCATCAAATTCTGTTGTTCAGCAGTTTATAATTCAAGCAGAAAGTTTCACTCCAAGCCCAAACTTGGCCTACACAATCTCAAAGAAAATGGAGAAAAAGTTATTTTGGCTAGTGCTGACTTATAAAAGCAAAAGAGAGGGTGCTTTTACAGAATATTTTGAAAAACAACTTTCAGAATTTGAGAATGTCACTGAGAATTACTGAGCTGACATCCTTCATTCTTAAAGTCATAGATATAACCCCAAATTCCATGACATCATGTCAACATCAGCAGTATCTTAACTACTTTCATGAAATTTTTCACCAGGTGGAATTCCATATCAGGTGGAATTACTGTTCTTAGAGAAAAAAATGCAGGAGAAAATAAGGACAAAAAAGACTTTGGATATATTTTCCTTTAAGTTTGGATTCTTTAGTGCAAAGTCCACCCATACAGAAAATGAAAAATATCTTTTTTCTAGTTTTTAACGTACATTGGAAGGGCAGGCTGGAATTCTCAGAAGCAACCTTTCTCCATCCAAATGTTAACTTGGATCTAGAAACAACTAAGTGTAGAAGTGGATTCCTAGCAACAGGTGAGAAGAGCTATTGGCTCCCCAATGAACTAAATGTTGGTAGGTGTGATGGGGTGGGGAGCTAGCCTGGTCGGGATGCTGTGCAATTGGAAGTCATGTGGCAGGTTGGTTATTAACTACCTGATGCTTTTTTGCCACCCTGTGGCTGAATCTAGCAGCCAATTCCTCAGTACTCCAATCTCTTACAAAACCTGCAAAATATATCAAGTCTTTGATATCGTGGAATCAGGGTATTGTATAAGAATTTCACCTTTTCCTATCCGCGAAGGTTCACTTGTGCTAAATACCTTGATATCTTAGCTACTCCACCTCTCTTTGCCAATAGTATTCAGTGAATCTCTACTACAGGCCAGGCTACAGACGAATCAAACAGGATTTCTGTCCTTCAGGAGAGATCAAGAGGAAGCGAACAGATCATAAGACAACTCCAGTATAATTTTGGAGAGCGTCTGTGCGACTTCACTGAGGAGGATCTTGAGGCGTCAGAGCGACACCAGCTCTGTTCCCCAGCACTCAGCTTTCTCCCTCCTCTGAAATCGCACTGATTCACCCAGCATCCCCTCCCTCCTCTTAACGCCCACTCTCAGCAGATGAGACCCTGGGCCCTCTAGTGGGAGGAGTGACCAGGCCTGGGAGAGCAGAAGCAAGAGGTTCTCGGAAGGGGAGGCGGCGTTGCCTGGAGGGTCTGGCGGGGCTTTGGCCGTGACAGGGTCCGAGAGGACCTACAGGGCTCAGGCTCACCTGATTGAAGTGTGCACCGATGAGCGAAGGTTCCCATATCTTAGAACTGTTGCTCGAAGTCCCGCCTTTCTCTTTCTTGGGTGCCATGCAAAGGACGGGAAGAGCATTGGCGTCTAAACTGTGCTCAGGCCCGGACGAAGCGTCCCCGCTACCATAGTAACCGGAGCCACGCCCAGGTCCTGAACGACTTCGGCTCCCCTCCCCCAAATCTGCTCTGAATCCACTGGCCAACCGTACCCGTCGCCACAGCAACCGAGCTTCTCAGCGCGCGGCTACTCCCAGGCGGGACTTCCAGATCCCCTGATTAAATTTTACGATTTTCCAGCAGAACAACCGTGCAAGTACGGGAGGTCAGGCCCAGGCTGGCCTGGAGCTCGTCTGCCTACTTCCTTTTACTCGCTTTGCTCCTCTGCTGCTTCTTGGAGCCCATTTGGTCCGACGCATTGTCTGAAAACTTAAAATCCCTGAAATCCCGTCCATGATTTCTACACAATTTTTTTTTTTTTTCTCCATCCTGGGCAACTTAGAATGGTGAGCTGACTCCCTCCAGAGACATCCCATGCCACTTTCTCATCCATTCTAATCTTCTTTATGTGAAGCCAACTTTATCTCCCGGACCTCCATCCTTTGCTTTTTGGTCTTGGGTCCTCTTCCCAGGGACTTCCTAAACAGGTCAGTCTGATCACTTCTCCAAGAGGTCCTTCATATAACTGTAGTTGAGATTACGGTCTTTCTAGGTCTCTTCTCTGCCTAATCAGCGCCAGTTCCCTCAAACTGTCCTCCACTGGTGAGTAGTCTTTCTTTTTTTCCCCACCCTTCACACTCACCACTACCTAAAGGTGGTCAAAGTCCCCTAAATAGTAATCATAGTAGTAATAGTAATGGTAATAACAAGAGCTCCTGTTTCATGATCACTGGCTATATCCTGCGCATAGTTATATCAATTAATTCTTACAACCACCTTTTTTCAAGTCCCACAGTGTGTGCTTGACAGTACCAGGGTTAGAATCCAGGATTGCCCAGGTACCCAATCCAGTGTGCTTAATTAACCTCCTCAGCAACTGTTTTAGGACTGCCAAAATGAGAGATCCCCCTCTTTGAGGTGCTATACTTAATTTTATTTATTTTTTTACTATAGTAATACTAATTTAAGGACAGACAGGGGTAGAACTCAACCAAGGACGCTTTGCTTTTAGTACCTGTAAAATGCAATGTTTAACTATTCCCCTGAACCCTGCACTTGCTGGGAGGTGAGATGCATCAATGATCCCAATGGGCCAGGGATGGCTAAGGTGACCCATATGACCTGCAGCTTGATTTCATTCAGCACAATCTGCCAGCTGACCTTCTACAGGGGAAGGTGTTTTAATGGTTTGTATTGCTTTCTTTGAGGAATAAAATGTATGTGAGGGCCCTTGTGATATCCAGCCACTACTACCTTACTTCATTGGGGGCGAGAGGCAGGTTTAAAGATGCTGCTGCTTCTCAACTCCTATTCATAATTTGAACCAACAAAGGGCAACTTTTTCCCCCCGGCCCAGTTCTTTAATACAGATATTAAAGAGGACGCACAATTTCTAGAAACAGTCTTTTCACAGGAAATTTCCAAAAAATATCAACTTTTTCCTTTCTTGCTGCAATATGTATATTTATCTTCTGGGAGGGACTACATTCATGCAGCCTACTCAGAAATCGTATCTGGAAGCCTTCTCTTGTCTGATGCATAGTGAGCCCAGAGGAAACATGCCAGAAAGAGATTTTCCTGAGGGTCTCCAGAGCAACCACCTAGGCTAACACTGGTACATTATCATAGAAATCTCTCCAAAATTTTGTCAGTCATTTAAATTTTCTTTATAAGATGAAAACTGTCTTTGGATTGCAGCTTGAATATAAAGATGAATGGCTTACAGACAAAAAAATGTAAGTAATCATTGATTACATCATTCTACATTTTGATTATAATTCTTCCCATAGGTTTAAACCGTCTGGGAAAAAGGTCTTGCATTTTTATTAGAAAAGCAGTAAAAAGTTTGTTGACCTTCCAGTTAGATTTCATAAAAAAGTTAACTAGATGTTTATGTATGGCATACTATGTGAATAATTTTCTTTCTTCTTGAATGCATATGCATATTTCAATATAAATCAATATGGATAATCAGTTTGGCCAAATCACTAGTGGATGATTAATAAAATAGGTTGCAGATAAGAAAGTGAAATGAAGAGGAAAGATGGAATAAGGAGAAAAAAAGTAAAATTAAGTGTTCTTTAAAATTGCAGAGAAAGTGTCACTAGCTTTGTCTTATAAGTGAGGGCTGTCTAACCCCAATTTTTGCAGCAATAAAGTTTTTGTGACATATATTGTGGCAAAAGCTGATTAGCTGTTCATCAAACATTTCATTCTCTTTCCTCCTACTGTGAGAGTCAGACAACATTTTTCAGCCTTTCTTATCCTTAGATGGGAACATGTTACTGCGTTCTAGCCATGGGACATGAACAGAATGATATATCAGCACATCCAAGCCTCGCCCTTAAAAATATCCCCCAAGTGGTTTGGCACCTGCCTTTGGCCCAGGGCGAGATCCTGGAGACCCGGGATCGAATCCCACGTCGGGCTCCCGGTGCATGGAGCCTGCTTCTCCCTCTGCCTATGTCTCTGCCTCTCTCTCTCTCTGTGTGTGACTATCATAAGTAAAAATAAAAAAAAATATCCCCCAAGCATTATTCATGCTCTTTCCCCAATTGTCACATTGGGGTGACACTGAAAGCCTTGCATTTCTGAATGATTGCTGTGGCACAGAGGTTCCAGAGTCTCCCTTAGCCCTGAACTCCACTCTGCTTTCTCCATCAGATGCATTGCTTGGGACCACTAAGTGAATAAGAAATAGACTTTTATTTTCTTAAGCTGCTGACATGTTGGCATTTGCAATAGCAGCTGGAGTTACCTTAACTACTCTAACATTTTTGATAATTTGCATTTGAGAGTCAGCTTTAGATAAACCTAACAGTAGCCAGCCTTCCCCCACTGGCCTAAGAAAACAAACTTGTGACTTTCAAGTGGGCAGGATGCAGTGCTGGCCACCGTGGGAGGCTAAAAAATCGAATCCTTGCCCTTCCAGAGACTGCAGCTAGAGGTATCCACCCTTTACCTTGCTCTCCACCTGGTCCCACAGTACATTATTTCACTTCTTTATCAAGTTCATAAATTTCTTACTTTAAAGAAGGTGTTTGCATATGAAAGTAATACAATAAATTAGTCTGCTTATGTCACATATGCCTATGGACATTTTTGCTCATTTTTCAGAAAACGAACCATGACTCTTCACTATGACATCTGTGAACATAAATTATGATTTAGCAAATGATTTGGAGGAATTGAATATTTTAAATGTCAAATATAAAGATTTCAGGATGGAATAATGTACTTCGCTATCACCTTTTTTATAGTTTCCTTTGTTAAAAGTCCTAACAAGATTTTGTAGATTTTTTTTATGTAGAAGATTTTTTTGAAAAAACCAATTTTGAGAATGTGAAATGAAAGCTTCTTGCCTTTTGCCTACTTTTGGCCTATTTCACTATGCTACAGAAAGTGGCACTCTAGATAATTTATGATACAAAAGGGGAAGACATTATACAGTAACCAAATTTATAGGAGGTTTCATCATAGAATTGGTCTGTTTAATTTCAGAAAATAGGTGTGAATGACAATGTTCATAGTTTTAAGAAGTGAAAGCCTTTCAGCTAAAAAAGGGACCCTGCCAAGAATAAAAAAAAAAAAAAAAAAAAAAGCATTGCCATCTGTCACACATTTATGCTTCTTTGGTATAATAAATTGTTTCCCCAACTATATATAAGTTGAAACTTTATAAGCATATACTTTACTACATAAATTTTCCCATATGTCAGTGGCTAAAACAAAACTGGACTATTTGGAGGATTTTCTTTCACATGGTAGGGTTACTCCTGGCTTGTCTGATTTAATTTTTTGCATTTAATACTGTTTCATTCACCAAAGACTGTCTACTCTTAGGGATGCACTGCTTCTTAAGGATACTATGATTACAGAATGTTACTTTTAAAGGTTTTATGCTTCAATTCTAATAGTGTTCAGTGAACTCTTATCTAGGCATGAAGTCTAGCCATTATTTCTCATATCTGAAAGGCTCTAGTCAGCATTTCATGCACCCAGTGTTCTTAGTTGTCAGGTAACCACGGGAGCTATGGACCAATTCACTTCTAGGCCAACATTTTAGGTATTCAAGGTACATTTAGCTACAAAAATCTGCTTGCCTTTGGCTAAGGAGGCCTCACAGTGTGCACTGATTCCTCAGATTGGCATTCTACATCTAAGAACACTTCTCACAATAGGTTTGTCTTATTTACCATCATGATCTTTGCACTTCTGACCTTCAAAGTACAATGTTGTAATGTACTGTCCTTGAGTTTTTATTGCTGTGATGCAGGGGGCTTGATCTCTTTCAGTTATAAAGTTTCAAAACATATGGAGAATATTACACCTGCATTCAGTGGTCAGCATTAGCTTCCTATTCAGTTGTGAGTGCAATTTAAAGTGTTGACTTTAATCTTTAAAGCCCCTCATTGTTTAGAAGCCAGTTAGTCGAGATATCACATCTCTCTCTATGCATCATCATGGCAATTAAAATCAGCTGTAGTGCTTGCAGGTCAGAATCCCCAGTGAATTGTGGGGAGCTCAGGAGTAGATCATTTTCTAAAGAAGAACTTCCCTAAGAACCCTCTGTTTCTGTGAATGATAAAAGTACAATATACAAAGTTTACAGTTTTGCCCTTGAATGTCTTGTAAACCTATAGGTCTCGGGAATTGTAATTAAGTGATGCGGACTTAATTTTTATTTTATTTTATGTTGTTTGTGGCCAAGAGTTTAGAATACCAAATCTGTTTTTTAATGAATCACAAAAATGACAGTTGTGAATATTAGAAATAGAAAAAGCTAAAATTCATCTGTTTTATATTTGTTAGTGTGGGAGTTTTCACTCCAGTATGCTCTCACTCAAGTTTTTCTTTGAATCTAATTTTAAATGTCTTCAGTGAAGGGATTTGCTGTAAATCCTTTGGGGACTATTTCAAAATCCATAACTCATGGTAAGTCATTTCTCTGAATGCCTAACTAAATGTTTGATTTCTTAATGTTTTATCAAATGTCTGTCACTTATAAATGTGTGCTATGTTAAATAATAACTTTCTTTTTACTGTGTACAAGGTTCAAACCTATGGTTGATGTGAACCTACATTAAATCATATGCCAGGCCATGAAACAATTTTTTTGGAAAGAAAAGATATTATATGTCCATCTGTGTCCATAGCTGTATCTATATCTATATATTCTGTTGCTTAGTTTTCTCTGGAGAACACTTACTGACTACACTGATCTTTAAGAATGAATTTTTTAATTTTTAAAAAAGATTTCTTTATTTTAGAAAGAGAGTTTATGAGTGGGGAGGGGGAGAAGGAAGGGGCAAGGGCAGTGGGAGAGGGAGAAAGAAAATCTCAAGCAAACTGCCCCTGAGTATGGAGCCTGACATGGGACTCTGTCTCATGACCTATGGGATCATGACCTGAGCTGAAATCAAGAGTCGGTGGCTTAACTGACTGAGCCACCTAGGCGCCTCAAGAGTGAATTTAAAAAAAAATTAAGTTTCCTACAGTTTAACATGTGGTGAATTCTTTGAAAAATCACATTTATTAAACACACAGCTTTTATTATATGTATCTTATTTGACATCTTTTTTCCCCCAGATGTTGATAAGCATTGGCTTCTATTTGGAGTATACAGAGATATTCACAATGCTGGTATCTTCTATGTTTTTAAGAAATTTAAGAGGAGATTTCGTTGAAATGTAGAGTCTTTCTGGTAGCAATGTAATGGGAAGAGAACCTTCTCATTAAAATCTACTTTCTGTTTTGTGAAGATGTCAACCTGAAAAAGGAGGAAGGACTTGCTAATATTAAGGAAAAGTTCCTACCCTCCATTTCTGTCTCTTTCTGAATACACATAACTCAGAAAATACCCAATGAAGGCTCTGCCTTATGGCTGACATAAATGGAAATATGGAAAGAATATGAGGAAAAAGAAAACACTTGGGAGTCCAGCATTAGGAAGAAAAGGAAGATTATAAGAAAAGACTCATTCAAACATAAAATAATTTCAGCCAATGCACAAGTCAATCAGAACAAATACTGCTTCTGAAGGTCATGTTAGAGGCTGCTTTCTCTGCTTCACCCTATTTCTGAATGAATCTATTCAGGTCTTCCACCATTTCCTTTACAGGAGCCAACCGTTTCTAGGTTTGCCTACCAAAATAATGGCTTCATTGACTCTTTCTTAGATTTCAACTCTCTACTATATTAAACAAAACAAAACCTCATTCTTTGTTATGCTTTGATTGTTGTACTTCACTTTTTCTCTTATGCATAGCAGTGCCTTCTTTATAAAGGAGGCTATTTTTTCCCCTTTGCCTGACTATAATCTCTAGGCTTCTAATTTTGTTCACAACCAAGTTATACAATTTGACAATCATCCACATTTAAAAACTTTTATGATTATTTTCATGTAATGGTATGCACTCTACCTGAGCCAGCTGTCTTAATCCTTTAGAGTGTGGCCATTTTCCCTACTATACTTTTGGGTAATAACCATTGCCAATTTATCCCACTAAGTAAATTCCTCATTTTATTGAAATTGTTTTTATAAAGCTTAAGTTACTCACATTTATACCCATAATCTCCCTCCCTCCTCCTTCACTCTAGTAGGAGTTTGAAACCCTATTAATTTGTTACCATAGTTCCCAAAACTGCCTCAATAGTAGCTTTTTAACTTGTGAGATACTCTATCCTCAACACAACAGATCTATTAAAAATCAGAGAATCAAATCATGGTGCTAAGAGGCACTTCTTGAGGTCATCTTATACTAACAAGGGAAAATTCTTTCTCCTAGGCTCCATTCCCTGCTCTAGCCCTTGCTGGCTATGTGACAGCCTTGGACAAATTACTTAACCCCTCTTTGCTTCAGTTTCTTTATGAAATGGGATAATTATGTTTGCATTATAGGGTTGTCATGAAGATTAAAGTACTTAGTAGGTATAACTGCTTAAACGAGTTGCCATATACTATGTCCTCAATAAAAGTTAGCTGATATATTTTGAATAAAGTTTTTAGTTTAGAGCAGTTTTAGGTTTACAGAAAAGTTTCAGAGATAATGCCCAGAATCCTAATTTACTCTACCCAGTTTCCCCTATTTTTAACATCTTAAATTAGCATGTTACAACAAATGAACCAATATTGATAG
The DNA here is from genome assembly GCF_048418805.1 of Vulpes vulpes. NCBI lineage: Eukaryota > Metazoa > Chordata > Mammalia > Carnivora > Canidae > Vulpes > Vulpes vulpes. Next base: position 56,322,742 of record NC_132787.1, on the reverse strand, counting down.
GCTATTATTGACTAATAGTTTTTACCTAATGTCCCTTTTTCTGTTCTAAGATTCCATCCAGGATATTGTATTTCATTTAGATATTTTATCTCCTTAGGTTCCTTTAAACTATGAATTTCTCAAACTTACCTTGTTCTTTTTTTTTTTTTTTAAGACTTGGACAGTTTGAAGTAGTAAGATATTTTCAGAACGTCCCTCAATTTTAGTCTCTCTGATGCTTTTCTCATGCTTAGACTGGGGTTATAGGATTAGGGAGAAAGAATAGACATTAAGTGCCAGTTATGACAATGATATCACATGATACCAAGGGTACATGCTATCAACATGATTTATTGAACATGTTAACCTTGAACACCTGGATAAGGTAGTGTTTGGTGGGGTTCTCCACTATGAAGTACTGCCCTCCACCACCCATTTTTGATGCTATATTCTTTGAAAGGAAGCTACTATGTGCAGCCCACACTTGAGATATGGGGAGTTATGCTCCATCTCCTTGAGGGAAACAGTGTCTAAACAAGTATTTGGAATTCTTCTGTATCAGAAGTCTTTTACTCTCTCTCATTAACTTATTCAATCATTTATTTCTATCAGTAAGGATTCACAGATGTTTAATTTATCCTTCAAGTTATAATCCAATATTACTTTATTTATTGGGTGGTGCTTAGCTTAATTGTTCTAGTTTTGACTATAGAGAGTTCTTTCAATTGACTCCTGGGTCCCCTTGACATATTCTTCCCTTGTCCACCCCCCCCCCCCCGCTTTCTTTACTCTCTGGCACTACCAGATGTTCCAGGGTCATATTGTATATTCCCTGCCCCAGGCCTAGAATCGGCCATTTCTCAGAAGAACACTGTTTCTTTTTATTGGAGAATGAAATTAAAAACCCAGATATAGGTGCTGGAAATGCTTGTAGCTACCAGAGTGTTGTTTGTTTCTTGGTGCTTTCACTAGGCAGAATTAAGAAATAATCCATGAATATACATGTATACACACATAATTATATATCCACTTGGGTAAACATAAATTCATACTAACGTTTGTCATTCTAATCTAGTACCACATGGGTCCTTCTACCCTGCTAATATTTTAATAGCTATGTATTCATTCACTCATTCATTCATGCAATAATGTTTGTTGAGTGTCTATTATATGCCAGGACCTATGCTCAGAACATGGTAAATGCTCTCCCTACTCTCATGTGGCTTAAAATTCAGTTAACAACTTAAATTTTTACTTTAGTGTTTTGGTACTACTGAAGATTGATACCACTCACATTCACAATAGTCTATTTTGACATCTTTTTTCCCCATGATACTCTATTTCTCCACTTTAAGAACTGCATTATCTCTATTGACTATTCATTTCCTTCTCTACCCTCATTTATCTTCCTTCAACTCCTTGTCCTCTGGTGTTTTTTTTTTTTTTTTTAATCTCTCATTAAAACACATTCCAGCATAAAAGTGACTGGAACACTTGATAAGCGTATTACAACTTCCTGCTTGTGTGGCATATTCTTAACCTCTTTCACATCTAATTTTGACTACAGAGTTCCTTAAAGAATGATATTTACCAGATGTCTCTAGAGGCAAGGGAGACAAAAGCAAAAATGAACTATTGGGACTTCATCAGGGTAAAAAGCTTTTGCACAGCAAAGGAAACAATTAACAAAACTAAAAAGTATTTTCACAATATTAATTCTTCCAATCCATGAGCATGGAATATTTTTCCATATCTTTGTGTCTTCCTCAAGTTCTTTTAGAAGTGTTCTGTAGTTTTTAGGGTATAGATCCTTTACCTCTTTGGTTAGGTTTATTCCTAGGTATCTTATGCTTTTGGGTGCAATTGTAAATGGGATTGATTCCTTAATTTCTCTTTCTTCAGTCTCATTGTTAGTGTCTAGAAATGCCACTGATTTCTGGGCATTGATTTTGTATCCTGCCACACTGCCAAATTGCTGTATGAGTTCTAGCAATCTTGGGGTGGAGTCTTTTGGGTTTTCTATGTACAGTATCATGTCATCTGCGAAGAAGGAGAGTTTGTATTCTACGGATTGGGAGAATATATTTGCAAATGATGTATTAAATAAAAGGCTAGTATCCAAAATATAAAGAACAAATTAAACTCAAAACACAAAAAACAAAAAATCCAGTCAAGAAATGGGCAGAAGACATGAACAGACATTTAGACATATAAATGGCTAACAGACATATGAAAAAATGTGCAATATCACTCAGCATCAGGGAAATACAAATCAAAATCACAATGAGACCTCACACCTGTCAGAATGGCTAAAATTAACAGATTAGGAAACAACAAATGTTGGTGAGGATGCAGAGAAAGGGGAAGCCTCTTACACTTCTGGGGGAATGCAAACTGGTGCAGCCATTCTGGAAAACAGTATGGGGTTTCCTCAAAAAGTTAAAAATAGAACTGCCCTACCACCCAGCAATTGTGCTACTAGGTATTTGCCCAAAGGTTACAAAAATACTGATTCAAAGGGGCACATGGGCCCCAGTGTTTATAGCGCCGATGTCTGTAATAGCCAAACTATGGGAAGAGCCTAGATGTCCATCAACTGATGAATGGATAAAGGAGATTGCGGTATATATATACAATGGAATATTACTCAGCCATCAAGAAGAATGAAATTTTGCCATTTGCAATGATGTGGATGGAACTAGAGGGTATTATGCTAAGCGAAATAAGACTCAGAGAAAAATATCATATGATTTCATTCATATGTGGAATTTGAGAAACAAAATAGACAAAATAGTGGAAGAGAAGGAAAAATAAAATAAGATGAAAATAGTGAGGGAGACAAACCATAAAAGACTCTTAACTCTAGGAAACAAATTGAGGGTTGCTGGAGGGGAGGTGGGTTGGGGGAGGATGGGGTAACTGGATGATGGGAGTTAAGAAGGGTGCCTTGATGTAATGAGCACTGAATGCTACATGCAACTGAAGAATCATTACATTCTACCCCTGAAGCTAATACACTATATATTAACTAAATTGAATTTAAATAAAAAAATTAAAAATAAATAAATAAATAATAAAAATCCATTTTACTATTTTAAAGAAAGGATGATCAGGTTATTACTAAGGTGTTTTGTCCAGAGTGGCATCTTATGATTGCTATAGACATGTATGAATTTTATGGGATGCATCATAAGGAGGTCCCATCATGAAAGTAGTGGCCTAATATGGTCTATTCATCTGACTCCTGCCATAAAGAATTGGAGGCCATCAACCCGATGCTTCTCATTGTTTGAGTGGAATTAAACTTATCTCTGTCTACAAAAAAAATTCACTTGTAATTTTCTTTTTTATACTGTCCTAGTTTTAATACCAAAATTACATTAGTCTATCAAATGGATTGGAAAGTATTTCTTCTTTTTCTGTTTGCTGATAGAGTTTGAATAAGATTAGAATTATCATTCCCTAGATTGTTTGGAAGAGATCACCTACAAAACTATATGGGCCTAATGAGGTTTTCTGTTTTTGTTTTTGTTTTTTGTTTTTTGTTTTGTAAAAAATATTTGACATCTGATTTGATATTAATCCAATTGATGTTCCTTAATGGTTTTAACATTATTTAGATTTCCTAGTTATTCTTGAGTTCGTTTTAAGTAGTTATATTTTTCTAAAACAATTTGCATTTTTGTTTTAAAGCTAATGGTATGAAGTTGTTACAGCATTCTCCTATTATTTTTATAATTGAAGGTATATAACTATATCCCTTCATTCTGAAGTTTGTGTAGGTGTGCCTTTTTTTTTCTTTTTTATTGAGTAATCTTTCCAGAGATTTGCTAATTTTATTAGTCTTTTGTAAAAACAATATTGGGCATGCTTGGGTGACTCAGTCAGTTAAGTGTCTGACTCTTGAATTTAGCTCAGGTTATGATCTCAGGGATGGGAGATTGAGCCCCATGAGGGGATCCACGATGAGCATGAAGCCTGCTTGGAATTCTCTCTCCCTCCCCTTCCCCCCCGCTTGCTCTTTCTCTCTCTCTCAAAAAAAAAAAAAAAAACCCACAAATAAATAAAAAATAAAAACAAGTTTGGGCTTTTATTTCTCTCTATTATATGTTTGTTTCTTATTTTAGTTGTTTTATTCTTTGGTATTTCCTTCTACTTACTACATTATATGTTATTTTCAAATTTATAAAGTTGGATGCTTAGTACATTAATTTTAGCCTTTTTTCTTTGCTAATATAATCATTTAAGACCTCATATTCTCCTGTAAGTACTAGTTTAGCTTTATAGCACAGGTTTTGGTAAGTACTATTGTGTTATTGGTATTGCTTTATATTTTCTAATTTTCATTGTAATTTCTTTTTTGACCTACAGGTTATTAGACATGTAATTCTATGTTGCCAAACGTGTGGATTTTTTCTCCAGTTATCCCTTTTATATTCATTTAAACTTTATTGAATTATGATTAATTTCTTCTGAATGATGTTTATTCTTTGAAATTTATTGACACACATTTTATGAAGACATCTGTGACCAATTTTTGTAAATATTTATAAAGATTTTATTTATTTATTCATGAGAGTCACAGAGAGAGAGAGGCAGAGATATAGGCAGAGGGAGAAGCAGTCTCCCTGTAGGGAGCCCAGTGCGGGACTTGATCCCAGGACCCTGGGATCATGACCTGAGCCAAAGGCAGACGCTCAACCACTGAACCACCCAGGTGCCCCAATTTTTGTAAATGTTTATGTGTACTTAAAATGAATGAATATTTATATTATTGATGAAAGTAGTAGCCTATGTAAAGATCTAAGATTGAGTTCATATTATTCTTTTTTTTTTTTTTGGTATTGCCACTGATTTATTGCCTGGTTAATCTATCAATTATTTAGAAGGTGTTAAAATCTCTCCTTAAAAGTAGATTTTTAAACTCAGCCTTGAAGTTTTACCAAGATTTATTCTATATCTGTTGGAGCTATGTCATTTGATTCATACAAGTTCAGAATTATGTCTTAGTAGTAATATGCAACTTTCTATCATAGTGTAGTGATTCTGTTGCTTCTAAAGAATAATTTTTGCCTTAAAGTCTACTATTTTTTATTTACTGATTATTATGACTGCCAATTGATCTGAATTTATTTCTACTATGTTATTTTGTACTTTCTCTTTGTTCTGCTTTTCTAGCTTGATTTTGTCTCCTTTCTTGTCATTTTTTTTCAATTCTCTGAGGCTTTTTTATTAAGATTTTTAATATTTTATTAATTTATTTGAGAGCAAGTGTGAAAGAGAGAGAGCAAGAGAGAGGGGGTGGTCAGAGGGAGAAGCAGACTCCTCCCTGAGCAGGGATCCTGATACAGGGTTGGATTCTGGGACCTCAGGATCATGACCTGAGCCAGAGGCAGACAACTGTTGAAGGTTTTTGTTTAGTAATTCATTTACACCCTGTACTAGTTACAAGTTTAACACTCCATGTACATTCTTTTAATTACCTTCAAAATGTTAACACACATAAAATTATCAGTCTCCTCCCAAAAAAGACAAGAACTTTGGATTGCTTTAAATTCCACCAACTCCTTCCACTGTCATTTGCACAATACTGTTGGCCAGCAATTCATTCGGTTTTGTCCTCTCCCCAAAAAGACAATGTTTGCTTAGATGCTTAGATTTGCCTACAATTTGGATTATTCTTTACCTGTCATTTCTTCTTTCATCTTGTATAATTATACAATTATTCCCTTCTTTGTGCAGTTCAGCCCTTCTAATTTATTTTAATGAAAATCTTTTGGTGATAAAGTACTTTAGATTTCATGTGTATGAAAAAGTGCTCATGCTACTAAATTGTTAAAAGATAATTTTATTTGGCATACAATTCTAAGCTGATAATTGCTTTCTTTCAGAATGTTGGAGAAATTATTTTCCAATTTTCTGGCTTCCATGGTTGCTGACAATTCAGCAATAAGTTTATTTGTTGTTTATTTATTTATAGCCATTATGCTGTCTCTGATTTTATCAGGATCCTCTCATCTTTGGTTTTCTATAGTTCCACTATGATATACCTAATTTTGAATTGCTTTTTATTTATCCAGTTGGATTCCTTCTGCTTCCTGAATCTGCCAGTTAAGATCTTTAATAAATTCTGGATATTTTCTCAGCAGTAATGTCTTCACATATATACTGTCTTTCATTTTTTTCTGTTGTTTTCATTTGAAACTGTCTAACTTGCTGTTTAACATTTCCTTCTCTTTTTTTCTGTTTAATTTCATTCCTAGTACATCTATGCGATTTTTTTTTCATGTCTGCTTGGTCATTTGAATGTGAGGTGGTAAAATCCCTAAAAAAATATGATCATAGGAATATTCTCAGCAAGACTCAAAGGTAATGTCTCTTATTCAATCCTCCTATAAGACTTTGAAAACTAGTGTAAGCCAAAAATGCAACAGAAAGATCTTCTGAGAGTGAGACTGAATAAGTCTTCCAAGCATGGAATAAGCGTCGTTGCAATCAAAGACATTATCTACTACATGAGAAGGATACTGAGCACATATGTAGTGCATAGGAAATCCTGTAGTCAAAGGTCACACGTTAATAGGCAACAAACTGTACAGAATCACTTACTGGGGGAACAGCATAGATATAAAATGCAGATTTGAATGAAACCACACCCTGGATTTACTCCTTTTTCCTGGTGTATGGAGCCCTATGTTGCCCTTGGGAAATGAACAATGCACTAAGAAATATTAAGGAGGAGTTTGGCGGATGGAAACAGATGGAGTGGGCTGCTGGCAGTATAACAACTCTGTGAATTGCATTTCTTGAGCATTTTGAAGTGGGAGAGAGCAGAATAGGAAAGAACATGAGGAACAAGAGGAGGAAGGTACAGGGGTTTAGGTTTCCACAAAAGAAAGGCTAGCTGTGGCAACCAGATGGAGAGATGTCTGGGGAACTTGTTTGAATATTCTCTGGTTCAATAAGGAAAATCGATTTTGGCTGATCCAGAACCCCTTTATAATTGCAACCCCCGCCCCCGCCCACCACACACACACACACACACACACACACACACACATATTTATATCCAGTGACAATATGGAATCATGGAAGACTTTTATGTTCAACTTCCTGTTAAGCTTCCTTAAACAAAAAAATATTTGATTTGTCATACTAAGTTGCATTTCCAAGTCTGACATGCTGGTATAAAAGGGTCTGTTCTAAAATTAATCTTTGGAATCAAGAGTTCATCATCCCTTTCCCAAGTATTGCATTTTGTCCCCATAATCCTAATTAAAATAATTTTGATCATGGTTGTTAGTTACAATGAGAATGACTTTTTTTGAAAGTTTGTGGAGAGATACCATAACCAAAAATTAGACAAAATTACTGATTTTTGGTTCTGTAATTTTTCTCACAAATACCGTGAAAAATATCATGTACTCCATGGCATTAGCAGCAGAGTTTAAAAAGCCTCCATAAAACCAACATTATCGTAGTGTTTGTCACATATAAAATCAGTAAATGATAGCCATTATGGATTTAATTTTTATTATGATTATTATTGACCTTATAAATAGGTTTCACCAGTACCTTGTAACCTGTTTGTGCCGAGAGTCTCTGATAAACAAACACCACCTCACATATATAAAATACCCAGTTTTTTTCTCTTTTATTTTATTCTGACACTAATGCCTCTGGTTTGTCTGCCATATTAGAAACCTCCTCTCCTGAGCTCTCTTTCCAAGTGGAGTCTTTATCTTATTTTTCTGCTGCTGATGTTGTCTCAGTGTTAGGAAATTGAATTCTCTCCATTCTTCAGCCCAGGAAAAGGGAAGGGATAGATATTTTCCAAGTCTCCCAAAGTTGAAAATCTGAATGAATTTCCCTTAGAAACAAAGGCTAAGTGAAGGTAACCAAAATGAGTAAGTGACATTCAGGCCTATAAAATGTTCGCCATGCCATGACAATAAAGAAGCTAATCAATGAGAGGACTGGATGGAGCTGTGCTCTGATTCAGTGTTAGGGGCCGCTACCAAACCCTGGAAATTTCAGAGAAGAGCTAGAAAGGACTTGGATGAAGAAAGAGAACATTATAGATAAGAGAATTGGTACAAAGGCTCAACCACAACAAAAGTATGTGTGTGTGCATGTACATGTGCACGCATGTGATATGTTGGTCAGTTGGGGTGGGTTGGGAAGAGTACAATGATGGGACCAGGATAATTGTAATTAAGAGTGTTAAAATAGGGATCCCTGGGTGGCGCAGCGGTTTGGCGCCTGCCTTTGGCCCAGGGCGCGATCCTGGAGACCCGGGATCGAATCCCACATCAGGCTCCCGGTGCATGGAGCCTGCTTCTCCCTCCGCCTGTGTCTCTGCCTCTCTCTCTCTCTCTCTCTGTGACTATCATAAATAAATTAAAAAAAAATTATATAAAAAAGAGTGTTAAAATAAAGACAGGTAGGATAAAAAGTTATAGCCAGTATAAAATTAGATTATAGAGGCTCCCCTCAGAAAATATCAGAGATTAGGGTACCTGGGTGGCTCAGTTGGCAAAGCGACTGACTCATGATTTCGGCTCAGGTCATGAACTCATGGGTCGAGAGATCAGCCTTGTGTCTGGCTTCCTGCTCAGTGGGGAGTCTTCTTGGGATTCTCACCCTCTACCCACACCTCCACTTGTGTGCGCACACTCTTTCCCTAAAATAAATAAATAAGTCTTTTTTTTTTATTAAAAAAAATTCAGAGTTGCACGGAGTTTGCTGTGTCTTGAATTATGTTAGGTTTTCTTTCCAGTAGGTCAGCCTAATCTCCATTCATACACCAAGCCTTAACCCCGATCAAGGGAAGACAGTCATGCTTCTGGAACTAGCATGATTTTGCATTCTGATTTTAATCATCAAGCTCTTGTCTTGTTTCTGGGTCTGAGGTCTGCCTCTGTGCTATTCTCTTCATGTTTGGGTTTCTATCTTATTTCCCCATTCCTGGGGTCTTACCTTGTCCAGATTCTACAAAACAATGCCTTCCTCTTGTGCTGGGGTCCTTCCTGCCTTTTTAGCTTCTTCTGTCCCTTACCCTTTTATCCATGCACCCTTCTCCCCTTTTATCTCTGTATATATTGGCTTCTTTTCATGAAAGCTAGTTCCTGTCACTCACACTAGAACTCTTTCAGATTCAAACAGATTCTTTTTGAAAATACCACTTTTAACTTGCCCTACAGACTATCCTAATAATGGATGGGTCTGTAACATTTTTGTTGCCTCTTTGCTTCTTCTCTGTATGCTGGTTAAGAGATTATAGCAATGTGGAGATAAATTTTCCTTTTGTCATCCCCTAGTCAAGAACCTTCCATAACTCACTATCACTTATGGTATAGAATCCAAGTTCCCAGGACTGGGAGTTACTTACTTTTGAAGAGAAGATAGCATGCATTATTCGAGCTAGGCACCTAGAAGGCTTTTGGTCTTTGTTAAAAGGATGGATTTTGTTTGCTTTCTAAGTCTTCCTCTATAATCTGGTCCATTCTACCTGCCCTTTTCTTTTTAACACATACATTATATTCCATTTAAATTTGTCTTTGAATAGCTCTTCCCACCTTCCTTCTCCTCCCCCCCACAACATCACAGCTATCATTATTTTCGTGTCTTTGCTCATTATGATTAGCCACTAAATTATCCCTCTCCTCTGTAAATTTTTCTCAGATCAAGCCTTGCCTCCTTTAGGAAAGCTTCATTCACTATTCTTGCCAACACTAACAACTTAATTTTTTTCAAAATTGTTTTATATGTCTTAATAGGGTACATGCTTAGGGAAAGGTTCCTCAGACGTAGTTTATCTCTCTTTTTATTTCCACCATGTCCAGGTTAGTTTTGGGCACTAGTAGAATTCTCGGCTTGCAGTCTGGTTATTGATTGCTGAAGGCCTTGGTCCCAAGCACAGAAAAGGCAGTTTCCTCCCCACTCAACTTTCATGTATTCTCTCTAAGGGCTCTGATATTTCATATCTGCCTTACTGGCTGGTTCTTGCACTTAGTAGGTGCCAGAGGCAAGAGGCCTAAGTTCAAATTCTGCCCACAGCTATGTGTATTAGTTAGGGTTCTCCAGAGAAACAGAACCAATAGGATACAATCTGCCTTACTCAATCTACCAATTCAAATGCTAACCTTTTTTTGCAAACACTCTCACAGACACTTCCAGAAATAATGTTTAACCAAATATCTGGGCACCCCATGACCTAATCATGTTGACATAAAATTAATCATCACACTACAATATTGGGTAAGCTGTTTAAGTTTGTTAGCTTCACATAACTCACAAATAATAATTAAGTAATAATAATAATTGCCCCATAGGGTTCAAAGGAAGATAAGGTGTGATCATGTATACAAATAGAGTTTTATAAACTATAAGGTGCTTGGTAAATATCAGAAAGTTTTAGGGGCTCAATAAAACTTATTTGAATGAATGTGTCAGAGAATTATTCATCATTCCATGTGTGGTGTCCAGACGAGGAGGCTCTGAAATTTACAACAACAGAAAACTCACAAGACACTGGCCATCTCATCTATATTTATGGCGCTCTTTTAAAGGTCTTTCTCGATGTGTTATTTTCTAAATTTTCTTCTTCATTTTAATTAGCTTATGAAGGGTTTTTCAGCTACTCTCACTATCTTAAAAAACACTTAACACATACTTCACTGTTTACCTTTTTTTTTTCTCATTTGAGTCATTTTACATGGTCTCCTCATCCTAAGTGGGGTTCACCACTTTCTAAGGAGAGGCTTTGCTTATCCCTCTCCAGAATCCTCCATAGAGATGCTACGTCGGTTACTGGGGCAGGTTAGCTGTTAGGGATCTGCCTCACACATCTCCTCCAGGAACTTTCTGCATCTCCTCTTCCCTGCTGTCATTCCTGTGGTAGGAATACCAAATGGGAAGGGCCTCCATGTTGATGAGACCAACTGCTGAACTGCAAATGATAACTCATTCTGATGTGGCGTTGACAGAGGAGAAAGGCTGAGGGAGGCATGTACCCAAGAGGCAGGTGGTGGCACTGGGCCAAGGAGAAGTATCTGGACAATCTTTGACAACAGCACATGCCTGGCTTAGGATATTTTTTTCTCCATTTGTTTATGACCAGCTCCAAGAATAGGGAAGAACTTGGCAGGCAAGCCCAGAGGGCAGGCTGTTCTACTCAGCATTTCTAACGATCAACTACTGAGATATGTTCCCTTTACATGGAACCACACTGGAGGGTATGGATGGTGGGTATGTTTAAATGTCTTATCTTTCGGCCCAGTGATTTCAATTCTAAGTTGTAGACAAAAGAGTAGTTATGACATTGTTCATCACAGCGTGTTTATAGTAGACTGGAAGATAATCTACATTTCTATCAACAGGAAATCAATTTCAACAATTTCATTGATTACATAAATATGATGAAATATTATGTGCTGATCAAAATGTTGTTTCAAAAAAACCCCAAAAAAACCCCCAAAATGATGTTTCAGAAGAGTATTAGATGACATGAAAACTCCTAAAGGTATTTTAACTATAAAAAAGCAAGTTACTAACATGGTTGGTTTTGTACAGTCTGATTTCAAGTTTATATGTGTGTGAGAACCAGTATGTCTTAGAGGCTAAAAACACATTCTCTGAGGTTAGGCTGCTTTGGTTCAAATGTCAGCTCTACCACTTAATATGTGTGTGGCCCTGGGCAAGTTTCCATGTCCCTCCGTACCTCAGGTTACTCACATGTTAAATGGAGATAGTAATTGTGTCAATAACATGAGACTATTCTGAGGGTTACAGTCAATCTGCAAAGTGCATACAACATCAACTCACAGCATTTATGGAGTAGAGATTAGCTAATTTTTTAAAGATTTTATTTATTTGTTCATGAGAGAGGCAGAGAGATAGACACAGGGAGAGGCAGGTTCCTCCCAGGTACCCCGATGTGGGACTTGATCCCCCGACCCCCGGATCATGCCTTAAGCCGAAGGCAGATGCTCAACTGTTGAGCCACCCAGGCATGATTTTATTTATTTATTCATGAGAGAGACAGAGAGAGAGAGAGGCAGAGGCACAGGTGGAGGGAGAAGCGGGTTCCATGCAGGGAGCCTGACGTGGGACTCGATCTCTGGGCCTCCAGGATCACACCCTGGGCTGAAGGTGGCGCTAAACCCCTGAGCCACCCAGGCTGCCTGGCTTCCCGATATTTAAGCTATTCTTAAACATTATTATATATGCATAGATAAAAGGGAAGGCTACATAGCAAAACAAAAGTGATTGTGCATGGTATGATTATGTGTTACTTTTATTTTCTTCATTTTGTATATTTATACCTATAAAATCCCTAGAATAAATATATACTATGTAACACTTTTGTAATTTAATTTAATTTTGTAATTTAATTTTGTGAAAATATGTAGTGAAAATAATTTAAATGGGCAGATTATTAAAAAAAGGACACTAGTTTTGCTTTTTTACAAGGAGGATTGTACAGACTTTGTAAAAATATATACCCTGCAAGTAAATTAATCTGAAGTGCAAAAAGTTCTAATTCAAAATCCTGTTTAACCCTAAACATTTATTTGGAGAGGGCATTGTAAGCTATTGTCCTTTGGTAATACCAGACTCCAATTTTTTGTTTGTTTGTTTGTTTTTTGTTAGATGAACTCCATGACTTATAAAGATTCAAACAGACAAGTATACAGAGAGAATGTCTTATGGAGAACTCTGATGCAGAGACAGATGGACTGCCTTGAGAGCCAGAGCAGAGAATTAGGATCTTGTGCCTGAGCAAAAAAGAGAAGGGATAATGAGCATCTCTGTTAGAATAGGGAGCATCTTGGGTTGAGTATAGGATGGTAGAAGTCTTGTCTATTTTGAATCAGAAAGATCTGGGCTAAGTCCTTAACATCTCCCCTTGTTACCCTCTCTCCCCTCCTCCCATCTCCTTACCTCTTCTCCTTTCCTTTCCAGTTTTCATTCCTTCAACAACTTTTTTTTAAAACTCTATTTTGTTTTAGGTATTTTGCAAGCTTTGGGGATAAAAGTTGTATAGAAGGAGTTCTGTATCTTCAAGGAGGGTAGGGTCTGGTGGAGGCGATAGATAATGTGATAGTGACACCATGGTGTGGTCCGTACTTCAGTTTAGACAGTCGTAAGATGTTGCAAGAGCAAGAGGACTATGAATCGCAACTAGTTTGGTGACAAAGTGGTTGGCAGTGGGCATGTGGAAGTGGAGTGCTTCCCAGAAAAGGGGCCACCAGCAGGAAGTTAAAGGTAGATGAAAACCAAAGAGGGGACAGTACCTATGATGCACACAGGGTAGAGACCATAGTTTGAGGAACCAAAAGGAGCGCCAAATGATAGGAAAGATGGCTGTCTGTGGGGAAGCAGAAAGAAAGGTGGGCAAAAACCAGATTGTGATGGGCCTGGTGTGTTAAGACGAGGATTTGCTTTTATTCTGACAGCACAGAAAGCTCAGAGGAGCTGTTTATCCTGGCAAGTTATGTAAAGTAACTGATAGATTTGGGGCAGAAAGCAGCAGATCACTTCTGAATTTGGCTAAGTGATCTTGGGCAACATAATCCTTTACGAGCTCCATTTCCATAACATCTGTAAGCTGACTAAACTGGCACCCACCTTGCTGGGCATATTGTAAAAAGGAGACAATGTCTGCAGGACACTTAGTACAGTACCTGGGTTTATAGTTATGATGTGGTGGATATCTCCAAAAACAGAGAACTATGGCTTGGTAATTGGGGAGAATGCTGAACCTGAAATAAGGTCTTGTCTTTAAGTCTTGATTCTTTCACTTTCTGGCTCTGTGACCTTGAGCACGTCCTTGACTCCTCGGAGCAAACAACATCAACTTTGCAAGATTGTCAGGATAGCGCTTGCCAAACACGGAGTCTCTCTCTGTTCTTCTGCTCTTGAGGCTGCAGGCTTTTGGCAGTTAACCCTCTGCTCTGTGAAGACCACCCTGGGGAGGGGGGGGGGATGCCAAGGAGCAGGCGAGGTGCCAGCTGCCTGCAAGGGAGCGAGAGCGAGTGTGTGCCCCGCGCTCTTCTGCAGCACCACCTCGCCGAAACGCCTGCTGAGCCCTGACCGAAGGCCGACACAGGTGTAGAGCAAATTCCAGGCCTAAATCAAGGAAAAGTATTTCCACATGTTCCCACCCGGAGACCCGCGCAGCCAAAGGCGCTGGGAGCGAGGGAGGCGGGGAGAGGCGGAAGTGAGGAAGCGGCGGAGAAAGGGAGAAAAACCCCAGAGCTGCCAATGTAAAGAATTCATTAGAGGGGAGGCATGTTGTGACCTCCGAGAGGAAGATGGGTGAAAATTCTGGTATGATTTAACACTCTGTGGTCATATTCCCAACCGCACGCTCTCTGTGCAGGCTGAGGTCCTTCACCTTTGCTTCGGGACGTCCTGGGGCCCCTGACTCCGCGTGGTATCCGACGCTGACTGCTTGGTGCGAGCGTGTTGTAGCAGGGGGCAGGCCCGGTGCCCCCAGCAGCCTGGCCCGGGCACGGCGCGGAGCTGCCAGCCGAGGAGGGGAAGCACCCAGCACAGTGCCCCCGAGCCACAGGCCCCCCCACTTCCTGGGACACAGTGAGAGCCACGCTATTCCCTCCAGGGCTCTCCTGCACTCTCGTTAGTCCAGTGGCTTTGAAACTTAAAAAATAGCACCAGAAACATCTTCTTAGAAACTCTTATGAAGCAATGACAGCCCTTTGAAAAATAAAAACAAATATCTGCTCTAAAAAAGAAAAAGAAAAATCAGGGACGCCTGGATGGCTCAGCGGTTGAGCTTCTGCCTTTGGCTCAGGCCCTGATCCCTGAGTTTCAGGATCGAGTCCCACATTGGGCTACCTACGTGGAGCCTGCTTCTCCCTCTGCCTGTGTCTCTACCTCTGTCTCTGTGTCTCTCATGAATAAATAAATACAATCTTAAAAAAATAAATAAAAATCTGCGCTGCATGGCAGTTAGGATGGGGCCCTGGGGCCTGACCCACTAGCCTCTCTTTGCTCTTGCCAAGCCATACCTGAAGGGCTTCACAGAGAGAGTGTGAAAGCAATAGGTCTAGCTCAACTCCTCCAACGTGGAGATGAGGAAACAGAGACACTAGAGATTAAGAGATTGTCCAAGTGCCAGTAACAAGTTAGGGTTTGAGTTAGGACTGCAACCACGTTGTTCTGGTACCTATCTCAAGTGCATTTTCCTGGCCCCTAGGCTCATAGCTGTTTGCTTTCAGAAGAGAGGTGGTTATACTGATGTCATATCTAATGGGCTACGGGTTTTAAGAAGCAGGGGGAGAATTTGAGGAACCCAATGCTCTCTCTTCTCTAGGAGCCCTAGCTGAAGCCTCCACACCTGGTCCTCACTGGGTACAAAATACACCCCTGTTAAATTGAGGTTAAATGCTGTAAGGTTTCAGGACTGAGTCTCTGGGAGCCCACAATCCCTCCCAGTCTTAGACATTCCTGTGTCAAAGAGACTGGGACTCTGAGGAGCGGCCTCCTCCTAGAAATGCTCTATGCTCCTAGAAATGGGCTCTGGGCTCTAGATGCAGGCAGAAAAATCTCCAATTGCTACTTTATTGTTTAGACATGCAAATTCATAATAATTTGCTACATCTCTCAAGTGTGGAAGAGGACCAGAGCAAAGCCTGCCTGGACTCTTGCTGAGCTGTAAGTCTCTTTTCCAGCCGAAGAACAACTGGTTTGGTACATTAATATTTATTAGCAGTTAAAAAAAATCATCATTTGAGGATTCTTGCTAACCTTCTGATTTTTCCAAGGCATTCAGTCAGGTCCTTCATTTCCTCTTAAGCTGAGGATCCACTGAATATGAAGTGTCCTGAGTCATCCAGAAACAAGGTTGCCTGCTGAAATCATCACAGCTATGATGAGACAGTGGTGCTCACCAAACATTCCATCTGCTCCCTCACACTTGCCAAATCCCTTGCATTTAGGTGGGGCCATGAGACTAGTTCTGACTAATGAAATGTGAGCTGAGATGGTGAAAAGCCCATGTGCAAATCTCCAGGCTCTCCTTCACTGCCACCAGCACTTTCCAGATGGTGAAGCCCCCATCGGTCTAAGATCTGAGTAATTTTGATAAGCAAAGTACTATCTCACAATGGACCTGTGCTGGGCATATAGCATGAATGAAGCATAAACTTTTGCTGTTTTAAGCCACTGAGATTTCACGGCTAATTTGTTATGTGGCATAACCTAGCTAATCATGACTAATACTGAGGAATTTGGGTTCGAAGCAAGGAAGCCTGAAAACTTGCTCTGGCAGGAGCTACACTGATCCATCCCCAGGCTTTCAAGCAGCGGTTTGCTGGAGTGGGCTCATAGCTGCTTTGAAGAGTTGATTGTGTGTACTTTCTGCCCACTTTGCATTCAGTGACATTGCCTTGGTAACTTGTGATTGGTTCTGGTGGGAATATTCACACTGCAGAAATTGGCAAAGGTTACAAATCATGTCATTTCTACCCCCATCTTGGCAAACTGGCTGCTAGACATTTACCACTGTGCCACTGTTTTCGAGTCTTTGCAGAGAGATTCAAGGTTGGGAGTAGGAAGTGGAAGGGCCTTTAGTAAATAAGAACCCCTAACAGCCCTGAATTCTTTCATATTTTCTGCGAGGAGAAAATTTGGTAGAAAGACACTCTGCTAGATAGATCATTCTTTTCTCCCCTGCCCCCATTATTTTATTTTTTAAAGAATATGTTTCATGTATTTCGTTCCCCTTTCTCACCACTATCCTTCATGAATTTGAAGCAAACAGATTCAAAGTTGATTTGCTGGGAGTTTGATATTAAATTTAAAAACCTAGTGACCTACCATTATATTGAATGATATTTAGTATAATTGCCTGAGGGCACCAAATATGAAGAATTTAATTCTTTAATATATTACCGTATTTCCATATACAAAAATAAGCACCATATCTAAGAAACTCCTCTCCTTGACTGCATGCTCATGACAATCCCCACTTCTTAAAATAGTCACAAGCTCTAAGAACTTCACAGAGGAGAACTTTCCAAGAGACTAGAAATGTCATCCATCCCTTCCTCCAAAAGTTGAAGGAAAAGTCTTGCTTAACTACATAGTATCATAAATTAGTAAACACTTTTCTTTCTAGTTGCATGTCTATGTGTCCTTTCTGGCATTTTCTCAGTTGTTTCAACTGTGAAATGTGGGTGGTATGGGATGGGAGAGGCGCTTATATACTGACTTAAGAAAAATATCTCATAAAAACTTAATTTATTTTATAGGGAGTTATAAAGTCATTTTGACATACTACATTATTTGGCTTGAATATTAAATATCATTGGTGAATTGCTTATGTTTCATTGCACTGACAATTGATATCTGCTAAAAATAAGATTCTAGGATGCTTTTCCAGCTTATGTCATTCTGAGAAATGGTCTTGCCCTGACTTTCTTGACCTCACTTTCTTCATTTGTAAAATGAGGGTTAGGCCAAGTCAAATTTTCTTTAATTCTACAGATATGTCACCAAATATCCATTTATGCAATACACGTTAATAACTGCCTACTACATGTCAAACGCTATATCAAGGATAGTAAATATAAGGTCCCTGTCCTCAAAGAACTTACTGTTTAGTAGGAAAGATAAACAAGTAAAAGGCCACTACAATATACCAGAATAAATGCTACAGTAGAGGGGGAATAGTGGGTGCAAATGGAGGACATGGAATAGGCACCTAATTCATTTTTGAGGAAGAAAGACAACAGAGATCAAGAAGAAAGAGTTATTAAGTATATGTGAGGCTGAAATGAGGATGGCACAAGAGAGGCAAAGTTAAAGCAGGGGTGTGCTGGCTTGTGTGCAGGCACTCACCCTAGTCCCGGACTCTGAGTGTGTAATCTGAGAGTATCCTTGAAGTTAGCCATAAGAATGACAATAAAAACTGTTTTAGGAAAGATATCAGCAGGTGCAAAGGCTTAAGGGTAGGAGACAGTACTTTAGGACCCTGCAAGTGCCTTAGTATGTCTAGATTTGGTGGCAGAGTTAGGTCACATATCTGAAAATCGAAAAGTTAATAGGGCCAGCTCATGAATGTCTTGTAACATATACTAAGGTATTTAAACTTCCTCCTTAGTCTGACAGGTGTCCATTAGGGATGATTTTTTTTCTTGAAAATGTAGTGGTATGTATGACTAGACATGCTTTTTAGAATATTCCTCCAGGCAGCCATGTGGCAATGAGGATAGAGAATTAGATAAAGAAAGAGGCTGGGGGCCAACAGATCAGTTGGGTGGTGGTAGAAGTGGGGATGGAGAGAAGTGAACCAAACAGACTCTAGAAGTGTTGAAGAGTCAGAACAACCTAGAACTGATGACTTCTTGAATAAGTTGGGTGTTAAGAGAGAGAGAAATCAGATGCTCAGGGATTCTGGTTTGAGAAGGTGAGTAGACAAT
This sequence comes from Vulpes vulpes, assembly GCF_048418805.1. Lineage (NCBI taxonomy): Eukaryota > Metazoa > Chordata > Mammalia > Carnivora > Canidae > Vulpes > Vulpes vulpes. The sequence continues at coordinate 56,304,314 of NC_132787.1, read as the reverse complement.
GGTGTTGGTTACTGAAATAGGGAACACTCTAGATTGAATAGGGTCAAGAGAGGAGGTGATGAGCTCTGAGGGGAGAGGTCTACTAGGTGGCTGCTGTATCAGTTAGTGCTCTGCAGAGAAAACATGGGTGTGGCTATGGATGGGTTGGACAGGCATCTTCCAGGAAATGATAAGGAGGGCAATGAGAATGGATGAAATTGACAGGGAGGAAAGGTACAGTGAGAAAAGAAGGCCAAGGAGACACTGAGAGCCCCCCTCCACTCTTCAGTAAAACCATTATAAGAAAAAAACACATCTCTGGAGTCATCACTGGGATGTGATGGAGGCTGGGATAGTGAGCAGTTGTGTCACTGTGCCTTTGCTGCAACGGATTTCCAAAGTCACTGAAGAACTTGTGTTAGTCTGTGGTTACAGAGTCTTTTTGGTGCAGCTGGTGACTTTGGACTCACTGCAAAGAAGGAGCAAAGGGGCCCTCTCTGCCTTGTGGTTTTGGAGAGCGTATCAGTGCTCATTCTTGAGGAGAGGGGAAAATTGGGCAGATTTAAATTTCTCTTTCCAAGTTACAAAAGTAAAAAAAAATAGTGACTTTTTTGGATGCCCCCATCTAAATGTTCACACTTGAGAGAAAATTGCTTTCTCCAGGAAGTGAGTAATAAATCTCTCTCACCAATGGAAGTCGCTACATCCTGAAGTCACCATCATCAGCTGAAAAGGATAAAAAAATAAAAGAAAAAAATAAAACATTCCTTCCCTCCACGAAACCCTCTTTCTCCTAACATGTGTCCCTATTGGATTATAGAGAGCACCATTATGTAGACAACTCAGACCTCTTCAGGCCTTGTCCAGAAACATAATTGGCTGTGACCAAATGACCGTGGCAAACTGCCCAGAGTGTGAGAATGTTTAGCGAGGGTCATTGCTGGAGGGACTCTGCTGTGTGAGGCAGGTTAAATGAGCAAACCAGGCCAAGCACACACAGATGTGGCCAAGGTTTAGTGTGAAGAGAAGGAGAGGGGTTGGAGGGTTGGGTAGTGAATGGATATTTGGACATGTGCCCTTTAAATATTTTATGTCTTCATTTTGCAGGCTATGTGTGTGTGTGTATGAGAGGGAGAGGGAGAGGGAGAGGGAGAGGGAGAGGGAGAGGGAGAGGGAGAGGGAGAGGGAGAATGAGAGGGAGAGAGAGAGAGAGAGAGAGAGAGAAGGCCGAGGGTGTTGCTTTTTATCCTCTACTTGTGTTTTGCCCTTATATTCAGGCTTTCTAACTTTTCCTCTGCTTCTGGTCTTGCTTCCCTCATATCTATTTTCCAAACTGTCACTAGAATGAAATGCACCCCAGAACCTGCTTCAGACTTTTCAAGGACGTCCCTGTTCCTACAGCTGTAGGCCTACACACCCTGAATGCAGAGAAAGGAAATACCCGACTTTCAGGAGACCTGGAACAATTCTCCCAGAAAGAGGAAGCTTCTTGAAATCTCACTTTTAATTGAAAAATTCAAGCAACTTCAATGAAACACTGGGACACCTGCTCCCCGATGTTTCTAGCAGCAATGTCCACAATAGCCAAACTGTGGAAGGAGCCTCGGTGTCCCTCGAAAGATGAATGGATACAGAAGACGTGGTCTATGTATACAATGGAATATTACTCAGCCATTAGAAATGACAAATACCCACCATTTGCTTCGACGTGGAGGGACCTGGAGGGTATTATGCTGAGTGAAATAAGTCAATCGGAGAAGGACAAACATTATATGGTCTCGTTCATTTGGGGAATATAAAAAATAGTGAAAGGGAATAAAGGGGAAAGGAGAAAAAATGAGTGGGAAATATCAGAAAGGGAGACAGAACATGAAAGACTCCTAACTCTGGGAAACAAACTAGGGGTGGTGGAAAGGGAGGTGGGCAAGGGTAGGGGTGACTGGGTGACGGGCACTGAGGTGGGCACTTGACGGGATGAGCACTGGGTGTTATTCTATATGTTGGCAAATTGAACACCAATGAAAAATAAATCTATTAAAAAAATAAATAAAAATTCAAGCAACTTTTTCTTGATTTGTTCCACAATATATCCATTGTTTTGATAAAAATTATTGTTTTAAACTACTTATTGTTGAGGAAAAATTAATGCTACAGGAGATGCACTGCTTTCCCAAAGGTGTATGTCATAAGTTTGAGAAATGGGCCCTGGGGAACCAGTCCATGCTCTTCTCCAGATCTCCATCAACTGGCCTCCCTCCACCTGAAATTCTACAAATTAACCCAAAGCAAGTTTCCACATGGAGGTGTGCCAAGGTGTTTATTTTCTGATTGTGTCTGTTGACATATATCTGATTTGTAGATAAAATTTTTGTATTTGATGTGATAGCACAGAAGTTAGGAGAGAGCTAGGCAGTTCTAGGCCTGATTTCTTGGTCTGTCAAACCAAAAATACAATCTCATGGAGCTTCAGTTTTCTCATCTGTAAGATGGGAGTTTAATGGCAATTGTCTCATGGGGTTGTTGTGAGGAATCAATGAGATGTTTGTAAAGTAGACAACATATGCCTATTACATAGTAAGTGCTCGATACCTATAAACTATTGGAATTATTTGCTATGGAAATAATTTTAGAGGTGATTCAGATATAGTTATAGGTACTAAATGATGATAGATAGATATGATTGAGTTGGTTATATTAGACAATTAGCAGAAAAGAAACAATTTAAAAAAGACTTTGCATTGTGCCAGTGCAAAAAAAGTACTATCTTCAATAATACTAAGATCTAAAACATGAACTAAGAAAGGATTTTAGAGTTCATTATAAGTGTGCATTCAAGAAAACTCTAGAATCCTATCACTTTTGGTTGACTGAGGTAGTTATGTTTAATTCTGTTGACCATACTATTTTGACATTCTATGTAATATAGTTTATTGTATTAATATGTCTTTCCCCAGAGCAGAAGTATCTTGAAAACTTAAGCAAGGAATATCAATAAATATGAACATCTGGTAGAGGAGCTGAAGCAGATGTGCAGATTGAGGTACATCAGAGAAATGTGCATTATTTTTTTTAAAGATTTTATTTATTTATTCATGAGAGAGAGAGAGAGAGAGGCAGAGACACAGGCAGAGGGAGAAACAAGCTCCATGCAGGGAACCTGATATGAGGCTTGATCCCAGGACTCCAGGATTACACCCTGGGCTGAAGGCAGGCACTAAACCGCTGAGCCACCCAGGGATCCCCAGAAATGTGTATTATTATCTTGGTGACTGCCTAGTGCTGCATAATATAAACAACTTATAGAAATGAAAATTAATTGTCCAGGGGTGTCAGTGTATATAAAAGGATACCCTGGAAGTAAGAGATATTATTTAAATGATAGTGTATAACGTTAATGCTCATATTGATAAGAAGAATCAGTAGAGGATGGATTTAAGACAGAAATACAAAGTGTTTGGCTCTGTTTATCGGAGAATGGTTTCCTTAAATGTGGAGTTAAGAACATCTCTCTGTGATTTTCTCACACAGCACTGCACACAGTGGACAGAATACTGTTCCTGAGCTGATAGGTTAGATGTGGTAATAAACTGACACTAATGTATACTCACAAGAATGTGCTTATGGGACTGCAGAGTTAGAATGATCATGTGATATGACATTTTTAATGCAGGGAGCAGTGAAATGGCCTTATTCCCAGAATGATTCTGTCTGATGTTATGTAAATTATAGTTACAGACCTTCAAGTTTGAGGTCAAGAATTGGGCAGAAAAATAACAGGGTTTTAGATTTATTGGTAATAAATCCAAATATATTAGTTTCCTTTGACATTAGCACAAGACAGAAAAGGGTAGAGTGCCCACTGCTACAAGTAATTTCTCTAATATCGTATTGATGACTTATAGATTCTTTCTGAGATCCTCACAGGCAAGTTATGTGACAAGTATGTAGGTGTGATGTCTTTCTTCTGAAGATTTCAAAGGTCCAAATCCTGAACTTTGGGTAGGTTGAAAACTAGTTGAAAAACAAAAAACAGGGGTGCTTGGATGGTTGAAGCATCTGACTGGGCTACCATCAAGATCTCAGAGTCCTAAGATTAAGTCTGCACTTGCAGAGTTTCCTTGTCCCTCTCCCTACCCCCTCAGCTTCTCTACCTCCACTCCCTCTGTGATCATTCTCTCTTTCTCTCTCATTACATAAGCAAACAAACAAATAAAACAAAAAACAGCCCTTCAGTGTGAATCCTGAAAGCTGAGGATCATGAAGTTAGCAAAAAATCATCCCAAACACCTTTTTTAAATGTCACAATCTGACTGAGAAGGCTAAGCGCAGTCCTAGGATGTATGAAAAATATAGTTGTAATCCAAGTAAATCTGGGTGCCTAAGGGCACTATGTAGTGTCCCTAAGTGTCACAAATATGACTCTGTAAAGGCTGAAATATAATAAAAAGCTTTTACTGAATGTTTCTTGAACCAGCAGCAAAATAAAAAATTTTTTAAGTTCAGAAAGCTTCCTGAAATTTCTCTCTATAAAAACGGCCCCTTTCTCATTCTCTTCTTCCCACTTTTTGGATCTTTGCTTGTAATCTCAGGCTATAACAATACTCTTTCTTACATAGCATGACCTACAGTGTTCTCTCTGCTTCTTAAATTCTGCATCTCGGCTTGGGACTGGGCTTGGACCATAAAGGCTCAAGGGTCAATGCAGCATGGGATCCTGCTTGGAAGGCAAGAGAGGGAAAAACTGTGAATACTCAGGATTGTTTTGTGCTCATCAACATTACAGTGCCATTTACTAAAGCAATAGAGGAAACATCACACAGTACTATACACTAACTGCTAAATGGGTCACCTAGGCAGGAAGGAATTCTTTCTTTTTGTCTAGGTGATCAAGAAGGAATTGATGGGGAAGGTGAGCAGGAAGTGGGGAGAGCTTAGACTGGGGAAGGGAAGAGACCTAAAGGGTTTTGTGGGTCTTCAAACATTTTGAGAATGTACCCTAAGCTTCTTGAAGGCAGAGGAATTTGAAAAATTCTTAGTGCAAACAATGATAGGAAATATATATTTGTGAAATGACTATAACCTGCCTTTGTAGAACAAATATACAGAATAAAAGATATGTTTATGACATGTATAATTTGAATATAATCTTATGGAAGATCTGAATCCTTCTGAGATACCCTCTAAATTTTTCCAGATTTTCCAGGACTTTCCAGATTTTCGGGACTATCATTATATTAAGAAATGCATTTTTAACTTGTACATAGAGTCTGTGTTTGCATATGCACCCATGCATGCCCATATGCATGCACATATATGTAGGTACACAAGGGGAAAGTTTATAAAATAGGCTTACCTTTACAGTGGTGCTGGACTCCTAATTTCTCCTTTATTGTATCTGGTGAGAAAGAATGGTGATCCCAGACCCATTGAAAACATTTAACAGCCTCCAATGAATGGAGACTGGCAGTTTAAGGAATAAACTGCTCTGCGGTACAGATTAAAATGAAAACAAAATAAAACAAAACAAAAATGCACATAGAAACCAAACAGTTACCGTATAAATGTATGAATTCACTGGGATATGACAATAGCTGGCCTGTGGATAAGCTGATATAGTGTATGACCTTTCAAGGGCATTTAAAAAGTCCTAAAAGTAGAAACAGCTACAATGCCCATTGCAAGATAAATGCAAAGTAAAAAAAAAAGTGTATTGTGTAAGCCAATAAATGCAAAGTGATAAATGCAAAGCAAAAAAAGTGTATTGTGTAAGCCAATAAATGCAAAGTGATAAATACAAAGCCAATAAATGTGTAAGTGATAAATGCAAAGCAAAAAAAAAAAAATGTATTGTGTAAGCCAAATAAAGCTAGCCTGGGCCTGATCTGATCCATGGTCAGCTGGTTTATCACTTCTGCTCTAGAGGGTAGGACCCTATATTGAAAAGTTTTAAAGATTTTATTATTTGTTTGAGAGCGGGAGAGAGTGTGTGCAAGAGAGAGCACAGACGATGGGGAGGGAGAAAGGGAGAGGGAGACATAGACTCCTCTGCTGAGCAGGATGCCCAATGCAGGCCTCCATCCCAGGGACCCTGAGATCATGACCCGAGCTGAATGCAGCCCCTTAACCAACTGAGCCACCCACGTGCCCCTAAATTGAAAACTTTTAAACAAATTGCAAATGTCTTAAATATGAGACTTCCCTCGTAATCATTGAGTTTCCTCATCTATCTTCAGTTACTTCTCTCTTCAAGTATATTAGCAGTAATTGAAGGAACTGGACCTTTCAATAAAATTGAAACAACTAGATGATATTTAAAGTGACATACACAAATTCATTTATCCAATGAAAAGCCACCCCCTGACAACTTTCCCATTCAGTGGTGTGTGAGTGTGTGTGTGTGTGTGTGTGTGTAATTGTTGTCATTATTGTCCTTATTTTGTACATAGCCCATATTTGAAAATATTTGAAATTTCAGTATTTGACTTTTTCCTTATGATTTAAAAATATCTTTCCTTTCTTTTAACGTTCAATTAGCTCTATACATAATCTTAAATTTCTGCTTTCTTGCCCCACATCGACACCCAGAGACTGGTTTTTATTTTGCACAGAAATAAATTTTAACTTAAAATAATTTCCACACCTACTTTGTTTAAAGAAGAGCCACGAAACATTAAATTTAATTTATGAAGCCCTCTATTTGTGTTCCAGTCCTCTGCACATACATGCTGTGGTAATGCTGTGTCTCTATATGCCAATGACATTAGAGTTTCTGGCAAAATTCAATATGTAATCAATTATCACCTGTCACAAAGGACTTTTAAGATCCAGCCAGATATTTTAAAAATACCGCTTAGCTCCACTGAGCAGGGAAATCTCCCTCTGAAAACAGGATGGCCCTCATCCTTAAATCTTTTATTCAAAGAAGGTTGGACAACTTTCAGCTTAGTCAATATGAAATAGAGTCCAGCAACTTACATTCTAAAAAACAGAATTTTAGCTATTTCAAAACCGCTTCAAGAGACTTCTTGTTACTTAGAAATGATAACAAATCTTTAATCATGTTTTTTCCTCTGTAGGGGAGCAAGAATCTCATGTTGCACCAGTTACAGGCCACCATCTCTTTTTTTCCCTCACTTTTATGCTTGTTTTGATTTCAAACCACCAATTGAGAAAGACTGGATTCTGCCCCCTAGGATTACAATAAGTGTTGTACTTTCTTTTTCTTTTGTTTTTCTTAATTGATTTTCTCAGAGAAAATAAAAATCAATCATTATCCTACCAGCCGGAGAATATCACTAATATTCCAACATGCCAGCTTTTCTGGGCTTAGACATGTAATTTTATTTTCTCAACTATTATCAGATGGCTTTGTGATGTTTTCCCCTAATTAATAATGTATCATGATAACTTCTTTATATACATTTAGTTGACTTCTCACTATATCAAGAGAAGGAGGCTGTAATGCAATTCCCCCAAATTGCACAGAGTTTCAAATGTAGTGAGATAATTCACAGTGGTCCATGCGCATCAACATTTACTCTCTCAGCCTCACACGCTCATTCCTAAATATTCAGCAAGTGCCCAGCCCAGTGAGGATCACACGTGGTTTGACCCCAGCTTGTAGAGTCTAGGGAAACCACTGCTAATGGATTGAGATTGGTTATGTAGAGACACAAAAAGCATAGACTTGCTTGGTGACACCAGCATTTGCCTGCTTAAAGAGAGGTCAGAGGATTACCACTTTTAAACACAATCATTATCATAGCACCAGAAAATTGAGAAGCTACTTCAGATCATTTATTCCAGAATTTAGGTATATTGGGATTAACAGGTTAGAAATTGTGGACAGAAAGTGAATGACTAATGGACAATAACAAGCTCATTGTCTTATCTGTAGTAGATGTGCAATAAGTGCCATTAAGACTCAATCTGCCTGAACCACTTGAATATTGATAGATAAACATAAATCCACTTTTTCCCAATCTCAAACTGCATTAGGTTCCTGGGTGAGGAATTTCCTATGGATCCCACTGCCTGGCATTGCTGGGCAGACTCTCTGAAAATGATTGCATCTGTGCGAGTTGATTCCATTGCAACGTCGAGGCCTCACTATCTTCATTTGTGAGGGGTCTGGACTGGATTAGGTAGTCAGATGACCTGTTTCAGATTCAGTATCTGCACTACCTCTTGTTAGATCCTCTGGCCTGCCTTTAAGGAAATAGGCTTTCTTAGACCTCCAGGGGGCAGCCCCATACCAGCTGTTATGAGGGACAGGGTGGGATTGTTGGGAGGAAGAGGGTAGGATTTCTGTCCCTTGCTCAGGCAGACAGCAGCACCCAACAAAGAGCTACTGATAAAGACACCTGAATGGCACCTTTCAGGATAGGCGTGGTATAGGGCAGAGATGAGCCATCTTTATTAGTGGCTTTATCAGTGGCTAAATAATCAAGGCTCATAGTTGTGAGTCTCAGCTCTGACACTATTAGAAATTTTTAGTGAGTTTTAGCGACATGCAGGAAGGAGCTGTGTCTACAAAGTAACCACCAGTGAGTCATCATGTCATAGGACTCTGTTTCCCAGGGTTTGAGGGCATAAAAAGCATATGCATTCATTTGTTTATTCATGCTTAATAGCTATTGTTTTTCAATAGCAGATTCTAGAATCTATAGGAGCCAGAGGTTTGGTCCATTTTTAGCTCTATAGATTGGCACTTTCTTTAGGAAGACAAGATCAGAAATGATTCTCTATTGATAGACCACATTTTAAAGTGAATTAAATGGCAGAAATATTTGTTAAACATTCTCTATGGGAGTTTCAACAACACTGAGTCTCTTTTGCTTTCAATGAATTTATATTTTAGCAGAAAATCCAAGAACACAAAATAAGCATCTAAATCACTGAATCCCTCCCCTTTTGGAGGGAGAAGTGTAGGATGCCTGGAAGGCTGGCAGGATGGATCGCCACTAAAAGACTCCTGTTCTAGTGTTGGAGGAAAATTGAAGTTTTCCTCAGTTTCCAGTTGTAGGAGAAAAACATCAAGTGGAATATCAAAAAGGTAGGTAATCACTACCAAACCAGCTCTGTATGGAAGTAACACTGTGCTGTGCTGATAATTTAAAGTGAGGCAAAAGTTAAATTATCATCATTTACCACTATTTCCCTGAGAAGTGCTTATTAAGGTATGTTCTCATTTATGAGTTCCCAGTACCGTCAGGGCTGCTTGAGTCCTAGTCATATGTATCACATGGATACACTCAAACACATACATACACACACACACATTGCTGTGGTGGTTCCACTCAAGGAATTCAACTGCAGGAAACACATGGTTGATGTTACCTTAAAAAAAAAAAAAAGATGTTCATTATTGCATATAGCAAGAAGCCTATAGGCAGGTCAGTTCTTAGTGGAGACCTCTCTTGGAAGATGCTGAAGAAGATCAGCTTAAATTCATCTTAATAAATTATAAGATACTTAACATGTACACCTCATGACTGCCCCTTCTCAGATGGAAGCTGATCCCCCTAGACTTAAAAGTCTCCCCAGCCAAGGGATTTAGAAATGATTCCCAGGTTGAGCAAAGTGAGGCTTACTTTCTCAAATATTATGCCCATTTCTTTCATTTTTTTTTAAAGATTTACTTTATTTATTTATTTGAGAGAGAGAGAGAGAGAAAGTGAGTGGGGGGAAGGACCTAGGGTGAGGGAGAGAGAGAATCCTCAAGCAGACTCCCTGCTAAGCAAGGAGCCCCAAATGGGCTCAGGACCCTAGTATCATGACCTGAGATGAGATGAAGAGTTGGCCACTTAACTAACTGAGCTACCCAGGCACCACTGTTATGTCCATTTCTAAGCTGAAAGTTCATACATCAATGATATTTCATAACATCATTTTAGTAGCAACACTCTTTAAAATTACTTCTGTAATAATTCACAGCATTTTCAAATCCTTTGGGGCAACTAGTGCTTTGAACAATCTGTTCTTTGACTCCTCCTACTTTTACTAAACCACTCATTCTTATAGTTCTACCCCAGCTTGGTCAACACCAGTAACTGCAGCTCCTGCAGGTCTCACTTCAAATATTCCTCCTGGTGACTAGCACTTTCCATACATTTAACTCATTCCAGCTAGTCTCCTGTCTCCAACAGTTCCCAACTCCACCAGAAGCTACAATCTATTATACTCCATTTTCACTGTCAGTCATCTTTTCTTATCTCTGCTTTTCCTACTGCCTTGGATTCTGTGGTTCATCGTTAAAATCCCTGCTTTCTACACACACTCAATTCACTGGTTCCTTTCTCCCTCCACCATACTCACTTAGCAAAATCATGACTCTAATTTAAATTAAACATGACATTCTCCAGAAGCGGGATATACCTGGGAAAAAAAGCATGTGACCTTATGGGCTGATGTCACATTTAAGGCATGAGCACCGGCTGTAGGTGAGCCCCAGTGCTGCCCTGCAAGTCTATATAGTCCATTACCCTTTACCATTCACTCTACTCCCCTCCCCCATGACTGTGCCACCTCTTCTCCATTCTACTGAAACCTCCAGTATCTCCTCTAGCTTTCCTCATGGCTATTACTGGCTTCTAATTTCACAAAGAAGACACTAAACCTAGGAAACTATGTGCATCTATTTCCATATTTTCCTCCTTCTGACCTATTATTATGGATGTGCCCAAACCATCTACCTATGCACTTGAGCCTATCCTCTCTCTTCTATCCCAGGGCATCTCTTATGGGATGAACTCTGCCCTTCCAAAATCCATATGTTGAAGTCCTAACCCCGAGTACCTCAGAATGTGATTGTATTTGGAAATAAGGTCTTTAAAGATGCGATTAAGATTAAATGATGTACTACGGATGGGCTCTAATCCAGTATGACTGGTGTCTGCAGCAAGACAGAGGATTATAAGAAGAGAGGATTAGGACACAGATAGGCACACAGGGAAGATCACACGAAGGCAGCAGAAGATAGCCATCTACAAGCCAAGAAGAGAGGCTCCCAGCAGGAACAGCGCTGCTGACACCTTGATTTGCCTGACTGGAGGCTGACTTCTATCCTCCATCCAGGACACACAATAAATTTCTGTTGTTTTAGCCACCCCATCTGGGCACTTTGTTATGGCAGCCCTAGCAAACTAACAGAGCTTCTTTCCTCAAATCTTTCATATTTCTCCTTTATCATTAAATTTTCCTTTCAACTGTACTATTTTTTTTTAATTATTTATTTTTGATAGTCATACAGAGAGAGAGAGAGAGGCAGAGACACAGGCAGAGGGAGTAGCAGGCTCCATGCACCGGGAGCCCGACGTGGGACTCGATCCCGGGTCTCCAGGATCGCGCCTTGGGCCAAAGGCAGGCGCCAAACCGCTGCGCCACCCAGGGATCCCTCAACTGAACTATTGACATCAGCATACAAACAAGCTATATGCCTATTGTATTCCATTGTTAAAACAACACAAAAACTCTGCCTTCCAGCTCTGATCCCTTTACAGGAAAACTCTTCCTTAACAAGGGTCTTTATTCACTGTCTCCATTGATTCTCTTCTCAGCATCTTCTGAATTAACTCTAGTTGGGCTTTCAGCTCTACCACTCCATCAAAACAACCTTTTCTAAATTCAGCAGTGACTGCACAAAAGTGGGCTTTTCTCAATGCTCATCTTAATCAGTAGATCTGATATGGTTTCTTTTGAAAGACTTCTCTTGGCTTGTGGGCTTCCTCTTTTTGGTTTGATTACTCTGGTTTCTCTCTAGTCACTCCTTTTCTGTTTTGTTTTGTTTTTGTTTTTTGCTTGTTTCTCCTAATTTTTGCTACCTCTTTTAATGGTGGAGTTTCCAGGGCTTGGTCCTTAGACTTCTCTAACTACATTCACTCTTAGGTAATCTCATTATAGTCCTTTGACCTCAAAAGCCATCTCTATGCTGATGATTCCCAAATTTGTAGATGTAATTCTAATTCTCCCCTGAATTATAAACTTCTATATTTGCACGTCCATAAAGATTTCGGGCTTGACTTGCTCAAAATCCAGCCCTTGACTTTTGAACTGCCCTCCAAACTTGCTCCTTCTATGTTCTTCCTCATTTCACAAGTATTATTCCAGTTTCTCAGGGTAAACTTTGGATTCAAGGTTATCTCTTCTCTCTCAATCAAATCTCATGTCCAATTCAAAGCAATCCCTGATGGCTCTTCCTTCAATAGAACTAGAATCCAATTATACCTTGGCACCTGCATGGCATCCCTTCTGGTCCAAGCCATCATCCTCTGTCCCCGGACTAGTGCAGTAGCCTTCTAGCAGCTTGCTTCTTCCATCCTTGCCCCAAATAATCAATTCTACAGCTACAGTGATACTTTTCAAACTTGTCAGTTCATGTCTCTCTCAACGTCCACAAATCCTTAACTAGTATCCCATTTCACTCAGAGAAAATCCCAAATCTTTAGCACAACACAAAGGGGTGGTGTGATCTGGCCTCCTGACACCTCTCTGACCTCCCTGTCTCCATGCTCCTCTTGCCTACTCTGTACCATTTGCTCAGGCTTCCTCTATTTCAACAACATGCCCTCCTGCCACAGGTCCTTTGCAGGTGCCACTTCCTCTCTCTCTCATGCTCTTTCAGGGATTATCTTCATTGCTCTTTCTCTCATGTCTTTGAGGTCTTTGTTCCTCAGTTGTCTCCTTAGAAGAGATCTTCCCAGTACTCTGTGTCTCCAATTCTCTTCTTTCCTCTCCACCCTTCCCCTCCCCCACCCCAACTCTGCTCTGTTTTCACAGAGCTCATCATCCTCTTTTTATATTTGTATTTGTTGAATGGATGACAAGAAAAATATGGATATGTGCATAAAGAATTTTGGTATGTTTCAGATGATTTTATTTAAAAAAAACAAAAAATTTTCCCACAATTTCATTTCCCTTAATGATGGTCAAGAATTTTTTTGCTTAGAAAAATAGCCTTTGATATAGTTCCCAACTTTGGTAAAATATTATTTTGAAATATAAAGGGGACACAGCTCCTTCTTTATGAGGAAAACTCCTACTTAAGACCATCTTCAGTGACAAGGAATTTAAATCTAAAGGCTTATGTTCTTAAAGAAATCAGCCTAAGCCTAATGACATTCAGGAAACAATTGAAAATATTTAGACTTTTATTTAGTTTATGGTGAAAAGGGAATATATCAGGTAATTTCTTTTAGGCCTTATCCTGCTGCTCAAAATTTTCTATGCTACTTTCTAGTTCTTTATGAATTTATTTTACTATGAATCTGTGATTATAGGGAATATTTTATAGACAGATGATTGCTTTTATTAGATCTTCAATTAAAAGAAGGTGGAAAAAGAAGTAGAAATTGGCAGTAGTAATAAGAGGAAGTGGCACAGGTGAATGTAATCAAGACCAAAACAAAATTAGCACAGTTTTTTGTGTATCAGTTATACTTTAATAAAGTTGTATTTAAAATGAAAAAGAGTTAGGGTTGCATGTCTTCTATTGTTATAGGGTTTCTGCCACTTTAAAAATTTAGAATTTGGAGTCCTCTTTTCCTTGTGAATAATAAGCTTTTAGCATTTTTATTATAATGCATAAATAATGTATTTTCCATCATTTCACCAACAATACAAAAATATTTTCTATCTCTTCCTCTAAATGCTCTATTGGCTCAAATAGATGGTTTGATCTGGTTCCTCTGAGCATTTAGGAACTATAATAATCCCTAACTCTTTCTTGAACATAATAACACCAGAAACTTGGAAAAAAAAGAAATATATTTCTTAAAAATACACTCTCTTAGAAGTCTTCACATAGCAAATAGTAATCATAAATAGCTATAATAATATAATAATAATAAATGGCTTACATCTAAATATATACAACTTCATAATTTTACAAAGCCCATCATTAACTTTTTGCCAATTAATCCCGCTAATAATTATGTAATGTATGGCTTAGATACACTTTATAGATGCCAATATTTGAGTTCAGGAAGCTGAAGCTGCTTGTTAGAGATAACACGACCAAGCAAGACACAATTCGAGCTCATCCTCAGTCTGTTTACCTGTAGAGTTTGTGCTTCTTCAATTTTCCCATTCATAATAAAGTAATTTAAGAAGATAGAAGACCTAAACATGTGCTGCCATCACTGTTTTCCGGGTAGGCAGGAAGAGGAAGGAAAAGAAAGATTATATCCCTGAGATCAGCAGCCCAGATGGAAACTACAAATCCTGTGGTGGCAGCAGCATGCATGAAAACATAGAGTGCAGAATTGGGCAGAGAAGATATGTAAAGACAAATATTTTGGGACACCTGAGTGGCTCAGTTGGTTAAGCTTCTGTCTTCGGCTCAGGTCATGATCTCAGGGTCCTGGGGGGGGAGCCTCCACATCCTGCTCCCTGCTCAGCAGGGAGTTTGCTTCTCCCTCTGCCCCTCCCCCCTACCTGTGTGCTCTCCCTCTCTGTCCAATGAATAAATGAAAGCTTAAAAAAATGTTGCTCCCTGAAATGTTTGATTTTTAGACTTGACTGTATTCCATTGTTAAAACAAAACAAAACTCTGCCTGGCCTCACACTGCCTTTCCAGCTCTGCTCGAATCAGTGGAAAACCATTCCTCAAAGCCTGTCTTTCACCAGGTTTCTAGTCTCTGAGATCAACAACTGCAGGTTCTTTCTGCTTCTAGTTTGAGGCGTTGCATAAATATTCATTTAGGACTGCCACCTCCCTCTGACAAAGTCTCACAGATGAAGTGTAAAACTGAGACTCCAGCCATTTGTGCTTATTAAAGGCCCCGTGGTACCTTTTACAGGAATTGGGTGATTAACATTCACAGTCTTGGCCTATTTCCAACCAGGGGAAAGGAACGGAGCTTCAACACTGCTGCTTGGTCCTGTAATTGCCACTGGGTAGATGGTGGCACACACACGTGGCGTGGAGATGGAGACCCTGCAGACTGGTCAGGGTAGAGTTGTGAAAATCTCATTCTTACTATGTTTTTGACTTAGGACATCTGAGGACCACCTGGATGCAGGAAAGCAAATTTACTCCTATCTTCAAAGGAGTGGAGAAGCAAGGCTTTAGAAGTAATTTCCTTCAATCAATTTTAACTTCACTTCCCTGGGCTGTTTTGTGGAACCAACACTTTTCTCCTCACTGTGAAAGAACTGGCCCTAGGCAAGGAGCAGATGCATTTTTCAGAACACCTGGCAGATACCCATGGACAGTGGTGGCTTTGCTCTAGATTCAGAATGGTGGTTTTAAAGATCAAATATCACACCCATATTGTAACTTGGGGGTAGGTGGCACAAAATAAACAGCCTCATAATTTTAAGTTATTGCTGCAAGTGTTGGGGAGGGGAAGAGTAAGTAGAGCAGGGGAGAAATTTTGCAGAGTTTGGAACCCCTTCAGATATTTTGTGTTTTGAATATCAGACCTTCTGGTATTCAGGTATGCATATTCTTGGCAAAAGGGCCAATCACTTTTTTTTTAATTTTTAAAGTTTATTTGATATAAAGAGAGCATAAGCAAGGGGAGCAGCAGGCAGAGGGAGAGGAAGAAGCAGGCAGGACTCAATCCCAGGACTATATGATCATAACCTAGGCCTAAGGAAGACACTTAACTGACTGAGCCACGCAGGTGCCTGGGGCCAATCACTCTTAATAAGATATATAAAATGGCTTGGTGGACATCAACTTGTACTTATTGAGTGACTTAAGAGTTAAGTGTAAATGAGTCTGAGACACTGTACCTTTCAAATGATCCAAGGTTCACAAATGAAGGGAAAATAATATACAGAACATGGAAAGAACCTAAAATATTCCCAGAATAAAGCAACCCCTTGGCTGTAGTAAGTAAAGTGTCAAAAAAAAAAAAAAAACCCAAAACAACAACAACAACAAAAAAAAAAAACCACACATGTAACCCTAAGGCTTTGACTTTGAAAAATAAGTGGGGAAGGGATTGGAAGGGATTTTATTTGGTAGACAGTAACAAGAAGGACTGATGATAGTCATGGGAAGAACTCCTTGGGCTTTTTCATAGCTAATATTGATGAAAAAACCCTTTTTCCTTGAAAGATAAAGGAAAGTGACAAACCTACTTTGCATAAAGTCTTAAAACATGTTTGAGTCTGAGGCTACAGAAAGAAGGCAGAGACAAATGTTTGGAAACAAGTGAAATAAAAGGGAGAGAACAGGTTTGAGGATTAAGCTGTTGCCACCCATGTTTCTTTGGCCTATTTATTTTAGGATGAGGCCTAGCTATTCTTGATTCTCTGAGGGGATTCTATTTCCTTTTATTTTCCAATCACTGGCACTGCTTAACACCACTTAAGCCAATAACTCTCTAGGTCTTACCCCATGGGCCCAACTTCTGGCAAAGTCTAATCATGCTTTTCTTCTGGTAGTCCATAGGTCATTCTAGCTATTTCAAAGGCCAGAAGAGGTTGTAAATGCGTGACAAGTCATTAATTATTCAGGAATTGGTTGTCGTTATAGAAGCAAAAAACCCACAACAAAACAGGCTCCCCCAAAAGTTGATTTGGTCAGGGAAAATGCATGGAAGAATTTGAGTAGACATAGTCATAGGCTGGATAAAAAATGTTTTTCACACTACTTCTTCCCTCATGTTCATGTATTCTGGCAAAAGGGCGAAGGGAAATGTTGGCTGGAAGAGTGAAGGGGCATCTCTCTTGTGTCCCAGAGAATGACCATTTCCTATTAAAGCTCTTCTTTTGGGGGCTTAATTAATTTATAAAAAAGATATTTACTGAGCAAGTACCAGTCACTACATTAAGTGCTAGGGACATAATGAAAAGCAAAGACAAGACACAGGACACTAAATAAAGAATCTCTTGAGCTAGGCATGGACACCAGGCAGATCAGAAACAATCTCAAACAAGGTCAACAGAAAGTTGAAAGTAAGAAAACAGAATTTTACCCTGCTCTTTCCTGCAACAACAGCTGTGGCTTCTTGCAGAGCAATTAAGCCTGTGGGTAGGATTCCAGTCCCATCTCATCTCAGCAGCCTTACAGACTTGGAACATTCTTGAAGGGAGACTTAATCGATTGCATTCCTTTGTTTTTGCCTTGGCATCTCAGATGGTGGCATTCTCAAGGCTGATTAGCTTGAAGTTCCTTCCCTGTGAAGCCAAAGCCACCATGTAATTTCCATTAGACCTGAAAATAATCCTGATTTAAAGCATAGATGGAGTCCATAAGCCATCGTCTAATCATACTTAAGAATTATCTGGCCTGGGCTATATGTTCTTCCTTTCTTTAGTAGTAAAATCATTTTTAAAAATATGTCACTCTTTGTGGACAATCAAATAAGCATGATGACAGCCTAGTTTAGAATTGAGTGGTACACTAAATGTCAGAACTCTGATGCTGAATTGTGTGACTTCGGGTAAGCAACTTAAGTTTCCTCCTTTCATTTTTTCTTTTGTGTTCTTCTGGTATCTTTGATGAGCCAGTCTTTGAAATCAGATTTAGAATGGGTAGAGGGTAGGTGGATGGGGAGGGGAAGCATCGATAGAGATAAAGAAAACTTGCCCCCCCTGTTATTTTTTTTTTTAAGATTCTATTTATTTATTCATGAGAGAGAGAGAGAGAGAGAGAGAGAGAGAGGCAGAGACACAGGCAGAGGGAGAAGCAGGCTCCATGCAGGAAGCCTGACGTGGGACTTGATCCCAGGTCTCCAGGGTCAGGCCCTGGGCTGAAGGCGGCGCTAAACTGCTGAGCCACCCAGGCTGCCCTGCCCCCCTGTTCTGAAAATAGCACAGTCTACTGAGGAAATAGACTTTAAAAGCTAATGATTAGAACACCACCAGATAGGACTGTTACAGATGAGTGTCCAGGGTGCTGTGGGAACATACAGAAAGGATACTCACTGCTTCCGGTTGACTATGAAGGAAGTTTGACAAAGTGTCCTAGAGGTAGTTAGCAATGAGCTGAATTTTGGGGAAGAAAGAATTCTCTGGGTGGAGAAGGAGAAAAAAAAAAACCTAGTTGTTCAATCCCTAAAAAGGTATAATCTCTCATTTTACCTACCTCTCAGAAATATATTGAAAACAGATATATAAAACATGGTGGACTTGGTAGTCCAACTCCTCCATGAATGCCAAAGCACTAGAGCCCTACCAGAAAAATGATGCCACATTAGTCTTAGAACTTCTGATGGCTTCTCCACTCCATGCCAGGGAATGCTTGTTAATCTTTTTTCCCTTGGCAAATGAGAGGAGAAGACCCGCTCACAGCTGCCCTCTTTATCCCATCCTGGCTCACAGTGATGCTGGGACTGCACAGCTTGTGGCAATGATGGCTCTCAGAGCTGCTGTGGGAGAGACCAGAGCAGTGCCCAAGGAGTGAGCATCCCCTTCCATGGAGCAAGGGTCAGGTCCTCCTTGTTCCACTATTTCAGTGGGAGGCCTTTCTTACACAGCTATCTAAGAGACATGAGCTCAGCTGCTCAGTTAGCTCTAAACAGTCTTATAAGATTCTCCTAGAATTCTAGTATTCATGACCTTATAGACACCAACACATTCATTACCTCTGTATACAGAGGTAGGCAGGCCTACCCTGAGGATCGAGGGCAAAAGAACATGCAGACATTTCTAAGGCAGCACAAAGCCCCAGAGTTATAGGTATTTCATGTCTAATTAGTCAATAGTAAAAAGGACAAATATCAGCTAATGCCGGCTAGGCCCTCCCTTGGTGTTCAAAGTTATTCTGAGGGCAGAATTTAGATTCTGTGATTCTTCACAGCTACATCTAATAGCCTGTGATCCTCTGACTTCAAATGTGTGTAAGATTCTCACTCTCAAACCAGGAGACTACGTTTATCATATGAGAGTGAGGATTTTATTTAATTTTTTTAAAGGTTTTATTTATTTATTCATAAGAGACACACAGAGAGAGGCAGAGACATAGGCAGAAGGACAAGCAGACTCCCTGCAAGGAACCTGATGCAGGACTCAGTCTCAGGACCCCGGGATCACTCCTTGAGCCAAAGGCAGATGTTCAACCATTGAGCCACCCAGGTGCCCCAGGGAGTGGGGATTTTATTTTATTTTTTAATTTTTAAAAAGATTTTATTTATTTATTCATGATAGAGAGAGAGAGAGAGGGAGAGAGAGAGAGGCAGAGACACAGGCAGAGGGAGAAGCAGGCTCCATGCAGGGAGCCCGATGCAGGACTCCATCCTGGGACTCCAGGATCACGCTCCGGGCCAAAGGCAGGAGCCAAACCGCTGAGCCACCCAGGGATCCCTAAGAGTGGGGGTTTTAAAAAGTGATTTTAATAGTATGTATTTCTAAGAAAGTATTATGTAATAAGATAGGTGTTACATTTACTAGGCTGCATTTGTGAGTACTACAGTAATCTTCATAGATAGTAGCATCCCTATTAACTTTATTGTCTAAAAGTAGAAAAAAGAGTCATAGGTAGATTAAATGCAATATGCGTTATTCAAAATGATATAATCCTCCTTCTTGTCAGTTGCAAAGACCACCATAGCTTAAAGAATAAGCATTGGAGTAAATATACAAAGCAGCTGGGTTGGGAGAAACAGTTGGCTTATAAGGCAGGATGGCCAGGTGTCAGCCTTTTTCTCCCCCTTTTTGTTTTGTGACCTACAGCATGTTGTCATGATTGTTAGGGCCTTAATTTCTGGGTTTCTCAATGCTGGCCTCATATTGATGTTTTAGGGACAATTTAAGAATAATGACAGATATTCATTAAAGACCTTCCTAAGATAGGGGGTGCAAAAAGGTGATCCATGCTCTTTGCCAAAGTGCTGGTGGAATCCACACGTTTGGCAGTGGTGACATGTTTCCCTACATGAGACTTCTTGTGTGAGTGCATCCAGGTATTAAAGTTTATATAAGATCCTTAGTCTTCCATTGTTGTTTTTAACCCAACAGCCTCCTTCTTTCTTGTCTGCCACCCAACTCATGCTGCCTGAGGATACTAGAACATAGGAACTGGGCTCAGCGTGGCTAAGTTATTCACCAGGACAAGCATTCTGAGCCTCCTTTTTTCTTGCCTATCTCTCTTCAATCCACCTATTCATCCAACAGATATTTATTAAGCACATTCTGTGTCTAGGTACTGTTCTGAGTAGGTAGTCCCTATTCCTTTGGAATGTACAGTAGTGTAGGGAAGACAGGAAATAAATAAATTGATGTTATATTTTCAGGTAACAATTTATGTGCAGAGGAGAATTCAACAGGATTTTGATTGAAAGAGAGAGACTAAGGAGCAGAACTACCCTAGCTTCAGATTCTAGAGGCCTGGGGTGGAGTCCAGGAATCTCTATTCTTAACCAGAAGGTCATCAGATTCCACTGCAGCTGGCCCCTGGAAGATCCATCTAGCACCACTGCTCTAGGGAATGTTTTAAGTGTGTGACCCTCAGGGTTGTGGTCTCCTTTGTGCATGGTGGGAGTGGAGTGGGGTGTATTTCAGGGTAAAGGTTAATTGCTCTGTGCAGATTCGCACCTGAAGCTTCTTCTTCCTGGCACTCTTTCTCACTTCCAGCAGCTGCCTTCTGTGCAGGGATGGGCCTTGCCACCTGTTGGCTATAGCCTCAAATTCAGAGGGTTAATATGTTCTCATCTGAAATGACAGAAAGAGGAGGAGGGGGAAATGAAATTGTTAACATGATTCTCCTTATCTCTTCTCTCCCAGATCCTTTTCTGACCCTTCCCTTTCCTGGATCCTCCGCCCGCCCTCTCAAATCCGCTGTGAGCAGCTGCTGGCCTCCCGGCCCATGGGCCTCCTAGCCAGCTGTCTGACGTCACACATCAATCTTCCATCTTTACTGCAAATCTCTACTGATCACATTTCACATTTCCAGGACTCTGGCCATAAAGCCCCTTTCTCTGGTATAATTAGTAATTAGAGGAAAAATGTTAGCTAACAGATACTCATTCCCCATCTGTCAAGTGAGGAAATTCCCATTAAAGAGAAGGCCTGACCACTGTATCCAGGTGATAGAGTACTTGTGGTATGCTCTTCTGCACTAAGTGGTTCTAATGGAATGTGAGAGTTTTGTTTTCAAGTGTCTATTTGGCTGCACACACGTATCTGTTTAATCTAATTCATAATTCAAAATCACTTCTTCCTTTCTCTCATCTTCTCTCCCACACTGCTGCTAATACTAAGTCAATGGGAACATCATTAAAAGAAGTTTCTCTTACTAAATCATACTTCCTGGCTGTCCCTGGTACCTCCTCATGATTACCTCCTAAGAAGGCTGGCTACAGCCGCCTCCTGGTTGAGGAAGGGTCACAACTGTGGAGATGGCAGGTAGGACATGTCCTATGTGACACCTGCAGATTTGCCTAAGTGGGGACATTTTTAGTTGAGGACAGTCTTTGCTTATTGTTTCTGTCACTTATAAAAGGGTCTTATGAAATATTCCTTAAACCCATGCTTTGTGGTGATTTAGTTATTATATAGCTAAACATGGGCCAGTGGCACAGAATGGGGATCCCAAATAAACACACAAATAAAGCTCCCCAAATCCAATGTATCTCTAGAGAGGTGATAGTTTTCTGTTTTCAGTGTTGGTTGAACCACATCAGGCTGGCTGGATTACTTCTAAAACCTAAACTTAATGAGAACATAGAAACACCAAGGTGGTTCAGAGGCCGACCATCAAGAAGGTAAAAGAACTTTAAACCTTGTCCTTTGAAGTGCATTGAAATGCAGTTGAAGAATTGGAAGAATCAGAGAAGGGACTGCTCAGAAAGAATGTTAGTTGTTTTCAAATAAAGGCTTCATATTCTGTAAGAAGTTAGACTCTTTTTGTAGCACTCAGAGGTCCACATGGGACGACAATTATAGGGAATGGGGTTTTAGGTTGATGAGTGGGACACACTGGAATTGGAAGGTCTGGGGCTGAAATCTGCTTTTGCCATCTATAAGCTGTATGATGATGGGCAAATTTCTTAACCTCTCTATACCTCAATTTTCTCATCTGTAAAGTGGGGGTAATAATTATATTTTACCGAGTTGTGAGAATTAAATGAGTTTATACATATAAAGTGTTGTAACAGTGACACACAGTGACACACAGTGAGCACTGGCTACTCATATTACTACAAGAAAATGTGGCATGATCGCCTGCTAGGAAGCTCAATGTATCTCAAAGTATTTTCCATGAAAGATGCCTTCCTAAAGATGCCACATGAGAAAAGCATTCTGCAATCAAATTTGCTGATCCCCAACTTTGAGATGCATGATACACAGAACAGTAAAAAAAAAAAGCAAGTTACTTTTGTTTGACCAAATATTTCTCATTTCTCTCACCACAGAATCTTCCTTTAGTGAAGAAATATATTGCTAAACATAGTGTTATGCAAAACGTACCTGAGTAAGAGCCAAATGATAAAATTGGCCAATTGGTTGTGCAGGCCAGAGAGTAGTTACATTTTGGGTGGGTTGCTAAGATTTGATTTCTGGAAAGGACTTCTGCTGATATAGGGGAAAGTGTGTGAGGGGAGCCAGTGGTGCTGTTCTTAAACACCAACACTGACAGTGTAAGGACATTACTTCCCCCAATCTCTCTGCCTTGGAACAAAAGTGTAGGAAGTACGATGAAAACACAGAACGTTTCATTCGCTTAACATTCACGGAAAAGATATTTGTTTATGTCAGGCCTATGAT
This sequence comes from Vulpes vulpes, assembly GCF_048418805.1. Classification (NCBI taxonomy): domain Eukaryota; kingdom Metazoa; phylum Chordata; class Mammalia; order Carnivora; family Canidae; genus Vulpes; species Vulpes vulpes. The sequence continues at coordinate 56,281,676 of NC_132787.1, read as the reverse complement.
AAACAATGGAGACACGAGATGTTGGAGACCTTGTTCAGGGATAGTGCAATGAAAGCATGAAGTGAGCGCACAGGCTTGCAATGCATTGTGATCACTCTCCTAGCGAAAGTTTAAAAATCAAACATCCAAGAGAACAGGCAGGAGGGAAAACTAATAATTCTGACTGAAGTAGAGAGGTTTCTGTAGGATGAGGTGGTTTCCTTTCAGATCTGCCCTGTAGGATTAAGAAGGGGTACTTATACACGTGGAAACTTATATAAGTGGGGAGTAGGTACTCAGTAGAGAAAGTCAGACCAGGGAGAGGGACCTGAGGGGAAGGTGCCAGAACAAAGACAGAATGAATTATTTGGTTCAAAGACAAGAAGACAGAAAAGTGATGCCAAATTTAGATTACCCAGTTAAGGGCTTAATAACCAAGAGACCCTGAGGTTTCACATTTACTTCTATCGATTGAGACAACCCTTTAATTAACTATTCCCTTTTTTGAACTATTTGAGTCGTTTCATTTGCAAAATGGAGGAGGGATGGTTTCTAAGGGTAGGTTTCTAAGACTGCCTTCTCTAATAGTTTCAGATCCCATGACAGATAAACTGGGATAGCCTGATACTAGCTGGCCCATTCTGTAAAATTGTAAAAACTTCACCTCAAATCAACCACCTTTAACTACCTAATTATTGGTTTTGCACTTTCCTGACCTCTTCATTTTTCTTTCTCATCTCTTACTTTCCAAGGGAGAGATTTGAACTCAGAATTCCAAGTGTGGACTCCCTTAGGGGTGCAGAGATCATCCATCTTCAATTCACTGGCATGATGATTATGTCTCCAGTTAATTCTGTTGCCACAAAACATTGTAAGCCCATATGTTTTTGGTTACTTGCTCCCAAATGCATCACTTTGCATTTTTCCAAGTTGAATCCCATTTCATTCTTTTCCACCCATACTTCTATATTCTTTTAATATCATTCATGTGTTCCCTGTTTGCCCACACTGGAGTCTGCTTCTTCTAGCCTGGTACTATTTGCATGCTCCATTAATCTTTTTTAAAGAGCGCTGTGTCTAGCACTTCTCCCCATGTCTCTTTGCCTATTACCTCACAGCCCCGTGCCTAGTCTTAAGGATGGCACTCAGATCCTAGTGCTTAGTAAGGAACAAGGAACATCACTTTGTGAATGCATTTAAACATTCCAAATGCTGTTGATTTATCTAATAATTATTTAGTTCTTATGGATTTTAAGATTCTGCAGTTGGATGCTGTCATGAAGTTAATATTACCGAATACTCCCATTTTACAGAAGAAGAAACAGGTCCAGAGAAGTTAAGGATGGGGTATGGAAGAAACCAACACTTAAGGTTCCCGTCTTCCAGGCCAGGACTGGAGAGGGCACATAAGAACCTCATTAACCTGGAGGCTGTGTAGAAAAGACCAGGAAAGGGGAGAAATGAAGAAAGGGTTAATATAGATTTCCTTGCTCTGAGCAGAGCTGTACAACTGTCATGACAATTTAACTGTCAAGACTTTAAAGTCTCATTTGCCCTGAGATATATTCACTATATACATCTTATTCCCTTTTCCTTCTCATGAGCCCCTAAGAGGCCTGCAATGAGGTAGAGCTTACCTATCCCCAATAGCTAAAGAGCCATGTTCTAATGAAGAATACTGTTTGAAATCCCTTTCCTTCTTTCCCCATTCGGTATTATGATATTTATTATTAGCTGGATTCCTGGGATTTTTCTCCAGTCTTCATTAACCTTCAAAAAGATAAATGGTTTCTTCCATATACTTTTTCAGGCTCCACACCATAGCTTAGTTTTCTGTTAATCTTGGTGCATTCAGGATTTTCAAGTATATCTGCCAAAATGATTCATAGCTCATCTTACATCGTACCATTTTCATGGCTTCCTAATTTACCAATCATTTGCCTGAGTTGTGTAAGAGGTCTAAAAGCTTAGTTATTATTTTCTGTTGCCTGGTCATTATTCACTGATTTATTTAGAAGAAATTTTTTCCAAGTGTCTTCTCGCATCATCACAATGATAAGCAAAAAAATCTTCATTTTTTTTTTAGACTGTTATGTTAGCATTAAGTCAGTCTGTTTTTTTTTTTTTTTTTTTTTTTTCTGCCAAGTTCTTCCTCCAAGTCTTGACTGAGGCTGGGCCTGTATGACACCAAAACATCCAAATGAAAAAGAAAAATTCAGTTGAACCACTCAGATGTTTCTCCACCAAATCCAGATGTTTGGCAAGTATGGATGATACTTCTGGATAATGAATGATTCCCCCTACAGTCAAAATTTTCATCCTACTGCTTCAATTAATAAAGACACAGCTCAACTATATGCACTCTATAAAGAATGGTTGTTTCTGGTGGATTCAACCCCTGTGTGAAAAGAACCTCTAACTCACTAGTCTGACCAAGGTTGGGGTGCAGTCATTTGTCTTGGGTGGATGTGATGGGTTTGTTACTATGAAGAATTGTAGGTTAGGAAGTGGGTATCATTCCCAGCATAAATGAATCCAGATGCAAAAAATTCAAGGGAAAAAGAATCAGGAACTTGAATCTTCCTTGGCTGCAGAATTGTAGTCAATATTTCAAAATATCCACACTATCCAATTCATTCAGTTTGCATAATTTGCCTAACTCATCCCTTAATATGATTAAATGAAAAACACATATTCTGCAGTTAGACACTAATTGTCATTCTGAAAGATTTGAAGTACTGAACACTGAACACATGGTGCCTTTTACATTCTCTCAATATTCCAGTGAAAATAGTTTCATTATCTTAATTTATCAAATAACTAGAGTTTGGTAGGCAGTTTCACATAAAAGATAGAAAATATTTTAAGAGTAGACCTGAGTCTAGGATTACAGATTTGAGAGACTTGGAAGTTCTTTTAAGGAAAATCCTCATCCTGATTCCCATTTGGCGTATTTGTTGAGTGGTTATCCAAGCAGTCCTGGAGACAGGGAATAACCTTATTCTTTTTAAAATTTACCTAAGAATCTACATCTCTGTGGTTTCCATTGGCTGAACCCTGACTTCCGCCTGGCCCCACAGGACAAGTCAGGCTGACTTCTGGTATTTGAAATAATTTGTCACATCCTTTACCCCTCATCACCCACTTGTCCTGAAATTTCAGCCAAGACTTCTCTTCTCTAGCCACTTCTTCCTTCCCATCATAAGGTCTGAGATTCTTCCACAAAAGTGTTCCAGGTTGCTTGTTTCTCCTAAAGCACTAGATTCAAGGAAGGCTGTGCTTCCTTAGGGCTTCCCTCCCCTAGCCTCTGATTCTGCCTGGGGTCTAGCTGTATGCCATCAAGGTAGGCCAGATCAAGATGGCTTCTATCCTGGGTTCTGCTTCACCTCTGAGTCATCCTCACCTCAGAGGCCTGATTTTCTGACAATGAATAGAAACTGGAGTAATGCCTTCTTCTAACACAGCAAACTGCTTCTCACAGCAGCAGCAACTGCCACCCACCTTCTCCTGGCAGGGCTCCAGGACAAGGTGAGGGCTTTGAAACTTTTACACAGCTCTAAATAGGTCAGGGACTCTGACAGGTTCCCTGGACCACCTAATGATGGAAAGTTTGACCTAGCAGGCAGTTAATCAACAGCCGCGATTTTGGTGTTTAGGGCAGAGGTGAGGAGCAAAAGAACATGCTCCCTCTTTGTGCCAGGAGTTTGCCCCCTCTTCTGACCTGGGCTCTGCTGAGACTCCCACACATCTGTAGTCTCTTTATAGCTTCTGGCAGCCATTCTTGAGGTCCCAGAGGTAAGTTCCCTGGTAAGAACAACTGAATTTTTCTCCCACCTTTTGTCTTTCTCCAGACACAACGTAACATTGCCTGGTCCAGAATTTTAAACTCTTTGAAATGTGGTTTGTACCACTAGCACCTTGGGTTTATAAAGGAAGGGTAAAGTTTCTGCCTTGTATTGTGACTATAAAAACCCTTAACCTAATTTTCCAGCTGAGCCAATTTCAAATTAAATAACTTCATGTCAGGAACATCTGGACAAGACTCTAACAGATTCTGTGATAAATCAGCAGCTGCTGTGGGCGAGAGGTCACTCTAATTCCAGATTTTCTGCCTAGAAAACGCCGAGGCAATAAATAAAATTACCACACAGATTCTATAAAAGCCACAGGGGTTCACACAGAAGAGAGAGTGGAGGCAAGCAGGATGGCCTTGGGTGGCAAAGTTGGCAAGGCCCGTGAAGTTGTTGTTAGCTTGAATGAGTTGATGGCAGTGCAAACCAGAAGTGACCAGTCTCTGTGCCCCCCTCACTACATGATCCAGCACATCATTGCGTCCCTATAACAGATCTGATAGGTTGTAGAGGTAAAGACTTAATAGGAGAGGTGGTTGGAAGAGGGTAAACATCACAGATTACTTGAAAAAACTTTGAAAAATCCTATTTCAACGTCTCTGCCCATCCCCAAGAGTCCCTTTATGGGCCTTTGCCACTTTATCTTTCTTGTCTCTCCAGATCTCCTGCTCAAGACCAGCCCTTTCATCTTCCTTTCCTCTGGGCACCACATGCCCTGCCCTCCTAGGGTTTCTCTCCATCTTTTTTTTTTTTTTTTAAGATTTTTATTTATTTATTTATTTGAGAGAGGAGGGACATAAAGAGAGGGAGAGAGAGAGGATCTCAAGCAGACTCCATGTTGAATGCAGAGCCAGATGTGGGCTCAATTCGGGGTTCCATGCAGGCTCCGTCTCATGACCCGGTGATCATGATCTGAGCCAAAACCAAGAGTCAGATACTTAACCAACTGAGCCATTCAGGTGCCCCTCTCCATCCTTTTCTTACATAGAGGCTTGTCCTTGTCACAACTGCTCAGCTTCTGATGAGCAACTCTATATGCATGGCTCCACTCATCAAGTTAAGAATTCTTCCAGGGTTCCCTTGTCTCAGATAGGGGGCTGGCAGTGGGTGGGTTTGTCACTAGCAAAACATTTCCTAGTCAAAAATATTTTTTCCATGATACACGAATAAATTATTTAGGACTGTGTCTAGCACATTTTGTATGTACAAAAAACTGTAGCTTCTAGCACACTACTGTTAAATGTTATTTCAGAGAGGAAAAAAATATTTGCTATTCATCTGTCTATTCTCTTTGAACTTGAAATTTACATCTATAGACATTGTTGATTTTCAATTTTTAAGAACTTCAGTCCTTTGTGGTTCCTAAACTTTGGGGTTCAGAATAACCTAGTGAGGCCCTCACAGTGGCTCCTGCAAGATTCTAATTCTATAGATTTGGTCAGAGGCTCAGGAATCTGTATTTTAACAGGCTCTGCTAATAATTCAAATGCAGGCAGTCTATGGCTCACCTTCAAGAATACTGTCCCAGGACTTCCATTTTTCTTCCTACTATCAATACATTCCCTCCTCTCGTCCCTACTGCCAGATCAATTTTCTTGAAGCCTTGTTATGATCATTTCCATGCTCTAATCTTGTGTGCTCTTCCTTCTCACTTTTTTTGGCCATGGCCACCCTAACATCTCTCTGAGTCTTACCTAAGTTATCACAAATCACTCAACCACCCTCACTGCTCCTTCTTTTATCTTCCTATAATGACTACTCAAAACAGTAGCCTCAGATGCCACAGAGGCATCCTTTGGTAATAAAATCTAGTATTTCTCCTCTGCTCAAAACTCTTCAATGGCTTTCACTTCACTTATAGTGAAAGTCTTAATAATTATCTCCAACGCCCCTGAGATCTGACTCCAGCCATCTCTCTGACCTCATTTCTTACCACTCTTTCTCCTTCACTCTGTCCCACCACAAACGCCATGCCAAGGCTGCCATGTTTTCTGTTTCCTCTTTCTCCTCAAACATGGGGTTGGGCTTTGCCAACAAGAATGAGATTCTTGGGTGTAGAGCATCAGGTGAGTTTCTGAGAAAGCCATGGGAAGGAAGGCTGTGTCAAGTCAAAGCCTTACTCTACACAGCTGAATGACCCCAATGGCTCTGGCTGAGTTTACTCATTGCCTCTGCTGGAGTGTGAGGTTTATAGCACTTATACCCTCCCATTCTTTTGTTTACCATTACCCTCCTCTTCTCAGCTTATACACAACATAAGAGCTCACTAAATGTTTGTTGAATAATAATGATTTTATTGCTATACAAAGAGACTGCCTTTGCCTGTCTACCTTTGATAGATATGGATTCTATCTATACATGGACCAGTTGTTTTTGTCCTGTCATTTGGACTCCAGCTTTTGTTTTCATGCCTTAGGGTCCATCAGGCTTCAAAAGTCAGAGTAAGGGAGAATGACTGGATTAGCACAAGCCCATTCCAAATAAAGAATAGGAAATACAAATGGAAACAAATTTCCTTTTGATAACTGGGTAGTAGCATCCCACTTTTCATAGAATCACTGAAAAGAATCCCTTAAAATTATATCCAGGTTTATTTTTTACTGATACATAATTTCCTGGCAAAAGGTTGAATAGCCTCTGCTCAGATATCCCCTCTTTCTAAAGCAGCCCTTTTGCAGCTTGAATTATTTTTTTTAAATACTCCTTATACTTTCCCAGACCTACTTCTTGCCACTTATGGTTCTAGTCCTACTGTCTAGAATTATGCATTTCTTAGATTATGCAATATACCCTTTATATAGGTGTTAGCACATATTAAATACTCAATGACATTTTTCCCCCACATGGTGGTCTCCACTTTCATAATAATTAAAGAGAACTGTCATTTCTCTGTGGGAAGGTAATTCATAAAATAATTTTCTTTAATAAGAGCCTTCCCTAATTTATTCCAGATTCTACCATTTGGAGACTACTACATATGGCTCAAAGGGTAACAACCATCGCCAGTTTATTTCCACTACACCAACATGGTACCCCTTTTTCTCTATGTGACAAGAATATACCTCTGTCTGGAGAAAAAGCCAGAGTACTTTGTTGAGGTGGTAGTTTTGGGTTCCCAGGGTAACTTTAAAGGACTAATCACTAACCAAAGTGATGGCTGCCCTGACTGTAAGAGCTTAAGGATCAACTATTATTAAGACCTAGCCCCTCACCTGTTCAAGTTTTACATTTGGATTTCACTGACTTTCTGGTTTCGATGATATTTATAAAGTTTTTGACTGAGCTTCCCTCCTCTTTTGGTATCAGTTGGACAGTGACCTAGCCTTGCTAGGTTTCAGTGTATTCTGCTGTTGTCTGGCTCCTGGATGATACTGAGCAGCAGCTCTAACAATATTTGTTGGATTGAAATTGTAAAGAGCAGAAGAAAACCACTGGTCTCTATTGCAGCTCTTTTTCATGAGGATATTCTGGCTATCATCAGATTTATGTCAGGCCCAGACTCTGCTACTGTGTTTCAATGTTCCTTTCTTTTCTTTTTGAAGATTTTATTTATTCATGAGAGACACACAGAGAGAGGCAGAGACACAGGCAGAGGGAAAAGCAGGCTCCATGTAGGGAGCCTGACGTGGGACTCGATCCCGGGACTCCAGTATCACACCCTGGCCAAAGGCAGGTGCTTAAACGCTGAGCCACCCAGGTGTCCCTGTTTCAATGTTCTTAATGACATTGTTGCCTGTATCACTGCATCATGGACGCTTCTCCATGGAATGCACAGAATAACATTTCTAAGGGCATAGGAAGAGAGGAGTTTGTTCTTATCTTACAGACATTGTGATTATCTTTTTTTTTTTTTCTGGTTTCTAGGAAGCTTAGAGTCTGATTTGCCGTATACTTGTAATACACAAACACGGTCTTATGGCCTTTATGTTCCATATCAATCATTTTCTATATTAATCATTAATCATTTTAATTGTTCTATGTCTATTCATCCTTTATATTACTTTTTTTCACCTTAAAAATGTGTGCTATGTGTCTTTTTGTAATCTTCCTACAGTCCTTTTAGAAAAGGGCAGAGGTTAAGTAAATAATAGTCCTTGCTATAACAGGTGTTGCTACTATGCTCATCACAACACCAGCCACTATCTGCAGAGAATCCAAAAAATCCAAGTGGCTAGAAATGCAGGACTTCCCTTTGAGGGAACAAAGAAATAAGACCAAAGCACTTACGCAACTGTAGCTAACAAGTGGTACTAATGCCCAGAAGCCCACCCTGAAAGAGGCCTGAGAAATGTGGATAGACTTCCCAGGGACACAACTACTTAGACAAACTTAGTCATCAGTAAAACAAGTCTTCCCCTGTAGGCATGTTTTCATTCTGTGGATGCAGCTAGAGGCTCAGCTGGTCCCAACTGGTACAGCTGTCTGCAGCTGGGGACTTTAGTACCCCATAAGCCAGCAGCTGGGGAGAGAGAAAGGCACTGTAGTTCAACTGTCTCTGCTCAGAAATGCCATCAGCTTTATACACCTCTTTGTCAGAGGAAGGTCCCCACACACTGTGGGTTCATTCATTCATTCATTGGCTTCCCACCATGAGTCAGGCCTTGTGATAGAAGTCTAAGGAATACAAACATGGGTGAGGCACAGACTTCAAGGAAAGGTCAACAAAATAAGCCTGGTATAAAAATAGCCCTAACATAAGGTGAAAAGTGTTAAGCACCAAAAGGAAGCATAGGTAAACTGCAATGGGAGTTAAGAAGAGGGAAGAGTTCCTCTTAGCTAAAAGATTAGAGACACTTTCAAAGACTGGGCTTTGAACTATGTCCTGAAGTGGGCGCTGCAGGCAGAGAGAACTGTAAGAGTAAAGATATGGAAATGATTAAGTGCAGGGCATGTTTGGAGAACGATAATTAGGTCAGTCTGGCTGGGGGAAAGTTGAGAGAGGGTCAGAGGTAGTGGGAGATGAGGCTGATGAGGCAGATGTGGTATTAATAGTGAGATTGTAATTTATGGGAATTGACTCCCTCACTATGGTTAGATACCAGAGATGGAAATTCTAACAAGGGAACTGCCATAATATTCTCAGCAAGAGATAACATCAGGAAAAAATGCTAAATATTTCAGAAGTGTGGACAAAATCTACTGTCAAAAAGACAGGCATTCTCAGTCCCTGCTTTATGTTACCTCCTCCCCATCTCTTCCACACTGATATACTCATTCATACAAAGTTGTAAGAAATTCCCACTGCTTGTAATCACCAATGAAGCTGGTGATATTCCCAGCCTGCCGAACTTTCTTCCTTGGGAGGGACAGATAATCCCAAAGTAAACTGGAAAGTCAAGGCAATTTGTAGGGAATATGTTGTAAAAGAAAATGTAGAGTTCAGACCCATTTTTGTTACTTTTTGATTTAAGTAGTTAATCCCTTCAATTATTCACATTTTTATAGATAGAAGCTGAGTGCTTGAAAACAGGCCCTTCCATATTGCTGACCCAAATGTAACAGCAGTGCTGAGATGAATGAGCCTTTGGACTCCTGTAACAATAGGTCTGCTACCATTGAACTTGAGAAGGGGGTGATCCTTTTTTTTCCCCAAAAGTTAATAGCCAAGTTGATTCTGGATTCCTCTCTTAATTACATCAGTGTTCTTCAGGACCAGGGAGTCTTGGGTGTAACTGGAGCTTCAGATCATCAGAAAAGCAATTTAAATCTGAGTGGTATCCCACAGTAACTGTGATTTCCTCATGACTTAGGTCAATCCAGATTCCCAAACTTTAGCCAGCCCCACCTATAGCCTCATTTCCTGCCAGGCATCCCCCTTGTTGCCACATCATTCAGAATAACTTCCCCAAGCATCTGCTATTTCTTTTGTCTGTGCATTCACACATCATTCTCCCTGTGTGGAAGGTGCTTTCCTGCCCTTCCCAACTTGCTGAATCCTCCTTGCTCTTTTTTTTTTTTTTTTTATGATAGGCACACAGTGAGAAAGAGAGAGAGGCAGAGACATAGGCAGAGGGAGAAGCAGGCTCCATGCAGGGAGCCCGATGTGGGATTCGATTCCGGGTCTCCAGGATGGTGCCCTGGGCCAAAGGCAGGCGCTAAACTGCTGCGCTACCCAGGGATCCCCCTCCTTGCTCTTTGAGTTCAGTTCATTTGTTCCTTACTTGAGTAGCCATCTTCGATCTCCTATCTCATTTATGCCTATCATCTGTGATACCAAGTCACCCAGGTTTACCGCTAATGCAGCACTTCATTCAATTCTAAATGGACACCGGGGACTAGCCTGGGTCCTGCATACATCAGAAGTAAAGAGGCAGACAAAGACTCTGCCAGTGTGTGTGTGTGTGTGTGTGTGTGTGTGTACAGAGAGAGAGAGAATAACCTACTAATAAATGGTGACAGAGCAGAACAATGAGTAGCACTCTAACTGTTGGCTTTCTTCTCTGATTCTCCTACTGTGCTGTGAGTTCCTTGAAGGCAAGGAATTAGCTCAGTAATCTCTTATTTATCAGGTGCTTAATAAATATTGAAAGAACAAATGAAAGTTAACAATAAATGAGGAAGAAGACTCCTCATTTCAGGACTCAACTGCTGTAGAAATCAGGTCTTGAAATTACAGGGAGGTTAGCAGTTGTCTGACTCATTTAGCATCATATTGAAGCGCCTTGGGATTGAAAGAGATTTGAAAGGGAATCTGACTATACACCTGGTTTGCACAGAACAGTCCCAGTTGACACCTGTTGTTCCGGCATCCTGTCTGGGTTAGTATTTATTTCAGATTTTTTGTTTTCAATGACAGATAGTTATTTTATTAAAGTAAGCTAGGATGAGTTTGGTAGACATCTGCTTCTTATTCCTAGATTTTTCCATGGCTAGTCTCATTTAGTAGTACGTGAGAAACATAGTTAAAAAACAGAGTTCTCACTTTAATACTTATTAAAACCTAAGAGACACTAGTGATGCCCTACTCTCTTTCCCTGAGCCTCCTTGGTACAATGTAACTAACATTCCTTATTCCTAGGACAGCATGCAAGGTGTTTGTTAATACAACTTGGTGCCCTTTGCCATGACTTAACAGATATCAAGACTACTAGAAAGTGACAGAAAGTCGTATTGAGTGAGGTCAATAGAAACATGGGAAATGACTGAGTGGTGAACCTGAAATGTGCACAAGAAATATAAGCCTGACAGTCTTGTCATAGAGTAGAGAGAACAGTCTGAATTCTTTTGTTATAGTGGTTTTGTTATTTACAGTATGTCAGAAGTCTATAACTATTTTATTGTTTGGCATTACTTTCTTATTTTGTAGTAAACTCATCAGTAGCAGTTAAGGTAAAAAATGGAAGTGCCAGTGTAGTGAAATATTACAACTGAATTTGTTTCTCAAGAAAATTGATGATGAAATAGAACTTGGCAAAACAGTTTGTAAACATTTCCTCTCCACCATGGGGGATGGCAACCCATGGAAACCAGAAAACACAGATCTGCTTAAGAAGCACCAGCATCTACCTTGAAAGTCATTGTTATTCTAAGGCTGTACCCAAAGATGACAACTTCGCATTGTTTTACAAGTGAAATTATATAGCACTCTGGAAGAGAGCTGAGTGAGATCAATATAGACATTAAAATCTGCACATGCAACTAAACAAGACCCAAGCAAAGGGCAGTCAGCCAACAGAGTAATGAGTAATGTAGTCACTCTCACCCTAGTTGTGTGTGTAGGATTTCCACACTTTTTTCTTAGCGTTTCTTTTCTTTTTTTCTTTTTCTTGAAATTCAATTAGCAAATATATAGTACATCATTAGTTTCAAATGTGGAGCTCAATAATTCATCAGTTTCATATAATATCCAGTGCTCATCACATCACGTGCTTCCTTAATGCCCATCACCCAATTACCCCCTCCTCCCCACCCACCTCCTCTCCAGTAACCCTCAGTTTGTTTCCTATAGTTAAGAGTCTCTCATCTTTAGTGTTTCTTGCATAGTAAATGTGTCTACCAGACATTTAGATCAAGCAAGGGTGCTGTAATATTGTGATTTATAATAAGCAATACATATTTGATCTTTGTCCCTTCTCTAGGCATTGAGCTCCTAAAACTTTTGGAATTTCCTGTGAAGAGAGCAATAAAGGTGTCTTTTGTTACGTTAATGAAACAACCTTTGGAAAGTACTTAAGTATTGGGGCTGGTTGTCCCAGGAGCCAACACCCCGCCCCTGCCACCACCTACTCCCCCACCTCCACCCTCTGGGTACTGGAGAGGAGCTAGAGATGGAGTTCTATCACCAAGAGCCAATAAGTTTCATTAATCATGCTTCTGTAATGAAGCCTCCCTAAAAACTGCAAAGGACAGGGTTTGGAAGAGCTTCTGGATTGGTGAATATGTAGGTGCTGGGAGAGTGATGCCCAGAGAAAGCCCGGAAGTCCACGGCCCTTCCCTTACACTTTGTTCTATGTATCTTTTCCATTTCCTGAGTTATATCCCTTTTATAATAAACCAGTAATCTTCTGAGTAAAATGTATCTTTGAGTTCTGTAAGTTGCTCTGGTAATCAAACATAAGGAGAGGTTCTTGGAAATTTCACTTTATAACTGGTAGGTCAGAAGCACGGATGATAAGTCTGGGGGTGCAGTCTTGTAGAACTGAGCCCTTAACCTGTGGAATTTACGCTACCTCCAGGCACATAGTGTCAGAATTGAGTTGAATTGTAGGATATCCTGCCAGTATTGGAGAATCAGCTGGTGTAGGGAAAAACTCATATATCAAAAGCAGTACCAGAACTTTAAGTGTCAATATAAAAAAAAATCTTAACTATTAGTGAGAATTTAAAAGATAAAGAACAATTAATTAATAATAAAAAGATAAATATTTAATGATAAATAATAATTAATTCACTATGTTACTTCACATATAACATAAGTGTAATAATAGGCATCTATCTCACGGCATTTTTATGAGCCTTTAGTAAGTTAAGCATTGAGAAGGGTCCCTGGAACTGGGTAAGCCGTCAGGTTTGTATTTGTTTTTCTAGCTGCTGTTGTTACAATTATTACTGTCATTTAGCATATGTTTCCTGAAATATCTATGCCAAGTCCTACAGATACTTGGATGATGATTAAGATACCGTAAAGAGGCAGTCTTTTTCCCACTGGATATTCTTTTCTGCTTTGTTGAAGATTATTAGTTGACCTTATAGTTGTGGGTTTATTTCTGGGTTTTCTATTTCATTTCATTGATCTATGTGTCTATTTTTGTGCCAGTACCATGCTTTTATTTACTACAGCTTTGTAATATGACTTGAAATCTGAAATTGTGATGTCTCCAGCTTCACTTTTCGTTTTCAAGGTTGCTTTAGTTATTCAGGTCTTTTGTGGTTCGATACAAATTTTAGGATTGTTTGTTCTAGCCCTGTGGAAATGCTGGTGGTATTTTGATAGAAATTGCATCAAATGTAGATAGCTTTGGGTAATATAGACATTTAAACAATATTTGCTCTTCCAATCCATGAGCACGGAATGTCTTTCCATTTCTTAGTGTCATCTTCAACTACTTTCATCAGTGTTTTATGGTTTTCAGAGTACAGTTCTTTCACCTCTTTCATTAGGTTTATTCCTAGGAATCTTACTGTTTTTGATGCAGTTGTAAATGGATTGTTGCCCTAATTTTCTCTTTCTACTGCTTCATTATTGGTGTATAGAGATGTAATAGATTCCTGTATGTTGATTTTATATCCTGCGACTTTACTGAATTTGTTTATCAGTTCTAGCAGTTTTTTTGGTAGAGTCTTCTGGGTTTTCTATATACAGAATCATTTCATCTGCAAGAAAAAATATCCAATTGGAAAAAGACAGACTCTTCAACAAATGGTGTTGGGAAAACTAGACAGTAACCTGCAGAAGAATGAAAACCACTTTCTTATACCATACACAAAAATAAATTCAAAATCAAAGACCTAAACGTGAATCCTGAAACCATAAAAATTTTAGAAGAGAACACAGGCAATAACTTCTTTGACATCAGCTGTAGCAACATCTTTCTAGATGTATCTTCTGAGGCAAGGACAATGAGGAAAAATAAACTATTGGGACTACATCAAAATAAAAAGCTTTTGCATAACAAAGGAAATAATGAGCAAAACTAAAAGGCAACCTTTGGGATGGGAGGAGATATTTGCAAATGACATATCTGATAAAGGGTTAGTATCCAAAATATATAAAGGACTTCTAAAACTCACCCCCAAAATGAATAATCCAATTAAAAAATGGGCAGAAGACATGAATAGACTTTTCCAAAGAAGACATACAGATAGCCAACTGGCACATGAAAAGATTCTCAACATCACTTATTATAGGGAAATGCAAATCAAAACTACAATGAACTTATCAGCTCACAGCTGTCAGAATGGCTAAAATCAACACAAGAAACAAGTGTTGGCAAGAATGTGGAGAAATGGAAACTGTCTTGCACTATTGGTGGGAATGCAAGCTGGTGCAGCCACTCTGGAAAATAGTAGGGACTTTCTTCAAGAAGCTAAAAATAGAACTGCCCTACAATCCAGCAATTTCACTACTAGGTATTCACCCAAATAATAAAAAATGTTAATTCAAAAGAAAATATACACCTTTATGTTTATAACAGCATTATCTATATCTGTATCTAATAGCCAAATTATGGAAATAGCCCAAGTGTCCATGAACCAATGAATGGATGAGGAAGATGTGGTTGTATATGTATATGTATGTGTATGTGTATATGTATATGTATATGTATATATACAATGGAATATTACTCAGCCATAAAAAGAATGAAACCTTCCAATATGCCACAACATGGATGGGGTTAGAGAGTATGATGCTAAGCAAAGTCAGTCAGTCAGAAAAAGATAAATACCATATGACTCTTAACTATAGTGAACAAACTGATGGGTTATAAGAGGGGAGGGGGGAATGAGTGAAATAGGTGATGAGGATTAAGGAGGGCACTTGAGATGAGCACAGAGTATTGTATGGAATTGTTGAATCATTATATTGCACATCTGAAACTACTATTACACTGTAAGTTAACTAACTGGAATTTAAATAAAAACCTTAAGAAAGATATCATGAATAAAAGAAAACTTATAAAGAAATGAATGCAATATCCTCTGGCAATGTGGGAAGACCAGCCAGTTTGCATAAGCCTGGGCTAAGCAGTGTTGACAGAAAAGCTCTAGACCCTGCAAATGCTGTAGAACTAGGTACTGTTCCTGGCTCAGCCACATACTAATCTAAATGTACTCATCTAATAAAATGGAGATACCAGTAGCCACTTTGTAAGATGATTGGGAGGGGATTATATCAGACCATGGTTGTAAAGAGGTCAAACACAGCACCCAGAAAATGTAGATGTGAAGACATTTAAAATACTTTTGAACCCATGAAGTCCCCTTGTCTCCCATCTAGACAAAACTAGTTTAGTCATTTCTAACATGGTCAAGCTGTTTGGCAGGAATAGCTGAGAGAACAGTAAGGACAAAGGTATAGTTCTTGATGGGCTGATGGTGGAGTCCATTCCAGGCAGATTTCTCCAGTCGCCGCAGCACCATGGGTTAAAGAGGAAGGAAAATATTGATGTTTTATTGAATTACTCCTATAGGTCAGATCATGTATCACTGCTGTGATCTAAACAATGAGGCGGTGCAGGAGGAATGCACAGCTGAGACTGATGAGATAAGCCTTCCCCAGCTCTGACTTCTCCAAGACCCAGTAAATTGCTTCCTTTATTTAATTACAAATTAATTGAAAACACTCTCATGCTGATAAAACAATACTAGTCCTCGATTTGTTGATAATAGCCTAATCCTCCTGTAATAGTCCCATAGACACCATCACATGATTATGTCATCAATTTTACACTTGCAAGGTCTGGATAAACATGGCTGCCTGAGGTTCAAGGAAAGGATAAACAGAGAGGAGTGCTTTAAGAAGGCCAATTTATAGGTAAGTTTATATGGTTCTGGGTTAATTCCCAGCTCTGCCAGTCACTAGCTAGGAGGAATTTTAGTGCCATTGGAGCTCTCGGAGATTAATAAATGCCTGAAAATAGCTAACACTGTGCTTGTCACATGATACAAAATTCATTAATGTTAGTTGTGTTCTTTTTTTTCTTCTTCTATCTTCCTCTATGCAGTTAGGGAATTCATGATTTATCAGTTCAGAGGGTCATCTTTGTCTCGGAGATCAGAAACGATGATACCTTCTCCAGCATCCAGATCCCCTCATCTGGTCTTCTATATCCACTAGAGCAATTTGCAACCCATGGTCACTTCTTCCTGCTTAGTATATGCTCGCTTATGCCTGACCACCAGACCATCACACCTTTTCAGAGTAAGGAAAGGATCCCATTGTGCGAGGTAGGCACCAACACTACTGGCTAGCAAAGCTCATGTATTGGAGAGATTGGTCATTCCTGGGTAAGGCAGCTAGAAAAATGTTAGTGCAATTAAGGACAGGTACATGTCATAGAAAGTGAAGCAACATCCCAAAGCACAGAGCTCATTTTAAAAAAGCTAGTAAAAATGAGTTAATGTTAAAGCTCAAAGGACTCTGGAGGCCAGGCCATTTACTGGGACAAGATATATGGTCCTTTTAAAAATAAGAGTCATGATGCCATTAAGAGTATCAGAATAAGATTTTACCAGGAAAAGTAACTTACCTTCATGCACTTCTATATAGAGCAGAAAGTGGGATGCTGTATCTTTGTTATTTCAGTGGCTGAATCTCTGAAAACAGAGAAGAAAATCAGACACTGGTTTTACCTGTGTTAAGAGAGAGGATGGACTGGCTTCTCCTAGTTTTAATCTTCAGTAAGAAAAAAGGGACAGAACATGGGCATGTCCATAAAGCAGAGAGGGACATTTCTATGAGACTGGTCCAGGAAATACAAAGGGTTCATAGTTTCACAGTTCTCAGACCACTTTCTATTGTCTTACAAACCCCTACAACCCCCACCTTCTGGAAGAAGGCCAAAGGGAGCAAGGAAGTTCTTTTTCAAGATACAACTGCAATCCTTAAGTGTTCATGTTATTTTTGCTGGAGTCTTTTCTTCTTTTTTTTTTTTTTTCTAAGAGAGAGAGAGAGAGAGACAGAGAGAGAGAGAGAGAGAGAGCGCTGAGGGGGTGGGGCAAGGGAAAGGGAGAGAGAGAATCTTACGCAGGTTTCCTGCCCAGCTCAGAGTACAATGCAGCCTAGATCTCAGGGAACTGAGATCAAGAGTCAGACACTAAACCGACTGAGCCACTCAGGTACCCCTATTTTTGATACTGTTTAAAAGACATCAAGCTCAGTTTAATGGATATGTGGGAAGATGGACAGTATTTAAGTAAAACCTCAGTCAGAAAAAAAAAAAATCTTGGGTAGCCCGGGTGGCTCAGCGGTTTAGTGCTGTCTTCACCTGTGTCTCTGTCTCTCTGTCTCTTTCCCTGTGTCTCTCATGAATAAATAAAATCTTTAAAAAAAATCCTAAAAATCTGCTCTCTCCTCTGCAGCATGTGGCTTATACCCCTTCACTACACTTTCACATCGCATGTCTGACTTTCCTCTAGGCACCAGTTTTGAAGGCTGGTTATGGGTCATATTCATATAGAATTTCCTTCACCCGCTGAATGTTTGACACAGCAGAAAATCAGTAACTATTTGCTTTATGAAATAAACTGGGGGAGGGGGGGAACATAGGAAAAGAAACAAAAGAACTCCAAATTCTTTCAATCATATGTTTGCTTCAAATTTAATCAGAAAGAAAAAGCTGATTTTGCATGTATTATAAGAAAAGACATAATGTTTTTGGATCTGAAAGTAGATAAGTCAGCATCACCTCATACAACTATTTAAGCTACACAAAGACATCACTGGAATCAGAGCCACAATAACTTGCACCATAGTGCAAACAATGGTTTCACCAAGGTAAAGATAAAGTAAACTTTTCAAACTCAAAGCATGTTTAGGCCAAGCCTATCACCCTGACTGAGTGACTAATTTGCTCTATGAATCAGGTCATCTAATTAGTGAAACCAAGATTAAACACTGATGGCAGATTCCAGCAAACCAGATGTCTGCTAGATCCCATTTTGCTAAAACCAGAGAAAGCATTAAATACATTTTTGATTTGTCTTGCTGATAATTTCAAATGTATATATAAGAATGACTTATGGGACTCAGTTCAAAATTTTATTCTGACCAACCAAAAATAATGGGTTTATATCAAGCAGAATATGTTTAGCCACAAATATCTTAATATGTGTATTGTTTAAGGAAGTACATTAGCTCACGTGAATGAAAGAGCAATGATAGGGCAGATTTCTGAGTTGGTTCACCCAATGGCTGAATGGTGTCATTTGGCATTTCAGTCATTCTCTTCTGCTGAACTATTTATTTATCAACCACTTTCATTTCATCTTAAGTCAAGTTTCTTTCATGCCAGTGGGATGGTGGCTGGTAGCAGTTGGGTCTACTTTCCTTTTTGCATCTAGTAGCAGAGAGAAAGACTTCCATTGGCTTTCTTTTAAAACAGAAGGAAAAAAAATCACCACGGAGGAATATAGCCAATAATATTGTAATAATGTATGGTGACAAACCTTCAGTAAATCCTCCCTCACATCTTATTGGCTAGAATTAGGTAATATGTTAATTTCTGAATCCATCACTGGCAAAGAGGATGAGAGGATGAGATTTCTCTCAGACCTATCAGGTATATCCTCGAAGCTAGGGGTAGGAATTGCCTCTTCTGAGTCTTATGAGAAGCATGGGAGAGGAGAAAGACCTCAACCTAAGGATATGTTTTTTTAGGAATAATGAGAAGAGAGTGGGAAAAATGAATGCTGAGATGGAAAACAAGAGGCATAAAAGGTAGAGCTGTCCCCAAATTTTGCCAAGTGGTCAGGGGTTAAAATGAATATCTGGCTAAAATCAAGGCTTAAGTCAGTGTTGACTTTATAAAACTGACTTTTAGAATAAGGATAAATTGAAAAAATTAAAAAATTTTTATAACTTATTATTTATAACATTATTGGTTCATACCCACAAGAAGATGAAGGGAGCATTATATTTGTTAGAAATATAGGTGCCTCTCACTTTCTAAGTAGTGGAATGGCAGCCGGAGAGGTCTCCAAATCCTTGGAGTAGAGACAGAAAATTCAAAGCAACAAGATGATGGATGGATCAGGGCTGTCACTAAGGCATCAAACACCAAATTGTCAGAAACTTCCCGCTGACTAAACTGAAGAGCATCATTAAACATTCTTTTAAGAAATGCTGCATTATATATACTTTTGATGGCACAGGAAATGACACTGGAAAAATGTGGACAAAAATGTGATTTAAAAGAATTGGACCCAAAGTCATGAGTGACAATTTATTTTGCTTATATTTTCCTTTTTTGTATACATAGGTGTGATTGTTATAAAATCATGTATAAATTTCTCTAAAACTGATTTTAATAAGTATAAATAAACATTCTAAATGGTAAGAAAAAATGTTGGTAGTTAAATTTAAAAGTCTGACATTATAAGAACAATCCATTCTTGGATATGTTAGCTCTTAGATTAGCCTTATTTGTGACACTATGTATGTACCTGCTATTAATTCTGGTCAATGGAAAAACAAAATTTTTTTTTGGCAAGCTCATGTTAGAAAGATTTTCTATCTTCCTAATAGTTACTAAGATGAAACTTTACTTTTTTAATTATCTCCTGAATTTGGAGATTTGGCCGATGATTATAATACTGTATTTTTTTTACATTATAGTTGACATACACTATTATTAGTATCAGGTGTACAGCATAGTTTATCAACAGTTCTGTACACTATGCAATGCTCACCATGAGTATAGTTACCATATGTCACCATAAATTATTACAATATTATTGGCTATATTCCCCCATGGTATATTTTTCATACAGTGACTTATGGATTTTATAACTGGAAGTTTGTGCCTCTTAATCCCTTTCACCTATCTTGCCCATCCACCTGCCCTTCTCCTCTATAACAACCAGCAGTTTATTCTCTGTATTTGAGTCTATTTATGTTTTTTTTTTGTTTGTGTTTTGTTTATTTGTGTACATTTTGTTTTTTTAGATTTCACATATAAGTGAAATCACAAATAAGTGGTATTTGTCTTTCTCTGTCTGATTTATTTCACTTAGTATGATACCCTCTAGGACCATCCATGTTGTCACAAATGGAAATATTTCATTTTTCTTTATGGCTAAGTAATATTCCATTATATATATATATATATATATATATATATATATATATATATATATATATCTCACATCTTCTTTATCCATTCATATCAATGGACATGTAGGTTGCTTCCATATCTTGGCTATTGTAAATAATACTGTAATAAATATAGAGAGGCACATATCTTTTTGAATTAATGTTTTTGTTTTCTTTGGATAAATACCCAGAAATGGAATTAATAGATAAGATGGTATTTCTATTTTTAATATTTTGAGAACCCTCCATACTGTTTTCCATAGTGACGTACCAATTCACATTCTCAATAACAGTGTGTAAGGGTTTCCTTTCCTCCATAGTCTTTCCAACACTTATTATTTCTTGTCTCATTGATACTAGCTATTCTGACTGGGGTGAGGTAATATCTCGTTGTGGTTTTGATTTGTATTTTCCTGATGATGTTGAATATCTTTTCATGTGGCTCTTAGACATCCACATGTCCTCTTTGGAAAAATGTCAGTTCAGGTCCTCTACCCAATTTTTAATAGGATGATGATGATGATGATGATGATGATTTGCTGTTGAGTTGTATGAATTCTTTATATACTTTGGATATTAATCCTTTATTGCTTATATGATTTGTAAATATCTTCTTCCATTAAGTGGGATATTTTATTTTGTTGATGGTTTCCTTTGCTGTTCACAAGTTCTTAAGATGGCCTTTTGAAGCAATCTCCAGTTGAAATTTTATGTACTGATTTAAGATATGTTCTGAATATTTTCAGTAGACTTAATTTGTTCTTCTCATTTATAATTTTATTTCTAATACTTTTGCAATCACTATTTTCCCAATTGCTTGGGATTTTTTTCTTTTGATCTATTAATATAGGAGTGGAGATGTGTAATTGAATTTCAAGATAACTAAATTGCTTCTGGCTTTTCATCTATATCTGCTTTCTTTGCATGCACACAAGTGTCAAAATCATAGTGATGGTTGAGTGATAGAAGGCTTTATACCACATAGTTCACAAAATATTGAACCTTCAAGGCACTTCAGTTGACTACTTTGCAATAGGATCCAGAAAACTACTTTGTTTAAGCAACTGTTGTGATTCCTAATTACAAACTCAGGTTTTTGTTGTTGTTGTTGTTGTTGTTCTTGGAAGAAACTTTTAACTTACGCTAGCTGGGATTTCATTTTATTTCAATATTTTTTTTGTATCACAAGGTACTTATCAAATCAAATGGCTGGTAACAGTGGCCCACTATCTTTTTGGGTCAGTCTGTGATTCTGTTATGCTAGACTGTGTTGTAATTTCTTTCTGAACACCTTGTTGAAGGGTAAGAATAAAACATCTTATGCTTGTGATTGCCAAATTGCTTCAGTGAATTATTCCATTGTCAATGGTAATTGTGTGATATTTTCCCAATCTATAACTATTTCTTCAATTAGATTCACTATGTTGTTAGCTGTTGTTACCCAGAAATTTCTTGGCAGAAGGATAAAGCAATAGCATAGCTTAGTTCATCTTTAATCTACCATCCTGTCAAAAGTTAAACAAGACTTGTGTTTGCTTTTGCAAACTGTCTATAGCAGTGTGGACAGTTATTATTAAAAGTTCTAATACTTTATCATGTAATTCAATTTTTGTTTGACTAACATGTCAGATTTTCCTGAACATTAGCGACATATTAAATAACAAACATTTATCATACTATCTCTAAACGTAATTTAAAATATTCTAGTATGCGTTGATTTGCTTCACCATTACTACATTAAACTGTAATCATTCCCAGCAATTAGAAAATTCTTTCACCATGATGAAGAACAGTTTTTCTGTCTTACACAAGCTGAGGCTTCATATCTGGGAAAGATCCAAGACAAGAACATAGGACCTGAGGCTATACATATCTATGATTCTACGCTACCACACATGATCAAGAACAAACTACAGGACACTGTTTTACCATCTTGGGAGACTGGAAGTGACTGGATGAAAATATGGGAGATCAAGAGATAGTTACATTTTAGGCAGAAATGAGACTAGGACATAGGATCTCTATACTACTTCATGCAAGATAATACTACCACAGAATCTGATAGGCTGTTGGTCCTTCTTTATGGCCCTCAAGTCAACAGAGACTCCAAGTCCATATCCTTAGATGGGACAGATTTCATATTGTGCATCCCTCGATTCAATTTATTCTTCTCTGTAATTCTTTTGTAATCATATTCAAAGTTTATTACCTGATTTTGATAAATAGAATTCCAAAAACCCCACCCAGACCGTTTCCAACTAGTTTACTTCTTTAAAGTGTACTTGAATTCAGCATTCTTTACATCTTTTCAATCAGTTTTGGTCATAATTCCCTAGACATTTCAATGTCTTTACATTTAGCTCTGGCCAAAACTCTAATATAGTTGCATTGAACCATGAGGTCCTGTACTTTGTTTGGCTCTCTAGCCCCAACTTTAAAGACAGAAACTTTAAAAATCAAGAAAGCATAATATCTAAGTGAGAATGTTGCAAATAAAATAATATACTCCCTTCTCCTTTTGTAAATTCATAGTCTATCTTCTAGAAGAGACACACAGATTCTTAGTGTACATTATATAAAAACAACACTCTTTTTTAGTAATGAGTTTCCCTTGATAAAAGAATGACATTAATGGCAGGCAGGGAGCTCTATGTCAATTTACCAAAAGACATTTCTCTGAAAACCAATTTTCCAAATAGCTAATTCATAGAATTGCTAATTAACTAGGTTTGCTTATCTTAAAAAAAGCAATTTATGATGTATATAGTAATTCATAACAGCTCTTGAAAAGTTTTGTAAAGATATTTTGATTAATTAATTTTTTTTAAATTTTGCATTTAGAGCAGCATGCTGAGCAATGTTCAATTTGTTCCTGGCCGTATCACTGATGCTATAGCTGGAGGGAGCCAGAGTATATTAAGGTTGAGAAGAGAGCTTACACACAGATCAGATTGGACTGCCAATCCTAGAGAAAAGGCTATCTGAAGGAGATATCTTACTTATCTCAATTCTGCACACTTATTGTGACTGATGTGTACCTCATGGCCAAGACATATTAGAACTGAGATTGTGGGATGATTGTCATATAGGATGAGGCCCTGAAGAACAAGGCAGAGACCCACTTCCCAGTCTTGGTTTATATCTTGGATTAACTGCAGCGATGAATGAAAATTAAGAGAGGATCCAGAGCTCCTTAAATTTCCCTAAGGTCAAAATTGGTCCCAGAGCTTAGAGTAGTTATAGGGTAGGGAAAGAAGGTGATAGAGGAACTGATGTTGAATATACCTTTAAATATATTCTTTTCCCCCCATTATCAGCTTTATTGAGGTATAACTAACATAATAAGATGCACATATTTAAAATGTTTATTTTTAAATTTTTTGGTATATATCCCTGAGAACATCACTGCAATCAAGAGCATGAACAGAAAAAAAAAAAAAAAAAAAAAAACAGAAAAAAAAAAAAAAGAGCATGAACAGAACCATCACTCCCACAGTTACAATGTTATCTCTTTTTCTCTTTATCCAAATGAAACCATTTGAAGAAGCCATTTACCCCATAGCTCACTTAAAGCTCATGTCCCGGGCATTGATATTCAACTTCTTTCATAATTTTTTAGCATATGTTGGAGGTCCACCTTCAGCTTCTCAGTTGCCCACATCCTCTTCCCCCCCAGGAGGTTCTTTCCAACCATCTGGTCCACAGGAAATGCCCAAAGTTATGCCAGCCCTCTACTCTGTTTCACCCAGCCTCTGTCCATTTACATTCCTCAGGTGTGGCTCAAACACCAAACTATTATGTCCTCCAAAGTTCACAGGATTTATATTAAGATCTCATATTGGTCTCTTCAAAATCCAGCATCCCCCCTCACCACCCCCTGCCCGTGGATTAACGTGTAGGAGCTGGTACTCTTATTCCTCTCTCCCTTGTAGGGGCAGGGTGGGAGACACACAGTACTGCTCTCTCCAAAGAAAATCTCTTCAAATATATACGCATCAACCTTTTATATCTTTGATGTAGTTGAGTCAGTGAGTCCTGTGAGAATTTTTGAACAATGACATAAACTGGAATTGGATGTTTCTTGGTACCTCAGCATCAAGTTCTATTTTAGCATCCTGTTACACTCAAACAGCTACTACAATGTTTGGCATGAGGTAAGTGCTCAATAAATGTTCATTTCCTTCTCTCTATGGAACATAGTGCAAAGCATAATTACAGATATATAATTAAATTAGCCAAATGTTTTGAGATTTTCCAGATGGAAATATCAAAAAAGGTGTAAAGCACTATTCTTAGAGAAATTTTCATCCTCTCTCTTTATTCTGGGTAGCTGGCAGTCTTCATGCATGGGGTGCTGACACATTCTGGTATGCCTTTCTTTGGGACCACCTTTGATGACAGGCAAATATAATTTGACATTATTCAGAGCTATAAAATTCCCTTTTTGTCAGGCAATATGCCCATCAAACTGATCATCCTGACTCTTTTGTGCTTTTTTAAAATTTTAGAAGTACAGCATGTGAACTGAATTTTTAGTACATATCATTGATGTTACTTAACTGGAAATGTAACCTATCACTACGCTTATGGTGCACCCTGATTTAATTGACCCCAGCTTAGTAGACAGCAACATTTTACAAACCCTCTGTTATGGGCAATCATAGAACAATAAATGGTTGGATGGCTGATCCAAATTTACTGGTAAGATCTAACACACAGTTTAAGGTCTGGTTATCTCACCCACCTAATGCTCAAATTGTATAGATCAACCAGGGCTTGGTTTGATGTTTTTAAAATGTCAATCTATTGGTTTGCCAGGCATTCAAGAGCAACTGTACCTTATGGACTTCTGCTTCTATCAACGCTGTCAATACTTACCCCAAAGTTTTCTATGCCTCCATATCAAATAGACACATGAAAGAAAAGACGGAATAATGGTCAACCAACTACACTTATCCATACATAAGGATTATTTCTCCACACAGATTGATGAAGTTTCTTCTACAGAACTCCAATAATTTTTTACTAAGATTTTAACAAAACTTCAGTGTCAGAGTCATAATTTATATGTGCATGTAATTCTGGAAGCTTATTAATGAGGAGGCTGGATTTTCTTCACCTTATCTTCTGTCATCATTCATATAAATTCAATCTCCATGCTAGAGATCCTTTATTTCCTTGGATTAAATGGTTGGATCTGGAATAACAGGATCAAGTAGCATATACATCTTTAGTGCTTTTGAAATATATTGCCCAATTACCCTCCAAGATGGTTGATATGCTTCCTCTAGTAGGGTATAAGAGTGCCCGGTTCCTCAGGTTTTTACTACTATTGGTAAATTCTGCTGACTCTTGACTTTGGGAGCTCCCATGTACTCTTACATTTGTACTTTGCTCTTTCTGTGATAGGTCAGGAACTGACATTAACCATTGTTTTCAATACCCAAGACTTTGTTTTGATTCATATATTAAGGTTTGGCATCAAATTCAGATTTTACTTTTGTTTTGGATCACCAGTCTAACTCTGGTCTCATTTAGTTACTCTTACTTATCTCAATTCTGCACACTTATTGTGACTGATGTGTACCTCATGGCCAAGACAGATTAGAACTGAGATTGTGGGATGATTATCATATAGGATGAGGCCCTGAAGAACAAGGCAGAGACCCACTTCCCAGTCTTGGTTTATATCTTGGATTAACTGCAGTGATGAATGAAAGTTAAGAGAGGATCCAGAGCTCCTTAAATTTCCCTAAGGTCAAAATTGGTCCCAGAGCTTAGAGAAGGACTGAATCTATCTGAAATAAGAGGAAGGAGCAATTGGCTCTATCTGTGGAGATGAAAGGCAAGAATTAGAAAGTCCAGAGTCCTCAGGTTTCTTCCTTGCCCTTCTCTAAAATTTCACCTTCAATTATTTTATCAAATCTTATTATTTTGAATATCAGCGTGTACAAATGACACTTAAATGTATATATCTGTAGCCCTGACCTTCCCAAAACTCCAGCCAGTTTAACAATTGCCCAATGAGTATTCTCATCAAGATAGATAGATGGTAGACAGGTATAGATAATATGGATATAGATATCAGGATATAGTCTTATCAGTGTGGGTACATATATACATCTCATATGTCTTGAAGCTTTCAATTTCAACATGCATAAAATAAAATTTTCTATTTGTTTTCTTTTCTTTATTCCACAGTGAAAAAAAAGGAAAGTCATACAGAGATCAGTCAGCATAATTCTTGCCCACAAGACTCTCACAGGTTTGTGGGGACAACAGACAAGTACACAAAGACTCCAGTAGAGTGTGGCAAATGCTCTGATGGTGTAGGGCCATAGGCCCACAGTGGAAGAAGTGCTTGTGATGAACTCTGCATGAGCAGATTAGGATAGCCTCATGGAGGGGTTGACATGGAGTTAGGCCCTTGTTTTACAAGAGGCTTAGGAGTTTGTTGTCCACAAGAATGACTAACCAGACATATCAAATATAAGGGATTCATCTTTAGGGAAAACTGGAAGTTGAGAAGATAAATCACTCTGACTCCTTTCCAGGAATGTCACAGGGTTGAAGTGAAAGCCACAGTCTAATATGTGGAAGTGTTATTTTAGTGCTAGTGAGAATACCATCAACAACAATGATAGCAATCACAATAGTAGTAATGACTAGGATCTCATAGCACTTACCATGTGGCAGGAGTTGTTATAAGTGCTTTTTATAGGTAAGCTCTCACAGGTACAATAGATGGTTGTGGGATGGGACCCAGATGAAATTTCCTTCATTCAGGCATGGTCTTACCTAGCTTGTACCTCCCACTGATGCCAAAGTAGGAACCACCTATGCTTTGTGATCTACTTGCCCAGATGTGAGACACAGGAGGAGAAGTTAGGAGTGAGACTTAATGGCTGTCAGCAGCCAAACATCACAAAATGGAGGCACACTCTTTATTATACCTAGTTCACCCCTGATGTTTGATTTTGACTGATGTGCCATTTTTCATTTAATTGAATTTGAACTTGTTTAAGTAAGCCATTATTGCACTGTATGAGGCCTGTGGCCTGAAGCCAACAAATGAAGTGAAAGTTCTCTTGAACGTCTTATTTGAGAACCCCACACTGTACATGCTAAGAAATGAAATGAATGCCTTGGTCATGTCAAGTCATGTCTAAAACAGATAAGGAGCATCACAATAAGATCTGGTGTTATGGTTGGCAACTGCCACTCAATTGCATATAGCATGTGGCTTTCTTAAGAACACCTAGCAATTTCCCTCAGAATTATTCCTGTGTCAAACAAACTTTGGGCAAGATCACTAAAACAAATTTTCACAATAATCTTTAAAAAGATTCGTTGCACAGTATCTGGCTTTTCATAGGCATGTGATAATTACATAAGGAAAAAAATCCCCAGATTCAAGTTAGTGTTTAGTGGAAGACATTTCCTTAGGATACAGAAGGCATTACTAATGATGGTCAATACTAACTACATGTAACCAATTTGAATAAATTAGTAAATGTGACCATAAGGCCTCTTTCTGCCTCTCTCCTTTTTTCTTCTACCCAGAGAATCCTACCAGGGCTTGAAGCCCTGCTCTTGCAGTTCAGTTTCTTTCTCTGTTAGCGTGGGTGCTGGAGACAGTTTCAGACTGAAGTCAGTGAAGAAGTGAAGTGAAGTGAAGTGAAGTGAAGTGAAGTGAAGTGAAGTGAAGCAGATATGGTTTTGTTTTACTTTACATATTCTTCTTCTTCTTTAAGATTTTATTTATTCATGAGAGACACAGAAAGAGAGGCAGAGACATGGGCAAAGGGAGAAGCCGTTTCCCTGTGGGAAGTCCAATGCAGGACTCGATCCTAGGACCCCGGGATCATGCCCTGAGCCAAAGGCAGATGTTCAATCACTGAGCCACCCAGGTGTCCCCATATTCCTCTTAAATAGCATACAAATGTAAGCTTTTTCCAAAGAAGAACCATGTCTTATATCATTGTATCCTATGTTCCTAACACTTTGCCTTACGCTCAGAGGGTGCTCAATAATGTTAGATTATAGCCATTGAAACTCACTCTTAGGAGGTAAGCCTGTCAATCAAGCTGCCTCAGCAGATGAACCCAGGGCTCTTGCCCTTGAGCCAGTGGCCTTGGGCCAGGAAGGTTCTACTGTGCTGCTGTCAAGTTTTCCACTGTGTCCTCAGTTGGGCCCCACATAGCTGGTAGCTGTCCTCACACTATTTTTAGTCATAGATCACTTATCCCTGACGTGCAGTGATGGGGATTAACAAAATGCTCCCATATGCATCTCTGAGGGCTGAGCATGTGTGTCCCCAGACCAAAGTAGTCTTGGGTAGTTCTGGGTAGGATTAGCAGGCTTAATTTTTATTTTTTTATATTGTCTCCCTTTACTGCTCCTGACAGAGAGAGAGAGAGATTGAGTCCAGAAACACTCCTAATTTGTTGAAGGAATTTGCTAGGAGGCTGTTCTAAACCAACATCAGACTTTGTGTTTTGCCCCACTC
Organism: Vulpes vulpes; assembly: GCF_048418805.1. NCBI lineage: Eukaryota > Metazoa > Chordata > Mammalia > Carnivora > Canidae > Vulpes > Vulpes vulpes. Next base: position 56,253,085 of record NC_132787.1, on the reverse strand, counting down.
AGTACCTTGCAGGTTGGGGCTTTCCTTCTGCTGATGGGAAGGGGCCTATTGAACTTCATCTTGATTTTATGAGAACACAGAGTAATAGGTCAAGCTGTGGGGATGTCCCCACCAATCTCCCGTGTGGCAAAAGTTCCACATGCCTGGGACAGGGGATTTCATAATGCCCAAAGCCAGCTGAGAAGCTGTACAAGACTGGGTGAACACCATCGTAATCACATCATGTTCTGAAACTTCAGCCCTGAATACTCTGATCTTTATCCTCTTCTGACCTGAGAGGAATGCAAGGAATGGTCTTTAAATGACCTCGTTGTTTTCAAACTCTAGTACAGTGTTTGACTTGGACTTCCCCAGTGGCAGCAAATCACACCAGCTGACTCAAGCTTGCTTCACTTATTTATTTAATTATTTTAATTGTTTGGATCTCTTCACTTCATCAAATGACCCTTGGTTCTTATAACAGGGAGGTAAACTTAGGACATTTGAGACTTTATCTGAGTTTTTACCAAATCAGTTGTCTTCCTTGAGAAATCCTCTCCTGCTTGGTACTTACGCCTCTGTGTTTATTTCAAAGTTCTCTTGTTCTCTGTGGAGATCAATGGTCAGCTTAGAAACACTGGGCTGGGGGACAAGAGTTTGACATTACTGTCTCAGATCTAGCAAGTTAACACCAATGTTATTTTAGGGCCCTTATTTAGAAGGTGAGAATATCTTGGGAGACCTCAAAATCCAGTCTGCCATATTCCTGTCTACGCAACTCCTTATTTACTGTGATTATCTAGGGTCCCAGCAGGAAGATAATTGGAGCATTGATTTTAGGTCTACCTAAGAATTTTTCTTTTATCATTCTTTCCACTATTATAGTCTTGCCTCCTTAACTGTCCCTGTTATGATTTCAAGGCTATAGGGAAATAGTCCTTATCATAATGTAAACAACTACAAAAAATAAATAAAAATTAAAAAAGAAAAAAAGAACAAAAAACACCAAAAAAATTTTTTTTTGTTAATCAGGAAGGAATTATTTACTGAATACTTAGCTCATGAGTAGCAATAATGGGCTTGCCTACTTCTTTTCCATGAAAATTCTCTAAATATAAGTTTTCCTGCTTAGATTTATTGATAGATGAAACCTTGCTCCCCACTTGGAATAAATTCCGATTGGAATGAAGAGAGTACTAGAACTTGGTTTAACAGTTTTCTCTTCCAGCATTAAATAAGGAAAAGGGATCCTTAACCTCTAGTGTAAAAGCTTCTGTTGAATGACTGCCCTTAATTAAGCCAGGGCACTTCTTACAAGTTTCTCAATTTAGTCTGCCCTTATTTTTGAGGTGACCAGGGTCTGACATCCTAATAGGAGCCTATTGGCCATGGTTATGGAAATACTTGGTATATTTTCCTTAGTTTCCTGCTACCTCCTATCAAATCTCTTTAACAGTACCTGTCTGCTCACTTACTGACCCCCCGATGTCTCCCCTGCTTGCAGAGGCTTGCAGAGCTCCTATCTCTCCCCTTCCTCTGGTCCCCTTACTTTCTGAAAAGTGGTCTCCCATTTGTACATCCCTGGATTAACAGATCCTTGGTCTCACACATCGTCAGACCCACCTTATACTCGGTCCTCAAATTCCCACTTAAATCATACCACAATAGCTGTGAGGTTATAAAAGAGTTAAGGTAAGCTTCTTAAGGTGCTTTGACCTAGCTAGAGAGTCAAGATAATTCTATATGACGATTGCACAAGGCAACTGAATACAAAATTTAGATTTTTTTGCTTTTAATAAGAGTTCAAAGAATCAAGATTTCGGTGAGGACTAATGGTAGAAACACATTGAAGGAGTTGGATAGAAAGCAGGTTGGAACCTAAAGAATGGATAGGTAGAGCATAGAGGGAAAGGTATTCCAGACAGAGAAGAGTAGCATAAGCTAAGGTACAGAGAGGTAGGGATCAGAATGGCATGTGCAACGTGTATAAAGAGCCTGACCTGATTAGAATTTGAGGTGAGTATTGCTGTCATTGGTGAACAGTCTTAGTGCTTTCGCTTAGAAATTGAAATAAGGGATGCTTCCTTAGCTTTTCTCATCAGACTCTCCAAGCAGAAAGAAATGCTGCATGACGACAGTCTTTTCTTTCCAATCCTTATATTTATTTTCTCTGAATGGACATCCAGGGAACACATTGTTTCAGGGAATTGTCTGTGAAAGCTGGGAGCAAGTGAAAGCCAAAGCTTTGTCCAGAGACAGGCTCCTCAAGCACAGAGGTCCTCATGTGCTTTCCTCTTTTGCCTTTTCCTGGCTTAAAGTTATTATTTTGTTAAATATATTAGAGGAGGGTAAAGGAGGGCAATCTATATATTCAGCAGTGAGAAACATGGAATAGATTTTGATCCTTCATGGGATGAAATATTATACTGCCATAAAAATTAAAAACAAAAAACCACAAAAGAATGTTAAAGATACCAGATGCTTCCTACATTAAATTAAAAATGTAGGACTAAAAATTTTTACATGCACTTTGATTTTAGCTTTGTGAATCTTTATACAGACAGGTAAGCAGGATAGATGAAAAGCAACTGAACCTGTCACATCCCTTTTGGAGGGCATCAGAAATTGGGAGGGGAGATCCCAGAAACAGGGTGCAACTATGTACAGAATCTAGAGAATTCAGCTGACAGGAAGAAATAGGCAGAGACTGTCTTCATGGCTCAAGGACTTGGATGGACCAGCAACCTCTGGAGTTAAGGGTATATTGCTGTATCCTTGGCTAAGCGTGATGAGAGAGGCCACCAGTTTTAAACACACAGGTTAAAAAAAATAGAGCAGAACAAAGTGTTTGGTTGGAACTGGGAATGTTTGAATTACTACTTAATAAGGAGCATTCAGAGAGGATTTGCTTTCTGAAATGTCGCTGTGCAAAGAAACTTCACCAACACACCAGCCAGGTATGCCTGGACTAGAGATTGCCCTCAGGTTCTGGACAGCCTGCAAGGTCTATAAATCAATGCTAAGTCAAGTAATCAGATGTCTCCATGGTGTTTGCACGATACTGTCCCAGGAATCTGGAGTTCTCATTGACCTCTCATCCAGCCCAGGATTTCCCTCTAGGCTGCAAGGGGTTTGGTTTGCCAGGGAACGTGGTGTTCTCTCTGCTTCTCCCTTGAGTATCAGATATATCATCACCGTCTTGTCTTTTATTGAGTGCCTACTACGTGTGAGGTGCTTTACAGATATTATTTTTAATCTTCTCAACAATCCTATCAGATAGGCCTTATTATCCCAATTTTATAGATGATGGAATTGAGATGTGGTGTGATCAAATAACTGGCCCAGAGGCATAAAATTAGTAAGGTTGAAACTAGATGTCTCACTCTGTCTTGCCTGTGATACCTTTCAGCTTCTCATTTGCCACTCTGTTTGTGTGTATGTGCATATGAGTGTGCATGTGAGAGAGTTTGTGTGTGTGTGTGTTTTAAAGATTTTATTTATTTGACAGAGAGAGAGAGAAAGAGGTCACAAGTGGCAGAGTAGCAGGCAGAGAGATCAAGAGAGGCAGAAACAGGCTCTCCACTGAGCAGGGAGCCCAATGTGGGGCTCGATCCCAGGACTCTAGGACCATGACCTGAGCCAAAGGCAGACACTCAACCAATAAGCCCCCTTGGTGCACCTTGAGTGTTTCTTAATTGCACCTATTTCCTGGCACTGGCTTATTTCTCAAGTGTTTCTCTCCAACAGTGTCCAAAAATTATATCACTTGGTTCTTGTCTTCATCAAAAGTAAGTCTTAGCCACAAGTGGAAATTGAATTGAAAAAATAATGATAAATTTTTGAGGCTTAAATTTTAGCTAGAATTTAAAATGATACTTCTAGTCTCAGGATGACAGAAAAAGCTCCTATGTATGCTCCTAAATTAGGAGCAACCTAAGATTAATGCTACAGATACAACCAACAGACAAACCTCAAAAATTCCTCACTTCATATCCATTGGAGGCCATGCTCAGAAGGCATGTCTCTGACATATAGGCCAGTCCTTGGTGTCAGCTGACCAGGTCCAGAGTCTGAAGAAGTCATTGACTTTGTTTTTATCTAGGCCAGATCACTGTGTATCCAGCAAGACTGCTTCCTTCTTCCTCTCTCTTCTTTTCTCCAATAAATATACATTGAAAGCCAGGCACCATTCTAGGGAGCAGCAGTAAATAATGAAATGACAAGCATGGTGTCTGCTATCCCTAGAGGGAAGGAAACACACAAGGGACTAAGACACAGTGTGGTTAGTGCTCTGATGTGGGAAAGCAGGGGTGCTCAAGGGTGTGGATTTGGTCAGTGAAGGCTTCCCTGACCAAAACACATTAAAACTGAAACTTGAGGGATGAGGTGCCATTAGCCAGGTGGGAGTGGAGAGTATGAAAAGCAAGAGGGACATGGCACATAAAAGGCCTGAGAGGGAGGCATGCTATGCAAAGCTCAGCTGCCTATCTTATTCCATCTGTCCAATTCATACATGAGTGCAGCAAAGGGTCTACTGGATTGGTTTTCAACTTTTTAAATTAAGAAGTAACAGAGTTCAAGGAATACAAGAATTCCTATGGCCTTTAAGAATTTCACATAAACACTGAGATAAAGAGAAATTCCACAGAAGAATCATAAATCTCTGCTGGAATTGCTACTTGGGGGAACGGAACACCAGTTTTCTGGAAGGGGCTTAGGGCCCACTGAGAGATTGCATGGTGAGGTTTTATTTGGTAACACATTAAGCTACTTTTTTTTTTTTTCCTGCAGTAAAACCAAAGCACTCAGAGCACCGTTAGGCTGAATCTAATTCAGGGCTGTGACTATGACCTCTGTCATGGGAGAGGACTAGAAAAATAGTCCCGGCTTGACCTTAATGATAGGAGCAGCAGAGATTCAGGCATGGAATCAGATTTAGCTCATGACAACTCATTTTAGCTACTTAACATTATCAAGAAATTCCAGTTCAGGATAAATAGTCTTCAAAGACAGCACCTGAGGATTTGGACATGCTAAATGTTTGAGCCTACTTAGTCTAATTCCTAGGGCAGTGTCAGGATGAGGAGGCCCAACTTTGGATTTTATCAAGATTTCAAACACACAGCCTGTTGCTATGGGTCTAATTATAGAAGAAATCCAATATTAGCATAAGGCTTAAGGTTAATTGGCAGAGCTTCAAAAACAATGTTATTAAGAACTTTTTCCTAATATGCAAGTTCACCATTTCATAAATTTCTTTTCCTTCCTCTTTCTCTACCTTCTCCTTTTTAATAATAATACATAAAGATGCACACCTAAATTGAATGCTTAGTACTTGCCACGCACTATAACAAGCGCAAAGGTACATTCTACTACCTACCTAATCCACATAACTACTCTGTGGAGTAGATATTTCACTGATTTTGGAGATGAGAAAAAATGAGGTGTAGAGGATAATGAATATTTTCATTTCAAATGGACAAATAGTCACAAAATTGGAAAGTATCCTAAATGGGATTTAAACCCTTTTTGTCTGAGTTAGAGTCTGTACTAATACTATCTGTGGCTCAGCAACTAAAGTACACATGCTGGGCACATTGTCTGCCTGCCATCCCATGTGCCTTTGCCACCAGAAGACAGGGACCAGTTCCCTGGTTCTTCTACTCTCCGATAGCTCCAAGCATAGCAAGTAGCATGTGCTAGGACATCAAGAAATGAGGGAAGGCCTGGTCTAGATTTATCCTTGCCACACAAATTGCAGTATTTTACATCACTTTCCAGCTTGTCTTAGAAGGACAGGTCTCACTCCAGTCTGAGGCTTGAGTCCCGACAACAGAGCCCTCCCAGTCACTGTGACAATAGGAAGCAAAGGGAAGGAAAGCCATAAATTAGGCCAGGGGAGGGAGGTAGAGGAAAACAGATACAGACAGCTGACAAGATTAATATGCAGTTGACGGGGAGTGCTTTCACACCAAAGTGCCAACAAATAAACACAATTCAGAAACTCATCCCTGCCTTACCAGAGGAGGCAGATTCTTGAGCCAAAGAGAGGGAGCGAATGAGCAAGAGAAAGAAAAAGAGAGGGCTGCGTGTACACTGGGCCCTGTTTGCCAGGAATTCCTCCAGCAGGGTCAGATAGCTGAGGGATGATGACATAAGCAGCACGCCCTGGGAGTTACACATTTTCCAACCCAAACCAGGGAAAGGAGAAGCAGACCAGGCCCTACAGGGGAGGTGGGCTTGAGGACACCGAGTAGAAGCTGAAGATCAGTGCCTTCCCTGGGCATGGCCCATCCTTTGCAGCCAGCTAAGGCAGGTGTCATCTTCTGATGGGAGTCAGCAAACCTGCCCAGTTCTTGGCTAGACTCCTGATGGGATCTCTTGCTCCCTGGTGTAATGAATGGGACCTCAGCAGGCTTCAGTGGAATACTTCAGAGCTGAGAACCAATTCTTCTATTCTGTTTTAGGCTGAACCATATGAAATTGCCATTTGTGAAGGTCAAAAGCAGTTGAATATTGGTAATTTCACATGGCTCAAGCTAATAGTAATGACAGAGATAGATTTCAAATCCAGGAACTGATTTTAAAATCAAGGCTCTTTACCACTATACTATATGGTGTGGCCAAGTAATTCTCCTTGCTTGAGCATAAAACCCAAACATTGAGCTTGGCCTAAAATAATATTCATGATCTGATCTTTGGCTGGTTAGCTTCTCTCTGCAGCAAGATTGAACTTCTGGATATTCAGCTGTTACTCCAAGTTATTGATCTTTTACCTATATTCTTTCAACTCTTTCTGAACACTCACATCAATTTCTTTTCTCCCAGATGTATCATTCATTCCTTTAGGCCTTTACACACACACACACACACACACACACACACACACACACTATGGCAGATTGCTATTCCAAATTAAATAACTATCTCATCGCATGGATGAGTCCAGTTTCAGAAAAACCTCTTGATGTTGGCTAGCATTCTGCTATGGAACTCGGTGGTGCATGGACTGGAAGGCAAGATCACAAGTTAGAAAATTCATGAACATTCAAACATACCCTGAGGAGCTAGTTCAGCTCTTGGTTTTCCACACACTATAGTAAGTCTCTCATTTTTGCCTTCCTTTTCTCCTGGATAGCCTACTTTCCACTGGTAGAATTTTCCAGAAGTAGCACTAATATAAACAAAGCCTTTAGGAGGCAGTTATCAACACTCGTTACAGATTCCAATGCTGGTTATAGATGTTGGAGCTGTTAGTGCTGGTGATTAAAAGCAGTTCAAATTATAAGTTTATAAGCTTTACTTAGTTGGATTTATGTAACATTTTTCCCCTCAAGAGAAGGTTATAGAAAAAAATGGCTTCTTAGCAATGAATCTTTTCTAAAGCAAATTTATCCTCCCACTTCTTTTCTACTAAAGCAAGTTGCCATAATTCTGCACTGTGTAGACAGAAAATTTTGTAAACTACCTATGCTGTACAAAAAATCATTGAAATTGGGCAGAGGATGGGATGCCTGGGTGGCTCAGCACCTGAGCATCTGCCTTTTGCTCAGAGCGTGATCCTGGAGCCCGGGGATCAAGTCCCATATCGGGCTCCCTGTAAGGAGCCATTTCTCCCTCTATCTATGTCTCTCTCTCTCTCTCTTTCTCTCTCTCACTCTCTCTCTCTCTCTCTCACTCTCTGTGTGTGTGTGTGTGTCTCATGAATAAATAAATAAAATCTTAAAAAGAAAAAAGAAACTGGGTAGAGGAGGTGTTAATGAAACCCCTGATAGTAGAAGCCCTAGATCAGATAGATGCTGGGTATTTTTTTTTTTTTTTGATGCTGGGTATTATCTTTCAGGGATGTTGGGGCTGGTACTTGTTTTAGTTCACAAACCCTCCCAAGCATGAGATTTTATGATTCTATAGTTATAACTTCTCTATCACTCCCCATTTTTGTTGTTAGCTTAGTATATCATATATATATATGTACATTTAAATAGAATATTTATATGATATTTTAAAACTATTTTTCCCAGTTCTTAAATTCCAGTTAACAGTGTAATATTCATAACATTAAAATGATTTTAATCTCATTATATGATGAATTTCCATGTAAATCTATTTTTTCCATAACTTTGTTATTAGTGAATTTATAGGATTCAAATGTATTTCCTGGTTTTTCACAGAAGGGGCTTTCCCCCTAATTTTTGATATTATTAAACAGCATTGGTGAATATATCTACCTAAATTTCTGTGAATATCTTATTCAGATAAATTGTGAAGTCAAGGTGACACATTTTCTAGGATTTTGATGAATATTGAGAGACTGCCTTGCAGAAAGACTGTATAATTATATCTCACCAGCAGTCATGCTATGACTTTGAAAGCCCTCTCTTGACCACAACTTACTGGTAACAGAAATCTTCCAGGTAAGAAACCCAAGGAGATTGGGGTTGCCTATGTTAGAGCCTCTCTAGGACACTCTTTCTACAGTAGAATAGAATTAACGAAAGGCAGAAGGCAGACTGATTAAATGCATGGACTTAGGAGTTAGAATTTGGTTCGAGGGGGTCACCTGTGTGGATGAGTGTTTGAGCATCTACCTTTAAGCTCAGGTTGTGATCCCAAGGTCCTGGGATCGAGTCCCACATTGAGCTCCATGCGGGAAGCCTGCTTCTTCCTCTGCCTGTGTCTCTGTCTCTCTCTCTGTGTCTCTAATGAATAAATAAATCTCAAAAAAAAAAAAAAAACCCACAAGAATTTGGTTCAAATTCTGATCCCACTGTTAGTTCAATGACTTTGAGCAAGTTACTTAACCTCTTCTAACTGATTTCCTCAATGGTAAGATGATAGTATCTAGCTCACAGGTGTTTTTTTTTTTTTTTTTAAAGATTTATTTATTCATGAGAGAGAGAGAGAGAGAGACAGAAGGAGAGAGAAGCAGGCTCCATGCAGGGAGCCCGACCCGGGACTCGATCCCGGGACTCCAGGATCGCGCCCTGGGCCAAAGGCAGGCGCTAAACCGCTGAGCCACCCAGGGATCCCTTGTTTTTTGTTTTGTTCATAAAAGTGATTTACAGAGAGGCCTTCTGTGTCAGACATACAGTAACTGTTTTTTTTAACCACTAGGCAATATTGGTATTATATTATATCTAGCCATTCATTCCTCATAGTAACTATTTTTCCTACCTATGAATGGAAGCATGAGGTGAGGCAAGAAAGGAGAAAGCGAGATGAAGGACTTAGGCTGTTCCAGAAAAGAGATTTTAGGTGAGGAAATATGTCTTTATCTTGTTGGACAGTCTCTACCCTTAGATTTATCTTTCTCTCTAGACTTTGCAGCAATTGGGGAAGGCTCTCCACCTGTCACCGTCCCTTGGGGTTTCACTGGTCTCGCGGGCTTTCTGCTTGTTGCCTCTGCTTGCTGTGAAAGAGGCTCTGCTGACCTTGAGGGTCCAGAACATAGTGTTGATCCCAGGAAAGACAGTAATAGTTTTGCTGACAGATACTTTTCAACAGCTGTATGGTATCTAGGAGGCTGAGAAAAGAGGTGGGAGGAGAAGGACTCGGGGTTAACCCATTCTTGTCCCCAACAGTATTCTCTTTGAAAGAAACCCTTGTACTGATGTCATTTTCATTGCCTTAGAGAGCTGTTTGTGTTTTCTCTTTACAGACCTTCTTAATCATTTTTGTACAAAAGTATATTAGGGTTTAAGGTTCAGAAACAGACTACACAAAATTTAAAAGCATTTCAAAGCATCATACTTGGGAGAATAATGGGTAAGGGCCCACTTTGAGAATGAGACAACCCTCAAATGTCCTGGGACTCTATCATCTTGCACTTTCAGAGGCACAGTGGATCTGCAGAAGAGGAGATATGGTTCCTTAATTTGGAAAAGAGAATAGCAATTTACTTTGTTAAACTTCATTCCAGTTTTTATAGTATATAATATTCACATGTGGTTTATGTAGTCATTTTCCTATTTACTAATCATGATGCATGTGGTCTCATAACCAAAGTCTCTTTTAAGAAATTATTAAGGTGCTTTAAATGCAAGACATTTTGAGCACTAATTCTGTGGGAAGTTTTACAATGCTGGTGTTGAGGGATAAGACTAACAACCACTCGCAAGCTGACTCTGGTGTCAGACTTTGCCTTTTGGCTCTGTTATACTGTAAGGGCAAATATATCCACAATATCTGCATCAGTGTAATAAGCAAGACATGTCATAATGAGTGCATTTCATAGCAAAATTTCATCAGTGAGATCACAATTCACAACTTCATTTTGTTTGCTCTGTCCTTATTAGCTAGGTAAGCTCACATGCTGTATTTAAGCTCTCTGAGCTTTACTTGCATTATCTGAAGAATGGGCACACCCAACTCATGGTTGTTTGTGAAACCACATGTGTAAAGCATTTGACAGAGTGCACATTACAAGAGAATACTTAATACATGATAGCTAACAGTGGTAGGTAAAATCAGAGGGAGATGGTATAGAGGCATTTGGCTTTGGAGAGAAGTGTGAGCAGAGCTGGACTAGATGTGGGGAGAAGGAATTCTTGGTGGCAAGGATGGCTTTATCAATGGTGTGGAGTGAACCGAGAGTGTGCGGGCTGGGATGTAGGGTTTGAAAAGGAAAACTTCACACAACTGATTTTGTCATTGTAAGATGGAAAGGTGGTTAGTATAGGGAGAGCTAAGGACCTCCACTGTGGCATTTGGTTGGCAGTGGGGAAACCCGCTGCTTTTCAGGGAGCAATCTAATGATTGGAGACTGGATTGTAGAGGAAGGGAAGAAATTAAAGACAGGTAATTTCAATAATCCAGGCAGAAGTTATGCTCCTTCTACGGCAGAATAAGATGTATCACCTTTGATTTGAAAGAGCCTTTTTCGAAGGTAACCGTTAGCAGGCTTTGCGGCAATTTGTTCTTTATTCTGATGAGATCAATAGTTCTCTAAGGGTTAAGCCAATTTCTCCCTTACTGCCTTCACTTCTATATCCATAAACAACTCCCTGTTTATATTCCTGCATTATTCCTTTGTCTTCCTGAGAGAACACCAAGAAGCAAACTCTAGGCCACTGGTTCCTGAGCCTGGCTTACCTCAAGTGGCTTGTGAGAAATACAGAAGCATAAAGCTTCTGATTTGGTAGGTCTGAAGTGAACCCAGGAAACTCCTTTTTTGAAAGTTCTGCAGATGAGTCTATGATCAGTCAGGTTGGAGAACCACTGTGCTAGATTTAAACTTGCTGAGCCTGTATCTTATTTATTTTTTGAGTCTACGAGTCACATTTTCTGGCCCCAAATAGGTGCCTCATGAATATTCAGCTCAAAGAACTAAAGTGTTATAACAAGTGCACAGAGAGATGGCCAAACTTCAGGAAAAGAATGGCTGTGGAATGCCTAGCTGTGAAGCTAGGGCAATCCCTGAAAAGAACGATTTCTGCTTCTGGGCTGGCAGGGGGTAGGGTTGGAAGCCTAGTGCAGAGCTTTCCTTGATTGATCGCCCTGTAACTTGAGGCCTGCCTTTGACCTGAGGGTCAGAGCATCGGGTCTACCAACTTGCCAATTATTAAAATATTGTTAAAGGGAAAGCAAGCATTATCAGAGAACTGCATTGTTTTCAGCAAGAGGGTCAGGACTTGATTTGATTAGTAATCAAAGAAATGCAAATGAAAACAAAGATCCTTTTGAGTTGGTAGAAATATTTCCTAAGTGTTAAGAACTGAGTAAGTTTCTTCACATTGTGGTGAGATGGCAATGACCCAACCATTTCGGAGAGAAATTTAATATTTTATAGTGAGGTCTCTAAATAGTTCATTTCATCTGACTCACTGATTTCATGCCCACGAATGTATTTTGTAAATTATTTAAAATATTTCTATATAAAAGAAACAACTGTCCTAAGGTGTTTATCATAGAGTCATTTGTAAATTTGAGCCAACTGCAAGTCCTACAATAAAGGAATGGGTGAGTAAATTAATTAGTGAAATTTTAGGTAGCCATTAAAAAATAATGTGAGGTTTGCTAACCTTATGGGAAAACACTTACAGTGTAAGTGAAATAAATTAAATGAAAAAAATTATACATTAGAATTACAACTATATAAATAATAAACATATTTATAACAGACTGGAGAGATGTATGTAAAAATAATTCTAGGGTTCAGATGGTGGTATTATGAGTGGTTCTTTCCTCTTTTTCCTAAAATTTACAGGTTGAGCTTGTGGTACTCTTCTACTTTTAAAATGAAAATATGTGCCTATTCACAAACACACTAAAGTAGGTGATTGGATCACAGTCACCAATGAGCCAATAGTAAAATTAAGGCAAGAATCTAGATATGCCAGGGATGCCCGGTTGTCTCAGCGGTTGCGCATCTGCCTTGGACTCAGGGCATGGTCCAGGGTCCTAGGATAGAGTCCTGCATCCGGCTCCCTCTGAGGAGCCTGCCTCTCCCTCTGCCTGTGTTTCTGCCTCTCTCTCTCTCTCTCTGTGTCTCTCATGGATAGATGGATAAAATCGTTTGAAAAAAAAAAAAAGAATCTAGATATGCCAGCAGAGTGTAACCCCCTTTCCTCCACCCCTCAAAGACCACCACACTATTTTATGAAATAATGGCATTTTGTTTTTGTTATACAAACTCCTTTAAAAACAAAAGGAGACAAATGGGAAACAAATAGAACAACAACAAAAATTCCCCTGACAACCCTATTTCTCCTCCCCACTATCTTCTACAGGCCTTATGTCAGGAGAAATTTGTTGTTGTTTTCTTTTGAAAAGCCTCTTTCCATGCTTTCCTTCAAAATGACTCAGATCTGCACTACCCAGATTGATATCTAGATCTTGGTGGGCTTTTCAAAGACATCTAGGAGAAAGAAGCTTCTGGGGCAAGCATATGATGTTAAATGAGGTCATGCTTGCTGTTGGTGGTGATCTCTCCCACATGACACGGTCCTATTTTTAACTGAGACAATTGGTGAATGACTCAGGAAGACCTCTGAAGCCAAATGGCAGCTTGGAGAATAGAACTTGTTATTAACTGAGGAGAAAATAACTAATGCTGTCGGCTAAAACTGCCCATTTTTGGCTTTCAGTACATCTGGTGACCATACAATAAACCCAGTTTAAAAAAACCTCACCCTTGGGCACATATAGGTATGATGCTGGTTGAATACTTTCTTCCTTCTTTAGTTCAGAAAATAATTTTGTGGGAAAAGAAGTTTTGAAAAACCAAACAATAAATACTCCTTTTATGTGTTCACAAGATAAACTCGTGCAGCAGAGACTGCTTTCGAATGGATTTCATCAGATCATTCATTTTTGTGGAGGTAGGGGAGTGACCTATATAGAATGCCTCAAGGAACACACTTCGGGAAATGCTGATGTAGTCTTAATGCCCTCTTTTTGCAGATGAGAAAAATGGAGACCTCGGGCATTCTAATAACTTGCCCAAGAACACCTGGCTGTTGAATGCAAGAACTGAAACTAGAATTCTATTGTGTTTCCCATGCCACCAGATTGTGTCTGTCCCTTACAGTTATACAGAATCTACAACAGATGTGCTGATTAATATTGTTACTATTATTCTTGTGTTTAATTTTTTAGTTGAAATTGTTCATCTGGAGTTCTCGAAATAACTTACATACCACAAATATACCTGATAGTCTTTGGATGGGAGGCGCTTTAGATAAACAAGTCATTTTTATTATTATTCAGGTCCAATGTCTGATAAATAGTAGAACTAGGATTTGAGACAGAGCTTTTACTGTCACGTTAAGCTCTGTTTCTGAGCTGATTTTAGAAGTGGTGAACCCCTTTGTGGTAATAAAGGGAATTTCAGGCTGGACTTGGCCAGCGCAGGAGACCTTTCTGCTCAAACTAACCTAGGTGAAGCAATCCTAAAAAGTGAGAAGGGACAAGGCCATGTTTCCTGCTGCAGTGATAGTAACCAAGATATGTGAACTCTGAAACGCATGTCACCTTGTCTCATCTGAACCACTGCTGTAAATACCCAAGGTGTAGTTCGGCTCCAATGAGCCAGCTGCAGGGTCCTTTGTCTAGAAAACTGTCATCTTCCAGCTGCATTAAATCCATATCGTGCCTCCTTTCCTTCAAAATCCCAGTCCATGTGGCAGAGCCCACAGGTCTGAGGGTGTAGTTGAGAATAAACAGCATGTCAATTTCACATAGCTTGTTGCTTTGGCAAGAGACAGTCTCAAGGGCAAACTCAAGGGCACAGTGTTTCTGAGAGGGCTCTGGGTTAGGGTCTTAGAAAGGTCATGTGTCTGACTTCAGAGAGGAAAAAATGCTGAAAAACAGGTCAAGAACTCTAGCTATAAGAAGCATGGCTGCTTCTAGGGAGTCAGCTGTAGGTGCTGGGCTCCATGGGGGTGGGGAGTGCTCTTAATTTAAGTCTAGAGTCATCATTATGTATTAAGTGCCTGTAGACTTTTGTCTAAATTTTAATAAGCTACCTATATGTTTGGCTGGGTTGATTGAATCCACCTGAATAATTTCCTGCCTATTTCAGCAGCATTAATCATAGGTACTATTTCCTGACACTTTTACTAATGTGGTATAAGACACGGACAAAAGCTGTAGTTTCATTCTTTCCGCTATGCCTAAAATACCCACATCTACTCATATGGAATGATTGGCACTGGAAATAGAGAAGAGTGTATGTATTTATATTTTAAATGACCAGGATATGTAGGTGAACTCTACTTTGAAGCATTTTTTAAGTATTAATCAAGTAATCTGATCAAATGAGAACACTCAAAAGATGTTGTGGTCCTCATAAAAACGTGAGGAGAAAACAAAGCTCTAAGAGGCTGAATAAATTTTCTCAAGGTCACGTAAATAATAATGATGACTTTAGAATTCAAATCGAGGTCTGAAATCTTTCCACTACACCAGGCTGTGTAAGAGTAAAATTCTCTTGAACATGGAGTTTTATCTTTCAGTGAAAACTCTACAGACACTTTAGAAATGCTCAGGGTCTCAGATGGTTGCTCCAAATATCAAGTATTCTACTATAGATGTATTCATGTATACATCTCTATGTATAATATGTGCTGTATTATTTTGAATTTGTAGAATCAAAGTGCCCATTGCTGGTTTCATATAGAACTTTATATTACACGGCATGTTCAGCATGGATAAAATTCTGGATCACCCCAAAATGAAGGTGCAATACTCAGAATTTGATAGCCTTTAAAAGTCACTGGGAGACCCTTGCCTTCATCGGTAAGGTTAGGATAATGATATTTGATCCTATTTGTGACGTCCATAGTGAGGGATGTTATGAAAGTACTTTGGGCTCACATGAAAACAAAACAAACCTGTTGTGGTAAAAAGCATCCTATGACTTTGTCAAGGGACCAGTTTTTGCAAATTTCTCAACCTGGTAAACTTCTTAGGAGTCATGAAAAATGCATATAAAAATAGGGATTAACATTTTGAATGTGCCTGTAGAAATACTTCATATGGGAAAATGTCTTAGTGGTTTTATTGTGCTGAATAAAGCCAAAGAAGGATTATTTTTACATAAAATCTCTCACCTAACTAGGACCACCTGGTGTACAATTGTGTCCCATAAACCAGTGATGTTCCAAATTCCCTTCCAGAACACAAGTCACACTGCTGAGGTTAATTCTGTTCTAATTAGAAGACACAGTCAGTTCTCCTTTCATACTCTGGGGGGCTGCATGCTGCAATCTTTAAAATATACCAGCCCAGCCAATGCTTGGCAACTAGCTTTCCACTATCTTTCTTTCCTTTCTCTGGCTTATGAAGTTATTATTTAAATATCTTACCAATGTGTTGAGCTTCTCAAGGAGCAGTCTCTACACATGTTGACAACTAATATGTGTAGCTGGTGAAAAGACTTCAGTTTTACTGAAGGACTTCTTCTAGCTACTGTGAATTTCTTGCTATAAAGTGCCACAGCATTATTAGCAATGACAAATTAGAAGTTTGTCTGAGGTTTCTCTTAATAAGGGACATACTCAATTAGAAACTTCTTAAAGCAATTAAAAAAAACCTCAAGGTTTCCTTCATGCCTCTGATGAAAATTACAGACATTTAACCAAGAAAAAATGTACATACACACATTTTCAGGTGGTCCTTAGACTTTTGAAAGCCTATCAGTTCATTAGCCACTGAGATTTCCTGTCTTACAATGCCTACTTGTACATACAGCAACAATACTCATTTACAATATTATTATTGATAACTAACATCTATGCATATTGTACTTGGCATTGCAGTGAAACAGTCAACCTCAAAGATCTAAAGGCTTATACTAAAAATGAAAGGGCAAACGGATTGCTGGTTTGGGATGGATTTGTACAAATTTGCAGAGAGGAGTCTTCTACATATTTCCTGTGTGTGGGTGTGTGTGAGTTATGTGTAGATTGGTGTGTATTTGTAGTTGCAGGTGTGGGTGTATGTATAGGTGGGTGAGTTTATGCAAAAGTCTCAAGTGTTAACATTTTGCTATATTTACTCTCCATATATACATATATATGAATATGAACACTTCTATATAATCAAATCATTATCATACCCAAGAGATGTAACATATTCAAATTTCTCTATTGTCTCAGAGAGGCATTATAGATATTTTCCTAAACTCTAGAATCCAATTAGCATATCTCATTTAGTCTTCATATCTCTTTAAGTTCTTTTAATCTAGGGAAGTTCCCTGATAGCTTTTATTTGACATTTTAAAAAAAGATTTTATTTATTTATTTGAGAGAGAGCATGAGAGAGAAAGAGAGAGCACAAGCAGGGGGAGTGGCAGGCAGAGGGAGAAGCAGACTCCCCAGTGAGCAGGGAGCCCAATGTGGGGCTTGAACCCAGGACCCTGAGATCATGACCTGAGCTGAAGGTAAACACTTAACTGAGCACCAAGACGCCCCTTATTTGACATTTTTGAAGAGTCCAGAGAAACTGTCTTGAAGAATATTCCACAATTGCCTTATGATTAGATTCAGGTTAAACTTTTTTGGCAATAAGGCTCCATAAGTGATGTGGGAACTCACTCTTAAGCACAGCCCTTGCTGTTTTTGGAGCACTCACAATGAACATACTATCAAGTTCCTTACCCTTTAGGCACTCTTGAGTTAAGACAACATTAATCACACGTAAGATATCACATGCATACAAACTACCCACTTAAAATGATCAGATTTTTAAAATGTATCTATTTTTAAGGCTGGCCACAGATCCCATGAGGGTATTTTGGAAGGCGGTACAAATCCATTATTTTACTGGCTCTAGCCTTAGAAGATATTTATTAAGGGGGAGAGGATTCAGCAAGAGGATGGAAGTGTCTGCAGGCCTGTGGACTTTGGTGACGGTAAACCTGAAATCTGCAGCGGGTCAATGGGAGGAAAGAACCTGGCCAAAGGGAAAAGGAAGTCAAGGAAGCCACAGAGTAGCTGAGAGAGGTAACATGGACCAGGCTACATTGACAGAAGACTTTCAAACTCAAAGAGCTCTAGCTGCAGTGTTTAGTAAACATTTTCGTACTTGACGAGAGTTTGCCCTTGGCAAATTATATCTTTTTGTTTCTAAGAAATAAAAAAAGGAGAAGGCTTGAAAAGCCTTTTGGATAGAAAATAGCACTGAGAGAAACAATATTTTGATGAGTTAGTGCTAAATGAATTAGAAACATGTGGACTGAATTTCCCTTGAAATACAAATGGATTGAATAATTAATGGAAAAAGCACTTGGCAAAATGTACTTGAGGTTTTTATTGAACCCAAACCAAAACATTTGAAAATATTTTGAAATATGTGAAAAGTACAATATACATCTGGATTTGCCCAGCCCTAGTAAGGATACAGGAAATATTATTTTTATTTAACATTTATGTGATAGCTGCAATGTGCCTCAATCCTGAGGTATTTCTTACAATGGCCCTGTGGTCTAGGTTGTAATTATTATTTTCATTTAGGGCAAGAAATTTACCAGCATTCATACAGTGAGCTGCAAGTAGAAGATTCTATTGGTCTGTATTCCTTAGAGATTTTTAGTAGGAATCTTAGGCCAGCAGACACAAAACTTGGGTCCAAGTTCTGGCTTTAATTCTCATTGGACCAATCTAACTGCATATTTTTTGTAGATTTCATCAGTATGTACTTTCTCCCTTCTCCCTACTAATGTATTTTACTTAAATACTATTCTGCAAGATGTTACTATCACTACATCAGCTTTCTTTGGTGATGACTTGTCAACTCTATCTGTGGTAGGCAGAATAATGATCTCCCAGAAATGTCCACATCCTAATCCCTGGAACCATGAAGAAGTTATATTAGGCAAAAGGAAATTAAAATAGCAGATGGAACTGGGGTTGCTAAGTAGATGACCTTAGAAAAGGAAATTATCCGGGGGTAATGTAATTACAGCAATGCTGCAGAGTAGATGAGGGAGGTGGAGAGAATCAGAGAAAGAGATATAATGACAGCAAGAAGGTCAGAATGATGTGATATGAGACAGACTCAACCCGTATGGCTGTCTTTGAAGACTGAGATAAAGGGTCATGGTCCAAGAAATGTGGGGAGTCTCTAGAAGCCAGAAAAGGCAAGGGGCCTCCAGAAAGGAATGCAGCCCCTGCTCACACCTTGATTTTATTTATTTATTATTATTATTATTAATATTATTATTTTAAGGTTTTATTTATTTATTCACAGAGAGAGGCAGAGACATAGGCAGAGGGAGAAGCAGGCTCCATGCAGGATCATGCCCTGAGCCAAAGGCAGGCGCTCAACCGCTGAGCTACCCAGACGTTCCAAAATTTGATTTTAGCTCCATAAAACCCATGTTGGACTTCTCATAGAACTGTGAGATAACACAATTGTTTTCCTTTAAGCCACTAAGTTTGTGGCAATTTATATAGCAGCAACAGAACACAAATATACATCTCACAACATCCTTTATTTTAATCTATTCTGTGCCTCTTAACTATATCTCTTATAAATAGCATTTAGCTAATTTCTTAAAAATCATTTTCATAACTATTGTCTTTTAGTGCTGTGCAATCCACTTACATTTCTTATGACTCTTGATTTACTTGAACTATTGCTGTCCTATTATTTTATTTTTATTCTTTTTATTATTCTTCTCTGCCTTGTGTTGTTCAATCACATTTTAAAAATTACTCTTCTTCCTCTAATGCGTTTTGAAGTTATACAATTTATATCATTCTGGTGATAACTTTACATTAGGAAATAAACTATTTTTTATTTTATTTAGTTTAGTTCCTCTAACATGCATATGGAAAAATGCACATGACATAATTATACAGCTATTGGAATTATAATAAAACAAATACAGCCAAATGACATGCTATACCATTGATCATTCAGGTCAAGGACTAGAATATTACTAGTACCCCAGAAGCTGCCTGGTACCTGTCCCAGTCACTAACCCTTCTTCCTCAAAGGTACCCACTATTGTGACTTTTAACAATACAATAAACTCGTTTTCTAAATTTTAGTACTTCTTAAAAAGATGGTATCATAGAGTATGTATATATTCTTTCTTGTGAGAATAATCTATGCTGTGAGTTGCTGTATATTATTTCCACCACTATATAGCATCATATGTGCACCTACAGAGATGTGCAAGAATGTTCACAAAAATATTATTAATAACAGCTCCCAACTAGACACAGCCTAAATGTCTACCAACAGTAGAATGGATACATATATTTTGGTACATTCATCCTTTATATTTTTAGCATGCATAATTAAATTAAAGTTAACCAATATCTTCATGTGTTCCTAAACAATCGAAGGACTTTAGGATAGCTTAACTCTTTCATGTTAATATTGCCTAGAATTTTATTTCCAAATTGATCTAAACCCAATACCTATTGGTCATTACCTTTACTTTAAAACAACAACAACAGCAAATACTTAGATTTAACAACATGTTTACTAGTTTCTTTGCTTACTTGCAGATCTAGTCTTTCTAATTTTTCTCTCCTTCCACATTAAATTCTCATTTTGCAAGCTTTGTGCAGTGGCACTATAAAGCCAATTAAATTTATCTGAGGTGTGAATATTGCTAATTAATTTTTCATTTTGCTAAAGTACATCCTTCTGTAATTCTTTTAGCGGGGATCTGGAGTAGTCAATGAAGTCTTTAAGGATGTTTTTGTTGCTGATAGAATTCTCAGTAGAATTAACCTCCCTTACCTCTTTAAAGATATTTATTCCACTTTAATTTAAATCTACTGTTGTTGATGGTCATTCCTTTATATGTAACATGTTGTTTCCCTCTGATAGTTTTTAAGGGTTTTAATGACCTATATGGTTAATACAACCTGTCTAGGTTTGGATTTACTTTTATCCTGCTCGAAACTCAGTGTGATTCTTCAATCTACAGAATCACACCTTTCTTCAATTCTGGAAAATCATATACATGATCCTTTCCAAAGTTCTCTCTTTATTCTCTTTCTTCTTTCGTTTTGTAACTCAAATAAAATAAAAGTTCAATTCTCTCTTTTTTTGTCTCTTACTTCTCTCTCTCTCTTTTTTTTTCTCTCTCTTTTTTTTAAGACTTTATTTATTCATGAGAGACAGAGAGAGAGAGAGGCAGAGACACAGGCAGAGGGAGAAGCAGGCTCCATGCAGGGAGCCCAACGTGGGACTCCATCCTGGGTCTCCAGGATCAGGCCTTGGGCTGAAGGCAGGCGCTAAACTGCTGAGCCACCTGGGCTGCCCCTCTTACTTCTCTTTTTTATCTCCCATCCTGTCAATATTTCCTTGATGGTTTTCTGTATGATTTTATTAGATTTGATTTCTAATTCTCTAATTCTATCTTCAGCTGTATCTAGTCATTTTTTAAGTCATATACTTGGCTTTTCATATCAGTGGTTATATTTCCTGTTTCTAGAATTCTACTTATTTCTCAAATCTACCTTTTCTCTTTTCTTTTTTGTTTCTTTTTAAAGATTTTATTTATTTACTCATGAAAGACACATAGAGACAGGCAGAGACATAGGCAGAGGGAGAAGTAGGCTCCTTAAGGGGAGCCTGGTGTGTATTCATTCCCAGGACTCTGGGACAATGCCCTGAACCAAAAGCAGATGCTCAACCGGAGTCACCCAGGCATCCCTCTTCTTTTCTTTTTTAAATGTCCTCTTTCTACTTTATATTACATTCATTATTTTATATCTGGAAACATTTTAGACACACTTATAGTTTTATTCAGATTGTTGCATTATCTCTAGCCCTGAGTGTGCAGATTTTTCTTCTTGTAGTGTCTTCCGTCTCTCCTGAATGGTAGTTCATCAATCATGAGAACTGTAATTATACTTTAACATCATCTTCAACACAAAATGCTTTCTGTTGTAGTTCTGTGTGTATGAGGATATGGGAGTACTCCTCTATATTATTCCATGAGGGTTCTGTGATTTCCTTGGACTCACTTCAGTTATCAAGGTAATTTCTCAGTTGTGGGTAACTAGCCCTATGAGTCTGTGAACCTCATAGCCACATACTATTCAAGACTGGGTTTTCAGTTCTCACATATTTTCTACTTACAGTTCCAAGTGGATTCTAAACTTCCTTACTTTTCACCCCTCCCTGAACCAGACTCCTGGACTCTCTTCCACTGTGGGTGTTTCCCTGCATATTTCCCTCTGAGCTAATTAGCATATCTCAGATTTAAGAAAATAAAAGAATTCTATCATCCTTCCTGGTCACTAGAGATTTTCAATTCTTTTTTTATTTTTTCCTTCATTTTGTTTTTATTATAGCATGTTTGCTTAATTTACAGCAAGCAGAAAATAAGCTGGGTCTTGTTTTGATCCAAACATTGATGTTTTAAAGGTTGTACACAATATTTGTTAAAAAGAACATATAAAAATACCTTTTTAGAAGCTTCTATAAGAAAGAAAATACAAAGTTTAACCCCACAACTTTCCTCTTTGCTAGAACTGCAAACTACTTCTACAGTTTTAAATAGACTTTTTGTTGTTTAAACTATACATCCAGGAAAATCTAAAAAATTAAAGAAACGTGCATATAAATGATTGCATAGCAGAACATGAACATTAACTGCAAACAGTAAAGAAATGAAAGTTAGAAATACTATCAAATATACAAAGGTTCTAGAATCAATCCTTTAAACACATTCCACAAACAGTATTTAAAAACCATCTTTTGTTCTTTTACAGGCAAGGCCTAGATTACTAAAACCAAAATTGAAAAAAAGTAATCCTCTAAAAGGAATCGTTTTCCCACAATCTTTCTTATACCTGCAAGCAAGCAATCTAAAATTTTAAAAGATGCTAGCTTTTATTCTGAAATGAGATTGGACATGTCCCTTTTATTGCCCCCCAAACGATCTCTCAGAGAAATGCTAGAAATTATAAATGGTTAGGGTCTTTTTTTTAAAGTCAGGTATTTATTGCCAGGTACTACATTGAAAATCAAACTCAGAGATGTGACTCTTAATTCTTTTTCCAATATATTTTAAATTTCATGGCACCATAGAATCACCTAGAATGGGAGTGTTCTCTTTCAACTTGCCTCACGTGAAATAAGCTGAGGTGTGAAGAACAAGCCTCCTTCATAAAGTGGTAGGCGAATTTTGATACAAATGCACAGGGCAGGTGCTAGAAGCATCAAAATTCAGTTTTTATACTCTGCGTATGCATAAACAAAACCTACTTTGAAACAATTTACTTGCTGCTTTTCAATAGCAGTAAGAAAACTAAGCAATATGACCAGCAATGCTCCTTAAAGTTTAGAGTAACTACATGAGAGCATTTTTCCCCTTAAAATGATTTCTGCCACCATTGACCTGCTCAAATTTTAAAGTAGTTCTTCCGATGTTTTTATGTTCCAAATCTTCAAGAAACCAGAAAAAAGTAGTGAAGGCTCCATGTTTCAGTCAAAAACTCAATCTTCCCCAATCCTACTTAACGCGGCTGGCATCATTCCCCAAGACAGCAGGGTTAACAAAAGAACTATTCCACGCTCTGTCTTAAATTAACTATTATCACGGGCCTAGACATCTTAACAAGACAAAAAGGTCCACCCTGAACCTAAATGTGTCTGATCAGTGTTGTACTGTGGCTACAACTTCACTTTTGTATCATTCTATCTTATTAGCAAGCTACATTTCTAGGTTAACAGTTCTACCAAATATGGATATGAAAGTTTATTTTTAATAAGACAATGTTGCAAATTATGGTCAACCAACATCTTTTCACCAATACTTCAAGCATAAAAAATGAGAATCTTTACAAAAATATACAGAGACACCACAAATTGGTAGCTGCCCATAACATTAAACAAACTGGACTCTTAAGAGTGGCTTCTCAACAGCATATCATTTTAATTATAACCATTTGCCTGGTACAGGGAAAACTGACAAGTGTTTTTTTAAGCATCATTGCAACATTGTATTCCTGATAATTTAAGTAAACCAAACTATGAGTAAATGAATGATACATGCCTAAAAATATCAAGGTTTTTACTATCAGTGGCCACTGGACTTAGGACTAGTCCAAGACCTTGATCTAGATTTTGACCTAGACCTAGATTGTGATCTTGACTGAGATTTGGATCTAGGTGGTTCTTTTTTCCTTGATTCCTTTTCATATCTTGAGCCAGACTTATAATGTGTTTTGGAATCTGTTTTAGAGGTGCCTCTAGTTTTGGTGTGAGATGCAGACCTAGAACGTGATTTAGCCTTCATTTCTTTCTTGGGCTGGGACTTGGACCGTGATCTTGAATTGGATTTAGATCTTGAAAAAGATCGATTTCGGTGTTTGAATCTATCATTGTCGGAATGGCTTCTGCTACGCCGTGGTCTTCCAGCCGGTCTACTGTTTCTAGGACTATAAGATCTTCTATAGTTGTAGTCAAAGGACCGGCTTCTTGATCTTCTTCTTTCATAACTTCGGCTTCTAGAACGTCTGTATCTGTCATAATCATCATAGCGTGAAGAACTGTACACATTCCTCCCTTCCTTGGCTTTCATTTGATTTGGAGTCTTTCGATCCCCCTGTGCGAACTGTATTTCAATTTGGCGTCCACAAATCCATTTTCTGTCCAAATTATGTAAAGCATCTTCAGCATCACGGACATCCTCAAATTGAACATAAGCAAATCCTCTTGGACGGCATGTGTAGAAATCAAGTGGAACATACACATCAACTATAGGACCATAACGACCAAATTCTCGTCGTAAATCTTCAGACCTGGTGTCGTCGGCCACGTTCCTTACGAACAGAGACGTGTTGGGGGGGCGCAGGTAGCGGGACATGACGGCGACGTGAGTCTCGGCAGGGGCACTAACGGGCTCAGGAAACCGTCCGCGGATCCGGCGGTAGAGCCTCAGACACTCAGCCCGAGGGCTCCGCTACGAAACCGCCTCTTCTCGAGATTTTCAATTCTTGATCTTGGCTCTATATTTAATTGTCCTTGCTATATTTGGGGGGGGGGGTAGAGAATTTGATGGGTTTGACGAAATAGAAATTTTTTATATCATCTCCAACTGATAAGAAGTCTGGGCAAATCACTTAATCTCTGGACATCACATTCTTCAAAATTAAATAGAGTGGATTGATTGATTTAGAGCAATTTTCAAAGCCTTTGGTCTCCAAGTACCTAGGTGTTTTTTAAATCATTGCTAATGATCACTTTTTTAAAAAGATTGCATGTGTTACAATCTTTGGGATTAAAGTAAAGCTTAGATAAAATGGCATACCATTAGTTGAAAATAGATTAAACAATCACTACCCAGTATATCATAATATAGGCATAGACTGTTAGAGCTAAAGTGGACCTGTGGAATCATCTATTCTAATCATCTCAGGAAGTGAAGACCCAGAAGGGAGTGATGTATGGTCATATTGCTAGTTGGCCAAGACAGGTCTAGAACTCTCTTCTGACCAACAAGATGGTGCTCCATCTACTAGCCAGCAGAGATGGTAACTAAAATTCATAATAATAACTTTGAGATATCACAAGTTCCTGAATTAGTTTTGTCATAACAAAGAATAAAAATTAGACTTTTCAGTACAATTTTGGTGTTAAGAGTATTTTGTTACATAGCAATTTCCTGAAAAATCAGTGGCCCATATGGTGGATAAGGTAATTTCTTTTAGCCAGTACATGTAATTAATTGAAATACTTTGTGCTCTAATTCCAGAAAACAGGGCATTTAATGTAAAAATTATGATTTGGGGAATTGATATTAAATGCTAATGTTAGTAGATAAGAGATATTGTCTTGGATTTTGCTGATTTTGATAACCTATTTAAGAAATTTCACCACCATCATCAGCTGCATTTCTTGACTATTTAGAGTACCTTAAAGCTTTATTGTGTTAACACTAGGTCTTTTCTTTCAAGGTGGGTGTAAATGTAAAAAATGAAAAATAAATGAGTTACAGTCACTTTTTAAAATTGAAGTGAATTTATATTATAATAAGCTTAGAGAAAGCCAATGCTGATTTTTTTCTTCTCCTGGCAATTTCACAGAAAATGCAGAAAAAAGAAACTTCAGGGAAGTAATTATGCATTGTAAATAAAGGCAGGAGTACTTTAATCAATGTGAAGTATGAGATAATTCAGCTTTGTTGAGTTACAGTTTTGATGTGAAAATGAGAACAAAGCCTGGATGGTATAAAGCTTTGCTACATGGAAAGAAGCAGACAAGCAATAGGGGACTTGGAATCACAGAAGAAAAGCCTTGGAATACATGTGGAGAAAAAAAAATGGAGTCAAGTGAATGTCTAAATCATTCAGGATGGATGATCCTCCTTTACCTCCTTGATTATTTATAAAGAACTTAAAATCTCTGTAGTCCACTCCAGTTTCCATATTGGAATATTTTTTCCTGTTCTATAAGAATCTCTGGTATCCTAATTATCTCTCACCTCCTCTGGTGTTTGGTGGGTAAAATAAACCAAAGAAAAATATCACAAAATGAAACTTGCACTTGTTTAAATACTATGAGAGCAATGCAATTTCTTTTATCTTGATTGTCACAAAAACATATTTGTAAAATCTCTATCTCTTCCTTTTACTTGTCCTTTCATTGTCAAAACATTTAAGAATTAAAACATTCATATGCTAAGCTAGCTATATTCTCTTGAAGCAACTGTAGCAAACTGCCTCTGGAAAACCTTTTTTTTTTTTAATCCTGGGAGAGAAGGAAGATTCAAAGCTCAAAGCTTGTGAAAATTATTCTCCAATGGTTCTGGATTTTGGAGTCAGTGGAAACCCACGTGACTAGGTTGTGTGTGTATTTGAGTGTGCATGTGTGTTATTTAAAGAGATTCCTAATTGTAGGCATTTAAACTACAGAATACCAGAAAGCATTGACCATCATAACTGGTCCTCTCTTTCCAAACCCTGTCTGCCAGTGAATCAGACTTGCCTCTTTTTTTTTTTTTTTTTTTTTTTAGTCTGAAAGAGTAAACAATATGTGTCTCTCTCCACTCCCAGTCAATCTGACAGTCATCTGAATTGTCAGAGGGCCATGGTTTACTGCTGGAGACTCTGCTGGGATACTCATGGGAGGTTTGTCAATCACTAGATCACACTTTTCAGATGCTGCCTCTGGCAAGACAGGTGGTACTTGTACTCTTCAACTACACTGGGAGCTCTGCAGGTACAGAGGTGGCTCAGAGGAACTGCTGGGAGTGCTCTTGCAAAGGGTAACCTTGGGCACTGTCACTCTAGCCAGAAGTACTCACTCCCAAGTTGCAGTTGTTGCCAAGAGACAACAGTAAAAAAAAGTAAACACAGTGATGGCAACATATTTGTCCCAAGCATCTGAGTGAGAAGACAAACTGAAGAAGAAATGCTTCTATTTGAATTACAAGTTTATCTATTACCATTAGTGTAGGGAATCTGTAGATTTCCTTGCACCACCCAGTCTGGGACACCTTCCTCCACCTGTTGGACTAAGGATAGATAGGCAAATTTATAGATATATTTCTATTAATATAGAATGTGTTCTCATTTATCAACTGTGTGATGACCTTGGGCAAGTTACTTAAATTAACTACTTCTTTGTTTTAGTTTTCTCTTCTGTAAATGGGAATAATAATACCATATACTTTACAGTGTTGTTTCTCTTTGGTCCATGCTAGGAATAAGATGATATGTATAAATTATTTAAAACAGAATGCAGAGGATAGTAAACACTTAATAAATGTTATCTTTGTTATGTTCTTCTCATTATTTTAAATTCACCACGCTTCAAGATTTCATAGCATTCTAAGTTCAAAGACCCATATTTTACATAACTGTGTATCTTTAGAAGTACTATGCCTACTGGATGGTTTTTGCTAAAGGTAACAACTTTTTTTTCCACAATTTGATCAGGAAACATTATTATCTGCCAGAACTAAGGAGTGAGGCACCCCAAGGACAAAAATTTAAGTTTGATTAATTAAGTTTTTTGGCATTCCTCAACTACACCTCATATTTTCTGAAAATACACCATGTACTTGACCACTTCAAAGCACTTATTTCATCTGTCAGTCTGATTTTTTTTAATTCCCCATTCAAAGAAAGTTTGGAATTCTATCAGCAGATATTTGGGTTATACATTGCCGAAATGTGGGTTAAATAGATATTTTCTTTTGAAATGCAAACACCCTTGCAAGTAGTAACAAAAGACCAGGAAACGTCATGTGAATGAGTTTACCAGATCTATTTTTTGGCTAGTAGAGATAGAAAATGTGACTATCGTGTGTGTGTGTGTGTGTGTGTGTGTGTGTGTGTGTGTGTGCATGTGTGAATATGAGAGAGAGACAGAAAGAGAGAGAGAGATGGGAGAGGAGTAGGATGAGGAGAAGAGGAGAGAAGGGGAACAGAATTGGAGATAGGGGTTCCAACAAAGCAAAAGAGCACAGAACAAAAAATGAAAGGCATCAAAGCAACAGTACCAGCCTCCTGATTCCATGGCATGGTAAATCTTGCCCCCTCTGTGATCATTTTCAACAGTGGCTCCCCCAGAGTGGTAAAGCTGGGGGATTTTTCTTTTTGGAAAGTGACTATGGGTGCTCTGGGGCCCACTGTCCTTACTAGAACTCAAGAGTACTACAAAGGTAGTCCTAGTACAGGCTGCAGATTCTAGGGCAGAGATGAGTTTCCTTGTGTTCTAGCTTTGCCATATTCCCTACTCTTGAATAGGGGTGTGTAGTACACTACATAACAGACAAGAGCGCTATGGACTGGAGCATGAACCGGAGTGTCACTCTCAGTTTATACTCCTGTATGCTGATTATGAAAGTGTTTATTTCCCTCCGGTCTTGCTAACACTAAATATCACCATCTAAGCCTTTTTTTTAAAAAAAATATTTTATTTATTTATTCATGAGGGACAGAGAGAGAGGGAGGCAGAGCAGGGAGCCTGATGTGGGGTTCCATCCCAGGACCCTGGGATCATGACCTCAGCCAAAGGCAGACGCTCAATCAACTGAGACATTCAGGCACCCCTAAGCCTGTTTTTATTAACTGGTTATAGGAATTTGATACCTTATTGATTTAAAATGCTTTATAGCATTTTAAGAAATGCTATAGGCTCCTTGTGAGAGTAAACATTTTTCATATGTCTATTTGTCATTTTTATTTCTTCTTTTTTGGCTTGTCAATTCATATGCTTAACCCGTTTTCATACTGATATATCAATGTAATTTTTATGTCCAAATCTGACTTTGTTACCTTTGCTGGTTTCCTGCATGTTAGATGTAAATTTCCATTCTCATCAGAAACTGCCAGAAAAATTTTCCAGTGATTGGAAATAGGTCTGTGATTTTGGGTGCTCTTTTAGGGCAATGCTGGCTATGACTTACTATTGATTATCTATTTTACAACTCTTCAGGAGCAAAGGTTACCATGAAAATTTTTGCCCAGTAGAGATGCAAATAATTACTCCCTGGTAGATCATATAACTAAAGGGTTTGTAGAACCATTTGGACATTAACCAGTTTTGTATCTAAACCATCAATTTATTACATTGCTGACATATACTCAGATTCTTAAATAAGCTTAAGATAAGTTCGAAGATCTTACTGGTTCCCTTATTAATTAATGAGTTAAATAAAATCTTTGACCTATACTCATTTTATATTTGCCCAAGAGTCATGATTTTACATTTTCAAAAAATTATATTTTAACATTATTGGTTTTGAAAATTCCTTTCCAACTCCATTACCATTCACTGTTTTTATTGAATACAAAGGGTTTTGAAGCTTGTATTTCTAGAATTAGGAGACAGATGTTGACCCTTGCCATACTCTCCTAAGCTCCTCTCACTTTAAGGTTTAAATTGAAAACTTCAATCAAAAGAATCCAGCTCATGTCCCTTCTTTTTACTGAAAGTACAGAGATCCTTCCCATGAAGGCTGCCAGGACTCACAAACCTCACATTTTCTGTTTCCAGGTGGCTGTGGTGCAGTTTTTACAGCCCCACTTTCCATCTCACTCAGCTTAATTTTAATGGCTGCCTCTTTCCGGGGGTCTTAGTGAACCGTTCCAGGAAGGGTTATAACCTACATTAAATAATAATCATTAAAAAAGAAAGAAAGAGAAAATAAATTCCTTCTGTTTACACATCCAAACCAAAGGTCATTGTGAGCAGGATTCTTGGCTGACTTTATAGAAAGACGTTACCTTCATCATTTCTCATCTGAATTTCTCCAACTGCCACCTACGTGCTGCCTCTGCCTCACATTCTACTCCTTCCTACCCTCTACAACCACCAGCACATACATGTGCCATTTACCATGAATTTAATTTTGTTTAGAAGTAAACATAATCATTTCATTCCCCTAATTAAAATTCTTCAGTGGCTACTCTCACTACTGTGGCGATATTATCAAAGCCCCTTTGAATGACTAACACTGCCCTCAGCTCTGACCTTGATGACTTTCCAGACTTAGTATGCGTGGCATCTGCACATATTCTTTCTAGCTGCTCTGACTTACAAACAGCCTTTGGATTTCTGGTGTGCTCTGACACTTCTATGTCATCAAGTATGCTTACTTCTGTCTAGGATGCCTCATTCTCTTCTCCAGTTAATTGGACAAAATGTAGCTCCAGCTCTACCTTCTCTTGTACTCTTGTCCAGATATCCCATCTTCGGCTGAGTTAAGTAGTTTTTGGAGCTCCTCTGAACAACCCGATTGTAGCACTTTATATACTACTTTAAAATCATTGTTTTATTCTGTGTCATTCTCAGAAAACTAAGTTTTACCCCTTTTTGTATCCCTAGGATTTACCTCATTGCATTATTTCAGGGAATGCTCAATAAATGTTAAATTAGTGATCTCATGTTATGACTTACATCTTTCAGCAACAAAGAAGTCCCTGAAGACCAAATGGGAAATTTTAAACATCTTTAACATGCCCTAAATTATTATTAAACTGAGATTTTTTTAAATGTGAAAGAATTTCAATCACCTCCTGTCATTAAAAATCTATTTTATGAATATTGACTGAACCTCTCAGTGTGAGTAGTGCTCAAGTGAAGTCATAGGAAAGAGGTACAGAATATTTAACAAATCTCTTTGTGCAAAGTACTTCAGGGAAGAGTATCTTGGATTTCTCTTAAATCCCTTATAGGACCTAGTATATAGCTAGACATTTACCAAAAGTTCAGTAAATACTTGTTCGATTGACTGGTTGAAATACATAGAGTCAGTGCTGCCAAGAAACTCCCAATCTAATTTATTAAGTGGTGACAAGTTAGATGCAACAGGGAAATTTGAGGATTATATCATAGTAGTGTAACATGGTAATTTGGGAAGTATCTTATTGATGGTCATCTTGTCCATAACCTCTTGCATTTGAGAGAATGGGGTAATTTTCTTGCCTCATTTACACAACATTCACTGCTAAAATTTTAACCACCCTCCGTCTTTTGGTCTTTTTCTACCTGACACTACAGCGTTGGCATTTAGTTATACAACGATGATTCACACCACCAGCTTTATTCTGTCTTGTAAACTACCAACTAAATTTCCAACTACAGAACATTTAGACTTAAATATTCAGCAAGTACCTGTATACCACGTGCCTAGACACAAGCTCATTTTCTGATGCTTCTCCATCCCCTCCCTAGGTTATTGGCTACTATGCTCTTTATCATTTACTAATTTGTGACTGTGAATAAATGACTTAAACTCTCCAGGCCTTGTTTTTTTCTGACTTGTAAAATTGTGTAATATTAAATTTCTATCTCATAAAAGTTGTTGTGGATTAAATTTGTTACTAAATGGGAAGCACGTAGAATTGTTCCTAGTACATTCTAACCCTCAGGTAGTATTTGCTAGAATTATTGTTCCCACTCAGTGTCACTACTTTGAAGTATCAGAGTTGTCCTCACTGCCACCCTCTCCTTTACCTCCATATTTATGGTGATTAATCCTTGTATTGTCTTTTGTATCAATTTCCTCCTTTGTACTAGTTTTCCTATTGCCCATTCAGGAAAATAGACACCTCTTCAAGTATATCTAGCAAAGAGCCTATAATTCAGGAAATTGGTTTAAGTAGGTAATGAAAGGGCTGAGATGGGACATTTAGCAAAAGCAAGAGGCCACTATCATTCTTAGGGCTAGAAGGAAAATGGGGCAATCCTGGCTTCTTTTGTCCTTTCAGTCTCCAGTTTTTCTCCAGTACTTCTTGGCCAAACAAGCTTCTTGGAAGCTAGTCAGCACCTGAGACCAGGAAAGGAAGTTAGTTCCTTGTGGTATGAAGCAGAGCAGAGGAAGGAACTGTTACCTGAGTCTGATTAGCAGACTCTCTGTTTCTCTCTAGCCCTTGCTCAGGCTGTTTTTACTTCATGCCTGGACTGTTTGTACAGCTTTCTCACCAGTCTTCCTGCCACCAGCTTCTTCCTGCTGCTCCATATCTCCTCCAGAGTTCTCTTACAACGAGACAATTCCATGCATGCCGTTCTGTCTTCAAAACCTTGATTTGCTCTGCATTTCCCATTGGATATAGTCTAGTTTCTATAGCATAGTCCTACCAGATCCTTCATTCTCAGAATCCAAGTTACTGTAGGTCAAAAATGGTTGAATAGGAGCTGTTTCTTATGGTTTAACATAAAATCTCTTCTGCTGTATCTGCCATTACTTCTATGCCACAAGCAACTACAAATTTAGACCAGTCTTTTTCATGTTCCTTAATCTGCCTGGAAAATTTATGTTTTTCTTTCAAGAAATATCACCCTGAAGCTTTTCCATGGACCTTTGGAGTCAGTTGTTCCTCTCTTGATGCTCCTTTTGTATCACTCCCTCACTTTGTTCTAGATCCTTTGCTGTCGCATAAAACTGTCTGCTTCCCTGCCTATTTATTCTGTTTCCTCCATGCACATTCTTCCTGAGCACATTTAATGGAACTTTGCAGGTTCTCTATCAATGTTAAATATATTATTAACAGTTCATATATTCGCTGAGCTAGGCTTTGCCTAACTGAACAACTTTGTGTGGGTTCCAAGTGGGGTCCTGTGAAAACTGCTGTGTGAACAATAGCATCTTTTCTGTTTTGTCAGACCACATAGACTGATAGGCTGATTTATTTCACCAGATCTTCTGCACAACCTACTTGGCATACTGTGAATGAAGATTCAATTTGAAAATTACTTTGTGTCCACCATTTAAGATTGGGGTTTTCTATTTTGTATCTTTTCCAAAATTTTTTTTCTGACTTACATATTTTCAACATACACCTGGCCATGGAATCATGGCTGGCACATATTAGGGTATTCTAAGCCCTTAGCTGATGAACCTAAAATATTTTTGGTATGATGTTTTCCAAGGAGCAGAAAATTTCTTTGATAGAGTAAATGCAACCTAAAATCAGTTCCACCTTTTTGGCTTGTATCATTTTGCTGGAGTTGTCTGAAGTAAGAAAGTTCATGCTGCTGTGTCATTTGACATCTGACTTTTCATTTTCAAAAGAACTGTCATCTGTCTCAAAGGAATAAGGGGTATGTTTCAATAATTTTGTTCTAGTTTACTGTGCCTAATTTGGATGTGACTGCCAAAGTATGGCTTTGTGTAATCTTTTCATTTATTTTAAATTGTGAATAATCTCAGCAGACCCATAGGGTTCCTTGTGCATTTGAAATTGGGAGTTGTCATTTGAAAGTGAATTAAAACTAGATTGATTCACAAAGAATAATTTACCTAAGCCCCTTAATAAATGAATACATGGAAGTTTGGGGCACAGAAGGGAAAATTCTACCTTTGGTACTGAGTCTAAAAGCAGTTTTTAAGAAAAAAAAAAAAAAGCAGTTCTTACTTCTCTCCTATTGCTGAACCCATGACCATAGGTTTAGAATAGTATGCAGTAAATGCTACAATGGAAGGACAATCAAGCACAAAGAGCAGCTTGACTAGGTGAGGTGGAGTTGGGGATGGAAGACACAGAATACATATCAAATGAGACAAAATTAAGGTCTAAGATACACAGATATATATTATACAAATAATTTGGGAAATGAGAGCATCTTTCACTTGGGACATTAGGGTGAATGAGGTGACTTTACCAGGGATATGCCTGGTCTGGCATATCCTTTGTTTGCCCTGCCTAGAAATATCCCAATTAGAAAATGGAAATGGATATTGGTCACAGTGATCTCACTTTTAAAAATACACACTTAGCTTATGAAGACCCTTAAGGAAATAATTACCACTAGTGATTCAAGGGTCTTCTATTGCAATATAGTCATTTTTTTATACATGTCTCTATCCTCAATAATTTAAATGATTTTCAGGGAAGAAATGGCATGCTATTCACTTCTTTACTAAGTGTCCAGCTGAGTACTTGACACATGGGGACATTAAAAAAATGCTATGGAATAAATTATTGGATGTATGGGAAGGTATGAAAATCATACACATGGGATGAATTCTAAAAACATTTCTTCCATGTTCTGATTTCTCGTATGAAAAATGAATGAATGGACAAGAAAAGTTTCTTCGATTCTTCCTTGAAATCTGACTATGACCCATGTGATTTCGTACAGGACAAATAGATATGAAGAATGTCTAAATTTTACAAATATGCACACTTAGCTAAGAATGGGGGTACCAATAGCCCAAGACTTCAAGATGCAGCATTCGAGAGAAACAGGTTTGACAGCAATGAACAGATCCAGAGGATAAAAGCAAAGTGTAAGGGACAAAGCTGGCCATATAAAGATAAACAGGAGTAGCTCAGGAGTTTAAAAAGGTCAGATTCCACTGAGGTCAACCATTCATACACAGTATGGCAGCAGGTAGTCCTAGGGGCCAAATGAGATCAGATAGAAATGTGAAAGCTGACCACTAACTCATGGTAAATTAGATCTCTATGTATACAGGTGTCTCTCAGTGTCCTTCGTATCAAGATATACATAGAAAATGCTAATAAAACCATCAGCATGCCTGTAATACAGAACTAGAAATGGTTGGAAGCTCTGTTCTACTCAGTTACTCCACATAGTTTGATTCTTTGGAGTCCTGCATGTATCACTTAAGCTGTGAGGTTTAGGGAAAATGATTTATTTGAACATGTATTTCACTGAAATATTATTTATGAGAGAAACTATATAAATACAATTAATGATGACAAAACAAATTCTAATCACTATCAAATGTAACCATACATTTAAAACATGGAGTGTGACTTGGTTGATACTGGAATAAGCCTACATGGATTGAGCTTTTGCCCATGATTTTCTATTAATCTCTAAGCTTATCACAACCACCAGCTTGTATTTATTAAACTTTCATGGTATGCAAGTTCTATCCTTTGGATTAACTGAGCACTCACTTAGCCACAGCCCCACTATGTGAGCACTTTCTAAATGATGCATACACAGTCAAGTAGAAAAAAAAACCCACTTCTTTTTAATTGGAAATGTTATACAATGATAACTGAAGCCATCTTACAAGTCTCAACATTTGATATAAAATATTGTTATTTAGTTAATCCTTTTCCAATATAAATACATTCCATTATTTATTGAGTTCTTTAAATATGTAAATCAGAATGCCAAGAGTGTTATTAAGAGTAATTCTATGAGTTAAATATTACTGTTACTCTCATTTTGCAACAAGGTTAACAAAATTTCTCAAAATCAGATAGCCAGGAAGTGACAGGATCCTGACCCAAATTCATTTTTCTCTAGTTCCAAAGTCCATGTTTTTTCTAGGCCACAATGAATTTTCTCCTCCAATAAAATGAAAATTTTAATTTGGTTAATTCACTTAACACCCAACAGATGGTGGGTTCTAAGCATATAATATGTACAAGGCACCATGCTAGCAAATTTGGGTACAAAGATGAAAAAGATACAGACCCTGTCAAGTTTGGTGGGGTCTGAAGCTTATATAATTGGAGGGCCTCCTTGAGAGAAAAACTATAGATAAAGAAATAGTATTCATCATAAAGGGTAACTATTTTGATGGAGATATATAAAATGTATAATGACAAGTCAGAAGAAGATGGCTGTTGAAGGAGTCCAGAGGGTTTCACACATCATGATCATGAAGACTGATTACAGCGTGGCTAGGTATAGAATGGTAGGAGGCCATTCTGGAAAAGGAAGCAACATGCCAAACCTTAGGAGATGTGATAGAGACAGAAGGCATCTCTGGAGGACTCAAGTAGTTCACTATGTCTGAGGCTGAAAATGTGTGTCTGATAAAGGTGATGGAACTATGAAAAACCAGGCCAAGCAAGGATGCAGCAGAGGCTAGACAAGGGGAACATGATACCGTATTAAGGAGTTTAGGTATGATCTTTTAGGCACTGTTTAGATGTGGTCTTTTAGACATTCTGGAGTGACTAAATGTTTTTGATCAAGGCATCAGGTTTTTATTTTAAGGTTTACTGTTAGGCTTGTCAAGGACAGAAATGAGTGGGATGGGCTGGAGTGGGAGTGGTAAGTTAGAGAAAAATAATGAGGACCTGACTCAATGATTAAAAAGAGAGAACTGGAAAGAGAGTAGATGTTTCAAATAAGAACAAGAGGAGACAATCAATAATACCCTAAGTGACCACCCTAATCAATGAAATAAATAATCATATTTTTAATCATGCATTGAAAGCTATATAAATGGGCATTTTTAAAGAGAAAAATAAGATAAAAATGTGGTTTTCTTATAAGTTACCATATGAATTCACAATGCATTTAAGGGAGATACCAAAAAAAAAAAAAATTAAGGCGGCAGTACAAGAAGATCTTCTTCATGCACTCAGAATTGAGGCTTTCCCAGTTCACCTGGCAAAGCTAGCTCTTGGACTAGACTTGACATTTCTTCCAGCCTGCTTCATCTCATGGTGCCTTCAGAGTTAGCATCATAGTCTGATACCCAACCCACTCTCCATCTACCAATTGCAAACTTCCAGCTGCTCACTCATACTTGGACCTGCCTCTGATACTCTTAAAGCACTGAAATAGAACTTGAGATTCCTATTCACCTTGGGACTTGCTTAAACTAGTGTTCCTTAGTTGTTTCTAATACTTCTTCTGCCTCCCAGGCCAACTTGACAAAATTGTGCAGAAGCCTTAAGTAGTAATTTAAGAGTCATTCAGTAAGGCCTAATTGAGGGTGTGTTCTTGGTCAGCTTGCTCTGCTGCCTGAAGTTCTTACACAAAGCTTTTTGGGAGAGATGGAAGAGAGGAATACAGTTAGTGGCTGTTAAGAGGTGTATTAGTCAGGCTTCTCTAGAAAAATAGAACCGGTGGGGGATGTGTGTGCATAGACAGAAAGAGAAAGAGAGACAGAAATAGAGGAAGAAACAATGATAGACACATATAGAGAGAGACAGAGGGATTTGAGGCATTGGCTTACCTCACTGTGGAGGCTGGCCAGTCCAAGAGACCCAGTGAAGAGCTAATGTTGTAGCTGAAGTTCCTAGTCTGCTGGAAAACCTCCTTCTTCCTTGGGAGAGGCCAGTCTTTTTCTATTAAGGCCTTGAACTGATTGGATGAGGCCTTTCCATATTATGGAGGACAATCTACTTTACTCCAAATCTAGTGATTTAAATGTTAATCTCGTCTTAAAAATACTTTCACAGACATCTAGAAAAATGTCTGACCAATATCTGGGTACTGCAGCATAGCCAAGTAGACAAACAAAATTAACCATCACAAAAGGCAAGTGTCGGTTGGAAGAGGTAACCAACCCATCAATCGAATATGTGTGTTTCTGTATAAATTATATTGCTCCCTTTCCAGTCAGTACATGCTCTTCATGTACTTTCGCATGTTACTTTTAAAATCCCTCAAAGATGCTCTTTAAAGTATTACATAATGGATACAAATATAAAGGGCCTTGTTAAGATGAAAGTAATTTGTGGTTCCCATGTGAATAACTGAGTAGACAATTCAAACCTGAACTGATAATTCCATTCTAGAAATTGTTTTTGTAGGTATTATGGTAAGTATACTTCAAAAGGTCTTCAGAAAGTAATTGCTGAAGCATGTGGGGAACGATATGGATGTTCACTAACCTTTAAGTGACAACAAACCCAGACCATGTCTATATTATTCATCATTATCTCTAACACAGCATCAGGTACTTTGTGGATATCCAATAAATAGTTGTGGAGGGATAATGGCCTTACATGCTCCCAATTAAAGCTGGATTTGTCTTTTGTGTTCTGTATATGGTGCCTCTCTAGGACCACAAAGTGCATAACTCTTGTGATGTTACCTAGATCTTTTTTATTTTTATTTTTTATTTTTTATTTTTTTTTTAATCAACAGGGTGGTGAGGGGAGGACAGTAAAGGGTATGGTGATAGCACGCTCAGTGGTTGGACTGCCTGCAGTCACATCCTTATGCCACCACTCTCTGTGTGATCTTGGCCAGAATGCATGTGAAAAGCTTGATAGAGTACATCACACATAGTAATATTGCTTCTTAATATAATTATTGCTGTTACTGTAGTAGTAATAGCAGTAGTAGTTGCTGTTAAAGTACTTTTATTGTTATCTAACTGAACACTTCTTCAAAGAGGACACCTGTAAAGACTTATATCAGGGGATTCCCTGGGTGGCTCAATGGTTTAGTGCCTACCTTTGGCCCAAGGCGTGATCCTGGAGTCTGGGGATCAAATCCCACATCAGGCTCCCTACATGGAGCCTGCTTCTCCCTCTGACTTTGCCTCTTTCTCTCTCTCTCTCTGTCATGAATAAATAAATAAAATATTAAAAAAAAAAGACATATCATTCCTTTTGGGTAAAATCAATGGTGAATTAATGGTGAATTACTTATTTTTCACTTGAACAGAATCTTCAAAGCTGACATCATGGCCCTTTCTGGCTATGATCCTTACCCTCAACTCCAAACACTGGATACTTCCTTAGATTTGGATATCCCTCTAATGTTATGGAGGAAGCAAGACTAGATGCTTTAGTCATTTTTCATACCTTCACTGTACCTCAGTGATGTTTGCTTGCCTTCTAAGGTGACATTAAGTTCAGCAGGTTTGGAATGAGATGGCCCTACTTTTTACAATATTTTACCGTTATTCCCTCAGGTTATTCAGAGCTTACAGGCAGTATTCGAAGGACATGGCTTGGTGTCTGGGAGCCAGTGGAGCTTTAGAGTGAGGCTGTTGGTGGTCACTAGTACCAAGCTTTCTGGGGAGAGGAAGGGTGTTAACCAGGTGTCCTGGCCAGCCTCCAAGTTTGGCTCAGTGAATTTTACCTCCTGAAATTCCCTCCTGTCCTTTCAATTGGATATGGTATTCTTCTTGGCTTCCTGTCCCTAACTGAGGTCCATGGGATTGTGGTGCGGCTGGAGAACAGCTGCTGCATTCCACCACTGAGGTGCTGTGCATGGCTTACAGTGGTGGATGAAGCAAGAGGCTTATGCACAGCTTGGGCAAGGTATCGGCTTGCAAAATATTTGGGGACCCTCTGGGATAAAGGACTCTAGGCACAGCAGAGATGCTGTGGTGGTGACGTGCATTGATTCATTGCTATCTCCAGGAATGTCGTGAGCCTTAGCAGTGTGGATCAGAGCCCATGTGGTTACTTGTTCTGCCAGCCTGAGAGCTGGTGTGAGAGGAATGGCTACATGGTGTTCACAGCAGGATGGGGTGATTGACAGGAGTGAGAAGCCCCAGGGGTGAATTTCAGCTGCTAGGTCTGGCCAGATGGGAGAGGCCTCCCATGTGTGCTGGGATAGGGATAGGGGCTTCTAGGATATCTAGCCCATTGAATTACCTTGCATTTCAGAATTTATATATTTTGGTGGAATGCTAATGGCCCATAACCGGGAGACCGGGAGAAATGTGATAAACACAGTAATAACAACAATGAAATCCTACACACTGACAGTGAAATCAAAACACTTGCCTGGTGTGAGCCTCCCATGACTGCATATAGGGAAGGATAAAGAGAAAAGCAAAATATTTGAAATATCTAATTTTATGACAACTTATCAAAAATATACCTGAATAATCAGTTTCAAGCCATGGGAATAATATAAAGAGCTTATACTGTACCTTCTAGGAAATCTCAGAACTTGAAATTGTGCAGAGAAGCTCCCTTCCCCCACTGTTTCACACATTTCTGAGCCTTGCCTAGGATTTCAAGATTAATGCCCCAGTGGTTGTGGAAGAAATGATCCAGTGATTACTTATCATTCATATGACCATGGAGACTGGGTTTGGGAAACTGGACCTAATTTGTTCAAATGAAGTCAGGCAACAACTTGAACTTGAACCACAAATGTGTGAAAAGTCCTGGAATTATGTATATTCTCTCTTCTCTTTCAGCATCCTTTTATCTTCCCCCACAGACTTCCAGCTTTCTTTGTTTTCTGTTTGCTCCAACTTTTTTTTCCAAAATTTTACTTAAATTCAAATTAGTTCACTTGTAGTATAGTGTTAGTTTCAGAGTAGAATTTGTGATTCATAAGTTACATTTAACACCCAGAGCTGGGATGCCTGGGTGGCTCAGTGGTTGACCATCTGCCTTCTGCTCCGGGTGTGATCCCGGGTCCGGGGATCAGTCCCACATCAGGCTCCCGGCAGGGAGCCTGCTTCTCTCTCTCCCTGTGTCTCTGCCTCTCTCTCTTTCATGAATAAATAAATAAATCTTTAAAAAAAAAAACTACTCAGTGCTCATTACATCACGTGCCCTCCTTAATGCCCATCACCCAGTGGTAATGCCCATCCCCTCACCCACCTCGCCTCCAGGGACCCTCAGTTTGCTACTTCTATGCACTATTTTCACCCCAATCCCTTTGCAGAGGAAACAGAAAACAGTAATTAAGGTACATAGTGAAGTAGAAAAGGCTTGGAATGTTGCCCCTAAATCAATTCTATAGAAATCACAGAAACTATAAGGAAGATGGATTTTAGGAACTAATTTAAGAACTGTTAGAAATCCCTGAGGGGTCTGCCCTGGAGGCAGAAGCCTTGGGAGGAGGGGCCAAAACATAGCACTGGGGAACAGGTGAAATCTATTCTTTCCTGTACCCTGTGTTATTTGAAGAGAATGCCTGCCCTACTTCTTCTGAATCAGTTAATCCTGAGTCAACAAGAACACTGAGGTGAGTTCCCAAAGCCCTATTGGTGAGAGAGGCTGCTGAGGGTAGATATTTACTCCTTACCCCCTTCTTCTCTAAACCATCAGGACTTACCATTAACAGTCAAGTGACTAGTGTTTCCCAGCTTTGCTTCCTGTGTCCACTCCCATAAGCCCAGTCACTTGCCTCTTCCCTAGAATTACTGGTTTCCTATTTTTTCAGTTTTGCTACTTCCATACTCTCAACCAACCACTGAAGGCCTTTGTGACAGCTCAAGAGTCCATGAAAGTTATACCCCAGTTTCTGCCTCCTTTCTACAAACTAAACCACCAAGTGTACAGTTTGCAGTTTTCCATGGCAGGGAATTTCTCTTCACTATTATTTTTTCTTCTTCACTATTATTTTTAAGAGACTCTTCAAGAGCAGCTGTAGTGTGATAGTAACACATTTTTGTTATTTTGCCAACTCACCTGTGAGCAGAGATTTTTCTCCCCTTTTTAAATTGGTTATAGAGATCTGCATCACCTCTGCCATGAGGCCACAGTTGAGAGAACCCCTGGGTTCTCAAGAGCGTTGAACCATTTATTCATGCAATTTACCTGCATTGCCTTCACCCTCTTGAGCCCAATGCTAAGTTCTAGTTCCATCATTCAATGGATTGCCAATGTTCTCTCATGCTGCTTAACTTGATGGATCGGAAGATACTTAGGTCATAGTAAAAAGTTATGGTCACATAGTCACTTGCTATCCCATGGTCAGGCTCTACTAGGGCCTAGAGTGGTTTATTGAATGGTGAATAATATGTTGTAGAGACATGATTTGTTTTAGAATTCTGGGAGTCTTCCCTGAA
Source organism: Vulpes vulpes (assembly GCF_048418805.1). Classification (NCBI taxonomy): domain Eukaryota; kingdom Metazoa; phylum Chordata; class Mammalia; order Carnivora; family Canidae; genus Vulpes; species Vulpes vulpes. The sequence goes on along the minus strand of NC_132787.1, from coordinate 56,211,738 downwards.
AATGTGTGAATTGCTGGAGGGTCCATACAGCATCCTTATCCAACATCCTACCAAATACCTCTCTAGGTATTATCTCTGCTGGGTATAAGACTCAAGCTGCAAGAGGACCTGTTATGAAGCCTTTCCTTGCTCTGGGCCATACTCAACACTAACATCTTTTGAGTTACTTGAGAAATGAATTAAAACATTATTCCCAAGTGCATTTATATATATATATATATTGCTTTCCAATTTGAAAGACAACTACCACTGCATCTCTTTCTTAGTGGTGGAGGGTTCAAGATGCAATAATATGTACTTTGCCCTAGAGAGGATATCTCAGCATGCCCCTATCATTGCAAACATGAAAACTTCACTAATGCTGAAGGTTCCTGAATTTTCATGACATTATCTCCTACTCGCTGGCTTACATGTCTAATGAGATCATCTATCCTACATCCAATGTTTACCCTCATGGTGATTAAAGAAAAGCAAACAAAATGAAGATTTCCTCACCTATAATATTGGCAAAATTTACAAAATTATTTAATGATTTACATTTCCTGAGTTTTCCAGGCTTTGGGGAATTGTCATTCATAAGTATTAATAGTGAGAATATAACTTGGTACATTTCTGTAGGCAGTATGGCAATACCTGTATTTGATGTTCATAATGTATATACATATTTATATGCATATATACACATATATAATTTAGAAATATAATTTGTGTATATTTACACACATAAAACATAAATATAAAATCTGCATAACTTTTGATTAAATGATCTCATTTCTTTGACTTTATCCTAGAGAAATGTAAGGGCAAAGAAATGCATACAAAAATACTTCCACTGTAGCACGATATATATGAGAAATTTTAGAAGGGGGACGAATTGAATGCCTATGAATTAGGACATACAAATAAATTACAATACATATGTGATTTCATACAATGAAATATTATGCCATCACATTATGTTATAGCCATTTTGACAGGCTATAGAGAAAAATAAACATTTTATAAAAAGCCTAGTTCCTCAGGAAGTCATCCCGTACTCCTTAGGTTAAGTAAAATTCCTTGAAATATGCTTACCTCCCTGGACTTTCCATATTAAACACAACTTCTTTTGAAATTCTTGTCGAATATCTATCTTTACACCTAGACCATAAGGTCAGGACAGAGGTTGCTTATACCTGCATCTTAGTTCTTGGAACTATGCATATTAGATTCAATTAAATAAATGTAACTTTATTTTTTTTTAAGATTTTGTTAATTTATTCATGAGAGACACAGAGAGAAAGAGAAGCAGAGACACAGGCAGAGAGAGAAGCAGGCTCTATGCAGGGAGCCTGATGTGGGACTTGATCCGAGGACTCCAGGATCACACCTTGGGTCGAAGGCAGGCGCTAAACCGCTGAGCCACCCAGGGATCCCAATAAATGTAACTTTAATAGCATATTCCCATTTATATAAACCTTGTGTGAACAGTTGTATATATGCATAGCAAGATTCCTGGAGGAATATTCACTGAAATATAAGCAACGTTACTTCTGGCGGTAGCAGTAACTGCTATTTTCTTCTTTGTACTCTTCTGTGCTATATTAGTCTTTAAAATTAGTATCAACCATTTTCCACAAAATGATTAAAATCACCTCATTGTCTCTTACATAATTCTCAGTCAGTATTTTTGCTGTTATAGATGATAGTGCTTTTCTCATAATGATACATGTTTTGTATGATCCATGTGCTTGAAAGGAGAACTGGAAATATTTATCTTCTGGCAATAACTATCACAGTAGCACAGCCTTTTAGACACTCAAGCTAATTTTATTTATTTATTTATTTTTTTAATTTTTATTTATTTATGATAGTCACAGAGAGAGAGAGAGAGGCAGAGACACAGGCAGAGGAAGAAGCAGGCTCCATGCACCGGGAGCCTGATGTGGGATTCGATCCCGGGTCTCCAGGATCGCGCCCTGGGCCAAAGGCAGGCGCCAAACCGCTGCGCCACCCAGGGATCCCTCAAGCTAATTTTAATTCAAAACCTTATTTCTAGGTTATGTTAACTATACATTAATTAAAGTAATTTTCTAAATGCGTACTTTATGGCTCAGGGTTATGCCATCTACTAAGAATATACAACTGCACAGTCTTTAACAATGCCTGCTTTATCACATGTGATTAAAAAAAAAACTGCACACACCTTTTCAAAGCAGTTTGACAACACTACATTATAAACACAGAGCTATAAAAGAACCCTAAAAGCCTTTCTTTAAAGAAAAACTAACAAGTGAATGGATCAAAGTGTACAGCAGAGGTCTGAGTCGGGATTACACATATTGAATGTAGAGAGCAAAAAAATGCCGAGTACCAAAAGGTCCATTTCTGGCAGATGTGTGTAATGGAGCAATAGCTGTGCCATCCTTTGTAGTGGTCCCAACATTTTCACTTGAGCTGAGAACCAGCCTGTATATCCACTATACATCTGGTGAACCAAATGGGGAGGATGGAGAACCATGTCCTCATCGTACCTTTGAGCTGAAAGACCATTGGACATTTTCTTCTGGCTCGAGATCATACCCATATCCCAGACCTGAGTGTACTCTGTCATGATCATTGCCTCAGGCTGGCCATTACAATATTAGAGCAGCTACATTTTTCAGGCTCTAAAAATTCTGCTGTCCAATGTAACCTTCTGCTAGGATAATGAATAAATCCCTGCGTGTGGCTGGGAGGCCACTTTCCAAAATGCTGGTACACTTTTTCTATTAGAAGTGTGGTGAGTAGGAGGCTTTTGGGTAGCATTATCTGTGGTAAGAATGTTATGGTTTTGTCAAGGATGTAATGAGATATGTTGAGTCAATTTACAGTTTATTCATGTACTTGATTACATGGCCAATTCTACCCAGTATTTTTGTACCCTGTGAGAGACTGTGGTGGAAGCCGTGTGGCACAGAAGTGGGGATTACTCCCCAGTTTTTGGCCCCAGTTCACACTGTGGGTAATGTTGCTCCTTTTGTCACCATCAGAAGCCTTTCTTCTAAATTCACAAATGGTTACATAGCTTCACGACTTGATGAGTATGAACAACTGTCATATCCTAAGGACAGAATGTTCTCTTTCAAACCACATGAGAATGAACTGCTGATGGCTGTTTGGGGATTTTTAATGGTGATAGTAAGCCTTGAAATTACTATTCTGGACCACTATCACCCACCATCTCTTTTGCCAAGTTGACTAAAGGTCGCCTAATTTTTCTTCATTAAAACATGAAGTGTTCCTGAAAAATGTGAAATCTTTGCTAAATGAAAACCAGTTAAAAAGCTGAAGCCAAAAATTGTTGGCAACCTTCATGCTGAATTATGCAGTCTGCACATTGCAGGCAGCCTGTGGATTCTGAGGCTGTCACAAATAACGGGGGAATGTGACTCTTTCTCCCAACAGGAAGGGCCTCTGCCCAGTGGTCTGGGCCTTGGGCCATGGCTGAACCTTACTGGTGCTCCCAAGGAAAGCTTTCTGTTTCATCCACAGATGGAACTGTTATGATGTCAAGAATACATATTTACTTAGTTAGCTTTTCTAAGCATGAGACAGCCTTGCTCTTTATAGGTCTATGAACTATATCTTTACTCTTCCTGAAAAGTAAGATTCACGGTGGTGAAAGCTCCTCCTTGTTCCGCTAGCACTCCTGGGTACTCAGTGTGTATGTGCTGTCATGGCTTCCCAGCCGAGTCTCCCTGAAGTACCCACACTCTGTTCTCTTCCATTGTTTCTTCCATTTCCAGATGCCCAGGTCTTGGGGTAATTGACCTGCCCTGCTGAGATGCATTAGATCTTCATTATGCATAAGGCATTCATCCAAGCTGGTAGCTCAAAGTAGATAATGATTTACTGACATGATACATTTGTAATATAACAAAATTCTTTACTATCTTAATTCAAAAAAACAATGATCAGTGGGAATTCAGGGACTAAGAATATAGTGATGTCTAGGTTTGGGATTGTGGAGAAGGTTCAAGGAACTTTTTCAATAAAGTCTCAAAGGTGGCTGCTTTTCTCACCTAACTTTTAGGTTGGCATTGTATAGAGGTGAAGGTGATTAAATAGAATTCTGCTGTTGTTCTCAGGCACAGTTTTCCCTATCATGAGCATGCTTACTGAAAAGGGATGCTTTGCTTTATCTAGTTGCTTCATGTATCATACTATACACTGTCTCAGAGTAGTTATTTGGATTGTACCTCAGATCTTTCCCTACACTGACTACTGTGAAAGAGATATTTGAATTTTACACAGTTTAAGGAGGGAAATACACATTTCCTATATTGTGTTTACTGTGTGTCTATCTACAAACTTGCCCTTGGTCTGTATAATGCCCAACCAAATGAACCAGGCTCAGAAATGTCTTGTTTTGATGTTTTCTAATAGAGTTATTGAGATACAGAACAGTCTCTATTGCACCTGGGAGATGATTCCATTACTTTTTTTTTTTTGCTTGCTTTAAAGTGATTTGAGATATATAGCTTAATTTTGAGACCAATCTAATATGAGAACCCAAGTTAACATGCAGCAATGTAAAAAAACAAAGCCAAAACTTCCAAATTCACTGGATACAAAACCTCCCAAATTCATTGAATGCAAAATTTCAGGTTGCAAAGTTTTATATCTAATGACTTCAGCAATGTAAAAAATGATATACATAGATTAAAAATTCCTAAATTAGAGCAATGGTTATCATTGGGATAGTGAGATTAGAGGTGATTTAGAACTTCTTTATATTAATCCTATTTCCATATGGTCCAGAACAGGTTGATATTAAGGAAGAAAATAAATATTGCTCTAAAATAAAAAGTATGATTCTGGAGTGACAAGGGCTTTATTCCAGTCTTGGCTTCATAAAAATGGATTTCAAGGGGCACCTGTGTGTCTCAGTTCATTAAATGTCTGCCTTCAGTCAGGTCATGATCTGAGGGTTCTGGGATCAAGCCTACATTGGGATTCCTGCTCAGTGGTGAATCTGCTTCTCCCTCTCCCTCTGCCCTTCCTTCTGGCTCGTGCTCTTTCTCTCTTGCTCTCAAATAAATAAATAAATAAAATCTTTTAAAAAATGGATTTCAAATGTAAAATGGTTTGATTCCAATGAGACCATTCTGAGAGTCAAATGAGAAATGATTTCAAACACTGTAAAAAATATAAAGGCAGTAAAGGGACCTCTCAAACATCCCCAAAATCACATGGCAGAAAAGACAGCAGTGACTTCTGTGCTTACTTATGTATCTGCCCCTGGATCAGGTGGGTCTTAAAGCAAAGCAGGAGTGGAATTGCTAGAACTAAACTGTAAGGTCGGGGCAGGATATGCAAAGTTTACATGCTGCTGAATTTCCTGAGCTTACTTATTCTTTCCCTACCTTTAACAGAGTTGGTCTCAAAGAAGGGGGCCAGACTGAGACTGCAAAAATGAGTTCTCAGCAATACGACTGGAGAATTGTGGGGAAAAGGATCACTAAAGAATTTTTTAAAAAATTAGTTTTTTAAAGGTTTATTTATTTTAGAGAGAGAGAGAATGAGAGAGAGAACTTTGGGGGTGAAGGGCAGAGGGAGAGCAAGTGTTAAGCAGACTCCCTGCTGAGCACAGAGCCCAAGGGAGAGCTTAATCTCACAACCCTGAAATTTTGACCTGACCTGAAACTGAGATTTGGACACTTAACCAACTACGCCACCCAGGTGTCCCAAATTTTTGTTTTAAATAATGAAATCTTGGGGACAGATTCCATAAAAGTTTTTTAGCTTTGGAGGACTCTTATAATCAGTTTCAATAGCCATGTTTTAAGATATGGACGTGCCTTTAGTTTGCGTGATAATGAGCCATGCTATGACAAATGTACCTTGGCAGTCCTCTTAGACAGTGGAATCCCAGTGGCAAGTACCAGCGGGAACAGCAGGTGTACAAATGATCCAGGGATCAAGCAAAGCAAGGGATTCATCTGGCAGTTTTTTATCATGCAGGAAAAAAAATTACTGATGAGAGAGGAGTGTGAAATATGAGGGTCAAGAAAAGGAAAACAAGCTGTAGGGCTATGATTCATGAAGGAGGATTGCCTAAAAGTTCAGCTTGACAAGCAACGCAGTCTTTACTGGATACAGTGAGGAAAGTAAAACAGCCCCTCATTGGTTCAGCCCACACCCCGATATGCTTAGAGATGCCATTAACAACGGCAATACCAAACTCAGTGTATTGAGCATTTTTACTTTCATCTCCCTCCTTTCCATGGGAGCATGCTTCCTCAGACACATCTGCACATGAAGAACTAGGGACTGTTCAAACTGTTGCAAAGTAAAGGAGGTTTTCTGGTAAAGCTTCAACGTGGCTTCAAAAGCCACAGAGCTTCAAAGCCAAGAGGCTAAGAACTATAGTAGAATAAGGCTTGATGGAAAATCTAATCAGAACTAAGGCAAACTGGTCTCTCAATTTATCATGGCATCCATATTTCTTCTAAGCCCAATACTTCCTATACTTTGATCTCTCATTATACTAACATGCTTCTATGGCTCATTCATTGCTTCTGGGTCCTCAAATTTTGGCTTACACATGGCTTCACCTTGTCAGAGCCACCTGGGATATGGGTAGGACAGATTATTTAGAAGGATTGTGACCAGGACAGTCAATAGCTATTGTACTATGTTCATCAAAAATTATAATCTGCAGTGGGGAAACACAGTCAGGAAAGGATAAACCAATAAGGACAAAGACTATGCCATCTTATTCATCATGGTATCCACAGTGACTAAAATAGTATCCAGTACATAGCAGCTAAGTGATTAAATGAAGATTTTCAGAAAGCATTTAGTACCATCCTTGTAATCAGTGTACTGTGCTTGGTAATAGACATAATGGATAAAAGATAATTTTAAGAATTTGAGTCTCTGCCTTTAAATTCTAATCTAATCGAAAAAATAAGTCATTAAGATGAAATTACACAGGTATCATGGATTTATCATAATGGTCCCACGGGAGGTAAATCATACTTAATGGAACAACTGAGGAGAGTTTATTAAGGGATTGTTTATAAAAAGTTAAGGGACACAAACAAGGGTTGATATATCATTGGACAGTTAGGAAGAGACCAGAGGTGTTATCATCCATAGATCTGAACATACTAAGGGAGGAAGAAGTTACTAGAATAGTAAGAGGGAGCTTTGACTATATAAGCGGGCTGCTGGACAGGAGCTGTGGCCTTTAGTAGAGGTAGCTGGGAAGCTGGGAGAATAAAAATCTCAACTTACTTACTTCCAACCTTTTATTTCTTACTTGTGCATCCCAATGACAACCTAAAGAAAAAAAGGCAGTGGAGCCCAAGGCAGTATATAAAGTTGACTCTTCTGGGGCGTAGCATAGGGCAGAGAAAGATGAAGAAAAATTGAAAATATCTGGCAAAGTGGGGGATATTATTCTTTTGGTGTTCTGAGACTCAGTTTCCAACTTGGAGGGTCCCCTCCACACCAGCAAGCAATTCCCAGATACCAGCAGGATGTCTTCCAACTCAGGATGCCAATCATAAACCCTGTGCTGCTGACTGACCTGCTAAAGATTGGAGGTTCCCCTGTCACCTCATTAACACAACAAAAGACACCATTATCACTCTCTAAATTTAGGAAATTCCAAGGGTTTTGGCAGCTGTATGCCAGGAACTGTGGATTAAGACCAAATATATATGAGAAATATATTTTGGTAATCTAAATGACCAAATGTGTATTTCTTATAAATCATAATATCACTGTTATTAATGTAATTTTTATCTTTTCCATATTATTGCACATGATTAATTCCTTTTCCAGCCAGAAACAGTTGTTAAAGCAGAGAAGCAAAAAGAAATAGACCATCTTTCCTCTGCCAATCTCAAAGCTGACCCTTGTCTTGCCTATGGGAGTGAAGAATCTTGAAAATCAGTCTTTGAGAACAAAGAGATTCTTAATTCCAAAGGTTATCTGTATAGTTTGGAAAAATCTTAGCAGTTGAAATGCTGACTTTTGCCATTATCAATACTATAGAGAAGAAAGGAAATTTTTTTCCAATAAAGCCTGGCAGGAGAAGGTAGAGGGAGAAGCAAGAGTCAGAGAGAGTCCTCCTTTGTTTACCTGCTCCTGCTTAGCTAAACCTTAAGGGAGGACATTGTGAGGAAAACATCCAAATAAATTTATGAAGAAGTTTCAGAGGTTGGCAGGGGGAGGTGAGCTTAGAATTATACTTCTCAGAGCACAGGCAGAGCATAATTTGTAAATTCTGTGGCAAAGAGCTGCATTTAGTGTAATAATACAGAGAAAACAGGTGGGGCCTAGATAGTGGCTCAAAAACATGAGATACAGGTGTCCAGGTATGTGAGCCAGAGGATAGCTTGAGAGTGTCCTGCACAATTAAGCAGTGTATAGAGAACTCAACTGCAAGTTTTAGGCCTCTCATGGTACCCAAAAATCAAAAGAGGCTGAGGGTGGAATGATGGAGTGGGCCACCATGACAGGAACCTTATTACTCAAGGCTGTAGTAGGAACTGTGGGGCTCAGCATCATGCTCTACAAGAGTTAGTCAACCAGTTGAACCTCAGAAAATACCAGTATAAGAGGCCGAAGGTCAAGACAATGTTAACCAACTAACACCAGAGACTAGAGCTTATATGAAGATATGAGACCATCCCATCTCTGTGAAAACACATAAGCCTTTGTGTGTGCGTGTGTGTGTGTGTGTGTGTGTGCACGCGCATGTATGTGTGATGATTAGCAAAGGTGGGGTCAGAGGAGAGGAAGGAAAATACCATTTACTCCCTGAACAACCTGAGTTACCCAGGAAAATTTTTTGTTTTGTTTTTAAAGAAGAGTCTAAATTTCCTAATTTCTTTTTGTTGGCAAGTTTATTTATTTATTTATTTTTAAGATTTTATTTATTTATTCATAGAGACAGAGAGAGAGGGAGAGAGGCAGAGGGAGAAGCAGGCTCCATCCAGGGAGCCCGATGCAGGACTCGATCTCGGGTCTCCAGGATCACACCCCAGGCTGCAGGCGGCGCCAAACCGCTGCGCCACCGGGGCTGCCCTGTTGGCAAGTTTAGAGCTCTACCTATACCACTACTTCCCTTCCCTGGAGAAGGAGAGATAAACTGATAAATATTTAGAAGGTAAAAATAATTGATTAGATTGGGATGATGGAGAGAACGCAGGTAAGATTTCCAACTAGCTTCATCTTTGGCTGAATGATGCAATCACCTTAAAGGAGGATATTAGGTAGAAAGATAATGAGTTCAAACATACATTGAGATTGACTGCCTTTGGAACATCTGGACATCCAGATGGATACAGGCAATCAACTATAAGAAATTAAGGTTTAAAACAGAGGTCTAGGCTATGACTATAGACATGATAGCAGTTAAATAACTATAATAGATAGCTGATATCAAAGAGTACTTATTTTGGGGCAAATGTCATGCTAAGCACTTTGCAAATATAGTCCTATTGATCCTCACTAAAAAAGTAGTTACATCAAGATTCAGAAATTCAACCTCCTACATAAAGTCAGCAGCTAGTAAATAATATAACTAACGTTTAAACTCTATTTTTGTTCCAAACTCATATTTTATGCATCACTCCCAGCCTGAGGAACCCTAAGAGCAGATAAGGGGACCAATGAGCCAAGGGTAGATACCTGTGAAGCACAAGCATTTAAGGTATGGGATGAGAAAAAAGAGGCAACAAGTGAGCCAGAGAAATACAAGCCAAAAAGCCAAAGAAAAACCAGAAAAGTGTGGGATTATAACACCAAGATAATGGACTGTTTCAAACTGGAAGTCAGATCAAGGTTGTCAAATTCCACAAAGAAATAAGGCAGGCCCAGCAGCAATCCACTGTATGACAGAGATGATACATCCTAGACAGCACAATTATGACTAGAGGCACAGCAATCGGCTGTTTTTCTTTAAAGTAGTCATATACCTTCCAGAATAAAATAATTTGAACACCTTAAAAAATTCATTTTGAGGGATGCCTCGGTGGTACCTTCCAGAATAAAATAATTTGAACACCTTAAAAAATTCATTTTGAGGGATGCCTCGGTGGTACAGCATCTGACTCTTCATTTTGCTCAGGTCATGATCTCAGGGTCCTGAATCAAGCCCTGAACTGGTCTCTGCACTCTGCTTGAGTCTGCTTGAGGATTCTTTCTCTCCCTCTCCCTTTGCCCCTTCCCCTGTCATGAACATGCCTCTTTCTCTCTCTCTAAAGTAAATAAATCTTTTTTAAAAAATCATTTTGAGCACAGATTTTAAAGTGGTTTCATGATTATATGGAAACTTGTGAAGAGACATTTTAAAGTACAAATAGACAGCATTCATTAGCTTACCCTCCCTCAAAGATCTCCACTATCCTTTTTACTTGATTCACCAAACGAAAAACTTTTTTTTCTCTCCATTTCCTTCACATTCTCTCTCCATAGTCAGCGCCAAATTCCCCATTGACTCTTTTAAAACAGATTTGCGGTAGAGAGGAGAAGAGGGGGAAAGGAAGAAGGAAAGAACTTTGCTTCTACATTCCATTCATCTGAAGAGCTTCTGCTTGGATCTTTTTTCAGCTTAAAAAAATCCAGTTACATCTGTGCTCAAAAAATAAAGAAAATATTCTGGACATGGAGAGTGGGAGAAGCCCATTACAGATGCAGAGATGAAGCAAAGTATAAAGTTGAGCAAATTTTATTGAGTCTTACCACTTTAGAATTTGGTGTCTAAATGAACCAAATATTTTCTTCCACCTTCCTGCCCACTCCCTTAAAGTCTCAATGAAGGAAAAAGTTGTGGGGAAAAAAATCCCAGACCTATGCATTATAATCATTTAGTACTCTATTTTGATTTTTATAATTTTTGTTTCCAAAGTAATATTGGTTTACTAGCATAGTAGAAATGAAGCATTTCTTCTTTAACCTCTTAATTTTAATTCTTTTAATTTTTAAAAATCTTTTCATTGTTCTAAAACATACATATAGAAAATGGCACTGCAACATATATACAGACTCATATAGAAATAGATACAGCTCAAAGAATTTTCACAAAATGAACATACCTAGAAAGTTCTCTCATGCCTGCGTTAGTCACTGTCCTCGTCCTCCAAGAATAACCACTATCTTAATTTCTAATGACATAGGTTGTCTATTTTAATATTTTATATAAATGAATTCATGCTGTATGAATTGTTTTCTCTTTGGTTTCTTTGACTCAACATCATTTTGTGATCTTTGCCCATATTATTACATACAGTGAATAGTTTATTTTCATTTGCTGAATGTCAGGATAATGATTGTATATAATAATTGATTATACTACATTTATTTCCAAAATTCAGTTTTTACATTCTTGCATATGTCTTTTGGTGCATATATGGATACATTGTTGGGTATATACCTGGCAATGTAATTTTTATGTAATTAGGTATATGTATCAATTCTAATAGATAATGAATACCAGATTTCCTAAGTGTTTGTGTCAATTTACATTCTTACCATTAATAAAAGGGATTTGCAGTATTTCACATCTGAAAACTATAGTAATTTGGTGAAAATAGGAGAGGAGAGGACAGTTTGGGACAAAACAGGTATTGAAATAAGTAATGGTTTAATGTTTTTTAATTTCATGAGAACTATAAAACCACAAATCTAATAATCCCTAAACAGCAAAAATGCAAGGAAAACGACACCTAGGTAAATCAAATCAAATTGCTAAAGACCAACAGGAAAATTTTAAAACCATTTCCCTAACTCACCCTCCTCCCCTCAAAAAAGACACTTTAGACATAGGAGAACGATAATAAGAATGACTGTTAAATTTTTTTTTTGACTATTAAATTCTTAAAAGAAACACTAACAGCCAAAAGCAATGAGAAGATAAATTTAAAGTGGTTAAAACCCAGAAATTCATATCTATGTGAAAATACTCATTTTTGAATGAAGGTAGAACAAAGATATATTCAGACAAACAAATGCTAATAGAATTTGTGGCCAGTAGGCCTACACTACAATAAATATTACAGAAAGTTCTTTTTTCTTCTTCTTCTTTTTTTAAAAGATTTTATTTATTTATTCACAAGAGGCATAGAGAGAAGGCAGAGACATAGGCAGAGGGAGAAGCGGGCTCCCTGCAGGGGGCCTGATGCGGGACTGGATCCCAGATCTCTGGGATCACACCCTAGGCGAAAGGCAGATGCTCAACCACTGAGCCACCCACGTGTCCCTACAGAAAGTTCATTGATGAGAAGAGAATGATGTTGAATGACAACTCAAATCTACGTGGTAACATGAAGATTTCCCAAATGGTGAACACGTAGGTAAGTCTAAATAAGATTATGTTTCTCATTACTGAACTGCTTTAAAATGTAACTGACTGATTACAGCAAAAATAATAATATATTCTGAAGTTTAAATATGTTAAATGCATGACAGCAGTTGTACAAAGATGGGAAAGGAGCAAGATACATACGATTGTAGATTCCCACGTTTTAATGTGAAATGAAATAACATTAATTCAAAATAGACTATTAGATAAAGATGTATACAGTGAATCTTGTATCAAACATTAAAAATAAAGAAGCATAAATAAAAAGCCAATATAAAAAAATTAAAAAATTTAAAAGCCAATATAAGATACAAAATGGCATAATAACAATTGCTCAATAAATGAAAAAAGGAAAATAGAGAAAAGGAATAAAGAAATGATAAGACAAATAAAAACAGTTAGTAAAACTAGTAGAACTAACTGAACAATATAAATTATTACATGAAATGTGTGTGAACTAAACAGTCCAATAAAAGGGCAGAGATGTTAAATTGAATAAACAAGCAAGACTCACCTGTATGCTATTTATAAAAGCTGCATTAAATTAAAAAAACACATAATTTAAAAAGATTAGAAAATGTACACTATGAAAATTCTAATTATCAGCTGGAGTAGCTATAATAATATGAGACAAAGTAGAAGTAAGGCAAAGGAGAATTATCAGAAAGAGAAAATTTTCATAATGACAAGACTCCATTCATCAAAAATATGTAATAAACCTAAATGTATAAACAGCTGATTATAGAGCTTTGAAATATATATGGCAAAAGCAGACAGAACCAAAGGTAAGAATACAAAAATCCACAATTAGAGTTAGTGACTTTAGTTCTGCTTTCTAAGTAATTGATAGACAAAAAGACAAAATTCAATAAAGATATAGAAGATTTAAACATTACTACCATTTAATATTTACAAAACATTAAAAAATGTGGAGAACACATTCTTTTAAAGTGCTAGTAAATGTGAACTAAAGCTAGATCATAGGCTAGGTCAAATCTCAGTAAATTCAAAACAATTGAAGATATGTACAATATGTTTTCTGAGAAAATTGTCTGAAATTACAAATCAACAACAAATAATTTCTAGAAAATGGCCAAACATTAAGCAACACATTTTTAGATAACTCATGAGCTAAAATAAAAACTAACAAGGAAAATTAGAAAATATTTGAATCCAGAGGTGCCTAGGTGGCTCAATCGGTCAGGAGGTTAAGCATCTACCTTCAGGTTAGGTCATGATCTCAAGGTCCTAAGATGGAGCCCCACATCATGCTCACTGCTCCACTAGGAGTCTACTTCTTCTCCCTCTGACTCTCCTCCTGCTCATGCTCTCTCTCTCTCTTTTCTCAAATAAATAAATACAATCTTAAGAAAAAAGGAAATATTTGAATCTGAAGGATTTTAAAATAGAGCATATTAAAACTCGTGTAATGTAATTAAAGTAATGCTTAGGAGGAAATTTTATAACTTTAAATACTTGTACAAAGAAAAGAGAAAATATTTTTAAATAAATAGTTTAAATTTATAAAGAAGAAAAAAAGCAGATTAAATTCAGAGAACATGGAAGGAAATAAAAAAAGATAATAGTAGACATTCATGGCATAAAAGAATGGGCAAACAATAGAGAAAATGAATTTAAGAACCCATATCTTTGTAAGGGCAATAAAATTGATAAAATATTACCTAGGCTGGTCACAGAAGGAGAGAGAAAAGACACAAATTACCAATATTAAAGGTGGCTGAAAAAGATAAGGAATATTATCAACATTTTTATGCAAATACAGTTGACAAGTTAAAGGGAGTTAAAGTCTTGTGAAAAATAAATGATTAATACTAAAAAAAACCCCAAAAAATCAATAGCCTTATAATTATTAAAAAATGAATTCACAATTAAACACCCAACACATACATGCACACACATGCTTAACTGGTGAATTCTGTCAACATTTATTTAAGAAATAACATAATCCTACTTTCATAAAGTAGGAGAGGAGGGGACACTTCTCAATTCATTATTCCCTCAGTGAAGTGAATTATTCATTTAATTTGGCATTACTCTCCTTCAAAAATAAAAAAATATTAAAGATTAATATGCTTCATTAACATACATTCAAAAACCTTCACAAAATATTAGAACAAAAACTCAGCAAAATACAAAAAAAGATAACATATCATGAATAAATGAAGCTATTCCAGAAATGCAAAGTTGTTTAACATTTGAAAATCAGTGTAATTTATCATATTATCAGAATAAAGGAGAAAAGCTATATGATCCTCCTACAAGATATGGAAAAAGCATTTGACAGAATTCCACTATTATGAATAATCTATAGCCAATTTCATATTAATGATGAAAGATTAAGCAGTTTTCCCTTAATACTAAGGAAAAGGCAAGGATGTGCTTTCTACTTCTTATTCAGAACTTTGCAAGAGGTCTTACTCAATTGCAATTAGATGAGGGAGAAAAAGGCAACCATAATGGAAAGAAAGAAGTAAAACAATATTTATAGATGAGATAATCAGATATACAGAAAATTCTAAGGTATCTATGAGAAAAGCTACTGCAGCTAATAAGTGAATTTAGCAAGGTCACAAGATGCAAGGTCAATAATTAACAGTCATTTTCTAGGGCACCTGGGTGGCTCAGTGGTTGAGCCTCTGCCTTTGGCTCAGGTCATGATCCCTGGATCTGGGATTAGTTCCTCACCAGGGAAATGCAAATTAAAACCAAAGTGAGATATTAGACCTACAATGCCTAAAATGAAAAAAGGCTGGCAATACCGAACTGGATATTGTATAGATAAAGAACTAGATAGATACACTGCCAAAGGCAATGGAACAATGGTACAATCAATTTGGAAAAAGATTGGGCAGTTTCTTATACAGCTAAGCATATACCTACCCTGCGACTCAGCAATTCCACTTCTAGGCATTTACCCAAATGAAATGAAAACACATGACCACAAAAAAGTCTTGCATGAGAAAGTCACAGCAGCTTTATTTGTAATAGCCAACTGGAAACTGCCCAAATGTCCCTCCAGGGAAGAATGGATAAGCAAACTGTGATATATTTGTTCAATGGAACACTCAGCAATAAATAACGAAGAACTGGTAATACAACACAATGGCTTAATCTCAAAACTACTACATTGAAGAAGCAAAGAGTACATAGTGAGTAATTCCACCTATATGAAACTAGAATATGAAGCTAATACATGGTGAAAGAACTCAGAACAGTGGTTAACTCGGGAAAGGCCGAGTTAACAGTGAGAAAGAAAGGAAGTTAACAGTGAGGCATTATATGGTCTCATTCATTTGGGGAATATAAATAATAGTGAAAGGGAATAGAAGGGAAGGAGAAGAAATGGGTAGGAAATATCAGAAAGAGAGACAGAACATGAAGACTCCTAACTCTGGGAATCAAAATAGGGGTGGTGAAGGGGGGGAGGGCAGGGGGTGGGGGTGAATGGGAGATGGGGCACTGAGGGGGGCACTTGACGGGATGAGCACTGGGTGTTATTCTATATGTTGGCAAATTGAACACCAATAAAAAATAAATTTATTATTAAAAAAATAAAAAATAAAAAAAAAGACAATGATTGAAATATTCCACCTTTTGATAGGGGAATGGGTTACATGGATATATTATTTGTAAGTATGTAAACTCATGATTTAAGATATGTGCATTTCACTGGATGCTAATTATACTTTAGTAAAAACTATAAACAAATCTCTCACTTGATTGTGGGTTTTACTATTGCCTCTTTCGGTATTTGCATTCTGTTTTTTGAAGCTATTATAGATACACTATATATATATTTATTTATGTATATTTGTTTACATGGGCACACTATAATATATTCTATATGTATAGATGGAAAATGTGTGTGTGTAGTGTTCCTGATAAATGGATCCTTTTAATCATTATGATACATGCCTCTTTATTTATAATATTCTTACTCTGTTATTGCAGTAATTTTAATAAATTTAAATAAATTACATGTATTTTCATTCTTTTACTTCTAATCCTTCAGTACTGTCATTTTAAAGGTATTTTTATAAAGAATATACAGCTCATTTTTAAAATTTCAATCTGATAATCATAATATTTTATTAGGGAATATTTGGCTTATTTGCAATTGCTGTGTTTACTGATGCACTTGGGTTTTGATTTTTATCTTACATGTTGTTTTCTACCAGTTCCATAACTTGTGTTCCTTTTTCTCTCTTCTCTTATTTTCTTTTAGATAATAATTTTTATTTTTAATTTTCTCCTCCATGAAATTGTTAATAAAAAATCTATAATTGTTTTATTTCCTTTATTTGTAATTATAATTTTTGTGTTAAGAATAATTTCAAGCATACATTTGGTAGATGAACACGCTTATCAACTTTCTAAATTCTTAACATTTTACTCTATTTGATCTAAATCTTTATTCTGCATTTTAAAACTATACATACAGTTGGAACCTAATGTATTAATTCTCTTTTTAAATATTTACTGCTATGACACAATTTATATAAAATTAAAATGACTAGGGAGAGTGTCATTCTAACAAAGAATTATTTCAAACTTCACATATTATCCAAGAGGGATAATGGACTCTTTCTTTTTTTCAGCGATAAGGAGTACATATTTTATAAATTATCTGTTTCTCTCCACTGAGTATGTTTCATTTAGACAAATTTCCTACCAAAAGGAAGGCAATAGAAAATAATTATTCCAGTTATTGGCACAAAACAACATAGCACTCATACTGAGCATTTGTTCATCACTTCCTGCTTTCATCTTTTCATTGAGCCTCCACACTCTCCTTCACTTATTTCCTAATCCATAATGCTCAAGAGATAGAAGCATTCCGCTACCAAAGACACCTCATTATAAAGAAACAAAGCCTAAAACAGTAAAGTATCCAAAAAATATGGTCCTCCTGTACATGAATTTTCAATTTCCAAATCCCCTTTACTTACTAATCTCAGTGAACTTTCAAGACAATCCTGTGAAGCAGGCTGGGTGGATGTTATTCTCCCCATTTTACAGATGTTCCATCTAAATCCTTGCCTAATATTACAAGTCCATTAAATGAAGAAACTGACTGAAAACAAAATCTCCTAAAGCTCTTTTCACTGACCAAAATTTTAGAAGTGAAGTTCTAAGAAGTTAGCAAGGTATCCCTTCCATGCTGTCCTCCTAGACCTAACTTAAGCGTCTCCCAAGCCTAGACCCCATCAGTTGTCTACAGCCATCACATAGAGACCATCTGCTCCTACATCGGCAGCACTTCTCAATGCTTGTTCTTTGTTCAAGCACTCCAAACCACATACTTTTTCTGATACTAAATAGCCCAGCTTCTCATTACCTTGGGGTTTCTTTCTTCTTTTTTTTTTTTTTTGCTAGGTGATGGATGTAATTTGATAAATTGATGGTTTGGGGGGTCATTTTTATTACCATCTTATTTCTGGAATACACATTGACATTCTGAAGGCAGTGGAGACAATGTGTTCAGTCAAGTCAGTAACCATGATGTGATTACTTCAGTGTTCAAAGAACAGAGATGAACACAAATACAGTTCAATCCTCTTGGGTGACAGGCCTATTAGAAATAGTGGTCAAAGATATAGATTAATTACAATCAGTGAACTTGGATGCCAAGTTCTTCTTGCTCACATCCTCTAGGGCTCCTTATACTGTAGGCTATTTGAAAAGCTGAATGTAAAACGAATGGGATCTGTTTGATTATGATGACCTCTCATTTTCCTCCACCTACCTTAAATCTCAAGTTTGACAACCTGAGAAAGATATCATATGTTGCTTTTCCAGCCATTAGTTCCACGGGTGCTAAAAGATTCCTAGTTTATTTCCATTATGCAGTGAGGCTTCAAGTCCATGTCTGTGGAGGTGTCATTTAATCCCTCATAAACAAACAAACAAACAAACAAACAAACAAAAATACACACACAGGCACACACACACATATACATATATACTAAAAAGAAAGATGCGTAAATGCATGTAAATGAGTCCTAGGCTGGTAGAAGAAAAACCTTTCTAGTATCAACTAAAGGGAAAGAATAAACAAGAAAACCGGGGATCCCTGGGTGGCGCAGCAGTTTGGTGCCTACCTTTGGCCCAGGGCGCGATCCTGGAGACCCGGGATCGAGTCCCACGTCGGGCTCCCGGTTCATGGAGCCTGCTTCTCCCTCTGCCTGTGTCTCTGCCTCTCTCTCTCTCTCCATGTGACTATCATAAAAAAAACAAAACAAAAAAAAACAAAACCAAGAATATGACCTCTATGTAATGAATAAGCACTATTTTTTCTTTGACAATTGGCTCTGAATCACCTATCCTTTGATGCTAAAAGTTCCATTTCATACTGCGACAATAAACTGGAACTGATTTGAAGTTTTTTCTTCCAAGGTTTTCCTAAGCTTCAGCCTCAACTTTTGCTTTGTCTTTTGTCCACCTATTTTGTCTAATTCTCTGCTTTTCAGATTGTAAATTTCCTTTGGTAGGCTGTTTTCTGTCCGGTTTTGTTGAATGTCCAAGAGACTGATGTAATTCTGATCAGTGTTGATGGAGTGGGTAAAGTCACTAATCATTAAGTGAAAGTTATTCCAGACAAAAAAGGAAGGGGGTTGAGAGGAAAGATGAGGCAGGGGCATGGAGGTGAAGAGGGAGTACTTTTCTGACTCTTGAACTTGGCAGATTTCAGACAAAACCAGCTATTTATAATGTATGGGTGTGAGGGAATACATTAATTGCTGTCATCAAGATTTTAGATGCACTTGAGAGTTGTTGGCAGTCCTGGCATATAGAATTATATCAGGGATCTTCTCTTAAGAAGAAAAGTTAAGCACTGATTATAATGGTGCATGAAAGTCAAATGTCAGGGTAGTGCTACAGATGAGTATGTGTTGTACCTTCATCATTTTTATCCATATCATAAACTTCTGATTTTTGGATGACCCTGTCTTAACGAAGCACCAGGTCAGGGTGCCTGCCTCTTTACCTCCTTTCGGCTTATATGGTTTGTTGACTAAGGATTACATTTGTTGGTGTCATGTAACATTAACCATGATTTAAAACTCAATATTTTGTAAATTTGTAAAATCATGGGCCCTCACCTTATTTTCCACTCCCCCCCAGATTAATAGGTTAAATACTGTTGGATTTTATATACAAATCTAAGTAGATTCTCCATTTTTTAAAAGCACACATAGAATACTTTTTAAAAACTGGTTATATACTAGTCCATAAAGCAAGTGTCAATGATTTCCTAGAATGAGTATAATACAGGCTTCACTTTTTAACTACCATTCAAATAAGTAAAAAATCAGTGACATAAAGAAAAAAAACATTAAAATCCCCCTTCTAAATAATAGATAGATTGGCAAACAGATCATGAGAGAACTTAGGAAATAAGTAGAATTAAAGGGAAATGACAATACTGCATACGAAAGGTTTTGTAATACAGCTAACTTTAGAGGGAAATTTATAGCTGTAATATTAATGCTTATATTAGAAAATCAAAATACTGAAAAGTAATATGCTAACATACAACTTAAGAAGTCAGTAAGGAATGACAGAATGAAACCAAATATAGAGGAAAAGTTAATAAAGAACATAAAGAACATAAATCAATGGAGTAGAAAACAAAGAAACCATAATCAAAGTAAATAAAACCAAAAGATCATTCAATAAACAGATTAACAAAATACAAATCTCTGGTGAGACTGATAAACAAGAATGAGAGAAAATAAAAATAAATCATATTTAGGTGAAAAGGGATATATTACAGATACATCAGAAATTAAATGGATAATGAGAAATTAATTTGATCCTTACCTGGTTTGATTTAATCATCTTTTAAGAAATATCTAGAGTGGCCTCTATTCAAGGAGTAATTTAGTCCCACCAAGACATTGCTTTTCTGCAATTACTACAGAATGTTCATATGTTCAAAGAGATTTTTCCACAATGGCTGGGGAAAACCCAAATAATGACCAGATCTGAGGAAGTTCTGAAATGTTGGTCTTACAATTATCTGGTACTTTTTCTTTCTTTGGAAGTTGTTCTTTCCTGGTCTTGTGACATTTCAATCTCTGCAAGCAGAGGTTGATATTTAGCCAAAGACTCAAAGAGATCCCCATGAAGAACTTTAGAACTTTTTCTTTTAGTTGACCCCTCTCCTTGAGCCTTCTCTCTAGTCCAAATTCTATCTTTACTGACATCCCTGAACTCTGTTCTCTTTCTCTTCAATTCAACAAGAGTGTTGAACTCTATTTGCATCCCATCCCTACACAAAGATGACTGTAATGCCTGTAAAATACAAATGCCTGTCATTCAGGCATTATTTGTGGGCAAAAAAACCTACGTGAAGCACATATCTATTTTTTCCCTTTTATCAGTAATCACAGTCATATTGTTCAATGTCTAATATTAGTTCCCTATATTTTATCCAGTTTTTTAGTTGTTTATAAGGCAAGTAATTCCAGACTATTTTACTCTCTCTTGACTGATAGCAAAAGTCTACCATAGTTGTTTCAAATTTCGTCTGCTAATTCTAACATCTGGTTTGTTCATGGGTCTATTTGTACTACAGATTTTTCTGTTGATTAAAAATAACATCTTCCTATTTCTTCATATGTCTAGTAATTTTCATTATATACCAATAACTGTGTGTCACATTGTCCAGATTAGAGTCAGTTCTTTTTCCTGAATAAGTTAATTTTTCTCTTAAAGTCAATTAAATTATGGGGGTGACCTTTACTCTGTGATGGCTTGATTTTAGGCTTTATAAGTATTGGTTACTTTTGATTTTTCCCTTAGTATTAGAATCAATATTTTAGTCATGGAACATAATCTCCATGCTTAAAGTGTGGTCATTTTGTAGTTTCAGTGGAAAGTCCAAGCCTCTGTAGCTGGACTCAGACTCTAAACCCTTGGTCTCCTCTGCAGGGTAAAGCCACTGAAATCTCTGCTCAGCTCTATCAACCTTCTTCTTTATAGAGTTTCCCTAAGTATGCACCATTCAAGAGTCAGTCAAAAATTTGAGGAGAGTTTATTATAAATCTGAGGGCCCCTCCCACTATGGCACAATCATTTTTTAGATTTCTGTCCTCTGTATCAGGCCATTAAGACTGCAGCCTTTTGTTTGAGCTCTTTTGCCTTAACACCACATAGATTTGGAATTACTCTCAGAAGAAAAGCTAATCTCACTGCATGTGGTCCCCTTATATCCAGGGTCAAAGACCTTTTAGGTTCTAATTACCTTTGATTACTCTCCAGCACTTTATAACAGTTGACTTTTATATTTTGTACAGAGTTTATAATTATTATTGGCAAGAAGGTTAGTCTGACACAAATTATTCTACCATTAGTTGAGCTCAAAACCAGTTCTTATGCTTGACATACTTAGAAAATGGTATGTTCCCAGTGGATTTTTGAATAAATTCAGTAGCTAAAATAACAATTTTGTTGCAGTATATTTAATATTGGAGATATTTAAAACATTTTTTCAAATTTATATGTCTCTATTGAAACCCTCTTGCTGTCCTTCAAACTGAATTTACTACCTCTTGCATGAAATATACCGATTAAAAAAAAAACAAAACTATTCACCAGGCACTGACGAGTGTTTAATAGACATTATTTTTCTCAATCCTCACAACCTAAAAGAGGTAGCATCTCGATTCTTATGTTATAGCTGAAGGCAGATGAGACAAAAAAAAAAAAAAAAGAAACTAAAGATATCCAGGATTTGAACCAAATATTCTGTATATACTCTTGGACATTAGACTACTGCCTCTTGGCATAACTCTCCAGCCAGAAAAAAATCTCTCTTTTCTTTAAATTCCCTTAGCACACTAAATCCTCTGGCCATTAATTATACCCTGCTTTGTTATGAAGTGTTTCTATTCCTCTCTAGGACTTAGAGTCACAGGCCTTATCTTATTCATGAACTTTTATGTGAAACAGCCTTGGATTCAGATCCCACTGTCTCACTTACTTGTTGACCTTGAACAAAATTGGACATAACCTTCCTAATTTTTTTTCCACTCAGAGTGTGGAGACTATAGCACTATATATGGCTCCTGTGAAAATTAAGTAAGATAATGTATTAGACTCACAGTGACCATCAGTGAGTGGTAGCCAGTATTATTAAAGTTCCTTGGAGGTGTTTTCTCACCTAACATCTTATTTAATCACCAAAACAACCATGAAGTCATTAGTGTCTCCATTTTCCAGAAGAGGAAACTGGTGCTTTACAGGGGCTGTAGACTTCCTATAAGTGTTTCAGAGTCAATGACTCTCAGCATGGCCTTTAAATGCCTCTCCAGACACACAGATTCTTGCACTAATAAGGAGCCCTTGCCCACCTTCCCCCTTACACAGGGGCAAGGTGAAAGGTTGTGTAGCAGCTCTCAAATCAATCTTTGAAAGGGAAAGCAGTTGACCCTTTGCCAGTGTTCTCTGGTCTAATTGACTTCCCGCGGTGAAGTCTTTATTTTGAAACAGGACTCCAAAGTCACCACTGGCTAAAAAGACAAAAATAATGTCGTTAACTCTGTTTGTTTTGCTTGGGATAAAGTGTCCTGAACTCATAACAAACGTCCCCTTGTTAGCAAATGGAAAAGCATAATTAAGACGGCTTTTCCACCAGTTTTAACAAGCTTTCAGTTTCCTCTCTACCTCACTCTCTCATTTTCTTTTAATGAGATACCAATTTCCTCCTGCCCAGCACTCACAGATACTTAAAGCAATAAAACAGACAGCTTTGATTTTCATCCTAGTGTGAAGTTTTGGTATTAATTTATTCATCTGTGACCTGTGCCACACTCTTTTCATGCTAAATGGCCTGTTAATCTTTAAAAATTAACAAGGTATCTCAGGCCAAAATGTGTAAGAGAAAAGGGGGAAAACTAAAAGAGGAGGCAGAGGGAAGAAAGAAGGATTCTACTTAGAGTAGCATGGAAGTACTGAGATTTTCATCTTGCTGCCTTCAACTTCGGCATCTTCTGGAAACCAAGGCCCACAATGAAGATTTTTTTCCTGGTTTCCCACACCTCCTCTTCAATTAAGGTCCAAGTGTAACCCAGTCTGTCCAGACTGGGAAGCTGGTTGTGGCCTGGCTGTCATAGAGACCTCAGTGTGGGACCAGGAGCAGCAGGCAGCTCCTGGAAGATGTGGTAGGTGGTGAAGAACAGAGAGAAGGGCTTTACTAAAGGCTGCAGAATCAGCCCAGCCCAGCCTGTTGCTGCCATCTGAAGAAGCAGTTTTGGCACATTTGAGCAACAAACTGCTTATTTATGAAAAGCTAGTTTTTTTTTTTAATTTAATAGTTCTTTAAAACTTTCAGAAATCCTGGAGCTGAGTATGAAGATTAGGTTTACACTCAGCAAAAAGCTATGGACCTTGTTCTAATGTTTTTTGCCCCTCTTTACTAAAGACCTCACTTTTGTGTTAGCAGTTGGAAACCACATGACCCTATTAAGTCCAGTTTACAATTTCTAACACAAAATATCTTTCACTTTTACCTGTGATTGGATTTTTTTCTTCTGCTGCTGCTTTGCTCTTGAAAAACCAAATTATACTATAAATTTCATCCATGTAAAGTATACAATTCAATGGTCTTAGAACATTTAGAAAGTTGTACAAACATCACCATGATCTAAGTTTAGAATAGTGTCCTCACCCAGAAAGAAACCTTGATCCATTAGTAGTTACTTCCCATACACCCAGTCTTAGGCAACCACTAATTTTCTGTCTCAATAGACTTGCTTCATCAGGACATTTCATATAAATTGAATCATATAATAGATGTTCTTTTATCATAGGCTTTTTTCTTGCATAATGTTTTCAAGGTTCACCCATGTTGTAGCATACATCAGTATTTTACTCCTTTTTTATGGCCAAAATAATATTCCCTTGTATGGATATACCACATTTTATTTATCTATTCACTAGTTGATGGACATTAGGATTTTGTCGGCTTTTTGTCTATTACAGATAATGAACATTCAAGTTTTTGTGTGGACATATGTTTTCAATTCTTTATGGAGCTGAATAGCTGGATTTTTTTTTGGTAACTGTTTACCAAAATTGGAAGAATTGCTTCTCGCACTTTACATTCCCACCATTAATGTATGAGGGTTCAAACTCCTCCACACCTCATCAACACTTATTACTATCTGTCTTTGTGATCGTAGTTATCCTCATGAGTGTGAGGTGGTCTAATTTGCTTTTCCTTAATAGCTAATGAGCAGTTTTTCTTGTGCTCATTAGCTATTGTATGTCTTCTTCAGAGAGATGCTTATTCAAATCCATTGCCCATTTTTTAATTGGGGTTACCTCTTTATTATTGAATTGTAAAAGTTCTTTACATAATTGGATATCAGTCCATTATCAGATATGTAAGTTGCAAATATTTTCTCCCATTCTTTGAATTGTCTTTTCACTTTCTTTTTTTTAAGACTATTTATTTATTTATTTATTTATTTATTTATTTATTTATTTGAGAGAGAGAGAGAGAGAGCAGAGTGAATGAGAACTCAAGGGGAGAGGGACAGAGGGACAGGGGCAGAGGGAGAGGGAGAAGCAGGCTCTCACTAAGCAGGAATCTTGATGCCAGGCTCAATTCCAGGACCCTGGGATCGTGACCTGAGCTAAAGGCAGACGCTTAAAGGACTGAGTTACTCAGGTATCCTATCTTTTCACGTTCTTCATCATTTTCAGTGCAAAAGTATTTAATTTTGATGAAGTTCAGTCTACCTAATTTTTCTTTTGTCATTTATGCTTTTGGTATCATTTAAGACCTAATTCAAGGTCATAGAGTTTATTTTTATTCCCCCCCCAAGAGTTTCACAGTTTTAACTCTCAAATTTGTCTATGATCCATTTTGAATAATTTTTTCTGTATGTTAGAAAGAACAATCTATTCTTTCACATGTGGAAATCTAATTACCCCAGCATCATTTGTTGCAAAGACTATTCTTTCCCTCAATGGATTGTTTTGGTACACTTGTTGAAAATCAATTGATTATAAACATATGGGCTTATTTCTGAAGCACACTCAATTCTATTCCATTGATCTATATATCTATCCTTATGCCAGTACCACACTGTTCTGGGTCCTGCAGCTATAAAAAGGTTTGTATTCAGAAAATGTGAATC
Organism: Vulpes vulpes; assembly: GCF_048418805.1. Taxonomy (NCBI): domain Eukaryota; kingdom Metazoa; phylum Chordata; class Mammalia; order Carnivora; family Canidae; genus Vulpes; species Vulpes vulpes. The sequence goes on along the minus strand of NC_132787.1, from coordinate 56,186,226 downwards.
CTCCAACTTTCTTTTCTTTTTTCTATTTTGGCTATTCTGGGTTTCTTGAATTTCCTTATAAATTTTGTGATCGGTTTGCCAATTTCTGAAAATATGGAAGCTGAGATTTTAACAGGCATCACACTGAAATCTGTAGATTTAAGGTGTATTTGCCATTTTAACCATATTAGGGCTTCCAATCCATGAACATAGGATATCTTTCAATTTATTTAGATCTTACAAATTTTCTTCAATCATGTTTTGTAGTTTTCAGAGTATGAGTGTATAAGTTATTTCCTTAAATTTATCCCTAAGTATTTTATTTTCTTTGATACTATTGTAAATGGAATTGTTTTCTTAATATCATCTTTGGATTATTTAGTCATTCCTTTGGATGGAAATACAATAGATTTCTGTATAATGATCTAGTGGCTTGCAATCTTGCTAAACATGTTTCTTAGTTCTAATAGTTTTTTTTTTTTTAGATGAATCCCTCAAGATTTTTTCCATATGAAATTATATCATCTGAAGAGATGGTCTTACTTTTTCCCTTCCAATCTGGATTCCTTTTGTTTCTTTTTCTTACCTGATTGCCCTGACTAGAACTTTCAGCACAATGTTGAATAGAAGTGGTGAAAATAGACTTATCGTCTTGTTCTTGATATTAGTTGTGCGTCTTTCACTGATGCGCTTTATCATGGTGAGTGATTTACCTTCTATCCCTAGTTTGGCAAGTGACAAAAAAAAAAAACAAACAAAAAACCCTGAAGATTTATTTATTTATTTTAGAGAGGGGAACAGGCACAGGGAGAGGGAGAGAGAAATTTCAAGCAAGCTCTGAGCACAGAGCCTGAAGTGGGGTTCAATCTCATGACCCAGAGATCACCACCCAGACAGCATGACCTGCACCAAAACCAATAGTCAAATGGTTAACCAACTGTACCACCCAGGCACCCCAGCAAGTGATTTTATAATGCAAGTGTTGGATTTTATCAATTTTTTTTCTGTATCTACTGAGTTGATTTGTGGTTTTCATCTTTTTTCCATTAATATGATATAATCTTTATTTTTGGATTCCTGGAATAAATCGTGGTGCATAGTCTGTTTTGAAAGATGCTGGATTTGGTTTGCTAGTATTTTGTTGGAGACATTTGAATCTATATTTATAAGGGATATTTGTCTATAGTTTTATTTTCTTGTGATGTTTTTGTGCACTTTTATTATCAGTGTATTACTGACTTCATAAAATGAGTTAGGAAGTGTTCCTTGCTCTTCTTTTTTTCAAAGAGTTATGAACACTTGCATTCTTTAAATGTTTGAGGGAATTCATCAATAAAATGAATATGGCCTGGGATTTTCTTTGTGGTAAATTTTAAAATTACTAATTAAGTATCTTCAATATTTATAGGTCTGTTTATATTTTCTATTTCTTCTTGAGTTAGTTTTGGTAATTTATGTTCTTTTAAGAATTATCCATTTCATTTCAGTTTTCTAGTTTGTTGGCAAACATTTATTTATGTATACCCTTATGATCCTTTTCATTTCTTTAATATTGGTAGTGATGTACCTTTTTTTCACTCCTGATTTTAGTAATTTGCTTCTTTTTTTTTTTCTTGATCAGTTTAGCTAAGGATTTGTCAATTTTGTTGATTTTTCTTACTGTTTTTATATTATGTATTAATATTTGGTTTTAATATTAGTATTCTTTAGTTTAAGACATATATATACTCATGGGGCACCTGGGTGGCTCAAGTGGTTAAGTGTCAGACTCTTGGTTTCAGCTTAGGTCATGATCTTGGGATTGTGAAATCAAGCCTCACATCAGGCTCTGCACTCAGTGTGGAATCTGCTTGAGCCTGCCCCTTTTTCTCCCTCCTTTATTTCTCCCTCAGCTCACACACTCTCTCTCTAAAATAAATAAATAAAATCTTAAGAAAAAATATCACACCGGGGTGCCTGTGTAGCTCAGTGGTTAACCATTTGCCTTTGGCTCAGGGTATGATCCTGATGTCCTGGGATCGAGTTCTGAATCAGGCTCCCTGCAGGGAGCCTGCTTCTCCTTCTGCCTATGTCTCTGCCTCTCTCTGTGGGACTCTCATGAATAACTAAATAAAATCTTTAAGAATAAAACAAAACAAAATGACACAGATTCATACCTAGCTCACTGCCCACTCTCAGGAGACCAAGAGGTTGTCCTCATCCTAGGTGTCCTCTTTACTCTGTCTCTTCCTTGATATCCTGTACTCCAAGTCCCCCAGGCTTATGTCACTTGGAAAAATGTAGGTTACACTACAGTCATGCCCCATTACTATTAATCTCTCAAAACAACCATACAACTTGTCTGTACTAACTGATAGAAAAGAATGAATTGGTGGACAATGGGGAAAGACTGAATTTGCATTTGAAAGGATTATTTGTGCTAATTTATCAGGTTTTTTTGTTTCTATTTTTGCTCTTTTTTTGTGTACAACTTTTGCTCTATGACTTCCAGTATTGCTTCCTCTGTCTTGCTTCTTTATACTTGGAACCTGTTATTTGGTGAACTGTTCAACTGTTGTTCATTACTGGGGATGCCAAATACTTGGCATGCATGCCATCCCTATCCTTTGCCTATGGGAGAAATTAATAATCTTACTATTTTTTTTCTAAGCTCAGATGTGGTCTTACAGTTCTCAATACAGGAGGACTCCACATAACCACTACCAACACCTATGATCCAGCAATTGCAATCCTAACAACATACAACATAAATACATATATGTTAACCAAAAACATGTACTAGAATTTCCAGACCCATGCTATTTATAATACCCCAAAACAGAAAACTACTAAGTACTCATCAACAGTAGAGTGGTAGACTGGATACGTAAGTATGGTATCTTTACAAAATGAAATGAGAATAAACACTGTACCACTACATGGGGCAATATAAATGCTGTATACTAACATAACACTAAATCAAATAAACCAAACATGATAGAACATATACAGTTAATTATATGTAATTAAATATATATATGTAATTATATCTAATTATATATAGGTTAAAACCATGCAGAACTAATCTATGCTTCCAGAAGTCAGAATAATGGTTAACCTTGGGAGGAAGTTGGAATGAATCCTGAGGGTAGTTTTTGGGGGATAGATAATATTCTGTTTCTTGACACGATACTCTACTGTTTGTGAAAAACCCACACCTGGTAACCTTGTTCTCTGGATATGTATTATATTTCAATAATATACTTTTAACAATTTGGGTTACTTATCTCCCTAAGTAGATTGTGAACTCCAATTTGGGGGACTATATTTCTATTTCATTGAATCTCCTTTTGTTTTAGGCTGGTGATGGAAACATAACAGAAATGTGTTCGTTTTGTTTATTTGCTATTCCTGTCCACATTTCAATGTTCCAGTCTCTACTGAAATCCCACTTCCTAGAGTCTGGCTATACCTGATTCTGTAATTTCTCACTATTCACAGGACATCCTTGAAAAACTTTGTAACTTATTTCAACCCAAGATGACTCCATATTGTCCCTACTCACATTTTGGTTCCTGTTTTTGATACCTTGACTCCCTTCCTTTGCTGCCAGGTCTTAATAAAATGTAAGGTTAGGACTACTCCCTTGGTCAGCTAGATGGACAAATGACTTGGAATAGATGAAAGAAGAAAATTTATTGGCATAGGAGCTAATAGTGTATCTAGAAACCATACCAAATACATGATATTTATAGCTCTAAAACAAGAAAAAAATTTAAGGACTCTCAAATGCCACAGATATTTCCATTAATACAAATAGAAGGACTACTCTCAGTACTTTTTTGAAGTGGGGATTCAATATCTATGAGGGCTGTGTGTTCCTTTGGAGGTTAATAGAACTATATCTAACTTTCAACCACATACAGGTAGGTTGGATCAGGGAATATAGACTGAATTATGTTGTGATATAAATAACACTCAAATCTCACTAACTTATAAAACATTTATTTCATGCTAAAACTCTATCCACTGTAGATTATCCATGGTTCTGCTTTACCTTATCGTTTTTCCACAACCCAGGCTGAATGAATGATACTTTTCAGGGATATTCATAGTCATTTTTCTTAAATATTTTATTTATTTATTTTACAGAGAGAAAGAGAGCATGGGGGAGGGGCAAAGGGGGAGGGAGTTAGAGAGAGAGAATCTCAAGCAGACTCCACACTGAGTGCAGAGCCTTACACAGGGCCTGATCTCATGACCCTGAGATCATGAACTGAGCCAAAACCAAGAATTGGATGCTTAACAGACTGAACCACCAGGGACTCCATTCATATTCTTGAAGTAGAGAGAAAAGAGAAAATTGTGTTATGGCTCTTAAAATGTTTCCTTAGAAATAGCTCATATCACTTCTGCTCATATTTAACAGGCCAAAGCAAGCAACCCAACCAAGTCTAACATCAACAGAGCAAAAATATGTCATCCTATAGCATGGAGAAACACTGAGTATTTATAACAATAACAATTTATCATAACAGGGGAAACTGAAAGGAAGACATGTATGTCATCCCTCCCTCCATTAACTTTTAAACAAGCAGGGATAATAATTCACATTCCATATTCTTCTACTCAAAATTTAAGCTCTGATATTTTTAGCCTGAGGAATCAAGGTGAAGATAAAGACCAGACATTAGTTCAACAAAAACCATCTTTGCTGTAACCTTCCTTTGACCTTTTCAGGATCATTCCTCCCACACCCCCATATAATGTGGAAAGATGAAGGCAGGTGTCTTCTTCAAAGAATCTGGTTGAAGGGAATGAAGACTGGAGGCTGGAATGTGTTCACTGATGTACCTGGATCCATTTATAGAACTATCTTCATCTAGTACAGGTATGAGGTCTGAAGAATAAGAATAATAGAAGACAGACCCCTGCCAGGACCATCCATCCTAGACTCCACCTTCAGTTTAGTGAATGGAATGAGACAATGACTACTTTCTGAAAATGCCTAAAATTTTTCTTTGGAAAAAGATACTGGAGAGGGAGGAATGGAAAGGTAAAATACGGAGGATTTTTACCAGTGAAACTACTCCATATGGTACCATAATGGTGGAGTGACTTTAGAATGTAGATCAACATAGTTCAACACACAGAACTTCTAGTTAGTCCATGTAGATGAAGTGAGCTACTATTGTCCTAATTAAATATATCAGGCTCTACCCTAAAGCTGCAGAAACAGCCAGGTGTCTAGGCTGAAGGTGCTGAGTGAATCAGTTAGATTTCGTTTCCCCTTTGATTCGAAGCACAGGAAAGGTCTGTCATTGCTGGTCACTGTTTGTGGAAAAGAAAGAGAGGGTGGGGTTGAAGAAGGAAAAAGGAGGCAATGCAGCACAAAGCCCATCCTTAAATTCCTCTGAAAGGAGGGTGGCCAATGAAGAGATGAGGAGGAGGGGGAGAATTACAAAAACAAATGTGTGCCCAAAATCCATCTGGAAGCCAGATACTCAGTGTGTGGGCAAAAAGCTCTCTTCTGTTCCAGGTGCTGTCTCTGGTGGCTGTGTGCCTCAATCTGCCCCTCCCATTCACCAAACCACAAGCCAATTCTACTCCTCCACAACTCCTCCAAGACACATAACTTAATGTCTGAGAAAACACTTCTATGAAAGCCAACTAATATGCTCCCCACCAATAGTCTTCAGAAGAAGATTATAGATCACGTAATCATGGGTTCATACATGAAGGAACTTTAGAGAGTGGCAGTAACAGAAAAAAGATAATTGGACAGATGTGAATTTCAATTCTGATTCCCATCATTAGTTAAGTAAACAAGTTACTCAATTTCTCCAAAACTCAGTTTTCCTAATTTGCAAAATGGTAATGAAAACCATATCACTTTCCTCTTGCAACCATTCCTTATTCACTTATCCATCTATCTATTCACTTAACAAATATTTATATAATGTTTACTACATATCAAACATCATGCTAAGAAGTAAGCATATGATAGAAAACCAAGGTGATGTGGTTCTCAGAAGAGCTTACAGTGTCTCCACAGGGGAGGACAGGCATCAATGATCACATGAATAAGTAAAATGTATACGACATGAAGTAAAAAAGAATTTCTATGGTAGTAGCATTTAGACAGCCATATGAAGGATGAATTGGAACTAATGGAATGAAGATAAGGGCAGTGGCCATGGGGAAGGGTGATATTTAGGGCAGAGGGAACAATCTGATGATGCTGAGGAATGATTGAGTTTCTAGGAACAATAAAAACAACAAACAATATGAAGAACATGAATCAAATGAAAATAGTGTCACCAAGCAGGACTAAAAAGAAGAAAGGGGTTCGATCATACATAGCTGAGCACCACTTAATGGATTTTGTGCCTTACATAAAGTGAATTCAGAAGTCGGAGAAGGGTTTCAAGCAGAGGAGTGACTATTTAAAAATGTGTGTAGGGGCACCTGGGTGGCTCAGTGGTTGAACATCTGCCTTTGGCTCAGGGCGTGATTCTGGAGTTCCGGGATTGAGTCCCACATCAGACTCCCTGTAGAGACCCTGCTTCTCCCTCTGCCTGTGTCTCTGCCTCTCTCTTCCTCTGTGTCTCTCATGAAGAAATTTTTTCTCATGAAGAAATTTTTTAAAAATGTGTGTAAAACATCACTTTAACAGGCATTTATTAACACTTTTTTTGTGAAAAAATACATAGAAAAGTTGTATTTGTGAAAAAAACACATAAGTAGTCTAATTTCTTATTTTTAAGATGAGTCATAAAATCCATCATATGATTTCACAATGACCAAAGAGAATAGGAATATGATAATGCTGAGTCCAGAACAAAATTATTTGTTTACTTGGACTGATTTTAAATTAAGAAATCTGTGATTTAAATAATTGATGGTGTACCTCTTAGACTTTGAATCCAGGAATATTCTTCTTTGAATAGTTCAGCGTTGTGGCATTAGATCCATGAAGAAAATATAATCCCTATAAAAATATATTCCTTGTAGGCCACTTACTAAATAAAACACAAGATACACAACTAAATTTGAATTTCAGATAAACAACAATCTTTTAGTGTAAGTATGTCCCAAATATTGCTTGAAGCATACTATAACTAAAAAAGTGTTTGTTGTTTATTTGAAATTAGAATTTATCTGGGTATCCTGTAATTTTATTTGCTAAATCTGGCAACCTTACAATTTATAGGAAGCATTAGTCACATACTCATAATAATATTATCTGTTTGTTTTTAACTTTTAGAATTGCTTTATAGGTGAAACAACAAATACTTAATGTTTATAGATCAGAATTTAAATTTTAATAACTTTTCAAGGTAAAGAAAAAGCATACAGGGTTGGGGTGGGCAAAATGGGTAAAGGAATTATAAATTAAAAAGAAATAAAGATAGAAGTATTGCTACTCCAGCTTTTGTTTTCTTCTATTTGCATGGTAAATATTTTTCCATCTCTTCACTTTCAATCTGGATGTGTCTTTAGGTCTGTGGTGAGCCTCTTATAGGTAGCACATATATGGGAGATACAGACCCCCAGTCATGGAATGAATAAATTATAAGAATAAAAAGCACAGCATAGGGAATATAGTCAATGATATTGTAATAGTGTTGTATGGTGACAGATGGGAGCTCCACTTATGGTGAGCAAAGCATAATGTATAGACTTGTCAAGTCACTATGTTGTACACCTGAAACTAATGTAACATGTGGGTCAACTACACTCAAATAAAATTTAAACAAAGAAAGAAAAGGCATAGATGACAGAAGACAAGACGGAAGACTGAGAGAAGTGATGAAAGGTAGAAGGATGGTAAAGGCATTGATGTTTTTGTCTCCAGTAGAGGACAGCTGAGATATTGGTAAAAGTTGCTATGATTACATATCCATCCAATTCAGTATTCTTTTTGCCAGGAAAAGTATTAAGAAATTATATTATCATACTGAACATCATACTGAATTTCCTTATTGCTTCTGAGTGAAGCAATGTTTCATCATCTAATTTTTTCAAATACTTTCAGAATCTTGTCTGTGCCACTTGAAGAAAAGAGAAGCACTCCCTAACATTATTAACTATTACATCAAGTAGTTCATTAAAAATCATCTTCATCTAATGCAGTTAGGACTTCTAGTTAATCTGTTGATCAGAAAATCCAGTTAAAGTGATAAATCATGAAAAATGATACATAATTATCACCTTATGAATTTTAATCATGTGAATGACTATTTATAAACCAATCTTTTGATGCAAAGCCAAAGCTTTTTCTTTAACTATTAATCCCTGAGTATGAGTTCAGTGTCACCAAAAAGCAGCATCTCTCATTTCGATTTATAGTTTCTCAAAAATGTAGTGAGAATTTAAGGACACTGTTAAAGCAATCTGAGTGCAGAAGTCTTCTGTGCTTTTACAAAAATTTCCTCCATCTTCTACATTGTCTTGCCTATAGTAAGATTTTTATGACTTTACTGAATCTTTCCAAAGCAATGTAATTTCTTGTGGAAAAAAAACACAAATTTTTTTCCATTGATTTTAATAGTCTTTCATCATATTATGTAATTATATAACCAATAAGACTGGGACACACTGGGCCAACTTTTATAGTAGCACAGAAATTATTTTTGAAAATTAAAGTGAAATTCATATTCTGCTTCCCAAAAGCAGTGGAAATAAAATAAAGTACTTAGGCAATCAAGTCTTTTCAGAGGTGTGAAAATTAGTAATGGGAGATCTCACTAAAATGGAGTCAGGAGGTTTTGGCAGGGAGAGCTCTCTGTGCACTACCACTTGTAGTCAATTGCAGACCCATTCAGGATGAGACAGACCTTACATAGACATGACCTTGCCCATGGACACTACTCTACTACTTCAGCAGAAGTGAGAAAGGCTTTCCACATCATCCTTGCCCTGCAACAGCTCAACCGATTAAGAGCCACCACATTTCACACTCCCAGGTTATTCCAGTAGACTTTTAGTTCATCATAACTTTCTCAACTTACCCTTTTTCTCCTTAAAAAAGCATGTCTCTCTTTTGTTCCCCAGACTTACCTATGGTTTTGCTATAGCTTCTTTGTCCAGGATCATAATTCTCTTTTATTCTCAAATAAACCCAGTCTTCTGCTGGTATAGTAATGGACAATGTCTATTTTTAAGCTTAACAGAAGCAATCCTACTGGGAGGCTGGAAACCAGATTGAACAATTTCTGAAGGCCAATTTCACCCAAAATTTGCATTGGGATATGTATATTGATGTCATTATGTAGTTTCTTAAAATGTGAGATTTGTGATTTTTCTGAAATTGTGGTGCCTCCGTATAAGTGTTTTATGTTTCACTTACAGCTTGATTATTTCTTTTTTTCTTTATGGGAGAAGAGGAGATTGTTGCTTTATTTAAGAGCCTAAGAAAACTCCTAGGAAGTGGCAGGTTATACTAGGGTTAAATTCTCATTATTATGTTCTTAATTTCTGCAACAAATCTATTTTTATGAATACGTAGTATTCCTTTTCAGGGTGTATCCAGCCAGAATGCTAGAAAAGAGACATAACTATATTAATGGAAAAATGTTTCTTTTCAGTTTTCTTCAAAAAAATTGCAGCAATCCTTGCCTTATCCAAATTCTTCCCTTCTTATCAAGGAGGTCCACAACTTAAAGCAAGAAAGTCCTTTTAGCTTCTGGTATTATATTCAGTTTCATAGACTAGATTATAGTCCCAATTTTGCTTATCTATAAATGTGAAGCTTTCCATTAATTTATAGAACTGAGGGTTAAATTTGGCTATTTTCCTTATGACTAATTTTCAGCAAGGATAGATTTTTGCAAGTAACTGTTTTTGTTTAAGCTTCTTATATGGATTTTCTGTTTTTAAAAGTTCCTTTAAACTGAGAAAAGAGATTCATTGTTGGAATGATGGATTTTGCTTTTTGTTAAAAAAGACAGAGCACTCAGGGTGGGGTCTGGCCATTTCCTGCTCAAAAACACAACTGTAAAGATCAGTCACGTTTAAGGTCTAAACAACCTGACAAGATCGCTTTAAAGGCAACAGCAAATAAAGGTGATTCCCAACAGGGGGCTTAGGGAAAGGTGACTGGATTTAATTCACCTTTAATGAACAGGCAGTTTCTCCTACTGGCAACATTGCCTCAATACAGTAGCCGTCAGAGCAGGCCAGGACACTCCTCAGGAGAGCATGTTTCCTTAGCAAAAATAAATGGATCTTGGTATAGATTTAAATGGCTCCAAGTCTATTGAAATCCTACCCTTCCCTACAAACCTAGATTAAAGGTTCCCTCTTTGATTGAACAACCCTAAATTGACTTTCCTTTCTGAAATTCCATTGTATTTGCTTCTATTTATTTTAATCTACCTAGGTTATACTTCATCTTTTCTTTTCTTTCTTTTTTTTTTTTTTTTAACCATTATCACTTCTTGACTAGGTTATAAACAATTTGAGGAAAGGATCTAGTCTTACTTGTTATTTTATCTCCAAGGCACTGTGCTAGGAACAATGTGCCAGCCAGACAGGATAAGACAAAGATGCATTAATTACTGAGATCGCAGTCTAATGGAGGAGACTAATAAATATAAATAAATGTTTGCAATGCAATTTTCTAATGGTCATATTAAAAGTGGATCCAAGGCAATATAGAAACAAAAAGAAGAAGGAAGCTGATCTTATTTGGATATTTAGTAAAGTATTCAAAAAATAGTATCACACAGATGCACACCCCCTCAATTAAGCAAATTGCATGAACTTCCTGGCTTAAGACCCATTTATAATATGTATATATTATATATGGGCCTATATATTATATATGGCTCAAGGGCTTGGGGTCTCAGGAAATTATATCTATCTATCTATCATCTATCTATCTATCTATCTATCTATCTATCTATCTATCTATCTATCTTTCTATCTATCTATCTATCTCCTTGGGAGTCTGTTTTGGCAGAGCCCTCACCCATCATTCTCTGAAAAGTACTCTTAAATCTAAATCCCATGCCCTGGTGTATAACTCTCTGACCCCATCCCCTAGCCATAGGTAGTTGGCCTAGGGGAAAGATTTCCCTCAAAGTAAGCCAGTCCAATGTCGAGTGCTGAATGTTGTGGTGCATCAGATCCATCATACCTAACAACACTTCTCATTTTATGCTATTCTAGGTTTTTAAACCTGCCCTGAGTAAAAATCACATCCTGGCAATAAACTTTGTTAAATAAGTCAGTGTTGTTAATATAAAAAAATTATAAGGAAAGGTCCTTATTGAGTGAATGCTTACTGTGTATTAGTGGCTGTCAATCAGCCACTAAAGCATAAACGAGACATAGTCCCTTCCATCTGGAATATATGTAAAGAAATAATTACAATACATGGATAGCTACTGAAATAAATGCATGAAGCCAACAACAGGAGCAGAGGAAAGGCCTACCTCTTCTTAGAATGTGATCCTCTGGCCTTATGCTACTCTGAGAATTGTTGATCTCCTCTGGACACAGTCACAAACCAGGAAAATGTTTTAAACAAGATTTTGGTCTTTTCCCGCCTCATCAAAATGTAGTAAGAAATCTACTTAATGTGAATTCAGGTTAGATTCCATAGTCAGGTTTTTGTAATCTTTCTTTGTGGGTTTGTTTTTTCTCTTCTTCATTTTGGGTTACTGAGCAGAAGCTGAGTAACTCTGGTCTGTTCTTTTAGTCTGGAAACCATGTCCTTGTAGGTTGCCATACCTCAGGGACAGATCTCCAACATGTAAACTCTTGAGGGGGGTGGCATCACCCACCAAAGAGTCTCCAATTGGGAAACTCAGGGATGACAGGAAGCTTTTTCTGGTCTCTAATCCTCCATTTGCCCCGTTTTATTGGAATATGAGCCTCACTGAGGCAGCTGGGGTATGTGTATTAGCGGCTAGCAGGGGCAAAAGCTGGCATTGAAAGGAACTACTTCCAGAGAGGAGATCTTGTTTCCACCATTACCACTTTCCTAGGACTTATTCAGCACCCAGGCTCCAGGAAGATTTATGAGCTGCTTAAAACATTCATGTTTGCCTACTGCTGATCATTGGAAATTCAAGGGTGAGAACTGGATTGTTAGCAGTCAGGGCTCCCTCTGTTCCAGGTCCTTGGGCTTCTGGACACCCCCTTAGATTTATCTCTCTATGCCTGCCTTAACAGCTTCCCCTGAGGCATGCCACAGATTTCCTCCTGGGCTTTACTTGAACTTGCCAAAATTCAGTAAGTGTGCAACAGATGGGAGAGCTAGAAAATAACCACATAACCTGTGTAAGAATTTGTATTTGTGAAGTAGTTTACAGTTTACAAGGTACATTCACATACATTATCACCTGGTTCATTTATTCATTCATCCAATCATGCATTCATATATTTTTTAGACATTCAGTGTTTACCAGGAACAGAGCCTTGTCTTTATACTTTCAAATAGGGACTACTGCTTAAATTCTGTGGACCTGTGATTAATTCTATAAAATCTATTTATTTAACATTTTTGAAATGTCTTAGGTTGTGAAAAGCATTTCATATGGTACTATGAGCAGTATGTGTGGGAAATACCAAAATCAGTAAGTTGGGATAAAGATAGCAAAGATATGATCTAATGAGGGAAATAGATGTGTATACAGGCAAAGCAAGGAAATGAAGTGGAATATGGAGAGGAAATTGGACTAAATAAGGAATCATAGTTCCTAGATTTCAAAGTGGAACAAAGACTAATGTTGAAGTGCTGGATGTGGGGGAGGAGCGGGTGTTCTTTTCAATTCTGATTAGTAATCACAGCATTAATCCCATCCAAGTCTAGTGGAAAAGGAGTTATGCAAAAGACCTTCTTTAAATGTGGAAGTGTTCGAGTATAATAGTGGTTTTAAAAACTGGACTCCAGGTATTTTGCTTTCCTGCTGATAGACACTAGTGTAACTTTGCTTTTTTTCCTTTATTCACATTGAATCTTAGCAGTAAACTTTGATTTGAACAAGGTGTTCTAAGGTTACAAAGGAAAGAAAGAAAATAAATTTAAAAACAAAACACAAAAAAACAATGGGTTACCCAGTCTCTAACATCCCATGATTCTATTACTGTCACTGTGTTAGATCATCTTGGACTATTTGCATTTTAGTAAGAAAAAAAATATTACATAAACAATAATTCTGTAATAAAATTCTGGATATGCTAGAATGGATATGGTAAGGGGGAGGTGGCTGCTGACAACTTCAAATGCTCTTCTCCAACAACCAGCCTTGATGTCCACATTTATTTAATCCTTGCTCCAATTTTATAAACTAGGTTTTAATGGTATCAAGATACAGTAAAATATGCCTTATTTTAGCTCAGAATAGAGCTTTGATGCTTCTTAATTTTCAAAGTTCCTTAAGTCATCTCTTCTGGTTAATGCTTTGAGACATTTAGGAAAACACAAACCCCTGCTCCTATTGTTTTTAGAATGGTCCAATTTCTATATCTGGGAACCCAGTAACTTAACCTAACACTCATGGGAAGGTGGGCTTATTCCCAAGATGGCAGCCTGAAGACAGTTGCCTTTACTGGGGAGGGCCCCAATAGCGCTCTAAGCAAGGTGCCATGCCTGGGATGTCCACATGTATGCAGCTCCCACCTTTTAAGAGATATTGAGAGATACAAATGGGGAGCTTTCTCAGCTACCTACAGTGCATGAATAATTCAGAGGAGTGTCAGGGTCTTTTCTAATTTATGAGCATGACCCTTACCCACTGAACAGTAGCCTCCCAAGCTCAGTGGCTGCAGGCTGTGTGCTGAGTATCATATTATCTGGGAAGTGCAGGCCTGACCCTTCTAGCCAGTACCTAGATGCTTATGCCACTAAAAACAAATACAGATCCTGTATAGATTGCAAGCACAACTTCCTGTTCCTTCTACAAGTATTCTGGGCCAAGGACGGAGGATTCCCAAAGATGCTTATTCCTTTATTCAAGGTAAACAATTATTCTCTGGCTCCAAGTTTCCTAGGGTCTGTTTAGCTTCATTTTCTTATTGTTCTACAGGCTTTTTCTGGGGGGACATGTATACTTTCTGGCTTCAGCTTCATCCTGAATCTGTGACAACCAATAGAAATGTTCATCTGGATGCCCTACAAGTATGCAAATTCAAATGTGCAAAACAAATTTAATATCTTCTCTTTTGCAATGCAAACTACTTCCCACTGTCATTTAGAGACCAAACATTAGTCTTTAGAGGTAGAAATATCTTCTTTCTTCCTCCCAAACCAGCCCACCTATTTAGGCACTAAGAGTTATGAAGTCAACCTCAGCAATATCTCTGAAATCTTCCACTTTTAATTTATTTTTTATTTAAATTTGTATTGAGCACCAAAGGGCTTAGATAAGTCCCAGGCTTCTTTACTAATGATGTGAGTATAAGGATATGGGATAAAAAAAAAGTAGCAGTTGCAGTCCAGTGTGAGGGATGGTTCAGTAGAGCTATGCACAAGGTGCTCTGGGAGGATAGAATCTGGTAGCAGTCCCAGGTTATTGTGTATGTCCAATAAACCTGTTGAATCAAACTAAACTGAAGTGGTGGTCCACGTTCTCATTCCTGAAAAATAAATTTGTCAGACAACTGATGGGATGTTATTCTAGACCAAAGAAACAGTATGTGTAACATAAGCAGGAGACTGTGCATTAGTGAGAAAGAGCAAGATGATTGATAAAACTGGAAGGGAAGTAGTTAGGAATGGGTCTGAGGATGTAGGGAAGGTCTTCTGTTTCTTGTTAATGGGCTTAGACTTTAAAGCAAGGGGATACTATATAATAATTTTAGGCATGGAACAGAATTGACCAAATGGTATGTAGTGGGGGTGGGGGGATGGTTGAAATAGTCTAGGATGTCAAAGAGACAGTGAATTTCAGGAGAATTTATGAGGTAGACTCATTAAGACACTGGTATTAAAGAGAATGAGGATAGTGGAAGGAGGAAGAATGGAAGAGTCTGGAGGAGATTCTGGAGTTTCTGGCTTGGTCATATAAGTGGGTCACTGCTTAAGTACATGCCTTCCTCTCTCTCTGGTGTCATCACAATACTCCTCTAAGTGGTCTTACCTTCAGTTTCTCCATCTTCCTTACTGAAGAAAGAAGTTTTTCCTAAACTAAAATCTGGCCAGATGACCATCCTTCGTAAGGTCTTTTATTGATCTCATTGCGTGCAGTACTAAAAAGTCTAAACTTAGCTATTGTCTCCTACCTACCATTCCAGTCTCACGACTTTGCCACTCCTTCTGAAACCCCCGCCTCATTACTCCTGCCCCACTGAGCTGTTCGCTGCATCCCAGCCATTGTCTGCACCCCCTCTTCTGTCCTATACTTGTTTACTCTGTTTACAAAGCTTATCCAATTCCTCTCTCAGTAATGCCACCTAGCTTGTAAAGAACTTCCTTCTTCCCCATAGTACCTCACATCTTCTTCTTTGCTCTCTTTTTTCTTGTTGCAATTCTGAAAATGAACTTCATATGATACTGAATTATTGTATCTTGATCTGTGTCTGGCACAATTCTCTGAAGTTTGAAACTATTATTCAGAGTTACATACCCTATCCTCATCGATGGCTTATGGTAACCCATAAAGTTTCTCTTAGTGAACAGAATTTTCTTTTTTGTGATTGCACACTATCACCAGTAAAAAAACAGGGCGGTGGGGGACTGAGAAGAGAAGCAGCAGCAGCAGAAGAAAAAAAGCAAGACTTTACTTTGGATAAACCTCATGTTGGAGAACATAGCAAATTTGAGAGTTTGGGAAGGATTTTTTAAGGTCTAGAATGAATAGTGTCCTTATGAAAGCAATAATATGGGAACCCTGTAGCATATTTGGACATGTAAAGACACTTACTCCTCAGGTCTATGAAAGAACATGTTTTGAATCAAAAAGATTTCTGCTGCTGAGTATTTCAGTTTGAAAAGTTGTTTAGAGGCTTTGATATGTGTGTCTGTGTGTATCAGAAAGAGAAAGAGAGAAAAAAGAGAGGGATGAGAGAGAAGTGTGAATGAGCTGTGTCTTTTCCATTTTTTACCAATTTATTTGTGAGTACATTTGCAAATCTCCTTGTGTTTGCATATTGTTTCCATGTGTTTATGTGGGTGTGTTTGTTTATGAGGGAGTGAACTATATAAAAATGTGTGGTTTTCTTGTGGGCGAGTAGTTCCAACAGAGTAATGTGTATATGTGCAAATAGGTAGCAATCTGGTATACTACGTCTATCTGTGGGATATTGTGAATTTTGACAGCTTGTTTATAAACATATACAGGATTCTACCATTATATTAAATTTCAACATGCAGTAACTCTCTCGGTAAGGATTTACAAATGAATAACTCTTTGAAGTAATAGACATTAAGCTCATTCAATAATACATGCATATATCTTTAGTTTTCTCTTCTAAATTATAAATTTTGCAGAAAAGCATAGAAATTGTAGAAGCTGGAAAAGGTGGCAAAAGGATGGTTTTCCATAGCTTCTTGATTCTTTGGGTAGGATTTGGGTAGAGTAGACTGTAAGAACTATTGTCTTGTCTTATATGTGCATCAGTGTCCCAAGCCCATATCTTTGCTCACCTTTGTACTTCTAATAGACCAGTGACAGAAAAGAAGCAATGCGGGCTAGTGGCGATTTAGGACAGAAGGCTAATGTGACTGTATCGGTGTCTAAGAGGATGATGGTATGGTGCAAAGGCAGAAAGCTTTGGAGTTATCTGGAACTGACTGAGTCATCTGAATCTGCCACTTTCCACCTGTGTAGCTTTAAGCATGTTGCTCTACCTTTTCATGTCTTAGTTTCCTTTTCTATTCAACAAAGTTGATAATGCTTGCCTTACCTTTAAGGGCAGTTGTAAGAAAACTGCCTTGTATGGAGTCTGGCAAAGAGGTAGAAGCTCAGCAAATATTAATGCCTGTGACAGAAGGAGTAATCAAAATATAAAATAATATAGTGGTGAAAGAGAAACATCTACTTGTCATCGCTTTAAGATCTGCTAGATAAGAATACAAGTGTGAAGATTGTGAGCTAGACTGGCTGAGAGGTGACAGAAATACACTAAGCCAGGTTGGCTGAGAAGAATATTTGCAGGAGGCTATAGCTCTGTGAATGATGAAGAGTGGAGGGGCACTTTAGTCAGACAGGGTCCACCTCCCTAAAGCTTCCCAGAGCCTAGACTTCTGCCTCTCTCCCCAAAGCTCAACCCAAACAGGAGCCAGAACAGAAAGAGTCTGTGCCTCCTCCCCTCCCTTTAGGGCCCACCTAAAGGAAAAGAGGTCTGAACAAAGACATTGCATTATGATCAGGCTGCCCATGTTCTTATCAGAGATTATATCTTATTTGTGGGGAACAAAACAAAACTGGCCTAGGACATAAGCAGGAATGTATGTGGGCTGTCTGAGTCTGGGATTTAGCAAGTATCTTGATTCCTGCAAAATGGAGCCAGTGTGAGCTCAGCATGGTGATTAAGGCCAGTATCATATTTAATCAATTGAGTCATTAATTACTTTGAGGAGAATGAACACTTAATTTCTAATTCATGTGCAGTTTAAAAAAGGGAATGCAATCCATATGGTTCTGATTCAATTACACTTATATCATCAAAATAGACTGTCTTTTTTTTTAAGCTATATCTTGGCCAAGAAATTCAATGAGCTTTTTTAACAAGCAGTTTAAGCCTTATTTCTTAAAAAACAGGAAGTCATACTTGATTTGGGGTAAGCCAATTCCCTCTGGACAAGTTTTAGGAGTGGCTAAGTTTTGGACACCTGCAAATCCTAAGTTGGTTTCAATCATGTGGAAACCAATTTTTTGCACTTCTAAGCAAACTATCTCAGACCGGGTAAGTGGTGACCATATTGGTCAATAATTATGCTCTGCAAAATACCCTCCTGTTGCATATGGTGTATGTTAAAAAAGAGCTCTCTTTTCTGTAGGCTTTCTTGCCTACCTACTGTGTGGTCTCAGGCAAATAAATCCCTTCCAGTAGGTCATTTAGAATCCACTAGTTAGGATATCTGGGTAGCTCAGTGGTTGAGTGTCTGTCTGCCTTTGGCTCAGGTCGTGATCCCAGGGTCCGCATCGGGTTCCCTGCAGGGAGCCAGTTTCTCCCTCTGCCTATGTATCTGCCTTTTTCTCTGTGTCTTTCATAAATTTAAAAAAATCTTTAGAATGCAACAGTCATTTCAATTCTAGTAGGCTCAGATTTTCAAAGTTCAAAGATCCGGCGCTCCCCCAGGAACAGGCAGAAGCCGGGAGGGCCCAGGAGAGCAAGGACGCTCCAGCCTCCTGGCAGCCCCGAGCTGAGCAGATCAGTGGCCCTGCCCCCGGAGCATCCAGGCCCCCGTGGACTGAGAGCTCTGTAGTTACTGCAGGAGTTGACTCTGGGGCTGGAAAGCTGGCCGCAGCACTGTTGTTGTTCCTCCTGGGGCCTCACAGGATAAACAAACCCCACTGACCTTCACAGTGGCCTCATAGGATAAACAGGTTAAACAATCTTCACGGAGCCCTGCACCAGGCTGGGGGCTGAGCAGCTCCCCCAAGTGCTAACACCTGAAAATCAGCACAGCAGGCCCCTCCCCCCGAAGACCAGCTAGACAGACAAGGGAAAAACAAATTATTGACCAAGCAGCACTGGAAAGTTACAGGGGAAGTCGAGGGATTCACAGTATACAGCATCAGAGGATACTCTTCCTTGTTTTTTTTATTTTGATTTCTGTTTGCGCCCCACCCTTTTTTTTCTTTTCTTCTCTCTTTTTTTTCTTCCTTTTCTTCCCTTTTTCTTTTCTTCTTTCTTTTCTCTCTTTTTCTCCTTTTCCCAATACAACTTGTTTTTGGCCACTCTCCACTGAGCAAAATGACTAGAAGGAAAAACTCACCTCAAAAGAAAGAATCAGAAACAGTCCTCTCGCCCACAGAGTTACAAAATTTGGATTACAATTCAATGTCAGAAAGCCAAATAAGAAGCACAATTATAAAGCTACTGGTGGTTCTAGAAAAAAGCATAAAGGACTCAAGAGATTTCATGACTGGAGAATTTAAATCTAATCAGTCAGAAATTAAAAATTAAATGAGATGCAATTGAAACTAGAGGTCCTAACGATGAGGGTTAACAAGGTAGAAGAACGAGTGAGTGACATAGAAGACAAGTTGATGGCAAAGAGGGAAACTGAGGAAAAAGAGATAAACAATTAAAAGATCATGAGGATAGATTAAGGGAAATAAGTGGCAGCCTGAGGAAGAAAAATCTACGTTTCATTGGGGTTCCCAAGGGAGCCAAAAGGGACAGAGGTCCAGAATATGTATTTAAACAAATCCTAGCTGAAAACTTTCCTAATCTGGGAATGGAAACAGGCATTAAGATCAGGAAATAGAGATCCCCCCTAAAATCAATAAAAACCGTTCAACACCTTGACATTTAATAGTGAAGCTTGCAAATTCCAAAGATAAAGAGAAGATCCTTAAAGCAGCAAGAGACAAGAGATCCCTAACTTATATGGGGAGAAATATCAGATTAACAGCAGACCTCTCCACAGAGACGTGGCAGGCCAGAAAGGGCTGGCAGAATATATTCAGGGTCCTAAATGAGAAGAACATGCAGCCAAGAATACTTTATCCAGCAAGGCTCTCATTCAGAATAGAAGGAGAGATAAAGAGCTTCCAAGATAGACAGGAACTGAAAGAATATGTGACCACCAAACCAGCTCTGCAAGAAATTTTAAGGGGGACTCTTAAAATTCCTCTTTAAGAAGAAGTCTAATGGAACAATCCACAAAAACAGGGACTGAATAGGTATCATGATGACAATAAAATCCTATCTTTCAATAGTAACTCTGAATGTGAATGGGCTTAATGACCCCATCAAAAGGTACAGGGTTTCAGACTGGATAAAAAAGCAGTACCTATCTATTTTCTGTCTACAAGAGACTCATTTTAGACATAAGGACACCTACAGCCTGAAAATAAAAGGTTGGAGAACCATTTACCATTCCAATGGTCCTCAAAAAAAAAAAAAAAAAAAAAAAAGCAGGGGTAGCCATCCTTATATCAGATAAACTAAAGTTTATCCCAAATACTGTAGTGAGAGATGAAGAGGAACACTATATCATACTTAAAAGATCTATCCAAGAAGAGGACTTAACAATCATCAATATATGTGCCCCGAATGTAGGAGCTGCCAAATATATCAATCGATTAATAACCAGTTAACACATAGATAATAATACACTTATACTTGGTGATTTCATTGTAGCACTTTCTACACTCCATAGGTCTTATAAGCACAATATCTCCAAAGAAACAAGAGCTTTAAATGATACACTAGACCAGATGGATTTCACAGATATTTACAGAACTTCACATCCAAACACAACTGAATATACATTCTTCTCAAGTGCACATGGAACTTTCTCCAGAATAGACCACATACTGGGTCACAAATCAGGTCTGAACCGATACCAAAAGATTGGGATCATCCCCGGCATACTCTCAGACCATAATGCCTTGAAATTAGAGCTAAATCACAACAAGACGTTTGGAAAGATTTCAAACAGGTGGAGGTTAAGAACCATCCTGCTAAAAGATGAAAGGGTCAACCAGGAAATTAAGGAAGAATTAAAAAGATTCATGGAAACTAATGAGATACAACCATTCAAAATCTTTGGGATATAGCAAAAGCAGTCCTGAGAGGGAAATACATCGCAATATAAGCATCCCTCCAAAAACTGGAAAGAACTCAAATACAAAAGCTAAACTTACACCTAAAGGAGCTGGAGAAAAAACAGCAAATAGATCCTACACCCAGCAGAAGAAGAGAATTAATAAAGATTCGAGCAGAACTCAATGAAATAGAGACCAGAAGAACTGTGGAACAGATCAACAAAACCAGGAGTTGTTTCTTTGAAAGAATTAATAAGATAGATAAACCATTAGCCAGCCTTATTAAAAAGAAGAGAGAGAAGACTCAAATTCATAAAATCATGAATGAGAAAGGAGAGATCACTACCAACACCAAGGAAATACAAAGGATTTTAAAAACATATTATGAGCAGCTATACACCAATAAATTAGGCAATCTAGAAGAAATGGGCGCATTTCTGGAAAACCACAAACTACCAAAACTGGAACTGGAAGAAACAGAAAACCTGAACAGGCCAATAACCTGGGAGGAAATTGAAGCAGTCATCAAAAACCTCCTGAGACACACAAGTTCAGGGCCAGATGGCTTCCCAGGGGAATTCTATCAAACGTTTAAAGAAGAAACCATACCTATTATACTAACGCTGCTCGGCAAGATAGAAAGAGATAGAATACTTCCAAACTCGTTCTATGAGGCCAGTATCATCTTAATTCCAAAACCAGACAAGGACCCCACCAAAAAGGAGAATTATAGACCAATATCCCTGATGAACATGGATGCAAAAATTCTCAACAAGATACTAGCCAATAGGATCCAACAATACATTAAGAAGATTATTCACCATGACCAAGTAGGATTTATCCCCGGGATGCAAGGCTGGCTCAAAACTCGTAAAGCAATCAATATGATTGATCATATCATCAAGAGAGAAAACAAGAACCATATGATCCTCTCAATAGATGCAGAGAAAGCATTTGACAAAATACAGCATCCATTCCTGATCAAAACTCTTCAGAGTGTAGGGATAGAGGGGACATTCCTCAACATCTTAAAGGCCATCTACGAAAAGCCCACAGCAAATATCATTCTCAATGGGGGAGCCCTGGGAGCCTTTCCCCTCTGATCAGGAACAAGACAGGGATGTCCACTCTCACCACTGCTATTCAACATAGTACTGGAAGTCCTAGCCTCAGCAATCAGACAACAAAAAGAAATAAAAAACGTTCAAATTGGCAAAGAAGAAGTCAACTCTCCCTCTTCGTAGATGACATGATACTCTATATAGAAAACCCAAAAGCTTCCACGCCAAGATTCCTAGAACTCACACAGCAATTTGGCAGTGTGGCAGGATACAAAATCAATGCCCAAAAGTCAGTGGCATTTCTATATACTAACAATGAGACTGAAGAAAGAGAAATTAAGGAGTCAATCCCATTCACAATTGCACCCAAAAGCATAAGATACCTAGGAATGAACCTAACCAAAGAGGTAAAGTATCTATACCCTAAAAACTACAGAACACGTCTGAAAGAAATGGAGGAAGACACAAAGAGATGGAAAAATACTCCATGCTCATGGATTGGAAGAATTAATATTGTGAAAATGTCAATGCTACCCAGGCAATTTACACGTTTAGTGGAATCCCTATCAAAATACCATGGACTTTCTTCAGAGAGTTGGAACAAATTATTTTAAGATTTGTGTGGAATCAGAAAAGACCCTGAATAGCCAGGGGAATTTTAAAAAAGAAAACCATAGCTGGTGGCATCACAATGCCAGATTTCAGGTTGTACTACAAAGCTGTGGTCATCAAGACAGTGTGGCACTGGCACAAAAACAGACACATAGATCAATGGAACAGAATAGAGAATCCAGAAGTGGACCCTCGACTTTATGGTCAACTAATATTCGATAAAGGAGGGAAAGCTATCCACTGGAAAATAGTGTCTTCAATAAACGGTACTGGGAAAATTGGACATCCACATGTAGAAGAATGAAACTAGACCACTCTCTTGTACCCTACACAAAGATAAACTCAAAATGGATGAAAGATCTAAATGTGAGACAAGATTCTATCAAAATCCTAGAGGAGAACACAGGCAACACCCTTTTTGAACTTGGCCACAGCAACTTCTTGCAAGATACATCCATGAAGGCAAGAGAAATAATCAAAACCACAATGAAATACCACCTCACACCAGTGAGAATGGGGAAAATTAACAAGCCAGGAAACCACAAATGTTGGAGAGGATGTGGAGAAAGGGGAACCCTCTTGCACTGTTGGTGGGAATGTGAACTGGTGCAGCCATTCTGGAAAACTGTGTGGAGGTTCCTCAAAGAGTTAAAAATAGATCTGCCCTACGACCCAGCAATTGCACTGCTGGGGATTTACCCCAAAGATACAGATGCAGTGAAACACCGGGACACCTGCACCCCGATGTTTATAGCAGCAATGTCCACAATAGCCAAACTGTAGAAGGAGCCTCGGTGTCCATCAAAAGATGAATAGATAATGATGTGGTTTATGTATACAATGGAATATTACTCAGCCATTAGAAACGACAAATACCCACCATTTGCTTCGATGTGGATGGAACTGGAGGGTATTATGCTGAGTGAAATGAGTCAATCGGAGAATGACAAACTTTATATGGTCTCATTAATTTGGCGAATATAAAAAATAGTGAAAGGGAATAAAGGGGAAAAGAGAAAAATGAGTGGGGAATATCAGAAAGGGAGACAGAACATGAGAGACTCCTAACTCTGGGAAACGAACTTGGGATGGTGGAAGGGGAGGTGGGCGGGGTGGGGGTGACTGAGTGACTGAGCACTGAGGGGGGCACTTGATGGGATGATGACTGGGTGTTATTCTATATGTTGGCAAATTGAACACCAATAAAAAATAAATTTATAAATAAAAAAGAACTGAACAATTTCTTCTGTTTGAAACTTAACCAGTGATGCTCGTTGCCTCACCAAGGCTTTCCTGAATGCACATTCCTAGGTTAATGCTATGGCTGGACTGGCCTCAATGTTTATGATAACTCTATATGTTTACAGAGAGAGGCTATAAAAGGGCCTTTTTACTCCTTCAAGTTCACCTTGTAGCTTTAACGTTATCACATCATCTGAAATATAAAACATGGATTTTTGTTGCTGGTTAAATTCTATACTTATTCTTCTTAGGACGATTTTTTATTATTTGAGAAAAAGTCATGTAAAAGTCCTTATCCATTTCAAGCTATAACACTGCTAATGAAATTTAAATCCTAGAGAAAGGAAATTCAGAATCAGGCATGAGACCAATGAAGCAAGACTTACTGCCCTTCCATGAATACTCTACAAATCATGTTGAGACTATATCTAAGGTGTAAAATTTAGACCTTCTGATGCCTGAACCAATTAAAGATGTGTTGATCCTTTCAACATGTGAATCAGGACATTTTTCAGGAGCTATATTTGCTAAAAATTCCCTTTTATCAGTTCCTGTATACTATAAAAACCGTTTCAGTTGCACTTTTCTGCCAACAAACATGTCTCCTTAAGGATTCAGCATTTTTGACTCTTCATGTACACTGTCCCTTAAGGTAATTTCTCCCAAACTTTAATGTACATATAAATAAACTGGGGTTCTTGTGAAAACATAGATTCAGATTCAGTGGGTTTGGAGTAGAGCCTGAGATTCTTCTGCATTTCTACTAAGTTCCCAGGCAAGGCTGAGGCTGCTGGTCCACAGATGATACTATAAGTAATAAGGTTTTCAGAAACTAAGCATTTGGATCGGCTTGAATCCCAAATCACGTTCTGCATGACAAATGTGAACTTGAGCTTTCACAATGACATTGACCTTGGTATCTCCCTCTATAGTTTGGAGAGGTGATGACCTATGGTCTGTCTTGTTTCAGGATTTGTTGATAATCTATAGGATCAACAGCAGCCCATGGAACCCTTCCCTTTGAACTTTAGTTTCTCCCTGGCCTTTGCTCATGTGAGTTAGAGAGAGAGAAGATATAATATTTCTGTATTCTTGGGGCTTAGGAAAAGGTTGCACAGCTGCCAAAGTGTTCCCACCTCTTTCTCTATAGCACTTCTGCTGAGCCAAGATGGCGTGGCTGAGGGTTCCTCAGCTTGTCTGAGAGTGATAAGGTGAGAGCCTATACTATATGTTAGCTTGTCATCTCTACCTAATCTTTGTATACAAATCCTATTAAATATAATCCTATATTTTTATTCAGAAAATTTTAGTAGATGGGGAAGGAGTGATATAAAAGGAGATACGGTTCCCCAGTGTACTGGCTATGTGACTTTGGTCAAGGCATTTTACATCTCTGTTTCAGTTCCCTTCTCTGCAAATTTGGTTAATACCAACCAGCAGCATTGTTGTGAGCAGAGATAATTTTTAAGTGCCTGCCCAAATAAATGGTAGATAACACTATTGGCATAATTACATTTGTCACTAAATGCACTCTAGTTGTTTAAGGCAACTGAGGACAATGGATGAAGACGTCTTGTTATTCAGACAAATGCACTGTATAGATTTGGTCAGAATAAAGATAATTAGTAAATTCTGGCATTAAGACTTATAAATACTTCATTGTGTCAGTGTTCTCATTCTCATTGTACTCATCCAATATAATATGCTAACCAGGGTTTGAAACCCAGGTTTTGAAAAAAGCCACCTTAAAATTAAACCATAAATATTAAAAATAGCTCATATAATTGTGAGTTTTTTAATTAGTGAATGTGCTTCTAACAAGCTGACCAAGTAACAGTGCGTAAGGGCTATGTGATTTGCACTTCAGCTCCTTCCCAAGGCACACCTTAAAGTAGAAAGTCAGCAGGAAGCTAAGGCAATTAACATAATGCTTCCTAACAAGGTTTGGAGTATAGTCTGCAAAGTGTCTGCCCCATTAACTCTCCCTTACTCAGTTTCCCTAAATGTCCTGGTGCCTTCCTTAGCTCTCCCAATGCAGTTACACTAGAAACATTTCAACTGTGTTCACCATACTATCATTTGTTTCCCTTCTTACTCCCTCTATAACTTTCCTCTCTTTTCTTCCCCATCTGATGCTGGAAAGGAGTGCATGCTCCCTCATTGATCCAAGTTGGTACAAAGGCCCCTAGATTCACTTTAAAGAGAGTAAGAGGCAATAAATAAGGTGGGTGGGCTGTGCATTGAGCCAGCCAATGCAAAGCAAAAGGAGATGAACTGGAGGACTGAAATGCCTCAGAGCCTCTGTGTTTGTGTCCAGGAGGCAACTCAACACCCTCTACCCTGTGTGAATGACAGTAGTACTCAGGGAAAGGTTTTCCAGCTCCTGGCCTCTTCCTCCTCCTGTGTTTTCACAAGTACTGTGCATTCAACAAATTTAAAGAAAGAAAAGGGTTGTAAAAATGACCACTTGCTTTTTAGTTTTAGGAATTAACAAATCTCTTAAACTATAGCATGAAGGCTCTCCAGGCTTTTTAGTCATCCTGGCTGGTCTGTATGAGCACCTTTGTATACAAACAAATCCATCCACGCAAATGTTCATAAGTGGCTTCTGTGCTTGTTTCTTCTGTTTAACTGAGGCACTAAGACTAAGCACATATGTGGTATATATACTTGTGAATGGCTTAATGTATACATTTCAAGGTAGTATATGTATGTGCTATTAACTTAGTATGTGCTGCTGGTGGAAGAATTCATAGACTGTAATTTCAGAGTGGAAGAGTCCTCAAAGACAGTCTTGAGATGACTCAGCTGATGCTAGAACCCTCTGTATGACTTTCTCATCTTATAGTCTATCAGCCGAAGCTTGAATGCTTTAATTTCCAGGGAACTCCCTACCTCTCCAAACTGTCTGGGTTATCTTTGGTTGCATTTCTCCACTTGGACTATGTGTTACACAGCTCCCTGTACCTGTGGCAGGGCACCTGTCTATAACATGCAGAGTTGATGTCAGGTCAGAGTTCTGCCTCTGGAAGTCTGGGCCTTGCAAGCACACTGAACACAGGGCAGTCATCCATATTCATGCAGACAACCTATTTGAAGGATGTGTGCCCAGTGTGTGGAGCTGTGGCTCTGAAGACTGCCAGTGCCTATGGATTTCTCTCAGCTCCTCTCTTAACTGCACACTTGGAATAGTTCCCTAATCACCTGCAGCACTCTGTCAACAAGCAAGGAAAGCTTTAGGGCAAAAGCCCAGGACACAGCTAGGCTCTTGAAATCCCTCACTGGGCCTCCGGGTGAACCCACATTCACAGATGGGATGGCTTCCAAACATTAACTAAAATACTCACACTTGTTTTTGACAACAGTGTTCAGGTTAAATTTCACCAGTTGCTATTTTGGGTAGAGAGCTATGGCAGAAATGCCAGATTCCGGGTGGCTGTAATGCCTCTGTAAAGCCACCTTTCAACATGCTCCATTTG
Source organism: Vulpes vulpes (assembly GCF_048418805.1). Taxonomy (NCBI): domain Eukaryota; kingdom Metazoa; phylum Chordata; class Mammalia; order Carnivora; family Canidae; genus Vulpes; species Vulpes vulpes. The sequence goes on along the minus strand of NC_132787.1, from coordinate 56,159,199 downwards.
CCGTGCTTTCAAGGACTCAGCTGTATTGTTGCCTTCACAAGATTCAGTCCCAAAAGGTGAGTGGGGAGACCTGGGAAGGGTTTCTGAGGAGAGGGAGCCCCTGGGACAGGCTATTCCAGGAGTCTCCCTGCCTGAGTTGACTCATTCTTTGATATGTAGAAGCAACAGCAAGGGGTGGCTTCCAAGGGCCTGTCTGTGATGATGGATGTGTTTGGCCCTACAGCCTGGGGGAACAGATAGGAGTCAGCAGAACACAGATGTTGCAAGGAAGCCAAATTAATCTTTAGTGAGAATGTACAAGTTGGGCCCTCATTATAATATCTAATGGCCTAACCTCATTGCAAAGCAAGAGCTAACCTAACAGAATGGACTCTAGCCTAAAATCTTCTAGGTCTTGTCAAGGTTGAGGCAGCAACTGATTCATGTGTGTCAGAATTTTTTAAAAATCTCTCAACCATGGGGGAAAGATTTCACAGCCAAGAAGAGCATGATTTGAAGTGTACACTTTCTGCAGCCCTTCCAGGGGAGTTGAAGCTCTGGGTCATGGACACTTGAGCTTTATCTGATCAGACAGGATCAGGTATATATATGTATAGTACAAAACAAAGTAAAACTCTAATCTTATGGGAGTGCTGTGTGAGAAATACTATCTTTTTCAGAAATATTTACAGAGAAATATGTATAATGGGTAGATAACCCCACTTTTTTTTCTATAACTAAAGCTTATATGATAACCTAGATTAGAGTGGTTACTTGGCTATGTAGAAATGTGTGGAAAGAGCTGTTGACACCAGATACCAATGCATCTTGGGTCATTTTTATTAAGGTACCATGCTTATGAGAGGCACTGATCATGCATTATATCAGGACTGCCTATTGGGTCTTTAGTGTACATTCATAGATAAGCCATCCAGAGACAAAAAGCAGTGTGGATAATACCAAATGCATGAGATTTGTAGACAGACAGGCAGATCCAGTATGGAACTTCTCTGAGCCTCAGATCATTTTCTATGAAGTATAATGATACCCATCTTGCAAAGCCATTGGGAGGATTTCAGATCTAATTTTAAAGTGCTTACAAGAGTAGGCATATTCTTTTCAAGTGTAATGATAAATAATAATACTAATGATTGCTTCTATAGCTCATTATTATGGAGAAAAGTTTAGGTTTAAGAAGCTTTTGGCAAAAGCATTAGGGCCTGGGTAGTAATCTAGACTTTCTCTCCCCCCCTCCTCCTCCCTCCTCCCCGAAAATAGGAGATAGGAGCACTATCTACATCAAGAATTTGGTTAAAAAAATGGTGAAAGCCAGAGATAGTGTAATGAAATTTTTAAATTACTGGAAAATGGAATCAACCTAGAATTTCAATTCCAGTGAAAATATTCCACAAAATGAAGGCAAAGTAAAGACATTTTTGATTAAACGGAGTTAAGGGAGTTTTTCCAGGAGACTTGCACTATTAGAGTTATTAATAGAAGTTCCTCAGAGTGAAGAAAAATGAAACTAAATGGAAACTCAGATCTGCAGAATGCTGAGAATGGCAAATATGTTGGCAACTATAAGAGGTATATTTTTCATTTCCTAATTTGTGAGAAGAGTATTGTCTGGTTAAAGCAAAAACAAACAAACAAACAAACAAAAACAATGTTTTGTGAGATTTAGTATATTTAGACATAAAATGTATAATAAGAATAGCACAGGTAATGAGAGGAGGATAATTATAGCATACTGTTATAAGGGTCTTACCTTATACATGAAGTGATATAATTGTAATTCAGAGTTGATTATGATTGCTTCAAAACTCTACAGAAATCACTTTATTTTTTTTTTAAATTTTTTATTCATTTTATGATAGCCACAGAGAGAGAGAGAGAGAGATTGGCAGAGACACAGGCGGAGGGAGAAGCAGGCTCCATGCACCAGGAGCCCGACGTGGGATTCGATCCCGGGTCTCCAGGATCGCGCCCTGGGCCAAAGGCAGGCGCCAAACCGCTGCGCCACCCAGGGATCCCCCAGAAATCACTTTAAAAAAATAAAACAGAAAGTTAGAATTAATAAGCCAGAATAGGACATACTAAACATTTTTTAAAAATTCTCAATCCACACAAGATTGAAAAGGAGAGAAAAAGGAATAACAGTAGCAACCAACATATGCCATTAAAAAAAGGCAGTATGGCAGACACAAACCAACCATACTGATAATTGCATTAGAAAGTCAGACAGAACATATCTTTAGAAGTGTAAGACACTTTACGCATGACAGAGATAGTTTGAAAGTAATACAATGGAAGAATATGTGTCATCTAATCAATACATAAAAGAAATATGGCCTAGATGTGTTAGTATCATACAAGATAGACTTAAAAACAAGCAGTATTACTAGAAATAAAGAGAAATCTCATAATGGCAAAAAGGTGAGTTCATCAGGAGAAAGAAAACAAGTACAAAAAATTAGGTATAATTCCTAGTTGATATTAGTCTATTGTTTAGTTTAGTATAAACAACTAGAATGCCATGAGAAAAGTATAATTATAAGATGTATAGAATAAGATGTACAGATAATGCCAGACAGGGAAACTTCCTAAGTAAGAACACACTTTGAGGGGCAAATCACTGCCCAAAGCCAGAGTTCAGATCTCCTTGGAGAAAGTACAGTTGCAGGTCAATGAATGGCAAGGAGGTTTCCTGTACTGGCCAGACCATTTTTGGAGCAATTGTATAGCCATATGTAAAAACAGGAACATAGACCATTACTTTGTGCCATATATTTTTAAAAACTAGCTCAAAATGGATCAATGACCAAAATGTAACAGCTAAAACTATAACATTGCTAGAAGAGAACATAAAAGAAAATCTTTATTTAGGATAGAAAAACACCAGCTATAAAGGAAAAAAAAGTTGATTAATTGGATTTCCTCAAAATTCAAACTATGAATACAATGCAAAAGTAAGCCACAGAAGGAGAAATATTTGTAAAACAAAACAAGACAAAAACCTGGTAATTTTCTTGTATCCAGAATACATAAAGAATTCTTACAGCTAACTATTAAGACAAATCAACTGAAGAAATGGACAAGAAATTTGAATAGACATTTACCAAAGAAGATACAGTAATGATATATAAGCACATGTAAAGATGTTAATTATCATTAATTATCAAAAAGGTACAAGTTAAAATCGCAATGTCAGTATGTCAATACTGTGTACCTACTATAATGGCTAAAGTTACCAAGACAAGCTATATTAAAGGTTAGTTAAGGATGTACTAGAACAGCTTGAAACCTTCATATGTTTCTGGAGGGATTACAGAGTGGTATGGTCAATTTGGAAAACAATTTGATGGTTTCTCAAAAAATTCAACATTTACCTACCAAGCAAACTACCCTTCTCACTCTGAAGAGAAAACAAAAATATATGTTTCACACAAAGACTTATATTTATATAGTCATTGCAGCTTTATTTATAACACTCTCAAAACTTTGAAGCAACTCAAATGTCTATTACATACTTAATATATAAACAAAAGGTAGTATATATGTACTATGGACTACCAAGGAGTGATCTATTGACACAAAAAATAATGAGGATGGATATTAAAATCATTATGCTCTGTTAAATAAGTCAGATACAAAACACTAAATGCTATATAATTACATTTATACCAATTTCTATAAAAGGCATGAGCACTGGGTGTTATGCTATATTTTGGCAAATCGAGCTCCAATAAAAAATATACAAAAAATTATCTTTATCCATTCATCTTTCGATGGACACCGAGGCTCCTTCCACAGTTTGGCTATTGTGGCCATTGCTGATAGAAACATCGGGGTGCAGGTGTCCCGACGTTTCATTGCATCTGAACTAGGGGTGGTGGAAGGGGAAGAGGGCGGGTGTTGGAGGGGAATGGGTGACGGGCACTGAGGTGGACACTTGACGGGATGAGCACTGGGTGTTTTTCTGTATGTTGGTAAATTGAACACCAATAAAAATTAATTTAAAAAAATTATATTTAAATTAAAATATTAAAAGGCTACAATATGGTTATAATTATTATATTATAATTATATAATTATGTTTGTAAATATTGTGAAAATACAAAATTACACAATAACACAATAATTTTAGAAGAATAAGTTTGATATTTTTATACCATGCACAGTGTGGAAAACTGGTTTGGCTCTTGGAGAAAAGGTTGACAAGGTAATTGTCGGGCTTGATTCCATTCCCAGACTGAGAGAAGAAACAGGATCCTTGGAGACATTACTCTAACTTCCCACTTAAAGAACTGGGCCTATGACCCTGAATTCACAGTTTGGCCCCAGTAGGTAACAGAGGGAAGTCCCCAGATATGTCATTAGGAAATGAAAGACTCAGCCTGATGATGTTCAGAACTGAGACATTTTATGATTAGAAGCAAGGATGACAGAGTCATTGGGACAGATGTGTAAAGAAAACTGTTTCTTAAGAAACAAAATGTCCAGGCTTAATGCCAAAGTCACTGGAAATGTTAAATATTACACAGAAGTTCCTTCACACTGCTAGTCAAATTAGGCCAGAGTCAGCCAACCCTATATATTCCAAAATGTGAGGGAAAAAAAAGTCAGTTTGAAGCAAGTTTTTGTTACACATATCTTACTTGTTAGCTCAGTAGTTTATACTTTAGTCAAATCCAGAGTATTGAATTTGTTGTGGGTCATCCGAGTCTTATTTTCCTTTAGAATCTTTGCTCACTCTGATCAGGACTGGGGTTTCAACTTCTCCCCAGCAGCCACAGGAAGCTACTAAATATAGATCCTGATGGGAAAGGCTCTAAGGAATGCAAAACCTGGTATAGTGCTTAAGAATGATATCTCCAGGAGTTCACAGAAACAATCAATAATAATACTGAAGTTCAAACTCTTGGGGGAATTTTTATTTGATCTAGAAGCAGGCACTGTATGAATATTCTGATTTTTTTCCAAGAAGGATGTGGTGAGAGGTAAAATCACTTTAATGATTTTAAAGTCAGGTAAATAATCTCTCTGTAAATGGTTCATCATTTATTCACTTATTTAACAAATATTGTTAGGTATATCCTATGCAAACACAATGCTGTAAAAGGAAATATATAATATATATAAATTTAGTTATATATATATATATATATATATATATATATATATATATATATATATATCAATGTCCCTGTTCTCAAAGGGCTAAAAATCTTTTCAGTAAAATAAGAAATGGATTCATGAGAAATTCAGTAGATATACATGGTAAAAATAATAATAGCAGCTATTGAATTGAATGCCATCTTTAGCTCAGTAACATAGTATATTTGTTATGAGAATGTATAGGCTATGGAGCCTATTGGGTTTAAATTTTGGATCTCCTATTGACTGTAGAAAAATGTATGGCACAAAATAAATTCTGTTTAATTGATATTATGTTTTGTTTTAAATGTATTATCTGTAATCTGGGGTGCCTGGAAGGCTCCATTGGTTAGGCATCCAACTCCTGACCTCATGGGTCTTGAGATTGAACCCCACTTCCACTCCGCACTCTGTGGGAGGTCTGCTTGGGATTCTCTCCCTCTGCTCCTCCCCCAACATGAGCATGGGCTCTTGCTCTCTCTCAAATAAATAAATGAAACTTTGAAACATATATTGTCTGTAATCTTCAAAGCAATCCTATAAACTAGGGATAACAAGAACTTTTTTTGTAAATGAAGACTTGAGGTTCATAGAGGCAATAAGTGACAGCACTGAAGTATATTTCACTGTGGACTAAAGTAATCCGAGAAACACAATGACAGATATAGGATTTTATCTGAACCATGAAGGATGAAGTAGGATTTCCAGAAGATGAAGAAAATAAAATAAGAATATTAGAGAGTAAAGACACAGTAATAAGCAACAGGATAAAGGCAAGAGTAAACCTGAGGGATGAATAATCTAGATTAGTTTGAGTTTTTCTGTGGGGTATGAGTAATTGTAGTAAAGATAAGAAAAGCAAATGGAATCTAATTTGTAGAAGAGTTTAACTATCAAGCTGACGGAGTTTAAAATTAGTCCCATAGAAAGCAAAAAACCCTTGAATCTCAATAATTTAAAATCGGAATTACCCTAAATGTTAACTACTTATTTTTCCTCCTCTTCATTACCATCACCAGAGTCATTCAATAGAGAAAGAGCTCTTAACTTCCAGCTTTATCCGCCAGAGCAGGGCTTCTGAACTCTTGGTCAAATTTGGCACTATCAGCACTTCATGCCTCATGGCATCTTGCTCATGTTTTGGAAAAGCTGTTCAAACTAACATCACAGAACTAATGAGGCTTTAAGCCAGGCCCCTCAGATTGAGGATACTTGCTTTGGGGCTTTGCCTTTAGTAAAGCCTACAAAATTAATGGTTTTATAATATTGAGGTTTGGAAGGAAGATGGAAAAGGAAAAGATAGACAAAGATGAGATGGAGACATCCCAAGAACCAATAAGAAAACCCAATGGCTATGGGGTTTTTCTAGGTAAAATGACCACTATGCAGTAAAAAATATTGTGTAAAAATAGTGCTTGAAAAAATTCTATGGATGCCAAGCTGTTATGAGCTGAATTCACATGTTCCCCCTCCCCCAACCCAAATTTGTACGTTGAAGCTTTTATCTCCAGTACCTCAGAATGTAACCGTATTTGGAGATAAAGTCTTTAAAGACATACTTAAGTTAAAATGAGGCCATTTGGGTGGGGTCTAATGCAATCTGTGTTCTTATAGAAAGGTAGGATTAAGATGCACAGAGACATATGCAGGAAGTACATACACAGAGAAAAGGCCATGTGAGAGCACAATGAGGAGACAGCCATCTGCAAGCCAAGGAGAAAGGCCTCAGAAGAAACCAACCTGCTAACACCTTTATCTTGACTTAAAGCTACCAGAATTGTGAAGAAATAAATCTTTGTTGTTTAAGCCACCTAGTATTTTGTTATAACAACACAGCAGGGATCCCTGGGTGGCGCAGCGGTTTAGCGCCTGCCTTTGGCCCAGGGCGCGATCCTGGAGACCCGGGATCGAATCCCACGTCAGGCTCCCGGTGCATGGAGCCTGCTTCTCCCTCTGCCTGTGTCTCTGCCTCTCTCTCTCTCTCTCTCTCTCTGTGACTATCATAAATAAATGAAAATTTAAAAAAAAAATTAAAAAAAAAAAAACAACACAGCAAACATATACATAGGCCTTGAGACCCTAGCACTTACGATGAAGTTAGCTCTCATTCAAATATGCAACCTAGAAGAAAATATTTACTGAAACAAGGTAAGAAAGAAGGAAAATAATGTTGGAATGGGGAGAGTAAAGGAAGAAGAAAACAGAGATCCTCAAAGAGAGATATGAGTTATTATGGCCAAGTAGCTCCTATTGGAAAACTCTCCCAGAGACAGCCAATATAAACTCCAGAAAAAAAAAAAAAAAAACCTTTCTGAAAGAACTGATGATGGACCCAAAACAGGGACACAGTGGAGAGGATGATGCTTGGAAAGAGATGTCACAGGGTGAGTTTCCTATTTTTATAACTTTTACAATGATAGGCCCCAAGCCACATTGTGTAGGAAAGCCAGATCTGTGATGGAGTATCTGAGATTAATTGGCTTAAATAACCAGAGGACAAAATTTGGAGCAATCAATTATTGGAAAGTAAGGATGATTTCTTTGGAAAGGAGAAATCCAAAGAGAGAGTATCCCTAAAGCTTCTGGATAGCTTCTAGCTTAATCTCTGGCTTACTCCTCCTGGACTATGCATTCAAAACTAGATTCTAAGCAGCCTGGTTAAAGCAAAAAGAATCGAACTGTGATTATTTAAGTTGTCACTCATCACAGGGAGACAATTTCCTGTATAAGTCCAGTAAAGTCAAGTACCTGCTAAAACACACACACACACACACACGCACACACACACACACACACACACCAAATCAGCAGTCTTCAGAGTAATGTAAAACAATCTAGTTTCTATAGCATATTATTCACAATGTCCATGAGATATTAAATTTGTTAACATGGAAAAAAATTAAGTTTGTTACATGGAAGGAAATAAGAAAACCTGACCACCTCTCAAAAAGACAGTCAGTGGAGATCAATCCTGATATGACTCAGATGTCAGAATAGATATTTTTTAAAGAAAATAAAACTTTTAAAAAAGATTTTATTTATTCATGAGAGACACAGAGGGAGAGGCAGAGACACAGGCAGAGGGAGAAGCAGGCTCCATACAGGGAGCCGGACGTGGGACTCGATCCCAGGACTAAAGGATCATGTCGTGGGCCGAAGACAGGTGCCAAACTGCTGAGCCACCCAGGGATCACCCCCCCAAATTTTAAAGTAAGTATTATAATTATTCTTAACAAAGTAAATGAAAATATTCTGATAATGGATAAAATTACAAAATTCTTAGCAGAGAAATAAAAAAGGAAGGGAGTAGTACTAAAAGATACAATACTTGAAATGTAGAAGATTTACTAGATGGGCTTAATTACAAAATGGAACTGATGAAAGAGTTAGTGAAATTGAAGATCAAGTATTCAAGCTGGACAGCAAAGATAAAAAATTTTCTGATAAATGAATAGATTCTTGGAAACCTGTGGAATTATATCAAAAAGTCTAACATACATTACCTGGAGTCCTCCATGGGTAAGAGAGAGAGGAACAGTAGAAAATAATATGTGAAGAAATAGAGATATGAATTTAGTAAATGATTCAAGTATTACTCTTTAATAGTGGCCTATCTGGGATGAGGCATCGAAATCAATCCTTGCTAGGCAACCAAGGGGGGGGGGGGATTATTTTTTGAGAATAATTATAAACAAAATAAAATTGAGTTAAAGTTCATTTGTTTTAATATAATCATTATGTGCTGGAATAAAATAAAATTCAGAATAATTTGAGTGCACTTTTAGTAGAATTTCATCAGTAATTCTTTTAATGCTATATATACCTGCATTTTAACTGTAGATTTGAAATAAGCAGTGATAGCATTGTGATTGTAGTAAACAGCAGACAGAACTTCAATTACTTCCATTGTGTCATTTTATATGACCACATGGAATTATTATTTGTGTTTAAAATTTAAATTTAACACAAAGTGAAAATTGTGAGGTGTAATATTTTTCTTTGGAAAGTGCAAAATTTAGTTCATGTATAAAAATTTTAAATGATCTTGGAAAATAGCTAAAAAACTTTAAAAGTATTCCCTTTTAAATTGTTCACTATTTGTTTTTAAGCCAAAGAACAAATCTAGAAAATAGAACATTACTCTAGTGGTTACAATTTAGTCATTATATAAATTGACCCTTTCAGAGATATTCTGGTTGTACTAGTCAATTATTTCCATAAATTATTTTACATAAGATATTGATAAAAACACCTAGGTTAAAATTGCCAGATTGATTAAAAAACTATCAAATTATGCACTTTTGTCCTACAGAAACCTAATGGACCATTTGGAATATTATTCTGAAACCAGCAAGTATTTAAAATTTTTTTCTGAACTTGGTGAAGAAATGTTAAGTGAGAAACCCATACCAACATGTAGAGCCCAACAAAGAAAATTTTTTAAAAAGAGAGGCAATTGCAACAATGTCTGGATCTATTTTGAAATATGTAATGCCTGCAACATTGCATAAAGTTTATGAAAATTGTGGAGTGCAAGTTGGCAAATCCAAAGCATGGATGCTAGAAACAACACAAGATTCAGATGACACAGGGATGAAAGACAACAATGAATCATTTTCTATAACCATTGACACCAAGGAAGAGAAAGGAAATGTTAGCATCCACACTGACAGAATTGAAGGAAAAAATAAAGGAGAAGAAAAGAGCATGAGTAAAGCCAAGACTTTGATGAAGAGAAGACAGTGAATGATATTTTAATCTATTTTGATATTCCTGCTTGGGCAATACCATTTCCAGATGAAAAATGTTAATCTGGTTAAGAAAGGAAGTGAACCTTTTCAGAATAAATATGGACCTTTCTCTGCAGTTCAAAGACAAGGAAAGGAAGCAGTCAACACATGACAACTTCATGACTTTATAATTCTTTATCAAACACTGAAAAAAAGAGGCCAGTTTTTTTCAAGACTGAAATAATTGTTTTGTTTTGGTTGTAGACTGTGGATACTGGAACAAAAAAAAAATTAAAATCCAACCTTGTAACTGCTTTAAACTGGGTAGAAATTAAATCCTAAGGTCTGTGAGATATCTGAAAAAATATCTTCCCTGATTTTTTTACCTTTATTATTCATTTTAATTAATGACTATCGCTGAAAATAATTTTTTCATAGAGGATGGAGTGTCAAACATGCTGGGCATGCCATTATTCATTAATAATAATATACTCAGTAATTCTTCAAAAGTGCTCATTTCGATGATAGATATATGAATTACTTGTTGAAGCCATATTATCTTTTGATGACTCTTTTTTCTTAGACTTCCCCAAATCCAAAAATCCAAAGATGAGCACAAATAGAAAACAAATATAAGCATTGCTTATCCTTTATATTCTTTACATTTACTAGAGTAGTGTAAATCGAAGCAAACTGATGGTGTCATTTTACATGAAGCTAGATTTTACATTTTATATGAAGCTAGATTCTTCAAATTATCATTATAACACTCAATAATGGTAAGACTAGCACATCTATATAGCACTGATAGCAGTAAAAATCTGGACAATGACATGGCAACAAACAGAAAAGCTAGTGAAATGTTCGTACACTAGGCCCAGAATCTAAGTTTTACACGTGGGAGAATACTTCTACTATTCTATTCTATTCTATTCTATTCTATTCTATTCTATTCTATTCTATTCTATTCTATAAAATTCTATTATTCTATATTCTAAAATTCTATATTCTATATTCTATTCTATTCTATTCTATTATTCTATAAAACACTGCATGTATAAGTTATAAGTATAATGTGCAGATATACCATAGTTTATTCTACTACTCTCCTGTATTTAAGAATTTAGAGTATTTCCAACATTTTGCAATTACAAAGCTGTAATGTGCACTTTTTTCATGTATTTATTTAAAGATTTTATTTATTTATTTATTTGACAGAGAGAGAGCATAAGCAGGGGGAGTGGCAGGGCAAAGGGAGAAGGAGAAGCAGGCTCCTGGCTGAGCAAGAAGCCCAATGCAGGGCTCAATCTCAGGACCGTGGGATCATGTCCTGAACCAAAGGCAGATGCCTAACTGACTAAGCCACTCAGGTGCCCATGCACATTTATTTTCATATTGTTGGAGGGAAGCTTTAAGGTAAATTTCTAGACATGAAATTACTGAGTCAGAAGGTAAACACCTGTCTTAGTTGTGTTAGATATTTCTAAACTTCCTGCCAAGAAGATAAATACCAATTTGCATTCCCATTTACACTATGTAACCGTTCTTATTTCCCCAAAGCCTTGAGAACAGAATATGTTATGCTTTTTTTTCAGTTTTGACAATACTATGGGTGAGAAATGAGGTTATAGTTTTGTTTTGGTTTTGGTTTTATTTTACATTTGGTCCACCACAAATTTTATTGGCTTAACCATATTCATAAAAAGTTTTAAAATTGTGTTAAAATACATAAAATATACAGTCTTAACTATTTGTAAATGTAAAGTTCAGTAGTGTTAAGTACGTTCACACTATTGTGCAACCAATTTCCAGAACTTTTCATCATGCAAAACTGAAACTCTATACTAATTAACAATAACTATTCATTTCTCTCTTCCAGGAGTTCCAGATAACCCATCATTCTACACTTTGATTCTATGATTACTTTAAGATACTTCAATTATATGGAATCATACAGTATTATTTTTGTGATTAGCTTATTTCACTTAGTATAATGACCTTTAAGGTTACCCATGTTGTATCATGTGTCAGAATCTCCTTCCTTTTTAATATTCCATTGTATGTATGTGCCACATCTTATTTATCCATTCATCTGTCCATGGATACTTGGCTATTGTGAATAATGCTGCTATATAAACATACATGCTCAGATATCTCTTTAAGACACTGCTTTAAATTCTTTTGGATATATACTGAAGAAGTGAAATTTCTGGATTACATGGTAATTCTATTTTTAATTTTTTAAGGAAGTGCCTTACTGTTTTCCACAGTGGTTGCTCCATCTTACTTTCTTACCAATGATGCACAACAGTTCCAATTTCTCCACATCCTCACCAACACTTGTTATTTTTTTTTAATAGTAACTATGCTAATGGATGTAAGGCAAAATTACATTGTAGTTTTGATTTACATTTTTCTAATGATTAGTGATGTTAAACACCTTTTCATATGCTTGTTGGCCATGCCATTTGTATATCTCTTTTAGAGAAATGTCTATTTAGGTCCTTTGCCCATTTTAATTGGAATATATATCCATCTATACAAGGATTTATTTTGGTGCTCTCTAACCTATTTCATTAGTCTATGATTTTGTCTGCATGCCTTACCACACTGTTTTGATTACTGTAGCTTTGTGATGAGTTTTAAATTCAGAAAGTTTGAGACTTTTAACTTCTTTGTCAAGATTCCTTTGACTATTATAGGTTCCTTGAAATTCCAAGTGAATTTTAGGATGATTTTTGTATTTCTGCCAAAAATGCAACTGGGATTTTGATAAAGATTGCATTAAATCTGTAGATTTCTATGGATAGTATTGATATTTTAATAATATTAAATCTTCTGATCCATGAACATGGATGTTTCACCATTTATTTGCATCTTCTCTAATTTCCTTCAGCAATGTTTGATAGTTTTCAGTGTACAAGTCTTTCATCTCATGGGTTAAATTTATTCTAAAGTATTTTATATTTTATGCTATTGTAAATAAAATTGTTTTCTTTATTTCCTTTAAAGATTGTTCATTGTTCATGTATAGAAAAGACACAACTGATGTTGTATGTATATAAGTGGTTATGTTATTTATTTGAAAATAGTTTCAAAATGTAATTTTAAAGTTTAATTTCTCATTTATTTTAAAATTTTCCTGTAGTAGGACTTTTTATTTTCAGATTAGATTTTATTTTTTTATTAAAAAAAATATATATATTGAAGTTTGATTTGCCCATATATAACACCCAGTGCTCATCCTGTAAGGTGCCCCACTCAGTGCCCATCATCCAGTCACCCTATCCCCCACCCACCTCCCTTTCCACTACCCTTTGTTTGTTTCCCAGAGTTAGGAATCTCTCATGCTTTGTCACCCTCTCTGATTTTCCCCACTCACTTTTTAAAAAAGATTTATTTGAGAGTGAGAAAGAGAAAGAGAAAGAAAGTACATCCATGCAGGGTAAGGGGCAGAGAGAGAATCCTCAAACAGACCTGGCTGAGTGCAGACCTTGACCTGGGGCTCACCCCAGTATTGCAGTGTTGTAGGGTTCTTGTCTCATGGAGTAAAAGAATGAATCTTGCAGACACAAAAGGATGAAATGAAATGAAAGTTTATTAAGTGAAGGTGAGAACAGAAAGGAAAGGAAAAAAACTTTCTTGAGTGAGAGGAGTCCCAAGGGGGCTGCTACTAAGGCTTTTATGGTTGGTCTTTTATAAAAAACTGACCAGGGAACTTAAATCTTAAAGTCACCACTAGTAGCACCGTATTTACTTCTCCTTTGGAGTTTGGTAACTTTCAGTGGTCAATTTGTAACTTTCATGAAAACACCTTGTCTATAACATTTAAGATCAACAAGGTTGGTCTCCTTATGTTCCCTTATTTCTAGTTTTGTTTGTAACTATCATGAAAATATCTTGTCTATAATGTTTCTCCACATGTGGGATTTCTGTGAGCCTGGTCAGGTAGCCCACTACCTATTTCTCCCTACCTATTCCTATTTGTCCCTACTCACCAGGACCCTGAGATCATGGCCTGAGCCAAAATTGAGTTGGATGCTTAACTAAGCCACCCAGGCACCCCTAGATTAGAATTTTTAAAACACACTTCTATGCAACCTAGATTAACAAAAAAAATTGCAGTGGAAATTATTAGAACTATGCGTGAAGAAAAACAGCATATGTAAAAATTTGTGGGATAAGCTAATATGGTAGTTTAAAAATGTATAGATTTGCCTACTTATACTGGAAGAGAAGAAAGTTTGAAAATTGATGTACTATGCATACAACTTAGTAAGAACAAAGAACAACAGAATGCACTTGTAAAGTAGAAGAAAATAAATAATGTTGCTAAGAAAAAGAGACAGAAAGTACATATTTTAGATTTTAAAAGAGTATAACATAACTATAATTGTAGCAGTGATGAAAAGATAATAAAATGAAATTATGAATAACTTGTTGCAACACATTTGAAAACTTATGAAATATTTAATTCCTAGAAGAAATATAAATTACTAACTGTATTCAACAAGAAATAGAAAACCTGAATAATTCTATAACCACTGAGGAAATTAAATAGTAGTTTTAAAAACATCCTATAATGAAAATAATAGGCACAAATTTTTGTAGGGAACTTTTACAAAACATCTATGTATTAAAAAAATACAAATAACACAAAACTTCTTCCAGATCATGTGGGGCTGAGGACAAGGAAGAAACAATCATGGTCTAGTATACTCCTGATATCAAAACCAGACAAAAACATTTTAAAAAATGAGAAAGAAATATTACATGTCAAATTCATTTATAAACATGTATGCCAAAATCTTAAATATTAGCAACTGAATTTAGCCATACATGAGGGAAAAAATACCCCACTATGACCAGGTAGTGAATATTTCAGAATTCAGTTTAGTTCAGCAATGAGAAAACAATATATTGATGTAATCCATCTCAAAATAGGCAAGAAAAATTATATTATTCTTTTCAATAGACACAAACAAAACACACACACATACACACAAAGCCCAGTATTCACTTATGATTAGAACTTCTGTCAAACCAGCACTTAAAGAGAACATTTTAACATTAAATGATATTTGTAAAACTTAAAATAAATATATTTTATTGTAAAATGTTAAAAATATTCCCCTAAACTATGTTTGACATCATCAGTTGTATTCAGTATCATACTGGAAATCCTTATCAACAGAAAAATGTAAGAAAAAGAAAATAAGGCATAAGATGTGGGGAAAAAAGACAAAAGTATCAGTCGTAGTAGTTAATATAACATGTAGAAAAGAAAATATAATCTAGATGTATTAGGAGAAAACAGAATGCTTATCTGATATAAGATCAACATAAAAGCCATTTGCATTTCTGTATAGTATACTCTTTAAAACAACAACAGCAGATATAAGTTCTTTTGCTAAATATGCAAGCCCATATTGAAAATATTATATTGAAAGTTATTAAAGAAGGTTTAAATGCAGAGAGAGATATACTAAATTCATGGAGGGGAAGACTTGAAATTATAAAGAAGATATCCAGTAGATCAATACACATATGAAAAGGTTCTCATATTTACTATTAATTAGGAAGTTGCAGATTAAAACCAAACAAGGTACCACTACATATCCATGAGATGACTCAAATTAAAGACTAACAATGTCATTTATTCGTATAGTCTGACACAACCACAACCCTCACACACTGCAGTTAGAATTGTAAATTGGTATGACTATTTCAGAAATCTCAAAGTATCTACTAAAGCTATGCATACCTGTCCTTTATTATCCAGAAATTCTACTCCTAGGTATATACCAAACAGGAATACTGCATATTTTCCAACAGACATTTACAAGATATTGATAAATATTGGTAATAACTGAAACTGGAAACAATAACAGTGTCATCAACAGCAAAGTGGACAAATTGTACTATAATTCATTCAATAATGTATCCATGTGTATATATGTATTCATATCCCAATGAAAATCAACAAATGAGTTATTTTTTTTAAAGATTTCATTTATTTATTCATGAGAGACACACAGAGAGAGGGAGAGAGGCCGAGACACAGGCAGAGGGAGAAGCAGGCTCCTTTCAGGGAGCCTGACATGGGATTCCATCCAGGGTATCCAGGATCATGCCCTGAGCCAAAGGCAGCACTAAACCACTAAGCCACCCGGGCTGCCCTAT
Source organism: Vulpes vulpes (assembly GCF_048418805.1). Classification (NCBI taxonomy): domain Eukaryota; kingdom Metazoa; phylum Chordata; class Mammalia; order Carnivora; family Canidae; genus Vulpes; species Vulpes vulpes. The sequence continues at coordinate 56,143,150 of NC_132787.1, read as the reverse complement.
TTTTTTAATTTAAATTCAATTAGCTAACAGATAGTTCATCATTAGTTTCAGATGCAATGTTCAATATTTTATCAATTGTGTATAACACTCAGTGCTCATTACATCAAGTGCCTTCCTTAATGCCCATCATCCAATTACCCCATTCCTCCTACTCACCTCCCTTCTAGCAACTCTGTTTCCCAAAGTAAAGAGTCTCTCATGGTTTTTCTCCCTTTCTGATGACTTACCATTCAGACAATAGACCCCCTAAAACAAATAATACAGTCAAGAAATGGGCAGAAAGCAAGAACAGACATCTCTTAAAGAAACATACAAATGGCCAACAGACACATGAACAAGCTACTGTTAAATGCAACAACATAGATGAACATCAAAAATATATTGTTGAATTAAAGAAACTGACTACAAAACATTACATACCTTTTGATTCCATTTGCATGAACTTTGGAAATAGGCAAAACCAATCTATTAGGTTACAAGTCACAACACTAGCTATACTTGGTGAGGTAGGCAGGGAATAGTAACAGAGAGGTAAAATGGGGACAACTCTGAAGGACTAGACATATCTTCTATTTCTTGGCCTGGGAGGTGGCTACATAGGTGACCATTTTGTGATTATTTATTTATTTACATTTTATGTACTTTTCTACATATGAATGCACTTTGTGACAAAAAATGTTTTTAAAATATTCAGATAGAATAAGTTTGGGATGCAAAGCTTAAAGTTTTTAGAATCAATACAGTAGAATTCTCTATAACCTTAGGGTAGGAAAAGATTTATTATATAAGACTCATAATATGTAAACTATAGAGGAAAATATCTGATAAATTTTATATTAAAATTAATTATTTTATATCAAAAGGTATCATAAATAAAATGAAAAGATACACACCTAACAAAGATACTTGCAACACATAACTGAAAAAGAATTAGCATTCAGAATATATAAACAAGAAAATAAACAACCTAATATAAAAATAGACCATATTAGCAAGTAACTCATAAAGGAAGACCATAAAGTACCAATAATCATATCTGAATATACTCACCCTCATTAATAATCAGGAAATGCAAATTAAAACTAACAAATTGGCCAAAACTACACAATCTGATAATTCCAAATGCTTGTATGGTTATGGAACATAAGGAACTCATATACTGTTGGTGAAATCATAAATTGGTATAATCATTCCATTGGTAAACACTTCTGTATTATTTGTTAAAGCTGAAGATGTATGTGGACCTCAAGACCAGCAATTCCACTCCTAGAAATATTCCTTGAAAAACTCTGAAATGTGTACCAGAGAAGATATACAAATGAAACACCGGAATAACCCTTATATCCATCAGTAGAAGAAGGCATAATAATCTATGGTTAGGTATACAGTGGAATACTATACAAATATAAAATTTAAAAGACTGTATGTATCAATATGGATGAATTTCAGGAACCCTACACTGAACAAGAGAAAGCAGATAAGAATACTTAGTATGATTCCATTAAATGAAGTTGAATAAAGAGACAAAACCAATCGATTTATTATTTAAGGACACATACTTTTATAGTAATTATATAAAGAAAAGTAAACAAATCATAAAATGTAGCACTGTGGTTAGCTTTTAGGAAAAGGGAGGAGAATATAGTCAGAAAGGGACACATAGGAAGTTGTAGGTATTGATGGTAATCTATGTATTAAGTAGGATGTTTGTTTATTGTTAAACTCTACCACTATATTATATATGCTCTTTTGTATGCATAATGTATTTCATAATAAGATGTTCATAATTCCTGTTTCCTCTATAGAAAACGCATTATTAGAGACAAATAACAGAAAATCAGCAAGTTTTCAAAATCACAAATCCAAGTGTTCAGTAGTAGCTGATATTGAACTAGAGTATTGACAGAGAAGAGTAGAGATAGTTAATAGGTCCAGTTCTCAATGTTGTCATTAAAATTTTATTTTGCTCAAAGTCCTCTTAGGTTCTCTATAGAAATGAGGAAAAGAACACATCACGAGTTGATGGCCAGATGCCATTTCATATTGACTCCGATTCTCTTAGCAATCTGATGCTGTTGGAATTGGGACAGAAACTATCCATTTTATTTGATAGATTAAGAAACTGGGTTGAGAGAGCTTAGAGCAAATTGCTTCAGAGCACAATTAATAAAGGTGAAAAACACTCTGGACTTGCTTTTGCACCCTCCAGCTTTCCTCAGTTGTCTATGCATAGAACTGTCAGCAACATCTAGCACTGCCAGCACTCATGCTTGGAAGCACTCAGCCAGCCTCAGTCTCTTTGGGGCTTCCTCCGGTTGTGAGGGAGGTGTGATATACTGGCTATGGTGGAGGTTAAGTATCCATTTCCTTTGACTTTTCTGCTTATTAGTAGTGGCTGTCCCTGAGCAGCCTTTTGACTTAAGCCCTCTGCTCTCCTGAAGACTGGGCTACAGAGGACCTTGATATTTAAAGGTACATTTGCAGAGAGGAGATCCTTTGCTGATCTAAGGAACAGCATGTGAGTGGGACGGGTGAGGGGGGCCAAAGCTGGAGCATGTGAATGATAGCTTCATCAACTTGACATTCCCTTAGGTCCCACCACCTACATAGGGGTTCTTTCCTGGCTATTTCCCCACCAGATGTAAAAATTATTAAGCGTATTTGGCTAGAGTTTCTTGGGGACTCTTCTTTCTCAGTTTTTTTTCTTCATGTTGTTTCCCTCTCTGTCCCCAGTTTTTATCCCCATTTTTATTTTCTGCTCTCACATACACTATAGCTAAATGGTTCCTATATTTGCTCAAGTACTAAGGTACAGAGAAGTACCAACTGAGAATTCCCAGTACTAGTGCTGGGCCCTGAGGTATTTTCCCAGGAGGTACAGAATTCTGGGGTGAGCCACAATCACAGGGTTGTTTCTTTCCCCAACAATTCAGCAGTCCAGTAACCCTAGACTTAGAAAAACTTAGAGCTGGCTTAGAAAATTCTTTACAACTTAAAATAATTCAAGAAGCAGTTGACTAATAAGCACAAAACAAAGTGGAAAAGTTGTTACAGGATTTTTCATCAATTTTCACTGAAACTTAAGGACTTCAAGAGAAAGTAATGAGTGAGTTTAGGTCATAGAAGATGCTGGGGCCTTGAACTATTGGTTCCACAGATTGGGAATTAGTAATACACATTACATATGTATGGCTGTATACATGTATGCATATATATGTGTATATTTGTAATATATATTCCTATTATACACAGTGAGATTTGGAGACCCTAGAGAGCCCCTCACAAGTGAGTTCTAAAATCTATTTATCAGTGGTTCTAAAATCTCTATTTAAATTTCCTTTTAAAAAACATTTCTTTTTTTAAAAAAAATATATTTATTTATTCATGAGAGACATACAGGGAGAGGCAGAGACTCTCTGTGGAACTTGATTCTATGATCCCAGGATCATGACCTGAGCCAAAGGCAGATACTCAACCACTGAGCCACCCAGGTGCCTTTCTATTTAACTTTCTATTCAAAAGTTCTTTCTATGGCTTAATTTTTAGAATGTTCAGGATTCCACTGTAAAATGCATTTGGTTCTGAGAGTCATATTAACCATAGCAAAAATATTTGTTGAGCATTTTAAAATTTATAAGCATATTTACACATAGTGCCTCATTTACTTAAAACAACAACTTCATTTTTCTCTCACCATCTTAATAACAGGAGTCTTAGAAACTTATGTATCTTCAGTTCTTAGGTATAGGAGTTAGAACTGAATCTGGTATTTGACTTTTATTCTGGGCATTATTCCTTAGTCCTGATGTTAACTATTAATTATTAATGTTTTAGCATAATTTTACGATGTATGAGCTGGAGAGTTAGCTTCATCTGGTCTGAACCTCAGACTATTAGCAGCCAGTCCCCAGCCATCATCCAGGTATATCACCTGAAATATAATTATTCTGAGGGAGAGGGGTCATTGTTAAAATTTCAGGTTCTTGAGCTCTATTCCAGGCCTACTGACTGTTCCCGGGGATGGAAATCTTCCTCTTTTAAAACAAGCATCAAGGTAAACTTTACATGCCCAAGGCTTTGAGAAGCAATGTTGTAGAGCCACGTGGTCCTCTCCTTGGCCATATACCTATTATGAGTTTCTGGGGCTCTGATCGCTTTGGGAGAAATAAGTCACAGTCAATATAGATCCCTGAAGATTCCTGGTTGAAATTTGACTCATTGGCCAAAAATTCCTTCCCCATCCCACCCAAAAATGCAGGATATTTTTTCCAGCCTGGCCCAGAAGAAAGGCTAATCATTGTTCTCATTCTGACTAATTGGAGACAGTCTGGCCACAAATATCCCCCTTTGTGCCTTTTCTCTTCTTGTAACTTGGGCAGGGCTGCAGAGAAGCTGTTGGAAGACAGCCTGGGTGGGACCCAGAAGAGAATAATTACAACTGCAATGCCTTCTGTTATTAAGTCCTGAGTGGAATGCTGAGTCAAACAATAGAAAAGGTCTCTGCTGTCCTTGGGAACATTTTTGTTATTGTCCCAAGCCAAGGACTTGAGTGTCGAATGAGATTCTTTTATGTCTGTATTTTTTCACAATTTTTGGAATTTCCTATGGTCTGCGAAGTAATGACAATTTGCTTACAACCTTGTAGTTGGCTGTCCTCAATTTGTTAGAGTTGGTCTGGGAGACTTTGGGTAAACTGAGCAGGCTCCAATTAGGAAAGACTATTGTTTCCTTTTGATTTCTTAGAAAAGAAAAGAGGGTAAATCATTATCTCCAATATTATGGCAAGGAACCAGCAGCAATACCTTCTTGTCATGGTATATCACTTTGAAAACTTTCTTCAAATGTAAATCCAATTCACAAGTAGTAGTGGTAGTAGTAGTAATAGTAATAGCAGCAGCAGTGGTAGTAGTAGTAATAGCAGTAGTGGTAGTACTAGTAGTAGTAATAGCAGTAGTAGCAGTAGTAGAGATAGTAAACATTTATGGAGCATTTATTTCATTTCAGTTCCTGTGCTTAGTGTTCTATGCACTTTTTTCTTTTTTTAAAATATTCTTTTTTTTAAATTTTTTTAAATTTATTTATGATAGTCACAGAGAGAGAGAGAGAGGCAGAGACACAGGCGGAGGGAGAAGCAGGCTCCATGCACCGGGAGCCTGATGTGGGACTCGATCCCGGGTCCCCAGGATCGCGCCCTGGGCCAAAGGCAGGCGCCAAACCGCTGCGCCACCCAGGGATCCCCTCTATGCACTTTTTTTCATTCAATCCCATAGTAGCTCTGTAACTTAGAAGTATTATTATTATTCTCACTTTAGAAATGAGCAAATGGAGTCTGAGAAGGTTGAAATAAGTTTTCTAAGGTCAAATAGATAAGCATTGGAAAGGTGACTTGTACCAAAAAATCTAGCCCCACAGCCATATTCCTTTTTGCTACAGCCTATGTCCCTCCCTGGATGTATAATCTCTCCTATAACACAACATACCCATATTTTAAGCTTTGCTTAAGATAATAAGAATATGTAATTTTATTATTATGGTAGCTATACTTTTTAATTAAAAATTTAAGACACTTGGAGGATATAGGAGTGAAACTTTTGATTTGAAGCTGTCCCTAAAAAGACTAAGATGAAGTCTTCAACATCCCATAGAGACCACACCAAGGATAACAACTGGATCCTTTCCCTTATCCCTTAATAAAGGATTTTCATCCTCAGTGTGTGGAACGATTTATAAAATGTATATTTGAGTGTACTTAATAAATATTTATTAAATGAATGAATATATTCTTATCTTTAAAGAATTTCTGACCTAGTAAGTATATGAAACAATTATAATATATTATGTTAAATACTATTAAAAAGATAGCTGGTACCTGATTACATATATTTATTGAGGAAATAAATGAATCCGTAGGTGTTTAGAAGACTAGTAAATCATTCCCAGAAGCATTGTCACCTATGACGCGACCTGAAAGACAAGTAGGTGTAGGCCAAGTGAAGAGGTATAGGAAAGCCATACCAGGCAGAAAGGGCTGAATGGACATGGTACCTGAGACGAGAGAAAAATCACACTGTTTAACAATTTCCAGTCAGTATAGGTGGAACATAAACAAGAGTGGGATTTGGGGGAAAGATGGTGAAAATGAGGCTGACAGGCTAAGCAGAACCAGAACATGAGGGTCATTCATGCTGTGGAACTTAGACTTTGTCATGTCTTTTATGGAGAACTTTTGAAAGATATGTAGCAGCAAAATTACATAATTGTGGTTTTATAAATGTATGTGTAAACACGAATGTTTAATAATCGATATATAATTCACTCTTCAGCATGAAACCTACTCTTCACAACCAATCTTTTTACAACTTTGAGGACATAAATGTTGACAAATCAAGGAAGGGCTTAAATGCTATGATAGAGCAGGATTTCTCGATCTTTGATGTTCATGGAATTACCTGGGAACTCTGACTAAAAGTATATTCTGATTCATTAGGTATGCTCTGGGGCCTTACATTCTGCATTGCTAACAAGCAATGTTGATACTGCTGGTAACTACACTTTTAAGTAGCAAGGTAGTAGAAAAGGAGCAAGACACTGTCTCAGAAAAAATAAAGTATGTTCATGAAAACTGAACATGGGGGTGGGGCATAGAATAAAAGAGGCAGCCTTAGTGAAATAAAATCTAGGCAGGTAAGAAAGAAGAAGAAAATAACCAAAAGAGGCACATCAAGTAAATATATGAGAGCACTCAATCTTGACTGATGGCAAGGAGATGAAAAAAACATTTCTAAAAGGAAATGAAAGAGGATTTACTGACATCAATGACCATAAGCTATAATTCAGAGTGAATCTGTGATAGCTAGTGCACCATTTCCCAATTTGTTCTACATAATGTTAGAACTATAGGAATTTACATGTGTTTTTGGCTAAAGCTTTTATAGCCAAATAAGCATGGGAAATGCAGTTAACTAATTTATAAGAAGCAGTTTTCCAAAGAACATCTTTGCCTTAGTCTATTTAAGTTGCTGCAACAAATATACCACAGACTGAGTAGCTTATAAATAATAGACATTTATTTCTCACAGTTCTAGATGCTGAGGAGTCCAACATCAGGGCACCCATGGACTTGACGTCTACTGATTCTCAGACTACACTATTAAGAAACAAAGTAACAGAAAAGGAGCAAGACAATACCTCAGAAAACAATAAAATGTTAATGGAAACCAAAAATGGGGATGGAGCATAAAATAAAGGAGGAAGCATAAATAAAGTGTGAGCAGGTTCATATTACACAGATAGCCATCTTTGGCCATTTTCTCATTGTGTCTTTACATGGTGAAAGGAGAAAGGAAGCTCTCAGGGGACTCTTTTATAAGGACACTAATCCCATTTATGAGACCTCCACCCTCATAATCTAACCAATTTCCAAATACCCCACCCCCAAACACCATCACATTGGGAATGAGGTTCTAACATTGGAATTTTGGAAGGACACAAACATTCAATCACAGTAATTCTTTTCATAGGACACCTAATTAACATCTCAAGTCCCAGGATTTTCATTGAGCACAATATTAGAAACCTTGATTGACAGAAAAAAAAAAAAAACACTGGATTCGGAGTCAGGTCTGGGTTGAAGATCCATCTCCTTCACAAGCTACTTAACGTCTCTGAACTACAGTGGCTTTATGACAAAAATGAGCATCACATTATCAATATCTCAAAGCTACTATGAATATTGAATTAAAAAGAGTAGGAGAGTTTAAACTCCAAAGCATTACAATATTATGCCTCTTTCTGACTACTAATTACATTACTTTATACAATGTTTCATTCTTTGGGTTCATTCATTGGGTTCATTCCTCAATGAAAGAATAAATAAATAAATAAATAAATAAATAAATAAATAAATAAATAGATTTCAGAGGCCAAGAAACTCCCAAAGGAACTTAATAAGAGAGCTGGCAGTTGATTTTCTCTTGAAAAAGGCAAGAATTAGGGCAGCCCGGGTGGCTCAGCAGTTTAGCACTGCCTTCGGCCCAGGGCATGATCCTGGAGACCTGGGATGGAGTCCCACATCGGACTCCCTGCACGGAGCCTGCTTCTCCCTCTGCCTGTGTCTCTGCCTCTCTCTCTCTTTCTCTCTGTGTCTCTTATGAATAAAAAAATTTAAAAAAATCTTTAAAAAAGAAAAGAAGCAAGAATTAGGCAGAGGCCAATGAAGGATATGGCTTGATGTGCTTATTTTTCCTCCTCTTTTCTGTGTGCTCTTATGTTGCTAACAGGTAGAAGACAGGATCTGACTTCTAGAAAATAATAATTGTTTGCAATGCAAAGGATAGATACTACTTGAAACAGGAGAAATTTAGAAAACAAAATCAGCTCCCATATTCCGGTGGGTGGGCCAGTGTTAATTAATAACAAATGAAATGTTAGGATTTTTCATAACCATCCCATGATGAGTAATACATAGTTTGGGCCATATAAATATCCAGCCAGAAAATTAATACTTTTCATACCTGAGACTATGAAGATTCTCCATGTACCTTACCATGTATACCATGTATAAGCATCTTATGAGAGAGGTTAACTATTACAAATGGGACAAAGGAAGGAAAAAAACTTATCCACAGTTAGACTACATTTGAAATTTAAAACATCTGGGTATTTGCAAAGCATTCAATTGATTATATATTTGGTAGTCTTGTCACAAAATGTTGAGCCATTTGAAAACATCTGGATAGCTGAGTGTTTATTCAGATGTTCAGTCTTAAATAGATGTTTGACAACTGCAAAATATAATTTTCCAGTTGCTTGGTTTGAATTTTGCTGAATTTTTAAAACACTGTGCCAAAACGCTGTGTTCTATCTGTGCCATTGGCCTGACTTCAGACTAATCAATGAGAACAGACTTAGGAATAAAACTCCTAAGTCAGTGTCTGAACAATCTCACCTTGCCCAATAGTAAGGTATTGTCCTTTTTTAGTTTACTTGGTTGTGTTGAGTAAGTATAGAAAAGCCTTTATTCGGCTTTAGAGAAGACAGTGTGTGATAATAGAACATTGTGATTGGGCATCAGAAGCCCTGAGTTAAAATTCTGACTGTACCTTTTACCCACTGTCTAAACTTGGGAAGCTATAATGGCCTTTTAGGAGCAGTTTCTCTTCTATTAAATAAGTTTCATAATAATGATAACTGGTCTCCAGCTATGGGGTTTGCTGCAATAACCAAGCACCATAAGATATAGGAATTAGTTAAATGATACATTATATCTATAAACATGTAGATATTTATGTATATGTTTATGCCTATGTAAGTTGTAAATACCCTCATTACTATTTCCTTCCAGATAAATACAATTAGTACTGTCCATGACCAACTTTGTGTTAATATGAAGAATTTTAAAAGGTGGCTGGGAAACATTACAATTTAAAACAGAAGAAAAGGGACACCTGGGTGGCTCAGCGGTTGAGCATCTGCCTTTGGCTCAGGGTATGATCCTGAAGTCCTGGGATCAAGTTCCATGTTGGGCTCCCTGCATGGAGCCTGCTTCTCCCTCTGCCTATGTCTCTGCCTCTCTCTCTGTGTATCTCGTGAATAAATAAATAAAAGCTTTAATAAATAAATAAATAAATAAATAAATAAATAAATAAATAAATCAGAAAAAATTAATATGGCCTTGAATTTCATCTTCCCACTCTTTTAATTAATAAGTACTTTGCCTCTAAGCCTACTTCATTTTTCTAACTCTGGATTTTTCTGAAACTTTTATCTATACTTGGAATATTTTTCCTTCATGTTACCACATTTTGAAAACTATGAATGTTTCATCTTCCATCTAAGATGTCAGCTTTCCCTGTGAATATTGTATTTAGCTTTCTACTTGGCAGTCATGATTTTAATGACCTGGATTTGAAAATTCACACTTCCTATTAATAATTGCTTGACATTGGCCACTGCAACTATTCTCTTGAGATTTTTATTTCTTCAGTAGAAAGTATCATGTATCATAGAATGAACTGACAATTAAGTGAGATAATACACATCCTTCTAGTAGAAACTGTCTTTTCCAAAAAGCCTTATTTTACCCTCAGTGCCTCTAAATAAACGATTTAGCTTCCTTCTTTCATTTTTATTTTTTATCAATATGTATTCTTTCAAAAATCAAACATTGCCACATGATTTATCAGAAAAAAGAGGTTTCTTTATCCCTAACTACCATATTTTATTTCCAGTAACAACCACTTCCAACTCTTTCAGTTGTTACTTTTATTTGCCTCCAGATTTCTTTTTTTTTAAAGATTTATTTATTTATGATAGACATAGAGAGAGAGAGAGAGAGACAGAGACAGAGACAGAGACAGAGACAGAGACAGAGACAGAGGCAAAGGGAGAAGCAAGCTCCATGCCGGGAGCCCAACACGGGACTCCATCCCGGGACCCCAGGATCGCGCCCTGGGCCAAAGGCAGGTGCAAAACCGCTGAGCCACCCAGAGATCCCCTGCCTCCAGATTTCTAATTACCATCTTTATACCGGAATTTATTGATTTTTCCATTTTAATTAGTAGGAAGGGAAGATTAACCTCTTCTTCCATGACATACATACATACATACATTTTTCCTTCCTAATTCTCAATATATCTCACTGTTCATTATTATAGATGTTGAAATATTATTCACATGTAAGATAAAAAGAGGACAACCATTATATTTCCTTTTTTGTACTACTTTTCATTTTCCCTGGAGTTAAGGATTGCTTTATTTTTTAATATCATAGTTTACATACTATTAACTCTTCTACTTTTTCTTCTAATAATATGTCTTTAAACTGCCTTCAGTCTTTTGGACACTCTACTTTTCTGCAGTGGCAAAACAGAATACAATGTGAAATGTACTTTGATTTGCAATTGTGCTCTTAATAAAGCCCACATTACATTGATTCATTGTATCAGTTCATTGTGATGACATCAATCTAAACATCCTCTCAACAAGAATACTTGCTGGATGGAATACTTAGAATTTTCTTTACTAGTAAGAGAAAGTTTTTAGATTTTTAGGAGTTAGATTTCAGCTCTCCAAAAATGTACATCCACTTTGTATTTTTAAGTTTGTTTTGGTAGACCAACTATCAATCAGGCCCTTTGCACCTATAAATCCATCATATAGTCTATTTGTGATTCTCATGATTTCTGTCACCTGGTATACAGGCCACGTATAATCAGTCCCCTCATGTTGAGTGTGAGTGTGACTATGCGTAAGATATAGTTCACTCCTATGATTAAGTTATGTTATTTGACAAAGGCAAATGATTTTGCAGATTAATGTTAAGGTCCCCAAATCAGTTGACTTTGAATTAATCAGAAAGGAGATTATCTTTGTTGGGCCTGACTTCATCAGGGGATTACTTAAAAGGGAATGGGGCTGTCCTAAGGGAAGAGATTCAAAGTGAGAGAGATATTCTCCCTCCTGATGGCCATAAAGAAGTAAAACACGGGATCCCTGGGTGGCGCAGCGGTTTGGCGCCTGCCTTTGGCCCAGGGCGCGATCCTGGAGACCCGGGATCGAATCCCACGTTGGGCTCCCGGTGCATGAAGCCTGCTTCTCCCTCTGCCTGTGTCTCTGCCTCTCTCTCTCACTGTGTGCCTATCATAAATAAATAAAAAATTAAGAAAAAAAGATTAAAAAAAAAAAAAGGAAGCCTTTCTCCTTAACTGTGGCCTCACTGAGAATCACCTGGAGGACCGACTTAACCCTGTTGTTTCCACTTAACCCTGTTGTTTCCACCCACACCAAGTTACAGAATCGGAGGGAAATGATGATCCTTTAAAGAAAAAAAAAAAAAAGAAGAAGTAAAACACTATGTTATAGATGGGGCCACCTGGGCAAATGACAAAAGCCACTAATCATCCCCAGACAACAACCATCAAGAAAGCAGAGACCTATGAGCTTGAATAAGGACCATGAGCTAGCTAATTTCAGATCTGTGAGATTTTGAGTAGAAAACCCAAGTAACACCGTGCTTAAACTTCTAATCTATAGAACTGAGAGATAATAAATGAATGTTCTAAGGCACAAAGTTTGTGGTAGTATATTATGTAGCAATAGAAAACTAATGCACTATTTGCATCTAAAAGGTTCATCAGTGGCAGATAGTCTCCTTTGCTGTCCTGCCTGCTGCTCACTGGCAGGGTATTCAATAAACTTTTATCTCTTTTGTTTTGTGTGAATTCTTTCACTGCCTCTGCAGCCAGCCTCCACCCAGTTGGGTTGCCCCACATTTCGTGGCCCTATGGGGACCTTCTGCTGGTCCAGGGCTTTCCTCAGATTCTCCAGGAATTTCTTAGAACTTTCCTTCAGTGGACAGACTTTAGCACTCCTTCAGGAACTGATGACCTTCAGCTGAGGTTATTCCTTGGTGAGGATCTGAAACCCAGGGGGGACCCTCAGACCAACTTTGCCCAAAAGGGTGAGAGATTTCCCCTATTGCCCTTCAGAGGGATCCTTCTCTTTCCCTTTTCAGCCATTCCCTGGTCTAACCCTAGTACTCTTCAGACAACTGAAGATCTTTGGCCAGGGTAGCTCCCTAGTGTGAACTAAAGGTTTGAGGACAAATAGGCCAGACTACTCATGCCTGTGAGGGCAAAAGACCCATTTCTTTTCCTCTCTCACTCTATCTGCAGTTCATCCATGGTGAATCTGACATGTTAGAGATTCATTTGGAACCTTTTCCTGATGCCAGCTAACTCTCAGCCACCTTGCTTCTTTTGCCCCTTCTCCTTACTCCTGTGTTTCTGCAAATCCAGCTGCCATCTTGATTTATAGGCAAAACACTGAGTACCTCCTCCCTTTTCTGACCTGGGCTGGTCACCCCATGTCTGGCTTTCCCTGTTGCAAAGGATGCCACAGCAGGGATTGCAATTGTCATTTGCCATGACCCTCTCCTTGGTAGGACACCATAGTAGAGTCAGTTGCTTTACTGACTCTAGGTCCAGTCTTTTTCAAGTCAGTGGGATGCCCTGACTAAAATCATGGCCACTAGTTGGAGCTCCATTCCCCTCGGTGGAATGCTCCTTTCAGAATCAGCAACTGGTCTTTCCCACTATGGAACAAACCCCCTCTATGCCCTTGGACTCACCCTTGGGTCGTATCCTTAAAAACTGGAAGAAATTTGCCCCCACCTACAGACCTGAGGAAGAAAGTTTCAAGTTTTCTGTAATATTTCAGTAAAAACTCCCAGATCAAGAGGGATAGCCCCTCCATGGAATTTTTTCTTATAATAATACTATTTTCCAGATTGATCTCTTTTGCTGGTTGGAGATCTCACATGTGCAAGACTTCATGACATTGTCCCAAAAATTCTGACCTCTGCAAAAACTGTAGAATGTATCTTGCTCAGTTTCATGGTCTATTTGACCCTGCAGATAGACTTCAAAATCTTTGGTAACTTGAAACGTTTAAGTTTTGCTAAATTAAATGACAAATTCAGTTGAATTCATTGGATATTTCAGTCTTTTCCAGATAAGATAAAGTATTAAACATTAATTATGAAACTTAAGGCTTATCTGCTTTTGATTTCTTATTGCAGAGAAACTAAAGATACTTGAGTTTGTTTGAAAACATTCTTTGTGCATTATTAAAGAACTATACGATGAAAAATGCATGTTCCTAAAAATTATGAAATGTATTCATAAATTTGCCTGGAGTAATAGTTTCCAATTGGTTACTACTTAGTTTTCACTGGAGACTAAAGTTTCTGAGAACTAAAATTCTGCTAAATGTAAATAAGACTGATGGAAATGATAAGGAAAGCAAATCTGTATGTAGGAAAGTAGATGTGTAAGAAAGATATAAGGAATGAGAATACATTTTTGTTGAGGGAAAAAGAATGTAATTTTGTCTTAAAATGAGAGTAGGTTTTTGGAGAGAAAAAGCTTGGGACAAAATTTGAACGGAAACGGAAGTTGTAGGTTGAAGGGAAAGCTTTAGGAAAGAATTTTATGTTTGTTCAGGACAGACTAAGATTGAAATGACAAAGTTTTCTTGGATTGTTGGTCTGCTCTTGGTAAGAAAATATAAACAAAAGTTTTATTCTTTTCTTTATCTTCCCAGAAAATCAAAACTTCTGTTTTGTCTTTATGGGGTCTTTGATTACTTCAGAAAGTTAAAACTACTCAATGTTAAAGGAGCTAAGTTTCGCTAACAATGATATAGCTTTCTGTAGAATCCCTTTTAACCATCTTGGTGAAATGCAAATAATCTTATTTAGGAGTCTTCATGTTCTGTCTCCCTTCCTGATATTTCCCAACATTTCTTTCCCCTTCCTTTATAGTCCCTTTCACTATTATTCATATTCCCCAAATGAATGAGAACATACACTGTTTGTCCTTCTCCGATTGACTTATCATGAGCTTCAAAATTTTCTAAGATTTTTTAACAAACTTCCCCAAGATTTGAATTGCAAATGAAGGGTTTCTGTTGTTTGTTTGTTTTTTACTAATTAGGCTTGTTTATTTGGTATGTTATGTTCTAGTATAAGATCATCACTTGAGGGGATCCCTGGGTGGCGCAGCGGTTTAGCGCCTGCCTTTGGCCCAGGGCGCGATCCTGGAGACCGGGGATCGAATCCCACATCGGGCTCCCGGTGCATGGAGCCTGCTTCTCCCTCTGCCTATGTCTCTGCCTCTCTCTCTCTCACTGTGTGCCTATCGTAAATAAATAAAAAATAATAATAATAAAAATAAAGTTGTTTAAAAAAAAGATCATCACTTGATATTCAAATTATTGAAGTGTGTGTCATAGAAATAACTAGATTTCCTGAGTTAAGATGGTGTAGGAATAGGGAAACCTAAATTCATCTAGTCCATAGAATTCAGCTAGGAAGTTATCGAATCATTCTGAACAACTACAGAAACAATTGGAGATCTGAGAAAAGAATTGTAGAATCATGATTATACAAATAGAAAAGCGACTACTTTTTGGAAAGTAGGAAGAGCTGTGATATATGGGAGGATACAGAGAGGACAGGGAGCTGGCTTAGAGAGGGTACCACAGGGATTTCTGGGTGGCTCAGTGGCTCAGGGTGTGATCCTAGAGTCCCCGGATCGAGTCTCACATTGGGCTCCCTGCATGGAGCCTGTTTCTCCCTCTGCCTGTGTCTCTCATGAATATAAAAATAAAATCTTAAAAAAAAAAGAGGAGGCTACCACAAAGTTTTATAAGCAGCAGAGTGCAGAATCAGAACTTTTAGAAGTTGGCTGCAGTGGCAGATGTCCCTGGCTTAAAAGTGCTCAGGTGGTGAAGCAGGACAGAATCCCAGCTGGGACAGCATGGCCTCGGGATATGCGGGTTCACAAGAAGAATGGGGTGCCTGAGTGCAGCAGAGTTCCCCGCATCAGAGTGGGGACTTTATGCTCGGTGTTGCCATAAACTGCAAGCTGCTGCAAGGTCATTCAACTGCTCTCTGGCAGAGGGCCAGAAAAAAGCAGAAGGCTGGTGAGACCATCCTCCTAACTCTTGGGAGGAACAGCAAAGGTCCACAGCACAGGAGTTCCTAAAATTTGGAGACCATGGACTTTCTTCAGAGAGTTTTAACAAATTTTCTTAAGATTTGTGTGGAATCAGAAAGACCCTGAATAGCCAGGGGAATTTTAAAAAAGAAAACCATAGCTCGGGGCATCACAATGCCAGATTTCAGGTTGTACTACAAATCTGTGGTCATCAAGGCAGTGTGGCACTGGCACAAAACAGACACATAGATCAATGGACCAGAATAGAGAATCCAGAAGTGGACCCTCAATTTTATGGTCAACTAATATTCGATAAAGGAGGAAAGACTATCCACTGGAAAAGACAGTCACTTCAATAAATGGTGCTGGGAAAATTGGACATCCACATGCAGAAGAATGAAACTGGACCATTCTCTTACACCATACACAAAGATAAACTCAAAATGGATGAAAGATCTAAATGTGAGATGAGAGTTCATCAAAATCCTAGAGGAGAACACAGGCAACACCCTTTTGAACTCAGCCACAGTAACTTCTTGCAAGATACATGCACGAAGGCAAGAGAACCAAAAGCAAAAATGAACTATTGGGACTTCATCAAGATAAGAAGCTTCTGAACAGCAAAAGAAACAGTCAACAAAACTAAAAGACAACCTACAGAATGGGAGAAGACTTTGCAAATGACCTATCAGATAAAGGGCTAGTTTCCAAGATCTATAAAGAACTTCTTAAACTCAACAGCAAAGAAACAAACAATCCAATCATGAAATGGGCAAAAGACATGAAGAGAAATCTCACAGAGGAAGACATAGACATGGCCAACAAGCACATAAGAAAAAGCTCCGCCTCACTTGCCATCAGGGAAATACAAATCCAAACCACAATGAGATACCACCTCACACCAGTGAGAATGGGGAAAATTAACAAGCCAGGAAACCACAAATGTTGGAGAGGATGTGGAGAAAGGGGAACCCTCTTGCACTGTTGGTGGGAATGTGAACTTGTGCAGCCACTCTGGAAAACTGTGTGGAGATTCCTCAAAGAGTTAAAAATAGATCTGCCCTAGGACCCAGCAATTGCACTACTGGGGATTTACCCCAAAGATACAGATTCAGCAAAAACGCTGGACAGCTTCACTCTGATGTTTATAGCAGCAATGTCCACAGTAGTGAGATTGTGGAAGGAGCCTCAGTGTCCATCGAAAGATGAATGGATAAAGAACATGTGGTGTATGTATACAATGGAATATTACTCAGCGATTAGAAACGACAAATACTCACCATTTGCTTCGATGTGGATGGAACTGGAGGGTATTATGCTGAGTGTAATAAGTCAATGGAGAAGGACAAACATTATATGGTCTCATTCATTTGGGTTTTATAAAATATAGTGAATGGGAATAAAGGGGAATGGAGAAACAATGAGTGGGAAATATCAGAAAGGGAGACAGAACATGAGATACTCCTCACTTTGGGAAAGGAACAAGGGGTGGTGGAAAGGGAGGTGGGCGGAGGTTGGCGGTGACTGGGTGACGGGCACTGAGGGGGGCACTTGATGGGATGAGCACTGGGTGTTATGATATATGTTGGCAAATTGAACTCCAATAAAAAAAGAAAAGCAGAGGAAGGTGGAATGGTGGGAAGAGAAGGATAGAAGGAAGGATAATTAGAAGGAAAAGAGAAAGCGAGGGAAAAGAGAGAATAATATTGAAAGAAAGGAAAAGTAGAAAAAGAATTATCTTACAAGGCCCCAGTGTTCCCACTAATAAACACCATCCAACAATGAAAACACAAAACAAAACAAAAAAAACAAGCAGATGAAAATACACCCAGGATCTAGTATTTTGACTTGCCCTGTTTTTTGTTGTTGTTGTTGTTGTTGTTGTTGTTGTTGTTTTCTTTTTTTTTTTCTATTGTTGTTGGTATTGTTGTCTTCTCTCTCTTTATTCTATTCTTTTCTGAACATAATGACAACATGGAGAAACACACCACAAAAGAAAATCCCTCTGCTAGGGATTTAATCAATATGGATATAAGTAAGATGTGTGAACTAGAATTTAAAACAAAGATTATAAAGATACTATGTTGGTAAATTGAACACCAATAAAAATTAATTTAAAAAAAAAAAAAAAAAAAGATACTAGCTGGACTTTAAAAGGGAAAATACTGAAAGTACCTCAGGACAAGAAGTCTTTAACCTACAAGAGTAGAAACATAAGGCTGGCAGCAGACCTGGCCAAAGAGACCTGGCAGGCCAGACAAGACTGGAATGATATATATTCAATGTGCTAAGTGGGAAAAACAGGCAGCCAAGAATACTTTATCCAGCAAGAGTGTCATTCAGAATAGAAGGAGAGATTAAGGGTTTTCCAGACAAACAAAACTAAATGAATTTGTGAACATCAAATCAGCCTTGCAAGAATTATTAAAGGAGATCTCTGAGCAAAGAGAGAGTCCAAAAGTAACAAAGACCACAAAGGATCAGAGACAAATTACAGAAACAGGCAATGCAATGAAACTAAATTTTTATCTTTCTTTTTTTATTTTTATTTATTTTTAAGACTGTTCATGGTGAGATTTTTTTAATAATAAATTTATTTTTTATTGGTGTTAAATTTGCCAACATACAGAATAACTTTCAATAATTACTCTGAATGTAAATGGACTCAATGCTCCAATCAAAATACATAGGGTATCAGATTGGATAGAAAAGCAAGATCCATTGATAAGCTCTCTGCAAGAGAGTCATTTCAGACACAAAGACACCTCCATATTGAGAGTGAGAGGGTGGCGAACCATTTATCATGTTAATGGCCATTAAGAGAAAGCTGGAGTAGCAATTCTTCTATCAAACTAGGTTTTAAACCAAAGACTATAATAAGAGATGAAAAAGGACACTATATCATAATAAAAGGATCTATCCAACAAGAAGATCTAACAAGTATAAATATTTATGGTCCTAACTTGGGAGAAGCCAGATATATAAACCAATTAATAATAAAATTTAAAAAACTAATGATAGTACAATAATAGTAGGGGACTTTAACACCCCACTCACAGCAATAGACAGATCATCTAAGCAGTAGATCAACCCGGAAGCAACGGCTTTGAATGACACACTGGACCAGATGGACTTAACAGATATATTTAGAGCATATCAATCTAAAGCAACAGAATACACTTTTTTCTCAAGTGCACATGAAACATTCTCCAGAATAGGTCACATCCTGGGTCACAAATCAGGTCTCAACTGGTACAAAAAGATTGAGGTTATACCATACATACTTTCAGACCACAATGCTTTAAAGTTTGACCTCAATCACAAGAGAAAATTTGGAAGGAATACAAATATATGGAGGTTAAAGAGCATCCTACTAAAAAATGAATAGGTCGACCAGGAAATTAAAGAAAAATTTTAAAATACATGGAAACAAATGAAAATGAAACCATGACAGTTCAGAACCTGTGGGATGCAGCAAAAGCGGTCCTAAGAGGGAAGCATATAGCAATACAGGCCTTCCTCCGGAAATAAGAAAAGTCTCAAATACATAACCTAACCTTACACTTAAAGGAGCTGGAAAAATAACAGCAAATAAAGCATTAATCCATCAGGAGAAGACAAATAATAAAGATTAGAGCATAAATCAATGTCATAGAAATTTAAAAAATAGAATAGATCAGTGAAATTAGGAGCTCATTCTTTAAAAGAATTAATAAGATTGATAAACCCCTAGCCAGACTTATCAAAAAGGAAAAAGAAAGAACTCAAATAAGATCATGAATGAAAGAGGAGATCACAACCAAAACCAAAGAAATACAATTAAAAGAGAATATTATGAGCAATTATATGCCAACAAATTAGGCAATCTGGAAGAAATGGATGCATTCATAGAAATGTATAAACTGCCAAAACTGAAACAAGAAAGAGAAAACCTGAACAGACCCATAATCAGCAAAGAAATTGAATCAGTAATAAAAATCTCCCAACAAACAAGAGTCCAGGGCCAGATGGCCTCCTAGCAGAATTCTACCAAACATTTAAAGAAGAACTAGTATATATTTTTCTGAAGCTGTTTCAAAAAACTAGAAATGGAAGGAAAACTTCCAAACCCATCCTATGAGGCCAGTATTACCTTGATCCCCAAACCAGACAAAACCTCACCAAAAAGGAGAATTACAGACCAATATCCCTGATGAACACGGATGTAAAAATTCTCACCAAGATCCAACAGTACATTTAAAGGATTATTCCCAAAGACCAAGTGGGATTTATTCCTGGGCTGCAAGGATGGTTCAATATCCACAAATCAATCAATGTGATACACTACATTAATAAGAGAAATGACAAGAACCATATGATCCTCTCAATAGATGTAGAAAAAGCATTTAACAAAATTCAGCATCCTTTTTTGATAAAAGCTCTCCCAGTGTAGGGATAGAGGGAACATACCTCAATATCATAAAAGCTATTTATGAAAAACCCACAGTGAATATCATCCTCAACAGGGAAAAATGGAGCTTTTCCTCTAAGATCGGGAACATGGCAGGGATGTTCCACTCTCACTACTGTTGTTAAACATAGTAATAGGTGTCATAGCCTCAACAATCAGACAACAAGAAGAAATAAAATGCATCCAAAACAACAAAGAAGAACTCAAACTCTCAATCTTCACAAATGACATGATATTCTATGTTGAAAACCCAAAATACTCCACCCAAAAATTGCTAGAACTGATACAGGAATTCAGTTGCAGGATATAAAATCAATGCAAAGAAGTCAGTTGCATTTCTGTACACTAAAAATGAGACAGAAGAAAGAGAAATCAAGTAATTGATCCCATTTTCAATTGCACCCAAACCCCCAAGATACATAGGAATAAACCTAAACAGAGGTAAAGGGTCTATACACTGAAAATGATAGAACACTTATGAAAGAAATTGAAGAAGACAACCAAGAAATGGGAAAATATTCCATGCTTATAGATTGAAAGAACAAATACTTCTAAAATGTTTATGCTACCCAAAGCAATCTACACATTCAGTGCAATCTCTGTCAAAGTATCACCAGCATTTTTCATAAAGCTTGAACAAACAATTCTAAAATTTGTACAGAGCCAGAACAGACTCCAAATTGCCAAAGTAATATTGAAAAAGAAAACCAAAGCTGGTGACTTCACAATACCAGACATCAAGCTCTACTACAAAACTATAACCATCAAAACAGTATGATACTTGCACAAAAACAGACACAAAGAACAGTGGAACAGAATACAGAACCTAGAAATGGACCCTCAAGTCTATGGTCAACTAATTGTCAATCAAGCAGGAAGGAATATCCAATGGAAAAAAAAGTCTATTCAACAAATTGTGTTGGGAAAATTTGACAGCCACATGTAGAAAATGAAACTGGACCATTTTCTTGCACATACACAAACATAAATTCAAAATGGAAAAAAGACCTAAATGTGAAACAGGAATCCATCAAAATCCTAGAGGAGAACATAGGAAGCAACTTCCTTGACCATGACTGCAGCAACTTCCTGATGGACATGTCTCCAATGGCAAGGAGAACAAAAGCAAAAATGACCTATTTGAACTTCATCAAAATAAGAAAATTCTGCACAGCAAAGAAAACAGTCAACAAAACTAAAAAACAACCTACAGAATGGGAGAAGAAATTTGCAAATATCTTATCAGATAAAGGGCTAGAATTTACCAAAGTCAAAACTCAAAAACAAAACAAAACAAAACAAAACAAAAAAACCAACAACCAAAAAACAACAACAAAAAACCCATGGGCAGAAGACATGACCAGACATTTCCTCAAAGAAGACATATAAATGATTGTCCTTAAGTGTGTTTGTTTGCCTAAGCTACACAACTTCAGGTAAACTTCAGAGAAATTGCTGCAATAGCTCATGAACAGACAATCTTCATGTTTGATACTCTGTGGGGATAATAACAGGACCCCATTGGCATATGATTATTTGAAGGCTAGAAAATGGGATGGACTCCTTCAACTACCACCTTCACCAATTCTGGGTGTCTGAGATGACAAAACCACTCCTTAAAAGCCAGAGCATACTGAACTACATAAGTTAAGTAGGGGCTTATGGAAATAATTGATGACTCTACTTTCCTTATGATTGGATTAAATGACACACTCGGTATGCATTTATCTCCTGAGACACGTCTACATAAGTGGTAAATACTTGCATATGTGCTACATATTTGCAAGATGTTTACAAATATCTATCTTTTCCAGGTTTTGTCCTGCTATTTGCTATATGAAAGGCTTTCTTTTCTTTTTTTCTTTCCTTTCTACTTATCATTTGTTCCCAAAGGACTATGTTCTAAAATTCTTCTATACTATACTCCTTGCCAGAGCCATCTGGATATACAGAGAAAGAAATGGGAATCTATAGAAAGGATACATTCTGTTCCTTCATGATATTGCTACTATGTATGAAATCTATACTGTTCATGTCATGCAAAGACAAGCTTTCTAAAAGACACTTATTAGAATTCATCATTATTCATTTTTTATCATCCCAGAAGTATTTGTTGGAAACCTATGATATACATCACTCTATAACTAAAGCTGATAGACCTTCTTTTTGAAATCTTTTTGTCATTCAGGACTATTGCTCAAACATCAACTTTTTAAGTCAACTTCTTCTTGATTGCCAATGTAAAGAATCTGTCATAATACTCTAGGCACAGCATCATGGTTTTGTTGTTGTTGTTTTAAATTTTTAAAAAGTATAATGCAGTCAAATTGACATTTATGGGAAGAAGGCAGTTAGTTCTATGACCCTTAGTACATGTACACATTCATGTTAATCACCACCACAATCAAGACACAGAACAGTTCCATTACCTCCAAAAGAAGCTCTTGTGTTACTCCTGAAGAGTATTAGACACACCCCACTCCTAGCCTCTGGCAACCAATGGTCTTCAGTGGACTTACTATAGTTTTGTCTTTTTGATACTGTCACAGAAATGGAATTATACAGTATATAACCTTTTGAAATTGGCTTCTTTCACTCAGCACAATGCCTTATAGATTCAACCAAGTTGTTTTTTACATCAATAACTCATCATTTTTTTTTATTTCTGACCAGCATTGCACTATATGAGTTTCTTTATCTATCCACCTGTTTAAAAAGATTTGGATCATCTTATATTATTATGAATCAAACTGGTATAAACAATCCTGTATAGGTTTCTGTGTAAATGTAAATCTTTATTTCTATTGAGTAGATACCCAGGAGTGGGACTACTAAGTCATATGTTTAGCTTTATGAGAAACTGCTGAACTATTTCCAGAGTGGCTGTATCATACTGCATCCTTACCAGTAATGTATGAGAATTCCAGCTGCCCTATATTCTCACAAATACTTCATATTACCAGTTTTTTTTAGTTAGCTATTCTAATAAATGGATAGTGGTATTTCATCATGATTTTAGTTTGCATTTCTCTGATGACTAATAATGTTGCACATCTCTTCATGTGTGTAATTATGGCTATCTGTATATTCTCTTTTTTGGAGTGTAAAGTCTTTTTTCCATGTTTTAATTGAGTCGTTTATTTTCTTATTGCTGAGTATAGAGATTCCTTTCTATATTCAGGATACAAGTTCTTTCTTCAGATGTGTGATTTGTAAATATTTCCCCTAGGCTGATACTTATTTTTTATTCTTTTAATAGGATTTTTGGCAGACTGGCGCTTTTAATTTTGAGAGACTTCAATTTATCAGTTTTTCCTTCATGTCTGTCTAAGACGACATGTTTTTCCTTCATGTCATTTATCTAACTCTTCAACATGAAGATTATCTCCTGTGTTTTCTTCTAAAAGTCTGACAGTTCTACATTTTCCATTTGGATTTATGATTCACCTTGGGTTAATCTGTGTATCAAATTTGACATATAGGCCAAAGTTGTTGTTGTTGTTGTTCGCATATGGATGTGAAATTGTTTCTAAACCATTCATTGTAAAGACTAACTGTTTTTGTGCTTTTGTCTAACATAAAATGGCCATATTTGCATAGGTATATTTCTGGATTGTTTATTCTCCTCCACTAATCTATACATCTCACCTTTTGCCAATGTCACTGTCTTTATTACTATAGCTATGTAGTAGGTCTTAAAATTAGGTAGTGCAATTCCTCACATTTTATTCTTCCTTCTCCAATTTACTTCAGCTATTCTAATATCATTGCCTTTCCATATACATTTCATATACACGTTGTCTATATCTACAAAAAAGTCCTGGTAAGATTTGTATTGTAGTTGTGTCAAATCTATAGATAATATTTTTTGTTTCATTGCAGTTTTGTTTTAATTTAAATTCAATTTGCTAACATATAGTATAACACATAGTGCTCATCCCATCAAGTGCCCTCCTTAGTGCCCGACACCCAGTTACTCCATCCTCTACTCACTTCCCCTTCCTCAACCCTTTGTTTGTTTCCCAGAGTCATCATTTGTCTCCCTCTCTAATTTTTCCCCACTCAGTTCCCCTCTTTTCCCTTATAATCCCATTCACTATTTCTTATATCCCACATATGAATCTATAGATAAATTTGAAAAGAACTAACCTCTTTACTATGATGAGTCTGCCATTTCATGAATATAATACAACTCTATATTTATTTAGATCTATCACAGTCTCTCCTGTTAATGATTTATAGTTTTAGAAAACATCCTGCACATGTTAAGATTTATACCTAAGTATTTTAGGTTATATTGAGCTATTATAAATGTTATTTTTAAAACATTTAATTTTTAATTATTTATTTTAGAATATAGAAATATCACCTTGCTAAACTCATTTATTAATTGTAGGAGATTGTTAATTTGAAGGTTTTCTATAAAGACAGTCAGGTTGTCTATATATAGGCACATTTTCATTTCTCCATTTCCAATCTGTATGCATTTTACTTTATTACTCTTGCCTTATTGCACTGGTGAGGACTTCTAGCACAGAAATGAGTAAGAGTGGTGACAGCAGGCATCCTCAACTTTTTCCTGATCTTAGATCTAGGAAAAGCATTATGTCTTCCACTATTAATTACAATGTTAGCTGTAGGGTTTTTGTTGTTGTTGTTGTTTTGGTTTGGTTTTGTGGGTTTTTTTAGCATATGTTCTTAGGTTGAGCAAGTTCCTTCTGTTCCTATTTTGCTAAGGTGTTTTATTATTTATTTAAATAGATGCAGAATTTTCTCAAGTGCTTTTTTCTGCATCAGTTGACATTATCATGTGCTTTTTCTTCTTTAGGTTGCTCAGATGGTGAACAACATTGGTTAACACTAGGATACTAAAACAGCCTTACATTCTTGAGATAAAACCCACTTGGTTGTAATATATTACTCTTTTTTTATATTGTTGGTTTAATTCACTAATATTTTATTGGGTATTCTTGAATTTATGTTAGTAAATGCTATTGATAGTTTTTAGCATACAAATTCTATAAAGGTAGTTTTCTACTTTTTCATTATCTTTGTCCAGTTTTATTTTTAAGGTAATTAATTCTGGCTTTATAAATATGTTGGGAAGTATTTCTTCACCTACTGTTTTCAGGAAAAGATGTTGTAGAATTAGTGTTATTTGTTTTATAAATGTTAGACAGTGTTCCACAGTGAAATCATCAGGCCTGGAGGTTTCTTTATTGAAAATTTTTAAATAAAAAATTTCATTTTTAAAATAGTTGTAGGACTATATAGGTTATATATTTCATTTGGGTGAATCTTAATAGTTTGTAGTTGTGGCAGGCAGCCATAATGTAGCCCCCAATACTGTTTGCCTCCCAGGGTTCTCACCTTTGTGTAATTCACTCTGCCTGAGTGTGAATAGGACTTGTGTCTTGCATTTAACCAGTAGAATATGGTAACGGTGAATAGATGCAACTCCCATAATTAAGTTATGTGGCAAAGGTAATGGATTGTCAGTCCTGTATTACACTGTTCTATGACTCCATCTTAGTAGACTTTCTCTAGAGGCTCTCCTTGTGGCCTGAAATATGTAACTGCCCATATTGAATAAGTTGATGTGGCGAGGAACTATAAGCATTCTCTAGGAACTGCAGTGGTTTCTAATCTAACTCCAGCTTCTAGCCAACAGTCATCCAAAGAAAACCCTCAGTCACATAGCCCAAATGACTATGGAAGCAAATTCTTCCTCATTCAAGTTTCAAGATAAGAATGTAGTCTATTTGACATTTTGTATAATATATGTGTCCAGTAATTAGCTTTTTAAAAAACTTAATGTAAATGCCTCACATTAAGTGTTTGATTGCTGAGGCATCCACTCCAAAGACACCTATCTTGAATGAGTATATTTCCAGCTAAACAATTAAAGAGCCAGGCCACTCTATCCATGAAGTTTCCCTTTTTAGAAAGTTCTGGTTGGCCTAGATAACCCTGGAGTTGTTGTTGACTTTTTAAATACAACATCAAGATTTTATCCATGACAAAAAATTAATAAGCTGGAATTTTTTAAATTAAAAATTTTAGCTCTGTAAGAATACTGTCTAGAGAATGAAAAGAGAAGCCACAAGGTCATCTAAATTTTATCCTATGTTATTTTCTAGGAGTTTTATATTTTGCATTTTAGATATAGGCCTGTGATTCATTTTGAGTTAATTTCTGTGAAGGATATAAAGTCTGTCTCTAGCTATCCCCCCCCCCTTTTTTTTGCATGTGGATGTCCAGTTGTTCCAGCAACATTTAGTTTAATTGAAAAGATCGGTAAAGAAAACACTTGCAAAAGATATACCTGATAAAAGACTAAAACCCAAAATATACAATAAACTCAAAACACAACAATAAGAAAACAAACTAAATTTGAAAATGAGCTATATACCTTAACAGATACCTTACCAAAGAAGATAGATATACAGATAGAAAGTAAGCATATGAAAAGACACTTTACATCATATACCATCAGGAAAATAGCAAATTAAAGCAACAATGAGATACCAGTACACATCTATTGGAATGACCAAAATCCAGAATACTGACAACACCAAATGCTGGTGACAGGAATTCTCATTCATTGCTAGTGGAAATGCAAAATTGTACAGCCACTTTGGAAAGCAGTTTTTTTAATAATAAATTTATTTTTTATTGGTGTTCAATTTGCCAACATACAGAATAACACCCAGTGCTCATCCCATCAAGTGCCCCCCTTAGTGCCCATCACCCATTCACCCCCACCCCCCACCCACCTCCCCTTCCACCACCCCTAGATCGTTTCCAAGACTTAGGAGTCTTTATGTTCTGTCTCCCTTTCTGATATTTCCTACCCATTTCTTCTCCCTTCCCTTACATTCCCTTTCACTATTATTTATATTCCCCAAATGAATGAGAACATATAATGTTTGTCCTTCTCCGATTGACTTCTTTCACTCAGCATAATACCCTCTAGTTCCATGAATCTTTTTAATTCTTCCTTAATGTCCTGGTTGACCCTTTCATCTTTTAGCAGGATGGTCCTTAACCTCCACTTGTTTGAAGTCCTTCCAAACTTCCTGTTGTGATTTAGTTCTAATTTCAAGGCATTATGGTCTGAGAGTATGCCGGGGACGATCCCAATCTTTTGGTATTGGTTCAGACCTGATTTGTGACCCAGTATGTGGTCTATTCTGGAGAAAGTTCCATGTGCACTTGAGAAGAATGTGTATTCAGTTGAGTTTGGATGTAAAGTTCTGTAGATATCTGTGAAATCCATCTGGTCCAGTGTATCATTTAAAGCTCTCGTTTCTTTGGCAATGTTGTGTTTAGAAGACCTATCGAGTGTAGAAAGCGCTAGATTGAAGTCACCAAGTATAAGTGTATTATTATCTAAGTATGTCTTAACTTTGGTTCTTAATTGATTGATATATTTGGCAGCTCCCACATTAGGGGCATATATATTGAGGATTGTTAAGTCCTCTTGTTGGATAGATCCTTTAAGTATGAGATAGTGTCCCTCTTCATCTCTCACCACAGTCTTCGTGGTAAATTTTAGTTTATCTGATATAAGGATGGCTACTCCTGCTTTCTTTTGAGGACCATTTGAATTGTCCAACCTTTTATTTTCTCCAACCTTTTATTTTCAGGCTGTAGGTGTCCTTCTGTCTAAAATGAGTCTCTTGTAGACAGCAAATAGATGGGTCCTGCTTTTTTATCCAGTCTGACACCCTGCGCCTTTTGATGGGGTCATTAAGCCCGTTCACGTTCAGAGTTACTATTGAAAGACATGAGTTTAGTGTCATCATGATATCTATTCAGTCCTTGTTTTTGTGGATTGTTCCACTGAACTTCTTCTTAAAGGGGAATTTTAAGAGTCCCCCTTAAAATTTCTTGCAGAGCTGGTTTGGAGGTCACATATTCTTTCAGTTCCTGCCTGTCTTGGAAGTTCTTTATCTCTCTTTCCATTCTGAATGAGAGCCTTGCTGGATAAAGTATTCTTGGTTGCATGTTATTCTCATTTACGACCCTGAATATATCCTGCCAGCCCTATCTGGCCTGCCAGGTCTCTGTGGAGAGGTCTGCTGTTACCCTAATACTCCTCCCCATAAAAGTCAGGGATTTCTTCTCTCTTGCTGCTTTAAGGATCTTCTCTTTATCTTTGGAATTTGCAAGCTTAACTATTAAATGTTGAGGTGTTGAATGGTTTTTATTGATTTTAGTGGGGGATCGCTCTATCTCCTGGATCTGAATGCCTGTTTCCCTTCCCAGATTAGGAAAGTGTTCAGCTATGATTTGTTCAAATACATATTCTGGCCCTCTGGCCCTTTTGGCGCCATCGGGAACCCCAATTAAACGTAGGTTTTTCTTCCTCAGGCTGTCGTTTATTTCCCTTAATCTGTCTTCATGGTCTTTTAATTGTGTCTCTTTTTTCCTCAGTTTCCCTCTTTGCCATCAACATGCCTTCTATGTCACTCACTCATTCTTCCACCTTGTTAACCCTCATCGTTAGGACTTCTAGTTTTGATTGCATCTCATTTAATTGATTTTTAATTTCTGCCTGATTGGATCTAAATTCTGCAGTCATGAAGTTTCTTGAGTCCTTTATGCTTTTTTCTAGAGCCACCAGTAGCTGTATAATAGTGCTTCTGAATTGGCTTTCTGACATTGAATTGTAATCCAAATTTTGTAACTCTCTGGGGGAGAGGACTGTTTCTGATTCTTTCTTTTGAGGTGAGTTTTTCCTTCTAGTCATTTTGCTCAGTGCAGAATGGCCAAAAACAAGTTGTATTGGGAAAAGGAGAAAAAGAGAGGAGAGAAAGAAGGAAAGAAAAGAGAAAAAGAAAAGAGAAAAAAGGAAGAAAAAAAGAGAAAAAAGAGAAGAAAAAAGAGAAAGAAAAAGAAAGAAAGGAAAAAAGAGGGTGGGGAAAGCAAACAGAAATCAAAAGCAAAACAAAACAAAACAAAACAAAAAAACACGGGGGAGTATCTTCTGCTTCTGTATACTTAAAGTCCTTTGACTTCCCCTGGAATTTGTCTAGCTGGTCTTCTGGGGGAGGGGCATTCTGTGCTGGTTTTCAGGTGTTAGCCCGTGGGGGAGCTGCTCAGCCCCCTGCCTGGTGCAGGGCTCAGTGAGTGATGTTTAAGCTGCTTATCTGGTGAGGCCACTGTGAGGTTCAGTGGGGGTTGTTTACCCGTGAGGCCCCAGGAGGAACAATCTCAGTGGCGGCAGCCAGCTCTGGAGCTCTGGAGTCAGCTCCCGCAGTAACTACAGAGCTCTCGGTCTGCAGGGGCCTGGATGCTCCGGGGGCGGGGTCGCTGATCTGCTTATCTCGGGGTAGGAGTGTACTTGTTGTCCTGGGCCCTCCTAGGCCCTCCCGGTCTCTGCCCGTCCCGGGGGGACGCCGGATCCTGGGCTGTGTCCCCGGCGCCCTGTGTCCCAGGCCTGCGCTGGTGGATTCGCGCTCCAGGCCATGCAGCCCCCTCCGCGGAGCCGCGCCCAAGCCCCTCTGAGCTGCTCCCGGGTCCAGCCGTGCGTGCTGCAGCCCTTCGGGGAGCTTGGCCGCAGGGTGTGGCGCTCTCCCCTCCCCGGGGCGCAGGTGTCTGTTAGTGTCCCAGGGAGCCTGAGGGCATCCCCGCCCTCCTGGGGTCCTGCTCTAACTCCCTGCAGGCGCCTTTCTGCCCGGGAAGGTTGGTGCAACTCCTGCTTCCCCAGGACGGGGCTCTCCTGTCCTGGGGACAGTCGCCCCGGCCTCAGCCCGGCTCCTCCTGGGGCCCCTCCCCGTTGGATGCCTTTTGTTTCTTTATTTCTCCCCCCGCCCCCATCTTCCTACCTTGATAGAAGCACGAACTCTTCTCACTGTAGCCTTCCAGCTGTTCTCTCTTTAAATCTCAGGCCGAATTCGTAGATTTTCAGGATGATTTGAAGGTTATCTAGGTAATTTGGTGGGGACAGGTGACTTGGGGACCCTACTCTTCCGCCATCTTGCCCCTCCCTGGAAAGCAGTTTGGCAGGGTCTTATAAAACTTAACATACTCTTACCATACAATCTGATAATCATGCTATCTGGTTATTTACCCCCCAGAAGTTGAAAACTTAGTTCACACAAAAGCGTAGACGCTTCTAGCAGCTTTATTCATAATTGCCAAAACTTGGAAGCAACTAAGATGTGTTTCAATTGATGAGTGGCAGAATTGTGGTTCATTCAGATAATAGAGTAATATTCATAGTTAAAAAGAAATAAACTGTCAAGGCATTAAAAGACATGGAGAGACCTTAAATGCATATTGCTAAAGGAAAGAAGCCAATCTGAAAAGGCTATATGCTGTACAATTCTCACTGACATACTGGAAAAGGTAAAACTGATCAGTGATTGCCAGAAATTAGTGGGACAGAGGGATAAATAGGTGGAGCACTGTGGATTTTTAGGACAGTGAAATTATTCTGTATGATATTATCATGTTTCATAAATGTTATTATACATTTGTCCAAAGTCATACAAGTACAACACCAAGAATGAACCCCAACATAAACTATGGACTTTGGGTGATGTTGGTGTGTCAATGCAGGTTTGCCAACTGTAACAAATATATCACTCTGGTAGGGGAATATGGATGGTAGGAGAGGCCATGCACATGTTAGGAGCAAGTGTAATACATGTACCGCTCTGTTGGGAGGTGTTAGAGGGGAAGCTATGCATGTGTAGAGGTACAATAATGGGGGAGGCTATGCAAATGCAGGGGCAGAGGGTGTATGTGAAATCTCTGCCCTCTCTGCTCAATTTTTCTATGAACCTGAAATTCCCCTAAAATGTAAAATCTACTTTTTTTGAAGTACCACTTTTTTCTGGCCTTCATGATTTTTGTCTGAGTAATTCGCAATCATTCAAATCATTGTAGCCCTATAGGCAATGTATTGTCTTTCTCTGGCTGCTTTGCTTTTTTTTTTTTTCTTTCTCCATTTTACTTAAAGCTTTAATAAACTTTCTAACTTTAAAATTACAAATTGCATAACATAGATGTACAAGTTTGAACTTTATCAACATTAACAATATTACTAACTCTTTACATTTGTAAAGAATCTTTTTATTTTACTTAATGCTTTGCCATACTCATTTCCATTTGATCTTTCGTGGGCTGCTTTCAAATATTTCTCTTTGTGTTCAGTTTTCATTATTTTGATTATAATACATCTAAGCATTGTTTTTTTTTTTGTTTATTCTGTTCAGAGTTCACTGAAATTGTATCTGTAGACAAGTATTTCACAAAATTTGAGAAGTTTTTAGTTTTTATGTCTTTAAATATTTATCAACAGTGTACCTTTTTCCTCTCTTCCTGGATTCCAATAAAATGAATATTACTTTTTTTTTTTTAATCACCTTACAGATACCTCAGGTTCTTTGGTCTTTTTTTCTGTTTTCTACATTGGATAATAGCTATTGATCTGCCTTCAAGATCACTGATTCTTTACTCTGTCATCTCCATTCTGCTATTGAACTTATCCAGTGAGCTTTTAAAAATTTTGGTTATTGTCTATAATTTCTATAGTATCTTCTTTATATAACTTCTATTTATTTGCTGTGACTTTCTGTTATTCCATTTACTTCAAGAAAGCTTGCAATTGCTTGCTGAAGCATTTTTTAAAATAGCAGCTTTACAGTCTTTGTCAAATGATTCTAGTATCTGTGCCACCTGTGTTGACATCAATTGATTATCTTTTCTCACGTAATCTGAGATGTTCTAGGTTCCGATGTTGTGTAATTTTGGATTTCATCCTACACAGTTGGAATATTATATTATGAGATTTGGGGTTTATTTATTTATTGAGATTTGGGGTCTTATTTAAATACTATGAGGAATGCTGGTATTTTTTGCTTTTGCAGGCAGATGACCTGGTTAGACTTGGGTCACAATTTCTGATCCACTTTCTGTGTACTGTCATTCCAATGTCAATTCAGTTTTTGAAGTCACTGAACTGCTATGCAGTTATATCCTTCGTGTGTACCACTTAAGAGCCAGTCTGGGACCTGAAATGTAGTCTTTGTTAGTTTAGTTATCAGTCTCTGATATCTGAAAGTGATCAGTTCCATGCATGCATGGCAAGAAAGTTAACCTAAGAATTCATAAATAACTTTGTGGAGGAGCTTTCCTGATTTCCTTTGACTGAGCAATCTTCTTGGTACTTTTTCCAGCCCCTGGAGCTCCTCTTTTTGGTGTTATGGCTAGAAGTTGGGACTGTAGTTTTCCTAGTCTGTTACAAACTTCCACCACGGCAAGTACATCAGGGGCTAAGCATAAGAACAGTGAAGAGAGAAAACATGTAACAACTGTTGGCCCTATCCTCTTGAAACCATAGCTCCATTGAATGGAAAAGAGTAATTCCTCTCTCAAAGTTTTGGCTCCTGTGGGCTCCCATTACCTGCTACTACTAATATGGGATTGCTTAGGGATTGAAAATGG
The DNA here is from genome assembly GCF_048418805.1 of Vulpes vulpes. Lineage (NCBI taxonomy): Eukaryota > Metazoa > Chordata > Mammalia > Carnivora > Canidae > Vulpes > Vulpes vulpes. The sequence goes on along the minus strand of NC_132787.1, from coordinate 56,110,741 downwards.
AGAGAATGGAAAAAAGAAAAACAAGAAAAAAAGGAAGGATTTCTTTATCATCTCTCTGTGAATTATTAACTACCTTTCCCTAGTTGTTGAGCAAGAATTCCTGGAGTGTTCATCGTCTGCATTCAAATACCTAATTCTTCATCCCTAGCACATTGTGTTTAGTCTGGAGGACACTGGAGGGGGGAAAAAGGTAAACCAATTGATGGCTCAATGATACTACCAGTCTTCTTCTAGTCTTCTAATCTTCTCAAATATATCTGCTGCCATTTACTTTTCAGAGTCATGAAATGGCAGCTTCATGCAGTCTGCCTAGGTATTGTAGCTGTATTCAGCAGATGAGACAGAGTGGATTGTGCTTACTCCATTTTATCCTGAAATGGAAACCTGTTTTCCTCAAATCTCTTGTTATTGTTTATTCTCTTTATCTTCTTTGAATTATTTATTTTGTTATTTCTACTGTTGAAATGGAAGCTCCATGAGGCAAGGCCCTTGTCTATCTTTACATCACTGTACATTCACAGTCTACAACAGTACCTAACACATAGTTTTAATTTAATAAATATTTGTTGATGACCAAATAAAAGGAAGTAAGCCATGAGTTTGCCCTCAAAGCATGAGATTATAGTTTTGAAAATATGTAGAGAAAAAAAGAGGAGTTTCTGTCACTTAAGCAAGTGTGTAAGCAGCAAAAAAAGGACAGAAATTATTTTGAAGGATAGAGATTAGTTTGTCTGAAACAGAGGGCTCATATAATAGAGGTAATGGTAGTGTGCAATGAGACTAGAAAGATAATTGAATCTCTTATGTAGATACTTTAGTAACAGGTAGTGGTATTTAGATATTATTCAGTAGGCAAAGAGAAGTGATAAAAGCTTTAAACACATAAACAGTATGATCAAAGTTGTAATTTAGAATGATTGCTATGGGAAAAGCAGAAAAAGATTGAAGGCAGGTAGACTAGTTAGAAACTTTCTGTATTGGAAGGTGATAATTAGAAGAAATGAAGAGGAGGTGACTGATACATAAACAAAGCCCTCGCTGATTGGTTCAGCCAGGGTAGAGTACCCAATTAAAGGAAATGGTAGGACTTTTGTCAGGAGACAAAGTGGGTACCTCCAAAGCACATAGGGAAAGACTTTAGCAATGTTTCTTTCTGAAAGGCAGAACTCCATTTTTAATGTTTTGTGAGATGGAATGTGACCAAACACTCCTTCCGCTCCATTTCTGTTCTTTGGCTCCACAAGCCCTATTGCTCCAGAGGCTCTGACCTTTCCTTAGTTGCCTGGCATCCAGGCAAGTTCTTAGCTGTCAGATTTCTATCCAGGTGGCCTCCATAAATATCTCAACAGAATTTATTTTCTTTAATTTTCTCTGGCCTTGCTTGAGAATTTGCTGATTGGGAGACTGTTTGGGGGCCAGTATGCCCAAAGATGGATAGCCACATCTGCTAGCCATTTGGATTAATTATTACACCTGTGTCATAAAACCTGCATTAATAAAGAGGTGGCAAGGAAACTCATACTGCAGCCTAGACAGGACCCTCATTCCCTCTCAACTTTCCATCATCAATGGCATGCTACCATCCTATCTTCCTGGCATACCACCTGAAGTGTTACAGGTTACTTCCTCCAGAACCCCCATAACTAGTGTCTTTCTAAGTCCTCCTATTTTTTTTTTTTATCTGAAACACCTTTCAGAGCCATCCTTTCCTACCTCTCTCTAGTCCATGTTCTAGTCTGGGCCTTCTCTAATCACATGACACCTAAAATATTACAAATCATCCCCCTTGCCAGCTGCCTGCCCCTTTTGTCTGCCCTTTATACAGTAGAAAAAAAATTACTTCTGAAACATTTTTTTTTCTCAAACATTTTGATCAAGTTACACTCCAGTGCCTTGACTGGTAAGCATGAATCTCATCTTTGATCTATTGATAAGTCCTCAGGTATTTACATGTTTTTCTGTTGTTTTTGTGTTTCTAATCAAATGTGAATGTTTTGTACTGGTCTTTAAGACTGACTATCAACATCTCTTAGGATTCTTGTTCTTGTTTATGATTGATCTTTCACCTATAATTATCTTATGCTCCAGCCAAGCAAACCTGCTTGCTCTCTCATGTGCACAAATGTTTGATTCCTGGTTGCTGGGTGGTTCATACTTCACTGCACACAATACTCCTAAAATATCTTCCTCTTTCTTTCCACCAAGCCCTTCTTCAAGTTGCTCTCCAGGAGTCATTGCTGACACAGCCTTCGAACCCTACTACATTGGGTCTGTATTAACAAGAAAACTATAGCCTTATGGGAAGCTGTTGAGAATCCAATGCATGAAAGTCCAGAGTAGGTACTGAAGATGAAGAAAGGAAATAGCTTTTGTACCTTTAGCATAGGCTGAGGCTGATGATAAAAGAGCTTTCATAATGTATAAGCCCTTGGCAGAAGTTTTTTCCATGTTGCAGAGACTTTGACACATGTGGGGAAGTGGTCTAAGCTCTCAGATCTGGGAAATCAACTGTGTCAATAAATGAGGTGACAGATGTTATAACCTCATATCCCTCATGGCATGATATAGATAACTATATATATATATATATATATATATATATATATATATATATATATATATATATATAAAGTTGTGTGTGTGTATGTATGTGTATATATATATATATATATATATATACACATACATACAAGAAATAGGGGGCCTGAAGGAAGCAAGAAGAAAGGTTATCAATGTGCTGAACATCACTCATCTCAATTCCTTCCCCTCCCAATGTATTTAAATTCTTAAAACATAATTCATCTGTAATTGTAGAGAGTGATAAAGAAGCTTCATTTCTTTTTGATCAGATATGGGTGACTTAAAAACAAAAATTTTGTAGGGGGATGAAGAGCCTCTTTTAGCTTTCCGTTCCCTTTACTGTTTTCAGTAGAGTGTATTATTTAGATAATATTGACCTAAATAACTTGACATTCTTATGTAGGGTAGAAGTAGAATCCTTTACATTAGGAGAAAATATATAGTTCTGGCTAATACTATGAAATATTCTCTATTTAATATTGAAATGTCATTTTCTTTCCTCTCTTCCTCTTATATGGTTTTCTCTTTTTTACCTTTGCATCTCTGCTCTCTCCCTCATTCCCCTTCTTCATTCTATTTCTCTCCCTTCCTTTCTAAAATACATTGCTCTTAAACATAAAGGGAAAGAAAAATCATTAATCACACTGCAGGACACAGTGCTTAGATGGCTATATTTGCTGAAAGAGGTCTGTTTAGCATCAGCCGATTTTTCATTTCCTTTCAGTGGGGACAGTGGGCTGCTCTGCATCCCTGGGGCCAGCCAGCATGAATGTAGGTATTGAGTGTTCAAGAGGAGATGAATAGGACCAAGAGCTGGAGATAAAATAGCATTTAAATTAATCTAGTACCTGGCTGGAGTTCTTTAGCCACTCTTCCTTTCTCTGGCTTAAAGATACAGATTTAACAGGCTAGACATTAGTCATTATTAACTTTGCATTATCTGATGGACAATGATTCCTTCCCACATAATTTATTCTCCTCCTTGGTTGAAACCTGTGTCCTCAGTTCTAAAAACTAAGCTCTATAGTTTCAAAAGGACTGAAATACATGAGCAGGTTTTGTTTTCTCAACAAAACTTTTACTGAATTCTGGGACAGCAGAAGAGTCTAGGAAGGTAGAGTGCAAACTTCTCAAAATTGGAATGAAATCTCCATCATCTGGAGAACTTAGGAGATAAAGTCTCAACAGAGTGGAAGACTCAAGATTATTTCTATATTTTGAAACCACATAGGGTGGGAGCCGCAAAAGGTAAGTTCAAAATCTCTTCAGGGTAAACACACATCTCACATAGCATTTCAGGGTCCAAATTTCTCAGGATGTCTTTCAAAAGCTAATATATAAGAAGCATAATACATTATGTAGGATTCGTCTATTCCAAAACTGGCTTAACAATCAAAAAAATCAGCCAATGCAATTAAACATATTAACAGAATAAAACAAGGGGAAAAAAACCCATGTTTATCTCAATAGATGCAAAGCATTTGAAAAACTCAACACATTTGTATTATAAACTCCCAATAAACTAGGAATAAAAGACAATTTTAACCTGATTAAAGTCATCTACAAAAACACTACAGATAATGCTATCACTCAATGCACTCAACGTTGTAACATTAAAAATTTCCACGTGAGGTCAGAAATTAGGCAAAATTATCTGTTTTCACTACTTTAATTCACTCTTGTACTCCAGTGTAATAAGAAAAGAAAAAGAAATAAAAAGCATAAAGGTTGGAAAGGAAGAAGAGAAGCAAAACTGCATTTATTCATAAATGATGTGGTTTTATATTTTTAAATATCCCCAAATCTACAATTTGAGTCAATGAATTAATTTAGCAAGGCTGCTATTAATAAATTAACTAATTCAAGATGAATATATAAAAATCAGTTCCATTTCTACATCCTAATAGCAATTTGAAAATGAATTATAATAAAATATATATCAAAATAATGAACACATAATATATAATAAATTTGATATATAATAAAATATATATCAAAAATAATAAATACAAGGCTAACAAAATACTAATACTAAAACTAATAATACATTGCTAAGGAAAATTAAACATCCAAATAAATGGAGAGACATCCCATGGTCATGGATTGAAAAACTCATGTTATTATCAATTCTCACCAAATTTGTCCATAACTAACATTTAATTATTTGAAAATTTTAATGTTGGTAAGCCCTAGTGGGTTGGGTCAAGAAAAAAATACATACAGTGAAATATATTTATAATCACAAAAAATATAAGTTGCTTTACCTCACCTCAAAAACAGAGATTTTTCAAATAGGTTGAAAAACAAATAACCATATTTTGTTTACCTGAGATTGCCTCACATATAATGACAGAAAAAATGACAGCTGTTTACCAGAAATAAGAAATTGAAAGCTCTAGTGGACATGTGGAAGGTTGTATAGTCTCACTGTCAAAGAGAAATGCAAATTAAAACAGTAATGAAATGCCACCCCTCAAGTGATTCTATAAGTACTAATGAAAGGGAGGAGAAATAGTAAGTCCTATACATAACTAATGGAGATATAAGTTTACAAAGCAATATTTCAATATGTAATAAAATGAAAATATAAATATCTCAGGAGTAAAATGTTAGAAAAAACTTGCCCTTAGGCATCAGGACATGTTTGAAAATATTCATTCCAGGGATCCCTGGGTGGTGCAGCGGTTTAGCGCCTGCCTTTGGCCCAGGGCGCGATCCTGGAGACCCGGGATCAAATCCCACATCGGGCTCCCGGTGCATGGAGCCTGCTTCTCCCTCTGCCTGTGTCTCTGCATCTCTCTCTCTCTCTCTGTGACTATCATAAATAAATAAAAAATTAAAAAAAAAAGAAAATATTCATTCCATCATGGCTTATACTACCTGAGGTATGAAATAATGTATCAGTCAACAGAGATGTATAAATATGGTAGCTATTCAAGGTGACCCTACCTCCTGATTTGCAGGGATAGTCTTAAGTTATGACTTAAGTTATGACTCTTTTATTGATGTTAATATTAATTTAGCCTATTTTAATTTTCAAAAGAGGGTGCTTTAGCAAATTATATAGTCATCCCATCCTAGATATACCCATATAATGAAATACTGAATAGTAACTTAAATGAAATAAACATGTTGGTATAACGTGTGTTAACCTGGATAAATCTAGAAAAAAAGCATAAATTTGAATGAAAATAGTCAAGTTGCAGATAGTTATATATCCTTCTTGATACCATTTATGTAAAGTTTACAACAGAAAGCAATACTATATATACATATATACATATGCACATATATATGACATATAATATATGTATATGTATATACATACCTGTATATGTAAAATTCGATTTTTTTAAAGATCCATCAAAAAACTTTTGTTAAATCTGGGGTTTGTGGGGATTCCTGGGCGGTTCAGCAGTTTGGCACCGGCCTTTGGCCCAAGGTGTGATCCTGGAGTCCCAGGATCAAGTCCTGCATAGACCTCCCTGCATGGAGCCTGCTTCTCCCTCTCCCTCTGCCTGTGTCTCTCTGCCTCTCTCTCTCTTTCTCTGTCTCTCATGAATAAATAAATAAAATCTTTAAAAAAATCTGGAGTTTGCTATATTATTTATATTATTTCACAATTTAAAAAATTAATATTTTAAAAAACATTGGTGGTCCTTATTTTGTGCTATAGAAAATATTTTGCGCTTTAGAAAATATTTTGCTATGTCAAGGAGACTGGGCTGGGTAAGCTTTAAGATAGTTTTGAATTTCATTATTCCATAGATATAAAAGCTTTTCTTCACTAGAAGATGACTCGTCTTTGCTTTGAGGTCATACAACAGCCTGACTTTAGACAAGCCTATGCATTTAAAAAAAAGGCTGATGTGTTGGTCTTGGATAGGTCTTAGGCTTGGAAAATATTTCCTTAACCATTTTCCATTACCCTTTGTACAACAAAAGCAGCTTTCTGTGTTTGGCTAGATCTGAGAACACTCTTTGGTGTCTGGTCTGATCTGACCCATTGATAAAAGGAGGAGGCAATTTTTATTAGAGTAAAAGCTCCATGCTATTACCCATCTGTTTGATATGATAAGTTTATGTCTGGGGAGCTCACAGGTGGGGTCACGAGCCTTCTCATAGATCACAGATCTAAGAATGACTTTGTGATGAGCAAATTTGTTGCTATGGCAGGTGGGGCTGCATTTTAAAATAAGATGGTTAACAGCTGCATGCTGAACTTGTTTCTTCTTACAAGTTTGAGTTTTTATTGAATTACTTTTTTTGATGGAATTTGGAAAAGGTTGAGGTTGTCTCAGTACAGGAACTATCTTGGCCTGTTATGGGCAAGGGAAAATGTCTAGTTTCCTCCCGCACAGGGTTTTCATGCCTGAGTGACCAAACATTGGTGTGAGCGTGGGTACAGATGTGCTCCTAGGACCTGCATGTAGCCCTGGTGAAGCAAGAAATCTAGGCAAATGCCCCAGGCCTTTCTCCTCTCATGGGCCAAGGCTGTTTCCTCTAGTGTAAAGCTTAGTATGATAACAAATGCCAGAGTCAATAGGACATTGAAGATAAACTCCCACTTAATTCTTAAGTTATATCACTTCTATGCAGATCCAGTACCCATTAGTGCCTCATAATATAAATCAAATGACGCTTTCCCTAATTATCATCTCATTAAAAACAAAACACAGGAGACATGTTGCAACAGTTTGCCTATGTTATTTAATAAAGTGAAGAGCATAGGAATATCTGGAGTCAGATCTTGGGTTGAATCCTAGCTGATATTCAAAGGAAATAGAGTTAAGTGTGCTAACATTTACAATTATTCCATGAATCATCTTACTTACTATAGTAATTTCACTGTACTTGAGTCAATGTCTTTAGTGTACCATCTGCTCTACCTTGATTTGGCCTTATTTGTGTTTATTGTTCTAAAGCTTTCCTTAGTGTGTAATTTTGATCCCCAGGGAGGCAACTCCATGAGATGGAGTACATATCCTGGTTTTATTTTTCCCAATTCCTAACTTTTATCATATATAGTGCATATTGGGTTTGCACTGAATATTCAGTAGATAGGAAAGTTCTAAACTCAGGCAGTACATCTCTAACAAAGATAAGATGGCTCAGGATCTCCACTTTTGGTGTATCCAGCTTACTGTGAGCTATTAATTCTGTTCTATATGTATACACCCAGCTAAGCAAGGTACATCTTAGTTTTGTGCTGTATTTTTAAAGAAAATCTTAAAATTGAGAAGCAGAGATAGAATGGCAGAAGCAATTAATTTAAAAGTAATAAGGATGGAGACACATATACACATACACAAACAGAGAGAGAGAGAGAGAGAGAGAAAGACCAATTCTATAATGTATCTGTAAAATAGAATCTGGCCCCCTGAAAAATTTCATAAAAGGTGGAAGTATTTTATTTTAGGTATTTAGGTATTTATGTACTTTAACATGAAAACTTCCAGTATAGGGACACCTGGGTAGTTCAGCAGTTGAGCATCTGCCTTTGGCTCAGGGCATGCTCCTGGGGTCCCAGGATCAAGTCCCACATCAGGCTTCCTGCAAGGAGCTTGTTTCTCTCTTTGCCCATGTCTCTGCCATCTCTCTGTGTTTCAAATAAATAAATAAATAAATAAATAAATAAATAAATAAATAACATCTTTAAAAAAAGAAAAAGAAAAATTTCAGTAGAATAATTTTTCAGTGGAAAAGATACAAGTAGGGCCTGAAATACTGTGTAGTAAGTAAGTAAGTAATCATTAATGACACATACCAAAAACTGCTGATTTGCTTTTTGACAAGAAATGACAGAAAGAAAGAAAGAAAAAGAAAGAAAGAAAGAAAGAAAGAAAGAAAGAAAGAAAGAAGAAAGAAAGAAAGAAAGAAAGAGAGAAAGAAAGAAAAGATAAGAAATAAAGAAGAAAAGAGAAGAAAAAAGGAAAGCAAAGCAAAGCAAAGCAAAGCATAAGTAAAGAGATAGGACTTCCAGCTGGGGAAATCTGGAAGGAGTTAATGGAAGATATGGGATTTCCACTGGATTTTAAAAGAAAACAATGTTTTGATGGCAAGTAATGAACAGTGAATCGGTAAAGAAGGATTAAATGAAAGGAATTAATATCTTGTAGAAAGGCACAGACCAATGAAATGTAGATTTAATTCAGAGAATTTAAAGTATATGATCAGCTCTTTAAAAATTGGGATCATATACGTATCTTGTTCATTGTTTATTTCTGAGACCAGCACAATGTCTGATGTGTAGTGATAGCTGAAGTTTACTTTACAGTCACTTTGCCTATATTATCATTTTGATCTTCATAACAATATAAGGTAGGAATATTCTCCTCCATTTGAGATGGGGAAATTGAAGGTTAGAGAGATTAATTTACCCAAGGCCATGAAACTGGGAAGAAGGAGACCATTGTTGTTCTACATAGCACTAGAAGTCCTAGCCTCAGCAATCGGAAAACAAAATGAAATAAAAGGCATTCATTTTGGCAAAAAAGAAGTCAAACTCTCACTCTTAATAGAAGACATGATACTGTATATGGAGAACCCAAAAGATTCTACTTCAAAATTACTAGAACTCATTCAGCAATTCAGCCATGTGGCAGGATACAAAATCAATGCACAGAAATCAGTTACATTTCTGTATACTAACAATGAAACTGAAGAAAGAGAAATTAAGGAACCGGTCCCACTTACAATTACACCCCAAACCATTAGATATCTAGGAATAAGCCTAACCAAAGAGGTAAAGGATCTATACTCTAATAACTACAGAACACTTATGTAAGAAATTGAGGAAGACACAAAGAGATGGAAACATATTCCATGCTCATGCATTGGAAGAATAAATATTGTGAAAATGTCTATACTACCCAGAGCAATCTACACACTCAGTGCAATCTCTATCAAAATGCCATGGGCTTTCTTCACAGAGTTAGAACAAATAATCCTAAAATTTGCATGGAACCAGAAAAGACCTGAAATAGCTAGAAGGATGTTGAAAAAGAAAACCAAAGCTCAGGGCATCACGAGGCTTGACTTCAAGCTTTATTACAAAGCTGTGACCATCAAGACAGTATGGTCCTGGCACAAAAGCAGACACATAGACCAATGGAACAGAATAGAGAACACAGAAATGGACCCTCAACTCTATGGTCAACTCATCTTCAACAAAGCAGGAAAGAATATCCAATGAAAAAAGACAGTCTCTTCAATAAACAGAGCTGGGAAAATTGGACAGCCACATGCAGAAGAATGAAGCTGGACCATTTTCTTGCACCATACACGAAGATAAACCCAAAATGGATGGAAGACCTATTGTGAGACAGGAACCCATCAAACCCTAGAGAACACAGGTAGCAACCTCTTTGACCTCAGCTGCACCAACTTCTTGAAGGACATGTCAATGAAGGCAAGGGAAACAAAAGCAAAAAAGAACTACTGAGATTTCATCAACATAAAACCTACATAGCAAAGGAAACAGTCAACAAAACTAAATGGCAGCCTACAGAATGGAAGATATTTGGAAATGACATATCAGATACAGGGCTAGTATCCAAGATCTCCAAAGAACTAAACAAACTCAACACCCAAAAACCAAATAATCCAGTCACGAAATGGGCAGACGACATGAACAGACATTTCTCTAAAGAAGAAATACACATGGCCAATAGGCAGGTGAAAAAAATGTTCCACATCACTTGACATCAGGGAAATGCAAATCAAACCCACAATGAGATATCACTTTACACCAGTGAGATTGGCTGAGATTAACAAGACAGGAAACAGCAAATGTTGGAGAGGATGCAGAGAAAGGGGAAACGTCTTGCACTCTTGGTGGGAATGCAAGCTGGTGTAACCACTCTGGAAAGCAGTGTGGAGGTTCCTCAAGAAGTTAAAAATAGAGCTACCCTATGACCCTGCAATTGCACTACTGGGTATTTACCCCAAAGATACAGATGTGGTGATCTAAAGGGCCACCTGCACGCCAATGTTCATAGCAGCAATGTTCACAATATCTAAATTGTGGAAGGAGCCAAGATGTCCATCGACAGAAGGATGGATAAAGAAGATGCGGTATATGTACATACAATGGAATATTACTCAGCCATCAGAAGGGATGAATATTTACCATTTACATCAATGTGGATGAATTGGTGGGCGTTGTGCTGAGCAAAATAACTCAATCAGAGAAAGACAATTACCATATGGTTTCACTCATGCGTGGAGTATAATAAATAGCACAGAAGATCATAGGAGAAGAGAAGGAAAACTGAATGGGAAGTCATCAGAGAGGGAGAAAAACCATGAGAGATTCTTAAGTATAGAAAGCAAATTAAGGGTTGCAGAGGGGAGATGGGTGGGGGGATGGGGTAATTGGGTGATGGGCATTAAGGAGGGCACACGGTGTGATGAACTCTGGGTTTTATAAGCAACTGATAAATTGTCGAACACTACATCTGAAACTAATGATGTACTACTATATGTTGGTTAACTGAATTTAAAATTTAAAAATAAAATCATAAGAAAGAATATATTTACAATGCTGTATTATAAAAAAAATCTGCATATAAATGGGCCTATGTAGTTCAAACTTGTGTTTTTCAAGAGTTAGCCATATATTTTTGACAATTATTTTTTAGTGTTGGAATAATAGATCATGACTGCTCCGGTAAATTTTTTATCTTGTCTAAAATTTATTTTGTGAGAATAAATTTTTTACGATAAAAGCAATCTTTTATAAAATAAAAAAATAAATGAAATAATGCATATATATGGCTTAGTAAAATTCTTGGGGCATAGAAAGCGTTCCTAAAATGTTAGACTTAGTATCCTTTCCAATGTTCTTTTCACTGTATTTATTTTCTTTGCATCTCATGGCTTACCTCTATTTCTGACACATTTTATCCCTTCATAAATTCATGAGGCAAAACAAAGCTATCCAAAATCATCCTCTTACATCATTGTTCCTATCTTTCCATGTTTATCATGGCCCAGAAATTCTAGTCTTTATCTGATTACATCCTACTGTAAAGCTGCCAAGTCACTTTGTCTAGAAAAAAACAAATATAATAGGATTTTTCGGGCCTAGCCCATGATAGCAGACTGTCTAGATAGCTTTCTTATCCAAATCATCTCTGAACTGCTACTCTTTAGCCTAGAAATGTCTGAACAAGAAAGGAAGTTAGAATTGTGCTCTCCAAAATGGTAGCCATTACTAAAGTTAAATAATATTTATTTTATTTATTTTTTTAATTTTTTATTTATTTATGATAGTCACAGAGAGAGAGAGAGGCAGAGACACAGGCGGAGGGAGAAGCAGGCTCCATGCACCGGGAGCCTGATGTGGGATTCGATCCCGGGTCTCCAGGATCGCGCCCTGGGCCAAAGGCAGGCGCCAAACCGCTGCGCCACCCAGGGATCCCTAAAGTTAAATAATATTAAAAATTAAGTTCTTCAGTCACACAAGCTAATGGCTATCATATTGAACAGTGCAGATTTTAGAACGTGATCATTACTGCAGAAAGTTCTAATGGACTGTGCTGGAATAGAACATTATACTTGAATAAATGAATGAATGGAGGAAATGTAGTTATTAACCAGAGTCTGTATATTAACGCGAGTATGATATAAGCATAGACAAAGTCTTTTTTTAAAGATTATTTATTTATTTATTCATGAGAGACAGAGAGAGAGAGAGAGAGGCAGAGACACAGGCAGAAGGAGAAGCAGGCTCCATGCAGGGACCCCAACATGGGACTCCATCCTCGGACTCCAGGAACACACCGTGGGCCGAAGGTGGCGCTAAACCACTTGAACCACCTGGGCTGCCCAGCCTAGACCAAATCTTAAGGAAGTAGAGAGTGACCTTAGAAATGAAAAATAATTAAGACCAAACTCATGCAACAGAAAAAAAGGTAATAAGCTTTGAAAACCAGTATAATTAACAACAAAAATAATAAGTCTGTCAACATAAAAATGACTACCAAAAGATAGTGGGCTTCAAAATCCTCAGAACTTCAACTGTTTCCTGTCGATGATGAGGGTGTTTTTAATAGTTCCTTCCTGATCCAACATTCTAGGATTGTAATTTCCAAAGGGCACTCTCAGTAGAAAGAAAAGACTGTCAAGAAATAGAGGGTCTTGAGACAAATATTCTAGAAAATTTAAACGTAAGAATAGAAATTTCCTTTGGGGTGTGAGAAGGAGGGAGGGCTGGAGAGTGTTCTCTTGGGTGTGTTCTGAAGGCAGCCTGGAAGAAGGCTCAGTAAGCAGTTTGGTATGCCCACATTCAGGGTGGCACATTCCTTTTTAAAATGATCTTAATTATTTTCTTTCTCTTGAAAAAGGCTGAGACAGTGAGAAAGATGGAAGTCAGACTTATGCTTTGTGTAAATATAGATAGGATCCAGTTGTATCTCAGCCAGTTCAGGCCTCTTACACTCATGTGGGACCCCTATTGTATCAGAATTGCTTTCTCCCCTCACCAGGGCACACAATCCAGGTCCTCATTCAGTGCTGCCTTAGAAAAACAGACTCAGTATTATGAACAGTCCATGGCTGTAGCCTCTCCTGCCTTAATTTGTGGAATAGCAGAATACACCAAATAATTCAACTAAATTCACTATGCCTGGTGTTGAGTCTAAAACTATGAAGAATATGAAATATTTTCCTGTGTGAAAGATAAGTTAACTGTGTAGTTACACACACATATACACATATTTACAGAAACACAATGCTTCTGAATCAGGAAAAAAAAACCTTTTATTTACTTACACAGCATATATATGGCTGTATCAGTCTCCCATGCCACAGTTTGCTACAAGATGATATACTGAGAGCCAGATGTACTTGTATGTGAAACAGGATATGTACTATAGAAGAGAAAGACTAAAATTATGAAACTTGGAGCTTATATAGGAGCAGCTGCATGAGACCTTCCTTCCTGGGGCAGCAGGGGGCAAGGGAAGTGGAGAAAGAAACATTGGCTCTAGAATATAAACAGATCTCCAAGGAGAGAAGAGAAGATCTCCAGCTTCTTTTCACTATCTTGGGATGTAAACAAAAAGCTCCAGAGGAAATAACTTTAAATTCTTCTAGAATAATACATATTGTCCAATATCCAAGGCTTGTTCTCCATTCAATAATTCTTTAATCAAAATTTCCAGAAATTTTTTATTTTTTATTATTTTTTATTTTTTTAAATAAATTTATTTTTTATTGGTGTTCAATTTGCCAACATACAGAACAACATCCAGTGCTCATCTCGTCAAGTGCCCCCCTCAGTGCCCATCACCCATTCACCCCCACCCCCCGCCCTCCTCCCCTTCCACCATCCCTAGTTCATTTCTCAGAGTTAGGAGTCTTCATGTTCTGTCTCCCTTTCTGACATTTCCCACACATTTCCTCTCCCTTCCCTTATATTCCCTTTCACTATTATTTATATTCCCCAAATGAATGAGAATATATAATGTTTGTCCTTCTCCAATTGACTTCTTTCACTCAGCATAATACCCTCCAGTTCCATCCATGTCAAAGCAAATGGTGGGTATTTGTCATTTTTAATGGCTGAGTAATATTCCATTGTATACATAAACCACATCTTCTTTATCCATTCATCTTTCGAGGGACACCGAGGCTCCTTCCACAGTTTGGCTATTGTGGACATTGCTGCTAGAAACATCGGGGTGCAGGTGTCCTGGCAATTCATTGCATCTGTATCTTTGGGGTAAATCCCCAACAGTGCAATTGCTGGGTCATAGGGCAGGTCTATTTTTAACTCTTTGAGGAACCTCCACACAGTTTTCCAGAATGGCTGCACCAGTTCACATTCCCACCAACAGTGTAAGAGGGTTCCCCTTTCTCCACATCCTCTCCAACATTTGTGGTTTCCTGCCTTGTTAATTTTCCCCATTTTCACTGGTGTGAGGTGGTATCTCATTGTGGTTTTGATTTGTATTTCCCTGATGGCAAGTGATGCAGAGCATTTTCTCATGTGCATGTTGGCCATGTCTATGTCTTCCTCTGTGAGATTTCTCTTCATGTCTTTTGCCCATTTCATGATTGGATTGTTTGTTTATTTGCTGTTGAGTTTAAGAAGTTCTTTATAGATCTTGGAAACTAGCCCTTTATCTGATACGTCATTTGCAAATATCTTCTCCCATTCTGTAGGTTGTCTTTTAGTTTTATTGACTGTATCCTTTGCTGTGCAAAAGTTTCTTATCTTGATGAAGTCCCAATAGTTCATTTTTGCTTTTGTTTCTTTTGCCTTTGTGGATGTATCTTGCAAGAAGTTACTGTGGCTGAGTTCAAAAAGGGTGTTGCCTGTGTTCTCCTTGAGGATTTTGATGGAATCTTGTCTCACATTTAGATCTTTCATCCATTTTGAGTTTATCTTTGTGTATGGCGAAAGAGAGTGGTCTAGTTTCATTCTTCTACATGTGGATGTCCAATTTTCCCAGCACCATTTATTGAAAAGACTGTCTTTCTTCCAATGAAGAGTCTTTCCTCCTTTATCAAATATTAGTTGACCATAAAGTTCAGGGTCCACCTCTGGGTTCTCTATTCTGTTCCATTGGTCTATGTGTCTGTTTTTGTGCCAGTACCACACTGTCTTGATGACCACAGCTTTGTAGTACAACCTGAAATCTGGGGTTGTGATGCCCCCAGATATGGTTTTCTTTTTAAAATTCCCCTGGCTATTCAGGGTCTTTTCTCATTCCACACAAATCTTAAAATAATTTGTTCTAACTCTCTGAAGAAAGTCCATGGTATTTTGATAGGGATTGCATTAAACATGTAAATTGCCCTGGGTAACATTGACATTTTCACAATATTAATTCTTCCAATCCATGAGCATGGAATATTTTAAACAATCAATGTGATTCATCATATCAGCAAGAGAAAAAACAAGAACCATATGATCCTCTCATTAGATGAAGAGAAAGCATTTGACAAAATACAGCATCCATTGCTGATCAAAACTCTTCAGAGTGTAGGGATAGAGGGAACATTCCTCAACATCTTAAAAGCCATCTACGAAAAGCCCACAGCAAATATCATTCTCAATGGGGAAGCACTGGGAGCCTTTCCCCTAAGATCAGGAACAAGACAGGGATGTCCACTCTCACCACTGCTATTCAAGATAGTACTAAACGTCCTAGCCTCAGCAATCAGACAACAAAAAGACATTAAAGGCATTCAAATTGGCAAAGAAGAAGTCAAACTCTCCCTCTTCGCCGATGACATGATACTCTACACAGAAAACCCAAAGGCCTCCACCCCAAGATTGCTAGAACTCATACAGCAATTTGGTAGCGTGGCAGGATACAAAATCAATGCCCAGAAATCAGTGGCATTTCTATACACTAACAATGAGACTGAAGAAAGAGATATTAAGGAGTCAATCCCATTTACAATTGCACCCAAAAGCATACGATACCTAGGAATAAACCTAACCAAAGAGATAAAGGATCTATACCCTAAAAACTATAGAACACTTCTGAAAGAAATTGAGGAAGACACAAAGAGTTTCCAGAAATTTCTGTTCAGTAAGTCCTTACCATGCAGAAACATAAGAATATTCATGGAGAGTTTTAAAATTATTTACAATAATTATATATGACTCTAAGAGTACATGGCCCTTCTTAAATAAAAACAGCTAATCAAACAGTACAGAAGTATATGGAATAAAGAGTTAAATTTTTCTTTGCCACTCCCTCCATTCTTATGCCTCCCCTGGAGAGAACAATTATTAAAACGTAACTGTCCTTTCAGAACTTTTTCTTTACCATTACATACACATAAATGGATTTCTTATAAATGGAATAATAATAAATACACTTTTCTACAATTTGATTTTAGTAAACGTATTATAACTTAGAATCTTTCTATGCAGTCTATTTTACTTATCCCAAACTTTTAATTAACACACATTATTAAAATATGTGCATATATTACATATATTTGTTTATAAGTAGTATAAATATTTGTACATTATATATAATATATTATAAATAAATATTCAAATTATGTATCATGGTCATATAGATTATTATAATTATATATAATATAGTAATTATAAATATGTAATTTAGATTATTTCCAATTTCTCATTATTACAAACAATGCTGGCAAGTAACTTTCTTATACATATAATTTTGTGAATTGATGTTTGTGAATATTTTCTATAAGACTAATTTCTAATAATAGAATTTCTGCATTCAAAGATAGGGCAATTCAATAGATTCTGCTAAATTGGCCTTTTAAAAAAAGCAACAGATGGAGAGGAGGATTCTGGGCAGAATTTTGGAGTATACTGAAGGCTTGTAGCTTCCAATGAAAGACTTGGACAGTAAGTTGCAATTTATTTTATCAATTTTAGCTCTTAGCTCAGAAGAGGGTTCACATTGCCCACTTCCTAGCCCCATGGCAGGCAGCTATGTATATGTTCCTAAGAAGCTTGCAAGAATCAGGGTGGGTAATAAGGTTCCAGTTCTCCAAATATTATAGATTTGTGTTCTGATTGCTGCTTTTGATCATAGAGGTGTAGATAGACAAGCAGGTAGCTATTCTGCACCCCCACACACTCATTGTTGCAAGCCCTTACCTCTTCTGCTGAAGCAATCCCCAGAGAATTTAAATAGCTAGTACCTTTTTCCCACTTTTCTTCTTTTTTCCTTCCTTTCAGAAATCCAACATTAAAAACTTAGGAAACTCAAAAGCAATCACATACATGGAGGAAATTAGAAAGTCACTGCACATGCCCAGGGGAATGTTCAGGCTCAGAAAAGACCTGAGAAAAACTTAAGTTTATACTGCTGGCTGATCCTCACTATGGAGACAGTCTACAACAATAAATCATTTTTTTTAAGGCTAAACAAAAACAAAAACAGCAAACCAGGAGAAAGGAAAGAATCTGATTTCTAGAGCTGACACATCATTAAATTTAAATGTATAGTTTTCAACAAAAAATTGTAAGATATACAAAGAAACAGGAAAGTGTCTCCAAATCGAAAGGAAACAAAACAAAACAAAACAAAACAAAACAAAACAAAACAAAACAAAACAAAACAAAACAAAAAAACCTAAACCAACGGAGATTATCTCCGGGAAAGATCAGATGAAGGATCCAGTAAACAAAGGCTTCAAAATACCTTCTTAAAGATTTCAAAGAATTAATGAAAGGCATGAAGTAATTTACAAGAATGATGTATGGACACAATGGGAATAAAAGTTGAAGAAAATAAAATCTTGAAAGAAATCCTAGAGCTAAAAAACACAATAACTGAAATTAAAAATTCACAAGAGGGATTCAAAGTTAGATTTGAGCAGGCAGGAGAAAATTTCACTGAACTAGAAGATAAGACAAATGAAATGATCAAGTCTGAGGAATCAGAAGAATAGTGATTGCAGTAAATAGAGCCTAACAAACTTTTAGGACACTACCAAGTGAGTCAGTATTTATATACTGTGGGAACCCCAAGAGGAGAGATAGACAAAAAGGCGAAGAGATTATTTGAAGAAATAAGGGCCAAAAATTTCTCCAATCTAATGAAAGACATGAACACAAACATTCAATAGTCTCCATGAATTCTAAAGAGGATGAACTTAAAGACATCTAACACTGGGACACATTATAATCAAACTATCTAAAGCTAAAGCCAAAGAATCTTAACAGCAGTAAGAAAAAAAGGATTCCTCATATACATGGGACCCTAACTAAGACTACTAGCAAGTTTCTTATCAGAAACTTTGGTGGCCAGAAGGCAGTGGGCTGATACATTCAAAGTGCTAAAAATAAAATAAAACAAAACAGAACCTGTCACCTAAAGTGCTATATCTGGCAAAACTGTCCTTAGAAAATGAAGGACAAATTAAGAAATTCCCACATAAAGAGATGAGAGAGCTCATTATCATTAGACTTGCCCTTTGAATAATGCTAAACAAAGCACTGCAGGTTGAAATCACACTGGACAGTAACTCAAAGCCATATGAAGAAATAAAGATCTCAGTAAAGGTAAATATATAGGTAATTATAAAACCTTGTATTATTGTAAAAATGGTTTGTAACTCCACTTTTTGTTTGCTATAATTTAAAAATTAATGTATTAGAAAATTATTAGTTTAAAGCTATCATTGTGATTTTGGTTAGTAACTCCAAAGTTTGTTTCTACCTGATTTAAGAGACTAATGCATAAAAAATATTAGCTATGTTTTTTGATACAGTATGTATAAAGATGTTCTGAGACATCAGCATCTGAAAGGATTATGGACAGAGTTGTACAGGAGCAAAGTTTTTATATTATTGAAAGTAAGCTAGCATAAATTCATATTAGAATATCATAAAAAGTTATGGTAAATATTAAATATAATCCCCATGGAAACCACAAAGGAAATAGTTATAGAATATGCACAAAAAGTAATGAGAGGGGAATACATTTCACTACGAAAAAAGTCAACTATATACAAAAGAATACAATAATATAGAGAATGAAGACAAGAAACCTATAATAAGGTATATACAAAAGAAACAGCAAAATGATAGGACTAAGTCCCTCTTTATCAATTATTACTTCAAATGTAAATGGACTAAACTCTCCAAACAAAAGACAGAGATTGGTAGAATGGATTAAAAAAACACGATGCAACTATGTGCTATCTACAAGAAACTCACTTTAGATTCAAGTGAAAAGATGGAAAATGATATTTCATGCAAACAGTAACCAAAACAAAGGAGTAACTGTACTATCAGAAAGAATAGACTTTATCAAAAAAGTTTATACAAGAGATATAGAAAGGCACTATTTAATAAAAGTTCAATACAGCAAGACTTATTATTCTGTTTAAATTCAATTAGCCAGCATGTAGTACATCATTAGTTTCATGTAGTGTTCGATAATTTATCAGTTGCCAATAAAGCCCAGTGTTCATCACATCATGTGCCCTCCTTAATACCCATTACCCAAATATCCCATCCCTCGACCCACCTCCCCTCTAGCAACCCTGTTTGTTTCTTATAGTTAAGAATCTCTCATGGCCTTTTTCCCTCTCTGACGACTTTCCATTTAGTTTTCCCTCCCTTCTCCTATGATCCTTGGTGCTGTTATATTCCACATATGAGTGAAACCATATGATAATTGTTTTTTTCTGATTGACTTATTCTGCTCAGGATAATACCTTCCAGTTCATCCACATCTATGTAATTGGCAAGTATTCATCCTTTCTGATGGCTGAGTAATATTATATATATATATATATATATATATATATACCACATCTTCTTTATCCATTCATCTGGCAATGGACATCTTGGCTCCTTCCACAATTTGGCTATTGTGGACATTGCTGCTATGAACATTGGGGTGCAGGTGACCCTTTGGATCACTATATTTGTATCTTTGTGGAAAATACCCAGTAGTACAATTGCTGGGTCATAGGGTAACTCTATTTTTAACTTCTTGAGGAACCTCTATACCATTTTCCAGAGCAGCTGTTTCAGCTTGCATTCCCACCAACATCTCTAAATGCAAGGGAAACAAAAGCAAAAATGAACTATTGGGACTTCATCAGGATAAAAAGCATTATTTCATTTAATCTTTACAATAAAATCATAAGTTGGATATACATTCCCCCTTTTATAGATGATGAACCAAAGTGTCACACAGCTACTTAGTAGGGGATTCAAGACCCCAAATAGGTCTACCTACATCCCAAGCTTCTGCCTATGTTCACCTATAAACTGGGAAGTGAGATGAAAGGTATAATTCCAACTCTACCACCACCTTGTTGTGTAATCTGAAAATAATTGCATCTCTCTGGGATTCAGTTCCTCCTTTTGTAAAATATAGGATTTGGATTCAATGGTTTCTCACTTAGCTTTGTCACCATAACACTCTGACAATCAAATCACACCCAATTTCCTTGTGGATTTCAACATATCAAATATTGCTGGCTATATCTATATCATCTATATCTATATCTAATTCTATATCTATATCTATCTATTATCTATCTATCTATCTATCTATCTATCTATCTATCTATCTAGTATTCCTTTTCTTTTGTTTGGTTTCTTTTCCCTCTTTTTTGGTCTATGAACCACAAAGGGATTTGATTTGGATAGCAATAACATTCCCAGATTGTCTCTGTGGGTTAGACATTAAAAAGAATAGTTTTACATTTTTTTTACGAATGTTAAAGAGATATTTTCCTTTGAAACATATGAACATGCAGATGATCTTAGTGATACCTTGCAAGCAACATAAAATGTCATAAATTGCTCTCCTGGAGTGGGAATTCATTACTGAGGAGGGCTTTCTGTAAGGACAGGTAGTAGTGGTCAGTCTCTAGGAGGTTTTGGTTTTGGTTTTGGTTTTGGTTTTGTTTTTTGTTTTTTGTTTTTTGTTTTTTGTTGTTTTTTTGTTTTTGCAAAAGCATGTTCAACAGCACAATAAAAGTCTCCTATTTGGAAAAATGAGGAGAAAAGCATTTTATTTTGCTAAAATTAAGTAAACCTCTACAAAAATCTGCTTAGCTCATGAAGAATATATGGAAGTAGTCATTCTGTGTGGGGAGAGAGGAAGAGTCATAATATCTGAGAAGAAAGATGAGGGGTGATCAGAATTTGTAAAGAAGTTATGAAATGAAATTTTTTTGAAAGTTAAGA
This sequence comes from Vulpes vulpes, assembly GCF_048418805.1. Taxonomy (NCBI): domain Eukaryota; kingdom Metazoa; phylum Chordata; class Mammalia; order Carnivora; family Canidae; genus Vulpes; species Vulpes vulpes. Next base: position 56,089,494 of record NC_132787.1, on the reverse strand, counting down.
TTATAATTTTTTCTCATTCTAATTACAAAAGAGATAATGCTTATTGTAAAAATCAAAGTATATAGAAATCTATAAAGAAAAATAGGTTCTTGTTCATAAAAACCCTTATACACATATCTAATTTATTATTAAAACAGCTATATTATATCTAATATATAATGAGCAGCTATATGGTATACATACAATATTCCATAATATGCCTAGTCAACCACTCCCATATTGATGGGTATTCATTTTCTAGGATATTTTATGTGTATCAAAAAAATAGAGAAGTCAGTCTTACATTCACTTCTGATAAACTTGAAGATTTGGGCTGAAAGGGGACAGAAATCCAGATTACACAGCTCTAGGGACTATATAGCCAGGACTGCCTTAAAGATAGATAATTCACATGGCAGAAACTGAGTAATCCCTAACATCATAAAGTTATAGGATAAGAAAGCTGAAAGGGATTTTAAAATATGTAAGTCTAGTCCCCCAATTTTACCAAGAGGAAATTGAGATCCAGGGAGATTGTCTTTCTCAAGTTCACATAACTAGTAAAGTGTCACAGTCCTGATTAAAGTCTCATGGTTCCAGACTTGCCTTTTTTTTTTTTTTTTTGGAAGAAAGAATGAAAGGATAGTATGGTTCCAGCTATAATCAGATGCTGAAGAGCTTCTACCTCTGAGTGGTTGAAGCTTTATACAAACAGGTTTTAAATCCTACATACACATAGTGTGGCTCCCATTTTTGTCATCTTCTAAAAACACTTTCCAATGTATTCTGTATATAGACACCATTTTTACATTAATGCAAGCATTCAAAACTATTACTGAGCCTTCTCTACTTGGGGAGAATGCAGACCATAATAGTTAAAAACCCAGTATCTAATTCTTGCATTGCCTCTTCCTTTAAAAAATATTTAAATTCAATTTGCCAACATATAACACCCAGTGATCATCACATCATGTACCCTCCTTAATGCCCGTCACCCAATTACCCCATCCCCCCACCCATTTCACCTTCTGCAACCCTTGATTTGTTTCCCAGGTCAGGAATCTCTCATGGTTTCTCTTCTTCTCTAATTTTTCCCTCCTTTCCTTTATAGTCCTTTAACTATTTCTTATACTTTATATGAACTATCTGGAATTTAGAAACCTAAAAGAGGAAGATAAGTGAGTAAATTATTTGAAAAATATAATAAACCAAGTAGATATAACATATACAAAACACACTTCACAGCTACAATAGCACGTCCCCTAGCAGAAAGGAAGAAATAATTAAAATTAAAGTAGAGATGAATGAATTAGAGAAGATAAAAACAATAAAGAAAATCAACAAATCCAAAAGTTGGTTTTTCAAAAGGTCAACAAAATTGACAAACGTTTAGCTAGATTACTAAGGAAAGAGATCACCCAAATTATTAAGACCAGAAAGCAAAGCAGGGACATTACTACTGGTTCTACAGAAAGAAATGAATTATAAGAGATGGCTGTGAGAACTATGCATCAACAAATTAAATAACTTAGATAAGATGGACAAATTCCTAGAAACACAAAATCTACCAAGACTTAATCACAAGGAAATAGAAAACTGATATATCTATAACTAGTAAGATGGACTCAACAATCAAAAATTTCCCAGCAAAGAAATACCCTGAACCTGATGACTCCACTGGTAAGTAATACCCAATATTAAAGAACTAACACTAAGACTTCTCACACTTTTCAAAAATTTTAAGAAGTAGGAATACTTCCAAACTCATTTTTTGAGGCCAGCATTACCCTGATACCAAATCTAGACAGACACTACAAAAAAATATCCTTGATTAACACTTGTGCAAAAATGCTCAACAAAACTCTCACACACCAAATTCAATAGTACATTGACAGGTTCATAAGCCATGATTGAGCAGAATTTATCTCTGGAACATAAGGATGGTTAAACATGAAAATCAATGTTTTATGCCACATAAACAGAATAAAGGATCAAAATATTATCATCATCTCACTGATGTAAAAAAAAAACATTTGGCAAAATTCAACACCTTTTAATGATAATAAAGTACTCAACAAACAAAAATTAGAAAGAAATTACTTCAAGACACCTGGGTGGCTCAGTCAGATGAGTGTCTGACTCATGAGCTCAGTTCAGGTCATGATCTCAGGGTCCTGAGATCAAGCACTGTGCAGGGCTCCCCATTCATCTTGTTTCTCTTTCTCTATCCTTCCCCCTCCTCCTGCTGTCTCTCTAAAATAAATAAATACAAATCTTAATAAATATAGATCTTTAAAAAGTAGAAAACTACCTCAACATAATAAAAGCCATATATAAAAATCTTGAAATGAATATCATACTTAACCATGAAAAGCTGAAAGCTTTTCTTTTAAGATCAGAGCAAGGCATGGATGCCCACTTTCCCTACTTTATTCAACATTTGAAAATCTGTTTTTTTTTAAGATTGATTGATTGATTGATTGATTGATTGATTGATTTGAGAGTGAGAGCTCATAAGTGGGGAGGGGGAGAGAGAAAGAGAATCTTCAGCAAACTCCCTGCTGAGCACAGAGCCCAACATGGTGCTTGATCTAACAATCCTGAGCCAAAACCAAGAGTTGAATGCCCAACCTATTGAGCCACCCAGGTGCCCCTCAACATTTGGAAGCTTTAACCAGAGAATTACACAAGAAAAATTATAAAAGGCATCCAAATTGAAGAGGAAGAAGTAAAATTATCTCTCTATGCAGGAAATAGGATCTTATATGTAGAAAACTCTAATGGTTCCACAAAAAAAAGTTAAACCAATTCAACAAAGTAGGAGGATAAAACATGAACAGGCAAAAATCAATTGAATTTCTATACACTAGCAATGAACAATCTAAAAAGGATATTATGAAAATAATTCAATTTACCAAAGTATCAAAAAGAACAAAATTATTTAGGAATTAACCTAAGGAGGTCCAAGAGCTGTATAATAAAAAAATACAAAACACTGCCAATTAAAAAAAAGAAAAGCTCTAAAGAAAACAAATTATCTGAAAGACATACTATGTTCATGGATTAGAAGACTTAGTATTGTTAAAATGGTCATACTCCCCAAAGCCACCTACAGATTCAGTGCAATCCTTGTCTAAATCTCAATGATTTATTTGTGAAAACATAAAAATACATCCTAAAATTCACATGAAATCCCAAGGGACTCCAAATAGTGAAAGCAGTCTTAAAAAATAACAAAGTTGGAGAACTTAACTTCCTGATTTCAAAACTTACTACAAAGCTTCAGTAACCTAAATAGTATAGTGTTGACATGAAGTTAGACATGCAGACTAATAGACTAGAATAGAAAGCTCTGAAACAAACCCTTATAGATATGGCCAAATGATTTTTACAGAGTTCTGAGATTATTCAATGGGGAAAGACGATCTTTTCAACAAATGGTTCTGGGAAAACTGAATGTCCTCATGCAAAAGAATGAAATTGAACCTCATACCATATACAAAAACTTATTCAAAATGGGCCAAACACCTAAGTGTAAGAGCTAAAGCTTTAAACTCTTAGGAAGAAAACATGACAAACGTTTTCAACCTTGAATTTGACAATGATTTCTTGGATATGACACCAAAGGTGTAGGCAACAACAACAACAAAAAGACAAGCTGAATTTCCTGAAAATAAAAAAACTTCTGTACTTCAAAGGACACTATCAAGAGAATAAAGGGCAATCCATAGATTGGAAGAAAATACTTACAAAAATATGTGATATGGGATTTGTATCCAAAATATATGGAAAACTGCTAAAACTTTAAATGAATGAATGAATGAATGAATGAATGAATGAATAAAATGGCAAAAGACTTGAACGGATATTTCTCCAAACAAGATATAAGAATAGCCAATAAATCCATTAAAAAATGCTCAACATGGCTAATCATCAGGGAAATGCAAATCAAAACCACAGTGAGACACCATCTCACTCCATTAGGATGGTTACTATTACAAAAACAAAATAACAAGTGTTAGTGAGGATGTGGAGAAATTGGAAAGCTTTTGCTTTGTGGGAATGATAATTGGTATCAGCCATTATGGAAAACAGTATGGTGGTTCCTCAAAAAATTTAGAATAATTTATCATATGATCCAGCAATTTTACTTTTGTGTATATATCCAAAGTAAATGAAGGCATGTTCTTTTTTTTAATAATAAATTTATTTTTTATTGGTGTTCAATTTGCCAACATACAGAATAACACCCAGTGCTCATCCCGTCAAGTACCCCCCTCATTGCCCGTCACCCATTCACCCCTACCCCCTGCCCTCCTACCTTTCCACCAACCCAAGTTCATTTCCCAGAGTTAGGAGTCTTCATGTTCTGTCTCCCTTTCTGATATTTCCTACCCATTTCTTCTCCCTTCCCTTCTATTCCCTTTCACTATTATTTATATTCCCCAAATGAATGAGACATTCATTTAACATTCATATAACATTTGTCCTTCTCCAATTGACTTATTTCACTCAGCATAATACCCTCCAGTTCCATCCACGTTGAAGCAAATGGTGGGTATTTGTCATTTCTAATGGCTGAGTAATATTCCATTGTATACATAAACCACATTCGCAAATTGAACACCAATAAAAAATAAATTTATTATTAAAAAATAAAATAAAATAAAGTTTCAGTTTTGTAAGATGAAAATAGTTCTAGATATAAATGTATTTAATACCACTAAACTATACATGAAATAATTATTAATATGATAAATTTATTTATTTTTATTTTTATTTTTTAAGGATTTTATTTATTTGAGAGAGCACACATGTATGCAGGGATAGGGGTGCAAAGGAAGAGAGAGCAGAGATCCTGTCATGGGGCTCCATCCTGGGACCCTGAGATCATGACTTGAGCTATCCGACTGAGCCACCTAGGTGCCCTGATAAATTTGTTTTATATGCAGATGGAGTGTGTACATTTTCCCAATGATTTCACTTATACTTCATCTTATTGCTGTTTAATTTTGTCAACTTGATTGGCCCTTTTCCCTATATTCTCTTTTAAGAGGAAAATATCTGCCTATGGCCTTCAAAATACTTAATGCTATTTTCAGGGAAACCCTGGTTCCCAGAGATCATTCAATGAACTTGCTGTGCTGTCCAGCTCCCAGCATATGTACAGATGAATGTACTATTGACTTCCAGTTATCACCTGCTCTTGCCCTTTCTGAGTGCCCTCTTACACAACAAACCTGAAAGCCATTGACTTGGATGGTTGTGGGATGTGATCTTCTGGTTTGGTGTTCTAGTCCTTCCTTCCATATCCAATGATTACTGGACATCAGTTAGTCCCAAAATAGTGATTTAGTCAGGAGTGAGGAAAAGTTAACACAGATGCTCTCCAAATATATCAAACAATTAAAGAACTAAAGAAACTTTAAGTCATAATTAAAATAATTTAAGTTTCCTGAGCAACATTGGATACCAGTTAGTATTGTTTTCTCCCCAAACCTCTTGTATTCTTTTCTGTTTCACAGTCAAAGAAACTAAGACTCAGACTTCTTCATGAATGTTACCAACAGATCAATTCTCTCTCCCTTAGGATCCCAGTGTTTATGGTTATGTTAGTCAATTATAAGCAAAAACTCCATCTTAGGTGCCTTTGAATTCATCTTAACAATGAACATAGTGTCTAACATATCCTCTGTTTTCAATAAATACTTTTTAAAGGAAAAAAATGTCTTATCAGGACATATCCTGGTTATTTTCTATTTGAGATGTTTATGTAAAAATTACCTAATTTTCTAAAATCCAATTTGACAGCATTGACTATTTCCTGAGCCATCTTCTTAGTTTTGCTTTTATGATGAGAAGAAAAAAGAACAAAATAAACTCTTTCTTTAAATATATATATATATATTTTTTTTTTTAGATAACAAGGCATTTGCAGTACTTACACTGCCATTTCTCCTTTTCTCCAGTTCTGGCTAATTTTATGCACTTAATTGTAGATTCAATTCTGCTAGAGAAAAATTCTTTTGTATTCTTTTTTTAATCTGCTTTTTACTTTGGCCAGCTTCTCAAATACCTGGTGGACTAATGTGGACCACCCAGAGGAAAACTATCTGAAGCCTACCAGCAGCTCATGGTAGTGTAAAATCAATGGTTGACACTATGGTCCCAAGATATTATTATTTCATCTCTGCCATTACATGGCTGTGACATTGAACAGGTCATTGAACTTCTCTGTACCTCTCTTTCCTTACTAGGTTTATTATGAGGCTCAAAAGAAATAATGTACTTTAAAAACTTTGTACTTTGAAAAATATAAAATGTAATGGAAGTATAAAGCATTGTTACAAACTTTTCTAAAGTAGAGTCTTACAAATTAAACAAAATCTTGTGGGTCCTCCTTGTGACCACCCACATTGCCATCTATGAAAGAAGGGAGAAGTTCTTTGTTTTGTTTTATTTTGTTGCTGCATTCCTTGGCAAAAGGGACAACTTGTCTAGCTGCTAGAACCATAATAGAAGCAACAATAGTAGCAGCAGCCTCTATTTGGTAATCAACGATTCATATCTATAAAATCTGTCACACTTCCAATAAACTGTAGTAAAATTTAGTTTTTTAAAAAAATTAAAAAACTGTAGTAAAACTGTAGTAAACTTAAAATTAAAACTTAAAATTAAAAAACTGTAGTAAAAACTGTAGTAAAATTCTCACATTGAAAATCTATGTGCTTTGTTCTTCCTCTACTTACTTCAGATTGTGTGCTAAGCATACAGGACAGCAGATCTGAGTGTTTAAATACATAAATTGGTTAAAAAAATAATTTTTAGAACAAATGCCAACTTTCTCCAAAATAGGGCCTCATGGTTATTATAGCTTTGCAGGAATTCTCCCTAGGTAACTAATTTTGCAGATATTGCTATATGGCAAATTTCTTCATCCTTTGCCTTCTTGAGGATATCTGAAATAACAGATTTCTCAGATTAATCTCTTTGGATTATAAATGATGGAAACCTAGCTCAAAGTAGCTTAAACAAAAAGGGAAATTTACTGACTTGTGAAGTCCAAGACTTATTTTAACATTAGCTTATTCCTGTGATATAAATACCTCCCCATAATTAATTTCAAGCTGCTAATGTGACATTACAGAATGTGGATGTGAGAAGAAAGTCGCACAATTGGCTCCATTATGAGCCAACTTGAACACATCTCTGCTTATATTCTGGGATGGTGTTGTGTGTCAGTTACAGAATTACACAGAGTAAAACATGGTCCTTCTCCTGACACCGGGAATAAGAAGGGAAGATAGGGACTCTTAACATTTATTACAACATTAAGAACTTGCCAGATGCCTGGCACTCATTTCCATTCTCTATTTGTTATAAGAGCTTAGATTCTGAATCCAGACTGCCTGAGTTTAAACATCAGTACTACAGTTTAGTGTTTGATTTTGAGCAAGTGACTTAACCCATCTATGTCTCAGTTCTCTAATCTATAGAAAGAGGATAGTAATAAGATATGCTTTACAATTTTTTATTTTTGGTAATGAAATGAAGTGTTATGTGTAAGCATTTAGAATAATTTCTCATTCATGGTGATTACTCATCAGGGGTTCACTGTTCACACATTATTATTGTCATTTTCTAATCTTAAAAAGAGCCCTCTGACTGATGTATACTGATGTGTAAATTGGTATTTGATCCCGAGTCCATATAATTCTAAATTTGACACTTCTTGTGCATACTACACTAAAAACAACAGCACTGTTTATCGTACACTGATTCTAAACCAGTAGCTTTAAGTATATTTTCTAATGTATTATTCACAATATTACATGGATTGGGATTTTTTTACTTCTTATCTTTACAGATAAGGAAACTGAGGGTCAGAGGGTTAATTTTTAAGGCTATACAGCCAGTTGGGATTTGAAGGAAGTCTGCCAAATTCATAGAAATGTAGTTTTAATTACTCTGTTAAATGACTTAGAACTATTTTTACCATTATTTAAAGTCACATTTCTTAATTTTACTGTGACAAAATACATGGATCATGAATAATGCAGAAAGTACCATATAAGAGATGATAGGAATCTAATGTATAACAGCAACAGAAAGAAGAGAGAGAGATTTAGTTTTTGTTTTCCTTATTGTAAGATGAGAGGACTTCATGGAGGAAGAGCTGCTTTGACCGGGTCTCATAAGATAAATTTTAACAGGCTGATGATCTTGGGATGTGAATTTCTTATATAAAATGATATGAACAAAAACATAAAGGCTTGATACTATGTATATATTTTCTGAGTAGCAACAGACTAGAGAGGCATTATGGAATGGTCTGCTGAAGATAGAAAGGTTAACCTTGATTGTAGAGGATTTTTCTGAGAAGCACACTAAGGAATTTGTGCTTAATTATTTAGCACTATGAAGCCCCAAAAGTTTTTGAAAAGGTGAATTACATGAATTGGACTGTATTTAGGAAAACAAGGTTTGTAGCAATATGTAGAGTTGACTGGAGTGGAAGGAGTCTGGAGCCAGGAAGATAAGTTATATGTTATTGCAATAGTTTGTGCAGGACATTATGAAAGCCAGAATTAGGGTGGAGTTGGACAGTTGGACGGCAAAGGATAACTCTGAGAAAGTACTAAAAAATATCATTAACAGGATCATCCTCAATAATTTAAAAAATGCATAAGCTACTGGTGGTACATGAGTAACAACACTTTAATTCATTACATCTTTATTGAGCACCTACTAGAGACAAGAGTCATATTAGGCACTGTCAGGAAAATAAAGAAATAAAGATAAACATTAAAAAGTTTCTAAACAAATATTCTTTTTCATTACTTATTTTCCATATGCTATTCCAAGCATTTTGCATGTATTTTCTAAATACAGAGGGAGAAGCAGACTCATTAAGCAGAGAGCCCGACGCATGGCTCCCAGGACCGTAGGATCATGACCTGAGCTGAAGGCAGAGGCTTAACCAACTGAACTACTCAGGTCTCAGGTGCCCCATTCAGTTTTAAATATTTTTTAAAGTTTTAGTGTTTTGGTAACTGTTTCATTTCCTGTTGTTTTATAAATGTAATGTAGCCAAGCATTCTTATACAACTTTTCTACTTACATAGTCAGCATTGTCTCGTATCTTAAGTATCTTAAAAAACATGATTTTTCATTTTTACATAGTGCTCCATCAAAAGATAAAAATGTACCAAAGACTATAAGCACCATGAGGCATTATCAAATCTGTGTTTTCTATGTTCAGCCTAGAAATAGTAGGAAGAATGAACTGGAGCAGATTAGAGACAGGGTCTGTAATCTAGGAGAGGATGAAACTCGTATCTAAGGCAGTAGCATGGGGTAGCATGGGGTTATAACAGCCATAACAACATAGTTACTATTATTTTTTCCAATTTGCAGATGAGGACACCAAAGGTTAGAGAGGCAGAATGACTTGCTGAAGACCACACAGTATCCATAGTACCTTGCACAATACACAAATAGCCATATTAGTAAAAGTAAAACTCGTATCTAAGGCAGTAGCATAGTAGCATGGGGTTATAACAGCCATAACAACATAGTTACTATTATTTTTTCCAATTTGCAGATGAGGACACCAAAGGTTAGAGAGGCAGAATGACTTGCCGAAGACCACACAGTATCCATAGTACCTTGCACAATACACAAATAGCCATATTAGTAAAAGGCCAAGGCATTCCTCTGTGGCCTGGACAGTTGCATTAGCATCTTAGATGGTCTTTGTGCTTCTACTCCTCCCTTAATATCTCTTCTTTACTCAGCAACCAGAATAATATTTTTAAAAACAAATATAAGTCACTATCTTGCTTAAAACCTTTCAGTGGTTTCCCATTGTGCTTTGAATATAAACCCAAGTCCTTTCCTGGGACCACCCACCCTGCGTAACTGGCCCTGACTATTAGCCATCATAGTCCAACAACACTCAATTTTTTGCAGGCTCTGGATTATTCTAAGCACTTTCCCACCTCAGGGCCTCTGTAAATAGTTTTCTCTACCTGGCCTCATCTACATCCTCATTCTTTTTTTAATTTTTAAATTTAAGTTTAAATTAAATTAATTAATTAATTTTTTTTAGAGAGAGAGACAGAGCATGCACATGCTAGTGGGGGAAGGAGGGGGTAGGGGACGAGGGAGAGAGAGAGAATCACAAGCAGGCTCCACACCCAATGCAGAGTCCAAAGCAGGGCTCAGTCTCGTGACCCTGAGATCATGACCTGAGCTGAAATCAAGAGTCAGATGCTTAACTGACTGAGCCACCTAGGCACCCCGATGACCTCATCCCTATTCTTTACCAGGTAAAATTCTTACAAATACTTTTTTGTTTTTGTGTGTATTTTTTATATTTTTTTTTGTCATCTGAAGTGTCATACTGAGCCATACTGGAAAATAGGGCAAAGGAAAAATCAATAATATTGATCCTAACATTATTTAAGATTTTTGTTTCTAAATGGATATTTGCATTTACTTTTTTAAAACTATTGCATTAAGATATTATTGATATTAATTATTGAGTTTTTTGGGTACCCCCTTAAAACTTACACAGAGGCAAGTGCCTCACTCTCCTCACTCTTGTCTTAGCCTTGGTTATCTGTCTCTCTGATTAACCTGTAAGCTTCAGGATAGAAGGATCATATCTGTTTTGTTCACTACTGCATCCACTGTGTGTAGCAGAGTGACTGGCATAGAAAGAGCAAAAAAGAAATTTGCTAAATGACTGAGTGTTCAAATGTATAATCATATTTCATCAACATCTAACTCTGTGTCTGGGTTATTCTTTCCAGGTCATAGATTAAGAAACTGATGCTTAAAGATGTTAATTAGCCTGGCTAAAGTAGGTACACAATTATTTAGTCCACAGATGTGCTGGAATTGAAATGAAGTGTTATGTGTAAGCATTTAGAATAATTTCTCATTCATGGTGATTACTCATCAGGGGTTCAGACTCAGGGCTTTCCTAGTTCACAAGCCCCTATCCTGAGGTGCATTTAAACAAAAGCAGAGTAGACATTTACCAGGGCTGTTGTAGAAAGAGTTTCTGGATTAAATAGGAAATGGACTAGTTGACTTACCAGTCGTTTTAAATACTTTGTTCTTTAACTCATGATAATCCCCTTATAATATGACCCACAGTCTCTGGCATTGAATAGAACTCGATAAACTCAGTGTATCTATCTGCAAAGCTGGAAAATAACACCCATCTAACTGACCTGTTGGGAGCATTAAATAATGGTATATGCCAATTTCCTAATACAGTGTTTGCCATGTGACAGATGTCAAATGTCATTAGTTTCAATAATAATTTAAAAGAATAAACTTTGATAGAAGTAAGAACCCTGGAGTTCGAGAATAAAATAATGTCTTCTTTCCTCTACTTCCACAGAAAATACCAGTTTTCCTGCTGGAAGAAGAGAATTAGAATCACTATGTCACTTCTGTACTTACCCTCCTGATTGGAGACTGGTCAACCCTGTTTGGAAGTTGAGAGTCTTGGGCTCTGAAAGTAACAGAAATAGAACCAGACACCAGAGATGCCTAGGTGGCTCAGTGGTTGAGCATCTGCCTTTGGCTCAGGTTATAATCCTGGGGTCCTGAGATTGAGTCCCACACTGGGCTCCCTACAGGGAGCCTGCTTCTCCCTCTTTCTGTATAGCTCTCATGAATAGATTAACAAAATCTTAAAAAACAAAAACAAAAAAACAAACAGAAACCAGATCGCCTGTTTTTCACCTAACACCCCTACCACCTTTCTTTCTCAAATGGAACTAATTTCCAATAGCCTGTAACCAAGCCCTTTTTCCTGGACTTTCTCTTTTAGTAAACCAGGTTACCTGATGCTTGAGAGGAACAGGGAGGATCCTCCACTTTACAAAGAATTTCTCTCCAGTAAAAGCAACATTATCCATAAAACATCTCCACATGGAAAGGAGGGAGAAGAATGATGTTTTATCTCCTGACAGTAAAGTCAGAATGAGTGTTTCATGGGTGAGAGTATGGTTTCAATCAGTTGAGGTTGTATGTGGGAGCCTCCTGGCTCCTCTCCTTCACTTTTCCTTATGCAAGAATCTTACTCCATGAAGGCTAAACTCGGCCAGTGATAGACTTATATCCAGTGCAATGTTCACCCATGGGGTCAAATTCATAACCTCTAGAATGATGTGGATCTCATAGCAGACACCTAATAAACACATGTTAAGTGACTGATAAAACCAAAGTTGTATAATGGACAACTTTACACACACACTCGCACATTTACAGGCCTCTGGTATGAGACATCCATTTTCAGACACTTTTTCCTTTGAATTTACTTCTTTATTTTTTTTTCTTTCACTTTCTTGGTTCATTTCTTTGCCCCTTCCTATCTTTACATACACTTACACATACACATGCATGTATGGGCACACACACACACACACACACCCTTGAGATCAAGAAGATGTGGAGGTATAAAAGGTTATATTACTTATACTTCAAGCAAACTGCAGACTAACAGTGTGATGTACTGCAGCAAAATTTCCTATTCTGCTGCTTGTTCAATTGTTACAAAAATGAAAGCTAGGATTGACTGAGTTTACTTCATATCTATATAATTTAATATTCTTTAATATTCTCATTTTAGAATTAGTTGGTGAGGAATACTGGCTATATGGAAAACACACAGAAGAGCAGATTCTGAGACTAGAAAATAAACAGAGGAGAAAAGTGGATAAGAATATTTATTGACAAGAGGTGACAAGATAGATCAAGGGAAAAATAAAGCAGAGGCAGAAAAGAGAGGTTAGAAAAGGGAGGATACTTACCTAGCCCTTATTGCTAAAAACAATGTTATCTGATAGACAACATAAGAGACCCACAATGTATTTTATTAAATAAAAGTACCAACTAACCAGGGGGATGCAGTGGAGGATATTTAAGATAACATAAAAGGATATAATATCAGGTAAGAACAAACACACAAAAAACCTTGGAATGAGGAATCCAATGTGTATAATATGAGGGAGTCCAGATAGGTAGCTAGCTGGAGATCTGCCCGTGGATAAGTAACTACACCCTAGACCACAGAGACTGGCAGTTGGTATGGGGCTGAACGGTAAGAGCAAGGCATGCCCCAAACATGACAGGAAGGGCAGCATATTTGATTACAAAAATGGCCCTTTTGCAATGTAAAATTTATAGCTTATCCCTTCAAGAGGTATAATCTATTCTCCATCCATTGATTCTCCATTTAACCTATTTAGTTATGTTGCGAATGGATGCCTGAAAATAACATGCTCACTGGGGCTTGCTTCTTCTCTCTTGCTTATCTTGGAACCATGACAATCACCACCATGTGAAGATTCCCAAGCTAGATGTATTTTTAAAATTATTTTTAAAAGAATTATTTAAATTCAATTAATTAACATACCATGCATTATTGGTTTCAGAGGTCAAGGTCAGTGATTCATCAGTCTTATATAATACCCAGTGTTCATTACCTCACTTATCCTTCTTAATATCCATCAACAGTTAAACAACCCCCACACCCCTACCCCTCCAGTGACCCCCAGTTTGTTTCCTATGATTAAGAGTCTCTTTTGGTTTGTCTCCCTCTCTGATTTTATCTTGTTTTATTTTTTCCCCTCTTTCCCTATTATCCTGTTTTGTTTCTTAAATTCCATAAATGAGTGAGATCATATGATAACTGTCTTTCTCTGACTGACTTATTAGACTTACTAGACTATGCTCTAGTTCCATACATGTCATTGAAAATGGCAAGATTTCATTTTTTGAGGCCTGAGTAATATTCCATTGTATATATACCACATCTTCTTTATTCATTTATCTGTTGATGGACATCTGGGCTCTTTCCATAGTTTGGCTACTGTAGACATTGCTGTTATAAACATTGGGGTGCTGGTGCCCCTTCAGATCACTACATTTGTATCTTTGGAGTAAATACCAGTATTGCAATTGTAGGTTGTGGGGTAGCTCTATTTTCAGCTTTTTGAGGAACCTCCATAACTGTTTTCCAGAGTGGCTGCACCAACATGCATTTCCACCAAGAGTATAAGACAGTTCCCCTTTATTTGGATCCTTGACAACATCTGTTGTTTCCTGACTTGTTCATTTTAGCCATTCTGACTGGTGTAGGGAGTATCTCATTGTGGTTTTGATTTGTATTTCCCTGATGTCAAGTGATGTGGAACATTTTTTCATGTGTTTGTTGGCCATGTGTATATCTTCTTTGGAGTAATATCAGCTTGTCTTCTGCCCATTTCTTGACTGTATTATTTGTTCTTTGAATGTTGAGTTTGGTAAATTCTTTATAGATTTTGGATACTAGCCTTTTACCTGATCTATGAAAAGACCATAGTGAATGCCATTATCAATGGGGAAAACACGAGAGCTTCTCCTCTAAGGTCAGGAACATGGCAGGGATGTCCACTATATCACTGCTGTTCAACATAGTACTAGAAGTCCTAGCCTCAGCAACCAGACAACAAAAAGAAATAAAAGACATTCGAATTAGCAAAGAAGAAGACAAACTCTCATTCTTCACATATGATATGATATTCTATATGGAAAACTCAAAAGAGTCTACCCCAAAATTGCTAGAACTTGTACAGCAATTTGGCAAACTGGCAGGATATAAAATCAATGCACAGAAATCAATTCATTTCTTTACACTAACAATGAGACAGAAGAAAAAAAAAAGGAGTCAATCCCATTCACAATTGTACCAAAAACTACAAGATACCTAGGAATAAATCTAACCAAACAAAGGATCTATGCTCAGAGAGCTATAGAACACTCATGAAAGAAATTGAGGAAGACGCAAAGAGATGGAAAAACATTCCATTCTCATGGATTGTAAGAACAAATATTATTAAAAATGCCTATGCTACCTAGAGTAATCTATATATTCAGTGCAATCCCTATCAAAATACCATTAACTTATTTCACAGAGTTGGAACAAATAATCCTAAAATTTGTATGGAGCCAGGAAACACCTGGAATATCCAGAAGAATGTTGAAAAAAAACCAAAGCTAGGGACATTACAATGCTGGATTTCAAGCTCTGCTACAAAGCTGTGATCATCAAGACAGTATGGTTATGGTGCAAGAACAGACACAAAGATCAATGGAACAGAACAAAGAACCCAGAAATGGACTCTCAGGTCTATGTTCAACCAATCTTCAACAAAGCAGGAATGAATATCCAATGGAATGTATATCCAATGGAAAAAAGACAATCTCTTCAACAAATGGTGCTGGAAAAATTGTACAGCCACATGTACAAGAATTAAACAACTGTTTTCTTACACCATATACAAAGATAGACTCAAAATGGATGAAAAACCCAAATGTGAGACAGGAATCCATCAGAATCCTAGAGGTGAACACAGGTAACAACCTTTGTGACCTAGGTCACAGCAACTTCTTACTAGACACATCTCCAAAGACAAGGGAATCAATGGCAAAAATGAACTATTGGGATTTCATCATGATAAAAAGCTTCTGCACAGCAAACAGTCAACAAAACCAAAAGACAACTGACACAATGGGAGGAGACACTTGCAAATGACATACCAGGCTAGCTTATTGAATTATGAGAGAAGATTTTCCCTGTCACTCTTACCACCCAAGCCAACAGACACTTGCCAACCATCAGTAGCATCAACTACCTGACCAACACATGAATGAGCCTGGCCAAGACCAGCAGAAAAATCACCCAACCAAACAAAGTCCAAATTGTCAGCACACAGAATTATATGTTAAATTGATGGTTATTGTTTTGAGCCACTAATTTTAGGAGTGGTTTGTTTTTTTATGCATCAAAAAATAACTGATATGTAAAGGTATTAGATGGGTCATTAGTCTAGGAATTTGGGAACAATAATTCAGCAAACAGAAAAACTGAATCTTGAGAACAAACTAGGAGGTCAGTAATGAGAATTTGAACTGGGGGGCAAGATCTCAGAAACAGAAGCAAATCTGTAAGATTTTGGGGCATCACAATAGGGCTAGGGAGTCTTAAAAGTGGACATGTTTAACAGCATAATGTGGACCAAAATTTGCTAAGTGTCTCCAAGATCAGGTCAGGATTATTTCTAGGAACCTTGATTTTTAAAAGTTTCCTACCCATCTCTTTTATGATTATTATCCACAGGAGTTATCCTAAATCTTTCTCAAATTCCTCAGGAGATAAATCACATTTAATTTTTCTTACTCTCTTTTCTGAGACCCTTACCTCTCATGTCAAAGAAAATATAAGGACTCAGTCAAAGTTCTGCCACAAGAGGTATAGACTTAACCAAGGGCATCCAATTTGCCTCCATCTTGCCCACGTGATGGAAGCAATGTCCTCCTTGTGCCTAATGTTCCTCATCCTATCTGTGTTCTAGATCCATCAAGGAGATTTCTATCAGTTATTTTCTCTCTTCTATATCTTTATTCTCTTTCCTTTCACTCAGTTTTTCCAATAAAAATGGAAATTTTCTAATAATTTTCATTTTTAAAAACCTCCTTTATTCCATTTTGCTCTTGTGACCACTCTGTTTCTCTCTTCCCCTTTACTATCAAACTTTGGGAAAAAGTAGTGCACTTATTGCTCCTATGTATTCCCCTCATTTAGCTTCCAACTTTGATTTTTTTTTCACTTCTGCCCTCAACAATCCATGAAATTCTCTCACCCAAAGCTGGGGACCAGATTAAGCCTGACATATATACAATAACGTTAACCTTGTTCTTCCTAATTACATGTGAAAGATGACAATAATATGCCAGATGTTCTAGTTTCCTTCAGGATCTTTTCTTGGAGTGATCTACAACTTCTTTAAACTAGAGTATGTCTGCTCATCTATTTATTAGGAGTTGTCCTCCTTTGTTTAAGAATTAAAGGGGATGAACTACAAGGCTTGAGTTGAATTTTGGTCAATCATGAGTGAACTGTATGATACTGAGGTTCTTTATGACTTAAAAGTATTAGCTAGAGGGTCACCTACTTTTGAAAAGGCCATGTTAATACCAATAGTCCAAAAATAGTCAGTGGGTCTAGCGTCCAGGAGATCAGTATACATGGGAAGAGAAAAAGAAAGGTGTAGTCTGAGTTTTGGATCTGAGAGTTAATCATATCTAGAAGGGGCCATGCAATAGGTTTTTCCACTGAAACTTGTAAAATACAAGTTGGAAACACTCACGTCTCTGATTTTACTTGTCATCCTGCTGGTGCCAACCTGTCCAGTTTACTCAAGTTTTTGTCATTTGCCTTCTGTCACAGTTTTGTTCTAGAAAAAAACTAACTTTCAAACAAACACAGCAGCAAAAGAGAAAAGAAAATGGATTCTTCTTCTTCTTCTTTTTTTTTTTTCCAACTTTTGCAATTCAGGAAAATACAGATGTGGGGAATGGGAATGGCCAGAATGCTAAATGATCATATCCAGAAACAAATCTTAAATATTAAAAGAGGCACTCAAAAAATCAAATAGGCAGGGCCCTTTCAGAGTTATTTAAACAGGGGAAATTCCAGAAATTAATAGGCAACACTGAAAGTAAACATCTATGTTAAATGAGTGAATGTAATGCACTACTGTTACCTAATAAAAGAAAGTCTTTCCCATTGGATAACAAAGCAAAACTCACATTTATACTAAACACAAGGCACACACCTAAAATAAAGTTACTTTGAAAAAGATTGATAATCAAAGACTGTCCAAATATACAGTAGGCAGATGCAAACAAAAAGGTGAAGATTTAATCTTAACACAGGATTAAGTTCAAGGTAAGAAAATTAGAAAACAAAGAGTACCTTGTAATATTAAATTTTATAAGAACAATAAATATAAAATAGTTATGGTTAGGGGTGCCTGGACAGCCTACTGGGTTGGGCATCCAACTCTTGATTTCAGTTCAGGTCATGATCTCAGGGTCAAGGTGTTGAGCCTAGTGTTGAGCTCTGCACTCAGTGGGGTGTGTGCTTGAGATTCCTTCTCTCCATCTCCCCTTTGCCCCCTCTTCTTGCTCTCACTTCTTTCTTTTTCTCTAAAATAAACAAACAAATCTTTTTAAAAAAAGTACAGTTAAAGCAAATAATTTAATATCAATAAAAAGTAAAAACTATAGGAAACAAGAAGGAAGAATTGGTAGAAACAAATTAGCAATAACAGACTTTCTTTTTGATATTTATTTATTTATTTATTTATTTATTTATTTATTTATTTATTTATGAGAGACACAGAGACAGAGGCAGAGACACAGGCAGAGGGAGAAGCAGGCTCCCTGTAGGAAGTCTGATGCGGAACTCCATCCCAGGACCCAGGGACCATGACCTGAGACAATGACAGATGTTCAACCACTGAACCACCCACGTGTCCCAAGACTGACTTTTATCCTTCATTACTATGGTATACCATATTGACGGATTTGCATATATTTAAACATTTTTGCATTCCAGGGATAAACCCCACTTGATCATAATGTATGATCCCATTAATGTGTTGTGCTAGTTTGTGTGTGTGTGTTTTGCATTTATGTTTATCAGGAATATTGGCCAGTAGTTTTTTTTCCTTGTAGTGTTTTTGTCTGATTTTGTTATTAGGGTAATGCTGGACTCATAAAATGAGTTTAGAAGCGTTCCCTCTTCTTCAATTTTTTGAAAGAGCTTGGGAAATATTGGCATAAGATGGCATTAAGATTGTTTTAAGATGGTAAATATTTGAATGACTTGTTATGCAGCAGTAGGTAACTGTATATAACAAATGTGGTATATCAGATCAATGAAGAAAAGACTCAGTATTTAACACACCTATTTGAAGAACTGAATAGTCATCTAGAAATTAACTAGATATTTATTTAAGCCATACCCTAAAATTTAAATCCATACCTTCCTTATATTTTATCAGAATTAATTCCAAATAAAGAATATATTAAACTTAGAAATATAAAAACAAAGTTTAACAAACACAAAAATTAAAACCTCCTGTGAGGCAGATAATCATGATGTTTCTCCCTAAATAAAAATTTAAAGAATAAGAAGAAACTAGGGGTGGTGGAAGGGGAGGAGGGCGGGGGGTGGGTGTGAATGGGTGATGGGCACTGAGGGGGCCACTTGACGGGATGAGCACTGGGTGTTATTCTGTATGTTGGCAAATTGAACACCAATAAAAAATAAATTTATTCTTAAAAGAAATAAGAAGACAAACTATAAACTTGGAAGAAACATTTTTTACACCTATCACAGAAAAAGGACTAATTTCATTACTGTATAAAGAATTCCTATAAAATTATTATAAAGAATAGATCCAATAGAAAAATAGAAAAAATTATTTTAATATGCAAGTCATATAAAAGGAAATATGAATAGTTCTTAAGCACATAAAGACACATATGGTAAGAAAAATACCATACTAATAGTAAGAAAAATTTTATTTAAAGATTCACTTCTACAATTTTTTTTCACTTAAGTTGTACAAAGGGCAAATTTTGATAACACAATGTGTTGGCAAATGTGGAAAACTGGATACTTTTTTGTTTCAAATTGTAATATAAATTCTAGTTAATTAACATATGGTGTATATTAATATTAGAAGCAGAATTTAGTGATTCATTTCTTACATATAACTCCCAATGCTCATAAGTGCCCTCCTTTAACACCGATCATACATTTAATCCATCCACTTCCCCTCCAGCAACCCTGTTTGTTTTCTATAGTTGAGAATCTGTTTTATGGTTTGCCTTTCTTTTTTCCCCATGTTCATCTGTTTCATTTCTTAAACTCCACATATCAGTGAAATCATATGGTATTTGTCTTCCTCTGACTGACTTATTTCATTTATCATATGATACACTCTAGCTCCATACACTTCTTTGCAATGGCAAGATTTCATTCTTTTTAATGGCTGAGTAATGTTCTATTCTAACAATCGATTGATAGGTATAGATATTCCACATCTTCTTTATCCATTCATCAGTCAATGGACATTTGGGCTCTCTCTATAGTTTGGCTACTGTCAATAATGCTGCTATAAACATTAAGGTGCATGTGCCCCTTTGGTACAGCATTTTTGTATCTTCTGCATAAATACCTAGTAGTGCAATTGCTGGATCATAGGGTGGTACTATTTTTAACATCTTGAGGAACTTCCAGACTGTTTTCCAGAGTGGCTGCACAAGTTTGCATTCCAACTAACAATGTAAAAGGGTTCCCCATTCTCTGCATCTCCACCAATATCTGTTGTTTCTTGTGTTAATTTTAGCTGTTCTGACAGGTGTGAGGTAGTATCTCATTGTAGTTTTATTTGTATTTCCCTGATGATAAGTGATGTTGAGCATCTTTTTATGTGTCAGTCATCTGTGTGTTTTCTTTGGAAAAAAATGTTTATTTATGTCTTCTGCCCATTTCTTAACTGGATTATTTGTTTTTTGAGAGTTGAGTTTGATAAATTGTTTATAGATTTTGAACACTAGTCCTTTATTAGATATATAATTTGTAAATATCTTTTCTCATTCCATAGGTTGCCTTTTAGCTTTGTTGATTGTTTCTTTGCTGTGCAGAAGCTTTTTATTTTGCTGAAGTCCCAATAGTACATTTTTGCTTTTATTTCCCTTGCCTCCAGGGATGTGTCTAGTAAGAAGTTGCTGCACCCTAGGTCAAAGAGGTGGCTGCCAGTGTTCTTCTCTAGGATTTTGATGGATTCCTGTCTCATAGTCTTTCATCCATTTTGAATTTATTTTTGTGTATGGTGTAAGAAAGTGGTCTAGTTTCCTTTTTTTGCATGTTGCTGTCTAGTTTTCCCAACATCACTTAGTGAAGAAAATGCCTTTTTTTTTCTACTAGTTATTCTTTTGCTTTGTCAAAGATTAGTTGACCATATAGCTGTGGGTCCATTTCTGGGTTTTCTATTCTGTTCCACTGATCAGTATGTCTGTTTTTGTGCCAGTACCATACTGTCATGATGACTACAGCTTTGAAATATAGCTTGAAATCTGGAATTGTGATGCCTTCAGCTTTTGTTGTTTTCCTGAAGATTGCTTTGGTTATTCAGTCTTTTGTTTGTTCTAGCTCTGTGAAAAATGCTGGTGGTATTTTGATAGGGATTGCATTGTGTAGATTATTCTGGGTAGTATAGGTTTTGTAACAATATTTGTTCTTAAAACCCGTGAGCATGGAATGTTTTTCCATGTCTTTGTGTCCTCTTCAATTTCACTCACAAGTGTTCTATAATTTTCAGAGTGCAAATCTTTTACCTTCTTTTAGGGTTTATTTCTAGCTATCATATGACTTTTGGTACTATTGTAAATGGGATTGACTCCTTGATTTCTCTCTCCACTGTTTCATTATTTGTGTATAGAAATGCAATAGATTTCTGTATATTGATTTTGTATCCTGTGACTTTACTGAATTCATGTATCAGTTCTAGCAATCTTTTTGGTGAAGTCTTTCAGATTTTCTACACGGGGTATCATGTTGTCTATGAATAGTGAAAATTTGGGTTCTGCCTTGAAAATCTGCATACCTCTTATTTCTTTTTATTTTCTGATTGCTGAGGCTAGGACTTCCAGTGCTATGTTAAGTAACAATGGTGAGAATGGACATTCCTGTCTTGTTCCTATAGGAAAAGCTCTCAGTTTTTTCCCATTGAGGATGACATTAGCTGTGAATCTTTTATATATGGCCACATATCACCTTTATAATGTGAGGTATGTTCCCTCCATCCCCACTTTGTTGAGTGTTTTTATCAAGGATGGATGCTGTACTTTGTCAAATGCTTTTTCTGTATTTATGGAGAGGATCGTGTGGTTCTTATGCTTTATTTTATTAATGTGGCATAACAAGTTGATTGATTTATGAATATTTAACCACCCTTGCAGTCTAGGAATAAATCAAACTTGGTTGTGGAGAATGATTATTTTAATGTACTGTTGGATTCAGTTTGTTAGTATTTTTCTGAGAATTTTTGCATCCATGTTCATTTGGGATACTGGCCCATAATTCTCATTTTCAGTGAGATCTTTTTTCTGGTTTTAGAATCAAGGTAATGCTGGTTTCAGAATGTGTGGAAGTCTTCCTTCCATTCCTATATGGATCAACTTGAGATGAATAGATATTATTTCTTCCTTAAATGTTTGGAAGAATACCCTTGGGAAGCCATTTGGCCCTGGACTTTAGTTTGTTGGAAAATTTTTTGGTTACCAATTCAATTTCTTGGCTGGTTATCATATTGGTCTGTTCAGATTTCTTTTAGGAATGTAAATTGACAGCAGTATCCATCAAGATTATAAATGCATATAGAGTTTTATTTCTTGGGATTTATTCTATATGGAAATATTTGCATTGTGTGAAATATATGTTAAAGGTTAGCAATGTTAGCATTTTTCTAATTGCAAAATATTGGAAAAGAAATAGACTCAGTCAGTAGGAAATTGAAAAACCAAATTATGGTATAGTCTTAAAATGGAATATTTTTAGCCATAGAAAAGGGAAAAGAAGTTCTTTATGTACTAATAAAGATATGTAAGTCTATTATTAAAAATAAAGCAAAATATTGAATTCCTAGAATAGCACTTATGATCACTATAAGAGACAATGTTCACATATATGCTTGATCAATATAAAATGTCCTGAGGATCCTTGAAAATACTGATGAAACAAATAACAGCTGTTTATAGGGATGGAACCATGTAGCTGGGGAACAGAGACAGGAGAATGAATTTTCACAGCATACGCCCTTCTACTTTTTAAATTTTTTTAACCATGTAAATGTATTATCTATGCAACATTTAATTTAAAGAAAAAAAAACATACAGGAAGCAAAGAGAACAAACATGAAAACAAAAACAAGATGTTCTGATGAATGATAGTGTGGGCGGGAAGATTTACGTTTCTCTGTCAGAAAGTTTTAGAAAGACAGAATTATTAAAATAGAATTATGCTATTTATGGATAGATGAACAGATCAATGGACCAGAATAAACAGTCCAGAAAAAGAGCCATGCAAATAGTGATACTTAAACGATAACAGAAATAGCATTGCAGATAAGTGGAGCTAAAATATTTAGTTTTACATATAGAAAAAAAAACCCTTGAAATTGGATCCAAAAATATGAAATTGGACCCCTATCTCTCATTATATACAAAAATCAATTCTAGTCAAATTAAGAATATTTTCATGATGCTAGGACAAAAGACTTTTTGTAAAGGACAAAAAATGCAATTCAAAAAGGAAGGAATTGATACATTTGACTATGTTAAAATTAAGAACTTTGGTTCATTGGAGTGTCAGGGTGGCTCAGTTGTTGAGTGTCTGCCTTCAGCTCAGGGTGTGATCCCAGATCCCAGGTCCGGGGGTTGAGCCCCACATCAGGCCCCCTGCAGGGAGTCTGCCTTTCCCTCTGCCTGTGCCTCTACCTCTCTCTGTGTGTCTTTCGTGAATGAATAAATAAAATCTTAAAAAAATAATATTGGTTTATCAAAATTCAAAACATAAAAATAAAAATCCAAGCTACAAATACACACACATACACACACACACATTATTACTCAATAAGAAAAAGACAACAAATGATCAAATGTCATGAACAACATTTCACAGAAGAAATACAAATAATACAAATTGCCAAGAAACATGAGATATATTTTTACCAATCAAGAAAATACACCTTAAAACTACAATGATATATATCTTAAGTTCACCAGATTGTCAAAAACTAACCCATATATTTAGAACTCTTACATATTACTGATAGCAGTGTACTTTGGTCAAACACCACGGAATATAATTTAGGATTATCCAGCCAACTTTAAAGAGCACATACCCTACAACATATCTATTCATCTCCCAGGTACACACCCTTGGACAACTTGCCTATATTGCAACAGGGCAGGTGAATAAGTATGTTACTGGCAGATTAAGATTATTATTAATAGAAAAAACAAAATGAAAAAAACAAAAAAACAAAAAATGGCAACCAGTCATATTTCCATTCTCTGAAAAATTTGAACACAAATTATAGAATAGTATATATCAGTGAAAATGACTGAATTTATTCAATACGTAAAAACATAGATGAATCTTACAAACAATGTTGAGCCAAAAAGAATTTCAGATTAGTATTTACTTCTAGTAGTGAAGGAAAGTTGCTGTGATTTGGAAAGGAAGCATCAAAGGAATAGAAACTTCGTGCCTTTTTCCTATTTGCTCCCTATTTTCCCCACCATCCAGTCCCTGTGACCACTTTCCTACCTTCTGTTTCTTTGAGTTCAGCTGTTTTTAGATCCCACATAAAAGTGACACCATGTGGTATTTTTCTTTCTCTGGTTTATTTCACTTAGCATAATGTTCTCCAAGTTCATCCATGTTGTCTCAAATGACAGGATTTCTTTCTTTTTGGAGAATGAGTAATATTCCTCTTTCTAGCATATATGTATTTTCTTTAGACTATTTCCATATCTTGGCTATTGTGAACAATGCTGTGGTAAACATGGGACTGCAGATACCCTTTGAGATCCTGTTTCATTTCCTTGCTTCAGCTCCAGAAGAGAGATTTTTGGATCATGTGGTTAATTCTAGTTTTAATTTCTCGAGGAATCATCACAGCTTTCCATAGTGTCTACACCAGTTTACAATCTTACTATATTTTTCCACATCATAAGGGTTCCTTTTTCTCCATATCCTTGCCAGCGTTTGTTATTTCTTGTGCTTTTAATAATACAGGTGTGAGGTGATATCTCATTGTGGTTTTGATCTGCATCTTCCTGATGAGGAATGATGTTGAGCACCTTTTCATATACCTGATGGCCATTTTTATGTCTTTTTAGGTCTTTGGCCTATTTTTAAATTTGGTTTTTGTTATTGGCTGTTTTTTCTACTATTGAGTTATATAAGTTCCTTGTATACTTTGGATATCAACCCTTTACTGGATATACGGTTTGTGAATACATTTTCCCATTCCACAAGATACCTTTTCATTTTGTTGATAGTTTCCTTTGTTATGTAGCAGTTTTCAGTCTGATGTAATCCCATTATCTATTTGTCTTTTGTTGCAAGATGTATCTTTTTTTTAAGTTGAGTGATGAGTGTATGGTTTTCTTTTATTATTATTATTAATATTCTTTAAATCACATATAGATATATGGTCACAAACTATTTTTTAAGTTAACATAAAATTTAATAGCAGAATAAAATTCCAGGAATTTTAAACTACTAGAGTTTTATAATGGTCATGTTCAGGACCTAAACAAACCAAGAAAGCCAGATAGTAAATATTTGTTCATTGGCCTGGTTGGGATAATTAGACAGCAAGTTTTATCATCAGCATGTAGCTATAATCCTGACATGTAATAGACATTCTATAATTTTTGCTGAATGAATGCATGGGGAAAAAAAGCAGGTATTGAAAATTTTGGGGCTGGGTCTTGAAAATTATGGGCTTCATTTTATTACAAATGGGAGATAAGGCCTTAAGAGAAAATGATAGAATATCTTTGAAAATGTTCCCCCATGGGATAAGGACCATTAAAAATGCAGAATAATAAAATGCTTATGGTTAGAGGGAGTCATAAGCATAATAAAAACAACTCATCAATTCATTTAATTTGTTAGCTTTGTAGCCCTCACACAGACATATGGCTTAATAATTTTATTCATATAGCAGATTAATTTTAGGAATATCCTGTGGGAAAATTCAATCTTTATAAGAAAATACTTAATAGC
Source organism: Vulpes vulpes (assembly GCF_048418805.1). Lineage (NCBI taxonomy): Eukaryota > Metazoa > Chordata > Mammalia > Carnivora > Canidae > Vulpes > Vulpes vulpes. Next base: position 56,063,792 of record NC_132787.1, on the reverse strand, counting down.
ATATTCCTAGAAATACAGCTCTCTTATGTAGCATTTAGTATTTTATATGTGTAAAATGCTGTCAAATACTTTGTGTCAATTACTTACAAAATTCCTATGATCATATTTATATTTCACACAGAAAAACAGAAAGACCTACTGTATCACTTTGTCACACAACTAATTATATAAATATTCTGCTGAGCACAGGCTGTCCTTACATAGCAGAGTTTAAGTGCTCAGAAAAAAGTGATATGTGGTTCAGGACACACATATGTAATCTGCTTCAACTTACTTGAAGCTTTAATGCCTAAATGATTCATTCAACTAAAGTAGGGAGTGAACAAGATGAAAGGTGTCTTTGGAATCTGTCACCATGTTGTTTCTGCAGCCATCTCCCATGTTTGTTGTTGTTGTTGTTGTTGTTTTGTTTTTTTCTCTCTAGGCTCTTTGTGTTCCTTTGTGGCTTTGATTGCTCCCCCACCACATGTTGTACCCTTCTAAAACCAGGCTTTCCTGGCATCCCATGCAAAAAAATCTACTATCCTTTTCATCCCATCTTTAACAAAACTTGCCCATTTCATACATCCTAATCATTGATAAACTCATAATTTTGTTTTTGATTTGTACTGATTTAGTGTGTCATCTCTCCCAGGAACATCACTATCTTAACAGATGATGGTAGATGATTAGATATTTTACTATGAGGTATTTGACAAACTCCCCTCCTTCCTGCCACTGCTAAAATCCAGTATGCATCTTTAGCTTCCCTGAGATGCACTTTTACTACTTATCACCTGTATAATTTACATTCTAGATAATCTTTTTCAAAAACTACAATTCCTAATATGTGCTACTGCTAGAAGCAACTATTCTTCTGTAGAGGAAGCACTTAATAGTTGACAAAGTGTACTAACTTCTTTGGTTCTGACAATTCTCATATTTGCATGATATATTTGCTTGCAGTGCTCAGCAGTGAATGCTCACACTCAGGGCCAGTCTTTCATACAGCAGAAAGACTGCTACACAAACAACTCCCTGACTGCCCTGTCCCCATAAACTCTGAAACATCATAGAATTAGAAATTCATTCCTTTAGGCTGAAAGAGAGTTAGACACATTAAAAAAATTATTGGTATTCTTAGAAGAGGTAGCATCTAGTAAGTCCTTAAATATAAGTACTCACTATTTGTTTTCCCAAAGATCAGAAGTCAAGAAGCTCTCAAGGGAATATGCTACAATTGAGGGATGTTGACCTTGGAAGAGGCTGAGGCAAAGTTATGGGAGCACTGCCCAAGGAAGCCACTCTAGTAAAAGCATTGAGCAAAGAGATTCAAGACTAACAGAGAAAGCAAGAGATGGCCTGCCATATTGAAAGGGTACCAGAGGTAGAGATATACTGCTAAATAACCGAATGGAATAAGCCCCAAAGTCTGAAGTTGTCTACTCTACTATTAGACACAATGTCTTCCTGTTCACCTGCTCAATACTTCCTAGGAGTTTAAGAAAAAGGAAAGTACCCAGAGAGTTTCAAAGGGTTCAAACACAACCCAAATAAGGATAAAGGATTTTTTTTTAAAAGTAAAGTGGTACAAAATCAAGTTTTAATACCAGGAGAAAGGATATATAATAAAATGTGAAAGATAACACTGGTATAGTTCATTTCAGAGCTCATCATTATATCTATTAGGTATTTATTGATCAATCACTAGTAGACATTACTGTGTCCAGTAATGAGGGAAATCTAGAGAAGAATAAGACATTTGGATTATCTGATAAGGCATGAAAGTCAATCAACAGTGTAGACAGTGGATACTATAGTAATTTTGAGGAAAAATAATTCCTTTTGGATACATGTTTTTAATGGAGGAGTTGACACCTGAGTAGAACTTCAAAATGCTTTGTTAAAAATGTTTATGTTAAAGAAAGGAGGCAAGAAGGTGGTCTGAAAAAAGGGAAGTTGTCAAGCAAAGGCAATGAAGCAGTGGAACACAAGATATCTTCAAGAGGCAGAGTGAGCTGTTACAAAGAGGTGATGGTACAGTTTCTAAGACCCTGTAGAGTCAAATCAATTGCCTAGGTCAAATTCCAGCTCTCCCATTGGTGACCGTGAGCAACACATATAACTTCTTTGTGCCTCAATTTCATTATCTAAAAAGAAATAATAATAGTACCTACCTCATGAGAATGCTGTTAAGAACAGAAAGACAAACTATGCATGTAAAGTGTTAAGTACAATGATGGATACATACATTTGGTAATTTTATTTATTACCATTTAATGTTATTTTGGCTAACACAGAATATTATATCTATTACTAGTAGGAAATGAGGCTATTAAAGCAAGATCATTCCTTAAATGCCAGATGCTTATATGTAGATTTTACTCTATGGGAAATGAGGGAGTGATTGGAGCTTTTGGAATCATATCATACTTGGGGAAATTTATCCTGGCAGCAAGGTGCTGGGTGTGTTGTAAGTGGTGGGAGGAATGGGAGCTTAGAGACTAGAGGGAAAGATATTGAATGGGAAGCAATGGGTACAGCTGATGTATGAAGTAATATAGTCCTGAACTAGGAAATGATAGCAGAGGTGAGAAGGAAGTTATAGACTTGAGGGACACTGTGAAGGAAAGGAGAGTGTGTATCTATTTGAATCTAGAAAGGAAACCAAAATTATAACTGATATTTTGAGCTTTAATGACTAAGCCTACCATGGTGCCATAATACCATAATAAAAAGCAGAAAATCAAGATAAAAATGATTTAGGAAAGAGGGAGAATAATTTGTTTAAAAGGTACCATGAAATTTAAGTGAAATGTATTATACACAGCTGGAAATGCAGAATGAGAATTCAGGAGATGGCTTGGGCTAAAGATATGTAGCCTTCCAAGTAACTGAGAGGGAGTTAGTGAATGACTTCTCTCCAAGCAAAAGCATCAAGATAAGAATGTCACTAATGTCTGAACCTGGAGATTATGCAGATTTGGGCTTTGGAAGAATAGCATTATTTTTTTTTTCCTGCTGTGATTATGCTGTTACAGAGCTATTAGCAACAAGGCATAAATCCATGTTTTTCATTCACATATTCTTTCATGTATGTCCACTTATGAATATTCATTATAACTTTTCAAGGTGTCTAATGCCCAGTAACTACTTGATAAATGAATGAAACCTGTGGTAACTACTGAATCCTCCAGAATTGCTTATCTCACAGTCCTTCAGACTGTTATCACCTTTAGGGTGAGCATTGCATAAAGATTTGTCTGACATCATTGGGGCCTATAACCCCTTGGCCACGCATATGCAGGGTGTAGCTTTGGAGAAATCTGATATCTGTTTTGAAGAGCTTCTCTTTTCTTCATGACCAAGCATTTTCATTCAACATTTACCAAAAAATATCTTGACTCCATTCCATTTTGTGTAATCAACAAACAGACTTGGGAGTGTGAAGGGGATGGACTGCCCCTGAGAGCTTCACCCTGGCAGCACATGCTCCACAACTCATGCTTACTCACTTTGGCAGGAGTAGCTCCCAAATGGGACAGTGCTTCCCATTTTAACACTATGAACTGACATTGTAATTAGCATAAAATCACCAAATAAACACTGCTAGCTCCCTAACTTCTTTAAAACAAAACAACGCTAGAGTTAATTGTCCTTAAGTGCCTAAGCCACACTGAGGCAGAGTACTTTGTACCCTTTCCTACCTCCAAGACCTTCCCCCATCCTTGCTCCACCATCTCCATGGCAACGTCTAAAACAAGCCATTACAATCCTGACATGGCACCAGGCTGACACCTTGGGCTGGGATTTAATTTTGAGTTATTACCACGTTAGGAAAACATATGATGTGGCCATTTGCTTACAGAAAGAGGAGGGAGAATCATAAAACCCTCTTTTTTTATGAGCTGTCGCTTGATTCGTTCCTGGAGCCCCAAGTAGCAAGCTTCTAAATCAATGTGTGCAGCTGTTTTGGCTTCTTGGAGCCCAGCAGGTGTATTGCTCAGCTCGGCTGCCATCTCCCTACACTCACATAACAAATAATAACGTCTTACACACACCAGCCATCCATCAGAGTTACTGCTGGTCCCTGAGAGGCTTCCTTCCCTCTTCCCTACAACCCTTTATCCTCCTCTTTTTTCCTTCCTTTTTCTTTTCTTTTTTTTTTAACAGTAGACGTACTCCATCCATGGATTTTTTTTTTTTTTGTCACACTTTCTGGACGCTTTAATTGAATAACCTTTGGGTCTTTTGGCAAGAGGAGAGAGGGAGAAGGAGGAGAAAATCCACCACAGTGTTTATTTGTGTTTTTAAAAAAATAAAACAATAGAAGTATTGTGACTAGTGAAATCAATTAGTCTTCCTAAGCAGTAAAGGCCCACATCTGGTGTGACTTAAGTTAATGTAAGGGAAAGGGCTGCAAAGGCCCAGAGACCTTGCATTCTCATTTCAACAGGTGAGAGAAGGCATAAAAGGCTAATAATATACTACAAGTGCAGAGATGGTGTGTTAAATACTGAGTTGGGGGAGGGGGCTTGCCTAGGAGGTAAAATCCTCACTGGCCCAGGACAACCAAATAAATGTTCCTTTTTAAGGTTGACCATCGACTTCAGGTAACTGAAGGGCTGAGAGTATTCTAACGGACTGAGAGTATTCCAAAAGGGTTAGCCAGCCCATTTCCCAGGGCAATGCAAAGAGAAGAGCTAGAACTCCAAGACTAGTGGTGATGGTGGGTAGGGGCAACAAGTGAAGACAGATTTGACAACTTGTGGATTCTCCAATCCATGTGGGTCAATTGAAAGAGACTTTGGCAATGCCAGCCATGGTGATTACTGCATAGTGGAGGCTGTTAGATGATTCAAATATATGGCTCACAACTTGACCTTCTAGCAGGGTTGCTGGATTTAGCAATTAAAAATGTGGGCATCCAGTCAAATTTGCATTTTAACTAAAGAGTGGAAAACTTTGTAAGTATATCCCATGCAATTTTTAAATATTTTTATACTAAAAATTAATGTGCTATTTGTTTGAAATTTAAAGTTTATTGAGTGTCCTATACTTTATCTGGTAATCCTACCTTCTAGGAACTTGTATCTTTAGATTTGGTGCCCCCCTCAATGTTTTTCATATTGTGCTATGGGTCAAAATAAGAAATGGCCATAATGAAAGCATGTCTACCATTTCTACAAAGCCACTGCTCATGACAATATCCATCACATTATCTGGTACTTTTGAACAAGGATTCATGGAATAAATCCTTTTAAAACTTATTTTGAAAACTGAGTGTCCTTCTTATCTAAAAAGTTGTATTCCTTCTTCATAAATGTCCTTTTTTGCCTTGATGCCTAAGGAGTTTGGAATTTAAATTGCTGCTCTGTTCCAGAAATCATTTTGGCATAGGTCCATTTTTCACAAAGTATGTTCTGCAGAACATTATGAAAGAAAACATGTAGTGGTATCCCTCTCTTGAAAGCTTATAGAACTTCCTAGCAAATTAAAGGATCTGGGGAATTTTTCAGTAAAAACAAGCTGTTTAGCTTTTCTCCACTCAGTTTGTTAATTTGATTACAGATCAACCTTTTCAAGAAGTACCTATTTACACCCAAAGAACTAACTGAGAAAGTTAACATAGTTTGACAGATATTGGTCTAAGGTTTTGTTATGTTTATTTTGCCCTCAGTCTACATGATTTTCAACCTTCTATTTAAATATAAACTGTCTTGTTCTACATGTATTATTGCAAGCTGTCTGAAGTCTTTCTTCAAAGAATGCAACAAATAAATTCTAAACAAGTAATAAAGCCTTGAGGAAGTTGACAAGATATCACATGTATAGTACACAAAATACTTACAAAGAACTTGTGACTCAGAACATTCAGAGAATCATAGTCATTAAAGATACCTCCTTACCTTTTTCCCTCTCTACAACACGGCTCATGTATGTGAGAGTGCCCCTCCTCTTAAACAACGTGCCTCTTTCTTGCTGCCATTGGCTCCTGCCCCTATGATACCCCTCACCTGGGTGGGGAGCTTCATAGGGTGCTGGCACTCTCTACATCCAGTCTCCCTAGGTGATAACTTCCACCCAAGATATAGCTGAGTTTAGCAGGAGCTCCAGGCTTGGGAGTACATTACATATGTAGTACCTGGGGGCCTTTCAGGGATACGGATGTGGGGATCATGTGAGTTATTGTTCTAGCAGTCTCAATTATTAACTTAGCCCTCAGGCAAGATCCCCTTGGTACCTACCAATCATTCCCGCACAATATAAATCTATTTGTCATAGAGAAATCTCATTCCAGGGGGGAAAGACTCCCTTCTTTATACCAAGGCTGATGGCAGGTACCAGAAACCTGGAATGACAGGATAGTCTAAGAGTATTTTTATTTTTATTATTTTCTTAAACCAGTTTCCAACAGCTGGTCGCCAGTTGCCCCCTAATGTGGACACATAAAAGCAAAGCCTCCAGCACTGTGCCAGCCAGGATCAGGGAAGAAACACAGCCCTCATAAATCAAGGCTGCACTGTTCTACAGCTTTAGCTCAATGAAGTGCATGTGCATGGGATAAAGGGGATGAGCTTTGGGGGGAAAAAAAGAGCAATCCTCCCTCATGGATAAACCAACATCAGTTTGGATAAAGCTTTTGTCATCTTTTTAGTCTCCCTGCACCAGTCAAATCACTCAGTCAAGAGCCCATGGGCAAAGGTTTCAAGAGCCTTGTTCTGGATCTTTTTAAAGAGATGCCTAATCCCTGTTGTTTGAGCTTCAGAAAGGAGGATCTCTAAGAGAAAAGAGCAGAGGTCTGAGCAGGATTTATTCCTGATCTCTAGGAGGCAGTTCACTAGAGACAATGATGCAGATTTGGGGCTGGGTTTTAGGGAAGAGAGGAGAAGGAAGGTCATATCTAAGTTTTATCTATGGCTTTTATTATGTTGAGGTAGTTTTTTTCTTTTTAAAAAAATTATTTTCTCATTTCTAAAAGTATTTATTTATTTTAGAGAGAGATAAGGCACAAGCAAGCGGATGGGTAAAAAGGGGGAGACAAGAAGACTCGCCACCAAGCAGCAAGCCCCACACAAGGCTTGATCTCAGGATCCTGAGATCATGACCTGAACCAAAACCAAGAGTTGGACACTCAACTGACTGAGCCATCCATGTACCCCCCAAACTGGCTTTTAATAACAATGATTCACTTATAGTTAGGGGCAGAGTAGCTACTCCACCCACATTGCTGGACGAATAGAACCAGAAATATGTCAGACAAGGAGAATACAATCAAAGGAGAATTTACCACAGCATTCAGTTTTGGGTTATTATCCAGCACTGTAATGCTTGAGACCATCCACTGATAAAGTATTCACAATTCCTGAGTATAATTCATATACCCTCACCTAACCTCCCAGATCTAATAGTATTGGTCAGGAAAAATTGGCCTTGACACTCAAAGGGCCTAGATGCTAATGTAAGGGAGAAAATATTAATGACTTCAGTGTGGTCCATAATTTAGTCATTCATTCACATGTGAGGATCAATTCTATGCCAGACATCGTGTCAAGTGGCTGTACAGGTAGGGTGGGAATCCAAAACCTAGCATTTCTTCCCCTTCCAAACTTACTCTTGCACAGATCCCCAGATCTGGTGGATGCGAGACTGGGTGGCTGTGTACCAATACAGTCATACACCCCTGGAGTAGTCAAGATAGACCATGTTATTTCTACTGTATAGCTGAGAAAACTGAACTCTGAAGAATCAAAGGATTAGCCAAAGGTCACCCAATCTCTAAGTGACAGATACAATCTAACTTCACCACCGAATTCCACCTTCCCAAAAGGCCTTCCCTTCCTTAACTGGTTAAGAAGGTTAACCAAGGATCTCTTACACCTCCATATCTCCACTCTTTGTTTCCAACAACATCGTCTCTCTGCACTATGGCCAATGGAAAGCCAGCTGAAGAAAAAGTCAGGTGTTTGTACAACTACATGAACTAACAAAACCTCTCAAGGTAAACACCCAAATTCAATAGCCCTCTGCAACTGGTGGTTGATCCTAAGAGAATCTTGGTTTTAAAACCGAGGGGAAAAATTAAACTTATAACACACAACCCTTATTCCCATATACCCTTAAACAGGAAACTCTACCTTATCAACCACAGGCCAGAACATAAAAGGCATATCACTGGACGAAATTTAATTATATGTAGTAAATTTGATAATAGAGAAAAGGGTAATATCATAAAACTCACTGATCTAAGTGTAAAAAAAATAGCCAGGATTCTAATTTTTTAAAGGGATACCATCAAAATCAAATGTTTCTATACCTTAAAAAGAAAACAGTGAATCACTCTAACAACCTAAGATGTTTGCATTAACTTAAGATCTGGAAAAATATTTAAAAGAAATACCATTCATTCCTTCTAATTAAAATTGGGGCAAATTATTTTTATAATTAATAAAACATATTTGCATGTTTTCTCAACTGTGAATTGTAGATGATAGTATATATTGCTATTCTTGAATGCCAGATGAGAGGAGAGATTCTAGAAGGGGTTTTGATGCCCTTATAGAATTAAAGAGAGAGCTTTGCTGTATTTTGCATCACTATTATTGTTACTGTGTTTGTTGATGGGATCTACTAATTTACCATCCTATACTATCTATTCTTACCTCTTAAAGTTCCAGTAACTAAAGTTATCCTACAGATTAGGGAGAATAATTCAGAGGTCTGTGGGTTTTTACAACAAGACTATTTATGAAAAAGTTATTTTCAATCTATTTTTGTCATATTTCAATCTATGTCATATTTTATGTCTAATTTTGTCAATATTCATTAGATAATTCTTTCAGTTCACTTCCCACTCAATTTCTCAAACGTCTCACCTCTAATTGTACTGTCTCTCATCCTTCTTCAGCTACTCACACACATGCTTATCCCTTGTCATTACCAGTAAGTGCACATTTCCTTATCTCAATTTTAAGTATCCTGCTTTCCAGCCAATAGCTCCTAACTCTCTATCTCATTTACTTTAGTATCCCAATTCCCATAAATACTTTGATTTTGCTAAGACCAAAACAGAAAAAACTTATCAGTGTATTATTTTTAGGACCTTATGACCCCACCTCCTTAACTTAGTTTAGATGCTCTGGTTCATCATTACAATCACTTTCTTATATAATACCATCAATTCCCTTGGCCAACTCTCCATTTATTATACCTTTTTGGCAAACTTGCAAACTGATTAAATCTTAAATTCTTTCTACTCCATACCTGCCCTTATGCAGCTGAATATGTCTGCAGAAAAACATGCAACTATATTGATGAGTCTCATTCAGTAACACCAGGAGGATGCTTGTGCTACCTAGCAGCCCTACTGCATTCCCTTTTTTCTAGTCTTAGATACTTTAACTCCTTCTTGTCTTCTGCAAAACTCTATCATTTCCTCCTTCATCTTTACTCTAAGCTAATGACTTTATTTCCTATTTCACTGAGACAAGAGAAGCAATCAAAAGTGATCCTCTAAGAGAAAAAAGAATGTAGAGCTAAGAAACTGACAGAGAAGAAAAAAAAATTTACGATACTTAATCAAAAACAGTAATTATGTATATGTATGTTAAATAATTCAATGAAAAGGTAAAGATCAACAAACTCAAAAAACTAAAACTCAGTTACATGCTGCTCATAAGAGGAATATTTTAAATATAACAGAAAAGTTGAAAGTAAAAATGTCTAAGAAAAAAATACACCTTTTAAATACCAGCTAAAATAAAGTTAGTGTAGATTTACTGATATCAAAGTAAGCCTCAAGAAAATAAGCATTACTAAACATATATATATTTTTCATAACAATAAATGCTTACTCTCAAGAACATAATACAATTATAATTTATATGCAACTAATATAGCTCCCAAATCTACAAAGCAAAAATTGTTAGAAATGAAAAATAAATATAAATAATTCTACAATGATAGAAAGAGATTTTAACACACCTCTCTCAGTTACACATAGATTAAGAATCTAAGCAGTAGGATGAGCACTGGGTGTTGTATGTAAGTAACGAATCACTAAATTTTACACCTGAAGCTTACATTACATTGTATGTTTTTGATATTACACTGTATATTAACTAACTGAAATTTAAATAAAAATTTGAAGAAGAAACATAAGTATAGATGCAAAAAAAGAAAAGAACAGCTCTATTCCCACATGCTTCTACACGTAAGTTTACAACAATTATATCTGAAAGAAAGAAGATGTTACTTGACAGATGGTTTATACACAGTGTAATTTCAAAGAAGTCAACACATTGCTATTCCCATTAGCTTCCACACATGTTTAAAACACATATCTGAAAGAAAGATGTTACTCAACAGATGGTTTGTGCACAGTATAGTTTCAGGAGTTAAACATATGACTGTTTTCATGTGCATCCAAACAAAAGTTTTCATACAATTCTACCTTGATGAAAGAAGATATCTGAAAGACAGATTCTATATAGTTTTGATCACTTAAGAACAGCAATTGTGAATTGGATACCATGCAATTATCCCTGCCCTAACCAAACCCTAACCCTAACCAGAACCATAACCCTAACCCTAAAGCTAATACTTTGGAAAGGTCTCTGAACTGCAGGTTACCAGGAATACACCTCACCCTAACCCTAACCCTAACTGTACATCTGACAAAGTAGATTCCTGAGCACACAATAAGAAAAGCTGAGATGTAGCTTTTTCTCAAGAAGATACGAAACTTTTGAGAATCAATAATATGGAAATGGATGTGAAGGTAAACACAAAAACAGAAGAACAACTGAATATCTACTTAAAGAGCATTTATAGGCTCAGATCACCTCCTTGCCTTGGCTCAGTAGATGGCTGCCATGACCATTCTCCTGGCAGAAGTCTAGGACTTTCTTTCTAAAGAGGTCTTTGAACTGCATGCTATCAGACACATACCATAATCCTAACCCTTACCCTAACCCTAACTTAAACATAATTATAACCTATAACCCCTACTGTCCAACTTCTAACCTTTACCCTAACACTAACCCTAAACCTAACACTCTTGAAAGGTCTCTGAACTGCAGGATACCAAGCACTTATTCTCACCCTGGTCCTAACCCTCACCCTCATTCTGTCCCTCACTCCTTCCCTCACCCTAACACAAACTCTAACCCTAAATCTGAGAGAAAAAAAGGAAGATGTGGTATGCAATGGAATATTACTCAGCTAAAAAAAAAGTATAAAATACTGCCATTTCCAATGACATGGATGAGGCTACAGAGTATTATGGTAAATGTAGTAAGTTAGAGAAAGACAAATACCATATGATGTCACTCATATATGTAAATTAAGAAACAAAACCAAGGAACAAAAGGAGAGAGAAAAACCATAAAAGAGACTTACTATGGAGAACAAACTAATGATAACCAGAGGGGAGGTGGGTGCAGGAATGGGTCAAATAAGTGATGGAGATTAAGGAGTGCATTTGCTATGAGCACTGGATGTTGTATAGAACTGCTGAATCACTATATTGTACACCTGAAATGAATATTATACTGTATGCTAGCTGGAATTTAAAGAAAATATTTTTTAAAAAGCAGTAGGATATAGAAGAATTGAATAATACAATTAAGAAATATATATATATATATATATATATATATATATATATATATATATAGAGAGAGAGAGAGAGAGAGAGAGAGAGAGAATATTGGAACCAACAACTATAGACTATTTATAAGGATGACATATGCTGGGTCTGGGTCATAATAAACATCTGAACAAACATCAAATGAGTGAAATCATTCAGAGTTCACAATTAAGCTAGAAATTAATAACAAAAATATAACTAGTAAATTGTATACTTAAAAATTAAAAAATAAACTTCAAGACATTGATAAACTAGAGGGAAAATCACAGTAAAAATTTTTAAATGATTTGAACTGAATGCTAATAGTACATATCAAAACTTCTTGGATGTAGCTAAAATTTTGCCCAGAATGAAATCTATGCGCTGAAAGAAGAAAGGCTAAAAACTATTTTTCTCAGTATCTATCTTAAAAAGTAGAAGACAATAGAAATTAAACCTAAAACAAAAGCAGAAGAAAGAAAATAATAAAGGTATGAAATTCATAAACTGGAAATATAAATATGCAATAAAAAGAATCAACTGGACCCTGATATTTATAGCAGCAATGTCCACAATAGCCAAATTGTGGAAGGAACCTCGGTGTCCATTGAAAGATGAATGGATAAAGAAGATGTGGTTTATGTATACAATGGAATATTACTCAGCCATTAGAAACGACAAATACAAAAAAAAAAAAAAAAAAACAAAAAACAAAAACGACAAATACCCACCACTTGCTTCGACGTGGATGGAACTGGAGGGTATCATGCTGAGTGAAATAAGTCAATCGGAGAAGGACAAACATTATATGGTCTCATTCATTAGGGTTATATAAAAAATAGTGAAAGGGAATAAAGGGGAAAGGAGAAAAAATGAATAGGAAATGTCAGAGAGGGAGACAGAACATGAGCGACTCCTAACTCTGGGAAATGAACTAGGGGTGGTAGAAGGGGAGGTGGGCGGGGGGTCAGAGTGACTGAGTGATGGGCACTGAGGGAGGCACTTGATGGGATGAGCACTGGGTGTTATTCTATGTGTTGGCAAATTGAACACCAATAAAAAATAAATTTATTTATTTATTATTTTTTTTAATTAATTTTTATTGGTGTTCAATAAAAAATAAATTTATATATAAAAAAAGAATCAACTGTCCCCAATATTTTTTTAAGACTAATAAAGTTGAATTAATTAAAATTTGTGGCAGAGCTGGTCAAGAAAGAAAAAACAGAAGGCAAAGGCTGCCTATAGCAAGAAATTTAAATATTACTGCATATCCTATAGAGGTCAGAAATATAGTAAAAGAGTATTAAGGACAAGCTTGGGCCAATAAATTTTAAAATGTAGTTGCAATAGACAGTCTTAGAAGAATAAAACTTATTAGGATAGATGCAAGAAAATCTGGGAAATCTTATATATAATAAAGTAATTTAATCCATACTTTTAAACCTATCCACCAAAAAAACTCCAGACTCAGGTGATTTCAGCAATGAATTCTACTACATTTAAGCAAAAAACAACATCAATCATATGTAAATCCCTCCAAAAATTGGAAGAATAAGAAACAATTGCCAACTACTTTTACAAAGTCAGGATAACTTGATACCAAGCCTGGCAAGGATATTACAAATCATTTAAATTACAAAACAATCTCATAAACGTAGACAAAAAATTTAAACAAAATATTTATCATTTAAATACAGTTCAAATTTGAATATGGGGTAATATATCATGACTAACCTGGATTTATTCTAGGACTGCAAGGTTGGCTTAACATTTGGAAAGCAATATGTGTAACTCATCATATAAGAAAAATAAAGAAAAAATATGATCATAATAGTTGTAGGAAAAATATTTGATAAAATTAAGCATCCAATCATGATTTTTAAGAAATTCAGCAAAGAAAGAAGTGGGAAAAAAAGAAATTCAGCAGAGAAAGAAGTGAACCTATTTAGTCAAATAATGTATATCTACAAAAAAAATCTAGTAAACTACTTTTCAGGGTGAAATGTTAAAAAGATTTTCTTCTGACAACAAAGATATACTATTCTATTGTCCTAGCAAGTGTAATATGACAAGACAAAAAAACTATAGACAGGACTTCTATCTATGGAGGAGCAAGGAACTATGCAAATCCTCTCTCAAATAAATAACATAACACTAGACAAAACCATCAGGAATTTTCATTAAGGACTCTTGAAATTGACTAAAAGTAATCAACAAACTGAGAAGTGTTCATTCATGAAACACTACTGAACTTTAGGTAAGAACAGTGGAAATATGTATCTTATTTAGTTGGAGCTGCTTGCATTCCATCTATAGTTGATTTGTCAGGTTAGCTCCCTAGAAAAGGGCTGGTTACAAAACCAGAAGTTTTCTTGTTAGAGAGACCTACCTTCCTTTGGAGGCATTGTGAGTAAAGGTAGCAAATTCAGTAGGTAATAAATAGAGAAATCCTACAGCCTGACCACCCTAATGTCACAGACTCTGTTGGAATTAGTGGCAAACCAGAGCACTAGCCAGAAACACCTAGGTAAAAGCGTGGCTGACTGATATACCATGTACACACCCAGAGGAGACCTAAAAGTTTATGGGTGAAAATAAAACCTGTGGGAGGCTTGAAATCTGCCTTAACTTTGAATGGAACCTACACACAGATCTACTGACAGAAGTTAGAAGACTTAGTGCTAGAGATGTTTGGGTATAAGCTCTGATCAATCACTGGCTGATCACGAAGTTCTCAAGAAAAAGTGATAATCCCTAGGAAGCAAAGCCAAAATTTTAAAATAAAATACAAAAATAAACTCAGCAGAAATATCAGCAACAACACATTGTAGAAGTCATAGATTCTACAGATGAGGCAAATTATAAGAAAATAAATCACCCACACAGGAAAATAACAGCAACAACAATGACAACAATAGCAGCACAGCAACAATAACACTCAGGGGGGAAAATGAGAATTCAAAGTTGCTAAATGATCAGTTGTCAACCAGAAATTATGAGACATAGAAAGAAATAGGAAAGCATGAACCATACTTATAAATACTCAATAAAATTGCCTCTGAGTATGTCCAAATGTTGAATTTTAGGAGACAATTTCAAAGCAATATTCAAAGACTAAGGAAAGTATTAAAGGAAAATGTTGACAACTATTCAACAAATAGGGATTCTCACTCAAGGATTTACAACTACCCTCAAACAAGCAAATTTTAGAGCTGAAAAGTACTATATCAAAATAACAATTCACTACAGAGGCTAAACATTAAATTTGAAATGGCAGAACAAAGAATCACTGAACTTGAAAATAGATAAATAGAAATAACCCTGGGTGGCTCAGTTGGTTGGGCATCTGCCTTTAGCTCAGGTCATGATCTCAGGGTCCTGGAATGGACCCCACAACAGGCTCTCGCTCAGTGGAGAGTCTGTTTCTCCCTCTTCCTTTCTATCAAGTAAATAAATAAAATCTTTTTAAAAAATAGAAATAATCCAACCAGAATAAACATATCTTTTTTATTCTCTCTTTTTACTTAAAGGAATGATTATAAAAAGTCTTAATTATAACACTGTATTGCTGGGTTTATAACATATTTAGATGTAATATACGTGCCAATAACAGTGCAAATGGAGGAAGGAGTTGTAAACATAAATATATTTAAGTAAAATTGCTAAACTATGCAGCAATTGAGTCATTATTTACCTGAAAATGAATATGATTGGTTAAGAAATGTGTTATATAATACCAAGAGCAGGCTTTAAGGGAATAACTAAAAAATTTATAATTAGAAAATCAACAGAGAAATTAAAATCATACACTAAAAATATTTGTTAAACATCCTCCAAAAAGCAATGAAGGATGAAAAAGAGGACAAAAAGGTCACAAGACATATAAAAAACAAATAACATAAAATGGTAGACAAAAATCCAAGCACAAGAACAACTACATTAAATGAGTATGGAGTAATCACATTGATCAAAGGTAGAGACTGTCAAACTGAATTTAAAAAGCAAGATTCAACTATATGCTATTTACTAGAGGCAAATTTTAGATTCAAGACAGAATAGCTTTAAAGGAAAAATATGGAAATATATATACCATGCAAAGAATTAGCCATGAGAGGGCTGGAATCACTAGTCTAGTATCAGGCAAAATAGACATGAAGACAAGAAATATTACTAGAGACAAAGATATTTCATAGTGATAAAGATATCAACAAGTTAGAAAAACATAACAATTATAAATGTGTACCTAACTAATCAGAGTTATTTACATAAAGAGAAAATTGACAGAACTGTAAATTATTGATGGAACAACAAGAATGAAAATAAGCAAGGGTATAGAAGACATACACAACACTATAAAATAATGACTTAATTGACATTTACATAAGATATCAGACAACTACAGCAGAATCCTCATTCTTTTCACATGTACATGAAACATTCACCAAGATAAACTACATGCAATAGCATAAAATAAGTCTCAATAAATGTAAAAGGAAATCATTCTAAGTATGTTCTCAACCACAATGGAATTTGATAAAAATCAGTAACAGAAATGAATAAAAAATGCCCTAAGTATTTGGAAATTAAACAACATATTTCTAAATAATCCAAGGGTGCAAAAGAAATCACAGAAATTAGAAAATATTTTGCACTGAATTGAAACAAAACTGCAACATATCAAAATGTATGAGATACAGCTAAAGCAATGCTTAGAGAGAAATCTGTAGCTGTAAACATCTTATTTTTTATTTCAGCAATTAATTTTGCTTTGTTATGTAAATTCAATTTAATTAACATATAGTGTATTATTAGTTTCAGAGGTAGAATTTAGCGATTCATCAGTTGCATATAGCACCCAGTGCTCATTCTATCAAGTGCCCTCCTTAATGCCCATCACCCAGTTACTCCATCCTCCCCCTCAGCCCTCTCCAGCCACTATCTTATTTTTTTTTACAGATTTTATTTATCTATTTATGAGAGACACAGAGAAAGAGAGAGAGAGAGAGAGAAGCAGAGACATAGGCAGAGGGAGAAGCAGGCACCTTGTAAGGAGCCCGATGAGGGACTCAATCCCAGATTCCGGGATCAGAACCTGGGCCAAAGGCAGACGCTCAACCTGAGCCACCAGGTGTTTCCAGCCACTATCTTATTACAGAAAAAAGATTTCAAATCAGTAAATGTTCACCTTTAGGCTATAGAAAGAGGAGCAAATTAAATCTAAAGCTAGCAGAAGGAAAGAAATAATAAAGATCAGAGGGGATATCAATAAAATACAAAGGAGAAAATAGAAAAAAGTAAATGAAAAAAAAGTCATGCTTATAAAAAGATCTTTAAAAATTCATAAGCATTTAGCTAGACTAATCAAGAGGGGAAAAAAAGAGAAAATGTAAATTACCAAATTTAGGAATGAAAAAAGGGATATCACTCCACACCTACAAAAGTTAAAGAGATTTTTAAGGGACTATCATGAGCAACTTTGTTCCAACAAATAGACCATTTACATGAGAGAAAAAAATACATGATTACAAAATTTTAATTTAATTTAAATTTAACTTGTAGTAATTTAAAATTTTATCATAATTTAAGGACCAGACTTACATGGCTTCACTAGTTAATTATTTCAAATATTTGAAACAGAAAAAAAAAAAGAATTCTACACAATCTTTTTCAGACAATAGAGGAGGAAGAAACACTTCCAAATTCATTCTTTAAAGCCAACATTATTCTGATATTAAAGCCAAAGATACTACAAATGAAGAATAGTATATACCAATATTCCTCATAAATATAGATGCACACATCCTTTAAAAAATATTAAACTGAATATAACATATAAAAAAATCAACATTGCCAAGTGAGATTTATCCCAGTTTTGCAAGGTTGGCACAGAATATGAAAATCAATCAATGAATGATTGAAAATCAATCACCATATTAATAGCATAAAGAACAAATAATACATGATCATATCAATAAACACAGAAAAGCTATCTGAAAAAATTTAATCTTCTATGATAGAAGATCTCAACAAAATAGAAACGAAGGAGAATTACCTCAACCAGAAAAAGAAAGGCAACTACAAAAAACCTGGAGTTAGTATTACACTTAATGGTGAATGCCTAAGTCCCTTCCCTTTATGGTCAGGAACAAGACAAGACACCATTTCTATTCAATATTGTATAGGAAGCTTTATTTTATGCAACAAGATAAGAAAAAGAAATAAAAAGCAATCATATTAGGAAGAAGTAAAACTGTCTTTTTTCACAGATTATATGATAGTCTATGCAGCAAATCTGACAGAATCTGCAAAAAAAAAACAATTAACAGGTAAATTTAAGAAGTTTACAAGACAGAAAATCAGCATTAAAAATAAACTGAGTTTCTATATGCTCTCATTGAATAATTGGAAAATGAAGTTTAAAAAACAATTTCATATATCAAAAATACTTAGGAATGGTTTTGACAAAAATAGTGCAAAACTTATACACTAAAAACTACAAATCCTTCCTGAAAAAAATTAAGGATCTAAATAAATACAGAAACACACTGTATTCATGAATTTGGAAGACTTGATATTATTGTTAAAATGATAATTTTACCTAAATTGATCTATAGTTTCAATGCAATCCCAAAATAAATATTAGCTTTTTTTTTTTTTTTTTTTTTTTTTTGTGGAGGCAGCAAGCTGATCTCAAGATTTATATGGAAACACTAAGGACCTAGAAGAGCAAAAACACTCTTTAAAGAGAAGACCAAAGTTTGAGGACCCATACTGTTTTCAACACCTATCATAAATCTTCATTAATTAAGAAAGTGGGTTATTAATGAAAGAACAGACAACATAGATCAATGGAACAAAACAGGGTCTAGAAATAGACCCACACATCTATGTCCAACTGACTTATTACAAAGATGACAAGGAAATTCAGTGAAAAATGAATAGTCTTTTCCACAAATAGAGTGGAATAATTGCATATGTATACGCAAAAAAAATATTGAGCTATGCTTCACAACATGTGCTAAATTACCTCAAAGTGAATCCTAAATCCAAATATAAAACCTAAAACTGCAGAAATTCTAGAACACAGAAGATAAAATTTTGTGATCTTGGGTCAAAGATTTCTTAGCAAAAATTATGAATCATAATTTTTAAAAATGGCTAAAATAAACTTCAAATAAAAAAATCTCTTTGAAAGACACTGAGAAAAATAAAAAGATAAATCACAGGATGGTAGAAAATATTTGCAAGATACATATCTGATAAAGATATATAAAGAACTCTGAAAATTCAATAATAAAACATCATTGGGATGCCTGGGTGGCTTGGTGGTTGAGTGTCTGCTTTCGGCTCAGGGCATCCTAGTGTCCTGGGATCGAGTCCCGCATTGAGTTCCTTGCATGGAGCCTGCTTCTCCTGTCACTGCCTCTCATTCTGCCTTTCTCTGTGGCTCTCATGAATAAATAAATAAAATATTTAAAATAATAATAATAATAAAATATCATTAAAAATGAGCAAAATATTTGAACAGATACCCTGCTAAAAATGAGATACAACTAAAAAAAATGAGATACAACTGGCAAATAAGAAAATGAAGAGATTATCAACATAACTATTTATTAGAAAAATTTGTATTGAAATAACAATTAGATCTTAGTACCTAGTATTTGAATGCTGGTGTGGATATAAGGTGTCTAGAAGTCATACACTGCTGATGGAAATTCAAAATGTTTCAACCATTTTGGAAAATATTTCAGCAGCTGCTTGTAAAATATAAACTACGGTACAACTCATCAATCTCCCCGGTATTTACTCAAGATAAATGAAGATATATATATATATATATATATATGAAACCTAAATGTGGGTGTTTAGAGTGGCTTTGCTGACAATTGTCAAAAACTGGAAAAACAAAATGAAACAAAGAAATGTTCATCAGCAGGTGAATGGATAAACAAACTATGGTAAATTCACACAATGAAATACTGCTTAGCAACAAAAATTAATGAATTATGGATATTTTCAGCAACATAGATGAATGTTAAAAACCTCAGGCTAAGTAAAAGGAGCCAGATTTATGTACAGACTATATATTTTATGATGGTATGTATGTTAAATTCTTATGAAGGCAAAAAACTATTGAGGTAGAGAATAGCATTACCAGGAAATGGGGACAGGGGTAGGGAACTGACAATGAAAGAAAATGAGTGTACTCTTCAGTGTAATTGGAAAATTCCATATATTGATATCTTTTTTAAAAAAAATTTTATATTTTTATTGATATCTTTTTTATTTTATTTTTTATTATCTGTATTTTTTATTGAAGTTCTTGGTTCCACTCATATGGGGATATCTTTTTAAAAATATTTATTTATTTATTTTAGAGAGAGGTGGGAGGGGCAGAGGAAGAATCTCAAGCAGACTTCGTACTGAGCACAGAGCCTAATGCAAGCCTCAATTTTATGACCTGGAGACCACAACCTCAGCTAAAAGCAAGAGCCTGATGCTCAAGCAACTGCACCACTCAGGAGCCCATCATAGACTGAAATCCTGATAGTGGTGGAGGTTACACAACTGTATGCCTTGTCAAAAACCACAGAAGTTTACACAATATAGGGAATTTTATTGTATGCAAATTATACTTAAACAAACTTAAGTTATCTGACAATGGAGTAGAACTGAGTAGGGAAATGTATGAAACAAGATTGGCATTAGTTGATCACCATGGAAGATGGATGAAAGGGTACATCATATTCTGCTGTTTATATTTATATTTGTTTATACACAAAGGTTTTTAAAAATCTGCAAATACCAAGTTTAGTCTTATGGAAATATATTTTCATTAATAATAATGATAACCAGGGAAGTATAGTACAAGCCAACTTGCCATAAATAATTGTGGTAAATAAAGAATTACCACTAAGAATTAGGGAGAGATCTAAACTATTGCTGAAGTTTTGAGTTAAATAGTAAGTTCAAGTGTGTTTCATTCTTATTTCCAAAAATTGATATAAAATAGTTCCATGCTTGTAGCAATGATGATAGTGTGCCATGAGCTAAAGCAGACAACAAATCCAATTTTACGCTGAGATTTTCAAACGTGGGACACCCGGGTGGCTCAAGAGGTTGAGCGTCTGCCTTTGGCTCAGGTCGTGATCCTGGAGTTTCAGGATCGAGTCCGGCATCAGGCTCCCTGCATGGAGCCTGCTTCTCCCTCTCCCTATGTCTCTGCCTCTCTCTGTGTCTCTTGTGAATAAATAAATAAAATCTTACAAAAGAGAGAGATTTTCAAACATGTAATATATTTTTCTCCCTTGATCAATGCCTTCTGATCTCATTCAGAGTAAAACCCAAAATTCCTTCAAGGTCCCACATCACTTAAGCCTTAGCTAACTTTGATTTTATCTACTGCTTTTTTCATTCTTTTCAACAAGTGCTGGCTTCTTTGCTATTCTTCAAATATACCAAGCATGCTTGTTCCCTCTTTGCCACCTTTAGTCTTGCTGCACCCTCTGCCTGGAACTCTCTTACTCTGAATAAGCCAATGGCTTGCTTCCTCACTTCCTTTAGGTCTCTGTTCAAGTGCCCCTTTATGTAAGGACTTCACTGAACACACTACATAAAACAGCACACACATATACACATATATAAACACATTATTCTTGCAATGGCACTCATCCTGACTTGTTCAACCTGCATTCTATCAACTACCTACAATTCCTTAACCTGCCATCAGAAATTTACCCCATTGAGCACCATCTTTCTCAACAAAAATAATGACAATAGATAACAATTTGCTATTAAATCTTCTGGTCTAAAGGTAGTGGCTTAAGTAGCCTTGACACACACTTCTCTCTGGTTCCATTCCATTCTTATGCGTCAATGTACATAGCACTTACTCCATACAAGGCAGTGTGCTGAGTGCTGAAGATTCCTGAGAAGAGTAAGGTATGAATAAAGCCTTCCAGAGTTTAGAATCCAATTTCGTGAGGTGAGATCTTCACATACATAAAGAGAAATAACAGCACTCACAGAACATGTTGGGAAAAAAGAGTTAAAGATAATTAGAGATTGAAAGTTCAAATGAGGGAAACATCACTGGACTCTTGAAGATACAACTTTGCAGAAGAAATGGGGTTTGGACAGCTTCTGAAGGATGTGGATAAGGGAGGAAGTTGAGGACAGCGATACAACTAAGTGACAAATATGAAATGTGCAAGATGTTTGGGAGACATATAGCTGGAATGATGGATTTGGATAAGACTACAGTAGTGAATAAAGTCACAGTGTCAAATTGAGGCTCTGCATGAAGCAAAAGGTTTACTCTGCTTCAAATGTGCCGAACTGGAGAATGCAGGAACTGACCACACATGTGTCTATGTGTTCAATTGTGCATATATATCCATATTAAACACAATATGGAATATCTGATATTTGCTTATTACTTCATCCTTTTACTCTGCTCTTCCTTAAAAAATGTAACACGAACTTTATGTTATGCATTCCTTTAAATTTTGTCGGCCTGTTTTATTTTATTGCAGTGTTCTCATTATTTAATAAACAAATAGCCATTTACATTTGCTGTTGGGTTATTAACTATTCTCTGCATGGAGAATACAGACATTTACATAGTTGCTGTGCAATTTATTAACTTGTTATACTATGTGAAACACAATTAGGCACTCCTATTCTGAATATTTTGTTTGCTTTGTGTTCTGGAGTAAGAACTAGGGTTTTGTGTATTTGCTTATTTTTCAGATACATTTTTTTAAATCCCCAATGCTTTTTTTTATGAGTTGGAGCCATTAATGAGAGTAAAATCAACACAACTTAGCTATATAAATTCTACGAGTCCTTTCCATCTAGGAGGAAGGTGAAAAAAACTAGGAATTTGGCTTATTCTATGGCTTGTGAGTTAGGAAACGAAGGCTTTGTTGACACAGGAAAGGAAGGGAAGCCCCAACCCAGGGCAGCCCAGAGGGAAATATCTTGTTGCTTCCTGGGGTCTGGCTTCCTACAGCCGCCAAGTTGTTAACACAAGTGCTGCTGTTCATATCTGCAAGCCCACAGAGTGGTGGGAAGGGGGTGGGGAGGTGGCTGGAAGGTGATCAGGAGTGGAAGGTGGGGCCTGAGTTCTTCTCTAAGTGTTAATGTAGTTAAGTGCTCTCTTGTGTCTTTCCCACCTCATTATACTTCTTGCGAAGAAACTCTTACGAAAGAGTGGAAGCTGTGGACCACAGACCACCCCCATCTTTGTGACAAGTGGAAATAAGAGACTGTCCAGCAACCACAGGGGAGAAAAGAGGTCTGCATATAGCTACAGACAAGAAGGAATCTGTTCCCAGGGGCCTCAAGCGGTTACTATCACTTACACTGTTTCATTAGCCAAGGCAAAAAAAACAAAGCTCTCTATCATCTATCTATCTATCTATTCAATGGTTCTTTTGTGTCAATAACTCATCTAATAGTAAAAAGCTTGGTCATGAGATTTGTACCTTGGATCTGTCTTAGGAAAAGGAGAGGGTGGAAAGAGATTGCTTAAAATGAAATACCCAGGAGTCTGATGT
This sequence comes from Vulpes vulpes, assembly GCF_048418805.1. Taxonomy (NCBI): domain Eukaryota; kingdom Metazoa; phylum Chordata; class Mammalia; order Carnivora; family Canidae; genus Vulpes; species Vulpes vulpes. The sequence continues at coordinate 56,040,617 of NC_132787.1, read as the reverse complement.
GAATTTCCTGGGTCATAGCGATGAAGAAAAGCAAACTCAGAGGCATTCGGATTTGGGAGAGTAAAAACATTTTTGATTGTGGAACGAACACTGCTTTTCTAACTTGCATCCTATCATGCACAAAATAAACCATAACAAAAATCCATGTTCTCTTAAAATGACAGGCCACAATTCCTGGCATGATGCCTAACACCTGGCAGGTCCTGAACAAGTGTTAATCTCTTCTTGTCCCTCTCTTATACACTAGTGTGTATAAATACGCCTCCAAAAATAAATACATTTAATACATAAAGTCCAAATTTACACAACAGATAAATTAGATGTTTATTATTTATGAAAGTATTTCTTTGTTTTCCTTAGCAGATTAGTTAATGTATTTGAACTATTATTCAGCTTACAACTCTCTGATTTGTACATATCTCAGGGACAAACCAGTCACATAAAATGAGACAGAACTATAGATATGTTTTCCAAATGTGAGTAAATCTAATTTTGTTTAGTTGAATCAAATATTAAATTTCCTTGGAGAGCTGGTTATTTGAAAGGGCCCCAAGGTGAATTCTTTTGGTAAAGCATAAACTCTTTCTGAATGGTGAAAAATTTCTGTGAAACTTGATGACAACTTATCTTGGCCAGAAGACGTGCTTGTCAAGTTTCCCAACAGTGAAGTCTAGGTAAAGTTAAGACAGCAACTACAGGAGGGTAAAGGGAAGAATAAGTTATGGAAGGGAGTGGGCAGATGATCAAGCATGGATTTCTAATCTTGGCTAACAGATGGATGCATGGTTTCCAAGCACAAAATCATATCTGCCTCTATTTTTTATTTTTCAGATTTTGGCAGTGAGTTTTCCTCATGCATGCACTAGCTACCTTTTAAAAATTGAAAATGCAGTATTGGCCAAATCTGGAGAGACTTACATATAGAGCTTCACATTACATATAAAGGTAAGATAAATGATACTTAAAGCCATGAGAGAAGATAAGGGCATTCAAAGGAGTGTGCAGCTCAGGAAGGACAGAAGGGACAACAAGCCCCTAAGAAGCACTAATAATTAAGGTACAGCAAAGGAATAGACTATAAAGGATTGGTCTGAAAGGAGGGAAAAAACTAGGAGAGTACGGTATCACAGGAAGCCAATAAGGAGAGCCTTTCAAGGAGAGAGAACCCAGGTTAATTGCAGCAGATAAGTTAAATAAAGTTTTGGGAGTTAGACTTTAGACTTAGCATTCATGAGACCATTAGGAACAGGTGACAGACCAATTTTACTGTGGAAGGAGGACAGACTTGGAAACAGGTGACCCATGACTCTTGAAACTCAGCTGTCCCAGAGAGGCTGTTGATAATCAAGTAGTGGTTCTCAACATCAAGACTGGAGTACCTTGGAAAACTTGAATAAAAAAATAGTGTGTTGCTGTTTAAGAGAAAAGCAATGTGCTCAGAGATACCAGGTATGGGGATGTCACAGATGCTTTACTCCGGTAAATACAGAAAGAATTATATATTCTTGACTTAATGGTGAATCTCAACTTGCCTCCATAAAAGTTTTATTGTAAGTAAAGTTTATACTTTTCTGAGTAAACAATTCTGAATCTTTGTTATTTTATATGCCAGTGACCTCATGATAATGAGACTACTTGTAGACAATATTTAGTTTTAGTCTCCTCCAACACAATTTCTTTGTCCTTGTCACTTGAGAATTCCTATATATATATTAATTATATATATGCATTGGTGGTTCATAGATTCACCACTTATTTATTCAGGAAGCACTTACTGAGAGAAAGCACTCTAGGACATCACCAGGATGAATAAGGCTTATATCTTAACAAAGTGTTAGATGAAATGAAATAATAAATAACTACACCTATAATAGAATTAAATATATATTATGCCATAAATATAAGCAAACTGTCAGAAACATGTGAACAAAAGAGTAATTTGGTTCAATGCAGAGTAGGGGTTGATTCCAAATATTTCAAGTAAAAAGGTGTGTTAAGGTACTCTTGGCTTTCCCTTCTCTCTTTCACTAGTCATATATCTTATTTCTCAAATATTTAAATATTTGCAGCTCCTCTTTGAAATTGTTTTCCGAGCTTTTCAAATTCTGTAGAGTCTGATACCTGGCCTCCTATAAATGCAAAAATGAATATATAAGTGTTTCTCAAATTAATGTGACACTATATAGTGTCTATTGGGCATTGGTGTGTCCTGTGATAGTGAATGACATGGACTGTGTTTGAGGTAAGAACACATGATGCTTCTGATGGATGGGCAACAACAGTTTGCCCCTGGCCTCCCGGTCATGCTGGAAGAATTTCCAGACAGCACCTCCAAGAGTGTACGTATCCTGTTTCAGCCTGGAAAGGTATTACCATTAATACAAACATAGGTGACAACCAAAAGGTGATGCAAAACTGTCCAACATGGTTTGGGAAGTCGGGGAAAGTTGATTAACTGTTATTTCCTGATCTATAAATCATCAATTTCTACCCTTTTTATGTGCTATCTATAAAATATTGTCTATGGGCCTTTGATATACAAGGACATTTCATTTTTTACAATGACCTTGTAAATAATAATTCGTATGTTAAATGAAATAGTATCCTGTTATAAGCCAGGCAAAATCAAGTGACTGTTTAACTGCTTTTGTAGTTGAGGAACATGCTAACCATGTGTGCCTATATATCCTAGTAAGCAGTTCATAAAGACTATGTATCCCAGAATATTCATTTGCATTAGTTTGCCAATAAAGTTACTATGTATTTGTAGAAAGATCCTCCTTAGTAATCACCTCAACTTAAGGTGATAATAAAAATCATGTTAACTTTAAAAATAAGGGATTATATATATGCAGAACATTTTCAAGTTATAAAACCTTTGATACTCATTATATCATTTGGTTCACATAATCAGGTAGGTATCATTTTTTCCTAGTAAAAGGTGAGGATAGTAAGATTCAGAGATAAGTAAATTTCCTGAGATAAAAAAAAAATTTCTTAAGATCACACCACTCATAAGTGACAGAAATGCAATATTGCAGACACCATAACTTTCAGTAGTTTTCTACATTGTTGCTGGACATATATGTCACTAATTTGTCACTCCTATTGAGGACATATTTGTCACTAACGGTGAAATTCATATAACAGTAACATTGGCATCTCCTAGGAGCTTATTAGAAATGCAAAATCTCAGGCCCCATTCTAGGCTGACTGAATCTGAAGCTGTATTTTTACAAGATTAGTAGATGATTTATATGTACATTCAATGATATAAGGAATGAAATTAATTATTTCAGAATAATTTTTCAGTGAACAATTGAAGTATTCATTTGTTCAGCACATGTTTAGTACCTGTTAAGTAATACTTACTCAATAGTGACTTGATAAATTTAATTGATAACAGTTGTAAATTTAACAAAATAGGAATTACAAATCATTCAAGTATGGCTCTTTCTATAGCTGTTTGCTTGCTTAATGATTTTGATTGACTTTACAGGTCAAGTCAATCAACTAGTCGATTAAAAAATCAAGTTTTTCCCATTTTCCTAATAAAATTGATGCTAACATAAAACATCATTAAAAAGTTAAAATGCCCTTCTACTAATTCTACTTTTCCTTAGGATTTATATAGATCTGCCTCACACACTACACTAAAGGCCATTGGACAAAGGTTATTGCTGGCACCCTCCTGAACTCAACACTGGATTTATCATTAAGCATCAGTTAAGCATTAACTATTCTCAAAAATGGTCAAATGAATTAATGAATGACTAAATGAGTAACTTGGGATGGTTAGAAAATCATTCCAGATATTGTTTGCATAATTCCCCCTATTTACTCAATTAATTAGTTAGCTACATTTCTTGAAAAAAATCTCCTGAATATATTTTCTCTTGACTTCTGTATTTAGGACACAACAAAACAGTCTGCTGATTATTGCTATTACTGATTATTATTGGTTTTTTTTGTAAGTAACAATTCATTTTTAGGACTTTGAAAAGGGAATTAAGAGAGGTAGTTACTCTTAAAGTCTATTAAAAACAGGAAAATATCATGAAGGAGACATCAAACTAGATATGAAGGTAGACTTCAGAAGTCTGTGGAAAAAAATTAGAATTGGAATACTCTCTCAAAAAGATGCAACTGATTAAGGTCTTAAGCACATTGTTCTTAATTAATAGCAGTGATTTTGGAACACTCCGTATGCTTTTCCTTTCTCTCTTTCTTTCACCCTTTATTCAACATTTTATCTCCCATTCCAGTCATCTATCTTTTATATTCAGAGCTTCTATGAATAAATACAGATCTATGACTATATCCTTCTTCTTTTGCTTTAGTTTGTATTAATGTCAAAATATACATTAATTTATCATTACCTAAAGTACAGCATACCTTTAGGTTATAACTAGATAACAACAATGCAGACTAACTTTTTAGATGACCTGGTTATTTTAGAGGTATGGAAGATCACATGGATTGTCATGTACCAACTGACCACCGATCTATGAAGAATATGGTCTGAGTTTTGAATTAACTATCCCATGGGGGATTTTGTTGCAATATACAAGTATGGCCTTATTGTTTTTAGGGGGACCTTTCATTCAGAATAGTCTGACCCTTGGAGGCTGACATTCACAATCTTAATGAGCCTTTAGTGATCTCTGCATTAAAAACTATGTAAAAACCCATTTTTCTTCATGCCTGTGAAATTATGAAAACAAGACTGTAAGATTTATTGCTAAAAATATGTAAGTCTTCTCTTGCAATAGGTGTTACGTTGCATTAACAGAGATGCTATACATCTCTAACTAGCTTTTTGTTAGGGTATGTATGATGTTTTGTACTCAATAGACATTGTGAATATTAAACATATTTGGAATTCCATGTGAAAATCCAAGAAAAGACACGAAATGTGCATTCCTTTAAGAGAAGTAGAATCTGATTTCTATCTTTGACACTGGCTTACCATTTGACTTAGAGAAAAATCATAAGATGAGACAGTCATCTAAATAATCGAGTATACATATTTTGTGTTCTACTACTTCCAAAAGGATTTAATTGATTTATAGATTGAAATACCAAAAGAATAAGACATAAAAAAGAAAACAGATACTATAGTAACTTTTAAAAAGATCTTTAATGCATTATTGTTTTTAAATGATTCCAATATTTGGCCATTACCTCTGAGTCTAAGCTTTTTTGGGAAGAAAAAGAAGTACATCTATAATGTTTTAAGACCTCCTACCAAAATTTTCCAAGAAACCTGGGTACATATTTATTTCAAAGGAGTCAATCCTGCTTCCAAATGTTAAGAGACAGAAAAAACTGGATGTCTACCATGTCCAGTTGCCATTGTTTTGCTGCTACCACTTAATCTAATGAGTTTTTATTCATGGCTGTCTCCTTCACTGTGTAACATGCTCAGGACTTATAACATTATGGCTATGTTTAGCTTACATGCCTGAACCTCACCATTCTTTCTGAAGCAAGTCAGTTGTAGTGGAGCCTTGGAAAGTTTCTAGCTGCATCCACAAATTGGGCCACTAGTAGCTCTCCTCCAAAAACCCTACCTAACATCAGAATTTTCCTTCTCTTCTTATGAATTTATTTTTGGGGTCTTTGATGCATTTTTCTTCCACTGACTTTTAATCAGGTTATTCCTAATAGTAATACTGAATCTCAAAGGAGTCTCTTTTCTTCTATTTCTAGGAATTTTCTTTTTCTCCTTCTTCTTCTTCTTTTTTTTTTTTTTAAGATTCTCGATTCTATGTCTTTACTCACTTCCTGCTCAAAACTCAGCATTATGTAGTAAGAGATATTGGGAGAAGCCATTTCTTGAGTCTTTAGAGGATCATTTAAACCATATTCCAAGAAAATAAGTGGCTAATAGACATATATTTAATTTATTTGTATAAAACAAAACTTTATTAGTGCCACCAATCTGCCAGACACTCTTCTATGCTCCCAGGAAACCACAATGAATAAACCCAACTAAGTCCCTGCAAACACAAAGTTACATTGTAGTAAAAAGATGAACAAAAAACAAACATCAGGTATTTCATGAAAGATAATGGTATATATTATAAAAACAAAGCAATGAATTAGAGAATGGGACAGATTATTTTAGATATAGTTGTCACAGGACAATTTAACACTAAGTGAAGTAGGAAGAAAGTCATAGATTCTGAGAGAAGAACATTATAGGAAAACAGCAATGTGCAAAGCCCTGAGGACAGGATATGTGTGGCAAGCTCAAGGAACAGTGAAAACATCAGTGTGTTTGGAGCAGAGTAGATTGAATAATGGAGAAGTGGTAGATGAGGTCAGAAATATGATCAGGACAAAAAATGTAGCCTTAAAGACCATGGTAAGAACTCTGGAGTGAATTCTATGTGAGCTGGAAGGACTTTGAAAGATTTTGAGCAGGAGACTAACACAATCCAATTTTTGTTTTAGAAGAAAAACCTTGACTATTATGTGAAGACTAAATAGTGTGAGGCCTGGGGTAGTGGGGTAACAGTGGAAGCAAAGAGAATAATCGGAGTAGTTGAAAAAATATAGCACTGATAATTTACCATTGGATTTAATATGATGGAGCTTATTGGTAGCCTTGACAAGAGCTGTTTCATCAGACTGGTAGAGACAAAAAGCTTTTTATACAGCCTTCTATCCTTTTACTTCTATCATGGACCAGCTGTGAGAAGCTAGTGGCATTTGTTCATTTAATATGGCATTTGGAGGCCAGGGTGGAGATTTATTTTCAAGATTTTATTTATGCATGAGAGAAAGAGAGGTGGAGGCAGAGGCAGAGGGAGAACCAGGCTCCCAGCAGAGCAGGAAGCCTGATGCAGAACTCAATCCCAGGATCATGACTTGAGATCATGGTCTGGGCCAAAGGCAGACACTTAACTGACTGAACCACCCAGGTACCCCGGGGTGTGGGAATTACTATGTGCCAAGGACACTTCTCATTGAAGACACTACAGATTAATAAAACATTGGTTCTTATTTATCACCAGCTAGGATATACAGACACATAAAATGATCAATTATAACTCAATATAGTAAGCACATTGTCTTCTTGGTGGAATGAAATATATATAATAGGAGTTCAATCACTTTTCTTCATAAAAGTTTAACCCATCTGAAAATGGTCAGAGGCTTAGGGAACAAACACATCAAACATTTTCTTTTCTCCTTAATTTGTATAAAGTATTTTTTTTAAAAAAAGAGAAGCTAAAAAATAATAATAAAAAAAGAGAAGCTAAATTGTTAAATAGCTTTTTTGTTGTTGTTGTTAAATAGCTTTAATATAGTAGTCTCACATTTGAAAAATGGTTTTCTTGCTTTGCATTTATTGGCTATTATCCCATACCATTTACATAGGACATGTATGGGATGATTTTTTTCCACGTCCTGGAACAGAAGAGAAAGCAATATAAAGGATGAAAGTGGGAAAGAACTGCCGTAGCAAGGACACATACAAATCTAGGGGAGGGTGTTTATATCACAGACCAACACAAGAGCCTAATAAACCATGCAAAAGGACATACTTGAGTGGCCACACCATAACCCCTCCAAATAAACACCCTGACTGGGAATTATCTGAGCTTCATGTGTACAAAGGTGTGTGTCTATGTGCATGTATGTGTGTTTGTGTGGTCATACAATTTTATAAGTGCAGCTGTGTTTATTCAATGATATAACATTCCACATATACATAGAGCACATATGTGGCTGGAGATCACTTATAACTTCATTCCTGGGAAAAGTATAAGTAGAAATATTGTACAACCCATGAAAACCAACTCACACTGGCTTGCATACACATAAATGCAGAGAGATGCTTAAAGTAAATTTATAGTTGAAATCACTGCTTTGAATCTTGAAGCTATTGATTTGACTGAATAACTAAATGTAGTCCATTTAGAAGTACTTCCGAGAATAGCCACACATATGATTAAAAGGATCAGAAGTCATATTTACGTGAAAATGTTAAAAGAAAAAGAGAAAAGTGTGATAACTTATTGCTTTGAAATATGCAAAAGTTATACCACAGAAGACAATAACCCACATTTTCTGAGAATAAAATAGAAGAGATACATAAGGGATGAGATAAAGAGAATTTTGTCCTCTAATGCAGCTTAGTCAAATACTGAACTGCATCACAGAAATGGAGATTAAGAACTTACTTCAGTTCAACAGATATTTTTAACATGTAAACAACTATAACAATACTGAAATTCTCTTTACGAACTTAATTATCTTTTCTCAAAACCTTCTCTACCTATCTTGTCCTGTGGTAAAGCATGAAGAACACAGAATCTAATGACTGTTGTAGAAAGAAGAAGCCAGGGCAAAAGAGAGAATGGACAACCCTAAATGTTGGATAGTAATCAAAACAACTGGAACTCTCATACATTTCTGGGAGTATAACATAGCACAAAGAGCTCAGAAAACTGTTTGGGTTATCTTCAAGTTAAACAGGCATTTACTCTATGATCCATCAATTCTACTCTAAGGCATTTACTCAAAAGAGATGAAAATGTATGCCCACAAAAAGACCTGTGTACAAGGATGTTTACAGAAGTTCTACTTCTAGTGGGTAAAAATTAGAAACAACCCAAATATCCAAATATCTCAATAGATAAACCAAACTGGGACATTTTCATAGGACCAAATGCTACTCAGCAATAAAAAAAAAATGAACTACTGATGCATGCTTAACAAGGATTAATCTCAAAAATATTTTTTACTTTTTAAGTGAAGGAAGTCATACACAAAATAGTATGTACTATACAATTCCATTTGTATTAAGTTCCAGCATAAGTAAAATTGACCTATGTAAAATTGTCATGAAAATCAGACAGAAAATCAGAAAATCAGAAAAAAAAGAAAAAGGAAATCAGAGTGGTGGTTTCCTACTTGATGGGTATGGGGATTGATGGATAGAGAGCAAAAGATAACTTTTTGTGATCACTGGTTATGAACATTGGAGTATATATTTGTCAAAGCTTATCAAACTTATGCATTTTGTTTCATGTAAATTTTACCTCAATTTAAAAAAATGTAGTAACTCTCCAATGACTTTTCATCTCATTTAGAATTAATTTAAATATACTTTACATGGCCCTTATGTCCTTCACTTTTTCTCAGATTAGTCTGCCCCGTGCACATTACTTTCCAATCTCAAAGGCCTCTTTATCATTTCTTGAACATGTGGGCATGCTCCTGCCTCAGACCTTACACTGCTCTTCCTTCTGTTAGGAACCCTCCTCCTCTAGGGATCTATACAACCAACTTCCTCACTTCATTCTGATCTTTGCTCACATGTCACCTCATTAGATAGTATTCCCTAAATGTCTTTGCTAAAATGGCAGCACCCTTCCCTAACACATATATACCTCATCACACTTTACACAATCTCCCTCTTTTTCATAGAACATATCAATTCCAGACATTATATAATTCATTCTTTTTCTTTCTTTCTTCCTGCTATAGAATTAGGATTTCTGCAGCTAAGACCTTTTTGTTATACACTGAAATACTTCCTAGTGGCTAGAAAATGTCTGAGACATAGTATTCAATAAATATTTGTTGAATGATTTGATAGACAAGCAAAGATTAGATATATGAGAGAGTAGAGATGTGAACATCAGTGGGGGGAACAAGCTAGATGTTCCACCTATCTATTTTTGCATAATAGACCTCCCCAAACTAATGGCTGAAAACAACAAAAAAAGTTTTGCTCAAATCTCTGATTTGAGCAGAGCACAGCAGAAACAGCTAGTCTCTTTCATGTGGGGTCAGTCTTTGTGGCTTGACCAAGGTAAAAAAAGGTGCACTTTCAAGATGCACACGTTAGCTTAGAATTCGGCCAACTAGATACATCCATCAGCTCCCCTCATATGGGCATGGTGGCTGGGTTTTAAGAGCAAGCATTGTAGGAGACAAAAAGTTGAAACAATACATCCACACTCTGACATCATGAAGTGGCTACAGAGCCCAGATTCAATGGGAGGTAATATAAAGCTCATATCTTGATAAGGTAAGAACCAAAGAATTTTAGAGTCACTTTCTACAACCACCACACAAGATAATCTTTTTTTTTTATCTTTTTTTAAAAAGATCTTATTTATTTATTTGTGAGAGACACAGAGATAGAGAGAGAAAGAGAGAGAGGCAGAGATACAGGCAGAGGGAGAAGCAGGTTCCACGCAGGGAAGCCTGATGTGGGACTCCATGCTGGGTCTCCAGGATCATGCCCTGGGTTGAAGGCGGCGCTAAAGCGCTGAGCCACCCAGGCTGCCCACGAGATGATCTTTTAAGAATGCTCTACTAGGGATCCCTGGGTGGCGCAGCGGTTTGGCGCCTGCCTTTGGCCCAGGGCGCGATCCTGGAGACCCGGGATGGAATCCCACGTCAGGCTCCCGGTGCATGGAGCCTGCTTCTCCCTCTGCCTGTGTCTCTGCCTCTCTCTCTCTCTCTGTATGACTATCATAAATAAATAATAAAAAAAAATTAAAAAAAAAAGAATGCTCTGCTACCCTGAGATTTATAATTCTGTGATTTATTTTATTGCAGAGCTTTTCAAAATTCATCTGTAGTTATTTAACACTAAACAAAGCCATAATTCAAAAATCTCTAGCTAATTATACTAATATTAAAGTTATTATTATGTACTAGATATAGCGTGTTAAAATGTTTTATATACTACATCTCATTATTTTTAAATTTAACATTTATATATTTACTATATACCAAGCACTGTTTAGTGCTTTAAAGACAAAACCTAATTTAATCCATGTAATAATCCCATAAATTAAGTGCTATTATTATCCCCATGCTATAGATTGGAAAGCCTACACAAGAAGAGATAAAACAGCTTATACAAAGTCACAGAGCCAATGAGGATGGAGCTGGGATTTGAACATGCAGTCTAATAACAGAACTTCTACCCTTAACCACAGTGTTATGCTATTTCCTTCATAACCTACCCAATAATCCTATAAGGTAAATGCTATTGTTATCCCTTTGTGAGAGAAGTAAAAACTGATTCTTAGAGCAGTTATGTCACCATCTCGCAGTCTGTTTACTTATATGCTCCCAGCACTGTTCCAGTATTTTATTCAATGTTTCTATCTTCATAGCAGCACTGCAAGATAGATGTGTCAAAACTGAGAATCAAATGTCAAATAAATTGTTCTAAGTCACATAGCAAGTATTAGAGCAGGGATTCAAACTCAAGTGTATGCGGCTGTAAAAGCAAGCTTTTTCACTTGGCATTGCCCTCATATTTAAGGGCAGGACAAGATGGGAGGGATGGAGAAGAGAATATCACTCCCACACTGGGATTCCTGGTAAACTTTTGAAAGGGCTGGAATAGAGATGCCCAGAGGTGATAAGAGATCTACAGATTATTAGGAGAGGTTTCCTGGTTCTATTGTTAGATTATGAATGCTGGCTCCATATTTTTCTCTCTCCTGTGGAGAAGTAGTTTTACTTCCCTTTCTCTGCTCTAGGGCATGACCTGTTTTTCATTGCAGCCATCATCTTCAGCCCAACTGATAGAGGAGGAAGGTAAAGTGATGAAAGTCAACATCTACCCAGGGACCTCTTGTGGTTTAGTCAATTAATTGTTGGTCCTTTGGGGGAGAGGAAAGTGGAAGAAGAGTGAGGAGCAAAGGAAGAGATGAGAAAAAAAGAAATCAACTAATCTCCTGAACCTGTCAGGGTTTCTCTCAACTTTTCCTATGAAGATGTCCCCTGTGGCTCATTTGGAGCCATTTACCAAACCTTTTTCAGATTTCTTTGATTTTAACATCTGCTTTCCTCCTTCTTCCCTGCACAGTCCTATGCTTCCTGGATACATGGCAGTCAGCCTTTGATCTTGGTGCCTCTGGTTAGCTGCATGCTGTAAGTTATCCCTCTTCAACCTAATTCTGGGCAATGATGAAATCTACATCCCTTCCTTCTTCACCCAGTTTATCACAAGCCTCCCATCCAGTCTGACGTGAGTCGGACCATCTCTCCCTTGGGGACTCACAGAACTCACTAATTCTTTACAAAGAACAGGGACTTCGGGCTATACCTGGTCCCAGAGTTATTATGTTAATCCTATAAATCAACCATCCTGAAAAGTCAGTGAAGCCCCAAAGAAATCAGATTATCAGCAAATAGGAAGTTTAGTATAATTTTCAAACACAATTAGGTTAGGTAAGGAAATCCTCTGGGTTATTTGCAACATCACCATTATTAGTATTATTTGATTTTTGTCAACCTGAAATTTGCCATGATACTGATTTAATTGTGGGAAGAGCTGGTAAATAATTTAAAGACAAGCTAAAGTGGAGAAGGCTAACTTAATGAGAAGGCTAAATTGCAGAAGCTTTTAAAAGAACACAATTGTATACTATATGTTGGCAAATTGAATCTAAATTTTAAAAATGTAAAAAAAAGAGAACACAATTGTGTTCTTACAAAATTACTCCATTTATTTTTCTAAAGATGCTTGCATAATAAAGAGTTAAGATGACTTATAATACTTTTAGGTGTAATTAAACATTTCTTAAAAACATTCTCTCAAACAATTTTAATATTTCCAGGTGATAACTCCATCATCTAACATTTGTATTCAAATTACTCTTTAATGATAGTGAAAACAAAGGTGAATATTAGACCCTTTCCTAGGCAAAAAATCACAAATTCTGAATAATGAAGATTTTATTGTACTATTTTCCTATCCTCTGGAGAAAATGCAAGTAATATATAAAACTTTCTTCTAGTAAATAGGAATTACTTCCTATATTTTAAAATTATTCATTATTATAAGTTTCCCAGAGGAAACCACATCCTATTACTGCTAATTCTTGATATCCAAGTGAATTTTTTCATTTTGTGACTTTTCCATGGCCAAAATACACTAGCAATTACATTTTAGTCACTCTCATTTTAGACAACATATTGTAGACTCTCTCTACAGTATGTTTCTGGTAGTTATTCTTTACCTCCTAGCTGGTAGAAAAGCTTATGGAAACAATGTGATAGCAGATTGAACTAAACAACTAGAGTTTTAAGCTTATCACTTTTGAATTATCTGATACTTAAGTGTCACTCCCCTTTTTAGATACTTAAGAATAAACTTTATTAGCCTACCACAAGAGAAAAGAGCCACAGGAAAGTGTAGGACATTTTTCTGTGTATACAATGATTTATTAGTAACTAAAGAAGTAAAACATTGCACAATCTTGTATATAAAAAATGGATTAATGTTTTTTTTGTCTGAAATACTCAAGATATAAAATGACCATGGAACCAAGAAAGTTGGCTTTTAGATCCACACTTTTTAAACTGTACTGTGGCCACTAAATTCAGCAATGTTCCAATAACTAAACAGAATATAAGGAAGAGAAGGAATCTGAGACAGGAAGAGTTAGGGAACATATTCAAAGGCAGAGGTTCTTGACTGTATTTTAGGGGCTGGTGAAGGATGAAGTTGGCAGAGAGAAGGGAGACTATCTGTCCTAAGCAGTGGTGATCAGCACTTACTCAGAGCAGACTTCCTTTCCACCAGCAGATGTTTTCAGACCTTCTTTGAAGTAATGAGCTACCCTTGCAGAACCTGGGGTGGGCTGTCCTTACCCTGCTCAGGCAGGGGTTCAACTTTGCTGACTCCATCATGTGCGGCTGATGGCGGAGGGTGAAGGCCCTGGAATGCCTGTGTTTGAGCCTTACCCCTCTTCATGACTCCCCAGAGAGAACTGTCAGTGGGGTGTTCCTGGCCATAAAAAATGATCGTCTTCCTGAGGACTAGATTATTTCACCTGGAAAACTCAAGCATCCTTTCTTCCTGCAAGCATTTGTCAATGGGACAGGACCTACTGCTCTCCAGAGTGAGGATGGCTCTATCCCCTTCACTGCCTGCCCCTGGTGTTCCGAAATTCAGCTACTGGGCATTATTGCAGTTCCTTATTGCAGTCCCAGCCCATATTCCTAGCACCACCTGCTCTTTTGGAGCTTATAATCCGTGCACACAATTCTCTCTGAGAGTAGCCTCTAAGACAAATATTTCTCAACTTGCCTAGTTCCAGTGAACCAGTTAAACCTAACAGCTGGTATTTACACAGCACTTACCTTCCAGGGAGTTCAGAGCCTTTTCCAGTGATAGACTCTAATCATTCCCCAAGCTCTGGGTGGTAAGAAGCATTAATACTATTTCTCTGAATACATAAGAGGAAGCTTGAGCCAAGGAACATGTAATAGTTTGCTGAATATTGCCTGGTTGTTACACGGTTCATTCATTCAACTTTTTTTTTTCAATTATGTTCTTGTCACTGTACCATAAGGTATTTTCACATATATTAGCTCATTTTCCCCCAAAGTTTATTGATAAGAATTACCTAAGGCTCTTGATAAACAACTTCACTAACCCCTGTCTTGGACATTCTATTCTTATCCAGGGGATCTGCAATGAGTCCCAGAAAGTTGTGTGTTTGTCCAGGTGATTCTCTCTCTCTCTTCTCTCTGTTTCTCTCTCTCCCTCTCTCTCTTTGTGAAGTAGAACATTATGGATGATTATAATAATTAGGAAAGTTTGGAAGTACTCTTTGTTTCATCTAGTTTTCACAGTAACCCTGGGTGATATCATTATGCACCTTTATTGATAAAGGAACATGGGATCAGTGTATTAATATAAAAAGCCAAGATATAAACTCAGCTCTAACTCTCACAGATAAGAGGTGACGTTGATTAATTTCTTATATTTCTTGGATTTCCAAAATCACACCTTATCAGTTAAAGTTTTTTAAAACCTATTCATCTGAGGTTTAAGCTATATACATAATTTCTACCTAGACCTGTGCCATACATTAGTGCCATGAGAAACTTTTAGTAGAAATTGTTCAAAATAGAACCTTTCACCTTTTCCAAAAACATGATATTTCATCTATAAGTTTATCTTCTGGGTGTCCTCTTAGACTGTGCATCACCCCTATTGCATTGTGGTAACTACTGTATTCTTCTGCTCCCTCGCCATCGCTCACTTATCATGGCCAATTTTAAGCTACCAAAGATTTAATAACCAGCTTAAGATTTGTGAATATTTAACAAGTGTGAACAAGCTCCAGCACACCACTGTATAAATCTGATCCCAGAAAAAAAAAATAATTCCTTTTTCTTGGAGTATTCTATTGCTTCCCGCTGGATATCCTATTTACTAGTACACAAAGATTACTCACTCCTCTCCAGGCATCCTCTGTCCTATTCTACCACTGTGACTTTCTTCAAGATGGTCTATTTGCATTTCTATTTGCCAGAAATGCAAATAGACCATCTTCTTCATCTCCTCAAAGCCTGTTTCAGATGCTTCCTATTTCCTGAGTCCTCAGAACACTTGATCTATAACACTCTTACGACACTTACAACTTTCTATCTTGTATTAGAAATTTGAACTTTTTTTTTTTACTTGTGACCCATTCAATTACTGGATAAAGGCTCTCTGTCTGCATTGCCCCTGTATTCTCACAGCACTGAGATCAATTCCTGCTGCACAGCAAGCACTTAAAGCCACTTTGACAACCATCTATCAAATGCTTTCAATGTAGCAGGCACTATTCTAACCCATAGGAGGAAAAACTCAGCATTTGAAGAATTAAAGACCTTAAATTGAGGTTCCATGGAGAAGCTTCAGAGTCAGATGGCCTATAGAACAAGTTGATGACAGTGCTAAGTAGACAGCTTCCACCCAAAACCACTGAAGCAATTTGTCTAGATTGGAGGTCAGCAAACTCTCTCTATAAAGGACCAAATAGTAAATATTGTAAGGTTTTGGTCCAGAAGGTCTTTACCAGAATGGTTCAATTCTGCCATTGTAGTGCAAAAGCAGCTATAGGCTATACATAAAATGAGCATAGCTGCGTGCCAATGAAACTTTATTTAGAAACACAGGCAGCAAGCCAGATCTGGCCTGCAGGTTGTAATTTATAGATTGCTGGTCTAGATACTTGAAAGCTCTGATTTCCAAACTGTCATTTGAATGCTTTTGTTCACTTTCCTCTGCATGTTAGTATTCCTTTTTACTAGTTTTTAATGCTCATTGTGATTTTTTTTATTAATCAACTTGCTTAGGTCTAGGCTTTATTAGAGATAATCACCACTCTAACTATAATTTAGCTAATTCAGGTATTCACAGTGTGGCCAATTTGAAAAACAATGTAAAGCCATGTTTCACTGACTTTGACAGTAAAGATACAACTTATAGGAAAAATATAAATGAAGTAAAATGTCTTTGCAATAGAAGATGATACAGATATTATTGGGATGCAACTATAACTGCTGTTATGATAACATCTAGAGATAATATATACAAGTTCCATTAAGGTTAACTATATCTCTTATAAAGTGCCTAAGTTCCTTTTCCTGTGGTGAAATCAGCATCTTCAATGCCAACACAGAACCAAGACTAATTGTTCTGTGGTGCTAGTAGATCGTTTGTAGTGTATGACTTCCTAACACCCTAAATCTTTCCTACACCCAAACTCTTCCCAAGAAAACAAATAATAATTGGTAAAACAAATTCCTAAGGTTAAATGTCTCACCATAGAAGTTGGAAAACTTGATAAAGTCATCAAAAATGAGTTCCCTATTTTATGCCATAGTAAATAATGCAGCTCTTATCCTGGGTATACAATTGAACTTTTACAATTCCTCTGCCCAAATAATTATGGAAAATAAAATAGCTTTAGATTTCCTTTCCTAAACCAGGGGAAATCTGTCCCCTTTCTAATACTTCATTTTGTACCTGGATTAACAACATGAGCAAAACAGAGAAATCTATTTCCAAACTAAAATAAAAGGTAACCTGACCATCTAAGGAAGACCCAAGGAGTCAATGGAATTGTTTACTTGGTCACGTCTGAGAAGTCCTGGTTTATAATTTTAAAGTCACTATTGAATAAAAATAAAAATAAAAATAAAAATAAAATAAAATAAAATTAAATTAAATTAAATTAAATTAAATTATTAAATTAAAAAAAAGAAAGTCACTATTGGTTCCTTCCTAAAATACTTCAGTTACGTTTGTCACACAAATTGTTCAATATGTCTTCTAGAGTTTTAAGTATTTCCATGGAGCCACTTTTCCAACAGATGATTGACCAAATAACAAAAACACAAAGAACGGGATAAAATGTTGATCAACATTCAACTGAATTAGATATCTGCGAACAAAACCTCATGCTCATAAAGATGGTGAAAATATGAATAATATGAAAATATGAATATGAATAATTTATGTAGTAATTTAAATAATTTATTCAGATATCTGCGAACAAAACCTCATGTTCATAAAGATGGTGAAAATATGAATAATATGAAAATATGAATATGAATAATTTATGTTTTTCTTGAAACTTTAGCTAGAAGAGAATCTAAAGGATGATTGAAATATTTTTTAATTTTCCACAAAAGACTGGCTGATCTTATAGAAAGGATGGCCAGTAGACATCAGAATAAGTTTTAAATCTGTTTAATTAATAAATAAGAATTCTGTAGCAATGGAAACATCAAAATTGTTTTTAAACATATTTACTCTAATCAAAGTCACCTTGTTTTATGAACACATTCCTGTAGGCCAATAAATTATTGAAAAGTGCCTGCTCCTGAAGGTCAGCTGATCAGGAATGGGTTCATTCCAATGATTGCTTCTGAGAGCATATGATCAACAGTGGTCTCCCCCAAATAATCATACTTCAACTGTTGAAGCCAACTTACTTACAACTCTGAATTTCCATCAATCTCTGAACTCTATGCCTCTAAGAGTCCTAATATATGACCAACAGTCTTTCATGCTTAGGGAACCTGCAACTGAAACACATATCTCCTGTGGTAAAATAAGATATAAATTCAGGATTGTGAGCTTTAGATTGTTGGTTTGTTTCACCACCATTTTGAGTGATGGTTTCACACTTTGAGAAGATGGAGAAACATAACAAGATAGAAAGGACATTATACATACTAGGGATAACTTGGACAAAGACATGAAAGCACAAAGGTAGTTGGTGAGTTCAGGAATATGGAACCCCTTGCAATAGCTGCTTGGCTTTGGAAGGGTCAACTGAGAACCAGATTTTGGACTTTAGAGACCAATATTAAAAGGTCATATTTTATCTGCTGGGTGTTGAGGGCTTATTGGATATTATAAGGGGGGTATTATAATTAAATATGAGTTTTAGGGGATGAAAAATGCAGTGTGAAGATCACAGGTTGAAGTGACCTAGATATGGTCAATATATTAGAGATTTATAAATAGACTCTACTGACACTTGTGACTTACTTAATGAGAGAAGTAAGGAAATTAGAATCAAGGATAAGATTTTTTAATTTGAATGATTTATTAGAAGGGAAAGAAGGAAAGGGAAAGGAAAGGAAGGGGAAAAAAGCAAAGAGGGCAGGAGGGAAGGATGAGAGGAATTACTGCTGTAAGATCAGGTTACTAGCAAGTGTGGACAAGGGAAGAATTGTGTGTAAGATTTAATTATGTGAAAGTCTTCAAACACCCAGCAATCCATTTATCTCTGACTCTTCTATCTCTAAATCAGCACCTTGAACATCCATCCATCTCAAGAAGACCAGCCTAAGGCAAGTGACAAGGTATAGATAAAAGGAGTTTTTTTTTTTTTAAAAGGAGATTAAGAGGTGCAAACTTCCAGATATAAAATAAGTAAGTCACAGATGAAAAGTACAGTATAGGGAATATAGTCAATAATATTGTAATAACATTGTATGGTATTAGATGGTAGCAATGTTTATGGAAAGCATTTTGTAATGTATATAAATGTCAAATTACTATGTTGTAACCTGAAACTAATGTAATATTGTATGTTAAGTATATTTCAATTTTAAAATAGCTTTTTAAAAAGGAAATATCAGGAAGGGAGACAGAACATAAAGACTCCTAACTCGGGGAAACGAACTAGGGGTGGTGGAGGGGGAGGAGGGCGGGTGTTGGAGGGGAATGGGTGACGGGCACTGAGGTGGACACTTGACGGGATGAGCACTGGGTGTTTTTTTGTATGTTGGTAAATTGAACACCAATAAAAATTAATTAAAAAAAAAAGTATATGTTAATTGAACACCAATAAAAATTAATTAAAAAAAAAAAGTATATGTTTTTCAATGCTTAGTTCTCTCCTCATCTTATGTTTCTTTCATGCATTTATCCAGAAGCTCCTCCACACTTCCTCAACAATCCACTTTCCAATTCTGGTGATCCACCACCCCAGGATTATGCACCAAATAAAACAGTCTGGGTCCAGATCCTGCCCTCCCCTCATTTCCCATCTAAAGAAACATGAAGTTGTTTGGTGAGTTAAAAGCAAACTCTTGTTTAGGTGGGAGAGTAAAGTGCTGGTATTTGGGCTTTAATTGTTAGAAATGGCTTCATGAACAGACTTACCAAACCTTTCTTGGAACATAATCAATTAGGACAATTATGGAAATTTCGGGGTCTTCTTATTACCTTACCTTATTACCTCTTATTACCAGGCTGTGACTTAAGGAAACAGCCAGCAAAAGAGAAGGCAGTAATGCCAATAGGCTCTGTACTAAAAAATTTTAAGATTTATGTGCATACTATTTATCCATGATCACTGAATCCCCTCCATCCCCAATACACACACACACACACACACGCCACTTTTGCACTACCACCATGGCCATACTGATAAATAAATAAGAATAGTACCTATTTTATTTCCATTTATGGATAGGGAATGAAATTTGAGAAATTTACCAAGTATATACAGCAGGGATTAATACAGGTTTATTTATTTTAGAGTTCAAGCTTTTAACCACTATTATATTATTTTCCCAATACAAACCTAAGAACTAATATTAAAATCACACGAATTAATTACTAATTAATTAATTATCAATTACTAATTAATATTAATTACACTAATTACTAATATCAAAATTATAATAATATTATAATTATTTAGGACCTACCTAAATATCTCTCCTAATTTTCAAACACCACTACCAGCTTTGTGACTTTTTTTCTTCAAATCTGTGTAAAAGTTTATTTCTAAACTTATTATACAAAGATTAAAATGTCGATTAAGGGGACAAATCTTCACACATGTAGCCTAAGTCACCCTAGGAATGACTTTAGGCTCAAATAAACTGAAAAATTGTATTTCCATTTGATCTGGGTTATCTGAACAATGCTTCCTTCCCATGTACATTTCCTGCTGAGACTTTAATATCTCACCCTTTACATTAATCTTCTAGTATTACCATTAAAAAGTACCAGATACTGGGAGGCTTAAAGACAGAAATTTCAGGAAGGGAGACAGAGCATAAAGACTCCTAACTCGGGGAAACGAACTAGGGGTGGTGGAAGGGGCGAGGAGGGCGGGTGTTGGAGGGGAATGGGTGACGGGCACTGAGGTGGACACTTGACGGGATGAGCACTGGGTGTTTTTCTGTATGTTGGTAAATTGGACACCAATAAAAATTAATTTAAAAAAAAAAAAAAGACAGAAATTTATTTTCTCACATTTCTGGAGATCTGAAGTCTGAGATCAAGGTTTCAGCAGGGTTGGTTTCTTCTAAGCCTTCTCTCCCTGGTTTGTAGATGGCTGTCTTTTCCCTATATTTTTACCTTGTCCTACCTCTCCATATGTCTGTGTCTCTTCTTAAAAGGGCACCAGTCATATTATATTAAGACCAAACCTAATGACCTAATTTTAACTTACTCACATCTTAAGAACCCTATTTCCATGTAGTCACATTCTGCGATACTGGGAGGTAGAATTTCATTCTATGGATTTGGAGTCAAGGTACAAAACTCAGTCCATAACACACCCCAAGCCCTGAACCAGCACCTAGCATGATACTGATGGTCAAGAAATGGATAAAACCTTTATTGCTCAGAAAACTGCCCACAAAAGCAAAAGGAGTAATGAATAAAATGGTGGTTTGGGCAGCCCAGGTGGCTCAGCGGTTTAGTGCCGCCTTCAGCACAGGGCCTGATCCTGGAGACCTGGAATCGAGTCCCAAGTCGGGCTCCCTGCATGGAGCCTGCTTCTCCCTCTACCTGTGTCTCTGCCTCTCTCTCGCGCTCTTGCTCTCTCTCTATCTCTCATTAATAAATAAAATCTTTTTTTTCTTTTTTTATGGTGGCTTGGGAGAGATGTTTGAGGAAAGGCTGAGTTTAAATTTCCCTTCTGGGTGAGTAAAGCTGAGCTTTGCCCTAAAGGTGTGGCTGGAGTGTGAGCGGGGGAGGGGAGGTCTAACTTTGGCTCTCCTGCAGACTTGCTGTGTGGCCTAGAGGTTCAATGGCCCCACATCTCAATCTCCTCATCTTTCACTCCCAGGGGCTGTGACAGTGAATTAAGGCAAAGGCAGAGTCTTTGGGGGTCCCCTAGTGAGAAAAGCTGAGCTAGTTGAAGGTTTAACCACACAAGATAGGTAGCTTAAATATTCTTCCATCGTTACATGTTCAAGCGATAACTTCTCAGACTTGAGAATTTAGAATTACCCATAAGATGTTTTTGAGCTGTAGTGCACCAAGGGATTTGACCATAAAAGCTTCCACTCGGGCCTTTGCTTAGCTTCCAGCACATGATTATATTTAGACCTGCTGTTTTATTTTCATGCTTGTAGTTTAGGACCTTAGGAGTCTGAACAAGTTCTTTTGGTCTTCTCTGGGGTTTAAAGGGGCTGAAAACAAAATAAAGTCTCTCCTTTCAGGCTTTTCTTGACCTGGTTTTAAACAAAGAGAAAAAAGTTGAGGAGAGGAGGCAAGAGGATAGACCTTAAATTACTTGGTAAACACAGATACTGTGAACTAATTGCCCATCCCTTCACCTTCTTTGGATATGTGGACAATCAACCCACCATACAATTTATCTTGTAAATTTCAGGGATTCCTTGATGGAAATGTTCTCATGGTCTTGTATTCCATGGGAACCCTTATAGGGCTGAGATTTTCTCTGGGGTCCACCACTCAGAGCCCTGAGCAATAGAACACAATTGACTTTCTTTAAACTTTAACTGAGGGCTATCATCCTATCCTCTCTTGAGAGTTCAAATCCAAAATACAGAATTCGTTTTGGGGATTCCAATGCATTCTTAAGTGATATATTCATCTCTTTCTTCCTCATATTATTTTCTTTTCTCTACTCCCTGAACTCTTCCTTTTCCTTTTCCTTCTCCACTTCTTTTGGGTCACCAGATCTAGAACTCCAAGCTAACTCTAGGTATACCATTTGCTTACTGGAAAAAAGGTTGGGCATAGAGAATTTAAAAACTTGAGTTTCCAGGATGCCTGGGTGGCTCAGCGGTTGAGTGCCTGTCTTCAGCCCAGGGCGTGATATTAGAGTCCCAGGATGGAGTCCCACATCAGGCTCCCTGCATGAAGCCTGCTTCTCCCTCTGCCTGTGTCTCTGCCTCTCTTTCTCTGTGTGTCTCATGAATAAATAAATAAAATCTTAAAAAAAAAAAAAAACACTTGAGTTTCAAATCAAACTCTACCATATACTAGCAGCATGACCTTAGGCAAGACATCTTTTATTTCTTTAGGCTCTAACTCCCATATCTGTAAAATCAAGTCTGGCAGTTTTGTTGTGAGCAGCTTATAAAATAATAAAATAATATATGCAAAATTATCTGAAAAGAGGTACTACCTATAATTCACTTCACATTAACCAGGCCTCTGAATAAATCTCAAATTTGAAGAGCCTTAGAATCCTAATCTATAAAATGGAAATAACTATAGCTATCCTGCCTTCTTCATGATTAACTATGGAGATTATGAGATAAAATATATTTAAAAGAGCTTTACAGGGATCCCTGGGTGGCGCAGCAGTTTAGCACCTGCCTTTGGCCCAGGGCGCGATCCTGGAGACCCGGGATCGAATCCCACGTTGGGCTCCTGGTGCATGGAGCCTGCTTCTCCCTCTGCCTGTGTCTCTGCCTCTCTCTCTCTCTCTCTCTGTGTGACTATCATAAATAAATAAAAATTTAAAAAAAAACTTTAAAAAGAGCTTTGGAATAATTTGGAATAATTATTGGAATAATGTAAAGTATCACTTTCTGATTACTTCTTCATGGATGGAGGATGACAGTTCAGGATCAACCTGAGTGATGCTGTTGAAAGATGGAGACAAAGGTCAGTATTGCCCACTAGTTCTGGTTCTTTTCTCCCTCTCTCCCTCAGGATGGAATGCTATGTTGAAAAGACTCCTTTTCTGTCTGACATGATTTCTTTCTGCACTACAGGCTGTTCTCCAAAATGAATAATGACAATGCCATCTCTTCCATGAGGCAGAACACCAACACTAAATTGTGTCATCGCTTGTCTCATGCTGTAAAGTAGCATGTGGTGGGCCCAGGATCCCAGTTAGGGAATGGCCACCCTGGTGAGCTGGACAGATCTAGCCTGTTGAATCCATTGCCCAGATCCCTTGGCAGCCATTTAATATTATTACTTTCCCTCCTTTTCTTGGAATTGTGCTTCCTCCTGTCTCCATATGAAGCATGAGTGAATAGGGAGAAGGCTGGGAAGATGAAGGTGCTCAAAACAAGAGCAAAAGATAATAATGATAGCAACTCACATTTGTAGAGTGTTTTACAGTTTATAAAGCCCTTTAAAATGTTATATATGGTTCATATCCTCTGCATAACTCATGTAAATTATTTCACTTCCACACCTCTGTTCCTCACCTATAAAACAGTGAAAACGCCTACTTCATAGGATTTTGAGGATTAAAAACTAACATATGAAAACAGTCCAAAGGCATGTCTGGAACTCAGTCCTTCATTTACTTAAAAATATTTTGGAATGCCTACTATGTCTTAGATACTGGATTAGGAAGTAAAAGATCAGTAAAGAGGACACATGTAAGCCCCTTTCCTCATGGTACTTATGCCCTGATGGCATACAGTAAGCACACATGCACACACACACACACACACACACACACACACAAGATAGCTGATATTATTAACAGAAAAAAATGAGAATTAATAGAAATAAATAATTTTAAAAAAGTATGAAGATATAATTTATTTTTATTAGGAGATCAGATAGTATTGGGATGGTGGGGAAAGGGCAAAAGCAAGGATTATTCTCAAGGTTCTAGAGGCTCAGATGAAAGGATTCTGATTCCATACACAGAGAAATAAATGGAAAGACAGTTTGAGTATGTGGTAGGCAGTCTCTATAATGGCTCCCAAAGATCACTACTCCCAGAGTAAGAGACTGAGGCCTGGACCTTTCAATGACAAGTGACAGGATATTACCTTCAAGATTAAGTAAAGATTGTGACACCTGTCTTGTTTGTTATCCTTTACTTGCACCCTCTTACTTTTACTACCTCACTCTCTCTCAAAGCCCTTACTCTGAGCAAAACCAGTTGCCATGTTATGAGTAGCCCACTGGAAAGGCCTACATGGCAAGGAACTGATGTTATTAAACAATACTAGTGGGGAACCAAGGCTCTCAGTTTACTTGAATGAGATTACGAGTACATTTTCCGAGGCCTACCAAAGTAGTGAGTTTGCAAGTGGATCCTCCCACAGTCAAGAAACGATTGCAGCCCTGGCTGACACCTTGATTTCAACCTTTTAAGAGACTCTAAGTCAACAGTTAAGTTTTGCCCATATTCCTGACCCACAAAAACTATAAGATAAGACATGTTTGTTGGTTTAAGCCACTACATCTTGGGGTAATATGTTATGAAAATATCTATTATGCAATAAATAATATAGAGTATGAAGATAATGAGTTAATTTTGGTGATTTTAGTTTAAGAGACATAGGAGTCATCTAACAGTTAACCAATAGGCAGTGTGATATGTGTGTCCAGAGGTCATTTTCCTAAGAGGAGTAGTGAGAATAGAGGCTAGATTTCAGTGGGCTAAGGAATGATGGAAAGTGGGAAAGTGGAAGATGGGGAGTTTCCTGTTTTGAATAGTGTGATATTCAAGGAAGAAGAGAAATACCGTGCCAGCTTCTTCCCAAGAGGAGGAAGGGAATTCAAGAAAAGTTTTTTGCTTTTCAGATACACATTTAAGTAGAAAAAAAAATTTAATTGATCGGTGAAAGATGAGAATATTTATATTGAGGGAGAATTGCCCTAATTTAGAAGCCAGGCTCCAATATAAAGGAAAATGAAAGGATAATTGATCAAACAAGGTTCTAGATAGAGTAAGAGAAGAGGGAGCCAAAAGAATTAGTGAAGGGATTAGACCAAGCCAAAAAAGAAGTGCCTTAGTTTTCTACTGTTGCATAACAAATTACCACAGCATAGCCACTTAAAACAACAAATATTTATTATCTCACAGTTTTTGTGAGTCAGGAGTCCATGCATGGATTAGCTGGGTCTTCTTGTCAGGGTCTCACAAGCCTGCAATAAAGGTGTTTGTTCCTTTCTATGTTCCTTTCTGCTCCTTGGAGACCTCTCTCAAACTCACATAGTTGAAAGAATACAGTTGCTATGATGGTAAGATTGAGGTTTGTTTTCTTGCTAGTTATCAGCCAGTTCCTTGTTTTCAGCTGCTTGAGACTACCTTCAGTTCCTTGCCACAAGGCCCGGTCACAGACTCTCACACAACATGGCAGCTTACTTCTTCAAGGTCAGCAGAAGAATCTCTCTTTCTAGTCTGTTAAGTTGGAGTCTTATATAACATAACATAGAGGACTAACTTTGCCACATTCCTCTGGCTAAAAGCAAATCAAAGGTTCAGATTTAGGGACTGTATAAGAGCATGACTTATTGGGGTTCACCTCCAGGGGTGTCCACTACAGGAAGGAAGAACAGATGGAGACACAGATAACTCATTTTATATGGACATTTTCTGGGAAGATTTTTTTTTCAAGGGCTGTTCTGATGAGCAACCCATCTAACATGGAAAGGCCCTTCTCCTTGTCATGTAGTTATTAAGGGGCTGAAAAGGCACCTTCTTTTTCCCCCAATGGCCTCTACTGGCATTACTTCTGTTATGGGGCATGTCTTCCTAATATCCAAGCCAAGGAATGGGTCTAAAAATGAGTTTGAGAGGACATCTATGTTTGAGTTAGTAATTTTACTCAAAGGTGCAAATTTATAATACAGCATAAGCAATTCTGAAGATAAGGAGCAGCCCTGCCTGAGATGCAGTGGCCCTAGAGAGGCACCATGTACTGTAAAATAAACACTAGAAAGCCAGAAGTCAAACTGAGACTATGCAACCAGAAACTACATAGCCTGAAACAACTCATTACCTGACTCTATACCACTTAGTTTCTCATCTGTAAGATGACGCTCCTAAAACATTGCTGGTTTCCAAGTGATACTTCTCAAACTGTAAAGCAACTTCTACAGAGATGCTTTAGGTTTTTAGTAAAATAAAAGATGTTTTCCACCAAATAATAAGATTTCAGTTTCCTGTAGAACCCATTAGTCCATCACTTTTATGCATCTATCTGACATTTCAGATTTCCTGTGTAATAAATCTATGAAAAGGGAGTTCAACTCCTTTTAATTCCTCAAAATGAAGTGAAAATCACCAAACTAGTTAATCTCTATGGTCTAACTCTGATCTTCTTTGGATCCATGACAGACAGTGTGTTATAGAGGTTGGTTTTTTCTTTCCTTTTATTGTGGTAAAAATATATAATATTTTATTGATCCTCTTTTTTATTTAAATTCATTAGCCAACATATAGGGCATACTTAGTTTCACATGTAGTGTTCAATAATTTATCAATTATGTATAACACCCAGTGCTCAGCACATCATGTTATTGATCCCCTTAACAGATGTTTAACTGTACAATATAGTGCTACTCTATATAGTGTTGTATTGCAAATTTCTAGAGTTTATTCATACTGCGTAATTAAAATTTTAAACCCATTGATTAACAACTCTCAAGTCCCCCTACCCCTAGTCCCTGGCAACCATCATTCTATTATTTGCTGCTATGAGTGTGACTATTTTATATCCCTCATATAAGTGGAATCATGCAATATTTGTCCTTCTGTGACTTTAGCGTAATACCCTCAAGGATCATCCATGTTGTTGCATTTTGCAGTACTTCCTTATTTTTTAAGGCTGAATAATATTCTATTTTATGTATATACCACATTTTAAAAAACCCATCTGTCTGTGGACATTTAGGCTGTATCCATACCTTGGCTATTATGAATAGTGCTGCAGTGAACGTGAGAGTGCTAATATCTCTTCAGATCCTGATTTCATTTCTTTTGAATATATACCCTCAAGTAGGATTGCTGGATCATATTTTCAACTTTTTAAGGAACCTTTATACTGTGTTCCATAGTGCTTGCACTATTTTGCATTCTAACCAACAATGTACAAGTGTTCCAATTTCCCCAAATCCTCACCAACATTCGATATATTTTGTTGGTGTGTGGAGGGGAGGAGGAGTACTGGCATAAAGACAGACATAAAAACCAATGGAACAGGGTAGAGAGCCCAGAAATAAATCTATGCATGTATGGTTAAGTGATCTTCCACATGGATGCCAAAAATACAGAAAAGGAAAAAGACAGTCTCTTCAATAAATGGTGTTAGAAAACTGTATATTCACATGCAAAAGAAAGAAAGAAAGAATGGATGTATAGCATACACAAAAAATGAATTCAAAATAAAGACTTAAACATAATCCCTAAAACTGTAAAACTCCTAAAAGAAAACATAGGAGAAAAGCTTTATGACATTGGTTTTGGCAATGGTTCCATAGAAATGACCAAAGCACAGGCAACAGAAGCAAAAATGATGAGCGGAACTACAAAAGAAAATGTGTGGAATGGGGGGAAAATATTTGCAAATCATGAATCTATTAAGAGGCTAATCTAAAATATATAAGTAACTCCTATAATTTAGTAATATAAAATAATAACCAATTAAAAATTGGCTAAGAACTTTAATAGGCATTTCCTCAAAATGACGTACAATGGCAAACATATCTGTGAAAAGATGCTCAACATCGGTAAACATGAAATGAAAACCAAAACCATAATGAGGTATCATCTCACATCTGTTAGGATGTCTACTGGGGAAAAAAAAGACAAAAAGT
Organism: Vulpes vulpes; assembly: GCF_048418805.1. NCBI lineage: Eukaryota > Metazoa > Chordata > Mammalia > Carnivora > Canidae > Vulpes > Vulpes vulpes. The sequence goes on along the minus strand of NC_132787.1, from coordinate 56,012,530 downwards.
ATTAATGAGGATGTGGAGTTACTGAAACATTTATAGATACTTAAAACTAGGGCTCTAGAGTCAGAATGTGCTTGGATTGAATTTTGTCTCCACCACTATAGAATCTTATTCTACTTAATTTCCCTGAGATTCTACTTCTTTAGGAAGGTAGTAACTGAATTCCCCACATAGGACAAATGTGAAGATTTATTCTGAAAGTTAAGGTTAATTTGTCTGAGACTTGTTCTCCATAACCCAGATCCCTGAAGAATTCAATGGAAACCAGCTAGATACAGTCGAATGCTTAAAGTGACCAACACTGGCCGAACAAATCATGAAAGCTATAACCCCAAGGCCTTGACCTCAGCTCCCTTCACCGGGAAAAATCTGATGCTCCTGCAAGCAGGAATGCTGAGGTGGTAAGTCATGCCACCTGGCTGCCAAGTCATATAGCTTCAAATGCATAGCTTGGATCCCTGAACACATTAGTGCACAATTTCTTAATCTCATACTACTGACGTCTTAAATAGGGTAATTCTTTTTGTGGGGAATTGCTCCATGCATTAAAAGATATTTAGCAACATCTCTGGCCTCTACCCTCTAGATGTTAATTGCATGCCTCTCCCCAGGTTGGAAAAATAAAAAATGTCTCTAGCTTGTGCCATATATCTCCTATGGGATCAAAATTCTCCCCCCCTCACCAGTTAAGAATCATTGCACTAGGTGAACCCCAGACCAAAAAAGCTGAACTGGTAGAAAAAGGTTGTAACCAAGCACTAATCATAACATTGCTCTTGTATACCAACTCTAATTACACGAGAAAACAAACTATACCTCCCTAATCACACAGCTTAAAAGCCTACAAATCTTGAGTCAAGGATTTTATGGTGGGCAGAATAATGCCCCACCACCCCCCACCCCCTCCAAGACATCACTTTCAAATCCCAGGAATCTGTAAATGTTACTTTGTGAAGAAAATGGGATTAAATTAAGAATTTGGGGATGGAAACATTATTCTGGGTTATCTGAGGGGGTAACTAAATGAAATCACAAGTATCCTTATAAGAACAAGGTAATGGAGGATTTGAGACATAGCAGAGGAGACTCACACACAAAAGAGAAGAAAACAATATGAGCATGGAGATAGAGATTAGAGTGATGTGGCCACATGTCAAGAAATGCTACCAGAGCGGAAAGAATCAAGGAACGGACTCTCCCCAGAGCCCCTAGAGAAACCTGCCAGCAACTTTAGTTCAGCCAATGATACTAATTTGACACTTCTGGCCTCCAGAATTATTATTTTAAGCCATCAAGTTTGAAGATAATTTGTTATAGCAGCCACAAAAAATCCAAATAGGTCCTACCTAGCATTTAACTCTGGGCCTGCTCTACTCCTGTGTGCTGTCCCTGCTCCAGTGTCTGTGAGAGTTCCATAAAAATTTCCACTCCAGTAGGCCCTATGTGTGTGCCACCTGGAAGTTCTCCTTGGTTTGCATAACACATTCAGAAACAAAAACTCTTAGTATCTATTATATGTTGGACAACATTCAAGTCTCTGGGAACACAGTTCAGGCCAGGAGTGAAAGTTGTAGAAAGGAAGGAAAAGAAAGGAGAAAGGAGGTAGAATAAAACAAAATAAATAAACAAAACTAAATAAATAGCAACAGAAAAATAGTACAGAAACAGACATGGATCTTAACAAAAGCAACACTGAAATGCTTGTGGGAAAGCATATATTTTAGTAAATAGTACTGGTCTAGTGGGTATACATATGGGGGAAAATGGATATAAAGCCCTTATCTCACATTATGCTCCCATATCAATTTCAAATGAATTGCAGATCTGAATGTGAAATGAGAAACTGTAAAGCTTTTAAAATAAAACATAGAATACCTTCATAATTTGGAGTGGGAAAAATTCCTTAATGTGTTTTGAAATGCAATAGCCATAAAAGAAAAATATAATAAATTGGGCTAAATTAATATTAAGAACTTTTGCTAATCAAGAGACTATTAATAGAGTGAAAGGCAGCCCACAGAATAGGAGAAAATATTGTGATTTTCTTTCAGGCAAGTGAAAAAAAAGGGTAAAACACTTGAAAATAGACATTTTACAAAGGAAATGATAAGAATGACAATAAAGACATGAAAAAGTTCTTAATCCCACTAGTCATCAAGGAGAAGCAAATTAAAACCATAATGATATACATACCTACCATGGTGCCATGCTGTCCCTGCATAGAGAAGGATATGCAGTGCAGGTGAGACTCCTTTAAGACCTATTTCAAAATGTGTCTGGACACAGGTAAAATAAGTTCCAGATCTGATGCTTTTATTGACTTTACATCTACTTGATTTCCACATTCATTCCTTACTTACTAGATACCTAACACTGTACAGCAGTAGGGATACAGTGGCCAATAAAACAAACATGGTTCTTACCTTCATAAAGTCTAGTAAGAAATTGAGATAGTCAACAAACATTCCTAAATATACAATTACAAATGGCATGTGCTACAATGTAAAATAATAGTTACTCCGAGAGAGAAAAATAGAGGGAGTGGCTAGGCAAAAGCCATAGAGGAGTGCTAGTCAGGTTGAGAGGTGAAGGCAAGAATAAAAAAAGAAAAGCCCTTCAGCTATAAGTGAGAACGTAAGGCCCCAAGGCTGGCAGAAACATGGGGTTAGAAGAATAAGAATACAGGCAGCAAGGGTGTTAATTGTACATTAGGTGAGGACGTAGGAGGTGAAGCTATGCATGGGCCAAGTGTCATAAAGGTCCTTGCAGACTATTTATAGATTTGAATTGTATGTTAAGTAGAGTAGAAGCCATTGTAGGGTTTTAATTATGAAAATAATATAGTCCAATATAAATTTTTTTCAAACTATGGAGAGAGCCCAAATGTCCATCAACTAATGAATGGATAAAGAAGATGTGATGTGTACACACACACACACACACACACACACACTGGAATATTATTCAGCCATCAAAAAGAATGAAATCTTGCCATTTGTAGTGACATCATGGAGCTAGAGTGTATTTGAAATAAGCCATTCAGAGAAAGACAAATACTATATGATCTCACTCATGTGTGGAATTTAAGAAAGAAAACAGATGAACATAAGGGAAGGGGAAAAGGATAAAAAGGGAGGAAAACAAGCCATAAGTGACTCTTAATGATAGAGAACAAACTGAGGATTGATGGAGGAAGGTGGGTGGGAGATGGGCTTGATGGGGGTGACTATTAAAGAGGGGACTCGTGATGAGCACTGCATGTTGTATGTAAGTAATGAATCACTGAATTCTATTCCAGAAACCAATATTACACTGTCTGTTAACTAACAAAATTTAAATTAAAAAAAATCCTTCTGGCTTCTGTGTAGAAGATGAATTGAATGAAGAAATCAAGAATGGAACCCTGGAGAACAATTAGAAAGATATGTCGTCCAGTGTTCAAGTGGAAGATGGGGAGGGGGGCTATGTCACTCAGTCCCAGTTCATTCTGTTTGTCCACTGAGGAAAATCAGTAAGTCGAAAGTCAAGATGTCAAGGTAAGGAAAATTGGTAAACCAAGGAGATGGCAGATTATTGTTCCAAGGAACCATCTTCCAGGCAAAAAAAAATGAAATTCTTTTATGTTAGGAAGAGGGAGAAGCAAGAAGGGATTGGAGACAAAAGGTGGCTGACATCTATCTATACATTGAGGAAGGTTATATAACTTCTTTGTCTTTGATCAGTGGATCTTTTTGTACACGATTCTGGTCAACATAGCATAGCCATTTCTGTATGGACTTCCTTGTCTCCTCAAATGATGTAGATTTCAAGTAAAAAGCAATTTTTGAGAATCTTATCTGTAATATGCTAATGTGTACAGCTAAACAGAAACATCTAAGCTATAGGTCACAGAAGCAAGAGAAATAGAAGCAGTCTGTAGTCAGACCTGCTAAGTTTCTAACCCTGTTACAGCTGGATCAGGAGAGTGGTCCTAGAGATGGAGAAAATGGATGAGTCAAGTTATATTTTAGAGATAGAAGAAAGCAATTCAACAGATTGGAGACATGCCACATCTGAAAAAGGGGATTTATATTTTCCAGTTAACAGAAGAGAATCTGCTTAATAGGCATGATTTTTCCCACCATGGATTGGATTTGAGATTGTTTGGTGGGGGGGGCGAGGGGGTGGGCAGCCCCGGTGGCCCAGCGGTTTAGCGCCGCCTTCGCCCCAGGGTGTGATCCTGGAGACCGGGGATCACCGGGGATCGAGTCCCACGTCCGGCTCCCTGCATGGAGCCTGCTTCTCCCTCTGCCTGTGTCTCTGTCTCTCTCTCTCTCGCTCTCTGTCTGTCATGAATAAATAAACAAATCTTTAAAAAAAAAGAGAGAGAGAGATTGTTCAGGGACAGAACAGAAATTAACCTTTCCCACTTCTGATTTCTCTCTTTCCCTCTTAGGCAAATGTGAAGATCAACCTCCAGCTCTCTATGGTTGTTGGATGCAGTTGTTTTCCCTCTCTTTTAAAATCCCCCAAAGTAATTCCAGAGACAATTCCTAAAACATTCCAATATTAAATATGTGTACTTCACTAAATCTAACCTGGATCCTTTATGTTGTAGAGGTTAAATTCAAGTTTCAAAATAAAAAAATTCAAGTTTCCTGTTAGAAAACAGCTTTCTCTTTCCCAACAGGAGGCAGTGCAGTAAACCCCTGAACCTCACTTCTCACCTTCTCCTCTGAGGCCTCTGTGCTGAGAATCCACTTTATCTGCCATACGTGGAAGCGCAGGAGGCAAAGGCCATCTTCCTTAGACTGCTTCTGAGGAGGCTATTAAAAAGACAGCTTTACAGGACGTTTATAGCGTTCTTGATCCTAGAGGGCAGGCTTGCAGGGCCTGGCAGGAGAGAGTGGTTTGTGTGTGTCCTGGATGAAGCTGCTGTCTTCAAATCCAGATGGCCCATGATGTCACTGGAAAAAACCCTGAAACGTGCTACAAGAAAGAACAGTTTTTATGGCTCCCTGTGTAATGTTCCCATACACTGGACTTGAGGTGGGGAGGAAAAGGAACTGACAGACTTTCCTCCTCCTCACAGCCCTCCCCATCTGTCATTTTGGACTGCAAGGAAAGGAAGGGCTGGAGGAAGGAAGGGGATTAGGTGGGAAGAGAGGAAATGCAAAAGGACAAAGGGAGTTAAGAGCTAATCCTCTCTCCTTCATCTGGTCTCTGCATCTTGGCACAGGGTACTTACCACATGGGGGTACAGTGATTTGTTTAGCAATGTGACTCCCCTATTGGACTGTTTGAGGTCAGCCTTACTTTTTTCTATAACCTCAGAACCCAAAGCAATGTCTATTAGATAAAGATGTTCAATAAATGTTATAAGAATAGAGTTCTGCACTGGAACCACATTTTGAAAGACCATAGCAGGAAAAATCAAGAAAAAGAAAAGAAAAAAAAAGGTATTGTTTGTTTTATTGTTATACTGCTTGTATCACATATTATAACAGATATCTCTGGATAAATTTTCTTTGATGCTACTATCTGAGGTAAAAGTTATTAATCCCACTCTACAGAGAAGAAAATGGAAGTATTTCTCCCTATGTTTAGCCAAGAAGTTAGGGATTCTCTAACATTTGTCCAGATAGAATCAAGAAGTATAGATTTGGAAAATAAGATGTGAGTATTTTCCTCTCCAGGCACATCACAGGCATGTTGCTGAGGACTATAAAGTATGAAGGGGAGACTCTAGTGCATATTTCCTTAAAAACTAACGTTATTTGTTCAGATAATTATTTGTATAATAAAAGTTTCTTCATTTTGCATTAGAATTCTTTTTAAAAAAGGAACTGCCTCTATTTGGAAAAATATGCTTGAAATTGAAGGTAAGCTACTGAAGGCCTATGTACCTTTGGGGTCAAAATGGCATAGAAAGCAGAAAGCAACACAGTGCACTTCACTGAATAAAGATAAATTTATTTTTTAAAAGAAGGAAGTGAAAGTTAGAGCAATAGAGAAAGAAGAAAATAAGTGCCATGTGAAGGAAGAACCAAGTAAACAACCTCATGAGGGGTTAAACAAAAAGTATACTTGAGAATACAGTATTTCGCAGTGCTATGGGTTTTCTTTATTGTCTGTAATATTAACTTACCTGTGACATCTCCCACATCCAAGCTCTTAGGTAACATTTTTCTACACTTATACATACTTTGTTTGAGGAATTCATAATTCTTGGTAGTTTGGTTAGCTGGTCGCTGAGGAGAAACTAATGAAAATGCATATTGTGACATGAATAGAATAGGAAGTAAGGCAGAAAAAAAGCCTGCTTCAATCCCAACTGTGACATTCATTCCACACTTAACTGAACACCCTACTGTAAGAAAAGGAGTAGATAACATTTTCCAAATGATTTTATGAGGCCAACATAACCCTGGTAGTAAAATATGACAAAGACATCAAAGAAATTAAAATTATAAGTTAATAGCAGTTATGAACATAGATGTACAAATCACTAAAAGAAATTACCAAATCATATCCAGCAATCTATTAAAAAATAATACACCATACCAAATGGAGTTTATCTATGTATTCATCATATGTACATCTTCCACTGAAGATGAATAAGGTAAAAAGACCCACCTTTACTACTTTCATTGTATATTGTACAAGAATTCCTAGCCAGTGCAAAAATACAAGAAAGAAAAATAAAAGACACAGAGTTTAGAAATAAATAAGTTAAGCTGTTTTTTTTTCAGAAATTATGATTATTCATATGAAAATCCCAAGGATTCTACAAAGCAACTGTCAATAAGTGAATTTAGCAAGCTTGCAGGATTCAAGATCAACATATAAAAAATGAACTGTTTTTATAGAACTAGCAACAATCAATTGGTAAGAGAAACTTTAATATACTCATCTATAATAGTAGCCAAAAGTATTAAATAGGATTAACATAACAAAAGACAGAAATTTTTTTACAGAAATCCTTAAAACATTGCTGAAAGTAAGATGATCTAATATATTTGCTTTTTATGAAGTAAGAGACTCATTAAGGTGTCAATTCTCCTCAAATTAAAGCCTCTTCTAAAAATAAATGTAAATACAAAAAGCCAACACATATCTGAAAAATAGAAGAATTAAGCTTAGGATCATATACCACTTGATTTCAAGAACTTCCTAAATAGCTACAGTAATCAACACACTGGAGCACTAGAATAAAGATAGACATACAGATCATTGTGTACAACAGAGAGTTCAGATAAACACACACACACACACACACACACACACACACACACACACCTGCCTTTTAACAAAAAGACGAGCTAATTCAAAGGAGAGAATGATAGGGAAATAATTCCCATCCTAAAATTCTAAACCAAGACAAATATTGTTCCCAAGATTTTATCTAAATTCAAGTTAGTTAACATATAGCATATTATTAGTTTCAGGGATAGAATTTAGTGATTCATCAGTTGCATGTAACACCCAGTGCTCATTACATCAAGTACCCTCTTAAGTTCTCATCACTCATTTACCCCATCACCCCAATTGCCACCTCTCCAACAGCCATCAGTTTGTTCCCTATAGTTAAGAATCTCTTATAGTTTGCCTCCATCTCTGTTTAATCCTGTTTTATTTTTCCTTTCCTTCCAGGATGTTCATCTATTTTGTTCATAAATTCCACATATGAGGGAAATAATACAGTATGTCTTTCTCTGACTGACTTATTTCACTTAACATAATACTCTCTAGTTCCATCCAAGAAAGAAAGATTTCATTCTTTTTGATGCCTAATATTTCATTATATATATATGTATTATATAATTATATAATATTTCATTGTATATATATATGCATTATATATATGTATATATACGTATATATTTTTTCTTTATTCATTCATCAGTCCATGGACATTTGAACTATTTATATATTTGGGCTATTGTTGATAATGCTACTATAAACATTGGGGTACAAGTACCCTTTCAAATCTGTATTTTTATAACCTTTGAATAAATACCTAGAGGTACAATTGCTGGGTCATAGGGTAGCTCTATTTTTAACTTTTTGAGGAACCTCCTTACTGTTTTCCAGAGTGGCTGTACCACCTTGCATTCCCACCAACAGTGTAAGGTTTCCCTTTCTCTTCATCCTCACCAACATCTGTTGTTTCCTGGGTTGTTAGGTTTAGCCATTCTGACCAGTGTTAGGTGGTATCTCAAATGTGGTTTTGATTTGTATTTCCCTGATGATGAGTGATGCTGAGCATGTTTCCATGTGTCTGTTTGCTATTTACATGTTGTCTTTGGAGAAATGTCTGTTCACTTCTTCTGCCCATTTCTTAACTGGACTTTCTATTTTTTGGGTGTTGAGTTTGATAAGTTCTCTGTAGATTTGGGATACTAACCTTTTATCAGACATGTCATTTGCAAGTATCTTCTCCCACATCATTGGTTGCCTCTTAGTTTTGTTGATTGTCTCTTTTGCTGCGCAGAAGCTTTTCATATTGTTGAAGTCCCAATAGTTCATTCTTGCTTTTGTTTCCCTTGCCTCTGGAGATGTGTCTAGTAAGAAGTTGCTGTGGCCAAAGTCGAAGAAGTGGCTGTCAGTGTTCTCATCTAGGATTTTGATGGAATCTTGTCTCACATTTAGATCTTTCATCCATTTAGAATTTATTTTTGTGTGTGGTGTAAGAAGATAGTCAAGTTTCATTCTTCTGCATGTGGATGTCCAATTTTCCCAGCACCATTTATTGAAGAGACTGTCTTTTTTCCATTGGATATTGTTTCCTGCTTTGTCAAAGATTAGTTGATCATATAGGTGTAGATCCATTTCTGGGTTCTCTATTCTGTTCCGTTGATCTATGTGTCTGTTTTTGTGCCAGTACCACACTGTCTTGATGACCATAGTTTTGTAATACTGCTCGAAGTCTGAAATTGTGATGCCCCCAGCTATGGTTTTCTTTGTTCTTCTAATCCGTGACAATGGAATGTATCTCCAAGTTTTTTGTGTCTTCAATTTCTTTCATAAGTGTTCTACAGTTTTCAGAGTACAAACCTTTTACCTCTTTGGTTACTAAACCAAGACAAACTTTAAATCTAATGTTAAAGTAAAATACATTTTCATCCTCAGAGTCGTCAAAAATTTTACCTATCATGGCTCCCATTTTCTGAAATAAATTACATGATGTCCTTCAAAAAAATGAAGGGGAAAACCAAAAGAGAAAACATGGGACCCAGGAAACAAGATCCAATATATGAGATGAGAGAGGGGAAGACAATTTTCAAATTAATAATAAAAGCAAGTCTGCAGGCAAAACCTTGCTGGACTTTAGCAATCCACCAACCCATGCTAAAGCAGAAGGTAGATAACCCCAAGAGAAAGTCGTCCAAAAAAAAAAAAAAAAAAAAAGACACAGTGTATTCGACCATTCTAACAGGACTTCTACATTTCTTTTGGAGTTTCCAAGAAGAATTAGAGAACACAATCAAAAGGGGCTGGATGGAAAAAGAACAAAGATAATTACTGATTCCAAGAGAAACAACATTATGCAAAAAAAAGTGAAAGTAATTGTAGTATATACTCTATGGTTTAACTGTAAATAGCATTTACATAGTAATAGTAATGTGAATAATTAATGATCACCTAATTAAAATAAGATATAAATGATTGGGAATGATTAGAAGAAAATGCATGAAAAATAAGCATGTGTACAATTAGGAGGGAGGATAGCTAATATGAAAAAAAGATAAATCCTACATGCCATAGAAGAAAGCAAGAGATAGTGCTTAACCTATAAAGTCAAATAACTACATAGGCAATATATAGCTATATGGAAGCAAATGCCCAAAGAATCAGCTTATTTAGTTAAAATAAAAATGGAGTAATAAAATAGAGTAATAAAAATGAGAAAGCAGGAGCTTCTTTTTTGTTCCCTTTGTTTGTTGGAACTATGTGGATAAATAATTTTTAAAAAAATATAATCTAAATAAAGAGCTAGATGAAATTTTTATTCAGAAAAATAAAAATAAGGGAAAATGAGAGAAACTTGTAATAATATAATAGGTGACTCTCCTGTAAAAAAATATGTAATCATATTCTAAATGTCAATTGTCAATTTATTAAAAAGCCTGATAAAAACTACATTGGTTCAAATGAAAAGAAAAAAGATTTACTTATGTGTTTCCCCCATAAGACTGCAAGATCTGAGATGTGCTTTTTCAGTATATGGACAGAGGTTACAAGTACTATTAAACTAATGGGGAAAAAGGAAATATAAAGGCTCCATTACCATATTATTTAGCAAAAAATATGATAGAGTATTTTATGAGATCATAATGAAGTTTCCTCTAAATTATGTTGGAAAGTCAGATGTTCTGAAAAAGACCTTTGACTTCATGAATTCATGTTAATAAAGATTTTTTTAATATTTTATTTATTCATTTATGAGAGACACAGAGAGAGGCAGAGACATAGGCAAAGGGAGAAGCAGGCTCTTCACAGGGAGACCAAAGCAGGATCAATGCTGGGACCCAGGATCATGCCCTGGGCCAAAGGCAGACACTCAACCACTGAGCTACCCATGTATCCCTGTTAGTAAAGTTTAAAATAAAAAGAGATAGGAACTACAAACAGGGAATAAGATGTAGAAAGGGAAAGAAATATGGAATGTAGTATGAGGTATTTTAGAAACTATCATTAGTTTGTAATAGCTACTACAAAATGTATCTGGTATTTTGGCCATAAGTATCTTTGCCACAAACATTTTCATCACGAACACTTTTGTCACATAACTAAGGGCTATAAGGAAATTTTGCCATAAAAATAAGTAAAAAATAAAAGAGGGATTTTCATTTAAGGACATAATAAAACATGAAAAATGAATAACAAGATTAAAATATTTTATTATGGAATATAAAATATCTGAACATATTCAAAATGTATATTGCAGACTCATATAACAGATTTTATCTTGTGGATTATACCAAAACACTTGTTTTCAAAGTTTTTCATTCACAGTATTATATGTATTTTTTTGCTTGTTTATTTGTCTCCTTCTTTGGCATCACACTTTTTCTTTTTTTCACTAAATGTTTTTCTTTCATTAAGAGTGGTGTCAATTTCCAAAACACAATAATGCATATTTGTAAATGAGCTTTGTATTGCATTGTGAAAGCCTTCTACACTGCTGTTTGTTCTTGGTGCACTGTCACATGTCCACTGATAGATGTTCTAAAGCTCTATGAGAAATGTGGGTTCAAAACTTGGCACCACTGTATAGACCATTATGAGGGCTAAGATTTATATAATATATAAAACATCTGTGTGCCGGGTTTTGTATGGATATGAATTTTCAATTCGATTTGGATAAATACCAAGGACTATGACTTCAGGATCATATGGAAAGAGTATGTTTAGTTTTATAAAAATCTGCCAAATTGAGGTTGTGGGAAATGCAGTTCAAGATGGCAGCATAGGAAGACCCTGCACTCACCTCCTTCCACAGACACACCAAATCTACAGCTATATATAGAACAATTCTGAAAAGGACCTGAGAACTAGCTGAAGAGCTTTTCCACAACAATGAATAAAAAAGCCACATCAAACCATGTAAGAGACACAGAGATACAGTTTCACCAAAATCCCACTCCCAGTGCAGTAACCCAGAAGCAGGAAGGATGTCACGAATAGGGACTGTATCCCTGAAGAACAAGGTGTCTCAGCTCCATATCCTTTTCCATTCTTGAAACCTGCACTGAAGATATGAGACCCTAAAACATCTGGCTTTAAAATCAATTGAGCTTATTTTCAGGAGAAGCAAAAGACTGGAGGAAACTGACTCTTCTCAAAAAGAGCTCATTTAGAGACTTATTTGCTGCAGGACCCAGTGTAAAAGCAGCAGGTTGAAAAGTGTCTAGACCATATGTGAAAGAGATTCACTGGCTAATCTTATTGCATCTGCTGGAGGGAAAGGAGTCTGTTAGAACTCCCTCTGGGGACAGAGGTGCTGGTGGGCACCATTTTTGTACTCTCCTACCTTGCTAATGCTGACACTGGTGGAACCCATCTTTGCACTCTCTCTGTTAGTGATGTTGCTTTACCCCTGTACTGTCCTATGGCCCCACCCCACCAAACCCAATGAGTGAGTGTACCCTGGCCCAGCACTCCTTGGCAAACCAGCCCACTAAATTTTGCAGGCAATCCTTCCCCAGCCTATCACTCCCCTACCACCCTACCCTGCAAAAGTCCACAGGAGACTCCTCCACAGCCCTGCTAAAGCCAGCAGGTGTGTGCACTCTAAGCAAGGGAAAGCCTGGCTCTGGTGGCCAGGGAGCTTGCCTCACTGGGCCCCATGTGACTAAAACAATCAGATATACAGTTCTTAATAGGCTACTATTAAGAGATACAGTTCTTAATAGGCTACTACCCCAGGGCACTGTACAGATAGCAGATTGAAACACACTCCCACTCTTTCTGTGGCCACTCATTCAAAACTAGAGAAATAGTTGTTTTGCCAGAAACATAGAAACAGAGACGTCAAGCAAAATAAGGAAACAGATATGTTCCAAATGAAAGAAGATAAAACAACAGGGGGGGGGGGGGGATAATGAAAAGGAAATAAATAATTTACCTGATAAAGACTTCAAAGTAATGATCTTAAAGATGCTCACGAATTTTGTGATAAGAAAGGATGAACACAGAGAGTAGAAAGTACCAAATAAAAGTTACAGAGCTAAAGAACACAATAACTAAATTGAAAAATACACTAGAGGGATTCAACAACAAATTAGGTGAAGTAGAAGAAAGGATTAGTGACCTGGAAGACAGGACAATGGAAACCACCCAAACAGAGTAGAAATATAAAAAGGTTTTTTTAAAAAATAATTTTTAAAAGATAACTTAAAAGACAAAATATAATGAAAGTAAAATCTATGGAATGCAGTAGAGGCAATTCTAAGAAGGAAGTTCATACCATACCAGGACTATCTCAGGAAAGAAACAAAAAATATTCACAAATAAACAATCCAACTTTGCACCTAAAGGGACTAGAGAAAGAACAAATAAAGCCCAAAGTTATTATAAAAATATAATAAATATCAGAGAAGAAATAACTGAAACAAAAATTAAAACAATGGAAAAGACCAATGAAACCAAGACCTAGTTCTCTGAAAAGATAAGCAAAATTGATAAACCTTTATCTAGAATTACTAAAAAAGAGAGAGAAAAAAAAGAGATAGAGAAAAAGGTCAAGTAAGCTATATTAAAAATGAAAACAGGGGACACCTGGGTGGCTCAGCAGTTTAGCGCCTGCCTTCCGCATGGGTCATGATCCTGGAGTCCCAGGATCAAGTCCCACATAAGGCTTCCTGCATGGAACCTACTTCTCCCTCTGCCTATGTCTCTGCCTCTCTCTTTTTCTCTCATGAGTAAACAAATAAAATCTTTAAGAAAAAAAAAAGAGGGGGATTTACAACTAATACCAAAATATGCACAGGATCATGAGAAAATATTATAAACAATTGTACACCAACAAATTAGAAAACCAAGAAAAAACGGATAATTTGTAAAAACGTGCAATCTTCTAAGACTAAATAGTCAAGAAATAGAAAATCTGAATAGAACCAATTATTAGCAAGGAGTTTGAGTCAGTAATCAAAAAAACTTTCCAACAAACAAAAGTCCAGGACCAGATGGCTTCACTAGTGAATTCTAATATTCAAAGATTTAATACCCATCTTTTTCAAACTCTTATAAAAAGTAAAAGAGGAGGGAGTACTTCCAAATGTATTTTACAAGGCCAACATTACCATGATACGAAAATCAGACAACTCACATCACAACAAAAAAAAAAAAAAAAAGAAAAAAAAAAGAAAAATTATAGGCCAATACCCCCTGGTGATGTATCTATGTATCTTTGTATCTACGTTCAAAGATGCTAAAATCTTCAACAAAATATTAGCAAATTTAATTCAACAATACATTAAAAAGATCACACACAATGATCAAATGGGGTTTAGGGAATAAATTTTATTTGTGGTTCAACATCCTCAAATCAATCAACATGCTACACTACATTAACAAAATGAAATAAAAATCATATGATCTCTCAACAGGTACAGGAAAAGCATTTGACAAAATTCAACATCCACTTATGACAAAGCTCTAAACAAAGTAAGTAAAGAGGAAATGTACCTCATAACATACATGACGAGCCAACAGCTAACACTATATTCCATGGCGAAAAACTGAAAGCTTTTCCTCTAAGATCAGGAGCAAAATAAGGGTGCTCACACTCACCACTTTAACTCAGCATAGTATTGGAAGTCGTAGCCAGAATAATTAGGCAAGAAAAAGAAATAAAATGCATCAAAATTAAAAAGGAAGAAGTAAAATTGTCACTATTTATGAATGACATGATTTTACATATTGAAAACCCTAAAGATACAACCAAAAAAACTTTAGAACTAATAAACAAACTCAGTAAAGTTGCAGGATACAAGATAAAATACAAAAATCTGTCATGTTTTTATACACTAACAACAAAATATCAAAATGATGAATTTAGAAAAAAATCCCATTTATAATTTCATCAAAAAGAATAAAATACCTAGGAAAAAGTTTAACCAAGGAGGTGAAAGATTTGTATAGAGAAAACTGCAAAGCATTTGTGAAAGAAATTGAAGAAGACACAAACAAATGGAAAGACATTATGTGCTCATGAATTGGAAGAATTAATAATATTAAATATCCATACTACCCAAAGCAATCTATAGATTCAATGCAAACCCTATCAAAATTCCGATGGCATTTTTCATAAAAATATAACAACCCTAAAACTTTCAGAGAAATGCAAAAGATCCCAAATAACCAAAGTGATCTTCAGGAAAAAAAGAAAAGAACAAAGCTAGAGGCATCATGCACCCTAATTTCAAACTATATTACAAAGCTATAGTAATGAAAACTGTATGGCATTGGCATAAAAAACAGACAAACATATCAATGGAACAGAATTGAGAGCATAGAAATGAACCCATCTATAAATGGTGAATTAATTTATGACAAAAGAGGCAAGAATACACAATGGGGAAAGAATAGTCTCTAAATAAATGGTACTGAGAAAAATGGACAGCCACATGCAAAAAAATTGAAATTGGACTACTATCTTATACCACACGTAAAAACTAACTCAAAACAGAGTAAAGACTTGAATATAAGATTAGAAACAATTAGACTCCTAAAACAAAATATAGGTGGTAAGTTCCTTGACATCATTCTTGGCGATATCACCACTTTTTGGGATTTGACTCTAAAAGCAATGGCAACAAAAGCAAAAATAAACAAATGGGACCACATCAAACTAAAATGCTTTTATACAGCAAAGGAAATAATCAACAAAATAAAAAGGCAAACTATTGAATGGGAATTGCAAACCATGTATCTAATAAGAGGTTAATATCCAAAATACATGAAGAATCCATACAACTCAATAACAAAAAAAATCCAATTACAAATGATCAAAGGATCTGAATAGACATTTTTTTCAAAGAAGACATAGAGATAGCCAATGGGCACATGATAAAATTGGTATCAAGAGTTGAATTAAGTAGTTCATCACTTACACATAACAACTAGTGCTTATCATAACAAGTGCCTTCCTTATATCCATCACCCATTTAGGCCCTCCCTGACCCACTGCCCTCCATCAACCTTCAGTTTGTCTCCATCATTAAAGTTTCTTATGGTTTGCTTCTCTCTCTCTTAAAAAAAGAACTGTTGATTTTTCAGTTCATTCAGCTTTTTATTTTTTGGGACAGAATAAAAACTTTATTTCCTTACATTGCAGTTGAATTTTATGTCACTCAATGACTTTATTCTTCTTGTCTTTCTTGGAATGGTTATTTTCTTATATCAAGGTATTTTATAGCAACTAGAAAGCACTTTTTTTTTTTGCAGTTTTGTATCTTTATCTGACAATCAGCAATTAATTCTCACCCACATTAACGGTCTGTAGATTTTTGAAAGTGGTGGCAACTACATAGGTAACAATGTCTAGAGCTTATTTGGTGAATCTTCATCCTTGTTACATTTTCTGGACAACTGTACACAGATACAGTATGGGACAGTCCTTATTCCTTTGGCCCAGATAGCTTTGCTGAGCCTGGAGTTCCCATCTCCTTCACGGCAAATTTCCAGATCTCTCTGAGTGCCCAAGGGGTACACTTCTTGAAAGGCATTCCATAGATACACTCATGAGTGTTGATGGTGCATTCTCTGCTCACTACCTCACTAATGGCAGAGTGGTCCTTCTTGCCATGCTTCTTTGTAGGAGCCTTTATTCTGGGCCGTGGGTGGAAAGCTGGAAAGAAGTATTAGTTTTTGTCATAATCTGCTTACAGGCTTTAAATATGAAATCTCCATCTTGCAGCCAAATAGATCTGTTAAATTCAGGAACTCCAAAAACCATGCTTTACCAGTATGCCCAAGGGAAGGGCTCTGATGTACTAACAGCCCAGAAATGGCTTTTTTTTTTCATCTGAGTCTCTTCAGGCTGAGGTGTGGCAGTCAACACAACTACAGACAGCCCTTAAATTTGGTGAGTATGATCTTCTGCTACGGTGAAATTATTCTGTATGTTAATTATCTATCAGAATCAAATATTCTATCTGGTTACAGTATACAATGTGATTATGTTCTTTTTTTTTCTAATGGATTTTTGTTCTACTTTTACATATGTAAAACCAAAAAAGAAAAAAAAAAGATCATTTTGGTTTGGGGGGAGTTTAGTGCAAAATAATATCAAATTCTATATTAATCTATAGGGAAAGTAAGAAAGCTTATCAAGTCTAGCCATGAACACACCTAGGAGAAAAAAAATTTTAAAGATATAAGTCTGGGAACATTGTATCAACTGTTGGTGCATCTTCCTACAAAGACCTGATTACTGCAGTCAGACACACAGCTAATTTTTTTTAAGATTTTATTTTTATTTATTTATTCATGAGAGAGAGAGAGAGAGAGAGAGAGGCAGGCAGAGACATAGGCAGGGGGAGAAGCAGGCTCCACGCAGGGAGCCCAATGTGCGACTGGATCCCAGGACTCCAGGATCATGCTCTGGGCCAAAGGCAGGCACTAAACCACTGAGCCATCCAGGTGTCCCCACACAACTGATTTTTAAGTGTAAGGAATGAAACACAGTGATCTATTAAAAAAAAAAACTAGAAAATGAATGAGTTCAAGAGATCAGGAGAAGAGCTCTGATCCTTTCTGTATTGGGTATGTGACTCTGTACAGGACTCTCAACTTTGGGGGGCCTGGGTTCCTATCTGTGAAACAAGAATCTGCTTAGATTACTCTTAAATTAGTCCCTGACTAGGTCCCAATGGCACAGTCAGGAAAGCCAGCACATGAAATTATGTTTAGTAGGACAGTAGGGACAGCCCTAGACTGAACCCAGAAGGATGGGAAACACATTATCAAGTGTGTAAGGTCAGAGAATAGCTCTAGGGGAAAGCCATGAATCAGAGCCAAAGGGGAAGTACTAATTCCTAAGTCTAAAGTCTTGGTATGAACTATATGAAGAAAATGTACATAGTATTTAGAAACCGAGAAGATCAGGGAGAGATTGGAGCAGATTACAAAAATGAAATAGCAATTCAAAACATACTCAAAACACAAAGGAGAACAAGGTGACAAGAGCCTCTTCCTTTTGGAAGCATGGCAGTTGATTCAGCAGGATAGAAAGCAATTGGTCCCTGACTGGGTCTCTTAAAGGAAAAACTCTAAAAAGCCTATGGCTCTAAGTGCATGGTAAGACATAATAGACATAATTTCAGGGTAATATGTGATTTTTAAAATTACTTGGCCATAACCTCTACCATCTTCATGATTCATCCTCACCACAGATGTTCATTCATTGATCTTATGCCATGACCAAGTCTTTTGCAATGATTTCTCTTACCTTCTCTCTTGTGCACTTTCTTTCACTCATACTATCCCCATATCCCATATTAGTTAGTTTTTAATTTTTCTTTTTCAGGATTTATTTATAGGGTTAGTTATAGTAATTGGATTTCTGTTGGTAGCCTGTATATTTTATTTATTTAAGAGTGAAATTTTTTTCACTGTGCTAAAAATACCTGGTAAAGTTGGAATTAGTAGGCTTTTTAAAAAATATTAACTTCATAAACTAGCCTTTAGGCAAAAACTGGCCAGGTTGTTTTGCCACAAAGGTAAATTTGGCTTATGACTAAAATATTAGAACAGTTACACTAATAGCTTGCAAGTGTCTGCTAGAAGTGTAAACACAGTTGCCAAAGGGTCCTTTATTTTCTCTAACTGTACCTGGTAGCTCATCTCAAACAGATACTTTTAAAAGTCACACCTATGACAATTACAATTGTTTTTTCCTTGACTTTTATGACATAAGAATAAATGATACTGTCACACTCAGACAAACACATATATGTAATTTGAGGCCACTAAAAAATGTATTATGTTAATAATAGGTTTTTTTGAACTTGAATTTAAGACCTATGATAAGAAAAGTGGTTGGTATATTACTTGAGAAGACTGGAGTCCTCTGAAGATTTACATTTAGTATGACCTATTCCTGCTATCTAGTGATGTGTAAGAAACCACCCCAAAAGTTGTTGTAAAATAACTAGAACATGTATTTTGCTCTAAAATCTGCAATTTGGGCAGGGTTCAGTCAGCATAATTAACCTTTGCTTCACTTGGTATCAGCTGGATAGAAAATGGAGGCTGGAAGCATCTCATGGCTCTCTCACTCACAAGTCTGGTGGTTAATTTCGGCTGCGGGCTAGAAGTTTTAGTTCCTCCCACCTGGGCCTCTCCATGTGGTCTCTGTGTGAGCTACTTTGGGTTTCCTCACAGCATCTTGGCTTGTTTGAAGGTTGAGCAACCAAAGAAAGAGTAAGCCAGACAGAAGCCTTTTGTAACTTGGCATCACAAGTTATGCAAAATCACTTCTGCCACATACTGTTGAATTTTTTATTAAGTAATTGTTTATTAATTGTTACAAAAGCCCACTAAAGTTTAAGGGGAGAGTATATAGACCTTGCTTCTAAATGGAGGAGTGGCAATGTCACATTATAGGAAGCCCACATATAGGAAGTCATAATTGGACAATACAATCCACCATAAGACCTATACAGGAGGGATCCCTGGGTGGTGCAGCGATTTGGCGCCTGCCTTTGGCCCAGGGCGCGATCCTGGAGACCCAGGATCGAATCCCACATCAGGCTCCCGGTGCATGGAGCCTGCTTCTCCCTCTGCCTATGTCTCTGCCTCTCTCTCTCTCTCTCTCTCTGTGACTATCATAATTAAATAATAAGAAAAAAAGACCTATACAGGAAAGTGCCCCTGTATCTAAATAGGAGGACGTTACTACTCAACTACTACTTATCATACATGGGAAAAATTACCCCTTCAGCTTCTCATTACCAGTCATTCAGTTTCTTGTCTTTGGAATCAAATGGATTTTAGAAGAGGATGATGCATTCACTTCCTGAGGACCAGGACCATTCATTCACTTTCCTTTACCCATCCTAGAATAGCTGTTCTGCTCTGAGCTCAGAGAAGAAAACTACTGCCTGTGCCCCACCAAGCCTTCTCCAATTCCATGCTTTTTCAAGATGTTCATCAGAAAAGGTGATGTCCCCGGGCAAAAGAAAGTGCCATGATACAACAACTTGCCCAGGTTAGACTCCAAGATATGTCCCTTCTGATGTTAAGACCCCTCTAAGTGAAAAAGAGCACTTAAGTTTAAGAAGAGTCTCTTTTGAATTTAATAAAGCAAAAGAAATGTTTAGTCCAAATGGGGATTTAACAGCACTATCTTTTTGAAAATTATTTCAATCTTTTCCCATAGGTTTCTGAGCCAGGCTAAAAAGTTCTGCAGCCCATACAAATCTTCAAAGTAGCTCTAATTTCCAACAATATCCTTGGTCCAAAGAAGTTCAAACTATCATCCTTTCAAATGTATGACTTAGCTTGGTCGTTGGTCTTCTCATTTGAAGATTCCTATAAAAGCAAACTTGGGAATCAAGATACTAATATTTTTCTTGAAACAAATGAGAAACAATTACTGAATCTAGCAGCCCAAATCTAACCCTATTTCTGAGGACCCACTCCCAAAACCCAATTTCTAAATACCTATGTTCAAATGTGCCAAATGTTCAAATGGGGTTCAATGCCAACTAGAATGTCAGAAGATCTTATTCATTTCAGAAAATTTGACTTGCCCATATCTAAGAAAATAAGGTTACAAATAAGGCTTCAATTATTCTTACATAATATATTCAAGAAGTTAATTATAAATAAACATAAACACATGTGTTCAATGTTCCTATGCTCCCCAAATACCTTAAGATAAACAAAGGTTTAGAAATTAAGGAATGTGGTAGGGGAAGAACTAGTTGCTGAGTATACTTATAGGGGACAAGACCAAAAGCCTCCACAAAAGACTGATATACAACTATCTAAGCACAAATGGGAGTCCTCTTATACAGTTCTTCTATCTTCACTACAAAATGTATCCCAGTTTAAAGGGAAAATGAAACTTACTTCAGACCCTGTAAGTCTTCACCTTTCAAAGTAGCAGATCTGTTCAGTCTCAAAAGATATCCACAATTCTACCTTTTTCCCCTAATTGAGGGCAATTTTCAATTAAGATACAAATGAATTAGCAAGAAATCTGTCCCTTTCCCAGAGCAAATCTGGACTGAATAAACTGGCCAGTGTATCTCATTTATGTGATGACATCACATTTAGGCACTCATTCATATTTATTCTACCTCTGGACCCCCTCTTGGATGTCTCAAGTGAAAGGAAATGCTGGATATAAAATTTCCCATCTATTTTCCACATAAGCTGGACACAATCTAATCCTAAAGAATAACACATAAGAGCTGAATATTCCTGATATGAATAGTAGCTATTTAGTTTAAGCAATTCAGTTGAGTTGAAATATTACATAGTCATTTTCCCTCTCTGGTTTCATAATTAATCAATTTATATATTTTCTGTAGACAAATTTAAAAATTATGATTAAATGAATATATTTTTGGGGTGCCTGTTTGGTTCAGTAAGTTAAATGGCTGCCTTTGGCTCAGGTCTGGATCCCTGGGTCCCGGGATCAAGCCCCATGTCTGGCTTCCTGATTAGCAGGGAGTCTGCATCTTCCTCTGCTCTTCCCCTGCTCATGCTCTCTCTCCCTCTCTCTGTCTCAAATAAATTTAAAAAAATATTTATAAATAAATAAATAAATAAATAACTTTTCTTGCTATTCAAATATTTTGGATTAGATCAAAGCATCAACTAGAAATGGTATTTAGTTACTAGAAAACAGACCAATATAAAGTGGCTTAAGTAATATGGAAGCTAATTTCTCTTTTCTGTAAGATAAACATAGAAACAAGAAGTTGAAGCAAATAATCACAGTTTCATTTGAGACCCCTATTTTAGTGCATGTCTTTTTTCTTCATGATCCAAGAAGCTTGCTCATTATCATTCTCAATAGTTTCTCAAGGGCAAAAATTATTTCTTATTTCCTTTTTTTTTTTTTTTTTGGCACAGCACCTAGTACGTATTGTCTCTAAGCAGTATTTTTGGATTGAATAAATGGATAAAAGGAAAAATGGGCAAATGAGTGAAAAACAAATGGAGGACAGGTCTAGTGAGGGTACATTTAAATGTACAATTACTGTACAGGCAGCAGTACCTTTATTGTTCAGTACTTCATTCATGGAGATAGGTATGTGTTACATACACCAGAGCATATCCTATGGGAAGAAATGATTTTTTTTAAGATTTCATTTATTTATTTGAGAGAGACAGACAGCACACAAGCAGGGGGGAGAGGGTCAGAGAGAGAGGAAGAAGCAGGCTCTCTTCTCAGCAGGGAGCTCAATGCAGGACTTGATCCCAGTACCCTGAAATCATGACCTGAGCCAAAGGCAGACACTTACCCGATTGTGCCACTCAGGCACCCCCAAGAAGTGATACTTAAACTGGATATTAAATTATGTGCAAAATCTGAAGAAAAAGTAAAGTTTTATCTTGCTGCTAGGAACATAAGATTTGGAGTCAAAAGATTGGCTTGAAGCCCTCCCTAACTTAATCATTTACTAGATGTGTAATTTTTAGCCAACTAAGGAAAACTCTCTGAGCCTCTACCCTCATCCATACAATGGAGGTAAAAATAGCTACCTTCTAGATTCTTGTGAGGTTTTCTATATTCCTTCAACTTCTTCTTTTTAAATGTACACCATCTCATTTTATTCCATGCTGTACATTAATTCTTTTACAAATGCATACATTCTTAGAAATGTACCATTCCTGTTAACTATTCTTATGATGGTTAATTTTATGGGTCAACTTCATGGGACCAAAGGGTGCTCAGATTAAACATTATTTCTGGGTGTGTCTATGAAAGTGTTTCCAAGTGAGATTAGCATTGGAACCAGTGGATGTGGTGAAGTAGATTGCCTTCCTCAAAATGCGAAAATATCATCCAATCCACTGAAGGCCTGAATGGAACATGATACAGACAAACAACAACAACAACAACAACAACAACACACAATGAACTGTCTTCTTCCTGCCTATTGAGCTAGACAATTGGTGTTCTCTGGCCACCAGACTGGGATTAACACAATTGGCTCACCTAGTTCTCAGGTCTTTGGACTTGGACTAGAATTAAACAGATTGAGGGACTGCTCAAATTCCATAATCACTCTATTATCTATCTATCATCTATCTATCTATCTATCTATCTATCTATCTATCTATCTATCGGCATAACTCATTTCATTTTACTTTGCCTATTGTTCTTCACAGATATGGTATTTTTGCAAGTTGAAGGTTTATAAGCAACACTACATGGAACAAGTCTATCAGCACCATTTTTCCAACAGCATTTGCTCATTTCATGTCTCTGTCACATTTTTGGCAATTTTCCCAATATTTCAAACTTTTAAATTACTATTGTGTCTGTTACGGTGATCTATGGTCAATGATCCTTGATGTTACTTTGAAATTGTTTTGGGGTGCCACAAACTGTCCATGTAAGACAGCAAATTTAAGTGTTACATGTTATATGTGTTCTGACTACTCCACTGACTGGCTGTTACCCCATATCTCTCTCTTTTCTCAGACCTCTGTATTCCCTGAGACACAATAATATTGAAATTAGACCAATTAATAATCCTACGATGACCTCTAAGTATTTAAGTGAAAGGAAGAGTCATACATCTTTCACTTTAAATCAAAAGCTAGAAATGATTAAGCTTAGTGAGAAACATATGTTGAAAGCTGACACAGGCCAACAACTAGACCTCTTGTATCAGTTAACCAAGTTGTAAATGCAAAGTAAAAGTTCTTAGAGGAAATTAAAAGTGCTACTTCAGGGAACACGCTAATGATAAGAAAGTGGATTGGTCTTTTTACTGATGTGGAGAAAGTTCTAGTGGTCTGTATGAAGAATCAAACCAGTCACAATATTCCCTTCCAACAAAGCCTAATCCACAGCAAGGCCCTAACTCCAATTTTATGAAGACTAAGAGGTGAGGAAGCTGCAGAAGAAAAGTCTGAAGCTAAGGAAGGTAAGATCATGAAGCCATGTTTTGGGGCAGCCCAGGTGGCTCAGCGGTTTAGCGCCACCTGTGGTCCAGGGGGTGATCCTGGAGACCCGGGATTGAGTCCCAGGTCACGCTCCCTGCCTGAAGCGTGCTTCTCCCTCTGCCTGTGTCTCTGCCTCTGTGTGTATGTGTGTGTCTCTCACGGATAAATAAATAAAATCTTAAAAAAAAAAAAAAAAAAAGAAGCCATGTTTCTTCTGAAACATGCAAGGTGAAGCAGCAAGTACTGATATAGAAGCGGCATCAAGTTATACAAATATCCAGCTAAGATAATTATGAAGGTGGCTACACTAAACAACAGATTGTCACTGTATACAAAACAGCCTCCTATTCGAAAAATATGCCATTTAGAGCTGCCATAGCTAGAGAGGAGGCTCAGCATTGATGTTCAAAGAACATTCTGACACTCTTAATAGGGGCTAATGCAGATGGTTACTTTAAGTTGAAGCCAGTGCCCACTAACCACTCCAAAAATCCTAGGGTCCTTAAGAATTATGCGAAGTCTACTCTGCTTGTGCTCTATAAATGGAACAACAAAGCCGAGATGATAGCAAACTGTTTACAACATGGTTTGCTGAATATTTTTTGTATATTTTTTATTGGAGTTCGATTTGCCAACATATAACATAACACCCAGTGCTCATCCTGTCAAGTGCCCCCCTCAGTGCCCGTCACCCAGTCACCCCGTCCCCCCACCCACTTCCCCTTCCCTTGTTCCTTTCCCAGAGTAAGGAGTGTCTCATGTTCTGTCACCCTCACTGACATTTCCCACTCATTTTCTCTCCTTTCCCCTTTATTCCCTTTCACTATTTTTTTATATTCCCCAAATGAATGAGACCATATAATGTTTGTCCTGAATATTTTAAGCCCTCTATTGAGACCTGTGTTCAGAAAAAAAGATTCCTTTCAAAATATTATGGCTTATTGACAATGCACCTAGTCACCCAAAAATAATGATGGAGATGTAACCACGAGATTAATGTTGTTTTCATGCCTTCTAACACAATGTGCATTATCCAGACCATTGATTAAGGAGTTATTTCAACTTCCAAGTCTTAGTATTTAAGGAATACATTCTGTAAGGCTATAACTGCCATATATAGTAATTCCTCTGATGGATATGAGCAAAGTCAGTGAAAAACCTTCTGTAAAGGATTCACCATTCTAGACACCATTAAGAACATTCATGATTTAAAAAAAAAAAAAGAACATTCATGATTCATGGGAAAGGGTCAAATATCAACATTAGCAGGAGTTTGGAAGAAATTGATTCCAATGTTCATGGATAACTTGAAAAAGTTCAAGACTTCAGAAGAGGAGGAAGTAACTGGAGATGACCTGGAAATATCAAGAGAACTAGAATTAGAAGTGGAGCCTTAAAATGTGAGTAAATTGCTGCAATCCCATGATAAAATTTTCACGGATGAGAAGTTGCTTCCTACAGACTAGCAAAGAAAGTGGTTTCTTGAGATAAAATCTGCTCCTGGTGGAGATGCTTTGAAGACTACTGAAATTACAACAAAGATTTTGTAATATTATACAAACTTAGTTGATAAAGCAACTGCTAGGTTTGAAAGAATTGACTATACTTTTTAAATAAGCTCCACCGAGGGTAAAATGCTACCAAATAGCATTACACGTTACAGAGAAATGTTTCATGAGAGGAAGAGTTAGTTAATGTGGCAAACTTTAATGTTGCCTTATATGAAGAAATTGCCACAGCCACCCCAACCTTCAGCAACCACCACGCTGATCAGTCAGCAGTCATCAATATTGAAGGAAGACCCTCCACCAGAAAAAAAAAAAAATTACTAATTGCAATTTCCTGAAAGCTCAGATGGTGGCTTCCATTTTTAAGCAATAAAATATTTTTAAATTAAGGTATGCATATTGAATTTTTAGACATTGCTATTGGATACTTAATAGATTAAGTATAGTGTAAACATAACTTCATATGCCCTAGAAAACAAAAAAATTCATTTGACTCACTTAATGCGATATTGTCTTTACTGCAATGGTCTGGAACTAAATCTGCAGTATCTCCAAGGTATTGTCTGCTTATATAATATATATATATAGTATTCTTTTTTTTTTTTTAACATGTCTTCCTCGGGTTTATTATTTTTTTTTAAATAAATCTCTTTTTCCGCTCCGTAGCTCCGCCCCCACCCGCCCCCAGCTCCCCCACCATCCAGAAGGGTCAGCCCGGCAAGAGGAGCTGGCCTGGCTAGCCAAGCAGGACCTCCTGCTCTGTGGCCTCAGGCTAGGGCCAGGCCTGCAGCTGCCGCTGGTCATACTCCGCAATGAGCCTCTTGAGTCACACATTATACAAATATACAGTGTATATCATTATATACATTTATATATTATATAGATATAGTTTATATAATATGTCATATTTGTGTCACTATTATATATACACACTATATATACCTATTATATATATTTACATATTTTATATATAGTGTGTATACACACACATATAAATATATATAAAAATTTTTAAATGGTGTAAAAGTGATACATTCAGTATAAACTATATATACTTCGAATTTTGAATTTGATCTTTTCCCAGGCTAGCAATGCTGGGCAACAGCAGTGAGCCACGGCTCCCAATCAGCCAGGCAATCAAGAATGTGAACAACCAACTGATACACTGACAACCATTCTGTACCCATATAACCATTTTGTTTTTCACTTTCAGTACAATATTTAGTAAATTACATGAGATATTCAACACTTCATTATAAAATAGGACTTGTGTTAGGTGATGTTTTTTAAATATAGGCTTATGTAAGTATTCTGAGCATGTTTAAGGTAGGCTAGGCGAAGGTATGATGTTGGGTATGTTAGGTATGTATTTTCCACAAGATATTTTCAACTTATGATGGGTTTATTCGAGTATAACCCCATCATGAGTCAAGGAAGATCAGTATATATACATTTACATCCCCTACTAGTTCTATATATCAGATATATGAGAGATATTATACATATGGGCTAATATATATATAACCTATTGGTTTTGTTTCTCTGGAGAACCCTAATGCACTTGTCATAAAAAATATATTTTCTTATCACCAAATAGATCAAAATTTCCTCTGGTCCCAAGATGCTTCTCAGTATCTATTAAATATTTCATTTTTCACTTGTTCATTCAATTCATTTATTTATTTTCAGGCAATATTCCATACTGAACAAGACAGGTGATGTGAACCTGTTTCTTACATTCTGATAAATAATCAGACAATAAAAAGGGAAATATAAGCTGGGAAAAAATGCTTTGATGAAAGTAAACATGATAATAAGAGAGAAGATAGTCATTTCAGGCAGGGGGATTATGGGCTAAGTCATTAATATTTGAGCTAAGATGTGAAGAACCCATGACCCAGCCATATAAAGAGCTAGGAAATAAATATTCCAAGGAGAAGAAATAGCAACTGCAATGAATGAAAGCTTAAAGAGTTTGAGAAAAGGAAAAGGCTCTATTAGTTAAGGTGATGCTAGCTGTTACAATATTTAAACTTTAAAATTTCAGTGGCTTAACAGAGTAAAAATTTATTTTCCATTTACTTAAAGACTAACTGATGCCTGAGGTTTTCATCCACGTCAACATCCAGCTAACAGATGAAGGAAGAAAGGGTTATATCCGGAGGTCCTTTATGATGCAGGCTTCTAAGTAATACCTGTCACCTTTACCCCCATTTCACTGGCAGGACTCCGTCCAGGACCATATATACTAGCAAGGGGTTACAAAAAATGCCATTTTAGGATCTCAGTCTAATTGAGAGTTCAGAGAAGTTGTTTGCCAAGGAACTAGTCAGTCTCTGAGATAGGAGTCCATTGTGACTAGAGGTTAATCAGTGAGGAAGGGAGAGAGGAGAAAAAAGAAAAGGAAGAGAGTGAAGAAGACAGAGGAGGAAGAGGAGAAAGAAAAGAAGGAGAATGAAAAAGGAGGAGATGAGGAGGAAGAGAAGGAAGGAAGAAGAGAGGGAGGAAAATGAATAATTTGACACTGAGAAATAGGCAAGAGCCAAATTACACAGAACATTTTTGGACATGGAAAAAAGTTCTTGTTGTAATCAGTGAGCTATCCCCTGAGAAGTTTGAAGCATGAAAGTGAAAAGATAAGCTTTACCTTTTTAATATATGTGTTTGCTGTGGAAATGAATTTTAGAGGAACAAGAGTAAAAGATTAAGTGGCTACTGTAAAAGTTTAGGTAGAACATGACCATGATTTGCTGAAGGATACCGAAAGTGAAGACGGAGAGGAGTGGTTGGATTTGAGATATATTTTGGATATAAAGCCAACAAGTATGTAGATAATTAGTAACCATTTTGTGAACAAATGAATCAACAATAATGCCTAACATTTCCTGAACACATATGTACCAGACTCTATGATAAGAGATTTTAATAAATTGTGACATTTAATATAGCAATCTTAGGAAGTGGGTATTATTATTATTTCCATTTTACAGATGAAGAAATTGAGTCACAGAGAACTTAAATCACTTACTCATGGTTAAACAAGCCAGGATCAGAATGCAGGCACTCTGACTTCTCAACCCTTACCCTAGTGGCCCTAAACACTCCACAATTCTCTCCTAAAAGTAATAAGCCTATTAATGATTATTTTCAAATGACCCCAAACTCACAGCCACCCTTCCCTTTAGCCCCAGGCACAGAAAAATTTCCAAGGAACACTGTCAAGTATTACAGGTAAACTACAAGGAAGTATTTTTGGTGCCCCATCTTTTGGGGAGTTCACATCTTGTTTCTGAAATCCCTGCCTTTGGTAACTTCTGTTAAAGCCAGTTGTAATGTACTTGTAAGATCAAATGCTCAGAGGAGAGTCTGTTCTGAATTAGAAAATTGTTGCTGCTAAGGAGCCCCTGGGGGATTGGGAGTTGGGGGTGGAGGGCTGCACATGGGTTCAGCATGGCAGGCCCCTATGCTGATAATGAATGGAGAAACGTGGCCAGTAAGGCCCACAGAAAGAAAAACACTTAAGCCTCTTGATGAAAGGACAGATGAGAAGGTAAGTGTTATAATTCAACTGAAAATAAAAGCCAGCGGCAGGTTATCCTTCCTTCCAGGCAGACAGTTTATGGGACTGCTTTCCTGCAGTTACAGTGGCAGTGATGGATTATCTGGGAAGGTGAAGCAGCTGAGCTGATCTACCCCCTCCTTTTCCACCTCCAAATCCCTCTCAGGCTACAAGGTTTCAGAGCAGCTTTAATCCCTCTTAGCCTCCACTCTCTCTCCCACAAATCCCAAGACAAGTCCCAGCAGTTGTGGGGACTGGAGAGCATCCTCCCAAGCTGTTTCCTGAAATCCAAGCCTGAAAGACAGGAGTTGGCCTTCAGGTGCTTGCCAGAAGCCTCTATTCATTACCCTGCTGGGAAGGACTATTTGAGGAGTCTGGAGTTAAGAAGGATTGTTTGAGTCTGTCCTCAGAGGGAGTGTTGGTTGTTCAAGAGTGGCCTGTTAAAGGTATGTCTGGAGTGAGCTGTTTATTTCAGAAGACCCTCCACAAGCCTTCCTGGAGGATGCAATGTTGAGATTGATTGTGGTGGATATGAAGAGTGGATCCTCTGCCCTAGCCAGTTTCTTCTTCTGCTCTCTGTAAAAACAAAGAGGTCTTTGCATTCTGCTCCTTCTGCCCCAGTCCTAGCTCCCAAAATGATCAGTTTGAGTCACCAACCCTTTCAAAGCCATTGTATTTATACTGAGAACTCTGAACTCCTCAAAATCTTCCAAGAGGTAAAAATACATCTCTAGTTTTGGAATTCCAGTGCTCTTGGAGAAATATTTTTGGATAAGAAGGCCATTCTGGAATCTCTCAAGTCTCTCTGTATGGGAAGCTATCATGCTTCCTGTTTAAGGCTGGCCAGAATCTCTAGACCAAACAGATAGAACAATGAACGAATTATCTGTCTCTTTCTACATTTTGCTTATCCCCTCTAAGGATCTTGCATTCAGTACTTGATGCAATAAGTAGTACAGAAATAATGGGAAGAAAGGGCACAAGTCCCCAGAGCCAAATCATATAGTGAATGAATGATGGTGAATCTTTTTCCAGAAAAGATAATTCTCCACCAAGTACCACTCCATCTTTTAGTCCCAGTTACATTTACTTTGTAGGAAATCCCTTTTAGACTATTCCATGAAAACTTACCATTTTATACCTTATCAATTTTATAAACCTGGAATAAAAAATCCTACCCATACAATCATAACTGTTATATTCTAAATCTTAGCATTAAAGGAAGATGTGAGTGTGATAAAATGGTATGGATTTTCGACTGGGACAAATCTGGGTTCAAAATTATACCATTTATAAGCAGGGTCTTATGTCTATTTTTTCAGCTATAAAATGAAGGTAATCCCTGGAAAACTACTGAAAGAATTAGATGAGGTCTGTAAATCCCCAGACAATTATGAAAGAGCATCCTTTTTCTACCAAAGTAAATTTGAATTAAACCAGAAATGAGGTTGAGATTTTCCTTTTTGTTTGTAATTCCCTATGGCATATTTCTGGGGAAGCAAAAAAAATAAAGATAGTTGTTATCCTCCCTAGTCAAAACAACATTATGCTCATTTGTATGTACATGACATGTAATACCTTCCAAAAAATATTCACTTTCACCTTGTACAACATTGAATCTTCAGAGCCATTCCATAAATGCTTCAACCCTAGGTTAATAGCAGGATAACTATGCTTTTAATAGCAAAGAAGCACCAGTTTTAGGACCAGTGATTTAGAAATGAGAAGGAAAGGAGAGGTGGAGAGAGAGAGATTCTATTCCTGATCAGCAAGACCTTGTATTCCAACTGGGGACACAAAATCAACACATATAAGAGCCAAGTTATAATGTTTGTCCGGGCATTATAAAGAGCAGGAGGACTCACAAGTGCTCCATGTCTTTACAGAAGGGTGAGAGCAGCAGCATGGACTGGAGTAGCCTGGGAGAGTCATATGGCATTTAAGCCAGGCTCATGGGAAAGATAAACTGAATACACAGAAAGAAAAGAGTAAGAATAATATGCTTGTGGCAAGAGCCAAGCCAGAGATTCCCAACCCTTCCTGGCTATTAGATTCATCTGGGGAGATCTTTTAAAATTCTGATACCTGGTCCCCAGCCCCAGAAATTCTGCTTTTACTGGGCTGGGATGGGGGGCAGGTATCAGAATTTTTAAGTTTCCTCTAATGATTCTAAAGCAATGAAGGTTTTGCATTGTACTGTATTGCAGATTTACCTACTTCCACAGAATTAGATATAAGTCTTTCATGATAAAATAAAATATTTGTGAGAATTAGTTTAGGAGTTCAGGTTTTGTTCCTTGCCTTGCCCATAAATTTTCCTAAACAAAGATGCACAATATTTATTAAACTATGTATCCTGAAAATGTATTATCTAAGCCCACTCTGGTTGATTCCTGCTACATCATGTTCTTGTTAAGTAAATGTATTCAGATGAGGGTGCACTGATACACTAGCTGTTTAGTTTCAATGCAAATCTGGGCTTCTTCATATACAATATAAAAGAGATGAAGTACCTCAGAGACCTTTAAAACCAGGGTTCACACAGAACTGCAGGTTTCATGGAAGGGCCATGTGATATAATTTGCAGAACAAGAGCCACACACCAGGCTCCAATTAGAGAAGCTCCATTTCTACTATTTGTATCTATGAAGCTCCATTTATATCTGTTAAACATCTGGCTTTTAATAACAATTCATTTTAAAAGAAGGAATGAGGCTAGATATCAGTAGAATAGAGTAGGCAGTTACAAATACCTGTTCCAAAACAGCAGTATCACAACAGTCAAAAATAGGAAATAGCTCCAATGTCCCTCAATGGATGAAGAGATAACCAAATTATAACATATGCATACAAAAAGTATTATATATTTATTTTTTAAAAGTACCGATATATGTGAATGAACATACAATGTGAATGAACTTCTAAAATATTACGCTAAGAGAAGCCAGACATAAAAGGTCACATATTGCATGCTTCCATTTATGTGAAATACTCATTGAGATGGAATGCAGATGGGTGGATGCCAGGACTGGGGGAGATGGGAATAGAGGGAAACTACTTAATAGGTATGGGGTTCTACAGAAATAGGTATGCAGGTGACAGAAATGTTTTAGATCTAGCTAAAGGTAGCGGTTGCACAGTATTGTTCACTTTACTGAATGCCACTGCACTGAATGCCACTAATTGTTCAGTTTAAAGTGGTTATTAAATTATTAACCAATATAAATTATTATTAGTAAATAAATTATTATTATTAATTGTTATTATTTCTAAAAAAGGAACAAGACCCATTGGGTTAAATAATAGTTAATGTGTATCTCAG
The DNA here is from genome assembly GCF_048418805.1 of Vulpes vulpes. NCBI lineage: Eukaryota > Metazoa > Chordata > Mammalia > Carnivora > Canidae > Vulpes > Vulpes vulpes. The sequence goes on along the minus strand of NC_132787.1, from coordinate 55,980,522 downwards.
TTTTAAAATTGTACAACTATGACACTTATGAAATAAATATAATTTTTAAAGTGTAGCAAGTACTAAGGAAACCACATAGAAAAAGTGCCCTGTGGGTTCACATGAAGAGTTGGGGGCCTGAGAAAAAGTTTCATGAAGAAGGAGACATCTAAGACAAGTTCTGAAGGAGACAGAGAATTCTACATGGAGATGACAGAAAGCATTCACAGACACGGAGATAGGAACTTGTAGAGGAGCCATTGATGGGAAAATTGGTCTGTAATGGGGATGGGGATCTAAGGCTGGAAATATTGGTCTGAGCTATACTGAGGGAGACATAAATGCCAGGATAAAAATGTTTGAACTTCATTTGGACTCAGACAAATAATCTTTAAAGTTTCTGAGTAAACACGTTCCAAACAATTTCAATAAAAACTAGAATTCTACCCTACTCTGACTGTCCTGGCCTCAGAGTATCAGAGGAAAGCTGCAGAAAGGCAGCACAGTAGAGTATTTAAGGGTAAGACCTCTGAAGCCAGACTGCTGAATGTGAATTCTGGCTCTGCCACATGCAAGCCAGGTGTACTTGGGCAAGTTTCTTAACCTCTTCTTGCTCTAGTGTTGTCATCTGTAAAATGGGAACAATGGCCACCTCATAGAACTGTTGAAAGGATTAAAAAATCAAAACAAGTGCTGAGAATAACACATGGAGCAGAGTAAATGCTCAATAAAAGTTAGCTGCTATTGCTACTGGAGTGAAGATTGTGTGTGTGTTCAGGAAATAATGAGGCTAATGGGAAAAATCAGACCTGCTGTGTTGCTCTTCTATATCGTGAGTGAAGAAGTCCTTTGTGTGAATTCAATGTTACACTGCACTTTGAAGACTAAATGTTTTATATGTTTATGCCAGAGTAAACATTAAACAAAGAAGTTTTAAAAATTTATTGGGGTATAAGTTAGAGACCTTTAACCAGGGAATTGGGAAAAGATGAAGAGTATCAGAAAGATTACCTTTCAAAATATCCTCAGATGACCTAGGAGTTTTCCTATGCCCAGATTCCTCAGTAGATGGCAATAAGTCTGGCTGTAGGAAAGTCATTACTTTGGAATGGACACATATTGATGAAAACACTGAAGGGAAGCCACATGGTGTAGAGCAGTCTGGAGGAAGGAGATTATATTGGTTGGTGACACCTGTTTTTATCAGCAATAGTAACAGTGTTTGAGAGGTAAGGACAGAGCTGAAGCTGAAGTCAACTAAATTCAGAGGAGAAGCAACTCTCATGGCCACATCAGAGGAGGTGCTAGGTGCTGAAACTGACAGTACAAGTTTCTTCAATAAATTTACCCCCTAAACTAGAATTTAAGACTTTTGTATCATTCAGTCAACAAATCACTTGCACACCTATAATGTACCAGGTGATATAGTAGTTTCCAGGTATATACTGATGAAAAAGACAAAAAAAAAATCGTGACTTTGTTACAGTTTAGCAGGGGAGAAGGAATCAGGTTTGTTGATGTCTCAATGGCATTTCAAAGTCAATGTGTACAAAAGCGAGTTCCAGAACTTCTCTCTGGGCTTCTCCTAGGTTTCCATTTGTAGTAAATTCTATAAGCAAAAATTCATCCTTGATAACTTTGGCAAATTACCCCTATGTCCAATTCATCACTATGTCTTGAACATTTTGCCTCTTAAATATCATCGAAGTCCACCTACTTTTTTTCATCTTCAAGGTCCCAGTCTTCAAGCCACCATCTACTGGAGCATAGCAAAAGCCTCCCAACAGGTATTTCATATCCGCTCTGTCCTCCTGCCAATCCATTCTTGATTCAGTGGAGTGTTCAAGATAAAATGCAAAACTCTTCATCTGGCCTACAGATCCTTTCCTGAATTGTCTACTGCTATTTCCCCACTCTCATCACTTTCTTGCTATGCTACCACAATTCCTCAAACTTGTCATATGCCTTCCTGCCACAGGCTTTATGTATGTTGTCCTGCCTGACTTTTTCACCTCTTAGCTAACTCCTGTTCATTCTTGCGATCTCAGTTCAAACATCACTTATTTGGAGAAAGCCTCTCTCATTGGCCAGATCAAATTTCCCAGTTAGTAACTTCTTTTAGCACTATACATCCTGTCTCCACAGCTTATGAAATTAGTAATTATAGATTTATTTGTATGATTATTTAAGTTCTGTATTTTGCTAAAGACAGATTCCTATCTGTTTGCTTATCATTATTTTCTCAGTATCTAGCATTATTTGTTGAATGACTGAGTGAAAGGAAAAATAAATGAATTACCAATAAACTATTGCAAGGGCTTTGTGCTCTTAAAACAATCAGAGCTGGGTCACCTGAGTGGTTCAGTTGGCTAAGCATCCGACTCTTGATTTCAGTTCAGGTCATGAGCACAGGTTGGTGGGATAGTCCTACTTTGGGTTCCGTGCTCAGCATGGAGTCTGCTTATCCCTCTCCCTATCCTCCTCATCCTCTTTCTCCCTCTCAAATAAATAAAAAATAAAATCTTTTATAAAAAAATGAAGTAAAAAATAAAACAATGAGAGCCATCAGAGAAGGCTTCCATGAGATTTTGATATTCCAACAGCTACTGAGAGAATGAATAGAAATCAGATAGCTGAAAAAAATAGAGAAGCACACTCCAGGTAGAGGTAAAGGCATTGAGATGAGAGTGAGCACAAAATAGTCATGTATTTAGAAATACCCAATATGGAGAGAAGAGCAAAGGAAGGCCAAGTACTTGGTGGCAGGGGGAACAGTAACAGTGGTTAGAGAAACATGTAAAGGCTTTGTTTTTACCAGACTTTAATTCTATGGTAAGGGAAAAACCATTAATGTTTTTACAAGTTAAATACTACATTTGGTATATAAAAAGACTTTTAAAAGATTACTCAGGCTTAAGTAAGAAAAATGGAAAAGAATCTGAGAAAGACAGACTATTTTGAAGGCTACATCTATGGCTTGGATAAGAGGCTATGATAGCCTGGAGTAGAGTAGAGCAGAGCTGGAAAAAAGCAGATGGAAGAACATTTAGGAAGTAAGATATAGATTTGTAAAAATACTCATGGTAGTGTTGGGGTGGGGGTTGAGAAGATACCTGAAAGAAATTTCTCTATATTGTCAATAATAGTTACCATTAGGAGGTTCAGAGGCTGTACCAATGAGTGGCTTTGAGGGATCTTGGCCCTTGCTCTATAATGTATTTTACTCCAAACTATAACACAATCTAGGTAAAAACAGTGTGCTACTTACAGTGCATATAGAACCTCAACCTAAGTCTTAAAACAATAACTTTCAACCTCTAAATTCTTCCTATACATACTTAGCCCCAAAAGCCATCATATTTAGTACTATAACTTTTAAACCAAAATTTTAGAAAATCATTTACTATTTTCATATTTCTCTTCATCTAATAAGCACAACTTTATTGTTTCCCAATCTTCCAGACAAAAAAATGAAAGTACAATAAAGATGAGAAAATATGCCCGAAATTATAAAGTTAGAAATGGCTGAGCCAGGGTTCAAATCCAGATGGGTCTGATTGCAAGACCCAGACTTATCATTGTAAAACACCCTAGGTCCTTTCCTCCACCATGTGGCAAACTGACATGCCAGGCAGCTTCTCCTGAAAGTGCTTTTGGAACCCAGGCCTCAGCACTAATGGGGCATTAGCATTTCTCTTTGCATTCATCCCCAGACATCCTTTCAGCTTGGCTTACTCTGACACCATATTTCCTATAGCAAAGGAAATGTTGTAAAATATGGGAGCTTTCAGATGTGGACTTGATTGAAATGGGTGAAGTTTGTTTTCTTTTATGTTCCATTTCTCTCTCATGCCTTCATAAGCTAGTGGATCCAGATGGCTGAAAACACCAATTAAAAACAAAAAGAACACTAGGGAAGGAGCAAGGGAGAGAGAGAGAGAGAGAGAGAGAGAGAGACCAAGTGGTAATTAGGGATGAGACAGCTGAAATGGCTTCATGATGGTAAAGATTCTTTCATTCCAGAAGAATGTGTGTGTGCAAATTAGAGTCTTTTTCTCCTTCTGCACTGTAAAAGCAATTTAACATTAATAAATTGCCACCAGAATTCTTTATTTCTGTAAGAAAATGTGTTCTGGTGGATATTTCCACAGTAATCAAAGTATGTCACTTAAATTACAGATTGACTGATGTAAAATGGTGAAGGAAAAAGCCAGGAGGAAAGAGTCTTCCTTCAGTTTTCCCAGACCCTCAAACTCATGGTCAGGCAACCTGTGTGGCTAGTCCAGAGGATGCTTCTTAGAAGACAGACATTTTCAAGGACCACAAAATTCACCCCAAAGCAATTCAGAGAAAGACTTAGCACCTTAGAAACACTTAGACTGACCACTTTCTTATTCTGTTAAGTGTATGTATATAAACTTCTCTCATCTTAGAAACAAAAAAAGAGAAGCAGAGGAAACAAGAGAAGGGGAGGTAGAGGTGGGATGGAGGAAAAGAGTGAAAAGAGGAAAGAGAAAAGGGGGATAAGACAGGGTAGAGAAAAAGGAAAGCAAGAGGAAGGGGTCAGGAGAGATAGGGGAGAGGGGAGAGAGAGGGAAGCAGAAAGGGAAGGCCTTATGCAGGAAAAACAAGAGAAGAATTACAGGCCACTTCACAAAGAAATATATTACTTTCTGATACCAGAAATATTGTGAAATAATAGGTTAAACAACTGCTCCTATGTACTAAATTCACTGCTAGCAAATTTAGGGGCTGCTCTAAAATTATTTGTGATTAACTTTACAGTTGCTTATATCTAATAAGAATTTTGAGTATGTTTGAAAGCAGGTTTACTCAAGTTTATAGAATCAATTTGCTTGGGGAATTTGGGACCTGGAAGTTTCCATAGGGGAACTTAGATAAACTTCAGCTAAGTCACTCTCCAAATTATTACAAATTCTGACTATTTAAATCCAAACAATTGATGTTTGGCTGTATTCTTCATTCTCAAAACAAGTTCATTTCATTCTGTGGCTTCATGTTGAATGAAGCTAAAACAAAATGTTGAAGAGTGATGAAAAAAATAAGCATAGCCTCTCCTTCCTTCAAACCTGTTCTATATCCCATCTTGTTCTTTCCCCCCAATATCTCTTCATCAGGATCTGGCTACCAGGTGTCACCCCAGATTACTGAGGGCTGAGTTGCCCACTGTCTCTCCACCACAAAGTCAGCTCCTTACGGACTATAATTCTATCTGTCTTAGTCACCCCAGGTCTAGTACATCTCAAGGAAGCACGATTCCTATTTGTTAATATAGGAATAATTTGTTTATTCAACAGAATTGACCTATCTGCATTCTAGCTTGGCTCTTACCACAGCAAATAATAGGCACTGCACTCTTTTTCCATCAAGATACCTTGGGTATCTTGCCATCCTGAAACTGATTCTGGTATTAACCTTACTTAGAACTATAGCTATACTTAACTTCTCTACTATTCTGACCCACTTTCTGTCCTGGACTCTGCTACTCACTACACGTCTCCTGGTCTTGGTTCGATTACATGATACTGCATCAATAGCTATACAACCATCCAAGATATTCCTGGTGATCAGTCATGCAACTTTCTTGAACTGAGATAACAAGAAGGTACCAAATACTAGAGGCAAGTGGATATCATGTGAAGATACTGGGCTTGATGTCTGATCTAAACTGTTGTTTTTCAAACATCAAGGCACGAGAGAATCACCTAGGCACTATGAATAATTACATAACAATAAATTAGCATAGAAAAAAATGGATAAATGCTTAGAAACAAGACTGAATCATGAAGAAACAGAAACTCTGAACAGAAGAAATTACTAGTAAGGATATTAAACCAGTAATCAAAATTTCCCAACAAAGAAAGTCCAGGACCAGATGGCTTCACTGGTGATTTCCCCAAACATTTAAAGAATTAATAGTAATCCTTCTCAAACGCTACCAAAAAGCAGAAGAGGAGAAAACACATCCAAACTAATTTTATAAGGCTAGTACTATCCTGATACCAAAGATTAAAAAAAGGACACTACAAAAAAAGAAAATTTCAGGCCATATCCTTGATGAATATGGATGCAAAAATAACAATAACAAAATATCAGCAAGCCAAATCCAATAGCACATTAAAAGGATCATATACCATGATCAAATGTAATTCATTCCAAGATGGTTCAACATCCACAAATCAATAAATGTGATACACCATATTTACAAATTGAAGGATAAAAATCATGTAATCATCTCATTAGATGCAGGAAAAGCATCTGACAAAATGTAGTAGCCTTCCAAATTAAAAACTCAAGCAATTTTGGAGAAGTGGAATGTGCCTCAACATAACAAAGGCCATATATGACAAACCCACTGCTAATATCATACTCAGGGTAAAAAAAAAAAAAAAAAAAAAACCTGAAAGCTTTTCCTCTAATAAGGAACAAAACAAGTTTGCCTACTCATACCACTTTTATTCAACACAGTACTGGAAGTCCTAGCCAGAGCAATTAGGGAAGAAAAAGAGATAAAAGACATCCAAATCAGAAGCAAGAAATAAAATTCTAATTGTTTGTAGATGACATGATACTACGCAGAAAATACTAAAGATTCCACCAAAAAACTATTAGAACAAATAAATGAATTTAGTAAAGATGCAGGGTACAATATCAATATGAAATATCAGTTGTGCTTCTATGCACCAGCAACAAACTCTTGAAAAGAAAAGTTAAGGAAATAATTCCACTTATACTGGCATCAAAAAGAATAGAATACTTAGGAATAAATCTAATCAAAAAGGTGAAAGGTCTGTACACTAAAAACTATAAAACATTGATGAAAGAAATGAAAAAACACACCAAAAAATGGGCAGATGTTCCCCATTATGGGAAGAATTAATATTGTTAAAAAGCCCATACTACCCAAAGTACTCTACAGATTGAATGCAATCTCTACAAAAATTCCAATGACATTTTTTGGAGAAATAGAAAAAACTATCCTAAAATTCTCATGGAACCACAAAAAAAAAAAAAAAAAAAAAAAAAAAAAAACAAAAGCAATCCTAAAGAGAAGAACAAAGCTGGAGGCATTACACTTCCTGATTTCAAATTATATTACAGATATACACAGTAGCATAAAAGCAAACACAAAGATCAATGGAACAGAATAAAGAGCCCATAAATAAGTCCATGTATATGTGGTCAATTAAATCCCAACAAACAAGCCAATAATGTATGGAAAATAAAGAGAAAAGGGTAATCTTTTCAACAAATGGTGCTAGGAAAACTAGATATCCATATTCAAAAGACTAAAACTATACCCCTATCTTATACCATACACAAAAATCAACTCAAATGGATAAAAAATTTGAACATAAATCTAAAACTATAAAACTCCTAGAAGAAAACAGGATGGGTAAGCTCTTTAACATTCATCTTCACAATGATTTTTTGGAGACACCAAAAGCAAAGGTGAGAAGAGCAGAAATAAACAAGTGGAACAACATCAAACTAAAAAAACTTCTGAAAAAAAAATAAAATTTAATTTAAAAAATAAAAATAAAAAATAAAAAAAAACTTCTACACAAATAATCGACAAAATGAAGAGGCAACAATGGAATATGAAAATTTATATTTACAAACCACATATCCAGTAAGAGGTTAATATCTAACATACATATAGATGCTATACACTTCAAAAACAAAATACCTTAATAACCTGATTTTAAAAGGGGCAAAGGACATAAATAGATAGTTTTCCAGAGAAAAAGTACAAATGGCCAACAGGTACATGAAAAGATGCTCAACATCACTAATCAACAGAAAAATGTAAATCACAGTCACATAACGTATCACCTCACAACTGTTAGAATGGCCATTATCAAAAAGACAAGAGATAAATACTGCCAAGGATGTGGAGGAAAAGGGAACACTTGGTAAACTGGTGGTCGGAATGTAAACTTGCACAGCCACTATGGAACAGTATGGAGGAAATTAAATACACAATTATCATATGATCCAGCAATCTCACTTCTGGGCTTATATCCAAAGACAATAAAATTATCTCCCATCCAAGTACTAACCAGGCCCGACCCTGCTTAGCTTCCGAGATCCGACAAGATCGGGCGCATTCAGGGTGGTATGGCCGTAGACGACAATAAAATTATCTTAAAGAGACAGCAGCACCTCCCTATATTCACTGCAGCATTATTTACAATTACAAAGACATGAAAATAACCTAAGTGTCCATAAATTGATGAATAGGTAAAGAAAATGTGTTATACATTTACAATGAAATATTACTCAGACTGAAAAAAGGAAATCCTCCCATTTGAGAAAACATGAATGAATCTGGAGGACATTAGGCTAAGTGAAATTAACCAGACAAAGACAAGCCACATGGTATACTTATACATGGAATCTTAAAAAAAAATTTTTTTTAATTCATTGAAACAGAGTAGAATGGTGGTGTCAGGGGCTACAGGTGAGGGAAAATAGGGAGAGGTTGGTAAGAAGGTACAAAACTGAATAAGGTCTGAAGATCTAATGTATAACATGGTGGCTATAGTAGGTAATACTGCATTATGTAATTGAAAGTTGCCAAGAGAGTATTTTAAGTATTCTCACACACACAAAAAAAGGTAAATAATTGGGGTGATAGATGTGTTAATTTACTCAGCAGAGGGCATACTTTCACAGTGTAATTATATATCAAATTATCATGTACATTTTAAATATACTATAATTTTTTTGTCAATTATGCCTCAAACAAGCTGAAAAAAAAAAGAAAGAATTTTTATTCTTCACCTCCAGGGCACCTGATTTGCTAAGCGGAAGGACTGTGGAAGCAGGGGAAGTACCTAGGCAGTTGCATAAGGAAACAATGCTGATCAAGAAGTCCTAAACAATCTTTAAGAACCACCCAGACTTAACTTCTATAGTGTTCAGCCTCATTCTTTTCACTCCTAGTAATATCTGTATATTCCTAATTGTCTGCAGAGTGCCTACTTAAGCAATTTACTGCAGGAATTCTTTTGGGTTTTCATTTTATTTAGCTTGTCACATGGTTTAGAATTAGGTCAATCTAAAATGAGTTAGGGTGGAAGTAAGTGAAAGCAATTTTAGACAGAAAAGAAACCCAAAAGACACAAGGTTATTCTTACCAAGGTACCACTTTTTGGATTTTGTGGCAAAAAAAAATTTAATTTAAATATATAAAGCCAAGAAACAAGAGCTTCTTAGGATCTAACTTATTTCAAAACTCCATTCATTCATGTGTTTTGAATTGAGAATACTGGAGCTATAATAGTGGTGTCAGCAAAGCCACTAGACTATTTAGTCACTGTCTGGAATCTTCTGATTTAGGAAATCCTAGCCCTGCTTTTAAAATTATATGGGTTTTCAATCATCCCCAGAGATGTCATAAAGTTCTCAAAGCCAGTTTAATTTCAGGTTAACTTGATTTAAACACAGTAGTTCCTACTTAAATAAAACAGCATTTATAATGGGAATTAAAGAAAAAAACTTATGAAATAATTTCCACCATGATTCTTTTTTTAATATGATTCTTTCCTATAAAAAAAGTTGATATATATCTCTTTGCATCTTATTTATAGAAAAACTTCTCAGAGGATATTCATTAAAATGTCAACAATGATTCCCCCTGTAGAATAAAAATCTAGATAAATTCAAATATTTTGACCTTTTCTATTCAGTATCTTTTTCTGAATTTTTCTAAATTAATATATAACAATAAATATGAAATAGGAAAAAAGAAGTATGTTCCTGAGCAGCAGTTATTAATTACAAATCTAAAACAGTTGGAAATCACTGTGTCAATTGTCAGTTTATCAATCCCTTCATTCTCAAGAACAGCTCTTTATTTAAATAATCTCTTTTCCTCAGATTATTCCTCCTCAGAGTCATTAAAAAATACACCTGGTATAACAAGTGAATCTCTCTTTTGTATCCCTTCTCCCTCTGGTTACTAACCATTGGACATCTTTCAGTGGGAGAGTTTTCTTCACTGTGCATACTCCTTCCTCTCCCAACAACACCACATTACTTATATAAAATCCTAGGTTGCATTATATTTAAAAATTATTTTCCTTCTGATTTTAAATGATGCATACTAATTTATAGACAATTTGGAAAAATAATAAAATAAAAATCACCTATAAGTACACTATCCAAAAATACACAAAAAATATTAGCAGATGTTATTTTCTTCTAATTTATCGTGTGTATGTGTGTGTGTGTGTCTGGTTGAGTGCAACTCACTGGGCCCACCACAAGAAAATTTAACCAACTCGGAAAACTATTAAGACATTGATGAAAGAAATCGAAGATGACACCAATAAATGGAAGATATACAATGCTCATGGATTGTAAGAATCAATACTGTTAAAATGTCTGTTCTACCCAAAGCACACTACAGATTCAGTGCAACCCCTCAGAAATCCCAGTAGTATTTTCATAGAACTAGAACAAAAAATCCTAAAGTCTCTATGAAGCCACAAAAGACCCTGAATAGCCAAAGCAATCTTAAGGTAAAAAGAACAAGGCTGGAGGTATCACAATTCCAGATTTCAAACTATACTATAAAGCTAGAGTAATAAAAACAGTATGGTACTGGCACAAAAACAGACACACAGATCAATGAAATAAGATTGAGAGCCCAGTTATACTCATGCTGATATATGGTCAATTAATCTAAGACAAAGGAGACAAAAATATACAATGGAAAAAGAGAATCTCTTCAATAAATGGTTTGGGAAAACTGGAAAGTTGCATGCAAAAGAATAAAACCATACCATTTTCTTATACTATATACAAAAATAAACTAAAAGCTGATTAAAGACTTAAATGTAAACCTCAAACCATAAAACACCTAAAAGAAAACACATAGGCAATAATGTCTTGTACATCAACCTTAGCAATATTTTTCTGGATATTTCTCCCCAGGCAAGGGTAATGAAAACAATAATAATAATAATGATAAGCAATTGGGACTACATCAGACTAAAAATTGTTTGCATGGTGGAGGAAACCATCAGCATAACGAACAGGCAACCTATTAAGCAGAAGAAGATACTTGCAAATGATGTATCTAATAAGAGGTTAATATCCAAAATACATAAAGAACTCATAAAACTTGACACCAAAAAAAATAATAACTCAATTTAAAAATGAGCAGAGGACCTGAATAGACATTTTTCCAAATAAGACATGCAGATGGCCAACAGACACATGAAAAAATGCTCAACATCACTCATCATCAGAGAAATGCAAACAAAACCACAATGAGCTACCACTTCCCACCAGCCAGAATGGCTAGTATAAAAAAGACAAAAAATAACAAATGTTGGAGAGGATATGGAGAAAAGAAACCCTGCATGCATTGTTGGTGGGAAAGTAAATTGGTGTAGCTACTCTGGAAAAGTATGGAGTTCCTCAAAAAACTAAAAACAAAAGTACCATATGATCCAATAATTCCACTTCTGTGTATTTACCCAAAGCAAATGACAACACTAATTTGTAAAAATATGTTTATCACAACATTATTTATAATAGCCAAGCTATGAATGCAATCTAAGTGTCTATCAAGAGATGAACAGATAAACAGATATAATGTGTATACACACACACACATATGCAAAGGAATATTATTCAGCCATAAAAAAGAATTAAATATTGCTATTGCAACAACATGGATGGAGCTAGAGAGTATGATGCTAAGTAAAATAAGTCAGACAGAGAAAGACAAATGCCATGTGATTTCAGTTATATGTGAAATCTATAAACAACAACAAAACAAAACAAATGTATAAATATAGAGAACAAACTAGTGATTGCAGGGCAGGAAGTTGGGGAGATGGGCAAAGTAGGTGAAGTAGTTAAAGAGGCACAAATTTCCACTTATAATTTAGATAAGTCATGGGATGAAAAGCACAGCATAGCGAATACAGCTAATAATATTGTAATAATTTTGTGTGGTGACAGATGCTAACTACACGTATGGTGGTATGCATTTTATAATGTATATAATTGTCAAATCTCTATGTTGTATACCTAATATTAACATATTATGTGTCAAATATACTTCAATTAAACTTTTTTTTAAAAAAGATACTGAATTTCTTTCCAAGATCCAATTTCAAATTCCTTGAACGAAGGCTCAGATTGGCTCAGTTGCCCATCTCTAGTCCTATCAACTATGGACACTGTGCAGGGTCATAAAGAGGGCTCCTAGAACCTGATCACTGGGAATGGAGACTTCAGTGAAAGGGACCCCATTAAGCTGAGAGGATACTTCAAATATGTCTTACTATATAATCAAAAACTGGTAGAAGACCTACTAGGTACACATTTGTCTCTGAAAGGGAAAACTCAGTCTCCTGCCTTTATTTATTTTTTTAAAGATTATATTTATTTATTCATGAGAGATGCACAAAGAGAGAGAGGGAGGGAAAGAGAGAGAGAGAGAGAGAGGCAGAGGGAGAAGCAGGCTCCATGCAGGGAGCCCAATGTGGGACTCGATCCCAGGTCTCCAGGATCAGGCCCTGGGCTACAGGTGGTGCTAAACAACTGAGCCACCCGGGCTTCCCAGTATCCTGCCTTTAAAGAGAACATTATTTCAGTAACTGATAGTGTTTTATTTTTATATTAGGTTTCATTTTAATATGGCCAGGTATTCAGTAATCCATAACTTCATAACTGTCTGCTTAGATATAACTAGACTTTTTATGGAAAGTAAGAACTGAACAGCATTCTGCTCTTTTTTGAAATATGGATTTTAAAGATATACTTGGAGGTGTTAACATGAGTTTGTGGTTTTAATTTGGATATATATGATAGATAGATGATTATAGATGATAGATGATAGATAGATGATAGATAGATAGATGATAGATAGATAGATAGATAGATGATAGATAGATAGATAGATAGATGTGTGTATGTATGCACTGAAAAATGGAAAAGTGGTCTGTGACATCCAGACACTGGTTGGCATCCACAACTAGGCCTTGATATCTTCCTTTATAAAAAATCTCGGTATGAAGGATACCACATAAAGGAAGGAAAGAAGGGAGGGAGTGAATTGGGAATTTGTCAAAGGACATAGGATCCAACTTGAAGGAGCTCCTGATTACCAAATATAAAACAATTTGAACAATAAAATAATAAAGTTAGTAATGGATTATTGCTCACAAAACAAGATAAAAACCCATTGGTTCATACTAATATAAATAATTGTATAAATAAATAAATGGAGAAAGAATAGTTCTTCCTTACATTACAATTTGCACCAATAAATGTAAAAAAAAAAATGATGAAAACAGAAAAGTAGCAGCTAACAAACACCAAATGTTTCAGGCAAAAAGCATCAGTGGATTAAAAAGATTAGTGGGCAAAAGTCCAAAGACAAAGAGGGTATTTTCGTGGTCTCAAAATATATCACCACCAGATATTTATTAATTTAAAAGGAAAAATGCTAATTTTAGAGTGGAGAAAACTGGCAAACATAACCTTAATCACGTAATAAACATTTACATCACTAGTAATGGGAAAAATGTTAGTAATGTGCTTCCTGATGACACACTGTGTAAAACACAACACATGCTTCTTTGGCAATCTTAACCATGAAGAAATATCTGACACACCCATAATGAAGAATATTCTAAAAAAAAATGACTGGCAAGTACTCTTAAAAAGTGCTGAAGTCATAATAGACCAAAAAAAAAAAAAAGAAGTAGAAATAAAAGAGAGAAGAAGAAGAAGGAGAAGGAGGAGGAGGAGGAGAAGAAGAAAAAAGATTAGAGGATTGTTCCAGATTAAAGAACGTGTGAAAGTTAATGGTGATACATGATTCTTGGTCAAAAAAAGAACATTAATTATTAAAATATGAATAAGATCTGTAGATTAGATAATAATATTATATCAATGTTACCTTCCTAATTTTAATAACTGTACTATGGGTAGATAAGATATTAACATTTAGAGAATCAGATTATGTATTTAAATATTTGAGAATTCTTGAAACAGTTTTTAAACATTTTCATAAGCCTGTAATTATTTCAAAATGAAAAGTTATTTTATTTTAAAAATTAAAAAAATAGCCTTCTATTCTTTACCCTTGTCTTATCTATGTATTAAATTAACAAAAAGGCAGTTAAACTTTAAGCCATCAAAAGCCACATGTCATAAATGCCTCTTTAGAGAAAAGTTAACACATAGGTTAGGAAAATTTCAAATTTTGCTCATGTTCAGTTTCAGAAAAAATACTACTGTTCATAGTATATGAAACTTAAAAGTTGCTCAGTTAATTCTGCATATTGTGGCTTCTTCCTATTATTTCTTCTTATTTTCTCTTTTGTCCTAATTCTTTACTACTAATGCATTTTTAATTAAGTTTATGTTCCATTTATTTTTATTTTTTTTTAAGATTTTATTTATCTACTTGACAGAGAGAGAGAGAGAGAGAGCACACAAGCAGGGAGAGTGGCAGGCAGATGGAGAGGGAGAAGCAGGCTCCCCACAGAGCAAAAAGTCCAATGCAGGGCTCAATCCCAGGAACCTGGGATCATGACCTGAGCCTAAGGCAGACATTTAACCAACTTGAGCCACTCAGGCATCCCTATTTCTATTTCTTAGAAATTTTTGTTTTTTAATATTTTTCAAAAAAATAAGAAAATAATTAACACACAAAAATCACCCATAATTCCATCCCATTTTTAAAATGTGTTTTATTTAAATATGTAAAAATAAATTGCATGTATTTTTAACACTGTCAGTGTTACAAGGTAGAAATATCATTATAACTGTCATTATTTTACACATCATGCCTAAGCTATAAGTACCCAAAACTACAAAAGAATGTAATGAGCCATATGTTTGGTTCAAAAAAAAAAGGCAAATATATGACAATTAGAAACACCTGGTGCATGAGTAGAGTGTTCCAATTTTACTCAAATATTTAGCTTTGTCTAGGTACAGTCAGTGTGTCTCATCTCCCTGGGTAGATGAACACATATTCTCTCATACCCCATTATCTATAACATCCAGAAACAGGTATACATATGTAAATCTATAGGTTGCTGACACTTCAAGATGAAGGGATAGTTCATACTAATATTAATTAACACAAGTATATTTTGAAATTATATTCACTGCCTTCACAAATTCTAGGAATGGTGATTAAAACATAATCTAAAAGATAATCCCTGTTCATAGTAATTAATCAGCCATGGACTAGGGTCAATTCAAAGTTTGAATCAATGCTAGTAGCCTGAAGTGACAATGTTATAATATATTTAGAAGAATAGCTTCTTTGGCCCACTGAAACAGTGGAGGCAAATAATGACACAGAACAGCCAGCCCCAAAAGCAGGGAAAGTATAGGCCTTTAATGAGTTCTGGTAATGCTTTGCCTTACTGGGGAGTCTCTTGATCATAAGATACCTCAGGGATGCCTGGGTGGCTCAGTGGTTAAGTGTCTGCCTTTGGCTCAGGGCATGATCCTGGAGTCCAGGATCAAGTCTTACATCAGGACCCCTGCATGAAGCCTGCTTCTCCCTCTGCCTTTGTCGCTGCCTCTGTCTCTCTGTGTCTCTAATGAATAAATAAATAAAATGTTTAAAAAAAAAAAAAGGTGCCTCAACCCTGTAGTCAGTCTTAGGGTATGTTATGAATGTCCTTGGTCAGCACTGGGAAGTAAACATAACATTTTGTTATAAAAATTGAAGCATTAAATATGAAGGGCTTTTATAATCATCATTATGATTTTCTCTTGGTCTGTTATAAGGCTCCTCTAAAACTTTTTGTCTTAGCACCACAGCTCATTATATAAACAACCACTGCCAGGCATCACTTGTTATACCTATTTCTAAACTTATGAAGAAGTGAAGTGTTTGTAGAGAGGAACTGAGATGACACAGTAGTAGGAGGACTCTATGTTTGTCATGTCCCTCAAACAGAGTTAGATACATTTCAAATCGTTCTGAACACTGAAGAAATGGATCTAAGGACTAAGAGAACAAACTTCACAACAAGAAGGAGAAAAGAGACTACATCATGGAATGCAGGAGGTTCAGAGATGTGATTTGGGGGAGAAAAGAATTGCAAGCCCTGTGAAGGGGAGGGGGCCCTGATCATAGAAAGAGAAGACGGAGAGAACATGAGTGGTACTGCGCAAGAAAAATACTTCCCCAAATCCAATGACTGGGAAAATGATAGGGGCTGATTATTGTGTTTTTACAAGCAGCAGAGTTCAAAGACTGAAGTTTTAGAAGTCCACACGGTGGTAAGTGTAGAGCCTGGGGAGTATAGCAGTGTTCCTGAAAAGAAGGAGCACAGAGGCCTGGGAACAGACAGCTCGCCTTGATGTTCCCATGGGTTGCACTGGGAGAGACAGTCCCCCTTCTTGAAATGCATCTGGGAGAGGTGGCATTGCCTCTCAAGGGACAAAAGAGTGAGTAAGTGAGTGAGTAAGTGAATGCTATGCACTGCCCCATTTAATAGCACAGGAGCAGAGGTTACTTTTGAGAGTAGCCAAGCTGGACACCTGTATTTTGCTGTGCATTACTATAAACTCCAAGCCTGTGCATTCTTGCAACTACCCTTCTGGGATAAACCAGCACTGGCCACAGCACAGCAAGACCCTCCCCAAGAGGATCACTGTAGGTCTGTACCACTCCAGGTACCTAAAAATTGGAGTTTTGAAACACAGCCAGTGTTCCTGAGATAAAACACAGTAGCACTGTGCCACCAGGTGAACAGATGGCCCAGACAGAGACAGGGTAAAGGCAGGGATCTGAGGGATGCCTAGGACACATGAGAGGAGATATTTTGCTCTCCTATGAGGGCTGATTGGGCCAATACCAAGAAATATCATATTAAAAATTGCAAAATCCAAAGATAAGGAAAAAATCCTGAAAGGAACAATGGAAAAGAAATCTCTAACTTACAAGGAAAGACAAATAAGTTCAGCAGCAGATCTATCCACAGAAACATGACAAGCCATAAGTGAGTGGCATGATATATTAAAGTGCTAAATGAGAAAACTATGCAGCCAAGAATACTTTATCCAGCAAGACTGTCATTCAGAATAAGAGAGAAAGAGTTTCCCAGATGAACAAAAACTAAAGGACTTTGTGACCACAAAACCAGCCCTGCAAAAAATTTAAAGAAGACTCTTGGGCACCTGGGTGGCTTAGTGATTGAGCAGCTGCCTTCGGCTCAGGGAATGATCCTGGAGTCCTGGGATCAAGTCCTGTGTCAGGCTCTCTGCATGGAGCCTGCTTCTCCCTCTGCCTGTGTCTCTGCCTCTCTCTCTCTCTCTGTCTCTCATAAATAAATAAAATATTTTTTTAAAAAAAAGAAGACTCTTTGAGTATAAAAGAAAAACCAAAAGTGACCAGAATAGCCATACTTACATAAAATAAACTGGATTTCAAACTAAAGATTGCAACAAGAGATGAAGATGAGCACTAATATTACAATAAAATGGTCTATCCAACAGAAGACCTGACAATTTTAAGTATGTATGCCCCCAACTTAGATACAGCCAAATATATAATCAATTAATAGAAAACATAAAGAAACTCATTGAGGATAATACAGTAATAGTACAGGGTTTTACCAACCCTCTTAGAGCAATGGACAGAATTCTAAGCAGAAAATCAATGAGAACACAATGGCTTTGAATGACACACTGGGGCAAATGGACTCAACAAATATATTCAGAACATTTCATTCTAAAGCAACATAATACACATTCTTTTTCAGGGCACATGGAACATTCTCCAGAATAGATCACTTACCGGGTCACAAAACAATCCTCAACAAACACAAAAATATTGAGATCATACCATGTATATTTTCCCACCACAACACTATGAAACTTGAAGTCGATCACAATAAAAAAAAAAAAGGTAGGCCACAAATACATGGAGGTTAAAGAATATACTACTAAAGAATGAATGGGTTAACCAGAAAATTAAAGAAAAAAGTTTTTATTTATTTTTATTTTTTTAAAGTTTATTTTTTTAAAGATTTTATTTATTTATTCATGAGAGACAAAGAGAGAAGCAGAGACACAGGCAGAGGGAGAAGCAGGCTCCACGCAGGGACCCCAACGTGCGACTTAATCCTGGGTCTCCAGGATTACGCCCTAGGCTGTAGGCGGCGCTAAACCGCTGAGCCACCGGGGCTGCCCAGAAAAAAGTTTTTAAATACATGAAAGCAAATAAAAATGAAACACGATAGTCCAAAACATTAGGATGCAGCAAAAGTGGTCATAAGAGGGAAGTATATAGCAATATAGGCCCACCTCAACAAACAAGAAAAATCTCAAAGCACAACATGACTGTACACCTTAAGGAACTAGAAATGGAAAAGCAAATGAACCCTAAAGTCAGCAGAAGAAGGGAAACACATAGAAATGATATAGAAATCAAACAAACAAACAAAACCAGACCAACGAAACTAGGAGCTGGTTCTTTGAAAAAAAAATTAATAAAATTTATAAATCCTTAGCCAAACTTATCAAAAAGAAAAAAAGACACACAAAGATAAAATCATGAGTGAGAGAAGGGAGATAACAATCAACTCCACAGAAATACAAACAATAATAAGAGAATATTATGAGCAATTAGACGTCAACAAATTGGGAAATCTGGAAGAATTGGATAAATTCCTAAAACGTATAAACTACCAAAACTGAAACCGCAAAAAAATAGAAAATTTGGACACACCCAAACCCAGCAAAGAAATTGAATCAGTAATCAAAAATCTCCCAAAACACAAAAGTCCAGGGCCTGATGGCTTCCCAGGGGAATTCTATCAAATATTTAAGGAAGAGTTAATACCTATTTTTGTCAAACTGTTCCAAAAAAAATGGAAATGGAAGAAAAACTTCCAAACTCATTCTGTGAGTCCAGCATTACCATGATTCCAAAATTAGACAAAGACCCCACTAAAAAGGAGAATTACAGGCCAATATCCCTGATGAACATTTATGCAAAAATTCTCAACAAGATACTAGCAAATTGAATCCAACAGTACACTAAAAGATTATTCACCAAGATCAAGTGAAATTTATTCCTGGGCTGCAAAGGTGGTTCAGTATATCCATATGAATAAATGTGATGCACCACATTAATAAAAAGATAAGTACCATATGATTCTATCAATAGATGCATAAAAAAGCATTTGACAAACCACAATACCCATTATTGGTAAAAACATTCAACAAAGTAGGAATAAGGGGACCATAACATCATAAAGGCCATATACAAAAGACCCATGACTAATATCACCCACTATGGTGAAAAACTGAGAACTTTTCTTTTACAATAAGGAAAAAGACAGGGATGTCCACTCTCACCATTGTTATTTAACATAGTATTGGAAGTCCTAGCTTCAGTAATCAAACAAAAAGAAATAAAAGGCATCCAAATTAGCAAATAACTCAGACATTCACTATTCACAGAGTACATGGTAGTACTCTATGTAGAAAATCCAAAAGACTCCACTAAAAAATTGCTGGAAGTGATACATGAATTCAGGAGTGTTGCAGATACAAAATTAACATGCAAAAATCTGTTGCACTTCTCTAAACCAGTAATGGAGCAGCAGAAAAAGAAATCAAGGAATCAATCCCATTTACAATTGCACACACACAAAAACAACAACAACAACATAAGATACCTAGGAATCAACCTAACCAAAAAGGTAAAAGATCTCTACTCTGAAAACTATACAACACTTATGAAAGAAACTGAAGAAGACAAAAGAAATGGAAAAACATTCCATGCTCATAGATTGGAAGAACAAATATTGTTAAAATGTCTATACTATCCAAATTAATCTACACAGTAATGCAATTCCTATTAAAATATCACCAACACTTTCCACAGGCTAGAACAAACAATCCAAAAATTTGCATGGAACACAAAATACCCTGAATAGCCAAAGAAATCTTGAAAAAGAAAAGCAAAGCTCAAGGCATCACAATTCTAGACTTCGAGTTGTACTACAAAGCTATAATAATCAAGACAGTGTGGTACTGGCACAGAAATAGACACATAGATCAATGGAACAGAACAGGAAACCCAGAAATGGACCCAAAACTATATGGTCACTTAATCTTTGACAAAGAAGGAAAGAGTATCCAGTGGAGAAAAGATAGTCCCTCCAACAAATGGTGTCAGGAAAACTACACAGCAACATGCAAAAGAATGAAACTGGACCTCGTTCTTACACCATACACAAAAATAAATTCAAAATGGATGAAAGACTTAAATGTGAGACAGGGAATCGTCAAAATGCTAGAAGAGAACACAGATGGCAAACTTTGACATCAGTCATAGCAACTTCTTGCTGGATACATCTCTGGAGGCAAGGAAAACAAAAAACAAAAGTGAACTACTAGGGCTTCATTAAGATAAAAAGCTCTGTTGCTCACTTCAGCAGCACATACACTAAGATAAAAAGCTTCTGCCCAGTAAAAGAAAAAATCAAGAAAAACAAACAAAAAAAAGCCACTTTTGGAAAGGGAGAAGATATTTGCAAATGACATATCTGAAAAAAGTTTAGTATCCAAAATATATAAAAAAAACTTTTCTTTTTGTATGGTGTAAGAGAATGGTCTAGCTTCATTCGTCTGCATGTGGATGTCTAATTTTCCCAGCACCATTTATTGAAGAGACTGTCTTTTTTCCAGTGGATAGTCTTTCCTGTCAAATATTAGTTGACCATAAAGTTGAGGGTTCACTTCTGGATTCTCTATTCTGTTCCATTCATCTATGTGTCTGTTTTTGTGCCAGGACCACACTGTCTTGATGACCACAGCTTCGTAGTACAACCTGAAATCTGGCATTGTGATGACCCCAGCTATGGTTTTCTTTTTTAAAATTCCCCTGGCTATTCGGGGTCTTTTCTGATTCCACACAAATCTTAAAAAAATTTTTTCCAACTCTCTGAAGAAAGTCCATGGTATTTTGATAGGGATTGCACTAAACGTGTAAATTGCCCTGGGTAACATTGATATTTTCACAATATTAATTCTGCCAATCCATGAGCATGGAATATTTTTCCATCTCTTTGTGTCTTCCTCAATTTCTTTCAGAAGTGTTCTATAGTTTTTAGGGTATAGATCCTTTACCTCTTTGGTTAGGTTTATTCCTAGGTATCTTATGCTTTTGGGTGCAATTGTAAATGGAATTGACTCCTTAATTTCTCTTTCTTCAGTCTCATTGTTAATGTATAGAAATGCCACTGACATCTGGGCATGGATTTTGTATCCTGCCACACTGCCAAATTGCTGTATGAGTTCTAGCAATCTTGGGGTGGAGTCTTTGGGTTTTCTATGTATAGTATCATGTCATCTGCAAAGAGGGAGAGTTTGACTACTTCTTTGCCAATTGAATGCCTTTTATTTCTTTTTGTTGCCTGATTGCTGAGGCTAGGACTTCTAGTACTATGTTGAATAGAAGTGGTGAGAGTGGACATCCCTGTCTTGTTCCTGACCTTAGGGCAAAGGCTCCCAGTGTTTCCCCATTGAGAATGATATTTGCTTTGGGCTTTTCGTAGATGGCTTTTAAGATGTTGAGGAATGTTCCCATCTACATGAAGAAGAATGAATCTAGACCATTCTCTTACACCATACACAAAGATAAACTCAAAATGGATGAAAGAGGGATCCCTGGGTGGCGCAGCGGTTTGGCGCCTGCCTTTGGCCCAGGGCGCGATCCTGGAGACCCGGGATCAAGTCCCACATCGGGCTCCCTGTGCATGGAGCCTGCTTCTCCCTCTGCCTGTGTCTCTGCCTCTCTCTCTCTCTCTCTCTGTGTGACTATCATAAATAAATAAAAATTAAAAAAAATGGATGAAAGATCTAAATGTGAGACAAGATTCCATTAAAATCCTAGAGGAAAACACAGGCAACACCCTTTTTGAACTCGGCCACAGTAACTTCTTGCAAGATACATCCATGAAGGCAAGAGAAAGAAAAGCAAAACTGAACTATTGGGACTTCATCAATATAAGAAGCTTTTGCACAGCAAAGATACAGTCAACAAAACTAAAAGACAACCTACAGAATAAGAGAAGATATTTGCAAATGACTTATCAGATAGAGGACTAGTATCCAAGATCTATAAAGGACTTATTAAACTCAACAGCAAAGAAACAAACAATCCAAACATGAAATGGACAAAAGACATGAAGAGAAATCTCACAGAGGAAGACATAGACATGGCCAACAAGCACATAAGAAAATGCTCTGCATCACCGGCCATCAGGGAAATACAAATCAAAACCACAATGAGATACCACCTCACACCAGTGAGAATGGGGAAAATTAACAAGGCAGGAAACCACAAATATTGGAGAGGATGCGGAGAAAGGGGATTGCACTGTTGGTGGGAATGTGAGCTTGTGAAGCCACTCTGGAAAACTGTGTGGAGGTTCCTCAGAGTTAAAAATAGATCTGCCCTATGACCCAGCAATTGCACCACTGGGGATTTACCCCAACGATACAGATGCAATGAAACGCCGGGACACCTGCTCCCCGATGTTTATAGCAGCAATGTCCACAATAGCCAAACTGTGGAAGGAGTCTCGGTGTCCATCGAAAGATGAATGGACAAAGAAGATGTGGTCTATGTATACAATGGAATATTTCTCAGCCATTAGAAACGACAAATACTCACCATTTGCTCCGACGTGGATGGAACTGAAGGGTATTATGCTGAGTGAAATAAGTCAATCAGAGAAGGACAAACATTATATGGTCTCATTCATTTGGGGAATATAAAAAATAGTGAAAGGGAATAAAGGGGAAAGGAGAAAAAATGAGTGGAAAATATCAGAAAGGGAGACAGAACATGAGTGACTCCTAACTCTGGGAAACGAACAAGGGGTGGTAAAAAGGAAAGTGGGCGGGGGGTAGGTGTGACTGAGTGACGGGCACTGAGGGGGACCCTTGATGAGATGAGCACTGGGTGTTATGCTATATGTTGGCAAACTGAACACCAATAAAACATAAATAAATAAAAAATGAGGAAGAAAAAAGAACTTTTCTAACTGTACAACCAAAAACCAAATAACCCATTTTATAAATGGGCAGAAAACATGAAAAGACATTTTTTCCAAAGAAGTATACAGGTGGCTAATAGACACACTAAAAGATGCTCAATGTCACTCAGCATCAGGGAAATGCAAATCAAAACTACAATGAGATATCATCTCACACCTGTAAAACTGGCTAAAATTAACACCACAAGAGGCAACATGCTAGCAAGGATACAGAGAAAGGGAAACCCTCTTACACTGTTGGTGAGAGTGCAAACTGGCTCAGCCACTCTGGAAAGCAGTATGGAGATTCCTCAAAAAGTTAAAAATAGAATTACCCTGTGACCCAGCAATTGCACTAGTAAGTATTTACCCAAAGGATACAAAAGTACTGATTTGAAGGGACAAAGGCACCCCAATGTTTATATCAGCATTATCAATAATAGCCAAATTATGGAAAGAACCCAAATGTTCATCAACTGATGAAAGGTTAAAGATCATGTATCATATATATATATATATATCATGCATAATTGATGTTTGATGGACATCATATACCCATCGATCTTTATCTATCTATCATCTATCTCTTTATCTATCTATCATCTATCTATAAAATACATAATGGAATGAAATGGCCATGAAATGGAATGAAATCTTGCCATTTGCAATGAGGTGGATGGAGCCAGAGTATAATATGCTAAGTGAAATAAGTCAGCCAGAGAAAGACAAATACAGTATGATTTCATTCATATGTGGAATTTAAGAAACAAAACAGATAAACATAGGGGAAGAAAGAAAAAAGAGAGAGGCAAATAATAAGAGACTATTAACTACAGATAAGGAACTGAGGGTTGCTGAAGGTGAGGTGAGTGGGGAATAGGTTAAATGGATGATGGGTATTAAGGAGGGCATTTGTGATGCGCACTGGATATTATATGTAAGTGATGAATCACTAAATTCTACTCCTAAAACTAATATTTCACTATATATTAACTAACTAGAATTTAAGTAAAAACTTGAAACATAAAAAATAAAAATAAAGTAAAAAATAAACTTATGAAGAAGTGAAGATGAAAGTGGTGATAGTTGCTGAGTATGTGTATACCTGCATATTTGAAAAAATGCTAAGTACTAGTCCCCTTATTTCTAAACCTACCCACCTTGTTCTGAAAACAACTTGCTTCATGTTAGAAGATATAACTCTACTTGAACTGAAGGAATAAGTGCCACTTGATATTCAAATTTAAACATCTTTACCCCTGTGTTAGAAATACTAACAGGTGCAAATGTGAGGAATGACATCATAAGTTTGTGGATTGGAAAACATTATATTATTAAAATATCTATACTATCCAAAGTATCTACAGATTTAATGAAAATCCTATCAAAATCCTAATGGCATTTTTTCAAATATCAAAAAATATATATTCACACTGAATCTCAAAGTATCTTAAACAGGGAAAACAATATTGAGACAGAAAAATGAAGGAAGCCTCACACCTGATTTCAAAACTTGCTACAGTAATCAAAACAGTATAGTACTGGCATAAAGACAGAGAGAGTTGAATGGAATAGACTAGAGACGTCAGAAATAAACTCTCATGTATGTGGTCAAATGATCTTTTGCAAGAGTGCCAAGGGTATACAATGGGCAAAGTTTAGTTTCTTCAACAAATGGTGTTGGAAAACTGTGGACTTGTACACAAAAAAAAATGGAGTTGGATTCTTATCTTACACCATACACAAAAGTTAACTTGGGTTAAAGGCCTAAGTGTAATATTTGAAACTATAAAAATTTCAGAAGAAAACATTCAGGGAAAAGCTTCATTACCTTATTTTTGGCAATGATTTCTTAGATATGACACCCAAAGCACAAATAATGAAAGAAAGGGAGACAAATAGGATCACATCAAACTTAACTGTGCAGCAAAGGAAATAGTCATCAGAGTGAAAAGCAACCTATTGAATAGAAAAAAATATTTGCAAGCCATATATCTGATGAGGAGTTAATATCTAAAATATCTAAAGAATTAGTGGGTTACATTTCTAGAGATTTGTCCACTTTTTATAGGTTGTCCAGTTTGTTGAGGAATTATTTTTCACTATAGTCTCTCATGATCATTTTTGTTCATGTGGCATCAGTTGTAGTATCTCTTAATTTAATTTATTTGAACATTCTCTCTTTTTCTTGGTCTAAGGGTTTATCAATTTTATTGATCTTTTCAAAAACTTAAGTTTCATTGATTTTTAAACTTTTTATTTTCTATTTTATTTGTTCTACTCTAAGTTTTTACTTCTTTAAGCTACTTTTTCCTTGGTTTATTCTTTTTCTAACTGAGGTATAAAGTTAGATTGTTTGAGATCTTCCTTCTTTTATCACATAGGCACTTATCACTATAAGTTTCCCTTTTAATAATGCTATTAGTGCATCCCTTAATTTTTGGTAGTTTTGCTTTCATTATCATTTTTTTTCAAGATATTTTCTAATTTATTTTGTGGTTTCTTTTTTGACTTATTTGGGTTGTTTAAAAGTGTGCTGTTTAGTTCCACATTTTCATGAATTTTCTAGCTTTCCTTTCATAATTGATTTCTAATTTCATTCCACCATGGTTACTTGGAAAAGATAGTTGGTATGATTTCAATCTGAAATTTTTAAGCCTAAAATTGATCTATCATCAAGAGTGTTTCATGGCACTCGAGAAGAATGTGTTTTCTACTATTGTTGGGTGGGGTGTTCTGTATATGACTGTTAGGTTCAATTGGTCTATAGTGTTATTCTAATCCTCTACTTCCTTATTTATCTTTGTCTGATTGATATATATGTTATTAAAAGGGAGCTTTGAAATTTCCTACAATCATTGTATTATTATTTCTCTCTTCAATTCTGTTAATGTTTGCTTCATATATTTGAATGCTCTGCTGTTATATTTGTAATTCTTATATGTTCCTAATGAACTGATACTTTGAGCATAATATATTTCTTTGTCACCCATAACAATGTTTGACTTAAAGTCTATTTTGATTGATACAATCTTGACCGCTTCTGATCTCTTTTGATTACCATTTATGTAGAGTACCTTTTTCCATCCTTTCATTTTTAGCCTATCTATGTCCTTATTCTAAAATGAATATTATGGAGTAACCCCATCATCATGATGGAATAAAAGTTTTCTCCCATCTTACCCCCCAAAGAATACCAATTTAGACAG
Source organism: Vulpes vulpes (assembly GCF_048418805.1). Classification (NCBI taxonomy): domain Eukaryota; kingdom Metazoa; phylum Chordata; class Mammalia; order Carnivora; family Canidae; genus Vulpes; species Vulpes vulpes. The sequence goes on along the minus strand of NC_132787.1, from coordinate 55,954,256 downwards.
CTGCCCACAGGTAGCTCTCTCCACAAGAGAGAGCTTTTGTGGAAGTTCAGGAGTCCAGAAGTTCTGGCACAAATTGGAGCAAAAATGTCTGACACTGGATGCACTGAAAAGAATAAGAGGAACAGTTTTACTAACTCTTCCCCATGTTACCCCTTCCCCAAGGCAGCACACCTCATTGTCATGAGACATCTCCCCACCAATGATTTTTCCCATGATGGAAAATGAGAACATGTGAGTGAGTACCTAGCATCCTCAGCTGTACAGACCACTGTCAAAGAGATCTACTTCTTTTTCTCTTGTCCAAAATACTGAGGTGTGCTGCATGACTAGAAGGCAGGGAGTGGCTATGAGAAGACTACAGAACTCTTAGAAGGGATGCAGATCCAACTAACTTTACCATGGACTCCATCAGGAAGCCCACCACAGGCTACTAAAGAGGCCTCACCAACAGACACCCCAAACGGCCCATGGGCACCCATTGCTCTGTATACCTCATCCACATACCTCCCTACACCCTGTCCAGCTGCCTGTTCCCACATTTGAGGGCAGCAAGAATAAGATTTGTAGATGGCTAGTGATTTTTGTGAAAACTAGCCCAAATCTGCAGGACTGAGAGAATCCATACAAATCTGTACATTCAGCATTACCCTAAGGAAACCAAAGGGAAGCTGTCAGGATCCAGCCTGGCTTTGCTAGATTGAGAGAAGACATACAAGCTTAAGAAGTCCTCTATGAGAAGGAATAAAAAGTTGGAGCAGTCCTATCCATAGAGAAGATTTGAGAGAGCCTCAGAATCCCTAACAGGGCTATAACATTTCTCTCCCAAAGCCTATCAGTAAAAACTGGAGAAAGTGACTGCTTCTTCAAATGCAAGACAGCAGCACAAGATTTCAAGGATGTGACATTTGAGAAAACATCACACCATCAAAACAATAAAATAATTTTCTAGTACCACCCCAAAGATATGAAGATCTGTGATTATCCCAATAAAGATTCAAAATAGTTGTTTTACGCTCAGTGAGCTACAAGAAAAAAGAGAAAGACAATTCAATGAAATCAGGAAAACAATACACAACAAAATGAGAAGTTAACAGAGACATAGATATCACTCAAAAGAACCAACCAGAAATTCTAGAACTGAAGGATGCAATGAATGAAATGAGAAATACAATAGGAAATATTAATAGTAGAAGACTGGATAAGCAGAAGAAAGAATCTGTGAAACAGAAGGCAGGTCTCAAATTATAAAATCTTTTTTTTTAATTAATTTTTATTGGTGTTCAATTTACCAACATACAGAAAAACACCCAGTGCTCATCCCGTCAAGTGTCCACCTCAGTGCCCGTCACCCATTCCCCTCCACCACCCGCCCTCCTCCCCTTCCACCACCCCTAGTTCGTTTCCCCGAGTTAGGAGTCTTTATGTTCTGTCTGAGGAGATTTTAAAAAAAGGAATGAAAAAGTTTTTTAAAAGCATTTACAAACTACACAATATCATTAAGTTCTGTCAGGTGGGGAGCCAATGAGAATGGAAGTCCACCTGAGCATTCTGGGGGCCTTCAGTTTAGGACATCCTCCCTCGAATGTCCCTAGCTATCTCCATTTTCTCCTCTTCCTGCAGAGCTTAGTATGGTTTCCTCCATACTATTTGACACTACCTTCATGTACACCAAAGACCATGCCACCTTCACCTGCCTCATGTACCCAATAGGAAAAAAAGAGAAGAACATACACAGTCTATGCATTATTAAAGTCTTCAAAAGGAGAAAAGAGAAAAAAGAGGAAGAAAACTTATTTCAAAAATAATGGCTGAAAATTTCCCAAATACAGGGAGAGATTTGGACATCCAAATCAAGAAGCTAATCAATCACCCCAAAATTTCAACTCCAAACAATCTTCTCCAAGGCACATTACAATTAAGCTGCCTGATATCAAATAAAAAGGGATAATTTTTAAAACAGCAAGAGAAAAAAATTTCCTCAAACACAATGAAGGCTATCAGTGGATAGCAGGCCAAGAGAAAGTGGAATGATATATTTAAAATGCTTTCTGAAAGAAAAATACTACCAACCAAAAATAGTTAATCTGGCAAAGTACTCCTTCAGAAATGAAGGAAAGTGAAAGACTACCCACCCTTGTCAAAAAAACAAAAACAAAACCTGAGGGAAACAAAACAACACTAGATCTCTCTTACAAGAAATCCCAAAAAGAGTTTTTCGAACTGAAATGAAAGAATACTGATTTGAACATGAAAATATAAAATACACTGGTAAAAGTAAGCATATGCTCAAATTAAGAATACTCTAAGACCATAATATGGTAATGTGTTAAACATTTAACTCCAGTATAAGAGTTAAAGGACTGGACGCCTTGGTGGCTTAGTGCTTGAGCTTCCGCCTTAGGCTCAGGGCATGACCCCAGAGTCCGGGGATCGAGTCCCATATCAGGCTCCCTGCAGGGAGCCTGCTTCTCTCTCTGCCTATGTCTCTGCCTCTCTCTCCGTGTCTCTTATGAATAAATAAGTAAAATCTTTGAAAAAAAGAGTTAAAGGACAATAGCACAAAAATCACTATAGCTACAATAATTTGTTAATAAACTTGTAATATAAAAAGATGTAAACTGGGACATCAATAACAAAAATGGTGGTTGAATGTTATTGAAGTTGTTACCTTTGTGATAACCACAAAGCAAAATCCTATAATAGATATACAAAAAATAGAAAGAGGACTCAAACAAAGCACATCACTGCAGAAAATCATCAATTCATAAAGGAAGACAGCAAAAGAAAGAAGAAACAAGAGAAAAGAAGCAAGAGAGGAAAGAAACAAGAGAAATACAAAATGTCATAAAACAATTAATAAGATGATATGAATAAGTCCTTACCTATCAATAATTACTTTGGATGCAATGGATTAAATTTTCCAATCAAAAGGCACAATATGGCTGAATGAACAAAGAAACAAGACTCAACAGTATGCTACCTACAAGAGACTCATTTCAGGTTAAGAACACATAGGCTCAAAATGAAGTTGATAGATAAAGATATTCAATGCAAATGGCAACCACAGTAGAACGGGGTAACTATACTTATATTAGTCAAAATAGACTTTAAGTAAAAACTGGACCTGGAATAAATGGACACATTCCTAGGAACATACAAACTACCAATACTGAATGATGAAGAAATAGAAAAGCTGAACAGATCAATAATAAATAAGGAGATCAAATTAGTAATCGAAAACTCTCCAACAAAAACAACAGAAGCCCAGTACCTGGTTTCATTGGTGAATTCTACCATTTTTTAAAGATTTAATGCCAATCCTTCTCAAAGTCTCCAAAAAACCTGAAGAAAAGGAAATGCTCCCAAACTCATTTTATGAGGCCAACATTACTCTGATATCAAAGACAAATAAGGGCACTATAGGAAAAGATTATAGATCAATATCCTTGATGAATACAGATGCAAAAAATACTCTATGAATTACTAGCAAACCAAATTCAACAGCATAATTTAAAAATTATACAACAGGATCAAGTAGGATTATCCCTGAGATGAAAGGATGGTTCAACATATGCATATCAATGTTTTACACCATAGAAACAGAATGAAAGGCAAAAATAAAATGATCATCTCAGTAGAAGCGGCGAAAGCATTAGCCAAATTTAACATCCTTTATGATAAAAACTCTCAACAAACTGGTATAGATGGAATGTACCTCAACATAATAAAGACCATACATGACAAACCCACAGCTATCATAGTCAATGGGGAAATCTAGAAAGCTTTTACCTCTAAGATCAGGAACAGGACAAGGATGGCCACTCTCACTACTTCTATTCAGCATAGTACTATAAGTCTTAAAAAGAGCAATTAGGCAAGAAAAAAAATAAAAGGCATCCAAATCAGAAAAGAAGCAGCAAAATTGTCTCTATTTGCAGTAGATATAACCCTATATATAGAAAATCCCAGGGCACTGGGTGGCTCCTTGATGGAGTGTCTGCCTTCAGCTCAGGTCATGATCCCAGGGTCCTGGGATGGAGTCCTACATCAGACTCCCTGCAGGGAGCCTGCTTCTCCCTTTGCCTACGTCTCTGCTTCTATCTGTCTCTCTAAACAAATAAATAAAATCTTAAAAAAAAAAGAATAGTAATTGCTTTCTAAAAAAAAAAAAAAGAAAATCTCATAGATTCCATCAAAAAACTATTGCAACTAATAAACTAATTCAAACGTTGCAGGATACAAAATCAACATACAAAATCAGTTGCATTTCTATAAACAATGATCATTCTGTGAAAGCAATTAAAAAATAACCCCACTTATAATGGCATCAAAAACAATAAATACTTAGGAATAAATTTAATCAAGGAAGTGAAATATCTCTACACCAAAAACTATAAGACACTGATGAAAGAAATTGAAAAAATCACAGATAAATGAAAAGATATCCCATGTTCTTGAATCAAAATAATTGAACCTGATAAAATGTTTATACTACCTAAAGCTATCTATGGAGTCAATGTAATTCCTATCAAAATTTTAATAGCCAATATATTTCATATATTAAAAAAGTCCTAAAATTATCATGGAACCACAAAAGAGCCCAAACAGCCAAAGCAATACTGAGAACAAAGAACAAAGTTGGAGGCATCATACTTCCTGATTTCAAACTGCATTAAAAGGGTACAGTAACTAAAACAGCATGGTACTGGCATTAAAATAGACACACAGATCAACAGAACAGAATAGAGAGCTCAGAAACCTATGCATATATGGTCAACTAATATTTGATAAGGGATCCAAGAAGACTCAATGAAGAATAGGCAGTCTCTTCAATAAATAGTGCTAAAAATAACTAGATAAGCACATGGTAAAGAATGGAACTGGGCCCCTATTTTACACCATTTACAAAAATTAACTTGAAATGGATTAAAGACTTAAATGTAAACCTGAAATTGTAAAATTCCTGGAGGGAAAAATAGAAAAGCTCCTTGAAATTGATCTTTGGTCATGGCACTGATTTTTGGGTTGTAACACAAAAAGCGCGAGCAACAAAAAGCAAAAATTACTAAGTGAAACCACATCATAATAAAATATTTCTGTACAGCAAAAGAAACAATCAACAGGGCAGCCCCGGTGGCGCAGCGGTTTCGCGCCGCCTGCAGCCCAGGGTGTGATCCTGGAGACCCGGGAGACCCGGGATCGAGTCCCACGTCGGGCTCCCTGCATGGAGCCTGCTTCACCCTCTGCCTGTGTCTCTGCCTCTCTCTCTCTCTCTGTCTCTCTCTCTCTCTCTCTCTCTCATGAGAGAGATATCATGAGATCTCATGATAAATAAATAAAATCTTTTAAAAAATTTTGTGTTGCAGACACATCTCTGCCTCTAACTTTCTAAATTGCTACTTTAAAAAAAAGAAAAAAGAAACAGTCAATAAACAAAATGAAAAGGCAACCTACAGAATGGGAGAAAATATTTACAAATCATCTAACTAATAAAGGGTTCATAGCCAATATATATAAGAAACACAATTCAACAGAAAAAAATAATTCAGGAGGGCACTTAATGGGATGAGCACTGGGTGTTATACTCTATGTTGGCAACTGAATTTAAATTTAAAAATGAAAAATATAAAAAGAAATAAAAAATAAAATACTTAATAAAGTGGTGAAAAAAAGAAAAAAGAATCCACTTAAAAATGGGCAAAGGACCTGAATAGACATTTTTTTCCCAAAGAAGGCATACAAATGGCCAGTGGGTACATAAAAGATATTCAACATCACTAATCATCAGGAAAATGCAAATCAAAACCACAGCGAGAGATGGTTTCACACCTGTTAGAATGACTATTATCAAAAAGATAAGAGACAAATACTGGTGAGGATATGAAAAAGGGCACAATTTCATACTATACTCCTGGTGGGAATGTAAACTGGTGCAGCCACTATGGAAAATAGTAAGGAAGTTTCTTAAAAAATTAAAAATAGAACTACCAAATGATTTAGCATTTCTACTTCTGGGTATATATCTGAAGGAAATAAAATTATTTTCTCAAAGAGATATCTGCACTTCCATGTTCACTGAAGCATTGTTTACAATGGCCAAGACATTGAAACAACCTAAGGGTCTCCTGATGGATGAAAGGATAAAGAAAATGTTATACACACACACACACACACACACACGCACGCACGCACACACTGGAATATTATTCAGCCATAAAAAAGGAAATTCTGCCACTTACCACAATACAGATGACTTTTGTTCCTTTTTCCTAGGAACATAAAACAGTAGTTTTGTTCTAGAGCACAGTTAAATTACTTGGGAAAAATTTGATAGTTTCACACTTATACTTAAAATCTTTTAGGTAGAAAAATATAGTATTTTGTCTGGTGCTTCTTATGCCCCATTACCGAGGCAAAACCCATTTGGGTACTCTCCTCAGTGGTCTGTGAATAAGATCTTCCATTATGGCTAGTGGAGGCAGACACCATTCATTGGCCTTTGTAAGTGCTGCCACTGATCTCTCTACCCCATTCAAGTAGTTTTTCTCTCCAGCCTCAAGGAGTCTCCTCATACATATGCAGTGTCCAGTTATCTGCCCAAATACCCAAGTGGGACCCTTTGCAGATCTCAGGAGTACTCTCTCTGTGCAGTTCCCTCCTCTCCAGAACTTGCTCTGAAAGTCTTAACTGCTCTTATCTCCCAAAAGCCTTAACTCTGCCATCCTTAAGAGTCCGTTGGGCTTGCCTTTCTGCACTGTGGCCTGAAAATTGTCTCAAGGTAATAAACTAGAAACAGTTATGAGGGACTTCATTTATCTCTTGTCTTTCATGAACCAATGTCCTTCATTGCCTGGTGTCCAATATCGTGAAAACCATTATTTCATATTTTTCAGGTTTTTAAACTTTTTTAGGTAGGCAGATATTGTTCCTGCTGCTCCATCTTTTCCAAAAGTAGATGCGATCCTACAACGTTTATAAATGGTAAGATTCTACAGTATCAAAAATAATTAAATTATATTAAATTAAAAAATTTTTAAAAAGATTCTACAGTATCAAGATATCAAACTAATCTATGTGAATGAAATTCCAGTTAAAATAACAGAATTTTTTAAAACAAGAAACCCTCATTCTGAAATCTATATGGAGCTAAAGGTCTGACTACAACAAAACTCCCATAACCTTGTCATGCTTTATCTCCTTATATTGTTTATTTGCCTTCATGGTACTTACCAGTTCTTGACATATTGTCTTCATCTCTTTTTGTTTTGTTTTTCCTGTCTTTAATACTCCACTAGAATTTAAGACATATAAGAACAGAACTTTTGTTTTGTTTACTGCTACATCCTAATATCTAATATGAATATCATCATAGACACAAAATAATATTTATTGAACAAAAAAAAATACATGTCAAGACAATTCTTAAAAAGAAGACTGGGATTTTGGCTTATCAAGTATCAAGACATTAGAAAGCAATAACCAGATAATTTGGTTATTATTGTATGAATACATAGAGATCAGTAGAACAATAGGGAACCCAAAGGCAGTCCTTATCATACATAAAACTTGGTTAACATATTATATTAGTAGCATTACAAATCAGTTGTGGAAGGTTGGAACTTATTTCATAAATGTTCAGAAAACTGACTTTCTTATAGGAAAAATAAGTTTCTTCTTCATATACATGTTCCCCTTGTACTATGTACAAAAATAAGTGCTTTATGATTTGAAGACCTAAATATTATTTAAAAAAAAAACCTTTTCAGAATAGAGAAGAATATCTCTATAAGTCTATGGAAGCAAAGAGTTTTTTATTTATTTTTTAAAAGATTTTACTTATTTATTCAAGAGACACAGAAAGAGAGAGAGAGAGGCAGAAACATAGGCAGAGGGAGAAGCAGACTCCAAGCAGGGAGCCGACGTGGGCCTCGATCCAGGGTCTCCAGGATCCGGCACTGGGCTGAAGGTGGCGCTAAACCGCTGAGCCACCCCGGCTGCCTGCAAAGGGTTTTTTAGACAGGACACAAAAGCACATCTTATAAAAAGAAAAATTGATAATTTTATAAAAAAGTGTAAAGTCTTCTGTAATACAAAGAAAACGCACAAACATAGCAAAAATATCAAATTCAAAAAGAAATAGTTGAAACTTACATAAGAGGGCAGCCCCGGTGGCTCAGCGGTTTAGTGCCGCCCTCAGCCCAGGAAGTGATCCTGGAGCCCCAGGATCGAGTCCCACGTCGGGCTCCCTGCATGGAGCCTGCCTCTCCCTCTGCCTCTCTCTCTCTCTCTCTCTCTCTTTCTCATGAATAAATAAATAAAATCTTTTTTTAAAAAAGAAACTTACATAAGAGTCAAAGAATTCGTTTCAACAATACATGAAAATCCTACAAAAAAGTCTACATATCTGGGGAACCTGGGTGGCTCAGTTAGTTAAGCAATCAACTCTCAATTTTGGCTCGGGTCATGATCTCAGGGTCATGAGATCAAACCCTGCATCTGGCTCTACGCTCAGCACAGAATCTGCTTGGAATTATTTCTCTCCCTTTCCTCTGCTCCTCCCTCAGCTTGTGTGCTCTCTCTTTCTATCTCAAATAAATAAATAAACTTTTTAAAAAATTTACATATATAAATAACCCAATGGGAAAATGAGCAAAGGTTATGAACAAAATATTCATAGAAGAGGAAACCTAGACACTCAACAAACATATACAAAAATGCTTACCTTTATGCATAACCAAAAAAGAAAAAACAAATATAACATGTCATTTCATACTTACAAAATTGGCAAAATTGACATCTGACAATATCAAGTATCAGTAAGAATATTGAAGATGCCAGCTCTCCACACTTCTGAATGGTACAATATGGCACAACTATTTTGAAGAGCAATTCTGTGCTCTCTAGTAAAGCTAAGGTGTCCCCATTCCACAATTCAATAATTTTATCTCTGGATTTATGTCATAGATAAACTCTTGCACATATGTACCAGGATATATGTAGAAGGAAGTTTATCTGTTCAAGTAACATTTTGGAAGCATTTAAATATAGTCAGTATAGAAAGTATATCAAGGGGATCCCTGGGTGACACAGCGGTTTGGCGCCTGCCTTTGGCCCAGGGTGCGATCCTGGAGACCTGGGATCGAATCCCACATCGGGCTCCTGGTGCATGGAGCCTGCTTCTCCCTCTGCCTATGTCTCTGCCTCTCTCTCTCTCTCTTCTCTCTCTCTCTCTGTGTGTGTGTGTGTGTGTGTGTGTGTGACTATCATAAATAAATTTTTAAAAAGTATATCAATAAAATGTAGTGTAGTGATAAAACAGAGCAAGCTTTCTCAAGTGCAGGTCAAAGAGAGACCTAAGCCCTAGTGGTCTAAAACTTTCATTATATGTAATGAATTAACATGTTCCTACACATTTAGAATGATATTTGTTATGTACTATCCTTGTGAGAATTGAGAAAAGAGCCATTCAAATCATTTTCCTGGGTTATATTGAGGAACCCTACTTGAGAAAGGTTGCTATACAGCAATTACATTCAATGAACTTGAATTATATGTATCAATATGGACAAATTCCATAAAAACATAAGAAAGATTAAGTTTAAAAAACCAAGATGCAGGGCACCTGGGTGGCTTAGTCAATTAAGTGTCTGACTCATGATTTTGGCTCAGATCATAAGCTCAGGATCATGATCTCAGGGTGGTGGGATTGGTCTAAGCCAGGCTCCACACTCAGCAGGTAATCTGCTTGAGATTCTCTCTCTCCCTCTGCCTCTCCTCCTGCTTGTGCTTCCTCTCTTTCTCAAATATATAAATAAATCCTTTAGAAAAAAGCAGGAAGCAACAAGATACATATAATATGAAAACATTCATTTAAAACTTAAAAACTGTCAAATACTTTTGGATATTAGCTAAATATATAGTAAAAATATAAAAATACAAACTGAAATGATACACACTAAATTAATGAAAGTAGTATTTGGAGAAAAAAATGGAATAAGGGAATTTGGAAAAAAGAGGGAATTGGGGAATGTAGGAGTGAAGAAGGAATAAAATAGAAAAAGCAGACTTCAACTTTATAAGTAATATTTTATATCTTTCATATATAAAATGCAGTTGACCCTTGAACAATGTGGCAGTTAGGGACACCAACTATCATGCTGTTGAAAATCTACATATAACTTTGACTCCCGGAAAACTTAACTAATAATAGCCTACTGTTGACCCTAGGCTAAGCCTACTGTTGAGCCTTACAGATAATATAAAGTCAATTAACACATTTTTATATGTTATATGTATTGTGTTCTTACAATGAAGTAAGCTAGAGAAAAGAAAATGTTATTAAGGAAATTATAAGGAAGAGTAAATACATTTATAGTACTATACTGTGTTTATCCCAAAAAACTGCATATAAGCAGATCTGCACAGTTCAAATCCATATTGTTCAAGAGTCCACTGTATAGCGAAGCAACAATGTCAACATATTAACATTCATTCCTTCTGGGTATTGGATACAGAGAGTTTGACAGCACTTCCATATTTATTAACTTTAACAACAAAAAATTAAAAATGAAAATAAAACTTTGCTTAAGGCTTTTATAAGAGAAAGAAAAAGCAGATAAACTAGTAATTCTCTATTCCTTTCCCTCTTTTCCTACATTTGCTAACTTTTACTGATCTGTCAGAAATGTTTTATAGTAAAGAAGGCCATTCTATTGTTTTTCTACATCCTGTCATTCAGTATCCAAAAGCCTAACTCTGTTGTCATTCTTGAGTGTGAGAGGGTGAAAACACTCCAACAGCTTTTCACAATAACCCACTGGCTGGGAAATATAAGCAAACAAAGAAAGGAGAAAATTAACTCTGGTTTCTGGCCAAAATAATTTGCTTATGATAAACAAAATAGACAATTTCCAGTTCCCACCCCACAGCAGATTAAGACCACCTGTTGTTAATTCTCTTCAAATTATTTAATAGTTCTTATTCCTGTATGTTTCTCAGTTATGTCACTACGCTTTCATTTTTATTTTAACCCATGCAGCAGCACTATTTCCTCTTCCTCGGCTTTCAACTTTCAGAGTCAACATATCTAACTGATTTCTGTCTGTCTCATCCCAAAACTTAGGCAAGATTCTTTTTTTTTTTTTCTTTTTTCTTTTTTTTTTTTTGTGAGGGAGAGAGAAAGAACATGAAAGTGAACATGAGTAGGAGGGAGGGGCAGAGGAAAAGAGAGAAGCAGGCTCCTGACTGAGCAAAGAGACCTATGCGAGGTTCAATCCCAGGACCCTGAGATCAGGACCTGAGTTGAAGTCAGGCACTCAACTGATAGAGCCACCCAGGTTCCCCTAAAACTCTCATCTTTTTACTCCTTAATAAATGATGTCCAACTTAACATGAAGCCTTTGACTTTTCCTGTAACAGTACGTTGACTTCACTCCCTGTGTTTACCTCAGGACTGGAAGATGCTGGCTCTCTAAGTAATGCTTTCTCACAATTCCAGACTGCCTCTTGTATCACTGAGAGGTCCAGCAGGCAAGAGAATAAACTTGTATTAGCTCAATGAGCTACAGAAAAGTAGGCAGGCTATGGGGTGAAATAAACATTAAGACATGCAGAAATTTGCAAAAACAGGAAGGTATTGCCACCCCTAGGGCTAAAGAAGCAACAAAAGGAATATTTTGACAGAACCTAGAGAGTGTGATGTGTGGGAGAAAATCTACTTTCTGAAGCTGTAGTCTTGCAAGCATTCAGCTGCTACTAGAAGTGGGTGCTAAGAAGAAATAGGGCAACCTGTCTCTCTTCCTACCCTCCAACTCCTGCTCATGCCTCTCTCTGCCAACCCCACCAAAAACCAGTCAGAAGGGCACCCAGGTGACATAGGCCTTAGGTGTCAGCTTTTTAGAGTCCCAAACTAGTTCCATGGTTATGAAGACTGGTTTTATGGGGGAAGGGAAAACAGAGAATAACCAGCACATCCCTGAAGATCTGATGTTTCCACCTCCATAAAAACCCTTCCTCCTTTCAAGCTCATGTTATCGATTATGCCATCCTCTAGCATTTCTCAATGCTGTCATCTATCTGTGTCACTTTCACTACAACTCCTACCATCATCATAGGCAACTCCCTGTGTATGTGGATGACACTTTTGACAACCTAGCTTCCAAGTTTGTTTACCTCAACAACAGCAGGATGTATCTATGCCCTGGTTCAGCATCCCACAGTAAGCTACTCACCACAGCCCCGTGTCTCACATTGGGTGATATTGCCTTTGCTAACACAGAGTAAACTGATTATCAATGAGGTATGAACTAATTTCCAAACTTATTTGCACCCATTCTCCCTTCTTCCTCCAGTTTCAAAGAATAGGTTCTTTCTCCTCTTCAAAGTAATCTATCTACCTGTACTCTTTATATGATCCCTTCTTGTCTCTTTCAGGACTTTGCTCCATCAATTACATGTTCTTCCTTTCTACTATCCCTTCCTCATAGACCATATGTGGGCTCAAGTACCTCTCATTTAAGAAAAAAAGAAGAATACTTCCATTGATCCAATATTCTTATCTCACTGCTATACTACTTCTCTTCCTAGTAAGTTCCCCCCAGTAGCCTACTTCATTCTCTACTTTCACATTCTCTCTCCAACTACTTAACCAACAGTAATCTGTCATAGCCCCACTTACTCAAATGAACCTGTTCTATAAAATAATTATTTTCAAAATATTAAATCCAGTAAATATCTTTTAGTGTCTTTGTGTGGCATTTGGCATTGCTGGCTATTCCCATTTCCATTCTTTACATTCACGACTTCTCACATAACACTCTGCTTTGCTGCTTCTTATCTATGGCTTTTCCTTTTTCATTTCTTTACTGAACCTACAAGCTGTAGCTACTCTTAGATGTTCTTAATTTAAATTTAATTAGCCAACATATAGTACATCACTAGTTTCAGATGTAGAGTTCAGTAATTCATTAGTTGCATGTAACACCGAGTGCTCATCACATCAAGTGCCTTCCCTAATGCCCATCACCCAGTCACCACATCCCCACACCCACCTCCTCTCCAGCAACTCTTTAGATATTAATGTTCCTAAAGGTTCTGTCCTTGGCCCACTTCTGTCACTTGATATGGATACTTCTAGTCAGTATTATCCTTCACTTTCTCAGAGCTTCAGCTTACCACCACATGGTGATGGCTTCCAAATTCCTGCTTCCAGCCCAAACCTCATTTCCAATTTTTAGATACCATATATTTATTTAGCAAATACCTTAATAGTGCTTTCCATGTTCTAGGCACTGAAATTTACAAATATAAATTCATTTAATCCTGTAACAACCCTAGAAGGTAGGCATAGAAGAGGAAAATTGAGGCACTGACAGGTTGTATAATTTGCTCAAGGTCATGTAACTGGTAATTGGCTAAGGAAGAAATGAACTCAAATTCCATGTTGAACTCCAGAGTCCATGTTGTCAATCATTAGGCTGTCCTACTGTTATATAAATTCCTCATACTTTTCATTTTGGTGTCCCTCTAACGTATCTCTAACTCAGCATGTCCAAAACTTGACTCATCTTCTCTCTCTAGAAATTGTTTTTTTCCAGATGAAATAACACTAAGCAGGCTAATATTAAGAAACACCTTAAAATTCAGCAATTATTTTTTCAATATTTAATTATATATGGTGGGAGAAACTAATTTGATAAACATACATACTTCATGATATAGAGATTTACTATATCCTTTGACACAATCTAACATTTTGATATTTTTAAAATTGTCTTTTACTTTATAGCTCTCCATCAATCTAAAATAAATGACCTTTAGTGAGGATGAAGTTTTACTTCTATAGACATGATTAAAGTCTTTTTAAAATACATTTACAAGGTTTTATTTTTCTGATTATAGGTCTGTAAAATATTTTATGATCACTTTTTTGAGAAGTAACATTTTACATAGATAATGCCAAGTAAGTTAAATGTTAATTGACGTGGGTGTTTCTGGATCAAATAGGTCAGACTTTCTCTTCACATATGTGATAGAGTTTTAAAGTAAACCCAAATTACTATAGAAATAAATTTTGTTAACATATAAATGAATGTTTTATCCACCTAGAGCCTGTACAAGATTGTAAGTAAATTCATCTTAATGAGCTATGCTAAATGCTCTTAAAACCACAAGTCAGATTTACAAGTAAAATTCCTTAGCACTTTTCCTATATTATATGAAACATGGAATCAGTTATAATTAGAATCCCGAGGACAAATAAACTCACTGTTCATTTTTGTATATATACTCTGCAATATAATTTGGTTTCATATTGCTAAATTAAGTGTAACAGGCCACCTAGCAAGATTATAGAAATGTCAGCAATTAGTCATATATTATTTTGGTGTGTGTGCTATAGTGTGAGTTAAACAAAAAGAACACTTTCAGTCAATCAATGCTCAGTAACAAATTCTTTTTTTTTTTAAGATTTTATTTATTTATTTGACAGAGACAGAAGCAGAGAGCACAAGCAGGGTGAGTGGCAGGAGACGGAGAAGCAGGTTCTCCACTGAGCAGGGAGCCTGATATGAGGCTCAATCCCAAGATCCTGGGATCATTGCCAATGCCAAAGGTGACATTTAACCAACTGAGCGACCCAGGCACCACAGTAACAAATTCTTGAACATAATTTTCTGACATTGTAGAGACCAGGGTGTTGTTCATTTTATTTTTCACTTTAAATTCAAGAAAATTCCTAACAGAATAGGAGAAATAAAAATATATTCACTGATTTACTTCTACTAATCAAAGCTGAGAACATGCTCTAAAATTAAAAAAAAAAATGGGGAGGCACCTGGCTGGCTCAGTCAGTGGAGTACGTGACTCTTGATCTCAGAGTCATGAGTTCAAGCCCTACTAAGAAAAATAAATTTAAAGAAATACTTTTAAAAATCTTGCTAAGTTTCTGCTATCTTCTTTTAGTTCTTGTCAACCAATCAACCTCTTGATAGAGATAATAAGATGCTTAAATTCTAGCTAGTAAAATAAATACATATAATAAATCACATGTCCCAGATAAATAGCACCTTGCCATACGTTAGTTAATATCAGAATAATGGCTGACAGTAGATGCTGGCCTTGGGTGACTCATATGGCTGTTCTCAGGTTTGAGGACAAGACCTGCAAATACACCCTTTATCTTGAACACATGCTTCCCATCAATCCTCAGAGGGAAGAGGATGGCATCAATGAAGAGTTGTGTTTATTTCTCTTCCACGTGCTATTTTAGTTTACTAACACTGGGATCAATTTACCTGGAAAACATCAATTCAAGTGATTGTATGTGGAAACCTGGGTCTTTAACAGGCACCATAGCTATGATTCATGATTATGGTGTATTAGGATCTTCTATTGATTGATGCCTTGGACGACTGCTTATAGGCCTGACTCATCACCTAACTCTTCATTCTCCTCATTTTGTAGACTGTAAAAACTAGCCAGTGTTTTCCAAGACAGAAATCAGAGAATCATCAAACCTATCTGTCTCTCAATCCCCTTCCTCAATTCAGTATATTACCAAGTTTGGGGGCTATCCTGTCTGCTATACATCAATCAACCTATACACCTTATTAGGAGTGGTTATGCATCACACCCTTTTCCCCTTTCTCAACTCTAAACCCCTTGAAGGTAAAAATGTTGTCTTATTCCTTAGTCCCAATCTTCAAGACAATGCCTATCCTATAGCTCATGTTTTTGAAATGACCACTGAAAACAAGCATGAATGAATGAGTACATCTCTGAGCTGACACTCGGAAAATTGTCCAAGAGATGAGGCATGGAAGAGCATTACACAGTTATTTAAAAATAAACTTAGATACTAAACATTAAAATAACTATAGTTACCTCTTTCAAAGACCAGGATATTAACAATAAACAACAAATAACATTTTTGGAATGATCCACCACTAAAAACAGGTGGAAAACAGCTACACTATTCTTAACTTAGCCTTGGATTATGTATAAGGTCTGGTTCCTCCAGTTGAGGAAGCAAACAACTCTCTGAATTGATGTTGCCACTTAAGGTGCAAAGACTCTTTCTTTGTATTCCAGATAGAGTTTTAAAGAAAACTGAAATTATGTAATAAACACTGTAATACATAGTGCATGTTTGATCCACTTAGATTCTACAATTAATACATAGGAAATGAGATACAATTTAACAAATTTTAGAACAGGCCTTATTAGGTCTTCTTCTCTGCTTTTTTTCTTCAGGCTCTTTAACTAAACTCTTGAATATTCCCATGCTTTAATGAATTTTATACACACTTCCCTTCAGAGACAAAGCCTCACCATTTGTATTTCAGGACTCAGTTTGAAATGCCTCAAAAATCACATCTTAATTCATGACAGCTGTTCTTATGCTTAAAATCTTGCAAGGATCTCAACCAATGGTGTTTGAAGTTCTCTGAAAAAAAAGTTATGATTTTGTATACAAGAAGAACTGAAAGCTTCAGTATATTCACCCTTAACATTAGACCTTTCAGTCGTCCCTTGCAGTAGTGCTATGTTGGAACTGACCTGCTTTACATGTGAGGATTTGAAATATTCAAGAGAGAACCATATGTGAGCTTCTCTCTAATAGAACTTCTTCACCTTGGAACTGGACCCAATTTTTTGGAAACATTGCTTGATTATTTCTATCCTGCTTCTTTTTCCTTTGTTTATTCCTCTCCCATAATTCATTTTATATTAAACTCATACTCTAGTTTCTTATCCTACATGGTATTTACTCTCATCTTTATTGTATTTTTTTTTTTGTAGTTCCAGGTCTAACTTCTCTGCTAGAATTTTTTAGATAACTCAAAATACTGCCCTTTCTCAAGTAAAAATAGACTTTTTAAAACTCAGAAATAATATTTACCATATACCTTCTTAGAACCTTGTTCACTATTTCATAAATATTGAAGATAGCAACATTAAGGTATTTTTCAGCTGTAAATAATAAAAAATATTTTAAATAGGAGTTTATTTTATAACCAGGTGTAGAAGCATGGTACACTTGCATCCATACTGCAGTAGCCAGTACCCAATCATATAACCTTTTACATCTCATTGGTCACATGATCACTTCTAAGTGCAAGAGATTTCAGAAAACATCCTTTCAGTAAGGAAGAGTGGAACTTGGTAGGTGATTAGCAATATGTACCACATGAATACAGTGGATAGTATCAGCTTTTCATGTGCTTATATTACAATATGGAAAATATTAGTATGTCTCATGAGTGATACAGCAATGACTTTAATAAAGTAACACACAAATTCATAACAATGTAGCTAACTCTTTTTAGAGGACTTAGGAAACACTTCATAGAAAACATAACACTTAAATTACACACTAATGAAAAATTCAGTGTGTAGAATATGGTTTGAAGTGTAGAATGATGTCACATTATAATTAGACTTAGGTTCTTTACAAAAGAATTATCTAAGCATTAGAGTATCACCAGAAAATTTTCAACATGTGATGATATGACGAATTATCACTGAGCATTGATGCTATTCATGGACTATGTAACCTTGCAGCTTCAAAACTGCCAAGACCCAGGAGACTTGCATATTCTTCAATTACAAGAAAAGAGTGATGCAGAAAGAGGAAGAGAGGGGTGTGAGGAAGGGATGCCAAAACCTGTCTCAACTTTCTAAGATCTCTGATAAGGACAGTCCATTTGTTTTCCCCTCTAATCCCTAACTTGTGGTCATTCAGCATCAGATGGAAGTTCTTGGAATAGAGCTTTTCATGCTCCCAAGATCCCCTACTTGGTTTTGACAATTAAAGTTTAAGAACAATTCCTTTCCTACAAGGCCAAAGTGAACTTCCTTGAAACTTTGATCCATTGATTTTTGTTTTTATTTTCAATGGTTAACTTTTTGAAGGTCACGTCATGGTATTCTTTGGAAATATAAAAAATAGCTAGAAATCCTCCCTCAAAAAAGTATGCGTATATACAAAACTAACATGTAAGTCATTCCAGGGATCCTCAATTAATAACCCAACCTATAGCAGCTCAAATAAAGGTGTGCTTACATTTCTATATTATAACTCCTCAAATATTTGAAAACAGCTTTTATATCCTTTCATCTACTTGTCAAACACTGATAAACCCCTTTGTAGTTTTAAATACTGTTCTAAACACTTTATTTTTATTAATTCATTCAATCCTCATAGCAACTTTATAAGGTAAGCACTATTATTTTTTCCCTTTCACAATGACAAAACTAAAGCAACTTAAATAACCTGCTGAAGTTTGCACAGCCATTAACCAGAAGAATCAAGATTTGAAAGTAGACAATCTGGTTCCTAAGCATGTGCACTTATTGCTATGATGCCTTGCTGATGTTTAGCTAGGAAAAAAAAAGAAATCAACTTCTTTGACTATATTTACATTTCATAATTTCTAAGTCCCTAGTCTTCCCTGAACAATGTAATTTGACAATCAATGTCCCTTTAAAATGTCCTGCCTGGGTCCAGACACTATAAATGTACTGGCCTAGCATCACACTGGATCAGCTTTTTTCAACTGCCACAAAGGGGTCATTCATGCTGGGGAAGGACAGGATGAAAGAGGAGACCTATGGGTCTTCTTCAGCTTCACACTGTTCTGGGTCCTCCTGAGCAAGGGTTAGGAATAGCTTTGGGATGGATATATCTGCAAGACTTTATTATACAATATCCCAGGCAAAGTCATGCATGGATTCTTTTCCTTTCAGAATGAAACCTATTCCAGGCTCCAAGTAATCATCCCCAAGGGAATTAAGTAGACCCTAATTAAGAACAATACTACTAAATCCTAGCCTAAACCACAAAATAACCGCACTTGAGGAATCCACACCCCTAAATAAAGAAGGACTGTTAATCTATGCTGACATCTTTAGCTTGATTTTATTTTATAAGAAGGATTTTATAATGGTTATTATCTGCTGGTTTACATAATCCTACACTTCCCTTAAGGCAACATGAACTGAGATTCATAGCTTGAATTTACAATCCTATGCAGCTGGCAGCGCTGAGACTCAAATTCAAGACCACAGAATGTCACTAGTAGATACATATTTGGAAAGTTGGGGGTTGGTAGGGAGTTGCTGGGATGTGATCCATCAAATTGTCTGTGGTGAGGTGTTTGGGAATTTGTACTACAAGCAAATCTAAACTTCAACTAATTTGACTTAAAGGTTCCATGACCTCTCTTAAGTGGGAGACTCCCTTGCTCCAACGTACTTACCCTCCATCTTTGTCTGTTGCTAATAATTTAGCCAGCGACAAGGTATGCTTAAAGATCAACTTTTTTCTACTACAAACATGACTTCAGTCCAAGTATTTAAGCACCTGAACTCAAGTGAGGATAATAAATGTCAAAGGAATATTTATAGCTTGGTATATGGAGACTTTCCAGGTCCCTGTTCTGCAATAACAAAGATCCATCTGCTAAGGGCATTAGAGTTGTATGTTGTTGCTTTTTTTTTTTTTAAGATGATAGGTTCTGAAAATAGAAAAACTGAAGTATGCAAAGATCAACATTGGTTTTAACCCTTTCCTACTCAAATAATTATTGAATTAGGACTTAATTACCACAAGTAAGATTTCCCTACAATCCCTAGCTATTGGATGCAAGCCCAGAAGAAATATTAGCTCAGTCTTATATAAGCCTCTGTCATCATTGTGCTGATAGATCTACCTGAGGATTTACTATATAGTTGTCAGACTGTAGGGACCTGGGGTTAGTCCACTCCCTAATCTATCGTTGGGATTATGATTGTTTTTACTGCTATATCATAAACATGGTTACCACCAGTACTATCATAAGCTAATGTGTTTCTGTCATAAGGTCTGAGCAAGAATACCTTTAAACATTGACAAAGAACAATATGTATTTGTACCAGGAGGTTATTTAACTTCCCTTCTATTATTGGCAAGGGCAAGAAGAACCTCTTTGGTCCTATCTATCTGTGTGTCCCAACCCAGACAATTTCCATAGACCTGACTGAGAGTCAATTAGCTGCTAAATGAAAAATGTTATGCATTTGTTGAGATTAACACAAGAGTACATAAGCAACATGATACAGTGAAAGAAGAATGGTATTATATCTCTTCTGTGATTAAAGAATGAATATTCTCTGCTGCACAAAAAATATGTGAGGCAGTTTGCCTCATGTTACATTCAGCTTGTTTTGAAACAGTATGCAAATTAAATTTTGCACACCATATTTTCCTTTATAGCAGTTTCAAGTACACTTCATTTCCAGGTCAGCAACTGACACTGCTACTCTCTTTAATTTAAATTTAATTCTATTTTTTAAAAGACTCCAGTTACAGAGAGTTGAGTTAACCATACTCTTCAGGCTGTGGCATATTGTTATTGGTCTGCATAAGGCACCCCTCTTCATTATTTATTAACTTATTCCCTTTTCATTCCCATTCTGTTGTCCTATGTCTTGCTCTCATACTGTGGTCAACTCTCCTCATCAGCTTGTTTTTAAACCTTTTCTTTATACACAGCCTCAAAAATAGGAACAGTTGTTGTGTACATGACACCTAATATAAACTGCTAGTGTTGTGTTATAGATACTAGCCTTCTTACTTTTTTTCACTCAGCAACATATTTTTAAGATACGGTCTTCTTGCTACATATATCCCATTTTCACTTTCTAGTTTCTGCAAATATTCCATCATATGTATCTACCTTGTGTTAATATTCACCCAGAGTTGGAAGCCAGATTGCTTCCTACTACCACAAATAACACTATGATAAACAGTGCTTTCTGCTTCTAATTGTTCTCTACCCACTAGTCAAAGTCTCTAAATACTAAAGTGCAATGATAGATTAAAGTGCAATGGTATATGATCTATGGTGAATTTGATTTGCTAATATTTTGTTGAGAATTTCTTCTCCATGTTCATCAATGATATTGGCCTATAATCTTCTTTTCTGTGATGTCCTTGTCTGGTTTTGATATCAGAATGATGCCAACCTCATAAAATAAGTTTAGAAGTATTTCCTACCTCTTCGATTTTTGGAAGAATTTGAGAAGGAGATGTAGTAATTCTTTTTTGAATGTCTGGTATAATTCACCACTGAAGCCATCTGATCCAGGACTTTTGTTTGTTGATAGGTCTTTGGCTACTGAGTCAGTCTCATTACTAGTAATAGGTCCATTCAGATTCTTTTGTTCCTTCATGACTTGATCTTATAAGATAATATGTTTCTAGAAATGTATTCATTTCTTCCAGGCTGTCCAATTTTTTGACATATAGTTTTTTATAGTAGTCTCCTATGATCCTTTGTATTTCTGTGATGTCAGTTATAACTTCTCTTTCATTTCTAATTTTATTAGAGGTCCCCTTCTTTTTCTTGGTTAGTCCATCAAAGGTTTGTGAATTTCGTTTTTATCTTTTTAAAAAACTAACTCTTACTTTTTCATTGTTCTCTTCCATCGCTTTTTAGTCTTCCTTTATTTCCACTCTGATCTTTATTATTTCCTTTTTCTACTGACTTTGGGCTTCATTTGTTCTCTTTCTAGCTCCTTTACATGTAAATTTAGATTCTTTATCTGAGATTTTTATTGTTTCTGAATATAAGCCTGTGCATTTCTATTCTATGATTGGCTCTCTCAGAACTGTTTTTGCTATATCCCAAAGATTTGTGCTATATCATATTTGTTTTTATTTGTCTCTAGATATTTTTTATTTCTTCTTTGATATATTGATATTTCTTCTTTGATTTCTTTAATGACTCACAGTTTGTTCAGTAGCATGTGTTTTATAAAGATTTTATTTATCTATTCATGAGAGACACAGAGAGAGGCAGAGACATAGGCAGAAGGAGAAGTAGGCTCCCTGTGAGGAGCCTGATTCAGGACTCAATCCCAGAACCCCAGGATCATGACCTGAGCTGAAGGCAGATGCTCAACCACTGAGCCACCTAGGTGCCCCCAATATTATGTTGTTTAAGCTCCATATGTCCATTTTCTCCAGTTTTCATCTTGTAATTGTTCTAGTTTCATACTATCGTGATCAAAAAAGGTACTTGATATGATTTCAATCTTCTTAAATTTACCGAGACTTGTCTTGTGGCCTAACACATGGTATATTCTGGATAGTGTTCCATGCATTCAAAAAGAATGTGTATTCTGTTCTTTTCAGGTTAAATGTTCTGTATATATTTATTAAGTTCATCTGGTCTAGTGTATCATTGAAGGACAATGTTTCCTTACTAATTTTCTGTTTGGATGATCCATCCATTGATATAAGTGAGCGTTTCAAGCTCACTGCTAACAAAACAGGAAACAACAAATGCTGGAAAGAATGTGGAGAAAGGGGAACCCTCTTATACTGTTGGTGGGAATGCGAACTGGTACAGCCATTCTGTAAAACTGTGTGGAGGTTCCTCAAATAGTTAAAAATAGAGCTACCCTATGACCCAGTAATTGCACTACTGGGTATTTACCCCCAAAATACTGATGTAGTGAAATGCCAGGACACCTGTACCCTAATGTTTATAGCAGCAATGTCCACAAAAGCCAAACTGTGGAAGGAGCCTTGGTGTCCATCAAAAGATGAATGGATAAAGAAGATGTGGTCTATATATACAATGGAATATCACTCAGCCATTAGAAGCGACAAATACCCACCATTTGCTTCAACGTGGATGGAACTGGAGGGTATTATGCTGAGTGAAGTAAGTCAATCAGAGAAGGACAAACATTATATGGTCTCATTCATTTGGGGAATATAAAAGTTAGTGAAAGGGAATAAAGGGGAAGGAGAGAAAAGTGAGTGAAAATATCAGTGAAGGTGACAAAACATGAGAGACACCTAACCTTGGGAAATGAACAAGAGGTAGTGGAAACGGAGGTGGGCGGGGGATTGGGATGACTGGGTGATGGGCACTGATCAGGGCACTTGGCGGGATGAGCACTGCTGTATGTTGGCAAATTGAACTCCAATAAAAAAAAAGTTAAAAAAAAAGGACTGGAGGTATTATGCTGTGTGAAGTAAGTCAATCGGAGAAGGACAAACATTATATGGTTTCATTTTCTGGCTGTTTTAATAGTTCTTTTCTAGTCCTTTCTTCCTCTCTTCCTCTCATCTCTTATGGTTTGATGATTTTCTTTAGTTTTATGTTTAGACAACTTTCCAATTTTCTTTTGGGTATTTACTATAAGTTTCTGTTTTATGGTTACACATATAACTTCCTATGTATATAACTCTTTTGAGTTGATCCAGGAGAAACTTAATTTTGAATACATTCTAAAACTTTATGTATTTCTCCCTCTATTTTATTTTTGATGTCATGTTTTATATCCCTTTTTTATGTATCCCTTACCTAATTATTATAATTTCAGTTAACGTTACTATTTTTGTCATGTAGCCTTCATACTAGTTTTATAAGTTATTAATCCACTATTTTTATTTATATTTCACTTTTCCAGTGAGATGTTTATTTCATATGTTTTCTTACTATTTAGTGCTATTTTTTTTTAGTTGAGAAAAGCCCTTTAATATTTCTTGTGAGGCCAATATAGCTGTGATGAACCCCCTTAGCCTGTGTTTATCTGGAACACTCATAAAATCCCCTTCAATTCTGAGTTATAACCTCACCAGGCAAAGAATTCTTGGAAGTGTTTCCCTTTTAGCACTTTGAATATGTCATGCTACTGTCTCCTGGCTTGCAAAGTTTGCACTGAAAAATACACTGATAGTCTTATGAGTTTTCCTTGTATGGAACAATTTTCTCTTGCTGCTTTTAAGATTACCCTTTTAATTCTAATGTGTCTTGGTGTAGATCTCTTCAGGTCAACTTATTTGGAACTATCTGGACTTCTTGGAACTATGTCTGTTTCCTTCTCCTGATTAGGCAAGATTTTGACCATTATTTCTTAAAGTAAGTTTTCTGGACCTTTCTCTCTTTTCTCCTTCTGGGACCTCAATAGTGCAAATGTTATTCCACTTAATGTTATCCCAAAAGACTGTTTGAAAATTTTTGAAAATTCTCTTTTTTTGTTGTTGTTGCTATGTATAGGTTAATTCTACTGCTTTTTTTTCTACCTCATTGATACAATATTTGGCTTCATCGAGTCTGTTGCTTAACACCCTTAATGCATTTCTCAGTTCATGTGTTGTATTCTTTAGCTGTGTGACTTCTGTTTGAAATATTCTAATATTTTGTCCATCAAGGATTTTTATATTTTATTTTTAGTTTCAAGTTTTTATTTAAATTCTAGTTAGTTAACATATAGTATAATATTCGTTTCAGGAGCAGAATTTAGTGATTCATCACTATATATTATATCCAGCGCTCATCACAACAAATGCTGTCCTTAATATCAATCATTCATTTCAGCCATTCCCCTGCCCACTCCCTCCAGCAATCTCCATTTTTTCTCTATAGTTGATTATGTTTTATAGTCTGCCTCTCTCTCTTTTTCCCCCCTATGTTCATCTGTTTCATTTATTTTTTTTTAAGATTGAGTTTGTTTGTTTGTTTATTTAAGACAGAGAGCATGAAAGAGGGGAGGAGCAGAGGGACAGAGACTAGCAGACTACACATTGAGCACAGAGCCTGATGTGGGGCTTGATGTGGGGCTCAATCCCATGACCCTGAGATCATGACCTGAGCTGAAATCAAGAATCAGGCACTTGATTGAACGAGCTACCCAAGTGATTCCATCTATTTCATTTAAATTCCACATATGAGTGAAATCACATAGTATTTGTCTTCTTCTGACTGACTTTTTTCACCTACCATAATAATCTAGTTCCAGCCACATTGATGCAAAGGACAAGATTTGATTCTTTTTGATGGGTGAACAATATTTATATATAATATTTATATTATATTATAAATTATAATTATATTTTATATGATATATAAAATATATTTTATATAATATATAATATTTATAATTTATATATAATATATAATATATATATCCCCATATCTTTATCCATTCATCAGTGGACATTTGGGCTCTTTTCATAATTTGGCTATTGTTGATAATGCTGCTATAAATATCAGCAAGCATGTGCCACTTCAAATCAGTATTTTTGTATCCTTTGGATAAATACCTAGTAGTGCAATTGCTACGTCATAAGGTAGTTCTATTTTTAACTTTGTGAAGAATCTTCATACTGTTTCCCAGAATGACTGCACCAGTTTGCATTCTCACCAATGGTGGAAGAGTGTTCCCTTTTCTCTGCATCCTCACCAAGATTTTTCCTGTGCTGTTAATTTTAGCCATTCTGACAGATGTGAGGTGATATTGTAGTTTGAATCGTATTTCCTTGATGACAGTGATGTTGAGCATCTTTTCATGTGTCTGTTACCCATCTGTATGTCTTTTTTGGGAAAAAAATGTCTATTCTACCTTCTGCCCATTTCTTAAATGGATTAATTTGGTTTTTAGGGGTTGAGTTTGAAAAGTTCTTTTAGATTTTGGATACTAACCCTTTCTCAGATATGTCATTTGCAAAGATCTTCTCTGATTCCATTGGTAACCTTTTAGTTTTGTTTATTGTTTTCTATGTTGAGTAGAAACTTTTCATCTTGATAAAGTCCCAATAGTTTATTTTTGTTTTGTTTTTTTTTCCCCTTGCCTCTGGAAACATATATAGAAAGAAGTTGCTACAGCCAATATCAAAGAGGTTGCTGCCTGTGTTTTCTAGGACTTTGATGGATTCCTATCTCACATTTAGGTCTTTCATCCATTTTGAATTTATTTTTGGGTATGGTATAAGAAAAGGGTCCAGTTTCCTTCTTTTGCAGGTTGCAGTCTAGTCTTCCCAACACCATTTGTTGAAGGAACTATCTTTATTCCACTGGATAGTCTTTCCTCCTTTGTCAAAGATTAGTCAGTTGACCATATAGTTATGGGTCCATTTCTGGGTTTTCTGTTTTGTTCCATTGATCTATGCATCGTTTTTGTGTGTGTGCCAGTACCATACTATCTTGATATCTACAGTTTTGTAATATAACTGCAAGTCTGGAATTGTGATGCCTCCAGCCTTGCTTTTCTTTTTTCTTTTTTTGGATTGAAACTGCATTCAATTTATTAACTAATTTGGGAAAAATTATTTTATTTACAATATTAAGTCTTCCAAAAACATAATGTGCCTCTCCATGTATTTAAGTAGGCCTTCATATGCATCTGTGACATGCTGGCATTTATTTCATGTAAATACTGCACCTTCTGGTTATGGAAATTCCTAGGGTTTGGGATTTTTTTATAATAAATTTATTTTTTATTGGTGTTAAATTTGCCAACATACAGAATAACACCCAGTGCTTCAACGTGGATGGAACTGGAGGGTATTATACTGAGTGAAATAAGTCAATCGGAGAAGGACAAACATTATATGTTCTCATTCATTTGGGGAATATAAATAATAGTGAAAGGGAATATAAGGGAAGGGAGAAGAAATGTGTGGGAAATATCAGAAGGGGAGACAGAACATAAAGACTCCTAACTCTGGGAAATGAACTAGGGGTGGTGGAAGGGGAAGAGGGCGGGGGTGGGGGTGAATGGGTGACAGCCTTGCTTTTCTTTTTCAAGATTGCTTGGCTATTCAAGGTATTCTGTGGTTCCATACAAATTTTAGGATTGTTTGTTCTAGCTCTGTGGGAAATGCCATTGGTATTTTGATAGGGATTACATTAAATGTGTAGATTAATTTGGGTAGTATAGACATTTTAACAATATTTGTTCTTACAATTCAGAAGTATGGAATGCTTTCCCATTTCTTAGTGCCATCTTTGATCTCTTTCATAGGTGTTCTGTAGATCCTATCAATAGATGCAGAAAAAGCATTTAGCAAAGTACAACACCCATATTTATTAAAACCCTCAACAACATAGATACAAAGGGGATATACCTCAGCATTGTAAAGGCCATATAGGAAAGACCCAAATTTAATATCACCCTCAATGGGGAAAAACTGAGAGCTTTTTCCTCTACTGTCAGGAATGAGGCGGGAATGTCTATTCTCAACATTATTATTTAACATAGCACTGGAAGTCCTCGTCTCAGCAATCAGACAACAAAAATAAATAAAAGGCATCCAAATCAGCAAGGAAGAAGTCAAACTTTCACTATTCTTAGACGACATGATACTCTATATAGAAAACCCAAAAGACTCCACCAAAAAAATTGCTGCAAATGATACTCAAATTTAGGAAAGTTGCAGGATACAAAATCAGCATATAGAAATCTATTGCATTTCTATAGACCAATAATGAAATAGTAGAGGGGGCAGCCCAGGTGGCTCAGCTGTTTAGCACAGCCTTCAGCCCAGGGCCTGATCCTGGAGACCTGGGATCGAGTCCCATGTCAGGCTCCCTGCATGGAGCCTGCTTCTCCCTCTGCCTGTGTCTCAGCCTCTCTCTCTCTCTGTGTCTCAAATAAATAAATAAATAAATAATCTTTTTAAAAAAATGAAGTAGCAGAAAGAGAAATCAAGGAATCAATCCCATTTATTTGCACCAAAACCCATAAGATATCCAAGAATAAACCTAACCAAAGAGGCAAATAATATGTATTCTGAAAACTGTATAACTCTTTCTTATATAACAGGATCTTACTATGTACATGTATTCTTTTGAGTTTGATAAATATCTTTATGATCATTACTTTGAAATCTTTATCAGTAGATTGTTTATATCTATTTCTGAGGTTCTTTCTTCTTTTATTTACAACATATCCCTCTGCTTCTTCACTTGGCCTATTTCTATTTATTAGGCAAATCAGCTATCCCTCCTTGTCCTGAAGAAGCAGCTCATGTAGAAATAAGGATGCCAAAAGCACCATCCCCTCTGACCACCAAAGCTAGATACATAAGGGGCATCTGTTTGGGGCTGCATACACCTGCCTGCTATGTCCAAGGCCACATCTGCATTACAAGGATGAGCAGGATTGTCATCTGGTCCAGCCATGGTATGCTGCTGTGCTGGGACCTAGAGGTTAACTAGTTGCCACCCAGGCTGGCTGTGACATGTGGTTTGGCTAGGCAAGGTTCTTAGTTGAGCATGCCTCCCAGCCTTAGCAGGTCAGAGAGATAGTTTCAAAATGGTGCTCACCAGCACCAACCTTAGCAAGATAGGATGAGTTCACAAATTTGGCACCCACCAGTGTCTCCCAGTGTCTGGGAGAAAGTCCCAATGGCCTCCTGGCTCTCTGGAAGGCACTGTAAGGTTAGTAATTGGGTCTTCTTCACATGTGCTCTAGATGCTTCTCAAATTGGTCTTTTTTGTACTGGGTCCGAGGATGAGCAAGTCTGCACATGAACCCTTTAAGATCAAATTCTCCTTTCACTACAGTTCTGTGTTTTCCTGGACATAATCCCTGTAGGTTTTCAAAGCCTAACATTTAGAAGACTTGTCTCTCACCAGAATTTAAGGTTTGGGGTGTCTGATGTAGAACACAAATCCCTCACTACTCAGGGAAATTTCATATTTTGAAAAATCACTCCTAGTTGTGGATCACTACATGTGAGGTGGGGTTTTTTGTTGTTGCTGTTCTGGTTTGTTTTTGTTTTTGTTTTGCAAAATATTGTCTCTGCCTCTCCTACCCATCTAGATGCTATCCTTTTTTTGTCTTCTGTTGTGAAGGATCTTTTCATCCAGTATTCTGGTCTTTTTCAGAGGAAATTATTCCATATGTAGCTGTATATTTGTAATATTCATGGGAGGGAGAGAGCTCAGGATCATCCTTTGCCACCATATTGAATCTCTTACATTTTCCTTTTTTTTTATTGATCAAAAGAGAGTGAATTATTTAGCCATTATCTTTCTCTAAAGAAATTAAATAGCAAAAAAATAAAAAAAAAAAGAAATTAAATAGCATATAAAGCTAACTAAAATGGAAAACTCATAAAACTATCTATTTGGGTTCAGGAATAGATAATACTAGAAGAAGGTAAGACAGTTTTGCAGATATCCCCAAATACAAGCTGAGGTTAAAAATTTTTTGTAAATCCTTAGGAAAAGTTACATTGATTCTACTCATCCTTTGTGATAAAGGTAATAAGGAGCTCGGGAATTAGACTAATAAAAAGACCATTGGGTGAATGCATTACTTTAATTAATCAATGTTTACTAAACATTTATTAAATTTGAGGCATTATCTTAAACCACTGGATAGGAGAATGTAAGATCTAAACATTTATATAATATATAGTTATACAGTTTATAATTATAATATTATATCATAATATTAAATATTATAGTATAGTGGAGGTTACTGACAAATGAATAAAAGAAGTTGATCCAACAGCTCAAATCAACAAATATATATTGAATTTCAACCAAGTACAAGGCTCTTATTTTAAGTCTTCATCAAATAAAGACAAATGATTTCAATACCAACCCTTACAATCTGCAACAGTTAGAAGCACTGGGTGTTATTCTCTATGTTGGCAAATTGAACTCCAATAAAAAATAAATTTATTAAAAAAAAGAAGGAAGCAAGTTGAAAGCTGGCTTCAAGTGTTACTTACTTCTGAGAGTTGAGAAAAAAATAAATACTATTAGGTCTTTTGAAAATTATGATGGAAGAAATGTAGAACAAGTCTATGCCATTTAAAAGAGTAAGGCAAGGCCTCATAGAAAATCATATGTTAACTGTGTTCTGAAACTTCTATGGGTTAAGAGAGTCAAAATCCCTTGTAAAGCATGATCCTGGAGTGGAAACAGTCTGAGGATTAGCAAAACAGTGAGTAATTCTGTAGAAAGAATCATCTCCATCTACAACTTACTAGCCTATAATACTCACTTATAAAACAGACAAAATAGAGGTAAGTTCCTTCCTTATGAAGTTAATTTGGAAATCACACAAGACAGCACATGTAAAATGATGGATACTATAGCTGAAAGATAAATGCTCAATAATTGTTAGTATGTTGATAATTAACGACCAAGATTATATTGGTAGTTGGCAAGAGGGTAAAGGAAAGAGGGAAAAAGGGAATGAAGAATAAGTCTGGAAACATAGAAGGCAGATAATTATGAACCTATGTGCATACTGTGGAGTTTAAAATTCGCTGGGTAGGCAATGGGAAATTATAAATGGTTTTAGGCAAGACAGAGACGATAAAATTTAGATTTTATTTATTTATTAAATTTTATTTGTTTAGTCATGAGAGGCACAGAGAGAGAGAGGCAGAGACACAGGCAGAGGGAGAAGCAGGCTGCATGCAGGGAGCCAGATGTGGGACTCGATCCCACGACCCCAGGATCACGCCCTGGGCGGAAGGCAGGCACTAAACTGCAGAGCCACCCAGGATCCCCTAAAATTTAGATTTTATAAAGAACAATATGGCAGACAGCCCGGGTGGCTCAGTGGTTTAGCGCCACCTTCAGCTCAGGGCCTGATCCTGGAGACCCGGATGGAGTCCCACATTAGGCTCCCCACATGGAGCCTGCTTCTCCCTCTGCTTGTGTCTCTGACTCTCTCTCACTCTCGAATAAATAAATAAAATCTTTTTAAAAATATATGGCATTAGTATAAAGGATGAACTGTAAGAATCAAGAGGTAGAGGCAGGAAGATGAATTAGAAAACTATTTAATGTTCTGGGTAACTATGAGCTAAAGCATAGAAATAGGAACAAAACTGAGTAGTTTTAAGGATGATTCTTAGATTTATATCAAATTTGTTCTTTGATTTCATGTGGGATGTGATAGAAAAGAATCTTGAATGATTTCCATTTCTAGTTTTGTTGAGTTTTCTTCAAATCAGTAAATAAAAGAAAAATTAATTTTAGAAGAAAAATAAGGAATTCAAAAACTCAAGGTAACTTTTAAACATTTAATCAGTGCCATCAAGTGCGCAATCCAATAGATCCAGAAATCTGGGAAGAGGTCTCCCTTGAGATAACAGAATTAAGATCAAGATTTATGGGTGGTTACGTTTGCTTTGAGTGGATGGAACTGGAGGGTATTATGCTGAGTGAAATACGTCAGTCGGAAAAGGACAAACATATGGTCTCATTCATTTGGGGAATATAAAAATTAGTGAAGGGAATAAAGGGGAAGGAGAGAAAATGAGTGAAAATATCAGTGAGGGTGACAAAACATGAGAGACACCTAACTCTGGGAAATGAACAAGGGGGTAGTGGAAAGGGAGGTGGGCGGAGTGTTGGGGTGACTGGGTGATGGGCACTGAAGGGGGCACTTGGCAGGATGAGCACTGGGTGTTATACTATATGTTGGCAAGTTGAACTTCAAATTAAAAGAAGAAGAAGAAGAAGAAGAAGAAGAAGAAAGAAGAAGAAGAAGAAGAAGAAGAAGAAGAAGAAGAAGAAGAAGAAGAAGAAGAAAGAAGAAGAAGAAGAAGAAGGAGATCCCTGGGTGGCTCAGCAGTTTAGCGCCTGCCTTTGGATCCTGGAGTCCGGGTCCCACGTTGGGCTCCCGGCATGGAGCCTGCTTCTCCCTCTGCCTGTGTCTCTGCCTCTCTCTCTCTCTCTCTCTCTCTCTCTGTCTCTCTCTCTATGTCTATCATGAATAAATGGATAAAATCTTTAAAAAAAAAAAAAAAGACTTATGGGTGGTTAATTGAAGTCAGGAGAATAAATGATCCAAGAGGAAAAAGCACATGAAATTAGATTTAATGGGCCACCTATAGAACCCCATGAAATCATCAATATTTAGAGATACACACACAAAAAAAAAAATGCAGCAAAAGGAGATTGAAAAGGGAAAGATTACAAATGCAAATATCAGTAATCCACCCTCCTGGATATTATAAAAGCCAAAGCAGGTGGCTTGAGAAAACTGATGAAGGAGAATGTGGTTGAAAGTCCAGTGGCCAAAGACTGCTGCAAGAATGTGAATGAAGGTATCCATCAGGAGGGCTTGGTTTAGATTGAGAAGAAACACAAGCAATACTGGAGGTGAAGGGAAATAAAAGTTTAGAGAAAAAGTAAGAATTGTAGGACTACAGATTGTGATGAGCTCAAAAAAGGAATGAGATAGTTGGGATAAAATATTGCAAAAATGAGTGATATACAGAATGTTTAATTTATTATAAAATATTTCACACTCATGAAAAGGATTGAAAGTAGTGATAGTCCCTAAATAATAGTCCCTGAATGCCTATCATTCAGTTTAAAAAACAAAGCAAATCTACGCATTCAAAACCGCTTTGGAAAGCTCCTCATTTCATTCTTTACCAAAGGGAATCGCTATTCTCCATTTTGTACTTACCAACCATTGCCTTTTTCTTCTCTAAAGCTTTATAACAAATGTATTCATACATAAATATTAAGTTCTGTATATTTTTTTACTTTTTTGTACTCTGTATTTTTTCTATTTAGCATTTGTATTTATGAATCACAAATTTATTGGTTCCAACTTATTAGTTCTGTGTTGAGCTCAATCTTTCAGTCTTTTTTCTCTTCTAGTATAAACACTTAAAATTAGAAATTTCCCTAGAAGTATTATTTTAGCTGCATCCCACAAGTTCTGTTGCTTAGTATATTTTATTTATTTACTTATAACTATTTTCTGATTTCTGTTATGATGTTATGATTTTTTTCTTTTATTCACATGTTTTTAAATTTTCAAGTACATAGGATTTTTATAATTTAGCTTTGTTGTTTTTAATGCCATTACTGACAGAGAAAAATGTCTGTTATGAATTCTTTGAAATCTTCTAAATCTTTTATTTTCCAACTGTTTTTTTTTTCTTTTTGGTCTTTATTCTTTAAGCTCTTTGAAATAGAATGTAGATGAATTTGTCATTTTTGTTTTAACTGAGGATTTTATCAATTAACATTAATTGTGATAGATGTGTGTGTGTGTGTGTATATATATATATATATATATATATATATATATAGTATTTATTTATCCATGAGAGACACACAGAGAGAGAGAGAGAGAGAGAGAGAGAGGCAGAGACACAGGCAGAGGGAGAAGCAGGCTCCATGCAGGGAGCCCAACCTGGGACTCAATCCCAGGACTCCAGTATCATGCCCTGGGCCGAAGGCAGGCGTTAAACCGCTGAGCCATCCAGGCTGCCCTAATTGTGATATATTTGGATTTATTTTTGCCAACTCATTCATTACTTTCTCTTTACTTCTTTCTTCTACATTTTATGTTTTAAATTCTCATTTCATGTGTTCTTTTGAATTGATTGAGATTTTTTTTTTGTTTGTCTTTTAATTCTATTTTTCTCCTCTTTTGGCTTGGAAATCATTTACTCTTTCTTATTATGTTAGATATTTCAAATTTTAACATGAGTTATACTTAACAAAGTAGAAAACTATTCCTACCTTCTCTCCAAGTAACATAAGCAGCCAAAGCACACATAGTCACTGCCTGCTATATTTGACAGTTTTTTAATCCTCTCTTGTTTTTTAGCTCTTCATTTTTTTTGCCTTTCACATTTTTTATTTACTTGTATTTATGCATGTTTAGCAATTTTTTGTCACAGTTTCTTTTATATCTCAGACATTCTTTCTGAGATCACCTTCCTTCTTCATGAACAACATCCTTTAAAAGTTCCACTAGTGTTCTCTGTTACTTGTTATTTTTAAATGTCATTATTATGTGCTCAATCTGGAAGGATATTTCACTGGGAATATAATTCTAGATCAACAGTTATTTATTTCAACTAGATATTCCATAACCCCTTGGATTCCACTGTCTCTCTGGGAAGTCAGTTGTCAGTCTAGTTGCCATTCCATTATAAGAAATCTGTTTTTCTATCTGGTACTTTTAAGATTATCTGTTTTATTTGGTGTTCTGTTACATCACTAGATATATTTAGAAATGGATATATTTTTATTTATCCTATTTCAGATATATTTTTTGAAACTAAAGAGCCATTACAGTCATTCATTCTGGAAAATTGGATCTCAAACCACGAATATGGAATATCTCTTCACCAATTTAAGTCTCCTTTAATTCCTCTCAATGATGTTTTATAGTTTTCTGCGGTCTTTCATATCTTTCATCATACATACTCCATGTCTTAAGTTCTTGATGTTACTGTTATTTTCTAACTCCTTTTTGTTAGCACCTGCAAATAAAAATTGATTTGTATATACCCAGAAACCTTGTTCAATTTGTTTATTAACCATAATAACTTATGTATAGATTCTTTTGAATTTTAAGTGCAAAAGTATATCATCTAAAAACAATGATAATTTGATTTCTTCCTTTTCATCGCAGATTAATACAAAAAAGGCCATTGTCATCAGAAAACTGCTAAAATCTCTTCTTCTGCAT
Organism: Vulpes vulpes; assembly: GCF_048418805.1. Classification (NCBI taxonomy): domain Eukaryota; kingdom Metazoa; phylum Chordata; class Mammalia; order Carnivora; family Canidae; genus Vulpes; species Vulpes vulpes. The sequence goes on along the minus strand of NC_132787.1, from coordinate 55,919,999 downwards.
GAAGGAGTGTGAATAGTAATTGCTCTATAGGTTCAAATGACCTGATCGTAAGATCAGTTAGAATGTGCACTATTTATTTTCCAGATTGCTAATTTTTATTTGCATATATTTAGCTTAATAGCTCACTGAACTCAGGATTTCCAGAATCCCCACAGGATTCAAACTGTGTGATATCTCAATTCAGGTTAGATTTGCCTGGAAATTCATCATCAGAGATTTTTACATAAGATATTCACCTCACACATAACTATAAAGTTCCTACTGGTAATATTTACATGTAAATATGCATGGGTCCCTGTAAACAATACAGTATATAGTACTTGATTTTTTTCTCTGCATGTTTTATTTTATTATTGAAATAATAATAAATTTTATTTATTATTATTATTTAAATAATAAATTTTACTATTGAAAAAGTAAAGAAAGGAATAAGATAGGGTGATATGAAAATAAATATTTATCTTGTTAAGTTTGGACCTATATAAAAGTTTATAAACTCTTTCCTAATTTAACTTGGGTCCTATTAGGGAAATTTTTAGGCTAGGGAAAAGCAGAGAAGAGGAGCTAAACCCAGATTACAGGGTGCATGTCTTTACATGCTCATATTTCCTAGGACAAGATACTGTGGACTAGGAAAGCATCAGTATTATCACCTGAGGACTTTTGAGTAAGTTTTCGCCCTGCTTGAAGAATTTTTTCCCCCAAATCCTTCATCTGAATAATTCCACTATTCTCTCAAGTCTTAATTTAAGTATCACTTCCACAGGCCCCTCTTAACCCATGCGTCTCAATTGAAATTTCCCTCCCCTATGCCATCCTTTCATCTTTTAATTACTTTATTAAAATTTTAATTCCATATTTGTGCATTTACTAGTAGTTCTCAAGATGCAATGTGCTTAAGAACCACCTGGGGAACTAATTAAAAATGTAGATTCTTGCATCTAACTTCAGAAATTTCCACTCAGTAAATCTTAGTTGGACCCAGAAAACTAGATTTTTAACAAGCTTCTGCAAGTAATCCTGATGTAGGTGGATCTAGGAACACACTTGTGGAAGTTCTCCTTGAGTGCAGCAACTACGTTTCTTTATTTCTACATCTCTAGCATCTAGTAAAGTGATCAATAAATATTAACTGCATTATGAATAGCAGGACAAAAATGTCCAGCATGCTTTGGCTAGTAAGCCACTGGACTAATACTGCTATGGTCAAGACAGCCTTCAGATCCAAGAAAACCTTCAATATCTAAATAATGGGTGGAAGAAGTTAGAAAAGGAAAAAATGGAAGAATTTGGAGGAGGGGTAAAAAAAAAAAAAAAGGAAGCCAAGTTTTGGAGTTTTGGCCAGAAGTCAAAGTTGATAAGCTGTCAGCAGCCAGTCTTTATTGTGATGAGTCAAAGACTGTATACAAGACTCCCACAGGGTATCCAGTTCAAAATTTCAGCTGGATAAGGGCACTATCTTCCTTTCATCGCAGTGCTGCTTTCAACACATCAAGAAACACCATTTCACTCCTTGACAGAGGCTGGCAGTTTGACTAGGGAGATAATCTGATGCCTTTAAAGCTGGCTGATATTTTCATTTGTGATTCTGCATTGCAGCACCAGTCTCCCTTTTTTGCTTTGTCCTCTGTTGTGGGGTTTGGCAGCTAGCAGTATTTTAAGGCAGAGGTGGTGGTAGGGTATTACAAGGGAACTCTAATGCCAGCATATCTGGTATCTGGTAAAAGGCACTGTAAGGGATAATGATGCATAGGACAATGGCTCTTAGGGAACTAAAAACCCAAAATGAACCAGAGGGACTTGAGAGCTAAAGCCTGAGATTAACTTTGGGAGCTACAGATAAGCAAGAGTAGACCTTGTTTGCTGTTGTAGAGTGTAGAAAAGATTGTTTAGGGTCTGCCTTTTCAACTTTGTCTTCTAAGCATAAGTTCAGGTTGGGAACAGTGACTTTAACGGAAGTCTCAACAAAATCAAGCATTCAGGAAATCAGTTACTGAGAAAAGTTAGCTCAGTAAGGAATGATAAAGATAGGGCTGTAAAGAAAGTCAATTATTATATGGCAGTCAACATAACTGAATTCTATCTGTATCATTGGGGGAAAACAAATTTTTGCCTTCTTACCTGCCATTCTGTCTTTATAAATCTCTGACTTTAGATGTTCCTTTTTATGGAGCTGGCATACAGACAGTCTCTGACAAGGCAAAATATCTTTAATGGGTTCGCTCTGAGTTAAGATCTTTGGCTTCTTCCAATCTTTCATCTCCTTTGAGCAGTAAATCCCTTTGCTCTTTTAGACAGCTCTTGAGACCAGGTTGATATAAACAGTAATATCTTCCAGGAAGCATGGCAGCTCTGCTTAGAAGAACCTGGAGTGCCTGGAGAATACTTGGCTGCAAAGTTTTGTGGTGAGAAATGTGGCAGCAGAGATCAGAGGGGATACATGTCTCTCTGGCTTTTAGTTTGCACTCAAGGGCTATGCTGTCAGTGACCACAAGCCAAAACTAGAACAAAGCTTCCTTAATCTATGCACCTACCAACGTCTTCCGCATCTGGCAGGAAGATTCTCCTCTTCTGTTTTCAGTTACTCCGAGTTAATATTTCAAACAGAATCTTTATTTCAGTGGTCCCAGATTCTAATCAGACTCTTCCCAATCTCTGAAAGGCTTGTGTATCTCCTATTGCTGTCCTGTTCTCTTGACTTTATCTGAATACTCAAGATACCACCATGTTGACATTTGGCCTCCAACCTGACTTTAATTACAATAAATCAGATGGTATTGTTTCCTTTATCTTAACTTTATCCAAGTATGACACTCTAATTACCTACATCAGAATTACCATGAAAGAGAACTACTAAATGAAAGCTCTTGAGTCCCTGCACAAACATATTTAGAGTCTTTGTAGGTAAGACCTGATAATTCACATTTGTTCAGCTTTTGTGGAAAAAGGGACTTCCTCTTCCAGCTATGCAGAAATGGTTATCAAGCTAAGCCTCCCCCATAAATGGCTATATAAGTACACAAAGTACATAAAACAATTTTTGTATATTAGAAAACATGCAGTGCAGTATTGTGGTATCTGAAAAAAAGGAAATAAATGAGTTGAGTTTCAAATTATATTGTCTTTCTGCCCATAACCACTTTACAGATGATGCCCAAGAAAATATAAATCCCAAAGAGAGCCCAGTGATCTTACCAGAGTTAGGAGACAAAAAATAAGCATATAGTGTTACTAGCACAGATGAAATTAGCAGGGCATATTATGAGAAGAGGAAGTCATGCACAAAAGGAACTCCAGAAATCTGCATAGAAGTTCCACTGAATTTTGACTCCATATTAAACTACACTTGGAGAGATTTTGTAAGTCCTGACAGAAACTATCAGAGATCTCTGAATTAAATGGATATTCCAGAGATCACACAGGTCTGGGAGTTGAGGCTATGACCATCCAGAGTAGAGAAAGATTGCTGAACACTTCAGGCATTGAGTTGATATCCCCAGAAAGTTAATTCCTTAGAAGCAAGATTACTCTAGAGCTAAAGTGAGAAAGGCTGACACATGATGTCATGAACACCGAGTGTTATATGCAACTGATGAATTACTGAACTCTACATCTGAAACTAATAACGCACTATATGTTGGCTAATAGAATTTAACTTAGAAAAAAAATAAAGCTAAAATGAGGACAAATCTAGACCCACAAAATCAAATCCAAAGCTAAACAAGGAAATAATAGCTTTGAATGACACGCTGGACCAGATGAACTTAACAGATATATTCAGAGCATTTTATCCTAAAGCATCAGAATACAAATTATTTTCAAGTGCACATGGAACATTCTCCAGAATAGATCAGATTCTGAGTCACAAATCAGGCCTCAACTGGTAGAAAAAGACTGAGGTCATACCACGCATATTTTTAGACCACAATGCTTGAACCTTGAAGTTAAACACAAGACAAACTTTGGAAAGACCACAAATACATGGAAGTTAAAGAAGATCCTACTAAAGAATGAATAGGTTAACTAGGAAACTAAAGAAGAATTTTTTTTAATACATGGAAGCAAATGATAATGAAGACACAACAGTCCAAAACCTTTGTGATGCAACATAGGTAGTCAAAAGAGGGAGATATATAGCAAGAAAAGTCTCAAGTACACAACCTAACCTTACACCTAAATGAGCTGAAAAGAATAGCAAGTAAAGCCTACTACCAGGAGAAGACAGGAAATAAAGATTCCAACAGAAATAAATCACATCGAAATTAAAAAAAAAACACACACACACAGTAGAACAGACCAATGAAAGCAGAAGCTGGTTCTCTGAAATAATTAACAAAATTGATTAAACTCCCACCCAAATTTATTAAATAGAAAAGAGAACCAATCCACATAAACAAAATCATGAATGAAAGAGGAGAGATCACAACCAACTCCACGGAAATACAAACAATAATAAGAGAATATTATGAGCAATTATATGCCAAGAAATTGGGAAATCTGGAAGAATTGGATACATTCCTAGAAACATATAAACTACCAAAACTGAAACAGGAAAAAATAGAAAATTTGAACAGACCCATAACGAGCAAAGAAATTGAATCAGTAATCAAAAATCTCCCAACAAGGACCAGATGGCTTCCCAGGGAAATTCTACCAAATATTTACAGAAGAATTAATATCTGTTCTTCTGAAACTGTTCCAAAAACTAGAAATGGGAGGAAAACTTCCAAACTCATTCTGTGAGGCCAGCATTACCTCGATTCTAAAGCCAGACAAAGACCCCACTAAAAAGTAGAATTATACACCAATATACCTGATGAACATGGTTGCAAAAATTCTCAACAATATACGAGGTAATTGAATCCAATAGTACTTTAAAAGGATTATTCACCACAATCAAGTGGGATTTATTTCTAGACTGCAGGGGTGTCTAAATATTGGCAAATCAATCAATATGATACACTACATAGATAAAAGAAAGGTAAGAACCATATGATCCTCTCAATAGGTGCATTAAAAGCATTTGACAAAATGCAGCATCCTTTTTTGATAAAAACTTCAGGAAAGTAGGTATAGAAGGAACATACCTCAACATCATAAAGGCCAAATATGAAAAACCCATGGCTACTGTCATCCACACGGTGAAAAACTGAGAGCTTTTTTCCTTTCCATCAGGAAAAGATCAGCAATGTCCACTCTTACCACTGTCATTCAACATAGTATTGACCCAGTACTAGACTCAGCAACCAGATGATATAAGGAAATGAAAAGCATCCAAATCAGGAAGGAAGAAGTTAAACTTTCACTCTTCACAGACAACATACTACTCTATGTAGAAAACCCAAAAACGCCACCAAAAAACTGTTAGGACTGATATAGGATTCACCAAAGTCTCAGGATATAAACAAGATACAGAAATTTTTTGCATTTCTATACACCAATAATGAAGTAGCAGAAAGAGAAATCAGAAAGCAGAACGGGAACTAATCCCACTTACAATGCACCAAAAACCATAAGATACCTAGGAATAAATCAAACCAAAGAGATAAAAAATTCCTACTCTGAAAACTATACAACATTTATGAAAGAAATTGAAGATGACACCACAAAATGGAAAAAATATTCCATGCTCATGGATTAGAAGAACGTTGTGAAAATGTCTATACTACGCAAAAAATCTACACATTTAATGCAATCCCTATCAAAATACCACTAGCATTTTTCACAGAGCTAGAACAAACAATTCTAAAATTTGTATGAACCCCAAAGACCCCAAAAAACAAAGTAACATTGAAAAAGAAAGCAGGAAATATAAGAGATGGTGACAGAACATGAGAGACCCCTAACTCTAGGAAATGAACAAGAGGTGGTGGAAGGGGAGGTGGGTGGGGGATGGGGCGACCGGGTGACGGGCACTGAGAGGGGCACTTGATGGGATGAGCACTGGGTGTTATACTATATGTTGGCAAATTGAACACCAATAAAAAAAAATATATACACACAAAAGAAAAGGAAAAAAGAAAAGAAAAGAAAAGAAAAGAAAAGAAAAGAAAAGAAAAGAAAAGAAAAGAAAAGAAGAAAAGAAAAAAAGAAAAGAAAAGAGAAAAGAAAAGAAAAGCTGGGGATCCTGGGTGGCTCGGTGGTTGAGCGTCTGCCTTCAGTTCAGGATGTGAACCTGGGGCCCTGGGATGGAGTCCTGCACTGGGCTCCCCACAGGGAGCCTACTTCTCCATCTGTATATGTCTCTGCTTCTCTATGTCTCTCATGAATAAATAAATAAAAATCTAAAAAAAAAAGGAAAAAAGGAAAGCAAAGCTGGAGACATCACAATTCCAGACTTCAAGCTATGTTACAAAACTGCAGTGACCAAGACAAACAGGACTGGCACAAACACAGACATATATATCAATGGAACAGAATAGACCCAGAAATAGATCCACGACTAATTATATGGTCGACTAATCAAAGCAGAAAAAACACCGGAAAAAAGACAATCTCTTCAACAAACCATTTAGGAACATTGGACAGTAACATATAGAAGAATGAAACTGGACCACTTTCTTACACCATACCCAAAAATAAATTCAATTGGATGAAAGACCTAAAAGTAAGACAGGAATCCATCAAAATCCTAGAGAACACAGGCAGTAACCTCTTTGACCTTGGCTGCAGGAATTTCTTACTAGATACATCTCTAGAGGCAAGGCAAAAAAAAGGAAATGAACTATTGGGACTCCAACAAGATAAAAAGCTTCTGCACAGCAAAGGAGACAATCAACAAAACTAAATGGCAACCAATGATATGAGAGAAGATATTTGCAAATGATATATCTGATAAAAGGTTAGCATCCAAAATCTATAAAGAACTTACCAAACTGAACACCTAAAAAATAAATAATCCAGTTAAGAAATGGACAGAAGACATGAACATATATTTCTCCAAAGAAGATATACAAATGGCTAAAAGACACATGAAAAAAACATTCAACATCACTCATCATCAGAGAAATACAAATCAAAACCACAATGAGTTACCACCTCACACCTGTCAGAATGTCTAAAACTAACAACACAGGAAACAACATGTTGGTAAGGATGAGGAGAAAAGGAAACACTCTTCCACCATTGATGAGAATGCAATCTGGTGCAGCCACTCTGGGAAACAGTATGGAGATTCCTCACAAAGTTAAAAATAGAACTACCTTATGACCCAGCAATTGCACTACTAGGTATTTATCCAAAGGATACAAAAATACTGATTTGAAGGGGCACATGCATGCTGATGTTTATAGCAGTTATTATCCACAATAGCCAAAACATGGAAAGAACCAAAATGTCCATCAATTAATGAATCCATAAAGATATGTTTCACACACACACAGAGAGAGAATGGAATATTACTCAGCCATCAAAAAGAATGAAATTATGTCATCTGCAACAACATGGATGGAACTAGAATGTATTATGCTAAGCAAAATAAGGCAGAGAAAGACAAATGTGGAATTTAAGAAATAAAACAGATGAACATATGAAAAGGGAAGGAAAATAAAATAAGATAAAAACAGAAAGGGAGGCAAACCGTAGGAGACTCTTAACTATAAGAGAACAAACTGAGGGTTGCTGGAAGGGAGGTGGGTGGGGCATGGGCTGAATGGGTGATGAGCATTAAGGAGGGCATTTGTTCTGATGAGCACTAGGCATTATATGTAAGTGATGAATCACTGAATTCTACTCCTAAAACTAATATCATACTTCACATTAAGTAACTTGAATTTAAACAAAATCTTGGAAGAAAAAAATAAGATAGCAAATATACACAATGCCCAACCATTTAAAATTTCTTGAAAAGCAAAGAAGCAGAAAAATGAGACCAATAACCAGAAGTAAAATAAACCAAGAGAGATAGCCCCAGGAATGACAGAGGTCTTACAATTAGCCATAAGAGCAAAAGAACTATTATGGTTCCACTTTCTTATCCATCCTCTGCAGATAAGAATTATAAACTCAAGACAAACACACAAAAATATGAGGACCTGCAAGCATTTGAGAGTGAAAATATCAGGCAGATTCTGGATACAGTTGACACTTGTAAGAATGAAATTTCAGGACTGAGGGAACCAATTATAAGAGAGGTCTCAGCCTTAGTGCAAACCATAGGTGACAGCTATCAGAACAACTAGAACTCATAATCCTTCTGGATTAAACAACCAAAGTAGAAAGTTTGCTGAAACCACGGCCACTAGAAAGTGAGGCGGCTATCCCAGAAAGGAGAGAACCAGACAGAGGGAGCCCCAAACTTAATGCATGAACTCTGTCAACCACCCTGGCTTACCCTGAACTAGGCATATATAGAGTAGACTCTAAACAAATCAATTTATTTCAAATAACCAAACAGAAACTTAAGCTGCCAGTCAAGATGCAAAATTTAAAACTTTGAGCCCAACCAAGCTAAATGTATTATAAAATAAAATTTAATACACAACTTTTAGGACATAATAACACATTTCAGAATCTCTAAAACATAATATTTACAATATCCAAATATAATCCAGAATTATACATGAAGAACAAGAAAATGTGAGCCATTCTCAAGAGAAAAGATAATTGATGATCCAGAGGTGACCCATATGTTCAAATTACCAGAAGTTAATTTTACAAGACCTCTTGTAACTATGTGCATAAAAGTACAGGAAAATATGCTTGCAATAGATGAAATGAAATATTTCAGCAAGGTAATAGAAATCATGAAAATATTCATATAGAAATCTTAAAACTGAAAAATACAGTGTCTAAACACTTTTTAATTCACTTATGGGCTTAAAAGCAAAATGGAACTTCCTAAAGAGTCAGTTAATTGAATATAAATAAAAAGAAATGGGCAGCCCGGGTGGCTCAGCGGTTTAGTGCCGCCTTCAGCCCAGGGCCTGATCCTGGAGAACTGGGATTGATTCCTGTGTAGGGCTCCCTGCATGGAGCCTGCTTCTCCCTCTGCCTGTGTCTCTGCCAGAAATTTGGATGTTCAGGAGAAGAAAAAGAACATCAGATATGACAAATATCATGATAAATGTAAATTATTATGTTTGCTTTTTAATTTCTTTAAACTACATTTTTATTCAAAATAAAAATTATATTTTCTGATGACATCTATAATGTACATAGATGTAAAATATATAACAACTTTAACATAGGTGACTCAGGAGTAAATGAAGTTATATTGTCACAAGATTTTCACAGGTAAGGTGAAGTAATACAGAGTTCATGAAAATAAATAATTAATTTTTTTAAAGTTTTTATTTAAATTCCAGTTAGTTAACATACATGAAACATGAAACATGAAACATGTTAGTTTCAGGTGTACAATACAATGATTCAACACTTCCATACATCGCCCAGTGCTCATCGCACAAGTGTACACAAGTTCTCATCACCCATTTTAACCCATCCCTTCTGTCCATCTTCCTTCTGGTAACCATCAATTTGTTCTCTATAGTTTCTTGGTTTGCACCCCTCATCTCTTTTTTTTCCCTTCGTTCATTTGTTTTGTTTCTTAAATTCTACATATGAGTGAAATCATATGGTATTTTTCTTTCTCTGGCTGACTTGTTTCACTTAGCATAAATACTCCCTAGATCCATTCACATTAATGCAAATGGCAAGATTTCATTCTCTTTGCATAATATTCCATTATATATATCTACCACATCTTCTTTATCCATTTATCAATCCATGGACACTTGGGCTTTTTTCACAATTTGTCTGTTGTTGGTAATGCTGCTATAGACATCGGGGTGCATGTGCTCCTTCAAAACAGGATTTTTGTATACTTTGGATAAATATCTAGCAGTGCAATTGCTGGATCATAGGATAGTTAATTTTTTTAACTTTTTGCAGAACCTCCATACTCTTTTCCAGAGTGGTTGCACCAGTTTGCATTCCCACCAGCAATGGAAAATGGTTCCCCTTTCTCCACATCCTTATCAGTACCTGCTGTTTCTTATGTTTTTAAATTTCAGCCACTCTGACAGGTGTGAGGGAATACTTCATTGCAGTTTTAATTTGTATTTCCCTGATGGTAAGTGATGTTGAACATCTTTTTATGTGTCTGTTGGCTATCTGTATGTCTTCTTTGGGAAAATGTCTATTCAAGTTCTTTGGCCTTTTTTAATCAGATTATTCACTTTTTGAGTGTTGAATTTTATAAATTCTTTATGTATTTTGGATACTAACCCTTTATTGGATATGTCATTTGCAAATATCTTCTCCCAGTTAGAAGGCTGCCATTTGGCTTTGTTGATTGTTTCTTTCACTGTACAGATGCTTTTTATTTTGATGTAATCCCAACAGTTTATTTTTGCTTTTCTTTCTCTTACTTCAGGAGACATATCTAGAAAGAAGCTGCTATGGGCAATGGCAAAGAAGTTATTGTCTGTGTTATCACCTAGGATTTTTATGGTTTCAGGGCTCTCATTTATGTCTTTAATCCATCTTTAATTCATTTTTGTGTTTGGTTTGAGAAAGTCGTCCAGTTTCTTTTGCATGTTTCTGTCCAATTTTGCCAACACCATTTGTTGAAGAGATTTTCTTTTTTCCACTGGGTAGTCTTTTTGGCTTTGTCAAAGATTAGTTGGCCATATACCTGTGGGTCCATTTCTGGGTTTACTGTTCTGTCCCATTGATTTATGTGTCTATATCTGTGTCAGTACCATACATTGATTATTATACCTTGTAGTACAACTCAAAGTCTGGAATTGTGATGCCTCCAGCTTTGCTTTTCTTTTTCAAGATTTCTTTGGCTATTCAGGTATTTTGTGGTTCCATACAAATTTTAGGATTGTTCCTGCTCTGTGGAAAATGCTGATGATATTTTTATAGGGATTGCATTAAATGTGTAGATTACTTAGGGCTAATATTTTAACATAATCTCTTCTTCCAATCCATGAGCATGTTATGTCTTTCCATTTCTTTGTGTTATCTGCCATTTCTTTCATAAGTGTTGTATAGTTCTCAGAGTATAGGTCTTTTTCTCTTTAGTTAGGTTTATTCCTAAGTATCTTACTATTTTGTATGTACTTAAAATGGGAATGATTCCTTACTTTCTCTTTCTGCTGCTTCATTATTGGTGTATAGAAATGCAACAGATTCTTTACATTGATTTTGTATCCTGGGACTTCACTGAATTTGTTTACCAGCCGAGCAGGTCTTTTGATGGAATATTTTGGGTTTTCTATAAATAGTATAATGTCATCTACAAATACTGAATGTTTGACTTCTTCCTTGCTGATTTGAATGTCTTTTATTTTTTGGTTGTCATTGTTGTTAGCTGATTGCTGTAGCTAGGACTTCCAGTACTGTGTTGAATAAAAGTGGTAAGAATGGACATTTCTTTTTTATTCCTGACCATAGAAGAAAGGCCTCATTTTTTTCCCCAGGGAGAATGATATTAGCTGTGGGTTTTCATACATGGCCTTTATTATGTTGAGATATGTTCCCTCTTTTCTTAAGATTTATTTATTTGACAGAGAAAGAGAGTACGCAGGGGAGCAGCAGAAGGAGAAGAAGGAGAAGCAGGCTCCCTGCTGACTTGGGACTCAATCCTACAGTCTTGGGATCATGAACTGAGCCAAAGGCAGACACTTAACCAACTGAGTCACCCAGGTGCCCCGAGGTATGTTCCCTCTAAGCCTACTTTGTTGAGGGTTTTCATTGGATGTTGTACCTTGTCAAATGCTTTTTGTGCATCTATTGAAATGATTATATGGCTCTTACCTATCCTTTATTAATGTGAGGTATCACGTTGATTGATTTGGAAATACTGAACCACCCTTGCAGCCTAGGAATAAATCCTACTAGATCATGGTGAATGATTTTTAAAATGTATTGTTGGATTTGGTTTGCCAGTATTTTGTTGAGGATTTATATCTAGGTTCATCAGAGATATTGCCTGTAGTTCCCTTTTTTGTGTTGTGTCTTTATCTGGTTTTAGTATCAGAGTAATGCTGGCACTATAGAATAAATTTAGAAGTTTTACTCTCTTTTCTATTTTTGTGGGTAGCTTGAGAAGAATAGCTACTCTTTAACTGTTTGGTAGAATTCACCTGTGAAGCCATCTATCCTGGACTTTTGTTTGTTGGGAGGTTTTTGATTACTGATCCAATTTCATTCATGGTTATCAGTCTCTTCAAGTTTTCTATTTATTCCTGTTTCAATTTTGGTAATTTATAGATTTCCAGGAATTTATGCATTTCTTCCAGGTTGTCCAACTTGTTGGCATATAGTTTTTCATAATATTCTAATTGTTTGTAATTCTGTAGTGTGGGTTGTTATTTCTCTTGTCTCATTTGTGATTTTATTTATTTGGGTTCTTTCTTCTTTTTGATGTCTGGCTAAAGGTGTATCAATTTTAATGACTTTTTTCAAAAAATCAGCTCCTGTTTTCATTACTCTGTTCTGTAAGGGTCTTTTTTTAGTTCCTGTGTCTTTTATTTTTGATCTAATGTTTGTAATTTCCTTCCTTCTGCTGGCTTTAGGCTTCATTTGTTATTCTTTTTCTGGTTCCTTTGGTTGTAAGGTTAGATTATTTATTTGAGATGTTTTTCTTACTTCCTGAGATAAGCCTGTATCGCTATAAACTTCCCTTTGAGGACCTTTATGGTGCATCCTAAAGGTTTTGGACTATTTTCATTTTCATTTGTTTCCATGTTTTTTTTTTTTAATTTCTTCTTTGATTTTTCTGGTTGACCCATTGTTTAGTAGTGTTAATTAACCTCCATGTATCTGTAATCTTTCCAGATTTTTTGTGGTTTACTTTTGGTTCCATAGTGTTGTGGTCAGAAAAAGTGCATGGTATGACATTGTTGAGGCCTATTTTGTGGCCTAATATGTGTTCCTTCTGGAGAATGTTCCATGTGCACTTGAAAAGAATGTGTATTCTATTTTAGGATAGAATGTTCTAAATATATCCGTTAAGTCCATTTGGTCCAGTGTGTCATTCAAAGCCATTGTTTCCTTGCTGATATTCTGTTTAGATCTGTCCATTGATGTTATTGGGCTGCTAAAGTGCCCTATTATTACTATATTATAATCAATCGATTCCTTTATGTTTGTTATTAACTGTTTTATATATTTGGGTGCTGTCATGTTGGGTGCATATTTACAATTATTGTATCTTCTTGTTGTATTTCTCCTTTTATTATTATATAATGCCCTTCTTTGTTTGCTACAGTCTTTGTTTTAAAGTCTAATTGTCCAAGATAAGTATTGCTACTCCAGCTTTCTTTTGACATTCATTTGGTGATAAATGTTTCCCCATCCTCTCACTTTGAATCTGCAGGTGTCTTTAGGTCAAAAATGAGTCTCTGATAGGTAGCATATAGATGGGTTTTGTTTTGTTTAGTTTTTATCCATTATGACACCCTTTTGATTGGAGTGTTTAGTCCATTTATATTCCTAGTAATTATTGATAGCTGTGTATTTATTGCCATTTTATTGTTTGCTTTGTGGTTGTTTCTGGAGACTTTCTCTGACCCTTTCTTGTCTTCCTCTTTTGCCGATTTTCTTTAGTGATACATTGTGATTTCTTTTGCTTGTTTATTAGTGTTTTTCAGTATATGGTTACAATTAGGTTTGTATATAACTTTTTCTGCAAATAGCAGTCTATATTAAGTTGATGGTCATTTAAGTTTCAACCCAATCTTTTCTTCTCACCTCCTCACATCTTAGGTGTATGTTATATATTATATCCTTTTTTGTGAGTTCTTTGATTTTTTCCGGAAATATTCACTTTTACTACTTTTGTGTTTCCTGTCTTTATACTGTCACTTTTGGTCTCTCCTTTGCACTCAGAGAGTTCCTTTTGATATTTCTTGCAAGGCTGCTTTAATGGTTATGAACTCCTTAAGTTTTTCTTAGTCTGGGAAACTCTATCTCTCCTTCTATCCTGAATGATAGTCTTGCTGGATAGAATATTCTTGGTTGCAGATTTTTTTCTCCATTCAATGTTTTGAATATATCATGCCACTCCTGTCTGGCTTGCCAAGTTTCTGTTGAAAAATCTCCTGCTAGCCTTACACTTTCCCCCCATATGTTAATGACTTCTTTTGTCTTGCTGCTTTTAGGATTTTTTTTCTTTATCACTATATTTTACAAATTTAATTACAATATGCCTTGATGAGGGCCCACTTTTGTTGATTTTGATGGGAATTCTTTGTACTTCTTAGATCTGGATATCTGTAGCCTTCTCCAGATTAGGGACATTTTGAGCTACTATTTCTTCAAATAAATTTTCTGCCCCATTTTCTCTCTTCTTCTGGGACTCCTACAATATGAATGTTATTACATTTGATGGAGTCATGGAGTTCCCTAAGTCTATTCTCATTTTGCATAATTCTTCTTTCTCTCTTTTGTTCAGCTTCATTGCTTTCCCTTATTTTGTCTACTAGATTTAATTTGTTCTTTTGCCTATTCCAGCCTGATGTTTATTCCATTAAGCATGTTCTCAATCTCATTTATTGTACTCTCCATTTCTGACTGATTCTTTTTTAACTCATTTATCTCTGTGGTATGGGTCTCACAGATGTCTTCCATTCCTTTCTCAGGCCCAGTGACTAGCCTTATGATCATTGCTTTAAATTCGCCATCAGGCATGTTACTTATATCCATTTTTCTTAGACCTCTGGCAATGGCCTTATCTCATTCTTTCATTTGGAATAACTTCCTCTGTCTTCTAATTTTGTCTAAGTCTCTGCCTTCTTCTGTATGTCAGAAAAGCCACTTATATCTCCTGCTCCTAAAAGTAATGGCCTTATAAAGAACAGGTCTAATAGTGTGCAGGGCCTGATGTTTCAGGAAGTGTGTGGTTGCATGCACTGTGCTATTGTATTCTAGTTGCTCTATCCTACAGGCCTTCTTGCTCTTCTTGCCTGCTATGGGTAGTGTTTAGTCCCTGGCCTAAATATAGTGAGTTTAAACTAGATGTGTTTTGGTCTGCTTGTGAAATCAGACCTGTCACCACCTCCACCAGAACTAAGACCCTGCAAAACTCTTGGCCCAAGAGACTTGAGGGAGGGGCCCTGCTGCACCGGGACTGATGTCAGTGTGACTGAGAAAAATAGGCCCATCAGAGCACAGGGGGCTAGGACTTGGTGTAAACAAGTTAAGCGTCCAGTGTCCATGTTGCACTACTCCCTACACATATCAGTGTCTTTATGGAGGGGCGGGGGAGGGAAATGGTGCCATTAGTCTCTTCTATTCCTGGAGAGGTGTCTCCCAGGAACACACTCTGAGAAGAATAAATAATCTCACTACTGTGTGCCCCAAGTGCATTTCAAGTCACTGTTTCCAAGATGTATGCCCCCAAGCTGTTTGCCTGCCTTCTATTGAAGAGCAATGCAGTGCCCTTTGGGCTCTATCCCAACTAAACCTATTGACCTTTAAAACTCCAGGCTTTATTTGCAATTATGTGGATGGGTCTAGAGGGTATTATGCTAAGTGAAATAAGTCAGTAAGAGAAAAACGAATATCATATGATTTACTCATATGTGGAAATTAAGAAATAAAGCCGGTGAACATAGAGGAAGGGAAGAAAAAATTAAATAAGACAAAAAGAAAGAGAGGGAAACAAACCATAAAGACTCTTAACTATAGGAAACAAACTGAGAGTTGTTGGGGAGAGGGATGGGGTAACTGGTTGATGGGCATTAAGGAGAGCACTCAAAGTAATAAGCACTGGGTGCTGTCTGCAACCCATGAATCACTAAATTCTACCTCTGAAACTAAAAACAAATAAGTAAACAAACAAAAACAAATGCCAGGCTTTAAGCCTCAAAAGTTGCAAGAACTCAAGAACTCTTGTTTTCCAAGCCAATGGCTATGGGGAAACATACTCCATATGCATTCCTGTGTACTCCTCTCTCACACACCTTTCTCCATGACCATGGCTCCCTCCTCTCCACAGCAGCTAGGATATCTTTCTCCCCTAAACTACATCTCTGCACTTCCTATCTTCTTCAATGTGGCCTTTTTTCTCCCTTTAGTTGTAGAGTTTGTTCTGTCAGTCTCAGGTCAATTTCTGGGGTATTTAGGATGATTTGATAGTTATCTAGTTGTATTTATGGAATGAAGCAAGCCTAGGGTCCTCCTACTCTGCCACCATCTTCCCCTATTCTCTCAACAAGTAGTTAAATTTAAGGATGTATGTTAAAATCCTTAGAACAATTAATAAAATTAAAAGTAGTATAATTTAAAAAGGAACAAAGTAAAGTGGAATTCTAAAAACTACTCAAAGTTGAAAGCAGGCAGAAAAGAAAAAAAGAATAACAAAAAGAGGGAAACAAAATATGAATAGTAGAATAGTAGATCTAAATACAACCATATCAACAATTAAAAAAGAGAGGCTGTAAGAATACAAAAAGAACTATGACCTAGGACACTTGAGTGTCTCAGTTGGTTAAGTGTCTGACTTCAGCTCAGGTTATGATATCAGGGTCCTC
Organism: Vulpes vulpes; assembly: GCF_048418805.1. Classification (NCBI taxonomy): domain Eukaryota; kingdom Metazoa; phylum Chordata; class Mammalia; order Carnivora; family Canidae; genus Vulpes; species Vulpes vulpes. The sequence goes on along the minus strand of NC_132787.1, from coordinate 55,903,512 downwards.
AGATCAAGCCCTAAATCAGGCTCTTCACTCAACAGGGACTCTGATTGTTCTTCTCCCTCTGCCCCATTATGCCCCCTCCAAGAGAGCTCTATCTCTCTTTTTCTCATATAAATAAACAAAATATTTTTTAAAATAACTGACTCAACTATATATTATGTATAAGAGATGCATTGCAAATATAAAAATACTGACAGGATAAAAGTAAACAGATTAATCTAAGACTTCTATTTATTTCTGATAAGTAAAGACCTTAGAAATCATCAATCTAATCTTTACAACAACAAAAAGGCTTGAAAAATTGAATGGTGATAACTTTTCTTGAGCCATTCAAAGAAATGAAGTTGCAGCGCAAATCACCATCCCCAAATCTGGAGAGACAGACAAATTTAGAGAGACATAGCCAAAATCTGATTACCTGGGGCAGAAGCTGCTGAAGCCATAATTTGGTAGGAACTCTCAACTAGTAATTTTGCTGGACACTAAATGTGGAGTAGCCTAAGAGTGAGAAACTTGTGGAAATGGAACATTTCATTGGCTCTACCTCCAGGAACTCCACCATGTTCTCCTAAAGAATATCCAAGAAAGATACCTCCTAGTTCTAGCAGCAGTAGGGAGAAAATGATCAAAGTGAAGTATACCCATGGCATACAAAAGACTATTATTCAGGGAAAATAGCCTTGCCAGAGCCATATCTTAGTTTGGAAAAGAGCATTTCTCCCATTATAACCACCTCCAGACTTCCTATCTCATCTAACGACGACAACAACAAAAAGAATAATCAAGAGAGGTCAAGGCCACAAAGAAATAGACTGGGAGCACTATAGCCAGGGAAAGGAATGAGAATGGGGGCTGGGGACATTATATATCATTATATAAAACACTTATGAAGATCATAGCCCCAAGACTCATTAAAACACAATCATAAATTCAGATAATTAGAGAACACTCCCCTTCCCCACATTTTACAACAATAATAGAGCTCTAGTACAATAACAGTAAGCTACAGGTAAAAAAGCTGCAAACACAGACTCTTTGAGGAGGAGCACTTAGGGAAGCTAAAAGTCAAGAGGGGAGACAAATATAAGGGTACTAGAGGAATCTGAAGTTTCTGACACCTATAACTACAGAAAATATTAAGCATACTAACTCCTAAGAGATTATTGTAAATCCTCATACTAAAGGCCTATTTGCCACAGTTCTTATTATCTGGTACAACAGATCCAGCTTTCAACCAAAAATATATATATATATAAGTCATGCCAGAATGCAAGAATAAAAACAGTCTGAAAAGACAAAGCAATCACTGGAACCAGACAGATATGACACAGATGTTGGAATAATCAAAAAGAGAATTTAAAGAACTATGATTAATATATTAAGTACTCAAATAAAAAAACTAGGCAACATGAAATAACAGATGGGTAATGTTAGTAGAGAGATGGAAACTCTAAGCAAGTAAATGGATGGGAAAAGACCATGCAAATAATAAGCATAAGAAGACTGGAGTTACTATATTAACATCAGAAAATAGCACACACTAAGATAAAGAGTAATATCAGAGATAAAAAGAAACATTTCATAATAATAAAGGGTTAATTCAAGCACAAAATACTCATAAACATATACACCGCTAATAACAAAGTTTCAAAATACATTTAAAAAGTTCAGAGTTGAAAGGAAAAATAGACAATTTCACAGCCATGGTTAACCATATTAGCACCCCTCTTGGAACAATTTAGAGATTAATAGACAAATAATTGATAAAGGCGTAGGTAAATTCAACACTATTATTTATCTTGACCTAACTGATATTTATGAAAGATTGTTCTCAACAACCACAGAACACATATTATTTTTTATTACATGTAGTATATTCACCAAGAATAGAGCATGTGCTGTGATCTAAAATAAATGTCAGTAAGTTTCAAAGGATTGAAATACAGAATATGTTCCCTGACCACAAAATAATTTAATTAAAAAGCAATTAACTGTTATAAAAATTGGGGTGCATGTGCCCCTTCAAATCCATTTCTTTGTATCCTTTGGGTAAATACCTATTGTTGCAATTGCTGGATAATAGGGTAATTTAATTTTTAACTTTTTGAGGAACCTCCATACTGTTTTCCAGAGTGGTTGCACCAGTTTGCATTCCCACCAACAGTATAAAAGTGTTCCCCTTTTTCCACATCTTCATCAACATCTGTTGTTTCTTGTGTTGTTAATTTTAGTCATTCTGACATGTGTGAGGTGATATCTCATTGTAGCTTTGATTTGTATTTTCCTGATAATGAATGATGTTGAGAATCTTTTGATTTCTCTGTTAGCCATTTGTATGTCTTCTTTGCAGAAATATTTGCTCATGTCTTCTGCCCATTTCTTAACTGGATTATTTATTTGGGGGTATTGAGTTTGGTAAATCCTTTATAGATTTTGGATACTAACCATTTTACCTAATATATCATTTGCAATATGTTCTCCCATTTCATTTGTTGCCTTTTAGTTTTATTGATTGTTTCTTCTGCTGTGCAGAAGCTTTTTATCTTGATGAAGTCCCGATGTGCACAGCATTATTATCAACAATAGCCAAATTAGAGAAAGAGCCCAAATGTCTATCAATTGATGAATGGATAAAGAAGATGTGGTATATATTTACTCAATGGAATATTACTCAGCCATCAAAAAGAATGAAATCTCACCATTTGCAATAATGTGGATGAAGCAAGAGTGTACTATGCTAAGCAAAATAAGTCAGAGGAATAGAAATACCATATCACTCATATGTGTAATTTAAAAAACAAAACAGGGGATCCCTGGGTGGTGCAGCGGTTTAGCGCCTGCCTTTGACCCAGGGCACGATCCTGGAGGCCCGGGATCGAATCCCACATCGGGCTCCCGGTGCATGGAGCCTGCTTCTCCCTCTGCCTATGTCTCTGCCTTTCTCTCTCTCTCTCTCTCTCTCTCTCTCTCTCTCTCTCACTATCATAAATAGATAAAAATTTTTAAAAAATAAAAAACAAAACAGATGAACACAGGGGAAAGATAAAAAGAGAAAGAGAGGGAGTCAAACCAAACCATAAAACAGACTCTTAATATATATATATATATTTTTAATTTTATTTATTTATGATAGTCATACAGAGAGAAAGAGAGAGAGGCAGAGACACAGGCAGAGGGAGAAGCAGGCTCCATGCGCCGGGAGCCTGATGTGGGATTCGATCCCGGGTCTCCAGGATCGCACCCTGGGCCAAAGGCAGGCGCCAAACCGCTGCGCCACCCAGGGATCCCCAGACTCTTAACTATACAGAACAAACTGTAGTTGTTGGAGGAGAGGTGGGTGAGAGGATGAGCTAAATGGGTGATGAGTATTAAGGATGGCACTTGTGATGAGCAGTAGGTGTTATATGTAAGTGATAAATCCCTAAATTCTACTCCTGAAACCAATATTACACTATGTTTCAACTAACTAGAATTTAAATAAAAACTTGAAACAAAAAAAGCAATTAACTAAACTATCTAGTAGAAAAAAAAAAACATACCAAATATTTGGGAATAACACATTTCTAAATAGTCTGTGGGTCAAAAAAAATCACAACGAAAACAAAATATAGTTTAAACTGAATAATGAAAAACATGTCAAAATATATATCAGTGCTTAATGGGAAATTTATCTTTAAATATTATATATTACTAAAAAAAATATTATATATTAAAAAAGAAAGGTATAAAATCAATGATCTAAGCTTCCAAGCATCAAGAATCTAGAAAAAAAATAAAAATAAAAATAAACCTGGAAAGAAAAAAATTGAAGTTAAACAAAATTAAGAAAATAGAAGGGAATAGTAAAGGACAGAAATCAACAAAATAGAAAACAAATAACATGAAAGTTAACAAATACAAATGTTGGTTCTTTAAAACAATAAGATTGAGGGCAACCTGGGTGGCTCAGTGGTTTAGCTCCGCCTTCAGCCCAGGGCATGATCCTGGAGACCCGGAATCGAGTCCCATGTCGGGCTCCCTGCATGGAGCCTGCATCTCCCTCTGCCTGTGTCTCTGCCTCTGTGTGTGTGTGTGTGTGTCTCTCTCATGAATAAATTAATTTAAAAATCTTTAAAAAAACAATAAGATTGAAAACGCTTTGCTAGAGTGATCAAGAAAACAAATTTGAGAAAAGACACAAATTACCAACATGAAGAATAAAAAAGGGATTGTCACTACAAATACTACACATAGTAAGATATATGAGACTGTGAACAATTTGTGCCAACAAATATGATAATTTAGATAAAATGAATAAATTTCTTCAAAAAGTCAATATGCCAACACTGACACAAAAAGGTAATTAGAACAGCCTTATATCTATTGAAGAAAGTTAATTTATTATCAAAAACTGTATCCTTCACTGTGCAAAATCTTCTTATCTTGATGAAGTCCCAATAGTTCATTTTTGCTTTTGTTTCTTTTGCCTTCGTGGATGTATCTTGCAAGAAGTTACTGTGGCCGAGTTCAAAAATTTTCTCACAAAGAAAGCTCCACGCCCAATTATTTTATTGGTAAATTCTATATTGAAGGAAGAAATAACACCAATCTTACAAAAACTGGGAGTATAGAAGAAACACTCCAATTTGTTTTATAAAGCCAGCACTATCCAAATAACAAAAATTGAAAATTTTTACAAAAAGTATAAACAACTCTAGTGAATACAGATATAAAAATGTTGACACAATAACAAATTGAATCTAGCAATACAAAAAATATATATATATATATTGACCATGAAATACCAAGTAGGATTATACCAGAAATGCAAGATTTGAAAATCAGGGTAATTCATATGCTAACAGAATTTTTAAAATGGTATCACTTCAAGGGATGCAGAAAAATCACTTGAAATAATTCAATATCCATTCATGAATTTAAAAGCAAAACAAAAACATCTCAGCATACTAAGAATAAAAGTCAGATTTCTCAATGTGGTGAAGAGTATCTTCTAAGAAGTATAACTACATTTACACTTAATGGTGAACTATGAACACTTTTGTGTAAGCTTGAGAAAAAGTCCAGGATATTCAATCTCACCACTTCTATTCAACATGACACCAAAAATTCCAGCTATTTCAATAAGGCAAAAAAGAAAACAAAAGCATAGTATCAGAAATGAAAAAGTAAAACTATCTTACTTTATAGATGATGTATTTGTTCACAAAGAAAATCCTAAATAATTTACAAAATAACATACCAGAATGAATAAGTAAACTATGCAAGATCACAGGATACAAGATTAATTTACCAAAAATATTATACTTTTATATACCAACAATAAACAATTGAAAATAATTTAATAAAAATTCTATGTATAATAGCATCAGAAACCAAATACTAGGAAATGAATTTAACAAAAAATATGCAAGACTTTTACATAGAAAACTAAAACACACTGCTGGGAGAAAGTGAAGAACTAAAAGAGTTCTTGGAGTGATAAACCAAATGCATAAATTGTCCACTATCCTTTAATTGATATATGGATTCCATGCAATTGCAACCAAAATCCCACCGCTCTTTTTGCAAAATTTGATGAGCTGATATTAAAATTCATGTGAGAAAGTAAAGAAGCTATTCAAAGCACCCTTACAAAAGAAATCAAGGTTAAAGAACATTGTCACCTATTTTCAAGATAGTGTAGGCATGACATCAGCAAAATGACTGCAAGAGTTTCTCGCACTGTCCTCTCCCAGAAACACCAATATGAACACGAGATCTGCACATGAGAATACCTTCACAAGAGCTAAGGATTTGGTAAAGGATTATACCACTTGGGTGAAACACAGAAATAAGGTGCCTTAAGGTGGGTAAGAGAGTCACACTTCTATCCATCAGCCCTCCCCCTTCCACCCCAGTCCAGGAGCCCAGCACCAAAAATACCCTTCCAGTGGAAGAAGGAAAATGAGGTGAACTCCCAATTCACTGTAGAACCCAGAGCCACCAGACTCCAGCATGACACCAACTGACCCTGCACTAAGTGGCTCCCCTGCAAGCTAATGGGAACCCAGGCTCCATCAACCCCAGCCCCTGCCAGCAGCAACAGCCCCAAGTAATCTCTGAGGCCCCAACCTCCCACAAATCCTGGTTCCCAGCCCTCCGACTGCCAGCCAACTCCAGTGGGAACAGGCACTAGAGGCACCTGGGACCCAAACTCCATAGCTCCTCTCAGTGCCAGGCAGCTACACAGCAGAAGTGGCTCCATGAAGCACCAGGTTCCTGGCTGGATCTGGCTAATCCAAGTTCCTGTCAGCCAAGCATCCTAGACTTCTGGCCCTGGCCGGCTTCCTCAAACCCTGGCTGAGGGGAGGCACCCACCAACGCGGGCTTCCCAGCAGGGTCAGAGCTAGGCACACTGCCAAGGACCCAGGCTCTTCACTCACCCCAGCTCCAGGCAAGCTCCCAGGACCCCAGGCCTGCAGCCCACCCAGTAACAGATCACCCCACAGACCCAACATCCAGACTGGCACAATAACTCCCACTTTGTGTCTGGTATCTCTAGCTTCTGCTTTTCTTCATGCTCCAGCCAGCTCAGGACTCAGCGTTCCTGGTCTAAGTGAGGTGAAACCAAAGCGGCATCTTTGAGGGGTGCTTTGGAAGCTGGAGAAGCTGGTGCTCCCTCCATTCTTCTTTTATGTGTGTGTTTTGTACATACAATGGAATATTATTCAGCCTGGAAAAAAAAGAAGGAAATCATGCCATTTATGACAACACATGAAGGAACCTGGAGGACATTGTGCTGAGTGAATAAGCCAATTTCGTAAGGACAAATACTGCATGATTCCACTTATATCAGGTATCTAAAATTATCAAACTCATAGAACCAGAAAGTAGAATGGTAGTTGCTAGGGACTGTAGGGTTGGTTAAATGAGAGGCTACTTTGTTGTTCATTGGGTATAAAGATTACAGTTCCAGAACTCTGGTATTCAACACATTGCCTATACTTAAAACTGTGTTGTGCACTTCAAAATTTGATGAGTGTAGATCTAATGTTAGGTATTAGGTGTTCTCAACAGAAACAAAACAAAATAAAAATGAAGGAACCTTTGGAGATGATGGATATGACTATTACTTTGTGGTGATGTTTTCTCAGATGTATAAATATTTTCAAATTCAGTAGATTGTATATATTACATAAGTGCAGGATTGTGGGTAAGTTTTGTTGTTTTGTTTGTTTTTGACATATCAATTAAAGCTCAATGAAGATGTTTAAAATGAAGAAATAAAAATATTTAGAAACTTTACGGTAAAGAGTACTTCAGAAAATAAAGAACAGAGAAGAGGCATAGGAAAATCTGGGTAGTGGGAAGGTGGACACTATTTTAAAGGGGGGTAATTAGGGACAATTTCCATGAGAAATTCACACCAAGTAAAGTTTTCTAGCTCACTCTTTTGGCTTTTATAACATCTTGGTTTTCCTCCTTTATCATGGTTTCCCTCATGTTTTCCATATTGTTCATTCTTAGTTTCCTTTTCAAGATCCTATTCTTCTGTTTACCCTTGAAAGTTCGTATTCCTCAGATTTTGTCTTGAGCTCTTTTCTCATTCTGCATACTTCCCCTGATGGTCTTCTACATTTCTAGGGTTTCAAATATAAAGACATACATTTCCTGAACAAGACAGCTTCCATTGTCTCCTGGCCCATTATCCACTGAACTACTATACATTTCTATTTTGTGACTTACAGACTCTTTCAACTAAAAGTATATGAAAACAATTGCAACAATTTTCCTTCTAAATCTTCTCCCTATTCTGCATTGCTTTTCTTATAACTACCAAAGTCCTGGAAGCCATTTTAAATTCTCCTCTGCTTCATTTCCAAAAATGAGACTGAAGGCAGAGAGAATAGCTAATTGCTTCTGTAAAGATGATGAGAACCTACCATGGGCCATCAGGAGTGGGGATGAAGAGGAAGAGATGGTTTTGAAGAATTTTATCAAGGTAGAATTGACAAATTTGTGACAGAATGGCTTGGAGAGAGTTTGGGTTTGGGTAACCTTAGTGAGTAAAGAATTGAGCATAGAAGAGGAAAAGCAGATTGAAAGTAGAAGATAAAATTGTTTCGAATGAAATATTCTTGAGATACCTGTCAGTGAAATGGCCAGGTTAAAAAGTCCTATAGTTTGCTTAATGCCTTACTTTGAGTTAGCACAGAAATAGACTCTTGAGATAAGAATTCAAATGCAAGCAGTGTATTTTGGAAGAAGCCCTGGAAAACACCAGTAGGTTAGTGTGAAAGTGAGGAAGGGAAAGTAAGAAAATCTACAAAATGTGCTTTGTTGAACCAATTAAAACCACCAAACATGGGGAAATTCAGTTTAGCACCACTAGTAAAACTTTAGAGGATGGTATAGAACATACCTTAGAGTTACCACAACCTACAGGTTAGGTGCTAAAGTTGCTATCCACCAAATTTCCACCAGCATTGTTTAAGAGCCATTTCTGGAGTCGTTAACTCTCCCAGCAACTCTGCAGCCGTTGCAAGCTTGTGTCATGCATAGGATGCTCATTCTCTGGCAGGCCATCCCCACCTTCCACCAAAAAAAGGCCCACGTGTGGAGAATCATAGGCTACTAAGTAGCCTACATTATATACAGTATAAATGCCAAGGTGATATGAGTGAGACAGTGATGACATTTGATATATTAAATATGTGAATCTGAAGTTCAGGGAAAGATTTAACTAGACAAATAGATTTGGAGGGTCTTTAGTGTGGCGTAAGTCAAATTTATATCTCCAAAACCACTAATTTACTGAATTGGTCAAATAACATCTCTAAATGTCAACTGAGGAGAGAGAGAGAAGATATGAGCTATTTATATCAGTAATCTGAAGGTCAAGGCAATATCCCTTAGAGGATGAAAAACTGTGTTTAGGGGACAGGATCCAAAGAGGATATGAGGTCTACTTTGGAGGTAGACAACATTAAAAAAGGAAAGAAAAAGAGAATTGCTAACAACTAGAGGAAAAAAGGAAATTTCCACAGTGAGGTTGAGAGTGTCCAGGGAGTTATTTGCCCTCATAACAAGGAACATATGTTGCTTGGGGGAAAGCACTGGATTCATCCTTCAATAGAGCTCTGAGAAGGAGTAGAATATGCAGTAGAGCTGGCATCATCAGAAATTCCAGGAAGAGCCCTCATAGCAGAAGAATTCCATCAAAAGTGATGAAGTAGGAGAGCAAGGCTAAACCAGTGATCTCTAATTGATCCCAAAATATGAGAATTTATCCTCTAGTGACTGTACTTGAAGGGAGAGATAATACTTCCTATGGATCATCCAGCTACTGGGGACACTAGAAGACATTGTAGCTTCTGTTTTCTGCATATCTCATGGTATGTGTTGATTTTTGTTTTCTTTTAAATTGATCTCTTTCAGTGTTCCCTAGTAGAATATCTGAGTAGGGCTTTTTTTTTTAATTTCTGAGAAGGAGCTTGAGCCAAAATATTAAGACCTCAAGAATATATTTGATCCAGCCCCAAATGTAACCCAGATCCCAGATTCTGTAGCCATCTTTGATGAAAATGTCCCATTAGCAAGCATTTCTATCTTCTTAGAGCTGGACATGGGAAGCCAAAAGAAAAAGTATTTAATCTGGATTTTCACTATAGAGTTCTCCAAGAAATCTCTGATATCATTTCACATATCCAAGTAGTTCACCGGATTCAGACATCATTCCAACCCCAAAACAAGCTCCTGGTAATGTCAAATACAATGAGTCCCAGACATGTGCAAATAGGTGTATCAAAAAGCCAGCCTCTACCATGGTAGTGAGAGTTATGCATCTGGAAGGAAATTGATCTTTATCCCATTCAAGTTTTAAACATCTTAAGCTTCAGTCTTTGCAACTTTTACTCCTTCCATCCAGTTCTTTTAAAAAATGTCTTTCTAAGATTAGTGTCAATTGGAAAGTATTTGTATATCCTGGCTGTTAAGATGGAAAGTGTGAATTTACAGAAACTCTAATATGTAGAGAGATGGTGGTAAGTTTAGTAGAGTAATGGAGGGGTAGTAGATGAGAGTGGGGTGCCTATGGGACAGAGCCAAGAAAATGAGACTCACAGACTGAGAGTCAATTATGCTCAGATTTCACAGTCTCTCCACCTATGTGCCAAAGGCAACGTGTTAGATGTTGGGTGAAGTCTCAGCCAGGAAAAGAGAGCCTAGTAATGTGTTGCTGTGTTTAGTAATGAGGCTGGTAAGCATTTGGCCTTCATTTAGTTTTGCTGGCACATGCAAATAACACTAGACCAAACCTAAACATAGTTTTAAGGTTAAAAAATCTCTTGTCAATTTTGCATAATCACTTAGTAGGGAGGATATAGATAGAAAAAGCAATTGAAAATATAGACTTCTTTTTTCCAGACCCCATCCTCACTCTCCAAAAATAAGGTCCATTAACCTGGGAGATGTGGAGGTGAGGAAATTAACTCACCTTCTTGATCTTACCCTTAGATTGGAGTTTGGGGACAAAATTCATAAACAAGTATTTAGTGAACAGTATTTTAAAGTTTTATTTTCTCCCTTGTCCTGCCTTTTAAAGAAAAACTATTAGATCTCTTTTAAGAGTTGGGAAAGAGAAGCAGTTAATTAGAGCTACAGGGAACTGCTTGAGGGCTAAGCCAACTGGCTCAAATTGACCTGTTTGTGACTGGAAAGTTAGTTTGGCTCCTTCATGTTTTTTGGTGCTTTTATAGACTTTATGTTGTTTTTCATTCAGCATGATTTCATAAGGTGCAGAAAGTCAGTGCTGTTAGAAAAGACGTGTTTATTTACTGCTTCCATTTTTCTATAAATGAGCTATTCCTCCTTACCACCCTACCCAGCCACAGGCTTTAGTCTTCATCTCCATTGTAATCCCACATAGCTCCAGAGCCACCTGCTAGCCAATTCTGTGAGCTCACCTTTTGGTTCTTATACTAAGATCTTGCTATAAGCTTTGCCAAGTCTGGAATAATCAGAGCTGCTTTGGGGAGCTACTTCACTGGGGTCACCGCTTTTCTAAAAATCAAAGTCCACAATGAAATATGGTGAGAAGTTAAGAAATAATATCCTATAGCCCCAAAACACATACCAGTGCCATTACACAACACTTATTTATGAAGCCCCTTTTGAACAATTATGGAATGGAGCCAAGGCAGGAGCTGTTGGAGAGAGCAAGCTAAGAACAAATATTGGCAGTTTTATCTTAAAGTCACAAAACTACCTAGAGCAGCAATAGCTAGTTCGATCATTGGATATATCCCTCAAAGCAAATTGTTCTTTTTTTCCTGTTTTTATATTTTAAAAATGGTACGCTCACTCTCATTACCATCTGGCTATAATATTATATAATAACAGGAATTATATTGATTCTCAGAAGTATTTTAGTATGCCTAAGTAGTGGGAACATAAGAAGACAACAAGCACTTCTAAACGCATCAGGTTGTTCCTTTGATATAAAATTACCAAAAAAGAATTTTCTAAAGGCTACCTACAAAGTAATCCATATATAGATAATAGAGGGCCTTCCAGAAACTCACATTATACATTAATTAAAGTAACCGGTGTATGACCTTGGGAGAGGGTCCATATTATCATGTCTAAATTGTAGCCTCAGGACGCCTGGGTGGCTCAGTGATTGAGTGTCTGCCTTTGGCTTAGGGTGTGATCCCGGGGTCTGGGAATCGAGTCCCACATCAGGCTCCCTGATAGGAGCCTGATTCTCACTCTGCCTATGTCCCTGCCTCCCTTTTTGTGCCTCTTATGAAAAAATAAATTACTGAATAAATAAATAAAGTATAGCCTCATCAGTTGTGTTAGATCTTGTGTCATGAAAAATAAAGGTGCTAATATCCAGGAGCTGGCCGGCAAGGAGATTAGTGTAAAGAGTTGGTATAAAGTAAGAGTTTGTTCTGTGTATTTCCAACTCTGTCCAGAAAAGAGAAAGCCTGGACAAAGGACCCATATCCATTATTTTTGGTAGGTCCTTCTATAAGTGCATAGGGTGACGGCACCAGCCATTAAGATCTTCCGAAGAACTTACATTTTTAAATTCCATGCTTACCTGATTCCACACCTTTTCCAGGGAGGCAGGAGGAGATATGAAGTAGGCATGGGGGTGGGGGTTCACTGTGGAGAGAATTGTTGAAAATGCTGAAAACAAGAGAAAACAACAAGTCCAATACTCAAGATCAAGCAGTGGAGCAAGGCTCATAAACCAGAGAAAGGAGTCTAAACTAGTCTTTAAAATACAATAGGACAGCCATAAATAGAGACCATGCCCAATTACAAAGCCAAAGACATGGAGCCCTGGGTAGGAATGATCTGTGAAAAATGGAACAAGTAAGAAAAAAAAAAAAAAAACACTGAGTAGGAGAAAGGACATGCCAAAATATTACTTCTGAGGCATATGATGCTGTCTGAACTGATTTTTAAATACTCTCTGTAGCTCAGTGTGAAGAAAATAAGCAGAATCTGATCATAAAGGGCCGAGAGTGCCTAATTGTTTTAATTTTATTTTAAAAGATATGGGGAGCTACTGAGGGGTTTTAGTTTTGAAGTGGCATTAGCAGATGAGTAAAATATTGATAAGCAAAGTGAAATAAATAAAAATTATATCACTGAATACATGAATACATTTAAAGTTATTATTCATTTAGTAACAAACCAGATGCAAACAAAAAACCAATAGAAAAATATGTATTTTCTAGTTACTCAGCTAGATTTTTAATTTACTCAGGATGTAATGTAATGAGAAATGAACTAACCAGACTACCTCTGACTCTTTGGATATGAGAACAGTTCCATCTTAGAGCAAAAGGTTTGTTAGCAAAAGTTATATCAGAACTTTATTATTCATCACATGCCTACTTCTTTGCTGTTTTCTTTTAATTGAAGCCATCATTGATTAGTGAAGCCAAATCTTTTCACTAATTGCCCTCAAGTTCCAAGAAAATATTGTGGTTCATGGCCTGTCCTTTATATTCAGGGGAAAAAACAATGAAGAAAAATGATTCATCCAAATTGTTTCTTAAAATGTATAATTTGGAAGAGGCACTGACTTTATGGTGGTATTTGATGCCTAAACCCTGCCATTCCTGTCCACCTCCAAGTTGCTGGCTGAGAGACATGCACAAGGACCAGATCACCTAGAAATCGCAGCTCCTTTTTTTACTGCTCCATGAAGCAGGCATTGAAAAGACAGGGTGGAACCTGCTTCTAGATTTTGAGGGACAGTAACCATACATACTTATAATGTAGTCCAACAATGCCAGTATTTGAACAATCAGGTCAGCTATTCTTCTCCTAGTAGGAGAAGACAATGGGGAAGAGGGTGGAGAAGAAGCAAATGTCCTTATTCCTATATCTTCTGAAGGCATAGAAAATAGAGGACCCCTTCTCTGTGAAAATGTAAAGAGGTGGAAATACATAGACCTTCTTTTTCCCAACAGTGATCAGCTTCAGTAAATTACAATTTTACTTTAGAGGAGAAATAATAACTGGTAAAATAATACTTGTCTAAGAATATTGAGTTGTGTCTAAGCAGGGAGTTGTAAAATATCTAATGAATCCTGCCTGTACTATTTACAATGAACTTAAAAAAAAAAAAAAAAAAAAAAAAGAACAGGAAAGATGGGATATGCTTAACTAGATTTGTTAAGTCCCTTGAAAAACTTTTAAGAATCTATGTTCTACTCACATGTTTCCACAAATCTTCAGAAAATATACTTTCTGATAAAATATTTATTTTGGAAAATGAGAAGCTTGGGAAAAATAATTTATGACCATTTTATCTTTTTACAAGATAAAAGACATACTACTTTGTATTTTACTGTGTAAAAGGTAGATGATTCAGGGTGTCTGGGTGGTTCAGTCAGTTAAACATCTGCTTTCAGCTCATGGTTCTAGAGTCCTGGAATCGAGCCCCACACAGGGCTCCCTGCTCAGTGAGGAGCCTGTTTCTCCTTCTCTCTACCTCTGCCACTCCCCCTGCTTTACGCCCCCCACCCATCAAATAAATAAATAAAAATCTTTTTTTTAAAAGTAGGTGATCCTCAGTTAAAAGGATAAAGGGCATATGCATGTACATGCAATTATCTAAATAAGTCATGCTTCAAACTAATTTTTACCTTAAAAAGTTTACATAATTTAGTAATAATGATTATAATTATTTCCATTTTTCAGTTGACTTTATAAAAATGGTTCTGCTGATAAATGACTTTCTCCTAGGCAGGATTAATGATGAGTTGCCTCTGAAACAACTCTATCCCACTTCCTTGTAACTAATAGCTCATATTTATAAAACTGACTAGAAAGGGGAACATAGTCTATGTATGGTATTAGAACAACATTTTCCTCTGCATGAGGAAAATTGTCCCACTAAAGGAATCAAACTGGTCTGAATGAGGATCAGACCTAGACTCATTAACACCATATTTTAACCTAGTAGAGTAAATGGTTTAATACATACTTAAGAATTGTGCCTAACTGAGAGGATTCATAACAGAACTTTGTCAGTGATAGGATATTTTTTTCCTAAGTTCTATTCAATATCTACATGTTATGGTACATGAAACAGGATTGTTTCAAATGGATTGGTCTCATCCTGTTCAGTTTACTCAAATTGATTTTGCTATAACTTAAACATGATTATATCTCTTGCAGAACAAAACTATGTACATAGAATTTTCACATTTTTGTAAAATAACATGTATATATAATTTTCCTTCAAATACTTCTGTTTGAAATTTTTTACAAATGTGCTACCTTTGTAATTTAAAAATTCCTGAGATTTTTCAGTGAAAGGAGTATATAAATACAAATTCTATAATTATGAAAATACAAATATAAGCTAGATTTTCATAGTTTTATATTTTACCAACTACTTTATAATCTCTGTGAAATCAGAGGTAGAATCTCTACTGTTTCTGTGTCATACATTTATATTACATTGTATATAGCAAATATGGTCAAAAAAATTCTTGTTGGAGGAAAAATAATCCAGTATTCTGGTGGCAAATTGGAGAATGGATGTAGTTAATCCTGGTATGTTTTCTTACCTTCTCACATTGTTGTAAAACAAAGAAATAATATATACAGTGGATAATTTGGATGATTCTAGATATATATACAACACAATTTAGTCAAATTATCAGATGCAGTAGAAAGAATTCTTGGGATGAGAAAATCAGAGATCACTCAATTTGGTTAAAGTCATTTTTCAGGCCACAGTATTATGTGAAATGAGTATAGATAAAATGAAAATTAGTTGATGGGAACTTTAAAGACAACAGGGCAGTAGGGGTCCCTGAAGAGGTGTGTTGCTGTCAAAGTTTCTAGTATAAAAAATGTAAGTAGTATGGTCACCAGCAGTTAAGAATAAATACCCATTTGGGAACTGACAATATCCTATGGCTCTGGTTTTCATGAGGTCTTTATGGCACACCTACACCTCTAAAGAAAAGCTGAGTTGATGAATGGAGGACCAACATGGTTCTAGAAAACTAAACCTGAGAGTATTACACAGTCTATGATCCTAAACCCTTGACCAAGATACTACTATTTGTGGACCAACAAACTGAATTGTAAAACAGTTTTTAAGATATAACCCACAAAAGGGACACTGGGGTGGCTCAGTTGGTTAAGTGGCTGACTCTCAGTTTCAGCTCGGGTAGTGATCTCATAGGCCATGAGATTGAGCCCCATGTTTGGCTCTACAGTCAGTGGAGATCCTGCTTGAAGATTTCTCCCTCTACCCTCCCCCACTCACTCTCTCTCCCTCTCTCTCTCTAAAAATAAATAAATCTTTTTTTTTATAAAAAAAAAAAAAAACTATACCTTCAAGAGCCATTCTTGTACCATATGCTATTGAGATTATTTTCTAAACTCCTGATTAACAAAGCTCTAGAGGAAAAAAGTCTTCCAGAAACTTCTGGCTGGAGATCTTACAGCCTACAAAATCAACATTCAGTGAGAGTAGAGGTACAGGAGGAAGTGCAGAATTATTTTTTAATCACAAGAATGATGAACTTGAAATTGCAGGCATGCACTCCCGAACAAATCGGTTGTTGAGTGATATATATCAAAGCCTTGTTAGAGCAAAATATTGAGTCATTTCCCAGGAGGAGCATGAAGCCCAGGATTTTGCCAGGGAGACTACATTAAAACTAAAATTACAAATAGAAAAAAAAATAGAAAATGGACAAAAAGACGAAAAGCACAAACTTGAGATGAGATGGTACACAAACCACAAATTTAAAAAAGGAGTATTAAGAATTAAGAAATAGAGAAGATGGGTAAGAACCTGAAGCTAAGAAGAAATAAAACTAAGCAAAGAAATACTGTTGTGTAAGTACATCAACATTTTTGAACTTACAAGTTATTTTACTACAGAATGGATAAAACAGGAGATAGCTAATTCCTACACTGATATGAATAACATTTATATGATATAAATATAACATATTGGATATTTGGCTACTTGTAGATAACTCATATATACAAATAAAGATAGCCTATATCAGATTGTGATCATGGATGTATGAGAACATAACTGGTTTCATAATTCTTACATAATTAGCTGCAAATGAGGACCAACTAGTATAAATCAGAAAGTATTGAGGTATATATGTGTGTGCATGAAAGACAAAATGATATATGTAAAAAAAACTTAGTCAAGCACTTCACCTTGAGAGGAGTAATGATCTATGTTAAGGGACAGAGCCAGCCTAGGATGACATCATATGGAAGAAAACAGGGAAATAAATACTCTGACTTGATTCTCTTTCCAATCGCAGACCAAGAGTTTCCCCACCAGTTGATGGCAATGAAACCAGAGAGTGAGGGAGCCCTTGGATGTAAATTCCAGGATCCTGGGGCACAGAGCTAAGTAGAGAAGGGTGCACAGGGGATCCAGAGGTGCAAACAGATGTAGCACACTTACTTTAATGGAAATGTTTCAAGGGTTTCTTTTTTAAGTAAAATATTTGTTGTAGTTTGGAGTGGATACTATTATCAGGTTAGAAATTTCCCTTCCAATCCTAGTTATCTTCATAAAGTTGAATTTTTAATCCTTTTTCTTACATAAATTGAGATAATTTTGTGGTTTCCTCTTTTAATCTGTTATCATTTTGATCTAAATTTGTATGTTTTCTGATGTGATTGGTATGAATTCTGCCAAATACCACTCAAAATCAATGTATTATGTATATACAAAGATTGATTTATTTTGCTGATATTTCCTTTAGAACTTTTGAAATATCCACGTTTATTTTGTAAGTCAGAATGAGCTATAATTTTATTTTCTTGAGATTTCCTTGGCTGTTTTTTCTGCCAAGACTTGTTCATGTACTGAAAAAAATTGTAATTTCCTAAAGGTTTGGTGAAATGTGTTTATAAAGCCTCTGAATATAACGTTTTATTTCAGGAGGGATTTTTTTCAATTAAATTGATTAATTTGTCTTTAATGTCTCCAACATTAAGGTTTTTGTCATTCTACATGAATCAACTTTATTCAGTTATATTTTCTGCACATTGGTTTTATCCACATTTTACAAATTATATATGAACATATAGTGTTTGTAGAATTATATATTTTTAAAATCATTAATATTTTCTACTTCCCTTGTGGTCATTCTTTTTTTATTTTAACCATGACAATCATATATGAATTTTTTTTTAAGTAAACAGTTCCACTGGGCAGGTTATCAGAATAGTAAAAGTAGTTCCCTATATCTTTCTCCCAGAGACCGCACTCAAGTTTTCTCAGTTGTTTCAGTAGATCCTTTATAACAAAGGAGTGAACCCAGTATCACAAGTGTTACTCCATTTGTCATGTTTTCCTAGTATCTTTAAATCTGGAACATTTTCCATTTTTTCCCTGAAGGTCTATTAAGACTTTCATAACCTTGTCATTTTTTATTGACATTTTTTCTTCAAATTTTTAATGTAAATTCTGGTTAGTTAACATATTCTAGTTTCAGGAGTAGAATTTAAGGTTCATCACTTATATATAATACCCAGTGCTCATCAGAACAAGTGCCCTCTTCAATACCCATCACCCATTTACCCCATCCTCCCACTATCTTCCTCCCTCCCACCAACCCTCAGTCTGTTCTCTATAGTTCAGTCTTTTATGGTTTGCCTCTTTCCCTCTATTTTTTCCCTTCCTCTATGTTCATCTGTTTTGTTTCTTAAATTCCACATGAGTGAAATCATATGGTATTTGTCTCTCTGACCAACTTACTTTGCTTATCATAATACTTTTTAGCCTTACTCATTCTTAATATTATGTCTTTTGAAGGTTGTCTCTTCTGTTTGTTCAAAATATCAGCTTTTATTTTTCTGGATCACCTCTACTGTTTATTTGCCGTCTGTTGCATTACTGTTTTTCTTTTATCCTTACCATTTTTTCCTTTCCACTGCTTTGTTTTAATTCTGTCATTCTTTTCAGTGTTTTGTTTTGTTTTATAACATGTGCTCTTAGGAGTATACATTCACCCTCCAAATACTATTTTAAGTACATCCTACAAGTTCTGGTAAGTAATGCTCTCATTGTCATTTAACTTCCAAATATTTTTTAATTCACTATGATTTTTTTTATTCTTAATGTATGAATTATTTAGAAGTGTTGTCCTTTTAAATTTCCCTTGTGATTTTTTTTATCACACCATTTTTGGGGTATATTTTCATTAATTTCTAATTTTATTGCACACTAGTCAAAGAATGTGTGAAATTTCAAGACACTACCTCTGTGGATTAGTATACGGTAAAATTTTATAAATAATGAACATAATTTTGAAAAAAAATGTATAATCTCTATGCCTGTGGGTAAGGAATTTATATCCAGCTTGTAAGTCATGTTGTTATGTAAAGGTGATCAGAGAGAGGTATATGATAATTTCTCTCTATTAATGTTATGGTTTCTGTATTTTAATCAATTCTTACCTATATTTGTCAATACTTTTTTAGATGCATTTATGCTCATAATTAATTTTAGTTTGTGGATGTTTCATTTTATCATTATGTAATACCCCCCCATCCCTATTACTACTTTTTGTCTCGAGTTTCTTTTCTTCTGATTTTAATATAACTGGTATTGATCAGCCTTATCTTGGCAGAGAATGAATATAAAATGATTTGATTTTTGCAGTCACTTCCCCCTCTGTCTTTTAGTAAAATATTGAGCAGAACCCACAACTTTTCAATCACTTATAGCCATTAAAAGTTCAATCCAATCGTTCAAAACTCTAATTTCCTATATAACTTAATTTTCATCTCATCTCTATCCTCTAGTTGCATACTACTTTTCCATTCCAGATCCCTCAACCACAGCCTAAAAATTCCTGAACATAAACAATTCATCATTCAAGTCAGTGTTGAAATTTACTTTAAAGTAAAAATTAAAATAAACAAAAATCACCATATCTTTGCACAAAAATGAATAACAAAATGGGAGGAAAAAAGAAAACCTTATTAAAATTACTATTAATTCTGATTCTCTCTCTCTCTCTTTTTTTAATTCTGATTCTCAAACAACTTTGCCTTAAAATATCTAATGCTAGGAATCCTGAAGACAGAAAGGAATGAGAGTAGGGGAAAAAATAAATATTTGAAGAAATAAAGACTAAGATAAAAAATGCTTAACAAAATATTAGCCAATTGGATTAAGCAATAGATTAAAAAGATCATCCAATAGGGTCAAGTGAGATTTCTTCAAGGATATAAGGATGGCTCGGTATTTGCAAATCAATCAGTGTGAAAACTCTACATCAACAAAATGAAAGATTAAAATCATGATAATTGCAAGAGTTGCAGAAAAAAGCATTTGACAAAATTCAACATATATTCATGATAAAAAAAAAAAAAAACTCTCCACAAAGTGGAGGATGGGGGGCACCCAGATGGCTCAGTGGTTGAGCATCTGCCTTTGGTTCAGGGCCTGATCCCAGGGTCCTGGGTTCAAGTTCTGCATCAGGCTCTACATGGGGAGCCTGCTTCTCCCTCTGCCTGTGTCTCTACCTCTGTCTGTGTCTCTCATGAATAATAAAGTCTTTTTTAATAAGTTGACTAGACAGAACAAACCTCAATGTAATAAAGGCCATATATGAAAAATCAACAGTTAATATCATAATGGTGAAAAACTGAGAGCTTTTACTCTAAGATCAGAAACAAGACAAGAATATCCATTTTTGACACTTTTATTCAACATAATACTGGAAGTTCTAGCCACAGGAATCAGACAAGAAAAAGAAATTAGAGGCATCTTTATTGGTAAAGAAGTTAAACTCTCACTGTTCACAGATGACATGATACTATACATACAAAACCCAATGACTCTACTAAAACCCTACTAGAAGTAATAAATTATTTCAATAAAGTTTCAGCATACAAAATTAACACCTAGAAATTAATAGCATTTCTATACCCTGATAACAAAGTAGCAGAAAGTGAAATTAAGAAAACAACTCCATTTACAATTACGTCAGAAAGAATAAAATATCTAGGAATAAAATTAATCAAAGAGGTGAAAGACAGGTGTTCTGAAAACTATAAAACACTGATGAAAGAAATTGACATGGCACAAACGGAAAGATATTCCATGCTCATGAATTAAAGAACTAGTACTGCTAAAATGTCCATATTACAAAAGCAATCTACAGGTTCAATGCAATGCCTATCAAAATACCAACAGCGTTTTTCACAAAACTAGAACAAATTATACACATAGATTAGTGGAACAGAATAGAGAGCCCAGAAATAAACCTGTGGTTATATGGTCAACTAACCCATGACAAAGGAAGCAAGAATATACAGTGGGAAAAAGGCAGTCTCAAATAAATGGTGCTGGGAAAACTGGACAGCTACATGTACAAAAGTGAAACTATACCACTTTCTCACACTAGACACAAAAATAAACTCAAAATGGATTTAAAGTCCCAAATGTGAGACCTGCAATCATAAAAGTCCTAGAGAAGAACACAGGCAGTAAGCTCTCTGACATCAGCCATAGCAACATTTTTCTAGATTTATCACCTAAGGCAGGGGAAGCAAACACAAAAAATAAACTATTGGGACTTCATTGAAATAAAGGCGCTTTACACAGTAAAAGAAACCATCAATGAAACATAAAGGCAACCTACTAAATGGGAGAAGATATTTTCAAATGATATCCAATAAGAGATTAATATCTGAAATGAAGAAGGAACTTATACAACTTAACACCAAAAAAAAGAAAAGAAAAGAAAAGAAATCTGACTTTTTAATGGGCAGAAGGCCTGAATAAACACTTTTCCAAAGAAGGCATACAGATGACCAACAGAACATTTGAAGATGTTCAAAGTCAATAATCATCATGGAAACGCAATTCAAAACAACAAGCAGATATATCATCTTACTTCTGTGAGAATGGCTAAAATTAAAAAAAAAAAAAACAAGGAATAACAAGTAATGGTAAAGATATGGAACAAAAAGGAGCATTTTACGCTGCTGGTGAGAATGTAAATTGGTACAGCCACTATGGAAAACATATGGATGATTCTAACAAAATTAAAAATATAAATACCATATGATCCAATAATTCCACTTCTGAGTACCCAAAGAGAACAAAAACACTAATTCAAAAAGATATGTGTACCCCATGTTTATTGTAACATTATTTATAATAGCCATGATATGAAAGCAACCATCAATAGATGAATGGATAAGGAAGAAGATGTGTGTGCGTATAGACACAAACACATACACACATATGCACAATGGATTAATATTCAGCCATTAAAATATGGGATAGTTGTTTTTGAGACAACATAACAAGGATAGACTTAAACAGTATTATGCTAAATTAAATAAGACTAAGAAAGACAAATACCATATAATTTCACTCACATATGGAATCTAAAAAACAATGAATAAACAAACAAAAAGGAGAATATGATGCATAAATACAGAGAACAAAGCACTGGTTGCCAGAGGGAAAGGGGTGGGGAAATAGGCAAAATTAGGAAAGGGGAGTAGGAGATACAGTCCTCCAATTATGGAATGAATAAGTCACATAAATAAAGGTACAGCATAAGAAATAAAGTCAATGATACTATAATAGCAGGTTATAGATGGGGAACATAGCATACTTATGGGGAACATAGCATAATGTATAAACTAATTGAATCACTATGTTTTATACCCAAAACTAATATAATATTGTTTATCAACTGCACTCAAAAAATGTTTAAAGAATGGCTAAGAATTATTTTTTAAATTTATGATACACACCAAACCATAGATAGACGCAAAACAGTTAGATGACACCAAACAGGATAAATACCAAAAAAAAAAAAAAAAAAATCTATACCTAGGTATGTAATATTCAAATGGTAGAAAATCAAAGATAAAGGAAAATATCTTAAAAGAACCCAGAGAAATAAAACCGCTTACTTATAGCGGAATAAGAACTATATTGGACATTAAGAAATCTGGAAGTAAGAATAGAGTAGGGTGAAATATGTAAAATGTTGAAAGTTAAAAAAAAAAAAAAATGCTGCCCAACTAGAATTAGGTATCCAGCAAAATTGTCTTTCAGCAGTGAAGGAAAAACACTATCTCAGACAAACAAAAATTGAGGGACCCTCTTGCCAGGAGAGCTGCATTGGCACGAAATGTTCAAAGAAGTTCTTTAGAGAGAATGAACTATATGACTTTCTGGAAAAGGCGAAACTATAAGAACTTTAGATGATCAATTCTGTGGTTTCTTGTTTTTGTTTTGTTTTATTTGCCATGGGAGGGAATAGGTGGAGCACAGAAGACGTTTAGGGCAATGAAACTATTCTATATGTTATTACAAAGGGGGATCCATAACATTATGTTTGTTAAAATGCACAGAACTAGATGTACCACACTAATGCAAGATGTACTAATGCAAGATGCTAGATGTACCACACTAATGCAAGATGCACTAAGGGAGAAAAAATGTACAGGAACAAAAAAAAAAAAAGAATATTCAGGAAGTCTGTACTTTCTACACATTTTTTTCATATAAACCTAAAGCTCCTCTTTAAAAAATAAAATCTATTTAAAAATTAACATTTTAAAAAATTAAATATGTATATATTGCTTGTGTGTGTGTGTGTGTGTGTGCACACAGAAAGAGATTATTAAAAAGATTCTTAGGGCATGCCAGGGATAAGAGTAGAGTATTAATTATCTGAATAGTGTTTTTAATGTTCCACTTCAGCTTTTGCCAGAAGCCAAGAAATTGTTAAGAATATTTTTTAAGACTCTAGTTATTTTTCTTACTACATCTCAGCTTCATCACCTGGGTGAAGTCAGCATGTGTTGGGAACTTTTCTGTGGGTCACTGGGTTCCCACACAGATGATGCAATAGAAAAATAACACACAAGCAAGGGAAATTATTTAACTTTGTTATTGCAAAGAGAATTTTTGGTTGACCATATAATATGATGGAAATTAGACTTTGCACCCCAGGATCTCACAGCTGTTGTTCTGCCGTCCAATTTTTCTCTGTCAGAATGTTAGAGCCACTGTAGAATACCTTGTTTGTTGTTGTTTTTCACAACATTCATGTATGAATCCCTGCATTCAGAGCCCCTTGCTGTGCTGATGTGATTCAAAAGAGCAAATTCAGAACAAATGATTGAACCAAATAGCTCAGACTCAGCCAAACTATTAAGTGGTTTTTACTGTTTTGTTTCTTCACCTTTCTTCATTCTTCCCTTCTTCATGATATTTATATTGTGGCCTTTGTCTTCAGAGCAATAGGGAGATGATAAAATGTTTTAATTAGGGCAGGTGGTGGAAATCATACCTACATTTCAATAAATCACTCTGGTAAAAAGATCAAAAGGAGGCAAAACTGGACATAGATTTACCTATTAGACAGTTATAGTCTTGTAGATAAGACATGGCTCTTCCTTTTTGAGAATATCTGCATTATAATAGTTAATAATCCCTTCACTCAAAGGAAGGGATTAAGATTTCAGATATTCTTGAATTACATTTTGAGTAGTCCCAGGGCCCTTGAAATTATTCTAATTATCCTTAAGTACTAATACACTTTTTGAAATTAAAGAAAAAAATAATGCAGTCAAGCTCAATATTTCTCACTCAATTACTTCTTCAATGGCATTTGAGTTGTAAGGCTACATCTCATACCTGATTGCTGGAACAAATTCAGACCCAATGGGGTCATTTGAAGGTTTGATTTCAGCCTTGGTAAAGTTACATGATTTCACTATTCTCAAATGATCTTTATTGGCAAATAGTTTACTAAAGGCTGCTGTGTATTTTACAAAATGTATAGTTTAGTCGATGAGTGCAATAAGGTTCAGTTATTCATGCACTAAGGTACATATTTAAACAGCAATTGAGATCCTAAAACCATGCTTTGAACTGTGGAGGATATAAAAATTCATAAGGTACATTACCTACCCTTGAAGGAACATAAGAGCTAAGACGTGTACACAAACCAAAGAAGAATATACATATAATTTAAAATTACCTGGGAAGCTGTGAACATTCAGAAAAGGAAGACATCTAGGAGAAATTTGTTTAATTTAATTTTTAGATTGCATTTGCATAATATTTTACAAAATAGGTAGATGGAAGCAGAGGATATTCCCAGTTGGAGGTACATCATGAACAAAGGCTAACTCATATAATGGTCAGCTATCTAATTAGGGTGGAGCTTGAGTACCTTAAAAAAGTGTAGAGTCTGAAACTGAAATGGAGTGTAGAGCCAGATTGCAAATAGCTGTGAGCATCAACCAGGATAAGGATCCCAAACTCATACTTTATTAGTCATGGAAAGACTAATGAAGGTTTTAAAATGAGAAATGATGTATAGAGAGCAGTGATATATGGAATTATAGGAATTTTTCGAAGACAACATTTCTCAGAAATGCCCAAGGTACAAGGTACACTTTATCTCCAGAGATTGTGAATTAATTGGTCTCTTCATCTATTATTTAGAAGCTCCCTCGGTATTCTAATGTTCAGTCAGTGCTGGAAAAAAAAAAAAAAAACTACTTTCAAATGTATCTGTTCTGCTCACAATAAACCCCCTCCTTCCAGACCCTACTACATAATTTGCATGGTCACGTGCAAAATGGAAATGCTGAGCTGGTCCTCCTCTGTTCAAAAATATTGATAATTTTAAGATGGCAGTGGCATTTAACCAATGGTTGGGCCCTTCTGAGCCGAAGACCCTGCATGACTGCACGAGTCACACAGCCAAGAAGCTGACCCAGCCTTCCTTGTTTTTCTGTGAATTGGCATCACCCTAATCCAGGTGAGGGGTTTCTGCAACCATGTTTAGACTTATTCCATTCCCCAAGCCACAGCTGGTTACTGCAGCCCGAGCTGTGTAGTGTAATCTACTCAACAACACAATATGGTGACTGAGACTGTGGGAGGGTACATGAATTGCCCAAGGTCAGATAGAGACACCACAGCAGATCTGAAGTACAAATCTGGACAACTGACTCAGAAATGAAGCTCTGCCTCCCAGTGCTTCATGTCAGATAATTGTGTGTTCTGAAATAAGTTATATGACAAAACTGATTTAAGACTCAATTCCTTCTAGCCAATATAATAAATAAGAATATGTTTTATTTATAAAATTTTTTACATGTGCCACCTATAAAATGCTTTCTTGAATGATTACTTAAATAAGTTTGATTGTCATTTAGCAACACTTTGTCAAGAATTTTTTTAAGAAAAAAAACTGGTTTCAGGATAGTACACTTGTATCTTAGTTATATTTTGTCTCAAACTGCAGTGGTTTGCTTCCATTTCTACTACCGTCTTTTCAATCTAGGGTTGTCTTACACACTCTTGAGACTATTCCAATAGCCTACACCTAAGCTCTCACGGTTCTGCATTGCCCCAGCTCACTTTCCTTAAAACACTGCTATAATTATCACACCCCACCCCCTGCTTAAAATCCCACATCCCAGTCTCCACTAGCAGACCCATTGATTCACTCCATCAGTTACATGAATGAAACTCTAGTTTTCCCATCAGTTTAATTCCTAACTGAGGCAGGAGATTTATCAGTGTCTCCCACGCTCCCCTCTCTAGTAAGCCTTAATATTTAGTCATTCCCTATGGCCCAAAGGACTGTCACAACTGCAGCAGCTTCGCTGAACCTGTGTTCCCTCCCAGGGATGACTCCTGGGCATGTGTGTCACATGAGTGTTTTGCCCCACCCTGTGCCCTCCCCTATGCTGCATTCCTGCCCCCTTAGCTCAGGGAGTAAAACAGGGCCCTATCTTGGTTGTTCTTAATTCCATCTGTTTTCAGCTCTAGTTCAACAAGCCCCTTTAGGCTTGGAATGCTTTCTTCTGTTAAATGCAAGCAAAATACTATACTTGAGGGAATTCTGAAACAGAAATGATATGGTCCCTGCTTTCAAGAAAGAATGAGGATTGATGGATATGTTAAATTATAAATCGATAACTGTAATCTAAGGCACAATAAAATGAATACTATAGTAAATGGATAAACAAAGTTCTAGGGATTTCAAAGAGAGAAAGCTCTAAATTCTGGCTTCGAGGACTGGAAAAAAACTAAAAAAGGAGTGGTATTTGAGCTGGCTCTTGGAGAATAAGCAAGAGTTTGATCGACAGAAAAGAGAATTCCAGAGCAAGCAAAGGCACTGGAGTGTCATGTGATTAGAAAAAAATGGTCTAGTGTGACTGAATTCAAGGGTATACTAAGGGATTTAATAGGAAATTAGACGAGAAAAAAAAATGACAGAGGATATGGACCTTTCAAAGCATACTATTTTTATATTGCAAAGCTATTTGAATAACTATCAGTACAAATCATATTATGATTATAAATTTAAGGTAAAAAATTAACACTAATCTGATATATCAAACAAAACCTTACTTTGGAAAATAAGTAATTTAAGTTTAAGATATTAAAGAAAATTTAAGTAATTAAAGTTTAATTAGCATTATGATCCATGACAATTTACATGCAAAGTATATTTGTGTTTATAATCTTATGTTTTAATCTGGATCACTAAAAGTCAATTTAGTATATTAATTAGACATCTTTTGGAATTACACATTTTTAGTGAAATGGCATCAATGTTGCAATTCTCTATTTGTCTGTCTCCCACTTGACTGAGAATCCCTTGAAGGCAGCGACTGTCATTATGTATTCCTACTACCTGGCACATGGTAAGCATGCCTTAAATATTTATGAAGGGGATGAGCGAATTGTAATTTATTGCCTTACCACCAGAGAACTTAAATTCCAACAATCAATAATTTCATAGATTAATCTAAGTAGTAAAATACCAACACAGTCCTGTCCCTTGATTAATCAGGATTCAAATACTTGTATCTTTCAATTATAGTAATTCTTAGTACTCTCTTTTTAGGAGAATAAGATTGATTTCCAGGACAATCAATAGTTACAGGGTGTAAAATTAAAAGTAAAGAACTTAAGCACCAAAAGAATAGTACAATGTTTCATGATTATTTAGTGTTTTCAGTACACAAATTGCATAGCATGCATCAATTTATTTGAGCTACAACCCTGAAAGGTATGAGTTATTTAAATCATCATTTACAAATGAAGAAAGTTAACGTCAAATGAGGTCATAAATTGCTCAAGATCACATGTTTATGAACTGTAGAGCTAAGTTTTGAACATTAAATTATCTTACTACACTTATTGGGGTAGAAAATGCACTAATATTTCAGAAACATTTACCATATCAACTTACAAATTAACCAGAAAAATCTCACTAACCAGAAACCATATTCCTCAAGCAATAAAATAGTACACTTTTTTTCTGCCCTATATGTGAACCCTCTTTTTGTTTGAGGAATTTTATACCATATGAATTTTGGAGGCAGTCAGAACTGCCTTCCACTTATGGAGGCTGAAAAGCCAAATACTTGATTTCCTAGCCTCTGCTTCGGCACACATTGAGGCACTTAACCTGTATTGAGTGTCCAGATGTTTCTGCCCCAGACTTTGGATCTGAGTGCTGGTACCACAAAGAAATGAAGATAAAGGTGACTCCACAAACAGTTCTTGGACATGGCTTTAGCAGTCTGGCCTCTCCCATCTCCTGCTTATTTGCCCAGTCTTATTCTCTAGCTTTCCAGGGATTCTAGTAGGTTTTCAATAAGTTACTTTTCTACTTAAATCAGCTGGGAAATGTTTATTTGCTTGCAATTATGAACCCCAAATGACAGATTCAGTGATGTGCCTCATTAATAGCTAGGTGGTACAGGCCCAGTTTTGTCTTTCAGTAAATACTGGGCTTTTTTTTTTTTTTTTTTGCACCAAATTGGGACATAGACAAGTCAGAAAAAGACACATTATGGAGTGAAAAAGTTTAGGAACCAATGCAGTAGATTAATTTATTCATTTATGGTTCTCACGTTCACAATATTTTGTCTATACTTTTATATTCCACAGTGAAAATTTGCCAGTGTTCTATATTCTGATCTGAAAATTAAACTCTGCTGCTTCTCACATTTTTGTCACATGTTAATCTTCAGTAGTAGCTCAGCATGGAGGAAATATCCAACAAAACCTAGTCATTCCAGGGATGCCTGGGTGCCTCAGTGATTAAGCATCTGCCTTTGGCTCAGGTTGTGACCCAGGGTCCTGGGATCAAATCCGACATCAGGCTCCCTCTGCCTGTGTCTCTGCCTTTCTCTCTGTGTCTCTCATGAATAAATAAATGAAATCTTAAAAAACAAAAAATAAAAAACCTAGTCGTTCTTGAGCAAGGGAATCCATCAGAATATCCTATGGAACAGTGCTGGTGACATCATCCTCCTGTTTTCATTTTCACTCTTCAGTGATGATAATGTAATAGGACTTTAATCACTTTGGTTTAAAAAAAAAAAAACTCTTCTTCAATTCTAATTGCCATGATTACTCAAAAGCTCTTTTTTTTTTTTTAAGCTCTTTTTTTTAAAACACAGACTTTCAGCTAGAAAGTTAACGATTAAAACAAGCAAAAAAACAAATGAACCATAGACTTCCAGATCTTACCCCAGATCTGATAAATTAGAATGTCCGGAGGTGGCACCAACACAAGAACACATATCCCTCTGATGACTCTATAGCATACCTGTGGTTAAGAACCACTGGCTTATTCACTATTTCTGCTTGAATATTTCATGTGCTTCTTTTAGAAGAATCCCACTGTGGTGGTCTCTTAATACAAATAATAAAATTTAAAGAGAAATTATTAAGTTTAATTTTACCTATCAACACCACAGTTTTCTTCCTGATTTCTTTAGGAAATTTTCTCAAATATTAATGCATTGAATCACGTAGTCCTCCTAATATCAACAGAGTCTCTATGACTCTATACCAAGATTTTTCATCTTCAGGTTATTTAGAAAGTGGATTTTCTGCAGAGCTTTTGAATAATCATGGCAATTAGAATTGAAGAAGAGTTTTTTTTTTTAAACCAAAGTGATTAAAGTCCTATTATATTATCATCACTGAAGAGTGAAAATGAAAACAGGAGGATGATGTCACCAGCACTGTGTGAGGTCAGGAAATTAATCACAACTTTCACAGCTCAAAAATTATCAAGTAAACAGATTGTCCAAGACTTCAACACCTTCTACTTTCTAAATTTAAAAATCTGGTAGGTTCTCAGTGTTTTGTCAGACGTGCATTTGAAAAATCTTCACCTTCTTTTTTTTTCTTATCTCAAGATTCTGATCAGTTTGAAGTGGATTCACTCATCTGAGACAAGGCAACTTTATGTGTCTTTTGAGTAAACTTCATAAAGTCAAGTCTGATATGTGCCACTGCATTTCACATCATGATGAAAACTATCTCTCCTTGCTTCAATTTTTTTTCAGGTTTCATACTGTTGTAAGCCTGTATTAAATGTCCTAGGGGAAAAATGTTTCCTTATAAAAGTTGGAGCTGATGACCTGGTGTTTGTTTTAATGGCTTCCTCCTGAGTGTGAAGTACTCGAATCCCATATGCCAAGTGCAGTAAAAAATAATGTGATAAATATTTTCATCTGTCTGGTCCTAGCTATATTTTGGTATAGTATACAATGTAATAAGATTTATTTTGAATGGCACACACTTTTCGTGGCATAAAAATCTATCACTTTATTTTGTAAGGTTGAATATGATGGCACACAAAGAAAGGATGGAGGGGGCTTCTGGACATAGCTATCTGAGAGGATGAGAGTATTTTAATTGTACTCAATACATGGTATTGTGCTCAAAACTTATTTAGGACAATAATCAAAATTGAGAGACCTGCATTCAAAGAAACTGACTACAACAGTGAATGGGGGAGAAGAGGAGAATAGAAACTGTGGGACAATGTCTGAGAAAAATTCAAAAATGAAAAAAGAGGTCAAATAAGGTAAGGTAAATCAAGAAAATATGGTGTTCCAGAAGCCATGAAAGAGAGGGTATGGGAAAGAAGGAATGAGAAGATGAGAGTCAAGGGAACTTTTAGAGGGAGGAGTGAAAGAATCTTGAGCTTGTTTACAGGCTGAATGGAAAAAAAACTGCTAGGAAGAAAGATATTGAAGATACGAGAACAAAAAGAGGCCAAGCTCCAGAGGTACAGTGGGAGGACATCAAGTGGGATGACCACTGCTTCTCCAACATTCAGCAATGATCTTAGCTCCTGCTACACAGTAAATTAAGAAGATACCAGGTCGGCACTCTGTCTGCCTCCTGGCCCCTCACAAATAGACTTAGAAATATATCTTTGTCTACACCTCTCCCTTCTTCTTTCCCTTCCATCTGTGTAGAAGATGTATTTCTTCTCATGAACAAGGTCAATCTCTGCGTGGGTAAATAAAAATGTGGTTGATGTTTGCCACATATATTACTATGTAGCCTAAAGAACATAAGAAGTATGAATTGCCCTTGATGTATTTAGATCTATGCAGTAAGCATATACTTTATTTCTGCACAAATAGAACAATTACAATATTGTGCCTATAAAATGGATTACTCTTTTTTAATATAAGAAATCTGACCATTCATTAATATTGCCCCTGGTAAGATTCATATCATGAATAAATACTCGACAATTGACTGATTAACGATATAATCCATCCAATTATCTGAATAAATATTCAAATAATATAAGACACATTTCTTTTTATATTACATCATATAGACACAGTCTTTAGCTTTATTGGACATAAAAGATGATGTAGCCAAAACTCAAGTCAGAGGAATGATAACAATAGGAAGAATGAACTGTCTCATCTATAATTTTATACATGCCTTCACCTAAGCCTTGAGCCTAGTAGTCAAAGCATTAGCTTTATACTGCTTTTGGAAGAAAAAGTGCTATAGTAAGTGTTAAAGTTTATATCCTCTGATCAAACATTTTACTTCTGGAAATCCATTTAAAGGGAACAATCTGAAATAGAAGAGAAAAAATCCAATGCAAAAGATAATCATATTATGATTTATAGTAGCAAAACAAGAATTAAAACAATTCCCTATTTTAGGGAATTAGGACAGTCCAAGTTATGTCATATAATAGATAACCTTAAAATTTTAGTGGCTTAACACAACAAATGGCACAATCCAATGTGGTTAAAGGCTCCCCTTGTTAGCGTTTCTGTAAGCAGTGATTCAGAACTCCAAACCCCTTCTGTCATGAATTAGCAGCAATGATATTTGGAAACTGTGCCTTTCAAGAGAAGACAAAAGAAAGCTAAAGGACCATGCTGGATATAAGCACAGGGCCTAGAAGAGGTTGTATCACTTGGCCCACATCCCATCCACTCTAACTCAGTCGTATATGCCACATCTAAATCTAAAGGGAAGCTGTAAATGTAATCTTGTTATGTGCCAGGAAGACAAAAACAGTGTCAAGAACAAAAAGCTATATCATTGTAACAAAGAGTTTATAAACTGGACAATGTATGCATGCTTTTATCAAGAGTTTATAAAAATACCAAAAAAAAGTTTTTGCTATGTTTAATAAAAATTAAGCATGCAAAGATTTATCGTTATCGAAAAATGTGCATATAAAAGGGACTGGCAGGAAATGCACTAATATGGGATGAAAGAATCATAATTTAATTTTTTTCTGCTTGAATTTCCATGTTTCTATTAAAATTTCCACATTTCTATGATAGAAAAAATCTAATGACTTTTTAAATTTTTTTAAGACTGTCTTATAGTGGGACACCTGGGTGGCTCAGCAGTTGAGCATCTGCCTTTGACTCAGGGCATGATCCCGAGGTCCTAGGATGGAGTCCCACATCAGGCTCCCGACAGGGAGCCTGCTTCTCCCTCTGCCTATGTCTCTGCCTCTGCCTATGTCTCCCTGGTGAATAAATACATAAAATCTTAAAAAAAAAAAAAAAAAGATTGTTATAGCAATTACCAATCTATTAGGACTAACTAGAAATCAGTTACTCTATGGAGGTGGCAAAGAGGGAAAATGGGGTGGGGGGCACCTGTGAGACCCAGTCAGTTGAGCTCAGATTTTGGCTCAGGTCATGATCTCAGGGGTCCCCAAACTCCCACATCAGGCTGTCTGCTCAACGGGGAGTCTGCTTGAAGAACTCCCTCTCCTTCTGCCCCTCCCCTGACCTGTGCTTGCGCTCTCTCTCTCTCTCGCTCTCTTTCTCTCTTTCTTTTTTTTTCTCTCTGTCTAAAATAAAGAAATCTTTAAAAAAGAAAAGAAGATGGAAAATAAAATGAGATAGGTAGTAAATTAGAAGTAAGTAGCTTTTGGAGATAAAAGCAACAGACTGTCAGCAGTTTAACCTAGGAACCACAAAGGGAACATCAAGAATTATTCATGTAAAGGGACTGGGGCCCTAAGAAGCATGAAAACCTGGCATTTGTACAAGAACAGAGGACTGATTGCAGAGTGGCCCTGATGTGAGGTCATCATGGATGAGGCTAAGGGTACATAACCCTCTGGGTGATAGAAGATACAGGGATCATTTGCCTCTGCAAATGTATTACTGAGTAGAAGAATGAAATGTTTCCTTCTGTATAGATGTCCAAGTCATACTATATCTCAGAAGCCAGAGCAAATATCAACATGTACATTTGGACATTGGGTTTCATATTTACTGTCCTATAAGTTGCTTATATCCTGTGTAGAGATTATATAAAGTATGTGTGATTAAAATTCTGCCCAGAGAATTATGGAGTCCTATGTACTTGCAGTCTAAAATCAACATAAATCTTTAGTGATATTGCATGCTGACTTTCAGCACATGAGTATAGAAAACTCTTTCTCTGACATTTAAATACATTGCAGGTCACTTGAGTTTTTCATTTATCTATTCTTTTACTTTTTTCCTTAGGAGTAAACAATCTACTATTTGTTTTGCTAGATTTATTGTTTTAGTACCAATTGCAGGTGAGAGTGAAGGCTTATACTCTCAGCTCCTCTTACTAAACTTCAACTAGGTCCTGGTTTTATTATCTTGCTGTCTTCCTCAGGGCCTGACACAGTGTCTAGTGGCTAGTTGCTTTCTAAAAATATAATTATCTATTGAATGAATGATTCCTTCCAACTCTCCTTCACATCTGTAAAGCTTGTGCAGTCTAATTTTTACTTTGTAACAAACTTACTGAATATCACTTCTGATGTCATTTTTCCCAAATCAGTTTGCGCTGAATCTTTGCAATCCTTTTTCAAATAGTAGGTTAGCTTGTGGAATGGCCCCACAGGAGCTTGTGGTGTGCCATCTAGTGACCAATGTCACCAATAGATATATCACACTAAGGACATTTGATATTTTAAATGTATGCACTAATGTTCTATTAATATTTGAAGGGAAAGGCATTGTTTTCTGAACAACCATGTGAATATTATTATAACTGAGGTATAACACTCAAATAATAGAGAAAGAGGGGAAAATGTTGGTTGGTGTTGATCTATTAAGCATTCCTATGGTGTATACAAAATGACTAACCTCTATGCTGATCCTTGTTATCACCACTGGTTACTCACCACATACCTAGAGTATGCAAGGAACTGTGAAGAAAACCAAAAATCATTGACATGGTTGGTGTCTTCTCTACAGGCATGATAGGAACATATTTAAAGAAAAAAAACAGCAAAATGCAAGGCAGTTTATAATAACAAGTGACAAATATCTGAGGTATACTACCACAAAGAAGTCATAAATAGATTAAGTATGAAGGTTTCAAAGGGTGGAAAAGGCAAAAAGTGGAAAGGGGAATGTCTTAAAAAGGAGAACATAGAGACAATATTCATAAAGAAGTAAAAGAGGGATCCCTGGGTGGCGCAGCGGTTTGGCGCCTGCCTTTGGCCCAGGGCGCGATCCTGGAGACCCGGGATCGAATCCCACATCGGGCTCCCAGTGCATGGAGCCTGCTTCTCCCTCTGCCTGTGTCTCTGCCTCTCTCTCTCTCTCTCTCTGTGACTATCATAAATAAATAAATAAAATTAAAAAAAAAAGAAGTAAAAGAGCCTTAATGATGGCAAAGAAATTCAGATTTTATCCTGCATCCTGTAAGTCATGAGAACCCCAAACGGTTTTAAAGAAGAGAGTAACATGATTTAAATGTCATTTGAGCAGGGGTGTAATGTGGTTAAATGATAAGCACAAATTCTCTCTTACAAGAAGAAATAGGATACAGATTAAAATTAGACTGATTTAATCCTAGGTCAACATAACAATTTACAAAATAAAATCTGTTTAGAAGATACCTGATATTTATTATTATATAGACAATCATGAAATAATATTGGTAAGCAATATCATATTTGTTTAAATTTTTCAAAATATTTTTACAGACTTGTTGTCCTTGCTACATGAGCAGAGTAGGGGATAGGCTTGGTTTTCACATAGTTATGGGGAGTGTGTGTGGGGGGTATCTTCTCTGTTTTCTTTTACATGAACTCTCATAGTACCAGGGGAGTTTAAGATGTTTACTGGATCTCAGTCCTAATGGTGAGGCTGTAAGTTCCTGCCCGATGATTGACAGGTTCATGTAGGGCAACCTTCACACTAGCAACACAACTTTGGTTGCTAGATAAACATAAGCAGAGGGATCCTGCTTCAGTGATTTGCAGCAGTGATGGATGGCAAAAGTATTTAGAATTCTCCTTTCACCAAGTAGGACACATCAAAATGATTTGGCAAGATGGAGAAAAAGGATTAGATTTAAATGACAAATGATTACCTGACTTCAGCTGAGTTTCCTTGGAAGGTTTATTATGAAGCTGCAAATAGCCAGCATGTATAGGACTGTAATTTTGATAATTTAGTAAGAAAAGTAGTAGAAAGAAGGTAACATTTCCTAGGTAAGCAATCAGGAGGAAGGTTCTTGGCCCTCCCATAATTTATGTTGCCATTCCTTTCCATTAGCTTGACTTGTAACATTGATTATATTGGAAATTGTACATAAAATTTATTTTTAAAAGTTCTCTTAAAATACTTTTCTGAATATGGGGACAAGTTTTTTAAAAAATTACATCTGCCTAAACTCAATCATATCCACAGAAAAGATGATCAAGAGGTTTGACAGTTCTGAATCCTTAATAATAAATTTTTCCTTTATATTTTGTCTGGGTTCATAAAAACATTGTTTTAGACTCACACTTTAATTCAAGTGGCTATTTAGGTTCCATCCTATGTGATCTACAAAATATTCTCAATTATGATTTTTTAAAAAGAAATAACAAGAGTGAAATGAAGGTAGCAAAGGGGATCTTTCAATAAATCTTCCGAAAATGACAAAACAATTATACATGTGTATCAAGTAGATCAAGTTCTCATTATTTAGCATGAAGGTTTTTTCTGCTCTTGTAATTCCTACACACTCTTTAGAGTTCACCTCCAGCATTACCTCCTCAAGGCTGCCTCCCTAATCACCATCCAGCCCTTTCCTCACTAGGTTAAACAGCCGCCATGTGCATGCTTCCAGCACCTCATGATTCTTCTCAACTATAATAAATAGGTAACTTTGTAATAATTAATCTCTCTCTCCTCTTGCAGAATGAGAAAAGGGCTCTGGCCTTTCTTCTCAGCTGTAACTGCAGGGAGAGAGTGGCAAATGAAATCTGGCACCTTTCCAACCTTTCTGCTGAAGCACCTTCCCAATCCCTACCCAGAAGAACACCCCTCTCATTACTCCTCCTGTAAGAGGGCAGATCCTGCATGGCCACCCCACCCCAGCTGCTTGCCTACACCCCATCCACTGCAGAGGACCTTCCCTGATCCAGACAAGGGTCATTTCAAAAGTCAACAGCTTTCTCCTGGAAAGTATTCAAAAATTTCAAGGACAGCTTCCCCTACCTTCTGCCTTTGACCTAAGAAGGGATCCAACTTATAATGATGCTAGTGACTTAACTGATTAGGATGTAGACAGCTAGACTCAAAAGTTCTCTGAAGAGATTAAGGACGCAATTTCAGATTTTAAGAACATGCATATTATAAAAAGTATATAGGACTAGGGTAGGAATGGACAGTTAAGTATAAATACAGATTACAATGCATCATAGTGTGAAAGAAATATTCGTTATTACTTTTTGGATACATTGTATGAGCCACTGAATGCTACTATTTCCATTGGGTGCCATGGAAATACAGATGAAATCAGATCCAATAAAATGTGATACAAAAGAATTTATTTTTACAGCATTCCAAGACTGGCAAATAAAACACTGGTTTCCTAAGGCTCATTATGATCTTGCACATTTTTTGCATATCACGTTTATGAGGATTCTTTGGGATTAGCCAGTATGGCTATGAATAGCCAGTATTCTGGGGGTGAAATCTTTTTTTAGTAACTGCAGTTTCTCAGGGGGTACTGAATTTGGTCATAGAGGCTGTTTTGGTTGCTCATTAAATAGGTCATTCCCTTGGTATGGGGTATAATAAGTGATACCATACATGTAATTTGGAGAAGTATATTATAGGTAGATCAGACTAATCTGATTGCCATGATGACTATTTCCAAACCACTGGATATCCAGTGGTTTGGAATGTTTCAGTGACATACCCATGGTCAGTGCTTTACAAGAGCAATGTGGTAACAAATTGGTGGGAAAAAGGGGAGGAATGTGACTGGCTTCACATAAGAAAGTGAAGAAGATGCATACTATCAGTGAGATTTTAAAAGAAAAAGTGATGTAAATTGTACTTTGGGACTTTACTATATAAAGAGTGCAGTTTTATCCCTGCTGAATACTTTTGCAGAAAGAAAAAAAAAGGAATATAATCTAGAGGAATTTTGTTCAGATATCTCAGAAGACTGCCCAATAGATGTGAATGTACAAGATGGAACCTGTGTTGAACCATTCCCACTGCTTAACATGGTATTTGCAATTCTCACCTTCAGTAGTGCAGAAACATTTTGCTCAAAAAACAAAGAACGGGGGAGTCCTGGGTGCTCAGTCAATGAAGTGTCCAACTTTTGATGTCGGCTCAGGTCATGATCTCAAGATCATGGGATCGAGCCTCACATCAGTTTTGTTCTGAGTGTGGAGCCTACTTTAGATTCTCTCTCTCCCTCTCTCCCTCTACACCTCTCCCCAACTCATGGCCTCTCTCTCTATATATATATATAAAAAAAGAAAAAAGAAAAAAAAGCACAGAATGGTCCTATTAAGAATTACCAGGATAAAGGAGACAAAGTTTTTGCCTGTGGTATTTCAGGCATTAATTACAGAATTACAGAAAAAGTGTCCGTCAAATGAGCAATCAAGCCAAAGAATCCAATGTGTCAGTGCTAAGGACATTCCTATTATGACAGAACACAGTTTCCTAATTCAGACTTGAATAGAAAGCAACAACAGCACTTAGCAGTGATCCCATCAGGCTTGCATGATATTGGAAGAGTGAAAGCTCTTCATTTGGCAAGAATGAAATATGTATTCAAAGAATATGTCAGTACATATCAATACTCAATATGACTGTCATCAAGAAAAGCACACCCAACAGAGATACGCAACAATATGAAATACTGGCACTGTAATGGTCCTATTTTTCTGTGAATATCCTAGAAATGAAAGAAGCTTAACATCAACAGCCTGGAAATCTCACAATCTCTTTTCTCAGGGCAGCCTTTGAGGTCACCTTTCACAAAATAACTTCTAAAAGATATGAATAAAAAGACATATGTCAGGAGCACCTGGGTGGCTCAGTTGGTTAAGCATCCGCTTTCAGCTCAGGTCATGATCCCAGCATCCTGGGATCAAGTTCCACATCAGGGGGGATACCTGGGTGGCTCAGCGGTTTGGCGCCTGCCTTCAGCCCGGGGCGTGGTCCTGGAGTCCAGGGATCGAGTCCCACTCAGGCTCCCTGCATGGGGCCTGCTTCTCCCTCTGCCTGGGTCTCTGCCTCTCTTTCTCTCTCTCACTCTCTCCCTCTCTCTCTCTCTTTCTCTCTGTCTGTCTCTCATGAATGGATAAATAAAATCTTTAAAAAAATAAAAATAAATAAATAAATAACCACAATTAAAAAAAAAAAAGTTCTACATCAGGTTCCCTGCTCAGCAGGGAGTCTGTTTCTCCTTCTGCCTCTCCCCCTGCTTGCGTTCTCTCTCTCCCAAATAAATAAATAAAAATCTTAAAAAAAGAAAAAAGACATGTGTCACGTGTGGGACACAGCTATAAAGCAAAATCTTATTTTCACTTTTCAATATAACTATGGGATCTTTTTCATTATCTTCTGATCACACCTTATTTAACTGACAAACAGAAAAATATACCATATTTTTCTCAAAGTTTAAAATAAATTTGCGTGTAAGTTTCTATAATGTATTTTTGAAAATGGCAGGGGAAGCCAGAATCATTGACTAGCAATTAATATCACTTTTCATTGGCTTGGCTTCTTTAGATCGGACAATGAAATGCCACGTTGTATTAAAACCAAGTGGAGGGGCACCTGGGTGGCTCAGTGGTTGAGCGTCTGCCTTCGGCTCAGGGTGTGATCCTGGATCCTGGGATCCAGTCCCACATCAGCCTCCTGCAGGGAGCCTGTTTCTACCTCTGCCTATGTCTCTGCCTCTCAATGCTGTGTCTCTCATGAATAAATAAATAAGATCTTTTTTAAAAAAAGCCAAGTGGAACTTTGTTTTCTTCCTATACCTAATGTTGATAATGAAGAAATCCTGTCTTGTAACCCACCTTGTCATAAAAGCATGAAATAATGTATGCTAGATGATCTATGACAGCTGCTTCAAACTACCTGCATTTAACCACCTGTATCAAAATTATCTGTGGAAAAAAAAAAATTATCTGTGGAGCTTGTATAAATACATATCTAAGCAAACATTGACAATGTCTAAGGAAAAATATTCTTTTTTTTCTTTTTCTTTTATTTTATTTTTTATATATAAATTTATTTTTATTGGTGTTCAATTTGCCAACATATAGAATAACACCCAGTGCTCATCCCATCAAGTGCCCACCTCACTGCCCATCACCTAGTCACCCCCACCCCCCACCCACTTTCCCTTCCACCACCTCTAGTTCGTTTCCCTGAGTTAGGAGTCTTTCATGTTCTGTCTCCCTTTCTGATATTTCCACTCATTTTTTCTTAAGGAAAAATATTCTTATCCATATTTTAATCTACAGAGATAATCCTAAGACTATATGTTATGCAGCAGTATAAAATCTACTTTTTCAGTACTAGTTTGCATATAAACAGTGAAATTCCAATCATATGAGTTTTATTTTTTTAGGATTTTATTTATTTGAGAGAGAGAGAGAGAATGAACAGTAGGGAGGAGCAGAGGGAGAGAAAAAGAAGCAGACTCCCTGCTGAGCAGGAAGCCTGATATGAGGCTCTGTCCCAGGACCCAGAGATCATGACCTGAGCCAAAGGCAGATCCTTAACTGACTGAGCCACCCAGGTATCCCATATTATGAGTTTTAAAGAAAAATAGTAGATGAACTTGAGTGAACATCTACTACAGCCATGGTAACAGTTATCTGATCAGTGGTTATATAAACTTCCAAACGTATCTCATCATCATTTAGCTAATTAACTTCTTGCAAAGCTTACAATTATCCATTCAATTCTCTGTAGAATTAGAAAGTACATTAACAAGGCCTTGATTAGA
Organism: Vulpes vulpes; assembly: GCF_048418805.1. Classification (NCBI taxonomy): domain Eukaryota; kingdom Metazoa; phylum Chordata; class Mammalia; order Carnivora; family Canidae; genus Vulpes; species Vulpes vulpes. The sequence continues at coordinate 55,863,428 of NC_132787.1, read as the reverse complement.
CTCTGTTAAATGCTTTTATCTCCCAAAATTTTGTCCATGTATTTTTAGAAAAAATTCTACAGGAGAGACAGCACATTATTAACCCTTCCTGAACCTCTCTCCTTATCTGCAGGCTTACAAAAAGGATAAGCAATACCATATGTTGAGTTACTGGCACAAAGCATCTGCTCAATAATTGATAATTAAATCATAGTTACTGTTATTATTCAGTGGTCAAAATCTATGTTTGGCTTTCCACATATTGCTGTACCTGCTAATGCTTGATTGTTTATAAGCTTACACTACGATGTAACTGGTAAAGGTCAAACTTGATATTGTAAAGTCACAAAGGAGGCTAGACAATTTTATGATTATAGATCTTCAGTCTGTACTATCAGTTACTTACTGATAAAGTCAGCATATTCATTTGATTCTAGACTTCCTTGTCAATATTAATTGCTATATTTGGTGTTCATGCCATTCAAATTGCATCTTAAACCTTCATATAAAGTTGAGCCTTGAGATATTATTGTTAGGATTTACAAATTGCAGGAAAAGTAACTTATCCTACTATGCACACAAACTAGAATTGTTACCAGTCATCTTTCAAGAACAAGAACCACAGATCCTACAGATTTCCAATCAAATTAAGCTTTGACAAACTGGAAAAGAAGAGTATACATGACTTAATTCATAAAAATATCTTTGTTTTTAGAATTTTGCAATTTATACTTTGGTAACATTCCAATATTACCCCTTTGGAAAAATAAAGTTTGTATCACAGCTTAAATGGTGGTGCTAAAATATAAATTCATACCAACATTAGAAATATGTACGTATCTTTTCATAATTGGACAAGTACAAATGCATATTTTTGTTGGTTAAATGCATGGGAGTTTGGTATGAGGTGCCAAGTCTGTTTTCTCAAGGATCTAGCATCTGAGCTGAGTAGAATTTAAAGACTGTATACATTCAGGAAAAGGTAGCATAAGGTTGAGAAGCACTGATACCCTTCCAATTAAAAAAAAAAAAAAAACTGGAACCAGTCCCATTTTTCAGCAATATAGGCAGATAAAGTATCCTAAAGAAAAACCTTCTACCTCAAAATACACAGAAAGGTGGTGGGTAAAATCTATTACATATCTTTTTTAAGTTTCTTACAATAAGAAAACATCCAGAGGCCAAAAAACAAAGAGAAAGCTGAAAATTAAAACTGACCTTTGTTACCTTGAAAGCGTTAACCAAACACATAGGGATTTGGATTTTAATAGCCATACATGGATACAAAAGAAGACCTTGAGCCAAAATGAGAAAACAAGAACTAAATAACATACATAATGCTTATGTTCCTAAAAGAATACACTCTTAGTGAAAGGATAGGTTAGAAGAAAAAGACTATATATTTTAGCCTCAGTGCTATTCTCATAATCATCAACCTACCTTCATGCAGATTTAGATTCTAATTTACTCTATCTCCAATAAGCCGAGAAACAAAATATTACAACATGAAGTGGTTGAAAAAAGCATTCAAATGTGTCAGCAGTCACAATAAATGTAAACAGACTAAATCAATTAAACTAAAAGAAATGTTCAGTTGGAATACAAAAGCAAAATCCAGCTATAAAAAAAATCTAAAACATAAAAAAATAAAATTGGAAATAAAACAATGAAAAAATATATACCACAGACTGTTAAGTAAAATTACATTGGAACAGCTATATTAATATTAAACAAAATATATTTTAAGTTGAATAACATTATCAGAGGAAAGAGTTACTATCTAATGACAAGGATATAGTTCACCATGGAGCTATAACAATTCTAGGCTTATATATGTTATAAAATAAATACAAAATGCCTTTTTTAAAATGACAATTACTAGGAAAAAAATCACAAATCCAGATTTACAATGTGCGATTTGAATATATTACTATTGGAAATGATAGATTAACCAGACAAGAAATAATTAAGGATGTAGGATATATTAAAAAAAAACACAATGAACAATGTTGAATAAAAGTACATATTTAAAATACCAACCTTAGCAATTATAGAATGTTCACTCTTCTGACCAAAAATTGCCCTTGTATCAGATCATAAGGCAAGAGTTCTCACATATCAAATCTTAGGTATCATAATATAATAATCAAATGAAATAAATTTAACTTAGAAAATAAATCAAGTTAGAAAATGACAAGAGTGATAGTCTGCTCAGAAATTTTAAAAATATATTTTCAAACCCAGAAAAAAAGAAGTCAAAATGTAAATTGTAAAACATTTAGAACTGAATAATTGTGAAACTTACTACATCCAGAAGTTTGTGAGAGGAAGCAAATAAGGGAAATATAATGCTGAATGCTTATATAGGTGACTGTGAAAACTAAATAGCTACCTATTAACTTAAGGAATTAGAAAAAGTATAGTAAATCTACGAAGGCTAGGCAGAAACAATAAAGGTAAGAGTAAATACATATATAATAAAAATTAGAAGTATCATAGGTAGGAACCATAAAGCCCTTTAGTTTGAAAAGCCAGTAGGTAAAATTCTGGAAAAATTAATCGTGGAAAAAACAGAAGCCACAAATCAAATAGTAGGGGGAACAGAGTAGGTATGCAGTCAAAATTTTAGAGAAAATGAGGAAATAATGTGAAAATCTTTATTTTAAAATATTTGAAAACATGGATGAAGTGAAGAATTTGCAGAATTTGCTAGGTATAACCAAGACAGTGAAATAAGGAAACCCTAGCCTTTGTCCCCCAACAAAGATCAACAATTTGACATGAAAATAGATTCCTAGAAACATACACCTTAGCCAGTCTGAATCACAAAGAAATAGAAAAATCTGAACAGACTAATAATGAGTAAAGAGAGTGAATCAATACTCAAAAATCTCCCAACAAAGAAAGGCCCAGGACCAGATGGCTTCACAGGTGAATTCTACACAATACTGGAAAAAAAAAAAAAAAGCCAATTCTTTTTATTTTTTTTTAATTTACTTATTTATGATAGTCACAGAGAGAGAGGGGGGTAGGGCAGAGACACAGGCAGAGGGAGAAGCAGGCTCCATGCACAGGGAGCCCGATGTGGGATTCGACCCCCGGTCTCCAGGATCGCGCCCTGGGCCAAAGACAGGCACCAAACTGCTGCGCCACCCAGGGATCCCGCCAATTCTTCTTAAACTCTTCCCAAAAATTGAAGAGGAGGGAAGACTCCCCAACTCACTTTACAACCCAGAATTATCCAGATACCAAAACTAGATATAGATACTATCAGGAAAGAAAACTGCAGGACAATATATCTGTCAAAAATAGATGCAAAAATTCTCAACAAAATACTGACAAACTGAATTCAACAGCACATCAAAGGGATCATTTATCACGGTCAAGTGGGATTTATCCTTGGAATTCACAAATGGTACAGTATATGTAAATCAACAAATGTGATACAGTACATTAATAGAAAAATGTCATGATATTCTTTTTTTTTAAAGATCTACTTATTTATTTATTCAGAGAGAGAGAGAGAGAGAGGCAGAGACACAGGCAGAGGGGGAGAAGCAGGCTACATGCAGGAAGCCTGAGGCAGGACTCGATCCTGGGTGCCCAGGATCACACCCCAGGCTGCAGGCGGCGCTAAACCGCTGCGCCACCGGGGCTGCCCTGATATTCTTAATAGATGTAGAAAAATCATTTGACAAAATTAAAAATTCTTTCATGATAAAAACTCAAGAAATTGGGTATAAATGGAATACCTCATTGATACCTCAACATACTAAGGACCATGTGTGACAAGCCCATAGCTAACATCATACTCAATGGTGAAAGTTTGAAAGCTTTCTCATTTAGATCAGGAACAAGGACGAGAGTGCTCACTCTCACCATTCCTATTCAACATTGAACTATAAGTCCTAGCTAGAGCAGTTAGGAAAGAAAAAAGAAATAAAAGGCATCCAAGTCAGAAAGGAAGAAGTAAAATTGTCTCTGTTTATTTATGACATGACCTTATATATACAAAATCCTAAGGATTCCACCAAAAAACAAACAACAACAACAACAAAACCTGTTAGAATTAATGATCAAATTCTGTAAAAGTTCATGACACAAAATCAACTTAACAAAAATCAGTTGCATTTCTATATATTAACAGTAGACTATTTGAAAAAGATAGAAAAAAACAATCCCATTTACAGCAGCATCAAAAATAATAAAATATTTAGGAACGATTTGACCAAGGAACTATAAATCCTCTATACTCTGAAAACTATAAAAGATTGGTGAAATAAATTGAAGCAGACACAAATAAATGGAAAAATATCCTATGTTCATGGGTAAGAAGTTAATGCTGTTAAAACGTCCATATTATTCAAAGCCATGTATAGATTCAATGCAATTCCTATCAAAAGTTCAATGATGGGCAGCCTGGGTGGCTCAGCAGTTTAGGGCTGAAGGCAGCACTTGTGTGTGTGTGTGTGTGTGTGTGTGTGTGTGTATGTCTCTCATGAATAAATAAATAAAGCCTTTTAAAAAAAGTTCAATGGCAGAATTTGGAAAAAAACAATTCTAAAATTTGTATGGAATGACAAAAGACCCCAAATAGCCAAAGCGGGCTTGAGAAAGGAGAACAAAGCTGGATGCATCACATTTTCTGATGTCAAAGTATATTCAAAGTTACAGTAATCAAACAGTATGGTACCGACACAAAAACAGACACACAGACCAATGGACCAGAATGGAGATCCCAGAAATAAAAGGCACACATCAACTAATATTTAAAAAGAAGCCAAGAGGGATCCCTGGGTGGCGCTGTGGTTTGGCGCTTGCCTTTGGCCCAGGGCGCAATCCTGGAGACCTGGGATCGAATCCCACATCAGGCTCCCGGTGCATGGAGCCTGTTTCTCCCTCTGCCTATGTCTCTGCCTCTCTCTCTGTCTCTCTGTGACTATCATAAATAAATAAAAATTTAAAAATAAATAAATAAATAAAATAAAAATAAAAAGAAGCCAAGAATACACAATGGGGAAAGGATTGTCTCCTCAATAAATGGTGTTCTGAAAGCTAGATATTCATATGTAAAATAATGAAATCAGACCCCTATCTTACATTAGTCCCAAATATTAACTTCAAATAGATTAAGAACCTAAACAATCAGACCTAAACACATAAAACTTCTCAAAAAAAGCATTGGAGAAAATTTCTTGACATTGATCTTGCCAACAATTTTTTTGGATGGGACACCAAAAGCACAGGCAACAAAAGCAAAAATCAGCAAGAAGGTCTATAGCAAATAAAAAATTCTGTACAGCAAAAGAAACAACAAAATGAACCTACTGAGGGAGAAAAAATTTTCAAACCACATATCTGATAAAAGATTAACATTCAAAATGTATAAGTAACAATTCAGTAGCAAAAGACAATCAGATTAGAAAATAGGAAGAGGAGTTGAATAGACAAGTTCCTCAAAGAAGACATAAAAATGGCCAACAAGTACTTGAAAAGGTATGCAACATCACTAATCATCAAGGAAATGCAAATCAAAACTGCAATGTGATATTACCTTATACCTGCTCTGATGTTTTTTATCAAATAGACAAAACACAACAAATGCTGGTGAGGATGTGGAGAAAGAGAACTCTATTACACTGTTGGTCAGAATGTGAATTGATACAGCCACTATGGAAAACAGTAAGAAGTTTCCTCATTCTCAAAAATTAGAGAGCTACCAGCAATCACACTTGTGAGTATATCCAAAGGAAATGAAAATAAGATCTCAAAGAGATATATTCACTGTCATGTTCATTGAAATATTATGCACAATCGCCAAGACATGAAAACAACCTAAGTATCCATTGGTGGATAAATAGATAAGGAAGATGTAAAACACACACACACACGCACACACACATGCACACACACACACACACATTCACACACAGAGGGGAGTGGAATATTATTCAGCCATTAAAAATAGGAAATCTTGCCATGAGATAACATGGATAAATCTTGACAGCCATCCCTCATTTATTTAATTGGAATAAGTCAGCAAGACAAATACTGTATAATCTCTCTTACATGTGCAGTTCACCTAACTCAGAAATAGAGTAGATTGGTGGTTGCCAGGGGCTAAGGGTCAAGGGAATTAGGGCAATATTTATCAAAGAGTACAAACTTTCCGTTTTAAAATGAATAAGTTCTAGAGATCTAAGGTACAGCATGGTGACTATAGTTAATAATACTGGATTGTATACTTGAAAGTTGCTTTGAGAGTAGAGCTTTAATTTTCCCACTATAACAACAAAACAAAATAGTAATTGTTTGATGTAAAGGATGTGTTAACTAATCTCACTGTAATAAACATTTCACAATATATACATATATCAAATCATCATATTGTATGCCTTAAACTTATACAGTGTTATATGCCAATTATATTTCAATAAAACTGGAAAAAATAAAGAAGAAATAAAATCTACAATAATTAAACAAATTGTGTTAGTAATATGATCGATTGAATTACTTGTTCAAAATACTTGTTGCATCTCTTTACCAAGCCCTCCTCATAAGAAGAGCATATTTACCTCCCCATTGATGATCTGTTTGGCCACACGACTTGTTTGGCCAAAGAATATGAGCAGAAGTGACATATGCTGTGTCTGAGAAGCAGCTTTTTTTTACCCTTTCTTGTTTCACTTTTTGTCACCTTTGACTTACAACATTTAAGTGTGCCCAGGGTTCATAATTGAATAAAATTCTGATTTCCCGTCCAAATATCTATAATGAGATCATCTTAGAACACTTCAAGATGTCTCATATTAAAATCTTCTTTTCCTTAGAACACTCCAGTTTTCCTATCTCACCAGCATCTATTGTCATAACCACTGCAATCATTCCTGAATGTGTATTTCCATGGTGAAAAATATCTATGTATCAAGAAAAACCACTGACTCTCAGGCAAATGCTTAAATATTCTTTCTTTCCCTGCCATCCTCCCCACTGATGTTACCAGCTCAAATCACTATTACTCTGCTTCTCCTCTTACAATAGTTAATTCCCCACCAATTCACAATATAGTTTTCTTCTCATCAGTGGGCAGCTGTGTGCCACACCCTACCATTAATTTTTATGAGTCCTGAATGCTGGTTTTCCATTTGCTCTTACACATGGTTTTCTAATGCTGACACTGGTTTTCTCATGCTAGTTAGTTTATTTTCCCTATTTGTTAGAAGCAGGTCAAAAATCATTCAAGGAAAAAATAATAGAAGGCTATAATTTCAGCTTGAGTCACACAGAAGTAAAAAGAAAGTTTAGAAATCACAGGCACACACTCCATTCTTCCTCGAAATTTATTTCCCAAATCAAAGCCAGAACTCAAATCGCTAGGATTCTGCCCATTTTTAATGAAGGAGAAAAAGTTCCACAATGAAGTCAGAATGCAGCCAGAAAGCATCTTATGGTCTTGAGTAGAAAGAAACTTATAGCAGCAAACATCAATTGGTGCCAACCATCTGTTACTACCGTAAAAAGGCAAGTGAAGGCTACTGCCAGGGCCTCACAAGCCAAAGACCCAGGCTTCCTGGAGCCCATGAAGAACACTGTTAGAGGGTCTCTGGAAATGTCTTTAGGGCAGTTGCCACACCACTAACACTTGGACTAATTAAGCAGCTCCTGCTGTAATTAACTTTTTGGTCAACATTTTGTCTGGTCAGAGATGGAAAAACTGTATTTTTAACTATCTTAAAAGTGTGCATTCTTGGTCTTAAAATGGAAAGGCTAGTAGAAGTCCCTAAAACTAAAGATTCCATGTATTTTAAACAAAGCTAATTTCCTGGAGTAGCCTTCTGCTACAGGGAAGCTATGAAACTTGCATCCTTCTATAATCTTTATGAAGATTTCCTTCATAGCTTTATCTTTTAAACATTAGCCTTCCCATTGCTATAAGCCAACTGGAAATATCCAGCAGGCAGACACTGGTAGTTCTATTCAGACCCTATCTGGCCAAGCATCTAAAACTGAAACTGTCTCACTAAGGAAAGAATTGATAATAGGTTATCTGTAGACTTATAAAAGCATACAGGGGTACCTAGCCATATTTGACTCATAAAGTCCAAACTTTAGAGGAAGAAAAAAAGATTTAGAATCTCCTAGTCTACTCAATTTACAAATTAGCAAGGCAATGCTATAGTGGGTATCTGTTATATTTGCCTGCCAACCATCCCTTTCCTGTTCTTCTGGTGACAGACTCTACTTTTCCTGGGAATGAATCATGGCACCCCTCACCTTAATCCTTCCCTCACCAGGGGATGGGTACATTAAGCAAACCATGCCAATCAAGAGTTTTATGGAATCTAAATTGGAGCCAAGCCGCCTCTAAGGCAGTGTCCCAGAGGGACACTTCGATTCCTGACTCATGTATCCCTGGAGCCACTTTACTTCCCAACCTAGTTGCTCACTTTTTCCTTTGCTTCTGTGGAATCTCACGTATCTTTTCCAAGAAATTCACTCTGCTGCATCCCCAACTTAACTTTTGTTTAAGTTAGCCAAAGTTGCTTTTGGTTTCTGTCACCAAAGAAACTGATACAGAGATCCTGTCAAAGGTAGAGGGGAAAATTCTCACTTGTTTACCTCTGACCATGCTGTACGCTGCACAAGGCTGGTTAATAAGCAGGCAGAGCAGGTGGCCAGCTAAGAAGTGTAAATGACACTCTCATACAGCCAAAAATTATGCTCTTAACTAAGTAACCATACTCAAAATGCTGCCAACTTAGAACTAAAAGTGGTTTTCCTAAAGTAAGCCTGTGGCTTATTCATCATGTGATATCAAATTGACTCCTTGTTCTAATATCTGACAAAGACGGGCTTTTCTAGATAGAAATATAAGTGGGAAATGAGAAGAGATAGGCAAAATGGAGGGTGGGCAGTCTGGGACCACCAGAGGTGTCATACCAACCCCTGGTACAAGGGAGAGCATCACCCTGTGTCCCTGTGGCTTTAGGATCTTGCTAAGGTGCTTGCAGCCCCTCCTGTCTCCAGTCCCACCACCTCCCTCAAATCCACCTTCTCTACAGAGGTCCATGATCAATTTTGAATGCAAATTTGGCCATCACTCACCTCCTTTACTAACAATTCACTCACTTCCTCGCCTACAGGGTAAAACTCAATTCTTCGTCATGGATTAGAAGGCCTTTCATGATCCTACACTTATTTCTTGCCACTGCCCTATGTTCACTCACATTCTAGCTATACCTAACCACTTATATTTTCCTACACCTGTTCCACTCACCCTCCCTTTATGCCTTTGTAAGTGCTTTTCCTTTCATCAGGGATGCCCTTCCCTTACATTTCACTGGGCTCACACTATTCCCAGTATAAGCTCCTTGGGTATCACCATTACTAGCAAGACTCCCAGGACCCTTTAGTTAGGAATAGGTGTCTTTTTTCTCTTCTCCTTTATTATCTTAGAATTTTATTTTAACTAGAATATATACCACAGATTTTAACTGTCCATTTATGGATCTAGATAGACATAGAGTATCTTCAGGGTTTAGTATGTCATTTATTTCTGGATCCTCAACACCTAGGCTTTCAATAAATGTTAGTAAATGAAGTTCAATGCTCAAAACTGAATTTAATTTTCCTTTTTTTAAAGCAATTCTACACCTTTATTGTTTATAAATAATATCATTATTCATCCCATCAACCATGATGAGAATTCAGTCATATTTACCTCTTTACTATTTCTCTATGCCTTTAAGCATTCTGCACACCCAGTGGGCTAAACATCCTAACCAAAGAATAATATTTATATCCCATAAGGAGTAACTATTCACACTTCTTTATCTTTTCCACACAAGTTTACAAGATACCATGAGTCTGCACTACCTACAGCAATGCCCTTGTCATTTGAGTTTTCTGGTTTGAACTTTGGTTTATTAAAAATAGTAGTTAGTTATTATGGTGTCCATTTGCTGAGGCAACCAAATCTTCTGGGGTTAGTGATAAAAGCTTTAAATGGTACCACATATCTCAAAGATAGGAACATCCGCCATAATAAAATTATCACCTCAGGTTAGGAAGAAGGGACAGGCCTAAATTGGAGTTGGTGGGGATTAACATGGGGGAAGGCAGGAGCAGCTGGTAGACATTCTACCTTGAGCACATAGTATTCAGAGTTTAAGATTAGCATGTCAGAGACCTTCTTTAAAACCACAAGCTCCTTTCACTCCTTTCAACAGCTGAGGCTTCCAGCTGAGAGACAGAATACTTGCCTATCTTAGAATATTTCCCTGCTCAGTGATTGATATGTTCTCTACTGCTGTTGCGTTGTGGAGAAAAAGCACTCTTATATAAATCGCTAAAAGAAATGTGAATTGCTACAGTCTTTTTTGGAAAGCAATCTGGCAATTTCTTTTAAAATCAGAAATACACATACCCTTTGACCCAGCAATCCAACTCCTAGGAATCTATTCCACAGAAATAAAGGCATGAGTATGTAGGGAAATAACAGAGCCAATATTCAGTGAGCACACACCCGTACAATGTACCAGCCAGCATCTGTTCTGATTGGTCTGTACCTATGCCATACCGGTTGTTAAATATTTTTAATGCCACCTCTGGATATATAAATAAAATTTTACATAAGTGAGATTTTTTTTTAATACAAGCACTTTTTTCCTCACAAACTGTGTGTGTGCAAGGCAACATGTGCCGTGCTTCTTTCCATCCCCTCCATATCCCCTCACTTTAAGTAATCAATATTTTTTACTCTTTTGTGCTCATATAATTTATGTATAGATATATACACTTATGCACATAAGACTTAGAGAAGCTCATTATTTATTTTATAGAGGAGTTCATATATACATCTTGATTTTCTCTGTACATTTAGAAATCCTTCAGTTAAACTACAAACTCTTAACTCTTAACTCTTTCTTTTAATTTCCATGTAATATTTATAGTCTAGATGTATTGCAATATACTCAGTCATTCTCAAATTGATAAGCATTTGCTATGTTTCTGCTTTTCCCTCTATCACAAAGACTGCTGCAATATATAACCTTGTGTTACCAATCTGAGAGGGGAGATGTTCCTATACTGAGGCAGAGCATATATTCATATTTTAATGAACCCTTTGAATTTGCATTTCTTTGAATTGCTTTTTCCCATTCTTATTGTGTTTTTGTCTTTTTAGTAGCAATGTAAAAATATCGTGTATTTAAATATTATTTCTCACACATATTGCAGAGAAACTATTTTCACTCTTTACTTTGTATCTTGCGTATGATATATCTTACTTTACAAACATTCTTAATTGTTATGTAAGCAAAAACTCAGTCTTTCCTTTCGTGGCTTCTAGGTTTTCTATCTTGATTTAAAAGTTATCCCAAATCTAAATATATTTAACATTTTTCTGCTGAATAAGTATGGAGAAAGAGTAAGGGAGGACAGGGGAGGGAGAAAGAAAAACTATTTCTGGGCTTTCTCTTCAGTTGCATTAATCTTTTTTTAAAAAAAAACTACTCCAATGCAATTATCTTTACAAAATATCTTTTTATTCATTATTTTGGAGAAATTGACATTTGTACTTGTTAATTTTTTTCACCCAAGAATATGATCTGTAATTCCATTCCATTCCATTAAAAGTCAAGGGTAAGCAAACTATAGCCCATTGGCCAAACCCAGCCCATTTCCATCATTTATATTTTGTCTATAGCTGTTCTAATGCTATCACTGAAGTCAAGCAGTGGTAGAGTTGGATAATTACTATGGAAACCATACGTACCACAAAGCCCAAAATATTTACTATTTGGTCCTTTACAGGAAAGTTAGCAGATACCTGGTTTAAATTATCATTTATATTCTTAATTTCCATGGTTTTACTCATAAGGGCCTTTCTTGTTAAATTTATTTGTAGCTATTTTCTAATTTTGTTTATAATGGCATTGTTATGATAACATATTTTCATGATAATTATTATATGTAGAATAAGAATGTCACATGTTGTTTATGTACCAGGTCCTGCCCAAAGCACTTTGTACAAATCACAATTCATTTAATCCTCACAAGGCCCACCATTAGAAGCAAGCAATGGCCTTGCATACACTTCACCAGCTCCTCTGCTTTAGACTTCTCTCCAATCCTCCATTCTTTCCCTTTTAGACCTTTATTCCCCCAGCTTTATTCCCACAGTTATTTCATGTCACTCAGTTCCAATGCTTCCCTAACCAAACACACATTTTTTTCTTCTTTCTGTGCTCTTTTCTTTTTGCCTATTCTTTCCAAATTTTTAAGTTGAAAGCTTAGTTCATTTGTTTGCAAACTTTCTTATTCTTCTACTATTTTAAAGCTACACATTTCCCTATAAAAATTACTTTGGCTGTGTGCCACAAATTTTGACAATCTTTTTTTAAAACTGTTAATGGTGGTTATCCTTTTTTTTTTAATTTAAAAACAGTTAATTAACATACGGTATTATTGGTTTCAGAGGTAGAGCTTGGTTGCATATAACACCCAGTGCTCATTACATCAAGTGCCTTCCTCAATGCAGCATCACTCAGTTACCCCATCTCTCCATCCGCCTCCCCTCCAGCAACCGTGTCCTATAGTTAAGTGTCTCTTACGGTTTGTCTACCTCTCTGATTTTGTCTTATTTTATTTTTCCTTCCCTTCTCCTATGTTCATCTGTTTTGTTTCTTAATTTCCACATTTGAGTGAAATCATACTTGTATTTGTCTTTGTCTTTCTCTGATATTTGTCTTTCTCTAACTTATTTTGCTTAGCATAATACCCTCTAGTTCCATTAACATCTTTGCAAATGGCAAGATTTCGTTCTCCTTGATGACTAAGTAATATCCCATTATATATATGTACCACATCTTCTTTATCCATTTATTGACAGAGAGTCTTTTACATTTTCTTTAGTTTTAAATATTTTTCAATTTCCCTTTTGGTTTTATTTTTAACTCAATGGTCATATGTTAATACTGGAAGAATACAGTCTGTATGACACAGGCTACCATTTTTCTTTAATACCTAGTGATTTGTTCATATTCTCTATTTCTTCTTGTACCAATTTTGCAATTTAATTTTTGCCAGAAAGGTCTTCATTTTATCTAGATTATCAAATTCATTAGCATAAGATTATTAGTACAACATAATGATTAAGAACAATTGCACAACTGAGTGAATTGGACAAGTTACTTAGCTTTTGTGCTGTAAAATGGAAATAATAATGGACTTATTTCATAGGGCAGATTTCTCTAAGGATTCATACTTAGAACCATGCTTCACACATTCTAAACACCTGATTGTTAGTTATTGTGCTCATTTTATGCATCATTATTTATTCCCTGGGATGTATTGAGGCTTCCTTTGTACATGGTCAAATTTTGTAAATATTCTATGAATGCACAAAAATGTATATTCAGTGTTGCTGAGAGTTCTTTATGTAACTAATAGCTTGGACATATTAATTGCATTATTCAGGGATTCTATATCTCAGCTATTTTTTCCTACCTCATTCCAAGAGTATTGTGCTAAACTCTAAAATTGTAACAGTTGATTCATCTGTTTCTTTCCACAGTATTTGCATTATGTATTTTATATAGTGTCAGATGTCAATATTCATAGCTATTATATCTTCTTACTTTATTATTTCTTTTACTGGAATGTGACTTCTTCATCTTTGTAATTGTTTTTACTATTTCATCATATTTTAAGATGGCTAGCACCCCATCTTCTTTTGGTTAACACTTTGGTTATTATTTTTTTGTTCTTTTTTTTTTCAGTTTCTAAATCCTATTGTTTTAAGTTCCATCTTTTGGACATTAAATGAAGTTTTTTGAGATTTCAGTCTCAACCAAGAGTATCTATCTTTTAATTGTTGAGCTTACCCCTTTAAATATATTACATTTATTGTAATCACTATTATATTACTACCATCTCATTTCACATATTCTATTTCCCAAACTTTTGTTTTTCTCCTTTATTGCTTTCTAATTAAGAGAACAAATTCTTTTTCTAATGGTTTAAAATTTATTACATTCTATTTTTATTTTCAGAGATTGCCCTCAACACTAGATTCAAACATAAAGTTTCTCAAACTTATCACTCTCTATACCTTTCTTTCAATGGAACAATGCTAGAGTTATACTCTAGCATGCCTTCACATTTCTGTGGGGGTTTTTTCCACCCCTTTCCTACAAAGTCAATATTGCCAAGAATTCCAATTCTGAGTTACATTACAAACATCCTAACTTGGGCCTTAAAATAATGGGCATGTCTCTCTGTGCTTTGTTGCCTCTTGATACCAGCTGAAAACCATGGAATACCAGCTGAGACCAAGTAATGATAGTGCCCTAAGAGATGGCAGAGCAACATGATAAGGGGTAGTAAGATCCCTGATATAACTAGTGTATATAATATATATCATTAATACAATGATATATACAATAATATATCATATATAATATATGGAACCAGCAGTTCTGAAGTATGGTCTTCTAATCCTTGGGGATTCTTAAGAGCCTTTTAAGAGGTCACAGGTAAAAACTATTTTCATAATAATACTAAGACATTTTTTTCATTTTTATTGTGCACTAATGTGCAAAAAAGAAAGGATGGGTCAAATTGTTTAACACAAGGGAGAACACTGAACTGTAATGGAAGTCATTTTCCTCCCTGAAACACATTTGCAGTAAAACAAAAAAAAAAATACTTTTTTTACTTAAGAATATCCTGCTGAAGCAACAAAAATAATTAATTTTATTAAAACTTAACCCTGAGCATATCTTTTTAATATTCTATATGATGAAATACAAAATGTGCCAAAAGTACTGCTGTGTATAAGGGTAAGATGGTTGTCTTGAGGAAAATCAGTTGTGTGATTGAATTGAGAGCTGAACTACTTGATACACGTACAGACAGAAAAATAACTGACATTTCTTGCTAAAGATAAAATATAACTTTTAAACAAAAGTAACATTTTGAAAAAAAGAGTATGACCTTGACCCCTTCCTCATACTTAAAGACTTTTCTGATGAGATTGGTGATATTAATGACTCTAGTCTTTTGATAATGTAAAATGACTTGTCAACCTTTCGAAGATCTGCAAACTCACTGAACCAGTGTTTTCCACATTACCAATGCATGATATGACAAAAGGATACATGGGAAAAAGACCCCTTCAAAGTACACAAGCAATCAATGGATGTTAGCGTAACTGGGTATGTAAGGTTCATTGATATTGTCAGGTTTAATCTGATCGGTAGTGAAACGAAATAGAGAGGCCAAGCAAAAGTTGGTATAAACAGGCTTTTAATAGGACGTGCTATTGGCGAGGTTCTGCTGCCAGCAGGGGAGGGAGGGGAGGGTGCCGGGAAGTCGTAGGCAGGGGAGAGCAAGCGGGCTTTTTAGGGGGAGAGGGGTAAGGGATTGTGTGTCTGTATGGGGTGATAGGTATTAGGCATATCACTGGTGAAATCGGCATGGGAAGCTTTTGCACAGCAAAGGATACAGTCAACAAAACTAAAAGACAACCTACAGAATGGAAGAAGATATTTGCAAATGACGTATCAGATAAAGGGCTAGTCTCCAAGATCTATAAAGAACTTATTAAACTCAAAAGCAAAGAAACAAACAATCCAATCATGAAATGGGCAAAAGACATGAACAGAAATCTCACAGAGGAAGACCTAGACATGGCCAACAAGCACATGAGAAAATGCTCTGCATCACTTGCCATCAGGGAAATACAAATCAAAACCACAATCAGATACCACCTCACACCAGTGAGATAAGGGGAAAATTAACAAGGCAGGAAACCACAAATATTGGAGAGGATGCGCAGAAAAGGGAACCCTCTTGCACTGTTGTTGGGAATGTGAACTGGTGCAGCCACTCTGGAAAACTGTGTGGAGGTTCCTCAAAGAGTTAAAAATAGACCTGCCCTATGACCCAGCAATTGCACTGTTGGGGATTTACCCCAAAGATTCAGATGCAATGAAACGCCGGGACACCTGCACCCCTATGTTTCTAGCAGCAATGTCCACAATAGCCAAACTGTGGAAGGAGCCTCGGTGTCCATCGAAAGATGAATGGATAAAGAAGCTGTGGTCTATGTATACAATGGAATATTACTCAGCCGTTAGAAACGACAAATACCCACCATTTGCTTCGACGTGGATGGAACTGGAGGGTATTATGCTGAGTGAAGCAAGTCAATCGGAGAAGGACAAACAGTGTATGGTCTCTTTCATTTGGGGAATATAAATAATAGTGAAAGGGAATATAAAGGAAGGGAGAAGAAGTGTGTGGGAAATATCAGGAAGGGAGACAGAACATAAAGACTCCTAACTCTGGGAAACGAACTAGGGGTGGTGGAAGGGGAGGAGGGCGGGGGGTGGGGGGGAAAGGGTGACCGGCACTGAGGGGGACACTTGACGGGATGAGCACTGGGTGTTATTCTTTACGTTGGTAAATTGAACACCAATAAAAATTAATTTATTAATTAAAAAAATCGGCATGGGGCAATAACTGCCCATGCCATTATATTGGGTTTGGGTAAACTACGGTTCAGGTTTCCTGGATAGGTCCAGTCTCCCCCTGATAACATGTCCTCAGGTGGTCAGCTGGTGGTGGGAAAGTTCTGAGGTGGTGAGCAACAGGTGGGGGGTCTGCCGTCATCTTGTTGGTGCCTCCCGATCCCCCTTGATCCCACTGGCCCAACAGATATAGTTTCAGATTTCACATTGCAAATAACATTTAAGAGCACACCACTTGTCAGGTTTTGGTGTGGGACTAAAGAAGAGTATCCATAGTTACCTGAAGAGGCTACTGAAACACTCTTTCCTTCCCAACGACCTACGAGACTGTATGTATGAGGCTGGATTTTCCTCACATACTTTAACTGTAATATATACATTACAGATTGAGTGTCAAAGCAGAATATGAGACTACATATTTCTTCTATTAAGCCAGATATTAAAAATACTTGGAAAATTTAAAATATTGTCACTCTGTACTTTTTTTGTTTTTGAAAGTATAGTTATCTTCATAACATATGTTATTCTTAACTTATAATTAATTTATTATTGTTATTTAAAATAAGTTAATGAATATTTTCAACCATCACTTTTAATTACTAACATGGTAAATACAGACATATTATAACTCCCATGTTCTAACATATACCTATATATATATATACCCATAGTATATTTACATACACAAATGCTATTTGGGGACGTAATTATATTTAAGAGTATAAAGGGATCGTGAGACCAAAAAGATTGAGGATCTCTGATACACACAGATATTCTCAAATCATTGGATACAACACTATATACATATCTATTAAATTCAAACTGTGCGTGTAATAGTGTAATTCAAGTCTTCTGTGTCCTTAGTAACATTTGACCACTAGATTCATCAGTCTTGAAATGTATAACAATATCTCCCACTACAAGTTTAATTTTTTTATATTTTAATTTTTTTGCATAGCATATTCAGCTACATGGTTGGTACACATTGATTTTTTTATTGTTATACATGTTCATAAACTGCACCACTTAATATATATATGTCTCCTCTTATCCTGTTTTATATCTTTTAACTTATCTTTTCTAATATTAATAGTATGATTAATGCTTTCTTTTTATTTGCATGTACCTTGTGTCTTTATTCTTTTATTTATAAACTTGGGTTATCATTTTCAGTTGTTTGTTACTTGTAAATAACTTGTAACTGGGTTTTGTTTCTTAACCTAAGCAGATCATCTCTGTCTTTTAATAGAGGGATTCAGTCTGTTTCTGTTTAGTGTAACAATTGATATATTTGAAATTATGCTTTCCCTGGTACTTCACGCAAACTATTTATTTTACTCTGTAGTTTTATCTTGATCAGCTGTTTTAAAGAGGATAAGCACACAAGGCACTCACTAAGAAGCTTGGAATCCAGGGTGAGACAAATTAGAGCAGTTAGGTCAAATAAAATAATTCATCAAGTTTTAATAAAAATGTGTTCTTTTGTATTTCTGTTATTCTTGCAGATATCATGTGTGGGAGATAAAGTCTGCCAAGGTGCCTCAATCTCAAAGCATCATGCCACCTAAAATGATAATACTGACCATCATAATATTGGCCAAGCATTGTTCTAAGTGGTGTATAGCCAAAATCCTCACAACCAACATATGGGATATATATTATGTTAGCCACTTTAACGCATAAGAAAACTGAAGCTCAGCAAAGTGACTTGTTCATAGTCGTATAATCTATATATTTGATTAGGAATTAAATTTCTACTTCTGAAGTTGAAGATTAGAGGATAAACAAATACACCTTTGCCACAGAGCCCAACTGAAAGAATGTAGATTAAGTGCAAATAAACTTTCTCACCACCTCCCACCTTCCTGGGTTGTATGGAAGAATGGGGAAGATGCATAATAGAACATGAGTCACACCTCATGGTTCTATTGGCAGGCAGGTTTCCGATGTGCTATTAGAAAAGAGTGATTTTAATAAGTTCTTTATAGATCTTGGAAACTAGCCCTTTATCTGATACGTCATTTGCAAATATCTAATCATGAAATGGGCAAAAGACATGAACAGAAATCTCACAGAGGAATACACAGACATGGCCAACATGCACATGAGAAAATGCTCTGCATCACTTGCCATCAGGGAAATACAAATCAAAACCACAATGAGATACCACCTGACACCAGTGAGAATGGGGACAATTACCAAGGCAGGAAACCACAAATGTTGGAGAGGATGCGGAGAAAAGGGAACCCTCTTACACTGTTGGTGGGACTGTGAACTGGTGCAGCCACTCTGGAAAACTGTGTGGAGGTTCCTCAAAGAGTTAAAAATAGACCTGCCCTATGACCCAGCAATTGCACTGCTGGGGATTTACCCCAAAGATACAGATGCAGTGAAACACCAGGACACCTGCACCCCGATGTTTCTAGCAACAATGTCCACAATAGCCAAACTGTGGAAGGAGCCTCGGTGTCCATCAACAGATGAATGGATAAAGAAGATGTGGTTTATGTATACAATGGAATATTACTCAGCCATTAGAAACGACAAATACCCACCATTTGCTTCGACGTGGATGGAACTGGAGGGTATTATGCTGAGTGAAGCAAATCAATCGGAGGACAAACAGTGTATGTTCTCATTCATTTGGGGAATATAAATAATAGTGAAAGGGAATATAAAGGAAGGGAGAAGAAGTGTGTGGGAAATATCAGAAAGGGAGACAGAACATAAAGACTCCTAACTCTGGGAAATGAACTAGGGGTGGTAGAAGGGGAGGAGGGCAGGGGGTGGGGGTGAATGGATGATGGGTACTGAGGGGGGCACTTGACGGGATGAGCACTGGGTGTTCTTCTGTAAGTTGGCAAATTGAACACCAATAAAAAAATAAATTTATTATTAAAAAAAGAGAAAAGGGTGAGTGACATATTTTCCAAGCAAAAGAGAGAAAGTACTACCATCAGTTTGTCTGAACAGGTGCCATAGTGGCCATAAAGGCTGAGTAATTTTCATTCAGCGTTCCATAATTGGCTTTCAAACCAGTTTACAAAGTTCCATCTTCTAACAGCTGTTCCAAGTCTTGGCTCTTCCCCAGCCTGTCCTTTCCCATGTGTCATATTCATTCCTTCTGTGGATCCACCAGGAGAGACAAAGCCTCTTGGAAGTCTTTCCACATTAACAAACAGCAGTCTGACCAGTTCATGGTATCACCTTTATTTTTGTACTAGACTATAAGTCTTTTTCAATTTGTTTAAACTACATAGCCATGCTGTAATTTAAACAATATTCCCCAAAGAGTTAAAAAGTAAGCTTAAATCTGCAAAATTTATAATCACATACTGACACTATGCAAGAGATCATCAAATCACTTTATGTTACAGATGAAGTCCTGAGGCCCCCCCCCCAAAAAAAGAATTTGGGGTAAACCCTATTAATGCCCTGCTGGAAGAGTTTGATTTTCCTTAGTAGTTAACAGTTTGCCCTTGGGACTTCAGAGAATTTCTCTTTGTCCCTAGAGCCTTGTCTTTTACAGAAAGCCTTGGG
Organism: Vulpes vulpes; assembly: GCF_048418805.1. NCBI lineage: Eukaryota > Metazoa > Chordata > Mammalia > Carnivora > Canidae > Vulpes > Vulpes vulpes. The sequence goes on along the minus strand of NC_132787.1, from coordinate 55,843,374 downwards.
AAGTTGATTGTTTGCCACCCCCACCCAGCACTCCACCCCAGTCCAGGACAGCCAAAAACTAGCTGGTACAAGGGTACAATGTTCAGGGTTTAGGTGGGTTTTCTTATGTTGTTATTTTTTGTTGTTTTTTTTTATTTGTTTGTTTTTTGTTTTTTACAAAATTACCTCCATAATAGGTCACTTGTACCCAGATACAAGCCTAGGAGTTTGTTTCTGGGGTACCCACCTGGGGCAGGAGTAGATGTGTCTATGGTTACACCTTTACTCAGAGGCAGAACCAGGACAGAAGTACATGTCTTCTGTCTCTTAGGTCAGTACATTTCTCAGTTGTTTGCAGGGACTCCTTAAAATTCAACTGCAAGAAATAATGCTCAGGTTACCTAGTCAGGGTATCATATCTACCCAGAGCTCATTACTTTGAACTCTTGTGGAGCTGCTGCTACTGAAGTGAGCTACTGTTCTGCCATTGGCTTCTCTAAAGGATTCAATAAAGAATGTTATAACACTATTTTGTTTATGGTAACTAGGTGATCAAAAACAACATCTATCACATTCTCCAATATCCCCTTTGTGAAAATCTATAGGAGAAATTTTTATTAGACCTCAATACTGGGGATCCCTGGGTGGCTCAGTGGTTTAGCGCCTGCCTTTGCCCCAGGGCACGATCCTGGAGTCCCGGCATCGAGTCCCACGTCGGGCTCCCTGCATGGAGCCTGCTTCTCCCTCCTCCTGTGTCTCTGCCTCTCTCTGTCTATCATAAATAAATAAAAAAATAAATAAATAAATAAATAAATAATAAATCCTTTTTTTTTTTTTTAAAGACCTCAATACCAGGAAACTCTTTGCTTCTCTTAACAACTCAGGGGTCTATTTATTATATAGTCAGAAAGAATGTTGTAGTTCATACTTTCTCCTTTTGTTTTGGCCATTAGGAAGTTCAGAGGCAAATTTACACTTCATATTCAGTAACCATGTTATGCTTTGTGGCATGTCTGTTACTGACTTTTTCTCTAACTCCATTTAGCATTCCACACTATTTGTCTCTGCCTTAAAATATTCATTTTTCCATCTTTTGATATACAGTTTTTCACCTATCCCCAGACCAAGTTAAACAGAGTGTTAAAGAGACTAAGATGATGACAGTCCATTCTGGAGCTACAGCACAGAATAGTTTTACTTCAGGAAAACTATTCTGCAAATACTGGCTTAAACGTGCTATATACTGTTCCTTCCTCGTACTATCATAAATAAGCTTTCCACTGATTATTTTTAAATGATTTATGGTAATGACTGTGTTTTTCCAAAAAGTATCTCCACTGAATTACTGTGTGTGATACAACACATATACAGAGACTTTCTATGTTTAAATCATTGCAATATAATTTTCCCATGGCTTATTTTTAAATATTGTTTCCTGTATCATTAATATAGCAAATGTTTTCAACTTCTATTACGTTTATTGCAATTTGTACTCACTAGGCAAAGCTTCCTAGTAAATATTCCCAGCATTTCTGTAATATTGGCCATAACAAGTAAAAAGGACTTTCATCCTAAACCATTACAGAATTGGTACTTTCTTTAGAGAAACATAGCTAATTGCAATTAAGTTGCCAGGGGCCTCTTTCAAAGGTAAAAATTACTTAATGAAAACTAGAGATATTTTCTTAACTAATTCTTACCTCATACTAAGAGGTAGTCCAAATTATAATAGCACACACTTATTTGGCACTTCCTATATACAATGTACTATTCTAATCTCTTTATGTATATTAACTCATCTGATTTTCACAATGAACTTTTAAGATAGGTTTTATTTTTTTATATTTTATTTATTTATTCATGAGAGACACACAGAGAGAGAGAAAGAGAGGCAGAGACATAGGCAGAGGGAGAAGCAGGCTCCACGCAGGGAGCCCAATGTGGGACTCGATCCCGGGACTCTAGGATCAGGCCCTGGGCCAAAGGCAGGCGCCAAACCACTGAGCCACCCAGGGATCCCTGATAGGTTTTATTTTTATCTCCACTTTACATACAAGGATATTGAGGCCCAAAGACATTAAGGAACTTGCCTCTGCTTCTCCCTCTTGCTCTTACTTTATATGCTTGCTTTATATGCTTGCCTCTTACTTTATATGGAAAGGATGAGTGGAAGTGGCAAGAAGTAGAGTCACAGAGAGCTTAAATTGGTTTTGGTTGTCATACAAAAGAACATGGGAATTGCCACCATGTAATTCATGGTTTCTGGATCACAAACCCAAATTTAGTTTATACCCTTATGGGGTTAGCAGTACCTTCACATATCTCCTGTATATTTCCCTGAGAGACCTCACAGGAATCAGTTTCTAAGTCCCATGGCCAAATGTTTGTTGAATAAATTAAATTTATCAGGTATAAATTGGGAACAAAAGATGGTGGACAATGATCATTGACAATAAGCACTATAGTAATAGGAAAGGATCATTCAGCCAAACAGCATCATCAACAAAATACATCATCGATCTATCATCCAGTTTTAGTAAAAGTACAAAGTAAGTAAATAGTCATTATTGTTCTTTTTGGATGAGTTTACAAAATAAAAAAATGCATGAACATCAGTATTACTTATGAAAATCAAACAATGGATATAAAGAGGAAATATAACTAATATGTATTATATTTATGTTATGCCTGCACTTTCTTCCAGTAGAATGGAGTTACTACCTTACTACATGCCCAGACTGAAACCATGGTGGTCACTGACATTCTCTATCAGCTCTGACACATTGCTGCATATCTCTAAAAAGTCCTCACTCCAGAACAATGTTCAGCAACAGTAGCATGTTGCCCTTGTAATTGACGCTTACGAGTCATGAGAGACCTTCAAGAATGGAAACATCTAGTGTTCTTATTCTTCTGCACACTCTTAGATGACACCACAAGAGTTATATGAACTTTTTATCTATGGCTCACAGAGTCTCCCTGTGGAATGTAAATCAGGAATTCTTTGAAAAGAAATGGGAAAAGGGAATATTCCAGGCAATGAGCAAAGCTGAAGGATAAGAGAGTTATAAACAGGATTAGGATAATGAAGGTGTTGAACACATTTGGCTAAAATTAGTTTAAAAAAAAAAAGAATGGGAGAATAAGAAATTACCAAAAAAAATTACCAAAAGCAAAGAGCTGGAAAAGAAATTACCAAAAAATTTTCTACTAAAAGAATTTCTTTTAGTAAAAGAAGTTACTAAAATTAGTTTAAAAAAAAAGATGGGAGAATAAGAAATTACCAAAAAGGGCGTGCATAGTAACACGGTACCTTAAAAGAGAGCATGAAGTATTAAGATGTTTGATTCATAATATAATGGCAAGTCAACGAGGGGCCTTAGTCACCAGGCCTAGGACAGTGCCCCACAAATAGTAGTCATGCAATAAATATTGCCCTTTATGAAGGCAATGATGGCAATATGAATTTAAAGAATAAGGCTGATGTGCTCTGGTATCAAACAAAGAGCTTTGACAGTTTGTTCCTTTTCATTGTGTTTGGAGTCCACTAAAGAAATAAATAACATTTAGCAGAAAAGTATTTAAAGCGTGCGCGCATGCACACACACACACACACACACACTGGTCTTTAAAAATGCAAAGGAGGGTGGCCCAGTTATGGTCAGAAATGAAGTGGGCCAATAATAGAGCTGTACAGTTGTACTTATATCACAGCTTAGCTTGAACATCACACCTCTGAAGTCATCCCCTCCTGCTCTCACATTCCAAGTAACTCCCCACCATACTTTCCAGCTCTAAGCATCTACTATGAGACCTAATTCTACTCTTTACATTCATGCATACATCAGCAGCATCTAACCTCTTCATCATGCTGCTGTTATCTTCCAGCTCATGTGGATTTCACCAATGTAAAATGACTAATCATTTCCTAGTGGATATAGCTCTAGAAATTCTCAGGGAATTAAGAAAATATGAATATGGTTAAAAGGTTTTTTGTATATAGCACTGTGAAAAATGAAGGGAAAGGATTTTTCAGGGAAAGTAAGATCAAGGCATTGGGTCTTTACCCATACGCATACAACAAAACCTGGATTTTTTAAATAATGAATAACAAAAAAAAACAGTAATAATAATCTCACATCCTACCTGTGTAGTTTTGGAAATTTTTATAACCTCGGCACCTGTAGATACTTAGGGAAATGGCAATAGGATAGATAGTACATTCAAAATCAAAAAGATGCCCTACAAACACCTCGGAGTTATAAATTGCAAAAATTGGAGAACTATTTGAATGTTAATTCGACCACTGACTTAGCAGCTTGATATATTAAAGAAGCTTATGTGAGTGCCAGGAATGGGACTAGTTAAAGAGAAGGAAAATTCAAGCTAAGGGACAGCCATTGGCTTTTAACACATTCAGAGAATAGAGAGAGCTGTGAACCATCAGAAGAAATAACTAGCAAATGATAGGATAATTGCAAACAGATGTATCTGAAACTACTGGTGGGATTTAGAATTGTGGATTTTATCAAACGGTAATTTATCCTGGAACAAATGTCAATCAATGAACTATCCCATTCCAAAACCAGGATTTATTTCCATGGTTTGCCAAAATATCATAGGAGAACAATTATTATTGAGACAGTAACCACTCTCTCAAATAAATGGAATATTCAGGGAGTGAGTCATTCTGTTTAAAGGATACTAACTGGTAAACTGAAAATTATCCAGAGAACCCTTGCAATTTTCATCTATATTTTTGGAAATGATTTCCTGTGATTTTCCATAGAGGATGGAGTTTTCTTGCTGTTAGGAAGTGTAATGTCTCATTCTTTTTCATCACCCAGGACTCCAAGTGGAAGGTGTAAAGTACTGGGCTTCCTGTGTCTTAGTCTCAAGTCATGCTCTGAGGGCCCCAGCATTGCCCAAGCCAACGGGACACCCTTCACACTGAAAACTGGGCTCCAGAGTACCAGTCACATCATGAATGAGATCCCCTGGAAAGATTTAATTCTCTCTGGCAATGTTACTCTTATTGTTTTAAACAAATGCCTACTGTTCAATTGTTTGCTTCTTTTGTCATTTGTTTTTTTTTCCCCAAAAAGCAAAGAGCTGGGTACACCTGGGTGGCTCAGTCAGTTAAGCAGAGACCTGAGGAGAGGCATAAAAGGATGAATGTGATGATCCAGTTGGTCTTAACAGTGTCTTAAACAAAGGCTATTATATTCCCTCCCCCCAGGGGACATTTGGCAATGTCTGAAGATATTTTTGAATGTCATAACCAGGGGGTTGATACTGGCATCTAGTAGGTAAAGGCCAAGGATGCTGCTGAACATACCATAATATCTGAGACACAGAATTATCTAGCCCACAAGGTCAACAGTAATGAAACACAGAAATCCTGGTCTACAGAACTTTGAACATTTTTCCTACACTTTCTCTATGAACAGACTCTTCAACTAAGTAATTAACTTGAGTAATTTGTAAACAGCACTATAGAAAAAGTGAATTTAAGAAGCAGGACTAGAGGACGTATTTTGATCTGTGACATAATAGTAAAAGTATCCACTCAAGTAAAATTAAAAAGAACCCAAGACATGAACTATCACATTTAGTCTTCAGTCTGGTGGAGTTGGCTCTTTTGCCATGTGGGAGAAAGTTCTTTTAATTGCTCAATCACAAGAACAGCTGGCTCCTCAATGCAGAACGCCTCTAAGCCAGTTGCACACACATTCTGAGTCCTGTCTTGGATTTCTGACCTGTGGTCTAAGCCTGTGGTCTCAAGAAGACTGTTAGAGGGGAATGAAAAACACATTTGTTAATCTGCATGACATTAGCCCTGACCACCCTGCAATGGGATAAAAACTATCATTGCCAGGCATCTGCAAACCCACAAACACCAGGATGCCTGGACATTTTTCTGATTAACTAGGATGCTGTAAAGTTTTCAATTTTATATCTGAAATGTGCCAATCAGCAATACTGGCTGTAGTGGTGTTCTAGGAATTTTCGGTTACTATCCTTTACTAGTTAGATCTACAAAGCAAACCTAGATATATGTTGTGCTGGCACTTATGTTACTATTTCTCTAATTCTGAGGCTACCACAAGGGAAAAGGTTTTGCTGTTGGTAGAGTCTAGCCCAACATTGCCATGATGGATAGTCCAGAAAAGGAGAAAATGCACAAAATCTAATTAGTAGTGTTTCTTCTATCAAATTGCTGGTTATTACTCAAATGATTTTAAAATATTATACATAAAAGACCACAAGGAAGAAAGACAGAAAGAAAATACTACAATCTAGTCATGTTCATATTTTCTACTCAACTCTTATTCTTGTCTTGTCTCTCAGAAGCCTTTCTTTATATTCCTGGCATTGCTTCTTTTTGGCTTCCTGATATCTTTGAAATTTCTGGGCTTCAGAGTTTTCTATGAAATTTCAACATTTTAAGACTTCATCAAAACTTGTAATGCTTTGCTTCCTTTGCTTCCTGTGTACCAAGCTATCCTTGCCTCCTTCTGCAACTCAGAATTTGTCTTCACAGTCAGGAGAGCATAGTCCATTTTCCATTTATATTTCTCATACAGCTCCAATCAATCACACAAGAGATTTTGATGAAGGTAGACCTGAATACAAAAATCAACAGGAGGCTTCATTACTGAAAAATTGCTAGAGCCCAGGAATTCAGGCTGCCATCTTTCCATGTGGCTCTTCACCCTCGTGCATCATGTAACTAACCTACTTTACTTCATCTTTTCTTCTTTTTCTAAAATTACAATCCATTTTTGAGCAAAGCATGATAGTTTTACTTTTTTAATTTGCTAAAGAAGTTATATTACATAAATGTCACATAAACACATGAAATGATGCTCAACATCATTAGGCATTAGATAAATGCAAATCAAAATTACAATGAGAGATACCACATACCTAAATACTGGTGAGAATATAGAAAAACTGGACCTCCCATACACCACTGATGGGGATGTAAAATAGCATGACCATTCTGGAAAACAGTCTGACAGCTCCCTTAGAATGCAAAAATGAACTTTCCTTTTTTAAAATTTAAATTCAATCAGCCAACATACAGTACATCATTAGTTTTAGATGTAGAGTTCAGTAATTCATCAGTTGTATATAACACCCAGTGTTCATCACATCATGTGCCTTCCTAATGCCCTTCACCCAATTACTCCATCCCCCCATCCACTTCCCCTCCAGGAACCATCAGTTTGTTTCCTATAGTTTGTTCCATGAGTCTATCATGGTTTGTCTCCCTCTCTGATTACTTCTAATTCAGTTTTCCCTCTCTTCCCCTATGATCCTCTGTGCTATTTCTTATTCTTCATGTATTTACAATGTATTTGCTGATGTACAGGTGATTATTTCTTTTGATTTTCAATAAATTGCATCTGCATTTCCTAAATCAAAACAGTTCTCATGTGAAGTTCATGATGAAAAACTAATTAGGAGACTTAAGGTAGGTTTTTTTTTTTTTTAATTTATTTATTTATTTATTTATTTATTTATTTATTTATTTATTTTTTTATGATAGTCACAGAGAGAGAGAGAGGCAGAGACATAGGCAGAGGGAGAAGCAGGCTCCATGCACCGGGAGCCCGATGTGGGATTCGATTCCGGGTCTCCAGGATCGCGCCCTGGGCCAAAGGCAGGCGCCAAACCGCTGCGCCACCCAGCGATCCCCTAAGGTAGGTTTTTAAACTGTCATGCTTTTTCTTATATTCCACATTTGAGTGGAAAAGCATGAACTTCATGTGAGAACTCTTTTAATATAGGAAATGCAGATGCAATTTATTGAAAATCTAAAGAAATAGTCACCTGTACATCAACAAATACATTGCAAATACATAAAGAATAATAAAAAGAATTCTAGGTTTCTTGGGGTTTAAAATGGAAAGTTTTTTTTTTTCTTTTCAACAACTTACTAAATGAAAATGTGAAAGGGAAATTAGGTCATTTAAGCAGTTGCAAGTTTCTTTCAAATTGAATCCATGGGAAAAAAAAAAGTAAATGAGTAGTGAATATGGTTAATTATACCTCTGAACAAAATAGGTGACTGCCAACAGAAGTGTGATTTGAAGGATTCCAGAAATACACACTTACCTGAAAAACAAATCTCCCCTCTCTAATCTCCCAGTGTTTTTAATGTCATTATTAGAGGTTTGGGGTTTTTTTTTTTAAGTAAATATTGTTACATATAAGATACCTATTAAAATGTAAATGACCTTCCTAAATAAATAAATTAAATGGTTTTGATCATTAATATATTAGCGAGATTCGGGGAGCAGGTTGTAACCCAATAGGATAGTATTGATGAAATGAGACATTTAGATAAGTGTGATTGGGGCCCCCCCACTCCTACCCCAAAGACTTAAGCACAATTTAGGAAAATAATTCTGTTACTGGGTAGTGTGTATGCACGAGAAGAGAGTATGAAAGACCTAGGTAAATCTAAAAAGATGTGAGGGAAGAGAAATCAAGAAAGAGAAATAAGTAAAAACAAGGAGGTGAAAACACCTAATTCACAATTTTACAGTCTGGAAAAGTATTACTCTACACGACTATCTCCCTCTGTCTGACATTGAGCCTCTGAAATTTTCTTTAAAAAGCACTTTTCCTCCAACTCCTCTTAATACTCTGCTTAAACCTAGCTTAGCACAGTGCCTTTCACTTAGTAAGCATTCAATAAATACATGATTGATTGATACTCTTCTGTCAGACTTAAATGTTCTACAACTGACACCCTAAATCAAGGGAATCTGAAAACTAGGTAGAAAATGCTCATGTTGAATATGAGGGAGACAGATATATTCCCAGAGTTAATGCATGTATCCACACAACTGGATACATGTAGTGGGACAGCACACCACAGGTGCCATTTATATAGTTTACTAAGATGGATAAGGAGCAAATGCAATCTTACCTTCCCTGGGAAAAATATCAAGAGAACTTCCTGACATGGGTTATTGTGGTCATAAAAACAGATTTAATAATCCTATGTTGCAGATGTAAGATACCAGTTAATAGAAAATTATAGTATTCAAATGCATTCAAAGTGAACATAGTCAATGAGCAACAAAACTTGGCCTCTTGAAATTATCCACCGAATTCACAGCTTAACCTCAATGAAATGGACCAAGAGTCATTAAATTCTAGCTGGTCACATATGGTAGGCTCTGAAAGGAATTCTGCTGTCCTTTCATATGCTGTAGCATTATGCTATTTGGGAAGTTCCATACATTTTTCTGTAATGGTACAAATGAAACTGTAAACTGCTGTTAGTGAACGAAACCAGATTGCTCTGGGCACGAAGCCACACCAGTCTAGGCCTAATGTGTCAACCAGAACTGAGCCTGGTAGGTAGCCTCTGCAAAGCAAGAAAATTATATTAAAGAGATGAGAAGCCTACAGTTATTCTATGTAAACAAATCAATCTAGCTACCAAGTTGAAAAGGACTGGGGGGGTGTCTATAGGGCAGAAGCATGAAGACCAGTTAGTGACAGCATTGCAATAATCCAGGCAAGAAAGATGTGATAATGGCTTAAACTAAGATGGTACCAACCAGACATAGTGGTAAGAATTCCAGATATTACTTAAAGGTAGAACTGAGAGAATCTGGAAATGGATTAAACATGCAATAGAAAGGAAGTAAAGATGACTACACTTCTGACCTGACCAGCTGAATGATGAAGGTACAATATACTTATTGCATCAAAGTGGAAGACTCAAGAAAAAAAAACCCAGCTGAACTTGTTAGAGTTGAAATGTATTTTAGACATCCAAGTGGAGATATCAAGTAGACAAATGGGATTTACCACCCTGGATTTCACAGAGGTTTAGACAGAGATATAAATCTGATAGTCATAAGCATATAGATGATGTTTAAAGCTATGAAACTAGATGAAATCACTAGGAGCTAAGTGTTGTTATAAAAGAGATGTTCGAAGCCTGATCCTCAGATACTTCAGATGCAAATCTTGGCCTTACTGGTGGAGTTTGCTAGAGGATGGTAATGAGGAGACATTCTGGGACCACTCACCTGTAAAGGATCAAATGACCATTATGGCACATGACTTTTTCTGTATTAGAGAATCAGGTATGTTCAAAGCTCTTAAATTCTCTAAATAAGCATTTTATTATGTGTAATGACTACATAAGGAAAACTGAATAAGTTATCAAATAATTACTCTGTAAATAATTAGTAGATATTATTAATTTAGCTAACTTTAGTCCACAATCCTTACCTCTTCAAACATTTTTTTTAAATCCTGTTTTTCTCTTAAGAAGAGAATGTGAGGACTGAATTGCCTTAATTGTTTATTTCATTTTGTAGGGGATAAATCTAGAGTGTCTGTAGCCCAAAATCAAAGGGTTGATCTATTTATTATCTGGTTAATTTAAGTTGTCAAAGTTGAGAAAACTTTTAACTGGGTCACCTGATTTTGCCTTCAGGCTTGATCATATCAATCAGACATTATTTACTTATATTTATATATTCCTGGAAATCATATATCCATTTTACATGATTTAGGAATTGAGATAATGAGAACATGTAGCTTTGGACACATAGGAAACTATTAATGTCTGAAATAATATTTACTGGACAGATAGTTGAAGGAAGGAAAGATGAGGTTAAAATACATTGTATAAATCTTCTCTAGTGATTAGTATACATCAAGACCAATGAACCTGAGGTACATTGACAATGGTTTCAAAAAGATGGCAGAATAGGAAGCTCTGGACTCTTCTTTCCTTCATGACACATCAATTCAATAGCAGTACATAAATCAATTCCCTTCTAGAAATACAGAAACTAGTTGAGAGCCTCCTGTATCCAAGACAAATGGGAAATCATCCACATCAAACCTGGTAGGAAAATTAAACACTTTCTCTCCATAATCCCTACACCCAGCATAATGCCACATAATCAGGAGGAAACCCTCAGTTCCCAGCTTCTCCTTGAGAAGAGAAAGAATTAGATTGTATATCCAATATCTCAACTTCTCTAGATGATTCTCAAGGGACTGGCTTTTATTTTCCCTGTTTGAGAACACCGATGGGACCCTGTATATGCTAGATTCTTGTGGGCTATAGAGAACAAAGATGGCAGTTTGAACTAGGGAACAGACACTTGCCACAAGAGGAGTCCTGGTTTAGCACAGAGCAAGCAGATGGGGAAAGAAAAAAAAAATAGTTCCCAGATTCTCTCTGGGAAGAGAAAGAATTGGACCACATATTGAATATTCAAGTTTCTGGGGGCTGCCCAGTGATGGCTTCTGTCTTATAATGTTAACAGGATCCAGAATAGATACTTGGGATCCACTGAGAACAAAGAAGGTATTTTACACTAAAATACAAGAACCCTCCGAAGCCTCCTGCTATAGCCCAATGTAGAGCACTCACAGAATCCATCAGAGGTAGAATCTAGAAGTCTGGAGGCCATTAAGAACTAAGATGGCAGGGCAGCCTGGGTGGCTCAGCAGTTTAGTGCCACCTTCAGCCCAGGGCGTGATCTTGGAGACCTGGGATCAAGTCCCATGTCGGGCTCCCTGCATGGAGCCTGTTTCTCCCTCTGCCTGTGTCTCTGCTTCTCTCTCTCTCTCTCTCTCTCATGAATAAATAAATAAAATCTTAAAAAAAAGAACTAAGATGGCAGTTTGGACTAATATGAAGATTTGAGAAGCCTACACAAGCTCTGGCCAGGTTGATTGGTGAAGGTTCTGCACATGGCCAGTGCATGGTGAAGACTAGGAGAAGTGGCAGGCTTTTCTAATGTGTAGATACTCATATAGAGTCAACGAAAATGAAGTAACTGGGAAACACAATTCAAACATAGGAATTAGATAAAACTCCAGAAAATGGTCATAGTGAAATGGAGATATGAAATACTTGACAAAAAAATTCAAAATAACCATCACAAAATTGCTTAACAAGCTCAGAAAAACAATACATGAAAAAAGTGAAAATTTTAACAAAGAGATTTTTTAAAAAAATAAAAAGTACCAAATAGAAATCATGAAGCTAAAGAATAAAGTAACAGAACTGAAAATTCGGTAAAGAGGTTCAATAGCAGAGTAGCACAGAAAAAGAACAACAAATTCAAAGTTCATCTGAAAGTATCCAATCAGACAGCAAAAGGAATGAACAAGAATGCAGAAAACTTAAAGGGGTTATAGTTTACCATCAAGGAGCCAATATGCATATTATGGAAGGCCCAGAATTAGAAGAGAGAGTGAAAAAAATGGATAAAAAATTATTCAATTAAATAATCACTGAAAACTCCCCAAATTTGAGAAGGAAATAGACATCCAGATTCAGGAAGCCCAAACAATACCAAATAAAATGAACCCAAAGAAATCCACACAGACTTTCAACCTTGTCCGCCCATCAGCGCGGCCCTCGGTGCAGCGGCGTCGGCTCCCTCCTGCCACGGCTCTTCCCGTCCTGCCCGAACTCCCCAAGCCCGAGTTCCCCGTCATGGCTCTACTCACTGCGGCCGCCCGGGTCTTCCGAGCCAAGAATGCATCTTGTCTTGTTCTTGCCGCTCGGCATGCCAGTGCCTCCTCTACAAATTTGAAAGACATATTGGCAGACTTGATACCCAAGGAGCAGGCCAGAATAAAGACCTTCAGGCAGCAACATGGCAAGACAGTAGTGGACCAAATCACTGTGGACATGATGTACGGTGGCATGAGAGGCATGAAGGGATTAGTATATGAAACATCAGTTCTTGATCCTGATGAGGACATCCATTTCCGAGGCTACAGTATCCCTGAGTGCCAGAAACTGCTGCCTAAGGCTAAAGGCAGTGAAGAACCCCTGCCAGAGGGCTTATTTTGGTTGCTGGTAACTAGACAAATCCCAACAGAGGAACAGGTGTCTTGGCTCTCAAAAGAGTGGGCAAAGAGGGCAGCTCTACCTTCCCATGTGGTCACCATGCTGGACAGCTTTCCTACCAATCTACACCCTATGTCTCAGCTTAGTCCAGCCATTAAGCCCTCAACAGTGAAAGTAACTTTGCCAGAGCAGAGGGTATCTGCCGAACAAAGTACTGGGAGTTGATTTATGAAGATTGTATGGATCTGATCACAAAGCTACCTTGTGTTGCAGCAAAGATTTACCAGAATCTCTACAGAGAGGGCAGCAATATTGGGGCCATTGACTCTAAGCTGGACTGGTCCCACAATTTTACCAACATGTTAGGCTATACTGATGCTCAGTTCACTGAGCTCATGCGCTTGTACCTCACCATCCACAGTGACCATGAGGGAGGCAATGTAAGTGCCCATACCAGCCACCTGGTGGGCAGTGCCCTTTCAGACCCCTACCTGTCCTTTGCGGCAGCCATGAATGGGCTAGCAGGGCCCCTGCATGGTTTGGAAAATCAGGAAGTACTTGTTTGGCTGACACAACTACAGAAAGAAGTTGGCAAAGATGTGTCAGATGAGAAGTTACGAGACTACATATGGAACACACTGAACTCAGGATGGGTTGTCCCAGGCTATGGCCATGCAGTACTAAGGAAGACTGACCCACGATATACCTGTCAGCAAGAGTTTGCTCTGAAACACCTGCCTCATGACTCCATGTTTAAGCTGGTTGCTCAGCTGTACAAGATTGTACCCAATGTCCTGTTAGAGCAGGGCAAGGCCAAGAACCCTTGGCCCAGTGTAGATGCTCACAGTGGGGTGCTGCTCCAGTACTACAGCATGACAGAGAAGAATTACTACACAGTCCTGTTTGTGGTATCACGAGCACTGGGTGTACTCGCACAGCTCATCTGGAGCTGAGCCCTAGGCTTCCCACTAGAGAGGCCCAAGTCCATGAGCACAGATGGTCCAATGAAGTTTGTGGACTCTTAGGGCAAAACTGAAGACTGGGGGAAACTAACTACCAGAAAGTGAGGGAGCTTTTTAAAAAAAGAATAATTTTGTTTTGTTTCAGGGGGCTTTTTAAGACTTAAGATTAAATTGTATCTGAGGCACTGATAATAAGTTGGAGGTTAAAATATAAATTAAGACTTTAAGAGATAAAAAGTAACCCTTCATCACCAACCAGTTCCTTTCTTTTGCCTGGTGAGTTGCCCATCAACTGTAGGGTGACCAGGACTAATGCATGTGGTATGGGTTAGGTTTGGGCCCCCCACCATCTCTAGAGTGAGAATCTGGCTCTCCTTTCCATGGGTCAAAGCTGGTTGCAGAGAATCTGCAGTCACTTCAGAGCTTTTGGTTCTGTTCTCTCCAGCCCTCTGGAGGCCAGCAAATCAGGACTCTGCATTTTTTGTTTCTATAGGAATCATGTTGGATTATCAGCTCTATCAAGCCCTGTCACCCTCTCCCATGCACACAGACACTTCCTAGCAAGACCTGTTGGTTAGTTGGACATCTTTGGCATTTTTTTATGCTACCAAGTGACCATAAAGGCCATTAATATTTTGTGACTGGCACCCAGTGTTGTTGTTGTTGTTGTTTTTAATTATCCCATGAAAATTAAGTTCTGAAGTGTTCCATTCCCCACTACTTTAATAGTTCCCTCCTTCCAGATTTTCTGTACCTGCTGCACCTCATGCTGAGGGTGCTCTGGACCTCCCCTTCTTTGTCCTTACTAGAGACCTCTTTCAGCAGGTTATATATGCCACTATCTAAGGAAGTAGTAGTTCTTCCCAGTCATTTGGCTTTATGAGTGCTTAACACGATCTAAGTTTTCACTTCTGTGGAACACAAGCCACTACCCTCTGACCTTTTTTCTCCCCTTTATTTTAATATGCTATGGGCCACTGAATAAGGACTTGGGAATGTCCAGCGTGATATCTTCAGAGTCTGGTTCCAGGGATATAGGTACTACTTTCTGAGCAGGGAAATTATTTAAGATTGAACGTGGTTTCCTTTGACTATCAGGTCCTGGGGCTAAGAACATTAAAAATAGTAGGTCTCCCTTCTCTTTTCCTGCTACAAGGAAATATCCCTTTATTTATCAAGGTCCTTATCCGGTCCCTTCCCCAAGAGCTCACAGTACAGTGCTTGTTTCTTATAAGCCCCATTTGCATAGGTTTTCAGTGACTCAGAATGCTCTACTGCCTTTTCTTTAAGAAAGGATTGAAATACACTACTACTGTGCCCCCTTCATCCCTTGAAAACTCCTGTCTGTGTTTGTGTGGATCCCTAATCCCCAGAGCCATGCTGAGATGGACACATTTTCTGTAAACCCCTGGGTAACTGTCAAGTCATGATCCAGACTTCAGGTTGTTCTGTATAAAATGCAAAATAAGTGTTTTTATTAACAAAAAAAAAGAAAGAAAGAAAAAGAAATCCACACAGACACATTATAATTAAATTGTCAAAAGATAAAGACAAAAAGCAAGTTTTGAAGGCAGCAAGAGAAAAGCAACTGGTTACACACAAGGGAAATTATAGATTATTAGTGGGTATTTCACTAGAAACCTTGCATGCCAGAGTGAACAGGACAATATATTCAAAGTGCAAAAGGAAAAAACTGCCAATCTAGAACACTGTACCTGGCAAAACTGTCCTTTAAAAAATTAAGAGATAATAAAGGCTTTCACAAGTAAAAGCTAAAGGAGTTCATCACCACTAAAACCTGCCTTACAAGAAATGCTAAAGGAAATTCTTCAACTTGAAATAAAAGGACAGTCTCAAGTTGAAGAATTTCCTTTAGCCATTTCTTGTAAGGTGGGTAGAGTGCTGCAAATGTCCATTAACTGATGAATGGATAAAGAATATATATATATATATATATATATATATATATATATATATTCCATTATATATATGATTCCATTATATATATGATATATACATAATGCAATATTACTCAGCCATAATAAAGAATGAAATCTTGCCATTTTCAGCATCATTTCAGCATCATGGATGGAGCTAGAGGCTATTGTGCTACATGA
Organism: Vulpes vulpes; assembly: GCF_048418805.1. NCBI lineage: Eukaryota > Metazoa > Chordata > Mammalia > Carnivora > Canidae > Vulpes > Vulpes vulpes. The sequence continues at coordinate 55,827,457 of NC_132787.1, read as the reverse complement.
AATAAGTCAGAGAAAAACAAATACCATATGATTTCACTTATGTGGAATTTAAGAAACAAAACATATGAATATAATGAAAAAGAGAGGGCAAACCATAAACAGACTCTTAACTATAGAGAAAAAACTGGCGGTTGCTGGAGGGGAGGTAGATGAGGGGATGGGTTAGATGGGTAATAGGTATTAAGGGGGGCACTTATGATGAGCATTGGATGTTATATGTAAATGATGAATCACTAATTTCTACACCTGAAACTAATATTACGCTGTATATTAATTAACTAGAATTTAAATTAAAACTTACATTACAAAGTATATTACATTACAAAGTATAAAACATGTTGATAAAGGTAAATATATAGGCAGATACAAAATATTGTATCACTATAATGGTGGTGGGTAATTCTAGTGTATCAGTTAAAAGAAGATTCTTGTGTATAAGTTAAAAGAAAAAGCTGTAAAAATAACTATTACTAGGGATTTCTGGGTGGTTCATTCAATTAAGCATCCAGCTTTTTAATTCAGCTCAGGTCATGATCTCATGGGTCATGAGATGGAGCCACACATCAGGCTCCATGCTCAGCAGGGAGTCTGCTTGAGATTCTCTTTCTTCCTCTTCTTCTGCCCCTTCCCCCACTGTGTGCATTCTCTCTCTAAAATAAATAAATTAATCTTTGAAAAAAAACTATAACTAAAAACACATTAATTGATATACATTATATAAAAATTACATATAATACAATACAAAATACAATATATTACAATATAATGTATATATGATACAAAACAGATGTAAATTATAACATCAATAACAAAGTATAATACTGGTATAGAATTTTGATATATGATTGAAGTTGATATTAGCTTTAAATAAACTGTTATAACTATAAAATATTTTATGTAAGCCCCATGGTAAGCACAAAGAAAACACCTATAGATGTTACACAAAAGAAAAGAAAAGAGAAGAATCAAAACATATAAATTCAAAAAAATCAGCAAAACACATAGAAAGCCATTGATATAGGAAAAGAACAAAAGAACTATATGACAAACAGAAAACAACTAACAAAATGATAATAGTATATTCTTCCCTATCAATAATTACTTTAATGAAAATGAGTTAAAAATCCCAAAGCAAAAGACACAAAGTCAAATTATAAAAACAAATTATAAAAACAAGATATAACTATATGCTGTCTACAAAGTATTTATTTTAGTTATATCTGAAACCATAAATAAGGACACAAATAGGCTTAAAGTGAAGGGATAAGAAAAGATATTCCATACAAGTAGTATCCAAAAGAGAACAGAAGTGACTATACTTTTATCTGACACAATACCTTAAGCCAAGACTTGTCACAAGAGACAGAAAAAGAGTCAGTCATGTAATGATGTATGTTATGTAACGATAAAAGGATCAGTTCATCAATAAAATCTAAAACTTATAAATGTATATGTACTAAATATTAGAGCACCTAAAGATATAAGGCAAACACTGGGAGGACTTAAGGCAGAAATGAACAGTAATGTAATAATTGTAGGAGACTTTAATTCCCCACCTTTAATAATGAATAAAGCCACCAAATAGAAAATTAATATAAAAAAAAACAGCAGATTTGAAATGCACTGTAGACCAAAGGGGTCTAACAAACATGCAGACCCCAATAGTAGCAGTAGCAATTGAATAGTAGTCTATTCAATTATAGATAGATGATAGATAGATAGATAGATAGATAGATAGATAGATAGATATAGAGAGAAGTACCATAAGCAATCTCACTTCTGGGTATTTATGTAAAAGAATTGAAATTGGAATTTGAGCAGATATTAGCACTCCCATGTTCATTGTGGCACTATTCACAATAGTCAATATCTGAACACAGCCCAAATGTCCACTGATGGATAAGCAGATAAAGAAAATGTGTTATATACATACAATGGGATATTATTCAGTTTTAAAAAAAAAGGAAATCCTGCAATATGTGACAAAATGGATGAATCTGGAGGAAATTATGCTGAATGAAATAAGTTGATCACAACAGGACAATACTGCACTTCTATACATATATGATTTCTCCACAGATGGAGAAAATAGAATAGTGGTTTCCAGGGTCTAGGAAGAGAGAGAAATGGGGAAGTACTAATAAATAGTATAAATTTCCAGAAATGCAAGATGAATAAGTTCTAGAGATCTTCTATATAACATTAGGCCTATAGATAACAATACAATATTATAACCTAAAAATTTATTAAGAGAGTAAATCTCACGTTATGTTCTTAACACAATAAAATAAATTTAAATTAAGAAAAAAGGACTTCTTCCTACTGAACTGAGAAAAAAAATGTTTAAATTCTCTCACCCACGGGCACTTAGATGGCTCAGTCTGTTGAGCATTAGGCTCTCAATTTTGGTTTGGGTCATGATCTTGGGGTTGTGAGATTGAGCCTCATGTTGGCCTCCCAGCTCAGTGGGGAGTCTGTTTGTCTCCCTCTCCTCCCTCTGCCCCTCCCCCTGCTCATGCACACTCTATCACTCTCTTTCTTTCTCTCTCTCTCTCTTTTGAATGGATGAATCTTTTAAAAATAAATAAATAAAATAATTCTCTCACCTAGTGTTCCAAGCCCTCTACTGTCTATTGGTATCCTTCCTCACCTTATTTAGCTCCCACTATTTCTCTGGATGACTGCTCCCATGACGTCACTATCTACTGATCATTTCTCACCTTGAGCTTTCCTGTGTCTTAGGGTATTGTGTCTGATAAAAATATAGTAACCTCTGTTCTCTTTTGGATACTATTTGTGTGGAATATATTTTCTTATCCTTTCACTTTAAGCCTATTTGTATCCTTACTTAAGTGTTTCAGATATAACTAAAACAAATACTTTGTAGACAACATATAGTTATATCACAAAAAAAGCGCACTTACCTGAATGTTGGTAGCACAATAACTATAAACTCTTTTGAAGGCATTTGCCACTTTCTATCTTGCTCTATGCTTACCTCCCCTATTAGACATTAATCTCCTTGAAAACCAAATGCACCTCTAATTCATATTTGTTCCATCTTAAATGGTAAAAATAGTGCTCGAATATAGTAGGTGCTCAAAAAAAAAAAAAAAAACACTTTTGTTTAGTGAATGAAGCCATCCTGGAGACTTTAACATAAGGAATTCGTTGAACAAAACAATTGCTAATAGAAAATAATTTATGCTTGGCTTTGGCAAGCATAGGTAGGTACATAAGCCAAATTTGTGAGCAATAATTTTTTTCCTCAGAAATTTCTTTAACCTCTTCAACCATATTCAGTCCAAAAAAGCCAGGTCATCTGTGCAGCCTCTCTGTTTAGTAGTTATAGTAGCCAAAAACTGTAGATAAACCATCATAGATTCCACATTCACTCTCCTATAGACAAAGCCTACATGTCACAAACAAAGAAGCATGTGAACAAAGGTTCACAGCCTTACCTTTCTTTTGGCACCCATTATGACCATTTCATTCCTACTTAGTGCTGCTTTAATCACAGAAGGGGGTCTTCAGATTACTAAAATAATTAGCCAAGTAAGCAGTCGATTCTGATGTAGGGAATAATTGACCATTGTGCTTTTCAACAATGTACTGAACAATCAATCACACAAAGCCTCAGTGTAAAATATTTAATAGCCACTTGTTCCAGTCTTTTCCCTTCTTTACGCCTCCACCTTTTCCCTGCCCAGCCCTAGCACCTTTTCCTGCCAAGGAAGCTTGCAGAAGGATTTCCTTACTTCTATTGTATGTATTATTTTCCATCTTCTCATTTGGAACAAAGGCTTGCTATGGTCTTGTTTTAAATTTTGTGTTGGACCAAGGTAGCCATTTGTTGGAGTGGAACAAAGTGAAATCCAGTCTGGAAAATGATAATGCTGCTTTCCAACTTCTCATCACTGCATATTCTGCCCGCCTTGGCTCCAGAAAATTCTCCAGTTATTTCCTTTTGGCAGCACCATTTTAGTGCACTTAATAAATCTGGACTTATGAGGGCGTAGAGTAGCCTTCCCAGCATTTTTTTAATGTTATGGACATTGCTGTTTCCCTTAGGGAGAGCTAAGTAAAACACCTCCTGCTCTTTGTCATTCCTGGCTCTGCTGTCAGTTTCAGGTTTTGCTGCTCTTGGTGCTGCTTCAGGAGAGGCAGACTAAGAGTTCTTCTACCCAACACTATTCAACAGAGTCTAAAGGAGTCCTGGGGATCAAAATTCCTCCCCTGCCCCACCCCGCTCCCTGGAAGACAATCAGCTTCACCCTTTAAATGCATTGAGTGCTTAAAATTCCCTCATTATTTATTACCCTATTATCTCAACTGTCACTGTTCTCCATGAAGCCTCTCATAATTTCCTCTACTCAATTTAGCCTCCCACTCCAGATATAATAAATCAACCCATTATCTTGTTTCCATGATTAAAACTAATCATATTCTATTATATAATTAGTTTTTTATGTTTCTGTCTCCCCTACTGGACAGTGAAAGTCTCAAAGGTTAGAGCTGCATCTTATTAATCAGTTTTCTCAGCATCTGAACAGTAATTAATGTTCCATGAATGAATATAGTGCCTGAGATTCTACTACACATCATTCCTTTGGATTTCGTCCCTACAAAGCTTCTTCTTAAATGTGAATACTGTTGGGTAGAATATCATGATGTAATACTGATTAGGCAATTATTATTGGTAAACTATTAAAACATTTCTCTTGAGAGGAACCAAGATCAGGATGAAAATATTGGGGGCTGGGGAGTCTGCCAAAAGATGATTAAAAAGGGAGAGAAAAGGCCCACAAACTGAGGCATCAAAGATTATCTACTTGATGATTTTGGTTTTTCGGCCAAATCTATCTCTCAGCTCAAGGCTAATTTACTACAGAGAATTATGCTTTTAAAATTTTTGCCCATAGAGGATGAAGGAGTTGACTGTCACAATTAATCTAGAGATTCATTTGTATCTGCAATATAATAGGGTACATGAAACCTTGCCTAGAGCCAATAAGCCTTTAGGCTGGAACTCAATAATGATGCACCTATAAAAATGTTCCAGCTATTACCAAAAGCCCTGGCAAGCTGAGGGGCTCTTTTCACAGCCAGCACTCTGGGGTTCTCTAGTGACTCACTGTGCCCCTGCTACACCCCAGATCATTAAGTTGCTGGGCTATACAGACAGACATTAATTACTCAGAATTAAGTGCCTGTGTATAAATGCTTATTTTGGATAATTCCAAAGGTTATTCTAAAGAAGTACCATTAACTCCCTAGTAATTTTGACTTATGTTCAAAAAGCTTTACTCAAGAAGGCCAGTCACCTCTTGACTGAAATGGTTTGCTTTCTAATCTTCCTGGCTCTCCTCTCTGTAGAATCCTTAGCACCTAAAAGGACTGTCTCCCCAGAGATTAATTTACTCATATATCAGGACCCCTGGAAAAAAGTCTCCATAAACGTCTGAATCACTCTCCAACTGGCTGCTGTATTACTGACACAACTTTTGTGAGCAGCCATGTTAAGGTGCTTCCAATAGAGGGCTCACTTCAGAAGCAAGACAAGGGTGAAATCCTTCATCACCACAGCTACTGCTCTTGGAACCACAGGCTTCCTGGGACCAGAGAGTTTTAGGTATTTGAGCATAAATTTTTTTAAACGGAAATTCACATTTTAATTTCCCTCTCCAAAGATACAGTAATTTTTCATTAATATTTGCATCAAATTTAAAGTTTCCTGTTAGGTAGTCCCCCTGCCCACCTCACACCCCTCGCCAAGATATTAGCATTAAGATTAATATCTGAGAATTAAACTGTAGAATTCACCTATAACAAAGATCTGAAATGAGATGGTCACTCCCATAATTATGAGACTCTAAACCTGAGAGTGGTGATAAGCTACATCATTACACTCAGAAAGTTCTTGTCTTACTCCTTTACCTTACCCTTTACATGTTATATAACTTTTTGTACCTCAGGTACTTCCTCTTTAAAGTAATAATAATACCTATTTCATAGAATTGTTTAGGGTGTGTTTCAGTGAAATGATATATTTAACACAGTGTCTGGCTTATAATAGGCACTCAATAAATGTTGGAAATTATTATTATTAACCTCCACCAATAGAATATATATTCAGATTGAAGCACCAACGTGTGCTTTGTACTATGGATGAAAAGGGCATAGAATCATGAAATTTCAGAATAACAGAGACAAAGAAGGGAGTCTATTAGAAAGGGAAAATCCAGATAACTTACAAGAATTGGAAATCAAAATAATATCAGACTTCTCAACATAAGCACTGAAGCTATAAAAGGATGACTAATGCCTTAGAATTGTTGAGCAAAACTGATTTTCAATGTGGAATTCTGTGGAAAAATAATTTACCTATCTAGAGTGATGGGTGAATGATATATTACCATCAGTATCCTCAGAGAGAAAAGATAATGCATCTGTAAAACAAAAACAGGATGCCATGAAACAGGAACTAAGTGAAAAGGGGGAGACAGAATTCTTGAAAGAAATTTTTAAGAGAGTTACTAGAATAACTCAAAAATAAGTACTGGAAGTTAAGGTCAAGATAACATCTTAGAAAAGAGGGGAAACATAAGTCAAAAGAAAAGCCAATAGAAGATAAAAGAAAAATTAACAAATTCAGGAATAACATTCAACTAATAATAGCTCTAAAGAGACAGAGACAGAAAAAGAGGGAAATAAAATTCTCAAACAAAAACATACAGGTCCTTAAACTGAAAGACATGAGCCTCCAGATTAGAACACTCCATCCTGTGCTTTATTATAGGTGGAAAAAAGACCCAATACTATTAATGAAAAAGACATGTAATCAGGAAAATTCAGAAGCATTGCAAGAGGGAAATACCTCATATGACATACAATAAGAAATCAGAATGACTTTAATTCAACAATTGCTAGAGATAAAGGAAAAATGCAATAATAGACTAATGCCTTAAATATTCATATACACAACCAATCTATCCATCTAGTATGAGGATAGAATAACACATTTTTAGACCTACACATCAAAAATTTTATCTCCTTCATGCTTTTTAAGGTAAATCTACCAGGGATGCTATCCAGCACATGAATGCAGGTTCCAATAAAACCAAAGCAGAATGAGATTTGAGATCCAGGAGATGGAGGTTCTATTATAATTTAATAAAAAGAAAGAAAAGTCCTACTTGACAGAGGAGGAAAGTCCAGGAAGACAGAAGTGAAGCAAGCCTGGAATAAAAGGTAAGTCAAGAGGATAGATGACTGAGAGACTGCTGTCTGTGGGGAATGGAACTGACGCTTATATGATTGTTTGAGCTTTTGTAAATAAGATTATAAAGCAGTTGGCAGATCCATTGGAAAACTCAAGAAAAATTAGCAATAGACACATAGAAAACCAAGCAATAAAACTTAAAACAACCCACATTCAGGTCATGATTTCTAAATACCATTCCACGCTGGAACTGAAACTCTCAGAGAAATGGCCAATTCTAAGGCCAAGAAAGGAAAATTATACAAGATGAGACTGGAGCATTTTGTAGTGCCAAAAAGTAGAAAAATACCCAAAAAACATAAGGATGGGATCATGTCAAAGAGATGCAGGAGTCAACCTGAAAGAACTCCCAATGGCCAAAGCTAGAACAATTTGAGCAACAAAATAAATAAGCTAGTATATGATATAATCCAAACTATAAAATAAATACCTATAATTCATACTGATATAAATAAGTGGGAGAGAAGGGACAAATCTTCTTTAAGAAAAAAACCCAAATAAGTTATATACATCTTTCCCTCCCTTCCAAGAGATGAGGCCTAGTTATGCCTGTCTGTTGAGTGTGAGCCAGACCTTGTGATTTACATCCAAAAAGTGGGTTATAGGGAGAAGAATTAGTAACTTCACACTGGAAAATACTGGTAAATATTTCCTTGACCAGTGATCAAGGTTAGCACCACCAGTCATAATCCATGTTGATTATGTTACATATCCATTAATATGATGCAAAGGGCACTCTATCTCTGAGTCTGTTCTTTCCAAAAAAGCGTAATCCCAATCTTTAAAATTTAAACAAACTCAAATTGGAGTTTTAAACAAACCCATTTTACAAAATATCTAACCAATATTCCTCAAAACTGTCAACATCATGAAAAGCAAATAAAGACTGAGAAACTTTAATAGACCAGATGGGACGAAAGAGACAGGACAATGCAATGTGGTACCTCAGGTGGACTTCTGGAACTGAAAAAAAGATGCTAGTGGAAAAATGATTGAAACCCTAATAAAGTTTGGGGTTATTAGCAACGTACCAATGCTGGTTTCTTAGTACTGACAGTGTACCATGATAATATAAGATGATATTAGTGGAAACTAGTTTGAAAGGTGTAGGTGTATAGAAACATTTTTTACTATCTTTGCAACTTTTCTGGAAATATAAAATTATTCCAAAATTAAAATTTTTTCTTTCCTTCTTTCTTGCTTTTCTTTTTTCTTTCTTTCTTTTCTTTCTTTCTTTCTTTTTCTTTCTTTTTTCTTTTTTTTTTTTTTTTGCCAAATACAAAGACATTTAATAGTAAGTCAGTGTAACCTCTTTGAAGGTGCAGAGTTCCTCTCTCTGACCTAAAAATAGCCAGCAGCCTTTTGAGTAGAATGCCCACTTCAAAGGGGACTCAGGTTAGATCCTGCAGTCTGAGCCCCATCATCGTGGTGAGCAGTCTGCAGGCCCACCAGAGTGTAAACCTGGAGTTCTGCTTCAGTGACACACACTGCTGGGCTGGGTGTCTTCTATATATTAATTCAGGCCAAGGTGATTAATAAAGACCAAGGCCTTTATCACCATTCCAACCAACCTCATAATCTAAATTCCATTCATTTCAATTGCACCAATAACAACATTTTATTAATTAACTAACCCTAAGTCATTTATGTAGAATAAGGAACTCTCTATAAATAGCTCTCTCTAATGTTTTAACTATAGGTAACTTGGACCTGTCCTGTAGTACAGCATTCGGGGTAAATTTTCTTACAGACAGTACAAGCAGAGGAGGTAGCACTGGAGCAGGGCTTGAATTAAAACTTAATTGAAGGCTAATTCCAAAGTCCTCAAACTTTAAGATAAATAAGAATAGAAAAAGAGAAGAGAAGGAGGGGAATAGGGGGATGGAAGGGGGAAAGAAAAATGTGATTCTTGCCCTCCACAATTTCACTATCTACTCATGAATGGGAATCACGATGATTGTTTCATTTGGGTGGGTAGAGTAGGTGAAAATGGGAAAATATTTTAAGCTAAGGATAATGAATTTCTATAGAAGCCCTGATGTGGCTTCTTTGTAAGTAATCAATATATATTTGATGATTAAACAAAAATGTCTGAAAATTTTAGTAAAGCTTTTTTCTATCTTCTTCCATCTCTCCCTTTCTTCCTTCTACTTCTATTTATTTTTAAATTTTATTTCATTGTATTTACATTCAATAAATTAAAATATAGTGCATTATTAGTTTCTGAGGTAGAGTTCAGTGATTCGTCAGTTGTATATAACAACTAGTGCTCATTACATGATGTGCCCATCACCCAGTTATCCCATCCGCCTACTCCTCTCCCCACCAGCAACCCTCATTTGCGTCCTGTGATTAAGAGTCTCTTATGATTGGTCTTCCTCTCTGATTTTGTCTTGTTTTATTTTTTCCTCTCTTCCTCTATGATCCTGTTTTGTTTCCTAAATTCCACATATGAGTGAAATCCTATGATAATTGTCTTTCTCTGATTGACTTATTTAAAAGTTTATTTTCAAAAAGCAACTGTTAACTCCAGGAAATCAAACATTTGTATAAAAAGAAAATATCATTCAGTACACCACCTGGCTCTGTAGTAAATAATACTTAATTGTCATGATAGAATAAATCCAAATACAGACTTAACCAAAAATTGCAACATCACTATGATGAAAGGAGGGGAAGGAAGAAAGTGGAGGACGTATGTGAAAGAGACTTCAGTCTCATTTACAGAGGGAATCAATAGGTAATGTAAAATATTATAAATTAAGAATAGCAGTGTAAGGACATTATTTTCAAATATAGAAGTAGATAACAGTATAAACAACTAAAAGAACTTGAAGTGATTGGAATTAAGACATAAGAATGGGAAAAGTAAAAGAAGAAGAAGAAGAAGAAGAAGAAGAAGAAGAAGAAGAAGAAGAAGAAGAAGAAGAAGAAAAAGAAGAAGAAGAAGAAGAAGAAGAAGAAGAAGAAGAAGAAGAAGAAGAAGAAGAAGAAGAAGAAGAAGAAGAAGAAGAAGAATGGGAAAAGTGCCTGCTATGTTTTGTATTTAGTGTTTCATTTGATTAAAACAAACAAAAACCTCTCTTCAACAAACTACATGGTCGTTTTTCCCTTAAAATCAGAAAAGAGGTTCAAGAAAGAAAACTCTTTTTTTTTAAGATTTTATTTATTTATTCATGAGAGACACAGAGAGAGAGAGGCAGAGACTTAGGCAGAGGGAGAAGCAGGCTCCATGCAGGGAGCCTGATGTGGGACTCAATCCCGGGTCTCCAGGATCATGCCTTGATCTGAAGGCAGGCGCTTAACCGCTAAGTCATCCAGGCATCCCAAGAAAGAAGATTCTTTACAAGTTTATCTACGAAGTATCTAGGAAGGAGGCACCCCCATCTGTGAAAGACATAGCCGTCCTGTGATCAATATTATCCCTATCTTATGTCTAGTATTATCCTCACATAGTAAGTCCACAAGAAACATTTTTTGAACCAACAAAGTAAGTATATGAGCCATGGGGGGTAATCCCCCTCTGTACTGGGCACTAAACATATATCATTTCATTTAAATTCACAGAAAACTGCAAGGTAAGTATTATTTCCACTATACAAGTTATGAAACTGATGTGTAGAGAGTAAATATTTTGCTTATTGTCACAAAGTTAATGGCAAATGTGATCTAAACACAGCTCTATCTAGCACTAAAATCAAGTTACTTTAGTGCTTTTACCACCCTGATTCCTATAAACTTCGTGGAAAGAACAAATTAAGGACTAGAATGGTGATGGACTAGTCTGAGGAGGCTTCTTGGAGAACTCAAACATGAAATAACCAGAAGGAAATAGCAGAGTACTCATAATCCATCAAAACAAAACTCATGAAAGCCCAGAGGTGGAAAAGAGCAAGAAATGATATGGTGATGGCCTGGGCTGGAGAATAGAAGCAAAAGAGAAATGGTTAATATTTCAAAAGCTTCTTAATATCAAACTATGAAGGAGGCTTCAACCACACTTTCACCATCTCTCTTTCAGCATTAAGGTTAAGAGTGGGACTGAAGTTAGACTACCTAATTCAAATCTCAACTCCGCAATCTTAGTAAAAATAGTCAACCTTTATGTGCCTTGGTTTCTTCATTTGTTAAATGAGGGATGTAATTGTATGATCCTCAATATTGTAGTGAGGATTAAATGATATAAAACATTGAAATTCAGAAAACTATTATTGGCACATTAAGTGCTCAATAAATACTAGCTATGATTGGCTCTTACATGATTGGTTATAAAATAAAGTTGGCGCCCTCCTCCAGCTCATTTTAGCAGAGCTACCTGGTTGGAAAGAGGAGATGCGAACATACTTTGATAGAATTAGACAGACTTAACAAGGAAGACAGGCTTTTCTAAACCCTCTGTGCCACAAGAAACCCTATTTGGACACTCAGCCAGTCTCTCTCTTCAGCAATGTGAATGAGAACAACAAGCCATTATTGGACGGCTTCACATCTAAACATCAACTCCATTACATTGATTTGCTTCCTTTTTCATTCTTTTATTTGGTCAAAGCATTTTATTAGCACTTACCATGAGCAAGAAGCTGCTAAGCCCTGTATCAGATATAAAGACACAAAGTTTGGAACTCATAACCTCTTGCTTGGGCTCTTGCAACAGCACCATTACTTCTCTCCCTGCCTCCTGTCTCTTACTTGTCTAAGTCAATTTATATAAAGCTCCAGATAACTCTTTTTAGAGTGTAGAATTTGGATCATGTTGTTTTTTCCCTCAAAAATATTTTGTAAAGTCTTTTCCTTCCCAAATAAAGTTCAAACTTAGACATTTGTCATTTACTGTCCTCTGGCACCTAATCTGAATCCACAGTTCTTATTTCTCTTTATAGGTTTACTGAATAACTCACACAGACCTGGAATTGCACTGCTGCTGGGGACTTCCACACTCCATTTGAAATCTCTCCAGACATTGAAATACCATGTATCCTTAAAGATCATCTCAAAAACCACTTTCCCCACCAAACCTACCTTCATCCCATCCACCAGCCCACCAACAAATATATGTCTAACATTTCCCATGTTTTGGGTACCCCAGGTAAAAAACTAAGGGCAAGGAATACACAAATGAATGAGGAGGTAATGCTTCTCCCCTTAAGAAGCTCACAGCCTAGTAAGGGGAGACACAATTATACTCCAGTAAGACTGATTCGAATAGAAATATTTACACAGGGAAATGAACCAAATAGGAATTGTCAATGTGTTCTCGAGGATCCAGAAGCAGTTTCAAAGAAGAGTTGACACTTGCACTAAGTGTTGAATAAACAGACATCTACGAGGCAAGCAAGATGGTAAATAGCACACAAGGTGGTAAGGACAGCATAAATCAAAGAACAGGGCATTATACTATAAGGTAGCCCCAGAAACCATCAGTACATGGGTTTGGCATGGAGCATGAGGAAGGAACAGGGGAGGGCTGGTTTCATGTGCCATGTACTAAAAACACAAGACCTTTTTCTAGGGACCATGGGAGCCATAAAAAGTTTTAAACAAGGAAGTGATAAGTGAGATTCTGATTTTAAAACATTCTCTGGCAGCAAGATAAAGGATGAATTGGAAAGGGCATGATGATGGAAGAAGAAAACTATTAGGATTCTATTCCAGTTTCCCAGTGAGATGAGAAAGGCAGGACTAAAGCAATGGCAGCAGGCATTGCTTTAGTGGAGGGAACTAATTGAGGAATGGTGAAAGAAAGAGAACAGAGAAGATTTGGTCAGAGTCCAAATACGTGAGGATAAGGAGAGTGAGAAATGGAGGATGACTCCCAAAGCCACCTTCTTCCAGAGCTGTTTTCAATGTGAGTAGACAGCATTTGCTACACAGGAAATAATATAGAAAAAAAATAACAGGCACATATCATCAATAAAGTCTTATAATTAAGAGGAGCAATTTCAGTGACTTCTTCAACCCAGGGCCTCTGCTTCAAAGCAATTTTCTGAGCCCAATTATGCAGAGGACAATAAAAGGCTTAAATATCTAAAAATGAAGTTTCTATTTCTCCAAGTGTCATGTTTAAAATATTCATACCTTAATAGAGAAGACTGTACCCAATTCCTTTGGATCCTTTGGGATCCCTCATGGTACCTCATTCATGAATTTTATTCCAGTGAGCCTGAAAATTCTCAATTACAAAAATGTCATAGAGTTTCCTATTTTCATCAGCCAAATGCACTGAACAGTTAAGGACTCTTACTTGTAGATATCACTCTGCCTATGCCAAAGAATTTGAGGCAAATCTAAACTCCAAATATTGTTTGAGCACCTATCAATTTCACCAGCTACAAAATATATCACTAGGACACAATATCCTTTTAAAGTAGATTTAATGGCATATTAGGTACAAAATAATAGCTTGCCAACCATTCAAGTAATTAACCAGAACAAGTAATTAATGGTAGACTGAATACAAACCTGTCCAAACCAAGCTTCAAGATCCATGTTCTTTTGGTAGCTCACACCATTTCTGAAGTGCCAGAACAAGTGCAACAAAAAGGGAACTGGAAGTTCCCTACTAAACAGCACGACCATGTAAATCAGGTGACAGATAAGAAAAAGCAAGAGTTTTAGTCACAGCATATAAAGGTAGGAACAGGATAATGATTGGTTTAGGTGTTGGTAGATAGACATAGCTGAAAATTAGTATCTTTTTGCTGCAAAACAATATGTGCAGCACATAAAGTGGATGAAATATTAGTAATCAGAATATTTGAAAAACTAAAAGAAAAAGATGATCAACTCTTTAAAAATAGGTAAAAGGACGTGAACCAGAATTTTGCAGATTAGAAAACACAAATTGCCCTTAAATGTGTGAAGAGATATTCAACCTCATTAACCATCAGAAAAAGATGCAAATTAAAACACCACAATTATATTAAATTTTATAAAAATTTTGTTTATAGATTAACAAAATTTTGAAAAGCTGAAAGAACCAAGCTGCAGCAAGGATAAAAGTTCTTCTTATTTATTAGTATAGTATAAATTGGTACAATCACTTTGAAAAAGTTTGACATTACCTAGTGAATCTAAACATGCTTATACTTTGACTGGAAGTTCAAGTCCTACCTATGTACACACTCTAGAGAGACATTTTCATACACGTGTTTATGAAGAGACATGTACAAATGTCCAAAACAACATTGTTTACAGTAACAAAAAGTAAAAAAACAAATATCTATAAATAATAGAATGTACAAATAAACTGCGGTAAATTCATAAGATGGAGCTCTATTTAATAGCTGAAATAACATCCACAGCTTTAACATGGATAAATCTCAAAAGCAAGTTTCAGAAAGAGGAGCACATAACAAAAAATATACACAGTATGATACAGTTCATATAAAACTTGAAAACAGTCAAAACTAAAGAATCTGTCTCATAGGAATTCATGTATAGGGGATAAAAATCATGTAAAAGCAACATAATATTAACACAAAATTCAAGATAGTCACTATTTCTGGAGTGTGATCAGGAAGGGGCATAGACAAAGTGACTGAAGTCACTGATAATGTTCTAGTTTTTAAATTGAGAGATGATTGCAAGATGTTTGCTTTATCATTTTTCTCTAAATGGTACGTATATATTTTAAAGCCTTCCATATTATAATTTATTCACAATGAAAACTTTTAAGCAATAGAAATCTTAAACTAAGAAGTAACAACTGCATTTTTTACAAAGAATTCATGTAGTTCTTTGCCAGCATGTGGCTCAACATAAGTGGGCTTCAGGAAGCAGGCTCTCCCACAGGTGCCAGCAGGAAAAGGAGAAAATGTTCACGGCAATTGTTTATGGAGATTAGAATCCAGGGCAGAGAGCTCCTTCCCAGAGCTAAAAATCTCTCCACACCTGTCTACCATAATCCCAAACCAGAAGCAGCAAGCAAGGAACTGAAGTTTAGTACTTCAATGCCCAATGATAAAGAACCTATGATATATGATCATGGGAGAAAATGAGCAAAAGAACTATCCTAGAGAATCCAAGTGGACTGATCAAATTTTGTACTCTTGTCTTTTCGGGTCTTTTTTTTCCCCACCTTGTAAATTACTCAAGGGCAGAGTCTGTCTTCTGCTTTATTCTATTCTTTGAAATCTTTCTTTCACATCTCAGATAGCTTTCAAGTAAAAATATACTGTGTCTGTCCAACAGTGGGATACATTATTGATAAATACATAGGGTCAGGATGCCTGGGTGGCTTAGCAGTTGAGCATCTGCCTTTGGTTCAGGGTGTGATCCCAGAGTCCCAGGATCAAGTCCTATATCAGGCTCCCTGCATGGAGCCTGCTTCTCCCTCTGCCTATATCTCTGCCTCTGTGTGTGTGTCTCTCATGAATAAATAGAATCTTAAAAAAAAAAAAAAAAAAGTTGGCTAACTCTCTAAAATGGTTGCTGGAAGGATAATGTAAGAATTATATGAAATCACTTTGTAAACTGTTAAACAATGTGTAAATGTAAAGAATCTTAATTTTAAGTTTAGGAAGTATACATTGAGTTTCATTTATAAGAGCTACAGCTTTGGGGTTAGAGATCTCTGTATCCCTAGCAAGACATACTTGCTGACTCCAGTGAAGTAACATCTCTCTAAATTTAGGGTCTTTTAGCTGGAAGATTGGATCAGTTAGTTAATAGTACTTACCTCTTGATGTCAGAATAAAGGCTTAAATAATATAATGCATGTAGATACTTAGACCTATCCCTGGAAATAGTAAGCACAAAATAAGTGTTTATTGTTACTATGTGCAATGAAAATCCTTCACTGGGTTCATCCATACAAGTTAGACATTCTCTTTTTATAAGATTATAAGAGTTTTTCCTGTGAAATTATTAAAAATTATGTTCTCAAAATCAGAAAATGAATGGCTAATGTACAGATATACATAACTATATCAAAAAATCACTTATTCAGTAAATAGTTGTCATTTCTGAGCCTACATATCTGATGCCAGGCACTGTGGTAGACATTTTATAAACATTAATTAATTTAATCTTTACAACAAGCTTACCAGGTAGTTACCATTGCCAATTCTTAGAAAAGAAAGCTATCCTCAGAGAGTTTACAGAAGTTGCCTATGGTCAAACACAAGTCAGAGATAAAGCCAAAATTTCAATTTAAGTATTCTGACTACTGGTCCCATCATCACATTTTCCTTTTCTTTCATCTTCTTGTCTTTCTCCAACCTTGCTTCCTTCTCTTTCATTGTTGAAAGATTTAATATAACAATGTTCTAACTCAATCCAAATAGTTTATCATTGATACTGACTAATGCAAGCAAAATTAGCTTGTTATGAATCATTTTTTGCTGTTGGTAGGTGAACTGCTAAACAAAGATTGAGTAGGTACAAATAATCTGTGCCACTCTAACTCCTCATCCCACTAATGGGGACTTCTTTCTTGCTTTGATAGATACTAATAAATGAGGTACTTGTGTAGGGTGTGAGGAGTCACCTTTCCTGTGCCTTCCACTTCTACATGTCTGAGCCAATCTAGACTCAGTTCATTCCTATTGATTTCATATATTGGGGAAGAGAACTTTGAGAATTTATAACCACTCATCATTCAAGCATCAATGGAATACTGATTGCATACCACTTTTGAGGAAGGGGTTGTATGAAGTACTAAAGACAAAAATGAAGCGGATCTTTTTGTTTCTTTAAGCAAGGTAAAGGAATAGGTCCTGACTTCTCACATCACACATCATTGGATGGGAATCTAGATTTTCTGCTTTCTTTTAATGAGGAAAATATATAACTTAAAATAAATATTATAAAGGAAATCAGATCTTTTTTAGTGATGCTAATATGCTAAATCCTGCTGTGGAGTTCCCAAAACCTTTATTTTGATGATATCTTCATGTTTTGGGAGAGAAAAAAAACACAATTATTGCACAACTGAAACAACTTTAAGCAGCAATGAACTATTTATAAAGATATCTGAAGATCAAAAAACTACATAGGAAATGCAGCCAATCAGAGACAGAGATGCTGTTTGACAACCTAGCTGATGAATAGGATTTTAAGCAGCAATATTTTAGACAGGTTTTCAGGTATGCAAAATTCTAATATGAATGTAGTAATTACTCAGGAACAACAGGATATCTTGACATTTTTAGATTTTATTTCAGTAATGGATAGAAATTCTTTGAGTCCTTTCTGAGGAAAACAGTCCTCTGAAATCCTAATGCAGCCATAGAAAGCTTCACATGATGAAGAGGAAACATAGGTAAAAATTCTGACATTCTTCCACTCATGTCTCATCATCAGTGAACATGGCTGATTGATCTCTGTTTCTTCAATTTGCCCACAAAACAGTTAATAATATTATTAGTTTCTTCTTTTACCTGCCACAGTATCTTAAAACCATTCATACCATGTATGCCCACATTCTCCACTATTTAACTACAGTAATCATAACAAACATGTGAGAAAATACAATCAGCTGCTAAAAGACCTTCAAAGTTGTTCTGTACCTGCACTCCAACGTTTATAGCAGCAATGTCCACAATAGCCAAAATGTGGAAGGAGCCTTGGTGTCCATCGAAAGATGAATGGATAAAGAAGATGTGGTATATGTATACAATGGAATATTACTCAGCCATTAGAAATGACAAATACCCACCATTTGCTTCAACATGTGTGGAACTGGAGGGTATTATGCTGAGTGAAGTAAGTCAATCAGAGAAGGACAAACATTATATGGTCTCATTCATTTGGGGAATATAAAAAATAGTGAAAGGGAATAAAGGAGAAGGAGAGAAAATGAGTGAAAATATCAGTGAGGGTGACAAAACATGAGAGACACCTAACTCTGGGAAACGAACAAGGGGCAGAAAGGGAGGTGGGTGGGGGGTTGGGGTGACTGGGTGATGGGCACTGAGGGGGGCACTTGGCAGGATGAGCACTGGGTATTATGGTATATGTTGGCAAATTGAACTCCAATTAAAAAAAAGAAAGTTGTTCTGTAAGAGTCTTTCACATATAAAGACCCTACTTCAGTTTGTTGAATGAGGAGATGTGAGTAGGTGCTTATAGACTTCATCTTGGTGGCTGGGCTTGAGGATTTCCTTGAAAATACTGCTCTTTTCATATTTGAGACCTTTGCATCTAGCAGTGTATCACCATTAAATATGCTGGCAGAGAAACTGAACATAACTCTAGGAGAAGCTGAGAGGTGTATTCTGAATTTATAAGAAATACAAGAGGTGGCTCAGTGGTTTAGCACCGCCTTCAGCCCAGGGCCTGATCCTGGAGACCTGGGATCAAGTCCCACATCAGGCTCCCCGCATGGAGCCCGCTTCTCCATCTACCTGTGCCTCTGCCTCTCTCTCTATCTCTCTCTCTCTCTCTCTCTCTCTCTCTCATGAATAAATAAATAAAATCTTTAAAAAAAATACAAGATTGATTCTAGAATAAGCCATGTGATGATGGGCAGTCTCACCTCATCCACAAGTAATCAAAAAGAACAAAGTCTGTCCATGCTCATGGACTGGCAGAATTAATATTCTGAAAATGTCAATGTTACCCAGGGCAATTTACACATTTAAAGGAATCCCTATCAAAATACCATGGACTTTCTTCAGAGAGTTAGAACAAATTATTTTAAGATTTGTGTGGAATCAGAAAAGACCCCGAATAGCCAGGGGAATTTTAAAAAAGAAAACCATATCTGGGGGCATCACAATGCCAGATTTCAGGTTGTACTACAAAGCTGTGGTCATCAAGACAGTGTGGTACCGGCACAAAAACAGACACATAGATCAATGGAACAGAATAGAGAACCCAGAAGTGGACCCTGAACTTTATGGTCAACTAATATTCGATAAAGGAGGAAAGACTATCCATTGGAAGAAAGACAGTCTCTTCAATAGATGGTGCTGGGAAAATTGGACATCCACACGCAGAAGAATGAAACTAGACCACTCTCTTTCACCATACACAAAGATAAACTCAAAATGAATGAAAGATCTAAATGTGAGACAAGAGTCCATCAAAATCCTAGAGGAGAACACAGGCAACACCCTTTTTGAACTCAGCCACAGTAACTTCTTTCAAGATACATCCACGAAGGCAAAAGAAACAAAAGCAAAAATGAACTATTGGGACTTCATCAAGATAAGAAGCTTTTGCACAGCAAAGGATACAGTCAACAAAACTAAAAGACAACCTACAGAATGGGTGAAGATATTTGCAAATGACATATCAGATAAAGGGCTAGTTTCCAAGATCTATAAAGAACTTCTTAAACTCAACAGCAAAGAAACAAACAATCCAATCATGAAATGGGCAAAAGACATGAAGAGAAATCTCACAGAGGAAGACATAGACATGGCCAACACACACATGAGAAAATGCTCCGCATCACTTGCCATCAGGGAAATACAAATCAAAACCACGATGAGATACCACCTGACACCAGTGAGAATGGGGAAAATTAACAAGGCAGGAAACCACAAATATTGGAGAGGATGCGCAGAAAAGGGAACCCTCTTGCACTGTTGTTGGGAATGTGAACTGGTGCAGCCACTCTGGAAAACTGTGTGGAGGTTCCTCAAAGAGTTAAAAATAGACCTGCCCTATGACCCAGCAATTGCACCGTTGGGGATTTACCCCAAAGATTCAGATGCAATGAAACGCCGGGACACCTGCACCCCTATGTTTCTAGCAGCAATGTCCACAATAGCCAAACTGTGGAAGGAGCCTCGGTGTCCATCGAAAGATGAATGGATAAAGAAGCTGTGGTCTATGTATACAATGGAATATTACTCAGCCGTTAGAAACGACAAATACCCACCATTTGCTTCGACGTGGATGGAACTGGAGGGTATTATGCTGAGTGAAGTAAGTCAATCGGAGGACAAACATTATATGGTCTCATTCATTTGGGGAATCTAAATAATAGTGAAAGGGAATATAAGGGAAAGGAGAAGAAATGTGTGGGAAATATCAGAAAGGGAGACAGAACATAAAGACTCCTAACTCTGGGAAACAAACTAGGGGTGGTGGAAGGGGAGGAGGGCGGGGGGTGGGGGTGACTGGGTGACGGGCACAGAGGGGGGCACTTACGGGATGAGCACTGGGTTTTTTTCTGTATGTTGGTAAATTGAACACCAATAAAAAATAAATTTATTATTAAAAAATGATAAATTAGCATAAAATAATTTTTTAAAAAAGAACAAAGTCTGTCATTTACAAGCCATATATTTGCCATAAATATTGAGAATAACCTTAAACAGAATGACAAGACAGTTGTTCTCAATTGGGCAATTCAAGACTTTGGCTCTACAACACACCAAATGTGTCCCCCCAAAACTTGTGTGTTGAAACCTTAATCCCAATCTTATGATGTTTGGATATGAAACCTTCAGAAGGTGATTAGGTCTGAGGGTAGAGCCTTCATGAATGAGATTAGTGCCCTTATAAGAAGAGGCCAGAGCGCTAGCTCACTCTTTCCACCATATGAGGATACAACAAGAGGTCAGCTATCTGCCATCTGGAAGAAGACTTTAACCAGAACCTGATTATACTGCATCATAATCTTGGATTTCCAGCCTCCAGTGCAGTGAAAAATGAAATTCTGTTGTTTATAAGCCACCCTGTCTATGGTACTATGTTATAACAGCCTAAACTGACAGATAGCCCCTACCAAAGAATTATAAAAGAAATATTTAGAAAGTCAATATCATAAATCCATTACAAAAGAATATGATAATGCATTTTAGAAGTAATTAAAATACTGTGTAGAAATTTGGGGGTAGGGAAATAAATCAGACCTGGATCCTATCCTCAAATCATCTATGATCTAATACAGAAAACACAAAACTAACTACAATGTAAAATGGAAATTTAAAATGGCATAAAAGATGATAGAGTTAGGTTCTGTAGGATTTAGAAGATGAGAAAATATTTAAAGCTGGAGGAATCGATGGACGATTTATGAAGAAATGGGGATTTGATCTGGGCATTGAAGAATGGCAGCATTTTATATATGGCAGAGGGAGGAAAGAGTAAAAAGAAAGCAAAGGTACAGGGGAGACATGGCTTTTGTACATCAAACTAGCTTTTTCAATTGATTGGAAGGCATGTAAAAAACATTAGCAAGGCATTAGTGCAAGAAGCTAAGCAGAAATAACTCGCAAAGGTCCTGAAGCCTGGTCACAACATGGCACAAAGCAGCCCTCCTCCAACTCTCCTTTTAGCCTTTTTCCAACAGGATTCTTTCCAGAAAGTTCCCATTTATGGCTCCCCACTTAATGCTATGGCCTTATTTAAATAAGACCTGACACCCAACACCTCTCTCCTTTCTTCCCCAAGACATTTGCCTTCTATCCTTGACAGGATGCACGACTACAAGAGCAGCCTGAGCACCAAGTTCCCACTTTTGCAGATCTTACAGAGAAACTTGTGGTGTGGCAGGCTGCCAGACCCTGAACACTTAGCCGGGGGAGCCCGCCATGGGGGAGTTAATCTGACGTGCAGAATGAGCTGCGAGGCTCCCTCTCCAAAGACACTACTGGGGCGTCAGTGCTAAATTGTACCTGACATTTAATTCCAGCTTTGGGCAGTTCTGTGTGAAACTTGACTTCACTGAGACATTGATCAGCCTGCAGCTCTTCATGAGCTTTGACACAATCAATTTTCTCCAGTGGATTGGGCGATCATTAGCTGACTTACAGAAAGGCCTGGGTCACGCACAGCTTTCTACAGGCCTCGAAACTGCACGCCGGGAGGAAATGATGAAAAATTGCTGCTGGCAAGTGACTGCCCCCTTCCCTGCAGAACATAACCAACAAGAGTATAAAGAGCAGACCCACCTTCAATCTCATCATCTCAGAAATCTGGGTCTTTGAAAGGGTTAAGAAAATTATCCAGTTGATATAGGAAAAGGGGACAAAGTTGGATGAGACTACTCACTTGAGGTGTCCTTTACAACCATGCCTTATTGTCTCAGATGTTCTAAACTTATTTTCCCCATCTTTACTTATCCTGTATTGTCTAGAAATGAAACAAAAACTATGGCATTAGCGTGGCTTAATATAACTTATTATGAGGCTTTGGTTAGTCAGTCAGCAAGCATGTATTGCATTCTTAGAAACAATGTAAAGGCAAAACAGGTTTTAAAGCCACTAATTCCCACCCTTATATGCAGAACTGTTCTGCAACAGACAGTATGGATAACTTCCTGTATTATATGATTCATAAGATGCAAAAAGGCTTGCCACTCCCAAAATATGAACCACATTTCAGAAAGCACATCTACATTTATTCTCAACTCTGCCCAGTGGCCAGCTAAATACTTGCCATATGGCCAGTGCTCATTAAAAAAAAATCATTGAATGAATGAATAATTCAAATGTTATATTCCTGATATTGGAGTATTTCCTGTGGTGAAAGTGTTGCTACAAGTGTTTCTAGAAAGTTCCCACCAAAAATCCCATAAATACTAGCTTATTTGCATACCTATGTATGTTGGTACAGCACGGCATATATTCAGTAAGTAATTCATGAGTGAACCTTGTTTTATTCAGCCATTTTGGAATATGAAGTAAGACAGGTAAATTTTAAGATGAAAGAACAATCTTAGAGCAGTACTACATCTATGTCTCTGGAGACTTATTTACAATATGCAGGAAGCCCAGTTACCTGGCTGCAACATTATTGGGAAATATGTGTGTTATCATCCCTACATGAGCAACCAGGGGGTTTATAATCAGTCACAAAGGTAGTTCCTCCCACTGCCCACAACTTGAAGAGCAGTTAATGAGAGTGTTCCCTATGCATGTCTCCTATTCTTTCCCACCTGAATGCACAGGTCTTTCTGCAACCTCATGAAGAGATGCAGATTTTAGTCTTTTGAGGGAAGATGTGTGGGGCCTGAGCTCAATGGGCTTTGAATTACCTCCTCAAGGAAAGCCAGAGCCATCTAAAACAGAATCAATCTGCCAGAAACTGGCAAATGGTACAAGACAGGCCAGTTCAACAATAGCAGGCACTTGGGATTGAAGAAGGCCTGGAGCATACCAGGGATTTAGGAGATATTTTAAAAAGTTTGCTGAGGGAGTTCATTTCATTTCATTAGGTATTTAAAAATATTTTGTATTACTTGTAGAGCAGATGTTCTCATGTCTTAAAGCAACATGTCAAGAAGGCAAATGCTTTAGGTTTAGAATGAAAAGACATGGATTTCAGTCCTGGCTGTGCCCACCTGTCCTTAACTTATCTGGCCTCAGAGATGATATGATACCTTTGCTGCCTTCCTTGCATTATTTTTATAAGGGTTAAATAAGACAACAAATATGACAGTTCTGTAGAAAACTAATTTACTGGGTAAATAAGGAATAAGCTTTCATTAGTAGATATATAGTTTAACATACAAATAACTTGTACTTGAAGTTTAAATGGTATTGCTGGTACATAATTTTTACATATGCTGCTGAAAAATCCTAAATTAGCATAATAAGCACTCTGTTTAAACAGAAGGGGCACAGTAGCACTTCAGACAGAATTCTAATCTCATACAGATGCAATGAAACGCCAGGACACCTGCACCCCGATGTTTCTAGCAACAATGTCCACAATAGTCAAACTGTGGAAGGAGTCTCGGTGTCTGTCCATCGAGAGATGAATGGATAAAGAAGATGTGGTCTATGTATACAATGGAATATTACTCAGCCATTAGAAACGACAAATACCCACCATTTGCTTCGACGTGGATGGAACTGGAGGGTATTATGCTGAGTGAAGTAAGTCAATCGGAGAAGGACAAACATTATATGGTCTCATTCATTTGGGGAATATAAAAAATAGTGAAAGGGAATAAAGGGGAAAGGAGAAAAATGAGTGGGAAATATCAGAAAGGGAGACAGAACATGAGAGACTCCTAACTGTGGGAAACGAACTAGGGGTGGTGGCAGGGAAGGTGGGCGGGGAGTGGGGGTGACTGAGTGACGGACACTGAGGGGGGCAGTTGATGGGATGAGCACTGGGTGTTATTCTATATGTAGGTAAATTGAACACCAATAAAAAATAAATTTATTTTTTTAAAAAAAGAATTCTAATCTCAGCTCTCCCAACCGCAGTATGATCTTCAAAAACTCACTTAGCTTCCTCAAGCCTCAATTCCTCTGTCTGTTAAAACTGACCATACCTGTCCTATTTATCTCAGAGATACTGGTGAAAGTCACTTCAGATAATAGACAGGAGTACACTTTGAACAACAAAAATAAAGTATAAGTTTTGCTTTCTTAAAAAAAAGAATCATCCCTTGATATGGTCTAATGAAAAAAAAAAAAAAACACATTTCCTTCATTGATACAAGTCTCCCCTGAATATGGATTCTGGCTCAGGGACTGTCTGCCTCTGAACACAGCTCTCCTGTTCATTAAGAAATGCTCATCAATATAGGGAACTTCAGCTCTAGGTATTGGTCAGGATTCATTCAAAATACTCAATGTGGTGGAAATAAAGTAATAGCCCTGGCATTATGGTCATTCTCAGGTTGCCACCCAAACTCAATGTCTCTCTTAGAAAGGAACAAGCTCACCAGCCATGGGCCACTGTATCCATCAGGGTTACACCACCAGCAACTATAACAAACCCCAACTCCTATCAGCTTACCATAAGTATGGCTTATTTCTTATTCACATCATAGTCTAATGCAAATTTGGTGGCTCTCTTTTTAAGAATAGCTCAGGGATTTAGGCTGTCTCCCTTTTGTGGTTTAATGGTTAGATGTGAGGAAAAGAGTTTGGACAAAGTATACCAGGTACTCACTGTCTCAGCCCTGAAGTGATAAGCAACACTCCTCACAATCCATAGGCTACACTAGTCACGTAGCCAACTAACTGTAAGAGACTAAAAACTTTGAAAAAGAGTGCTGTAAACTAGTCTTCTTTTCTATGGATATGAAAAAAATGAGCCCTATTAAGAGACAATGGCTTAGCCAACGTCATACAGAGAGTGAGTGGCCAAGATGGTATAGAATCTGACTGCCTAATATAGTAGCAACTATCATATGTTGTATTGAGCACATAAACTGTGACTAGTCTGAACTGAGATGTACCATAGTGTAAAATACACACTGAGTTTCAAAGACTTAGTGTAAGAAGAATATAAAATATCTCATTTTTTTTGTTTTGAGAGCATGCTGAAATTTTGTATTTTTATTATGTTAGGTTAAATAACATAAATTATTAAAATTAATTTGTTCATTTATTTTTTAATGGGACTGCTAAAAATTTTAAAATACACTTGTGCCTCAGAATATACTTCTATTGTACAGTACTGAACTAGCAGATAGGCCTTTCACCTCTATGAAAGTTGTTTTCCATGCCATAATAACTACTTTCATTTGCCTTATTAGTTCGTACATTTGTTTGTTTGCTTGATTACTTTCTTAAATACTATCAGCCTACTCAGGACCTCATCACTTGTCAACCTTAAATCAAAAGAAATTTAAGTAAATGATCTAATCATTCTGCTTTACTCCAAATATGAAAATGCTCTTCTACACAGAAACAATCTTTCATGTGTACTCAACTAGTTTTCCCTAGCTGAAATATTGATGGCCTTAGAGCACAGGCTCCAAGTTTAATTTGCACCCACCCCCAGCCTCAACAAGGATTCTGGTAAGCCCAGTATCTGCTAACTGCTGTATAGGACAGGACCCAGCAAATATCGTAGCTGTCCATCTGTCCTCAGGAAGATCTAGCCCCATGATTTTGGGATTTTGTTGTTATTCAAATAAACAAACAAACTAAAAACAATAGCTGGTCCAACTCCTCAGTCTTCTTTCCAGGCACAACCTGCTTTTTATATCAACTTTTTATCAACTACCTCTTTGCTAGGAATTAAAATAGGAAGGAGCTCATAGGACCTAGAATCAGCATCTTTTATTATGCTGTGAATTCAGAGAGAAATCTAAAGGGGAAAGTAACCCTAGATGTAAGGAAAGACAAAAGCAGAAGAGAATGCAATCTTCTGCTACTATTGTCATGCCTTGTGTCCTTTTTCTTGGCTTCTTACTCTTTTTTTCTGGCTTCACCTTCCCTTCTAATTTTGTTCTGAAAGATTGTCACTATAGGTTGAGTAATAGAAAGGACGCATATCTATTGATGGAGCCCAAATCAGAAGCTGTCTAGTATGCAAAGACAGACCACTTACCTGCTCTTGCCAATTGGACAATCTTTCAATCAGAAAGAATCCGGTTGGCCACATGAATGTAAAAGGCAAGATTCTGTGCAGCATAAGGTGGGGGAAGAAATTGACCTCATACAGCCATCCCTGCAGCATCACTACCCTGTAATATATTTAAAAGTATTCCATCCAGGGATCCCTGGGTGGCTCAGCAGTTTGGCGCCTGCCTTTGGCCCAGGGCATGATCCTGGAGTCCTGGGATCGAATCCCACGTCCGGCTCCCTGCATGGAGCCTGTTTCTCCCTCTGCCTGTGTCTCTGCCTCTTTCTCTCTCTGTCTCTCATGAATAAATAAATAAAATCTTTAAAAAAATAAATAAAAAATAAAAGTATTCCATCCAGACCTGCATTTAGAGAAAGTGAAAAAACCACCTTCTTAAGGAGATTACTTCTGTACACAGTGTCCTGAGAACTCAAGCCCAGTTAGAAACACCTGATCAGTGGTTTGCCTTTTCACTTTTATTAGCTTCCACTTCATTGATCCTTGTTGTAATCCCTTAATAGGAGCTCCTCTGTGGTAAGGTCATGGATTAGATATTCCACCAAGGAATATCCATGTCATTAGTAAACTTTTCTTTTCTGAGTTTCTGCCTTGTAACTGTCTTTTGAATGTCACTATCAACTACTGTTGAATCTTTCTTTTACTTTTCATTAGCTTCAGATGAAAGTATTTTTCTTAAGACATATGTTATGAAGCTCACCACGGAAGTCAGGGTGCATTGCCTAAGTAGGCATTTTCCTCACCTTCAAAATTTGTTCACTGGAAACACAAATGTTGTTCACTTAGCAACCTCTCCTGCCCTTGACCCAAGAAATGAGTAACAGAGGTGATGCTGGAGAGAGAACCAATCTCAACTCAGCTTTTACTCCTAACCATAAAGAGTCTATATTCTAAAAACAAACCTTAATCCTGTCCCCTGCCTCTCCCCCAAAAAACCAGCAGAACAGATCCTTCCCAGATTGGCAACAAAAGCAGGCAATAAAAACAACAGCTGTCACATGGGTCCCTCACTCCTATCGCCTAACTTCTGCATGCCATCTTGGGTGATCATCAGCCACATTTTGACCCAGACTCCAAGGGCTCCAGCACATTCTCTTGGACATTTATTTTGTTACATCATTCTCAAGTGCATCTGCGTTCAGGGGCATTAATGTCTCACTTTAACCCAAATTATTTTATCCCTCCTTTACTCTGAATAACAACAAGGAAGGAGATAGGTAGGAGTGAAGGAAGAGAAGTTGGGTTTCTAATAAGAAACATGTTATGCTAAGGTGTGACTGGCTCAAGGAAGGAAGGAAGTGGGAAGAATCGGTAATAAACCCCAAAAAGCCAATTTGCCAAATTATCAGACAAGATCATGAGTAAGTCTTGATTTTACAGAAAGCATAAAGAAAAAGCAAAAATCTATGTTTTAGGACACTATTGAGAATTCAACTCTCTTGTCGCCTGTATTCATATTCTAATACTGTGTAACAAATTACTCTAAAAACTAGAGGTTTACAACAACAAATATTTATGATTGGGTAATAAATCCACACCTGTCTTAGATGGGTACATCTGGCTCAAACTTTCTCATGAAGTTGAAGTCACAGGCTAGGGCTGTGGTCTCATCTGCAGGCTTTGCTTTAAGGGATCCACTTCCAAATTCATTCATATGATTTTTGGCAGGACACAATCCCTCACACTAAGAATTCTGCTAGGCCCAATGTCTGCTAACTCAGTGAGAATCCCTGTGCAGGAGAGGATGAAGCAAATACCGAGGCTGTCCATCTGTCCTCAGGAAGCCCTGGCCTCATGGTTTAGGGAGTTTGTTATTATTTAAACAGAACAATAATGAGTGGTCCAACTACTCAGTCTTCTCTCCAGTCCTAACCTACTTCTTACATGATCTTTATATTAAGGCCTCTTCTCAAGGATGTCTCATGACATGGCAGCTGACTTTTTCCAGGATGAACAATCTGAAAGATAGCAAAAAAAGTATTCCTAAAATGGAATCCACAGGTGTTTTTTTTTTTTCATTTTCCCTTATTTTCCTCATCTGCCCATCTACTTCCTCTTGGATAACTCTCAGTTTGTTCTCTATAGTTAAGAATCTGTTTCTTGGTTTGTCTCTCTTTTTTTCCTCTGCTCATTAGTTTTGTTTCTCAAATTCCACATATAAGTGAAATCATATGGTATTTGTCTTTCTCTGGCTGACTTATTTCACTTAGCTCCATCCATGTCCTTGCAAAAGGCAAAATTCCATTATTTTTTATGGCTGAACAATACTATATATATGTTATATATATAACATTAGCGCCTGCCTTTGGCCCAGGGCGTGATCCTGGAGACCCGGGATCGAATCCCACGTCGGGCTCCATGCATGGAGCCTGCTTCTCCCTCTGCCTATGTCTCTGCCTCTCTCTCTCTCTCTCTCTCTCTGTGACTATCATAAATTAAAAAGAAAATAGAACTGTGCATACACACATACACACACACACACATATCGCTTAGTCTTTATCCATTCATCAGTGGACACTTGAGCTGCTTCCATAATTTGTATGTTGTAAACAAGGCTGCAATAAACAGGGTTCAAGTGTCCCTTTGAATTACTATTTTTATTTATATTTTGGGAGCGAATACCCAGTAGTGTGATTATTGGATCATAGGATAGTTTTATTTTTAATTTTTGGAGAAAACTCCATACTGCTTTTCACAGTGTGTGTACCATTGCACCTCAGTCAGGCTGAGTTCAGGCCTTTAATCCATATCCAAGTTGGGAACTGAAATACAGTGTATGGGAAGAAGCAGCCTTATACATAAGAGCTGCCTAGTAGAGCATCAGAGGCATCAAGTAAAATACCAATCCCACTGCTTGATGGAATAGAGCTTCAATTCCTCTAGAAACAGGCAAAATGTTGTTATATATTTAGAGGAAAATCTTAAAGTGCTTATACCCTAGGAAAAGGTAACATACTGAACTAAATTTGCATCAAGGTGTGAATGATTGGTGACAGATTTTTTTCCTGAGAAGAAACTTTCATAGAGTTTGGGCAACAAATAGAAATGGAAAGATTCTACAAAAAAGGATGGGAGAGGCTTCCAGGGAAGTGAAAGTCAACTCTCTGACATCACCATTTTTCCAGGACCCACACTTATCCTACAGCAGTTCAAAGTGGGAATTACAGAAAGTAAGATATAGTAGCCAAAGAATAGTAATGGGTCCTAAAATAAAGTACACTTAGGAACTAGTTAACTGAAAGAAATGTAAATTTTTTAGGAACTATGTTTTTTTTGCATTGTGATGAATGGTCTCCCCATGCATGCTGCTCTGCTATGTTAAAATTTTAACAGCTCTTACATAAGGCAGTATTAATAGGACAGAGATAGAGGAGATGGCATGGAGTTCTGTAGAGATGCAGTTGTAAAACCACACTTGGACCAAAAATAAATTACTGCAGCCATGCTTTTACTAGTCCTTTATATCATCTGGAAGTGTCCCAAAGGGGCAGAAAAAAAATATACCAACTTTGTCCTATGTTCCTACAAATTACTAAAATCTGGCTGTGTAAAGAGTGTTTTTAGGTCAAGTCCCAGGACAATGAGTTTCAAGAAGCATGGAGGGGTGACTGAATGTTTCCAAGGTTCTGCAGTTTGGTCGTACCAAATATTGCTCAAAATTACTCTCAGATACCTAAAAAACATTCCAAGGAAATAATCCCTACTTGAATTAATTAGG
Organism: Vulpes vulpes; assembly: GCF_048418805.1. Lineage (NCBI taxonomy): Eukaryota > Metazoa > Chordata > Mammalia > Carnivora > Canidae > Vulpes > Vulpes vulpes. The sequence continues at coordinate 55,797,227 of NC_132787.1, read as the reverse complement.
ACTTAATATATATAGCTCATAGACTATAATTTTTTAAATTGTGGATATTATTTATTATGTAATACTTAATTCCTTTGCCATGTCTCCCTTTTCCTTGCCAGAACCAACTATGCTACCACATTCTCTCTTTCTGCTAGAAAAAAAAAAAAAAAAAAAACTACTTCCATCTCTTTTCTCCTTGTTAGCCATGACCACAAGATATCATTTTTGTCATTACCACGGAGTGTTCTTGTGGGCCATCATGTCCACATACTACACCATGCAATCAAATGTTTTATATTTTGGCTTTAGAGGAAAATCCATTTATACAGTTAGGGATTATACACACACACAAAGGAAAAGAGAAGCAAAGTTTTTGATTGGAGTGCTAGCATAGATAAGAGTGTTTTCCTCAGTGGAGCCTTTCACAAAGAAGACACCACTTGTGAAATAATTGTCTCTGATAAGAGACTAGGGAATGCAGAATTTGATGTGGGAACGAAAGAATTTAAAACGGTGTCCCTTTACCTTTTTTCTTCAATTATACTTTAAAGGACCATGTATTACTCACTGTTGTGCCTGGTAAGTAATGAAATAGCTCACGTAAATACTGAACAAACATTTATGAAATGAACAAAGGTGGATAAATAATAAATGAAACAATGAGTTAATGCAATGTAATATGACTCTGCCCCTTAACTGTAATCTGCTACCCCACAAATTCTATGGAAAACTTATTTACCAAATCCTAAAATCTGGCTCTATACCCAAGATTCATCTAGATTCCCAATACTGTTTCCCATATCTTTACTCACTGGCTCTAATTTCCACCCAGACACCTCCCTCCTCCCTTCCCAACCTCCTATCTCTACTGATACTCACAGATTAAATTAAAACAGGCCCAAGAGAAACTGAGCCCAGAAACAAAAATACCTTCTTGACTTACTGTGCCCTCACTCAAGCCCTGATTTCAGTCATTCATAGATTCAGGTATTAGTTCATTCATTCTTTCAACAAATGATTGAGTGACTTCTGTGCTATTATCCCTATTGATTCAAAGACACATCCACTACAGAACCTCCAGGAGTTACAGTTCAGTAATCAAAATCTGGCAAGAAAGAATTTATTCCTAGTGCTGAAGTGCCAAGTTACTCCTAGAGCTAAATCCCATTTTCAATGATGATGATTATAGGGGAACCAACATTACTGAGTTTTTACTCTGTGCCAGGCACTGTATTGGACACTTTCCATATGTTGTAAAGACTAGGGAGCATGGGCAATGTCCTTAGATACTTTTATTACATTAAGTCTGTATGTCCAGGAGAGTCCTCTAGCTCCGCACACTTTTAGAGTCCCCTAGTTGTTATGAAGCCAAGAACTGAGTCACAGCTAATAGAACAACTATAACTATCAAGTCATAGATCTTGCCTATATTTGCAGAGTTGTGCCTCCCCCGCCCCCAGAGTAAACATTGGTTTTGTACTGTTTAATGTTAGAAAATTAGACCATCATTATTCCCAGGATTCATAAGAAATCTAACTTCAAGTTAGTCACAAGGGATAACTGCATATCTGAGAATGAACATTAATGAAATCAAGAATAAACTCACTGGGGTAAGTCTTTGACTTTATTAAACCTTGACCAGGGATCCCTGGGTGGCGCAGCGGTTTAGCACCTGCCTTTGGCCCAGGGCGTGATCCTGGAGACCCGGGATGGAATCCCACAGCGGGCTCCGGATGCATGGAGCCTGCTTCTCCCTCTGCCGGTTCATGGAGCCTGCTTCTCCCTCTGCCTATGTCTCTCTCTCTCTCTCTAAGACTATCATAAATTAAAAAGAAAAAAAAAAACCTTGACCAAATGAGTATATCTGATCTTTTTCTTTTCTCATCTGAGCCTCTTTCTTCTCCCCCTGTCCTTAGCCCCCCATCTCTCCATCTCTGAATGTGAATGGTTGTTTTCATGCTTCTTGGATTTGGGTACATTGAACACAGCTTACCATCCAAAATGCTTCTAGGTTTGGAGACCTCCTTCTGAGCATCAGGAAAGTCAAAGGTGGCTTGCCAGGTGTGTGAGTTCTCAGTTTGTGCCAAGGTAATGTGCCAAGTCACTTGGGAAAGAATATAAGATTTTCCAGTGTCCAGATGAGCCAATGAAATATGTTTTAAATTCCTGAAGTATAAATTGACTATATTTTGTGAAAAGATTCTCTGTTATAACTGAGACCTGGCAGAAGGTGGAGCAACCTGAGGGGACTTTCTCCTCTCTGACTTGAAACCCCTGGGGAAATGAGGTTTCACCTTTAAGCAGGTCTGGTTGCCAATAAATTCAGTATGACTGGACTTCACATTTTAAATTCCATGAAATTTCCTTTAAAAAGAAAACTCTTGAAACTTGACCTTTTATGGTCATAAAATTCCACACCATTTAGCACATTTACCTGCACCTGAAATGATGAGTGAACATCTTGATTCAGTTTAGCATAATAAGAATCTGATAAAATAATGCCCTTAGGGCATCTCTGAGGTTTTATAATTAGCTTAAGCTGTCATCAACACATTATCTCTGTGGTCTTCCTGATTAATTATGATTGTTACAGCCAAATTCACTATGGGTAAAATGGTAAAAAAAAAAAAAAGAATTAACTATCAAGTATTTCTTATAGACAGATGAACAGAACAGAAAAGGATACATAAATCTAAATGCTAAATGTAAGAGGCAGATATGGTTTAGTTTTAAATTGGAACCCCTCCAAAGTGGTACTATTTCACAAAACCTTCTATTTTCCCTTCCCAAAAGCACAGAAAGGAAATAAGAAAATAAGGATAAAAGAATGATATGTCAGAAGGTTGTATAATTATACAGATGTTTATCTACACTAAATAAAATTGTGTTTTCCCCCTCTCCGCAGCTCAGTGGAAGTCTGCTTAGCCCTCTCTCTCCACTCCTGCCCCCAACTTGTGTGCACACAAATTCACTCTCTCTCAAGTAAATAAATAAAATATTTTTAAAAATTACTAAGTCTTCAAAAAAAATAAATAAAATAATAATTTCTCCATGATTTTAGATTTTCAAAATATTCTTGTCTTGTTTTTATTCTGATCAAGCCTCAATATACAAATACTTACAAAATCACAAAGCAGTTTTTTAGAGGGGACTAAACTGAGGCAATCCTCCAGATAATTCGTTGTAAATTATCATCAATATGTTCTAGCTCCTAAGCTCCTCTTCTATTAAAGATAGTATTTTAATTGGATGATGAGGAAAAGTTTCACAACCTTCTACCTCTTTATACCTGCACAGATCACAGATATAGAGGAGTTCTGCCTTCCTTCTTTTCTTTCATATGCATGCAAAACCCTACAAAGAAATTTATCCAAATATTTGTAGTAATTAACTTCAGATAGTGGGGTAAAGAGTTATTTGTTATTAATATTTTCAAATTTTTGACTAGAATAATGTATCACTTCTCAGTGAAAGGAATAGTGTTAAAAAAAGAGAACTGACCAAAAAATACATGAAATTTAATAAAAGATCCTAGGTCCCAGAGTTCCCATTTAATTAGGTTTTGTACATCGAGATGTATGAGACTCAATTTCCTGGAGTTCATTTGCAACACTTTGTCTTCGCATATGATGAAGGACTCCCAAATCTTATTATCCAGAGCCCTGAATTCTTTCCATCAGTTCTCACCGATCAGCCCCCCTCTATGTACTGACTGCATGAAATCTGCCTCTGAATTGCTTTTGGACCTACAGACTTCCTGAGTATGGGTGATTGTAAATAGCCAGAACCCCATTCTCTCCATCTCCTACAAATGTATGCAATAAGGCCCTCAGTGCATGACCTTGATCATTTGATTCAGCTCTTACCTATTGGCAAATACTACTTTATTTTTTTTTAATTTTTATTTATTTATGATAGTCACAGAAAGAGAGAGAGGGGCAGAGACACAGGCAGAAGGAGAAGCGGGCTCCATGCACCGGGAGCCCGACGTGGGATTCGATCCCGCGTCTCCAGGATCGTGCCCTGAGCCAGGGACAGGCGCTAAACCGCTGCGCCACCCAGGGATCCCGGCAAATACTACTTTAGAAGGCTAGGCAGATCCCGATCTGGCAACAACATACTCCAGCTCTGTTTCTTGAAACCACACAAGGAATAGGACACAGAATTCTCCTTCATTTTCTGTCTTCAAGTGCTGGGAAGCCTCTCAGTGTTAAGCTGCCTCTTTCTACCTCTAATATAGACATATGTAGTGGAAGGTGAAATGATTCTGATTCTGAGTTTGTATTTGATCACAGTAAAGTTTTTAAAGTGCTTTGAGATCTTTCAGGAGGGAAATATGTGGCTACAAATAGCCCCTACTTTTTAATTTTTTTAATAATAAATTTATTTTTTATTGGTGTTCAATTTGCCAACATACAGAACAACACCCAGTGCTTATCCCGTCAAGTGCCCCCCTCAGTGCCTGCCACCATCACCCTCACCCCCCGCAATCCTCCCCTTCCACCACCCCTAGTTCGTTTCCCAGAGTTAGGAGTCTTCCATGTTCTGTCTCCCTTTCTGATATTTCCCACACATTTCTTCTCCCTTCCCTTATATTCCCTTTCACTATTATTTATATTCCCCAAATGAATGAGACCATATAATGTTTGTCCTTCTCCGATTGACTTACTTCACTCAGCATAATACCCTCCAGTTCCATCCACGTCGAAGCAAATGGTGGGTATTTGTCGTTTCTAACGGCTGAGTAATATTCCATTGTATACATAGACCACAGCTTCTTTATCCATTCATCTTTCGATGGACACCGAGGCTCCTTCCACAGTTTGGCTATTGTGGGCATTGCTGCTAGAAACATAGGGGTGCAGGTGTCCCGGCGTTTCATTGCATCTGAATCTTTGGGGTAAATCCCCAACGGTGCAATTGCTGGCTCGTAGGGCAGGTCTATTTTTAACTCTTTGAGGAACCTCCACACAGTTTTCCAGAGTGGCTGCACCAGTTCACATTCCCACCAACAGTGCAAGAGAGTTCCCTTTTCTCCACATCCTCTCCAACATTTGTGGTTTCCTGCCTTGTTAATTTTCCCCATTCTCACTGGTGTGAGGTGGTAGCTCATTGTGGTTTTGATTTGTATTTCCCTGATGGCAAGTGATGCAGAGCATTTTCTCATGTGCGTGTTGGCCATGTCTATGTCTTCCTCTGTGAGATTTCTGTTCATGTCTTTTGCCCATTTCATGATTGGATTGTTTGTTTCTTTGCTGTTGAGTTTAAGAAGTTCTTTATAGATCTTGGAAACTAGCCCTTTATCTGATAGGTATTTGCAAATATCTTCTTCCATTCTGTAGATTGTCTTTTAGTTTTGTTGACTGTATCCTTTGCTGTGCAAAAGCTTCTTACCTTGACGAAGTCCCAATAGTTCATTTTTGCTTTTGTTTCTTTTGCCTTCGTGGACATACTTGCAAGAAGTTACTGTGGGGTGTTGCCTGTGTTCTCCTCTAGGATTTTGATGGACTCTTGTCTCACATTTAGATCTTTCATCCATTTTGAGTTCTATCTAGTTAGCATATGGTGTATATTAGTTTCAGGGGTAGAATTTAATAATTCATCAGTTGAATATAATAGCCAGTGCTCATTATATCAAGTGCCTTCCTTAGTGCCCATCACCCACTTACCTTCTTACCTCCCCTCCAGCAACCCTCAGTTTGCTTCCTAGAGTTAAAGATCTCTTATGGTTTGCCTCCCTCTTTTTTTATCTTATTTTCCTTTTCCTTCCTTTCTCCTATGCTCATCTGTTTGTTTCTTAAATTCCTCATATGATTGAAATCATATAATATTTGTCTTTCTCTGGCTAACTTATTTTGCTTAGCAAAATGCCCCCTAATTCTATCATATCATTGCAAATGGCAAGGTTTCATTCTTTTTGATGGCTGAGGAATATTCAATTGTGTGTATGTGTGTATGTGTTTATACATATATCACATATATATTCTTTATCAATTCATCAGTTGATGTACATCTAGGCTCTTCTCTTTCCATAGTTTGGCTATTGTGGACATTGCTGTTATAAACATAGGGGTGCATGTGCCCGTTTGGACCACTATTTTTGTAGCTCCTAATTAAAAGAGATTAACTTTGTTAGATTTGAAACTTGAACATTCTCCTTAATGGCCATACTTACCTGCTAAATGAGATGGAGAGAAAAAAAAATGAAAGGAACAGATTTAGCAAAGCATTGGATTTCAAAAAGACCTGTTCAGTTGACTGAAGTTTTTAACATTTTAATCAATTTGCTTTGATGTTACCTAGACATATCTTGCAGTAGAAAGTGGGAATTAACTTTCTCTGAGGTCAGCTAAGGTCCTTAGGACTTGATAAAGTGATGTGGGTGACACAGCAGTGTTGCTACAGGGGAGCCAAACAGTAAATAATATTTATAGGGAGAACTCTCGGAAGTAAAATTATCCTCCCTTTGTTTGTATCCATGTTGGCATCATGGAATGGATAAGAATAGGTGAAATAACTCTCCATAATGCCCTCAATCTTTTGTCTAATGCACTCACTATAATTTTCAAAATATCTCAGAATATTGACAGGTCTTAGAAATTACTATGAATATTAATCAATAAGCCTATGAAAACTAAAACTAACTTTTAAACTTAGATGCCATAAAAGGTGCATTTTGGTCTTACTCAAGAATTCTGTCATTGGGCGTCTGGGTGGCTCAGTGGTTGAGCATATGCCTTTGGCTCAGGTTGTGATCCTGGAGTCCTGGGATTGAGTTCTGCATCAGGCTTCCAGTGGGGATCCTGCTTCTCCCTCTGTCTATGTCTGTGCGTCTCTCATAAATAAATAAATAAAATCTTTTTAAAAAAAAAAAAGAAAAAGAATTCTACTCATTAAGCCTGTGGACCACAGCAGGATTGAAGACCTGCTGGTTATCCTATATAGTAAGAAAAATCCCTTTAAAATGTAGAGTGCTGTCTTTGGCATGACCCAAATAAGATGTTTAGATTTCATTAAACATCAGAAGTAAATCTCTAATTCAGAATAGTAGCATCAATGTTATATTATTAAAAATATAAATGCCACCTGACACCAATCTCCAGGCTACCTGGAAGCATTTCAAGATAATACTACAAGAATTATAAATCTAAGGGAGGACATGCATAATGAAAAACCTAGAAAACAGAAGTCTATGCTGGACCTCATCTTGTTTATGACCTCATTTGGTCACCTCATTTTAATCAGACAGATCTAAGTGTTCATTTAGAGACAAAGTGTGTATACACACAGTGTGAGTATTCTATCTCTAATCCATGATTCATGAAAAAAACTGGCCCTCTGGTCCCAAGTTACACATTTTTATTATATGGACATCCATCCCCACATTTGAAAGGAATAACACAACTCAACACCTGAAAGGGTAAAAGTAGCGGTTGTAAGATTATTATTAAAGGTTTGGGTAAATATCAACCTTTAATTTAAAAAAAAATATTTCATCTTAAGGCTAAATCCTGCAATTTTTCCCTTAAAAAATTTCTTCCTAAGGGTTCTAGCCTCAAGTATTTAATAGATCATAAAGACACGTGTCAGTAGAAATAACTACTCTTTCTCCATAAAGAAAGCTCAGGCAGGAAAAAAAGACCTCTCTGGAAGTTGTAAAATCTCCAGATGAGCCACCCACTTCTGCAAATATTATTCAAGCTTTAGAATTTTATTCATAGAATTTTTCCCCAAAGTTTTTTCAGCTGAAAGCTACCTCTCCATGGTAAAAAGAGAGGAGCCAACAGTAAGAGCAGTCAGGGTTAGTTTTACCTCCAGGTGAATTTCTGGTCTACAATGATAGATTGGACCATCAATATTGCTCATATTCCTGAAGAAATTACATAAATTTCCCCTATATAGATCTAAACCACATTTAGGGAAAAATTAAATCATTACAGAAAGCTCTGAACAAAGCACTAACTGAATAACCTTTTATTTCTGATGCCATAGCCAGGAGGACATCTGAAAGGATTGTACCATAAGGAAAGAGTTCCTAATTAGAAACACAGACATTCTAGACAACACTTAGCCAGACATGTGTATAAAACCCTCCCACTTACTAAAAAACAAAACAAAACAAAACAAAACCTTCCCATTGCTATAGAGAATAACATTTGAATTAATGAAAAAGTTCCACACTGAGGGGAAATCACTTGCCAGTACTTCTGAATACGTGTAAAGTAGTAGAGCAACTAGACAGTATTATATTATAAAAAATATTGCTACCTGACACCAATCTCCAGGCTACCTGAAAATAAATAACTGGAGCATGGAACTACAACTTATGAAATTCATGTTTTGACAGAAAACTCTGCCTTTGAAAACTTTGAGCACTCTTAAAGAAAAGAAGGTTTTTAAAAATGACCTTGATTAAGAACTCCTGGGTGGCTTAGTGGTTGATCATCTGCCTTCGGCTCAGGTCATGATTCTGAGGTCTTGGGATTGAGTCGCACATTAGGCCCCTCCACATGGAGCCTGCTTCTCCCTCTGCCTATGTCTCTACCTCTCTTTGTGTGTCTCTCATGAATAAATATATAAAATTTCTTTTAAAAATAACCTTGATTAGTACATCAGCTGTAGTATAAAAATTAGGCTTGCATAGGGCAGAGATCAACATGAAGCAGAATAAAGCATGAAAGTACATTATTAGATTATGTGAAATCAGCACGTGAATGTGGGAACCTAGCATACAGTCTACATTCTCCACCTCTGGTGGCAGAGATCAAAGACAGCCGTGTGAGGATTAATTGAATCGTTAATACCAAAGCCACACTGCAGTTTAACTGTGTTATTTACAATTAATCAGTGTGTGTTTGTACTTACATATCTAATTATTCTTTTTTTTCATATCTAATTATTCTAAACCAGTGACACCAACTTCTTCCTAATTACTCAAGTCAAATGAAGTCCTGTTGGACTTGTTCCTGACCTCCACTCATGATATCCAGGCAATCATATACTTTTGCCAGTTATCCCTTTACGGCCACCCACATTCTCCTCCCTCTCCTTTCCCCTATGCCAATTTTTCATCAGTCTCTGAATTACCAAAACTACTTAGTTTCTTCCCTGTCTTGAATGCGACTGATAGATAACAAATATTCCTTAAACTCTCCTTTTGATGCTGTTGTTTCACTGCTTGAAAACAAATAGCAGCTTTCTGGTAAAAACTGTCTCAAGTGTGGTGCTCTGTGCCAGTCTTTCCAGACACTGTATAATCAGTCTCACCCAATTGATCTTACTAGCCCCCAACACTTCTTCCAGTGGTCACAAGTCACATGCCCATTCCTTTTCAGACTAGGTGGCTTCGTTGTTGACCTCCATCTCAATTGCCTCTCTAAATTCAGTTTCTCAACTATATTGCAAATTTTATTAATTTAATTCTTTTATTCCCATGCAAATAGGTACATTCATTCAACTTGGTACAGAAGATGTTCCAGATAAAAGAGTGACAGTGCTCAGAGTAAGAGAACTGCTGAGTAGTTCCAACATGAGGCATAAGGTGACAAGAGACTAAAAAATAAAAAGATCATAGTGATAACTGAAGTATAAGCAGAGAAATGCCTGCCAAACAAGTTATGTAAAGATTGTTTTAATTTTTTCATCATTTAATTATTTGCTTTTACTTTACAATTACATATTTGAATTTTATATGTATGAATATATACATATTTTTTTTACTTAAATGCATAAGTGTGATTATCAGGCACACTGGTTATTTTTTAATTAATTAATTAATTAAAGTAATCTCTATACCCAATGTGGGGCTCAAATTCATGACTCTGAGACCAAGAGTTGCATCCTCTTCTGACTAAGCTGCAGTGGCTATTTTAAGGAATTTTTTGTTTTTTGTTTTTTTGGGTTTTTTTTTTTTTTTTTGGTTGTCTTTCCTTTACCCTTCTCTCCCATCTGCATCCCGATTGTCTTCACTCACACCAAAGAAGCCCAAGTTTATCGCTGCTTTATTATTTTTTTTTCCTAGCTTCATGTAATTATATAAGGCTTATATGGATATATGCACATATTCGCACACACAAGGAATCTTTTGATTTTTTTTTTACAAAACAGAATCATACTACATACATTTTCCCCTACATTTTGTTTTTCTCACACAACAATTCTTTATGGAAAATCTTCAAGTAAATTTTTATACCTTTAATTCGTTCTTTTTTAAAATGTATTACATAACATATCAGTATGTGAACATACAAATTAATCATACCATAAGAATGGTTTTTGTTTTGTTTCTATATTTTGCTCATACTAACATAAATATAATAAATAAATATCCTTTATTTTGATGAGATAGATTCCCAGAACTAAAATTGCTAAAGGACCTTATCTTTATTTTGATTTCTGATAAAGTCATAATGCTTCCACTGGAAAACACTATCTTTGTCCATGCAAATCTCAGCAGTTCTTATTAGAGCTTTTTAAAATTTTACCTATCTGATGGATGGTCTCAATTTAATATTTCATTCTTAGTTGAAATTGTATTTTTCTGACTACCAATGAATTTTAGCATTGTTGTCAATTTTAGCCATTTGTATTTACTCTTAATTATTAGAATTTGTAATTGTGAAAAATGGAAACATACAAAAAGTAAAAATAAATTAATGTAGCAGACACCAAAATACCCACTCTCCAGACTTAATACATTAACATTTGGACTGATTTGCTTCAGATTTTTTTAAATAAGTAAAATATTGCAAATATGTTTGATGAATTTCCCTCTCCACCTCACTACATGTCATTTCCTTCTAGGAAATAACCATACAGTTAGCATGTGCTCTTTTTCTCAATGTTTTTATACTTTTACCAAAATACAGTGATTTGGGTTTCCATTTTTTTATTTCTCTACTTAGTTTGGACACTAAACCTTTTATCACTATTGTTTTTGTGCATATCTTTCATTTTTAACATGTATATTTGACATAAAGTCTAAAGTTAATTGATATCTATGTCCAGAAAAATACAGGACCCTAAGTGACTTAGCTATGACAACTGCCTCCCATATTTTGCAAGTTTTTAAAATCTACATGTTTACTAATTCTTTTACCTTATGTTCTTCTTATAGCTTTCCCTTCCTTCTGAATTCCTTCTTTCTTAAAAATAATCTCCTATGAATGGTCTAAATTCTTCAATAAGACTTTAGAATTCTAAGCTGAAACAATTTCTGGGGGCTTTTTCCTTAGCTCTTTAAGGATTTTCATGTATTAACCTCTTTATCCAATTTTTCTTTTAGGCAACTTCTTCAGTCTCTGGTTAACTGTGTCTTTCACACTTCATAATATGGTTTTACTATATGTATAATCTGTGAAGCATGAACATATTTTTCTTCGTGTCACTCAGGTCTCATTGTGCTTTTTCAAATGGGTGTTCACATATGGATTTTAATTCTGAAAAAAATTAGCTATCATTTATCTTTGAATAAATATAAATTTCCCTAGTCTCTCCATTTTCTCTCTTTAGAACCCTTATTAGATATATATTATCCTTTTCATTCTAACCATCATGTTTCTTAATCTCCTGTTCATATTTTCTATCTTTTCATATACCTGTGATGCATTCTGGGGAATCACTTCTTCTCTACTCTTCCAGATACTAGCCTTACACAGGAGTTTGCATTTCACCTGTTCCTTTCATAGGTCTACACCTTTGTCTCATATTGCCTTAAGTGTACCAACATTTCAGCTTCTCATTTCTTGGGCCTATTTCTGAGTCTAAAAGTCCTCTGTACTTCCAAAAAGTCATTCATGTAGGTACATAAAAAGTAGATATATTCAGAATGGTGACAGGCCTCAAAATTAAGTCCAGTGGAAGGTTTTTTGGGGGTGTTTCTGTTTTTTGGTGTTTTTTTGTTTTCTTTGTGTTTTGTTTTTTTATTTGGTTTGGTTTGGTTTGGTCTGGAAAAATCTTTATTTCATTCCCACGCTTGAACTAATACTTTCACTGGGTAAAGAATTCTAGGTTTACATTTTTCCTACTCAGAATTTTGAAGAGTTTGGCATGCAGAGAAGATTAAGTGTGGATAATACAGATTGTTCTCAAGCATCTGAAGAGCTTTCTTGTAGAATAATTACACTTTCCATGTCACCTTGCTGTAGGACTAAGGATAATAGATGCCTGCAAAAAGGAGAAGGCTTGTAGTTCACATAAGGAAGAATCTCCCAACACTCAGAAGCTGTCAAAGATGGCATGAGCATGTTCAAGCCGTACCAAGATCCCCAACATTGGACTGATTTTCATGTATAAAGAGGACAATTAAAACAGGCAAACATTTGACAGGGATATTTTACAGGGCATTCAAACATCATGTGATTGTTGAAATGATTATGCTCTGAGGTTTCTCTCAGAATTGAAAACCTCTAATCCCCTTATATAACCTAGATACAATTCCATAGTGTTTGCTATGTGCCAACAGTTGTTCAATGTTTATTGATTCAGTGAAGATCAGACCCCCAAATCTTAGTTCCTTATAACAACAAACATTTATTTCTTTTTTTAAATTTTTTTTATTGGAGTTCAATTTGCCAACATATAGCATAACACCCAGTGCTCATCCCACCAAGTGCCCCTCTGCCCATCACCAGTCACCCCAACCCCCCCCCCACCCACCTCCCCTTCACTACCCCTTGTTCATTTCCCAGAGTTAGGTGTCTCTCATGTTTTGTCACCCTCACTGATATTTTCATTCATTTTCTCTCCTTTCCCCTTTATTCCCGTTCACTAATTTTTATATTCCCCAAATGAATGAGACCATATAATGTTTATCCTTATCCCATTGACTTATTTCACTCAGCATAATACCCCTCAGTTCCATCCACGTCAAAGCAAATAGTGGGTATTTGTAGTTTCTAATGGCTGAGTAATATTCCATTGTATACATACCACATCTTCTTTATCCATTCATCTTTCAATGGACATCAAGGCTCCTTCCACAGTTTGGCTATTGTGGACATTGCTGCTAGAAACATAGGGGTGCAGGTGTCCCGGCGTTTCACTGCATCTGAATCTTTGGGGTAACTCCCCAGCAGTGCAATTGCTGGCTCGTAGGGCAGGTCTATTTTTAACTCTTTGAGGAACCTCCACAGTTTTCCAGAGTGGCTGCACCAGTTCACATTCCCACCAACAGTGTAAGAGGATTCCCTTTTCTGCGCATCCTCTCCAATATTTGTGGTTTCCTGCCTTGTTAATTTTCCCCATTCTCACTGGTGTGAGGTGGTAGCTCATTGTGGTTTTGATTTGTATTTCCCTGATGGCAAGTGATGCAGAGCATTTTCTCATGTGCGTGTTGGCCATGTCTATGTCTTCCTCTGTGAGATTTCTGTTCATGTCTTTTGCCCATTTCATGATTGGATTGTTTGTTTCTTTGGTGTTGAGTTCAATAAGTTCTTTACAGATCTTGGAGCCTAGCCCTTTATCTGATAGGTATTTGCAAATATCTTCTTCCATTCTGTAGGTTGTCTTTTAATTTTGTTGACTGTTTCTTTTGCTGTGCAGAAGCTTCTTATCTTGATGAAGTCCCAATAGTTCATTTTTGCTTTTGTTTCTCTTGTCTTTGTGGATATATCTTGCAAGAAGTTACTGTGGCCAAGTTCAAAAAGGGTGTTGCCTGTGTTCTCCTCTAGGATTTTGATGGACTCTTGTCTCACATTTAGATCTTTCATCCATTTTGAGTTTATCTTTGTGTATGGTGAAAGAGAGTGGTTTAGTTTCATTCTTCAGCATGTGGATGTCCAATTTTCCCAGCACCATTTATTGAAGAGACTGTCTTTTTTCCAGTGGATTGTTGAATATTAGTTGACCATAAAGTTCAGGGTCCACTTCTGGATTCTCTATTCTGTTCCACTGATCTATGTGTCTGTTTTTGTGCCAGTACCACACTGTCTTGATGACCACAGCTTTGTAGTACAACCTGAAATCTGGCATTGTGATGCCACCAGCTATGGTTTTCTTTTTTAATATTCCCCTGGCTATTAGGGGTCTTTTCTGATTCCACACAAATTTTAAGATGATTTGTTCCAACTCTTTGAAGAAAGTCCATGGTATTTTGATAGGGATTCCTTTAAATGTGTAAATTGCCCTGGGTAACATGGACATTTTCACAATATTAATTCTTCCAATCCATGAGCATGGAATATTTTTCCATCTCTTTGAGTCTTCCTCCATTTCTTTCAGAAGTGTTCTGTAATTTTTAGGGTATAGATCCTTTACCTTTTTGGTTAGGTTTATTCCTAGGTATCTTATGCTTTTGGGTGCAATTGTAAATGGGATTGACTCCTTAATTTCTCTTTCTTCAGTCTCATTGTTAGTGTATAGAAATGCCACTGATTTTTGGGCATTGATTTTGTATCCTGCCACACTGCCAAATTGCTGTATGAGTTCTAGCAATCTTGGGGTGGAGTCTTTTGGGTTTTCTATGTACAGTATCATGTCATCTGCGAAGAGGGAGAGTTTGACTTCTTCTTTGACAATTTGAATGCCTTTTATTTCTTTTTGTTGCCTGGTTGCTGAGGTGAGGACTTCTAATACTATGTTGAATAGCAGTGGTGAGAGTGGACATCCCTATCTTGTTCCTGACCTTAGGGGAAAGGCTCCCAGTGTTTCCCCATTGATAATGGTATTTGCTGTGGGCTTTTCGTAGATGGCTTTTAAGATGCTGAGGAATGTTCCCTCTATCCCTACATTCTGAAGAGTTTTGATCAGGAATGGATGCTGTATTTTGTCAAATCTTTCTCTGCATCTTTTGAGAGGATCATATGGTTCTTGTTTTTTCTCCTGTTGATATGATCAATCACATTGATTGCTTTATGAGTGTTGAACCAGCCTCGCATCCCGGGGATAAATCCCACTTGGTCATAGTTCCATCCACGTCAAAGCAAATAGTGGGTATTTGTAGTTTCTAATGGCTGAGTAATATTCCATTGTATACATACCACATCTTCTTTATCCATTCATCTTTCAATGGACATCAAGGCTCCTTCCTAATCTTCTTAATGTATGGTTGGATCCTATTGGTTAGTATCTTGTTGAGAATTTTTGCATCTGTGTTCATCAGGGAGATTGGTCTATAATTCTCCTTTTTGGTGGGGTCTTTGTCTGGTTTGGAATTAAGGTGATGCTGGCTTCATAGAAGGAGTTTGGAAGTACTCCATCTCTTTCCATCTTTCTGAACAGCTTTAGTAGAATAGGTATGGTTTCTTCTTTAAATGTTTGATAGAATTCCCCTGGGAAGCCATCTGACCCTGGACTTTTGTGTCTGGGGAGGGTTTTGATGACTCCTTCAATTTCCCCCCTGGTCATCGGCCTGTTCAGGTTTTCTATTTCTTCCTGTTCCAGTTTTGGTAGTTTGTGGTTTTCCAGAAATGTGTCCATTTCTTCTAGATTGCCTAATTTATTGGCATAAAGCTGCTCATAATAAGTTTTTAAGATTGTTTGTATTTCCTTTGTATTGGCGGTGATCTTTCTTTCCCACTCATGATTTTATTAATTTGAGTATTTTCTCTCTTCTTTTTAATAAGACTGGCTAATGGTTTATCTATCTTATTAATTCTTTCAAAGAACCAACGCCTGCTTTTGTTAATCTGTCCCACAGTTCTTCTGGTCTCTATTTCATTGAGTTCTGCTCGAATCTTTATTTTCTTCTTCTGCTGCATGTAGGATCTATTTGCTGTTTTTTCTCCAGCTCCTTTAGGTTCATGGTTAGCTTTTGTATTTGAGTTCTTTCCAGTTTTTGGATGGATGCTTGTATTGCGATGTATTTCCCCCTTAGAACTGCTTTTGCTGTATCCCAAAGATTTTGAATGGTTGTATCTTCATTCTCATTAGTTTCCATAAATCTTTTTAATTCTTCCCTAATTTCCTGGTTGACCCTTTCATCTTTTAGCAGGATGGTCCTTAACCTCCACATGTTTGAAATCCTTCTAAACTTCTTCTTGTGATTTAGTTCTACTTTCAAAGCATTATGGTCTGAAAATATGCAGGGGATGATCCCAATCTTTAGGTATCGGTTAAGACCTGATTTGTGACCCAGTATGTGGTCTATTCTGAAGAAAGTTCCATGTGCACTTGAGAAGAATGTGTATTCAGTTGTGTTTGGATGTAAAGTTCTTAAATATCTGTGAAATCCATCTGGTCCAGTGTATCATTTAAAGCTCTTGTTTAGTTGGAGATGTTGTCCTTAGATCTGTCAATTGTAGAAAGCGCTATATTCAAGTCACCAAGTATAAGTGTATTATTATCTAAGTATGTCTTAACTTTGGTTATTAATTGGTTGATATACTTGGCAGCTCCCACATTCAGGGCATAAATATTCATGATTGTTAGGTCCTCTTGTTGGATAGATCCTTTAAGTATGATATAGTGTCCCTCTTCATCTCTTACTACAGTCTTTGGGATAAACTTGAATTTATCTGATATAAGGATGGCTACCCCTGCTTTCTTTTGAGGAACATTTGAATGGTAAATTGTTCTACAACCTTTTATTTTCAGGCTGTAGGTGTCCTTATGTCTAAAATGAGTCTCCTAAAAAAAAAAAATAAAAATAAAATAAAATAAAATAAAATAAAATGAGTCTCCTGTAGACAGCAAATAGATGGGTCTTGCTTTTTTATCCAGTCTGAAACCCTGCGCCTTTTGATGGGGTCATTAAGCCCATTCACGTTCAGTGTTACTATTGAAAGATATGAATTTAGTGTCATCATGATACCTATTCCATTCCTGTTTTTGTGGATTGTTTCCTTGGACTTCCTCTTTCTTTTACAGAGTCCCCCTTAATAATTCTTGCAGAGCTGGTTTGGTGGTCACATATTCTTTCAGTTTCTGCCTGTCTTGGAAGCTTTTTATCTCTCCTTCTATTCTGAATGAGAGCCTTGCTGGATAAAGTATTCTTGGCTGCATGTTCTTCTCATTTAGGACCCTGAATATATCCTGCCAGCCCTTTGTGGCCTGTCAGGTCTCTGTGGAGAGGTCTGCTGTTACCTTAATACTTCTTCCCATAAAGGTTAGGGATTTCTTGTCTCTTGCTGCTTTAAGGATCTTCTCTTTATCTTTGGAATTTGCAAGTTTCACTATTAAATGTCAAGGTGTTGAGTGGTTTTTATTGATTTGGGGGGCGGGGATCTCTATCTCCTGGATCTGAATGCCTATCTCCCTTCCCAAGTTAAGGAAGTTCTCAGCTATGATTTGTTCAAATACACTTTCTGGACCTCTGTCCCTTTTGGCACCCTCTGGAAACCCAATTAAACGTAGATTTTTTCCTTCAGAGTCTGTCATTTATTTCCCTTAACCTATCCTCATGATCTTTTATTTGTTTTTCTCTTTTTTCCTCAGTTTCCTTCCTTGCCATCAACTTGTCTTCTATGTCACTCACTCGTTCTTCTACCTCGTTAACCCTTGTCGTTAGGACCTCCAGTTTGGATTGCATCTCATTTAACTGATTTTTAATTTCGGCCTGATTAGCTAAATTCTGCAGTCATGACGTCTCTTGAATCCTTTATGCTTTTTTCTAGAGCCACCAGTAGCTTTATAATTGTGCTTTTGAATTGGCTTTCTGACATTGAAGTGTAATCCAAATTTTGTAACTCTGTGGGAGAGAGTACTGTTTCTGATTCTTTCTTTTGTGGTGAGTTTTTCCTTCTAGTCATTTTGCTTAGTGCAGAGTGGCCAAAAACAAGTTGTACTGGAAAAAAAGAGAGGAAAAAAAAGAGGGGGTCAAACAAAACAAAAAACAAGGGGGAGTATCCTCTGATTCTATATCCTGTAAATCCCTCAACTTCCCCTAGAACTTTCCAGTGCTGCTTGGTCAAGAACTTGCTCTTCCTTTGTCCTTCCAGGTGGTCTTTTGGGGGAGGGGCCTGCTGTGCTGATTCTCAGGTGTGTGCACCTGGGGGAGCTGCCCAGCCCCCTGCCAGGTGCACGGCTCAGTGGGAGCTGTTTATCCTGTGAGGGCCCTACTCAGTCCCAGGTACAAGGTGACACCAGGAGGAACAACAACAGTGGCGGCGGCCAGCTCCCCAGCCCTAGAGTCAGCTCCTGCAGTAGCTACCACAGCTCTCAGTCTGCAGGGGCCTGGATGCTCCAGGTGTGGGGGGTGCCGATCTGCACAGCTCGGAGTCGCCCTGCAGCAGGAGCGTCCTCACTGTCCTGGGCCCTCCCCGCCTCCGCCTGTCCCGCGGGGAGTCCCGGATCCTGGGCTGTGTCCCCCGGCGCCCTGGGCTCTGGGGCTTGTGCCACTGGAATCGCGTTCCCGGGCCGCACAGCCCCCTCTGCACAGAGCCGCTGCCTGAGCTGCTCCCGGGCTGTGCAGGGCGCGCGCTGCCGCCCTTTATGGAGCTCGGCCGCGGGCATGGTGTGCTCTCCCCCGGGGTGCAGGTCCTCTGTTAGTGCCCCTGGGAGCCTGAGGGCATTCCTGTCCCTCCTGGGATCCTGCCCAAGCTCCCTGTGAGCACCTTTCAGTCCGGGAAGATTTTTGAAGCTCCTGCTTCTCTGGGAGGGGGCTTTCCTGTCCTGGGAGCTCTCTCTCTGCAGCCTTAGCCCAGCTCCTCCTCACAGGGCCCCTCCCCACTGGATACTTTTTTATTTCTTTATTTTTTTCCCCGTCTTCCTACCTTGATAGAAGCGTAAACTCTTCTCACTGTAGCATTCCAGCTGTTCTCTCTTTAAATCTCAGACCAAATTCATAGGTTTTCAGGATGATTTGAAAGTTATCTAGGTAAGTTGGTGGGGACAAGTGACTTGGGAACCCTACTCTTCCGCCATCTTGCCCCGCCTCCTCCAAACATTCATTTCTTTGCTCACATTGTGCAAAGGTTGCAGCTTGGCTGCGGCTCTGCCGGGCTATGCTGAGAACAGCTCAACTTAGGAGGCTCCATGTGTCTTTTCTTGCTGGGCCCCAGGCTGAAGGATCAGCCACTAACTGGGACATGCTATTCTCAAAGTAGAGGGCAGAAGCTCAAAGACAGTGGAGATAGTAGGTGTAAACCATACAAGCACATTTAAACCTTTGCTTGGATATGGCTTATGTTATTCATTTATACCCCATTGGCCAAAGTAAGCCATTTGGCCAATCACAAAGACAATGGAAGAGGAAACTAAATACCTCTTGCAAGAAAGCTTAACAGGGCAGGAAAGAACCAATGATGTGTTGGATCCAGCTCATACTGGCTTGTAACAGCCAATTTTTTTTAATTTCACGAATTTATCCAACTGGTTGTTAAACCATCAGAATATTGAAATCAGCTATGGTGGAAATATTTACTGTATGGCATTTGGAAAATGCTACAAATCAGACTTTTCTCCCCATCCAGGAGCTGGTTGTTAAACATTTACCAGCCCACTACAAGAAGCAACCAATCTTTGTAAACAAATAGAATGGTCTACCGTTGTTTCCTTGTCAACCAGGGCTTCTAGGAGCCCAACAATGGCAATGGATGTATAACATCTAAAAATCCTTTAGCCTGTGGCTCTTCTCTCTACCTAGAGGTCATAGTACTGGTTTTCTTATTTCACAAGAAAGAATCAGTGTCATTTAGACCCTCTTGAATAACCTTCTGGCAGAGCAAGTTGAAGCAAAATCAAGAAGGTAAAAACCCATTCACCCTCCCCTATCCTTAATGAGCTCAGTTTAGGGTCTTCTGTTTCCTTGGCAACATACCTGACACTAAAACTACTTCCAGTTCCCACTTTTCTCAGCTACTTTGAGTGTTGCCAGTAAAATACTTCCATGCCTTTCTGCTCTCTTGGCACACTCTCTTGCTGTCACCCCACATAAGTCTTGGGATGGTTTCCAGACTGGGCCCCCCACTTTCGCACACTGTCCCTTCCTTAAACTGGCCTCTAATTGAGTCCAACATTTTCTTTCCTGCAGTATGGACTGGATAGTGCTAAGTGCTGTCACTTAAGGAACCCCAGGTGCAAAGGCTGGGCCTCCCCCAACCCCATATTGTCATCTGTCCACCTCCCACAATCACCAATTGACCTACACTGTCAAGATTTCCTAAGCCAGTGCCTGAAGTCAGGGGTATTTGTGGGTTCGCCTTGGAAACTATCCCATCCTAAAGATGATGAAAGGATTAAGGAGAAACCAACTTGAAATGATACCAATAGGTTTCGGCAGAACTGCCTCCGGAAAACACAAAGGCTGTGTTTCTGCACAAAATCCGTGGCCATTTACCCCTTTGTTGTTTTTTTTTTTTTTTTCTCTTATTGCTCCCAATTTCCCTCTCTTGGCCTCCACACCCCTGCCCCACCCCCAGCGCTCCAGAGGACTGGTTCCAATTGCAAGGCCATTCCTGCAACAATCTCTGGAAACTGGAGTGAAAGGTGCCGACAAAGAGGCCCTCTCCACAGCTCCCTTTTCACAAGAAGCATGTATCCAATTAAAGGATTTTAATTAAAATGCTTTCTGTAGCATCCTGTTTCTACTCACTGTTATAAATTAAACTTGACATTCTCTGATTTAACAGGTGGGTGAGATTATTCTGAAAGCTGCCAGATGAGAGGAAATAGAAACTAGGCTGAAGGAAGCTGTGTGCCTGGGAGCATAAGCATGTATGTATGAAAACGTGTGTGTGTGCGTGTGCACGTGCTGTGTGCACATATGCACTCATATTTGCGCAAGTGCACAATTATGTGTACACATATCTATCTTTAAATTGGTTTGAAATTGTTCAACTTTAAATGGAAAAGTCATGATATAACAAGGGGGACACCAGGAGCAAATAGAACCTTAATCTAAAAACTTAAAATCTCATGCGATATCCATAAAATCTCCATCAGCACTATCCATTCACACATTTCTTGTGGGTGACATTCTTTTCTAAGTATCAGCTGAGAAAAATCTGCAACCTCTATTTGTTGTTTCCTTTAAATGATGGGGTTTTTAAGATTTTATTTATTTATTTATTCATGAGAGGCAGAGAGAGAGAGAGAGAGAGAGAGAGAGAGAGAGAGAGGCTCCATGCAGGGAGCCTGACGTTGGACTCGATCCCGGGTCTCCAGGATCAGGCCCTGGGCTGAAGGCAGCGCTAAACCACTGGGCCACCGGGGTTGCCCTAAATGGTGTTTTAATCCACACTATTTCTTTATGCAAGGGGATGAGGAGGGAAGGAGTTTCGGTGTTAACCATTACAGGCTTCACCTCCATAGCGCTTTACAGTCACTCCTTAAATTAAATGCTCCAAAGAGTTCTGATAGATTCTGCACCACACCTCTGGATGTAAACTGGCCACTGCAAGGGCCCTCTTTGTTCCAGCCAAAGTAGTTTACTCACAAATCCTATCATGATGTATATTATCTAAACTCCACATGGGGCACCTGGGTGGCTCATTGGTTGAGCGTCTGTCTTTTGCTCAGGTCATGATCCCGGGATCCTAGGATCAAGTCCCACATCAGGCTCCCCACAGGGGGCTCCCTGTGCTTCTCCCTCTGCCTATGTCTCTGTGTCTCTCATGAATAATAATTTTTTTAATCTTCTAATTTTTAAAAAAAAAAAATAAACACCACACTATTGTCCATGTCATTCTCCCTGCCTAGACCTCTTCTCTCCAATATTGCCTCTTCCTTCCAGACTCTGTTCCTATTTCTACTCCCCTGTGACATTCTTCCTAACCACTCTAGCTACACTTTCTGCTTTAAGAACTTATCATATTCATCCCTTTGTTCAACAGGACCAAGCAGTGCTATAGATGCTAAAGGTACAGCAGTGAACAATAAAATAAGCAAATGTAAAACATGTTTAGTGGTAGGTATAGATTCAGAAGAAAAATAAAACAAGTTGAGGTGGACAGAGTGTTGTTTGTGTTTTTATCTAATTCTGTTGTCATTATTTAAAGTTTTATATGTTGACCTCTCATTCCTCTAATTGGATTGTAATTCTCTTGAGAATCAGAATTATGTCTTATACCTAAGGGTAATATTCAAAATATTTAACAACCAGTACAACAGAGACACTAACCAGTGTGAATAGACCTCAGCCATTCTAGTGTGTCCTAGCTAAACATGATCCCTGATAATCATTGTATCATCCAGGTTACAATGTTACTCAATATATTTTCATCCACATATTGATTTCATAGTATTTGTTTCTCATATTATCTAAATGGGACTCTAGTGACCTAAAAGAATAAATGTATTGCAATCAAAGAGTCTAACTTACTTTTAAAGAATGTACAGATTGGGTACTACTCAAGCAGGGCCAGATAGTTACCATTAAGCCAGCTGGATGGATTTCCTTTCAGTGTTGAAAACTCATCAGATGTCCTGCCCACCTAGGAAAGAATTTTCAGGAAAAACAGTCATTCATAGCTTTATCTCTGCTGGAAAAGACCTCAATTCCAGCTTTCCCATTTAATTTCTGAGGGGAAAGTGCTTTATTGTGTATTAGAAAGATCATGGACTTTGAATTTAAGACAGATCTGAGTACAAATCATCTACCATAAGTCTCAGGTACTAATTTAGTCTGGTTAAAGAACTTTTCTGAGGATTGGTAATCTTTACTGTAAAATGGAAAGCATAATATCAATTTTGCAATGTTGTTGTGGAAAATTAAATGAAACAAATTGAAAAAAGTACATAGTACCTACCTGACACAAAATCGATGATTTGTGTGTGAATGATTGCTATTGTAGCTATTGTCATTATCAAAAATGGTATAATCGCACTTGTGGTCAGATAGTACATTATACAGATAGACTCACCTTCACATGCTGGTGGTATTAAAAAAATTCAATTGAGTAAATTTGAAAATCTAATTGGTTTTATTAAGCAATTCATGAACCTGGGAGCAACCCATCTAGCAAGTAGATGCTCTAAGGAGTTATATCTAGTGGAAGGTTTCTATAGGAAGGAATGTGAGGCAAGGAAGTTGACAGCAAAAGAAAAGAAAGGTTTATTTTTGGCCAGGGCAGCTTTTGTGGGGGAAAAGACTGTCAGGGTTTTTATCACACAGATTACCTCACTGGTGCTGATCAGGAAATTTCAGATTGACTGTTAAAAAGTCACCTTCTCAGAATAGGTTGGTTGTAAGTCTTGGTTTGCTGTTGTAGAGGCAATGACTCCATTTGGGGCGTGTATCTTTTTTAACAGTGGACACCTATGTATGGCTTATACTCCCAAATGCCCAGAGTTCCCCTTTACTCTGCTTCTAGTACCTTGTATCCAGGAAAGAGAAGAGTCACCCATAGCTCAAATATAGTGTCCCCATAATCCTGCAAGCTCCTTGAGGACATGTCATCTCAACTTTCATCTCTGTTGTATCTTTACCTCTTCTCACCTGCTGGTATAAGGCTATACCCTCAGGACAAAATACAATGTGAAGCTGTATAGAACAAGAAGAGCAGTTGAAAAGATTGAAGGAACTGTGGGGCAGGTAATCAGATGATGTAAGATTTCTGAGAGAGACTGAAGGGGAACATACTCGAGTCCACTGAATCACAAGTCTGCGCATCCAATGAACGCACTCTTTCATTGGGAGACCACTGGCTCAAGCTGGAAAGAGGTAAACCTAGAGGGAATAAATAAAAATGTCATTTTCCATGACAGATTTTATGATTATGGAACTCATTACTCCCAAGAAATGATGCAAGCTGAAACTATAAATGGCTACAAAAAATGAGTGAGAAAAACCCATGGAAGACCAGCCCGTATTGGGATTACATTAAGGGAAATTACAATGTTTGAGGCATAGTGGCAACAATCAACAAGCACTTATGAGAGCTCCTCTGTGCCAGAACTTGTGCTGTGTGCAGAGGAGAAGCAAAAAAAGTAAAGACAAGGTCCCAGGCCTGAAAGCTCTCACAAAACAGGAGAGGTGATATGTGCTGGCAAATGCGTACAGGGCAAGTTAGAATCTGATCGGCAACAAGGAAGTGCCATGGAAAACAAAAAGTGAGACTGTGGCTTCTAATTTGAAGGCTTCGGTGAAGAAGTAGCATTTAGATGTGCATTAAAGAAGGATGGAATTGAGGCAGTTACTAGAAGTGAGTTAGAGGCAAAGCTCCTGGAAGGGGCTGTGGGAGGTGGAAGAAGGGAATAAGAACTGAGGATGATATCCAGTGTAATGGGCCCCAGTCCCTTCTCAGCTGCTAGGCCCAACAATGCCCCCTCTGCCATACTTGGTGGAGGCAGTGAAGGAGAAGTAGAACAGTTAAGGCAAAGAGAAGGAAAGGAAAATGACAAGAAGATTATGTATCTACCAGATAGTAGGGGTAGGAATGTTTAAAAAGATGACATCAAAAATTTCTGCCAGCTCCACAACAGCTGTAATTTATTTTATGCCTAACTCCTGCCCAAAAGGAGTTAACCCCCTGCCCATGCCACCTTACCCCCTCAACACACACAGTAAACTCTAAAGGGTTTAATAAATGTGATTTCTTAAGTAAACTTAAACTCCCATTTTGAGAGGCTTAAGATATGGTCCCACAAACAGGAAGAATCTAAGCAAACTAGAGGACGATAGCCAACATTGTAAAGTGTGTGGGACAAGATCTAAGACAGGATCTTGGAGGAGGCTAAAGGAGGATTGAACATTAAACAGAGGGATACACAAATAAATACATACTTTCAATCTGTGATACACACTCACAGAAAGAGATTGCTATGCAGTATGTATGAAATACATACTTTCAATCTGTGAGATACACTCACAGAAAGAGATTGCTGTGCAGTAAGAGAGGGTGACTGATGGGCAACATATGAAAAGCCAATAAGGGTTTCCAACCCTCTTCTTGGGAGAGGTCTAAATTTACCTCAAATGCCACATTTAGCTTCTCAGATGATTTCCCATCGCCGTCTCCCAACTCATTTTTAGCTCCTTACCATTCAAACACTACTCTCACATACATCACCTCTTTAAAGCATATATAGAAGAATATATAGAAGAATGGTTGAGAAAACCATTCTAAAGCTAAAGCCAAGCTTTAGAGCATAGCCGGTCATGCATTAAGCATCCACCCTTTAAGTCCCTGGGGTAGAATCTATATATGGGCCAGAATATTTTCCCCAAAGCGCCCAAGGAGATGAAACTTCCCAAGAACTCTCCCAAGATGTGCTCCACTTTTCATTCCAGGAGCAAGCCTGCTTATGAATGAGTCCATGTTTGACTCATTGGTAAAAGAGGAATTTGTTGAGCACTTGCATATGACACCCAGTTGATTCTTCTGGCATTGAGTAAGAAAGGCATAAAAATCCTGTGTTTTCTTATGAAAGGACACAGTTATTACCCATCAAATTTCTTACTATGAAAATACAGGCAGCAAAGAAGAGAAATGTAGGCCCAGGCTATCAAGATTAATCAGGATAGAGATCAGGCCCCCTAAGAAAAATTTGCCCATCTTCTATGAAACAGTCAGAAGTTAAAATGTTCAAGGAATCAGGGTGCCTGGGTGGCTGAGTCAGAAGAGCATGCAACTCTTGATCTCAGGATTATGAGTTCAAGCCCCGCACTGGGTGTAGAACTTACATTAAGAAAAAAAAAAAAAATGGGATCCCTGGGTGGCACAGTGGTTTGGCGCCTGCCTTTGGCCCAGGGCGCAATCCTGGAGACCCGGGATCGAGTCCCACGTTGGACTCCTGGTGCATGGAGCCTGCTTCTCCCTCTGCCTGTGTCTCTGCCTCTCTCTCTCTCTCTGTGTGTGTGTGACTATCATAAATAAGTAAAAATTTAAAAAAAAATGCTTAAGGTACTACGGGAACACCCTAAAGTTAAAACAGAAAAAATCTGACCATACCCTTCATATGGATACACACCAATAAACTGTATTTTATTTCTCAGTAGAAGGAAAGAAGCGAGTCATTTGTGGATACATTCTTCAGTTCTGGACTGCCTTTTGTCTAAGCAGGCTCATCCAAACAATGGTTTGCCCAAGCATAGATTTACCAACTGCTGCTTTTTAGACTAAGAATATAAGCCTATTCTTACTCTGGAATACCTGCTGATAATACCTCAGGGACACAGAAGAGAATAGTAATGTCCTCTTGCAGATAGAGTGAGTAACTGTCCTGGTGCTGGGATTGACCTTGTTTTAGCACTGAAAATCCCACATCCGAGGAACCCCCTTGGTCCCAGGTAAGCCAAAGTTAGTGAACCCTTTAGAACACACCAAGTCAAGTCCTGACCCACCACTGGGGGATAGGACTAAGGAGTGGCATGGAAATGCTAACTGAAACAACATAATAGACTGTCTTTGACTCTTTGACCATTTTGCCAGGGCCCAAGTCTTGACTGAAGAAAAGCTTTAATGATTACATTCCTTGGGACTAAAAACTATGAAAATTACAAAATGGGACCAATATCCAAAATTGCTCCTTATTCTGGATAAATTAGGAAGCTCCTGACGAGAAAGTATAAGATGAAGGCCTTATCCTTCATTTTAATTGTTTTAAATGGGAAACACTAGCCATTTGTGGTGAAATACTGGAGCTATTGAAAATATCTTAGAGATCTGGACTTTCTGTTTCATGAGAGCAGAAGGTAAAACTACAATTCCTCAATTGTAAATTGTACCTTGAATAAATGGACAGGTCGAAGAACAATCTGAACTGAATGCAGAAAGCAAAACTAGCAGTTCTGATGAGCTTCTATCTTACAAAGAGAATGGTTTGAAAACTGGGAGGAATAGAACATTAAAAAAGGAAATCTGAGGGGGGCACTTGACAGGATGAGCACTGGGTGTTATTTTGTATGTCGGCAAATTGAACACCAATAAAAAATAAATTTGTTATTTAAAAAAAGGAAATCTGTTCTCAGGAGAGAAGGCAATAAAATATGACTTATATCTCTCATTCCCAAATGTTGCTCCATCTATTGGGTACAATAGAATCACTTAGGAAACTTGTTAAAAAAAACACAGAATCCAAGCCCCAGTTTTAACAGTGATTTGGGTCTGGGTTCACCAGGGAATCTTATTTTAACAAGCTCTCTAGGTGATTCTGATGAGCAGCTAGTTTTGGAATCACTGACTTAGATGATTAAAATGGTTTAATGGCAAAATCACATGGATTATTCTCCAAACATCTTCTCAAGAGGCAATAGAACTTGATGGTTAAGAGTTTGAGATCTCTTAGAATATAACAGATTCTAACAATCTAGGATGGAACTTGTTAACTGCACAAACTTGAAAAGTGAATAAATTTCTCTGTTTCTCAATTTCCCCATCTAAATATAATGATAATAATAGTAACTTTCCAGAGTTGTTGTAAGATTGAAATATAGGCATACTTCATTTTATTACTCTTTGTTTTATTTTGCATGGCTAATATGGTATTTTTTACAAATTTAAAGTTTGGGGCAAGACTTCTATTGACCAAGTCTATGGGTGCTATTTTTCCAACAGCATTTGCTCACTTCATGTTTCAGTGTCACATTTTGGTAATTCTCACAATATTTTCAACTTTTTAATTATTATTACACTCATCACAGTGATCTGTAATCAGTAATTATGACTTGCTGAAAACTCAGATGATGGTTAGCATTTTTTATTTGTATTTCAGAAGTATTTCCTAATATCTTTATGGGCATGATGAGTCTGGAGCTCAAGCAAGAGGTATCTCAGGACAAACATATTCAGAACAGCACTTGATTTCTCCTTTGTGGCACCTTAAGCTAACTCTACCCCAGCCTTCCCCCATCTCAGAAATAGTACCACCATTCATGCAGAAACCTGGAGATCATCTTGAATTCTAATCCCCACATAGACACAGGCAATTCATCAAATAAGTCATGTAAACTTTACCTCCAAAAAGTATCTTGAATCTATCCACCTGCCTTCATCCTCACTGTCAATCACCACAGTGTGTCTGACCATCCACTCTTGAGAATCCAGAAGCTTACAACAGCCCCCTAACTGACCATCTTATCTCCACTCCTGTTCCCTTCAGGGCATTCTCTATGCAGCAGCCAGAGTGGGCTTTTTAAAAATATATATACCTTATGTCAGTCCCCTGCTTAAAGCTCTTCGGTGCCGTCCCATTGCACGTAGAATACTAAGTCTAAATCTCTTACCATGGTCTATCAGGTCCTGCATAATCTGCCCCCATCTCACCCTTGTGCCCATTTACTTCTCCAGTAGAGTTGCCTGCTACCCCTCTTCTCCACACACTGGCCTTCTTTAAACTCCGCAGCATGTAAAACTCACCTCAGACTCTGGGCTTGCTGTTCCCAGTCTTCCTGCTCTTCCCCAGCTTTCCATATGGGTCTCAGTTTAAATGTCTCTTCACAAAGACCCCTAAATTATTCTTTATAGCTGCACCCTATTTATTAGCTTCGTATTGCTTAGCACAATTTGGAATTACCTTTATCTAGCTTACTTTCTTATTATCCTTCCACCAGCACTGCAAGCAGTGTGAGAGCAGAGACCACGTCTGTTTTATTCAGCAATACATCCCAGCACTGTGTCTGGTATATATTAGATACTCAAATATACTTGATAAGTAAATACACTAATGAAAGAGGTAAATTCATATCCAAGTAAATAGCCATACTCAAAGATTTGACTAACGGACACATTTTTATTTTATAATGATGTAAGTAGGAGGGGATGCTATATAATAAAAATATTTTATCCTTATAGTACAATTTCCAAAAGCATTAAAGGGCAGCAGGTAATGAGATGTCCCTGAAATCTTCCCATAGTTGCCTTTTACTCATCCTAAGGCCAACCCTGTAAATATTATTTAATTTGAATCTTCACTCTGATGCTGCACAATGCTTAGCCAGATCCAGTTAATGGAATTAACTAAATTGGCCACCTGTGAAATGTACTGAGATGCATAAGAGAGTCACAGAGCAGGACAACAGTTAATGCATCCAACGCTTAATGATGAATGGCATCAGTGTAGAGAGTGCTGGGAGTGGGTGAGGTCAAGGTGGGGAGCTCAGCTGAATAAAACCCACATATGCTAGGGTTACTTTGTCTCTAAGTTACTCCTCCCAAGGAAACCTGTGCAAGGGTTATTGGCAGGGAGCCAGATAGGCTGACGAGAGTTGCACACCCATTTAGTCTTTCCCCAGCCCAGGTCTCTGGCTGAGGTGCTAATGAGCAGTAAAAAGGCCAGAAGGTGAGGAGGAGGAGGGGATAAGAGAGCCTGGATTATCCATAATCAGTCCCTGAAGATTTGTTTTAACTAGACTTGCAGAATCCCTCTTCCACCCAAGAGCGTGTGAGAAATCCAGAGGAGATGGTAAAGTAACAGGAGTTGAGACACTGCCTTGTTAAGAGTGTGAAAACATTGATACAACTTCCCTAAGAAGTGCTTTGCGGGGGATCGAGGATAGATATTGGGTGCATGTCAATGGGATCTCTCTAGCTGTGGAATTTTTATAGTTCATTCAGTAAAAAAAAAAAAAAAAAAATAGTATGACACATTTGGGCAAAGTTTTCTGGAAATTATTTCCCTTCACCACTCCCATGGCTTAATTCTATGGCCTTCCTCTTCAAAGGAGTAGTTTGGCAAAGTACAACAAACAAAGTGGTAAAAATAGGGTCTTCGAAGGGAGCAAAAGCATCAGTTTGTAGAATGTGCAGATTGTCTATAGCAAAAATGCACGATTTCAAACTACCAACGTGATATCACTGAAGGCAGAGTTGGGAAGAGGTAACTAGAATTCATGGTCACAAACTAGTACAAGCTGGCTTCATCATACCACTGATGCACACACTGACTTTAGGAGTCAAAAAGATTAATGCTGGGTCTGGCCCTTACTAGCTATGTGACCTTGGTTAAATTACTTAACCTCTTAAAACTTCATACCCCTCATCTTTTAAATATGGACAATGTAGATAAAACACTTAGTTAAAAATAATGTTTAAATAAAATAGTGTTGAGTAGATGGTGAAGATGGTGCTATTACTGATGATGATTTACTTCAGCTAAAAGACCCATAATTATTGCAGCAAACCAATGAGTAGCCAAGAGTTTCTGACTGGAAATATCCAAACACCAACAAATCAAACAAATTTAACTCCTTAGGCACAAAGGCCACTCAAAGCATTTTTCTTGAGAAGGAACTGAAGACAGAAGTAAAAAATAACTTTTTAATAAAGATGTTGTTGAAATTTTTACAGCAAGAATTTTCTTATATTTTAAATGTATAGTTATTTTTAATTTCTAAGAAAACCATGGAGTGAAAAATTCCAGAATCAATGTTTTCAGCACAGTAGAAATAAGCACTAAACATTAAGATTACCTGAAAGTTGAGAATTATATACACATTACTTACAGTTATCCTCTAGTATAGACTCAGATAAAATTCCTGGGGAGGGCAGTCCAGGTGGCTCAGCAATTTAGCACCACCTTCAGTCCAGGGCATGATCCTGGAGACCCGGAATGGGGTCCCACATCAGTCTCCCTGCATGGGGCCTGTTTCTCCCTCTGCCTGTGTCTCTGCATCTCTCTCTCTCTCTGTGTCTCTATGAATAAATAAATAAAATCTTAAAGAAAAATTCCTAGGGAAATCTTACTGGCAACTAAGAACTTGGACAGTGAGATACAGCAAAGAAGTAGGTTCAATGGAATCCCTAGAGTGAATTTTTACAGAGGAATTGAGGAGATACACTCTAATGAAAATTGTATAAAAAGCAACATAATGATCATTGGAAAATTAATAAAAGGAAATTTCACCAAGATGGAGTCAGGAGACTAGGAGGTGGCATTTTCATTTTCTACCACTCATAGCCAACTGCAGATTTCAATAAGAAGGTAGTGACTTGTATTCAGAACAGAAATAAGCCAACTTCACTACAGGCATGAGGAAGAAAGATTTTCTTCTCCCCTGGCAACAGTCCAGCCAATAAGAATGCCACAATTCAGCCAATGAAAAGCCACTACACTTCAAACGCCTAGTTTACTCTGATGAACTTTTTGTTTATAACAGCCCTTTCCAACTCCCCACTTTCCTCTATAAAAGAGCATTCTTTTCCTTTGTTTTCAGGACTTGTCTATGTTTTTGCCATAGTTTGCATGTTGCAGATCCAGTTCTCTGTTATTCCCAATTAAACCCATGTTTGTTGATAAGATAACAGACAGTCTTGTTTTTAGGGCTGACAGCCACAAAACAAATCTAAAAAAAAAAAAGTTTATTTGAAAACTATTAGTGGTAAGAAAAGTGTCTACATAGTGCTGAGTGACAACTATATTAACCTCATGAAATCACAGTTGGCAGGTATTATATAACAACAACTCACAAGGTTTAGAAAATAGTATTTATATGGAAGTCTTAAAAAAGAAAGGAATCATGAGGTGCCTGGGTGGCACAGTGAGTTGAGCTCCAAACTCTTGATTTCAGCTCAGGTTGTGATCTCAGAGTTGTGAGATTGAGCCCTGTATCAGGCTCCACACTCAGCACAGAGTCTGCTTGAGACTCTCTCTTGCTCTCCCTCTCTCTCTAAAATCAATAAATAAACATTTTTTAAAAAGAAAGGAATCGGGATGGTAAATATCAGTGACTGAGCAATGTGCTTAGGAAAGTCTATATTTCACAATTTCATTGTCCCAGAGATCTATGAACAGACATTTCACAGTAGGGCAGTCACATCATCTACTTACTTTTATGTGAATCACTGAAACCTGACCTTGGGCCAGAAGTCAACTCTGTGTGGGATGTAGTACTATGAGCAATCCCTGGGGTGTCCTGGGTTGAATCTGAACACTGCCATCATCCAGCTATTTCATAAAGTCTTGCATCAGCAATCTTTGGATCACAGCTGGAAACAGTATCACCACTACGGTATTGGGACATTTTTTTGGCTGACATCTTGGGAACAGTGACATCATGTTCCAAGACTTAGGTGGCTGTGCTGTCCCCAACTTTGACCAGAAACCTGGACAGGAAGCCATTATAGTGTAAACCCTTGGACTTGGCTTCTAAAGTACATCAAAGCAGGAGTTCAATGACAAAGGAGACTGCAGGGAATGATGGAAACCAAGAATCAGCCTGATGCAGGATGTTGAAATGTAACCTCATGTGTACCTTGGTAGGGTCACCTTAAGAAAAGCCAAGATATGGAAATCTAAATTGATTTAAAATATAAGCCAGCATCTAATTCCTCCTGTCACAAATGGAATCTTTATCTATAAAACTATTCAGAATAGGGGGAATTATTTTATTTATCCCATTCTCTACTAGTGTTAAAAATATGCTTGATTCAGAAAAAAAAAATTCTTGATTCACAAAAACTAGATCCATCCATCTCTCACTGGATATATCTTTTGCATAAAATACAATGTAGCTGTACTTAAATAAATTTAAATACATGAAATATGAGTTTGGTTAATGTTCTCTGGATAATATTTTGATCTAGAAGCTCAACAGCTTTTATAAATATGAGAGTCATTTCTAGTTCAAACCGTTTCATTAGGAGTATTTTTATTTATTGCATGTGCATGTGTGTGTGTTTGGTGGGAGGGCAGGGTTCAATCATTATTATTGTAGGAGAAGCTTCAATTTGGTTCAAGGCTCAGAAAGAGATTCATAGGTGGTTTCTTTATAAGTTCAGTAAGTCAGCCACGAGTTCCTGATTTAATTCGGTTCAAGCCCATGTATTTGTGTATGTTGTATATATGGATACGTATACATCAAGTATGATATACATATCTTGATTTTTATTCTAGCTCATGTCACCAGTCACTAAACACTCAGCTCTTGGTTGTGGAAGGAGACCTCTGGGTGCATAAGAAAGTCTGAAAGAACACATGATGTGATGAGAACTGGGTGTTATATACAACTGATAAATTGCTGAACACTGTATCTGGACTAATGATGTACATATGTTCACTAATTGAATTTAAATGAAAGAAGAAAATTCATGAAGAGAGTTTATGAGTGGGAAGACCACCAGGGGCAGCAGATTAGGATGAATGCCTCCCCAGACAGCACTCATCCCACACACTGCTCAGGCAGTATGCCACTAACTGCTGCTATGCCCCCAATTCTAATCTCTTCCTAAGCTCCCATTTCTAGATGGAAGGGGAATACAGGGCAATACCAATGACCATTCAATAGATATTTGAGCATTTATTATGATCCAGGCTCTATTTTAGGCTCTAATGATTCAACACTGAACAAGATAGACATGTTTCTTTCTCTCATAGTGCTCACAGTGCTCTTCACTGAGGTACTGACCTCTTAAGTTATGGGAATGTTCAGCAAAAATATATTTATCTTTTTGAATGATAAGATTCACTAATATTTGGGATGCACAATATTGCCTCTCCCTAGTCAGAAGCCCATAAATGGCCACCTTACCTGGCATTCACTATTAAATGAGATGATTTCAAGACAGAAGGACCCTGAAATGCACATCATCTTTGATAGATGTTTAGGTTTATACTACTTTTTAAATTTTTTTAAAGATTTTATTTATTTATTCATGAGACACAGAGAGAGAGAGAGAGAGAGAGAGAGAGAGGCAGAGATACAGGCAGAGGGAGAAGCAGGCTCCATGCAGGGAACCCGATGTGGGACTTGATCCTGGGTCTCCAGGATCAGGCCGCACGCCAAAGGCAGATGCTCAACCCCTGAGCCACCCAGGCGTCCCATAGGTTTATACTACTTTTATGTCAAGTTAAGGCTTGCATTCAAGAGTTGCTGTGTTAAATCTGTTAAGAGACCTGGTGTGAATAGACACCATAGTAGATTTGGGGAGAAAAGTCGCTTATTATGTCTATTCTTCCTCAATTTGTTACTCAAAAAATATTGATTGAGCCATTACTCTGAGCCAGGAACCTATGTCTCAGCGTTTATTACGAGTATTTTCATATTCATCACCTGAAACAGTTCAAAGAACTTTCCTATAATATAGATAAAGCAATCATTATTATTTATGAGTCCCACCATAGCCCTGAGTACTGAGGGCCAAAAGGTTTAAAATGCCTCCTCAATACTGTATAGCTGAGAAACAGTGCAGGCACCTCATCAGGGGTTATGAATACAGTCTAGAATTCTGCTACTTGTGATCAAATTCTGCCTCTGTTGTGTGACACCACAACATCAGAGTGACATCTCTGTGCCTTGGTTTCCTCATAGGTAAATGAAGAAAATAATGGTTCCTGATTTATAGGGTTGTTGCAAGGATTAAATCAAATGTTACAAATTAGCCATTTAGGGTTGTGTCTGGCAGCTGGGAGTGCTTACTAAGAGTTTGCCATAATCATCAAATTCAGTCTTATGGTACCAACACCTCTATCTGCTTCTGTCCATAACTCCTGCCTGATTTTACTTTGCTCAGTGTGTTACTCTCTCAGATCAGAAGCATTTATGTTTCAAAGTCTCAAATTCCCCTAGAAACTCTGAGTAGGCCAACCAAAACCATTATTACAAAAGCCTTGAGATTGGTGTCCTTGAACCAATATAGTCTAATAACTTTTTCACTTTCCATAGGAAAAAAAGTTCGATTTTTCCAAGTCCTTCTATCTTCCCTTAGAGAAATTAAACCACCTCGGCTTCTGGGAAGCATATATTGTTTTCACTGAAGCACTGATTATTTTCTTTATATAGCAGAGGTAAAGTTTGCCTCAAAGAACTGATACACACATATATATGTGTATATATGTATGTGTGTGTGTGTGTGTGTGTATATATATATATATATATATATATATATATATATATATATATAACCAAGATCACTTGAGAATTAGAAAGGAGAAGGAGAAGGGGAAGAAGCAGGGGGAAGAGGAAGGTTTAGCTTAGTTTAGTTGAAGAGAACTTCTGTGAATTTTGTTTTCACACAATGACCCCTTAGCCAGCAGTTAGTCAGCACACATTTCCTGAACACTTATCTTATGCTGAACCCTGCGATAAATAATGGAGATTCAAAGATAAGTAAGAAGTGGTTCCTGACATCATGGCCAAAAGGAAATTGGAGAGGCAGCTGCCCTCTAATGGGTATCCACATGTTGCTATAAGTTACCTTGTTTGAAGAAATCTGATTTGGAAGAAGCATTTGAAAATTGCACGCTGAGCTCACTTCCTTTGGTGCTTCAAGCATGTTGAAGGTGCCAAGAAACCAATCAATCTCGTAGGTACAACAACCTCCATAGCAAACACAGAAAATATTGGATCCATTCTGCCTATAAAGTCACAGAACTGGGAGAAACCCTGCAGTCTCATGTCCAGAACGGGCAGACACTTTGGCCAAGTGGGGAACCCAATGAGGTTGACAGAATGTCCTGCAGTAGGGCTCTAAAGCCTAAGATCCATGTTCCCTTGGCAAAATAGCAGCTTCCTGCTTCTAAGTAAATAAGTTTAAAAGGCTTATGGAAATGGTTCTGAAAGATGTTTGGCTATCCAAAAGTTCTTACAAAATAACATTTCAAATAAGTCAAGTGTGAAAGAATCGGAAACAGATGGATTAAGTTTCCCATAGAATACCCAGGACTTAAATTAACAAAAAAAAAAAAAAAGTTTTAAAAAGGGAAGAGGGGAAACCATGTTTGGAATTGTCCAAGTCAGAACCCTTGAAGGAGGATTTGGGATGTTTTGCCAAATACCTAGCTTCATCAGGTCCTTTATTTTCTACCACACTACAATTATGGAGCCTCAAATGAGGTTGAGTTTGTATACAGTTGCAGCCATCCCCAAAATATGAACTATGGAAGATACAGTCAGATGCTCCCTTAGTTGTGTAGATCCATTTCCCAGTATATGTCCCACAGACCACTGGTTCTATGAGATACAAACCTCCATGACATTCTCTCTGCCAAAGAGGCCTTTCACTGCTAAATTAAACCTTCATATCCCTCATGGCATCTCCAATGCCAACCTCCTGAAGGTATTTTCTTTTACCTTTTTTCAACTAGATCTCCTACATAGCCTGACAAGTGTGATTCCTGTTGGGTGTCTCCAGAGAGCTGCCACCAAAGAAAAAATCCTAGTTGTACACAAACCAGAAAAAAAACAAAGCAAGTGAGCACCTCCAAGAACTAAGTGTGCACTTCAGTACTACCCCAAAGCACAACTCCAAGGGACACTGTTAATTTTACTCTATGACAACAGCTTCTTCAATAACAAAGCACAATTGCACGATTCCCTATGGGGTATGTAAAAAAAAAAAAAAAAAAGCAGCCTTGCTATACTCATTCATGGTCCTACCTCCTCACATTTAGCCATATATTGATGTCCTTGCTGCCCGGGACACAGCTAGGGCAGAAGACACTTTATTGTTTGAAATGCAGAGAAAATTAGGACCCAGGAATTTCCATGGAAGAAAACAAGATATGGAGTGGTCTACATATTGACCCAGATTTAATAATGTAGGCCAATATTTTCCACACTGTATTGTGTGGGATGTTTTTGAAATATTAAAAATATGATTCTCAGGTCAAATTAATTGGGGATTTCTCCAAGATTTCCTATAAACAAATACGTTATTTTGCATTGTGAATTTCCAAAGTGGGAGTGGAGAGAGAATTGGATATAGTGTTTCCCAAAATCATTTTACCAACAAACCTATTTTTGTAAAGCATAGTTATAGCTTTCTGAAAAAATGCTTAAAACAAGAAAAAGAGATGGTTTCCTGGCTTTTCATAGTACTTTACCTTGATCTGACTATCTTACTTCAACCTCATAATAGTCACTTTGCACCATTTGTCATTAATGTGGAAACCATGGATTGGTTACAGGAAATTTATGGACACCCTGAAATTGCATGCAAAATTGTGTTCACATATGTAACATTCTTGGAAGAGAGGTCCTCAGATTTGAGGAAGGGTTCAAGTCTCCAAAGTAAGGCAAATTCTCAAACCCTCTTTAATATCTTAGTTCAAGGTCAAGGGCAAAGAGGAGGAGTTACTTTTATGTACAGGTAGGTAAGCATGCATAAAACAAACTCAACAGAAATGCTTACCTTAATGTTATCACCCAGATCTATAACAAAGGTAAGTGATGTTCCTCCTTTGTCTCAGAGCCTTTTCCTAGGCAAGATGTGAAATTTCCACTTTGAAAGGCCTGGTTTGGCATTTAACCTCATGATGAGAATTCTGGTTTCCAAGGCCTTCACCTTACCCTCTACCATCCCAATAGCAGGCTGGCTGGCAAAGGCATGGATGGCAAATCCATTGGGAGGGCCCCCAGATGCCTTCAGGCATCACAGAAATGCGCCTCATTGTACAGGAAAAGGATCCAAGGAAAAATGAGGGAGTTCAAAAGATCAAGATGCATTTTCATTGATCTTGGACTTGTAAGAGCCACACCATCAATCACAGTCATTTAAAAATTCCTAATAATGGCCCGGAGTGCTGGGGCTTCCATATGGTTTGTCTTTGTAACATTTGGTTTGGGCACCTCTTTGGAATCAGCATGAGAATCCGTCAGTGTCAGATTCAGACTTGCGCCTGCTGCCTCACTCCCAGGCAACAATGTTAGGGGTGGATGTTTCAAGGTGATGGATATTCGGTGCTCCAGGAAGAAGCCAAAGCCTGAGAACCCTTTATCTTTAGGAGGAAGTGGAAAAGCCAAGTGAGATTCAGCCGGGCCAAAGAGAAGGTCCTAGGACATGTCTGGAAGAATAGGGAGGAAGCAGCATGTCTGAAAAGGAAATCTGCTCCATCCCATCTATCCCAAATGTACTAGTGGTGTGAGAGGCAAGGCTGGGTGTGATGCTCCCTGGTAGAGAAGCAGTGGGCACTTGCAAGGGCTGTGTGTTTAGGCAGATCAGTTGGAATCAAGAGAGCACCGGAAGGCACAGTGCAAGGGGCGAAGTCCTTCCTTTCTTGCTCCTCCTCCTGCCTTCACTGAAGCAATCCAATGCACACCAACTTGATGCGGGCAGAAGAAAGCCCAACACTGTGCTACCGAAGATGGAAGCTGCTGGTTGTGTGTGACGGTAACACTTGAAATGGCTAGTCTAAATCTGAGATGTGTTGTACATGTAAAATACATGCCAAATGCAAAGACTTGATGTAAAAAAAAATATTTAAAAGAAATTGCATTAATAATTTTATATTGATTACATATTTCAATAATTTTGTTTTTATTTTTAGCCTGTTTTTTACAGTTTTATTAATGTATAATTGACATATGAAAACTGCACATATTTAAAGTGTTCAATTTGATGAGTTTGGGCATAGGCATACACATATATCATCCTCACCACAATCAATGTAACAAACATATTCATCATCTCCATAAGTTGCCTCATGCCCCTTTGTTTTTTTTTGCTGTTGTTTTTTTTATGATAAAAACACTTGACATGAGATCTACCCTCTTAACAAAAATTGTAAGTACATATACTACAGCATTGATAACCATAGGCACAATGTTGTGCAGCCAATTTCTAAAATTCACTCATCTTGCATACTTGAAACTTGGGTTAAATAAAATATTATTGAGGGGCCCCTGAGGGGCTCAGTCAGAAGTGTCCAACTCTTGATTTCAGTTCAGGTCACGATCTTAGGGTCATGAGATTGAGCCTCAAGTTGGGCTTCATGCTAGGCATATAGCCTACTTAAGATTCTTTCTCTTCCTCTCCCTCTCTTTCTCTCTCTGCTCCTCTACTCTCTCTCTCTCTCTCTCTCTCTCTCAAAGTAAAATAAAATATATTATTGAAAATAATTTATCCCTTAAACTTTTTATGCAGTGACTAAAATATTTAAAATTGTACATGTGCGTCACATATTTCCATTGGACAGCACTTTTCTAGAGCTTAGCTATATTAGTTTCTAGGGTTGCTATAGCAAAGCACCACAAGCAAAATGGCTTAACACAAAAGAAATTTATTTTCTCACAATTCTGGAGGTTAGAAGCTTAAAATCAAGATATCAGCCAGGCTGTTTCCTTCTGAAGGGCTCTGGGGGAAAGTCTATTTCTTGCCTCACTCCTTGCTTTCAGTGGTTGTCAGTGGTCCTTGGCATTTCTTGACTTGTAGATGCATTGCTCCTATCTGTACCTCCATTGTCACATGGCCTTCTCCTTGGTGTGTCTCTGTCTTTTCTTCTCATGAAAGCACTAGTCATACTTAGGACCTGCCCTACTCCAAGATGGCCTCATCTTAACTTAATAAGTATATCTGCAAAAACTCTATTTCCAAACAAGTTTACATGCTAAGGTTCCAAGAGTGACATGAATTTGGGGAATGCTATTCAACACAATATATTGGCTAAACTTGTCCTTCTAAGGCAAGAGCAGCCTGTGCCTCCCTGCCTTGGAGAACACACATTTTCGCATCATGGAGTGTTGAGATATGCCCACCATGTTCCCCTTCCAAATTCACACCATGAACCCAAAAATAACTGGAAGTGAGGAGACCTAGATTCTAGCTCTGGCTCTATTATCAGCCATCAGAAGAGTTTCCCTATTTCTGCAGTGGAAATACAGTCCTCTACACTTCAGATTCGCAAGATAGCTGTGAAGATCACATTGAATAATTGTGAGAGCATTTTTAATCTATATGCAAACATAAACCTTTGTTACACGATGCCAATTTTGATCCTTTCTCTCTAGCTTTGAGAGAAAGAGGAGAATCACTCTGAATGCTAGAAGATCTGGGATCTCTCAGCCTTTAGCACATTTGGAGATGGACTCCTGCAAAATCTCACTACTGGACTCCCTGCCCCAGAATTGTACCTTTCAATCCAGTCCTTCAGCTGCAGCTTGAGGGTTATTCAGAATTTTTTAATTTAATCATTTCACACTGGGTGTTTTTTTTCACACTGGGTGTTATTCTATATGTTGGCAAATTGAACCCCAATAAAAAATAAATTTATAAAAAATAAAAATTAAAAAAAATTTAAAAATTAATCATTTCATTTACTCCCTGCTTTAAAGCTTATACTGTGTGTGTGTGTGTGTGTGTGTGTGTGTGTGTGTGTTTAAATAGAGAATTAATGAATGACACAGAACTTGCCTACTTCTGATCCAGGGAAAGAGGGAGGCTGAGATGGTCTTCTACTACTCTTCCTCTGGTTGAGGCTCCAGCATTAGAGTCAACCAGAAATATTAACTGATGAAAGACTTGAAAAATTGTTTGATGTCAGGAGAAGGAAATGGGCATTATGCTACATGGAATGCATGCAGCTATTCAGAGGAAACCCAGGACAACTAAGCCAACTGTGAAGGAGGCCCAATCAGCTGGGCAAAGAGCATCAACTTCTGCAAGACCAGGTTCCAATGGCACATCAGAGAGAGGAGGCCCAGAGGAAGCCTGAATTAGAAACACTTGCTGTTTCTCATTAGGCCTAAGAAAGTTATTTATTTTGTTTTTCCCAGACTGTTTTATTTGGCAGATCCTGGGTGAAATGGCATCCTCCTTTCCCAGGGTCCTTGAGGCTGCTTGTTTGTTTTTGCAATTGGCCATTTTACAAGTAGGAGTCGAGTCATGGGCACTTAGGCAGAGACCTGATGCCACTGGTGAGCACATTACTCCACTGAAATACAGGACTTGGGTAAGGTGAGGTGAGTGGCAGAAAGTCCTGGCCCAAAGATAGCAATACATTTCCCACCAACATTACTGGTGGCTACTGTTCACAGCCCTGCCAAGGAGCCTTCCAAAGTCCTCCACCCTCACTATGCACCGAGAATCCCTAAGTCAACTATGAATTTGCTGTTGATGCCCCCTGCGTCACCAGCAACTGTCTCTATCGATACCACCTCCTCTTTAAGAAAATGCCAAAACTCAGAGCCATCTCAGTCAACCTATTCTGCAAGAGGTTTACCTCAGACAGTCCTAGTTTACACTTGCTCTGCAGATATAATAGTGCCCCTTTCTCTCAGGATTCTCCTGTCTTGGATGACAAATTATAAGAACATTCTATTTCCAAACTATCTTTTCTAAAGAGTGTTCTTTTGAATGATTGTACCAGCAGATGTCCAGAACAATATGCTTGGAAAAAAAATACCATACACCTTGTCTTAGTTACAGCTCATGTTAGGCTCTGAGAAGTCCCTGAGTAAAGATGTTCCCAATATTCATTAAACCACTCTCTGATTTAAAAAAAAAACATTTATTAATAGTTTCTTAGAAAGGAGTTTGGAAATGCTTCTCTGCAGTGTTAGAGACCTACTGTGCTATTCCTCTCAAATACCGAATTTCAAAGATATCCCTCAGGGAGAAGCAAGCAATTGTCTGAGGAGTAGATGCAATTATCCCTGTTTGTCATAACCACAAATTTTGAACTAAAAATCTGACAATGTGATCTGACACATAGTCTAAAAATGAGACAAAAGATTTAAAGTCAGGACAGATATAAACAA
Source organism: Vulpes vulpes (assembly GCF_048418805.1). NCBI lineage: Eukaryota > Metazoa > Chordata > Mammalia > Carnivora > Canidae > Vulpes > Vulpes vulpes. The sequence continues at coordinate 55,756,018 of NC_132787.1, read as the reverse complement.
ATCTGAGTCTTCTATATACAGTCCTGCTTCCATTCTCCCCCAGATCAGCCTCAGGACAGATCTTTAGCCTCTCACCAGAAGCCCATGTGACTGGTGCCACTGGTATGTCCCAGCTTATCTTTGAAATTCTCCCAGTGGAATAATGATGTACTGTTGCTCTCTCCCAGAGCCTTGCTTGCTATACTGCACAGAAATCACCCACTAAGAGGCCAACCATTCAGGAATGAAGGGAGCTCATATATCCCTGCAGAAGCTTCCCTCCATGGGATCATAGCAGCCTCCTTTCTGATTCATGGGGTAAAGATAAAGAACTAGATCTTACCCACTTGCCATATAATTGTTACCATGGGAACAAATCAAAGCCTGCCTACTCACAAATATGGATACTCAAAGAGCTAAAGCTTTATTCCATTGTGAAGTGCCCAGGACATAGGAAGCAGGAGATATTATAAACTGCAGATATTACAAGCTGAAGACACTTACAGCCTGGAGAAGTGGACATCTATGTTTTCTTAGTCATATGTAGGGGTTTTTTTCCTGCTTTGTTTCTATCATAATCTTCTATTTCTCCACTCAGAATATCCATATTAATAAAATGCTTCTGGCTTTGAAAACTTTTTCCTGGGGGCACCTCGGTGGCTCAGTGGTTAAGCATCTGCTTTCACCTCAGGTCATAACCCAAGGGTCCTGGCACCAAACCCACATCAAGGTTTCTGCTCTGCTGGGATCCTACTTCTCCTTCTACCTCTGCCTGCCACCCTCCCGGCTTGTTCTCTTTTTCTGTCAAATAAATAAATAAAACCTTAAAAAAAAAAAAAACAACAACAATCTTTTTCCCATTTGTTACAAGCCCAGTCATAGTTTTACATATTATCTTTAATGTTCCTCTGGAATCTTAAATGATATGTAGGTGATGTGCTAGCATCTACCTCTTATAAAATGACTTTCCTCTGATCCTCAGCACAGAAAGTGGAATAGAATGGACTCTGAACATTTCTGGGTCTAAAAAGTGGATGATATAAGAACTGTAAGATGGGCCTCTGGAAATACATAAACCTTTACAACCTATTTATAATCTATTATAAACTATTGTAATCTATTATAATAGGTATTATTTGTTATAATAAACTATTATAATCTATAACTGATACTCTATAAACTATTATAATTATTTAATATTTTATTTATTTTATATTTAAACATATCCATTTTATATTTAATATTTTAATATTTATAACTAATATCTTAACTATTATAATAGTTATAACTCTTTTAGACTATTATACTATCATATTATTTGATAACACTTATTCACCTTATCCTAGTTTTAAAGACATAGATCCCCTTTGATTTTGGGGGGAAATTTTTTCAAAATCAACACTAAATTACATAATACCCAGGAGAATTTATAGAGCCAGACACTCCTTGCCCTGTCAAGCCATGCTGACTGCATCCTGGTATCCTGAATATTAAGGACTAAAGTGAAAGAAGGAACCCTATTATTCATATGACTCCACCCTATAGAAGTTTATGGGAAAAGCACTGGATGTAACCAAGTGGTTGAAAAATCAAAGCTAGCATGACTTTATTAAAGAGACAATAATTGTTTCTCTATGAATGGTGAAGGCTGAGGAAGGTCTACAATTTGTTATACAGGATGGTCTACAATTTGTTATATAGAAATGATGTCTACATTTTCTCTGAAACCAAAGTAAGAGAAAGTAGGAGTAGGAAGCAGTTTGGTTCTGTGGCAGAATGCTGGGAAACACACTCTGGATATGGGATAATTCACTCATTTCCTTCTTGTTCATCAAGCACTTAATGAAAATTTACTACAGTTTGGACACTGGAGTCCTCAAGCTTATACAGACCAAGAACAATTCCAGTTCTTTAGCTATACACTGTCTAGTTGGGAAGGCAATGTGCAAATGAATAGTGACCATATGTCAGTGAGTACTAAGAAAGGGGAATGGGAGCCACAGGATGCAGCAAAGTTGAAATTTTGAGCAACATCTTGAAGAAGTAGGAGTTCTTCTTGTGGACAAAGCAAACAAGGGCATTCCAGCTCAAATGAACTCCACAGGAGTAAAAAAAAGAATCAAACAGTATGGCAAGAGCACAAAGAACAAATTGGGAGGTGGTGAGAGAAGAGGCTGGTGCTGGGTTGCCCAAAGGCACAGGGGTAGACAACTAAGGTCTCCACCATTCAATAACTCTAAGATTCATGACTGTTTTCCTCCAGGCTGTCACCAGCTTTTGTGCCATGAAATGATAGAGTAGCTCTTATTAACCATGTCAAAAGCTCAAAGTGGAAGGTCAGGCTCAAGCAGGAATGAGGACAATGCTGATGGATTTCCCTGCCCAGTCTAAGAGGATCCGTATGTTCACTGGAAACTGGCTTCACCAAGGGCCGATAATGTGTATATATTTCTCATACTGCTTTATGAAGAGGTTCATGTAGGTTTTCCCTGATAACAGATACTTGACCCAATCAGTGATGCCCCCAGCCACAGGAGAAATCATGCTCGTTTTTTCTTACCTTAAAGTTTCATAATCATATTACATCCCGCCATCCTTAATGAGGCTGCTTGAATCTAAAATATTTGCAGAATCATGGTGCCACCCATTCCGTTAAGCAAAGTGGGTGTAAGTTTCTGCTAGACCAGAATTAGGATTTGCCCCACACTTAAAGAAAGCAGCTCTGCCCTCAAGAAAGCAGACTGCCCTCAATACCAAATCCAGAACTCATTTAGCAGTCATGGCTTTTATATAGCTCAGTAGGGGAGGTGGCAGGGCTTGCTGATTTTCCATGAGCTAAGGCTTGGAGCAGAGGCCCCTGGATGTCATCAGAAGAAGCCTAGGCATCCAGTACCAAAAACACTGGAGCCAGTAAGCTACAGGCACATCCTATCCTCTGGCCCACATGTTGTCATTAACATTACTGAATCCTTTTGGCTCAGAACTCTGTTTTTGTTTGAAATGTATGTGACCAGTAAAGATAGCCAGAGATCATTTCTGTGGCATTGAGAGTCCCAGAGATCTATCTGGGGCTTTCTTTTCTACATAATCTCTCTGAACAATTAAATTTTTGATTGATTCTTCTAGAAAATTTCCTACAAGCTCAATTTCATTGTGGCTATATTGACAGTTCATCTGTTACCAGGGCTGGCTTCATAGGTCCCGCAATCAGAAGGCCCCACACTTGCTTTAATATCCTGCTGTGCCATCTTAAAATTCTCAATAAATTTTGAACAAGGAGCCCCACATTTTCAATTTGTGCTGGCCCAGCATATTACGTAGTGATCCTGACTGCAGCCAAAGAAACCATAATCTCTGGCTTTGGAGTAACACTTTCTTACAGCTTCGGAGTACTTTCACATCCATTATCTCATGTGATTCCCCACTATTAAGCAGCTAGAAAAGGAGAAGAAGTGGTGAAGACATAAACCTTGACGTCAGAAGAGATCTGGATTCAAGTCTGGACTCTGCAGTAATCTTAGGCTAATGAGTTAATTTCTGTGATCCTCAGCTTCTTCTCTAAAATAGCAGTGCTACCTGCCATATTGAAGTTGATATGGCTATTATGTACAATAATAACGCATGATAGTGCTGGCACATGATAGACACTAAGTCTTTCCCTTCCACTTTTCCAGACTTCTCTCTGTCCCCTGGCTCACTCAGTTTGTAGGATATAAAAATTGAAACAGAAAGGTTTAAAGGATCTGCCAAGTATGTTATTCTGGGTTCTCTGAAAAACAGAAGCCAAGCTGGTACCAAATGTCCAAAGATTTTTATTAGGGAAATTGCCTGTGTAAGTGAAAGGGAAAAGGAGCCGGAAAAAAAAAAAAAAAAAAAGAAGAAGAAGAAGAAGATGGAACAGTTGTCAGACAAGGAAGCCCTCAGTCCAGGAAGTGAATCTAATTCTAAGAGAAAGGGAGAGTGAGAGAAAGTTGAGAGGGAGTGTCCTAGGCTCCTGTACCATCTAATGAAGATCCTATAAGACAACTGGGGAGTCCTTGAGCCAGCCAGCGTCATTTGTCAGCACAGTCCCACATCTTCCAGAAATAGGCTTGCCTTAGTGTCCTAGCCACATTCAGTCACTGGTGGCAGCAGCTCATGGGAGGTGTGGCATCAATGTGAACAAGGCAGTAGATTTCAGGGTACAGCATTTAGGCCCTTGGTCAATTATTCTCCCTGTATTTGAAAGGTTGTGAGGTATATTTTCATGGTCACATCAAACTTCATGTTGAGTTGGTGCCAATGCCAGATCCACCCTTGACTCTTACCTGCAAGGAATTCAATTAAGAAGTTCAATTAGCCCAATATCTTCCTGGAATGTGAAAGAAGTTATTTTGAGCCACTGCTTTCTCAAAGATCAAGATAGCTTTCTGGTAGAATTTGCAACTTTGCCTCATTCTGGACACAGAGGTTCTATCTGCTTGGAAATGCCTTTGTGCTGACTCTAAGGAAGCAAAACAATTCCACAGGATGCCTCCGTTGCTGCTCAACTCAACTCCTGAGCCCAGGAGAGAAGATTCACTCAGCCACGGAGACAAAATTCTTTCCATACCTTAAGGGTCATTTGGGAAATAAACACAGGAAAGTTAAGTATCAGTTGGCTATAAGGATCCATGAAATAATTTTTAAATAAAAGAAGGGGGAAAAGAACAAATGAAGGACATGAGGATGAGAGAGAAAGCAACCTCTTACTTACAAAGAGTGTTCATATGCATTACAATGTTGACCCATTACTCTAACAAGTGGGTGAAAATAAGTTGGGTGATCTTATTAATTCCCAGTTTTAAAATGTGAACATTGAGATTCACAAAGATTAAACCACTTGCCCAGATTTCCGTAGCTTATGAAAGCGCAGCTGGAATTTCAATCCATGCTTTCTGCTCTCCTCTAATATGACTGGATCATCAACAAACATACTCTCAAATTTTCTTAGGCTCTAGATCCCATGATATATAGTCACTGCTTCCATTCATGTGAGGGAGAAGGGAAAAATCACACACACACACACACACACACACACACACACACACACACACACACAGTCAAACAAGCAATGGTGGGCAGAGCAGAAGAGGAAGGAAGGAGTGAATAAGAGCCCTAGCCCTAACTCTACATGAATCCAAATAAAGTAATGTTTTCAAAGTAAATTCTGTTTTACTTTGTTGTTCTTACCTAAATGAGGTAGTAGGAGAAATTCTTCAAAGATTTACTTTAATGAACAGAAATTAATTGTAATATACACTTCTCATTCACTCAAATATTCCCAATTCAGAGTTTTTATTGTTTAGAAAAGGGCCTGAAACTTAGTTTGCATTTCTAGTACATATTAAGAAAGACAGTCTAAAACAATTAGGGGGAGGGGGGGAGACAAGAATATGAGGGAATCTGTTATTAACCCACTTGAATGAAAAATAAAAACTATTTACTCATTTAGAAGCATTGATTTATTTGTCAAAAAAGAAACACACTAAATAAGCTAGCTTATTCACCAAAAACAGATATATAATGAGGTCAGATTTAATCAACTTAAAAATAATAGAATAAAACCCAATTTCTTAAAATACTATTTTATTCATTCTTGAAACCTAATTCAGACCAGCCTTCTTATATCCTACTTGCTCTTCACCACCACCCCCGCAAATTCACACATACACGCCCTGGTCAGTTAATCTAAATTAAAGAAATTTTACTGTGTTTGCATGGTAAATTTGTAGGAGCTTGTTTCCGTCCATGATGCCAAGTAAGAAAGTGAAAGCCCAGGACAAAATTTTAAATAAGCACAGTGTCCTTTTTTTCCCCCCACAAAATCATAAGAACCAAAGTTTCTACCCAATCTGAGAGTCACTTCAACAATAGTCTTCAAAGTTACACCTCCTGCCTCCACAGCAACTCTCCAGGGACAGATTACTCTTAGCCAGAAATCATGGCTTTATAGAAATGAATCCAACTTTCAAAAAACCATTTCTTCTACTTCAAGTCCAAATCAGCTCTTCAACTATTTGAAGATACTTATCCTAGCAACTGTTTCTCCTCTCCTTGCTAAGTTACATATAAGCAATTCTGTTAAACTCACAGGACATCTATAAAGAGGTCAGTCCCATTTCTTTGAAATATGTAATTTGCCATTGTTCTTCTTTAAGAGTAACACACAGATCTGAAAGGTGCCACCACTGAATCTGTTTCTTCTTTATTTTTTTTAAGATTTTATTTATTTATTCACAAGAGAGACAGAGAAGGACGCAGAGACACAGGCAGAGGGAGAAGCAGGCTCCATGCAGAGAACCCGATGTGGGACTCGATCCAGGGACTCCAGGATCACGCCCTGTGCTGAAGGCAGCGCTAAACCACTGAGCCACCCTGGCTGCTCTGTTTCTTCTTTAAAATTAGGTTCATTGGGATGCCTGGATGGCTCAGTGATTGGGTGTCTGCCTTCAGCTCAGGTCATGATCCCTGGGTCCTGGGATCAAGTGCCACATTGGGATCCCTGCAGGAAGCTTATTTTTCCATCAGCCTATGTTTCTCCTCTCTCTCCTTGTCTCTCATGAATAAATAAAATCTTTTTTAAAAATAAAAATAAAAAATAAAATGAGGTTAATTAGTGAAATGACAGGATACCTGCACCCCAATGTTCATAGCAGCAATGTTCACAATAGCCAAACTGTGGAAGGAGCCATAATGTCCTTCAACAGATGAATGGATAAAAAGGATGGTGTATGTATATATATATAATGGATACACACACACACACACACACACACACACACAATGGAATATTACTAAGCCATCATAAAAGATGTATATCTACCATTTATTTTGATGTGGATGGAACTGGAGGGTATTATGCCAAGTGAAATAAGTCAATTGGAGAAAGACCTTTATTAGGTTTCACTCATATGTAGAATATAAGAAGTAGTGAAAGGGACTAAAAGGGAAAGGAGGGAAACTTAGTGGAGAAAAATTAGAGAGGGAGACAAACCATGAGACACTCCTAACTCTGGGAAACAAAACAAGGGTTGTAGAAGGGGAGGTGGAAGGATGGGGTAACTGGGTGATGGGCATTAAGAAGTGCACATGAGCACTGGGTATTATACTATATGTTAGCAGGTTGAATTTAAATAAAAAAAAATTTTTAAATAAAATAAAATGAGGTTAATAGTATCTACCTCACAGGTGTGTTGAACATTTAAATAAATAATCCAAACTGGTATGGCTTGCCAGTATCTGTGCTCTGTTCATCCTCTTGGGCACACAGCTGGAGTACATGTTCCAGCCTTCTGTGCAATTAAGCAAGGTCATATGACTGAGGTCTAGGCAATGGAAAATCGGCAGAAGTGATACATACCACTTTCAGATATTCTCCTCCCCCACAAAAAGTTTCTTGCATGTGATCTTTCTTTTTTCAAATCTGCCTGCTTAACAAGGATAATTACAAGAATTTGGGGGGAGGGAGTGCATAAGAGAAAGAACTTGAGTCTCTGCATGACTATATCCCCTCACCTTCATCTCTCCCCTGTCCCTGTGAGACATAGGCAAGAATAATTTAATTATATTAAGTAACTAAGATTTTAGAGTTATTTGAGCCATTCACCTAATATTGCTATGTATATTAGGCTAGTCCATTTATGTAAAAACCACAGTGCCAGGTATGGAGAGAGTGCTAGGTAAATATTAGCTACCATTACCACTAGCAGTACCTCCATCACTAATACTTCTGCAATTACCCCTACCAGAGTCTGACTGGAGTCCAATATCTTATCTCACTTGCTCTAGATGCATCAGCCTTCAATTGAATCTGCTACTTAAGGAGTCATAACATACTTTGACTTATGTTGAAATTTGAGTCAACAGCTCTGAAAAGAAGGAGAGAAACAAATTTTTTTGCATATTGCTTCTTTCAACATAGTTCTCCCCCACCCTGTACTTTGAAGAACAGAAAACTTTGGAGTTTAAATGTAAAAATAAACAAGCACTTCTAATGAGTTTACTGATTTTCATTTATTGGCCCATTCTGAAGACTGGATGTATATTTTTATTAAGTTTTTAATTTAAAAAAGTATACATTTTTATTAATTAATAATTAATTAAGTAAATAATAAATTAAGTAATTTAATTACATTTTAATTTAAATATATATATTATTAAGTTTTTTACTGTAATTCTGAATTTTCATTATTAGTCTATTTTGAAGATTGGCAATTATTTTTGAATCTTGATTCTCTCATTCACTGCATTTTCCTCTCTTTTTATATGAACTACAAATTTTTCTGACATGTAATCTATTTTCAACCTAATTACTGATGAAGGTGTCAATGAAGAGAAGGCTAACTAAAGGACCCTGTGGTGTGGCTCTGGGGGGTTCCCTCAAAACTTGAGAGCAATATACTATTCACAGTGTTTGAGTTCTACACATTTGGACTGTGTTGTCATTTGATCCAAGTCTCACCATCTTGTTCACAAAGTATCTTGAAATCTTTGTCAAAAGTTAAATCAATAGTGTGATTATCTAATCCATAGTATTCTCCTAATCAACTAGTAATTTTGATAAAAAGTTAAAATGGTATTTACTTGGAATAATCTTTTTCTTAACAATCCTGACTAACTCCTGGTAATCATTGCTGTCTTTTCTACCATCTGTTGTCTTCTCTAAACCATTTGTTGCCTTTCTCTCAAACCATCTGCTTATTAACATATGACAAAATTTTGCCTGGGTTAGACAGCAAATGCATACCATTAAAACCCTCTTCCTTCCAATTCCCCTTTCAACATAATGACATTTGCCCTTCTCTAATTTTTCTAGGACTTATCTCAATATCTGTGATCTCTTAACCATTACCAATGACAGTTACTTCATCTCATATGTAAATTCTTCCAGTACCCAGCGTGTTATTCCTCTGGACTTAAAGAATTGAACTTACCAAAGTCTGAAGCCCCACCTCCCTAGTCACAGAAAGTTCTAACAGCTACCAAATACTGTAACCATGACTACAAATAGTCCCGGAGACAGGTTGGGAAACTTTATCTTACTTATGGAGCATCCCCAGTCTAGGAAACCTGCGTATCCATTCAGCTATGTGGCTGAGGGTCTGCCATGTGCCAGGCATTTAACACACATACCTCATTTAATCCCAACCATGAAAACAGAACTTCAGAGAAGAAAGTTGACCAAGGTTACACAACCAGAGGCAGGCCAAGTCAGGAGCCAAACCCAAGTATGTCCCATTCCAAAATTCATGTACCTCCCACTGAGCCATACCTACTTTCTCACTGGGACTCTCATTCTGTCTTCCCACCTAGGTTGCCCTTCAGTTCCCTTTTAATGATACTGTTCTGCACTTCACAATATCCAGACACCTCTCCTTGGTGAGGAAAATGGGAATTTGTCAGAAACTGATATGTTTTCCTCCCTCTCATATCTGTACTTATCTTTTAAGCATTCATCAAAAAATTATGTTCTAGCAAAAGGAGCTCTATCTTTTTCACAGCTTCAACTTCCACTCTTATGTTGACCCCAACCTCACCCCCATAGTTCACCTAAAAGTCCCTCGATCGTGTTGGTAAACCTTGGTTCCTCTGGGTCTTCAGGATATACATTTTGCTCTTTATCAAAAGTCCCTATATCTCATATCAACACTGTTCTTCAAATCTCATCCTAATATCAGGGCCCTTTGCATGCCCTTCTTTCTATGTAGGGCCAATGTGCAAATGGAATATTCTTCTCACTTCCTCATCCACCCTTCTTCAGGCCCATTCTATGCCCTCATTGGACTTATAAGCTAAGAACATGGCTGTCAACTAACTATCCTTTGGTATCCACTGATGAGCACACCAAATCTCCCTTCACCTGGAGGCATTTTCATCTTTGGAAGGGACTGATGGAGTGATTCCCAGCACAGCTTCTGAAGGGTGACTGCCTGAGTTCAAATACTAACTTAACAACCTACTACCTCTGTTATCTTGGCATTTACTTAACCTCTCAGTGCCTCAGTTTATCTAGGGGATGGGAATAACGGTTCTGTAAGGACAAATGCTGTTAATTGTCATCAAGTGAATCTTAATGTTGGCATTTTTGCCCTCTAAATAAATGAAAGAAGAAATATTTGAGAGTTGGAAGCTTTGACATTTGCCACTACATTCATACTGTGTGAGTAGTAAGCTCTTCTGCTTAGCAATAAGTAGCAACAGAATTTCTAAGCTACAAATGCCATCACAACCAAGCCAGAGGCCAGAAGTTATGGACTCAAATACCAATGTAGCAGACCGGATATAGACCTTGCTTATGACCCCTCTGAAGATGGTAACCCTACTTGGCACCCACATGAAACTGAGGCCTCAATGTTTACAAGTCTTCCTTTGCTTTTTTCCTAAAAGATACCAAAAAATCTCCCCATTTTTAAATGTTGGCAAATTATTTTTATATATTTTATTTAAATTCAATTTGCCAGCATGTAGTATAATACCCAGTGTTCATCTCATCTTGTGCCCTCCTTTATGTCTGTCACCCAGTTCAAATTAATTTTTTTAAGATTTTATTTATTTATTCATGAGAGACACAGAGAGAGAGGCAGAGACACAGGCAGAGGGAGAATCAGGCTCCATGCAGGGAGCCTGATACAGGATTCCATCCCAGGACCCTGGGATCACAACCTGGGCCGAAGGCAGGTGCTCAATCGCTGAGCCACCCAGGCGTCCCTCAAATTATTTTTAAAATATTTAGCCTTTTATGTGTTTAAAAACAAAATACCAGCAGTTTGCAATCTCTGGCCTAAAGTCTGAAGCCCCACAGCCCTAGTCACAGAAAGGACTTGTAGCTACCACATGCTGTAACCATGACTACAAATAATCCCAGAGATAGGTCAGGAAACTTTATCTTATTTATGGAGTACCTCCAGGATGGGAAACCTGCGTGTCCACTCAGCTATGTGCTAGAGTCACCCTTTTTTTGCCACAGATATTAATTTACCACAAGATTGCTCTTGTCAGATCCCCCAGAATCTCCAGGTCAAATTCCTGGCCCATCCCAAGATTCCAGGCACTCACCGGTGATCTTATTTATGGTGTCAATTACTAATGGTGCTGAGATTAAGAACCCGGTAAAACAGATGCCAGACAAGCTGTTGCTAAAATTGTCTATGTATGGTTAGAGACAGAACCCTGCCCTGGGCCTGAGCATCTGTGGAAGAGAGGGGGAGGTTATTGGAGCCAACACTCAATGTGTTCATGGTCAGGTCTGCTAAGGCCCAAAAGATGATCCATTTGAGGAAACTGGGGCTGGTGGCAGCTGTTGAGTAAGCCTTACTCATTTGAGGATTATGAGAGAGTTGAAGAAACCTTGATAAGTCGCTAAGAGCCAAGTCTATCTTTGGAATCCAACATAATTTTCCAGCAGACTCAACCCATAAAGGCTAGAACTAGAATTAGCTAAGATTTAATGCCTACAAGTGGCCAAAATGTATATTTAAATTTTTTATTTTGGCATTGTTTGTATTGGCAAAATAAATAAAATAGAAGGAAAGAATTGGATATAAATTATAGTACCTTCATCCAATGAAATAGTATACAGCCAGTTATGGGAAAACTTAAATTAGTTTTTAAGAGCTATATATAGAATAATATGTATGGTATTATCCCTATTAGGTTAAAAACAGATGAAGAAAAGAAGAAAATAAAAACCAGGTGAATGTATGTGTAAGTACCAGCAGACATACGAGTGTGTGAGCTGAAGAGTCTTAGGAAAAGAATCTAGAAAGATACATACCAAATAATTAACAACAGTATGCCAGGAAAAAAAGAATTATTGAATATGCTCTTGCACTTTACTTTGTTACAGCAAGCAAGAATAATTTTGTAAATCAAAAGGATGAATAAAGAAAATATTTAATTCTCATGAAGTCAATTCATAATTAATATAGCTCCTAGTTTGACTCCAATACTGTGCTATATGCCATCAAGAATATAAAAGAAAAATGCCTCCTATCCTTGAATATTATAACTTACTAGGAGAGCCTATATATATATTAAACATTGCTCAAACCCAAGTAATCAAGTTCTTCCCATTCCATACATAAAAGAGACACCATTATTCCTATTTCACAGATGAAAGAAACTGAGATGCAGGGAAGCTCAGTGCCAGCAAGGGAGGGGACTGGGTTCTGTCTCTAAAGAACCAGGGATCTTCACTACTAAATGCTTAAAGGTAAGTATTTCTTTGTGAATAAAAAAAAGGTATTTCAATAAAAATTCATCAAGAAGCATTTAAAAGTCCTTGGTGAAGAAAAGATACCTGAATTTTCAAGTCTGACTTTCTGCACAAGTGAAATCTGTCAGCTTATTGCTGATCCTGCTTTTCACCTACTTCTTTAAACAGAATCTGCTGCAAATATTGACCAAAAACATAGACAAGACCCAGCTATGTCTCATGGAGAATCAGAGATGGCAGAGACCCTAAAAAACACCTCTTGTCCCATCTCTATTTTTAAGACAGGAAACTGAGGCCCAGAAAGGCCTGAAGACTGTCATACAGCTGACCAGGGACAGGACTAGGATTTGAATCTATGGCCTTTTCAGCACATTCATGCCACGCTCCTCCTCATGAATAACCTAGTGACACATCAAACTAGCACTCCTAGGTATCCCAGTTAATGAGGCAGGTGCTCCCACCAAATGCAATCTAACGTTGGTTCAAAGTCTCCCAAATCAGCTTTGATGGAGCTAGCAGTCATTCTCCTCTAATCGTGTCTTCCTTGGAACAGTTTTTGCTATCCTGTTATTTTCTACCAGGAAGACAGAAGGACAAACACCAGCACAATGAACATTTACCAAGTGCCTGTTATACAGCCCTCACTGAGAGTAGGGCTTTCAATTATATTATCTTTTAACAATCTAGGAAGTAGACTATGATCTCCATTTCACAGCTAATAAATGATATAACCAAAGGCTCAAATCCAGGCCTTTTAAAAATATGTCTAAGACATGTTCCCTGTGTGCTGCCTTCCTTGTAGCAGGAAAAAAAGAAAAAGAAAAAGAAAAGAAAAGAAAAAAAGAAAAGAAGAAAAGAAAAGAGAAAAGAAAAGAAAGGAAAGGAAAGGAAAGAAAAAAAAGAAAAGAAAAGAAAAGAAAAAAAGAAAAGAAAAGAAAAGAAAAACCCATTGGATATGGCCCAAAGACTGTAGCTTCTTTAGAAGCAAAACATGTTAATAAAATCTCTACTTCCAGGGGTGAGTCAATGAAAATCAAATAAGAGTGCATTTCATTCTGTCATCTCCTGACCTATAAAAGTGAGTTAGAAGACTAGACTCCTGGAGAGTCACTGCCTCCAGGCTCTACAAGAATCTCTGCTCATTTCTCAATGTTCCAGATTTCTGGATCTTGTCTTTAGGCCAGCTTCCTGCTCTCCTCTAATCACAGCAGCACTCCATTCTGTGCTTGGACAGTCTGTGAAATCTGTGCTCCCTTGGAGCTGATGATAGGTCTCAGGCTTAAAAATCCTATAAATTCCATCCTCTGAGTTTCTCGAGGTGGCCACTGAGGAGAGCTGAAAGCAAAAATTGATGTACCTCAGTGAAGTCTAAGTGTTATTCTACCACTCTTCCACTCTTCCTTAATGTCTCCTAGTTCTGATCAGATCTACTGTGTAGTGAGTGCAGTGGAGAAAAAGGATGATTTTGTGTGCACCAGCAGGTCCCTTTAAAGCTCATGCTCCTACAGTACAACTCTTTGCAAAGCAGCATTTTCCAAGATAATGAGCTGGAATGAATAAATCCCCTACTGCTGGTTCTTCTTTAATTATTTCCCTAAACAGAAAGGACTATGTCATTGAAAGTATAAAATGCACCTAAAATAATATTCTTCAGTAAAGTGCAACAGAATCAAGGTGTGACATCCCCAAGAACGGCCAAGTCACAAAAGACCTAGTCATGCTAGAGGCCAAGGTAAATAACTCATAATTTTGGATCTCTGGGTCCTGCTAGCACTCCTGAGTGGGCTTATGAAATGCCTGAACAGGCAAGACGGCCCCTGTTGAATCTTGCTTGACTTGGCCCTCGCATGGGTAACTCTTCTGTGCTTTGGCTTTCCCCACACATCTCACACCTTCCCACAAGTGACCTTTTCACTCTGTGCTTGGCTTTTCTATGGTGGGTTAAGTGTCTGCACACATTCACGTCATCAGGTTTATGGTGTGAAGATGACGTGGTATTGCTCTCCAAATATGCAAGAGGGGTTGAAGTTCTGCTTTTGTTCCTACGATCTTTTCTGGGATGATTATGGATAAAAAGGACAAAGTAAGAGGATGTATGTCCTACCTTTTCTCCATGACACTATCTCTTGTAGCTCTTTGAGCTGCCCAGTACTTTTTATCAAAGTGAGATTCCACATATCTAGTGGTGCTTACTTCCTTGGATTCCTAAACTTAGACCTTTGTTGTTGTTATTTTCTACCACCCCAGAGCCATTTTCTCTCATATGAAATTTCCCAGAATTCCACAGGTATACTGCATCATGCAGCACTGGATACCTGAATTTCCTTAGAACATTACTATAGGACACCCTGATTACAATCATCAGTCCTTCACTTATCCTACGTCTGTGCTAAGCAGTCTTACTTTTTTTTTTTTTTAAGCAGTCTTACTTTTAACTATCCATTGTCATCTCCAAGAAGTCTTCCTCGACCTCTGGATTGACCCAACTGCTTCTCTTTTGTGCATAACATCCATGTTTATCTCCATCATAGCATTTTCTTACTACAATAATTGCTTCTGCTTATGATCTGTCTCCATGCTGGGCTGTGAGCTTCTAAAATGTATGGACTAGCGCTGGCCTGTTTCAGGAGAATGAGCCCATTAGGACAGGGCCTGGAGAGCCTAATAAGAAGACATATGTAAGCCCATATAGCAAAAAAACAAAACCAACATTTAGGAAAAAGACTTTATTGATGAAGCATTAAATCCTCTGAAGAACAGAGTAGACTGATAATGGGGTATGAAACCTGTGACCATTGACTGAGGTGTTTCTGAGAATCATTTCTGGATGATGGAATTGCTAAACTAGTTCTTCTCTGAAAAGAATATGATTGGTGAAGGGACATGAGATGGTTGTTGGCTTGTACTGGGTGCTTCACTTTGTAAGCGTCCTTTCTGAAGAGCATCACCAGCAGCATTCTGAGGCCCAGATCTTGTGCTGTAACAGGGTTAAACAAAGCCTAGTTCTAGAAACCTAGTTTGGAAGCCACATCGGAAGATTTTACTGCGTCTTTGGGTCTCTGGGTCTTTGCACAGTACCCCATGTTCTTACTTTGGGGTAGAAAGTGTCACCTGAACACCTGCAAAACTACAAGCTGAACAGAATGTGATCCTGACACTCTAGAAAGATGGCTTATATGTCCATGTTCACTTTGTGTTGGCCTCAGCCTATTGATAGTGATTATAGGAATGACTGGGGTACTCACCTGAGCCCCAACTACTCTTGGCAACCCCCCACAATCTCCCTGATTGACTGGAACCAATTCTGTGGCTGAACCAGCCCTTGTGGTCCTTACTATGATTGCAAGGTACATCTTTGAAACAGCCATCAGGGAACTTTGAAAAAAAAAAAAAACCAAGGTTCTTTTCACAGGTTCTGGAGGGTACATGGCATACCCAGAGCTACACAATGAGGTCACGAGGGACATGGACCTGACCTGGGACTCTCTCTTGCTGGGGCTGCAAGTGGGGTGCCTAGGGTTTCTCAAGTTCACTCTTTATTGGTGAATTTAAAACATAAGAATAGGAAATAGAGCATGGGAAGAAAAAAGCAGGGTCACTCCAGTGGGCTTTTCTAAAACAGGGAACTTCAAAAAAAAAAAAAAAAACAAAAGAGATAAAACAGGGAACTTCATGGGCAGGGTGGCTTTATTTAGTTGCATAATTATCAGTATGTTGGATGTTTTTAAAAAACAGTAATCTAAAAAAATTAAAAAATTAAATAAAAAATTTTAAAAATTTAAAAAAACAGTAATCAAAAGCTTACTGTTGAGCACTTATATTACAATTTTTTTAAAAAGCTAATTATTAGGCACTTAACACTACAGGGTTATGCTTGGGATCTTTCTGGATGAAACCCAGTAAGAACTGAGAATGGTGAAAATTAACAAGGCAGGAAACAACAAACGTTGGAGTGGATGTGGAAAAAGGGGAATCCTCTCTTTTTTTAAAATTTTATTTATTTGTTCATGGGAGACACAGAAAGAGGCAGGGACGTAAGCAGAGGGAGAAATAGGCTCCATGTAGGGAGCCTGATATGGGACTCATCCCAGGACCTCGGGATCATGCCCTGAGCCAAAAGCAGACACTCAACCACTGATCCACCCAGACATCCCCAAAAGGGGAATCCTCTTACACTGCTGGTGGGAATGCAAGCTGGTACAGCCACTCTGGAAAACAGTGTGGAGGTTCCTCAAAAAGTTAAAAATAGAGCTACCCTATGACCCAGCAATTGCATTACTGGGTATTTATCCCAAAAATACAGATGCAGTGAAATGCTGGGACACCTGCACCCCAATGTTTATAGCAGGAATGTCCACAATAGCCAAACTGTGAAAGGAGCCATGGTTTCCTTCGACAGATGAATGGATAAAGAAGATGTATATATATAGAATGGAATATTACTCAGCCATCAGAAAGGACAAATACCCACCATTTGCTTCGATGTGGATGACACTGGAGGGTATTATGCTGAGTGAAGTAAGTCAATCAGAAGAGGACAACCATTATATGGTTTCACTCATATGGGGAATATCAGAAATAATGAAAGGGATTATAAGGGAAAGGAGGGGACCTGAGTGGGAAAATTTAGAGAGGGAGACAAACCATGAGAGACTCCTAACTCTGGGAAATGAACAAAGGGTTGTGGAAGGGGAGGCGGGGAGGAGGCTGGGGTAACTGGGTGATGGGCACTGAGGAGGGCACTTTATGGGATGAGCACTGGGTGTTATACTGTATGTCGGCAAATCGAACTTCAGTAAAAACAAATAAACAAGGTCAAAAAAAAAAAGAACTGATTCTTTCTGGGCAGCCCAGGTGGCTCAGCGGTTTAGCGCCATCTTCAGCTCCGGGCGTGATCCTGGAGTCCTGGGATCGAGTCCCATGTTGGGCTCCCTGCGTGGAGCCTGCTTCTCCCTCTGCCTGTGTCTCTGCCTCTCTCCCTCTGTGTGTGTGTGTGTCTCCCATGAATAAATAAAATCTTAAAAAAAAGAACTGATTTCTTCCATAGTATAAGCTTTCTTGCGGTAGGGAATATGACTTATCAATAATATTCTTGGCATTTTGCACAAGTAAATAAATATAAAATTAAAAATCCATAACTGCCTTATGTTAATGAATAGTGCAAACTCTGAGTGGGATTGCCTGAGTATGACCCTGTGCAAGATTCTTGGCCTCTGTAATTTTTCTCTTACCTGCTTGATATAGGCATAAAAATAATAATATTTTGGCTCACCTGGGTGGCTCAGTGGTTGAGCAACTGATTTTAGCTCAGGTCATGATCTCAGGGTCTTGGGATTGAGTCCCACATCATGCTCCCCACTGGGAGCCTGCTTCTCCCTGTGCCTACATCTCTGCCTCTGTGTTTGTGTGTGTGTGTGTGTGTGTGTGTGTGTGTGTGTCTCATGAATAAATAAAAATCCTTAAAATAATAATAATAATAGTAATGCTGGCATGTAATAAGCACTCAATAAACATTTCTTGTTTTATAGTTATTACCACTTGGGAAAAGTTCATTCTGCATTGCATAAATCTTTGAGATATTTTAGGAGAATAGAAAGGAACTCCTACTGAAAGATACATCTTACTGATGAGCTGACCTCTAGTGGGGTAAAGTCAACTGCTCCAGATAGTTTTGCCAAACATTCGAGAAGCTGGGACTAGATGTTAGCCTTACCTTTACCGGCTGGGTTTACAAGAAAAACAGATCAGAGAAAGTAAGTGTAGTTCAGTTCCGGGGCTTGCAGGGACTCCCTGATGCCTACCAAACCTGTCCCCTCTTCTTCCTAGGCACTCACCTAGACTGTATATTTCCCAGTTTCTGCAGGTAAACATGGCCATTGGAGTTCAAACTGCAAAGTCAAGAGGAAGCCATGTAACCAGTTCCAGGACTGATAAATCTCCCAAGTTCAAGTTTCCACTCTTTCTCCATCTGCTGCAGATGAGAGGTACCAAACTTAAGTGTTGAAGACAGTAGGGCCTAAAAGGAGCCTAGTTTCCAGAATTGTTGCTAGGAGAAGCCACCTAACCAGGAAGCCCAGATCGGATTGCAATATGAGTGAGAAGTTAACACTAATGTGTTACTATTTGAGGGTTCATATGTTACATCATCCAAAGACAACTTAGAGGGGCTCTCCCTGCTGGTAGGTAGAAGAGGGATGTGCAGCATGGCAAGAAGGGGAAACTCCACAAATCCTCCTCATGGAGCCCAGAAACTTCCAGAGTGAGGACTACTGGAGGATTGACCTGGCAGTCCTCTGGCAGTCTCCTTTGTCCACTTCAGCTTCACTGGGTGAAAACACTAAAAAGGATTCAAAACCTCTTTGGTTTTCTGTGCCTCTACAGGGCCTGCAATAAAGTCTAATAAAAGCAGAAAATGTGAGTAGGAAGCATCTGAAGTGGGAAATGCCGTTAGGCTGGCCCATAAAAGATGAGTGCTATGAGCAGTAAAATGAGCTAAGAAGGAAAACATGATGAATGTTTTCTCGGCCTTAAACAGCAAGATCCCCTTTCACAGTCCCACGTGGCACTGCAGGCCTGGCTGGAGAAGCAAGGGGCTCTGTGCAGAGCTTGACTCAGGGACTGTGGCAGTGAGCCTGTGCCTACGGACCCTGGTGGGTTTGGGGGGATGTATATCGACTCCTCCATCACGTCCCAGCCCCCCTGGTCCTTACCAGGATGAAGGCTTCCAAAGAGGCCCTGGAGGAAATTCTGAATTGCCCATGTTACAGAGCTAGGACATCTCACATAAGGAAAGGAAATCCAGATTCACAGTACCAGGAGCAGACAGGGAGAACATTTGACTTAAGAAGTTTGAGATTTGACTTGAGAAGGTAAACACCCTCCCCCCACTGCCTACTGCCATAACTCACTGTCCCATATAGAAAGGACTTGTATTTCCTGTGCTGCTCCCCACACTCACACTTAGACACCTCTCTCCTCAGTTTATGTAGTTGCCAGGAGTTCCTCAAACAATTCAAGTTTGTCTTCCTCCATGAACACTTCTCTCTTTATTACAGTCCCTTTGAATCTCATTTTTAGAAAAACATCAGAGTGGAAAGACCTGGGCTGGAGCCCTTTCTTTGTTACTTACAAGTTCTGTGATTTTTTCACATTGCTAACCTCTAGGAGTTTCTATTTCCCCATCTATAAAATAGGGATTAAAATACAAATTCTGTAGGGTAGTTGCAAAGATTATGGGATAAACTTGCATAATGTGTAACATGTAATAAAAACTCAATAAAAACATGTTTCCTTATAAAATTCTGCAGAATATATGGTCATTACTACAAGTGTAATGCTTTCTACTGTTCACTGTTTCTTATGCACATATCTTGACTTCTCAACCAAACCGAAATCTTCTTGAAGGTAGAAATTTTCTACATCTCTGTATTATATAGAACAGTTCTGAGAAAATTATAGAATATCAAGCCATATTTAGTACTTTTTTATTAATTGTTACACATAATTTATCTGATTGCTATTAGTTAACAAATAGTTTTAACCTTCTAAGGAAGTCAGATAGAAGGGTTGGATGACACTCATCCTTGGCCAAGGAAGTCATGAAAATAGGACTGTACCAGGGCCATCAGAAGACAGATCAAATTTGAGGAGTCTCTAAATGGCCCCAGTCCCAGAAGACCAGCAGCCAGGCTTCAGCAAATAAGAGAATCAATGCCACAAATCCCTGGGAAGAACAAAAATACCTGGTCTAAGCTGGTGCCAGACTAGCAGAGCATGTCCTCCAGTGAGGATATGGCTGCCCTCAGTGTAATCTGGAGCAAGCAAATTCTGAGATGTTTACATGTGTACTTGCCCAAATGTCATCTCCTTAGAGCAGTGCTCTTAGAAAACACTATTTAAATGAGTGTTCATCCTCATTCTCCAATCATTCTCTATCATCCTGTTATTTGTAATTCCTTCAGGATGATTCTTACAATCTGAAATTATATTATTCATTTGTTTGCTAGTGTATCCCACAGCAGTCTCTCACCGGGCCATGAACTCCTCAGAAGCAGGAATATGTCTAATTTTCCACCTCTGTGTCCTCATGCCAAGGACAGTGCTTGACACAGAGTAGGCATGAAATAAATGTTTACTGAAATTGAACCAGATGAATGAATGAAGCTAGTCACAGGCATGGCCCTCTCTGGAATTCAGATCTCCAACTGACAACTGTAAGCACAAAAGAGAAAATTTATCTTTGTGTCTAGGTTTCCTCAGGAGGATAACTGTCCTTTAGCTTATTTAATGCAAATTAGTACAGCAGAGCTTCTCTGAAATCCTCCAAGTACTAAGCAATGAATCAAACATTTGGCATCAGCCAAACTGCTCTGTCCTTCCATCTCTAGTCTCTATATGCTCACTAATGATAAAATATTTCACAGGAGAGAATATTAGTTTATAGGCTACAAGAAGATTATGAATTCTTATTTTATTAAATTACTAGGCTTGAATTGAGATGCTATCATTTTTCCTCCAAAACTTGTTTATTTATTGACTTTTAAGTTATCTCATTCTTAACCCACCATTTCTGCTATAAAAATTCTGAGCATGATTCAAAATTCAATCAGGTTCTACCTCCCAGAGAAAACAGTTCCAACCTTACCTTCTTACACTGAGCATCTCCTCTGAATTTTTAGTCTTTTATATCATTTGACTCACAGGCACATGACTGCCTGAAAAGCGAACCCTTTCAAAAAAGAAACCATGACATGCATTTTTTTTTTACCCCTCCATTATGTATTAGTGGATCCCGACAAGCTAGTATCTACATTAGATTTACATTAATCTGCCATGGAATGCTATATGGAGAATAATCTTTGTTCATTTGGGCCCATTAATTTGGAGTGAATGATAATTCAGCCATGCAACCATTTTGCACTATTCTTGAAAAATGGGCTTGGTCAACAAATTCAGCAGTAAGAATAACTATGCATTGAGATTCTGTTGCAGGCCACAAACTTTCCAAGGATGCAAAGAGGAACAAGACAGCCTTTCCTCCAGAAACATGAGTGAGGGCAGAACAGATTTCTAATAGCTCTTTGTATGTAATCAGTGTGCCAATTATAAGGAATTTTCACCATTACATTAAAGAGAATTGGGTAGAGCATATTCTCAACAATTTTTTATCCAGTTTGTTAAAATAAATATTTTTATTACTTCCCCATTTGTAGATAGAAACACATGCCATAATTGAGATGTAATTGACTTGGACTGCTCTAATTAATCCAAATAACAGAAATTTTGTACTTAACACTCATAAATGATTACTGAAATTCTTATTCTGTTAAATGAAATTTCTATGTAAAGCTTGCTCTTTGGCATATAATGATTATCTATTGCCTAAAAAACCTCAAACACACTTAGACCAGTGCATAATATTTGGTATGCTGCTAAGTCATAAAGAAATAACTGTAAGCTTTATATGTGGTTGCTTTCAGTCTGCCATTATGAAACCAAAGATTTCCACATAAATAGAATTCAATGGAGATCGGATTCTACAATCCATGGAGATTCTCATCAGCCATCATCCCAGCTCTTTCAGCAACCATGTGATAGCTAATGGAATTACTCCTCATTTCAGTCTTTGAAGTTATTTATAAAATCAATGCAATGATTAAAATTTTTGCTTCCCCAAATCAAGCTCCGTTTCCAGCAAATGAGTGTGTGGTAGTGGACAACTTGACCCCTCAAATCAAGCTCTGGTGAAATGGGTCATGGGGCTCCCAGTGTCAATGTCAACCAGGGAAACAGTCCAGATAGAGGTAAAGTGGGAGGTGTAGAGTTCTGGCTCTGCTGCTTCCCAGCCACTTTGAAGTACAGGCAGGTCACAACCTTTAGAATCCTTGTCTCCCATTTGCAAAACAATACTTCCTACCTTGTCCATCCATTGTGGTTACTGTGAAACACAAATGAGAGAATCTAGAAAGAGAGAAGATGGAACAGCCTGCGGCACTTTATTGATCTCTTATAAGTTGTCATTTGGTATACGACAATTCAAAATCACTCCTCCAGCCCTGTGGTGACCCATTTAAAGGGGAGGGTATAAATGTATGACTAAAGGGCCTCAGAGGCGCACTCACCTCACTCCCTTAGGTTGTAACTTCTTTCCTGATTGTTCAAGTGCCTCATGGGACTGCTGGGGCTCCGGCAGCAAGACTCATGCTAACTGCACGGACCAGGAGGTGAAACTGCCAGCTTAATCACCTGCTACCTGAGGGACTTAATCGAGTACTTAATATTTTAAAAGCTTGTCTCCAGATCTCTGAAATGATGACAAAAAACAATACCTATCTCACAATACTGTGGGAGGATGAGGTGAGATAAGCACATTAAGAATGGTATAATGCGCGGGGCACAGAGCCGGGGTGAGGATCACTGCTGGACTCCCTGGTTTCTGCAGCCAGCATGAAAGCGAACATCCCACTGGAGTCAGACCTGGTTTCAAGTCCTCTTTCCCTCTCCAACTGGCGCTAGGGTCCCGGATAACCCGCCCAATCTCACTGGAGCTCAGTTACTACTCAAAATAAGAATGGCAAAACCTACATCATGAAGCCTTATGTATAAAGATCACGTAAAGTAGCCTAGACGAGGGCACTGGGCTCACTGTAAAGCATAATGCAAATGCATACACGGCTCTTTACTTTTTCCGCACAAACACGCAATAATACAATTGCAAAGATTTTATTTAGCGGCTTTCTGTGCTTGGCACTTAGAAACAGAGTTCCGTGCATAAGGGCAAACTTTTTATACACCTTTACTTCATACATATTTTACATACCCTTTTTATTGCCCCCTTTTTTAATATTCATAATATTGGATTCCCCACTAGGCACATAAATACATTTATCTACAACACCTCAAAACCAAAAAATCTTAATAATATCTGTATTATTTTACTTGGTATTATTTGCATTTCCACACCACTTAAAAAGTTTAGCTTGCACCAAACTTCACTTGTTTTCTTAACATTAAAGGATCTGAAGGGGAAGGGAAAGATAAGGAAAAAAAAAAAACCCAAACTTCAAAATGCAATAAACTATTTGATAAAAATGGAGATCTAAGGGCAGGTGGAAGGATGTAGAAGGCCCATCTGCTATTCCCTGGGACGTGCCCGGATTTCTCCTGCCACAGGGGCTACAGGGCAGCCAATCCAGGTCAGGTGTCTGGATCTGGCATATGAAAGGTCAGGCCTCTATTTGTCGCCTCTGCTCCTGGTATCATCTGTTGGGATTATAACACCCTTCCTTCTTCACATTCCTTCTGTTCCCCCTCCCTGCCAGGCTGTGTGCTCTGGAATCGGCCCTCCCTCTTGCAGGGTACCCCTTTTCTAGATCACGGTGCTCAGAGCTGTGGGATCGAAGTGCATTCCTTGCCCAGGTCCCTGTCACCAGCACCTTGACTCTGCAGTGTCCCAGAAAGGCTTCCTCCTTAGTAATGCCACAATTCTTTCTATAACCTGTAAGGGGTAGGGCAGGAAACAAACCAAAACCAATTTCCTTGGTGCGTTAAAACTTCCACCATTGCTCATACTTCCTCTCTCTCTCAGTCTTGCTCACCGCCTCTCTCTTGCTCATTCCTCCTTCTCCTCCTTTCTCCTTCAGCTGCTCTAAACTCTAACTCTTTCCCCAGGCACAGCTGGGAACGTCAGCGACAGCACACCGAGCCCGGGAGCCAAAGTTCAAAAGCAATCTTGTTCAGGAAGCCCAGTCCCATTGTAGTGCTGACGTCTGTCTACGCTCGTGGATGGAAAGGGACTCCAGGATACGTGTGGTTCATTCCAGAAACAGGGTAGGCTGTGGGGGAGAAAGGTTGACAGCTACTGCTGGCCCAGTCCATCTAGTGTTGTACATAGACCAATTCTTGGTGAAAGCACCCATCTGGGCCCCCCCTCCAGAGTTCACCCACTTCCGAGTCAGTGTGCGTGTATGTTGGTGTGTGTAAGAGTCTATGTGTGGATATATATGTGTGTGTATGCATGCATGCACGTATGTATGTATGTATCATGTATAGGTAGGTCTGTATTTGTGTGGGGGTAAATTTTCATGGCTGCTACATGCTAGCATCTCCCTTAACATTATTATAAAATGATTATTCAGTTTCTTCAAAGGCCACTCTGGAGTAGACAATGCTTTATAAAACTAAGGTTTGGGAAGGCAGGGGAATGGCCACCGAGTCAGAGATGATACCACTGCAAGTATCCTTCAGTGGCTTAAACGTCTTTTGCTGTTCTTGGGTATGTGCTTTCCTCCTCCAGAAAACAAAACAACACACAGTTCCCGTTCTTCAAAGGCTTGGGCTCCCGAAGAGGAGGACCTGCCCACGGAGACTCTGGGCTGGCCCTTAAACCATGTGCACGGACATCTGGGAGGAGGAGCCCGGGACCGCCCCATACTGCCGGCCATCACAGGTGTTAGTCGCCTGCTGGTTATTGGGCGAAGGGCTAATCATGTGCATGCTGTGCTCCATCCCCGTGGGTAGGTACTGCCTCTCTCCAAAGGCCCCATTGGAAGGAGAAGAACAGAGTAAAGTGCTTTGAGAGGCGCTCAGTTTTTCTGGGCTTGCAGCTAGCCTGGGAGAAGTGGGGAAATTGTATCCGTAGAGATTGTAAGGGTTGTGGAGAGAGAAGGCGTTGTAGGAGCTCTGCTGCATGTGGCTGCCCCCGAACATGTGTGGGGATGAGGAGCTGGAGGCTGCGTTGCCCGCCTGCATGACGTACTGGAACTGGGAGGTGGGGAAGGACCCCAGCTGGCCACCGTAGGCTTCCATCTTGCTGTTGCTAGGCAACGAGGGAGGAGTCGGTATTCCTGAGATCAGGGATGGAGTCCTCTGAGGCATGAAGGTTTCGGAGGGCTGAGTGGCTGAAGCAGTGCCACTCTGAAGCCTGTTGTAGCCACTGTCACTCAGCCCTGGGTAGCTCTGCAAGGCAGCCATGTTGCTTCGGGCACAGGGCGGATAATCAGAGAGGTTGAGATTGCACAGCTGGCTCTCTCGACAGCCCACGTTGAAAGTGTTGGGGGCCAGATGAAATGTTGGAGGAGAACAGGATGGAGACAGAAGGTGAGAGGAAGCTGAAGGGGATGGTGTCCCGGTGCTGGAGGTGGTCGGGGAAGTGCCTGTGCTGCCCCCTGAAAAATAAAAGGTGAACACCATTGAGCCAGAGGCCTTTCAAGATGAGTCTGTCTGGCCAGATGCAAGCCACGCAGGAGGAAGCCTCAGATGTCCAAGGTGGGCTGATTTTTACAGAACCATAGCTTTCCCTTAACCGACGTACGCTAAGTGATTCCCACTGTGCACACAAACACAGGCACACACACACACCCCAAAAGAGAAGAGGACAAAGAGGTGACACACAAGAACACTAAACTCTTGTGTCCCTGTGTGTAAGTGCCTTCAAAGTCTTGTTTAAGAAAGCAATAAGCATTCCAGTATCCACTTTGCCATCTCTCACCGTCAAATCCACTTTCCAGTAAGACCTCTGGTGATCAGCATTAAAATCCACCAGCTCAACTTCCCCCCTTGTCCACGGAAATATGTTAAATACGTGTTGTCACCTGAGACTATTGCTGACCTTGCCATAGTTAGTCCTCCAGCTAAAAACAAATCTCAGGCCCTGACCCTCAGAGGAAATGGGGTACTGGGGTAAGGTGTCAAGTCAAGGTTGAGGCCTGGAAAGGCTGAGCAGGGAGGACCAGGCAGTAGGAAGTGAGGTATGGGATCGAAGTTCTGTCATATGATATTACAAGCACAACCAGAAAAGCTAAGCTAACCTGTAACAAAATCATTATAATCCAGAGGCTCTGCTAATGTCTCTCTAGAAGAGCCTGCCCTCTGTCTCAGAGACTGGAACAAAGACTGCAAACGTAGTCTGTGGATTTGGGGTAATTCTGAGGGCAAGAGTCCAGACAGGTCACAAAGTCAAGAGATCTGGGTTCTCACAGCTCTGCCACACAAACCCCCCATCTGACCCTGGGCATGTCACTTATCTTCTCTGGGTTTGTTTCTTTATCCAGAAGATGAAAAATTGAATTAGATCAGTAGTTCTTAAGCTAGAAGAAGCTGCAAGCTTCAAGTTCCAGGATCCCACCCACCTCAGACCAACTAAATGAGAAGCAAAGGATTCTAATGTGCAGCCAGGGTTGAAAACCAGTGATACCACCCAAATCCCTTATATCAGAATACCTGGCAGAGTGATTCTTAAACTTTAGGGTGCAAGAGAATCACCTGGAGAGCTTATTAAAACAAATTGCTGGGGATCCCTGGGTGGCGCAGCGGTTTGGCGCCTGCCTTTGGCCCAGGGCGCGATCCTGGAGACCCGGGATCGAATCCCACATCAGGCTCCCGGTGCATGGAGCCTGCTTCTCCCTCCGCCTGTGTCTCTGCCTCTCTCTCTCTCTCTCTGTGACTATCATAAATAAATAAAAAATTTAAAAAAAAATAAATAAATAAAACAAATTGCTGACTCTGTCCCCAGAGTTTCTAATTCTACAGGTCCAGGGCAGGGCCCGAGAGTTTGCATTTCTGAGACTCATGCTGCTTGCTAGCCTAGAGACCACACTTTGGGTTAGGAGATCTCCACATCCCTTTCATCTCAAGTTCCTGAAACTGCATTTGACAGAGTTGCTCCTCTGACGTGTGGATATTAGAAATGGATTGGTGCCTGATGCACCAACAGATAAAGGGCAGGTTCAACCCAACCTACTTCATGTGTGTTCTCACATAGTCTACGAAGGCAGAAATGACCTTTCCAAGCCTCTCCTTTCAGGGGCTACAAAGCAGCTGGGCAGCAGCCACTTCTTGCCTCACGTGCTGGGGCTGCTGGACCTTCCAATTGAATTCCAGAATGGGAGGCTGCTCTGTCTTCCATAGGCACGCTCCCATGATGGAATTCCTCCTTCAGGACAAGGTTGGGAGCTTCCCAGAGTTGTTGAGAGCCCCAGTTCCCCCAAGGAGCATGGTACCCTTAGGTCATCCACAACTCAGGTGAGGATTTTTAGAACCTAAGATTCTATAAAAGGGTAAAGGACATTTTAAGTGGGAAGGAGTAGTAATAAAGTTTTTATTAGTGAGAAAAATGTGAAGAAAACTGGCAGGATTCCAGAGATATTGGGATAGAGAGAAACCATCAACAGTGTGCCAGGGAGGTGGGTCCAGATGTGCAAATTGGGAGGCAGATACCTCAAAGAGAAACCCAAAGTTAATTTTTAGCCTCAGCCTACATACACACATATGGTACTAGTATTGACTGTGGAAGTACAAATTTATATCCTGTTAATAGTTTTTTCAATTTTCACAAAACCCAACTAGTATCATCTCTTCCTTGGTCAAAAAAATTTCCCAATGAACTTCCAAAGTAGAACAGTAAACAGTTGCTGATTTTAAAGTCATTTCAGGAAATTCACCTTCCTGTTTCTTCTTTATGCCTTAAATTCCTTTAAGAGAGGTAAAAAGAGTTTTATTCCACAAATTGAGATAAGGCCAATATC
Source organism: Vulpes vulpes (assembly GCF_048418805.1). Classification (NCBI taxonomy): domain Eukaryota; kingdom Metazoa; phylum Chordata; class Mammalia; order Carnivora; family Canidae; genus Vulpes; species Vulpes vulpes. The sequence continues at coordinate 55,728,280 of NC_132787.1, read as the reverse complement.
ATATATATCACTGTGTGAGGTAAGTCAACAGCTGACCATTGGTAGGAAGAGCACCCAGTCTAATTCTAGGTCCGTTGGCCTCTGTCCATCTCATGACCACAGGCAACATGGGCTACCTCTTCATTCTCCCCATCCTTAAAGAGAGTCTCAAACTGATAGGCTTCAGTCCTTCTCAGAATTACATCTGTGTCTAAGGGTTAAATTTGTGGTAGAGTGTACATGGGCAATAACAAGTACTTTTCAAGGAACCATTTTAATACAAAGAAGGAGTTTTGGAAGGGGAGAGCTGAGCAGAAAAAGGAAGAACATTTCCCACTTCTTGTCTATGGACCACTGAGTGGCCTAGCCTACCGGGCCTTATAGGAAGTTCAGAGATTCATTTCCTGCAGGAAGCATTCTACACATTTTCCTCCTCTTCCACCCTAACCACTATGAGCTTCAGTGAAATAAGTGCTATGGCACACATGGAGAAACTTGACTCCAGCTGTAAAGAGATTTGTGTTTTATGGGATATGTATCTGGTCTCCTCTCTTTGAAAGTCCGTCCTTGCTTTCCCAGATCTGGTGTTTATGTGATCCCTGAAGAGACCCCCTGTTCAGCACCCCGCACTGTCCTGTTATAGGTACACTCCATCAGGCACCAGCCCTAGCCCTGCAGCAGGAAGTGCAAGATGGAGCAGATGACTTTTTACAACTCTAAATGGTTTTCTCAGATGGCCCAAGATAGAACGAATGGTACTGATTTAAGGCCTCAATTGGTTTCACTACAAAAAAATAAGAAGGGAACTATTAACAAGTTACAGAGATTTCTGCTGAGCAGATGAGAGGTACATGTTAAAAAGTTTGTAGTCAGCTTGCTTTGGCTTTTAAATGACACTCACTGGAAATGAGACTTGGTGGCCTGCTGAGTTTCAGGGGGTAGGAACCCCCACATGAACTAGCGTTTGAAGAAATGCTCTTCTGCATTAAAAAGACTCAGTATAAATAACAGCTATTTTTCAAGGTCCACGGAGAAAGAGAAGACTATGGTACTCATTTTGTAGAGAAGCAAATCGAGATACTGAGAAGTCTTTACTCTCTTATGATCTCATAGCTTGTCGGCTGTTAAACAAGATCAGGAGTGCCAGCCAAGTGCTAAGTAAGCACAAGGAGGCAGGCTGCCCTCCCTGTGCATTTCAACACTTGGCTGCCTTGAGGCCTCACATCACCGAAGAGCTAGGGCAGAGTAGGAGGCCAGGCCACACTCATACAGAAGGGTCAGAGCTGCCTCTCAAAGAAAAGCATACCTCCCTTTCCTGCGTAACATTCTCATCTCACCCCCTCTGGTTCAGCCAGGTCCTGAATGCTCTAAGGGTCTTGATTTAAACCTGCTTTAATAGATGAGAATGGACTGGATGGATCTGGATATTTTTTTTAATATTTGTCAAAATTAAATACATTGTAAATATTGTTTCCTTTTTTCTTCCCTTCTGTAAGTGAAGGAGGAGTGAAAGAAGGAGTAAGGAATCCTAGTGCATTTGAGTTCTGATGGAAAGACTCTCAGGTGTTGGCTTCTGTCCATGCAGCTGAGCATCTTGGCCTCCCCGCACACTGGTGAGCACATGTCATAGCTAGATGCCTGGATGTAACAGGCTGGAGGAGCCTCCATGGCTGCCAATGATAAAGCACTGGGCCCTTGACCCCTACAGGCCCATTAAGCCCGTATTCCCAAAAGATAAACCAACTCTGTTACCCTTCTGACCTCTCTTTTCCTCTCCCCTCACCCTCCCTCCCCCTGGCCCAGAATGGAAATTTGATGCCCCATGTCTCTTATCTCTTCTCAGACCAAGCAAGTGGAATTGAAAACAAGTAGGTAGGTTGGTATCTTTCCCACTGTCCTCAGAGGCCCTAATCCACTTCTGAGAGGTAATTAAAATGTAATGCCCTAAGTAGCTGAAAACTCCCTGGTATTCCAGGACCAATCCCCTACCCGCCACACCTCCCTGCATCCTGTCTCACCCATTGACTTAAGTGAGGAGGTACTCCTTGAAATTCATATTCAACATTAACTTGCTCTAATATTCAAGGCTCACAGCCAACCTAACCAAAAAGACTGTGTTTAGCAGTGATTCCATATGAGGACAACAACCTAGAATATACTTGTATACCATGAAGACAAGTTAAATGTGACCATGAAAATCCTGGATACCAAACCTGCTGACTTTTGCATCTTTAAATTGATCACTTCCAGACTGTAATATGGAGGCTTTCACATACAGTTTCCTTTTGGGTTTATTTTGTTGTGTTTTATTCCCCCTGCCCTCTCCCTACACACACAAAAATTGAAAAACAGTAAAAAAAAAAAAAAAATCCCATCTGAGCTAGTAAAGAATGAATTTCCATGTAATTACTTGGTTCTACAAGCCAGACTCTTCTCTCATATAACTTGGTGGCCTGTGTCTCTGAAGAATGTGGAATCACTGTGTCCCTGAGTGGCCTTCTTTGAGGCGTTCAGATAAAAGATAAAATGTCAGTACCCTATGGACTTAACCCAGGAATAAACCTAGAGGCCATAAAGTTAATGATCATGATCACAGCCTGCCCATCCCTATTAAGGAATCACCCTTGGTTGAAATGAGTACCCTTTTTAAAATGCAAATGTGTAACATTAATGAGAATTGTGTAGTTTCAAACTTAGAAGACTCCTAATGCAACATTCTCCATAAAGTTTAAAGATATACATTGATCTGAACCTCTTCCTTTTAAAATAGCTTTTAATATATTCACCCCGTCCCCATTTTTCACATTGGTCCTCAAGGTTCTGAGTCTCTGTGCTTCCTGGATGGTCCTGTTTCACACCTGTCACACTGCCCAGGTGGGCTGTTCCTGGTGTTTCCCCGTCCATTAACTGGTTTGTTTTCTCTGCTACTTCTTTTACTGCCTTCCTTGCTACCACATACACTTCAGTTGTGATTGCCATTTAGAGCTGATCCCCCTCTCTCCTAGTCACAGTACCCAGCTTCCCACTGAGTATCCTCCCCCCCATCTCAACCCTTCACTCCTACCTCTAGGAAGGCATGTGACTAAGGGCAGGATGGTGCAAGCACCGTATTCCCCAGTCCCCACCACAGTAATTGGTTCAGAGGTGATGAGAGTTAGAGTTAATGAGACTCCATGAGATTTTGCTAGGAACCTTAAGAAGGACACATGACCTTTCCCATCAGATTTAAATTTAAGAAGATATAGGTCTAGGGCTACTGGCAGCTGTGTTACCACCATGGGGGAGAGGGGGTGCCTGAGAATGAAGTCAGGTGGGAGCCTGGAGCAGGGTGGTGGGAAGGGAAATTAGAGGTATGGATGGATTCCAGAACTTGATGACGTTTAGCTATGCTGGATAGGGATGGAGGGAAACACCCAGGATGGTGAGTGGATAGCAGAGTCCTTCCCCCAGGAGAGGGCGCCAAGTCTGCGAGGTAAATCATGGACTCAATTTTGGACATGTTGAGCATAAAGGACTTTGGGACGAAATAGAATATGTCACCAATAACGGCTTGTTTTAGCGGACTGAATTGAGATGCTCTCCAATCCCTGTTATAAGCGCCTCATGGGCATCATTCCTGATCTCAGTGATAAATGAGATATGTGTAAGTGGCTATCTGAATTGTTAGAGTGATCCACAATAGTTCAAAGACAAGCTGTTCATTGAACTGTCTTCCATTCCTGATCTTTTACTGGTATGAATTTCTCAGTATCTGATCCTCTTCAAGGATCAACCTCTAATTATTACAAATCAAACTGATGAAAATCCCAACACTGAGAGAAATGCTCACAATCCCATTAACTGCCTGACAAACATTAAAAGACCCAGTGGTGTTGAAATCTCTCTAGTGACGTCTGCTCTCAGCTGAGGATAAGGGAGGGCTTCTGTAAATGACAGGTCTCCTTATTTCAGCAGATGGAGATGTACTGCCACCTCTGGTGTCCCTGATCCAGGATTATCCTTTATAGTACAGCAGCTGTCAGACCCCTTGGAGATGGATGGTGCTCACAGCAGCTCCCTCAGCTTGGGCCATACAAATAGCTCTGCTGTATGTATCATCAGAACAATAGGACTGCACTTGGCCACAATAGACCCAAGCTCTTATTTCTCTCTTTCTTCTCTATCTGTGTTGCCTTGGTCAGTGTTCCCAAGCACCACTTACTTGGTGAGTTCTTTTTGTCCCTGCCACCAGCAGTATTCAGGCAGAAGCCACTCCTGAAATATAATCCCTATCTCCAGACTCTCCAACCACATAAACTCCCTTGCTGATTCTAAATAAAGATATCTGAAGGTTAAAACCATCTATTTGACTTGATACAAAATAAAATAAAATATTGACCTAGAGTTAATGCTCAAGCTGTTGACAAAACATCAAGTGGAAGAGTAAACTAATTTAATTTGTTGTGGCAAATTAAGGCTCTAGTAAGTAGGAATGAAGAAAGCAAATGTGTCTGGTGGAAAGGAGAGTGCCCTGTCAAGATGGAGAACCACTTGGGTATCCTCAACTCAGTTCCTCAGCTATGTGAGTAGCCTGCTCTGTGCCTTGGTTTCTTTTTGTGTAAAGGGCAGACAATGATGAATCCTATGCACTCTTCTCCATGGGAGAAAACCACTATACTGACTAACCCACTCAATATATCTTTCAAAATAGAAAGATTTGAGTTTTTACAAAATGGTGGCCAATTCAACTAAGGTGCTTTCCTTGAAATTTTATCAACAAATGGGTCTTAATGCAGGAGGAACAAAAATGACAGCAAGAGTGGGATGAAGAAAGCCTCCTTAATCTCACTCAGAAGAGTGGGTTCAGCCTCTAGCAGCAGCAGTGGCAGCAGGAGCCCAAAACTGGCCAAAGGCCTTGGATGTGATGTGTCAGATATTAATGTGTTTGAAGGAATGAGGCTATATGGATGCTGGGTGAGTCAATCGTTATATGGAGCTTAGGTTTGGTGCCAATGCTGCCAATGCTGCCAATACTGTCTTCACCAAGAGGGAGTTACTCCAAAATCAGTCTACCACTAGAAGTTTCCACTAGAAGTTCAACACTCTCTACTTCTTCTAAGACACAAAACAGTTCAACACAGATGGCTCTGTCTCTTTTCTTCATTTTATGGGTGATACTGTCCAGAGCTACTGGAACTTTTAGTTCTTAAGGGAAGAGGGAGTGGATGTTGTTTCTTTTACGTCAAGAAACCAAGCCACATATTTTTTAATAATGAGAATCTGGATCAAGTTCAGTGTATAGTTCAAAAATGTATTCCAATTAAACAGTTTAATAGAATTTTGGCTTTTCCTCTAGCCCCATCCCACTACCATATGTATCCAATAATTCCAAGTTCATCCTCTGCCCCACTAATAAAAAATGGAGTCACTAAATAAGTGTGACATTTTGCTTCAAAAATTCAGTTTCTCCAACCAGCAAAACTAAAAGGCAGCCAATGGAATGGGAGATGTTTGCAAGTGACCTATCTGATAAAGGGTTAGTAACCAAAATCTATAAAGAATGTATCAAACTCAACACCCAAAAAATAAATAATCCAATTAAGAAAAGGGTAGAAGACACGAATAGACACTTTTTCCAAAGAAGACATTCAGATGACTAACAGACACATGGCAAGATGCTCATCATCACTCATCACCAGGGAAATACAAATCAAAACCACAGTGACCTATCTTCTCACACTTGTCAGAATGGCTGAAATCAACAACACAAGAAACAAGTGTTGGCGAGGATGCAGAGAAAGGGGAACCCTCTTACACTGTTGGTGGGAATGCAAACTGGTGCAGCCACTCTGAAGAACAGTTTGGAGGTTTCTCAAAAAGTTAAAAATAGAACTACCCTGTGATCCAGTAATTCTACCACTAGGTATTTACCCGAAGGATACAAAAATACAAATTTGAAGGAGTACATGCACCCCAATGTTTACATGAGCATTATCAAAAAGAGCCAAACTGTGGAAAGAGCCCAAATGTTCATCAACTGATGAATGAATAAAGAACATGTGATATAAATACAATGGAATATTATTCAGCCATCAAGAAGAATGAAATCTTGTCATTTGCAACAACATGGATAGAGCTAGAGAATATAATGCTAAGTGAAAAAAGTCAGAGAAAGACAAATACCATATGATCTCACTCATATGTGAAACTTAAGAAAGAAAATAGATGGACATATGGGAAGGAGGAAAAGAAAAAAAGAGGGAAACAAACCATAAGAGACTCTTAACAATAGAAAATAAACTGAGGGTTGATGAAGGGAGATGGGCAAAGGGAGGGGCTAGATGAGTGATGGGTATTCAGGAGGGCATTTGTGATGAGCACTGGTGTTTATGTAATTGGTGAATCACTGAATTCTACTCCAAAAATCAATATTGCATTGTATGTTCACTAAAATTTAAATTAATTTTTTTTAAAAAATAGGGGTGCCTGGGTGGCTCAGTCAGGCATCTGCCTTCAGCTCAGGTCATGATCCCAGGATCCTGGGATTCAGCCTCACATTGAGCTCTCCTTTCAGCAGGGAGTTTGTTTCTCCCTCTTCCTCTGCCTCTCCCTTGCTCATGCGTTCTTTCTTTCTCAAATAAATAAGCAAAATCTTTAAGAAAATTAAAAATAAAAATAAACATTCTTCAAAAAGTTAAAAATAAAATTACTCTATGACCCAGCAATTGCACTGCTGGGGATTTACCCCAAAGATACAGATGCAGTGAAACATTGGGACACCTGCACCCCAATGTTTATAGCAGCAGTGTCCACAATAGCCAAACTGTGGAAGGAGCCTCGGTGTCCATCGAAAGATGAATAGATAAAGAAGATGTGTTCTATATATACAATGGAATATTACTCAGCCTTTAGAAGCGACAAATACCCACCATTTGCTTCAATGTGGATGGAACTGGAGGGTATTATGCTGAGTGAAGTAAGTCAATTGGAGAAGGACAAACATTATATGGTCTCATTCATTTGGGGAATATAAAAAAAGTAGTGAAAGGGAATAAAAGGGAAAGGAGAGAAAATGAGTGGGAAATATCAGAGAGGGTGACAGAACCTGAGAGACTCCTAACTCTGGGAAACGAACAAGGGGTGGTGGAAAGGGAGGTGGGCAGGGGGGTGGGGTGACTGGGTGATGGGCACTGAGGGGGGCACTTGATGGGATGAGCACTGGGTGTTATGCTTATATGTTGGCAAATTGAACTCCAATAAAAAAATATACAAAAAATAAAATAAGCAATCCAAAATAAAAGAAATAAGAAATTTTTAAAAAGAAAGAAAGTTCAGTTTCTCTTAAACCACTGTTTTCCAAGGGTCAACACTAAATTTATCATATGGACAAATTTTCAGTAGAAGCCCTGTGAAACCTGCCATGCTACACACCTAAGTACTCCGTGCCTGCTCCTGCTCAACTGCCCCACATGCCAGTGAAATGTAGATTGTCAACTCCAAATAATCATCACTCCACATCCATATCCACACACATATTAGGTGGTTGTGCTCCAGACATGTGTATCAGCAACCCTGCCTACCTGAGCCACAGTGCTACCAAGTGACTTCATTTCATTAGGTACGTTAAGAAGTACCTGGGTGCAAGGCCCTGTGACAGTTCTTGAGAAGACAACAGTAAACACAGTGTTACCACCAGTGCCTGTTCTTGGCAACTGGCAATATCCCCACCAATCTTCTCATGCCAGCCTCCACGATACAAACTCCTGCTTAGATAGAGCTTGGGAGGTCAACCAGTAAAGCAAGGACAGAGAAGCAAGAAGCCACCTCAGAAATAAACAGAATCAAGTAAGTGTCTTTGCATGAAAATGACACATTTTTATTTATCTAAATGACCTCACACAAAATTTACCCCTCTTTGGTAGGTGAGAGAACAGACTCACTAGAAATAACTTCCCCAAGGTTATAGAGAGAATCAAGTTGAAGCCCCAGATCTCCAAATTGTCATAAAACCTCTGCCTCTCTAGGGCCACAAGGGCCTTAGAGCGAGAGCAACACTCTTAATATGAACTGACCCTGCTTCTCTCACAGAATTATGAGAAGAAAGTGGCTTCACGCAGAGTGCTTCCCTTTATCCTCCATTTATTAAAAAAACAAACAAACACTAGATGTAATTTCTGCCTCCCCAGATCCTTGTGAAGATGGTCTAATCCTGTTTTAAATAGCTAATCATCAGAAAAGCAGTATCTCTTGTTGCTGATGCATCTTCCTCAGGTATCCACGTCCAGGGCCATGGCGGAGGGTGGGGGGGGTGGGCAGTGTTACAGATGATGTGGTCATAGTGGTCATGGTGGTGATATGATGATGATCACCACCACAATTGCTGAGCTCTTACTCCATTTTTAAATGCATTCATTTAATCCTCACAAGAATTCTATTACAATCTTCCATTTTGCAGATGAGAAAACGAAGTGTCAGAAAGGATGGGGGACTTGGCCAAAGTCACAAAGCTAGGAAAGAGCAGTGATAAGAGCCTAAGCCAAGGGGTGCCTGGGTGGCTCAGTGGTTGAGCATCTGCCTTTGGCTCAGGGCGTGATCCCAGGGTCCTGAGATCAAGCCCCGCATCGGGCTCCCTGTAGGGAGCCTGCTTCTCCCACTGCCTATGTCTCTGCCTCTCTTTTTGTGTCTCTCATGAATAAATAAATAAAATCCTAAAAAAAAAAAGCTTAAGCCAAGTGGTCTGATCCCAGAGCCTATACTTTTAATCACCTTTTCTTCATTTTAAAACCTGAGAGACTTCAGTAATTTAGGTTACAGAACCTAATTTAGTGTGCAGACTCCTGGAAGCTCCTCTGGGAGGGCAACATAATGTCACATGTTATCAAGTCCTAGAAGGGTTTCCCATACAGCAGAGCCACAATTTGAAAACTTAGGGTTTTGTTAATAGCAGCCATGTGACATAACAGAATAAGCTCTGTATGTAAGTGTCACTTCGGGGTGGGAGGAGGTTGCATAAAGAGACTCAAAAAGTGTCTGACACTCTGGGAAGATTCCTGAGCTGAAAGGGTGCTGCCATGGGAAGAGCACAGACTGAGGAAGAGAAGTGAGGTCAGCCCACAAGCCATCTGTGCTAAGGCTACAGGCTTCCCCACCTGAGCTGACAGAGAAGGAGAAACGGGAAGAAAAGCACAAAGCAGTGCAAGGAAGAAGTTCACCCAGCCCATCAGCTTGAGACAAGTGTTGAGGGAGCAAGTTGCAAGCTTCAGATGGGCTCCCAGAAGTCCCCTCCTCACTGTAGGGCCTGAGCAATCTACTTCCATTGTTCAGACTGAGGTTTTTCTCTCCTCTATAAAACCAGAATAAGCTTTTTGCCATGAGGAATCAATGAAGTGCCGGAGAATCTGGTAAAAACACCATTGTGAAGCAGATGAGGATCCTGCATGTTAATGGGTTTAATGGAGAGGGCAGCGAAGAGGACCTGCAAGCTGCAAGGAGCAACAGCGATGGAATATATTATCCCTAGATGATGGCTACAGTTTCTCATCTTCCTGGCTATGTCCTATCACACTTTGCATGCTGGAATTGCCTGGTCTTAGGAACTTCTAATAAGAATACTATTCTGTTGTGGGGGGAGGGGGATGGGGCCCTACCACCTAACCTCTAAAGATAACTGAAAACCAAAAAAATGTTCAAAAAAAAAAAAACAATTTACAAAAACCCCACAAAAAAAATACATGACATGAAATCCTTCATTGGCAAAAACTTAGTGTAACAGCAATCCAAAGGCATCTACGTAAAAGTGACCGTTTACTGTACCAAAAGTTGGTGTTTGAGAACTACCTGACAAGCCCTTAACTGAACCACCTACTGTGTACTAGACCCTTGCACCCTGCTAATACCTTGCCTGCACTTCTATCTGTGACTCTGTTCTGCAAGTAAATATAAGAATTAACATACGTGATAAATAAAAATTCTCTGCATGTCTCAGCAAAAAAAAAAAAAAAAAAACCAAGGGCTACGTGAATGCTTAGGCAAAGAAATAAAAATTTCACTGCCATCATAATCATGAACATAACCTTGCTTTTCGGAAGGGGGAGAAAATACTGCCTCTGGGGCAGGTCTGTTCGCACAAGTGGTGATGCGTTGGTTATTAACAGAGCTACCAGGTACTCTTCATTCTAGAAGAATTGGTGTGACCCCAGGACTCTACCTTGCTGCTTTTGCATGGTGGTGAAATCCTCAAAGGTGAGTGTGCGCACAGGGGGTCTCCAGAATGCATAAGTCTCCATAATGGCTTCCAGGCCAGTTCTGCAGAGAGAAAAGCCAAGAGAGGAGGTTGTAAATACTGCCAAGAAACACATTGACTTTTTTAAAGATCCTGTGGTGGTTTGTCTAACAAGTGGTATATATGTAGGCACTGACAGACATCACCACCGTCTAGAAGAGCACAAGGTACCGATGACACCGATATGCATAAGGAAGAAGAAATGAATGCAGTTCAGATTATTTGCCAGAAAGTCACAACTATGATGAAATTTAACTCTAAGCCTTGTTCCAAGAAGGTTCCGGACTGCATGAAAAAAAAAAAAAACTATTAATTGTTAAAGGTCAGAGTCACTAATATCATGAATGAAATTGAGCCAAGAGTAGCACTGACTGCTTCTCAAGCTCAGTACAATATCATTATTACCACAGCACATAGACACGGCTTGCAACAGAGTCAACTCCAGCAACGGGTATGAGGAGTCCATGAAACTGTGAAATTGCTGTGGCTTTACAGTTGTCTTAAATCAACAGAAATAAAATAAAAGAAGAGGTGAGCAAGCAAATATGCCTGAGTTTCTGTTGAGACAAAAAATACCCACCTGAAGGTAAAGAAAAGGGCTTGGCCCAGAAATTACACCTCAGGCAAAAAGGCCAACACATTTCCGTAAATATTTATCTGTATTTTATAATCTGATAATCAAGCTGGCCTTTGAGGGTCACATACCTGAGACTGTCAGACCTCAGAAAACATCCAGTATTTTACAAATACACTAAAGCTTCTGTTTCATCCATACGGGAGATTCTATTAATTAAAATATGTACATACTGCCTGATTTACCCTTGAATAAGTTCTCTCTCTAGCATATGTATGAGGTACTAAGGGATATCATTTCAACATAACTCTCCAAGTTATCTCAGAGGTCATATTCTTGTGGATATTCCATATCCTCAAAACAGAGCATTAGTTGGGGGCTTTGTTTAAAGCTTTGAACACAGCCTCTGATTATTGACTTTTCTTTAAAACTAACTGCTTCACTTGCCTTCACTAACTGGAGGGAGTGGAAGTAAAGGGCCTATGGAGACTGTAGGACAAGGAGGGCAGAGAAGAGTGGGTGTCATTGTCCCTTCATTGCCAATTTACTAAAAGGTAACATGGTGTCCCATCCTGCAAAAGATAGCGTTCCCTCTTGAGATGAAACTTATGCTGCCTGTCCTTCTCCCTAGACAATACATTTCCAAAGTTCTCTTCAGTCCTGCAGACCAAGAATAAAGTGAGAAGTTTTATTTCAAGTGAGAACAAATATTCTTTCCTATGAACAACTATAAGAACCCCTGAGGTTCTTCTCAGATGAGCTACTGATACACTGATTGGCTCTTTGTGTTGGAAAATTTCCTCTCTTAACAGACTTTACTTGCACAGTTAACTTTCTAAAGTCTTCCCTGGAATCTTGGAGGCTTTAAATACACCAATGTTGGCAAATCAAACTCTGTATTTTTAGAAGAGGTTGAGAAGAGAGGGTGTTGCATGGTGTTTATTAGCTGTTAATCTGTTAAAAGTAGGAATAGAAGACATGTCCACATAGTCAACTACATTAATGCCGAATACAGTACATGCAACTATTTGTAGAGAGAAAGTGTCCAGGCAATTAGGGAGTTCAGAATAATAAGGGGATAGGCAGATAAAGCAATGCTGAGCTTTGAAGAATATAAGAAAGAGATAGGCCAGACATGGATCTCACTGCCTTGTTTTGGAATGTTGGCTGCCCACCAGAACATCTTAGGATTCCCTTTAATGGTATGGGAGGCTCACTGCAAATGGCAAGGGCTTTGTTGTTCACCTCCTATTCCATTCTTCCCAGGAACATGTACCAACGAGGGACAAAATATTAACTCAAGGACAAAGAACAGTCCCTTCTCATTTCACAATAAGGTGGCAAAAGACTGAAGTAACAGTTACACACTGATACATTGCCCATATTCTGTTTATTCAAGAAGTAGAAAAAACTTTGAACTTGTTTTCATAACAGGCAAAAAAGACTGCGGCAAAGGTATTAATAATTTTTTAAAGATTTTATTTATTTATTTGACAGAGAGAGAGAGCACAAGCAGGGGGAGCTATAGGCAGAAGGAGAGGAAGAAGCAGGTTCCTTGCTAAGCAGGCTTGATCCTGGGACCCTGGGATCATGACCTGAGCCAAATGCAGATGCTTAACCAACTGAGCCACTCAGACACCCTAAGTATAATTTTATTTAAGCTGTCAATTCTGTGTAGGATAGTAACCACTTACCCATATGTCCAAATCTAAAATCCAACAGAAAGACTGAGTTATATATACTGAGTTGGGTATCAGCTACTTCTACCTACTTCTACCTCTAACCTTGGATGGCTACCCAGCCTCTGTTGGGGTATTTCCCAAAGAAAACATTCAGTTTTCTAACAGATGTTAGAAAGTTCTTTCTGACCTTGGGCTGAAATCTCTGATGAAACTTTTACCCTCTGTTTCCATTAGCAATGAGTAAATGGTGACAGTGACACACACTTTCCACATCCTCACCAGGAAGACTTTCCTTAACTGCTAAGAATGTAAATATAGGGGTGCCTGGGTGGCTCAGTTAATTAAGAACCTGCCTTCAGCTCAGATCATGATCCTAGGGTCCTGCAATCAAGCCCTGCATCAGGTTCCCTGCTCATTGGGAAGCCTGTTTCTCCCTCTTCCTCTGCCTACCACTCCCCTTACTTGTGCTCTCTCTCTCTCTCCATCAAATAAATAAAACCTTTGAAAAAAAAAAAAAGAATGCAATTTACCAGATACCACATGTGGACACAGCTACGGTCCAGTGATCTGTCACAACATTCATTTTGGTGGTGGAGTTATGGAGGAGGGGTCCCAACTATTGAAAAATAACGACTAAGACCACATGTTTCTCACCACACTTTGCTGTGGATCTACCTCTCTTGGATATCCCAGACACTTCCTGAACCTACTTATATATTCAAAGTATATATCTTTTTAGAAAAATTAATCCTATTTGTTTACTATCTGCCACATCTTATTTGTCCTCAAACTCCAGTAGGCTTCATTGGATAGATCTAATTGTTAGAAAGTACTAGTCCTAGATATCAGGATTTGGTGACATGCCATGGTAAGATAAGTATTAGATAATCCACCTCTTTCCACCACCAGCATGTCTACTTTGGATCCCTTGTTCCTCAATGTCCCAGTGCTTAGGATGATGCCTGTTGCATGGTAAGATCTCAATTTGCATGCATTGAATTTATAAATAAAGGAGTAAGTTTTCACCCTATGTTTTATTAGTGTGCCATGATTTCATGAATTTTAGCCAGCCTAAAATTTAGAAAAGTAACCTAATGTAAAATCAAGATTCTGAAGACAAAAGGAATCCTTTAGTTCTGGAGACTTGGGAATTGTTTCTATAGCTGCTGGTGCCTTTCTTGACTCAGGTCTCAGAGGAGTTTCAGTTTCCCTTTGGTTTCATCTTTTCTGGTCACAGAATTTCTGACCTGTAGCAGTCTGAGTCCCTTTTCCTGGGCCAGTCATTTCTACCCTCATCTTCTCTTATAGGAGTCTTTGCCAACTACCTATTAACATCTTTGGCCAATTGGACATCTACTCAAAGCCTATCGTGAGCAATATATTGCTTACTTATTCATCATCATCCAACCCTAGTTTTGGAAAATTTTATCTTAAGGGTTTTTTTTTAAGATTTTATTTATTTATTCATGAGAGACACAGAGAGAGAGGCAGAGACATAGGCAGAGGGAGAAGCAGGCTCCCTGCAAGGAGCCCGATGTGGGACTCGATCCCAGGACTCCAGGATCATACCCCAAGCTGAAGGCAGACACCCAACCACTGAGCCACACAGGCATCCCTATCTTAAGGTTTTTAAAGTGAATTCGTTGTCTAACAGATAAAAGAGCAGTCTTAGGTAACCTCACGTCGTTAACATGTTCCACATGGTGGGCCTCTCAGGTCTGTTACACACCAGAGACCTGATGTCTGAGGTTTACAACCAGAAATGATCATATTGACAAGTGCCTCCCTCTTGCTTACTTTTCCCTGTTTTCTCCAATGACAGCTGAGGCCATATCCAATCCCTCTATGTTCAACAGTCCTTTGGCTGGAATCACCTCTCTGATTTCCAGGCCTCTTCCCTTTAGACTTTTCAGTCTGCTCAGTGGCCAAACCAACAGAATGTGCTGAAGATGAGGAAGAAAAGGAAGGAAAGGAAGCAAGCCAAGGATCTCTTTTGCAAATTGATGATGCCTCAAGATCAACTGATATGGAAAAACAGCCAGACTGTAAAGAACTTTTTCTTCTGAACTTTCTCATAAAAAAAAAAAAAAGTGGGACTACCACCTTTGAAGTTCAGCAAATATGTGATAACAACTATGATTACATTCATGAACCTATTAGGTAGCACACTGCTGCATACTTTCTGTGATTTATTTGTGTTGAGATAGAGGGTTGCTTTTTATGTTTCTTCCATTTATTTTCTCTGTAGTTCTGACTTTTAACCCTTCCCCAGACTATTGGCTGGTGATTCTGGCAACAAAGGGAACACACTCAAGGGGTTGATAAGGTCATTGGTCATCTGTCAACAGAAGACAGTCAAGCGCTACAGAAATGGGGTTTTGAAATCATAAAGAAGTTTTCCAACCAGTAAATATGCTCAGTTCAGGAGATATAGAGACAAACAAGGACATAGGGTCTTTACCCTAATTTAAGAGTGTCTTGTTCAACAAAAAGAGAACGGCATGTAAAAGACTAATTTCTGAACAGTGAGATGAATGTTACATTGAAGATACATAGAAGAGGCCAATGGAGCAAGAAGTACTTCATACACCTGGAAAATTCAAGGAACACTCCTTAAAAAAACCAGTCATTTCAGCTGAATATTAAAGGATTCTCGGCAGTTTTCCACACAAACAAGAGACAGAAAGAACTTTCCCAGGAGAGTTCACAGTATGTACAAAGCCTTGGAGGTATGGAAGAGAAGGAATGTTCTGGAAACTGAAAACGGTTGAGTGTGGCTGGAGCTCCAGTTGCAAGATGAGATGATGGGGTGGATACCAGGGATACTCACTCCATGTAAAGGGCTTGGATTTTATCCCAGGGGCGGTACTGCACCTCTGATCTTCTTTCCTTTCTCCTCCCGTTCCAGCATTTGAAAAGACACAGAACTAGAATATACTGTTCTTTCAGATCTAATTACTGTATCTCAACTTTCTAATCCTCTTCCTTAGACTGTCCTTTACCCACTGAGGTGAGGTCAAACCTTCCACACATCCTTCTCCTTCCCTGGATCTGGAGTTGGCTCCTAAAGATTTGTTGTCCAGGAATATTCTAAAAGACCTCTCAACAGAGGTCTGTAGATTGGCAGGGGAAAAAAAGCCATCAATCAAAACTTGCTGAGTCAAAATCACCCGTTGCCCAGTGATCCCCAACTTGAGACCCCTGTCCCCAACATGGAGTCTGAACAGGCAGCTATGGCAGTCCCTCAGGAGTTTTCATTGCCTCAAGAAGTGTGATAAAAATCCCTGATGACACAACACAACCCTAACTAAAAATGAAGTTTTTTTAGTGACTGGAATGGTCTGACTTTAACTCAGTAACACAAAACTGCACATGGGGCAGAATGGTTAAGAAGAGAAAAAGCTGGGACCCCTGGGTGGCTCAGCGGTTGAGCATTGGCCTTTGGTTCAGGGCGTGATCCCAGGGTCCTGGGGTCGAGTTCCACATTGGGGTCCCCGCAGGGAGCCTGCTTCTCCCTCTGCCTATGTCCCTGACTCTGTGTGTGTGTGTGTGTGTGTGTGTGTGTGTGTGTGTGTCTCATGAATAAATAAATAAAATCTAAGAAGAAGAAGAAGAAGAAGAAGAAGAAGAAGAAGAAGAAGAAGGAGGAGGAGGAGGAGGAGGAGGAGGAGGAGGAGGAGGAGGAGGAGAAGAAGAAGAAAGAAAGAAGGAGAAGGAGAAAGAAGAAGGAAGAAGAAGGAAGAAGGAAGAAGAAGGAAGGAGAAGGAAGAAGAAGAGGAGCAGCTCTGGAGCTGGCCTGCCTGGATTCACGTGGCAACCCTGCTGCTTATTGGTGCCATCTCAGCTGGGTCATATCACCTTCTCATGCCTAAGGCTCCTGACCTATAAAACGGAGATAACAGTACTCCCTCCTAATTGTTACTTAACAAATGCAGATAGATTGATTAAAGACAAAATATATCAAAGCAAGGGAAAAAAAAAGAATGAAAGCTTGTGGACCACTGGTCTACAAAGAAACACCACCACCGTCTGCTCAGGTTGTGACTTGTAACCAGAGAAAACATTCTCACTTCACTGGTATTCCAACCTGTGTCAGCCCTCTGGCTCTGGACTGAACATGGAAGGACCTGCATGTTACCTAATCCCATTTCTCATTCTCTCTTCAAAGAACCAAAAACGTGTCCCTCAAGCCTCTGTAGGCTTCATTATCTTGCAGATATTTCAGACTCCAATATGTTAGCCATTAAAAAGACGTCACTCTGTTAGATGACACCATCCCTGGGCAAGAGCCATAGATAATAAAACAACTGCCAACTTTCCCTGGCAAACCCACATGGCCAAGAGGACAATGGTGGAAAAGGTTCATGACAGGAGGGAGAACAAATAACAAGGCAGAGAAAAATGTCAAATACTGGCTGGAAGACAAGCTAGGGGACATGATAAACAGCCAGGGTGTGGAAGAAGAGGGGGAATCTGGCAGGAGGCTGCCACCAGGGCCTAGTACGGAGCCAGCTACCTTGAACTGTAGATGCAACAGTTCCTGAGAGGGAGCCCAGCACTGATGACTTACTTTCGATCTGCTAAAATGGCACCCGTGCCAGGTATAACAAAAGAGTCTGTAAAATCCACAGGGGCTAGTAAGATTGCCAGGAATGAGCAGGATGAGATTGGCTGGAAAAATACAGTCAATGGATCCAGGGAGGACAAACAAATACAGAAATTGAAAGTGAGGGAGATCCTTGGAAGTCGTGCTGGTTGAAAGAAGGCAAGTGGTCAGTTTACTGCCTCTCCACTTGCTACATGAGCCCTTCAGGAGCAACAGGGACTGGGACAAGGACACGGGCAGCCCTGTCTGCTCGCTAGCAAGTTATGCCTCACAGAGTTGAGGGACAACACCCTCTGGATGCTGCCACAGGCTGGATTTGAAAATTCTGAAAGCTAGTACCTCATTCTACTCAGTTTTACCATCTATAAAATGAGAAACACTCTAACAATACCAATCAGGTCAGAGATAAAAAGAGACTGCAGATACTGTGTGAAATGATTATTACTATTTTTACTGTATTCCTAGGATCTGAATACCTAGAAATAAATATGCAAGGTTGAACTGTATGAAATTACCGGTATTTTACCTCTCTGGCCCACAAATATAATAACTTCATAGGTTCAGCTTAATAGGTTGGTAAAAGTGTGGACGAGAGTTGAGACACTTGGTTAAAACAGAGAACCCTTCTGACAGACTTTAAGTGAGACCCATCCTGCACACTTCTTTCCCAACTCACAAAGAAAAATGGCTTCTTTCAGATCTAGGCACAGATGACCTGGGCCTGGGGCTGGTGTCTAGCTGACTCTTCCTTTTCTTTCCTTCTCATTTCCATTAACTGGAGGCACTCCAATTTCATACTGGGTTTTGAGAGAAGGAGCTGGGCCTTGACAGGGCTTCCTGTCTGTGCCCGAGGAGATGGGTCTTCACTCTAGGAACGTGGCCTTGAGGCAACAGCTGTTTAAGAGGGGGTCAACAGGAAAATCCTTTACTCCCAAATATTTTTCTCCCCATCCATGGAGATTCCTTCCTTTGGGTTAAGGATTAGCCTCATTAAGCATCCTCCTCCAGCAAGCAAATATATCTATTCCCATAATGCAGTTAATGGCTCCATTTTTAGATCACTCTCCCCTGACACATTATGTAAAGGGATGCTGGGTACCAAGCAGGACTGGCAGCCACATTCCCAGAAGACAGCAGTGCTGGGTGAGAATTAGCTCAGGCTCACACTGCCTCATACACCTCATCCTGCAGGCCCTCTTGCTTTTTCAGGGAGGGGCAACCTATCAAAGCTAGTTACCCATATGAACCAACCACCACACGATACAGGGCCTGTCACCAGTTCTTTTCTGTCACTTCCTAAATTGTGAAATTTGAGTGTCATAGTTAAGCCTCCAAGGGTGGCCTCCCTAGAGAAAAAGATACCCTTTTAAAAAGCTGCACCAGTTCCCTGCACTGCAGAAGGCCCACCCAACCTGGGACCTATTGTGGCACCAACAGCGATGGCTCCTGGGGCACCATGCTGGCTAGGAGTATGCAGAGGAACCCATGTCACATGGGACAGTCCCCCCTGCAGTTGCCTTAGATGCAATGAAACCCAGAGTCGTATATTCCATGGCACTTTTTAAAACAAGTTCATAGAACCTTTACTCTCCAGACAGATCATAATTTTAATCCTCTCCTTTTTATGTACATGTTTGCTTTGGAGGAAGTCCCTGGGAATTATATAAAATTTCCTAAGCTTACTTGGGCTTTCTGTAAAATCTTGGCAGCCATTCTCAGCAGAGACAAGGCTCTCACATCGGATGTGGACTGGGGACTCACAGAGTCCTTTTTTCCTTCTGCTCCTCCTGCTATGCCTTTAAGCTACAAGGTCTTTGCAGTTGTGATGCTCCCTCTAGCTGAGCACAGTGGGTTCACCAGGTATGTGGACAGAGGTGCCTCCCAAGGCTGCTTATTGATCATGGGACTCAATGTAAACACTCTTGCTTCTCTTCAGTCCATGACTTTTGTCTTCTCTTTGGAATGTGCTGCCCGCTGGGGTGGGCCCCCATAAAGATGTAATTTTACCTCTCTGCTCACCACTGAGCAACTTTTCTCTCTCTTTTAAAGATTTCATTTATTTATTTGGGAGAGGAAGAGCACAGAGGGAGGAGCAGAATCCCCACTGAGCAGGGAGACCGATGTGGGGCTCAATCCCCACATCGTGATCCTGAGATCACGATCTGAGCCAAAGGCAGATGCTTCACCAACTGAGCCACCCAGGTGCCCCTGAGCAACCTTGCTCAACTAAACCTCATTCTGCTTGGCTCAGCCTCTGGGACCCCTTCTTTCCTGATGCTCATGGACTCTGAAACTTGCTGGCTATCTTCCTCTTCTCCAGCTAGCATAAATGTGTCCCCACTGTAAAGAGACAGCTCTGATGGCCTGAAGGGTGTGCATGTTTAATATGGGAATAGGCTAAATCCATGTCTTTTTTTTAAGATTTTATTTATTTATTCATGAGAGACACAGAGAGAGAGAGAGAGAGAGAGAGAGAGAGAGAGAGACGGGCAGAGACACAGGCAGAGACACAGGCAGAGACACAGGCAGAGGGAGAAGCGGGCTCCATGCAGGGAGCCTGACATGGGACTCGATCCCAGGTCTCCAGGATCACACCTTGGGCTGCAGGCGGCGCTAAACCGCTGCGCTACAGGGGCTGCCCCGCTAAATCCGTGTCTACAGTATCAGTCCACACCAGGTTTGAATCAATATTGTCCTTTATCTTCGAACTAAGCCTATTTATAGATTCACTCTTTCTTCCCTTCTTAGTTGGTATCTAAAACTAGCTCCCTGCTGTTGCTACACCTGATTCACTATTGGTTGGGGTAAGGTTTTCTCTCTCCAGAGGTCCTGGTTTTTAATTTCTTTGCCACTCATCAACTCTGTTTGCTATTTTGCAACTAAGTGAATAATTATTTTACTCTGTGTACCTGGCACTGTAGGAAAGAATCTAAAACTAGAATCCTGAAAAAGGTACAGTCCCAGTCTTCAAGGAACTTACATTCTAGCATTAGGCAGAGCCCAAGAACACAGACCAAGGGACACCAATTCATCACGCTGAGGGGAATCTGTTTTCCCTAGGAATAAGAGGTGCTACTGCCTCCTCCTGGAAGGAGAAATCTTCCAGAGGTAACGCTGGATATTATGCTCTGAGTCTAGGCCTGATTGAAAGCAAACATGCATGGATCCCCTCCAACCTACCCAAAACCAGATCTGGGCCACATAATTTCTGAGAAATCTAGGAACAATTTAGAAGTAAACACAACTGCTCTTCCACTGCAGAGACAATGCCTGGAAGCAAGATCTGTCAGTGTCTCCATCCAAAAGAACCAGCTGTCTGCTACTCTTCCTCTCAACACGAACATACACACACACTCATGCACACACACTCTTCTGAGGGAGATTCCTAAGGAGGGGACACAATTACATGGGAAGACAAAGTAATAGCTTGGTAAGTACAGTCTGAAGAGTGGTGACATTTTCACACTGAAGCCTGTGAATGGCACTTCCCAAAGAAGCAGGGAGGATTGTGACAAGCTCTGGTGATGGTGACACCACAGGACTGACACTGTGGAGTCACTGGGACTTCTGCTGGGGTTCTGAAAGGCCCAGAGAATGTCACCTCTTGTCCCCATTTGAACTAAGAATAAAATCTGACAAAGACCTAGGACCCCGAAGCAGCGGAGACTGAAATACCAGCTTTATAATTCATAAAGGTGTCTGGATACTATGGCAGAGGTGTAGGGGCTGAACAAGTGGGCCAGAACTCTCCTGAAACAAGCCAGCACCCCAGAACGGCAGGCCTCCTCTGCTGTACTGGCCACAGAATGGCAAGAGCCCAGGATTTTTGCTGTCTGCAGGAAACAGGTCCTCCGGAGTTCCCTCTCCCAGACTCAGTAAGCAGACGAGTCGCTCTGGTGCCCAGTGAGGGGACAGAGAAAACAAGAAGACTAGAAGCCAGGAGTGTTCTCCATGGATATCTCTTTACCCAAAAATGTGAGGAATGGAAATCAGTATCCTCATCCCGCCCCACCCCCACCCCTGGGGTTCTTTTCTCTGCTCAGGACACTGCTGTCTGGCCAGCTGCACTCAGAGGGTACCACAGCGAGAGGCTAGCAGGGCAGGAGGGACTCAGGAGAGGCACTGGAAGGGAGCACAGCTGCTGCTGTGTCCTTTCCATCTTCCCTCCACGCCCCTCCCTTCCTGAGCCTTGGGATGGTGCACTGGGATAGACTGAGATCAACAAACCTAAACATGTTTTGGTTTGAGGTTTGGCAAATTCCGTAACTCCAAAGTATTCCACAAATGTTTTGTGTTCTGCAAAACCAAAAAACATTGGCCAAGCACTTTCCCCCCTCCTAATTTTTAAACCCATGTGTTTTTAAAGGAAATGCAATCCGTATGTTTTGGGTACGTTTATATGCAACTCATCAAACCATGCTTGTCTGTATGAGTCATTTGATGTCTAAAACTCATGGGGAAGATCATAGATTCATAAAAATTCTGTTAGCACCAGAGGGGCAATAAGTGAGGCACTGGTTGGAAGGTGAGGAACTAGATTCTGGTGTTGGCACAGAACAACCAGATCCCAGAAGATGTACAAATAATCCCTTCTATCCTCACTCATCCATCACTCTTTCCCATCTGCAAAATGACCTTAATAATTCTTGCCCTCATCAGATCCTACAGGCAGCTAGTGAAATTTCAAGACTGATTATCAGGTAATTCTGAGCTTTTTAAAGAGAAAATACAAGGGCACTTGTACCTGCCATGGGTCTATATTAATCTAGCTTCTTAGAGTGCTGGAAGAGAAAAAGGTTTCTGTATTTAATTATTTATCTTTGCCCTATCATGAGACAGGGGATTTCAGGGTCATTATGTCACAGTTTCAACTGCTAGGGAAGATCAGCCTGACTTCCTGCCCTCTGCTAGGGAACCCCTTGTTTATAGAGGGTATAGCAGGCAGATGACAAAGCCATGGGGAAGTCTACAGAGATAGGTGGAGAATATACAGGTTGTTTTATTTGGAAAAGTGAAGGTTCTGAGTACTTGAGTAGTATCTCTAAGTAAATGATGGGTTTTTAGAGGAAGAGTTCTAGTCTCCATACCTGTTGAAGATAAGTCAAGTTTAAACTTTTAACATGGTAGAGCTCAAAGTTCACAGGCTTCGAGGTCAGGTAGACCTGGGAGTTATTCTGTGCTCCAGCTTTGCTATATGATACTAGGGAAGTTGCTTAGGCTCTCTGAGCCTTGGTTTCTTCATTTGTAAAATATGGGTCATTTTAAAGATTAGAAAAAAATAGACTAAATAAAAGGTCTAGAACAGTGTAAATGTTCAATCACAGATAATTTCTATCATTACTAACGTTACTTAAAGTAGCCTACAGCTTTTAATGGGGCATCATAATGAAAAATCACCACAATACCAGAAAAATAAATAAATAAGGCATTGCAATGGGCTAGTGAGGATCCATACCTCTGCTTTCCTAGAGTCCTTACAAAGAAGAGTAGCCCACCAGGCAGGACAAACAAATAACTGTCTGTCCTGAGCAGGAAGACATTCACCAGCCCCAAAGCAGACCCAAGACAAATGTCAAGGTTCCTTCTAGCTCAGTGAGGGGACAGGAGGACCCCAGGACTTGAACCAAGTTGTCACCACAACTTCCCAACCAGAGTCAAATGCTTCAAGATACATGCACTTATTCTCAAGATTAAAGTGTGGCTCCAGTTCTCAGAGCATAGCTCCAAAACTGGTCAATACACTCTATCTTTTTCAATTTTCTGTTCTGGGTCATGCCTCTGAAAAACAAGGACTCCAACGGAAGAAAAAAGCAAAGAAAATAATCAAAACAATCTTTGGAGTGCCAAGAAGAAAATAAATACTCAATGTCACTGAGGAGACAGAAGCAAAGAAAGAGAAAATAGTTGAATAACTAAAGTCACTAGGGTTGACCCTAACTGTGTCTGGGACAGAAATTCTTAACTTTTGGACATGGAACTTTTCAAAAACCTGTTGAAAACTATAGACCTTTCCCCAGAAAAATGCACACCTGCTCATGCACACACATTTTTCCTTATAATTTCAGGGAACTCACAAAACCCCTGGAATCCACCCATGGACTCCAAGCTAATGGATTTTAAATACCCTAGAGGCTTCTTTATCAAAGGCCATCTTCTACTGAGCACACCATTACTACTAGCAAGGTCCTTGATAAGCCTAGAATGCAAAAAAAAAAGAAAAAGAAAAAGAAAAAGAAAAAGGAAAGAAAGAAAGAAAGAAAGAAAGAAAGAAAGAAAGAAAGAAAGAAAGAAAGCCTAAAATGCAGAGCCCTGAAAAGAAAGCGACAGGAAACAGTTCAAAGGCAAGTCCTGAACACGGAATATAAATAACTGGCAGGAGAGAACTGTCTCAAATGGAAAGAATAAGTACGCATCCCTCACTGGCTGAATTTTGAAGACAAAGGTCTTCACTGAAGAGGGAAGCATTTGGCCTTGGAGTTCTCATGCCTGAGTTCTAGTGTGGCCACACAACTAACCAGTTGCTTGATCTAGGACACATTATTCAATTTTGTCATCTTCAAACTAGAAGTTTAGGTCAATTTTACTTTACTCAATAGATGTAACCTTAAGAAATTCTGAGGTAAATAAAATTTTATAGCAATCTAAGTGTATTTTAAATGAATCATAAGAGCTTCATAAAGAAGTGATTCCTTAGGGGATTAAGAGTACATTTATCTCGATGAGCACTGAGTGATATATAGAACTGCTGAATCACTATATTCAACACCTGAAACTAATATAACATTGTACACTAGTTATACTGGAATTTTAAAAATAAATAAACTAAAAAAAAAAAAAAGCAGTGCTTCCAGGGGTCCTGGGTGGTGCGTGCAATCACTTAAGTACCTGACCTTTGGTTTCAGCTCAGGTTATGCTCTCAGAGTCGTAAGATCAAGCCCTGCATTGGGCTCTGAGCTCAGCGAAGAGTCTGCTAAAGTTTCTCTCTCCTTCTCCCTCTCCCTCTGCCCCTCCCTGTCCTCACTTTCTCTCACCCTCTCAAATAGATAATCTTTTTTTAAAAAGTGCTTCCATACATCATTTTGTAAAGGAAATGGTCACTACAGAGAATTTTTAGCATAAATCTGGATTCAAATAGAATGTGCTATATAGTTCATGAAGTGATTCTAAATATGATACTACATAGTTTATTTGAAAACTCTTGCAGAAAAAAAAAAACAAAGGTAACTCCAGACAGTCTCTGTCATTCAGATGTAAAGAAATACCCCCAAAAGGAGAAAATGTCTGAACACTAACGTAAATAGTTAACTGCAAAGCCTACACACTTTACAACACACACGTGTCACATTTGTGGTTTCAGTATAGTTTATATAAAATGAAATTTTTTTGACTGACTAACCTTAGATAGATCTGTGCTCTCTGAGAATTTCAGTTCTCCCCTAGCTCTCTGGATAACAGATTCTGATTTTATATAGGAAGGGTGGGAAAGAAAGAATTTAGAGAGAAGCAGAATTAGTGAGAAAAATGCCACAGCCACTAAGATCATTTACAATAAGTGCAAATAGTCCTGCAAACATCAGCAGTTCCTAAGAGTTTCCCCATGTGACAATCTAATCCTAATGATGATGCTGAGGCATCAAGAAAGGTCATGTTCTATACACTGTCTTTACTAAGGCAGGCAACATATTTTGGGGACATTTCTTAGGAGAAAAATGGTTAATTTTTAAACAAAGTTTTTAGCTCTTAAAGGTAATAATTTTCTGATAATTTTTATTTGTTCACACTTCCTTGTTTCCTGATAATACAAAATAAATGAGATACCACTGTAGTAGGTGCTGCTGCCACCTATAGTACTCATCAGAAAAAGTAGCAATCTTTCAATGATCATAAATCACCAGAAAATGTGGTTTAAGTGCCTGGATTACCTAACATGATGCAAGGAGAAAACCACTATGAGGGATCCAATCTGGTGATGTACAGTGTGTTAACAAAAATTGGAAAACTCAACCTTTGGAGGATTGGTGTTTTGATTCCCAGATCAGCTTGCCATCTCTCTTTGCCTGAGTCAGCACAGAGGCACAGTGTGCCAGTGTTCCCAGAAAAGCAGGAGTCAAAAGCCACCAAAGGGGTGGGAATAATGTCACACAGCAGAGAAATGTTGGTGAATCTATTTCCCGATTATTCTTACCTGTTTCTTCCAGAATCTCTGAATCCTTTAGCAAAGGGGTTTCGATCAATTTTTAATCTGGTGATCTAGAAACAAACAAAGAGCATAAATTGTGTTTACATTAACTGATTTCTTTTTTGGTAACTCCTAGAAAGTTAGCAAAAAAAATCACGCTGTAAGTAACAGCTGTTGTTTTTATTTAGTTTCCTTTAAGTCTGAGATTTAAATGTAAGTTGATATAGGACTTGGGCCTGGCACACAGATGTCTGACCCACCTGACCCACTTCTCCTTAAAAACCAAGGTCTTCCCAGTATGTGACTGTAAACTCTCCTCTGCTCACCTTTCTTGCCCCCAGAAAAGGTGATAAATCACTTGCCTAGACAAAGGCATGGAAATAGAAAACTGGGCAATGGTCAAGTCCTTGGTAAATGACATATAGGAAGCACTTGAAAAGCACTTGTTGAGTGAATGAATGAGTGAACGAGTGAGTGAATAATGAACAAATGGATTCAGTCAGTCCAATCCAATGGCATCAGGCCACCAGACAACCCACTTCAGCCTGAGAGAAACATATAATTGACTGCCCTTCCCATTTCACTTTATTTGTCCTTTCTCTGCCCCTAGAGATCGTTCATTTAATGACCAAAAATGGTCTTGTAAAAGACACAAAAAGTAGCTACACTTTTATCAAGCTCGCACCCCAAGAAAAATCTATAAACAAGGGACTCAATGGGGCAGGCTACACCAGTCTCCAAGGCTCACAAGCAAATCAGAAGGCACAAACAACTGTGTGAGCCAGGTGGGATGAGTCCTCAGGGGTCATTCTGCTTCAACATCCGCTCAGCACATAAGCCCCTCTCTACCACATCTCATCATTGTCCCCCTCAAACTCGGCGAGGGTCCTACCCATCACCCTCATGCCCCCAGAATAAAACAAGCCTGACCAACAAATTCCACATGTGCTCTTATGTTTCCCCTTTCAGCCTTGGTCATGGGAGGCATTTTTGATATTTTTGTGTCTAAACCAGCTGTTAATGATTCACTATCTTCAAGCAACAGAGGCGTCAGGGTTGGGGTGAGGGAGTATAGGAAAGGAGGCAAAGCACTTCAATGGAAGGGAATTGTAGAAAGAAGGGAATCTCATTACTGAAGACCACCTTTCCATTTCTGATCATTGCAGAACTTATCATGTCAGGGCAGCTAAAGTTATTTCTTATGTTGCAGATCTTTCTGAGTGCCTCTCCCATCTCACTGTGTCAGAGTGGAATTGCCCAAAGCCACAATCTTTAAAGGTCTTTAAAATGCAATGTGAGATTCTGACCAACAGACTTTGACTTGAAAGTACCAAAGTTGTTTTTTTTTCCCCCTAAAAACATTCCTTGCCTCGAGAATGGTACACTAATAATGTAGCACTAATAATGTAGCAAGAGCAATTTTACATCTATTTTATAGACCAGAGCAGGAGCCTTCAGGCCTTGGCTTTCTAAAGTCTAGTGTCTGCCCTGTGAATATTGTATTGAGTTTAAAGACTGTCACTGCTTTTCTGTTTCTGACTTAAAATTCTTTCTTTTTTCCTCCATAATCCACAGCAATAAACTGCACACCATATTTTCTTTTCAAGTTGGGGTTATAATATTTTATTTTCTCTTTCAAGTTGACTTATCCTGTCCAGCTCATTTACGATAGGGTTTTCTGATATATGATTGTGCTGCCATGTTTTGGGGGCCTCCACAGACCCCTGTAAATAAAATGACATTCTATTTCATGGATCTGGGAGAAAAGATTGCAAATCTGCTTCCCACAGCTCAGTCTATCTCTGGCCAAGAACTCTGTGTGAAGACTTAATAGAAAAGTGCCACCAAATGTTAGGAAAAACAGCACCTCTATACTTGTTTCAAAGCTTTTAATGGAGATTTAGAGAGCTTCATGTAGTGTGGTTGCATACTCATTATTTATTTATTATCAAGTACCTTTATGTGCAAAGCAAGGTGACAGGAGGCACAGGTGACAGTGATATATAGTCCATATATGGCTGTGTATTGTCTGGTTCCCCCCACCCCAGAAGCTTATAATATAGAAGAAAAAAGTAAACATATACACTAACACAAAACAGAAAGTGGTAAGGTTTGCAAGGAAGGCAAAGTGCCATGAGAGCTTAAGGGGAAGTAGTGATGAGTCCCAAGTTGAAGGGCTCTGAGGTTTCACCTTAGAGATAGCACATGACCCAGGCCTTGAAGGATGTGCAGGACTTTAATGAAAAATGAAAAAAGGGGAGAAAGGAACAGTGAAGCATGTCATAAGACATGTCCTACGTAAGCCAGAGCATTGAAGTAGAGAAGCATGAAGGAATGAAGTGCGCCAGAGAAGCACTAGAGTCCAATCTGGCCAGAGTGCAGGGTCAGCGGAACAGAGCCAGAGAGGTTGCCCCAAGGCCATATCCCAGAAAGCTTTCACTGCCCTGCTTAGTCATTTATAAAGCCTAGAGGCAGAAGATAGCAATTCAAACAATGTAAACCAAACTACCACCCCAGTTGATGCTCGCGCTGACAACTTTGCCTATGTCTACCAATACCAAGGGTAACAAGGACAATAATTTGGAGGAATAAACCAATATATTTTCAACCTTGATAATCCATAGAATCATGATTCCCATATCAAGAGCTAGCCTGGGGGGATCCCTGGGTGGCTCAGCGGTTTAGTGCCTGCCTTTGGCCCAAGGCGTGATCCTGGAGCTCCGGGATTGAGTCCTGCGTTGGGCTCCCAGCATGGAGCCTGCTTCTCCTTCTGCCTGTGTCTCTGCCCCTCTCTCTCTCTTTCTGTGTCTATCATGAATAAATAAATAAAATCTTAAAAAAAAAAAAAGAGCTAGCCTGGTAGCCTCAGATCTTACAAGAGTATGTCATATAGCATAGAAAAGGATGCAAATGACAGTGGTCACAAAGGACAGCAGGTCACAAAGCTTGCTGTCCTCTGGAAGATAAGGATGTAACATAAGGTGAATGCTTATCAAATGGGACAAGAAGTAAAAAAAGCTTCCCCTTCCACCCCAGCTGGAGTATGAAAAAAAAAAAAGAGGAAACAGATGAAAGAGAAGCAAGCAGGTAGATTTACATGTGCCTTAGCTCCCCACTCAAACAAAGATCGAGGGGTGCAGGTGGTGAGCTTCAGAGGAAGACTGGCAGGGCAACCTCCGCACACACACAGGGCTGGCTGCATCAAAGTAAAAATGCTGCCTGGTCTGAAGAATCAGGAAGAGGACCAGGTTAGCATCTCCAGGCCTCCTACCACCCTTCTGTGGTAGGTCAGGGACTTAGAAGTCCTCACATCCCATGACAGGGAAGCCAGGGTGACCTTAACACAGAAGTGCTACAGCCCAGGCAGGAGCCCAACAGAGGACCTAGATGAGCACTGAGGTGAGGCTGAGCCATCCAGGGAGGCCCAGGAGGCCCAGGTGAGGCAAAGACACAAAAGTACAAGCTCAGCCATCCTCTATCAGTAGAGCATGTCCACACAAGGAACCCAAGGCCCAGACCAGACATGACGGTCTCCAGCAAGGGCCAGTGAGGCCCACAGCAGAGGGACCCACAAGAAACCACATGAGGACTCATAACCCCCACTACCTCTGCCCTATGCACACACGACACATCTAGAGGCCATCTGGATCTGGAGTAGTGTAGGAGGCTCATTTGAATAGTTCATTTTCATCCCTACTCCACAGTTGTGTGTATCAATTAGACCCAAATATGGCTGTCAGCTTCCATCTCCCCACTTTTGACCAGAACACAATCATCTTTTCACTCAACTACTCTATATAACCTTTGGACTAATCTCTCTTCTTCCACTTTTGTCCCTGTCTGGTCTCTTCTCTACACAACAACCAAAGTGATCTTTGTTAACACATATATGGACCACATCATTCTCATCAGTGACTATCACTCTACTCAAAACTCAACCCAAACTCCCTGGCTGGCCTTGCAGAGCCAGCATGGCCCCAGCCTACCTCTCCACCCCCACCCATGCTCCTCTACACCTGGCTCACAGTCTCCCACCAAACTCAGATGCTCTCAGGCTACAGTGTGTCAAACTCTTTCCCTGTTCAGGCCGCTCACACTCACTTTACCCCTGAACAAAAATGTTCTTTTCTGCACTCTTCACATAGCTGATGCCTCATCCTAAGTCTCAGTCTAAATGTTACCTCCTGAGAGAGATCTTTCTTGATCATCCCTCCAAAATAGGATGCTTTCAGGTAAGAACCATGTCTATTTCCTATACCATTTTACTAAGAGCCTAACATGACATGCTACCTGTGCTCAATGAATATTTGTTCAGTGAGTGAATGAGTGGTGAGTGCATGAATGAATAATGTGGGAAACAGGGATCACCAGCCCCAAAGCCATAACATGCCTTGGAAAATACAGACCAGACAACTCCCTTGACCCTATCTGCTTTCACTGCAGCATTATATAGACAGAAGTCTCAAGTGTCCTACTAAGCAGAACAAGGTCTATTCGTAACTGCCCATGCAGCTAAAGTTATTCTACAAGTGGTCATGTTCAAACTTACTCCAAGGATAATGAGGAGACATGGAAAGTACAGAGGTTGGGGGAGCATTTTTCTTCACTGATTTGATTTCCATAACCTTACAGTTTTTTTGTCGGGTTTTTTGCATTTTTGTTATTTTTTTTATTTTTTTATTCGAATTCAATTCACCAACATATAGCATTACACCCAATGCTCATCCCACCAAGTGCCCCCCCTCATTGTCCATCACCCAGTCACCCCAACCCCCCACCCACTTCCCCTTCTACTACCCCTTGCTCATTTCCCAGAGTTAGGCATCTCTCATGTTTTGTCACCCTCACACTGATATTTTCACTCATTTTCTCTCCTTTCCCTTTATTCTCTTTCACTAATTTTTATATTCCCCAAATGAATGAGACCATATAATGTTTGTCCTTTTCCAATTGACTTAATTCACATACTGATTTGTATAGTCTGCATCATAGAAGACCATAGCACATGAAGAGGTGGTTGCTGGCTTGCCACCTTTGGTTTTAATCATTTTCACTGACTTTTTGCCTAGTAACATGCAGGCAGTTAATAAATGAGGTATACGTCACAGTGCACAGTGTAGACATAAATAGCACAACCTACAAAGAAAATGAAACTTCAATATCCTGAGTATGATTTTACAATACTGAGGCTGAAAATGCCTCCCCTTATTAACACTCTCTTAGTTATTCTTTTTTTTTACCATATTTCTTTGAAAGGTGTTCATCAAGGAAGAAAAAGAAACTTAGCCCATATAAAAAATAAAAAAATAGAAAACCTCTGTGCTGATTTGATTGGAAAGTTAGAGCACAACTGGCTCAATAGTTTAGGATATAATGAGTGGCTCATAACTCCTATTGGATTTGCTTACACAAACCTGGCTGTGGTTTCAGACTTCCTATCTGGTTCATGTAGCCAATTCTCATCAAGAAATAAGACTGTGTTACCTGAGGAGAACAGGGCTGTGTCTTTTTGAAATCTAGTTTCCTGTTTGGAAAAAAAAAAAAATCAAGGCTCAGCAGCCTTTTCCCCTTAGAAAAGACAAAGACTCTGCAATGGAAATTTCCTGCTAATTCCATGAGGACAGGCTGGCGTCAGCTTCTTCCAAGAAAAAGCATTCGGTGTAGAGTCACCTTTATTCCCACCTCTACTACTTCATTCTCCACGATGAGATTCTGGGCATGGCATACCTTTCCTCTCTGCCTTAGGCCTGCCAAGTTGGCACTCCAAGAGCAAATAATAGTAATAATAACTTCAGTATGCTAGCAGCCCTGGGAGTCTATGGGTCAGTCAGCAAGGGTGGGAGGAAGGAATGGGAAGGGGGGAAAGAAAAGCATAAAATATTTCATGAAAATAGAAACTCTTTCTTCACATTTCACTATTACTTATGTCCAAAGAAGCAGAACCACAGATATGTAAGGAGACTGGTAGTGGAGGTATGCTGGCTAATTATTCATGCAGTCATTTTCCAAGCACATATTCTGTGCTATGCACCATGGGACAGACACAAATGCCTTAGAGTTACACAGATGGAAGTGTCCTTCCTCTTAATTAGTGGTTTCTGGGCTTCAGGGCGATTCTAATTCCCTCCCTCCAACATCTGAGGGATCAACATTGATATTCCAGTTACTTATTCTATCAAACAAAAAGAGTTACATCTACCTACCATCTCTTGCCATCACCATTTCATAAAATAAATGACATTTTAGTATCAAAAAAGTAAAACGGACAAAATAAAATACAGTCTATTTAAATGAATGTTTAGGTATAAAACGCCCACATATTATCTGTATTTTTTTTCATTTCTCAGTGGACTATAAAATTTTTCTCCATAAATTGGTAGCTGAGAGGTAAACCATTGATTTATAAATGAGGATTCTGAGGTGGAGTGATTTGTCAGATGCAGTACATTCTATCAGCTGCAGAGGTGGATCTAAACCCTGAGTTTCCTAACTCCCAACCTGGTGTTTTCTACCATGTCAAACTGGGTTTTGTAGAGGCACAATGTTTTGTTCTCAAAAAGCTCAAAATACTGAGAGGAAGACTGGGCAGGCACATAGCTTAGAATGGACAGGGTCACGAGAGAAGTAGAGTTTGATGAGGGAAAGCTCATTCACAGCTGAAAAGGTAAGGAATGTGGTAGAGGAAAATGTAAGGAAGGTTGGTGTTTGTACTGAACTTGAAGAATGGAAGGAAGCTAGATGAATAAAGATGAACAGAAAATTCATTCCTGGGATCCCTGGGTGGCGCAGCGGTTTAGCGCTTGCCTTTGGCCCAGGGCACGATCCTGGAGGCCTGGGATCGAATCCCACATCAGGCTCCCGGTGCATGGAGCCTGCTTCTTCCTCTGCCTATGTCTCTGCCTCTCTCTCTCTCTCTCTCTCTCTGTGTGACCATCATAAATAATAAATTAAAAAAATTTTTGAAAATTCATTCCTGAAAAGACAACAGCACACGCAAAAGCAAAGCAGCTACAAAGTGCCAATAACAGTAAAACTCTCACTAGATTGCTGAACTTTTGTGGGCACGTGATGTAGATTAGCGGGGAAATGAGCCTAGAAATGTAGCTGGTAGCTAGCTACAGAGGACCTTAATAGAAATACTTGGGGGGATCCCTGGGTGGCTCAGCAGTTTAGTGCCGCCTTCGGTCCAGGGCGTGATCCTGGAGTCCTGAGATCGAGTTCTGCATCAGGCTCCCTGCATGAAGCCTGCTTCTCCCTCTGCCTGTGTCTCTGCCTCTCTCTCAATCTCCCTCTCTCTCTCTCTCTCTCTCTCTGTGTGTGTGTGTGTGTGTCTCATGAATAAATAAATAAAATCTTTAAATAAAAATAGAAAGACTTGGGATCTTGGACTATACTTACTTTAGCACTGAGGAGTTGACAATTTTTGACAGGGAAAGGATGCAGTTGGAGCTACGCTTTAGGAAGACCCATCCCAAAAAAATAAAATAAAATAAAAAAGGAAGACCCATCCCTCAGTGACTATATGTGATGGCTCATAAGACCATAAGACTCAGTTGGAAGCTGTCATAACAGCCCAAGGTGGAGAGAGGGCAGGTCCAGAACAAGGGCAAAAGCAATAAGATTAGAAAGAAAAAAATATTCCATCAGTAGAAGCAATACAGTCTGGTGGCACATTGGATGTGTGGAGAGTCAGGTGTCCAGCCAGCCTGGGTGTCATGATAAAAGCGAACAGGAGACATAGGCTTTAACAATGGAGAGGACCAGTGGGAGTGACAAATGAATAGAATATCTTGGAATATTTTGCTTACCAGCAACAAAACACCAAGTTCCCACCATTCCAAATGTGAACTTGCTACAACTCTATTGGTCTAGACTGGTATGGGGGTTAAAAAAGAGTTGACACACACGGACATTCAGATAATTTCCAACACTTGTGTGTGTTGGCTGCCCCTGCTTGAGAACAATAAATTGTTTTCCACCCTCACTCATTAAAAAGAATAAAGAAAAAAAAAGAGGAAGAAATTATTATTTCAGAGCTAACAGAGAACTTAGAAAACACAGGCTAACTGCTCATTTTCTTGAAGAAGAACTCAAAGCCCAGAAAGAAAATACTTTGCTCAGAATGACACAGGTAGCTAGTGGGACATTTAGGATGAAAACTCAGGTCTCCAGTGTGGAGGTTTCTCAAAGAGTTAAAAATAGATCTGCCCTATGACCCAGCAATTGCACTGCTGGGGATTTACCTCAAAGATACAGATGCAGTGAAACGCCAGGACACCTGCACGCCGATGTCTATAGCAGCAGTGTCCACAATAGCCAAACTGTGGAAGGAGCCTTGGTGTCCATCAAAAGATTAATGGATAAAGAAGATGTGGTCTATGTATACAATGGAATATTACTCAGCCATTAGAAACGACAAATACCCACCATTTGCTTCGACGTGGATGGAACTGGAGGGTATTATGTGGAGTGAAATAAGTCACTTGGAGGACAAACATTATATGGTCTCATTCATTTGGGGAATATAAAAAATAGTGAAAGGGAATAAAGGGGAAAGGATAAAAAATGAGCAGAAAATATCAGAAAGGGAGACAAAACATGAGAGACTCCTAACACTGGGAAACGAACTAGGGGTGGTAGAAAGGGAGGTGGGCAGGGGGTGGGGGTGACTGGGTGATGGGCACTGAGGGGGGCGCTTAATGGGATGAGCACTGGGTGCTATTCTATATGTTGGCAAATTGAACACCAATAAAAAATAAATTTATAAAAAAAAAAAAAGAAAAGAAAACTCAGGTCTCCAAAGGGCTAGCCTACTGCTGTCTGTGGAAAGTACACTGCCTTTCCTTAGGAAGACTGGATAACATTTCATTTCAATTCCTCTTTGCTCTCCTAGGCCTCCTAACCATTCCTTTAAAAAGAAATACATGAGGTGAATAATTTTGCCCTGAAATGTTAATTGTTCTCATTCAAGACAGTTGAGGGAAATAAAAACATGGTAGTAGGTGATCTAGCTCACAGAAGAGAATAGTTTACGCTACCCGGCATCTCCACGACAAGTCTGAAAATGATTGCTAGGTAACAGAATGCAGACCTCAAGATTCCTGGGGGAAATACCTGAGGTTATTTTGCTTTACTAGAAGACATTATGTTATATGAAATCATATCTACAGCCAAAGGGAATGTTTAATAATCATGTACATTGATGTATTCAGGGACTGGAGACTTGTGAAACAGGCAAAAACCATTATCTTGATATCAAACTGGGCAGAATTGGGTGTACGTGACTCATCTCTCTTGAATTCACCAACACGACATGAGAACAGAAAGATAAAAGTAGTTACCTATTGATTATAATACCTTCAAGAGCCAATGCAGGTCCTCTGATTCCCAACGATCCACTTTCTTCTTAATAAGCAATTTATTTTGTAAAATTGCCTCTACTCCCCACTCTCCTTCATGCCTGTGCAGACCCAGCAATTTCCCAACATAGGCTGACTACTAGTAATCAGATGCTGGGTGTGTGCCAGAGGCTTTACTCATGTTCCCTCATCTAGTCCTCATCACTAACTCGATGAGGCCAGGACATTTTCAGACGAGGAAACACTGATGAGTGGAGGTAAGAAATTTGCTCAAAGTCATCAGTGGAAAGGTCAGAAATGAGACCAGATATGTCTGCTACCAAATCCTATGAACTTAATCATGGTGTCCAGCCCCCAACAAACCACCAAGACCCCCACCCCAGTTCAGATGAAGACAAAATATTCATATGAGAAGAATGTACTCAGACATGGGAATGCTGTGAGAGAAGGCAAAGGAATTGAGAGGAATTTCAGGCAGCTATGTTTGGTCTTCTTTCATTGTCATTGTCGCAGTGAATTGTGGCTGTCTAGTTTCAGTTTGGGTTACAGTACTGATGCTCTTGACCTCTACAACTGATCTCAGTGAGGCAGCAGAATGTCCATTCACCAGTGTTCTAGTTTGCCCTACAATTAAATTCCAAAATTGCAATATTTGTTACATATCTCTGCTTTCATAAGAAACTAATAATTAAAATGGTGGCTGGGTGTCTTGGAAAAAATCTAATCAGTTATTCAGAAAACTTAACGTTGTGCTCCCCCTCTCCTGAACCACAGTTAATTTCAAGATTCCAGTTGCTCTAAAGGGCATGTCTATATTGCTGCACTATCTTGTTTCAGAGCTTTAAAAATCTTGATTATTAAAGATTCCTGTAAGGACCCTCTGTGGCCTCTGTTATTTTGCTATCTAAGGAGCTTGAGAGGATTCAATAGCTTTTAAATGCTACCCAAAGCAAACTAAAACCCTTTCTCTACTTTAGATCAAATGTGGCAACCACAAGGAAAAACCTAAAATCAGGCACACTTTACAGCTGCTGAGAAAGCCCAACAAGTGTATAGTACTTGTCTACCAGACTAAAGGGTTGTTGTATATCAAGTTCCTCTGGAGGCAACATCTAAGGAGAAAACATCTAAAGAGTTTTATCCACATGCAGTATGAATGATCAAAATACTCTTACTATATGAACCAAAGATTATATCACTCACCTTCACTGCCTGACACATAGTAAGCACTCAATAAATACTTAGTAAATGAGTATTTTTCCTCTATTTCTCTCTTTGTCAGAGCACCAAGCATAGTATCCAACACAAAAAGATATTTAATATTGTGGTAGAAGTTCATTTTGCTCCAAGCAGGCCCAAAATCAAAATATGCAGACTTTCAAGCAAAATAAACAAGCAAAAACTCTTCTTTCCAGAAAGGTATTCACCTCAGGATCCTATTAATTAGACAAATTGTCAAAAGATGAAATACAGTGTAATTTGCAAAAAAAAAAATGAGATGCATATGCAACTTTCAGGGAATTGCATAAAGTGAGATCACTTGTAAGTCCATCTACTTACCCTCCTTGAAAAAAGAACATTGTCTAGAATGCCCACAACAATTCCAGACTTGGCATCTCTCTTCCCTCTCCCCGTACCTCACTCCCACTTACTTCCCCCATTAGTCTGCCAATTCTCATGTGTGTCTTATCATCAGAGAAAGCATCAGCTCTTCCAGGAAACCTTCCCTCATTCCCTAAACCCAAAAGCACCCTGTCCACATCTCTGTCATTAAATTATTCCAGTGTTTTATCATTATTTATTTACATGTCTTTCACTCAACTAAAACTCTTCTTGCTTATGGAGAAATAAGTCAATCTGCTCGATTTCTCTATTAAGATTGGAATATTGTAAGTTCTCAAACATTTATGGAGTGAATGAACATATTGCTGACATAAAAACACAGATGTTAGGGTGTGGTTGGTGATCACACAGAGGTAAATTTAGTCTGATAGTGTAAATGGAAGCAGTGGGTCTTCAATGGATTTTGAAAGGCTTGATGACTTTGATGTAGCTGATGCAGGGATACATGGAAAATTGCAGAAAAGAGGGAAGGAATGAATCAAACCTTGGTACTTGCAAAGGAATTGCAAATGATGAAGAATGAACGTTTGCCACATTGCAGGAGAGACCATGAACACGGGTACAAGTGCAGAGAGACATGAAAATGACTTAGGAGATTCAGTCCTCCTGGTCAAAGATTTTGTCTTTGATCTAAATCTAGACTATACCAGCTGCTACTAGGCATCATGGCCTTGTCATCACCAACATAGCATTTGCACAGCAAGCCTGGCATCTCTCATTCCAGCTTTTCGGTGTCATGTAGAAGGACAAAGCATTTCTTATCAAAAGCATGAAGAAGCTCCTTTAAAAGCAGATACAGCAGGAGACTCTCAAAGGCAGCCTCTTACCTGCTGGTTTTGGTAGGCTGTGACCGTGGTAAACACTGTCTCAGGGAAGTTGAATGTTTTCACGCCATCCCCAACAGGGACAGGTTTGGTGGGCGACAGGTCACTGCTGAAATCCTTGCGGATCACATGAACCCGAGGCTGGTATTTGTGCATAGAGTGCAGAATGATCTGAAATGAGAAGGGGCCATGTTATGCCAGAGTTGCTCAAAAGTCCCTACATCTTTTCAAACTCTCATGCAAATGCAACCACAGGAAAGAAGCACTATAGGAAGAACATGGATTAGGGGGCTGGGATGTATAGGAAACTAGAAGTCAGTGTACTTGCCTATGGCAGGAAGGACTAAGTGACTGGATAGCACTACATGGACCCAAACAGCAGAGTATCCCAATCATGGGGGGTGGGGTGGATGTGGTATTGCCTTAATTGGACCATACTGAATAACTGTCCCAATACCAAAGACAGCACTCTGCTAAAAAGTCTCAGAATCTCAGGGATCCCTGGGTGGCTCAGGGGTTTAGCACCTGCCTTTGGCCCAGAGTGTGATCCTGGAGTCCCAGGATCAAGTCCCACATCAGGCCTGCATGGAGCCTGCTTCTCCCTCTGCCTGTGTCTGTGTGTGTGTGTGTGATTAATAAATAAATAAAATCTTTTAAAAAAAAAAAGGGCTCAGAATCTCTATGTGATAGTTGCTCCCTCTTTCACATTTTCATCATGGGCTCATGCTATCTTTACATTCTCTAAGCTGTTATCTACACTTTGTTACCAAATTTATTGCCACTCTCTCATATCCTGTGAGTGAATGGTGTATGTGTGTTCTTTCTTCCTTGGAAAATTGTCATTTCCTTAAAGACAAGAGCCATGGTTTTAGTTATTCCATCTTCCTGTAGCACCCATCTGGATGCTGGCATTTAGTGAAAGTTCTATGTACGCCTGGCCATGAAATATAAATTAATAACATCAAGTGCCCTAATGATACCTGGAAAGTTTTAAGATCTATTCTTCTCTTAAAAATAGATACATTTTCTTGACAAATCAGCCCAAACCATCACTTCAATCATTTCTTTGAGTTTATTGTCCCATGAGTCATTCTACTGAATGTTGTTATTTCCTTCACCATTTTTAAACGTGTCCTGTGTTTCTGCCCTCAGACTCTCCCCTGTCTAGACTGTGGGTCCCTGGAACATGAGAACTCTGATAAACACAACCCAATGCACAGCAGACATTTGCTAAATGTTGGATTTGTAATAAATGAAATTTCATGGGAGGAAAAAAAAAGAACGTATGCTTATACTTAAAATGATTCAAAGTGGCATAGAGATTCTTATTTTACCTGTTTGAAAAAGCCTAGAACTAGTCAGCTCTAGAGCCAAAAGGGAGGAAGAAGGAGATGGATGGGATTCTTTGACTCACATGTCCTTGATCATCCAACTCATTGTTGGTCAGCTTGAGTTTGTCGAAACTGACCACCTGTCTCATCCAAGTGTCTCCAGAAGCTAGAGAATCAGGGTGTATATAAACTCTTGGGGGCACAGGGGAGTCCGCGTTGCCAGCCACCATCCACTTGGAGCTGTGGTACACATATCTGAGGTGGAAAGGAAGAGAGGAGAAATCAGAGACAGAAACAGAGAGGGAAGAGAGGCCCAAGAAGCCAGAAGAGACAGGAGGGGGAGAGAGACAGAGAGAGAGCAAGATGGAAAATAGTAGGGATTGAACAGAGAATACAAGACAGCAAAAGAGTAGCATAAAGAACCAGGGACAATAAGATAGAGATGAAAACAGAGAAGGAGGTGGGGTGGGGGAGGGCAGCAAAGGGTTGTGGTTAATGATCAAAGCTGCTGCCCTCACAAGGAAAACATTCTCACAGTCCTTTTTCTTTCTTCTCCTTCTCCTTGCCTTGCACCCCTGTGTGCTCACAGGCATCCTGAATCCACGTGTCTAGCTATGGAAAAGGTATTTTACTGCAACCTTTCACCTTTCAAATGCAAACCATATAATCTGTTGGCCACTTGTTCAGGATTTGGTTCCTTATTAAAAACATCTTCCATATTGTCCTATAAAACACAGCCATGTGCAGAGACCCTCCAAGCCCCTCACTTGTTAACCATTTCCTTGCTGAGAATCTGAATTTTGAGGCATTTCTGTGAAAATGGAGACCCTTTGCCTCAGTGCAACCATTCCCAGTAACACCACCAAGTCCTCCCAGTTAGTGTTTAGTGTTTCTTTGATGAACCCAGTTTTGAATATCACCATCATCCACATTCTCCCACAAAGCCACTGGAAGTGATATGTTGTTAGTAGCAAAGGAGGTCAGTTTTCTGGAGTTTGTCGATTGCCCTGCAATTCTAAAGAGAGTTCTCTATGGTTTTGGCACATCCTTGCTTCTCACTTACAAAGAACCACACAGGATCTGGATGCTAGTAAACAGAGGCACTCAGTCCAAATCACAAGATCCTCTAAAACTGATTGGAAGCATCTCTTGTCCTAAGTCCTGCATCCAGATCACTTCTCTCTTAGCTCTCTCCCTCTGCCATACTAGCGCTGGCATTTCCCATTCATTCATTCATCTCTCCCCTCCTAATTCATAGAGCTAGCACCAAGTTCTCAAATATTTCAAGAATAAGACATGATTCACTGATCTGATTGAAATCTCAAGAGACTGGTTAAGTCACAACTTGTTTCAAATAAGACTGATGTATATAACCCATCCAAGAGACATAGACATTGTGTTGGACACTTACTATAATGACTTTGAAGGAAAGTTATTTAACAACTCACTCACAATCCATATTGATAAGCAATAATTCTGTTTCACTAAGCGTCCTTCTTGAAATCTTACCCAATTCTCCTCTTCTTCCCTTCCATCATCCACAAGATAATCCATCAGATATATGATTGAATATACTGCACTGGTCCACTTCTCCTCTGCCTCTCCAAAATAAATCATCTCAACTCACTTAGCATTTCATAAACCAAATCATTCAATGTGTTAATCACTTTCAATGTGAACTGAATTAACTTTAGACTTAATCCATTTGATTTTTGCAACCCTGACAGACACTATACAATCCCACTCTCTACAGAGATGGGGAGGGTTCCATACCAAATGATTACTAAGTCCTGATTTCCAACCATGAGTGACTACTTCCCACATGGCGCTTTGCTACAAGCTATTGGTACTTCCTCCATCCTTGTTCCCTGTATAGTATACGATACAGTGCATTGTTAAAATACACTATGTTTAAACTAAGGAGTTTAAAGAACTGTCTTGGAATGATAATGGAATTACCTTGGAATGGTAATGTCCACAATTCCACACCCCAGAGTCATCATTACCTGTATCTTTTATTGTCCACAGGCACAATGTCCATTGCTATGTAATACTGCTGGTGTGGATCCAGGCCAGTGATTTTCACTCTCATGGCAGGAAACATCCTCCTATGAAGGGGAATAGGCAGTAAGCTCAACAATCACAGAGGGAGAAGGAGCAGGAGTAAAGGCTTGGAGAGCTTCTTCTTATGAAGAATGATAAGCAAACCAAAGTTCAGTTCCTCCAATTCTCAAAGTTGCCTGCTTTTTTACACTTTGGAAATTATTACTATAAAATATTCTGAGGACTCATTGTTGAAATGGCACCTCTTCTTGCCGCTTTAAGGATCTTCCCTTTATCTTTGGAATTTGCAAGTTTCACTAGTAAATGTCAAGATGTTGAGCAGCTTTTATTGATTTTGGTGGGGGGGGGATGTCTCTATTTCCTGAATCTAAATGCCTGTTTCCCTTCCCAAGTTAGGAAAGTTCTCAGCTATGATTTGTTCAAATACATATTCTGGACCTCTGTCCCTTTCGGCGCCCTCGGGAACCCCAATTAACCTTAGATTTTTCCTTCTGAGGCTGTCATTTATTTCCCTTAACCTATCCTCATGATCTTTTGTTTTTCTCTTTTTTCCTCAGTTTCCCTCCTTGCCATCAACTTGTCTTCTATGTCACTCACTCGTTCTTCTACCTCGTTAACCATTGTTGTTAGGACCTCTAGTTTGGATTGCATCTCATTTAATTGATTTTTAATTTCTGCCTGATTGGATCTAAATTCTGCAGTCATGAAGTCTCTTGAATCCTTTATGCTTTTTTCTAGAGCCACTAGTAGCTTTATAATTGTGCTTCTGAATTGGCTTTCTGACACTGAATTGTAATCCAAATTTTGTAACTCTGTGGGAGAGAGGACTGTTTCTTTCTTTTGAGGTGAGTTTTTCCTTCTAGTCATTTTGCTCAGTGCAGAGTGGGAATGGCACCTCTTCTTAACTTCTTAACTTAAATTGACCTATTTGATGACTCACACACTTCCAAGAGCTCCTACCACGCCCTGATTTATATTATTAACCTTTAATGTGATTAGATTGATAATGTATGTGTATAATACATACATTTCCTATCAGATTATAATATTCTTGATAATGCTTACACTCTTACACTTAACATATTTGAGTAACTTATGTTCTTATTACTCAAGTAGCTTATCACAGTTGATTGTAGGTGATGATGAAATATTTTTGACTGGTTGAGTCTATTTAAAAGTAATCTCTCAAGAAAAGAAGAAAAAAGGAAGAGACTATCAATCTCCAAAGTACCAACAAAGTTGCAGGGTTTTTTAATGCATAAAACTGTAGAAAAATTTCTGCAAGTTCTCAGGCTGTCAACATATGTGTCAGAAGAGGACCCTGTGGAATAAGGAGCGAATACCAAATGAATTCTAGTGGCCTCTGGGCAATACCTTGTTTCTACCACAATGGCTTGTTAAACTTGCCAAAGCAAGCGAGGTCAGGATACGGCACTTTACAACTACTCTCATAATTGAAGAGGAGGAGAGGGAGCAACCCAGAAGAGTATTGAGTTTCAAGGGTCTAGAATAAAATTCTCCATTTTTCTTTAACCATAAAAAAGTAGAAAAACATCAAGCTCTTTTGTATGTCATTCATTTTGGAGTCAGACATAAAAAGTGCTCAGTTCAAAAATTTGGATTGCATGAATGTGTTCTAGGGTACTTGTACACAAAATGCTGCATTAAGCTTAACCATCTGGGGCCAGTTAGTTGAGCTGGGCAGGGCACAGTGCTAATGAGGTCAAGGTCACAGACTTGATCCACATACAGCCTAATTGGCTTTGCTCCATTTCACGGCCATAGACCATACTCTGACCCCAGACAGCCATCTTGCATATGTGCCCTAGTTGTTTACACATGGGGCTTTCTGTGCTAGTCACACACTGCATTGCTCACTGGAAGCAACTCAAAATGCAAATGTCCTGTGGTAGTAGGTTAGTGGCATAATCATATCCAGGTGGGGAGTGGGGGGGAAACACAGAATTTAATGGGAATGATGGCTAATTCTTAAATATTACCAAAGAATAATATACAACCATTCCTTCTTTCCTACTTTATAACTTCTCAGAAGCTTCTATTGGTATATAATTCTGGATATTCTACCTCTAGCCTCACAAGTTTAATTACAAAGCCTTATATTTTTGTCTTATGGTGAGATAATGAAATTCAATGGTGGATTTCTCATAATGACTAAATCTAGCATTCACTATAGGTTAGGCACTTGAATCCACATTAATTCTTTCCAAAAACTTGGGAACATTGGTCTATATATATTTACATTTAAACCAGTAATTCCTTTCTTAATAACAATGACTTATGACTGCCTTGTATTTATAAATGGTTGGAGACTACCTTAACAGGGATGG
This sequence comes from Vulpes vulpes, assembly GCF_048418805.1. NCBI lineage: Eukaryota > Metazoa > Chordata > Mammalia > Carnivora > Canidae > Vulpes > Vulpes vulpes. Next base: position 55,685,450 of record NC_132787.1, on the reverse strand, counting down.
AGAGAAAGTCCTCTCACTTGCTATCTGAGGTAACAAAATGTGGGTCCTCTCAGCTATCTACATAGGATGTGTTACACTGCAAGAGATGAATGTCTTTCCTTCATGATTCCAAGAAAAAGGGTTAGATGTTTTTAAATTCAATACCTGTTTTGTCTGGAACACTCACATGACCTTGAGTGAGGAAGCTACTGTTTCTTACCAATACTCAACTTCTAAATGAATGAGATGTGTGACTTTTGAAAAGTTACTTAACATTATCATCGGCTCTATAATCTCTAAGATGCCTTCTTGCTTTAAAATTCTATGACTACATTTGAATTCTCTTCTTAAAAATTTACCAAAAGTTGCTTTTTCTTTTTGCCAGTATTTTAGCACATAATATCAAATGAAGTCATAACACCCTAGGGAAAAATTAATCTTCCATATTCAAAAAATGACTATGTTTGGTTTTAATTTAATGGCTAAATTTAGGCCAGTTCTGTGTCTTCCAAACCCATTAATCCCTACAACCAACTCTGTCCATGGTGCTGATTTTACAGATTATATCGGTATATTAAAAGATTGAGGGTTCTGTAGACTGCAGTAGCTCTCAACCAATGATTACAGTTTGGGATGTGAGAAGAAGTAGAGTGTGGCTAAAATCTAAGCAAGAAAAAGGACAGAGAGTCATACAAAACTAATGAAACTAAGAAAATGAAAATTAAGATTAAAATTGGAAAGGACACCACAAAGGAAGGAAAAGGAAAAGAAACAGACGCGGCAGGAAGTGAAGACAAGTCACAGAAGAGAAAGCTTTCTTTGAATGCTTCTGAATTATCCCAGAATTACTTGAGTGGAGTTACACAGAGCAATAGCAAAGGCTGAGGCAATCCCATAAATAAGCAATGAATAATGTATCTAAACCTAAACAAAGGAATATGGCTAAAGAACAAACCATATATATTTGTATTCGAAATATCTGGGTAGACCCAGGTATAAAGTGAATCTGGAAAGACAGAGAGGTGGAAATGAAAACAGTGCAGAACAAATCTTGAAATGAGATCACAGGAGAGCTGTGGAAACCAACCCACTTGCCAAAAACAAAGAATAAAAACTTTGTCCTTGAATTGCTGTTTCCTTCTAAGCCATAACATCTCAAAATGTGGAATAGAAGTAGACTGAAACCCATGCAACAAAAGGTATGGTATTGGAAATAATTCCTCTTCAGAGTTGCTCCTCCTAAGAAGCCTTTTAATGGTTATATTCACTACCAAAACTTAGAGAAGGAAGAAGGTTCCAAAGGAGAAATAAAATGAACTAGATTTCAGGCTTATTTTGACCTCATGCTTTTGTGATGCCTTATATTGGGAGCTTCCTCTACATGCATTCAAATACTCCTTTACTTTAAATGTCTATGTTCATGAAGACAACCAATGACCAATCAGGTGGGTCCTTTTAGTCCTTGTGATGGGTTAGTCCTACATAGATTGGGTTTAAAACATGAAATCAGTATAACTGTTTTAGCTTTAATTATTCCTACACACTCAAAAGCTTAGTCCAAATTTATTTTTACTTAGATCATTTTGAGGGCACCTGGGTATCTCAGTGGTTGAGCATCTGCCTTTGGCTCAGGTCATGATCCAGGGGTCCTGGCATCGAGTCCCACATCAGGCTCCCCACGGGGAGCCTGCTTCTCTCTTTGCCTATGTCTCTGCTTCTCTGTCTCTAATGAATAAATAAATAAAATCTCTTTTAAAAATTAAAAAATAAATAATTTTTAGATTTTTTAATCCAAGGGCAAAAACTACAACCATTTCTTAATAGTGCAGACTTATAAATAGTTAAGACCACTGCTTTAGAGCCAGATAGATCTGTGTGGAATTCTGGAGCTGCCCTTTCCTATCAATGTGACCTTAGTCAAGTTCATTAACCTCTTTCAGCCTTTGCGTCTTCATCCATGTATGAGATTATACTATTGTATCTCGTAGGATTCCTGTGATGTCTAAATGATATAATATAGGTTGAGTACCCAGTATGAAACAGATACCTAACTACAGGAAAACCGAAAGCTGTCAATGAATGAATAGCTTAATTAAAAGTGTTTATTTCAAGCAAAATTGTATTTTAAAAACTTTTATCATCCTACATAGTTTTGCAAGAGTTTCCATCGGGTCACCTTTAAAGTTTTGTAATAATTTCAAGCCAACAATAAAGCAGGGCTCAGACACGAAACACGCCCAATTCTTACCAAAAATAAAATTCTTACAAAAACACCTGGCTGCTTTTAATGCCTTAGAAGATGCAACCTGTTATTTGGGAAGCAAATTTTTTCCTCTTGAAAACATTGGATGGTGAAGTACCACTTGCTTTGAAAATCTACCATTTGGTTCTTACGTACCACATCAACCTCTCTTATGAGCTGAAATACATTTGTAGGCAGAAGATGTTTGTGAGTGTAGAGGTGATTTAGAGGTTGTAATGGCCCTTGGAGGAAAATAGTAAAATCACCATAAACACAAGATCACTTTACCAAGATGTCTGCATGCAGAAAAGAGAGTACAAGTTGCTTTGGCTTCAGCAATGCTACCTACCACAAATAAGTGGAAAGAAAAATATAACAGCTCCTACTTCTGTTCTCCATTCTTGGAATCTGGCCATTCAAAGGACCTTGTCCTTACCTGCCTGCTTTGGTGATAATCATCTCAGTTCCAATATCATGGAACCTCTTCCAGAGGTCAGCACACTGCAGCTCCACCTGAATCTCTTCCATGGAAGACATGGCTGCAGGCACAGGGCCTGCAGCACCAGGGCCCAAGTCAGTGTGAGTGTCAAAGGAGCAGGAAGTACGCTCAGTGAGCACCTCAGAGTCTGAACCAGTGCTTTGCTCGGAATCTGCAAAATAAGCAATCAAGTTTTAAGTGAGAAACTGCTGAGCTTCCCCCTGCAACCACAGCCCTAAAAGATGTGAGGTTGGGTTGGGGGCATGATGGAGTAGGAAGGGGGTGAACAAAAGAAGGCTTAAAGCTGGGAAGCTCCAGAGCACAGCACTCAGGGTATTTTATTATTTTTTTTATGGTTTGTTTTGGTGATTTATGACCATCTTTTAGGTTTTGTGTTTCCAACATGACATCTGGCATTTTAGCAACAGCTGAAGAAAACTGGTCCACAAAAGGCAATATAAAGAGTACTAATGTCACCACAGTGAAGGGAAGAAGCCAAACCAGGACAGTAAAGTAAATAAATGCCAAATTAAAAAATGATAATAATAATTATAGACCACAGCTCCAAATCTAGACAATTTCACTGGGGGTGTGAGTGTGGGGGGCGGATTGTTCAGTGCTAATAATAACATGTTCTTTAATGTCATACCACTCAGCATCATTGCCCATCAGTCAGTAATTTTTAAACAAAGCTATTTTTCCTCTATATATCCTGGTCATCAAAAGTAATGAAAAGTTGTTTGGGATCTTTAGAAGCACTTTGTCATATATCTGAGTAAATGGCTTTTCCTAAGAGTTCCAATCAGGCCATTTTGGATGAAAAGAGGGGGAAAAAATGTCTGTTGTAAGGCAAGGATATAAGCATATGGAAAAAGTTACCCAAGAAAGCAGTTGAAACAAAGGGAATAAATGAGTTCAGGAGACACCTTGATTGGTTTCTGAAGTATGAGCAGAGGGGAGGGGTGATCCAAACAGGAAGGTAGGATTGAGAGCAACCAAATAAAAAGCTGGCATGCTGTGCCAGATGGTGCTTTCTTCCTGTGTCTTCTGTACTCATGAAGGGGTTTGGGCGGAGGGTAGGGGGAGGGGGGCATGGTGAGTGATAGAGAAAGCTGGAGTCAGATTTACCAGGAACTTTACTGTAATTTTTAAAGCTTTTTACTTTTAGAAGCTCAATGCCAATAATTGTATCTCATAAGATTTTCCAAATTCAGATTAGCTGATACAATCTTCTTACATCAAATGATACTGCAAGCTAAGCCTGAGAATCTATTTCTCCAACCCTCCCTTAACATCTAGGATTCTGATTGCTTCTCCCATAAATAAATACATACATGAGTAGAATTGGAAACAGCAGTTCTTATGCTGACAACTGACTGTTCAGTGTTGTCAAAGGTCAGGGCCTCTTGGACATCTGTCTTTGACACTAACAGGATGAAGAAGGATGGGATGGAAAGTCAGACCATCTTTCAGCCATCTTCACCTACCTGCAGCAGGTTCCTAGGCTTGTGAAAACCCATCCCACAAGACCTTCCCTTTTCTTTCATTCTAGCCCTGACATGTTCCTCTTTAAAACCCAGGCAGCATTGCTGGCAAGTCTCCCACATGCTGCCAGCACCCACAGGGAGCAAAGTGCCACTTATCTCTTCCCAGTTCCTCACCCTTCACTTCTGAAGACATTCAGGGTACTGCAGAACTGAACCAAGCTCTAAAATGACAGGAAAGTCTTTGCCCCAAATCTAGATTATCCACAGTCACTATATATAGGTTTTACATGTTTAAGCATACAATTTTATACTTGGAGCTAAACAGGAGCTAACTTTGGTTTCCTTCAAGCACAGAAAAGTGGAGCTACTTATCTAAGATGAGAGCTGCTGCTGAGTGACAAATCTCCATCATAGCTTGATTCTATATGCCTAACCACTTCAGAGGCATTATATCATCATCAAACACTCGGCCAAACACAGTAATTCTGATCCCCTGAGACATGGATTCCCAAACCCCATTGTTCCTGTGATATGCCAAGAGCTCCTCACTTATCATGAGTGTTTTGAACTTTTCAGAAACTTCCGAAAGCAAGAGTTTCAAAAAACAATTTTGTCCTACCTTTGGAAGTAAAGTGGTATGAAATTCCCTTACATAATGTGCTATAATTATGAAAAAGTTGGAAATTTTGGACATATGATTTCCCCAATAAGTGTTTAGGAAGAGGGAGAGAAGGAGAAAACATCACTGCACTAAGTGAGAACTTTTTAATGGTGGCCAAATTGGGGTTGGGATTTGAATGGGGACTATGGCTGGAGAACTGGGAAACCAGAGATTCTACTTTTAACTTGCCATGTCATCAGAAATAAGATGGAAGCTCAAAATGTAACATTAAATGGACTAATGAATCACCTTAGACAAGTCACTTAACTATAATGGATATATTTCCTTATGGTGCATTTAGAAGGACTTAGCTGAAAACTTTTATAAACTCTTCTACCTCTAAGGACTTGAAAAGTGTCAACATATACTTTCTAATGTGACTTTCAGTGATAACCCAAGAAACCTCAATTAGAAGCATCAAATTAAAACAGCTTGGGCAAGACAAGTTAAATGAGGAAAAACATTGGGGACTTAGATTCACGTTATCATAGAAGTTAAAGAATTCAGTGGGTATTCTGTTTATAGTTTCAATCAAATCAATCAATAAGCACCTATCAGCATGTGGCCCTATATGAGGTACCATGTAGATAATTTGAAACAGAATCCCAGACCTTGAGAAGTTTCCCAGTTAGTGTTGATTAATTATGTGTTTATTGGGTGCTTACTATGTGCCCAGCACTGTGCCAAATCCTAAAAAATACCAAAGTACAGAATGAGGCTCCTCCTATACACAATTACATACTGCCTTGTTTGTCTCATAGAAACCTAGCAAAAAGAAGGATCTGAGAGGACTGGAAAAGTTCTGGGGAACTCATGCTTACTAGAAAAAAAGTGGACAAGATGTAAAGACATAGGGAGTATTTGCCCATGAAGAGGATTTTCGGACACAGTTGTTTGTTTCCCTGGAAATACTCTGTGGTCCTGGATTCTTACTCCCACACAAAATACAGTCCAAGTGACCTTTATATACAGAATACAGGCACCAGCCCACATTTTCAATAACATAAATTAAGCTACCCTATAATTAAATAGGGGTAAGATCAACTCCCTAGGTAAAAATAAAATGTAATTCCTTTGTTAAAATACATTTCTAAATCATAGTTAGATAAAATATGTAGGCTAACTAGATCATTTATTTCAGCTATTAATCAGAATGTATAATCAAGTTAACTAAGTCATTAAATAAGAAATGCAGAGCAAGTTACTTCAATCAAATAGGGCCATCCATTCAGAAATACAACCAGTCTCTTGAATATCAGAAAACACCTCTGTGTTTTCAAGTTGTTTTTTTTTTTATTCTTGGCAATTTGTGACTTCCTGCCTTCAAAAAATAACCATGAGGAACTCATTTGAATGACTTAGAAAGACATTTTGGCTGTCAGATGTCTCTTGTGGATAGCATTGTAACAAGTGAACTTTTAGAAAATCAGGAACGTAAATGATAAAGTCACACATCACTAAGGAAGTTAAAGAAAACTTTGGGAACTTGCATGGAGCCAGTTACAGGTCACTGGAGAACATCATGTGACTCATATAGTCAAACCAACATACCTATTACCATCCAAAAAAGTCTGTAAATAAGAGATTCTAACCGTTAGCTTATAGTGTCACTTGTTTTCTATCTCTGATCTATTTCATGTTGATAATAATGGACACTGTTAACACCAAGTTCCTATAGAAAGTTGAGTTTAGCTTATAGCAAGTTCAATTCTCAATTCACACAAAATAATAGCATAAGAGAAATAGATGCTTCATTTACATTTTACACATTATTTAATATATCCTTCCATTTGATAGGTAGAGATGGTATATTTTTATGTCCAATATATTGATGAGGAAATTGAGACTAAGAAAATTAAAAACAACAACATGGCCTAGAAGGCAGGTCTTTTGCCTCCTAATTCAATGATCCAGTCTCTCCCAAGATCATATTAGATCCAACCCTGGTCAAAATAGCCAGCAATTCTGTAACAACCCTCAATTATTTTAACCATCCTTACAAATGAAATGGCTTAATATGTTTGATCCTGGTCAAGTCCTATAAGTATTTTGGCCCTCATTTTCCTTAGTCATTTTAGCACAGCACATGCACATTTAATTAGAGGTGCTATAAAGTCCCTTTTAATTTAATTTTTATTGGATGGATTGGTAGTGCAGCTTAAAGACTTGACTATGGTACGTTGAGTTGGTTGGCACTCACAGAAAATGCCTAAATTATTTATGTGTATTTTGACTTAATATCAAAACCAGGCATTATTAAACATATTTCACAGTCTTCCAGGTGATTTTCATCTCCACTTAACTAATAACTTTGAGCAATAATTCACTCCTACAGTAAACACAACATATTTACTCTTAGGGCTCTGCTATTCTCTAAGAGTATGATGTTTGAATGTCATTTCATTTTATGGAGCCTCAGTTTCCATATATTTACTATTTATCTTTATCTATTACTATTTTCTTATCTTTACTATTATGGGCTTGGGGAAAATATCTTCTTACTTAAAAAATTATATTTATATCCTTATGATAAAAGAGAAATTAATGATTCTGTTGATAACAATGCTAGTGACTTTGACAGTGAGATGAATATAAGCCCACAAGAACTATCCCAACCAAACAGTTAATGGTCAAAATCTATTGAATACTTACTAAGTATCTGGCACTCTGCTAAGACTTTATATATATATATTTATATTTATATTCATATTCATATTCATATTTATATATATTTATATATCATATGTAAAAGGGAATATATATTATATATATATAATTTAATAAAATAAATCTAAGAGTTATTATTATCTCCATTTTATATATTATTGACACAAAAATTCAAATTATATCAGCTATACCTCCTGAAGATTGCAGGAATGTGAGACTATATTTAATTCCACTTTTATTTCACCAAACATTTCTGCTTTGTATAGATCAGGTTACATAGTAATGGACCAAGACAGACAAAATATATTCTTGCTTACAATCTGATAGGAAAGGACACACATACTGTTAAAAAAGACTGGCTATGATAGGTGTTCCAACAGATATGAGAGCAAGGTATTAAGGAGCTTTGAAGAACAAGCAAGTCAATGATTTAAGATCAAGAAGACTTCGCAAGGTGACATTTGAGGATGGACTTGAAACAGAAGTTCAATATGCACACACAAAGACATTATGGGAATGGAATTTAAGGTAAAGGGAATAGCATGATGAAGGACTTGCCATTTTTAGATAATTGCAAGCACACTGATATGACCTGAGCTTAAAATACATAAGGGATGAGAGGAGGTGAGATAAGAAGGTGGAAAATCAGATTCAACTCAAACTCAACTAAATGACTATTTATTTAACATTTACTATGTGTCAGTCACTCTTCTAGGTCCTTGAGACATCAAGGGGAAAAAAAATCTCTGGTCACATGGAATTCATATCCCAAGAGGAACATGGGTGTCAAAATATGGAGTTTAGACTTTGTTTTCATTATTTCGTTAAAAGAAAGTCTTCTTTTAAATGAAGGTGATGAGGGCAGCCTTGGTGGTTCAGCGGTTTAGCGCTGCCTTCAGCCCAGGGTATGATCCTGGAGACCCAGGATCAAGTCCTACATCGGGTTCCCTGCAAGGAGCCTGCTTCTCCCTCTGCCTCTCTCTGTCTCTTTCTGTATCTCTAATGAATAGAGATAAGTAAAATATTTTTTAAAAAAACTAAATGAAGGTGATGATAGTTCTATCTTCCTTTCTAGACTATGAATTCCACAAGCTGAACTTAATGCTTTGCACATTTCCTATATGAATGATGTACAGTAGCCCAGTTTCAGTGCGGGAGATGGGTAATAGAAGACTACTATCAGAGTCAGATAAGAGATGCAGAATTTTCTGAGATTGGATATACAGGCCACTTCCATAAGCCTGGACTTCAGCTATCATATTTTAGTCCAAGGAAGAAAGTAGTTTGAAACAAAGGAAAAAGACACAACCCAGATGATAATCAGTCATTTTTTTTTTCTGCCAATAACTAGAACATGACTATACTGAGTGGTACTTCCTATCTGATATTGGTGGAACAGCCATCCCCTGGTCTATTTCCTATATCCTAAAGTCTCAAAAACCAAGAGTCCCACAGCCACCCAAGGTTTCCCATTCATACCAGGGAAGACATCAGAAGCGTATAACTTAGGCAGCACTCTCTGTACCAGGCTCAAGTAAACTCTATTTCTAGAGGACCTCAGCAGTGGAAATTGGTTCTAGAATGTCAAATTTTATCAGGCAGCTTAGCAAAATCTGGTGATGAAACTTTTCATGAGTAATTCTAAATATGGCCAAAGCAGAGCATTTGGCACTGACCTGAGTACGAACTGAGCCCAAATTTGATACCCAGTCCAGAGCTTCAAGGGAATGAACTCTAACCTGAGTTGGATTAAAGTAAAATTATGGTGAGAGCAAACACTCAAACAAGTCTGTTAGATGACTTTAATGATGGAATGAAGTCTCTGAGCTCTCCATGCCCTCCAAGTTCTATTTGGGAAAAGAAGGGAGGTAACCTGAAGCCTCCAATTCTCATGCCAATAAACCAATTAAGGAGAGTAAAAGCACATATCTCTCAGCTGCCTAAAGCACTCTCCACCTGACAACCAGCATCTCCTCAGTGATACACAGTACCAGAGGCAAGGACCCAAATTCATCCCTGAGAACTCAGCTCTTTAAAGAGGCTTTGCAAAGAAGTGGCAGCAGTAATTTTTATATCTATTTCTTGTTGATCGAACAAAGGCTCAATGTCATGAAAGGTTCAGCCTCTAACGTTCCAGCATACTTTGAAGGTGGAGGCAAAAGGGAAGAAAAGTCATGAGCACTACACTAAATACTCCATATACACTATCTCATGCAATTTTCATAGAAAACCCTATGAAGTAGGCACTACTGTTGCTATTTTACAAAGGAGGAAACTGAGGCTTGGTGGGACTGAGAGGCTTTCTCATATTTTATAACTAGCTGTCATCATAGGATCTGACAATACAGTTGATGCTCTTTCTACTACACTCTCTTTCTCCATTTTCAGAATAATACCTGCATAGGTGGGTGCTTCCCACACTGAACTTGGAAATGCAGAGCTAATGCTCAGGCTGTTTAGTCAGAAGATAGCTCTAAGGAAACTTAAGACATTGTCAATTCTTTGGGGAGAAGAGAAAAGTCAAGGCAAAGTCAGACAGGAATTTTCCTTTCTCAGTAGCAAGGGAATTGTGTTCAGGAATATCTGAGGCATTTTCACCAACTTAGTATTATTTAATAAGTAAGTACAAGTGCAAAAGGCCCCCTCTTCTTGCATTTCACTTCCTGTCCCCAGTCTCCCCTGGGTAAAACATCCAAAGGTGACAGGTCACTGAAGATCACTGTCAATGTCAAGTCACTCTTTCACTCTAGCCTAGACCATAAGCAAAACATTAGAAGGTGATTGGAAAATATTTGGACTTTGAGAATTGTATAATGACAGCATTGAAAGACAATAAAAGGCAGCTGAGGTAGTTCCTACTTGTGCAGGATTTGGTTTATTTATAATTAATTCAAGTCACAGTTCACAGCCCAAAAGTTTTTGATAGCCCTAAATGGATATCTATATTTGAGGAGAATTCGTCTGATAACAATGTATGTGAAAACATTTATAAACAGTAAAGTAACAAATTAACATATAGGATTATATGCCAATGATGAAGTTAATCAGAAAGACCAAGAAAAAATAAAGACAAATATGGGTCTCAGTTTTTTTAGGACAGTCCTAGTTCCAAATATTTTATCTCATTCTTCCTATAAAATTAAAATTTTTGAGATTGACTTTTGGCTTAGAAAATATTCCTGATGGAAAACACAGAAAATGCATAAAGGGATAAATAAAAAATTGGTCACAAGCCACACGGCAATATTCAATCTAAACACCTCTTATACCAGAGGTCCTCCAAAAGTTGATCCTAATTGACAGGGTGGTCTTCAAGATTTACCAGTCAATTTTGAGCCAGCAGCTGTCAACACAGGCCCCTCCTTGAGGCTCTTGGCATGTTTTCTGGATGAAGTGACACATTAGCTCATCCCCAAGCCAGTTCTTGTTTACTCTTTGCAACCACAACTACTTCTAACCTCCCACCACCACCCTGGCCATTGCCATAGCACAATCATCATCTGCCATAGTGGTCTTTTAATTTCCATGAAGTGAGAAGGAGCCCTTCCCCTACAGGCTCTAGAAGAACTTGCCTTATACCTTGTTATGATATTCTCACTGAGCACCAATAAATAAACAAATTCATTCTAATACACAAAAGGGGAAGAAATAAACAGCCAACTTCCAAAAAATAAGCATAATTTAACATCCAGAGACAGTGCCCTTGGAAATGGCAATTTTAATCATGAGGACACAGAGAGAGGCAGAGACATAGGCAGAGGGAGAAGCAAGCTCCCCACAGGGAGCCTGACGTGGAACCAGATCCCTGGACTCCGAGATCATGCCCTGAGCCAAAGGCAGACATTCAACTGGTGAGCTGCCCAGGCATCCCTGGAGATGGCAATTTTGAACACGTAACTGAAAATAAACAAACAAACAAATAAATAAACAAACATGTAACTGGATAGACATTTGAGTACAACCAGGAACACGAAATTCCCTTCAAATTATATTCAAGAGACCACCAGCTACACTAAGTTTAAAACCCAACATATCATGCCAAACATAGAGAACCATCCCATTTATTTTTTTAAGATTTTATTTATTTATTCATGAGAGACACAAAGAGAGAGGCAAAGACATAGACAGAGGAAGAAGCAGGCTCCCTGTGGGGAGCCTGATACAGGACTCAATCCCAGGACCCCGGGATCACGACCTGATCCAAAGGCAGATGTTCAACCACTGAGCCACCCAGGTGCCCCAAAACCATCCTATTCAATGACTATAAGAGAACTACATGGCTGGCAACTATGTAACAACCTCTCCAATAATCTTCTAAATCCATCCATTTGATAAATCATTTATTTATTCAGCAAATAATTATTGATTAACTAGCTTGGACCTAGAGATGTGCTAGGTACTTTGAGGGACACAACATTGAATAAGATATGTTCTCTGTTTCCAGGAACTCACAAAATCACCTAGGAGACAGTATAGGTCAATAAATAATCTAATAAAAGTAGAACAGTCAAAATCCAACATGGCACATAACACACTGGGGATTGGAATTTGGAACAAAAAACACCAAGTTCTAAAGTTCACCTCTTCCTTTCCAACTGCCTAATCTTAAACAAGTCACTTAACCTCCTGAAGCCTTCGTTTTATCATTTGTAAAATGAGGATATCACTAGTACCTATTGTGTGAATCACTAACAAAGCACGTATGTTTATGCAAATACCTTATCAGTAGTAAAAGGGAGACATAAATGGTAATTTTAATGTACTATTATCTAAGAGAAATATCAATAGAATGCTATGAGAGTTTAGAGATGAGAAGAATCTCTTCCAGTCCAGTGGTCTTTTCTAGAACTAATGAAGGAAGGTCTGTAAGATAAAAAGGCAGAAATGGGGAACAGAGGAGAAGGATCTTCAGGAAAAGGGAACTTTACGGCAGAGGCATGGCAGTAAAGTCTACCAGACAGGTTTAGAGAATAGCAAGTAATTCAGAACACATCTGCATTAGTCCTCTGATATCCTCAGCACCTAGGACAGTGCCTGGCACCTAAAATGCATTCAATAAAATATTGGTCTTGTTGAATACATAAATGTATGAAATGCTATGTTTAGCAAGGCAAGAGGAGAGATGTGACCAAAGGGCTGGAACGTAGACTGAAGCCAGAGGGAGAAATGTGAATGCTAATCATCTTCCGATCTTCTTCCAGAGACCAATACACCTCAGATAAAGAGGTATCTTCACTGAATGCCATGTTCCCAATTTAATCCCAACAGAGTCACTTTTGTGTGTAACCTGCATTATTGGAATCCTATCCACACTTTTCCTCCATGACTGAGTTGTGTTAAGCTGATTGACAAGGTCTGACCTGAGGTCATTCACGGGTTTCAAATGAGTTCAGTGAATCCAGTCATTTCTGTGAGTAGCACTCCCTGCCAAGCATCTGCGAAATGTTCAGACACTAACTCACCTCCATAGAAACTCAAGAAGACAAGGTGCCAGCGGTCATGAGGATAAAAATGGGGAAAAGAGTAAGGCCTTCAAGTACTAGAGATGGTGATACTGAGGGAGAAGTAGTGTGGCACACGAGCCCTCTCCTTCAGAAACAGAATGTCTCCTGCCCCCTGCACACCCCCATTCAGCTAGGGTCTGTGCTATCTGAAGTAAAGCAGGGTTTTCAGAGATGCAGCCAGGAAGGGGGTAAAGTACAGTCCTTCTTCGGATCACACAGACTTAGATGTATGACTGAGCAAGTGACTTAACCTTTCCTGGCCAATTTCCTCATCTAAAATAGAGATTCCAATAACTCTCAGTAAAGCCCCTGGAACACAGCAGGAGTATATTAAATGTTAGTTCCTTACATCATTTGGAAAGGTGAGTGACCGCAAGGGTTAGATCTTTTCCCAATCACTTCCCTGTCCATATCTAAGAGAGAGAAAGAAGCTTTGTGTTCTTTCAAATAGAGAAAAGGAAATCCTAATAAAGAAAATGTAGAGCAGGAAAAGATCACATGGTGAAGAAAATAATTCAGGGCCTGGAGCAGAAACCATCAAAACTAAATGGTGTTACAAGAAATGGCAGAAAGGCAGAAGGAAGGAAAGCAAAGAAACAGTAAAAATGTCAGCTAAGAAAGGCTACTTTTGTGTGGGTCTGCCTGTGTGATGCTCTCCTGGTCCATAATGGCCACCACACTATTGAGAAGGAAAATGACTAGAATCTGAAAGAAGAGACAATGGGGAATACCACTGAGCAAAGGTGTATGTTGGACCTTCAGTAAGGAAATGGGGCTGAGGAAGCAAAACCTAACCTTGAGCAGAGAAGCAGATAGATCAATCTTGGCTGGAGAAGCAATCCAAGGGTACTGTTCCACAGAAAGGGGGGAACACAGGAAAGAGCCGGAAGGCTGTAGCATCCCCTAATTCCAAATTAATGCCCTTGTCAAGAGCCCTCACCCTCTGGCTCAGGCTAGGGAAAATACACAGTAAGGAAGCAGGGAAGATCTAGAGCTTAAAGGAGTCTCCCAGGGAGCATGGGGATAAGGTCTGAGAGCTGGGCACTATAACCCTATTGCTGAGACTTAGCCAAGGTGACCTGCCCAGTGTAACCCACCCAGAACTACCAGAAAGAAGGACTCAGTCATGCTCCAAAGCTTGAACTCAACCTCTGTGCTACACTTCCTTCAGAAGTTCTAAAGCCTTTGATGCGGGAAAAGAATCCACTTTGGGGGTACAGAGCAAGTGTTGAGAGTGAAATAAACACCCTGGATTAATCACGTTCATGGCAGTGTCTTTATATTTACAATTCACCACCAGCTTGAGATGCTTACCAGATTTGGAATCCCGTCTTCATATCCCAAGTCCCCAGAACCCTCCAGGAAAAGCTCCCCTTCTGTCTTCTCCAGCCTTCTTTGTTCCCTCTAAAGCCCTCCCCAGAAGAGAATGGGTTGTCAAAGGATGCTTACCCTAGGGCAGAATTTGGTGATGGTCAAGAAGAGGGTGGGGCAAGGTAAGGGATTGCCTAACACTGTCCTCTGTGTAAAGGCTGATTTGGGAATCCCAAAGTCAACATGTTATTCCTAACTCCATTCCTGACTCCTTGAGTAATCTTGCCCAGATCATTTAACTCCACCCATTCCTCAGCCAATACCTTGGCTACAGCACACTTCTCTTTTTCCCCAGGCCTACCTACCTTGGTCAGAATGACTCTTGAAGAAACAGTGTCCTCCAAGTGTGTCAGCAATTCAGAAACTGACAGCTTCTAAAATAGCTGGTGTGTTGTTGCTGAGTGTCTGTTGCTTTCCGAAGGAGTGGTGGTGTCACTGAGGCAGCAGGATTTCCTTGCCAACGTTGCTCCTACCCTCCTCCCCATAAGGCTCTGCCATGCCTCTCCCTGTCCCGACCCAGGAAGACTTGGAGCTCAGGGGCTGTGGCATTTAAGCACTGACAGAGTTCCCACTTCAATCCCCATCGTGGTGCCAGTTCAGCATCTGTCATGATGACCCAGCCTGAACCGTATTTAGAAGCTTCTGACATGGCACCGTGTCCCAGCCCATCTCAGAGTGACAGGAGATTTCCTGAGCACCTGGGCTTGTGATTCCTTCCAGAGAATGGGGGTCAAAATGACTTTCCTAATGGTCTGTTTCCTTCTCAGGAGGGTACCCACCTGCTAGAGGCCTTTCTCAGAGATTCAATCTCCATCAATGCTATTATATCATGCTATTTTAAAAATCCAGACTTTTTATAAAGCTTACATGTTAGAGGAAAGAGAGAATAATGGGAAAATCTATCAGAAAATGGGTTTAGTGGTCTGTCCATGGACTATTCTTACAAACATAAATGTCCCTAGAATTCTATCCTGGGAATGTACAGAATCTACCAAATATTGCCAGTGAACAGGGAGAGCCTGCCTAGGACTCTTAACTTCTTGGGGGACAGAACATAGTAATTCACTTCATCTTCGTGGCAGCCCCTGTGCCCATCTTAAAAATAGCTTACTGGAGTCTAAAAAAAATTGTAAGTTATTCCCTGTTACTGGTTCAAAAACAACAACAGCAACAAAAACTTTTTTATTTACACTCTAATGTAATCTCCACCCAGTCAGGCAGACTGGTAATTGTATAACACTAATTGGGTAGGCCATCATTTTTGAGGGTTACTGCACATGGAATGAGTCTAGTCCTCAACTCTACTAGAAAAAAAGACTTTCCCTATTCACCCTCAACTCTCTGTGCCAGTGTCCCTGACCAGAGTCCCATGGAGATATCCTGTCATTTAAAAGGCATCAGTGTTTGGCCTCTCCCCGTTTCTGGGCAAGGACCCAACACTCAGAGAATGTGGTTTTAGGATCATGGCATCTAATCCATTCAAGGATTATTTTCCCCCCTACTGCTCAGATGGGTGTGTTAATCATCACCTCCCTTTGTTCTGTAATAAATTCAGCCCTGGCTAATTCCAAGCCTCTATGCATCAGTGGAGTTTAAAGATGGAGTTTTGACAGGTCAGATATTTAGAATCAATAGACCACCAACCAGTCAAAAATCTTAAGTAGTTTTAGGAACATGTGGAAGTAATTTTTTCCCAGAATTCACAAGTCTGAAGGATGAGATCTTATTGATGGCATGTGGGCTGTTGTATATATTAAAATATTACTTTATAACCATATTCTATGTATAATCAAAATTGATTTAACAGTGAAGGCAGATTTTCCTTATTATACCAAATATCACATGTATTATCAGATACAAATTACACTGGAGTACACACTACACAGTATCTTTATTAAAAAAACAATAAAAAAGTAAGATAAAATTATAAGTGAATGTGGGAGCACCTGGCTGGCTCAGTCGGTGGAGCATATGACTCTTGATCTCAGGGTCATGAGTTAGAGTGCCATGCTGAGTGTAGAGCTTACTTAAAAAATATGTGTATATATATATAAAACTGAATGAGCAATGACTACAGATATAAAACACTAAATGTTGTAGGCTATGGAACTTCACAGAAATCAGAATATTTTGTGTGACATTGGCTGTATACCTACATTTTAATTATAAACATCTCAGTTGCATGCAGTAAATCTTTTTGCAAAGGAAAAGTTGTTCATAAAATATTAGTTTCTAATTTTTTCAATGAAAAGGTTATTAAACTAATGTCAGTGGATGGGCTTTGGGGGTTTATATGACCTAAAGTCATAAGTTAAATTTGAAAGAGCTTGCATTTCTCTGGGAAGAGAATGTATGGTATTTATGGGATTCTTAAAGCAACCGATGACTTTAAAAGGATGAGGGCCACTGGTTTGATAGGCTTTCTCAAGTGGGGAAACTGTCCAATTTCTAAGTTCTTCTGCTGTAATGTAAAGCATTTCCCCTTTGCCAGATATTTTCAACAAGGGAAATATTCAAAAAACGACGTAGAATACTAGTGGTGCTTCTTCACAAAAATGCATTCTTTGTCTCCCTTACAAGGATAAAGTGATTGTGTTTCTCTGGGAGCATTAAACTTTCTCTGTATGGTTCCTTATTCCTTAATTATCTGTATTTTAACCACATATATATGTATGTATAAATGTTTTTATTTTAATTTTAGTCCATATCTGGGGCACCTGGGTAGCTCAGTTGGTTAAGTGTCTGCCTTCAGCTCAGTTCATGATCCCAGAGTCCCAGGATGGAGTCCCGAGGCAAGATGCCTGCTTAGCGGGGAGCCTGCTTCTCCTTCCCCCTCTGCCTCTGCCTCTGCCCCTGCTTGTGCTCTCTCTCTCTAAATCACTCTCTTCCTTTCAAATAAAATCTCTATAAATAAATAAATAAATAAATAAATAAATAAATAAATAAACAAACAAACAAACAGACAGAAAAATCATTTGGGGAGGTAGGGGGAATTAAAAATTATCTTTAAGTAAATGAAAATGAGGCCTTGTATTCAGCCTTGCTGCTTTTGCTCATTCATACTCCCTCACCCTCCTCTTGCCCTGCCACTCAGAAAATCCTCAGTGGCAAAGGAACCTCAGGCTCCCTAGGCTGTTTCTCTTCACATGTGCCAAAACCCCAGTAAGTTTGCTACTGTGGGACACACAGTGTGGCCCCCTCACCAGGGCTGGGCTCCAGGTCAGTAGTTCCCATACCTCAGAAGAAACCCTACTCCCAGCCCTCACCCCTCACCCCCTGCCCTGTGTCCTCTAGGGCAGTGCCGGCAAGAGGCAGCTCCTCAGGGAAGGCTGGGCACAGTGAGTAGGTGACACTGCCTGCTGTGGGACTGCCAAGGCTTTTCTAAAGGCCATGGCAACCGAGCCTGCCCACGAGAACATTTTGGTGAGCTCAGTTTGTTTGCTACTGAGAACCTCTTTGCTCTCACAGTCTATTTTTACCAAGCTGTGACGCTGAAGACTCTTCTGTCACAAAAGTGAATGATAAATAGAGTAAACTCTCCATTATCTATCATTCTGTGGTCAAAGGAACCCTGGATTCAGAACCAGGAGGCAGGAGTTTGTGCCCTGGCTCTGACCTTGCTGTGACCTTGAGGAAGCCATCTCATCCTGCTGAGTAGCAGCTAAGGCATCCATAGAAAGTGGCTAAGGAATCCCACTGCTTATTACCCCACTCGAGGAGTCCTCAGCCGGGTGACATAATGCAGATGAAAGCACTTTATCAACTATAAGGTGCCTTCCAAATACAAGTCATCAGCACTACATTTCATCATTTAACCCACAGAAATTTCTCCCTGTGCTCCTAACACGATGCTAAACCTACATTTATTTGTCCATGCCCAGTAAAGTTAGGAAACTGAGGTTCAGAAGCAAAGTGGTAATTTGAGAAGGTCTGCTGGCTGGAAGCCCACTCTCTCTCCTCTCACTCCCCCACGCCTCCCCACCTTGTGCACTTAACTTACTCTCACTAAGCAACTACTGCCTCCTTTTAAAATGGACTTGATGAGAATCCCTAGCTCCTTGAGGCAAAGATCTAGACAAAATGCCTTCCCCGGCATCTCATCACATGACCTATGATTTTGCTAGATCTGAGCAAGGTGTCAGGGTGGTACCTAATGGTAAGGAGAACCAGTAACCACGTCTGCTGACCAATGGATCCCATTGCATCATTGCTGCCATGACCCCTAAGCTGCAACACCTGGTCATTACCCCAGTAATGACCCTGCAGCATGGCAAGATCCTGAATTATCAGTGAGAAATCACTGTACAGTTTGGGTCTCTCCCAGGCTTTGCATGCATTTTACTATATTCTCATTCTCTGTTAATCAAAGTGTGTGGCATTTTTTCACTGATCAAGAAAAACAGACCATACCCTAATGAGGGCAGGCAGATAGTTGTCTTTAAATGATCAGATTACATTATGTACTCCAGGAGATCTGTTCCATCACAAACTGCTTTATCACTGGGCTGTAGGACAGTTATTATAGCCAAATTGCTTCAGTCATTATCAGCGACAGGAGGTTTGTTCACTCCAATGATAAAATGTTTTGTGGATAACCCCATGGGATTCACAGACCTGCAGCAGAACTGTTCTTCTGCCCCCTTAGTGTGAAATAAAGGCCCATCCCAGAGAAACTGCAAGTTCTCCATAGAGTTACTCAGCTTCTCTAGGGTCCAACATTCCTGTCTTCCTTCTCTCTGGGTTTCCGTGAAGCTCTTTTCTCAAAACATACCTCACTTCTTTGCCCCACTGAGTCATTATGAAGGCAGGACTCGACAACGTTTACAAACTCTGTGAGGAAATGCCTAATGAAGGATGCTGCTATTCTCATTCCTTAAAGGAATTTCTGGAGCATACTGCTTGTTGCCACAGAGGAAGTGACTTCTCTTCCCTCCAGAAAGACCCTACTGTGGTTTGAGTTGAGATTGCACATCTGGATTCAGTTCTCACAAAACTATTTACCCATGGAGATGGATGTTCTGCTAACTTAGCCTTTAGAAGAAAGAATGTTTCTTGTCATGCTCTTGAACTAAACTACCTGTGAAAGACTTCTTTCTTGTCATTATAATTTAATTATGAACCATTGTGGTCCATACTAAAATATACTCCATTAAGCAAGGAGGGAAAGTGAGTTTTAACACATATGTCAACTCCGGTCATTTGATGGTGGGAGTCAGGTGCACAAAACTGAGGAGTATGAGGCCCAATCCAAGCTCAAAGGAAAGAGCGCCAGATTGATTAGCGATGTCTGCCATGAGCACAGAGGTGGGGGATAGCAGCCTATGTGCTGCATATTCGCTATTATATTCTTTCCAAGGTTTCTACTAAAATGCTGTCATGCATGAATCAGCATGCTGTCCCTCTTACCTGCTTGAGGGGAATAAAGGCTGTGTGTTATTGTTCATGTCTTGCGCCATTCTTTCCAAGTGGACCAGGATTTCTAAAGGCAACAGATAGGCCACTACTCTTTCTCCTGTAGCAATACGGTCATCATGTTAGCAAACTTCCTCTGCTCTGACACAGTTGTGGTTTTAATGGAGAACTAATGTCTTCATCAGTATCTGTGCTATTTCACACTTCATTTCCTTCCCCAACTCTTGGATGAAAACCATCCGGTCCTGGTGATTTACTTTGTGGGAGTTTCTTTCAAGTTAGTTTCCTTCCCTAGGGATGCCATGTAAGCATTTTCAGGGCTCCAGCTGGGGAGCACCCAGCCTTGAAACATCAGTGTGTGATCAAGTCATTTAAGAAAGCCAAAGGCCTTGGCAGGGAGCTAGCAGTGAGGTCCTTAGCCTCCGTCTTTGAGGCTGATGGTAACAGAAGCAGCTGCTACTTTTTCTGCCTCTCAGGCAGCACTGGTTCAGTGGCATGACATGGTCTAGATTGTTAGGACCCTGAGTGCCAGGAGCACATAGAAGGAAAACACAGACTCTTTGAACTGTGATCCACAGTTCAGGCCTCTCCATATTTCTCAGTACAGTTCAAACAATCTCCAAACAAACCTCAAGGCAAGAATGATCTTTTTTTTTTTAAGATTTTATTTATTTATTCATGAGAAACACAGAGAGAGAGGCAGAGACACAAGCAGAGGGAGAAGCAGGCTCTCCCTGCAGGGAGCCTGATGCAGAACTCCATCCCAGGAACCCGGGATCACAACCTGAGCCAAAGGCAGATGCTCAACCACTGAGCCACCCAGGTGCCTGGCAAGAATGGCCTTAAACTTCTTTTCTATGACCTCTAAGACAGTCATAATTTCAAATATCCCATTCTGTGGCTTTTGAAATACATTTGCTTTTAAAACATATAGATAGGAGATAACATCTGTCTTGAAATGCCATCCCTGGGCAGCCCGGGTGGCTCAGCGGTTTAGCGCCACCTGCAGCCCAGGGCCTGATCCTGGAGACCCAGGATCAAGTCCCACATTGGGCTCCCGGCATGGAGCCTGCTTCTCCCTCTGCCTGTGTCTGCCTCTCTCTCTCTCTCTCTCTCTTTCTCTCTGTCTCATGAATAAATAAATAAAATCTTAAAGAAAAAAAAGAAATGCCATCCCTTGGCATAAGTACACAGTAAAATACTTAACTTTTAATTTGGTACATTCTGGCCAAATGGTACGACTGGCAGGAGTGGGAAAGAAGGGTCAAGGAAAAAGGGGCACGACTTCCAAAAAAAAAAAAAGCTAAAAAAAAAAAAAAAAGTTTTAAGAAACAAAGTATCACTTGGTTGTAACAGTCACACAGCCTTGAGGGCTGGGCATACATGGCTGGTGAAGGACAGGTTCCTCCGCAGCTTCATCAGGCAAGGCCACATCTTATTCTCCACCGAGACGCTTCTCAAAAGGATTGAGGATAAAAGACCCAAGATGAAGCTGCCTGTTGCAGAATCAAAATCCACTGGCATAAAGGAAACCTCTCTCCGAATGCATCCTTAGGGCAGAAGCCCACATGACGTGGTCTCGTTTTTAGCCTTGAACATAATTTAAGGAGGCCAGAGCCATGATGGACCAATGAAGTACCTGCCAACTTCAGCAGAAGACACATGAGCACCTTCCCTCAAACTCCACATATTGTGCCAAGCCTGAGACCTTCCCAGAAAGCCTGTTCAGTGGCATCGGCCTGAGCTGTGTAACCTCTGATGTGATTTTGCTGCTACTATTTTGGGTTTTTTTTTAATATCTGATACTCATACCTTGATAACTATGAGCCTGCCCTTCACCATCCGACAGGTAAGCTTTAATCAGAACACCAGACAGAGTTCAAACATTATTACCAAGAAGAGTAAGAAAGAACAGCTTCAACTGCTCAATGCTTGCTGATATTAAAGCACAGCGTGCGACATATTTCTCATTGGAGGACCTGGTGGGTCATTCTCAACATCAGTATGTGGGACCTTGGGTCTTTGCCAAAACAGGCAGTCAAAACAGGAAAGCCTAGCATGTCACACTGGCACTCTGAATAAGTGTTAGCATTTATGCCACCCAAAAAAAGGTAGCACCCATGAGCCATTTTCATACTACAGCAAATGCAAATTTTTAAGAACAGATGAAATCATTACACTGTTCAGATGTCATCCAGCCATATACAATCAGATAGAATATTCCAGAAAACAAATGACTAGGAAAAAAATTATATCCGTAACGTCAGAAAACACCTAGTTTGGAATAAATTTCCTTGACAACAGAGAAACAATTTTCCTTACCCAAAGACTAGAAATGTCCGAATTCCAGCTGTCAGAGGATAACAAATTAAGGGTGAGTTTATGTCTCCATTGATAGGAGATACTGTCTCTGCTTGGCTAGGTATTCTAAGTTCTTAGTAAAGCCCAACATTGACTTCAGTGGGAGTTCCACGCACAGTCAGCTGCTCACATGCAGTCCCCCTGAATAAGAATCAGGGATGTTTCTCTGCTAAGGAATAGGAGTAAGCTGGGTGGCTCCCCCTTCTTGCAGTAGGAGAAAGGCCACTTGACAGGTTCTGAGTAACAATAATACCAATCATTGGCTCCAAACCTGGGGCAGAAGATCTGTCAAATCCCAAGCTCTGGTCCTCCCCCTTTGCAGGGCAGGGTCTCCAAATGGCTCTTGAGCTCTCCTTGGCAGTCATTAAAGTTCACCTTGCTGCAACCACAGGTGCCATGTTCTACTCTGCCTCATAGCCTTGTTTGCAACACCTCATTGTTTTTGATCTTGGGGGGCAAACATGAAAGTCACCATTGGCCTGGTAAAAAATAGCTTCCTGCTCCATTCCCTGCCAATTTGCAGCACACACTCCCAAAGGTCACTGGCGCGATGTGAGTGCTTCCTATGCCTACTTGAGTCTTGCTGGTTCTCCAGACCTACAGCCCCTAAGGGGTTCTTTCTTCTGTGCTGTCCCTGCTGCATGTGGGAGAGGGCCCTGTCCCCAGCTGTGTTGAATATCTGAATGGGACTCTTGAGCAGTTTCTTCAGCTCCTAGGAATGTAGGGCTGTAGTGGCAGATGATGTAAGTGTGCTACAAGGAGCGCAATTTTTCTGTGCTTGAAAGCAACAGGGTCTTCAGACTGAAACCAAGACTCCCGGTTCTCGAATGGGCCATTACCGAGAGGCAAACTTGTTAGGCACTCTCTTTTTCTAAGCCTTGTTACAATCCTGGAGCCAACCAGTAGTGCCAGGTGTTTAACCCTTCTGTCTCCTTGGCAGCCTACCCTAACATAGCCTTGAACATCTACAAATGTCCAGACTGTGTGCCCACATGAAGTATGGCTGAACTTCCCAGGTGGGCTAGCCATAGGAGGCTTCATAGTTACTCTTTGGCTCTGGGAAGGCTGACAAAGACTTTTTTCTTGTCCAGGAAACTGCCCTAGAGCCCACAAAAACAAACTCAAACCCTCAGCTCAAGCATTTTAGAGCAGTATAGAAACAGAGAAAGCAGCCCTGAAAAGAGGTTGGGAGAAAGGGAGGCATGTCATTTTTTTTAAGTACAAAGACCCAATCCTGACATTTTTCCACATTGCTAGCAATTGGCTTCCAGCCTGTTCTCTTTAAGACTTAAGTTTGTGACAAAATTCATCAAGGCCACTGCTTCTAATTATAAAACACATTTTAAAATGCAGTTTCATTATTTTGCAGTTCACACAATAAGGTTTCAGATGGGAATGGAAGATGCAGGAGAAAAGCTGTGTGCCCATAATATGTATGATGCTACACATGTGGGAATTGTCTGAAACTCCTGTCTTCCTAACTCAGCACTAATATTTCACACATAAGGTTGTTTCACATGTTTCTTTCTTTTTCCTTTCCAGTTTATTGGCCTTCATGCTTATGTAAGACAGTAATTCTCTCCATGAGATTTTTTTTCAATAAAAATTGGTGAATATTTTCTTGCCCCCTACAAAGGTAGACATTATTTCAGCAAATCTGAATTCATTCTATATAAAATCTCTAAAATTAAAAAGGCCAAGAAGTGGTCTGTATTTGGAGTGGGAGTGGCCTTAACATGAACACTATAGCCTGTCTATAATGGCTTTGTCCACCTTTCCAAGTCTTATTACCAGAAAGGCCAAACAAAGCCCAAAGTCCTAGCTTTCAAGAGTTGTCACATGACAGCCAGGTGATGACTGGGGGATCACTAATCTTCATGTGAATACTTGGAAAAGCCTCAGTCTGATCAGCTACTTTCTGGCATACTGGCAAAGCCTTCTTTTTCTCCAATCTGCAGTCAAGTCAAACTATAATTTTAAGACTAAATGTCACAAATGGACAAAGTCAGATGAACCTTTGGGGACCAAGGAGTCCCCTGCTTGGGCTTGCCAAACCCAGGATCAAAGGAAGCTTGGAGTTGGTGCAATATCACAGCCCTGGAACAGAGGTCAGGTATTTGGCCTTTTCCCAGCTTCCAATGATACTGAATACAACAGATAAATTAAGATCAAGGCACACGGCAGTTCTAAAAGCACCAGCCTGTCCCCAGGAGATCCCAGGGGAGAGCCATCATCCACTGCAGGCCAGATCTTGTCGTCACTTGGAGGAATGCCTGTTAACATGGGGATGAATTACATACAACAATGTCTAATCAAAAGCCCTACAACATGATCACAGAAGGGGGCAAACTCATCAAGAACATTCACTTGGCCAAGGAAGGATCCTAATGCAACACAGGACGAAGTTGACAAAACTCCCTATGCTCCGGCTCCTTATTAAGCATATGTGTGTGAAGAGGTGATTACCCAAAATAGCAAGAGAGCTCAAGTGCTTACGGGAAAATCTGACCCTTTAACTTAAGGCAAGCGTGGCCTACCAGCAAATCTCAAAGACATGAAATATTTCTGGGCTGGATAACTCAAGCCAATATTCATTTCAGGGTGGGGGATTTCCTTAATCCAACTCTGGTTTCCAACATTGATGCACACAGGCATTCCAGCTGTAAGCACTGCATGATTTGATAGTTCCTTGTTCAGTAGAGCCTTGGTGTTCTACCAGAACCTACCACTGCCATTAAGAGGGCAGAGTCCCAAGGCCTCCTTGGCTGGAAGAATTATAAGACACTAAGCTTCAGGCTTCACTGGCCCAAGAGTAAGGCCCAAGAAGGGAACATAAAGAATGTAAACCATCTTTCCAGGAGCCATCTTCATGGGCAGCAGAGAAGTCACCTATCTGCTTTTATTTTAGGGTTGCCAGGAAGGCCTCTCTTGCTTTTTTTTTTTTTAATTTTTTTTTTAATTTTTATTTATTTATGATAGTCACACAGAGAGAGAGAGAGAGGCAGAGATACAGGCAGAGGGAGAAACAGGCTCCATGCACCGGGAGCCTGACGTGGGATTCGATCCCGGGTCTCCAGGATCGCGCCCTGGGCCAAAGGCAGGCGCCAAACCGCTGCGCCACCCAGGGATCCCGCCTCTCTTGCTTTAAGTTTGCCTAAAGTTCAATACTGAAGATCATCTCGGTCATAGTTTTCATTTTATTTAAAAGAGACTTTTCAATATATAGGAGCTCCTTTCTTTTAAAAGGCCATCTGCTTTTTAAATAAAGAACAATGTGCTTTAAAAAAATGTTTTGGGTACCTGGATGGCTCAGTTGGTTATGCATCTGCCTTCGGCTGAGGTCATGATCCCAGGGTCCTGGGATCAACTCCCACACCAGGCTTCCCACTCAGTGAGGAATCTGCCTCTCCCTCTGCCCTTTCCTCTGCTTGTGATCTCTCTCTCTCTCTCTCATATTCTCTCTCTCTCTCAAATAAATAAATAAGATCTTTTAAAAATATATATTTAAAAATGTTTATGAAAAGTGAGGTCTGGAACTGCTACAGTGATTTTGCTTCTACAATATAGAATATAGAGCCACTCCAGGGCCACAAGACTAAGCTAACACACATAAGAAAGCTTTATATTTACACAACTCAACACATCTCATTACTGTATCTCCCATGTTACACATCCCAAAACAATTGGAGTTATTTCAGAAAAACAATCAATGAATAATTCGTAGACAGACACAATGGGAGATGCCAATAAGTAAAATAAGGGGCTCTGCCCCAAGGCATTTACAACCTAGAGTATAGACAGTATGGAGATATAAAATTATTGGGCCAGAAAAAAACCTTGGCATGCTTATCTGCTAGGTAATATTCTCTCTGCAAGAGTCTGGCAACATCACTCTCAAGAGCAATTTTACAAAGACTCAGAGTTCCTTGCTCTAGGATAATTGCGAGTGAATAAAGGCAGACAATGTCATAGGTCATGCTATCCTACTTCAACTCCATGATCCTGGTCTAGGCTCCAAGGAATGCTTATGTATGGAAATTCAGTGAGACCCAAGACTTTGTTACAGCAGCCCATTCTTCCCTATCTGTGTCCCATTGAGATTTATAGCCCAGGTGTAAAAGGTCATCTATGAAACAGTTCATCTTTCTAGGCAAGGTAAATGTTCAGAGTTTATCCTAGGTCTTGCTTGCCTTCTCCATCCTCATCCATAAGAATTAGCACAGACTTACTACTGGCACCCATATAATGCAGTGGTGATTTATATACTTTCATGTGGCATTTGTCATGGCTTAGTGTAGGCTCTTCTTGTCTTCCCTACTAGAATATGAATGACTTGGGAGCAGGGACCATATTTTATGCCCTAGAGAATCAACAAGGACTAAGCCCAGAACCAGCCATCACTAGATATATTAACTGTCAGTTTTAGTTGCAGTTCTTAATGAACACACCCAAATAAAGCATGCTTTATTTGGTCAAATATATATATCAGTCAAAATGTCAAAATGATATATCAATGCACCTGTGCAAATTATACCCAGGCCTGAAATGCTAAATAAACCAAAGCAGAACAATGGATTCAAAGAAGACTAACTGATGACACCTTTTTATAGGAAATGATGATGATGTCACATTTGGAACATGCTGCCTAGTACAATGAACATAACAAATGACATGGAGGGCATCTGGGTGGCTCAGTTGGTTAAGCAGCTGCCTTCAGCTCAGGTAATGATCCCAGCGTTCTGGGATCAAGCCCTGCATTGGGATCCCTGCTCTGTGCGGAGCCTACTTTTCCCTCTCCCTCTGCTGGCCACTACCCCTGCTTGTCCTCTCTCTCTCTCTCTCTGTCAAATAAATAAATAACATATTTTTTTAATGACATGGAATCCAAACTCTGTCTTCAGCTAGAATAACCTCTCCAAAAAAGAAAGGGGTTAATGAACTAAAATTTAATAATATTGTTCTAGAGATGGAGCTTGAAAAGTGCAAGACTTGTCTGGAACATCTTGTTGCATCAGAAAGTAAGAAAGTGCTCAATGAAAAATGAGAACATGTCAAAGCATACAAGAATATGCAAAGCATATACAAAGCATAATTGGAAAAGACTTCCACTGGCCAAGTCAGGAGTGATCTGAGTATCAACATAAATAAGAACAGGTTATAATCCATTAAATAATACAGGAACCTATGAGTCTAAGAGACTATTTAAATAAACAAATGCATAAATACATAAACATTTCACTTAGGTAACTAATAAAAAATAAAAGCTCCTCCTTGCACTAGAAGGTCAACTAATACATAAAGAAGGAATGACGGAGATAAAGATATCATCATCAATGGACTTCCAGTCCAGTTTCTGAGCCAGCATGTAAGGAGCTTAGACCTGAACAACTGAAAAGCCAACAACTCTTCTTGGATGTGTCAGAGAAACGAGGTCACAGAGCAAACCACTTTCGCCCAGAATTGAAGAGATAGACAGAAAGATACTAAGAATCAAAACTTACTGGAGAAAACCGTGAGCACAAACCCCCGCAGGAATAGTGTGAGTCAGAAAAACTGATTATAATTGACCAACTGCTAGAGGCTCAATCTGGACAAGTATGAGAGTTAGAAACTCCAGGGGAACCTAGTCATAGGGGGCTATCACACTTGTGTAAATTTTCCCTCCAAGAGCTCTACCAGGAACTCTTCATAGCAACTAGCAAAGAAAAACCTCCTTGTGTTTCCAGCCTGGGGAGAAAACAAGGAACCATTTTGAAATATGCCACAGCATTCTAGTCTTAAAAAGGCCCACCGTCAGGAAAAACTATTTACCAGAGCCTAACCTACCTAGAGAAGAGAAATGCTCAACTCTGGCCACCCTCTAGGCATCCAGTCCCAACCACAAGGGAGAGAAGAGGATACTGGTGAGAGACACCAGAAAGATATGGGTGAAGTTCATGGTCCAGGGGCACAGGCTCACCTGTGTCCCAATCACAGGAGACTACAGAACACTCTCCTCCCTTGACAATGTCTACTCGCACTTCATGATGGAACTAAATTAAAAAGCAGTAACAGAGCTGGAAAATCCCCAAATCCTTGGAAATTAAACAACACACTTTTTTCTAAAGATTTTATTTATTTATTCATGAGAGACACAGAGAGAGAGGCAAAGACATAGGCAGAAGGAGAACAGACGCTCAACCACTGAGCCACCCTGGTGCCCCTAAATAACACACTTCTAAACAACACATAAATCAAAGAAAAAAAATCCCAAGAGAATTTTTTGAATACTTTAAATGAAAATGGGAAATAATCAACAATGGATACTAAAACAAATGGGTGAAAGTTTGATTAGGAACAAAACATACAGTCTCAAGATAACTCTCTATAAATTGTTTATTAATTTCAAAGTAGAACCAACTAACTTTATGGTGGAGAGAACCATCTGGCACTATCTTAACCAAGTGACCAAAGTGAATATCACCAAGATGGTGCGACTAACCCTATTGTGTCAATTATTTCACAATGTAATCATATATCAAATTATCAATTGTACCCCTAAAATTTATACAATGTTATATTTCAATGAAATCTTAATACAAGTGGGAGAAAAAAAAACAAGGGGCAAGGAAAGCAGCTGGGTGATATTGTCTCAAAAAAAAAAAAAAAAAAAAGGAAATTAAACATCACCAAAATTGGGATAAAGCACTACCATGAGCTTTTGATATGGCAAACTGAGGATATATCACTTCTGTGGTATTCCTGCCAAAGATGTATAATCTGAATCTAAACATGAGAAAACAATAGACAAACCAAATTTAGGAACCGTCTACAAAATAACTGTGCCCTTCAAAAACTTAACAAAGTCAAGAAAGAAAAGGAAACGCTGAGGAACTGTTCCAGATTAAAGGAATTTGACAACCAAATGTGATGCATGATCTTGGATTAGACCGTGGATCCAGGAAAAAGGAATAGCTGTAATGAATGTTAAGACAACTGGTGAAAATTGAATATGGACTGTGGATTATATAACAGATTAGATTAATGAATTAGGCCTATAATTTACTAACAAATATTTGAGAAAACAATTATATATTTATATGTATACCTGTGTGTACATATGTACACGCATGCGCAGCTCATATGTATTATGCGTGTTCATATATAAATGTGTGTTCATGCATATACATGTTTATTCATACCTGTGTGTGCTCATATGTATATGTGTATGCATGTATACACACAGAAAGAGCTAATAAAGCAAAATATAAACAATTAGTGAAACTCAGTAAAGGGTATATAGACAGAAATCCTTTGCACAGTTCCTATAACATTCCTGTAAATTTGATATTCTTTCAAAATCAAAAGTTTAAAAAATACTTAATTCTGGGAAACTATCAAAAAGATTGTGAAAAAAGTCACGCTGAGAGCTGAAACGATACTTACAGTTTTTAAAATTAGATTAAATCTGCAAACACACCAAAATTACAGACGTTACAGCAAAAGTTTGCCTAATAAAGCTGAAGATTGAAAATGGGTTCTCTAGCTCCTGACTACCTCCTGACTACCTCCATTCACGTGAAAATTTTTAAAAGTTATATTTGATTGGGGCACCTGGGTGGCTCAGTTGGTTAAGCATGTGCCTTCGGCTCAGCTCGTGATCTCGGGGTCCTGGGACTGAGTCCTATGGCCAGCTCCCTGCTTAGCCTGTATACCTCCCTGCTCATGCTCTCTGAGTCCTATGGCCAGCTCCCTCTGCCTGTATACCTCCCTGCTCATGCTCTCTGTCTCTCTCAAATAAATAAATAAAATCTTTTTTTTTAAATCAGATTTGATTATGGAATATTATATTTAACTAGTTATTGCAGCACTGGATGAAATGCAAGGTCCTGTGGAGCAACAGAAATAATTAAGTTTTGAAAATGCAACCATACCCCTGACAATAATCAAAATAATCAAATAATCAAAAAGGAAATGAAGAATTTGGTCAACATTGGACCAATCCAATGAATGATCGACCTTTAATTCAGGGTAATGCCTTGGCCCAATGTCCCTTTCCCAGATCCAGGAGTTGGGGTCTCCCTAGAGCAGGGCCAGGACGAGGACAAGGTGAATAAGGAAAAATTGAAAGCAGCGCCAAAAACATCAGTAATCAAAATACACAAAATTTTAATGCAATATTCTTAAAAATAAAAATACAAAAGCCAGTGATAAAATATCAAAATATCATATAAAGACAGTGTTATGGATGGACTGTGTCCCCCTAAAATTTGTATGCTAAAACTTTAATCCCCAATGTGGTGGTATTTGAAAGGGGGACTTGGAAAAATAACCAGAGCAAGGAGACCATGAGGATGGGGCCCTCATAATGGGATTAGTGCCCTTTTAGGAAGGGACACACCAGAGTGTGCTCTCTGACTGGTGTACACCCTGTCTGTCTCTTTGCCCCTCTCTGTCTCTGACTCTGTCTCTATCTCTGTATTTCTCCCTCTCTTTCTACCACATGCAGCCATATGCAAGCCAGGAAGACAGCTCTCCCCAGAAACTGACTCCACCAAACCTTGATCTTGGACTCCCAGCCTCCAAAACTGAGGGAAATAAATGTCTGCTGTTTAAGCCACCCAGTGTGTTGTGGCAGCCTGAGCTGACTAAAACAGACAAGATCGGTATTACTGCCACCCCAGTGTTTTGACAGGTTAGCTCACCATGGATTTTTTTTCACGTTGAATTCAATCATTGTCAATATTGCACTAAAACATTACTCACCTTGATAGTGAGGTCAGTGTGCCTCGCCCAAGTGTTGGCCCTCCCCTGGGAACATGGTCTAGAGCTGAACTCTGCTCCCACCACAACATCCTCACCTGTTGCCAGTGGCCCGCCCTCCTGCAGCAAAGCAGCCAAAGCCCCGTGGTTCCTGGCCGGTGTTCCGCCAATGTCTTGCCTTGTTAGGCAATGTTGAGGTGCTCACCAGCTCCCTGCCAATTCCACCTGGCCAGCCCTGCCTTGTCTGCTTTCCAATGGCCTGGTTCCAAAGAAGGAAAATATTAAACAGATGTCTCACCGCCCTCCCTGAGGGGGCAAAGATAAAGGCTGAATAGTAAGTGAGATGGCAAGTTGATAAAGGAGGGGTCGAACACCGTGACTGGCGGCCCAGGGTTACTTATACTACTTAATAGGGAGTCTGGGAGAAGAGGCGTCCTACTGGTCATCAAAGAATATAATGTCTTCCATTATACATGTACACATAATGGGACACTAAACACATGTTCTGGTAAGTTCCCTCAAGAGAGAAGGTAGGAATGAAGATGAAAGGGGAGGTAGAACGGAGGAAGGGAAGCTGAAGATTAAATGCCTACTCTGCACCAGGAGCTGTGCTAGGTGCTTCCCATATTCACTCACCGAGTCCTCCCACCTCATGCTGAGCTGGGAAGGAATCACTCTGCCCCTCTGCCAGAAAGCTTTCAGGCGTATAAGAGCGTGTATTTATAGACATCTGCATGAGAGACCATCAGCCCTCCCTGCTGGAAGGCAGAAAGCTGTGGCCTGCCAGGTGTGCTTCTGCATCTGAACACGAAACGTACGAGGTGTCTCGGGCCGGTGCCTGGGAGATGATGGTCCTTGATATTTCCAGAACCTGACCTCTGTCAGCACTGCATGGGCTCCAGCCTCTGTAGCTGGAAAACACACACCATTGCTGCCAAGCTGGGCGGGGCCCTCCTCAGAGTTACTGCTGCGGCAGCACCTGTTTCGTTGCTATGTGTTTTACCCATCTCCTAAACTCACCCTGCCATGCTGAATGCTAGCAAAATACAGAGTTGTGCTCTGCAGAACCATGTCTGTCCTCCGCTGGGCTCCTAATCCATCACTCCCAAATAGAGGATGAACTCAGTTCAGGGTGTTCCGAGAGCTACCCACGGACCAAGTGAGAAAGAGACAAGATCTGACTTCAAAACCAGAATAAGCACAAATATCTGCAACGAATTCAACATATCCAAAAACACCCTGATTAAAAGTTGAGTTAGGAGCCAATTTCTCCTCCTCGTAGAAGAAACACCTGGAATATATTGCCTCGGGGTGGAACAGAGAGGCATGTTTCCGGTGGCTTCCCAGAGAGGAGAAATCCATGGAGGAAATCCATGGAGGAGACCAGCTTTCTCTGCATCTCTCCTGCACTCCAAAAAAAAAAAGACCTAGCAACTCCAAGATTATCAAGCCAACTGCAGCCCTGCAGGCCAGCTGAGGAGTCCCTGGAGCAAAACAAAACTTGGAGAGAGAAAGAAAAACAAAGAAGAGGAAGAGGGAAGGGAGAGCAAAGGAGGGGAACGTCTGGCGGGAGCTGGCGGGTTTGAGTGAGGTGGGATGGGGGACCTCTCCGCTATTTCTGCCTCTGCTTTTGGTGGCCTCTCCATCTTGCTGTGTTTATGGACCTGACATGACTTTCTGCCCAAGTACACTCCCTAGGCTTGCACTGGAAAACTTGCCACCTTCCCCACAGTTCAGGTTCCATCTGATTCATACCAGGAAGTTCTGGTTTCCGGAGCCCAATGCATTTTTGCAACCGGATGGAAAAAACGATACAAATCAGATGCCGAGAACATCTGTAGCTCCTCACTGCACTTGTGCACTTGCACCATCCCTCTTGCCACCAGCTAGCTCCCCCATCTAACCTTCCAGGTAACTGACTTGGGTGACCAGATTCAGTGACTGAAGTCCTCCACACTTTGGTGTCCACCAGCTGCCAGCTTCCCAGGACCCTCAAAAGAGGGAGCCAGTTCCCAAAAGCACCAAAATTTCCACAACAACACAGGGTGAGGCAGGAGCCCAAACAGCAGAATGAAGGAAAGGTCTGCGCGAATGTAGGCCAGGGCAGGAAGCACAGGGTTGTAATTTATGGGACATGACACAGCCTCCCAGGCAGGCTAGTGTGTGAGCCGACAGTTTCCCTCAGGATCAGGCCTTCGTGTTTCAAAGCTGAGCAGGCATGAGGAAACAGGGACAAGTCGTCACTCTGACTCAATCAAATGTTTGCTACTCATTGCTTGAAGCGGGGGAGGGACGGTTAGAACGGAGGTCTGGTCCACACAGCAGTGGCTCAAAGTGCAATTTAATCATCCTGGGCTTGATCCAACCTATCCTGTCAGTGTGAGGGAGGAACAATTTGTTACCGCTGCTGTCATGGGCACTGGGCAACCTTAGCCAGGGACCTGCAGGCAGCAGTCCCAGCAGAGGCTAAAGCAGAAGAAGGGGGGGGGGGGGTGGCAGCAGTATGGACCATGAGGGCAGCAGAAGAGAGATGTCTCCACAACGACAGGGGATTCATGCAAGATCTTCCTTCATCTAGGCCCTGCTGCTGGGACACCTGGGGGGAATCAAGAAACTACGAATGACCTCCGGCTCCCTCCCAGCCCAGGCGAGGTCAGCTGTCCCTGCTCTGTGCTCCCACAGACTCTGCACATACTCCGTGGGAGTACTCATCACCTGTGTTACATTGATCTGTGGATGCATCTGTCTTCTTGAGAGCAGGGCCTGTGTTCATTTGCTTTCTGCTTCCCAGCACCTAGGAGCCTGTCTGCCTAGGTTCATGCTTGAATGAATGAACTACCACTATGACCAGAGTGTGATTCTTTCTCTCTCTGCCTCCTGATGGGGGGCAAGGGGGGCGGGTACTGCTGTGCTGTAGAGAAGTCTCTACTTTTTGGGATTGGCAGCCATCTTTGTGAGAACTAGTTGGGATCAAGGCAGCCGTCTTTGCAAGGACAGAGGAGCATGACTCAGGGTTGGTTTGTCACTGCCCTGCAGACTTACCTGTCCCAACTAAACTCTGATCTCCCTGGGGTTGCCTGGGTGGCTCAGTAGTTGAGCATCTGCCTTCAACTCAGGGTGTGATCCCAGGGTCCTAGGATCCAGTCCCACATTGGGCTGCCCGTGGGGAGCCTGCTTCTCCCTCTGCCTGTGTCTCTGCCTCTCTGTGTGTGTCTCTCATGAATAAATAAAATCTTTAAAAATAAATAAATAAACTCTGGTCTCCCTGTTCTTTTCTTCCCCCTTCCCACATGTTATCATCTTATTTGCTACCATCACATGAATCTTCCTAAAGCACAATCCTGATGACCCACTGGCATTAACTGATCACTACCCATGGACAACTTTATGTAATTCATAAAACCTTTACAGGTATGGAAATTGAAGCAAGAATTTAGGCAATCTGCCCATGTTTTCAGAGCCTGTGAAGGACAAAGTCACAGCTGAAACCCAGTCTAAGCTCATCACTATGCTCCTCAAAATCCTGCATGGATTCCAAATACCTAGTTACTTATTCTTTGTGACTACAAAGGGCAGGAACTCTTCCTTACTCATCTACCTGCTGTAAGTGTTCAAAAAATACTTGTTGAACTTAGATGAATGGACTATTTTGTCTTAGGGCTTTTGTAAAAACAACTTGAAAAGCTAGTGTATGAGTCAAAGAAGCATAGCACAGGGATGGAATAAGCACCGAGGATCGCAACTGCTAACAGCCACTCTCTGGGGAAAGAGGGATAGTCATGCAGGAATCTTACCCTGAGTACCCCTCCAGGCTTTTCCAGGGGTCCCAATTCTTTCCTACTACAGGAAGGGATAAACACCCTTCATAGATTTCCTCTCACTCCCAACTGCAAGGAAAACAGTAACACTAATTAGTTGTAACAGGGTGTTCATTTCACACAGTTCTCAGCAGGTTGCCCTGCTGTTCTTTGAAATGGCCTGGAAACAGCCTTGATTTTAAACATCTGAAGATAATTGAACCAAAGTTGCACCCAGAAACCCTGAGTGACATGCCTTTTATTCTCTCCCTCACTAACAAGAAATGTTTGCTGCCATTTCTTATTTACTCAACACCTTGAAAGCCTCCGGCACTGACGACTTGCACCCCAGGATCCTAAAAGAGTAACTTAAAGTAATGATTGGTAGTCAATGGAGGAGCAGAGAAGCCTGCGAGATTAAACAAAACCCTACGCCTGTTTAAAGCGAAGAAGGAATTGCCCTATAGACCTATAAACTGAGGCTCTGTATCTGGAAAAAAAATTGGGAAGTCGGGGGGAAGAACTGAAGAGAACTCACGACAAGATCAATTTGCAAATATTTTTCAAAAACAGGGATATTAGAGAAAATGGAAACATTTTCTAATCTATTGCTGGCAAGTGGGTGGGAAAATAGGCGGTCACACGCGGTGGGTGGAAGTGTAAATTGCACCTTTTGGGGAGGGCAATTTGGGAACACCTATCAAAATGATAAACGCTGTAACTTCTATGCAGCTCTACTTCTATAATTTTTTCTATAAATGCCATCATGAGGGTGGTCCAAAATGATGATGGAGCTGTATTTATAGAAGCAAATAACTGAAAACAACCTAAAAATCCATTAACATAGGTTTGATAAAACCTAGGCTAGACTTACACAATAGAATACTAGGTGTCCTGTGAAACAGCAGGGAGGCGAACTCCTAAGTATGTCCATTCAATGCTCTCTAGTGTAACAGTTCAAAACTAAAGTCATAAAGTCCAAAGTTATGTGCACTATGCCACAGTTAGTGTTTTAACTTTAAAGGCTTGCATATTTGCATATGTATGTACTTATGCATAATGATTCATACATATCATTTATATAATGACTCGTTATACATCCTGTATATATCTGAAGTGATGCAAAAGCCACCGGTAACGGCAACAGATCCTGGGATCATTAACTAGAAGGCCAGGGATGGGAGATTACTTTTCACTTTATGCTTTTCAGTACTTTTTGTGCTGTTGGAACTACTTTATATGTACACAAATTATCTGAGCAGGGTTTTTTAAATTATTTATAAGTAGAAGAGGAGAGTAACAACTGTCCCAGCCTATTAGAGAATAGAATTTTGCAGGTCAGCATGATCAGACATGCTTTAAGGGGAAAAGGAGACTAGAACTCATCCTGTGATTTTGAGGCTTTGATTTCAATCTTTCAGCGAAAAACTACAAACACACTTGCCAAGTAGACAGTGATTCAACAGATATAGAGGTAACCAGAGGCCAATCACACTGACAGGCCCAAGGAAGTACCTGATGATCTCTGTCCTTCAGCAGGGATTTAGCAAATAGTGCAGAGCAGGTGCTCCTGGGCAGGAGGAGGAAACAAATAGTAGACATTTGGGGCCAGAAACACTGGCTCCTCAAAAAGAATGAAGGAGGGACGCCAGGGTGGCTCAGTGGTTGAGCCTTCGGCTCAGGGTATGATCCTGGGTCCTGGGATCTAGTCCCACATCGGGCACCCCACAGGGAGCCTGCTTCTCCCTCTGCCTATGCCTCTGCCTCTCACTGTGTCTCTCACGAATAAATAAATAAAATCTTAAAAAAAAAAAAAAAAAGGAAACCATCCGTTTCACTACCACCTGCTGAAGGCACAGCCCTCAGCCAGACTCCTGCAGAACTAGAGGAAAACTCACCACATACTTGGAGGTCTACACAGTGTAACACAGTATCCTGCCTGCCAGCAGGATAAGAGAAGCACAGTGTATGGAAGCTGGGGGTGGGATGAGGATGTTCACAGGAAATCCACAGGTCTATCCTGGAGCTCTACTCACACCTGGCTATTTATGATGCAACTTGTCTTCATTTGCTTTCCCATCCCTAAAATAAGAGGACAAGTGGCTCCATTCTGTGTGGTTTCGAGAGAATCAAAAGAGATTGGAGATTATCATGATTTTTCATACAAGGATGGACAATGCTTTGAGAAAATAAACTTCTATACAAATGTAAAATATTAGCAATATTACACAAGTGATCTTTCTCGTGAAAAGTCAGCAATTTGACTACAATCGTAGAATCAGTTGGTTCAGTCAAAACAGTCAACACTAACAGAACCCAAAGCTATGATTCGTTAATTAACTGCCACGCACATAAAATAAGCACTTCTTGCAAGGCAGGGGTGGTGTGAGGACTGCACATAGAGAAGCCAGACTCCTGACTCAGAAAATGCCAGGTCTAGTCAAGGAAATACGTGAACAAATAATTGTATCCCCATATCATCACTACTGTATTTTATTAGAGGTATAAGTACAGTGCCACAGGAGAAAAGGGGTTGAGCCTGTGGTATGGCATTGACCTCCAAATACAGACAAACCCAAAATCCAAAGTATACACACTAATGACAACTGCTCACTACACTGCACACGTATTTGGTAAAGGATCTGAAAGATATTAGTAATACTTTTTGTAACAAAATATTAATCAACGTATTTCTTTAGTATCATTCTGATTGAGTTAAAGCTCTCATCAAACAATCACAAAACTAAAGAACCAAAAATGACCCTATCATGGGTGAATCATTTCAGATTTCAGTCATAGGAACACTGGGGAAAAATTAAAGAAATGGAGGCACCTGGGTGGCTCAGTTGGTTAAGGGTCTGCCTTCAGTTCAGGTCAGGATTTTGGGGTCCCGGGATCAAGCATCATGCCTGACACCCTGCTCAGTGGGGAATCTACTTCTCCCTCTCCCTCTGGCCCTACCCCTGGCTCATGCTCTCTCTAATTGTCTTTCTCTCAAATAAATAAAATCTTTTTAAAAAATCAAGGAAATAACCTGCAAGGAGCAGCATTATTAGGCAATATTTTAATCAAGATAACTTCAAATAACATGTTCACCACCAAGTTCAGATTTTTTGTTCTCCATGTGCCTGAAAAATATAGTTGTATTCCTCCCTCCAACTCGATATATCCCATGCATCAGTTAAGAGGAGACTAAGAAGTAGAAGATAAAACATGCCAAGCAGTTGCCTAGAGCCATTGAGACAAAAGGAAAGGTTAACCAAATGTTTCACTTCTAAACTTGTGTTTTATTCAACCTGGTGTTCCATTCAGGACTAAATATCATTCTATGAGTTGCAAATGTTGAGCAGAGCTCCCTGAATTAACCTGCATAAAATTAAATTTAATTCTAATTTAATTCCCTTCCAGAATGGTATTCTATTGCCAATATGAAAACCCTGAAGGAGTTTCATTTTCCATGACCTCTATAAAGCAGCAAGTTGTATTTGCCACAACCAGAAAAACATTCTGAGCCTTATTTGCCTAGGGAGCCTGTAATCAGATATGACTTACTGGCACACATTATTTCAATAGCCACTCGTCATTCCTATTAAAACAAAAAGTAATTTTCTGATGTTGTTACAATAACAGCTGTTCTCAGATATGACATTTATTTGGGTGCTGATAGAACAATAGTTTTAAAAATACAGGTTCCAGAGAATTCTTGTCATATGCAAACGTACACTGACCAGTCCCTCGTCTCCTGTGAATTTCTAAGGAAAACACAGTGGTAGAGAAGAGTGGTTTCCAAACCTGATTGCCCATTAAAATCATTTGAGGACTTCTCTAAAACACAGACTTCGCCACCTCCTCCAGTTCAGATCTCCTAAGAGAAGTCAACCATGTTGGGGCCCCAGAATCTGTCCTAGAAAGGCACCCTTTAGATATATTAGGCAGTCAACCTAGTATAGACCATTGTTTGGTGCATGGCATCCTCTAAAAGAACAAACAAAAACAGGTGGGCAAATTAGGGGAGAAAAGTTGGCTCTGAGGGCTTACCAGTTTCTGAACAAATCAAGGAAATTTGAGTGTGGATTGACTAAGATGATATCAAGGAATCAGTGTTGATCATGGTATGTGTGATGATGTGATTATATCTAGGTCAGCAGATGATCCTCTTTGGAGGTCTCCTCAAGTACTGAAATGCTTAGTGGTAAAATGCCAGAAAGCCTAAGGTTTGCTTTTTAAAATGCTCCAGCAGGGGCGCCTGGGTGGCTCAGTCACTTTTAAGCATCTGCCTTTAGTTCTTTGATCCTGGGATCAAGCCCCAAGCCCCACGTTGGGCTTCTAGCTCATCTGGGAGCCTACTTCTCCCTCTCCCTCTGCCCCTTCCCCTGCTTGTGATCTCGTGCATGTGTTCTCTCTCTCTGTTTCTCTCTCTCAAATAAATAAATAAAATTGTTCTTAAAAATATAAATAAATAGGGGGCACCTGGGTGGCTCAGTGGTTGAGCAGCTGCCTTGGCTCAGGGCATGATCCTGGGATGCCAGGATCCAGTCCCACATTGGGATCCCCAAAAAGAGCCTGCTTCTCCCTCTGCCTATGTCTCTGCCTCGCTCTGTGTGTCTCTCGTGAATAAATAAATAAGATCTTTTAAATAATAATAATAAATATATAAATATAAATAAACAAACAAATAAATAAGTAGATGAAATATTCCAGCAAAAAAGAAAAGAGATGGTGGGACAAGTACAGAAAGAATGGTGATAACACTGATGAAGGTGGAGGGAGGGCTCCCAGTATTTCCATGGTGAGAAAGTTTCCTAATAAAATGTTTAGTTGTCTGAAAGAGAACAATAATAGTAACCAGAGCCCGTTTCTGCCACTACCTCTGAAAGAGCTGGATGGCATGCTGCCTCCTCCCCTGGTTGCATAGAGAAGTAAGAGGGCAGAGAGGGCAGATCATGTACCTGGACCTCCAGTACCTGGAGATACCTGATGTTTTTTCCTTATAAGAAGACTTCCCAAAACTTTGAAAAAAAAAAAAATGAAGAAGAAGAAGACTTCTCATTCAATATTCTACCCTGAAAATGGAATTAGGGCCCTTTCCCTCACCATAACGTAAGCAATGTTTTTGAAGTTGACCCTTGTATTTTGAATTTTTCTTTAAGAAATTCCCTTTTTTTAATATTTATTTATTCATGAAAGACACAGAGAGAGAGCCAGAGATACAGGTAGAGGGAGAAGCAGGCTCCATGCAGGGAGCCCAATGTGGGACTCGATCCCGGTCTCCAGGATCACACCCTGGGCTGAAGGCAGCGCTAAACCGCTGAGCCACCCGGGCGATGGGGTAACTGGTGATGGGTATTAAGGAGGGCACCTGATGTGATGAGCACTGTATTATATGCAACTGATGAATTACTGCACTCCACATCTGAAACTAATGATGTTCTATATGTTGGCTAATTGAATTTAAATTCAAAAAGAAGAAGAAGGGGGTGCCTGCTTGGCTCAGTCAGTTAAGCGTCTGCCCTGGGCTCAGATCATGATCTCAGGGTCCTAGGGCTGAGCCCTGTGTTGGGCTCCTTGTTCACTGGGGAGCCTGCTTCTTCCTCTCCCTCCGCCGCTCCCACTACCTGTGTGCACTCTCTCTCTCTCTCTCACTCTCTCTCTTTCTCTCTCATATAAATAAATTAAATATTTGAAAAAAAATGAAGAAGAAGAAGACTTCTCATTCAATATTCTACCCTGAAAATGGAATTAGGGCCCTTTCCCTCACCATAACGTAAGCAATGTTTTTGAAGTTGACCCTTGTATTTTGAATTTTTCTTTACGAAATTCCCTGAAACAGGACACTTTCATTTTTAAGCAGTAATACACAGAATCTCTGAGTTTGGCAGTGCAAGAGGTGAAATCCAAGTCATTAACAGAATGAATCCATTTTTCAGACCCAACAAAAATACAAAATCTGTCACAGGAAGATGACTTTTAGCAAATTTGATATATGAAAATTTGGCATTACTGAAGTGATAGGAATTTGCTTTCACTTTATCAAAGGATTTTTTTTTCTTGTCCTGCATGGCATTTCACTCTAGAATACCTAAAAACAGCAAACAACTTATGTATATTGAAAAGTAAGTTTATTATCCAATAATTCTATTACCTATTTGGCAAAAATTCATATAATTCAGAGTCAGGTATAGCAGCACCTTATTATAAGTCCCACTGATTAAAGTTAAGTAGAAATTTATTTACATGGTTTATTCAGATATCAGAAGAATTGGTACTGATAATATTTTGCACTGATATGTAAATAGGCTGTTTTGTTGATGCTGCCACATGAGGAAGGAAATATCCAGAAGCTCTAAGCATAGGAATGAGTTTGAGGGACTGTTGGCTCTGGTTTGGGCTTCTGAAAAAGGGCGTTGGTGCCACACTTCTCATCTAAAATGAACATGCAATGTAGATATCAGATACTGGTTTGCAATGAACAGAGTCCCTAAGCCAGGCACAGAGAGCTTCTCTGTCCAGAGCCCCGTCCAGACAAAGATACCAGGCCTCAAACTCAACCTTGATTACCAGGCACTTCAGGTTGTTTTTGTTTTTGTTTTCATTTTTAAAAATAAACATGGGTGAGATTAGAAAATCAATCTGGGGGGTTTCCCTAAGACAGAATAGCATGGATATCATAACCACTGCATCACCTACCATGGACTATTAACAAGACCTGGGTTAAAGAGAAGCTTTGCATGTCACAAAAGGCAGCTAGCACAAGAGTCAGAGCATCTCTTTCCTCAGAGAATCTGTGCCAAGTTCTGGAACATCCTGGACAAATGTACTTACTCTCTGTAGTGCAGCTCAAAGGAGAGGCCTCTCTCCTCATCCTATTGCTCAAGATCCTATCATCCTCTCCTCTGCTCTACATCTTTGCGAAACAGAAAAAAAAGGAGCTCAATCCATGTGATTATTACAAGGGCCACAAGGCAGCAACCTTCTAAAATCAGTATCTTTAGAAGATACTAACTCTAACTCTAGGTTCTTTAGAAGATACCTGCTCCTGACCTTCTAAACCATGAGAGACCTTAAGGGAAGTCTATCATTTTGTTAAGAATCAGGATGGCAATGAGTGAATAACAAACTTTTAGACCTCTTGTAGACAATCCATGCTCCAGAGGACACACTCCAACATCTGAAGAGCCCTGTTGTCTTTCAGAGGTATGCCAATAGGGTCCTTCATGACCCCCAACCAGATCTGAGTGAGTGGCCATGTGACCCATTCCCAAGTTTGGGAATTTTCTTTCTAAAGAGGATCCATAAGAAGCACTACATTGGAATGGTGGGCTCCCAAAAGACAGCAGAACATTGAACAATTCCTTTGAGTCTGTTGGCAATTAACATTTAGCGGCCCACAAATTCATCTTGAAGAAGTATCCTCATGATTTAGGATCAAAGATATTCAACCAGAGAAAGGCAGACTCAGAGTCATCCCACTTGTTTACATATAAAGTGCAGAGAAGCTCTCTTTTCCCACAACTGGGAGCTTCAGGTCGATTGACCTCCAGGTAACTCTGCCTCCACTTTGCTGTGTTCAGAATGTAATAATGGCTCGGAGCCATGATCCCAGAAAAACCCATGACATCGGTTGCTCCCAGTGATCAGCCGCCACTGTGGGGATGGTAGCTGAGAGCCTAAACAAAGGTAGGTTTGGAGAGCCTCTTCCTCTAAAGCAGGTTCCAGCTACTCACAGTTGTATGGCACCTCACAAAGCACAAAGGATGAAGAGAAATATCAAACTGAGGCTGTTTTTCCCCTTGATGCTCTGAGTCAGACCCAGGACAGTCCTAAGGGTCTTATATGTAAATGACAGGTACCAAAAAGTACTTGGCACTTAACACTTAGAAAAGTCTTGATCCCTGACTTTTCTTTATGACTGTGCTGGTTCCGAAATGTGTTCTCACAGAATTCCCTCACCTTCCTCAAGCCCCTACCCTGCTCAAAACTTACCTTATGTTTCAGAGGATTTTCTCCTTTTTTTTCCTCCTGACAATTTGCCTTCTCCCATATCTTGGGGCAGAGCCCTGAGATGGGACCTCCTGTCAGCTCACTCAAGTATTTCTACTGCTCATGGGAAGGGACCGTCAGAAGAATTTCTGTCATTCTGTTTCAGCTAAATGTAACTCTATGCTGCCTTCTTGGGCAAACTCATGCAATCTGTCTTTCATTTGGGGATATTTTTGCACTTCAGTTTAGCACTGGGGATTTTCAGATGGCCTTTTATTCTATTTCTTTTTCTCCCATGCTGGGCAGGAAACAGAGGCTGCCATAGACATAAGGCCTGAAACAAATAAGGTAAGATGGGGCAGATGTACTCCCACAAGCTAATAGTGCTTCTATAGGCTAATGCCTCATCAGGAGGGAGCTTCCAAAATAGGCTCCATGCAGAAAGCATTCAGCAATCAGCTACAAAAATGGCTTGTTATTAGTACAATGAGGTATCCTCTCCTTCTTACTAAAATTCAGTGGTCTTATGTCCATTAGAGATAGAAAGACTCCAGAGTATAGAGACATCAATTGACACATCCAAGATCACACCTACAGGCAACTGGCAGACACCTCATGCTGGGTGTCTAGGACCATCTTGAAGCCAAATTATCTGCAAAGTGGCTGTAGCGGTTACAAAATCCATCACCAAAGTTTGACAGCTACTGATTCCATTTTACAAATGTTCAGGGAGAGCTAACAGGGATTCAGCAATGAGTAAGACACAGTGGTCCCCAGGGTTTTCCACTCTAGCCAATTTATAAAACAAATATGCTCTCCAAAAAGTTATCTTTCAAGGCAAAATATGTGAAGTGTCATAAGAAAGGTACAAAGCATTAAGTTGTATAAGCTTCTACTTAACCCCTTCTTCAGTGACCAGTTTTAAAATGTAGAAAAACACAATCAAAAGCACTGTGCGTGTGTGTGTGTGTGTGTGTGTGTGTGTACGTATGCGCAAAGATAGCCACAGAACAAAGAGAGATGGCCAAGACCATCTCCTTGGCTATAGGCATTAGTTGCTCAAGAGTCAAAAAGTATATGTCAATCTAACAGGACAGCAAAAAGATAGCAGGCATATATCCCACTCAGGAAAGAAAGACTAAAGTCCTATTACTGGCCTGTTGGTATTCTATGAAGCCGAAAGAAGGACAGAAGCCTTGCCCAGCAATGGTCTAA
This sequence comes from Vulpes vulpes, assembly GCF_048418805.1. NCBI lineage: Eukaryota > Metazoa > Chordata > Mammalia > Carnivora > Canidae > Vulpes > Vulpes vulpes. The sequence continues at coordinate 55,641,554 of NC_132787.1, read as the reverse complement.
TCATATTACTTGGTGAAGACAAGCTCTCAAGAGGAGCTTGCTGATGATGGTAGCCAACAAGGAACCCCTGCATTTTTACCATCTTGGCTACTCCTTTGAGAGCCAAATATCATCTAGCTGAGACTCCTTTGTGACTATAAAACGACAGAAGTGCACTGGTACCATTTTGATAGGAAATCATAGAGACTCCTGAAAGTTTCCTTCATAGTACTCCTGAAAGACACCTAAAAAGTCTCCAGGGCAGACTTCAAGTGAAAAATGAAGCTGGTGGCACCCAAGAACTTCCTTCCATTAGCACATTATCCAAACCGTACGTGAGCTCTGCATGTTTGAATCTGTGCATCGTGTCAATTCACATTTGTATCAAATTGCCCTTTTTCATCAGGGAATATTTATGTCATACTAGGTCCTTAAGATGGATCTTGAAAGCAGGATAAATAAACTCTTTTAGGAACTTTAGGATAAAAGAAGGAAGAAAGTGTTTCAAACAGAAGGAGGAGCAGGTGCAACTGCATAGAGAATGATTAAAAAGCCTGCATACAAAGGAAACGAAAGCAGGATCTCAAAAAAGATATGTGCACTCCTATGTTCCCTGTAGCATTATTCACAATAGCCAAGCTACGGAAACAAGCGTCCATCAATGGGTGAGCAAATAAAGAAGATGTTACATACTGACAGAGTGGAGTATTACTTGGAGAAAGAAGGAAATCCTCCCATTTGCCACAGTATGGTTGGACTTCGAGCACATTATGCTGAGTAAAATAAGTCAGACAGAGAAAGGCAGATCCTGCATGATCTCACCTCTATGTAAAATCTAAAAAAGCTGGCCTCATAGAAACAGAGTAGAATGGTGGTTACCAAGGGCTGGGGGGTAGGAGAATCAGGGAGATGTCAGTCAAAGAATACAAAACTTGCAGTGAGATGGATAAATACTAGAGATTTAATGCAAAGCATTGTGATTATAATTGACAACACTGTATTATATACTTTAAAGTTGTTAAGAGACTACATCTTAAAATTTCCTCACCCCAAAAGGTGGTAATCATATTGCAATATATAAATGTATCGAGTCAACACGCTGTATGCCATAAACTTATACAGCGCATGTCAGTTATGTGTCCACTTAAAAAAAAATGTCAGCCTGTGTGAAGGGATGTGTTATGAATGGGGCAGCAATGGAATCAACTAAGAAAGGTAGTTTGGGATGATCCTGTGTCTGACACTCACCAAAAGTTTTCATAAGAACACTGAAAAGCTTCTGAGTTTTCTGAATTTACTAAAAGTCTAATTATGATCAAAGGAGACAGATGCTAATATTGGGTACTTTCTATGTGCCTGGCACTGTGCTAAGTATTTTGCATTTGCTATCTCCCTGAATTCTCACAGCAGCCCTGCAGCAGGCAGTGTTATCCTCAGCTTCCATGTACTCAACTGAGGCAGAGTGAAGTCCCTTGCCCAAAGTCACATGGCCAGAACTATGTGCCCTGAGGGGTCCACAACCCCATGTTCTCTACCGTGTTCTGCTGCCTCCTTGATCTCAATCTATTGTCCTAGTCTCCCATACTAGCCAGTTCCTTCTGCCTCTAGGATATGAAGGGCCCTCTGCTTCTCAAACATTTCATACTTCATCCCTAAGGAAGGTCATCTGATGAAATAACAGGATTGGTACTAAGCTGACAAGATGATGCCCCCCTTCAAAAAAAAAAAAAAAACTCCTCAAATTTTATGAAACATACTGGATAAAAACCTCACAAAAGTTTACCTATACATATGCCCCAAAATTGCCCTTGCAATAAAGCCAGATCTGTCATTCTCAACACTCACCAGCAATGAGCCCCACAGCTGTGGAGGCCTAACAGTTCGGGCAGGAAAACAGACAGGCAAAGAAAAAGAAGAATGTAGTCAAGCCCCAAGGAAAAAAATGTTAACATCCGTAACCAATTCACCCACGCAAGCTGGGGGAACTGTTCCTCCCAGCTCTCCATAACACCCCTCGGCACCCCTGCCAGCCCTCCCCTACACACACGCACACACACACACACACACACACAAACACACGGTCGCCAGAACTTCATTCACTCTTTGCTCATTCCTACAGCCAGCAGATTGTCCTGTGTCTGTAGGAAGAGCTTCCTGCAATACCTACCACCCAGTCAGAATATCACAGAGATGCCTTAAATCTCTGTGATGTCACAGTCTAATCTGGGTAATGCACAGTTGCACCAGATGGGATCTAACGTTCCCAGGATTAATGCTGGCCGTGCAACTAGGGCTCTGAATGCTGGATCCATAAAATGGCCAAGGCCTGGCTGGTTTCATATCTTACAGAATCTACCTTTGTAATTGAACAGATCTCTTGAGTGACATCCAGCAAACCATCCAAGATTACAGAATTCATCTCATCCTCTGCCACACTCTATATTTCAAGAGTCTGGCTCCACATGGGTTCCTTGGGAAAGGAAGTGGGCCCAGAGATTCATATGCTTCTGTTGATGCAAGAGTATATTGAATCCTATGAATCGCTGCCTGCACAGAATGAGGTGGGCAGTAGGGAAAGGCAAAGCCTTAAAACAGAGATGGACTTTATTTCTCTTTTTAGTTTCTAGAAGCCACTTTTCTAACACGGGCACAACAAACAGGAATATGATAGACCTTACCATTACATAGCCAAGAAACACATTAATATACAGTCCACACACTGAAATCGGGGGTGTAGCTTTTCTCCAAATCCCTGTTAGAGACATCAGACTTCCTAAGAGAGGAAAGTTACTTGGAGTGGGAGGGAAAGTGATGGAAAGACAGTGAACAGGTGGACCAGAAACCCTGAAGCCCATTACTCAGCTCCCTGAAACTCACTGTTGGGCACACAACCATGTAGAACATGCTAGAAGAGTAAAGGAATACTTTGTAGAAGTATGTATAAGAATGAGAGATCTCTGCAAACAATCAATCCCATGCCAAACAAGGCTGCTCTAAATAGAGCTGTTATAAAATAAATGAATCGGAGCAGTCACTCAAAGGTTAAAGTTAAAGCCGAGACTCTGAGAGCTGGTGTTCTTGCTGTGGGTCCTCAAGGCGGTTACCTAATCCTGGGGCATTAAAAAGAAGCCACTGTGGAAATCAGAATCTCTTCCTTTGTAAATTCAATCCATGGCAAAGGGATTTCAGCTGTGATTGCTGAGTTTGAAAAAATCACCAGTACTTAGAAATGCACAAATTGCTCGTCACTGCAACTGATACGTTTCTAAGCTGTTCCATTTTGAATCAATTACCAATAAGATTCCACCCATCCCGTTGTGAATGGAGAAGGGAATGGCTAAAACAGGGCAGTTACAGTCTCCCCTGAATTTCACTGCATGAGAGGATTTAGGATGAGCAGGTTTTAGATCAAATTCAGTATGTAGCCATCACATTTCAGACACTGAGATTTCTGTGCATGAAGTCAAAGAAAAGTAAGTCAGGTTGGCATGGCTGCTCATGCCCTATTCCAAAGACCATGGCTCAGAAACTCCTCCCAGTATCACTGTCACACAGAGGCTTCCTCTAAGCCCGTATGGAGAAGGCACCTTAAGACAGAGACCCAGAGACTGTAAATGAGCTCTCTCTCATTTATGATTTAATTATTTCTGTTTGGGGGAACAGCACAGGTAGCAAGCACAAATTTCCATCTACAAAAGTTCAAAGTTCTCTCTAGAGCACTGAAGAGCTATCTACAGGGGGAGGCAATCTGGTGCAGTGGTTAAGGACAGTGGCAAATTATTTAATCTCTTTGGGCCTCAATGCCTTCATCCATAAAATGGGGAAACAGGAGCACCTGGGTGGCTCAGTGGCTGACTGTCTGCCTTTGACTCAGGTTGTGATCCCAGGGTCCTCGGATAAAGTCCTGCATTGGGGAGCCTGCTTCTCCCTCTGCCTACGTCTCTGCCTCTCTCTCTCTCTCTCTCTCTCTCTCATATGAATAAATAAATAAAATCTTTTTTAAAAAAATGGGGAAACAATCACCTCCCTTCAAGGACTATTGGGTGAATGCAATAAGACAATGTGAATAAAATCATGAGCACTGGGTGGCTCAGCGGTTTTGTGCCACCTTCAGCCCAGGGCCTGATCCTGGAGGCCCAGGATCAAGTCCCACATCGGGCTCCCTGCATGGAGCCTGCTTCTCCCTCTGCCTGTGTCTCTACCTCTCTCTCTCTCTGTGTCTCTCATGAATAAATAAATAAAATGTTTTTTAAAAAAATCAAGAGCACAGTGCCTGATACAGAGTACGCCTCAACCCATCAGAGTTTTTATTGGTCAGCACCGGAAGCACTCTGAGAAAAGAGGATATCTGTAAGATTGGGGAAGGAAAGAAACAGCTGTCTTGGAGATAAAATGTGGTGCACAGATCTGTTGGGAAGACTGAAGCCTGAATGCCAGCCAGGGCAGAGCAGCTCCTCCTCCTCTGGATGGTCAGGAAGGGCCTGAGTGCTGCTGCTGAAGGGTGCTGGGCTACATGAAGGAGGCCTTTGGAGGGATCTTCTCTATGTTCCTCTTCCCCTGGGAATGCACTTTCCCCCTCTGTTACCAGGAACCAATACAAACAAAGTCTGGGGTGTTTTTTTTTTTTTTTTTTGAAAAAAAAAATAGCAAATGATCAAATCCAGGCTTCTGTTTGTTGGAAGGAAGAAAAGTGCAAAATCGCGCAACCAGATGTAAGTTCTAACACAACGGCTGGGGCTTCTGCTGTTTCCCAGAAAAAAAAAAAAAAAAGAAGACTTCCCAGTCTCCTCTTCCTGACAGTCAACTTACAGATTCTCCTTAAACCATTTTTGTAACTTAACAAAGCAACGCCTACAAATCCTTTTCTTCAGTTTCAAATTAATGGATGCAACCAGTTCATTTTGCCCAAAAAACCTTGGAGGCCATCAGAACACAGGCTTTACAAAAATGAATCTTCTTTATTTCTCATACGATAAAACCTGACCATTTGGGGATTTCTGAGCTCCAGGCAGGAATATCAGAAACTAACCAGAGAAACATGCTTGTGTTCTTTCACTTCCCGGCATCCAGAAAGGCCCCTCTGTCCTCTGCCAGAGCCCAGTTCCCGGGGAGTTGGTGAAGCCGAGGCTCCCTGCCCCACCCTCCACCTACCCTCTCTTCCTACCACATGCCAGACAGCTGGTCCTCACCCTTGAAGCCTTCTCTCCCTCCCACAGATGCTTACTCCAAGGCTAGCTTTCTGTCTCAGCAGAACCCTGAATATCAAGAGTCTGCAAAGTCCTATTTGACTTCCCTAGCCAGCCATTCATACTCAGATTCTCTACTCTGTTTCTAACCATGGGCTCTAGACAAAATGCTGATCACCCTCCAAGTCCCAAACATCCCATTGAAAACAAAAGACTGGGGGAGCAGAATAGTGCCTGCTAGATTTATAGGTTGCGACAATTTCTTATCAGGCAGGTCACTAAGGTGCATGATCACTATCAATTCAATTGATAGGAATAACGGACACTGCTAAATCCTTTGTTCCTCTATGTGTACTAATTTAATCCTCACAACCACCAACCTTTTTGATGAATGTTTATTATTACAATGTCATAGGTGCAGAAACAGGGGATGGGAGAGATTAAGGAACTTGCCCAAGGTCATGCAACTAGCAAGTGTTGGAACCAGGCAGGGCTCAGGAAAAAAAAAAAAAAAAAAAAACCTGAGCTTTTTTTTGGTATAATTTTTATTGGAGTTCAATTTGCCAACATATAGCATAACACCCAGTGCTCATCCCGTCAAGTGCCCCCCTCAGTGCCCGTCACCCAGTCACCCCATCCCCCCCGCCCACCTTCCTTTCCACTACCCCTTGTTCGTTTCACAGAGTTGGGTGTCTCTCGTGTTCTGTCACTTTCACTGATATTTCCCACTCATTTCCTCTCCTTTCCCCTTTATTCCCTTTCACTATTTTTTATATTCCCCAAATGAATGAGACCATATAATGTTTGTCCTTCTCCGATTGACTTACTTCACTCAGCATAATACCCTCCAGTTCTATCTACGTTGAAGCAAATAGTGGGTATTTGTCGTTTCTAATGGCTGAGTAAGCTTTTAACCACTATACTGTATCATTCATTCATTCATTGCACCAAACAGAAATGATTAAAAGATAATAGTAAGAGTATTACCATCTCACACCAGTGTGTGCATATATATATGTGTATATGTATATATACACACACACACACACACTATGTATATTCTATACACACACATTCTATATATATAGTTGTGTATTATCTGGAATATATATACAGTTATATACTGTGATTTGGAATACATAAATTGTATTTTATACAATAATATGACATAACTATACTATATATTTTAATACATATTATGTAAACTATAGATTTTATCACTATATATATAATATATAACACATAACTTAGCACAGTGACTGGTACATAGTGTTCAACAAATGCTGCTATTTATTATCATTATATATGAAGTGTTGCTCTGTGCCAGCCACTCATGCTGGGCTCTGGAGATACAAAAGTAGTGAAGACAAGGTCCCTGCCCTACAGCAGTTTATGGGGTGGTAGTGAGCAAGGATGACAGTAAACTCATAAGCTCCTTGATGACACAAGTCTACACAGGGGCTGTGGCTGCAGAGAATGGGACCACCAAATACAAGTGTGGAGCTGTCACTGGCCCAGCTATATTAGTCTATAAGGAGAGACAGTCCCACAGATAGAAATCTGAGAACCTCTCCTAGGTGTGTGTTGGGCCCAGTTTTTTGTCTGACCCTGCCCTCAAGTTCAGCAGCTATGAATAGAGGTCTTGAATGCTAAGCTGTCTTCTGATCTATCTTGTTGACAAGCGTTTTGCCTGTTACTAAGTCATCCTTTTAGCATTCTCATATCTCTGCCAGATCAAGACCTCGGTTTAGCAGACTAGACATGGAAAATAGTTACTAGTGCTTTCCATCAGGCTTAGAGAATAATGAGGAGCAACTGATTTTCTTGGGGGGGGGGGGTGTCCTACCAATACAATCTACTAGTGATAAAGTTATTTTTTCTCAGTCTTCCTTTTTCAAATCCATAGTTTTTCCAGCTATTTCTGGGGATGGCACAAAAATTGTCCAAAGCATAGATAACTTACATGTCCTTTAAATTCACTAATGCCATAGAATTCTCCCAGCAGGAGGGTCCTGGGCAGTCACACAAGCAACAATAGGTTATATCAAACAGAAAGGACTAGATCCAGCACTTCTGAACATGTGATATTAATCTAAAAACTTTTTAAGAGCTTTATGGAAGCTCTTAATTCTAGCTGTAAAAATATTTTTGGGGGTGGGGTGGTGGGCTTGTGTTACTATTACTGTTACTTTCTACAATTGCAGTAAAACTTCCCTAGTTCCAACAAAGGGATGAGTCAAGTGATGGCGAAGGTACATTAGGAGAGAATGTTAATATTTTCAACAAGTTAACAGCATCACAGAATCTTACAGCTAAAGGGGCTTCACATGTCACATGAATCTCTCTCCCTCATTTCACAAAGCAGGAACTGAAGCCTCATCAGAGGCTATGAAACAACTTTAAAACATTTTTTTCACATTTATACATCTGCCTTTAGAACAAATATCCCTGGTTCCAAAATTAATGATAAAGCTAGTACTAGACTCTAGGTCTTGTTTAAGCTATTCGAGCCCTCTTTCTGTCATAAGACATGGATATAATCTTGAATATGAGAGCCCATGTTAAAAGCTTTGTAGCACAGTAAGGACTCAAAGATGTCCACATAACCAATTAAGGTTCCTGAAATATTTTACAATTCAGCATTCTTCTGCAATCTTACTCATAGGATCCATTTTCTCACAAATCCTTTTATCCCCTCATTAGTGCATAGGTATATAACCCCTCCCCCAGCTTTGCTGCAAATCAATCAATCAATCAAAGTAGAAGACCACTAAATGGAGGAAGCTTTGTCAAACCTAGGGAAAGTACCGCTGTGCTCACCATCACTTATTAACACCAATGCTTGCTCCTCCCTACAAATCAGTTGTATATTTTTCAGGAGCAAGAACACAAGCCCTGAACCACCCAAGTTCCCTAAGCCCCCTAGGTTACAATTCAGGGCCCTGGGGCCCAGTGTGATTGACACTTTGAGCCTCCAGGAAAGACTTCCTTCTCAGCTAACCTTGAGTTGCTGAACTGTAGCAGGGAAACCATTCCTGCCTGTTTCTTATGTAGTAAGAATGTAGTAGTCAAAGATTAGTAGTCATTTCTATGGGTGTTTTTTTTTTTTTTTAATTTATTTTTAGGAGAAGAATTACTTCACTGTTTTTAATCTCCAAGTATAGCGTGAAGGACAATTGTTTGCTGTCCTTTTGTCTCAGTTGAGCAATGCCAGCTTTCTAGAGGGCAGGGGGCATCTCTGTCATCATGGACCATCTGAAGCACCCGGGGATCCTCTGTTTCTCGAAGAGGAATCGAAGAACCAACCGACAGAATGATTTTCCTTTTTAACTGACTGGCTAGGATATTTACTGACCCTAGAATTACCCATTTGGAAATGGTTAAGGATTAAAAGTACTTCAGGCCGAAGGATTCTTGGTTTCTAATTGCTAATGTTTGAAGTCAGTTTGATTCCTTGGAAATTTGTTCAGCCTGATGAAAGCCAAAGCTCAAACTCCCCTCAGGGCGCGAGGTGTAAGATCCTTGGGTCTTTTTGTTTTGGGGGTTTTTGTTTGGTTGGTTGGTTGGTTTGGTTTTGTTGGGGAGGGGTTCTTTGGCTTTTGTTTTTGTTTTGCGGGGGCGGGGGGGAGAGAAGGATCTTTTACCCAGGCCTTCGGGATTACCCCTGGCGGCCCGCACCCTCCAGGCTGTGACCGAGCTGCGCAGGGCGCCGGCCCTCCCCGGGGAGCGCGCACTCCCGGGTTTCCAGCGGCGGCGCTGACCCGCAGGCGGGGCCCGAGCTCCGAGAGCGCCGAGCGCCGAGCGCCGGGGCAGGAGCCGGGCTGGTGCGCACAGCGGTCGGCCCCGAGCGCTCCTGCCCCGGCAGCTGCTCCCGCCCCAAGGCGCCGCCGAGGCCCGGGCGAGGGGCCGGGGGAGGGCAGGCGCGCCCGGGGCCCAATTCGCGCCCTTGGGAAGGTTACCCGAGTCGCCCCATGTTCCCAGGGTTGGTTTCACGGGAAGAGATGCAATCCCACCTCCTTCCTCGGTGAAATTTTATCTCAACTTCTTTTAGAGAGAGAGAGACACAGAGAGAGAGAGGAAAACTATGGGCGTTTCACTGAGCGCGTAGGAAGTGGGGGGAGGGGAACAGGATATGGGGGGAGGGGAAGTGGGGGGAGAAGAGAGCCTAAGGGGGGTTGACTACTTTCCGAGCCCACGTCTGGGGCTCAACGATACTTTCATACTTTCGGGGCTATGAGACAGCAGAGAAGGCAGCCGGTGCTGGGAGTGAGAATTTCGGTTCACCCCGTTAAGAACCAGACGCTAAAATGCCAGGGCTCCCGGCTAGGTGCATAATAATGACCTCTAATGATCTCTTCAAGGGAACTCTACAGTTGTCTGTAGTATTCCGGTTTTTAAAAGAAGGCTATATTAGGATATTACGTGTGCAATCCAAACTTGGGGGGGGGGTTGTTAATTTTCTAAAGTGTGTGGCAATTTGGAAACAGCTCATTTAGCCTCCGCAACTATACTGAAGAAAATACAAGAGACTAACAGAGATTTTTCCACATATTTCCTGTGTTGTTAAAGTACTGTCCCCAAATCACAGTTTCTCTCGTTATTTCTATTAACAGATTTCCCTTTGTAATCCCATTAACTCTCTGCATGGAAGAACATGAAATTATTCTGTATAAGCCAGCATTCTGTCCATCTGAAATGAAGGTGGCATTACTCACAAAATTAAATGTCAAATTTAGTTAGAAAAAATTCCACTCTTCCTGGTCTTTTCAATCGTATCCATCCAGTCTCATTTTTCTGCTGTTGTCTTAGACTTTGGTCAAAATCTTCAATTAATTTGACAGCTACATGGAAATGCCAATACTTAGAAGTTTCAAATCTGGGATTCTCTTGAGTTGTCAAGTGATACCTAGAGATGACAAAATTTCTGGCCCCCCCAAATTTTAGGTGTTTCCAGTTTATTAGCTGGCCCCACAAATAAGGAAGGGGCACTTTACTTTCTCTAATATTTTTCTGATATTTCCTGAAATATTATCTATGTCTCATTCAGAGCTGCAGAGTTAAACATAAATTTGTTTGCAAAGACATACAACTGTTTACATACTCTTTAATACATTTTATACACTTAGGTGTAAAGGGCATTGCCAAACACTGGCTGGCAAAAAGAGCATAGAATAGAGTCTCAAGTGCAAGGCCTATTTTCACTTCTGGTATCAAAAGCTCATCATCAGTTTGTAGTCAGCAAAATGTCCTGCCTCAAAGTGAAGCCATTAATGGCACTGCATAAATGTTGATTTGTCGTCACCAGTTGCTTAATTCCCCACCTCTTCCCATTTCACCTCCTGTCCTCCCTACTGAGTCTCATTTTCCATCCTGACACTTAAAGCAGGGGCCTCACTTAAATTAAGTAATGATTATCCTTGCCCAAAGACATGTAAACAGACCCTAATTTATAAATTTGCTAATTGCTATTCCAGTGCAGACCCCTGTATCTCAGCCATGCACATATAAAATTTAGAGCTTACTGGAAACCAGAAAAGGCAAGGCAAAAATAAACCACATGGATGAAAGAAAGAAGAAAGAAAGAAAGAAAGAAAGAAAGAAAGAAAGAAAGAAAGAAAGAAAAAGAAAGAAAGAAAGAAAGAAAGAGGGAAAAAAAGATTCCACATTCCACCAGTTCCCTACTTTTTCCCTGTGGAAAAATATCCCAAAAGGTCAAAACTAGAAAACCACTAAATATTCTCTCCCGCAGAACTACTTTGTCTTTGTCTTTTGGGAGTAAAAAAGCAATAACCAGCTACCCACCCACCCCCCATAATAATCACTAGATGGATTTCAGCATTTCCCGAAAAGAACGTGAAATGCCAGTCTGCTCTCTGCGCTTTATCCCTGTGGAATCTTCTCAGTACAGTCTTGTTTCTGTTTTTAACTCTACAGTCACCTAGAGAAGGAATTGACAGATTTAAGAAGTAATCATTTTACTCCTGGGTGCAAGAAATAAACTTCCAACAGAGTCCATAATCAGGATCTCAAAAAAGAAAAAGATCCTACATCTTATTAATATTATATTTTTGGCAACAGAGAGAACAATTGTGACAGGCCTGAAATATTTCTCTCTTTAATACTAGCAGTGCCCTTGGAGAAGCTTGGATGAACAAAATGTTTCAGGTCTTCTGAGCCCATACGTGTTTGTCCCTCTCCTCTTATGGCCCAACATGAAGGATTAATGATGAGGGACTTGCTTCCATTAAATGCATGTCCTCACACACAAAGGAAATTATACAAATAAATGGGGGAACACCAACCACCAATACCCAATCATCTCAGTTTGGGCTCCCAGGTTAGGTATCATACCATTCTTCAGGCGCTCCTCGCGAGCTCGATGTATTAATTTTTATTTGAAACTAATTTCCTTTAATATTTAAAAAAAATGGTCTTGATACCATTTGAAGTAATGGGGGGGCAGGCAAACGGCAGCGGATACGTCAGTATAATTTCAGTATGAACTCCACTATTAAAAATTTAATTCCCCCTTCTCCTTGCATGAACGCCACGCCGCGAACTTTTCTTTCTGAGTGTTTAACTTAGAAAATCGGGAAACCTCAAGTGGCCAGCTCTGAACCCAAAGAAAGTGTTCGATAAGAAAGGGTGTCGGCTGGGGCGTGGCAGATGCAAATTCAGAAGCGCTGCGCGCCTAGGCTGCGAGCTGATCTGTCCGGAGCTGATCTGTGCGGGAGAGGTTGCTCCCGGCGTTAAGCTCGTGCGCTTCGGACGGGTCTCGGAGGGACAGAGGTGGGCGGCGGGGCCGGGCGAGGCGCCTGGCACCGCCTAGACGCCAAAGGAGAGACCCTCACCCCGCATGCTGGCCTGTTACCCCAGCACCTTCCGCACTCAGCCCGAGGACCTGTGAAGCGCGCGGGGAACGCGAGAAGACCGGAGGAGGTGCAAGACACAGCACACTCCGCCTCCCTTCCTTCGCCATTCCAAACGCTGGGCACGAGGGTCCTCCCAATTCCCCGTCCTCCCCACTGCCCTCCAGCAGTTGGCTCCAAGTGCGGGATGGAGGGGGTTAGAACTGTTTCCTCCTCCCTGGGGGCTCCTACTGTGCCACCGCGCCACTGCTGGGCTTTTACAAAGAACGTCTTCAGGACCCTGCCCATCACCCGGGAACGACTGCAGTGCGCTCTCCCAGCCCGGAGTAGCCAGGGGGCGTCCGATTTAGCCACCGTCCGACCTGCGCGACAAAAGGGCCTTTGGCAGTCATCCCGAGCACAACCATCCTCAGCAGCCTGCGACAATTCAGATCTAGCCTACCCCCGCACTCCCCTTCACACAAGGTCACTCACCAAACAGGCGGCCACCGCGGAAGGCCATTTCGACTCTGCAAGCGAGAGCCTTGCGCATGTCCAGCAGGCACCCCACTTGGCTCATCCTCGTTTCCAGGCCTGGCACCTTCCGAGGCCTGCACTGGCGTCGGGGCGCACGCACCACTGAGGAACCAGTGTTCCTTGCCCCGGACTCTCCCTCAGGCACTCACCTTGGCTTCTCGCCCTGCGCACCCCCCATTACCCTTGCCCCACCGTCTATGCTCCGACCTGCGCCCAGGCTAGTTCTTGCCCCGCACAAGTGCACTCTCCCCACTGGCTTCAAACTCAACGCTTTTTCTCCATTACTCAAACTTCAATGAAGAGGCACTTCCTCCGTTTTGACCCTGTGTTTCCCTATTGGGGCGTGGGGTGGGTGGAGGGGTGATGTCAGGATTAAAATCTTGGGTTTTACTCTGAGCAAACAAGCCATAAAACTGGCAGATTAATTCTCGTCAACAGTTGGTCTCGGTCATTCGAAAGAAGAGCGAGCCCTGAGGCACTGCACGGGCTTTTCCTGTCTCCTTTCACTAGGGATTGTGCAGATAGGTGCGCGGGACCCGCGATCCTGACACGTGTGCACATGTGCGCGGAGAGCAGATCCGCCTGCATGTCTTGAGTGTGCCTGCTTTGTGTGCCCACCCGCGTACGCCGCCACCTTCTTAAGACTTCCGGAGCGCCGCGGCTGCGAGGCTTAGGGCCGCAGGCCCTGGAGGGGGAAATCCTTTCGCAGAAGGTTTGAATTATTTCGCTCCGCGGGAGACCGGACCTCGGCCGCACTCGGCAGTGGATTTGGGCGGGAAAGGCCCAAACTCGAGCTGGGGAAGCCGGGCGGAGCCGGGGCTGGGGTCCCAGCGCAGATGGCGCTGCCGCGTGCCTGAAATACACTTCCAAGGCCGCAGCCGGAGCAGCTGTTCCGAGCGATCCCGGCTCAAAAGTTTTTCCCTGTTGCAGCTTTGGTGAGAGGCGGGGGCCAGCAGGCCGGAGAATCAGGAGTCAGTCTCCTCGGAGCCCCTCCCGTGCCCGCGGCGGCTGCGTCCTGCCGGCTTCTCCAAAAGACGCAGAGTTATAGCAATAATGAGGGCACCTCACAGGCCCTTCTCCAAGACCCTGTGGGCCTCAGGGTTTTTCGGGACCAGCAGGCTCGGTGGAAAATTTTGAAATACATACTGTGTGTCCTCTGATGTGTGAGTTCCTACAGTGCGCAGGCTGGGCTGGTCCCCGGCTGCTGTAGGTTGGCGCCCCCCGGGGCTGCGGGCTCTGGGCACCAACTAAAGCCAGCTCTGTCCAGAGGCAGAAAGAAAAACGGGCTGTGAAAAAGCAAAAGGCCACGTCTTTGAATAAAAGTTAAACGTTAAAATCTAACCCTTGCGTTATCTCGGGATCCTGGGATTTTGAGGCACCAGAAGGGAGGGCTGGAAATGGAGGTACCAGTCGGAGCCAGGAAATGGTGAAAATGATAAACACAGTTGCTTTAGGCGGGTGTCCTGTCTGTATCTGTGTGCGTGTTTGTTTAATCCTCCCCCAAGCTCCGTGGCAATTTTGTTTTTGTTGTCCTTTTTTCCCCCATTCCTGACTTCTTATCATCCGCCTAGCGCAGGCAAGCCACGCGGGCGGGTCCAGCCTGCTCCCGGTCCTAATCCAAAAAGGGGGTTTAAATCATTTGAGGCCAAGGCCGGCAGAGGCATGGCCCCGGGGCACAAGGGAGTCGCCTGTGTCCCTCTCTGACCTCCACCACCACACACATACCTTTAAAGGTGGTGTGTGTGCATGCATTAGGGCGCTGTACCAGAGGAAAAAGAAAGGCCTACTTGGGGACCCCAAGCCCTGGCCTCGCCTTCCTCCAGGATCCAGGCCCAGAGGCTACAGCTCCGCCTCCTCCACTCTGGGGACTGCGGAGGCTGCACACCACCGTGCAGTTTTTCTGAAAGATCTTTTCTCTTTCTATGTCCGGTTGGTAAGAAAGCTTTGGCCATTGCGGAGGGGGCTCCAGCTTGGAGATTCCCTGGGTGCAGGGCGCAGCCAGGCCCGGCCGGTAGCCTGGCCCCACAGGAGGCCCGAAAGTGCTCTGGTCTTTCAGCTCCTTCTTTCTCCCCGGCCTTAGCCCCACAAACATATTTCGTTTTCTCTAATCCAAACACCCATCTTTATCTTTAAAAAAAAAAAACAAAAACAAAAACAAAAAAACAAAAAAAAAACGATAAGATGAAATGGGAAAGGGTCAGCCGAACTTTGTGTGACATAAAGTTCTGTGTTAGGTCATCACCCCCTACCCCTATACTGTGAGAGCAAGAAAACAGCATTTTGGAAAACAGGTCCTGGCCTTTATGTCTCTGGACTGGTCTCTCCTTCTTCCAACCTTTTCTCTCCTCACTATAGCTGAGAAGAACCGCAGAAAGAGAAAACTGTAAAAACCGAGTCTCTGATTATGACTCTAGGTGTTGGTCCTTTTGAACCAGTGACCCTAGACCCAGCTTCAGGCGACCAGGCCTCCTCTCCCTGGAGAAAAGTACCCGCGGCCACGGTGCCTGCCACGCGCAGTTGAATAATTTCTGTCTCTTCCACCATCAGCAAAGTAAAATAAACTAACTTCCCTAATCATGAGTTGTCATGAGGCCTTGAAAGAACTTTCACTAAACTGTGTGAAGGCCCAAGTGAGATTCTGACAACATCTAAATGCGGTGTGGAAATAGAGTCTGGCCAGAGATGGGAAATACACATTAGCCACGCGTTCCTTTCTGGATTGCCCACACAGGGGTCCGCGTGGACAGGCACCCGCATCCAAATACAGGGAAAGATTTGAGCGGACGAAATAAATCTCCTTTTAATTTTCTTTTCATCGACTAATAAAAATAATTCCCCAGCACTAAACTCAAATACCGTAACGGGCCACAAGAACACGGAGAATTCATAAAACCCTGGTCTCTGCAAGTCACCCGCTAATCGCGTTATTATTAGCCTCGGGAGCATGGAAATTGAACTGTCACTGCCGAAAGAGAAAATGTAAGCGACAGCTGTCCCTCCTTGGGTCGGCCAGTTTTCCAGCCCCCAAGCCCCTGGGCCCCAAGCTCTGGTCCGCAAGCTCTTGGGCCCGTGGCCGCCCCCCATCCCTTTGCGAGACGCCGCCCCCACCCTGGCTTTCCGCTTTCCGGCGCGCTGACCCAGGTTTACTCCCCAACCCTAGCTGGTCAGCAGAAGCACCTCCAGAATAGCAGTAGAAGTCCTGGCTGGAAAGTTTCTGAAACCGCTAAACCAAGCTGCAAGCGTACGTGTATAAGTGTGTGTGTGTATGTGTGTGTGTGTGTGTGTGCGCGCGCGCGCGCAAGATTCTTCCGACAACAGCTGTTCCCAGGGGCTGTTTTGCACAGTGGAAATCTTGGCACTTAATACAAAACGTTAAGTTGTCTCCCCCTTCCTTCAACAACCCATCCAGGTTTCTGCTAAAATACAGATACCAACGTCGGCTCTGTGTTTTACGTGTGGTGTGCATACACTGTGCATAGATCCGAGACACAAATTAATCGCTCTGCTCCCCCCAATACACAGACCTGTGGGCCCTTAAGAGTGACCCAGGGCGCAGGGTGAGAGGTCTAACATACAACCTTTTTCCATAAGCACTGTGAAGGAGAAATATAATTATGCTCCGTCGTCTCCCGAGTAGGGGAAACACAAGAACTCGAGTCCCCGAAAAATTGGTGGGGGAAGGGCGAGGACCGAGGCCGAAGGCTAAATGGGACAGACCGGGCATTTCCCGAGACTGGGTATCGAGCCCGAGAACTCCGCGCCGGTCCTCTGGAGCTCTCAGAAGCGAATCCCAGCCCCTCTCCACTCCTGCGGTCGCCTTCGATCTGCGCCCCTCCTCAACCCCAGGGGCCTGCGGCCGCTCAGCTGTAAACCCCAGAACCGTGCGCTCCGGTCCCAGAACAGAAAGGGATGGGACCGAGGCCTCTTTGCTTGAGGCTGGCGAGGAGAATGCAAGGCTCGGTTCCCCCAAATCGTCCGCGGCGAACTTGGGGAGGGCTCCTGACATTTGCGCAAAGGAAGGGAAACCCGCGTTGGAGCAAGGCAGGGCGTCAGCGAGCAGGGCCTCCCTCCACACCAGTCCGCCCGCCCGGCGGGCCGCCCGCGTCCCCGCTCCGCCCGCCTCCGTCGGTCCGGTCCTGCGCACTCACCCGGGTGAGGCTCCAGGCCGTGTGCGGCCGCGTCCTCCGCGTCTCCGAGTGGGCCCGCGGGGCTCAGCGCCTCCATGGACAGGTCCAACCCCTTCTCCTCCCAGTCTCTCAGTTTCCGCTTTTTATTCGAGCCGATCAGGGCTTCAACCGAGAAGGCATGTGCTCGCGAGCTCAGGGCGACTGCAGATCTTCTCCTTTCACTCATCTTAGCCGCCCGCACCCCGGCCTCCGCTCGCCCCCGCTACTGAGGGAACAGCCCGCGCCCTCACGCTCGGAGCGCCCGCCGGGCCGGGCCCGGGAGAGGCGGCGGCCCTGCGGCTCCTCTGCACCCTCCCCCTGCGTCCTCCCCCGCCCTCCGCTGCCGGCCGGGACCGGCGCCCCTGGCTGCCCCAGCCGCTAGGAACGAGCGCCCGGAGCGCCGCCCGCTCGCTGCATGAGCGCCCGAGTCCTGCTTCCCACCCACCGGGGCAGGCGCTCACAGGCTGTGCAGACTGGACTTCATCTTTTTTTTTTTTTATTCTCTCTCTCTCCTCCCTCTCCCTTTTCTCTCCTCCCTCTCCCTCTTCCTCTCTCGGTCTTCCCGTCCTTCCTCTGATCCAAACTTCTGGGAAACTTTTTTTCTGAATTCCTCCCTTCCCAAGGAGCTGGGGGCAGGCGGTGCGCTCCTGTCCGTGGGGTGAGGGAGAGGGAGGGGGAGGAAGAGAAAGTCTGAGGGGAAAAAAAGCCAGCCCCCGACCAATGGCGAGGAGGGAACAGGAGAAACCCTGGGAGCTCGGGCCAATGGAAGAAGGGGAGAGACTGAGGCCCGGGCCAAGGCTCGGCGCGGGCAGTCCGGGGATGCTCCCGGGCCGACTTTAACCCCTGGCTCCCCGGTCCCCCACGAGTTCTTCATGGGGGAGGGAGGAAAGCCGAAAGTCGAGGTCTGATCGGTGCCTCTCCATACTCCTGCCAGTCCCAAATCCGTACCTTTTCCTCCCAAATCTGCTAAGTTTCACAGACGCTGCAAGCCCAGAGTCATTTTAATGACCGATCTGGAATTGGGGGGGGGGGCTCTCAACCTGTCCAAAAACGCCCAGAAAACGACCCCGATAATCTCGCGCCTGCCTCCAGACGCTATAAGTCTTCGGGTTCTGTCGGGATTTCGCCACACAGGTTATTTTCCCGTGGTACGATTTCGAAGCAACCCTGGCTAACGCAAAACGAAAGAAATAAACAAAGTCGCCCCGTTACTATCGAGGGTCTTGTAACTGTGGATCTCAAGGCGCTTCCTCCTTCCAGTTCTACCTGGTGGCGAAGGAGACGTAGGCTCTGCTCTGCTCTGCTCGGTCCAAGCAAGAGGCCGGCGGCGGGGCGCCCTGCGGACCGCGCGCTCCCAAGGCTTCTCCCGCCTGGGCCCGCACGCAGCAAACGCTCGCCTTCCCCTCGGCGTGGATGCTGAGCTGAGCTTTGCCTGCTCGGGGCGCCTGCTCTGGAGAACCCACGGAGAGGGGATGCGCAAGGGCAGCCAGCAACTTTGACAGCGGAAGAGCTTTTTCAGAATTCCCTTCAAATCTGATCACCTCGGGAACCGGCTGTCCCGGCTCACTGACCCTCCCACCACCCTCAAAAAAAAAAAAAAATTTTTTTTTTTTTTTTTCCAGGACAGCGCGGTCGTCAGAGATTTCTCTGGAATTTACAATCCAGCCCTCTGGCCATTCTCATTTCCCACACCCCCTCCTGGGCCATGCCACTGGTCGCGGGCCGCTGGAGACCCCGAGCGCAGCTCAACGCAGAGCCAGTTCACAGGGGCCGAGAAGTTGATCCTGCCAAGCAGAAAAGAAGGTCTCGGATTTCGCGGACGGCGGCCTAACCACAGCCTGATCTTCCCATCCCAACGCCTTGGTCTAGGCGCTTCTATCCCGGAGCGAAGAGGGAGGAAAGAGCCAGCTCCCCGGGTGCGAGCGACAGACCGAGAGGATTGGCAGACAAGTGTCGCCGAAAGCCAAGCCGGGAGCAGGGTCAGCAAACCTAGGGCAGAGGACACCTTCTCTTCCCCCGCCCCTCCGCAAAGAACAAGCGCCCATCTCCCTCCCCTTCCACTTTGGGGCGACAGCGGAGGGCCTGTCTGGCCTCTGAAAAGGCCACATTCCCCTCCGGACCCTGCGGTAAATCTAATCCTTGATATTATAGTTGGAAGTGTTCTGGTGCTGCAGGGAACGGCTGAGTGTCACCATTGCACCTTGGGCTTTTTGGGAGAAAAGCAAAAAAGAACATTTTTAGAGCTCCCTCAAATTGGGCATCAGCAAGGTGAGAGGAAGCTAGCCGAGCAGCAAATGAAGAAAGAATAATGGAAACCACAGGTTGAGTGCAGATTCAGGCAGGCTTGGCCTCCAGTGACTTCCAGGAGCCTTCCTCAGGCTTGGGGATCCCCAGCAGCACTCCAAGAACCTTGGGATCTAGAAGCTACTCACAAAGCCCCTCTGTGTCTCCCACCGCGCTTCGGAGACTGCAGGGCAAGGCACAGGGTCTCCCACCTCAGTCACCCTTCAGCGTTGCTGCCTTGAGCTGGGGCAGAAAGTGACAGCACAATCACCACAACGGGGTCTCAGCAAAAGAGGGGGAGACAAAGGCCAGCCAGGAGCGCACAGTTACCTTTTCCAGTGGCTTAGACCTCTCTTTGGGCTCCTGGCTCCTGATTCTGGTTTCACTGCCCTTCCGGTGGCTGGGGCCGGTTGGGACCAGGCCCAGTGGGATAGCATAGATGGGGCCAGCGTCTCTTCCTTCCCAGGGTTTTCCTCCTCCCCTTGCCCGTATCTCCCATCTCCCTCTGGCAGCCTCTTGCCTTGGCCTTCCCACACAGACCTGGTTTGGATTGAGAAGTAGATGTACCACAGGCCATACCCCCTCCTTGAGACTGTGAAAGCTTCTCAAAAAGAGGACTTTTGGCTTATCCACATACCTAGATGCAGGTCCAGAAAGCCTGCACAATGTAGATGACCATTTTACACATGTTGGAGAGACACACATAGAAAAGAGAGCACTGGCTTCAATAGCATGCATCTGCACCTCACCCCAAAACACACATTCTGCATAGAGTTCTCAGAGGAGTTCCTATTACCCTTCCTTCAGGTCTACACATAGGTTGCCCCTGCCTCCATTGCGGTATATACACATATCTTAGAATTGTGAATTAGGCCATTAAAACAAATCAGATGATCATGAAGCCACGTTGCTTTGGATCATTATTCATGAAAATAGAAGCTTTCCTTCAGGTAAATGGGAGGGCTGGGGATATTTTCTTTTTGTGACTGAAGCAGTCATTCTAAGTACCCCTCCCCCAAGGGGCATGCATTCCTTGGTTTGTGACCCAGTACTGACTGGCAGGACGATCTGAAGAAAGATTAAGCAGGATGGTTTACTCTCTGTGACTTAAGTGTATAATTTTATGTGGTTGGGAAAAGAAAAAAAGGCTTGGGGGATGAAACGTAGAAATCTGGGAGTGTGCTATACATTTTCTCCACTCATTATATCAAAGCATTTTCAAAATCTCATGACCCAATCTGTCCCCCCTTTAATGTTTAGGAACTAAAAGTAGGATGCCCAATGCATGAGGCTAATTCCTGAGGCAATCCCCAGATTTCCCAGCCACCAACCTTAGGTCTTGGGTGGAGTCTACAGGTCTATTTCAGGCCTGAAGCTGATGGTAAAGGAACAAGCTGGAGGTCCCCTACCCTATTGCCCTGCAGGTCCTAAAGAGGAAGAGGTTATTAAGCACCCAAAGAGTCAGAAGGAATCAAGGGGAGAGTGGGAGACAGGACCTCACTGACGACCTGTAGGGACCTATGGGAAACGGATACAGAGTCCCAGCCTTGACAGGAAGAAAGCCCAAAAGGAAAGAGCAGCATAATGACTGCTCACCTAAAACTGACCATGTCTAGATATTCTGATTTTTTTTTCAAAGGAACAGCAGAGTTCTGCTGTGTAAGGACAAGAGTCCTGGCAACACAGCCTCTACATCCCCCACATACCAGTCTTCCTTCTGTTTCTTCACACTAAATGCCATCACTGCTAATACCTCAATACAAGGTGATCTTACCAGGCTCTGGGATTTTGCAGTTTTGTGTAAGTGAAAACAAAGTAAAAAATAGTTGCCAGCAGGACACATTAGTCGGCCCTTAAACACGTGGGCCAGGACACCCGGCGGGGGTGAGGCAATTACAATGAATTCAAGCCTGTCTAGGCACTAGGTATAAAACATTATGAAGCGACTATGGGGTGGGAGGTAATCCTCTGGACTCCAAGGCAGGTGAAGCCTGGTGAACAGGTCCCCCTCGGTCTAAACTATGTGACCTTCCGCAAGCCAGTTCATGGCCTGTGCCTCAGTTTCCCTGTCGGCAGAGTGAAAGAGCAGGCAAGCAAAGCAGGCAAGATTTTCAATCAGAGGCGGAACAGACCTGAGGTTTTATTGTTCCTGTGATCGAATCTTCCGGGAATATGAGGCCAACGTACCCACTTTGCACTTCTTCCAAACTGGCGCCCAGTTAGGGGGTGGCACACCTGGCCTGGAGCCCTTGGGTGGGCGTGGGAGGGAGCTGATTTCTGGAAACGCCCGCCCGCCCCGTGCCAGCGCGGCGGACAGTGCGCAGGCCCACTCGGGCAGACCGGGCAGACCGCATCTCCAGTCTCCGGCTGGTTCAGGTTGCCCGGCGTTTCGGGACCGGGCGTGCGTCCTCGACTGTTCAGCCACCCCCTCACACTTTTTAAAATAAATGCCCGTGGGGGCGAAAGGGTCTTTAATGATGTTTTTTTGTTTTCGCGAAATAAAATCTTTTGTTTTTATTTTAAACCAGCAGCGTGCCCACCTCTTGGTCCTTCCAGATGTTTGCAATAAAATCGCAGGTTTTGCCTTTGGGACTGGAAATAAAATTTAACGGCCTTCACCCTGTAATTATTCTCTTAGCTCGCCCTTCATAAATTTATCTGCTTTCTATCGGCGTTGGGGAAGGGGGCGAGCGAAAGGGGAGAAAGCCCCGATTTTATATTTGTGACTATAAAAAAGCGCCACCCGGTTTCCTCGCCTTCGGCGGGCGGCCGTGGTGTAACCGGGAGAGCCTGGCCCGGCGGGCGGCAACATTGCGCTATTGTTCGCCGCCTTCGGTCTGCGCAGGAGCTGGGCCCCTCCACAAAGGGGGCCTTGTGCGGCCGTGCCCAGAGCGGCCGCGCCCAGGAGGCGAGGAAATCCTGTTCCCCCAGGCCCAGCGCCTCTTTTCCCCGCGAGGATGGTGCAGCCCGGCAGTCGGACCTTCGCCTTCAGCCTGCGCCCGCCGTGGGGGCCGCCGACTCCTGCCCTGCCAGCCTTCGCAGGAAGCGAAACCTCGAGCCTGCGCTGAGCCCACTGAGGGTGAGGGAGGAGCCTGCCTCTGCGTACCCAGGAGCTAGGGAAGGCGGGTGTGTGGCCGTGAGGCTGAGGGGCTTTCTGGAAGGCCGTCCAGCGCCTTTCTTTCGCCTTGCTTGGCCTGGGCTGGAAGGTACCATTCCTGTACCTTCGTGAGCTCAGGGTTGCTGGGCAACCCTACACAACCCAACCCACAGTCGCAGATTTTGAAGACGCCAGCGTGCACCCCCAAATAAACGTGCGTACACCAGTAACTCCTATAGACTTGTATAGGAAGCTTGTAAGTACAAGGTTCCTGCGTATATTTTGCATGATTATACAAAGCCATGGTTGTATCTGTCTAGCAGCATACCCATGCATGGACACACCAAGTGCAGCCATATGCATGTGCCTTCATGCCTTTCTAGAATCAAACTTGCATGTAGAAACAACCCAGCGTTGGGTACAAAGCATCACGCACAGCCACATGAGGAAACATTCTAGCTGGCCACACACTCAGCTAGCCCTAAAGTCGGCAGAAATCTACTGGAATTCTGCCTGCTGTGTCTTTCCCCCAACTCCTCAGCTCCCTTGGGTGCTCTCTCTCTCTCACCTGCCTAAGCTGAATCCATGTGGCTGTCCCCCCCCCCCCCCACCTCCTCCTTCATCTGCATGGAGCTTCCTCTATCCCTGGGCAAGGTCTCTTAGGTGACAAAAGAAGGGGGAAATGATGAGCATCCATCCTTGAAGCCTCACCCCTTGGGAGACCTACTCAGTGCCTGGGCAAGACCAGGGCATTCCCAAGCCCTGGAAACCCAGCAGGGACTGGAAAACTGGGCAGTGAGAAATGACACCAAACAGGAGCAGGAGGGTTTTGTCTTGTTTTGTTTTTAATCACATGCAGCCCATTTCACCTTCCAGCCAGCCTGCCTTGGGCCAGAATGCCAAACCCCAGGAGCCAGACACTTCTTAGGCAAAGCATTCTTTTGAGTTCCTTCTGACATGAGGACTCCCAGCTCTCTCCTAGGTTTGCCCTTACATGTGACTCCATCTCTCTTTTCCTGCTGGTTTTTGCAGGTGCTTGGCTAAGCAAGGTTAAGAGTTCCCTTTGGTTTTTCCACTGAGAGGAAGGATTATCTAAAGCTTATGGGGGTGATGGGGGGAGAAGCCCCAGGCCCCACAGTCTAACACAGTGGGCCAAAGTCCTGGGACCTACAAAAGGATACTTAGGGGTTCCTGGGGTTGGGATGGGAAGGCTGGCAGTGGTGAGGCAGAAAGGCACTTCGGGGACTGAAATGGGGCAGCCCACAAGGACCAACAGCTAAAAGCAAATGATTTGACGCATTAGGACCTTGATGTGATGGCTTTTTTGCCAGATGTGTTTGGATTTCGCTTGTCACTAATAAAAATCGGCCACCCAGGAGCAAAATGCCTTCGGTAGAATTAGCTGAGCTGTCTGGGCCTGAGCCTGCCCTGGCAAACACCGACAAGTAGATTTTAGATTTTTACAGCCTCCTTATGGATCAATCTCTCCCTCTTCAGGAGTGAAGAACGAATTGTCCATTATATAAAGAGAGTGGAAAACTGGCTCTCTGAACACACAGCTCCGAGGACAGGCTGGGGAACTAAATCCTTCCAAGTGGGTGTGCGGGAGTGGGGCGGGGAGGCGTAGCTACACTGGCCAGACCCAGGCTTGCTTCTGCCCTCTGGATGGGGAAGGAGGAGCTGGGAAGAGGTGCGTGAGCTAGGTCATGGGTGGCTTTTCATCAGTGTCAGTCCATAATTCATAAGCCACCTCTTCTACCCTTTTTAAGCAAAACCAAATCAGTATGGGTGGAAAAAATAGCTAGAACTCTTAGTCGATGTGCATCACATCCCTAGTGACATGGAGACTAGCTGGGATAGGGATGTCATCAAAAGGTTGCTGGGCAATCCCATGGCTACACTTGGTGTGTCCATGCATGGGAGCCTCATGGTCCCCACAAATGAACCCCTTGAAATGTTTATATATGTAAAACATTATTACATGTATAAAACATACACCATATAATATAAAACTAATTACATATATGTGCATACAGACAGTCGTTTTACCACTCTGATGGGCTTTCAGAACAAAGACACACATGAGTGTCTGTGGAGAGGCTGACATTGCCAGAGTTACAGGGCTTGTTCTGGGAGGAGGGGGAGGAGGCAGTCCAACGCTGGTGGCACTCAAATAGCAGTAAGGACCATCGTACTCTAGCCCACAGCCAAGTACAACAGGAAGCCAGGGACAAGGAGGGACAAGGAAGGCTATCTATGCCTAAGCAGGAAAAATATTCACTGAACTTTATATACTTTCCAGAGATTTCATAGGTCAACAAACCCAGGCAAATGAAGGTGTTTCCAGGACAGAACAATCAGAGCTTGCATATTCTCCCAATCCCCAGTGGTGTCTGCAGCACCAGAGGCCCAAGATGTTTGGGAATTCTGTGAGGCAACAGCAGTGGCACCATGGTGAGCCACTATACCCACCAACATGTGCCCCAATATTGCTCTCCTCGTCTGCTTTCACGGGAAAGAGAACTTCTGACCCAGCTCGGAAAAACAGCAGAGGATTTGCCATCCAGAGGAAAACGCTTCCAGGAAAATCAGAGAGAAAAGTTAAGAAGCACGTATTTCCACAGCCTTCATCTCATGCCACCAAATCTCATTCCGGATCTCTTCTCTTTCTAGTCTGCACCATTTAGGAAGAACTCATACCCACCGGGCCTTTGTGCTAAGTGCTTTCCATAAACCAACTCATTCTACCCACTTTGAGCTCTGTGAACCAAGAACCAGTGCTACCAGCCCCATTTTACAGAGGAGGCAACTGAGGTACAAAGGGAGATATGTAACTTGGCATGGGTCTCACACCTTTCAGTGCAGGTATTAGAGCTCTATAGCCAGAATTCTTTTTTTTTCTTTTTTTTTTTTTACAGCCAGAATTCTTTTTTTCCCCATTTTCTTTTTTTTGTTGTTGGAGTTCAATTTGCCAACATATAGCATAACACCCAGTGCTCATCCCGTCAAGTGCCCCCCTCAATGCCCGTCACCCAGTCACCCCCACCCCCTGCCCACCTCCCTTTCTCCACTCCTTGTTTGTTTCCCAGAGTTAGGTGTCTCTCATGTTCTGTCTCCCTTTCTGGTATTTCCCACTCATTTTTTTTTTCTCCTTTCCCCTTATTCCCTTTCACTATTTTTTATATTCCCCAAATGAATGAGACCATATAATGTTTGTCCTTCTCCAACTGACTTATTTCACTCAGCATATAATACCCTCCAGTTTTATCCACATTGACGCAAATGGTGGGTATTCATTGTTTCTAAAGGCTGAGTAATATTCCATTGTATACATAAACCACATCTTCTTTATCCATTCATCTTTCGATGGACACCGAGGCTCCTTCCACAGTTTGGCTATTGTGGACATTGTACAGCCAGAATTCTTAATCCCTATACCCCCAGCCTCTCTGGGTGCCAAGACACTAACATGCCATTTACACACCTGCGTTGTCTCTGCCTTTAAGTGACTCTAACAAAGGTGGCGGAGCTGGGGAGGAATTGATGGAATTGTCTCACACAGGCCAAAAAAAGCCCACCCCATCTAAAATATACCCAGATGGCCTTCCCAGCTTGGGTGCAGTGTCCTTACCAGGGAGGAGATATAGGGGCAAGAGCTCCACCCTGTCTTTCCTCACCTGACCATGCTGAACAGAGAAGATACAACACCACCAATCATACTGGAAGGGAAGGGGGTGGCTGCTGGCTCTCTAAGGAAGATCAAGCTGCCAAGCTCTGGTTGGCTCCCGTGCCTCCTCCTTGGTTGGTACTCACCTCAAGTTGGCTTCTACCTGTGCCCACAGACTTACCATCCCTGGACCTTCCCTCCTGGTGAGGCTGGACCCGGGCTGCTTTGCTTTATTAGCATGGGGTTTACGTGCCTAGATCCTTTATTGATTGAACCCCCAAACCACCTATTCCCTGTAGGCTTCCTGCCTGCGCCTCATGGGGCCATCCACTCCCCCAGGCACAGATCTTCCATGAGATACTTTCAGGCTGGTAACTGAGCAATAGGAGGCAACTGAGCCCCACTCCACCCCAGCTCAGTTCACAGCACCTGTCCTTCCCCAGTGACATTTGTCACCCAGTAGTGGATGGTAGCCAGACCACTTCTGCCCTCAGATTGGGAATTTCCTGAACAGATTAACAGTATGTTAATCTGGCATAAGAGTCATAACTCCAAGGTCACTAGGGAGATACTGCTCCCTATGGTGGGCCCTCAAATGTTTTCTTGCTTGCTATTCCTTCCTTCCTTCCTTCCTTCCTTCCTCTCTCTCTATATATTTTTTAAAAAGATTTTATTTATTTATTCATGAGACACACAGAGAGAGAGAAAGGCAGAGACCCAGAGAGAGAAAAAGGCAGAGACACAGGCAGAGGGAGAAGCAGGCTCCTTGCAGGGAGTCCGACGTGGGCCTCGATCCTGGGGCGCCAGGATCACGCCCTGGGCTGAAGGTGGCACTAAACCGCTGAGCCACCTGGGTAGCTCTTTCTTGATTTTATTTATTTTTTCATGACAGACACACAGAGAGAGGCAGAGATATAGGCAGAGGGAGAAGCCGGCTCCCCGCAGGGAGCCTGATGCAGGGACTCATCCCAGGATCCCAGGATCAGTCCTGAGCCAAAGGTAGATGCTTAACCCCTGAGCCACCCAGGTGCCCCTCGTCAAACATTTTCAACGTGAGTTCTCCTCCCATCTCCCTCTCCCTCTCACCTATACACACATTCACATGGCTCAATTTAGCGGTCCATAGTATATTTTAGTCCTTATTTCTCCAGCTCAGATCTGTTTAAAATGCAAATAAGGAAAAGGTCATGTGGCCCCTGATTGGTATCAGCAGTTTATTCCTCAAAATAGCTGAAGCCTCAGATATCCGATTTGTCACATAAAAGGGGACAGAGAAGGAAAACTCCTAGGGCCTTAGGACCCAGCATAATAAGGGAGAACTTCAGAGTTTGGAAGAAATACCTGGGTTTGGCTTGGGAAGGATAGCTTTTTGGTTTAATTTGGTGGGAAAGAAGAGTAAAGCAGAGGTGCCTGGTGTCCAAGGAGAGCTCCTTGTGGAGCCGCAGACCAACTGGGCTTGGGCAGGAGACAGACTCATCTGGAGTCCCCACCCCTCAAAGGGTGCACCTCTGCAGTGATGCCCCAAAGTCCCAGGAAACCTTCAGGCTCTGTGGTACTCAGACTGAGTCAGATCTTGTTTCCAAGCGAGGGGTGGGGGCATGCCTCCATTCACCCAAGTCACAGGGCTAGCTCTTGCTTCCTACACAAAGTGAAGGCAGGCCTGGGGGAGTTGGGGCTGTGTGGGTGCAGGAATATTTTCAGAGAACAGTCCCTGGGATGGCCCTGGGCACTGGTTGAAGCCAGCAGGATCTTCCTGCAGGATCCAGAAAGAGGTAAGAGGGTAGAACTCCAGCAGATCATACCTTCTCCTTTTTTCCTGATTTTGGTTTCTTGGTGGAATGTTGGCAGCCTCTTTTCTTGGGCTATTTTTTCTCTCTCCCTGATGGCAAATCCAGTCTCCCTGGCAAACTTGCTTTGAGCAAACACTGCATTAAAATTCCTGTTGAGGGGCACCTGGGTGGCTCAGTCGGTTAAGCATCTGCCTTTGCCTCAGGTCATGATCCCAGGGTCCTGGTATAGAGCCCCGCATCGCACACCCTGCTCTGTGTAGAGCCTGCTTCTCCTTCTCCCTCTGCCTGCTGCTCCCCCTGCTTGTGCTCTCCACCCCCCCACACACCATGTGTGTATGTGTGTCAAATAAATAAATAGAATCTTTTAAAAAATTAAATAAAACTCCTGTTGAAGCAATGTTGTATTATGCCCGAGTCCCTGGTGTGGCTGTTTGCCCAGGCAGGAGCTCCATGCTGCTCTCAAACCCCCTTGTGCCCTCACTGGTAACGTCCACCCCTGTCTCTCTTCCCATGGACCTTCCCTCAGTGCCACGGATGCATCTTTTCACCCAACCAGCTGACCTGGTCCACTTTTCTACCTGCCCTGAGACTCCCACTTGCTTCCTTTTCATCTATTTTTCCTGAATGTTTACACTGTCACTGGAAGCAATGCTCACAGGTGTCCTGCAAGGTGAGTGAATGGGAGTGTCAGGGCAAGGGAGAGGAAAAGAATGTGCAGGGGGAGCCAGCCCCTCTCCTGGGCCTCAGGCCATACAGTGCCCCTTGACCACTCTAAGGTGGTCAGCTTCTGTTCTGCTCCCAATTCCCCAGGTGCTTTGCTGGCTCTATCTCGATCTAGCAGTGAGGGTGGGCAAGTTGACAGTGGCTGCCTCAGAGCCTGAGAAGCATGATTGGGACTTTTAGACTGAGAGGCTACAGAAAATAAAAGCCAGAGAAACATGAGAGGAAAAGGAAGGATGGAAGGGCAAACAAAACTTGAGGGAGGGAGGAGGGAGGGAGAAGTAACAAAAGGAAAGAAGAGGAAAAAAGAAAAAGAAAGAAAATTGAAGGAAAGAGGACATGACTATTTCACCTCCTGAAATCCTAACCCTGGCCTGGGCATAAGATCAGGATATCGGGCTCTGATCCATCTTCCCAAAGTAAGCTTTAGGGTGAGTCTGAAGAAAGGACTAGGGAGAGGGCCTGGACCGGGTCTTTCTCATACAGGGCAGAGCTCCTGTAGCCAATGGCCTAGCTGAGTGTTCTTAGGACAGACCAGACTCCTACAGAGACCCCAGGGGCCTAGTAAGACCCTCCTGCAGACAGAAGATGGGTGAGGCTCCTGCATTGCTTCCTCAGGCTGTGATGCGTTGGATACACAGTCCCCACGTCTCAGGGAGAGGAAAGAGAAGAGATTCCAACTAGAGAATAGAACGTAATGGGGTGAAAGGGCTGGTGGGCTGAGGATCGCAGGGAATCTGAGACTTCTAGAGTGCCCTAGAGCGGTGGGAGTTCGGCCTCCTTAGCCTTAGCAGAAAAGGGAGGACCTCTCTGGGGGGTGTGCGGGTGGGAGGAGTCGGTGTGAAGCCTGCGTGTTTGACTGGTGCTGTATGGAGTTTAATATTCTTGAGAATCTAATCCAATTTGAGGCCATTAGGCCAAGTGCCAGAACAGGTTGCACGTCGGTTTTATTTCAGTAAATCCCAGTGGCGGGACAAACCAATGGAACGGGTAGGTATTGGTCCTCCACCCACCGAGTCTGCAGCTGCCCCTTTCCTGGCAGGGCATAAGGTGGCAGGTACCCAGTTCTTCGCTGTAAGGTAGGGGGTGATTTCTCTCTCTGAGCTCCTCCTTCCCTCTCTTCCAATTCAATTCATAGAATGTGAAGTTAGAGTCTCAGCTTTTCCAACAGCACCCCGGCTTCCCCTCTCTGCCCCTGCCCTGGTCAACCTCTCCACACCTCCACTAGCATCTCTAGGTCAAAGACGAATAATGCCCAGCTTCCTGCCTGGGGTGAATCACGCGGACCGGTCCGCTGGGAGACAGGAAGAAAAAAAAAAAAAAAGAAAGAAAAAGGAAAAAAAAAAAAAAAACCTTAGCGAAGAGGAATGCGCTGCAAACCGGTGAGAGCAGATGTGCCTGGCATCCCTGGCCCAGCCCTGGCCGGGCCCAGAAAGCCGCTCCTCAGCCCCGCACCCGTGGAATTGTATTATGGTCTCCTCGGTCCAATCATCTTTTTACAGAAAAAAAATTTTTTTTTAAAATATAAATTACTGCTTTGCAAGATCAAAGTGCCGCTTTCTGGTGCATCTGGCTGAGCGGGGAGATGGGGGAGGGAGTGGGGCAGAGTGGCCCAGTCCTAGTTACCCAACTTCAAAGTGTTTTCAAGAATGAATTTTGGCCAGTATATTTTAAATTTTCTTCCTCCTCCATCTTCGCCCGGTGCTCAGCGGGGAAGCGCGTAACTGCGCTGGTTCTGGGCGGGCGGAGAAACCTCGCCTTCCCCAACTCCACTCGCACTAGATCGAGAGCCCCGGGGCTCCAGCCAAAGCACTGACTCCCTGACTGCGCAGGGGCCTGGTGAGCCGGGAGGGCGCCGGTGGCTAATCACGGATGCTGGGGTCACCAAACACCCAGATAACCCGCGGAGACGCCGCCAAATCGCCAAGTTACTACCAGGCAGCTGCCAGAGGCTCCTTGTCAGCCTCCTCTGCGCTCAGGCTGGCAAGTCCCTTGTGCTCCGCCGGAAAAACTGGGGAGAACTAGGTTAGGATTCGAATTATTCCGGGGACTCAGGCCAGTCCCAGGCTTTCCAGGCAGAAGGTCGCAAAGATCTTGATTGTGGATTTGTTTCTACATGACAGGTCAACTGGGCAACTATTCAGGCCTGGTCAACTAGGCCGGGCTCCCTTGAGCCCCCTCGCGCTTTCCTTAAGTGAAGCGCGGGGCTTGGCAACGGCCAAGCCAAAATTTCGCAAGGGTGGTGGGGGGCAGCAGTGGCAGAAGCCGCGAGACCAGCGCGGCGAGTTGCAGGGCTTGGAAATGTTTGCGGCTGGAGAGGCTGAGTCCAGGTTGGGTTGGATCCCGGGGAGGGACTGGCCGCGCGTGGCGTTCGCCGCCAGGTTATCGCGGAGCCGCGCGGCAGAGATCTCAAGGCTCTGTCCCGCGCGTCTGCTGAACCCAGCCGCGGAGCGAGGCGCGTAGGAGGACCGCCACGTCCCCACTGGGCTCCCTGCGCCCTTCGGGGCCCGCCCGGGGCAAGCCGGAAGGCTCTCGGCTGCTCCCAAACCGCTGCGGTCTTTCCTTTCCTGGAAAGACCAAGTGAGCAATATCACCTCGATTGTACTTGATCTGCCTTGTCCCTGCGTGGCCATTTCTGACGTTTTAAATTTCAGATTTTCCTGCCAGAGTAGGACGGGTTAAAACCACGGAGAGCGCGCCGGCTTTTTTCCTACCTCGGGTCCCGCTTCTCCCCTGCCGCCCTGGGGGCTGCATCTCCGACCAGAGAGCTGGGGGCGTGGGGGCCGCAGGATGCTGTTATTCTCGATTCTGGGTAAGAAAACCAAGGTCCCTAAAACTTCGTTGACTGGTCCTAAGTTATTGTGAGGCAAAATTACGTAGGACCTTTTACCCAGGTCGCCTAAAAATTCTCATTCTTCCCACTCGCTCAGGGGTGATTACCCCCCGCCTCGCACTCCCTTCTCCCGCCCCGTCCCTGGAGGATGTGGCCGCGGCAGCTCCGGCGGCCGGCGCGGGCCTGTGCGCACCCGCCCTCAGAGCGCGCGCCGGGCATCTCACCTCAGCCGGGCAGGTGCAGAGGTGGCGGGCGCGGCAGGGCAGCCGTGGGTCGTCCGGCCGTAGGGCAGGAGAAGGCTGGCCGCCTCTTCCTGCTGCCCGGTGACTGAGGGGGCAGGGGGGGGGGGGACAGGGCTGGGGAAACCGCCGTCAGCGGGCCCCGGCCCCGCCTCCCAAGCACAATATCCAGGAAACCTCGTAACTTTCCATTGTCTTAGGAGCTTCACTAAACAAATTGTCTCTATAGCTATGGAGCCCCTTAGAAGAGCGGCTAACGGGGGGAGCGCGCTGAAGAGCGGGCCCGAGCAGGCCCGGGAGGAGCCCCGAGTCGGGAGCCCGCCTGCCGGGGAGTGTGCCGGGCAGCCCAGCACCGCCTGAGCACCGCGAGGAGGGAAGCGCGCGGCGTCTGGGAGCTGCTCAGCCCGGCGTCGAGGCCCCCGGAGGAGGGGGTATCCGGGCCTGGACTCCCGGCTTCCGGATGGGCAGGGGGCTGGCTCCCGGGAGAGTGCGTGTTCCTCAGAAGACCTGGTGCCAGACTACCGACCCCAAGCTCCAGGTTTCCCGGATGTCGAATTTGCAGCGATCCCCACCCTAGAAGGTGGTGGGTGGTGAAGCCTCCCCTTCCTTGTCAGCTCAGAAGTTACACTCCTCCCCCCAGATATTTGCTTTCCTGTCTTTGCAAGGCTTGAGTGTCCCACTTTTCCAGGCGCGCGCCTTCCTGCTTCGTGCACTACCCTTCGCCCCACCCGGCCCTCAGAGGTGGGTTCCCCAGAGGCCCAGGGACTCTCTGAACATGAATCGCCCGTTCTTCTCTCACCGTATTGGGTGAAACCCAGGCTTCTTTTCTTGGGATACAGATGCGTGTGGGCGTGGACCCGACTCACTGGACCATCGAGTCGCGAACCAACCTTGCACAAGCCCCTTGATTACCAAGTTCACATTTATTTGTAAAAATTAGGGCGATTAGAGTAGCCCAAAAGGCTTTCGGTTTCTGGGGACCGCCAATTGTGGCGCGGATTCCATGCACCTCGGACACAAGTGCACAACCATACTGGAATCCCTCCACCTGAAACCCTCAAACAGCGGCGCACAGACCTCCGCTGTCTTTCTGTCCCTCTAGCCACTTTTCCTGCTTGCTGGGCTGGTTTCTGCTGGGTGATTAACGACCCCAGATAGTGTAAGGAATTCGGCTTCTCGAGCTCAGCATTTTCAATTCTTTAATTTGTCCCTAGGTGACCATTAGCGATCGCGGCTGTAGATCACATCGGGGGCGGGTCAGGTAGAGTGAGCAGCTGATTCAACACTGTTGGGTTTGATTTCGTTTTTTAGAGGCGACTCAGAAAGCAGTCCCCAGAGAACTTCAAGAAGGCAGCAGGCGGCAGGCTGCCCAGGTCCCTGAGCTAGACTAGCCTTGGGTTGTCACCACTCTCATTCTTTATAAACTGTAAAGCACTAGCAAATCGCAAAGCCCCTCTGGGCCTTAGACGCTGACGTGGGCGGGGCAGACAGGTGAAGAAACCGGATCACAAGTATCTGACCCAAATCCAAAGCCTCACTGGGAGAACTATGCCCTGGGTCTGGCCTGTTTCTGGAACCTGCTCACTACCAGGCAGCTCCAGAGGCAACCACAGTTTGACGTTTTTCTAGCCTATCGGGGTAGAAACAAGTTAGACTCTGCTCCATCTCTACAGTCTGTTTGCGGGGCCTCTGAGTCCTATCACTGCTCGTCTCACTTAAAGAAGAGATATAAAAAAGCAAAGTGAAACAAAACAAAACAAAACAAAACAAAACAAAAAATAAAGAGGAGATATTATCCTTCCTGTGGGGCAGGCAGTGGGGTCTGAAACATTCTAGACTGTCGCCCAGAGAGCTGCCACTGGTTTTTGTTTGTTTGATTTGTTTGTGTGGTTTTTGTTTTTTGTTTTTTTCAGTTTGGCTTTAGTGGAGTTTTAAAATGCTCCTTTCTTTGCCCCTGTTCCCACTCTCCTTCCTGATGAAGCAGGCAGCAGCCCTGGAGGCAAAGTCTTTGGAGACAGCTCCTCTCTTGGACCTCCAGGACTTCCAAATGCTAGGGGGACTATGAGGGAAGGGATGAGAGATGAGGAAGGGGAGAGCAGAGGGGAAAGGGAAAAGTCTTTGGCTCTGTTTTCCTGGGTCTTTCAGGCTCACACGGACTCTGTTCAGAGGGAACAGAAATGAGCTGGGTTCCTGCCCTGCAGTGACCAGGGCACTGGTTTGGCTGTCCTTTCCAGCCTGCCACCCTTC
Organism: Vulpes vulpes; assembly: GCF_048418805.1. Classification (NCBI taxonomy): domain Eukaryota; kingdom Metazoa; phylum Chordata; class Mammalia; order Carnivora; family Canidae; genus Vulpes; species Vulpes vulpes. Next base: position 55,607,962 of record NC_132787.1, on the reverse strand, counting down.
AGAAAGGATACAGGGGAAACAGGAGGAAGAAGGTATCCTCATCCTCTAGGTGGCAGTAGGCTGGCCGGGGCACAGAAGAGGATCCTCCAGCCCCTCAGAGGAATGATGACTTGTGGTCTCCTGGATAGCAGTACTGAGACCCACTGAGCTCAAAGGTCCTGGCACTGGACTCTCTTCTCAGAGGCACCAGATCTGTAATTTCTAAGTCACACTGAATTGTGATTAAGTACATGTTTTTGTAATACAAACCTAGAGCATGGGACTAGTCTCAGCCAGATTGGGAACAGTGGCTTCTAGCCTTCCCCAGAACTGGCAGTCCTTTCCCATATTAAGACCCAAAGCTTTCCTGGGATCTTTGGCCACTCTGTGAAAATGCTGACTGAGGCTGGGTCTGTTAACGGAGGTGACCTGCCTGTTTGTAGGCCTGTGAAACCCAAGCACTATACCTCCTATAGAGAGTATAAAGGAATGTGGGGGTGTGCAGGATGAAATTAGCCAAAGAACCTTTATAGAAACATGAGTGTGATCTGTGAGGGAAGTAAGGACGTGACCAAAGCAATGCATTTGCTTTTACTGGCTGACTGACAGGCTTTGGTGGGGGACGGATAAGTTTACCAACTGTTGCAGAGACCTGTGCCTCAGGCAGGGACTTGGGAGAGGGGGTCGCTCAGGAAAACTGGAAAGCGTAAAGGAACAGATACAAAAATTCCCCTATATGCTGGGCACACAATTCCCCGTCATATATATATATATATATATATATATATATATATATATATATATATATTACATATGCATATACAACTTTACTTAGTTTTAAAATTGCCTTAGAGTGACAAGACGTGAGAGACACCTAACTCTGGGAAATGAACAAGGGGTAGTGGAAGGGGAGATGGGCAGGGGGTTGGGGTGACTGGGTGATGGGCACTGAGGGGGGCACTTGGCGGGATGAGCACTGGGTGTTATGCTATATGTTGGCAAATTGAACTCCAATTTTTTAAAAATTAATTTAAAAAATTGCCTTGGAAAGAATAACTATACATGAGTTCATTCACTCAAGAAATGATCACTGAATGTCTACCACCTGTAGGGCATTTTACTAAGCTCTCCTTTGTAAAAATGTGTGTGTGTGTGTGTCTGAGTACAAATTCATCCAGCCAACTCTGATTTGGCTTCTTGGCAGGTTTGTGAAACTTTCAGCTCCAAACAATCAGAGCAATGGGGCTCAGACTTCAAGATACACACACACTTTGGGTCATTGCCAGAGGTGGTAATGAGTCTGCTGGCGCCCTAGGAGTTCACACTTTTCCTTCTGTGCTATTGTGGAAGTGGGGGAGGGACAGCCTTGAGCTCCAACTTCCAGTCCTACTACCTTTGGGGGAAATGCTGAGAAGTAGAGTGTGCTAAATCCCTTTTAAATAATGCTTTCCATTCCTAAAGCCTGTTCCCTTTCCAGGAACGGTCTAAAAAGGTTGGGAATCATAAACCCTGCAACCAAAGAATTTCTTTTCAATGCACATGCCAGAGAGAAGGAGAGACTGGTTAGGGCAATTTCCATAGGTGCATGTTTCAATATCACCCCCCCACACACACACACATGTGCACACAAATACACACATTATAACACTACTATACAATGTCATTTGCACATAGTGTAATCAGACCTACAAAAAATGCAGAATGGAGAAGAGTTCTCCCTACTTCCTAAATTCAGAAACTCTCCAAAAAAGCTCAAAATACCATTCAGTTTTGTTTTTTTGTTTTTTGGGGGTTTTTTTTGCAATCATTTTCATGAGTCTTTACTAACTTATCTGCTTTATCAGTGCATGACCTATCCTGGTGGTGAAGCAGCAAATGAGCCAGTGGCCTGTGTCTTGGTGCGGTTAAAATCTGATCTACACACCCTGGTATTGAATGCTCAGACCCTCTGAGATGTATGAGCTAGTGGACAAGGCTCAGCAGGCTTGACATAGGCATTTACATGTACAAGCATAATCCTGGGTAGTGACTTCGAATTCTAGGCCAAGCGAAGAGGTACTAATATGGGCTATTCGGTCTGGAAGTGCCTCCTCCTTTGTTTTTGGTCCACTAGGGTAGGGTATGACAAAGGAGTAGGAAGGAAGGTAAAACGTCCCAAAAGATAGAAAAGCCGGCCACAAAATGCCATGGAAAATAGTACCGCGGAAAATAACACCGCTGGAGGGACGGGGTGGGGGAAGGGGGCAGGGGTAGGGGTTGAACGTCGCCCACCCCAAGTCGTTCAGATGTGGCTGCGCTCAAGCACACCCTACACCAACGGCCCAGGCGGGTACAATTCTCTCCACGCGAAGGCAGTGACGAGGGGGCACTGCGAACCGGGGAGCCTTTCCTAGTACGGATTCAGAGGAAGCGTAAACTGCGGGCGACCTCCCTCATTGCCCATTCGCCTTAGTTGTATGTCTAGTGAAGAAGGCAACAGAGAAAATCATCCAGCTGCGAACATTTTCACTTTCACCTTAAGTAAAGCAAACGGCTTTTCCTTTTCTGAATATCGCTCTGTTTTCTGCATCTAGTTTTTAGAAATGTAGCCTTGGACATAAACGCGCGCGGTGATTTCCACTGCACCTGTACAGGTGAGAGCCGCTCACACCCCTGCGGCGCGGATTGCTAAATGACAAAGCCAGGCGGCCACCACCCAGGGCTGGCCGCGCGCTTCCGTCCCCAGCCCGGGCTCGGCCGCAGGGCCCTAACTGGTGAGGGCCAGGGGAAGTGACAGAGAGGCTGCCTGAGGACCCCAGCCGCCCGCCGCCGCCGCAGCTCGGCCGGAGAAGGGAGTCCCGCCGCCGGTCGCTCGAGCGCAGGAAGCGGGCAGCGCCAAACGCACCCTTCGCAGCTGTGCGCCTTCCTCTGGCCGCGGAGGGGGGAGAGGCTTCTAGGTCAGGCTCGGGCCCCACCCTGCGAAGCGCGGGAGCTCCCCGTGCGACTCGGGCACGTAAGCGATATTCCGACGGAGCCCGGGCGGCGACGCCTGCCTTTGTCCCAGGCGGGAGGCGCCGTGCGGAACTCGGGTGGGCTGCGAGAAGCCAAGAGAAAAAGGAGAAGGTTGGGGGAACTGGGGAGCAGCGCGGCCGAGCGCCTGGCCGGGGCCCTCTGGGAAGCCAGCTCGGCCTCCAAAGCCGCGGACTTCACACTCACAGGGACGCGGAGGAGCCTTCGGCCGCCCCCCCGCCCCGCCCCCGGCGCCCAGTGCCCCCTCCGAGGCTTCCAGGCAGGGGCCCACCCCACCCCACCCCCCGCGCTAATTCCCCAAGTGGGTGGGCCGGCTAGGGGGCAAAGAGGCGCCCTTGCCCTATTTCCAGGGGCTCCAGGTGAAGAAGGACTGAGGCGCCTCGTCCACTCACCCTAACCCAGAAGATATATGTCTTCCCCGTCTTCTGGAGGCGGGGGGGGGGGGGGGGGAGCCCATCTTGAGTTTTAACTTTTTTTCTCCAGATTTTGAGAAGCTACGGCCTCGCCCTCCTTTCCACTAAGGGCCTGCCCCTCAGGGCACAACTTCCGGAGAAATGGGTCGGCGCGGCGAGTCGCGGGGAGCTGCACGCGGTGCTCCGGGGCTCGCATCGCCCCCTCGCGCGGCGCACGCTGGCTTGTGGTCCTGGGCCCGAGGAGGCCTCCGGAGCCCGCTCCCGGTTAAAGCCGAGGCCAAGTCCTCCGGGAAGCTTTCCCCCCGCCCTGGCTTCTGCGGGTGCCCCCGTCTTTCTCCTGCCTGCACGGTGGGTCTGTACAGCCCTGAGGAAGTCCCCCCTCGTAAATCCGGGCTCCCCGCCGCTGTTCCGTGCAGCGAGATCTGGCTTTGTTTCGGGCTGGGCGCTCTTAGGCGTCGCCCTACCGTCTCACGGCCCGCACTCCGGGCCGCCCTGGGGCTCGGCCGCTGCGGGACTGCACCGACACGCGGCGCGCCGAGGGCCCGGCCGCCTAGGCCCCGCGCTCCCACCCGCCGCGCGGCGGAGGCTCAGGAGGCTGCGCTCGGCTTTCCTTGCACCGGCTCGAGCCCCCAGCGCAGGAAGGTCTTAGGGGCTCTTAATGCTAAGACCCGAACCCCGTCCGAAACAGCACGCAGGGCTCGGACAGTGGCGCCCGGACTGCCCAGGGTGCGGCCAGTGAGCCCCGGTCCCACCTCGCCTGTCCCTGGCCGGCTGTGGGGGTGGGGGGACGCGGGCGCCCTGGGGCCGGGCTGGGGATGCCTAGGTTCGGGCCGCGGAGACCTCTGGAGAGGACCAAGGAGCGCTCTAGCCCTCGCTCACAAGCCAGTGCGCTCCTCGGTCCGCTGGAGTGTCCAGGTTGGTCAGTGAGCGAGCGACAGGGTCCACGCCCCCCTTCTCCCATTGCCCGCTAGTCCTCGAGCGCGCGTGGGCTGGAGTCAGGGCGTCTCGGACCCCACGGGGCAGGCCCGGCGCGGTGGGCAGGGAGGCAGTGACACGTGTGTGAGTGTGTGTGTGTGTGTGTGTGTGTGCGCGCGCGCGCGCTGGGTCGGGGTTGGGGGTCTCCGCACATTCCCGGAATCTCGGGAATCCCGGGCCTCTGGCTCTTGCCGTCCGCGCCGAGGTCGCTAGTATCCCAGGACCCGCTGTCTGCGGCCCCCACCCGCCGCCTTGGCTTCTCAGGCTTTCCATTTCAAAGACCCAAAGGAAAACCTTTGTGACTGTCCACAGCCTCCTGCACAGTCTCGTGCTATCGCCTCCCGCCTGACTGAGAAGGGTGTGAGGCCTAGTTCCTGAGCCTCCTTCCCCTTTGCCCTTTTTTCTCACTCCTCAACCCCAGATAAAGAAATTGAGCACATAGAGGAAAGAAAAAAAAAAAGAGTGAAATCCGTGCGTGAAGGAGGCCGGGGAAATTTAACAGTCACAAGACTGCCCCCAGGTGATGGTTTACAGCAATAACTTTTCTGGGTAACGAGGTCTCTCTCTCTTCCGAGCTAGTGTCATCTGTGCTAGAAGAGTTATTGAATCCAAACGTTTCCGTTAATCCCCCAAGAAAGGGAGAAAAGGCCCTGAGAAACCTCCTTCTCCGCAGACGCTGAGAAATTGTTCAATTTGTCTTTCTAGCCTCACTACGTTAACATTTGATAACTGCACCTTCAAAATCAAACTCTCCCCTCCTGGAGGTGGAGACGCAGGCCGGCTCTCTCCCATCTCCTAGTCTTCCTCCCCTTCTTCGTTGCTTCCTCCTTCTGAAACAATAGCATGGGCTGCTGGAGTCAGTCTGATGATATAATCCTTAAGGCATTCACGGGCAGACCAAGGGCCAAGCTATCAAAGGGTTCAGCTTCTTCTTTTTTTAAAAAGCTGTTTACTATTCAGGAAATTTGGTAATTATTTTTTTTCTCCATGTAGTGGTATTACCCTCTTCCTTTTGATATTAGATCCTCCATGGGCCCCTAGCTTCATGCTGTAGAGAAAGGAGAAAGATGAAGGGGCTGAATTCTGCATCAGAATGTAATTTTCCTTTATGTCATCATTGCTGCTAAAGACCAGCTGAGGGCTTCCAAAAAAACAGGAACCCCCAGAGCAGGCAAAGTCCTCATGTTTCTAAGAGCAGAAGGGAGCGCCAATTTCATATTCTTTTACACCACAAATTTGTTTCCTACTTCACCAAAATATTTTCAGTACCTTTAAAAAAATGTTTTGTTTATTTATTCATGAGAGACACACACACAGAGAGGCAGAGACCTAGGCAGAGGGAGATGCAGGCCCCCTACGGGGAGCCCGATGTGGAACTCGATCCCAGGACTCTGGAGATCAGGGCCTGAGCTGATGGCAGACGCTCAACCACTGAGCCGCCCAGGCATTCCTTTCAGTGCTTTCACAGTAGGATTGAAAGGGCACATCAGGAGAGGCAAGGGAAGATCATAACCAAATTTTAAAAAATCATTTGTTTAGAATGCTTCACAGTGAATCATTTTTAGGGGGTTTATTGATCAGTATTAATATCCTTGATAAGTTGTTTACCAGGGTTTTTATCTGTACCCAGCATAGCCCTTGCTCATAGCAGGAGGCATCCAATAAGTATTTGGTGAGTGAATGGACACATTGAGAAGGATAAAACAGAGGTACACAAAAGGGATTAGACATTTAACTACATTCTGTTAACTCCTCAAAGACACATTTCTTGAGTGAGTGTGTCATACAAAGCAGTTTCCCTGGATTGTGAGGGACTGACCATGCCTGCTGGGTTTACTGTTTCATTTTTTGTTTTTGGTCTGCCACACTGTAACATACTGAGATGAGACACTCCAAGTTAACACTTTCATTATATACAATGTGTTGCATCTTGCTGGGTATATTGATCAATTAGAGCAGGGTGAAGGGGAAGACTCAATTTAAGACGGAAAATGTTAAGAGAAATCTAATGTTCAGACATCCCTTTGGGCAGTGCCAGGTATCCTGAGGGACAACATATCAATCAATATATAGTAGTCCAGGGGTAGGACAGTTTCTGTTCAGATTTCTCCTTCAATCAGGTCAGATTTCCTCCTGTCTCAATTCTTTCAAGAACCAACATCCTCTCCTCCCTTGTCTCCCCATATTAGGCTATGAAACAGAGAAGGGGATGAGTTAAGCTGAAGATGACTCTTCCATGTTATTGCCCCCATTTCCCCAGCCATAGCTTTTTTAAGCTGCTCCATTGTAAGCTGTGATAACTCGCTAACTCAGTGGGTTTGTGTCAGTACTAATGGGATTGTCCCAAAGGTGTATCCACTTGGGCATTAGTTGATTTGGTCCTATTCCAAGTACTTCCTTGATAGACTTTTCTATAAATATTGTGCTGTCTGGCAAAAGGGAACTGGGAAAGAGCCATGCTTAATATATCCTCAAGGGAGGTTTTATTTTTGGAAAAGGTGTGCCAATCAATTGGATTTTCCCAAGGGAGCCAAAGTATCACAGAGGCTTATGTGCTGTGTCAGACTATGTCATAAAAAAAAAAGACAAAAAACCCACTTTCAACGAGCTGTCTTCCACCTCTTTTTGTATTTTTCATTTAAAATTTCTCCATGGAAAACATAGGCACTCAAGATCAAGTTGTTTCCAAATAGAAAAACTTTCTGCTTTCTTAAGGAGCCATCTCATTAAGACATTTAAATACTGACCTTCCTAATAATAAATAGCTCCTCCTTTGATTCTTCACTATGTTTCTGTGTTAGGATGTTCAAAACTCTCAAATATTTGAATTGGATATTGGCTAGATTAGAAAGTGAACAGTGTTGAGTATGATCCTAACTCCACCAAATCAGAAATAGTTCCCATCTCAGCCATATATCCCATAATGGTTAATAGCAACTGTCACTATGGCAGGGCTCTTCCCTTCCATCAGTATTTTTTTTTTTAGGATTAAAGGATGGAAGGCTGACTAGAAGGCAATGGGGCTGATACATATTTTAAACACCAGAATTTATTTATTCAAATTGGAGTTGTCCTTCAAAGAAGATACCCTGGGATTCTCTATCTTATTCAAATAATTGTTCAACACATTTTTGGAATGCCTTTTTTGGAAATGTCTTTAAGAACAGCTTACCAGCCACATAAAACACTGCATCATCACTTACTCCATACTCTTTTCCTCCTAGCTGGATTATAGTCTAGAAACCATAGAAACCAAAGCTGCTCATACAGAAGTAACTCTAAAAACTAGGAGTGTCAGGTGCAAAGCAACATCTTTGCCTAGAGAAAGTATGTCACCTAAATGGTGTCCCTGGGACAGAACACACAGCAACCAAAGCAATGGCCTATAGCAACTGTGGGTCAGTCCCACCTATATCCAGGGGCTGCAGAGCTCCAGAACAAAGCAGCCCCAGGAAATCAGAGCAGATTCCTAGAGAGGATGTGCCTGCCTGGAGAGTCCCAGGTACTCTGGGTCTCTTTATTCAAGAGAGATCTTATTTTAGGGAAGCCTCCCTGTGCAGAAGTATCTGAGATATTGTAAAAGGGTCTCAGAGGAAGGGCACCTGGGTGGCTCAGTCAGTTAAGTAGCTCAGATCATGATCTCAGGGTTGTGAGATTGAGTCCTGCATAGGGCTCCATGCCCACCCACTTAAGATTCTCTCTGTCCCTCTCCATCTCTCCCTAACCACACTCCCCCTCCTTCCCTCTAAAAAAAAGGAAAAGAAAAGAATAAGCAAAGGTCTTAGAGGAATTGGACTAATTTAGCTGTCAGGCCCCTCACTTTTCCAACCCCTCTTAACAAAATCTACAAAACAATAAAAACAAATGCTTTAGACAAAGAATCAGACTAGCAGAGCCAAACAGTGAAATTATAACATTTGCTGATGGCATAACTGATAATGGATCATCTATAGGTTAAGAAATAACAACCCAGTGGCCAAGCACACGCTTCTCAATGCCCTCCCTGCCCTGTAATCTTCCAAAGTGCAACCAAGGACAAACTACCTTGCTCACTACCCGTGGTCACTACCAAGCCCAAGCCTGCTACTAGAGGGTGCTGAAAATGTGGGGGATCTTGTGCTCCAGGCTATATATAATACTGGCAGCTGGAAGTGAAGGAAGTGTCCCCTGTGCCCTTCATTGTTATTTGCAGATCATTATCCCTCATTCCTCCCTAAAACCCTGGCTTGGGAACTTGTGCCATCAGCCTACAGATTCCCAAGACCACTCCCATTCAATTTTTAAAGAATTTATTCCTGGCCCTCTCTCACTGTCTCCAGGGCCTCTCTGGGCACAGTCTTTGTGTTTGCATATTGAAGCAAATTATCTTTATGATACCCTAGCTTCTTTGACTTCCTCTTCTCCAGAGATCATCTTTTCCACCCTATATATACAATCATTCCTCAGGCCATCCCTCACACTTTATAAATACCAAGAATTACCTACCCATAAGCTTGAATTCTCAGACTAACATCTCCTGTCTTTCCAGCTCACTCCTCCAATTCTTGGACACCCCTGGGACCTTCAATCAACTAATCTTGCTATCTTTTCACTATTTCCACACCCCTCACATCCTCAATTCCCCCTAACTTGGTTTGGATCCATGGCCCATTGTTAAACCCACTTAGATTATGTGCCACTTTGACCTTTTGCTACAATTACCTAGCAAAGCCCAACTCTAGCTCAAATCCAACTCTTAACTATAGGGAATAAATTGAGGGTCACTGGAGGGGAGATGGGTGAAGGGATGGGATAAGTGGGTGATGGGCATTAAGGAGGGCATGTGATGTAATGAGCCCTGGGTGTTGTATGCAACTGATGAATCACTGAATTCTACCTCCGAAATTAATAATATAGTATCTATTAATTAAATTGAATTTAAGTTAAAAATATATAAAGAAAATCCAACTTTCCTGTACTTTGCCTATAGTCACAAAGTGCAATGTGGCTGGAGCAAAATAATCAACTGCCTTGACTGCTCTCATAAATTCATGTTTCCTAACCTCAAGAGAGCCCATAAATGCTGCCTGCTGGTTCCATTACATTTCCCTGGTACATTCCCTTTCCTGTTCCCTACAATTGTCCCCTCCTCCACAAACCTCCAACATGTCCTTCTTGTCTTAATTCTCTGCTGTAGATCTTGATTCTTATTTCACTAAGAACATTAAGTTAATGAAGAGACTTTCTACTATCTGCTTTTCTACCACATGTAAAAATCCATCTGCATCTGTGTCCATCTATCCTTCCTCCTCTTCTGTGCTTTCCCATCTAACTCCAGCCTCTTCACATGTGCTCTGGATCCCATCCCTTCTCACTTACTCACTCACTCAAGGACGTTCCTGAAGGAATTGTCCTCTCACTCCTGCATCACCAAATCTTCATTCTCTACTGGATCATTCTCATCAGCATACAAACATGCAATTATATCCACCCCCGCCCCCCGCCCCAGCCCCTCTACCGGGTCTCTTCACTCCATATCACTATCCTCCTGTCCCATTTCTCTGCTTCCCTTTATAGCATTACTCCCCCAAGGGTTGTCAAGGTCACTGTCTCTCATTTCCCTTTTCCCATTTCCTCTTGACGTATTCAACTTTTGACCCCTCCACCCACCCAAACTGCTTTGATCAAGGTCACCAATGACCCCCACATTGCTAAATCCAATGGTCCTTTTCAGCCTTCACTTTACTTGACATAGATTAGTCCTCTTCTGGAAAACAGCTTTTTCACTTGTCTTCCAGGGCAATACTCTTTTCTGGTTTTTCTTCTGTCTCAGGCTCCTTGCTGCATATTTTCTCATTTCCTTCTACCTTGAAATAGGATCAGTCCTTGGACCTCCTCTTTTCTCTGTCCACACACATGCAGGGATTTCTTCAAGACTCCTAGCTTTAAATGCTGTCTCTATCTTGATGACTCTCAAATTAATATCTCTAGACTGGACCTCTCCCTGACCTCTAATTTTAAATAACCAACTTCCTACTAACATTAAACATCTCCACATGTCAAAACTAAACTCATGATTTTTCCAAATTTGCTTTCCCTACAGTCTTTCCCATTTCAGTAAACAGCTACTCCATGCTTCTATCTTCTCAGATCAAAAATCTTAACGATAGCCTTGACTTCTTTTTCTAATATCACAACCAATCTATCAACAAACCCTGTTAGCTCTCCTTTCACAAATGTATCCGAAATTTGACCAAGTCCTACCACTTCAATCACTATGATCCTACTCCAAGGCTTCCCCCTTATATTGATGATTAAAATAGCCCTCTACCTGGTCTTCCCACACCCAGCTCTGACCTCTAAGCTATTTCCCAACATAATAGCCAGCATGAACCTTTTCTAACTTAGGCCTAAAATGGCCTTTCAATTCCAGTGCCCTAAAGTAAGAGCCAAAATCCTACAATGGGGGATGCCTGGATGGCTCAGTGGTTGAGTGTCTGCATTTGGCTCAGGGCATGATCCCAATTTGGGGATGGAGTCCCAGATCAGGCTCCTTGTGGGGAGCCTGCTTCTCCCTCTGCCTATGTCTCTGCCTCTCTTTCTCTGTATCTCTCATGAATAAATAAATAAAATCTTTAAAAAAAAATCCTACAAAGTCCCTGGCTGCACTACAGTTAAATCCTCATCTACCACTCTCCTTCTCATGCACCTGACTATACCCAAAATGGTTTCCTTGCTACTTTTTAAATAAGTCACTCACACTCCTGCTTTTGCATTTGGTGTCCTCTCTGGACTAGTCTCACCCCAGGTTTTACATTGCTGTCTTCCTCACCTTATTCAGCCTTCTGTTTAAATTTAACCTCAGCAAAACTGTCCTTTGTAACTCTATTTAAAACAAGTACTCTGTATTAGTTTGGTAGGGCTGCCATAACAAGATGCCACCGACTGTTAAACAGCAAGACTCATGGAGGCAGGAAGTCTCAGATCAAGGTGTTGGCCTGTTTGGTTTCTTCTGAGGCCTCTTTCCTTGGCCTGCGGATGGCCACCTTCTTGTTATGTCCTCATATGGCCTTTTCTCTGTGCAAGAACACCTCTGATGTCTTTCTCTGTGTGCTAATCTCTTCTTATAAAGACACCAGTCAGATTGGACTAGGGCCCACTCTAGCAACCTCATTTTAACTTAATTACCCTCTTAATTGCCCTATCTCCCAATAAAGGCACATTCCTAGGTACTAGGCATTAGGACTTCAACATATGAATTTTAGAGAGTGGGTGGGTGGGGGGGAGCCACAGGTCAGCCCACATCATACTCCATGCCCATTTTCTTTATATTTATATGTCATTCACCACCTTATGACCTACCATTTACTTTCTTTGATCATTTATTGTCTGTCTCTCTCTACTACAATATCAATTCTCTGAGGGCAGGGGTTTTTGTCTACTCTGTTCACTACTGTATCCCTGATGTCTAGAGCCTGGCACATAATAAGTGCTGAAAAAAATATTTGTTAAGTTATTCAATGAATTCAATAGTTATCTGTCTTGTGAAGCCAGTTGAGTTTGCAATACCCTCAAAGGCACTTACAAAACAAATACACATACAATAAATGATTAATAATTTATGATGCAAGTTACAAGTACAAGAAATAGGTTAATTAGTGCCAGAATACTTAACTGTAGAATGAGGATAACAATTCTTTTTTTTTTTAATATTTTATTTATTTATTCATGAGAGACACACAGAGAGAGGCAAAGACACAGGCAGAGGGAGAAGCAGGCTCCATGCAGGGAGCTGGACATGGGACTCGATCCTGGCCTGACGTGGGACTCGATCCTGGGTCTCCAGGATAATGCCCTGGGCTGAAGGTAATGCTATACCACCGAGCCACCCAAGCTGCCCAAGGATAACAATTCTTATGCATCATACAGGTTCATGAAGATGCAACATTGTTATAGTTTGCCAAATATTTTTTCATGTGTCAAATTAGTAAAAGATTAGAAAGTCACAAGAAGAAAGACAGAGACTTCTGGGGGCCACGTAAGCTCTCTTATGGAAGGTTCATGAAGATTGACAGGAGTTAACCTGCCTGCAACACCCAGGGGCCTGTTAGGCCTGGTCAACCAACATAAGCAAATCACAATGATGTAATTCTTGTAACATGAATCCTTGCTGGGGTGCAATGGTGGGGTGTGCTGGAGCCTCACAGAAAGTCCCTCTCTAGCCTGGCCACACAGTTCAATTTGCTCCCAATAAAATTACAATAAAAAGCTCACTTGCCTCCAGACTGCTGAATGCTTTTGATTCCAAATTATTTGGAATAGAAATCCTGAGTGACAGTATTTTGGAGAAGAGGTTGGATTAGGGAAAAGGAAGGAAAGAAGGAAATAAGTTGGTTGTATCTTTCCAAACTGGATGGTAGTTTCAAGACACTGCAAGATTTTAAAAACATATAAGCCAGGACTAAAGTGATTTCTAGCAGCAAATGACTTTGTTCCTAATAGTGGGTGGAAAAATTAAACCTTTTCTTCTAAGGATTCACAGAACTTTGAGCAACACTAATTGCTACCTCTTCACTATCACAAAGAGTCTGGCATTTCTAAGTTTGGCAGTTTGGGGATGTACTAATATATTTTATACATTAGCAAGCACTATCTAACGTGCTTAGCTCCTATGCCAAAGACATAAGACCAGGTTGCTGTGTTTAGTAATATTTTATGTAGCTTTCAGATTATCCACAGATTTCAATGATTTGGATTGTCTCTTCTCTTGTTAACAAGAATATTGGCAAACTAGTTTTGTTTTTTTTTTTTTTTTTTTTTTTTTTGGCAAACTAGTTTTAATCTGAAATGACAACAAATTCTTCTATGAGTTACATCCATTGTCTCCTTTATTTCCTCTACCTTTCTCACCCATTAAATTGGAAGGTTGTACAGGTTTTATACAAAACACACTACAAGAGTCTTTATTCTCAGGCATTCTCCTTTCTAGCCCATCACCAATACCACATTGGTCTAGTCCAGGCTAGCCTAGAATTCCGAACACTGAAGTTCAGAAGTTAAGAAGTTAAGAGTGACGAGAGCAAAGATAGTACTTTCCTTTATGATACAATGTCAGATACTTTCCAAATAATTTGAACATTTCTAACTTGTGCTTAATAGAACTTTATGACTTTCTCACCTGTGAATTTAATCCATGCTCAACTCTTTATTTTTAGACCATATAATCCTTTATAGGGTAATAAGTACTATACTTTTACTACCCACAGTGTAAAATAACTCCCTCTTCTCATTTGTCTTTCTTGGCTTTAGGAGATCCTCATCAATTCTAATATTGACAACCAAATCTTTGTGTAGCCTATTACAAAAGCAACTTTAGTTATTTTCCCCTTTAGGATTTGCATAGGCCCACATGACCTATATTTTTAGGCTGTCTATAAACAATCATATATGTAAATGAAAACAATCCGAGCTAAATTATCTTGAGTTAATCTGATGAAAAAGAGGAGCAGACAGGAAAATAGCAGTCAAAGCAACAATGTGTTTTTATGACTGATTATCAATTTGCACTTTTTCCTCACAAATGTAAATTTCTTGACAGAACCCAGTTTTTATTCCTTTTTTTTTTTTAATCCCCCAGTACAGTGGTTCTCAAACAGTAATGTGCATCCAGATCACCTGAAGGGCTTGTTAAAACCAACTGCTGAGTCCTACCCCAGAGTTTCTCATTCAGTAAATCTAGGGTAGAGTTTGTGGATTTGCATATCTAACAAGTTCCCAGGTGAGGATGGATACCCCTGGTTTGGGAACCATACTTTGAAAAACACTGCCTCACCATATAGAAGGCTCTCACAAAATGTTGGTCAGATTAAATTGAGGTAACTCAACTGGAAAGAAGACATTAGACAAAGAGTCTACCAAGATTAGTGTATTAGCTGGGGTAATAGCTAAGGTACTATATAACAAAGAGATCTCAAGATAAAGTGGCTTAAATATGATAGAAATTTATTTTTCACATTAACAGTCTGGAGTTAGGTGGGGAAATCCAAGACAAAAAGGCAGCACTGGTTACTGAGTCGAGACCCAGGCTGAGGGGTCAATTCCCCTCATCTTTCTCTTGTGGATTCCATCAATGGGTCCAACAGACTGTTCCAGTAAGGGTGTGTGTGTGTGTGTGTGTGTGTGTGTGTGTGTGTGTGAGGGGAAACAACTTCCTTTAAAAAAGATGTCTTGGAAATTGCTCATCACTTTTGCTCTTATCTCAGAGGCTAGAACAAACTTATAGAACCATGGCTTGCTGAAGGGTAGACTGGCAAATGTAGTCCCTACCTGGCACCATGTTCTCTGCTAAAACTAAGGGAGAGGATTCCATTACTAAAAAGGAAAAAGAGACTAGATACTGGGGCACAGTTAGAGTCTCTGCCACAACTTTATGGCAAATCCACATATAAAGTGATAAAAAACCCGAATCATAGGTACAGTAAGCGTTCTTTGTGTATCTGTACATATTTTTTTCTGGGGGTGGGAGATGGGAGGTGGGGAAGCATTTATGCTTAATACAGAGGCTGTTACTTTGGGATTTAAATGGATCAAAAGGTAGAAACTTTTCTGTTTACCTTGACATGTCATGTCAATATGCCAGTACATCAAAGGGGCATCATAATGAGCTTCCCTCAAAAGAATATGAATCTATAGAAAGTGCAAGAATGGCATGGAAGTCATGATAGTGGCTGATGCAGGAAAGACAATGGAGGAACTAGCAACTTCAGAAAGCCCACTATTTGCTAATTCCCAGGAGGGGAATCCATCATAAAACAATTTTGCGGCTTTGAATTCCCATGAGGACTCATTTCCCCTTTTAGTATAAGAACTTTCTTCTGGAATCCTGCTAATGAATAACACCCTTCTTGCTCACTGGCTGTCTTGTTCTAAGTGGGAACACCTTATCCCAGGTTTGGTTCCCATGGTCATGTCTGAACTAGCCACACAATGTTTAGTTTTTAAAAAATTATTATAGGAGTTCCTCTTTTTTGGGGGGAGAGGCTGCTATAAACTCAGGAAACTCTGGATAATCTATTTATTTGAAGTGACAGTTGCTTTCAGTGGGGTTCTCTGTGGACAGGTTACTGTGGGGTGACCTGGGGGTAAATGCCAGGTACATGTACTTTTTCATCCCGCATTCACAGATAAAAGATGGGACATGGCTTTCCTCCAAGGAAGCCTGTATTATAAAATCTTATTTGAAAAAGGGATTAAGGTAGATACGATAAGACAATGACTATGTAAAATAAGATCAGTTTATTCTAAATAGAGTCATTTAAAGTCACAACAAGTGCTTTACAGAAACTTTTAGAGAATGATGAGTGTCAGCCTGATTTACCATGTGTGTATGTGGGTAGGGATGCGAGGGGCATAAAAAAAGTTTGCAACCCATAGCGCCAACATGGTTATATCAAATACTAAATATTCGGGGTGCCTGGGTGGCTCAGTGGTTGAGTGTCTGCCTTTGGCTCAGGCATGATCCCGAGGTCCTGGGATTGAGTCCTGCATCAGGCCTCCTGCATGGAGCCTGCTTCTCCCTCTGCCTATGTTTCTGCCTCTCTCTGTGTGTCTCTCATGAATAAATAAATAAAATATTTTTTAAAAATACTAAATATTCTGTTCCTTTAAGAGCCACTGAGTATGACATTCAGAAGCCATATTTCAAATAATTAAGATCTAGTGCCATAGTCAATGGCATATGTCCAAGAGAGGTACAAGACCCAGAAGACTTTGGTTGTGGTTCCTATTCTACCTCCCACTGGCTTTCCATGTTCATCTCCAAGAGACATTTCTTGAAACTGCGTTTCATTTCTAATTCTTGGTGCTTTGATGGTGCCTCTGAAACAGGCGCTTGACAAAATGTTGTTCATTCGATAAATTAGGTTGATCCACACTGAAATACCAGTTTTTTGGCAAAAAAATATCAAATATTGGCAATTTCATATGGTATAACCTAGTATTTCCATTCTCATTTTGTCACATACTGTGTGGATCTGCTTTTCCCTAAATGCTTTCATGTTTCTGTGACCTAGTTTCTGTCTGGAAAGTCCCTTCTCCTATCATATATCTATTTTATTTTTTCCCTAAACATCTTTGTTAATCTTTCATTCCCTTGCTTAGCATTTGCCAGCTAGTACCTCTGTCTGTCCTCTTCTAACCTATTGGCAAATCATGTGTCCTCTGTACCTTTCACCAAAGAAGCCCGACATAGATATTTGTCACAATACTGAACTAGATATTTGAGGATAAGTCGCCAGCCCTCTGAACCTGTTTCCTTCCTAGAAAAAGAACATAATTCCTGCCTGGCCAATAGAACAGAATCATTGGAAGTTAACATATGAGAACTTAAATGGTGAACAGTAAAGCCTCCAGGTTGTTCTGCCTATGGGGGTACTTGGAAAAGTGACATGAAAGTGATAGGCAACCTATTTTCAGCTCAATTTCAGGAAGGAATGGTCTCTTCCAAGCCAAAGAAATTTCAAAAGTCCCTCCTGGTTGACAGAGTGAAAAGAGAATGTTAATCACACAGGGAAAATGCAGAGAACAGAGTTGTCATGGTAAAGAGAAAGAGACTAAGAACTGCCACATGGCACAGTCACCCTCTTGAACTAGTAACGGGCACACAGCACTTGACAGCATGAACTGGAGGAGAATAAAGGCTGCAGGAGAAAGCAAACTAGACTGTGCTATGTGTACAAATGAATAACTTTGGGGAAATAATTGCAGTACTGAAGCAAGGAGCTCAGGTAGGAAGGAGGGAGCCAAGAAGGGAAAAGTGAGGACTATGGTCATGGGACACACAGGAGGGGATCACAAGTGCTGCGAGAAGAATCTAGACTAGTCAAAAAGGGGCAGACCATTCCCTTGGGCACACTAGTATCAATGGTTTCCTAACTAGGAGATACTAGACAGTAATAATCAATGTGGGACTTTATGCAAGCTGCTCAATCTTTGTTTACTTACTTTAAAAAGTAGCACTAATAGTTCCTATTTTATAGCCTGATATAAATATTAAATGAGATATTGCATATAAACACACAAAATGCTCTGTGTAGAGCAAGTGCATGCTAGCTCTTATTATTGAAGTATTGTTTGGGGAACTACATGGTCTGCCATTCTCAACTAATCCTTTTAATGTCTTCATGAACCTCCAGTTGAAGCACTGTCCACGGAGAGCCCTGACCTATATGTGTTTATTATGCATCAGAATCACCTGAAGGTTGTTAAGACACAGATTGCTGGGTTCATCCCCCATATTTCTGATCAGGTAGGTCTGGGGGAAAGCCAGAGAATTTGCCCAGTGGTGCTCATGCTGCAGGTCAGGGAACCACACTGGGGAAAACACTGTTCTAAGACATTTGGTATGGTGCCTGACACATGTAATGACTCAAAAGTGTTACTTTGTGTTTCAGGATTAGCATCTTTAAGGTTTCTGAAAAACAACCCACACTTTAATAGACATCTCTAGCCCATTTTCTGGCACTAATCTGATAAATATTCATGAGGTACCTACGCAGGACAAGATACACCCATATGTTCCATGTGACAGTCTGTCATAGCAGGTTTGAAAAGGAGTTGTCAGTCAGTAAGCTGCAGAACACCAACTTACCTGGCCCATATTACTGCCATGTGAAATATTTTTCATCATTTCAACTCTCCACAAAACACATGGAAAATGACAATTAAAATCACCTTTTCAGAGTGTAGGGATAGAGGGAACATTCCTCAGCACCTTAAAAGCCATCTACGAAAAGCCCACAGCAAATATCATTCTCAATGGGGAAACACTGGGAGCCTTTTCCCTAAGATCAGGAACACGACAGGGATGTCCACTCTCACCACTGCTATTCAACATAGTACTGGAAGTCCTAGCGTCAGCAACTAGGCAACAAAAAGAAATAAAAGCCATTCAAATTGGCAAAGAAGAAGTCAAAAGAAGAAGTCAAACTCTCCCCCTTCGCAGATGACATGATACTGTACATAGAAAACCCAAAAGACTCCACCCCAAGATTGCTAGAACTCATACAGCAATTCGGCAGTGTGGCAAGATACAAAATCAATGCCCAGAAATCAGTGGCATTTCTATACACTAACAATGAGACTGAAGAAAGAGAAATTAAGGAGTCAATCCCATTTACAATTCCACCCAAAAGCATAAGATACCTAGGAATAAACCTAACCAAAGAGGTAAAGGATCTATACCCTAAAAACTACAGAACACTTCTGAAAGAAATGGAGGAAGACACAAAGAGATGGAAAAATATCCCATGCTCATGGATTGGAAGAATTAATATTGTGAAAATGTCAATGCTACCCAGGGCAATTTACACATTTAATGCAATCCCTATCAAAATACCATGGACTTTCTTCAGAGAGTTGGAACAAATCATCTTAAGATTTGTGTGGAATCAGAAAAGACCCCGAATAGCCAGGGGAATTTTAAAAAAGAAAACCATAGCTGGTGGCATCACAATGCCAGATTTCAGGTTGTACTACAAAGCTGTGGTCATCAGACAGTGTGGTACCGGCACAAAAACAGACACATAGATCAGTGGAACAGAATAGAGAATCCAGAAGTGGACCCTCAACTTTATGGTCAACTAATATTCGACAAAGGAAGAAAGACTATCCACTGGAAAAAAGAGAGTCTCTTCAATAAATGGTGCTGGGAAAATTGGACAGCTACATGCAGAAGAATGAAACTAGACCACTCTCTTTCACCATACACAAAGATAAACTCAAAACGGATGAAAGATCTTAATGTGAGACAAGAGTCCATCAAAATCCTAGAGGAGAACACAGGCAACACCCTTTTTGAACTCTGCCACAGTAACTTCTTGCAAGATACATCTACGAAGGCAAGAGAAACAAGAGCAAAAATGAACTATTGGGACTTCATCGAGATAAGAAGCTTTTGCACAGCAAAAGATAGTCCACAAAACTAAAAGACCTACAGAATGGGAGAGGATATTTGCAAATGACCTATCAGATAAAGGGCTGGTTTCCAAGATCTATAAAGAACTTATTCAACTCAACACCAAAGAAACAAACAATCCAATCATGAAATGGGCAAAAGACATGAACAGAAATCTCACAGAGGAAGACGTAGACATGGCCAACACGCACATGAGAAAATGCTCTGCATCACTTGCCATCAGGGAAATATGAATCAAAACCACAATGAGATACCACCTCACACCAGGGAGAATAGGGAAAATTAACAAGGCAGGAAACCACAAATGTTGGAGAGGATGCGGAGAAAAGGGAACCCTCTTGCACTGTTGGTGGGAACGTGAACTGGTGCAGCCACTCTGGAAAACTGTGTGGAGGTTCCTCAAAGAGTTAAAAATAGACCTGCCCTACGACACAGCAACTGCACTGCTGGGGATTTACCCCAAAGATACAGATGCAATGAAACGCCGGGACACCGCACCCTGATGTTTCTAGCAGCAATGTCCACAATAGCCAAACTGTGGAAGGAGCCTTGGTGTCCATCGAAAGATGAATGGATAAAGAAGATGTGGTCTATGTATAACTGGAATATTACTCAGCTATTAGAAACGACAAATACCCACCATTTGCTTTGAACTGGAGGGTATTATGCTGAGTGAAGTAAGTCAATCGGACAAGGACAAACATCATATGGTCTCATTCATTTGGGGAATATAAAAAATAGTGAAAGGGAATAAAGGGGAAAGGAGAAAAAATGAGTGGGAAATATCAGAAAGGGATACAGAACCTGAGAGACTCCTAACTCTGGGAAACGAACTAGGGGTGGTGGAAGGGGAGATGGGCAGGGGGTGTGGGTGACTAGGTGATGGGCACTGAGGGGGGCACTTGATGGGATAAGCACTGGGTGTTATGCTATATGTTGGCAAATTGAACTCCAATAATAAAAAAAAAAAATCACCTTTTGAGGGGCACCCGGGTGGCTCAGTGGCTGAGCATCTGTCTTTGGCTCAGGTTTTGATCTCAGGGTCCTGGGATGGAGTCCCACATCAGGCTCCCCATGGGGAGGCTGATTCTCCTTCTGCCTCTCTCTGTGTGTCTCTCATGAATAAATAAATAAATCTCAAAATAAATAAATAAAATCACCTTTTGAGATGAGCCACAAGTTAGATTTCTCTCTGATTCTTCATCTTGATGAAAAGATTGTGCTGAGGCCTGTAAATGGTAGGTGGAAAGGAGTGAAAAGACATCTAGGTTCTTATTTTAGCTCATTTATCAACTTCTGAGATCACTGACACATCTCTCAATCATGGGTGTGGATTTTGCATTCGATGAACTCTCAAGTCACTTGCAAAGATAACATGAACAGGATGGTCTCAAGTCCACCCTCACATGTGAGGGCTTTGTTCTTTGGAAGTCATCACAAGTCTCCTAGTTTTTCTCCTCAGAATTCTTTCTATGGTACCCTTAGTTCTATGGACAGCAGATGCAACAAGTGGATAAATACAAAACAAAACAACAACAAAAAAAACTCACAAACAATTGGTTTGATAGATCCATCTTTAATTTTGTCATTTTCCAGTTTTCTTACTATGGTTCCTTTTAAAGGAAAAAAAAAAAAGAAGAAGCCTTGGAAAAAATATGCCAAAAGAGGCCCTAGGACTATACATACCACATTCCAAGAAAAGATCCAAAAAAGGATTTGTACCTGGAGTGGATTCTGGGATGCAGTGTTTTGTGTATTTATATCTGTTATGATAAAAGGACTACTCTGCTTTTTTCTCTAAAGATACATGAAGAAAAATTCTTTGTGGGATGCCTGGGTGGCTCAGTCAGTTAAGCATAGGACTCATGATCTCAGGGTTGTTGGATCGAGCCTTGCATGGGGCTCTGTGCTCAGAAGGGAGCCTGCTTGAGATTCTCTCCTTCTCCCTCTCCTTCTACCCCTCCCCCCGCTCTCTCTCCTTAAAATAAATGAATAAATCTTTAAAAAAAATTAATTTTCCCCACATACTAGTCTCTTATGTATAAAAGTTGATCATGGTACCCACTGACCAAAACAAAACAAAACAAAACAAAACAAAAAAACTTATAAGCAACTTCTCTTACAAAATCAAGCTTGCTAACAGGTCCTGGTGTGGTAAGTCAGGATTGTCATTTCCATATTCAGGAAGTGCAAAGAAGCTAGGTTCTAGAGAGTGACTCGTTATTACTCAGAAAGGCTGAGGTAGAGGGAAGGTGAGAAGCTTCCACTCATCAGGAAAATCTGATGTGTCAGGCCTCACTACTATTGTAGGCTGGTAAAATATACTTTGTGAAGTGTCTCTGCCTCAAGCATAGGACACAGAACTTAGGACCTGCCTTAGAAATCCTAAAGGAGCAAATACGACCAAGGTTGGCAAAATCCGTATTTAAAGCAGGCGGCTATTGGTTGAGTTACTGATATAAACAGTGTCCATAGTTCAGGACTTATATTTCGAGTATTCACCTTCAAAATAAGAATGTTTGGAGTCTCATACATATTGCCTTTTACGGTTCTGTGCTGATGAAAAAGACACTGCTCTTTAAGGAGTGAAAGTTTTAATCTTGGACTTGCTTCTTACTGAGTGATACTGCACACCCTAAGGCACTCTCTGAGCCTCGCTTTCCTCAGGGCAGGGGTGGAAAATGGCAAAGTCCCCTCATATATTTCCCAAGGGTTGGTGATGTTGAACTAGAGGCAGAGGCAAAGAAGTACTTATTGCAAACAGAATCCAGGAACCTGGGTTCTAATATGTCAATCGATTTGAAATAATCAACCGTCTCAGAAGACTATATCATGTATTTCTGAATTGAACAAAACAATACATATTGGGACAGTCAGTATGGTCTTGTTGGGAACAAGTAAAGCAGCTTAAATGCATTTAGGCAGGTACTATCTCAGTGACAAAGGAACTATAATAATCAACTTATTTTTATAAGTTGATTTCAATACAAATTGGTCCAAATGGCATCCCAAGGATTAGAAGTCTAAGAATCTCCGTCTTACTTTTTAAGAGGGTTGGGACAGAGGGGCACCTGGCCGGCTCAGTCAGTGGAGCAGGAGAGTTTGAACCACTGCTCACCTCAATCACATTCATATACCTAAATTCAGGGTAAGGAGTGTGCCTCAAATAATTGAGGATTCAGATAGTCATGGCTTCTCTCTATTTCTGGCCACAGCATTTTGCTGATGGGATTTAGAACACCATTCTATTTGAAGGTTACAAATCCTTATTTATCAAATGAAGCCAATAACCAGGTGAAAATTAAATGTCCCCAAGCCATCATTTTTCATTTGTGAGGAAGGCTGCCTTTATTGGAGTGCACAGGCCATAAGTCATAAAAGCCTTGCTTCCTACAGAAGCCCCACCAATTTCTTCACCTCCTGGCACACAGGATGGGCTAATTCCCTGGCTTTTGCTGATCCAACCTGTAAGACCTTCTCTAAGTGGCCCCTGTCTGTCTTAAGTTTTTCAATTTCACTCTTAATCGGAGCAAATTTCTGAATCACGGCATCGGCCACCAGCAGCTTGTAGCGAGCAGTGTCCAGGCCTGCGCTGTGCTGGAGTGCTTCCTCCACAGGGACACCGACCACTGCTGCGTGAATGGCCACCAGGTTAGAGACCCCGGCTCGCCGGGCTGGCTCATAGGTCACCTCTGATGTGAAGTCTGTCACAGCCTTGCGGAATTTCTGCACGATCTCCTCTGGACTGTCTGTTATCCTGACGGTGGCCAGTTTATCAGGGTCCGATTTTGACATCTTGGCAGAAGGGTCACGGAGAGATTTCACCTTCTTCATGGATGCTAGGGAAAGATGCCAACATACACACACCAAAACCCAAACCAGAAGACAATTACAAAATAAGAAAACATCACACCAGGAATGTCAGGGTCTAGATCTTAAAAAGTGTCAAGAGGACCACGTGACTTTATTATTATAAATGAGTATGGCGGGGATCCCTGGGTGGCTCAGGAGTTTAGCGCCTGTCTTTGGCCCAGGGCGGGATCCTAGAGCCCCGGGATCGAGTCCCACATCAGGCTCCCAGCATGGAGCCTGCTTCTCCCTCTGCTGTGTCTCTGCCTCTCTATTTATGTCTATCATAAATAAATAAAATATAAAAAATTAAATAAATAAATGAGTATGGCTGACACAAAGTGTTACACAAATAGCAGTGTTCAACACAGTGATTTGGCAAACTTTTACATTATACTATGTTCACAAGTGTGTAACTACCACACTAAGTGTGTCCCCTACAACAATACTGCCATATCTGACTATGTTCCTCATACTGTGTCTTTCTTCTCTGTGACTTCTTCATTCCATAACTGGAAGTCCATACTTCCCCCTTCCCTTCATCCATTTTGCCTAGCTCCTTTTTCTTTCCCTCGGTATTTATAAGTCTGATGTTGCTTTTTGTTTATTCTTTTTTTTTTTTTTAAGATTCCATTTATGAATGAAATCATATGGTATTTGGCTTTCTCGGTCTGACTTATCTCACTTAGCATGAGACCCTCTAGGTTCACCCACATTGTCTCATATGACACAATTTCATCCTTTTTTATGGTCATGCAGCATCCATTACATATAAATACCACATCTCCCTATGCATCACCCAATGATGGGCACTTGGGTTCCTTCCATGTCTTGGCTATTATAAATAATGCTGCAGTAAACACAGGGGTGCATATATCTTTTTGAATTAGTGTTTTCGTTTTCTTTGCATAAATACCCAAGAGTGTAATTATTGAATCATATGATATTTCTATTTTTAATTTTTTGAGGAACCTCCACACTGTTTTCCACCATGGCTGCACCAGTTTGCATTCCCGCCATTAGGGCACAAAGGTTCCTTTCTCTCCACATCCTCACCAACACTTGTTATTTCTTGCTACATGACTTTATTATTTTTATCTGATTATATATATAAATAGCAAATACCCCCTGTGAAAAATTCAAGCCATATATATATATATATATATATGCATGAAAATAAAGATCACCTGAAATATGTAATAAAACTGTTAACATTTGATTGATCACATTTTCATGCATCTTTTAATGCTTATATGAACATAAAATTTATAATCTTCACAAATGAAATCGTATCAATCATACTGTATTAGCCATGCATGCCTTTTTAAAAAGTCTGGTCTATTTCTTTCCTCTTCCTCTCTCTTTCCTCTCTGCTCATCCCTATTAGCTAATTACCCTCTGCCCACAACCACTGCCCTTCCTGCCCCTAACAAATTTTAACAATCTGTGGCAATCCCTTCATTTCTTTATCCACAGTTGTATAAGTATACAGTAACACACGCACATGCACACACACAGAAGTGACTTGGTTATTGCTGTGATAGAATCAAGATGTTAAGCTGTGCTTTATAAATCAGTGTTATTAATAATTGCCTATTTTATGGCCATTGCAGAAACATATCAAGTTGAAATAGGTAAAATACTAATAGGCAAAAACATTAAAATATTACTTATGCTAAAAGAGGCTTGATTTTCAAAGCAAGGAAGTCCTATTTTTTGTTTGTGTGAACCACTGGAATAGCTTAGAAATTTATACTTGCCTTATGCTGCTGAACTGTTACTGGTCCAGTATCAGTTATACTGGATCCAGTATACTGTTCTACTCCTATAAAATGCTGTCAGCTTATTAAAGATGGACAGGGCTTAGGCTCAGTGATCTCTGCCCCTGCCACAAATCTACATTGCTACCAAAATGTTGATACAGATGCACAGATTCTTTCCTCAAGAAGATTCCAAACTAGTATAGCCTCATAGATGCTGGTGAGGTTTCTGATCCAGTGGGGGGATTGTCTATTTCATCAATGTTGTGCATTTAAGAAGGAAGAGTGTGAGAATGATCAATTCCCTCTTGTTTTTTCTAGCTCATTATTCAGCAGTTTCTCTCTCTTATGGTTTTCTTTTCTTGTGAAGGTCAACTGGCTTTGGAATCAGAAGAGCTTTGCCACTAACTTGATATATGACTTAGATGCAAAATTAGCCTTGCCAAGTTTTAGTTTCCCCATTCATAATATAGGGAAGGATATATATATAGAGAGAACATATAATCCATTATAAAGTATTATATATCTTAATATATTAATATATGACATGAAATAGTCATACATTAATTTATTAATATATAATCAAAGTAAAGTATAACATAATTTGCTAAATATATATAATTGGTAAATTATATAATGATTTATAATGAAAATGATTATTCATTTTTAATCTTTCTCATATATACATTTCAATATAAAGTATTATATAATTTACCAAATATATATGTATATATATAGGTATTATGTAATTTAGTGATTTCAACTATTTTTCATTGTTAGTCTTTCCCATATGTTTCAATATAAAGTATTGTATAATTTATATATTATGTAACTTAATGAATTTGATTATTTTTCATTTTTAGTCTTTCCCATACTTTTCAAATTTTTTTGGCCATTTTATTCAATAATCTAACATGGTCTACCTGTCCCACAGTATAGAGAAAGATGAGAGATTCTAGTTCCAGATCCTGAAGCCTGTTCACAAGAAAGCCAAGTTTGGTCCCAAGGACATTGCAAGCCTCAGTCCATTATCCAATCCAGTCCTGTCTTGGAAACCTAGCCTGATTCAAGAGTCCTATGTTTGTTACTTACTTAGAATGGACCTGGGCACGGGGAAGACCTCTCCATACTTCTTATTAAACCCTTGTGCTAGATCTTGAACGAGCTCCATGTGCTGGACTTGATCCTCCCCAACAGGAACGTGTGTGGACCTTTAATAAAAGACAGAAAAACTCAGCAAGGCTTCTGCTTATACTGAAATGATATTGCAAGCAGCTGCATTTCCTGTGCCTATTTCACTGTTGGTGTTCAACAAATGTTCACCAACTAGAGAGGGGATGTTGAGACCCAAGTCTTTATCTATGTATCAGACAAATGCCAAAGAGACATTTGTCTACTGTAGTTCTGTTTCTTCCATAGCAGAGGAATACAGCCATCAACACCAATGTGACAGGATCTTGCTGGGAGGGAGGAATGGTATCTTAAATAGCATATGCTCTAAGCATAATTGTATTTTAAAACCACTCTTCATTCCCTTACCCAGTCAGTACATATTATTCTAGCCTTGACCAGATGCTTTTTACTTCAGAGCTTGTGCTCACACTTGAAAGCCACTCCACCCCACTCTTCAAATAAAAGATGGCAGAAAGTTCTTCAGGCAAGAGTTTTTTCCTCCCTGTCATACAGGGAGTAACAAGATCTTTTTGGAATATGCTCCTTCGTCTTCCAGTACGTGGCAATCACAGCACAATTAATATGCTGCAGGGAATTTAAAAGAAATGAACATATCTATTGGTACAATGTAGACAGATCTCAAAAACAATGTTGAATGAAAAAAATCAAGTTGTAGAAAGCATGTAGAGTACACTGCCACATAAATCTGAAAAGTATGTATGAAAATATATTGTTTACAGCTGCATATATAAATATCATAACATACTGGAAACTCCTCCACAAATCCATGACTGTAGCTGCCTCCAGAAGAGGAGGGAAGGGAATAGGTCAGGGAAAAAGAACAAAAGAGACCTGAATTTTCTCCTATAATATTTTATTGAAAGATAAATATGTGAGACAAAAACATCAGAACATGGGAGCTTTATTTATAGTTATTTTATTTTATTTTTTTTTTATTTATTTATGATAGTCACAGAGAGAGAGAGAGAGAGAGAGGCAGAGACACAGGCAGAGGGAGAAGCAGGCTCCATGCACCGGGAGCCCGATGTGGGATTCGATCCCGGGTCTCCAGGATCGCGCCCTGGGCCAAAGGCAGGCGCCAAACCGCTGCGCCACCCAGGGATCCCTATTTATAGTTATTTTAATCCCACATATAAAAGTTGCAGTGTTGGATCACTATGAGATATATCAAACAAGGGTAGAATTAACCATTACAGAGAAGTCTTTTTTTTTTTTTTAATATTTTATTTATTTATTCATGAGAGACACAGAGAAAGTGGCAGAGACTAGGCAGAGGGAGAAGCAGGCTCCATGCAGGGAGCCTGATGTGGGACTCTATCCCAGGACTGGGGGATCATGCCCTGAGCCAAAGGTAGACGCTCAACCACTGAGCCACCCAGGAGTCCCTGCAGAGAAGTCTTGAAGAGAAAAACTTTATTACTGGGGAGAGAGATAGTTGTATATTGTGAGTGGAAAAATAACAGCTTTTCGAAACAGCCCCAGAAAAGGACAATTATTATTATTATTATTTTGTTATAGAGAGGAAAACCTTCTACCCCAGTGGTTAAGTAGTGGTTCTCAAAAAACCAGTGGAGATCTTATTTCCCCTCTGGATTACTATCTGCAGGCTACTGGTCAACTTAATAAAGCTGCCTACATATAGACTAGCTATTTTTTTTTAAGATTTTATTTATCTATTCATGAGAGACAGATAGATAGAGAGTGAGAGAGAGAGAGAGAGAGAGGCAGGGACACAGGCAGAGGGAGAAGCAGGCTCCATACAGGGAGCCCGACATGGGACTCGATCCTAGATCTCCGGGATCTGCCCTGGGCTGAAGGCAGCGCTAAACCGCTGAGCCACCTGAGCTGCCCGAGACTAGGTATTTTAATATAGTAAAACACTGCAGAACATTTTGAAAAAACTTGCAATATCCTTCATTATTTTGCAATTATTTTTATTTTTGCAAAGTGCTTTCCAATCTTTGTTCTTGTCTATGTGGATGCTTATTTTTACTAACTGCAGTATAATATGCATACCATCTTTTATGTTAACATGTTTCCCATGTTTCTATGTGGTCTTCATAGCTTCTATGTGAACTTTCTAATAGCTGCACAAGAACATCCCTGTCCTATAGTTTCAGAAGCATAAGGAATTTATATGATTTTATTGCAGATTCTTTTGAATATCATATAGGGGGGAATTTTGACTCAAGTGAAACAAGTAAAAAAAAATATTTTTTACAATAACCCAGAAATCCTGTGGAGATGAATCTGGTGAATGCACGTTTGGTACTTTCTGGTCAAAAGCAGGTTATAATTATTAGCTAATGAAACTAATATTTGTGTTCTAAAATAATTCTGACTATATTTCCAAAAGAAATGCTGATAAATGTTTAAGTTTAGAGTAAGCAATAGGTTTGAAAGCAACTCTTTGACACTTTTGCATGGAAGTAGCACATTTTATCTATTTAAAAAAAAAACTCTGAACACTAGTAATGTCCCTGCTGTGTGTGTGTGTGTGTGAGAGAGAGAGAGAGAGAGAGAAAGAGAAAAAGAAGAGAAAGAGAAAGAAAGAGAAAGAGAAAGAGAAAGAGAGAGCGATGCAGTATAGCATTCATTTAAGAGCACAGGCTTTGGAGATAGGCTTTATTTTATTTATTTATTTATTTATTTATTTATTTATTTATTTTAAACTCAGATGATATTTTATTTTTTTAATAATAAATTTATTTTTTATTGGTGTTCAATTTGCCAACATACAGAATAACACCCAGTGCTCATCCCGTCAAGTGCTCCCCTCAGTGCCCGTCACCCATTCACCCCCACCCCCTGCCCTCCTCCGCTTCCACCCCCCCTAGTTCATTTTCCAGAGTTAGGAGTCTTCATGTTCTGTCTCCCTTTCTGATATTTCCTACCCATTTCTTCTCCCTTCCCTTCTATTCCCTTTCGTGGGGATAGGCTTTAAATCCTGACTCTACCACTTTCGCTTTGTGTGACTTTGGGTAACTTAAATTGGGAATATTTACCCCATATTGTTGCTGTGGAGATGAAATGAGACAATTCATGTATAGTGCTTAGCACGGTATCTAAAATCTGGTAAGCTTTCAAATTATGGTAGCTATGTAGGGAATATAATTCTAAAACGGTATATTATACTTCAGAAATGTGTTCAAAAGGCACCTGGGTGGCCCAGTCAGTTAAGCATCCAATCTTTTTTTTTTTTTTTTTTTTTAAGATTTATTTATTTATTTGAGAGTAAGAGAGGGCACGAGCATGAGCAGGAGATGGGCAAAAGGAGAGAATCTTCAAGCAGACGCTCCACTGAACAAGGAGCCCAAGGCAGGGCTCAACCTCATGACCTGACCTGAAACCAAGAATGGAGACCTAACCAACAGCCACCTGGGTACCCCAAGCATCTGACTCTTGATCTCAGCTCAGGTCTTGATCTCAGGGTTGTGAGTTCAGGTCAAAAAAAAAAAAAGGGTGCATAAGATGCAATGTCCATGCAACTAGAGATTCACTCATTACCTGACTCTGATTCCAACTTCTCTGTAGCTTGGCCCCAAAGAGGAACAGTTTGTGGGGGGTGGGGGAAGCCCACGATCATCTATTTGGCAAAGTGGAAAATTAAGACCTGATGAATATTTATTTACTTATGTGTAAATTTACTCTTACAAGAGAGTAAAAAAGAAACAGAATCAACAGAGAGCAATATGTTGGCTTATTTTTCCCCTTCTGTCCCTTAAATGTTAATATTTCTAAAAACATCGGCTCTCTGGTTCTCTCCCACCACTGGAGTGCTCATCAGCTTTCATATGGGGATCTACATGTCCCTTCCCCTCTGATGATCCTAGGGCTCTGTCTCTAGCTCTGCTAACTCTCTGAAGGGTTAGGACTGTATCTCTGCTTTCCTGCTAAATATTGGAATTAGATATCCCCTATTTACTCCCAAACTCAACAGTGAAGAATCAACATTCTGGGTTGGAACTGTAATCCGAGATAATCTATCTCAATTTCTTACTAAAATACCATGAAGACAAAGAAAATATAAACAACTGAAAACTAGAAGCAAGAGTCAAAACTAATGACGCAATTTGAGAACTTTTTGTGAACTGTAAAGATCAGCAGAGCTGAATGAAAAGAACCGCTGGTTGAGCTTCTTGTATTGTGGAGTTAGAGCAAGTGCCCCTGTTGCTGGAAACCTATCCCAGCTGGAGATGAGGGCACATCCCAGCAGCCAGGGTCCCTCCAAGTGGCCAGGGTGACACTGACCCTTCTCTCTTCATCAGCCTAATTCTTTAGACATTGGTTCCTGGCAACAGAAGGTAGCCACACAGGCATTGGAAGCAGCAGAGGCTGGTCACGGGGCATACCATCCTCACAAGAATGGGAACAAGAGCTCTGTAAAAGCAGGGACTTGTTTGTCTTGTCCACTACCCTATCTACGACCTAGAACATATTCTGGCTCGGGATGGATGACACTAAAGGAATAGGTGTCAAACGAAAAAGCAAAGTGTGGAAGGTGAGGGCCTGAGCAGGATGCGACGATGACATGGGAGCAGGGTAATCCGGTGACTGCTCTTTATCATGTAATACCTCTGTTCTGAGAGTGAGAGAGCCAGACAGGTAGCAGGAGAAATACCTCAGACCAGTGGTCCTAACCTAGCTGACTGGTACCTGCACTTGGACACACCACTCTGCCCTCCTGGTAGATTCTGGGCAGGGACTTCAACTAGTATAAGTAGACAGAAGGTGCACACAAAGGCATTTCGCAGATTCTGTCTACTGGCAGAATAATGATTTGAAAACTGTTTGCTTGTTCCAATATGGATTTTAAAAACCCAACATAAAAAATGAAGCAAACAGGTAAAAGAACCCAATATGGGGCCGATGAAAAAATACTGTGAAACAAAGGAAGGGGAACTTTACCCTTTAGACTCTGAGGAAGATCAGGCACCTATAAAAGTTCATTTTACAGGAACCTGAATGTTTTGTTTTGTATTTTAAAGAAAATTGCTTGGTTACCTCAATAGGATTCAAAAAGGCATGGCTGTCACAAAAGAAAAGCAAGAAGCCGCAAAATGGAGAAAAACATAGTTGGTGACAGAAAACTGATA
This sequence comes from Vulpes vulpes, assembly GCF_048418805.1. Taxonomy (NCBI): domain Eukaryota; kingdom Metazoa; phylum Chordata; class Mammalia; order Carnivora; family Canidae; genus Vulpes; species Vulpes vulpes. Next base: position 55,576,734 of record NC_132787.1, on the reverse strand, counting down.
AAATGAAAAGAAAGTGAGTCGAGGAAATAAAGAAAACCAAACACAAAATAGAAGAATCAGGAGCAGTAAGGAGTGAAATCCAAGGGACAGGTCATATTAGTGATGTGGGTGAGAAACTTGAAGCTCTTCAAGAGCTCCGGTGGGAGGGAAAAAAAGAGAGAAATGCAACAAGCAAATGTCAGGTGGGATGACCTGTCCTCTGCTGGAAGCCAGGAGGCCTGTGGAATAGAAGCAACAACCTAAACATGAAGGGAACTCAATGGAATTGAAAAAAATGAGTAGGTAAACAAAATGGAGTATATACACTGAAGAGGCACAACATATTTCAGGAGAAAACACTAGACTCACAACAGAACATGATCCAGGGAAATCTCTGAATTACAAAGTTAAAGAAAAAGCCCTATATACACAGTCAGAAAATAAAAGCAAAAATAAAAAAAATCAGGTTAATTAAAACGGAACAATGTTTACAAGGGTTGGTAGAAAAAGGTATTGAAAACCTAGCCAAGCTGTCTTTTTCTGTGTGAAATATAAAAATGATGATGAGGGACACCTCAGTGGCTCTGCTGAGCATCTGCCTTTGGCTCAGGGTGTGATTCTGGGGTCCTGGGATCGAGTCCTGCAACAGGCTCCCTGCAGGGAGCCTGCTTCTCCCTCTGCCTGTGTCTCTGCCTTTCTCTGTGTGTCTCTCATGAATAAATAAAATCTTTTAAGAAAATCAAAATGCGGGATCCCTGGGTGGCTCAGCAGTTTGGCACCTGCCTTTGGCCCAGGACGCCATCCTGGAGTCCCGGGATCGAGTCCCACTTCGGGCTCCTGGCATGGAGCCTGTTTCTCCCTCCTCCTGTGTCTCTGCCTCTCTGTCTCTCTCTCTCTCTCTATCATAAATAAATAAATAAATAAATAAACAAACAAACAAATAAATAAATAAATAAATAAATCTTTAAAAAAAATCAAAATGAGGAGCACAGTCCAGTGGCCAATAGCATTTGAACACTTTCCTCATGATATACATTTTGCTAAGCATATTTTATGCATTATTATTGTACTTAATCCTTTTTTACAGATGAGGCAGGTTGAACAGAAAGAAATTCTCAGGTATGCAAAGGACTAGAAAAAATTCTGAATCAAATCTAAGGCTCCAAGAACTCAAAAGCAGAGATGCAGAAGAATAAAGACTTGCTGTAAACACTAAAAACATAAAGTCTAAATTTAGGTTACAATCTGCAATAGAAAATAATGTAATCTAAAATCGATCCATTTATAACAAGAGTCTGTTGAAAATCCCAGGTTAGCTAACAGAATCAAAAAGGATTGTGAGTGTGTCTAAAGACTGAGAGTCTAAAAGTATGATTGATAACCCCTTGTACCACGTGATAATCATTTTTTACCTGGAATGATTAACAAAAGACTCGAATATTTTTGCGAAGTGAGAGACAAGCAGACAATGGCCCAATAAGATACGACCACAAAACTTGATCCAAACCTCTGGAGCCTCCAGCCCAGGAAGCCAACTACCACTTCTGCAACAACTGGCCCAGAATGCTCAAGACTCCATTCATGAGTGCCAATGCCGTGACTCTTTGTCCTCACTTCCTCCAACTCAGGACCAACCAGGGAATGTCAACCATACTCCTCAAACTAATCACAGAAGAGGCCCGCTTCTAGTTAGCCAGCCTCTAGCTTCCCTGTGGCAACAACCTCAAATCAGAGCACTCCTGAATCTTCCTTTTCATCACTACAAAGCCTCTCTGCCTTCAAGTCTCTGTGACATGGGAAATGCAAGTCTCTGTGACATGGTGGAGGTTTCCTTGAGATAGCAAGCTCTGAATAAATAGCCTCAATGGCTGGTCTTTGTTTAAAGATGATCACCACTGAAATTAAAAACAGAAAGCAAAAAAAAAAAAAAAAAAAAAAACAGAAAGCACACCTTCTGAATCATTGGAATAGGTAAAAAGAAAGAAAACTCAATAGATACAGCATTACACAGAAAACAAGGAATCAAGAAAAATAGTAAATATTTAATGATACAGAAAAATGTAAGACAAAAACACTAGGATATAATTTTAGGGGGGAAATACATATAACCTATACTCACACAGAAGGAGAAGCCATGGTGGTTAGAGCAGGACTCATGTCAGGCAGTTCTAGGGTCAGATTCCTGCTCTGCCACATACCAGGTGCATGTTCCTGGACAAGTCATTTAACATCTTATGATAGTTTTTCCCTTTTAAAAGAAATTGCCTACTCCTGGAGTTGTTTGAAGAGAGAATATAATAATGCATGCAAAATTTGGAGTCAAGAGCCTTGTACATGGATTGCAAATAAGAGATATTAGCTTAAAAAATTGATTTGAAGGAAATGAACTAAGATGGTGTTAATAAGATCAGAAATAGAAGTGATTTTTAATTTTTTCTTATTAAATGTAAGAAAGAACGCTGAAACTGCATTAGAACATTGAAATGAACCAGTGATAAACTATTGACTCTCCTGCTGCTAGACTATAAAGACAGAAAGTGAAATCCTGTATCCTGGAGAGCATACAGGGTAAACATCTAAGGCGGAGTTTGGCTCTGTTGAACACAGAGCCAACTTTTCTCTATTCTACTAGAATGTTCCTCCCTTAGCTCCTGCAGCCTGACTCCTTTGTTTCTGGTCTAGACTCAAATATTACTTCCTTAGAGAAGCCTTCTCCAAGCATACTCTTCAAAGTTGGTTTCTCCCTCTTATTCTTTCCCTATTTTTTGATTTTTTTTCCCCTAAGTATTCTCTACCCACAACGTGGGGCTTGAACTCACAACCCCAAGATCAAGAGTTGCATGCTCTTCTGACTAGGGGCCCCTCGCTTTTATTCTTTTCCACATATCCTATTTATTTTCTTTATAATATTAATCCTAATCTAATCATTTTATTGTATTTGTTTATTTAATTGTATGTTGTTTTCCCTACTGCTAAAAAATAAGTTTTTGAGAGCTTGTCTGTTATGTTTTTCAATATATTTCTAATACCTACTAGAGTTGCCTGGCATGTATGAAGAGCTCATTCATTGAGTAAGTAATCACTTCTTGACCTTTTGGCTAAGATCAAGTGTAAATATTTATAGAATAAATGAATGATCTTAAGAGGAGGACACTACAACCCATGTAGAGAAAAATAATAATAAAATCAGTTAGTCATCAGTATAGAAGATAAGAGCACGGACTCAGAAGTCAGACTACCTGAGTTTATATCACAGCTCTACCAGCTACGAGGTCAGTTACCTGAGCCAAGCTTCCTACTTTCCCGAGCCTCTGTCTGTAATTGGGGGGTCATGATGGTGCTTACCTCATGATTGTTTTGAAGATTAAATGAGATAACCAAGCATAGTACTTGACAGCAAAGCTCAATATACATAAGGTATTGATATAATATATATTCATTAATACCTGACCTGATATGGACAAAATGGTAAAAAAGTGATATTATCAGGGACATCAATGTGAGGTACATTATGACTTTTTTCAAATCAGGATCATTTTCCTTTTTTGATAGGTGATTGGTACCACAAATATAAATACTAATATATAATCTCAGAGATAGTGGCAGATATGGGGTAGTGATCCTGATATAGATAGAACACATTTTTGACGGTTCACATATCTGATTAGAAATAGCACATCAAATAGAAATCCCCAAATAGAAATAGCACTTCATAGAGATTCTGAGAACCACTTTCATGTAAGACGAACAGAGACAGAATAACGAATGGAAAAGCAAAGTGTAGGGGCCATGACAATAGATCAGGAAGTGGTTTCTCTTCATCTAAGGTCATACATGGATTTAGGAAATTCAACATAATAAGGCCTCTCTTCCACACAGCCTGATCAGGAATTCACTGGCTTCATAAGTGGTAAAACCAAAAATATTCCTTTTTATGTTTCCCTCAGTGCCCATAAGCCCACATGCGCTCATTTCTGAGGTATAGGTGCAAAACCCACCTTTCTAAGTCTCTCTCCTTTGACTGGACTTTGCTACTCCTGCCTTGTGATTCTAGTGAGGCTGACGTGCAGAGGTCACTTTGATTCCCCCAAACCAAATTAGCCAACAGGGCAGGTTAAAAAGCAATTACAGTAGCCCATAGGAAATCACAATGGACTGCAGCTAACACAGAAAAAACAATTACCATAATCAATACACTTTAGGCACATCAAAATGAATATTTCCACATGTCAAAATGGTTCCAGATTCACAAAGCAACCAAACTAAACAGAAAACACATTTAGTTTTCATAATGACTCTGCGTGCGTCTTTGTTTTCTGTGAAATCCTTGCCTCTCTTCTTACAGTTCTGTGAGGTTTTGCTTTTTTTAAAAAAAGGGATTAAAACATTTTAATTTTTTTCACCTGGTCTTATTGCTCCACTTGGCTTTTTCATCTGATTTTAGTTTGTTTGTTTCTAGTCTTTCCTCCCTCTGCTCCTGCTGCTCTTTTCACCTCCTATAATTTATCTTGGCCCCTACTTCTCATCCACTGAGTTTACACTTTACATGAATTCAACCTGTCTTTGATTCTGCTCACTTATGGGCCTTATTCTCTTCACATTTTCAACCTCTCTCCTCATCGTCTTCCTTTCACTTCAAATAATTTAGAGCCACTCTTTTAAAATTTATACCCTACATAATGATATCCATATTAATATCTTCTCTTTTTCCCCATTTTCTTTTTTTTAATTTTTTCTCTCCTTTCTTTCTCTTCTTTCTTTTTTCTTATCCACTGTGCTTCTTCCTTAGACACAACTTAAAACAAAAGCCTTTCATACTTGTGTTATAACTTCTGTCACATAATAATGGCCTCTGATCTTCTTCTTTGGTGACTAACTCATTTTTTTCTTCTGCTTGGTTCCTTGTATCCACGTTTACTTGGGATCCACCCCAGTCTCCGGCAGAATTAGTGTCCAGATGAATAATCATCACCTACATATATATCTGCTTACACTCATCGGTTCTCTTATTTTTCCCCCTACTTTGGCTGTGTTTGTGAGTTTTCAGTGCTGCCTTTAACCAGCTTGGATGGAGTGGAGTTTGGTGTCATTTTTCATTTCATGAAGGGTGAATTCACTGTCACTGGCTGCTTATTAGATATGCTGTAACGACTCTCTAATTTAGGAATTGTTTCCTGAACACCTATGATGTGCATGACCTGGTGCTGGGTCCTGTGAGAGATACAGTGATGGTTTTTACCCTCTAGGGAGTTATAGCCTCCAAGAGGAGAGAAAACACCATAGAAAGCTATAAATTCTTCTGGCTAATCCTCTTTCAGTGTTCCTGATCTCCATGAATGGCAACACCATCAATTCACCTGCATAAGTCTGAAATGTGGGGTCACCTGAGACCTCCTTCTCATACCCATCCAATTCATTATCGAACTCTATCCATTTCAGCTCCTGAAGTCTCCTACATTTGCCTACTGTCATCATCTTCGCTAACTCCATCATGGTCCAAGCAGACCAGTGAAAGAACCTCTGAATAGACTGCCCCAGTTGCTCTTGTCCCCCTGCAAGTCATTTTCAATATTTTAATCAGTCACTTTTAAACATATAAATCGGGTCATCTCACTCTGCCCTGAAAATCACAAAGAGCTTCCCATTGCTTTCAGGAGGGTGTTCTGGATTATCTGTTGACATCTCAGCACCATCCTCTCTTGTCTATGCTATTTCTTGATTTCCAGGGGTTAGCAGCTTGGAAACCACATTTCCATAGGCTTCTGGTTTACTGCAGCACTTGCCCCAGAGCTGGAAAGTGAAAGAGAAAGGGAAGACACTACGGTTTGGCAGTTATTGGTGAGTACGTGGATGGCGGCAGATGGCTGGAATGAGGTTTGGCCAGCAGCTTTCAGAATCTCATAAAAATTTGGTACAGATTGGCCTCACAGAGAAAGGATGTAATTCAAGAACCAGAGGTCTCATTTGGGATACATGTGGTATAGCAACGGCACCTATGGGGGCAGTCTGTGTCAGTATTAGGAACTGATTATCTCAATTGTCCTCAATGAATGGTCTGGTCCTCAGACATTACGGCTGACTTCCCTCTTCTCTGGAATTACCAAGTATGAAGTTCTCTCTATACTCTGTTTTCGGTTGGCTTTGGTTCTGCTTACTCACAGTTCCTGAGGTCTCTTTTGCTTTCGCTGTCCTCTTGCCCCTTCCCATAGTTCTCCATTTGAGTTCTCAAGAAAGAGAAAATGACTAGCCCAGGTAATCGCTCCCATCTCTACTTGAGCAGACTTAGTGGTACCTCTCTAAAACTTCATTTCTTTATCTGCAAAATGGGGATTATATCACTTACCTATCTTGCAAAGCTGTTCAAAGAATTGGAACAGATAATGTGTGTGTAGCAGCTAGTGTGCGGCACTGGCAACTAATGCTCATCTCACATTAATTCTTTCATTCTCTTTGCCAGAAGTCCATGCATAGTAGTGCTTTTCTCTGGATTAGCAGCATTATAGGTACTTAACATGTATTTGCTGTATGTTAATAAAAACTGTGTGTATGTGTAAAGAGAGAGAAAGTGAGAGAGAAACATTTACTTAATATATAGCCAGCCAGGTATTTAAAGTTGGATATTCAAAAAAATAATGCAGATGTAAAATAAAAACTTGGAGCAAATGCTACTGTTGAGTATGTTATCTCTTTTCAAATATCTGCTATTTTATTATCTTCTCAAGTTTAAGATGGCTCCAGCTTTCCATTCCTGGGTTTCATACCAAGTTCTACCAAAACAATGAAATAAATCTTTCATACATCTATCTGGAAGGCTCCTTACATTCCCTTCCTTCATGTTTATTCTCTAGCCCACCATGTACCATTTATTCTAATGCTGATTTTGACAAAAGAAGCATGAAATCTATACATGCTTTGCATCAACATTTCATGAAGAGGCCACATATAGATGTGCCAGAGGGAGAAAATATGAATGTTTTTTAAATCCATCTAAGTTGCTCTTTTGTATCTATTTATATTTATGAGTAATATTCACACACATTCTGGCTATGACCTTTTCCAAAATCCAGAACTATCTAAAACAAGACCAAACGAAAAATACTCCAAGTGCTTGAGCTGTGTTATAGGGAAAACAATGGTACAGGCTAAAAATCAGACCTGGGTTTGAGTCCTACCTCTGCTACTTATTATGAAGCAGTTAGACATTTCTAAGCTTGGGAGGAAGCATAGTGAAACAGATAAGAATGCAGGTTTGCAGGATAAATGCTGCAGTAAACCAGAACTGATTTTACTATACTTGTCTGCATGCTTTTTAGTGATCCAAATTACATGAATGCCCAGGAAATGTGAGATACATGTGGTATGGCAACAGCACCTATGGGGGCAGTCTGAAGGTGGAGGGCAGGAGGAAAGAACCCAAAGGATCAGAGCCTATGAGTTAGAGCATGTGTAGTCAGTGGCAAGAGGTCTGGCCTAAGACAAGATAGAGCCAAATATAGGGCTGCTTCTCTTGAAAAGGAGCATGTAGTTATCTGTTCCATGTAGTGATTATGACATTGCAGGTAAACAGTTGCTAGGCTAAGGTAGAAGCAGTCGTCTTGAATGTACATAATTACCTGGTTTTAATACTTTAAATAACTTTTCTCTGTTTAACAAATTATTTGTAAAATATCAGAAACCTAATGGGGATAGATAACAATCTGCTACCATAGACTTCCTTTCACAAAATAGGAAAAAGAAAGGTATTTCATGGCATTTTTAGTATATTTGCTAACCACCAAGTGGATCAGTAAGAGTTAAAGAAGGAATATTAATAGTATGAGAATTTCTTTGCTTTCTGGGAGTTGGCTAGGGGATAACTGAGGTTGGAAAGACACTTCTTATCCTTGAGAGCATAAACTAACTGTGAGACCTGCTGATGTCAGGGCAGAGTGAGTCAGGAAGCTACTTAATGTTCTTCCGGTTTACGAGCCACATTTGAAATAATTACTATTTTCTGTATGAGAAGACATTCACAACCTCAGGCCTGGCTTGAAAACAGACAGAATATGTGTCAGATTTGGGGATCTGGAGCTACTTTTGCCAATGCCAGCCTTTTATCTTTTTTTTTTTTTAATTTTTTTTTATTTATTTATGATAGTCAGAGAAAGAGACAGAGAGGCAGAGACACAGGCAGAGGGAGAAGCAGGCTCCATGCACCGGGAGCCCGATGTGGGATTCGATCCTGGGTCGCCAGGATCGCGCCCTGGGCCAAAGGCAGGCGCCAAACCGCTGCGCCACCCAGGGATCCCTAATGCCAGCCTTTTAAAATGTTGCTTGTGCTCTCGAAACATTTATATTGAGCAATGCTAGGTGATAACAATTCGTACATAATTTAATAACCCCTTGAGCTATGTCCCATTAGCTCCTACTTTATAGATAAAAGAAACTGTAGGATTTTACTATTCTGCCAATTGTATCTTGGGCAATTGCTAAAAAAGAAATTCGTCATCACTGTTGCACATATGATCTTGTATTGTCTTGGTTGTCTATGTGATGATCTTGCCCCCTAACGTAAATACTGGCTCCTTAAGGAAGGTCAGCACAGGCCTCAGGAGACCATAACCATACTCTGATGCTCCAATGTCCACTGACTGGCTGTGCAGCTTTGGGTAAATTGCTTACCCTCACTGGGCTGTGTGTAAAGGTAGGGGATTGAAGGAGAGCCCCAGCAAAGTACCTCCCCACTCTGTGCTCCATGGTATCACAAAGAGGGCAATCACTCGCTCAATTTTAGTCTTTTTCATGACCCTGAGCTTAGAGGACTCTTGCATTACAGCTCTTGGAACTGTTAAGAAAATCTGCTGTGCTCATGTGCCTCTGTATCCTGGTGCTAAAAAACCTCAGCCTTTGCTTCTATAAAGAAGTCCCCCTTGAAAGTGGAATTTGACATAAGACTATGATCATTAAAGACAATCATCACCAGTCAAGACTAAGTGACAGCTCAGCTCCCAGTCACAGCACTGCCTGGCTCATATTTCATTTTAATCTTTTAATAATCTTGTGCAGGATAATTATTATTCCCATTTTACAGCTGAGAAAACATGCTACTTTGCTGGGAAATATATGAGACCTTTTTTTCTTACTTTTTACAAAGACTTTTTTTTTTTTTTTAGATTTTTATTTATTTATGAGAGACACAGAGAGAGAGAGAGGCAGAGACACAGGCAGAGGGAGAGGCAGGCTCCCTGCGGGGAGCCCAATGTGGGACTGGATCCCAGGACCCTGGGATCATGACCTGAGCCGAAGGCAGATGCTCAACTGCTGAGCCACCCAGGCGTCCCTATATGAGACCTTTATTAGTCTTTCATTTGCTACTCTGGAGAAAAGTGTCACAGATTTCCCAGGATAAGTCAAAAGTTACTTAACTATAAGTAATAAATGCTGCTAGGAATCCAGCACTCAAGTTAATACAACAAACAACACACAATCCTTATGTATGTGTTTTAATCAGACTTAAAGATAGTCTACGTGTATTAAAGGGCATTCCTGATTTCTGAAGCTAAGCAGTTGTTCTTCTGGCTGTTTCCATCATAATGGCACAAGGACTCTGGGTTTATACAAGGTATATGGTTATCTCCATGCTATTATCATATTTACATGCAAAGAATTCTAGTTTTCCTAGAGAAGAATAGCTTTCACAGGGTCAAGGCTTTTTGGGAAAAACAGACTGACATAGTTTCTCCTTTTCCTCAGAAGCCTTCATAGCAGCAAGGTTCAGCTATGCGCACATATTAACTGAGAAACTTTATCTCTAGAAGGCCAACTAAGGGTACCAAGGGAGGTGATATGGGGATGGCAGGGAAGAACTGGGAAAGGGATGGGATCAGAAGCCCCAGCCAGCAGTACACAGAGGGCAGGCCTCAGCATCCTCTGGTTGCAGGATTTGAAACCTGTAAAGGACAGCATTGGCTGATGAGATGGATTATGGGTCCAGGAAGAGTAGGGCATCCTATATCATGTGGAAAAACTTGCTCTCTACTGCTGATCCAATATAGTAGCCACCAGTCCCAGGTGGCTATTTCCATTTAAATGATTAAATACAATTTAAAATTCAGTTCTTCTGTCAACATGGCTAGCAGCTAAGGTCTTGGGAAGCACAGATTCATTTCCATAATTGCAGGCAAGTATCTAGTAAATAGCCTTGCTTTAGAATCTAGATTATATGAGAAATCAGCACTTAAAGGCCTTAAAGTTTATTCCCAGGGAAGTCTACATTACATAGTGGTTAAGAGTACAAAAACTTTCTACGCTCAAATCCTAAGTCCAAGCTTTGCTAGCTACGTGTGACCTTGGGCAAGTTGCTAACCACTCTGTGCCTTAATTTTCTCATCTGTAAAGTGGGCGTTATAACCGTTCAACTTTTACAAAGCTGTTGTGAAGGTTAAATGGGCTAATGTCTGTCAGGCACTTATAACAATTTTCAACACATAGTAAGTGCTATGTACATGATAGTCCTTAATGTTACTAGTTTCACAGTAAAACATACTTCTATAATTTTGTGCCTGTGACTGGGTAATAGATGCAAGCTGATTCACACAATCTTTTCCATATCCCCCTTCCTCACGAACCAAATCTTTTGGGGATAGGTTCAAAAGCTCTCTTGCCAGCACAAGTACATATAAGACCAGGGGTGCACTGTGCTTCTTACTTGTATAACAGGATGTCCGCTGCCTGGAGCACTGGGTATGTGAGCAGGCCCACAGTTCCACCATGCTTCTGTGTGGCAATCTTTGCCTGTGTGGTGAAAAGAAAGGAGGGAAAGAAATCCTACATGAACATAATTATACTGTTAAATTAGGAAATCTTTAAAGCAAGCCAAGAATAGTCTGAAGCTACTGTACTTCCATTATATCTCAGTTCAGTTCCTTCTAGCAACACTAAAAGCCATGTGGCTGGCTTGGCTTCATGACACAGGCTCAGGCAGGGATGAAGGAAATCCACTTCACCATAGCCCCTGTAATAGATCCTGCACTGCCACCATTTCTTATTCATTTAATTAAAGCAAGGATAGAAAGGTCTCTAGGTTCCAAATCAGATAAACTTCATATTTCACAGGTAAGGTTAGAAAATGTAATGAAATTAGATTTCTCACAAATTAATTAATTTGATAAGTTAACATCAAATGCCATATTGTTATATCTGTGGAAACCTCCCAGAAAGTCTCCCACTGTGCTACTGACAAAAATGTAATGGCTCCCCAAAATCACGCTTAAAAAAACAAAAAACCAAAAGTCATGGCACTTAAAAAATGAAATTAAGGGAAATTGTAACCTAACCAATTATGAATCTGTTTTGACTTGCAGGTGCTGACAACAGAGGGGGTAAAGTGATTCCTGTGAACAGGACAAGTTATACAGACTAAAATATTTCCTTAATGGGGAAGCCTATAGTAACACCAGAGATGATACTAGAAGTGTTTAATTAATGGATGCCAACTACAAGCTTCAAGTATGTACCCCCAAACATAAGCCCTAGTGATGTCAATTCTCTGCCACAGCTAAGCATTGCTAACAGGTAATTTGGCTCTCTGGGTAGAACTACTTATTAGGGAATACTGTGTGCCATTCACTGGTCATTGCTTCCAAGGCCTAAGCATATGATCTCTTGGAAACTGATAAATGGTTATTTGGGTGTGCAGATATTCATTTAGTTAATATGAATCACCTCCCTGAGGTCTATTTCTGAATGAACTGAACAACTAAATATATAAACTTGGATGGTTCTGAGGACCACATTCATGGGCTCACAACTCGGGCTCCCCAACCAGCATGCAGATACACCCTTTGAGTCTGGCTCTGAAAAGCAAGTTTCTCTCTTTAACCAGCTTAATGTCAATGTCCCATAATTTAGGCACACACTTAACTCTTCTGGTAACTTCAAGTAGTTTGGGGCTTATAGCAACAAATGCTATAGGCTACTCCAAGGAAATGTGGAAGTTTGAACATATAATTCCTTCACTACATCTCTTCATTGTAATGTCCATGATATAGCCCAGTTTGCAATGATCACTGGATAAAGATAATATAAGTTTAATCTGGAAATGAGCAAATGGGAAAAGAACCCAATTTTTAAAAACTGCTACTGCATTTGATTTATAGTCTTTTTATATTAGAATACTGGGCTTTGAAATTGCAAAGGAAGGGGGAAGATGGGAAAGCATTATTATTTACTGAGTGCCTGTGATATGCCCCAGAGGCCTTCCACCTGTGTTACCACTGTGACCTCAGCAGCCCTGACCACCTTTCTACCCTACAATTCCCCCTAGTCAACACCAAGCTAGGTGCTCTTAGACCTTCCTACAGTACTAGCACCCCTCTCTCTGATCACTCCTTACACTCTTGGATTGCTGGTGTAATTGCCTCTGCCAAAAGAGACTACAAGCTTCATGAAAGTAGCTGGGCCCATCTGTCCTGGTCACTGCTGTAGCTCCAGCACTGGTGTGGTATGAGACTTGCAGGAAGCATCACCAGTATTTGTTAGTGAAGGAATGACCAGAGAAGGCAGTAACATGCTCTGGGATAAGGCTGCCATTTGAAATCCATGTTTTTCCCACAAATATCACAGTAGGTGCCTGGGTGGCTCAGTGTCTTGGTTTTGGCTTAGGTCATGATCTCAGATCTGCTATGGAATCCTGCTTTAGCTCTGTGCTCAGTGGGGAGTCTGCTTCTCTCTCTCTCTGCCCCTCCCCCTGCTCACACTTCTATCTAAAAAATAAATAAATAATTCTCTCTTTTTCAAAAAGATTTTATTTATTTATTCATGAGAGACAGAGAGACAGAGAGACAGAGAGACAGAGAGAGAGAGAGAGGCAGAGACACAGGCAGAGGGAGAAGCAGGCTCCATGCAGAGAGCCTGATGTGGGACCTGATCCTGGGACCCTGGGATCACGACCTGAGCTGAAGGCAGATGCTCAACTACTGAGCCACCCAGGCATCCCGATAAATAAATAATACTTAAAAAAAAATTATAGGCTGGTGGGAATGCTTCTCCTGAATATAGGTTTCCCCTGCTACCTGAAAGTTCTCATTATGCCACTTTGCTTTTCTGAAAGACCTATGCTAGTACCTGCTTTTGCTAACTGAGAGAAACCAGAGGAGTATTTTCGCCTTTATGAAATGGTACTTGCTTCTTGGCTCTGCTCCGTTTCGGCTTATGGAAGGTTTCATAGGGATATTCTAGTTTTGGATAGTGGGAACAACCTGAGTCAGTGCATTCTCTAGTCATGTGTTATCAGTAGGTACTCAGACACAATTTTAAAGTGGGAACATTTCCCCTTAAATCAACATTTGGTTCTTATGAAAAGGATTTCCGTATTCACCTTTCTTGGCTAAAACCAAAACATGGTAGAGAACATTACAAAATTTTGCATCCAATTCCTGGCTGGTAATGATTCTGTAGCATTACCACTTAACCTCTTAGACACAGTCACTTTTCTTTTTCCATTTTTAGAATTCTTTAATTATTTAATTAATTATTTATTAAAATTTATTTAAATTCAATTTGCCAACATATAGTATAACATCTGGCGCTCATCTCAGCATGAGACACAGTCACTTTAAAGCTCTGTTTCTCTCTGCAATGGATATGGAGACTTCTGAACCAGATTTTGGAGAAGACAACGGCCCTGAACATATGCCGGAAAGAAGTTTGAAACCAAAATTCAGTGTTGACGCACTTAGGAGCTACCTACCCTCAGGTCATCCAATTGCAAAAATAAATGGAAGAGAAGTACTATGAATTATCCAATTTATCTTTGTCAGTTGAGCTTCCTAGAAAAAGTACAGCCTTAATTTTTCTGTGGGTTTGAACTGTTGCCTGGACTCAACCTGTTTAAATGTTAAACAAAATATGTTGTTCCTTCTTCCCACAGTGAAAACATTTGAGCCTTACTGCTGGCTCATGACAGTGGCGATGGCAGGCAGTAATCCAGAAATTGTGATTGTTTGTTAATTATAAGTGGTAGTTCCAAAGTCATTAATAAATCTGTGCAAAGGTCATTCTGATTCAACCTCCACAGATAAAATCAAACAGTTAATAATTTGGATATTTTTATTCTGTTTTTAAGTTGGAATCCTGGAGAACCAACCCTCTTGCTTTCCACTTCATGCACTGAGGTAGAGAGGTTAAGATGCTGTCCTAGCCACTGGTGAATAACAGACTGGGGAGGCCAGTAAACTCAGGATTCCCAGAGCAGAACACAAAAACAAACAGAAGAAAAAAACAGTTGTAATGGGGGACTTTGTTTTTGTTTTTTGTTTTTTAAATTTAAATTCAATTTGTCAACATATAGTATAACACCCAGTGCTCATCGTAATGGGGACTTTGAACTGCTTTTTGTTTATTAATCAGATCACTGGCATTTACCTTCCACTGGTGTAAATGCTGTAACCGGGGAAGTCTGACCATGCAGGTAAGGATCCAGCTTAACTGTGTGTGTTCGGACACCTAGAGAAATAAAACAGGACATTAGCAAAGGTGGTCAATGTTTTCTTGACCAAAGAAAGAGGCAATACAAAACAAACAACAGGTATTACCTCAAGTGGCTGAAAATACCTTAAACAAGGTAATTAAAAAAAAAAAAAAAAGACAAGCAAAAGGGACTGATTCATTAATGCACAGGATTTTAGATGAGGAAGAAATTTTTAAAACAATACAATTACTGTTCTAGTGCTTAAATCTTCTTCATAATATCCCAGACTCTGCTTCAATATCCTCAGGGAAAGGAGCTCATTGTGTCCTAAGGCATCCATGGAAAGGTAGTGGCTTTAAAGTTAATGATTGAATCTTTTAGACCTGGAGTAATTTTAAATTTAGGAATTGCTTTATCATCCCAAAGGGTGATATTTTAAAGTTTCTATTTCTTCCTTCCTTTTTCTTTTTTCTTTCTTCCCTATTTCCCCCTCTCATCATGATCATTGACTTCCTTCTTTCTTCACTTCTTTTTAAAAAGAGGTCTAGTCAACAGAAAATATAACTTTTTCTCAATTTTTTTTAATCAAATTTAATCAAGTAACCAAACCTGGCAACAGATGGGATGATTCTTGGGTCCAGGCCAGGTTAGAACTGATGACCTAGAATTTAAGGCCTATATATCGCATTTCTGGACTCTGGGGATCCCAAGCCCTTCATCCATTGTGGCTTTTTTTGTGTGTGTCCATATGATTTCCTTAAAATGCAGAGACTGTTGCCAACTCTGAAAAATGGCCCCAAATGTGTTTTTTTGTGGGTTTTGCAAAGGGAACATAAAGGAACAGAGAGCCGAGTCAGCCCAGGCCTATTTTACTAGCAAGGAATCACCATCTGGTGTCAGATAGTTTCTCATTTTTTTCCTTGAGTCATGGAGAGGGAAGAGTTGTTTTTCACATGTTTGACAAGGAATTGCTTTTAAAGTTTTGCAAGTCGCTGGGCTGAATCCGTCATCTTTCTTCCAAGAGGCATTTGGGTTTCATTGAGAGCAGCACTGTCCATGCAAATTGCTAGCTGCTGCTGTAAACAAACAGCTATCAGACAAAAACAGTAACCCTGGATGGAAGCAAGAAGATTATAGTTGCTTCCAATCAAGCAAAACACGTTCGCATTAGAACTAATAAAACAAGAGTTTTGTTTTTTGTTTTTTGTTTTTTTTTTTTTTTGGCATGAAGAAGTAGGAGAAAACTTTTTCTTCTTCTTTACTGAAGTAGGGAAAGAGATGAAAATACAGAAAATAACCATGTATATATAGAAAGATACAAGGTGACTTCTTTCCTTCAACTCAGGCTTCAACACTCAGTTTTGGTGATATGCAAAAGCTACCATCATGCCTTCCTGAAATCAAGTATTTTCCGTGGAGTAGCTTTTTATTTGAACATATGGAATGAAACTTATTTAATCTTCTGCAGAGCCCTTCCTGGCATTTCTAAGTAAGGGGGCATAAAATTAATCCAAATGATTCTTATACAGAAAAAGGTAAAAAGACAAAGGCAATTTTCATAATTTATCATTAATAATTACATAAGAAGGGAAGTTTTAAAGTTTTAAGTATACTTCAGGATTTGGCTCTCTTAATTTATCCATATTCATGACAACTGCTTGGAAAGGTTCAGATTTCTATCTGGGGAAAAGTGAAAATGGTATCTAAATATAGTAATTCCTACTAAATGTTGCAAAACAAACACAAAAACCAGATGATCCATTTTAGCCACAGGAAAAAAAAAAGCATGGAACACAGAAGGTGGCTTGTTGACCACCCACAAACAAGTTAGCAGTGATTAAAGATTCTGACCCCCTAACTGTACCAAGTAAAGACATACACATCCTTCAGTTGCAGGCAGTTTTGCCTGGTTTGTTCACTGCAGTAAAACAAAGTCTGGCACACTGTGCTCAATAAATATTTGCTGAATGTATGAACAATGGCAAGGGCTACAGGAAGAAAGGTAAGGACCAAAAAGAATCCCTTTGATTTAGCAATAGATTAAAAAAAAAGATTTTATTTATTTATTTGAGAGAGAGAGAGAGAGAGAGAGCACAAGCAGGGGGTGAGGAGGGGCAGTGGGAGAAGCAGACTTCTTGCTGATCAGGGAGCCCAACGAGGGGCTCAATCCCAGGACCCTGGGATCATGACCAGAGCTGAAGGCAGACACTTAACCGACTGAGCCACCCAGGTGCCCCAGCAACAGATTTATTGGTGATCCAGGCAAAGCAGTTTCAGGAGAGGGACTGGGATGGAAGCTAAATTATAGAGGGGTGGGTTGAAGTGTGACAAGGAGGCAGGATACAAAGACAGAGACACAAGAAATACAGCAGAGCATTTCAGAGCTCTACCTTTGAAACAAGGCTGCCTGGATCTGAATGCTAGCTCAGCCATCACCGTGCTGGGTGACCCTTGTAAGTAACTTCATCATGCTGTGCCTCAGTTTCCTTATTTATAAAATGAATACTATAAAACAATACTATTCACCTGACAGTGCTTAGAACAGTACCCCTAGCCCACAGCAAGCATTCAGTAAATGATGGTTGTTATTATAAATAACTTTTAGAAACATTTCTGTTTTAACTTTCTATTTTGAGATAATTGTAGATTCACATATAGCTGAAAGAAATAACACAGTGTAACCCAATATACCTTCACCCAATTTCCCTCCAATGGCAACATCTGCATAACTATACTACAATATCACAACCAGGAAATTGAACTGGATACAATCCATCTACCCTATTTAGATTTCACCAGTATTTCATGCACTCATTATGTAGGTATATTTAGTTCCATGCAATTTTATCACATTTGTAAGATTATTTCTTTTTTTCAGGAAGGAGAGACATGGGAATAACTAGGAGGGATTAGAGAATTTAAAAAAAAAAAAAACTTATTTTGTTTTTTAAGGTGGGATAGATCTACTTTCTATGAAATGTCTTCCACTAAAGCAAGGGGAGGCGAAATAAATACAGCAAGGATTTATCTTATGGGATGGGAGTGGAGAGCAGAAAGTTAGAGAATATCACATCTAATAGGCTCTGTCATCTCTGAAAATAAAAGGTGGGTGAATTGAAACAAATGGGATGAGAAATATACTCAATGGAATTGCTGGGTTTGAGAGCAAAGAACAAAAAATCCTCTGGAATAGAATTATGTAAGGCTCGATGTTTTGTGGATGAAAAAGGACAGTTGTTCAAAAAATACACTCTTGGGAAAGCACTGCAGTTCTTCAAGGTAGACTAAAATGTTCTCCATAAATCATAGGTTTTTAAAAAAAATTTTCAGAAAAAATTAAATCAGTCGATTGTATTTGATTTCCTTGAGTCAGTAAAAAAATCTTAACGGGATCCAAGAAGTACTAGACATAAAGCAAAAAATATTGAAAAATTAAATTACATCAAATTTAAAAGAACTTGTCTTTATCAAACACTACCATTTAAAGAAGAAAAGGGCAAATCACAGTGTGGAAGGAGTTTTTTAAACCTATACAGAAAATATTGGTACACAGAATATGTAAAAAATTCCTACAAATTGAGGCACCTGGGTGACTCAGTCAGTTAAGTGTCTGACTTCAGCTCAGGTCATGATCTGGGGGTCCTGGGATCGAGCCCCATGTGGGGCCTCATGTGAAGCCTCATGTAGAGCCCCATGTCACACTCTGTGCTCAGTGGGGAGTCTGCTTGTCTCTCCCTTTCTCCCAGCTTATGCTCTCTCTCTCTCAAATAAATAAAATCTTTAAGAAAAAAAAGAGAAGGCCTACAAACTGATTAGAAAACAGCAGATAATACTATGAAAATGAGCCAAATGCATTAAGCTCAAATTAAATTCATAATATGACACCATACATACTCATAAGGATGATTAAAATGAAAAAATTAAATAATACCAAGTATGCCAAGGATACTGAGTAAATATAATGGTTATACACTAATGTGGGAATGTAAATTGGTATACCAATGTTGAAAACTGACTGTATCCACTAACATTTAACATTCATACAACAAATGACCCAGGTGTTCTATTTCTAGGTATATATCTTTTAAAAAATGTGCATATGCACCAAGATATATGTGCAAGAATGCATTGTAACAACCCCAAATTGTAAGCGATCCAAATGTCCACCTACATAGACTAGATAAATTGTGGTATATTCATACAATGGAATACTATAGCAATGAGGATGGATGAACATTCAACAATGCAAATGAATTTCATAAACATAATATTGAGTGAAAGAAGCCAGACACAAAAAATTATATACTAAATAATTCAAATTATACCAAGTTTAAAGACAGTTTATCTTGGCGGAGGGACAGTTAGTGACCAGAAAGAGGCATGAAGAACATTCTGGGTATAAGTTCATGGGTGTGTTCAGTTTGTGAATGTAGATAAAAGGCTAGGAAATCTAACTACATTTGGTCTCAAATAAGATAAAATTTTTTGGTGTTAAAACAAGGTAGAGGGCCTTCTGGAATGGCAGAGTAACAACCTCTGAAAATTGCTCCTTCATTAAAGTAATGAAAAATTGTCAAAGTCAATTTTTACAGAACTCTGGAAAATTGACCAAAGGCCTGGAATAATGTAAAGAGTACTGATTTAAGAAAAATATCTGAATCTCAGTAAAAACGGAGTTTTGTGGCATTTTAATTCACCCTATTCTCATCATTCTTGCTCCATGTCTATGGTAGCTATGAAAACCAGCAGCATCATAGCCACTGGAAGGGGAAGACTGGGTTTGGCACTTCTCAAATAGACAATTGTCATTTACAGAGAATTGTCACTACTTGAGCTGTCTGACAGCTCCGTGGAAAGAGCCCATTTGCAGGCATTGTTGTTATTCGACCTCACTTGAGAGCTCACTCAGTGGGAAAAACCCTACCCATAAGACATTTTCCAGACATAATCAGCAGCAACGGTTTAATATTGCAGTTGCCTGAGGTACTGATACCAGGAGGGGAAAATAAGGGACTAGCCAAAAACTTATAGGAAAAAGCTGGGAAATAATATGCCCATTGGGTACTTTGGAAAGACTCAACATATTCGTGGGCATTTAAAAGGACACATGCTCATGCAGGGCTATGCACATATCCAGGAGAGACCTGAGGAGACCCTAATCTTTCACCTCTGGCTCACCTGGAGGCCCTGTGTAAACCCCTCAGCAAAGGGTCAAAAATACAGGATCGAGGCATTTGTAAATGTCTGTTCAATTATTACCCGAATACTAAGCTAACCCAACAGAAATTGCAGTGGCCAGACGTGACAGTGAAGACAGACTTTACAGAATTGCTGCAAAAAAGTCACCAAACAGCAATGACAAAAATGAACTGTAAGTGTGTGGGGGAATTTTACTAGTGAATTCTAAGAAACACTTAAAAAAATAGGGGCACCTGTGTGGCCCAGTGGTTGAGCATCTGCCTTTGGCTCAGGCCATGATCCCAGGGTCCTGGGATCGAGTTCCACGTTGGTCTCCCCACAGGGAGCCTGCTTCTCCCTCTGCCTATGTCTCTGCTGCTCTCTGTGTGTCTCTCATGAAAAAGTTAAAAAAAAAAAAATCTTTAAATAAATAAATAAATACCAATTCTTCACAGTCTCTTCCAGAAAATAAAAAAAGGAAGGCATGCTTCCCTACTCATTCTAAGAGGCCAGTATTACCTTGATACAAAAACCAGGCAAAGGCATGACAACAAGACAACTACAGACCAATACCCTTTATGAACATTGATACAAAAATCCTTAACAAAATACTAATAAACCAAATGTAGCAACATATACAAAGAATTATACAACATGATCAAATGGGATTTATTTCAGAAATGTTAAGCTTGGTTTAACATCCAAAAATCAGTCACTGCAATACTACAGTAATCTAATAATGCACTACTGGTATAAGATAGAATATATAGATCAAAAGAATAGAACTGAGTGTCCAGAAATAAATCCATTCATCTACAGTCAATTGGTTTTCACCAAGGGTGCCAAGACAAATGTGGTGGAATAAGTGAATTATCTACACACACATATTTACATGCAGAAAAGTGATGTTGGACCCCAACTTCTCACAAAAAAAGTTAAAAAGTAACTCAAAATGGATAAACATAAACGTAACATGAAGTATTACATAAATGTAACAGCCAAAACTACAAAATGCTTAGAAAAAAACATAGTAGTAAATCTCCATGACTTTGGGCTGAGCAAAAAGGTTAGATAGGACACCAAAACACAAGCAACAAAAGAAAAAAATAAACAAATTGGACTTCATCAAAATGAAAAACTTATGTTTTGAAGGACACCATTAAGAAAGTGAAAGGCAATTCACAAAATGGAAGAAGATATTTGCAAATCATGTATCTCATAAGGGAATTGTATCCTGAATATATATATAAAAAAAGGTTTTTTTATAACTCAACAATTAAAGAGAAATAAAGCCAATTTAAAAATGAGGAAAGGGGGCAGCCCCGGTGGCTTAGCGGTTTAGCGCTGCCTTCAGCCCAGGGTGTGATCCTGGAGACCGGGGATGGAGTCCCACGTCGGGCTCCCTGCATGAGGCCTGCTTCTCCCTCTGCTTGTGTGTGTCTCTGTCTCACTCTCTCATTCTCTGTGTCTCTAATAAATAAATAAAATCTTAAAAAAAAATAAAAATAAAAATGAGCAAAGGATTTAAAAAGACATTTCTTTAAAGAAGATATACAAATAGCCAATAAGCATATGAAAAGATGTTCAACATCATTAGTCGTTAAGAAAATATAAATCAAAACCACATTGAGATCCCATTTCACACTCACTAGAGTAGTTAAAACAACAACAACAAAAAGATAGACAGTAACAACTTTTGGGAAGGGAATGAAGAACTCAGAATCCCTATACATTGGTGGTGGAACCCTCAACACAGTGACACAGCTACTTTAAAAACAATTTAACAGTCTCTCAAAATGTTAAATACAGAGTTACCATATGACCTTCACTCCTGGTGTATACAAGATAATGCAAATGTTCATGGCAGCATGATTCATAATAGCTAAAAAGTGGAAACCACCCAAATGTCTGTTGATGAATGAATGAACAAAATGTGGTATATCCGTACCATGGAATATTATTCAACAATAAAAATGAATAAAGTACTGATAATGCTAAAACGTGGATAAACATTGAAAATGTTATACTAAATGAAAGAAGCCAATCACAAAAGAACACAGCTATATGATTCCATTTGTTTGAAATGTTCAGAAAAGGCAGATCCACAGGGGGCAAAGTAGATTAGTGCTTGCCAGGGAGTGGGTAGAGGGGGCAATGGACACAGGATTTCTTTTTGGAGTGACAAAGTGTTCTAAAATTGATTGTGGTGACAGATGTACCACTCTGTGAATATACTAAAAGCCAGTAAATTCATACTTTAAATGAATAAATTTATGCTATATCTTAATAAACAGTTTCAATAACTGTGCAGGTGCAGTTCATCACAACTATCCCACGAGGCATCAGCAGTTAATTATTCTGTGGCCATAAAGGTAAGATCTTTACAGGAATCTAGATTTTCTGATCTTTAGCATGATCTCTATTTTCCTCCATAAGGGGATATGTGGTCCTCAAATCAAAGTCAACTTTAGCATGATCTCTATTTTCCTCCATAAGGGGATATGTGGTCCTCAAATCAAAGTCAACTCCAGGTTTCTTTCAAAAACGGTTAGTGGGAAGAATGGGTTCTCATCAGTGAAGAAAGACAAAGATACCAGAGCTGCCATGGTGTTTGATGAGACACCCTTCTCACTTCAGCCCATTCCAATCAGGTGTTCATGTCTACCATTCCACTACAACCGCTCCCCACTGCCAGCAAGAGTAGTGGCTAGGATAAACCATTAATATTATATTGATATTAATATATTAATGTTGTCTTAATATTGCAGACACCCAGGTTTTTGTCCTTGATTTCTTACTTCTTTTCTTTTCTACACTCACTTTTTTTTTGCAATTTCATCTCATATCATGGCTTTAGATGCAATCATTGTTTTAAATACAATCTATAGAACTGATGACTTTTAATTTATAACTCCAGCCAGATCTCTTTGCTGAAGTCCAGACTCATATATCCACTATCTATTGAGTGTCTTTATGTGGATATCTAGTGGACACCTCAAACTTAAACATCCAAAGTTGAATTCCCACTCCTCCACCCTGAGCTTGCTCTGTCCACAGTTGTCGTCTCTGTTGGTTGCAACCCCATCCTTGTAGTTACTTGGGCAAAAATCTTGGAGACATCCTCATGCCTCTTTTTCTCTCACACTCCACGTTTAATCCATCTGCAAATCTTGTTAATTCTACCTTCAAAAGATAATTAGAATCTTACCACAATTTACCACTTCCACTGGCACTCTGGCCCAGGCACCATCAACTCTCATCTGGATTACTAAAATAACTTGCTAACTAGTCTCCCTGCTTTCACCCGAGTTCTCATACAATCCATTCTCAACATAGCAGCTGAAGTGATCCTTTTAAAACATAGATCTCTGTTCATAACCATGCACTTGTCATTTCCTCTCAGTAAACTCAAACTCCTTACAATGGCCTATTAGACCAGGCACAAACATCTCTTCCCCTTCTACCCTGTAACATCTGTGATTCCAATCCTCTACCCTTTCCCCTTTGCTCCCTCTTCTCCAACCATGCTGGCCTCCTTTTGTTCCCTGAACACATTGGGTATGTTCCCACTTTAGGGGCTTTGCACTTTTCTGTGATAGGAATTCTCTTTCCCCAGATATCGACATGACTAATCTTTCATCTTAAGTCTTTGCTCAAATACTATCTTAAAGGGGCTTATCCAGACCACACTGTTTAAAATAACATGTTTCCCGCAATGCCACTCCTAATATATTTCATTTTTTTCTGTACAACCTATCACCTTCTAATATATCTTATATTTGGCTAATTTATTATAATTATTATTTATATCATGTCACCCCAACAAAACATAAGTACCATGATGACAAAGATTTTTTTGTCTATTTTCTTCACTGATACAATATGAGAACCCAGCAGAAAAACCAAGACACAGTAAATGCTCAATAAATATTTGTTAAATGAATGCATGAATGAAATTAAAGATTTATTAATGTGGAAATGTCTAAATAAAGTGTGGCACATTTATATAATAACAGTATACAGCACATACAAGAAATGAACTAGATTTATATGTATAAACACGAGATCATGAAAACACACTGCTGTATGAAAAAAGAAAATTGCTAAAAAAAAAAAAGAAAATTGCTAAAAGGTACTTACATAATTTTTTAAAACCACACAAATACAAATATTATATTGTTCATGAAATTATATGTGAAGACAAGTATGAAAAGTTGGCTAGATTGATATACACCAAATCCATGATTTTGGTTGCCTGGGGAGAAAGAAAAGGGACAAAGGCAGGAGTGGTACAGGAGTAGGCAAGGGGAAGTATTAAAGGGGCCCTCACCTTTGTAATTTTTTTTTTAATATAAGAAAATTAGGCAAATATGACAAAATGTTAACAATATTCACCCTTGCTGTTGGAAACATGAATGTTTGTTAATTATTCTCTGTATTTTGCTGCATTTAATTTTTTTCAAAAATATCTAATTAACAAAAAGAGTATGGAATACCATAATTCCCAAAATTATAGCTGCTAGATATCAATCAAACTCATTCAAGCAATTTGCTGGTTCAGTAAATACTGGATCAATGTCTAAGATATTCTCAGTGTCCCTTACAATTTTACTATTTCCCATATAAATATCTTCCCAAGAATCAGGTTCTATAAATTTTGGTTAGAACACTTAGAAGACTATTCAGATTCACAAATTCCTACTTATCATATCCTCTTGAAAAGAGCAATTTCATGCTGAGTTATTTTTATTGGACTCTTATCATCCCCATGGCAAATCCCCTTAACAGAACCTTGTTTGGGGATCTAATCCTAATTAAAAGAATTATGTTATCAATTAGAAACTCCCACTTACTCTTTTCTACTGTCACTATGTTTGCAATGAACACCTCTGTGTACACATTTGAAACTCCAGGTATATAGAAATACTATATACTTTTCTATACTTTTCTTAGCCCAATGCTTCTAAAGCTAAGTAAGTAGTTTCTGTCAACCTGCTGTTGAGTTAAAAGTCACCCCCATCAAATTCTATTGCTTATTGTGTATATGTGTGTACATATTTTTTTACATCTATTGCATTATATTAGCTATTTTTAGGCTATGCTGAGTAACAAATAATCCCAAATATAAATGGTTTATAGCAATGGCTTCTTTTTCATACACATTACATATTGGTAGCTATAGGCTGGCTGTGGGTTTTTTTTAAAGATTATATTTATTTTTTCATGAGAAAGACAGAGACACAGGCAGAGGGAGAAGCAGGCTCCCTGTGGGGAGAGCCTGATGCGGGATGCGGGACTCGACTCCAGGACCCCAGGATCACAACCTGAGCCAAAGGCAGACACACAACCACTGAGCCACCCAGGCGTCCCTATAACTGTTTTATACACCTTCTCATTCCAAGATCCAAACTCCCTACCTGGAACATACCATTCTTAAGCTAGAGGAGAATAGCAGGAGAGTTAGAACAAACATGGAATTGTTTTTAAAGATTCTGCTTAGGTATCATGTGTGAAATGCCCACTCACTTTCCACTGGCTAAATCAAGTCATGGGTGAGTCAGATGGCAGTGGATGAGAATAATCTTTACATATGGAGGTTAGCAAACTCCTGCTCAAAGGTCAAGTCTGGCCTATGGATTGCTTTTGTTCAGCCCATATCTTTTACATTTTTTTTTTATTTATTTATGATAGTCACACAGAGAGAGAGAGGCAGAGACATAGGCAGAGGGAGAAGCAGGCTCCATGCACCGGGAGCCCGATGTGGGATTCGATCCCGGGTCTCCAGGATCGTGCCCTGGGCCAAAGGCAGGCGCCGAACCGCTGCGCCACCCAGGGATCCCTATCTTTTACATTTTTAAAGGGTGTCAAATAAAATAGAGAGAAGGGGGAAAGAGAGAAGGAGAAGGCAAAAGAGGAGGATTTAAAGGAGAAGAGGTGGTGGTGATGCCAGTGGGGACAGAGACTGTGTGTGGCCTGCAAAACCTAAAATATTTACTGTCTATATCTTTAACAAAAAGTTGCTTGATCCCTGTTCTTACAGGAAATTAACATGGATAATTAAAATAATAACAATCTACTATAAGCAACTTCCCAAATTAGCTACCTGAGGAAGGATAAGAGAGCTAACCTGCACAGAACTTCATGGCA
Source organism: Vulpes vulpes (assembly GCF_048418805.1). Taxonomy (NCBI): domain Eukaryota; kingdom Metazoa; phylum Chordata; class Mammalia; order Carnivora; family Canidae; genus Vulpes; species Vulpes vulpes. The sequence continues at coordinate 55,550,981 of NC_132787.1, read as the reverse complement.
GACAGTTTAATTTTTTTTTTCGTAAAATCTTTTTTTTTTTTTAAAGTAAGCCTCTATTTTAAATTTCCATGTGAGTATATCTGATAGCCCCAGGAATTTAGGTACAAAAAAATAATGGAGGTTTTGGGGACTATATCAAAATTAAAACCTTTTTTTCATCAAGAATACAAAATATAAAGGCAAACTACAAAATGGGAGAAAATAACTCCTACCACTCAAACAAACAAACAATATGATTTTGAAAATGGGCAACTTGCATAGACATTTCTCCAATGAAGATACTCAAAGAGCGAACAAACATATTGAAAGATGCTGAACAGCACAGCACTAATCTTTACAGAAATGTGAATTAAAACCAAAATGAAATATCACCTCATATTCATTAGGATGGCTGCTATCAAAAACAACCCCCTCAAAAAACCATAGAAAATAACAAGTATTGGTGAGATAGAGAAATTGGAGCCCTTGTACACTGTTGGTAACAAAGCAAAATGGTCCAATTTCATGGAAAAGAGGAAGGAGTTCCTCAAAAAATTACAAACACAATTATATATGATCAAGCAATACTTCTAGGTATATATACAAAAGAATTCAAAACGGTCTCAAAGAGATACTTGTACACTCATACTCACAGCAGCATTGTCCATAACAGCAAAAAAGTGGAAGTGACCCAAATGTCCTTTAACAAATGGATAAACAAAATGTGGTATAAACATATAATGGAATATTATTTAGTCTTAAAAATAAAAGCAATTCTGACACATGCTACAACATAGATGAACTTGAGGACATTATGCTGAGTGAAATAAGCCAGTCATAAAAGACAAATACTATATGATTTTACCTATATGAATTACCTGGAACAGTCAGACTCATAGAAACATAGAAGTGGGGGCAGGGACTGGGGGAGGAGGGGAATGGGAAGTTGTATAATGGGTATAGAGTTTTCGATTTCTACGATAAAAAGTTCTGGAAGTTGGTTGCACAATAATGGGAATATATCTAACACTTTTGAATGGTACACTTAAAAATGGTTAAGATGGTCATTTTTTAAAAAAGATTTGATGTATTTATTCATGAGAAACACAGAGAGAGGTGCAGAGATACAGGCAGAGGGAGAAACAGGCTCCCTGCAAGGAGCCTGATGTGGGATTTGATCCCAGGACCCCAGGATCATGACTGGAGCCAAAGGCAGACGCTCAACCACTGAGCCACTTAGGTGCCCCAAGATGGTCAATTTTATGTGATGTGTATTTTAACACAATTTTTAAAAAACATTATGTAAAGAAAAAAATACAGATTAAACATATTTCTCAAGTTAGGAAAAAATGGCTAATTTTATGTTATGTGAATCTCCCCTCAAATTAATTTTTTTAAAGATTTTATTTATTTATTTATTTATTTATTCATTCATTCATTCATTCATTCATTCATTCATTCATGAGAGGCACAGAGAGAGGCAGAGACACAGGCAGAGGAAGAAGCAGGCTCCATGCAGGGAGCCCGATGTGGGACTCGATCCTGGGACTCCAGGAACACACCCTGTGGCAAAGGCAGACACTCAACTGCTGAGCCACCCAGGCATCCCAAGATTTTATTTATTTATTTGAGAGAGAAAGAGCAGAGCTAGAGAGAGAGAGCATGAGTTGGGAGGAGGGGCAGAGGGAGAGCGAGAAGCGAACTCTCTACTGAGCAGGGAGTCTGATGATATGGGGCTTGATCCCAGGACCCAAGGCAGATGCTTGACCAACTGAGCCACTCAGGTGCCCCAAACTCAAATTGTTTGAAGAAATCAGGTGGAGGAGCTGGTCAGAGCTAAAAAGGAAAGCTCTGGCTTCAGATATGTTGAAGTTAAGATTTGGAAAAGATACCCAGATAGAGATGTCTAGAAGGTAGCTAGAAGTACAAGTCTAGAATTAAGGAGAAAGGTTGGAGCTAGTGACCAAAATGGGAGAGAAAGTGGCTAAAAGTTTTGGAAGGAGGTAAGACTTCAGGAAGGTGGAATATATATATAGGGAGATATTTGTATCTGTCACTATCAGAGGAGTAGAAGAAAAATATGTTACTGCCGTATCACTGGACTTAAAAGAAAATCCTAAAAGGAAGAAGTGGTCAGTATACCAATGCATCAGAGAAGTAAAGAAGCATAATAATTAAGAAAAGACTAAGCCCAGATAAGAGATCACATTGCGCTTCATTAAAAACACAAATGCTGAATTGTGTTCTTAATCCTGTGATATAAAACAAAGAAATAGAAAATATGTTTGTAGGGATGCCTGGCTGGTTCAGTCCATGGAGCATGCTCCTCTTGACCTCAGAGTTGTAAGTTTGAGCCCCATTGTGGGGTGTACAGATTACTTAAAAATAAAATCTTAAGGGATCCCTGGGTGGCGCAGCGGTTTGGCGCCTGCCTTTGGCCCAGGGCGCGATCCTGGAGACCCGGGATCGAATCCCACATCGGGCTCCCGGTGCATGGAGCCTGCTTCTCCCTCTGCCTGTGTCTCTGCCTCTCTCTCTCTCTCTATGTGACTATCATAAGTAAATAAAAATTTTAAAAAAATAAAATAAAATAAAATAAAATAAAATCTTAAGGGACGCCTGGGTGGCTCAGTGGTTGGGCATCTGCCTTTAGCTCAGGGCGTGATCGTGGGGTCCCAGGACCGAGTCCCATATTGGGCTCCTTGCATGGAGCCTGCTTCTCCTGTCTCTGCCTCTCTCTGTCTCTCTCTGTGTCTCTCATGAATAAGTAAATAGAATCTTAAAAAAACAAAAATAAAAGTAAAATCTTAAAAAGAAAAAGAAAATATGTTTGTAAAAGATGGCTCTCCCTAGGTATTTTTTGTTTGTTTTGATTTGAGTAAATAATGTTCAGACAAGGAAAAACATTAATTTCAAAACAAACAAAAATAATGAAAATCTTACATAAGATGGTTTTCATATTCTTATCTTAAGCTCTTTTTAATGCTTGGCTAAAATTTCCTGATATTTTTGGCACTTAAAATCCTTTCAATCTAATTCAAAGCACTGTCCTAAGCAAATTGCTCTCTTTCATACTTTCCTTGGAGTGGGGTCAACAGTTGGAACACTTGGTTTTACAGTGTTTCTGACTGGTTTAAAATCCATAACAATCGAAGAATCACAGGGAATGTGTTACATCAACAAATCAAGTGATTAGTTTACTCAATTTGAGAGTGGTTTGCTTCTTGGTTTCACTGCAAACAGATGACTTAAAGATCAGATGCGATTTTTCAGGCCGTATCTATTTTGCCTGTGTCATTTTAATTGTCTGAATGACAGCTACATTGAAATCTCTATAGTGTTTCTACACAATTCCATAGGCTTTGGAGCAGTATTGTGTGCAGTGGGGTAGGGCAAGAGAAAAGGCTAACATTTGTGGATATTATACATTATATTATTTAAATATCCCTGTTATAGACATTAAAAGCGGGGTTCAGAGAACTTGCCCAGTGTGTGACAACAAGAGGTTGCAGTGAGATTCAGGCCAACTATATCTGGCTGCAAAACCTGTACTTTTCCCACTATTGCTATGATAGCAAAGCAGAACTCTTCTTGAAAGTGCAATTAAGATACGACTTAATCCTGTGGTCCAGGATGGAGGTAGGGAAACTACTATAACTCGCTCATCAAGTCGCATAGGACTATAGATGCGACTATAGTTTCTACTAGCACTAGTAGAAACTTCTTAGGGAAAGAAACACATGAGGAGATTGATTATATAATGATTTCCCTAACTTCTCTTTATTATTTATGCCATGAGCCATTCAGATCCCTTTTCCTCTCCGTAGAAACTCTGAAGGCAATGCAAATTTTATAAATTTCTCCTCAGGTCCATTAATCCACAGGAATATTTGTTGCTTCCTTTGTCTTCTTCAGAATTTTTTAAATTTATTTTTTAAGTAATCTCTACACCCAATGTGGGGCTCAAACTCACAAACTTGAGATCAAGAGTTCTGTGCTCTACTGACTGAGCCACCCAGGAGGCCCTACTCCCTTTCTATTATGAGCTGTATGTTGCACCTGTTGTTGGTAGCCTAAAAAAAACAACGTTGAGAAGTCAACAAGTATAAATGTGTACTCAAAAAGGCTTCCAAAATGACTAGGATAATTGAAAACATGATACTGGCTGTCCAAGTTCAAGTGTTGCCGGTCTCACATCCCTGAGATAAGGGACGGTGGGTCAGGTACAACTTTTGTTTGTATACAGTGAGCCAGGATTCATGTGAGAGCTTGATTATTATTTATTAATAGCCAGTATATTATTATTGATTTTAGTTTCCTGGAAAAACAACCCATAACTCTAATTAGAGAATGAAGCCTCATTTCAATGCTGCAGATTCTATACTCCTTCCTCAGCTCTTCCGTGGACACTTCTGGATGCTTTGTAATATGATGTCTGCTGGTCAAAACTGTCCTTTACTCCTAGCCTTGGCACATAGCCAGCGCCTAAAGCTATGAACTACAGCTTTTATTTTCCATGTGCACGGTGATTAGTTCACAAGGAAAGTAACAACTAAAGATGTTCTCGAGACATGCACCTAAGAAACAGCTGTGGGAATCAGAGTGGATGTGTGCTCAGGCCTGCTGGATATAAAAGACCACTGACTTTGGCATTGGGATGGAAACCTCTGCCAAACACACAGGCAGGCTCTCTCTCCCCCTCCTCTCTCTCTTTCTCAATCTCCTTCTCTCTCTCCCTCTCATACACACACACACACACACCTTTCAGAGGGGAGGCTCTGTAAAATTCCCCACATATGGCAAACATATTTTAGGGGAAGCACCATGACTAGAGGCCAGTGGGAGAGAAAGAAAAAGAAAATAATGAGAAAAATCTTCAATAAGTCTAAATTGTTTCAGTCAGACTGCTGAGAAAGAATGCAGAGGATTGGAGATGAAAATTATTGGTAAAATAAGCATTATAACACAGCTGAATTCTTTCCCTTCTTCAAATGATTCCTAGAACTTACTCCCATGTACAACAATAGCACCTGGGGGAACTAGTCTTTATATTTAGTTCCAAGTACTTTGCTTAATACAGTGGATATGCACAAAAAGAGCACATTATATAATGTAAAAAAACATTTCTTTCTAACTCACAATTTCAAAAATTCTTGATTTTACTTGTAAATAACTGTGTGGGGTGTGGGGAATGCAGGTATATCTAATTTTAGCTGGCATTGGCTCACAACACCTTCAGTATAATTGTTTTCTAACTTCCTATCCTCTTGGTTACATATTTAGTGATCAATCAAATGCTTACATGCATTATAAAACTCCCAATAGAAAGGAACCAACAGAAAACTATGTTAAAATGTAGACAACTGATCTCTAAGTTATCTGCTTTTTAAGAACTGGTTTATCACATTTTCTCGAAATAAAACCAGAACTACCCCCTCCATTCTTGCTTTAAAGAGTTATTAGTAAAAGTTGATGAGATCATCTAAATAAAAATAATCTGATGATTAAAAAGTGGTGGAGTGGAAACAACACTGGCCTGATGTTCTCAGGGATGTCATTCTTTTTTTAAATTTTTAACTTAATTCTAGTACAGTTAACATACAGTGTTACATTAGTTTCAGGTATACAGTATAGTGATTTAACACTTCCGCGTATCACCCAGTGCTCATCACAAGTGCCCTTCTTAATCCCCATCATCTGTTTCACCCATCCCCCACCCACCTCCCCTCTGGTAACTCTAGTGTGTTCTCTAGAGTTAAAAGTCTGTTTCTTGGTTTGTCTCTCCCTCTCTTTCTCTCTCTCTCTCTCTCTCTCTCTTTTTTTTTTTTTTTTTTGACTCTGCTCATTTGTTTTGTTTCTTAAATTTCACTTTCTTTCAATGACTTCTTTCACTTGGCATTATACTCTCTATATCCATCCACATTGTTGCAAGTGGCAAAATTTCATTCTTTTTACGGCTGAATAATATTCCATTGTACCTCCCTCCTTCCCTCCCTCTTTCTCTCTTTTTCTTTCTCTCTCTCAAGGCCTCATTCTTGAAGGGCTTCCTAGAAACTGAATTTAGATTTTTACCCTGAGGGTAGGAGAGAGGTGCTTAGGTATCTGAAGTAGAAACATGAGCATGGCTACAATGTGGGGGATAGACTGCTGCCATGAGAGCCTGAGGCAGGAATGAAGGGGTGAGACAACTGTCTAGGCAAGAAATAATGAGGGCCTTAAGGTCAGCTCTGCTGCTCCTTTGCTATTAGCTACTGAGGCAAAGGCATAGTGTGTGACAGCATAAAGTTCTGAGGACATCTTCTAAAAGTGGTGCCTTAGGAAGGAAAAAAAAGACTGTTTTTGCCACCTGGATGACCTCAGGTGAAATTAAGAGATACATTTGCTAAGCATTTACTAAGTACCAAGCACCTCTCAGAGATGGTTTTAAAGACAATTTATAATTTACTCAATCTTTTCATATCTTACTTTATTCCTCTGTGAAACAACAGTAATGCCTAACTCATGTGCTCTTTTGAGGATTAAAAGTGAGGTCATATACATGAAAAGGCTTTTTAATCTTACACATTTAAAAATATTAATTTTCTAATTAACATGACTTCTAATTTTTTTTCTAAATCTAGCAATGCTATGAGTATTTTATTTTTGGTCCCCATCTATTAGAGACTCCACAAATTGCTAAAGAAAGTTGTTAACTACTGATTTTTGCATGGTAAGACACAAAACATCAACACCATGAGGATTCTTTCATCTATAGAACACTGCAAATATGAGGCCTGCTGTCTAGAAAAATCACTGTTTCAGGGACACTAGCTTATCTGATTATACTTCTACTTTACTTTTTTTACTTTTTTGCTAGGAAGCAAATCCAGTGCATGCCTTCATACTTTCAACATAAAGCATTAGGAAGAACTTCCCACCGTCTTCCATAAACAACTAGAAGCTTTACGGCCACTCTGAAGGAACTCTATGGGCACTAGGGCAAGCAGAGTTTCTTTTCTTTTTTTTTTTTTTTTAACTTTTTAAAACTTATTTATTCATGAGAGACACAGAGAGAGAGGCAGAGATACAGGCAGAGGGAGTAGCAGGCTCCATGCAGGGAGCCCGACGCGGGACTCTATCCCGGGTCTCCAGGATCACACCCCGGCTGCAGGCAGCTCTAAACCGCTGAGCCACCAGAGCTGCCTGCAAGCAGAGTTTCTATTCAAACTATTAAAAATGGTGATGAGCACCATGTGAATGGTAGGTTGTAACCACTAAATATCAGCCAATATACATTAGCACAAAGCGAAAGCAACAACATAAAAAAAGTAAGGTTTATTTTAGGTTCAAGGGAGCTAATTTTCTAGTAAATAAAAGAAAACTCAATTAACCTACCAAGGCATGAAAAAAGTAGAAGTATAAAAATTTAAGTTTTTAATTCTTTTCAAGTATGATTAACTTTATGAGAAATGAAAGTAAAACTTGAGCAACAAATCAAAAGATGAAAAGAAATGCAACGTGTAGACCTTTGTTGGATCATTATTCAAACAAAGCAAATATAAAATTACATTTTGGGAGAATTGGCATAATTTGAATATGGGCTGGGTATTAGATGATCATATGGAATTCTCATTAGCTTTTTTAGGTGTGATGACACTATTATGGTTATGTAAAACAATTTCCTCAATTTATACAGAAGCACACTGAAATATTTAGGGACTGAGATGCCACGATTTATGTTATCTGCTTTAAAATACTTAAACAACTGGGGAACCTGCGTGGTGCAGACAGTTAAGCATCCGACTCAGAGTCATCATCTCAGGCTTGTGAGACTGAGTCCCATGTCAGGTGCCCCCTTGAGTGCCACACTGGGCTCCACGTTCAGCACGGAATCTGCTTAAGACTTCATCTCCCTCTGCCCCTCCCTCTCTTGAGTGTACTCTCTCTCTCCTCTTTCAAATAAATATATAAATCCTTTAAAAAAGATACTCTGACAATAAAAACAACGTTGATGAGACAAATCACAAAATGCTAGCAAGTGATGGGGGTATAGTACACTATTCTTCCCTAATCTTCTATACATATTTAAATTTTTCTTTATTAAATATTTAAAAATGGAAAGAAAACCTGATAAACTACCCAGTCCATCCACTGCGTTGTATTAAGGTTGCCTGAGTTAAGGAAGGAAATGGCCCAAACCAAGTATGTTTTTTTTTAGGTTAGGAAGACACCTTGAGGAAGTCTTTCATATGATCTTTGTGGGACAAATTGTAGAATGTGCACAGATGAGTACTTCTCTCACATTTTACTGGCAAGCTACCCGAATTCCCTGGACGGAGCTGCAGTAGGGATGGGAGAAGGGGACCTGCAAGGCAGTGCAGAACTGCCTGAGGCCACTGTAGAAGCAGGCAACACCAGTGACCTGCACTCTCTGACCTAGACCACAACTACTATGGGAACCAATGAGCTCATTACATAACAACAACAACAAAAATCAAAAGGAAGGTGACTTTCAGGATCCTTCATTTACAGAGTTTTTACAAAGTCTCCCATACTGTGGGCAACTCTTTCAATTGTTAGTTTGAACAACAAAGTTCCATGTTGAATAAAAGACCTCAATTATTTTTTTTACCTCAATTATTGCAAATTTTAGATGCTTACGGAGGTCACTGCCAAAAAGCCTTTAAAAAGGAGAAAAAAATGATAATGTGGTAATCATTCCCGGGGGTAAGAGCTCAAAGTGCAAGCATTGGTTGTGGCTATAAATGAGCCTTTAATTTTAAATGTCACTGTTTAACAAAGCAGTCTGGCAAGGGGTTACTTTGTAGAGATGTAGACATTTTCACCTTGCAGAAGTATGGAAACATGTATTAGGAATACAATTTTTAGAAATGGTATTCATATAAGGATCAAAAAGGAGCTTGTATCAAAAACAGCTTAGTTGAAGTAAAGATCTATCAGGTAACTTACAAAGATCTATCAGGTAACTTATAATGTTGAAAACTGACATGAAGAGTATGAATAAACAGTGTTTCCTGAAATAGAACAGGCACATTTCTTCAGACGGTGAGAGTGCTCCCAAGGTGGGATAACTAGCTTGGAAAGGGTAAAACCAGTGGGTTAAGGACCTGTAGGGTAAGGCTAGTGTGTAATAAACCTCCCTGAGTATTTGAAGAGTAGTCAAGTGGAAGACTGAGTTGATTTACTATGTATTTTTAAAGAGCATAAGTCAAATGAATGAATGGAAATTATAGGTAGGCAGGTGTTTGCTTAACATATGCAAGTATATTTATATACTTAAAACAGGTAGGTCAGTCCAAGATTGAATTTGAAAAGTTATGTGTAAGTAAAGGCTTTCTCAGAAAAAAAAAAAAAAAAAAAAAAAGTAAAGGCTTTCTGATCAACTACAAGGAAGGAAATTGAGGTAAATTTTAATGATCAGATTCTATTATTTTATTATTTTATTTCCAAGCTGGAAACAAGTTTTAAGTTAATAAATGTATTTATTTTTGAAGATATTAATTTATTACATATTTTTTAAAATGGTCTCTCTCTATGTATCATTACACTAAGTTCCCTGGGTGATAAAACATATATAAAAATGATGATTTTCCAAAGTTTATGACTAAGAAAGGAGATATACACATGTATAACGCATACCATGCATGTATACATGTTAATATGTGCCAAAACATGTATAACATACTGTTCGTGAGTTGGGGCTTTGTCACAAGATTAAAGTGGATATGTAATAAGGGTATGATCCAGTTAAATTTCTCATCTTCTTTTCTAAGGAATCTCTGAAGTGCCTTGTCTCTAGTCCAGGCTATCTGCCCATCCAAGAGTAAACTGATTCATCCATAGTGACGATATCAGTCAAATATTTTGGCTTTGTTCTGAAGCCTCTCTTGGCTTGGAATCAGGAGACTGAACACTGTCTTCCAATTTCCCAGCTAGTTCTCTCAAATCTTCTCAAAAGCTATTATTCAAAGAATGAACAATGGGAGTTATCTAACAGGTCTTCCAAATGCAATACCCAGTAAAGCAACATTGGCATTATGCAAAACCACTGGTTGCTAAATTCTATGTCTGATTACCAGGAGATGATTCAACAGTATGAATTTAGCAGTTTGAATGCAATTCAGTACAGAAAAACAATTTCAGACTTACAAGTACTAATGAGATAGTACGATTCGATACATGAAGCAAGAATAGTGGAGGAAAAGGTAACAATACTATAGCATTATGATGACATTTAAAGATATGAATACAGGGTAAACAGGAAAATAAATCATCGCATCTAATGAAGTAGCTCTTAAATCATTTAAAAAGAATCACAAACAGGAGCTACCTAAACTTTCATCCAAATTTTTCCCCAAATAATTTGAAAAGATAAGTTTTCATGGTTCTAATCTGAGAAGCTGACCTGAGATTGTTGGAAAAGGATACTCTTCTCTGGGTTTATGCCACAGGCGAGAAGAACAGCAGTCATGTCCAAGATGCTCTGCCGAAGGACGGCCGGGTCCTGGGGGACAGTGATGGAGTGTAGGTCAACAATGCTGTACAGCACCGAGCCATGCTCTTCCTGTAATTTCACCCAGGTCTCAATGGCTCCCAGGTAATTGCCAAGGTGGGGGATTCCTGTAGGCTGAATGCCAGAGAATACTCGCTTCACAGCATCTTTCTGGAATAGAGGAAAACAAGCATTTGCTTTCAAGGCAGAATCTATGAATCCTGTGCCCATGTTACCATAGAAATGATGACGAGTTCTATTTTTTACGACTGCAATCTGACAGTCATTATCCTGATGCATTTATTTTGTGCCTGTGCAAAGCACTGTTAGGTGCTATTAGGGACAGGAGAGAATACTTAAAATGTGGTTGGAATTCTTTGTACACTCAAAAATGTACAAATACAAAGGCGCAGAAGAAAAAGGCACATCTCCAAGAGATGCAATCTAATTGGAAATAGAGGATAGGTTTACAAAGAGATATGTAACAGTACAATGTGGCAATACTGTTTTTTTAATAATAAATTTATTTTTTTATTGGTGTTCAATTTGCCAACTTACAGAATAACACCCAGTGCTCATCCCATCAAGTGCCCCCCTCAGTGCCCGTCACCCATTCACCCCCACCCCCCGCCCTCCTCCCCTTCCACCACTCCTAGTTCGTTTCCCAGAGTTATGAGTCTTCATGTTCTGTCTCCCTTTCTGATATTTCCTACCCATTTCCCTTCCCTTCTATTCCCTTTCACTATTATTTATATTCCCCAAATGAATGAGACCATATAATGTTTGTCCTTATCCGATTGACTTACTTCACTCAGCATAATACCCTCCAGTTCCATCCACGTTGAAGCAAATGGTGGGTATTTGTCATTTCTAATGGCTGAGTAATATTCCATTGTATACATAAACCACATCTTCTTTATCCATTCATCTGTCGATGGACACCGAGGCTCCTTCCACAGTTTGGCTATTGTGGACATTGCTGCTAGAAACATCGGGGTGCAGGTGTCCCGGCGTTTCATTGCATCTGTATATTTGGGGTAAATCCCCAACAGTGCAATTGCTGGGTCGTAGGGCAGGTCTATTTTTAACTCTTTGAGGAACCTCCACACAGTTTTCCAGAGTGGCTGCACCAGTTCACATTCCCACCAACCGTGTAAGAGGGTTCCCTTTTCTCCGCATCCTTTCCAACATTTGTAGTTTCCTGCCTTGTTAATTTTCCCCATTCTCACTGGTGTGAGGTGGTATCTCATTGTGGTTTTGATTTGTATTTCCCTGATGGCAAGTGATGCAGAGCATTTTCTCATGTGCGTGTTGGTCATGTCTATGTCTTCCTCTGTGAGATTTCTGTTCATGTCTTTTGCCCATTTCATGATTGGACTGTCTGTTTCTTTGGTGTTGAGTTGAATAAGTTCTTTATAGATCTTGGAAACTAGCCCTTTATCTGATAGGTCTTTTGCAAATATCTTCTCCCATTCTGTAGGTTGTCTTTTAGTTTTGTTGACTGTATCCTTTGCTGTGCAAAAGCTTCTTATCTTGATGAAGTCCCAATAGTTCATTTTTGCTTTTGTTTCTTTTGCGTTCGTGGATGTATCTTGCAAGAAGTTACTGTGGCCAAGTTCAAAAAGGGTGTTGCCTGTGTTCTCCTCTAGGATTTTGATGGAATCTTGTCTCACATTTAGATCTTTCATCCATTTTTTAAAATTTTTATTTATTTGTGATAGTCACACACACAGAGAGAGAGGCAGAGACACAGGCAGAGGGAGAAGCAGGCTCCATGCACCGGGAGCCTGACGTGGGATTCGATCCGGGGTCTCCAGGATCGCGCCCTGGGCCAAAGGCAGGCGCCAAACCGCTGCGCCACCCAGGGATCCCCTTTCATCCATTTTGAGTTTATCTTTGTGTATGGTGAAAGAGAGTGGTCTAGTTTCAATCTTCTGCATGTGGATGTCCAATTTTCCCAGCACCATTTATTGAAGAGACTGTCTTTCTTCCAATGGAGAGTCTTTCCTCCTTTATCGAATATTAGATGACCATACATTTCAGGGTCCACTTCTGGGTTCTCTATTCTGTTCCATTGATCTATGTGTCTGTTTTTGTGCCAGTACCACACTGTCTTGATGACCACAGCTTTGTAGTACAACCTGAAATCTGGCATTGTGATGCCCCCAGCTATGGTTTTCTTTTTTAAAATTCCCCTGGCTATTCCAATGTGGCAATACTGTTACTGTCATAATCAGTTTGCAAACATAAATAGTGGAGTACAGACAGAGTTCCCAAGAGGAAAAGATGATTGGATCTGGGGGTCAGTGAAAAAGAGTTCAGACACAGAATTGAATTTCTCTGGAGAGTAAAGGGGCGTCAAGGCTTTTTCATTCATTTTTGTAGGTAAGGCAAGGAAGTCATAGCATTAGAGATGAAGGGTATTGCTATTTACTTAACTCAGTTTTCTCTAAATATAATTGATGATATTACAACTTAGCGTGCAGGATCTTGGACTAGAAATCAGAAAACTTATACACTATTTCTAATATTACTTCTTGATAAAGTTATTTAACTTTATGTGCTTCAGTTTCCTTTTACTTTTGATAAAATCATACTGTATTTCTTCACGTGGAGTTTTTAATCCTTTTTTTTGGAGTTTTTAATCCTATATAATTTTTTAAATTATAAAAACATTTTTATTATGGGCATGTTTTCCCACTGGTTTGTACTTTCTTTTTTTTAATTTTTAAAGATTTTATTTATTTATTTGAAAGAGAGAGCAGAGAGGTATTATGAGTGGGGGGAAGAGGCAGGAGGTGGGGGGTGGGGGACAAAGGGAGGAGGGAGGAGCAGAGGAAGGAGCAGAGAGCCCCACGTGAGATCATGGGGATGGGATCATGGCCTGAGCAAAAGGCAGATGCTTAACCAACTGAGCCACCAATGTGCCCCTCATTTGCACTTTTTAAAATATATATATATTTTAAAATATATATATTTTTAATTTTATTTATTCATGAGAGAGGCAGAGACATAGGCAGAGAGAGAAGCAGGCTCCATGCAGGGAGCCCGATGTGAGACTCGATCCCAGGACTTCTGGATCACGCCCTGAGCCAAAGGCAGATGCTCAACCGCTGAGCCACCCAGGATTCCCTGGTTTGTCCTTTCTGATATTGAAGTTGTAACAGGAAACTGAGAAGGAAAAAAGTAATACAGGATGAAAAAAAATGCTATTGTTTTCTTGAATAATTTTTTATTCTGTAATGAAACATAATGAATATACGTCAGTAAATGTGCTGTCATTAAAAGGTTCTGAAGAAATAAAATGTGTCATTATCATTTTTAACAACAACAACAACAAAATATTTATGGCAGCCATAATTTCCCGAACAACTATGTTGCATGCATTTATGCTCATTATGCTTGATATACATTAGTGCAATTAGTCCTTACAATATCTAATATGGTAGGCATTTTATTACCTCTAATTTGCAGATGAGATAATTGAGGCTTACAATCTTTAGAGATTGCCCACGGTCCTACAGCTAGTAAGTGATAAAGTTGGGATATCAAACCAGGTATTACTTACTTCAAAGCCCAGGTATGTTCTTTCCACTAGCTACTATCCAGTAAGGCTTGCTCACAATCATTGCATTAATTTTGCAACTTTTCTATAGGCTTGCAAATTTCCAAATAAATAAGTTATGGAGAAAAAAAAGGATATTCTTATACATGTATCTTTGTGTTGTGTGTGCCAATTTTTCCTAGTACATATGCTGGGTCATAAGGTATGCATTTTGTATCTTCAAGTGTACTACAGTAAGCTAAATCACTCCTAAGTATGGAACCTACTGCAATTTCTACCATCAATTTCTTTTGGTCCTCATCCTCATCAACACTGCCAGTACTTTTACTGGCTAATATGATGGATAAGAAGTAGAATCTTATCATGGTTTAATTGCATTTCTTCGATTATTAAAGTCGAGAACTTTTGTGGTTATTGGCTATTTTTATTTCTTCTTCTGTGGGGGGGCCTACTGAAGTTATTTTGCCTATTCTTCTCAAGTTGGATAATCTTTTTATTGATTTAGGTATTTTTATATATCCTGGATACTAATATTTTATCAATTACATGTATGACCAATATATTCTCTCATTGCATAGCTATTTGTCTTCTTTATGTTATCTTTTGACAAAGAGACATTCTTAATTTCACCAAATATATAATTTTTGACTACAGATGTTTTAGTGGCATAGAAGAAATCTTTTAATAACTTGAGGTCATGGAGATATGAGTGTATTTGCCTATACAGATACATAAAGCATTTGTATATGCACATGTGAGTATGCTTTAAAGTTTTTTCTTTTACTTTTAAGTCTGTATCCACTTGGAGTTCTTTGCATACGGTGTAAGGTAGGCATCCAATTCCTTTTCTTTCTTTCCCCCATATGAGGATATCAGATCGTTCCAGTACCATTTATGGAAAAAGTTGGCTTTGACCATTACTCTGGAATGCCACTTCTGTCACAAATCAAGCATCTTGCCTCTTTATACTTGTGTCTATATCTGGTCTTTCTATTCTTTCCCATCTGTTTATGTGTCTGTCTCTGATCAGTACCATAGTACCTTTTTAGTAAGTCTTGGGACATAGTGAACCAAGTCTTTTTACCTTCATCTTCAAGAATTAGCTTACCCAGGGGCGCCTGGGTGGCTCAGTGGGCGAGTGTCTGCCTTTGGCTGAGGGTGTGATCCCGGGGTCCTGGGATTGAGTCCCACATCAGGCTGCCCATGGGAAGCTTGCTCCTCTCTCTGCCTCTGCCTTTCTCCGTGCTTCTCATAAATAAATAAAATCTTTAATGAAAAAAAAAAAAGAATTCGCTCACCCATCCTTGGCTTTTTATACTTCCCTATACATTTTAGAATCACCTTAAAAAGTTCTTTTTTTTTTTTTTTAAGATTTCATTTATTTATTCATGAGAGACACAGAGAGAGAGGCAGAGCCACAGGCAGAGGGAGAAACAGGCTCCATGCAGGAGCCCGATGTGGGACTCAATCCCAGGACTCCAGGATCACACCCTGGGCCAAAGACAGATGCTCCACCGCTGAGCCACCCAGGCATCCCACTTTGAAAAGTTCTAAGAGGGATCCCTGGGTGGTGCAGCGGTTTGGCGCCTGCCTTTGGCCCAGAGCGCGATCCTGGAGATGCGGGATTGAATCCCACATTGGGCTCCCGGTGCATGGAGCCTGCTTCTCCCTCTGCCTGTGTCTCTGCCTCTCTCTCTCTCTCTGTGACTATCATAAATAAATAAATAAATAAATAAATAAATAAATAAATAAAATAAAATAAAAAAGAAAAGTTCTAAGAGAAAAAAAAAAACTTTGGGGTTTTCAACTGAGATTGCATTGAGTCTATAAACTGCTTTGGAGAGAACTCGTATGTTCATAATATTAGGTCCTCCAATCCAGGAAACCATATAGCATATGAAGATCTAAGGTAAAATATGGTGATTATAGTTGATTACACTGTATTGTATAAGTGGAATTTGCTAAAAGATAGAACTTAAATATTCTCACCAAAAACAAATAAATGAAAATAAACATGTAAGGTGATGGTGTATTAATTAACCAGGCCCTTTCACGAAGCATCTGTATATAAAATCACCATGATGTACATTTTCAATATCTTACAAACTCATTTGTCAATTATACCTCAAAATAACTGAGATGTAAAAAAAAAAAAAAAGAGAGAAAATGACATAATAAAAAAAATCTATATAACTAACACTAGCTTTTTTTTTTAATATTTTATTTATTTATTCATGAGAGACATAGAAGAGAGAGGCAGAGATATAGAGGGAGAAGCAGGCTCCATGCAGGGAACCTGATGCAGGACTCAATCCCAGGACCCTGGGATCACACCCTGAGCCAAAGGCAGACACTCAACCACCAAGCCACCCAGGTGCTCCAACACTAGACTTTAAGAGCCAATCTTCTTTAGATATGTGAGGGCTAAGGCTATTTAAATTTTGCCCTTTACTTCCCCAAGAATTCTAAATCCTACAAATACAGTCTGTTTTTCCCATATCTGTTTATTTTCCTAATTCTGAGATGACAGCTCTAAAATAGGATGCTACATTCTACGGATGCATCATAGTTCCATGGTCCAGAATTACACTTGATCCAAGGATGCAGGAGACCTGAAAGACTTGTGGCTCCAAGGATATGAAAAATATCTTCTAAGTAACTGAGAACAAATATAATCTTACCACTTAAAACCACATGTGCACACACATACACACAGCCTTGAGATGACTAATATGACTAATTCTCCAAATCATAATTTAGAAACATTTTTGTAGAAAACAGTTTGTGGTTGCAAACTGAGGCTAGGGGTCCAGGACGAGAGAGAGGATAGAATAAGCACATTATCAGTGAGGCTTCTTCAAGGATCTCTCCTTGGGATCTCAACCAGCCCTGGACTCCTGATATGGGAATAAGCAAAAGAGCTTTCAGTGAGGTAAAAAAATGATTAATGGGCTTTAGGGACTGATTGATGAAGAGAGAAAGCAAAGCAGAAAAACAAGCTCTGAACTTAATAAATGGAGAAGAAGAAAAAAAAATCCAGAAATACTTGACTTAGGATGAAGAGGGGCTGTTTATACTAATGTAAGGGATTATGAAGAGTAGGAATATCAGGCTGAAAAAAAGACTACAAATATTTGCATATACATTCCTCCATGGTCAAACTAAGGAATTATTCCCCAGGAGAAACAGAAAAACTAATTCTTAAGAAAATGAAAAGAGAAAAACGCTATAGAGGACAGACTGTGGGGAAAAAAAGAGCTGTAACCAGTGGGAATGGACTAGACATGATCTAATATATCTTTTCCATTCTCTAATTTCTGTGATTCTATCCATCCACGCGGAGAAAATGATGTTATCAAGAAATAAGAGCAACAAGAAATGTTTTGTTCGATTTTCAGGGAGCTATTTAAAAAATACAGCCTCTAAATGAGAACTGGATTCCTGGTCTTAAAAATATACAGAGAGCATCCTGCTCTTCTGCGGTGAGTTTATGTTCCCATCTGTTGCCCCTGCAAGAGTCAGCAGGCAGCCTGACTGCATGGCAGGGGAGCGCTGCCCAGGACCGTGAAATCACGGGGCTGGAATGTGGAGTTTGGGTGGTGGGAGGATGGGGGTTCTGTGTTCAAAAGCACTGGAGCTGGAAAAGCATGAAAATGAGAGGAGCATGGGCTTCCCTGTGGACAAGAGACAAGCCACAAAGAAAACAGCTTCAGGACTATCTCACAGGCACTCACTCATGGGGACTTCTGGAGCATCAACCTAGGATTCCATCACAGTGCAGAGGATTAAGAAGGAAAAAAGAAAGGAGCATTTTACAAAATAGGGCTCCATTTTTATTTCAGGTGCTATTTCCTTAACAAATGCCACTTCCAATCAACGTATTCATTGGCTTATTCTGTAACAGAATCAGCATTACCAATGGGCCACACCAGTCCCGGGATTTGATCTATTCCAGAAGAGAGAGTGGGTGTTCAAATCAAAGGGAGAACATACAGTCTGACAGATGTAGCTAACACCATTCCTGTCTTAAGGGACGACAAAGCACATCCAAAATTCATGATTACATTCATTTTAATGACTGCACCCAGAAGCAATTGAAAAATTGAAAGCTGCTAATTGTAGCAAAAGATAGTGTTTGTGATTAGCTAAAAAGAGCTCTGTCTTTAATTCCAAGTGAATAAAATACATCAAAAGGAGGCTGCCTACTAGCTTTGAAACACTTTCAACTTGGGTATGGTGTTGGGAAGCAAAGGTTTCGAGAACAAATTTCAAGACTCTTATTACCAAGTCCTGCTTGTAGCCAGCTGTAACATCAATTGTGCATTCGCCTCACCTGTTTTAACTGCAGTCAACGGTCCACCAAAGCCTTGGCTGAACCACAACCGTGTCTAATTGGTTCCATAAAGGGCATGTTATCACAGAATATGATAAAAAAAAAAAAAAGTAACCAATGTTATTAACTAACTGAGCTGAAAATCTCTTTCTGTAAGTCTATTTATTCTGATCATTGTGTAGTAATAAAAATAACATCTTAGGATTCTCACTCCTTAGCTCTCAATGTTTCTCATATAGGTTACCCTATGATTTCAATCCTAGGCTCATTGAACATCTCAATGTTTTTTGCTGTTGTTTATTTTCGAAAATGGCTCTCCTACCAATTAGTGATTTAAGAGCTGGAGCAGAAAAGACTCAGCAGCAAAAAAAAAAAAAAAAAAAGAAAAAAAAAAAAGAAAAGGAAAGAAAAGACTCAGCATAAAAAATACCACCTCAGCCCTGGCTGGGAGGAGCCAGGTGCTCCTCTGAAGCTTTCTTTGGCCACAGCTCAGCATTGTTCTGCCACAGTCAGCTCTTTCTTCCAGAAAATACGAAGAGCTCTGGGTCTGGGGAGAAAATGCTGACTCGGCACCAAGAAAAATGGGTTCGTTTCTGCTTAGAAATGAAACCAGATGCTCAGACCTGGGAATCAGTGTAGTAAATATTAATTCAATGTAAGAGAAAGTAGGTCTTATATCACCCACAAACAAGAGACAACACGTAAGCTGATCATTAAAATTGAATGGAAAAAGATTATTTTAAAAAAGAAAAAATAGGAGGGACGGGCCTAGTCATCTGTGAGGTCCTTAAGGGCACGGATGATAAACATTTAATATATATTGTTAGGCTGTGCAAGAGTTTAAAAGGAATAAACTTGACTTTTAACAAGTTTCTTGCAGACTTACTTAAGCCTCTTCCACATTTCAAGAGCTGTGCATCTACTGTCCTGTGTGGTCCTCCCATCATGTGACAGAGGGCTCACGCACATATATTTCCCTCTTGTCACTAACTGTGGCAGTCCGAAACGCTCCCGGGTCACCTGCACATACCTTCCCTCGCTTCATGGAGGTGGGATTTCTGGCCTTACTTTCTAGGGAAGGACACTGCTGGGGTAAATCACAGGCAGGGCAGTCAGCCCCAGAGCCAAACTCTTGCTGTTGACCTCTGTTCTATCCCTTCCTCCACCCTGGCCCTGGTCTGTTTAGAACTTTGTCCCTTGGCCTTTAAGCACCCTCAGCCGACCAACACCTCCCTTCCACAGGCTTCTCAGAAGGATAAAGTGTGTACCAGAGATGTTTACCAAAATGCCAAGGACACACAGCTGGTGGTACAGCTGGGACCAGAATCCAGAACCCCGGAGTTCTGCTGCAGACCACAGAACGCTCTTCCCTAGGTTTGGACATTTACCATGTTCTTTTCTTCTATAGCTATTTGTTTTGTACCTCAACATTTCTCTGGGCTTATATTCTTCAGGTCTTTCTTCCTGTTTTGTTTTGTTTTGGTTTTTTTCCTACATGTGAAACGCCAACTCAGCAAATGTTTCTCCATCAGATAAAGATGATAAAATACAAAGTCTGGGGACTTTGGCTTCCAGGAAAGATTGCATTGTCACCCCAGGGCTGCTAAGCTGTATTTAAATGCAAAGGTTATATGCAGGTACAAAACAAACTGGCCAGTCCCTTTCCCATTGGAAAGGCTATTGGAACAAAATCAACCTATTATCTGAAGATGACAAATAATTATCACATGATGTGATATGTGGTGAGAAATACTTTTAATTCCTAATGATAGCACCACTTGCTAAACCAAATAAGCAAGGAAAAAATAAAAATAAATAAAACAAATCAGCGAAGGTCCAATTTTTAAAATAAACACCTTCACCACCACCGTACATTGTATCTTTATGTTGAATGGAGCAGTAAACACAGGCCGGAGATCAAGATATACTAAGCTTTTAGGGGCACCTGGGTGGCTCAGTGGTTGAGAGTCTGCCTTCAGCTCAGGTCATGATCCCAGAGTCCTGAGATTGAGTTCCACATGGGGCTCCTCCCTCTGTCTGTGTCTCTGCCTCTCTCTGCGTGTCTCTCATGAATAAATAAATAAAATCTTAAAAAAAAGAAAAAGTACCAAACTTTTAAAAATGTAAAGAATAATCCAAAATGCTTAAGATCAATTTTTCCTCATAAGAAAATTCAAACGTTGATCTTAAAGTATTAGATCATCCTGGGGAGAAATAAGTTTACCATTACCTCCTATGGTCAACTAAAGGCTTTGCCTCCCAACCACTGTTACAGGTCACACATGCACATCAGGGCCTGCCTGGTGTCCCATCTTCAGCTGATTGTCCACTGGTGAGAGATTCATCCTCTTGCCCGCAGGTGAGAGATTTGGCTATGCAGCCCAGAGTCCTTAGACTGTTAGGAAATGTGTGAGGAGTAAATTAGGGTGACGTTGAAGCCCTTCTTTTTTAGTTACATACATTTTTCAAATGTAATATTCTCGGTAGATGTGCCCAACGTGTAAAGCAGCCTGAAAAAAAAGCTGGGTCAGTGGGTAGATAATGGGAAGGAGGGAGGGAGGCCCAACCTGCTCTTCTGTCCTCACCCCAGCAAGCCTCTGAGGGCACTTCCCAGACCATAGGTCTGAACACCCTTGGATTCAAGACACTCTCTAAGTATTAATATTTTGTTGAAAATAAGAAGTTGTTGGGGCTCGTGGGCAGCTCAGTCGATTAAGCATCTGCCTTCTGCTCAGGTCACATTCTAAGGGTCCTGGGATCGAGCCCCACATGGGGCTCCCTTTGTCCCTCACCCCTGCTCATGCTCTCTCTCTCTCAAATAAATAAATAACATAATTTAAAAGGAAGAAATTAAGAAGTTGTCTTCCTCAGGGTAGTGGAAAAGATACAGGAGAAGAAACTTCTTTTAAAAAGAAGGTCTGAGGGCAGCCTGGGTGGCTCAGCAGTTTAGGGCCGCCTTTGGCCCAGGGCCTGATCCCAGAATCCTGGGATCGAGTCCCACATCGGGCTCCCAGCACAGAGCCTGCTTCTCCCTCTGCCTGTGTCTCTGCCCGCCCCCCTCTCATGAATAAATGAATAAAATCTTTTAAATAAATAAATAAATAAATAAATAAATAATAACAAAAAGGTCTGAGGTAACAATGCGAACACCATATATGCTGACTTAGCTCTGTGCATAAGTCTTCTCCCTTCTTCTGGGTTAAGGTTCAAACTCTATGTGGCCAGGAATGCGCTTCCCAGTCATCCTCCATCATCCTCTGTGAGGAGCTGACCTGGTTACTTGGCAGTCCTTAAAAGCTCATTCCCATCTGCATTCAGACAGTTCCATCACCCTGGATGCCTTTTACCCCTTTCTCTACTGGGCAAATCCCCTAGGTCTTCAAGGTCTAACACTCTCTCCCTGATTAGAAACCTCTCAAACACATCTTCTCTTCTCCCTAACACATAGACACACACACACACACACACACACACACACACACACACACAGTCAGCCCCCCATCCCCCTCCCTCATTCTTTTCCTTTCTCTTTCTCTCTCCTTCTCTCTCCCTCTCCCCCTACCTCTGTCTCTCTCTCCTCCCTCCCCTGCCCCTTCTCTGTCTCCACCCACTCCCAGGGCAGAACAGATCCCTCCTTCATTAGTTCTTCATTATTGCACATATCACACTGGCAACTTGGTAAATATTTTCTTATTTGCTTAGAAAATGTTTTCCTACCTAGAATATGAGCTCCTCTAGGGCAGGTGGTGTCTTTTTCATCTTTATATCCCCCATATATAGCAGTGCCAGGTACATTGTGAGCACCTAATAAATGTTAGTGGTATAAATGACAAATCTTCCCCCGGCCCACTTTGGCTTCAGAATATAAAGGGCAAAATAGCTATAAACAAAATGAACCAAATGTTCCAGTTATACTTGGTACCTGAACAAGTTATGTTCTAAGAGTTTGTTTAAACATCGGTTTTCTGAAACTCAGAAACTCAATTCTTTAAGTCCCTGAAAGGCAGTCCATTGAAGCCTTATTGAGCCCACAGTATTCCTGACAAATGGGTTTAACATCATCATTTCAACTCTACCTAAACATCATTCATAAAATTATTTATGTAGGAAAGTGAAACTCAAGCCCCATTTTGGGACACCAAAATCCTACTCAGTGGTACCTCTGATTTTGATATACAAAGGGCTTAAGATGGGTGATCTGGAATAAGGAGGACGTTGCATTTGTATAAGAAGTAGACTTTTAAAATTAGATTGCATGACTACCTGAAGGCGGAGCAGTATGCTAAAGTTTGCTCAAGCATCCATTTTCTAAGATGGTTATTGACAGCATGAACCACCCTGGAGACAGGTTCCCTGGGCCACAAAAATGGTTGGGAAAGAGCAGAGCACAGGGAAGGCAGAAAGAAGGCACTGGAGCAGATGCTGTCACAGTGTGTTCCCTGGTACCCGCAACATAACTGTAACAGGGGACTTGTTATAAATGCACATTCCTGGGCCCCACCCAGACCTACTAACCTAGAAATTCTAAGAGTGGGCTTATCCCATAAGAAATAAGAGTTACACGATCTGGGCTCTGATAAGCCTTCCAAATGATTCAGGTGATTGTTCCAGTTTGAGAGGGGTTTGGGGGTGCCAATATCAATTCTTAAAATTCACTTCAACTACATTAAATGAAGTACAGATGAACATGCTATGGACGAAAGAAAGAAGATACTGTCTAAGCCAATAGTTCCCAATATTGGCTGCACAGTCATCACCTGGGAGCTTTAGAAAATACCGATGCCTGGTCCCATCCTCAGAGATTCGTATTTAATCATCTTGGGATTTAGCATGAGCACTGGGAGTTTTAAAAGCTCCCCAGGGGATTCTACCGTATGGCCAAGATAGAAAAAGCACTGTTCAGAGCCAAGTACTAAGGAATTCTTCTCCAAAGTCGCCAACCTGCTAGGAAACACACACAGAGACTATAAAAATGTGAAAAGTAAGTTCATTTGCTTATAATTTACATTTCGAGGTAGTAAAACCCCTGAGACAGTTATTTACTAATTCATGGTCAGAGGCCATTTGGGCATCAGGCAGTTCTGATCTCACATTTGGCAACCAGGAAGGCTAGCAGATTATGAAGGTGAGGTTATGAAGCCGGAGAGCGAGGTTCCTGTCTCACGGAGTCAAAGAGTCTCACTGACAAAGGAGAGTGAGTAAAGTGATAGAATTTTATTAAGTAAGGATACAGAAAAAGTGCTCAGGAGTGAGAGGGGTCCCGACAGTGCTGCCAACGTGGGCCTCCACTGACAGTCTTTTATTCAGAACCGACCAGGGAACTTGTGGCCTTATCATTCTTGTGATGTCTGGATTTGAGAAAGGACTGGTGATAATCTCTTTAATGGCTTACTTCTTCTTAGGGTCTGGTTATTCTTTGTTGGTTACAGGTGACTGTCATAAAAAAAAAAAAAAAAGACACCTCCTCCAGACACACCCAGGGCAGAGTGGTCTGGTTTGTTCCCTTGTCTCTGGTTTCCTT
Organism: Vulpes vulpes; assembly: GCF_048418805.1. Classification (NCBI taxonomy): domain Eukaryota; kingdom Metazoa; phylum Chordata; class Mammalia; order Carnivora; family Canidae; genus Vulpes; species Vulpes vulpes. The sequence continues at coordinate 55,527,091 of NC_132787.1, read as the reverse complement.
ACACCTCAGCATTTTTGAGATTTCCATGAGCCTGATTCCATAGCCCCCTACCTATCTCTCCCTACCTAGTCTTACCTGTCCCTTACTCAGTTAGAACTTCTACATTGGTGAGAAAAGACAGCTGTAACAGTGAGCACACCATCTCTGATGCCTAGGTAGACCGACTTGGGAATGTCCAGTTCCAGTGGCTGGAACCCAAGGGACTGGGGCTTATGACTCAGGGATTCAGAAAGAATATGAAGCCTGGCCTTTACCAAGAAAATAATCCCACTAAGAAGATGCTGACATCAGAATTGTAACGGGTAGAAAACAAAATGATCTCTGCACAGAGTGTTCTTTTCCACCCATTTTCCTGCCTGGAAAACTCTAACTCCTTCTGATCCCTATGAGGGAGTCTGAATTCAACACTGAAGCCAATAGTTCCCAATATTGGCTGCACAGTCATCACCTGGGAGCTTTAGAAAATACCGATGCCTGGTCCCATCCAAGCAGTTGTTGGTAGGTCTTATGGTTACTCAGTTGACCAAAACCCAGGCAAACAACAGATGGTGTTGGCTACATGAAGCAGGGATGCCAGAAATTCTTATACCTGGTATAGGAAATAGCTCCATGACTAACCCAAGTGTCCTGAACCTTTGGGAGGGACATAGTGTAAATTTCTTGCAAGGTATCACCTTATAAGTGGAGAAAAAAAAATTTCTAAAGTTATTTTCCTGGCATAAAGATAGCCCCTTCCAAAAAAGAATCTCTGTTGCTCTCCTGACCACTAAGTAGGAAGTCTCACTCTGCAGCCACCCCTAGCTCCCTTTCCCATCATCCAGCCCATAGACTGATCGAATTCCCAGGGTTGTTTTGAACACATTTGCTTGTGTTCAGACGCTTCTGACAGCCCACATAGTTCTCTTGACTTCAGAATAAATTACAAAAATGACAAAGTCAAGCAGTAAAATAGGACTACGATAACATTTGGTTATTAACCATGGTACCAAGCAGGCTTGCACCAGGTTGCCTGGTTTAAAGTCCTAGCCCTGTTACTTGTCTGGCCATGAGCATCTATAAAATGCGTGGATTGTAGGGCGAGGGTGGGGGAGACTGTGACATGTTTATTAGTGTAAAGTGCTTAGTGCCTGGCGTATAGTAAGCTCTCTATAAGTTATCTGACCATTTATTGAGGTCAAAATTTTAAGTGTCTATATATTTTGACCCAACCATTCAATGCATAGAAATCTGTCCTAAAGAAATTTTTTTTTAAAGATTTTTATTTATTTATTCATGAGAAACACAGAGTGAGAGAGACAGAGACATAGGCAGAGAGAGAAGCAGGCTCCACGCAGAGAGCCCGATATGGGACTCGATCTCCTGACCCGGATCACACCTTAAGCGAAAGGCAGATGCTCAACCGCTGACTGCCACCCAGGCATCCCTGTCCTAAAGAAATACTTATACAAGACTGTAAGGATACCTGGCATTCCCTACATTATTTAAGTGTATTCCCTCCTGCAAATCACAGGACCTCCCCATAGGGAAACCGGGAGTAACAATAGCAGGCCCCTCGATGTCCAAGAACAACAATGCTCAGCCCACCAGGGTTCTGCGTAAACATTAAGTAGATGAGTTCTGACTAGGAGGGAGAATACACCCTTTAACAGTAGTGGTTGTGACCCCAGGCGATGGCAGTATGACTTCCTTTTTGATACTTTTGCATTGTTTAACTTTCCAAGGGCAAGAACACTTTCTGTAGCCAAATTTTAAAAATAGTTGTGTGCATACAGCCTGATTATATTAATTGACATGTAGTTATAAGAGGCTCGTTCTAACAGGAATGTCCATTATTACCATTCTCGTTTTATATGATGGGAAATAAAGAAATAAAGTTAAGTGATTTATTAAGCTAGCACATGAGTTATTTTTAAGATGGAACTGGATGGAAACAGCAGTAGAACAGAAAAGGCAGTTTGGGGAATTGGACAGTGCCAGGTTCAAATCCCTCCTGCACCACCTATGAATCACACCAATTGTTTAATCTCTCAGAACTCCAGTTTTATTATTCGAACAATGAGGTTAACGATGATAATTAATGGCTAACATGTATTAAGTGCTTCTAATGTGCAAAGTACTGTAGCAAGAGCTGTGAATGTAATATCTCACTTAATCCTCACAAAAAACCTTATGAGGTAGGTAGGTAGTATTATCATCTCTGCTTTACAGATGAAGAAACTGAGGCACAGAGGGGCCCAGTGAACAGTGCACAGCTAGTGAATAGTGGACTTGAACCTAGCTAGATGAACCTCAGCTGTATACACTTAGAGGGAGACTATGAAAATACAGCAAGGCACCAGGAAACTATTTGCTTTTACCCCTCTGATCCAGTCAATGATGCTACCTTCTAGAATGTATGACCTAAAACCTGCTTGAATTTTAGGCTTTAGTGAACTTCTAAGGGGATATGTGCTTCTCTCTCCTGCACTGTTCACAGTATAAAGATAATTGCCCTATGTACTCCTTGTTTTCATTCAGAAGTGGTGGTCCATACCAGGGCAGGTGACAGGGACAGTGGTTCTTATTCATCTGGGCAGCAGCTTCAATGCTAATTCTAAACACAGGTGGTGAGAGAGACAGCCAACAGGAAGGGGGAAGGAATCACTGCTGACATGTGCAACTGGGAAGATTGATGGTTTCCCTCCCTCTTTTTCCCCAATGCGTCGGCCTGGGGGCAGAGACGCAGGAGCTGCTGTGCTGGGGACAGTAAAATACACAGCACAATGTCTACCTTGCCGCAGCCCTGATTAATGAGGCTGAAATGACACAGAAAACAGGCAGTGCTTCGGAAAGAGAATTCACAGGCCTTTCTTTCTTTAATGATTTCAACAAAAGCAGTTCCCATAAACCGCTGGGTTTGAACTGGAATACCCCGTGGTTAGAGCAGAGCGGGGGCATATTTGGTGGAACCTGGTGCAAAGGGCGGGAGCATGAGGGGAGTTGGTAACGAAGGAAAATCACTCATGATAGGGTAGGTATGAATTATTCACTAATGCCTCTCTTCTTTCTGCTTGGCTGAAAAGCGTCACAAAGTTACACGTAGGATAGCCAGTCATTTACTTTCCTAACTTAATGTAGAGAGGATGACAAGAGGATACACTTGAAGAATCTCACCCTGTTAAAACCACTCTTCCTTTTTTAGGAGCTGGGACACAGGATCACTGTTTTTCCCCTCTCTTTTACTACAGCTGCATAATGTACATGTTAAAGCAGTCTTTTCTTTTTTAAAAGATTGATTTTAACACATTTAAAAGATTAATTTTAACAAATATTATTCTAGTACTTAGAACAAACTACCCATTGGCATATCCATTTGGATTTCCCACCCACAGCTCTTCCAACTTAATATTATGTCCAAAACCAAATGTACTGACTCACAACCTTCCAGTCAAACTCCCTGCCCCCACCCTGCCCCTGGACTTGCTGTGTTTCTGTATCTCCGTCTTGGCTAATGACACAAGCTTCTACTCAGCCTCCCAACCTCAAGAATCACCCCTGAGTCCTTCCTTTTGCTCACCAGATCCTGTGGGTTAAAAATACTGGCTCCTCCCACTACTAGGTACGTGACCTTTGACAAGAATTTGTGCCTCAGTTTCTTCATCTGAAATCAACATTATAGTAGTACTACTTCCGGATTATTGCAAGAATTAAATAACTTGGTACACAAAAAGTGCTTAGAATGGACCTGACACATAGAAAGTGCTCAATAAATATTATCTATGCTTGTTCTTAAGTGTTCCCACCACACACATACACACAAAATTACAATTATGTGAGGTGACAGATGTCTTAACTAACTTTCTTGTGGTTATCTTTCCCAGTGTATACATGCATCAAATCATCATGTTGTATGCCTTCAACTTACACAATGTTATACACTAATTATATCTTGGTAAAACTGGAAAAAATATTAGCTATTATTATTAACATCATCTAGTCAATTACTAAGTCATCAGGATGTTATTCAATACAATTTCACTTCTCCATCCCCCTTAGTGTGGTCCACACCCCATTCATCTCATCTGTTCAGTAGCTTTGATCTGACGACCTGAAATATCTTTTTGAAATATGAATCTCCACTGGTTCTTCCTTTCCTACAGGGTCAACTCCAAATACCTGAATTTAGTTATAAAATCCTTCATCATTGGACTTTACATACATATAAATTACTTAGACATGGTGGGGGCACATATCTCCATGAATGAGCCTTAATTAAGCAAGTGAGAAATCCTATGAGAAATTTGGGGTTAATGTTTAAATTTAACATTTTATGACATGCTATTTTTCACTAATCATCCTAGCAGTAGAGCCAATATCACATTCAACTGAAATGACAAGAGTAGTCTTTAGTATTTATAATTTAAAGCCCGAAATGAACAACAACAAAAAAGTTTTACATGACATTATTCTAGATAAGATCAAATTAAGAGTATTTCTATTGCTTGATGTAGTGGGTTGAATATATCTCCCTCAAACTCATGTCCACCTCAACCTCAGAATGTGACCTCATTTGGAAATGGACCCCTGCAGATGTAGTCAGTTAAGACAAAGTCATACTGGATTAAGGTAGGCCCTAAATCCGTGACTGGTGTCCTTATGAGAAGAGGAGAGACACAGAGGGGAAAAGGCCACATGACATTGGAGGCAGAGACTGAAGGGATGTAGCTACAAGTCAAGGAATGCCAACGATTGCGGGGAACCACTAGAAGCTGGAAGAGTCAAGCAAGAATCCTTCCCTAGAGCCTTCAAAGGGAGCAAGGCCCTGCTGATACCAGAGCTGTAAGAGAATGAATTTCTGTTGTTTTAAACTATCCAGCCGGTGGCACTTTGCTATGGTGACTTTAGGAAATTAAAGACTTGGCTAATGCAGTGAACTGATACGGTGAGTCTTTCAGGATCTGTAATCTGCTGGAGCAACGCAGCTGTAGAATATAAGCATTCGTCATTGGCTATTGGGACTGATCAGACCACAGACACATAGGTAGTGGTGCTGAATGCAGGAAGCATTTTTGCATAGATCATGACAAACAAATAGATGAAGTTGCTGTTACTTTGTTCTGGGAAAATTGAGTTTCTAGGATTATACTTGCATTGATTTTGTAAAATTATTGTACATGGTTTGCTCTGCTCCATTTATTTCTTACATATGAACAGTAGTTTTGAAATTTTCCCTATGCTGTAAACACTCAGAAAAATGCAAATTTAAACTTAGCAAGTACTATATCCTCAATAAAAATATCATGTACCATTTATTGATTAAGTAGTAGGACATGCACTATTGAGCTGCTATGATCTGTTGTTCTCCTCCAAAAGACTTTTTTTTTAAATTTCCTTTGAAACCTTGACAGATTTCTTTTGGGCATAATTACCCCAGCCCAAATGGTTTTGAGATATAGATTTTCTTAGATCATAAAAACAATTTCTTTTACTTTTAGAGACAAAGTGAATGTGTCCATAATTTCTCTTTGAAGCTTTTTAGAAAAAAATTCTTAAAATGCCTTGAATATAATAAATAAACATGGGGGAGAAAGAGGGAAAAATTCACATTAGGAAGTCAGTATCAGCCAATCATTAATTCACTATCCCTCTTTATGCTTGAAAGATTGTATGGGGCAGCCCTGGTGGCGCAGCGGTTTAGCGCCACCTGCAGCCCAGGGTGTTATCCTGGAGACCCGGGATCAAGTCCCACATCAGGCTCCCTGCATGGAGCCTGCTTCTCTCTGCCTGTGTCTGTGTCTCTGCCTCTCTCTCTCTAAATAAATAAATAAATAAATAAATAAATAAATAAATAAATAAATAAATAAATCTTAAAAAAAAAAAAGAAAGATTGTATGGATAATCTCTGGAAGCGCTTGATGACAGCCCATAATGTTAGAGAACAAATAGCCCAACATATTTTTGACATCCCACATAACTTACTGAATGACACAGCTTTCAGCCTCTTAAAAAAGTTTTATTTTTAAAGATTTCATTAAGTAATCTCTGTACCCAAAGAGGGCCTCAAACTTGCAACCCCAAAATCAAGAATCCCCTGCTCCACCAACTGAGCCAGCCAGGCACCCCTTCTCTTAAACAAGTTTCAAAAAAACTTGGCAATCTGTATGTCGATGCAAGGGACTGTATGGTCAAAGAGGTGTCAGTACTGGGGGCATTTCAGAGTTTTCAATACCTCACACTCACTAATAAACCTTAGAATTTTGCACAATCAAGTACTGCTCCTCTAAAACTTTGCCACCACATTAAATTTTCTATTCATGTTTAGAGGCCCAATCATGGTTCTTATTTGCATATACTCTATGCTTGTGTATGTATAAAATAATTCTCCATTCCTTAGTCAGTTGTCTCCTTATGCCTATTAAATTCAAGAATGTCTCTTTAATCAAGATAGCCTTTCCTTTTCTGATTGTTTACACAAATTGATGACATTGTTTTCATTCTGTTATTAAATTGTCTCATCATGGATTATTGCATAAGCTGAAGAAACATGTGTCTCATTTATATGATAATGCAGCTAACTGCAACAAAATGAAGTTTGGTTTCCAAGTCCAATGATTTCATTTGGAATTTGTGCATTTTTAGAGTAATTAAATTGTGAATGTACAAACCCAAAACGATTATTCTCTTTTATATTTTAGCTTCATTTCCAATGCTCCAAAAACCTGCCTTTATTCACTGAGTACTGTTCATGTCTCTTTTGCAGTAAACACTGTTTTCCAATAAACTTCCAACTCTTCTATTATTGTTATATATTTCATATATTTTTACATATTTTATACTTTTATATGGGTATATTTTTATCCTGTAAATACGCTTTGACTCAAAATTATAGTTTTCAACAACTTCACCACAAAATCAGCACTCGGGCTCAAACTGTAATGAGTTTATTTTTTTATTTTATTTTATTTTTTTAATTTTTTTTTTCCTTTTTTATTTATTTAGGATAGTCACACACACACAGAGAGAGACAGAGACACAGGCAGAGGGAGAAGCAGGCTCCATGCACCGGGAGCCCGACGTGGGACCCGATCCTGGGTCTCCAGGATCGCGCCCTGGGCCAAAGGCAGGCGCCAAACCGCTGCGCCACCCAGGGATCCCTGTAATGAGTTTAAATGCAATTTACTTCTGCGTTTTTGGGACTCTTCTCCCCTAATGGGGAGTTTTTTATGTTGTACATAGTTCTCCTCTATGACTAAATCCTCAGAGGTAAAATAATCAGTCTAAATAATTAGACTATCACTTTAATTTTCAATAACTTCAATCACATGGTTTGAAAGTGTACATTGAAATGTATTTTCTCCATCTATTTTTATAACCAATTACTCTATACCGAGAAATTATTAATGATAAAACACTTGGTATCACAAATGACTGCCTGACAAAATTGGCGAACAATTTGACATTTTCGTGAAAAATGACACAGACTTTTGTTTTGATATTACCACCAAAAAATCATAGTTACTGAGAAAGTAACTGCAAATATTCATGCCTGAACCATCCATTAGGGAAGAAGAGTGAGAAATGTCTGTACCAAGAGAATGGAGAGCTGTTTTGTGTGGATAGGAGGAACCCCGACTGGTAAAGATGATACTGTTGAAATGTCATTGATTGAGATCCACGGAAGGGATTTTGTTTATTTTCCATCTGGATTAGAATTAAGAAAGAGAAAAACAGTATTGCTGCAAAAAAAAAAAAAAAATTGACCAGTTACCTATTAGATGATCTATGTAACAAACTCAAGGTATTTTTCACAAATTCTCTCATGTTTCCATCAATTTTACCTTTTTTGCTGGCCCCCACCCCACCAGCACTCTGAGTTCCTAAGGCCCAGGTCTACTTTGACAGCTTTTTCCTTCCACCATTCCACCATTTCATGAGTTGCAAGACTTCTGTCACTGCCCTGAAGAAACCATACTCTTTCTAAAACCCTAAGCCTTTGCACGTTTGGTTCTTTCTGACTGGTATGCCTTCCTCCACCCAATATATTTCAATTTCTCTTTTAAGAACCAGTTCAGATGTCACCAAGTTTGTGAAGTGTTCTCCACCTTCCCAAGGAAAGGTGAGCTACTTACCCCCTATAAGCTCTTACAATTCTTTGTTCTCCCTCTGGTATAGCACACGGTTGTACGTAATTTACTTATCCTACATGTCAACTCCCCTTACCAGCCAGCGAAATCCTCAACAGTGAGAACTATGTTTTTATTCCCAGCAGCAACAGGGTGGCGGTTCAACCCATGTGTTTGAATAAAGTAGAAGTGAACACTGACTATATGAGCTTATAGAATGCAGGAGCTGCAAGTCTGGCGTTAAGTTCCACGGCACTCAGTAGCCCAGGGGAGAAGATGATGAGGCAAGAGCATTTACCAAGATCAGCAGGATATTATAAGAGTATCCCTTCCTAACCACTATACAAGCAAGGCGAGCTACCAGGGACCTATAAAAATAGTGAAAGGGAATAAAGGGGAAAGGAGAAAAAATGAGTGGGAAATATCAGAAAGGGAGACAGAACATGAGAGACTCCTAACTCTGGGAAACGAACAAGGGGTGGTGGAAAGGGAGGTGGGTGGGGGGTGGGGTGACGGGCACTGAGGGGGGCACTTGATGGGATGAGCACTGGGTGTTATGCTATATGTTGGCAAATTGAACTCCAATTAAAAAAAAAAGAAAAAGAAAAAAAAAGAGTATCCCTTCCTGGGTTACCTAAGCAAGTGTTAACAGTACTCACAATCATCACAACAATTTTACAAATTCTTCATGTGCTGCAATTTTAGTTGAATCTATAATAATATACTCTTCGGATAAAATGTGCTGAAAAAATTATTTTTGTGAACTCCTTATAAAGTTGTTTAGTTCTCCTTAGAATGCAAGTGATCTTATTTTAAGGTTTAAAGTGGATTTCATGTGATAATTTTCTGATTTTTTTTTAACAATGCACTGCTAAAGAGGCATTCACAAGTATACAGGGAGTTTGTAGTATAAATCCAATTGGATTTCTGACCAGGTATGCCTTAGGTCCTTAGGTTGAGTGTGTCTAACCTACAGCGCAGTGAAATTTCTGATATCTCCTTTCCTGGAAGAGAAGCAGTGCGTGCCCCTGCCCCCACCAGGCACCCAGGAGCACACCTATCTGGCAGGAGCAGACTCATAGCAGAACACTGCAGGATCAGGATGTTTTGAGTTACATGGAGAGATTTATGAGAAAACCAAGTGGAAATGTGTTTATGTTTTTTTTTAATCCGAATCTTTAAAAAGGATAAATTAAAAATCTCAAAATCAACATCAGATGTTACGTGACGACTTCAACATGACAAACAATCTCTTAAAACAAAATATTTTGAAACTGAGTTCCTCCACTGCTCACCTGCTGTTGCTATGGTTCAAGGGGCCAGGGCTTCCACTGTGACAGTTCCTAACTATCAAAAGCAATGTGGAGAAAAATGCTTTGGTCCTACTGGTGTCCCCATTAATAATGAAAAAAACATCTAACTCCTGAGGTGAACTGATAAGGTGAGGAAAAATACATGTTTTAGAATCAGGATCATTTCAACATCCCTTTGTTAGACAATGATCAATTTGGAGTATTAGTTCACTGATTTAAAGTCAAAACAAGATCATGCTATTTTTTTTTTAAATAAAGGATAGTAAAAAACTTCTCCCAATGCCAAGTAAAATGCCAAGTTGCATTTTATTAAAAGCTTCATTTTAAGGAGATGCTTTCTACATACCACAGGTGCTCATTATAGGATTATTGGATGGCAGTTTCATCACCAGTTTCCTTTATATCTCATAGAAAAATAAAAAAGTGGAAGTCTTTTTTCTTTTTCAAGCAGTCTCTGTCCTCCTTTCTCTTCAAAGTCTTTTACCGAAGAAAAGGCATATGCCATTAAATCTGGAATCTTGATGTTCACTTATCACATCTGATTCAGGATTCCTAATATGGGTTCCCAAGCCTCTCTAACACACATGCTAGTCATTCAGTTTTAAACAGGAATAACTGAACTATCTCAAAGTTACTGGAACATTCAGATGAGGACACAAAAAGCAGGAAGATGCAGATTCCTCAGGGGCTGCAAATATGAGCCCAAATATGGCATTTCTGAACTTGGGCCAGATTCCAGAGCCAAAAGCAGCAGAATAATATGTGCTAGGTGTAACAACTCACCCTTTCATTCACATTGCCAAAGCAAAATACCACTGCTAACCCTCATCCTGCAGAAAGCCAACACAAAAAATTTGGGGTGTATAAAAAGGGTACCATCTACTTAATTAAATCCTGTTTCCAAACCATAGACTGTTATAGGCTTAGTTTAATGATTATATTTAATTTCACCTAGGGATTAGGGATCAAGTGTAGTTTAATTCAATAAAATAAACTTTCAATAAGCACATACTACATAGCAGACCATCCATTCAAATATTTATTGAGCACTAATCATGCACTGAACATTGTGCTAAGCAGTGGGGATATAAGAATAATAAAAAAACAGTCTCTGCCCTTGAAAACTCTACAGTCCAATGACGACTGTACCAAGCCCAGCTAATTCACTGGTCCTTTTTCCTTAGAGAGAATTTTAAATCTCTAGTCCACTAAAGCCCCAAGGAGCTTCCCTCCTTTTATCAGATGACCTCGGTTCTTGCTTTACTGAGTTTGGTGTCATATATCTTCTCTATATCTCCAAATATTTCCATGTAGATAACCATCTTCTCTTTTGGTTTCAAAGAGAAAAATCCCTCTGAGACCAATAGTTTCCCATAGTGCTGATTTGGTCCTTTCTTCTGTTCTTCAGACTATTTCTCCATCAAGTTTTCTATTTTCCACATTTAATCTTTATCTCTTTACACAGTCTTTCCTACTGTGTAGAAATATAAAGGGGTCTACCCCTATCTGGAGTTATTGCTCCCTTTATTCTGCTCTTCCTAAATATTCTGGAGTATGAAAACCCCATATTCCACCACCACCTTAACGCCCCATAATCTACACCCCCCAACTTCTCACCCACCAACTAAAACTTCTCTAAAACCAATAATGATCCCCTAATCGTTTAATCCAATGGCTTTTTCCATCTTGTTGCCCTTCAATGATAGATTCAAAGAGATGAATCTATCATCTGACACTGTTTATTATCATCCTTTCAAACACTCTCTCTTGATTTTTATGAAGCTGCATTGCCTTGATACTTTAGCCTCTGGTTTCTCCAATTTCATCTCTGTTTTCCCTGATTTTCTATTCTTACTCACCTCATAGCAGCAGTTTTCAACCTTTCTGCTGCTATGACAAGTAATGTTCACTGAAAGGAGAACCTCCTTTCTTCCCCTGTTCTCATTCTCTACCTGGATCAAAGATCTGCTCCTTGAACTGATTAACTTCAAGGACCATGACCCAGCCATGTTTGTTTCCAGAGGAGTCTTGCCCTTTGTTTCATCCCCACAAGCCTATCTCGGAGCCAAGCCTGGCTCCCTAGACTGTCTCACCTTCATTCAGGAGATAATGTCCATCTCTGGCATCCTACTTCAGGCAGCTGGTAATTCACATCTCAATGTTCAGGTCTGGGTTTAGGCCAAGAGTCTTGGTCTAATCAAGATTACCAGAACTATACATTGGCGTATGGGGCCCATGCTGAGTTGATAATAAAATAGTAATTTAATTCTCATATGCCACTCTCCAGATGTATGTATGTATGTATGTATGTATGTATACATGTTTGTATGTATGTATGTATGTATATATGTATCTATCTATCTACCTATCTCGATCCCTTGGAATCTCCTAGAGAAGGAAACCTGAAGTTTGAAGAAGAATTGGTGCATTTCTGCACTCCTGGACCTCAGGCCATAATGTCATATTTTCTTCCTTGTCACTTTATTAGATTTTTAAAAAGTCAAATCATGTATACATAAAAAAGAAGTTTAAAAAATTCTTTCCTTATTCATATTATACCCAACTAAAGAAAATGCATTAAGACTCTGGAGTATATTACACACATACTTTCATTAAAAAAATATGAAAAATTTTACACATGTAGGTACATTTTTAAGCAAAATTGGGATCATTTAATACATTTCTGTAAAAAAAAAAATTTCCGTGACCTTGCTTTTTTTTTTTTAAGACTTTATTTATTTATTCATAGAGACACAGAGAGAGAGAGAGAGAGACAGAGGCAGAGACACAGGCAGAGGGAGAAGCAGGCACCACGCAGAGAGCCGGACGTGGGACTTGATCCAAGGTCCCCAGGATCACGCCCTGGGCTGCAGGCGGCGCTAAACCGCTGTGCCACCAGGGCTGCCCTGTGACCTTGCTTTTATTCCCACTTCACAATATGCCATGGTCTTCTTTGGAGAAATATCTGTTCATGTCTTCTCATTTTTATTTGGATTATTTGGGGTGTTCGGTGTTGACATGTATAAGTTCCTTATATATTTTGAATACTAACCCTTTATCAGATGTCATTTGCAAATATCTTCTATTCAATCGGTTGTCTTTTGTCTTTTTGTTTTGTTGATTATTTCCTCTATTGTGCGAAGCTTTTAATTTTCATGTGGTCCCAATAGTTTATTTTTGCCTTTGTTTCCCTTGTCTCAGGAGATACATTATAGAAAAATGTGGCTATAGCTGATGTCAGAGACATTATTATCTGTGCTCTCTTCTAGGATTTTTAGGGTTTCAGGTCTCACATTTAGGTCTTTAATCTATTTTGAGTTTATTTTTGTATATGGCCCAGTTTCATTCTTTTGCATGTTGCTGTCCAGTTTTCCCATCTGCTGAAAAAACTGTCTTTTTCCCATTGAATATTCTTGCTTTTGTCGAAGACTAACTGATCATTATAACTATGGGTTCATTTCTGGGCTCTCCATTCCATTCTATTGATTTTTGTGTCGATTTTTGTGCCAGTACCATACTGTTTTGATTACTATATGTTTGTAGTGTATCTTGAAATCTGGGATTGTGATACCTCCAATTCTGTTTTTTCAAGATTGCTTTGGCTATTCAGTATCTTTTGTGATTCCATGCAAATTTTAAGATTATTTGTTCTGTGAAATTTGCTGTTGGTATTTTGATAGGGATTGCATTAAATGTGTAGATCGCTTGGGGTAGTATAGACTTTTTAACAATATTTGTTCTCGCAATCCATTAGCATGGAATATCTTTCCATTTCTTTGAATCATCTTCAATTTCTTCCATCGTTTTATAGATTTCAGAGTACAGATCTTTCACCTCCTTGGTTCAGTTTATTCCTAGGTATTTTATTATTTTTTGGTGCAATTGTAAATGGGATTGTTTTCTTAATTTCTTTCTGCTGTTTCATTATTAGTGTATAGCAGTGCAACAGATTTCTATATATTGGTTTTTATAGCAATACACACCTACCTCAAGAAGCAAGGAAAATCTCAAATAAATTACCTAACCTTGTATCAAAAGGAGCTAAAGGGGTACCTGGGATTGAGTCCTGCATCAGGCTCCCCATGAGAAGCCTGCTTTTCCCTCATCCTATGTCTCTGCCTCTCTCTCAGTGTCTCTCATGAATAAAACATCTTAGAAAAAAAAAGAGCTAGAAAAACAGGAACAAACAAAACCCAAAACCAGTAGAAGAAAGGAAATAAGCTTAGAGTAGAAATGAACAAAATAGAAACTAAACAAGAGAACATAACAATGAAACCAGGACCTGATTCTTTGAAAAGATCAACAAAATTGATAAATCTTTAGCCAAACTCATCAAAAGTGGGGGGGGGGGGGGGGGGGGAGGACAGGACTCAAATAAACAAAGTCAGAAATCAGAAATGAAAGAGGCCAATGGATACATGAAGATACTCAATATCATTAATCATGAGGGAAATGCAAATCAAAATCATAATGAGATATTCTCTCACACCAGTCAGAATGGCTAAAATCAAAAACAAAAGAAACAGTAAGTGTTGGTGACGATGTGGAGAAAAAAGAACCCTCTTAAGGCTGTTAATGGGAATGCAAACTGGTTCAGCCATTTGAAAAACTGTATAGAGGTTCCTCAAGAATTTAAAAATAGGAAGTGAAGAGAACTCAGCTGGGTTTTGTTGAGTGCACTCAGCAGAGGGAGACACTGCAAAGGGATTGAGAATTTTTGCGAAGGAGTGATTTATGATGACTGACCCACTGGACTGGGTCACCCACCCACTGGAGTGGGGTGGCAGACCATGAGAAAGGAGTCAGGTCAACAGGCTGGGGGAGGTGTTAGAGTTGGAAGATGATCGGCATGTGAGTGCCTGATGAAGTGAGGGGGGGAATGTTGGGGGGTATCAGTAGGTGGGTTTTAGAAAGTGGGGCGCTGAAAGGTAACATTTGTGAAGCTCTGCAACTGTGAAGACAAGATCTAGAGTTGAAGCCATGTGTGACTACTCAGAATTTCTGACTATGAGCAGCAAATCAACTGGGGCTAACTGAAGTAGAAGACTAGCTAACAGAAACAACCAGCTAGGATGTTGCCACTGACCCTGGATACTGACTGGGTGGCCTATCCCACTGCCACCACGAAGCTCATCCTCTACCCCTTCCTCTTTTGGCCTCCCCTCTGTAAGATCCAAAGGCCAAGGAAGGTGAGAACTAATGCTGGAATTTGTGTCCTGTGCCTTTCCTTGCTCATTCTACCTGAGGGCAGAGAAATGGAGGACCCTCTCCTCAAGCTTCCTTAGTGATGGAAGTGGTTCTGCCTCCCACCAAGCTCACCGAGAGGATTCTTTAAAACTAAGAAGAGGTCTGGATAAATAATGGCAGTCAGAGAAAGAAAAAAAAATTTTTTTAAAGAACAAAAGGTAAAAGATAAATTTGGTTTTTGTTTTGTTTTGTTTTGTTTTGTTTTGTTTTTAATCACATGAATTTGTGAACAAATGAACTGAGGAGGAGATGGCCAGGCACTGTTCTAGATACTGGTAAGACAAAGGTGAATGAACAGGTCAAACCCCTGCTCTCCAGGAGCTCCTCTTCTAACAGGGGATCTGGTTCTCTTCACTCTTTCCACCAAACAAGGTCTCTGCCGCAGTGCCAAACCCAGCAAGCCAACAGTATGATCATGAGGATCCCCCATGCTGCAACCTTTCCTGCTGGCTAACGCCCAAATTCTTCCTGCAGAACCCAAAATCTTTTCATCTACTATAAATAATAAAGGGTTTAAAATGCTAAATAATTGGTTGAGGTAAAAATAACCAAAAACCCATTTATACTAAAACACATCAAATAATCCAACAACAGTGGTAAATAAATTAAGAACCCAGCTATGCCAGGCTCTTCCCTGCCCTTACTTGCCTATCACAACACACCTATGACATAGATACTATTTCTAGTTCTACTTTACAGATAAGTTGACCAAGGCATTGAGGTGTTAAGTAACTTGGGTAGGAGGTGGCAGGGCCTGGAAGTCTGGCTCTAATAATGACTTGATATTATAGTCTTTCCATTGTTGTTGTTTTTGTGTTTAAGTCAGGAAGGGGATCTGAGAGCAGGTAAACGCTAGAGGAAAAACAAGCCACTGAGTACAGAAAGGGAAAGGCTAGCCTGAAAGGGCCAGACAGATAAAAGCCACCAGTATGTGCCCAAAGCTCAGCAGGATCATGCTGCTGTAAGAACTGGCAATCTTGCTTTGCCTGATTTATGGTTTGGAGGAGATTTTGTCTTCCTTCCTTCCTTCCTTCCTTCCTTCCTTCCTTCCTTCCTTCCTTCCTTCCTTCTTCTTCCATTCTTTCTTTCTTTTTCTTTCTTTCTCTTTCTTTTTTAAGAGAGAAAGTGGGGGTGAGGTAGAGGGGGAGAGAGAGAGAGAGAACCTTAAGCAGGCTCCACACCCAGCTGTGTGAGTTCGACACAGGGCTCTCACAACCTTGAGATCAAGACCTGAGCCGAAATCAAGAGTCAGCTGCTTAACCGACTGAGCCACCCAGGTGCCCCTTGTTTGTTTTTCTTAATCTAGGAGAACTGCTTGCTGTTCTTAATACCAGAGCTGAAGGGAGAACAGAGGGACAGGAAGATTTTCAGAGTAGAGTCCCTGAATATTACAATGGGAGTATGGACAGTTTGTATGCTTTGGAGCAAAATAAATAACTCTGGATATACTGGATAACCTGAACAAGGTACAAAACTGGAGCCCCGCTGTCCATGATGCCCCTTTAATAAGCTGGCTGGACCCCAGCAAGGGCTTCTCCAGCCGTCAGCATGGGAGATTTGGGAGCTGCCCTAGTTTTTAGGGTGCATCTTGGGAACCATTCCTGTCCACAAGGAAAAAGTCACATCTGTGGTTAGGGTTTGGCAACTCTTCCTGCCATCCCTTCTCTGTGTAAGAGACAAAATGGCAACTGTTCTACAATTTGCCTACTGCACAAACTAAATTCATCCCTAAGTACATCCTGCAAAGATTCAAACCAAAGCTTGCTTTATCAGTGCTTAGAGTTAGATGGCCTCCAGCTACCTTAAAACACAGCCATATGCTCCCTAATATTACAGGTCCTATTATGCAAGGCTCCTCCCCAATCCCAGAGGAGACCAAACGACATGCCATTGCTTGCTGTTGCTTCCTATTCACATTTTTAAATAACAGAATAAAAAGAAAAAAATCCAGCCACAATTGACTCCAGTTGGTGTGAATAATGAGATGTGGTTGTCAGATTCCTGGAAAGTTGCCAGTATGGTCATTAGCTGGCCGATACCAGGCCCACTTACAAAGAGGATAAGGAATACAACTTTAAATGAAGTCAATTTTAAGGAGACTTTAAGTTTGGTGTTTGGGGGTGGGATGAAACAATCTATGAATTAAAACCCACTTTACATGAAGTGCCCTCCCTAAGAAAGGGGAGATAGACAGGAATGAGATGGAGCGTCCTCAATTTTGGAAATCAAGCCTTGCCCAATTAAAATCTGGTCCTTTTTTGAAGTCTATGATGGAAGAATCCTAGCTTTGACAAGTTGGCAGTAATCCTTGTGATCTATTTTACTGGGATATATATTGTCACTGCAAAAATAAAACATTCTACAAAACTGGAGAGCAGACCCTGCCTGTGATCATTAGACAGACTGGACCAAGTGCCTCAAGCCTTTGATGCCCTTGACATATTATTTTCTGGATGGTGTCCAGCAACCCAATGCAGAATAGCTTTTTCTCTACTGTATCCAGATGGCAAATGGAAGAGATCAAATTCAACAGTTTCAGAGCTAACCTTAATGGATGTGAAAGGCTGGATTCTCTACTAGCTGTTCAGAGATCTATGATACAAAAAAAAAAAAAAAAAAAAGCCTTTGAACAAAGAGACAAATAATTGGCTTTTTTCTCTCTTTCTTCAAAACTAAACCATGGATGTGGTAATCTGGTTCAAATCCATCTTCTGGTTGAAAAGGACAGCCAAATATCTGATCAGTTCTAATCATTGACACTCTCATGACACTTTGTGTGAAGTTCAGATGAGCGTTGTTCTTAATCTTCTGGACATCTTTTTTTTTTTTTTTCCTGCTCTTTAAGCAAATATTTTCAAACTTGCTCTAGCTCTATTTCCTCCAAAACTTTAATAAAATCTAAATGTTTAAGCAGTAGCTTCTTATAGTAAGATTTCATACCCCTACTAAAGGCTAAATTGCAGAACTGGCTAGCATGGGCCTTACATAATTTGTTTTCGCATATGCATATGTTAGAAGTTCACTTATAAAGTCATTTATACAGAAAAGAATAAGGTATGAAGGTCTACCTCATTTTCTAGATAAGAGGTTTTACATTTTGAAGTACCACAAATACTTCACTATAAAAACAATTGCACATAAAAATCCAATGGTGTTGATCATAAACCAGCTTTGTAACTGGTTAGTGGCAGAGAAGGCAATGAGGAAGAAGGCTCAATATTTGCAAGAAGGGAAGTTTACCTTCTGAGAGTTAAAGTAGGAGTTCTTAGCCAGTTTATGGACTTCTGAAATTGCACACAAAGTTTTGAGAGTTTATGTACATATTTTTCTTGGTAGAAGGTCCACATTTTAATCAAAGGAAATAGTTACCTCCCCCAAACCAAAAAGTATAAGAACTCTGAGGACAAGACTTAATAGAAACAAGATGAGGTACATTAACATATCTAAAGAAAGAATATGTCCCCTAGAGGGTAGAAACCTAGAAAAGCAGCTCTCGGTTGGGAAAACCTTGGCCATGTGTTTTCAAGAGCTGTCCATGGGAAATGGTGCTGTGAAACAGACCAAGAATATGTTGTTCAAGGAGCAGATATGTCCCATAATGGAGATGAACCTTTGCGTTATTGTAACTTGATTAAACTAGCCAATAAGGTGATCTAATGAATTCTCCTTGTTTTGTTTCTCTACCTATCAAGCTACCTTATTTAATAATCTGGTTTTCCAATTAATTTTGCATCCAAGTAGAAACTACAGTAATCAGCAAAGAAAAGTAGCTGGTACTCCATTATTCTAAATTCATATATGATATGTGGTGTGCATGGAGGTGTGTGCATAAACTTGAGTGTGTGTGCATCCACATGCATGTGCATTGGTCTATGAAACATCTTCCTCATTCGGCTTCTGGGATATCACCTTTTTCTACTTTTCCTCCTACCCATCTGGTTACTACTGTCTTGGCTGGTTCTCCTCATCACCCTAATCTCTTAATATTGAAATGTCCATAGGCTTACTACTTGGACCTCTTCTCTTCTCTTTCTACAAATATTACCTAAGTGATCACACCCAGTCTCATAGCTTTAAAGCACCCAGTCTCTGCACTAAAAACTCACAGATTTATAGCTTTATCTAGACCTGATCCTTGAGCTTTGGTCTCATAAATCTAACTGCTTACTTGATATCTGCACTGAGCTGTTCCGTAGGCGTCTAAATTACACATGTCTAAAACTCAACTCCTCACTGCCCCCCAAAGACTTGTTCTTCTTACAGTCTTTTACCATCTCAGTAAATGCCAAATTCATTCTTCCACTTGCCTGGCCAAAAGTCTTGGAATCAGTCTTGACTCTTTTCTTTACCTCCTTTAAAATAAATATCCAGAATCTGACCACTTCTCATGAAACCATTTTCACAACTTACCCAAGTCCAAGCCACCACTGTCTCTTGCTTGGATCTTGTACTCACCTCCTAACTGATCTCCTTGCTTCTATCCTTGCTCCTCTGCATTCTCTTTTTAACATAACAGAGTAAGCTTTAAAACCTTCATTAAATTATATCATTCCTCTAAACAAAGTCCTCCGATGGCTTTCCAACTCAACCCATGTAAAAGACAAAGTCATCACAATTGCTTCTGAGGTTCTATACAATTGAATCCCCTACATCCACCTTCCTATTTGCCATGAAGCCAGAGACTTCATGTCCTACTATTATTTTGGGCAGCATAATTCAACTGAAGGTTAGAACTCTTGCTCTGTCCCCTTCTTAGCTATGTGCATTTTGCTGCTCCTATGATAAGTTACTTAACATCTATTTTATAGATCCTCATCTGTTAACACACTTAGTTTATTATTATTTTTCTAAGATTTTATTTACTTACTCATGAGAGACATAGAGAAAGAGGCAGAGAGCAGGCTCCCTGTGGGGAGCCCAATGAGGGACTCAATCTCAGGACCCGGGGATCACGACCTGAGCCAAAGACGGACAGATGCTCAACCAACTAAGCCACCCAAGTGCCCCTAGCAATGGGTTTATAAAGAGTTGGTATGAGAGTTACATGACTTAATATTTGCAAAGTATTTAGAGAAGAATCCAACACATAGTAAGTACTATATAATATTTGCTAAACAAAGGAAATGCTCACTCTTCTTCAGCCACACTAGCCTCCTTGCTGGTCTTCAAACATGCTAGATTAGCCCTTTTCCATTCTTGTTTCCTCCACCTGGCATGCTCCTCACCCAGATATCCCCTTTACACATGTTCTTACCACCTTCAGGTCTTTCCTCAAATGTCACCTTTTTGGAAGCCTTCACACTGAGCACCTAATCTTAAATGTAGTTACCAAATCCAGTCTCTGCTTTATTTTTATTTTCCATATCACTTATCATTTAATATATTATATATTTTAATTACTTATTTATTATTTGTTTCTTCCTCTGAAATGTAAGATTTTTGTCTATGTTCTTCATGGTCTATCTCCAACACCTTGCAGATTTTAAGTGTTCGATATTTGTTGAATACATCAATACAAATAAAATATTCATGACCTTATTACTCCTATGCATTAGAGATGAGGACACAGTTCACCAGGTGACAAACCCAAATAATATTCCACTGAACAGTCTTTTAATAATTCAGGAAACACTGGGCATAAATGGGCCAAAATGTCTTACATGGCTACAAAACTTGGAGAAGAATAATTGTTTACACTTATTCAGCCCTTTGTTGTTATGTTCCCATCTCTTGAATACTCTCCTATGTCAATTAAAGGCTTAGGAAGCTGGCTTTCTTTCTTCTCTAAATTCCATTATCCAAAAGAGTTAAAGTTACCCATGCAATGCACTAGTATTCAATACACTCGTTTGGTCTTTCCAATTTCAACCATCTAGTCCCATGGTCAGCTACTGAACCTTGTCATCACCCATGATTCCTCCATTTTTTATATCGTAAATGTCAATATTTCACTGAAATCTTCCACTTTTCAACTCTCTGTGTTTTATTTCCACTATACCTGCTCCCCAAGCTCATTTAGTAATCAGAGCCTCTGATTTTCCCATTTTTTTCCTGGTGCAGCCATCCCTATTTGCCCCGTCCTCTTCCCCACCCACCTGCCTCCAAGGTGAATCACTTGTACTCTGCTCTCATTTGCAACCTTAACTGCTCTTGCTATTATTAAGTCTCAATAGCCACATAAAAAACCAATCCTGGATCAAGGCTAAAGAGCTTTTTGTTCACTTATAAGGCCTTGGTGGCTAAGCACTTTTGGTGAAAAAATCTCAAAGCAGTGCAGAATTTACCTATAAATCTAATTTATGGTTCTCATCTTATTTAGGTTCTCAACTCTCAACACTGTTTATTGAATCCTTTTCTTTTTAACTTACATAGCCCTCACAATATGCCTGGTACTGTTCTAGACACTTATAAATATTAATTCATTTAATCCTCAATAGTCCTCTGAGGCAGATACTATTATTGTCTCTGTTTAACAGATGAAGAGATTAAGGCACAGAAAGGCTAAATGACTTGCCAAGCACATAATGCTAGTTAGGGACTTAAGTAGTAGAGATGAGTAGCTCTGAACTCTAGAAGTCTGACCACAGAGTTCAAGCTTTTAACTTTTTTTAAAAAAAATAATACCAATTCTTTGTGTGTGTGTGTGTGTGTGTGTGTGTGTGTAGGATTTTATTTATTTATTCATGAGAGACACACAGAGGGAGGCAGAGACATAGGCAGAGGGAGAAGCAGGCTCCATGCAGGGAGCCTGATGTGGGACTCGATCCTGGGACTGGGCCAAAGGCACAAGCTCAACTGCTGAGCCACCCAGGTGCCCCAAGCTTTTAACTTTTAATTCATCATATAAGATGAAGAAAATGAGATACAGAGGTTCAGTAACTTGCCCATGGACATGTGGTTAACAAGTGGAATAATTTAGATTTGAACCCAGTCATTCAGACTTTAGAACCCATTCACCAAACCCCTAACCTATATTGTCTCCTCAGGTGAGCCCCCAAGAAAATTATACCAAACAGTTTTTGGATTTCCTATCCCATTCCCAGCAAACTGATCTAGACACATAGTCATTTCTCCCCCAGTCTCAGGGTTGATCTCTCTCACCTAGTGTTTAATCATTTGCTCTCTGGATTGCATTTCTTCTGTTTCTTTCTATCTCTTTCTTATATGTCCAACCTCTGTCTCTTTACTGCCTCCTATAATCATGCTCAAGTCACTTCCATCCTAAAAGATCTACCACCAAAAATATTGCTTGGTCAGACCATTCTTTATAGCTCCCTTCCCCATCTCTGACATGTCCTTCTCACTCAGGCTCCTCAAAACTGCAATCCTCACTTCCTCACCTCCTGTCTCACTATAATTAATCTTCTGCACCAATAACTCTTCTAAAGCTGTTGTTGCTAATATCTTTAGTGACATACCAATTGTACATGCCAGTGGATAATTTTTAGTCTTTATTGTACCATACCACTATCTTGCTCTTCATTGTGATTTTGAAATCATCTACCCCCTTGAAGTCCCTAGATCTGCACTCACACTCCAGTGATTCTTCTCCCATTTCTGTCTCTTTTTCAGATGCATCAACTTTGGGCTCTCTCCTAGTGTCTGAGCCTACAGAGGGTTAAAAACCCTTGATTTTTAAAAATTATTTTTCCCACTTTACATGCTTTTCTTGATCTCACTAAAGAAGAAACAAATTTAAGTGCTATTCAGCTGGCAGTAATCCTATCAGTAGTCATGGCTTTGTTACTCCTTTTTGAGGAGTCACTCCTTTCTCTCCCCATCCCTTCTAACATGTGGTTCAAATGGAAGCTGGTTGACCCTATGTCCAAATCTAAAGGTGGACACTTGGCTTTCAAGAAGACAGGTATCATGGAAATCTGACCCCAAAGTCTACTATTTAGACAGAAGAATAAGACTAGAGCATAAGCTGTGCCACTAGTTGAGTCATAGATATGTTAATATATTCCCAATCAAAATTAAGGACACATGGTCTGCTAAAGAATTTCTGTTCCATTTTAAAATGTGAAAAACAATGTGGGAGATGTCATATGGATGCTGAAACACTGGAATTTGTAAGACATTTTAAAGATTTATGGGTATAATTGGTCCCTGATTTAACAAGATATCTGGCCACTACAGTCACAGATTTATCTGGAAGATGCTGCAATCCAACCCCTTTTAATAAACATGACATTCTGTGACAGTTCTAGGATTATGCTGGTTGATTTTTAAGGTTTTATTAAACA
The DNA here is from genome assembly GCF_048418805.1 of Vulpes vulpes. Taxonomy (NCBI): domain Eukaryota; kingdom Metazoa; phylum Chordata; class Mammalia; order Carnivora; family Canidae; genus Vulpes; species Vulpes vulpes. The sequence goes on along the minus strand of NC_132787.1, from coordinate 55,504,183 downwards.
AGAAGCGTGAATTAGTAATAAATATAACAATAAAACTTTCCATATCAACTACTAAATAACCATTGGCCACTTTAAAAAGAAGAAAACATAAATTCTTTGTAACATAGATTTAAATCCTGCTTGAATCACACTGCTTTACTTTTACTATGGTGGAAAGAAAAATGAAACAGCATTAGATTGGAAGCTTACAAAAGGCCTCATTGTCTACATAGTGTACTGCAGTGGGACTTAGGACTATAGATAAATAGATAAATGTAGAGCATACCAAGATCGATAACAGCAAAGGTACTAGGCATAGTCTGACAGGTTGCTTTAAAGACACTTAAGATGGACAATTAAGAAGAAAAGGCAATGCTGATACAATAAATGAGCTTTTCATTTCCTTCATGAGTTGCAGAAACTCTTGATTTATAATATTAGAAAACACAGTATCACTTGTTGTATAGATAATATGGCACATTTATTGAACCAGTTTTCTGAGGCAAACCTATGCTCAAAATAAAATCTTCTCATCTTAATCCTGAGTATGTCTATACTTTTCTATATACAGAGGTAACAAACTTTAATATGATATACAGAAGTAGCAAAGTGCAGTACAATTAGCTATGCCTGTGAAAAATAAATTTAGAGCTAGAGTGCAATAAAAGTGGTTATAACAACCAGTTGTAAATTACAGCCTTCTTGGAAAATCCCTGAATTAAAATCAGTATTATCTTCCAATCACTTATAAATATCTGGATACTTAGGGCAATAATAAGATCACTTATGAACTGCAGCAAACACTGTATATCTTCTGAATTAGATACTTAAAAATATACACAAAAAAGTATGGTTTAAATTCAACAATATGCTAAATGCCAATGGTATACACTGTCTCTTGTCTTACCTCCTTGGCTTTACTTTTCACTGAATTCATTCACTCAAATACTTATTGAGCTCTTTCTGTTACAAGAATTATTATGCCAAAGACTTAAGTAATAACTCATCTTCTCACACATATAGTTATCATAGCCAGGGCTAAACAGGAAGAATCCTTCCCTCCCCAGCTTTTATGACTGATGGAGGTCTCCATGAACATACTTTTGGTAAGATCTGCCTGCTGAGTGGCAGCCTAAGGCTGCACCTGTGGAACTCTGGTATTAATTATAAGCCATTTCCTGCTGGAGTGTTCATAAAAGGTCTAAATAAAAAAAAGAGCATGCTCTCCATCTGTCCTAAAGCAAATGCCTATAAGCAGAGACAGAATATAAGGAAGGATGTGCTAATTTCTGTAAGGAAAGTACAAAATCCTATAAAACTTCAAAATGTGAGCAATTATTTCCAGCTTCAGAACAAAGTTTCCTAGAACCAATATAGAAGTTCTGTTGTTGTTGTTGTTGTTGTAGTAAATTATAGTTAGCTAACATACAGGATAATATTAGTTTCAGGTGTACAATGTAGTGATTCAACACTTCCATATATCACCTGGTGCTCATCATGACAACTGCATTCCTTAATCCCCATTATCTATTTCACTCATCACCCTATCACCCCCACCCCCACAACCATCAGTTTGTTCTCTATAGTTGAGTCTGTTTCTTGATTTGCCTTTCTCGCTTTTTTTCCCTTTATTTTAATAAATTCCACATATGAATGAAATCATATCTTTGTCTTTCCCTAACTTATTTTGCTTAGCATAATTCACTCTAGCTCCATCCATATCATTGCATTATTTTTGATGGTTGAGCAATATTTCATTATATATACATATATATGTTCCATTATACACACACACATATTCAGAATATATATATATACATACATATATGTATTTATTATATATATGTATTTATTATATATAGTTATATATATATATATTCCATTCATCAGTCAATAGACATCTGGGCCCTTTCCATAATTTGGCTATTGTAGATAATGCTTCTATAAACATCAGGGTGCTCCCTTTGAATTACTATTTTTGTATCCTTTGGTAAATACCTAGTAGTGCAATTGCTGGATCATAGGGTAGTTTTATTTTTAACTTTTTGAAGCATCTCCTTAGTGTTTTCCAGAGTGGCTGCAGCAGTTTGCATTCCCACCAATAGTGCAAGAGGGTTCCCCTTTCTCCTCAGCCTCACCAACACCTGCTGTTTCTTGTGTTGTTGATTTTAGCCATTCTGACAGGTGAGAAGTGGTATCTCATTGTAGTTTTGATTTGTATTTCCCTGATGATCAGTGATGTTGAGCATTTTTTCATGTGTTTATTGGCCATCTGTATGTCTTCTTTGGAAAAGTGTCTATTCATGTCTTCTTCCCATTTTTTAATTGGATTATTCTTGGGGGGTTGAGTTTGAGAAGTTCTTTATATATATACTTCAGACACTAACCCTTTATCAGAAATGCCATTTGTAAATATCTTTTCCCACTCCAAAGGTTGCCTTTTAGTTTTGTTGATTGTGTCCTTGCTGTACAGAACCTATTTTATTTTGAAGTCCCAATAGTTTATTTTTGCTTTTGTTTCCCTTGCCTCAGGAGACATTTCTAGAAAAAAGTTGCCATTGCCAATGTCAAAGAGGTTACTGCCTGTGTTTCCCTCTAGGACCTTTATGGTTCCAGGTCTCACATTTAGCTCTTTAATCTATTTTGAATTTATTTTTGTGCATGGTTTAAGAAAGTGGTCCAGTTTCATTTCTTTAACATGTTGCTGTCCAGTCTTCCCAGCACCATCTGTTGAAGAGACTATCTTTTCCATTGGATATCTTTCCTGCTTTGTCAAAGATTAAGTGACTATATAGTTGTGTATTCATTTCTGGGTTTTCTATTCTGTTCCACTGATCTATGTCTTTGTGCCAGTACCATACTGTTTTGATCACTATAGCTTTGTAATATAACTTGAAGTCTAGAATTGTGTGCTTTTGTTTCATTTTTCTAAAATGGTGGAATACGGACAAGAATGGGAAGAAAAGCCTTTCTAAGAAAAGACAGTGGCATTAACAAAGAAGTAAAAGGGAAAAGCTCTGAGAAAACTTGGAAATTTTATGAACACCAAAGCAAAAGATCCATGTAAGACAGCAATGGCCTAGAGAAGTGTTTTGGATCTAGACTGTGGAAAGTCCTGAATGTGGAGCTCTAAGGGAACTAAACTTCATTAGAGGCCCCCAAAGTTGGTGAGCAAGGGGAAAACCATAATTAGAGTGCTGCTTTAAGGAGATTAATCTGGTGAAATTGATTTGGGAGGGGAGGTGGATGGAAGGGTGGGAAAGTATGGTGATGGGGGGATCAAAGGATTATTAATATTAATAAGGAAAGAAGAAAGTTCACTGAGTAGAATTATATGTTATTGAAGAAATAATCATCATCCAGTATGGAAGACCCTCACTAGGTCATGTGCTCTGGCAAAAGGACTTTATATATTTATATATCCACATAAATTCCTACAAGGCATTATTATGAATATCTTACAGATGAGAAACTAAAATTTAATGAGGTCAAATAACTTGCCTGGCATCACACAGTTGGTACAACCAGGCCTAACTTATCCCAACGTCACACACCTTCTGTTTTATCACACTTCCTCTTAGGAAAGGGCCAGTAAATTTTAAAAAGACAAGTGCAGTGTTCATGTGACTGCTTGTTCTCTAGACACTTGCTTCTCTCGTTTACCGAGTTTCACAGCTTGGTGGCATGAGGATGGCTGGAAAGCTGCCAGTCAGTCATTGGAGAAGCCAGTTTCCTACCTGCAGAGAAGGATCTTCCTTCACAACCAATATGGCCAGGTGGCCAGGTAACTAGTATCCACAGAGGGCCAACCTGGCTGGCAAGGGCTCCACATAGTCTGGTCTGTAACATCTTCCTTGGGGCTCCATCCTCATCCTGCACACTTAGCCCCAGCTCAAGAGACCTCTTCTCTCTTGCAGCAAACTTATGGACTGGCTGCTTAGCCCATTCTCCCCATGGGAAGACAGGAATCCTAATCAGGGATTTGAGTAAACAGTTCCATATCCCTTTTCCTTTAGGTTCTCCTGCTTCCCAAAAGGGACCCAAGGTAACATACCCAGCAAAGGGTGGGGCTGAATGACTATAAAGTAGAATGGCCCATGCAGTCTCTGATCATGGGGAATATTAGGAAAAGTTCACGAGGAGCCCTTTGTTTGGTGTATAAAATAAATTCTGTTCAACGCTGCTCATTTTAAAGCTTCAAAACCATCTTAATTGATGTACTAACCAGAAATAATTCACTTTAATTCAATTAGTGAATTAGAGACTCCTTTAAAAGCTCCTTGGAATAAGGATCCTTTGGAATAAAATTCTTATCACTTCTTTTAGAAATGGCCCATGACACTAATTACGTTCATCTCTCCCATCTTCCCACTTTGCATCTCTGCTACTTTTGAAGAAAGTACTCTTGCCATAAATCCCAACTAGACCCTAGATAGTGGTCTCTCAGTCATCCATCAGCTTCAGCACTCACCACCTCCCCTCTGCCTGCAGGGCTGTACACAGGTTGACCTTTTAGCTATAGACTGTGTGTAAACAGAACTTCCTACATGCACCTTGGGACTCATGCGTTTAAAGCCCTCATTTTACACACAGTAATCCTAGTGGCAGTAGCCAAATAGAGACATGGAGATAAATTTACAAGACAGCTTTGCTCCTTCTTCATAATTCATCGAGCCAAACAAGAGTGTAGGAACAGTGACAACAAAGGATGATTTATAATTTCTACTCTGCATGTCACCATGGCAAGATATATAAGTGGCTTTCATGGAACAGATTTAAATGTTGCAAGGCAGTTATCAGCATATTATCATGGGTAATTTGTTTCAGAGTATAATGGCATTTTATTACAGTTAGGGTACAAACTCGGAATCAGGCTACTAGAGTTTATATTTTGGCTCTAATATTTGCTAGCTATGTGAACTTGGGCGAATTGTTTAACCTCTTACTATTCTCATCAGTAAAATGGGGCTTACTTTAGCACAAACCTCATTGAGTTGTGAGGATTAAATAAGCTAAGTGTTTATCAAGTGCTTAAAACCATGCTTGGTACATGGTAAGGATAAATGTATATTAGTATCATCTCCTCCATCATTATTGTCTTTATAACAGATAAAATTATCATAGTCCTATCAGACCAGGGCCCCAAAATAACTTAAACACTAAATGATTTTAATACAAATACAAAAATAAAATCCACTGGACTAAAATTTTAAGGAATACCAATATTTACTTATTTAGATTCAACATCATTACTGATTTAAAAAATTAGAAGACACAATTAAAATTTAATCAGTGAGTAAAAATTTTAGATGACTAACTAGTGAAACTTGGTCTGTTGCACTCAGATTAAAAGAATATGTGAAGGATTTGAGACTACAAAGTGCTATATTAGAACAGGATATTACAGAAAATAATAGATTCTACTTCAAAATGTTTGGCAAGGTGAGATTTGTTATTTTACCTTATGCTTTCAAATACCTTGATGAAAAACCTACAACTATTTTGTTCCTAAAAACCTGGGATAAGAAGCAACGTAATCAAGGTCATTTATTAGGGCTCTATCCACTGAGGACTTGCCTGGCACTATGACAAGTCACAGTCAGAACACCAGGACAGGAATACGAAGAAGAAAATGACAACCCCGCACACTGGTTGGTGTCCTGGCCTAGAGGGATTGAGAAGCATAAGTTGTGAGAATCGACATGGGTTAGAAATCAGAGTGGCTTAATTCTGCCTTTTAGGAGACAAAAGGGCAGTCAAAAGGCAACTTCTTAACAAACCAGAAGTAGGTTCAATAGATGCAAGCATAACTGCTATGAAAAAAAGAAAGCTGTAGATGAATTTTGATAAATGGTTAGAAGCCCGATAGAACTTAGATGTCGGGGTGGTGTGAAGACCTAGGTATGACCTTGAGTCATTTGGTAAGCAGGGGAGTTAAGAAAAAGTGTTACGTCTCTGACTGGGAATAAAAGGGAGGGTATTGCTAAGAAATGATATATAGAGAAAACTGTAAATGCTTGAGTAGAGTTAAATTAAGTCAAGCTGGAGTCAATGTAGCACCTCTGTGCCTATAAATTATCTCTCCACAACTAGTGTCTCACACTGGCAAAGCAGCTTCCACCCTCAATGAGTAAATCGCTCCTGTGGAAATTCAAGATGAAGCCTTAGGCCTCATGTTGCAGTCTCTAAAAGAGAAATTCCTGAACCTTGAGCAGTAGTGGTAGAATGGAATCAAGAGCAGAACTGGATATGTCTTTTCTTTATGAGAAGGCTAGAGGCCGGTTAGTTATAATAGTGACTGAGAAGGAATCCACAGAATTATCTTTGTGCAGAAAGATCCATATATATTATGTAGGAGTGAGCTGTGTTTAGAAAGAAGGAAGGAAGGAGAGAAGGAAAATTGACTACTATTACCTTAAGTACTTGTGCAGCTTAAGATAAATAGAACATATGTTGCATTTTATTGATAAAATACATACATATCAAAGTGAATACTCTCAAACTACTTATTTTCAGGGCAGCTCCTAGAACATAATTCATCCATCATATATGGTCCTCAGCCAACTTGCATATGTTAGGAAGCCAAAGTATTTTTCAGACTTCACCATAAGAAATTTAAGGTTGTGTGGCATCATCTCCAGGGCCCTGCCTGTGTGTGGAGAGTGTGGTATGGGGCATTGGGCAGTGAGGTCAAACAAGCAGGACTTTAGCTACTCCTCTACTCTTGAAATCAGAAAGGCTCTGCTTTTATGTTTTACCTAATAGGGATTGATACAAGATTTTATTTGATAAGGGAATACTACTGGTCAGGTGGAAAAAGCATAGACAAGGCTGAGTTTGAATCCTGGTACTGCCATCTACTAGCTCTGACTTGAGAAAGTTACCTTATTTTTCAGAGCCTTAGTTTCCTCTTTTATAAAATGGGTAGAATAATATTTACAGGATTGTTGTGAAAAGAAAATAAGATATAGTGTATATAGCACTATATCTTATAGTATAAGATATATACAGCACAAGGCCTTAACACATAGAAGGTGCTACTTAAATGTCTATTCCTTTTCTGAAAGACAAAGTTACATATGGATATGGATTTTATATATATATATATATATATATATATATATATATAACATTATATAGGGATCCCTGGGTGGCACAGCGGTTTGGCGCCTGCCTTTGGCCCAGGGCGCGATCCTGGAGACCCAGGATCGAATCCCACGTCGGGCTCCCGGTGCATGGGGCCTGCTTCTCCCTCTGCCTATGTCTGCCTCTCTCTCTCTCTCTCTCTCTCTCTCTCTCTCTGTGTGACTATCATAAATAAAATAAAATAAAAACATTATATATATAAAACATTATATTATATATATATTATATGTGTATATATATATATATATAGTGTGTGTGTGTGTGTGTGTGTGTGTAAGCCTCTGCAGACAGTTCTTCTGTAACCTGCAGCCATGCAACAGATATACTAAGGATTTCAGGGAGCAGCCTTACTCTAGCATTTCCTGGCTGTGGATGCCACAATAGTTACTAGAAAAATCCTCAGCCTCTACATACTGTTCCTCCTCTATATTTTCATCAGTTTTCATTACCTACTATCAGTAGTTTCCATTACCTACTAAAATATGTTTTTAAAGATTATTACTTCTAATAAACTAAGTCAGTTTGCAAGGAAACCAATCTAAAGAGGACTTTAAATGAATGGACTCCTACGCTGATTCACCTTAAAGGGGCATTAGAGTGGATTCATGCAACACCACTTAAGGAAAGCACAGGCAGGTGAAGTAGCCCCATCAAACTACCCCTGTTATTCTCTTGCAAAATGATGGCTAGAAAAGCTCCTGATAGCTCTCCATGATGAATAGCATTTGTTGCAAGCAGGATGGACAATACATGGCGGAGACAAGCTAAGGGAAAAGTCACAAGGAACACTGCCCCATTTTAATGTCATTAAGACGACAGAAACCTACAATAACAAATATTAATTGCAAAATAGGGAATAAAATCCCAATAGTAAATTTTAGCATCCTAATTCCACAATTAATTAGCATTCTGATTTTAGGCAAGTTTTTTAAATGAAGTCAGTTTCCTCCTGATTTAAAAGAAGGTACTAATACCTGCCTTAAAGTCTTCTTTTAAACAGTATTGCTTCAGTGGTATTCTTGCCAAAATCCATAACCTAATTGTGAGAAAACATCAGACAAACTCAAATTGAGAGACATTCTAGTAAATAATTAATCAATTCTCTTCAAAAGCGCCAAGGTCATGAAAAACTGAGGAAGTGCCATAAATTGGAGGAGACATGACAACTAAATGCAACATGGGGTCCTGGATTTGACCCCAGACCAGTAATAGATTAGTGGAAAAACTGGTGAAATTTGAAATAGGTCTTTATCTAATATTAAACCAAATTTATTTCTTGGCTTTGATCATATTATGATTATGTAAAAGCAAGCTTGGTGAAGGATGTATAGGAATTCAATGTACTAATTTTGCAACTTTGTAAATCTGAAGTTACTTTCAAATTTAAAAAAGTTAAAAAGAGAACAATTGTCTGAAAAGCCCAGTCATGAGAACTGAATACAAGAACAATAATTTAATATGTTGCCTATTTTTTTTTTTTTAAGCATGATCCCTTCATCTACTGGCTAAGCTTGGTGGCCATTAACATTAAGAACAGTATGTTAATACTGGCCACACCCAGGTTGGGTGTGCTAACAGTGAAGTGTGTTGTTCAACTGCAACAAAATGTGGACATTTTATACTGAATGATTACAAATATTCTTGCCAAAGTCTACTAACCATCAATATTTCACTCTTGGTAAAACACTATCATAAGTTAGTGCTTCAAGAAGTGTGGATTCTCTGTTCGGACAATGATGACAGGCTTAAATTTACCTAATGCCATCAGTATTTAAACGGAGCATGTCAAATCTTCATTCCTCTGACTCTCTGACTACTCTCATTTTGTCAAACTTCAACAGTTTTTTGTGAGGTAACACCTGGCAAAATAAACTGATTTCACATAAATTGTAGACAGCTCACAATGAGTATGGCTTGAAACACTGTTATTCCTGGTTTTTCTCTACTTTTTTATTTTAAACTTGAGTCTATCTCTAGACTGCTTCTCTAGCCTTGAGGGGCAAATGCCTACCTTTGAGATAACTAAAGGTCTTCAATGCCAATTTTTTTACTCAAGATTTTGCTTTTTTAAGGAAACATTAAAACAGCCTAGGAATCACAATTTTTATCAGTCCTAGTTTCCAACACAGTACTGCTATGGCTCACCCACTTTCGCCTCTCACCTTGGGGAATAACTGCATAATCAAAGTAGTAATAAGCAACTTGGCTATTTCTTAGTTTTTAACATAAGCATCCATCTGATAAAAATATATTTTCTATTAGATTATATATACTCTTGCAAAATAATTTTTGTTTTCCATAAAGGTTATGAGATATCATAAAAATGTCTAATGCATCTGGTTTAAGAATCCAATTCTTCCTTCACATATTTCTGCATCTGTTCACAAAAATCGCTTTGACTTCAAAGGATGCTTTTCAAGAGAAAAAGAATACATACAGGAAAAGTGCCCATAAATTCTAGTAGTCCTTTTCTAAGGCTATTTTAATAACAGCACTGTGGGACAAGTATCTCTTTAGGTCTTTAGAGATCTAAAATATCACAGATGATATTAATGACTATGCATTTATATGGGGATTTATGCTTTAACACTTTATTCTGGGTCTGAAAGTGATATATCTTCAATTTAAAACATGCGAAAAATACAGAAAGCTTAAAGAAGAAAACATAAGTCACTTCTAATTCACTCTTCAGGAAGACCAAAGCAAAACAAAAAGTTAAGACTGGTTGTTTCCTTCCAGTCTTCTTGTGTGTGCATATGTTTATGCAAATAATTATTTACAAACAATATTATAATTACATTATGAAAACAATTTTGTATCTTTTCTCAGTTGGGCTTTCAAAAGACTATATTCATCTCTCAAACCATCATATTTAATGACTGAAAATTCCATGTAGATTTATACTTTAAAAGAAACGCTCTCGCTTACATTTAATTCTTATTCTACTCAAAGATAAATCAGTGTCTGGAAACACTAATCTGTTCTGGAAATTTTATATTTTGAAACAATCTAGATGAACAATTGATTAACTTTAAGATAACCATATTCATTAATTCCATTGAAACAATAACAGAGGTTTAAGAAATTTTTTCTTTAGGGGATCCCTGGGTGGCTCAGCGGTTTAGCGCCTGCCTTCAGCCCAGGGTGTGATCCTGGGGTCCCGGGATCAAGTCCCACATCGGGCTCCCTGCATGGAGCCTGCTTCTCCCTCTGCCTGTGTCTCTGCCTCTCTCTCTCTCTCTCTCCCCCTCTCTCGAATGAATAAATAAAATCTTTTAAAAAAAGAAAAATAATTTTTTTCTTTAGCATTTAAAATAATTTAGTTCCCTAAAATTCCCTGGGCAATCATTAGTGGGCTCTAAGTTGTTTTCCTTTTCTCCTTGATTTTCTATTTCTCATGACATCCTCACCTCTTGGGTTTGGAATGAGAGGAAGTTCGGGTCTAAGGTTTAGTTACTTTGGTACCACAGGTTTTAATATGCTATTAGCTAGCTATAAAATAGTAATCAACCAATTTTGGTTCTGCAGAATCAAACCTTCAGACTTCAAAGAAAGGGATATTTAATGGACTTATCTAATTTTATAACCTAACTTTCCTGCCCGAAACTTTTAAAGTAGCCGTTTTGTTGACAAAGAGCGCTCTGGCATATCTTTTATCCTTAAAAAATCTTGTGAGGCCCGTATCAGTGAAAAAAACTTAGGCACAGAACAATTAATTTATGAGATGACTGGAAAGGCAAGTTGAACTCAAATCTTGGTTTTTAAAATTAATCTCATTGCTTTACTTTGGCTTCATAATCATGGAGCCATAGATTTTCCAAAGATTGAAAGAACATTAATGTGTCAATCAGTCCAACCCTTCCTCCACCCACTTTGCTAAAGAAAATAAACCCAGTGAGATGGACTTGTCATGTCACACAGCTATCAAGTGGCAGTCAAATCTCCTGATCTTTGATTTCCTAATTTCAAGTTTAGTGCTCCTCCCAACATACCAATTACCACACAAAATCCGCACACCTATGCATTTTGACCATGAATACGCAAGGATGCCAAGAAATCACCTAATAGTCACAAAATCTCAAGTTTCTTTCTAGTTCTCTGAAGATATGTCCCAAGAGATGTACAGCAAAGTGCCTGCCACCAAGATCGCACTTGGAAGACATTTAGTAAACGTCTGAATGAGTGAAGTAAATATCGAACGAATGAATGAATGAATGAATGGGGATATTTATACATATTTATATATAATTTATAATAAATGTATAATTTATAATATAAATATACATATATACACATATATACGTATATACGCGTATATACGTATATATACGTATAATATATATGCATATATGTATATGTTTCCCCCATGAGAGTAAAATCCTAAATGCGGGGAGGGTGGGTTGAGGCCGGCGTCCATGCGCTCTACCCGGTACGGCAACGGTGACCGCAGCGCTGCCAGGCGCAGCACAGGACGACGCGCTTTGGCGACCTGCTGTAACTCCTTCAGCGCCTGCTCGAGGCAGGTGTACTTCGGAGAATGAGGACGCAGCGTGAAAGATGCCCTGACACCTCACACTGAAGGGCCGCGCTGCCAGGAGGACGTCAAGCGGCTGCTCCGACTTTAATCGCCCAACTCCGCACAAGGCCGCTTCTCTGATCTCTCCGTTGGCCCCTCAGAACGGAGGGCTAAACAGTAACGCGACCACGAGAAGGCGGGCAGCCGGGGAAACACCGGCCCTAAGGTTGGGGACTTCACGCCGGACTTGGCACCCCGCGTTGCCCGGCAACAGCGGCGGTACCAAGCTCTCCCCGGGAAAGAAGCAGAACGCTAGTGCGCGAGCGAAGGCGCGCCCCTCCCACCAGGGCGCGTGACGTCACCGCGCATCCCCGCAACGTCGCCACGTCCGTCCCGAGTCGGAAGGCAGTCTTCGACGGGCCGGCCTTACGAAAGGGCTCGGAATTCTCCAGAGGAAACGGGAGAGAGAAGCCAGTGGAGGGAGGGGAGACGAGCAGGACCTAGCAGGATGGGAAGCTGGCGGGAGGAAGGCCATCTGTGGTTACCTGGGGAGTATGAGCAGCTTCGGGTCCTTTATGAAGTGCCCGGATGAAGCTCCAGCACCCACGCGCCTTCCGTACTGAGCGCAACGCCATCTTGAAGGGGGCGGAGCCGCATTGACTTGAGTGACGTCTGCCCGGAGAGCCGGTCCCGGAACGGCCGCCGCTGTGCCTGCTGCGGAAGTGCGGCTGCCTCCCGGGCGCGCGTCTGTGCCCGTGCGTGCGGGAGTCCGGCCTTTGCAGAGCAGGTGGGGACGGAAACGGGGCGGGGCTCGGCTTTAGTGCTTCCTCCGGAGACCTGGTCTGTGCAGGCTTCCTGCGGGGAGAAGTCTCTGTCGGGGATTTTTATTAGCGTTTTAGACTGGAAGAAAGTCAAGTAAATTGCCTTTCGGATTCTAGCCGCCCAGAGGCAGCTTTTAAGAAGTTTCTCTAGGACTGGGGCCTATTCGGTCCTGTTAGAGCGCAGTAAGTGGTGCTTTGACACTTTTGTGGCCTTATTAATTCATTCGATCTACAAACGTTTTTTAAACCCTGCCATCTGCTAGGCACTGAAGGTGCAGGGACCCCTGTCTTATATGGCCTGATGCACAACAGTTAATAAACGATGCGCCTTTAAGTGCTATCGAAGCAAACCCCAAGATTGGGGAAGAGGGGTGGTTAAGATTGTCGCGCTTAAGCCTGGTCCAGGGAAGCCTTCAAAAGGTGATAACTAATAGAAGAAATTGTTTGCATTTTGGGTTAAATTATGAGAAGAATTAACACTGCACTGCTGCTTCTGCCAGTACGCTCAGAAAGCTCCCAGACAGAAAAGAACCTATCAATAAAAATATAACAGGAAGAAATTCGTCAGGATTCTTTTACGTGTCTTCTTATGTTTATCCACTGACCAAATACTGAAAATTACATTTCCATAGGGAGAGGTACGAGATAAATGGAATAAGGATGCCCATACTCTTCTTAAAAGCAACTGATGAAAAAAAAAAAAAAAGCAACTGAAATCTTAACAGATTAAGACAAAGTTTGTGAATTAAAACCATACATTAAAATCTCTTAAGAGTGGTACAAAGTACTGGTGAAATTCGAGTGCAGTTGTTGGAGAGAGAAGCAGGGAAGGAATTGGAAAGATGAAGGGGATAAAACGTAAGAAAATCAAGCCTTACTCTTCGACAAGTAGTTGAGTTTGGTTTTGTCTCATAAATTTGAGGTCTGATGACCATTAAATAGGTCTGGAGCCCAGGAGAGACGTCCAAACTACAGAATGGATGCTAATTGAAAGCAAGGAACTCTTTGAGACCACCAGGTAGAGTCTGTGGAATAGAAGTGATTGGATGATGGAAATTAAAAGAAGTACTCAAAAGATATTTAAAACCCCAAAAAATGTGGTATTACTGAAACCCAGCTAAGAGACCTTGCCAGTGGAAGTGATGATTGATCATTATAAAGATACGCAATATCCCTTGTAGACATACAATTTTATAAATGCCTAAATGTTTTGTACTCCTGTACAGCAAAGCATTAAAATACAGGGTTGGTTGGTTTTTGTTTTTGTTTTTGTTTTTGTTTTTTTCACAGATGTTATTAATTAGATTAAATGACCTGGGGGATTAGTAAGGTTAGACTTCTGACATCCTCAGCCATCTGGATTATAAGATAAAACCTAGCAATAAAATGAGGGTTACAGCAGAGAGCTGTCAAAGGCCTGCCCACTTTATTTCCTCAAGCAGTAATTTTAGTCTTTTATCTACAAAGATTCACAGGACTGGAAATATTTCCATGGGAGATCTTTCTGTGGTGTACTCCCATTGAAGAAGGTGTATCAGAGCACAAGGAACATCTTCAATATCTATTTTTTAAAGTACGTTATTTTCAAACTTTGAAGTAATAAACTGTTTCTCAGCACAGTGGTGACTTAATGACTCTTGAGTGTCACTCAGCCAGCCAGGTTGTTCCTTGGACAGGGACGATGTTTTGTATTCCTTATATTTCCTCCAGGACCTAGCACAGTACTGGCACAGAGCAGGCACATCTTCTAAATCTAAATTTTATTTTGACAAAGAATGTAATTGTCAGAACTTGGCATGTTTTTAACATTCCAAGAGAGACAGCTGGCAGCAGAAAAGACACTAGACTTATTTAAAGCAAGGTAGTTTCATCTGCTTTTGTACTTTTTTTTACAATGGCATTCTGAAACCTTTTGGCGTTTGGGGAAGTATCATGAAAAAGCTCACCATTGTGTAAGCTCACCATCTTCTGCTCTTCGGGAGGAGAGGGAGAAGCAGGCTCCCAGTGGAGCAGGAAGCCTGACATGGGGCTTGATCCCAAGACCCTGAGATCACAACACAGACGCTTAACCAACTGAGCCACCCAGATGCCCCTCTCATGAGTATTTTAGATGGCGATCTTGAATCTTCAGGAAAAATATTCAGTGGACCTGTTAATGAAAAAGTGCATAATAGACTATTGTAATGTTTGCATACAAAGTGATTAACATTTTAAAAGTTTGCAAAATGCAGGGTTAGTTTGGTTACGTGAGAAGTTCGCTTATGGTATCTTTCATTGTCCAACAGTGTTAAGTGAAGCATCACTGTGTATTTATTGGCAGTATTTCACCACTATCATTTGGTAAGCCAAGGAATTTTAGTAAAATGAACTATAAATATTATACTTAAAGCAGATTTTAGATACACTTACAATTAAAAACTCATATACTTATGGCATACACTGTATGTCTACATTATGTTTAAGCTTACAGTTTTGAAAACTTGTTTAAAATTTGATTTCTCTTCAACACTTTTATTTCATAGTAAGTTCTGGTCACTTTGCTCTTTCCTTAACATTCCCTGCAAATCCCATCTTACTTGAAACAATAGATTAAAACCAGACTGGCAGTTGGGGAACGCTTTCTATTGCAACCATGTGTGTCAGAAGAAAGGATTAGGTTTCCTTGTCCAAGAACATCAAGGGGAACCTCCACCTCTGCAGACACACCTTTATTCCTCAGTAATGGAGAGTTTATACCTAGTTAGATTTAAATGGGATAAGGAAAGAGTTTAAATCCACTCTTAGCTCTAGTAGTATAATCAGTCCTCAACTCTCAAAGTATCTAATTTTGCTTCTCTAATTTAATTCTAAGTGTCAGGTTGGTTTTAGATGCTGATCAAGGTAATGGAGAGTTGCCCTACACATTTATTCACTTAAGGAAGAATTTTGCAGACTGCAAAGACTAGATGGCATCTATGTTCAAAACTTACTTAAAGCACAGCCTGTTCACCTCTGACCTTTCCTTTATATTGAATATGTTTTTCAAATATAGAGGAAGAGATTCCATAGTGGAGGTAAACCTTTCTCTTCATAATTTGGGATAGGACCATGCTATCTTATACTGGACTCATTCTGAGGACCTAAATCAAAGTGAGACAGAGTCCACCTTTGAGTGAGATCACTTCCAAGCATCATTAAAGTATGCGGGAAACCATAATAAGGACTGGGAGATTGTTTCTTTTTTCCCCCCACCTTTGGCTTAATTCTAGTTCTGCCCCTCATCTCATAGTGGTGAAAGTCATCCAAAAATACTAAGTACTTTGACAAAAATCACAGAATGAATAAGAGCAGGATAGAACTGTAATCTCCAGACAAGTGCTCTACATTAAGTGACACCACCAAAAAGCTGAAGTAGGTAAGGCTAGGGATGATCCAAGGTCAAGGTTTCACCTAAAGGCACATATTTGTGTCATGCTTCCAAGTCAGAGCAACTAAGTGACTGATTTTTTTTTTTTTAAGTGACTGATTTTTAAAGGGTTTTTGTACTCCTCTCTCCATCCCTAACATTAAAAAATGCTATCTTTCCCTAGCAGTTTTTGGGGAAGTGCTTGTTATACCATCTTCTTTGTGTGAGGATAATAATCAGGGGGCCTATCTGGTCTTTGGGAGAGGGGCTTGGGGGCTTAAGGGAGGCATTACTATCACTTTTCCCCTAGAAGATGCCATCTAGCAAAATTAAGAGACAGGCTGTGTGATGTGAGTGGCAAAATAGAATTTTTCTCAGAGCACCTTTTCCTTTTTTTTTTTTTTTTTTTTTTAAAGATTTTATTTATCCATGAGAGAGAGAGGCAGAGACACAAGCAGAGGGAGAAGCAGGCTCCATGCAGAGAGCCCTACGTGGGACTCGATCCTGGGTCTCCAGGATTACACCCCGGGCTGAAGGCGGCGCTAAACTGCTGCACCACCAGGGCTGCCCAGAGCACCTTTTCCTTAAAATTAAGTGCTAACGCCATAGTTTTTTCCAGATTCAACTTTTTCCTTTAAGGACTATCTTTCCCACTTCACAATTGTGGATGGGAGAAAGTGAGAAAGGTGGAGAGAGGGCAGACATAGGTGGATAATTTGCATGTATTGATCTTCAGAGAAATGACTCCATTCTGTGTAGAGTACTTAGTGTGGGGTACCAGATAGAGGACTGATTGTATGGGGATGGTGTTGGCCCTAGGACTCCTGTTCATATTTTGTATTTTCTCCCTAGGCTTTTTTTTTTTTTTTTTCTTTTTCAAACTGCTGTTTCAACATCAGAGTACAAGTCTTCAAAGAAGACAGAGAATTGCTCCCATAAGTATGGATCCAGAATGGGGAAAATAATTTTCTAGAAATGTAGGAGACTACTTTCAGTATTCCTTTTCCCCATGGTTCATCCTCAGTCTTAGGACATATGTTCCATGGAAGAAATGGAGTTTAGAAATTAGCAAATTAAAGTTTTGGAAGAGATTTTACTTTGTTGTCTCTCTTTGCATGCTATATCTGTTCTAGAAGGTATGGTCCTGAAGACAAAATCTATGTGTTACCTATACACTTACTCTATTTTTAAATCACCACCCTTTGCTCCCAGCTGCTTCATAATGGGTGAACAGGCTTCCCAATTCTGAGTTTATGTTTTACAAAAAGAACTAGGTCTCAACAAAGTTTCTTGGAGTGTCTTTTAGATAGGCTCTTTTCTGTTTTGTCTGTGTAATCAAAGTCCATTAGATCCCTTCCCACATTCTGTCCCTGTGGTGTGATGCTAGGAATAACTGAAAGTGAGACACCATGTTTAGATCTTGATCTTTCTAACAAACAACATGAAAAGGTATCTTGATGTGTCTAAAACAAGAGAGAGCATTAACCTCAGTGTCTCAGTCAAGTCCCATCTTAACCAGTTAGATTCTGTTGGACTTTTCCAAAACCCAGGGACAAGTTACAATCAGCTGTAATTTTCTTCACTTTTTGTCCTTAATAAGTAGGAGTGAGCATGAACTCAGAGAAGATTTAAATGCAGCCCCGTTACTGATCTCAGTGAACCATTTAACCTTCATGTGCCTCTTTTTTTCCATATCTGTAAACTGAGTAAAAATAGAAAGAATACAAAGAAAATAAAAACACCATTTCGAAAAGATCATCTGTACTCCCGTTTTTATTGTAGCATTATTTACAGTAGCCAAGATATGGAAGCAAAGTGTCACCTAATGGACAAATGGATAAGGAAGATGTCACACACACACACACAGGAATATTATGCAGTCATAAAAAATGAGGTCATGCCATTTGAGACAACATGGATGGATCTAGGATATATTATGTAAGTGAAATAATTCAGACTAAGAAAGACAAATACCTTATGATTTCACTCATGTAGAATCTGTAAAAAAACAAATGAATAAATGAAAAGCAGAAACAGGCCTATAAATACAGATAACAAGCTGATGGTTGCCAGAGGGGAAAAGGATGGGAGGATGGGCAAAATGGGTTAATAGGAGAGGCAGATAATAGGCTTCTAGTTATACCACAAATAAGCCAGGAAATAAAAGCCTAGCATAGGGAATATAGTCAGTGATCCTATAATAATGCTGTATAGTTACAGATAGTATCTGCACTTGTTGTGAGCATAGCATAGTGTAGAGAAGCAATCACTCTGTTGTACACCTGAAACCAATATAGCACGGTGTGTCAACCATACTAAAAAAACTAAAATAGAGCTAGTGACGTTCAGTACAACTCTTGAGGTTCCAGGAACTAGTTTCTGTTTTGTCTCAAATTAGATTCATTTAGAGATGCAGACATAGATAGTAAAGTCAGGATCCACATTTCAGAGCACATCTCCTGACCCCATGTCCATAGCAGATACTGACATGCAGATACTGAGAATGGGCCTCAAAAATTTCCCAAGACTGCTCCAGGCAGCTACTCTTAACCACATAAAATGGGCCCTACTTGTCATCCTGTCACAGCAGGGTTAGGTTGAAGAAAAGCAGGAAATATGAAACTTTTCTCACCTAACTGTGACCATGAAATGGCTTTCCACATATCATTTTTAGAGAGAGAAAGCACACATGTGTGAGCATGGGGAGGGGTAGAGGGAGAGAAATAGAAGCAGGCTCCATTCTCAGTGTGGAACCTGATATGGAGCTTGAACTCACAATGCTGAGGTCATGACCTGAGCCAGATCAAGAGTTGGATGCTTAACTGACTGAGCCACCCAGGCACCCCACCACATAGCTTTCCAAAGAGTAAGCAAGAAGAGTATCTTGACCCATTTTCATTCTTTCTAGCTACTTTAGGTGGCAGTTCACTTAGTTCCCAATCATATTGCTTTTGTTATTTCTCAGAAATATACTCAGTATTTTATAGTTGGCAATCACAGGGATTTATATGACAGCTGCTAACCAAGAGTTCTACAAGAGGGTTATCTAGCAGGTGCTGTGACCTTAGGAAAGTAGTCAGTATCCACCCACAGCCTGGCAGGTGTGAGGAATGAGGTGAGGGAGGTGATGGCATAGGGGCAATAGCCCTGTCTCCCTCTCCTCCCATCCTCTGATCTCATCTTTTGGTTCCTCCTATTTGCTGAACCACAGGACAAAGGAACATAATTTATCTGGTCCATAAAGATCAGTCCTCCCCCCACTCCCATCTCCCAGAAGCACAGAACAGTCTGCAAAATGGAAATATTCTGTACAGAGCTACTATCCATTTACAGAACAAGAAATAGAACTCTGAAAAAATGATAAAAATCTAGATCTTATTAGAATAACTTTCTACCCAGGCACTGCATTTGAAGGTGAGACTATGTTTTCATCTCCAACCTAGCATAGTACTTGGGACATGAGAGAAAGGCTCAATAAATATTGGCAAATTGATTAAATGGACAAATGGTCACGTGAGGAGGAAGAGGGAGATGTGCAGTGAGATATTTTAAAGATAGTGCAGGGAATTGGGGCAAAAAAAATTTAAGGTCTAAAATAAGCCCTGGAAGCATTTTTTAAATCTCTAATATATGTCTGCTTTCTTGTGGTTTGCCCCTTCCACTAAAAAGCAGAATGCATAAAATATTCTGATTAGTTGAGGGTTATTACTTAGGTTCCAGCTAATGCTTTATATATAAATATAAATTACTGCTTTTCCTCCATTCTGCTTCTCTTTCTGTTTGGCCAGATCCCTGGGGGACAGAGAAACATTCCTGTGGTGGGTAAAATAATTTCTATGGAAATTATTCAAAACGCAATTTCTGTAAACACTATGTGAAGATATGATTTATTTCTGGATTCACCCCGTGTGCTTGCATCATCTCCCTATTCATCATCAGGCTGTCTGCCAGTGTCTCTTCTCAAGGATTTGTCCGTATCAGTTTTGTATCTGAGAAGATCAACTTCCATCAGGGGAGTTGAAGCACTGGGAAATGAGAGAAGTGTATTCCAGTAGGCAATGGGTGTACTGAAAAGAACACTGGATTTTACACCCACTTCTCACACTGCTATAATTGGCAAAATGACACTGGAAAGTCTTTACCCTCTCAGCCTGCTTTTTACCTGGAAAAAAAAAAAGGGGGGGAGTGATTGAACCAGCTGATTCTCTGCATTCCTTCCAGCCCTTAACTAAATAAACTTATGCTCATGCAGGTGTGTCATTTTTCACCAACAATCTCCCAGTACTTTGATAAGATGAAATATGCTCTCATTTTAATTGATGATCCAGCTGGGACCTCAGTGATTCTTTAACTATTAATTATTACATTCTTAATAATTAATAATTATTATGCTATTGATAATAATTATTAGAACTATTAGTTATTATTCCACACTGTTAATGTATGGGAGACCCAGGAACTGTCTTGGATAATCTGGAGTTGGAGGAATCAAACTGAAAAGTGACTATCTTGAAGAGCATATTGTTAGTGAGGAAATCATTAGATAGTAAATTTGAAGGAAAGGTGGAATAGTGTTCTAATATCACAGGCATCTCTAGGGTGGGGACGCAGTTTGGCAGCTAGTGCCCAGGGAGAGACCCAGGAGGTAGAGGAGAGGGAGAACCAGATACTGTAAAGTTTGTTGGCTAAAGGTGCCATGACTTTGTTCACACTATTTACTTACTCAAAAATCATTTAACTGTGTGCCCGTAAAACTAAAGGACTGAAAATGCAATCTTGTGTCACTGCAGGCACCACATATGATACTCCTTAGAGTTACCGCGTGTATCACCTTTTCTTGGCTATAGTTTCCTAGTTCCACTCTGTAAACTTAGCGGGAACTTCAGTTCCTTTTCAGGAACTGAAAAGCTGACATTCTTTCCTTACTCCTTCCCGACCCCCACCTCCCATCCTTCCTTCCTTCTTTCCCATACTTATTGACCACCTATTATTAACCAGGGACTGTCTAAAGTACTGAGATCCACGGAGAATAAAGATGTGGATCCCATCCTGGGGAAGATGAATACTGCAGGGAAGATTTCTTGTCAACTTATTAAAATACAACACGGTAGGTGCCATTCTAGAGCATGCATATAGTAGTGTGAACTCAAGTCCCCCCGTTTAAAAAAATATTAGCAACTAGATAACTCAGTATGAGTCCACAGAGTCACTGACAGAACAAGGATGCACTTCCTAGGGCCTGTCTCCTGATCGACACGCACAGCTTCTCCATCAGCCCTGGCTACACTTAGCAATTATACTGTCACTGTCAGTTACCACCTCAGTAAGAGCAAGACTCACATGCCTAGGACACAGAAGTTCACGCAAAATAGGACTGGTTTCTCCTTGAAAAATAACATCCTTTCAGAGCTTGTTATTCTTCTTATCCAGAATTGCTTGGGGATCAAGGAGAGAAGGAAAAAGAAGGGGTCTCTAGCTCTGACCTTTACTGTGTTCTGACCTTTACTGTGTTTGGAAGGTCCCACCCCAATCCCAGTGCCACACCTCTTGTTAAAATATTACAGCCTCACTTCCTAGAACACTAGGCTCAAATCTCCTAGATTCTTAGACTTTTCTAATTGTCTGACATTTAACACCATGAGGCAGTGGGCTGCAGTGGAGTGGGGAGATATGATGCTTATAACATATAAACATGGACTCTTGAGGACTTGACATTCTATTATTTACACATAAGCAAATACTTATTGGGGTCTATCATGTACCAGGCACCATGCTGGGTGCCAAGTATACAAAGCTGACTAAGGTACTCTCTGCACTTTTCAAGATCACAATTTAATGAGGAAAACTGCAAGCAGCAAAAGAATTTCAGGGAAAACGTCTTTGTATCAAGACCTTTTCATTTCCTTTGAATCGCACTTTACAAGCAGTCCTGGCTCTACTCCCCGCTATTTGTATGACCTTAGACAGGCTTCCTAAGGGTCTGGACCCCAGGTCCCTCATCCAGAGATGAGGGCAAAGGAAAACAAGTTCCCCATGTGCCCCTACAGTTCTGAGGTGAGGACCAAGGAACTCTTGAAGGAGGGAAGGAATGGAATTCTGAATTGGAAAGAGGACCAGGATGCCCTTAGGAGGGCTGACTGCAAAAGGGAAGCATGGCTATGCACACGAATAAGGTGTACCGAACAGTGAGGTTAAAGAGAGTAAGGTATCAACACCTCTGCCTTCTTCTTCCCTTGAACCCTTCAGTCTATTCTTAATTAGCAACCAGAGCAACCCATTAAAATGTATGTCAGATTATGATCACTCTTCTCCTCAAAGCCCTCCAGTAGCTTTACATGTAATTTGGAAAAAATTCAAAGTCCTTACCGAGACCTACAAGGCCCAAATGGTCTACATTCTCTAACCCAGCCTCCCTTTCTGGCCTCTTTCCCCATTGCCTTCCCCTTATCTTGCTCTGCCTGGGACATACTGGTTTCCTCACCAGTCCTCAACACTTATCACCATCTAACATATGCTAATTTATTTGCTCCTCCTCTAGAATGTAAGCATCACAGGCGCAGAGAACTTTGTTTTATTCTGTATCTCTAAACCTTAGAATGCAGATGGTTAGTAACATACTTGTTGAATGAGTTTCACCAGTTTACAGATAAGGAAGCTAAGATCCGAAGGAGAGTGAGTGAGGTTGAACTGCTCCTTAGGAGAGTCCAGACTAGTAAATACTTAGATCTTCTCTCTCTCTGCCCCATGGGCTCCATGGTAGAATGATGGGCTCTAGTGATACCTACCTCCTATGCCCAGAACCACGGCAGAAGGCATTGTGCAGATGTAATGAATTTAAGAATCTGGAGATGGGGAGCTGATCCTTCTTGGCTTCTTTGACTTGATTAATATTATTAATTAAATGTTCACTCATTTATTAATGGGCCCAACCAATGTTTATTGTAAATATTGATATATCCCTTTTAGCAAAGGAAAAAGGAAGGAAATGAAAGGGGAACATTTACATCTTTATGTCACTTTTTAAAAAGCAGTGGAATGAAGTGCGTGCATGTTTTACTTTGAGGATTTCCAATTTATTTTATTTTATTTTATTATTATTTTTTTTTATGATAGTCATAGAGAGAGAGAGAGAGGCAGAGACACAGGCAGAGGGAGAAGCAGGCTCCATGCACCGGGAGCCCAATGTGGGACTCGATCCCGGGTCTCCAGGATCGCGCCCTGGGCCAAAGGCAGGCGCTAAACCGCTGCGCCACCCAGGGATCCCTTCCAATTTTTTTTTTAATTTAAAAATAGAAACAAATATTTTTTGAGAGTTACTCTGTACCAGGCATTATGGCAGACTCCGGACATAAAAGAAAATTCCTTAACTACAAACACTTAGAGCTTAATAGGGGTGACAAGTGAAAAGAGGATTGCCCCTCCTGAAAGCAAGTGGCACTAGGAAGGAGTCAGAGCTTTGCCGGAGGCCAGAGGGGACATCTAACCCTGCCTGGAAGACAGTTTTGGTGAGGAAGGGATGGCGAGGAGAGAATCCCAAAACTAACATCTCAGTGGAGTGGTCTGTTACCATGGTTTGGGTCCTTTGGGCTTGCCTGGCCCTGGCCTTGGCTATTTTGCTAACCAGAGCCAGCTGTTCTGTGGATGCCCTTTCCCCTAGTCCAACTGTCTGCCCCTGGTCCCTTTACTCACTGTGTCCCACGCCCTGGCATGACACAGCATTTTCAGACCTTTCCCAGGAATCTATTTAGAGCCAATATCCTGTATAGCTCATGAGGAGTCAAGGCCACAATGAGATAAGGGAGGGGCTTCTGACAAACACAGACAAAGCCAAGGGGTAAATATGCATGCTTTCATCTGCCTTCCCCAGACAGGATGCTTTCACACCACTTTCTGTAATTCAAACAGTATGTTTCTCCTTAACATACTGTGAAGATGTGATGGTTATCTATTTTTAAGCCACACGAGACATGTTCTCCGAAATGTGGTTAGCATCCCTCCTGGTACTCCCTTGTCACCCCATGCTCCCATATTTTACAAGGTCTCTCATACTCTATTCGGTCTCCTGCCTGTGTTCTCCACGCACCCCTCAAATCCTGCTAGAGCAGCAACCAGTCTTGCTTGCGGTTGCCTGGGACACACTCTGCACACAGATAGTGCTTAATAAATAGTCACTTCATTGAATCGGGGAGTCTACAATATAGGCGCTAGTTTGGGCAAATTTTGAAACATCTGAAGCCAAACTCTCATTTTGAAAGGCTGGAAGATGATTTTCAGTTTTAATTGATTATTTCTGTGGGGGCCGAGAAAAATTAAAGCCATTCCACCTAAAGTTTAGCATTAGCACAAGTACAGCCGTCTTAGGCCCCTGTGAATAAGAGCTGAACTTTACTGGAAAAACTACAGAATGTCCTCAATGTCCTCAGCAGGGAATCCCATATCAGAAAGACAACAGAGCCCACGCCCGTGGTAGAAAGTCCCATATTAGAATGAGAACAGAGCTCAATGCCCTTGAAAGCCCCATATCAGAATGTAAACAGAACTTGAGAAATTCCTCCACCCCTTCTGAAAATCCCCTAGACCAGCCTATAAAAAACCCAGCTGTAACCCACTTCGGGGTCCAAGTCCCTGCTCCACTGTGTCGGGTATACTTGGACCCAAGCTGGAGCTTGCTAATAAACTGTCGTGCGCTTGCATCAGTATCGGCTCCTTGGTGGTTTCTCAGATTCACAATCTTGGGCACAACAATTTCTAAGCAAAAAAATGTTTGACAATTCTCAAATAAATACTCACCAATGACATTTCAGCCTGATTTGACAGGTTGAGCAGGGATGCAGGTTGAATACATAACAAAAACCATATTTGAGTTGCCCTTTTACTTGTGGTTGTGTATGAGAAAGAGCACAGGATAGATGAGGGAAAAAAGCTTTGAAAACTCTGAAGTGGGTTGCAGATGTTAGTTTTGCCTTCCCACAACTGCAGCAGAAACTGCCTATGTACTCAGTCACGTGCAGACTTAAGCAGACATCAGTGTTTGGATGGAACTCGGGAATGGTAGGAGGAGTAGTTACTTGTTGCACAGAGCATTCGGCTGTTCTGGGGTTAGCCAGGGCGCAGATGGCTTTCCATTGCTGGATTTGGTAAGGGATGATGAGGGAAAGCAAGGAAAGCCTTGCTTTTATTTAATTGGTGATACAGTTTCCAGAAATCTTGGAACAATAACACTGTTGGGGTACCTACTTAGGGAAGTCAGCTGTTTATTAATTTTTAAAATTCAGATCAAACAAGTGGCAGTGACACATCCTGGTGCCATACCATTCCTGACTTCTCAGAAGCAGTTAACGCCAGTTGTCTTCTCTGGCAGGGATTGCTAGCCCTGGCTTTGCAACAGTCCAAGGAGCCTGCAGCTCTCCAGGGGAATTGCAAAATACTTCCAAATATTCTAAAATCGAAATTAAGTATTCATTTCATTTTAATTTACATATGCCATACTTTTAGAAAATGTCAGTACTGTGGAATGACATGGCCAACCATCATATGCTGCAACTCTGAGATACAGCTGTGAATTCTCACAATACAGTACTGGTGGCCCTGCCATCCCGTGTTGCCAACGTCTGATTTTCATCTTGGCCAGCTACGACAGTTAGCCGATACTTTTCTTTCTGTGGGTCTGTGAAGATTTTGTAGGTCCAGGATGGTCAGATATCATTTCATGAAACCTTAGTCTAGTGAGTTCTAGTGCCTCACCAAGAAACGCTTAAGCAAAAAGGAAAACAGCAAGAACTTTGAAGTGAGGCACTTGGCATGGAGAAGTGCAGAACATCTGCCTCCCGGACAATGATACTAGCATTCCTAATTGTTTGTTACATGTTCACTTTCTAAATCCTGGAGACCAGGAAATAGTTTTCCTATATCAAAATTGCATTACAATTGGAAAATGTGGATGCTTAGTTACTTTGTTACTGGGGAATACTTGACTGGTACTTATTTGAAAAAAAATCAAGAATTACTAGAACAATTCACACTGTGAAGTGTGAATTATTAAACACAATGAAGAACTATGT
Source organism: Vulpes vulpes (assembly GCF_048418805.1). Lineage (NCBI taxonomy): Eukaryota > Metazoa > Chordata > Mammalia > Carnivora > Canidae > Vulpes > Vulpes vulpes. The sequence goes on along the minus strand of NC_132787.1, from coordinate 55,478,275 downwards.
AAGACAAAGCCCAATTTGCTTTTCTTTTCCCTTCCAGTTCTACTCTACCTTAGACAAAACTCAACCATTCTCTTCCATGATGTAGAATGGCTACTGAAAAGGAAGGACATAGAAAAAAGAAAATTTTCAGGGGACAGTGGAAAACAAATGCATTATGATTTACTTCACAGGGAACTATAAGTAGGAGTTATGTCCAAGAACATGGAAGTTGTTTACTTGAAATACTATTTAACATTTTTTTTTCTTTGCTTTTCGACTTTCTTCCCCGGAAGAGCTATAGAAGTGAGTTACATATTTTTTTTCTCCTGCTACTTTTTTTATTGAAATATAATTAACATACAATGTTGCATTAGTTTCAGGTGTACAATATGATTCAACAATTCTATACCCTTCTCAGTGCTCAAGATAAGTGTATTCTTTATCCTCTTACCTACTTTGCCCATCCCCCCACCCACCTCCCCTCTGATAAGTTTGTTCTCTGTATATAGGAGTCTACTTTTTGTCTCTTTTTTTCTTTGTTCAGTTGTTTTTTAAATTAAATCCTACATATGAGTGAAATCATATGGTATTTTTCTTTCTCTGACTGACTTATTTCACTTAGCATTATACTCTCTATGTAGGTGCATCCATGTTGTAGCAAATGGCAAGATTTCATTCTGAGTAATATTTCATACACACCACATTTGTCCATTCATCTATGGATGGACACTTGGTTGCTTCCCTATCTTGGTGATTATAGATAATGCTGCAATAAACATAGGGGTGCACAGATCTTTTTAAGTTAGTGTTCTCATTTTCTTTGGGTAAATACCCAGTAGTGGAATTATTGGATCATATGGTATTTATATTTTTAACTTTTTGAGGAATCGTCATACTGTTCCACAGAGGCTGCACCAGTTCACACCCCCACCAACAGTGCACTAGAGTTCCTTTTTCTCCACATCCTCACCAACACTTATTTCCTGTGTTTTTTATTTTTAGCCATTCTAACAGACACGTGATATATTATTGGTTTTAGTTTGCATTTCCCTAATGATGACTTTGAGCATCTTTTCATGTGTCTGTTGGCCATCTGGATAGTTTCTTTGGGTAAGTGTCTATTCAGGTCCTCTGCCCATTTTATTCAGATTATTTGGTTTTGTTGTTGTTGTTGTTGCCGTCTTATTTTTTTAGTGTTGAGTTGTATGAGTTCTCTCTATATTTTGAATATTAGCCCCTTATTTGATACGGCATTCGCAAATAATCTTTTCCCAGGTTGCCTTTTGTTTTGTGGATTATTTCCTTCACTTTGCAAAAACTTATGTTTTGGTGTGGTCCCAATAACTTACTTTTGCTCTTGTTTCCCTTGCCTTAGGAAACTTATCTAAAAAAATGTTTCTATGCCTGACATCAAAGAAATCACTGCCTACGTGTTCTTCTGTGTCACGGTTTCAGGTCTCACATTTAGATCTTTAATCCATTTTGAGTTTGTTTTTGTGTATAGCATAAGAAAGTGTCCAGTTCCATTCTTTTCCATGATGCTGTCCAGTTTTCCCAGGACCATTTTTTGAAGAGACTGTCTTTTTAACATTGTATATTCTTGCTTCCTTTGTTGTGGATTAGTTGACCATATAAGTGTGGGTTTATTTCTGGTTCCATTGGTCTATGTATCTATTTTTGTTCCAGTCCTATTTTATAAAGAATACATGTACATGGTAACTAAAAAAATCAAAATACAAAGAAAAATACAAAAACAAGAAGTAAATGTTCTGTTCTTCAATATCTCACCCCTAGACTCCACTGCCAAAAGAAACACTGTTAACCATTGGTTTTGCATCCCTCCTGAAGAAGTCTATGCATATTACAAAGATGTTACAAACAGCCACATGCTTTCCTTTGTACAGGTTCTATAACTTGGTGTTTTTCCCTTATTGTGTCTTAAACCTCTTTACATATCAGTAAACATCTAAACTTCAGTTTATTTTATTTTATTTTATTTCTAAGATTTTATTTATTTATTCATGAGAGACACACACAGAGAGAGGCAGAGATATAGACAAAGAGAGAAGCAGACTCCATGCAGAGAGCCTGATGTGGGACTCGATCCCAGGACCCCAGGATCACGCCCTGGGCTGAAGGCAGGCGCTCAACTGCTGAGCCACCCAGGAGTCCCTATATTTCAGTTTAAAAGAAAATTGCAAGCTTCATAGTATTCCACAAATGAAAGTATCATTATTTGTTTATACAATCTCTTTTTGGTTGACATTTGGATTGTTTTTCAATCATTACTATTGCAAACAACACTTCAGTGAACACCTTTGTAAATATATACTTGCGCACATAAGAAAATAAATCTAGTATCTGCAGGGTAAACTTCTAAAAGTGGAATGGCTAATTCTGAGATTACATGTATTTACATTTTGATAATTATCTCCCAATTTAGCCTCCAACTTATTAACAAATGTATACACTCAGCAACAATGCATGAGAGTGTGTTTCCCAACTGTTTCCATGGCTGGAAATTTGTTACCCCTGGGTTCAGGGAGAGACTTTCACTTTTTGCTTTCGCAGACATCTGTACTATGTAAACATGATATAATGATGTTTCCTTTTGTAATTAAAAAAGATTAAAGATATTTAGATTACTTGTTTGTAACCGGGGAATAAGATTCTACTTGCAAATTATATCCCAGAACACCAGACCATTCATCAAAAGAGGACCACAGGAGGGGGTAGTTAGAGACAGAGCTCTGATAAGGCAGGCTCATAGAGGGGAAAGGAATATGCCTTATTGGCTGCCTACCTATGGATGAGCACTGGGGAAGTAACCCTGTGGTAACAAGATGCAGGAGGCTAGAGATAGCTATAAATCTCTAACAATGTTACTATCTCCCCCATGAGATCACAGCCCTAGAATGAGAATTGATTTTTACAGGATACACCTACCCTGCAAGGTACAATGGTCAATTACTGCACTTCATTCTCCTCTCTTACACCCTAACGACAATACAATCTGCACTTCTCGTTTTAAATTCTTCTGGAATAGAGTGTGCTCAATTCCTCTTTTTTTCACACAGACTGGAAAACTTGGATCTATGCCCATGTGTAGACATTTTCTTTAGTATCCCACCCTCAGAATCATTACTGTAGAGAAGTTTTTCTGGGCAGGAATTCTTTGCAAAACAATATCCAGATTCGAGGGGGAAAAATCTGAGTCACAAGAATGTAAAGTCCTGTCTGGTGGACTTTAAAGACAAAAGATGTTTCCATAACATTCACTATCTCAGATGCAAAGAGTAAACAGGAAAATAATGTCAACATAAAATGGAATTTGTGGAACTCAAACATGAGTATCCTGGGCAAGCACAGCAGGAATAGAAGGATTAAAACTATAGCCTTCAGTGCGAAAGGAAAAACTCTTAGTGTGCCTGCTGCTAAGCAGTAGTTCTTTTTGCTGTATTTTAAGAAATTTAAAAATAAGTGCTTAATCGCTAATGGTAATGTAGAATTGTATAAACCCAGTGAAGTGGAATTTGACAATTCTAGCACTTATTCTTGGTTATGGGCTGAATTGTGTCCCCTCCCAAATTCATACGTTGAAGTCTTCATGCTCAGTACTCCAGAATGTGATTGTGTTTGCAGATAGGACCTTTAAAGAAGTAATTAAGGCAAAATGAGGTTCTTGTGTGCACCCTAATCCAAAATGACTGGTGCCCTTATAAGAAGGGAGATTTGGACATGGACAATACACAATAAAAGGAAAGATCACATGAGCACACAGCAAGAGGGTAACCATATGCAAGCCAAGGAGAGAAGCCTCAGAAGAAACTAAACTTGCTGGCACCTTGATTTTGGATTACTAGTCTCTAGAACTGTGAAAAAATAAATTTCTGTTGTTTAAGCTACTCAGTCTATAGTATTTTGTTATGGTAGCCCTAGCAAACTAATACAGTCTTGGACACATAAAAGGGAAACAACATAATTAAAATTTTTCATTGTGATAATATTTATGAGAGCAATAAAAATGGAAATAACTTAATTCCCTTCCACTGGAGACTAGTCAACTATGGTATAGCCACACAGTGGGGTATGATGCAGCTATAAAGAACAGTGAGGAAGACCTCTGTGACCTGATATAAAATGATTTCCAGGATATACTCTTAAGTAAAAGAAAAAAAAAAAAAAAAAGCAAGTTGCAACAGAGTTTCTGTAATATGTTAACCTTTGTGTTAGAAGGAGAAATAAAAATATTTTTGTAAGAAATAAACACAGGAAGGACAAATCCAAAATGATAGGCTACCCACCAGTAACCTTGAGTGGGTGGAGATAAGGGACAGGTAATGAGCTAGATAAGATGGGGAGGGGGCATGGTATCCCTGTGTCTATCTTTTTATGTAGTTTGAATCTTTGAGTAAATGTTTTACAAATTCAAAAATAGGGATCCCTGGGTGGCGCGGTGGTTTGGCGCCTGCCTTTGGCCCAGGGCGCGATCCTAGAGACCCGGGATCGAATCCCACGTCGGGCTCCCGGTGCATGGAGCCTGCTTCTCCCTCTACCTGTGTCTCTGCCCCACCCCCCCCTCTCTCTGTGTGTGTGTGTGACTATCATAAATAAATAAAACATTTATTAAAAAAAACAAATTCAAAAATAAATTAAATTGAAAAGACTAAAAGAAGCAAACCCTGAAAGTGAATACAACCAGAAAAAAATAAACCTAACCGTTTGTCAAACTGATAATATAACCATGCAGGTTAACAGAATTAAGGTAACTTTTGGACAAAGTAACCTGAATGGAATATATTCTACGGATCAAAAAAGCTGTAACAAACTCTAGAATTTAGGTTTGTTATTAGGATTGATATTGGAGTACTGAAATTACTTTATTTGTGTTGTAGGATAGAGCAAAAGCAAAAATATGTTGAGATACTTAGGAACTCGGGTTCTTCCTGTTTAAGATAAATATACAATGGGGAAAGGCAAGGAAGGACACTGATATTCGAGGACACCATTATGAACTCTGTGTCGGTAGCAGTGGGTGCACCTGAATATTAGGTCTTGCTTTCTAAATACTATTCTTTACTAAAAATGACACAACTCCCTGAGCACATGGCCAGTTCTAAGTTTAGAGTAGGGGAAGCACAAGATGAACCCAAAATATATAGTATCAGAAATTAAATCAAGAGTGTTCAAAGACTAAAAAAGTCATGTCTAAAGGGCACAGAAACAGTCCTGAAGAAGCTGCCAATGGCCACATTTGAGACAATTTGAGCATCCCAAAGAATAATATATATTAACATATATATCATATAATAACATATCATACATTAATAATATATTACATTATATATTATTTTTTAAAGATTTTATTTATTTATTCATTTGTAAGAGACAGACAGAGAGAGAGAGAGAGAGAGGCAGAGACACAAGCAGAGGGAGAAGCAGGCTCCACACAGGGATCCCAACATGGGACTCGATCCCGGGTCTCCAGGATCAGGCCCTGGGCTGAAGGCGGCACTAAACCGCTGAGCCACCCGGGCTGCCCACATTATATATTATGATGACATATAACACTTTGAATTTTTTAAAGTCCCTATGTCCGTAGTGATACTAAAAACAAATTTAAAAAGCAAGGCAGGAGGAGGGAGGAAAGCTCTTCTTTACAGAAGAATGCCAACTAATATATACAGAAAGGATGATAAAATTACAAATTTACCATTTTCCAACCACCAATGCAATAAATGATGCAGATAAAGATCAATAGTGGTTCTTAACTAGACTTATTATGGGATTATTTCACAATATATACATATGTTGAATCATTATGTTGTACACCCAAAACAAATATAATGTTATATATCAATTATATCTCAATTAAAAAATAAAAGACTAAAAAGAAAAGATTGTCAATGGTGAACTATTTGAAAGCATAGTATTCATATATCTCAAAATACTACATCATAGATTGCTTATTAATTGCAAAGAGAAAAGGTATCTTTACAATTAATAAATTCAGCATATTCCACTCAACCAAGTGATTAAACTTAGCATCACCGATGAGACAAATGACATTAGGTATTGCTGTTGTGATACAGCAGGATAGTGTACAACACCACTTATATAGTATACCTGTCCAAAATATTTAAATTATATCAAATTTTGAGGAACCTATATAAGAATCCAGATTGTTAAATATCCTTCAAGACTACTGGGATGAGGGATCCCTGGGTGGTGCAGCGGTTTGGCGCCTGCCTTTGGCCCAGGGCGCGATCCTGGAGACCCGGGATCGAATCCCACATCGGGCTCCCGGTGCATGGAGCCTGCTTCTCCCTCTGCCTGTGTCTCTGCCTCTCTCTCTCTCTCTCTCTCTCTGTGACTATCATAAATAAATAAAAATTTAAAAAAAAAAATCTTTAAAAAAAAAAAAAAAAGACTACTGGGATGGGCTTTTGAAAAATGTCAATATCATAAAAGTGTTTAAAGACTTGGGAGAGGGGACTATTTGAGAATATGGGAGATAAAAAGACATGGAAGCTAAATGCAGTCATAAACCTTGGTTTGATCCTGGATTGAAAAAAGGATAACAAGGAAAGGATATTTTTGGGATAACTGAGAAAATCTGAGTATGGATTCTATATTAGGTAATATTATAGGAGTGTTAACTCTACTGGTGTAATAGCAATAATATGTAAAGATAATATAATCATTTAATTTTTCAGATATATGCTAAAGTACTCAGAGTTGAAATGTCATGATACCGTAACTTACATCAAATGGCTCAACAAATAAATAATTTCATGTTGTTTTATAATTTTAAGTTTCACATTTTGATGTGTGGTCTATATTGAGTTAATTTTAGTATCTTTTTGAGTATGGATCAAAGGTAATTTCTTTGCATATGAATATAACATTGTGCCAGCACTATTTATGGAAAGACTATCTTTTCTGTTCTTAGTTGCCTTTGCACCTTGGTCAAAAATCAGGGAACTGGGATCCCTGGGTGGGGCAGCGGTTTGGCGCCTGCCTTTGGCCCAGGGCGCGATCCTGGAGACCCGGGATCGAATCCCACATCGGGCTCCCGGTGCATGGAGCCTGTTTCTCCCTCTGCCTGTGTCTCTGCCTCTCTCTCTCTCTCTCTCTGTGACTATCATAAATAAATAAATTTTAAAAAAAAATCAGGGAACTATACATAGGGCACTTGGGTGACTCAGCTGGTTAAATGGCTGACTCTCGATTTCAGCTCAGGTCATGATCTCAATCAGGGAGTCTACTTGAGGATTCTTTCCCCCTCTGTCCCCACCCCGACTCTCTCTCTTTCTCTCTCTCTCTCTCTAACAAATAAATCTTTAAAATAAAATAAATGGACTATACGTGTATGGATCTATCTCTGGCCTCTCTATGCTGTTCCATAGATCTATTTGTCTTCCTTGACACCAATACTATAATGTCTCGACCACCATGGCTTATCAGTATGTCTTGAAGTCAGGTAGTGTTAAGTACTCCAACTTTGTCCTGCCTTTTCAAAGTGTTGTAAGTATTCTAGAGCTTTGTCAATTTCATATAAATTTTCAAATCATCTTGTCAAATTCTGCAAAAAAACACCTGGGGCTATTCTGATTGGGAAAACATTGAATCTATCAATTTGGAGAGAACTACCATGTTGACAATTTTGGAACTTCTGATCCATGAATGCAGTATATTGCTCCATTTACTTAGGTATTTTCAAGTTTCTCTCAGTAATATTTTGTAGTTTGCAGTATACAAATATTAAACATCTTTTGTTGGATTTACCCCTATTTCACATTTTTGATGCTATTGTAAATGGTATTTTAACATTTCTAATTGTTGTTGGTACAAAGAGATGCGATTTTATTTTTTATATTGATCTCGTGTCTTCCAAGCTTGCTAAACTTACTAATTTGTTTTAGTAGCTTTTTTGTAACTTCCCTAGGATTTTCTGCATGGACAATGTCATCCATGAATAAAGACAATTTTACATCTTTCTTCCCAAGTGGACATCATTTATTTCTTTTTCTTCCTATTGTACTAGCCAGAACCAGTGTAATGTTCAGTAGAAGTAGTCCAGCAGACATCTTTTACTTATTCCTGATTTTGAAGGAAAAGCATTTAGTCTTTCACCATTAAGTATAACTTCAGCTATAGATTTCTTTGTAGATGCTATTTATCAAGTTGAGAAAGTTTTCTTCTATTCTTAGTTTGCTGAGACTTTTTTCAAAAATCAAAACTGGATTTTGAAGTTTGTCAAATGCTTTTTCCTCTGTCTATTGAGATGATCACCTGTAGATTTTCTTTAAATTTGTTTTCTGTGAATACTTTAAATTGTTCTACAATAGCGTCTCACTTGCATAACATCTGACAAAACTCTGTATCATCCTTACTGCTATATCTCTGTGCATAAAGTGTCATCTGGCTTGGGCTTCTTCTAAGATTTTCCCTTTATTACAAGTTTTAAGTAATTTGATTATAATTAGGGTCTTTTCCTTCATATTTCTCGTGCTTGAAATCCATTGAGTTTTTCAGAACTATGGATTTATATTTTTTTTACCAAATTTGAAAATACTTCAGACATTTGTTTTTCAAATATTTTGTACCTCCCTCCACCCCACTTTCCTTTCATAGCTCCAATTTCACACATACTTGGCTGCTTAAAGTTGTCCCATGGTTCAATAACATTTCTTTCTTATTCTTCTTCTTTTTAATCTTTTGTGCATCAATTTGGCTAGTTTCTATTTCTGTGTCTCCACATTCACTCATCTTTCCTTCCATGATGTTTCATCTGCTGTTAATCCCATCCAATGCAGTTTTCTTTTCAGACATGTTTATTATCACCTGTAGAAGTTCAATTAAAAAAACCTTTCATATCTTTTTTAAGATGTTCAATATTCTAGTTTTTTGAACACATGGAATGCATATATCATTACAGTTTTACTGTCTTTATTTAGTAATGCTACCATCTAGGTCATTTGGGGGTATTTTTTAATTGTTTTTTTCCCCTCCTCATTATGGGTTTTATTTTAGCAATTCTTGACATGCCTGGTCATTTTTTTATTAAATGCCCAACACTATGAATTTTATCTTATGAGATAGTGGATATTTTTATATTATTAAAAGTATTATAAAACTTTTTTCTGGATTATAGCTAAATTATCTACAAGCAGTTTGATACCTTTAGGTCTTCCTTTTAGGTGTGTTTGGTGGGACCAGAACAATATTTAACCTAGGGTTAGTTTTTCCCCACTGCTGAGGTAGGAACCTTCTTATTACTAACCTCAGCCTCATGAGTCATGAGGTTTTTCTACTCTGGGTAATGGGAATGGCTACTGTTCTGGCACTGTATGAACCCTGGGACAGCTTGTTCTTATCCTATAAAGTTGTTCGTTCTGTAATCTCGGGTAGTTTCCCTACTCACATGACTGATCAGTTATAGACTAAAACCATGAAGGGCACCCACTGCAGATCTCAGGTCTTCCGCAATTTTCTCATCTCTGGTTCTCTATGATGAGAATTCTAGGCACATTGGCTTACCTGGATGCCCAGCTCCATATCCTCAAGTCAGGGAGACCACCAAGTACTTCTCTGTATGTCACTGTCCGTAAAGTCTCTTCAAGCAGTAAGCTAGGCAAGCCTAGGGTTCACCTTGTTCTTTTTCCATCACTCCCAGACCATTGGCCTTTACTGCTTATTTCCAATAGTCTTGAGAGCCATTATTTCATACATTTGTCCAGTCTTTTATTTTTAATAAATCTAGTCTCTGGTATATCATCTCCACCAGAAACAGAAATCACACATTATTTTTTTTTTTAATGCATTTTAAATTTCCCCTGAGGCAGCCTCCAGCTGATCTGCTTTCCTGGGCTTATCTCCTACTTCATAATTATTGTTTTTGTTAGTGCTCTGGTTACAAAGTTGGATATGTTTTTCTCCATTTCCCTTTCATTTGAACATGCAATTTTATGGTATGCAGTGTTTCTGAGGAGTAAGTGTATTGTGGTATAGCAGTTATAACCTGAACAATTAAAGAACCTATACTATGATTGGCATATATTTTAAGCAAATGCAGAGAATATATGCAGACATAATTCTACCAACATTTTCAAAAATGAAACTCAATGGTCAGATCTTTGAGAGTAAGTTTCATTTTGTGTAAATCATTGTATTTTCTTTCCCATAGCACCCAGCATATTGATACTCAAGGCCGTTTGTTGATATATGGGTAGTCCAGGAATATATTATTTTCATTCTTATGATTATGATTAGCTTTTATATATTAACTGTCTACTGCAAATTAGGTGTTCTCCCAGGCATGTTATACAATATCTAATTTAGTCTTCACTATTGCTCTATGAATTAGAGATTTTGTCCCTCTTTATAAGCAAGGAAATGGTTCAAGGAAGATTTATCTTGTTCAAGGTCCCACAGCTAGTAACTGATGCTATTGAGAGTCTAAACCCAGGTCTGACTGATTCCAAAGTCCTAGCTCTTTGTACTGCTTTGTCCTCTGCTTCATGAAAGATGACAAAGCTTAGTGGTTCTTTTCTCTAAGAGGAACTCTCTTATTTTCTTTCATTCTCTTAAAGAAGAGGATTTTTAAAAAGCCACTTTAGGACAAGACAGTCCAATGTGCTACAGAATAGGTTGAGGAAGCCTGCACCTTGAGATTTTGGAATTTACTCATGGATCAGATTTGAGTCCAGGATGATTTCATGTGACTTTATTATACCTGAAAACCAGGAACAGATTATGTTCAATAAACACAGTAAACTAAACATATGCCAGAATCCTTGTTTTCTTTTAAAACAACCTTACAATTTCTGCCAATAGAGATATACTTATTCCTCAAGCACACTCCAGTTCTTTCAGTCATGACAGGAAACATTCACTCAGAGACTCTTTCCAGAGTTATGCAAGGGCTACTCTTAGGAAGGGCCTAAACTCAATGAAAAATGGATTTTTGATCTCAAATTGTTTTCTAAATAATGTGGTATGGGCTGAGCAGGCATATTCTTCCTGAAAGGAGGAGGATATAATTATTTTGACCTCACAATAGTGCATTTTATGGTCTTCTACATGTTGCTCCTCTGTAATGAGGAAGCTAGATTTCATATAACTTGGGGTTTGAGCTTCAACCTGGTGGGGCCATAAGCAGGGTCTGGTCAGTGGAGGAAATCAAGGAACATGAGCCCAGATTGCCATCACCAAGGGAAAAGAAGCCCATATTCATGGCCGGGGCCCAAAGTTTATCTGAATTGCCTTCCATTTCTGTCAAGGTTTAGCATCAGGTCACTGGTGCCTATCACTGTAGCAATGAGGGATTATTTTTATTAAGCATTTCGTGTTTGCCTAAGGGCTTTAAGTCATTAATCATTTAACTCTTGTTCCCCATGAGACTTTTGTAAAGTAAATGAGAAAGAAATAGCACAATTCTTATTTCACAGATAGAGAAACTGAAGCATTTCTGTTAGCCACTATTACCCACTGAAAGAGTTAAAGCCATGCATTAGAATTTGGGGGAACCAAGCCAAGCATCTGATGAGCTTTTGTTTCACCACAGAAGTGAGGTTTTCTGTTTTTACACAAAACGAACTTGCATATTTTTCATTTTGGAAGCAACATGATCGATACCCGAGGTGTACTGGAGGAAAAAACAGACTTCACTTCCTTTCATATAATATGAACCTTTTACTGAGTTCCCACAAAAATTTTGGAGTCCAAATATGCATTTAAGTTTAAGTAGTAAAGATTGTAAGGCATTGCTAATCTTGAGTTTTCTTTTCTTTTCTTTTTTTTAAGATTTTATTTATTTATTCATGAAAGACACAGAGAGAAGCAGAGACACGGGCAGAGGAAGAAGCAGGCTCCATGCAGGGAATCTGATGCAGGATTCAATCCCAAACCCCAGGGATCATGCCCTGAGCTGAAGGCAGACACTCAACCACTGAGCCACACAGGCGTTCCTAATCTTGAGTTTTCTATAAGAAAGAGAATATAAGCAAACACATCCCATTTAGTTGTGAATAGCCAGTAGCAAGTTATAAAAGGACTTTGAGGGGATTGCATGGGGATTTTGCTGCCTGAAATTAATGTGATAAGCTTCCTGGAGGAGGTGTGTTTTGAATTCTAATGAAAAAAGTAAGATTTGAGAGACAGTATGTCCTTCCACCCAGATGAATTGAAATATCTTTCCCGTTTCTTTTTATGGAGTGTAAACACCGCCAAAAAATTGTCAAACATCACAAGGTGTTGACCAAGAGATCCACAGGGCACATTTCATAGTAATGGAGAGGAACTGAAGGAAAGTTTTCTGGCAGTGAGATCTTTCAGATCTATTAACAATGAGGTAGTTCAGGGGGCAGATGGGTTAGAGTGGGAGACGAAAAGGTTTCAGAGGAAGCCTTTTAAACCAAACTAGAAACTGAGTGGGGAAGAATTAGAAAGGAGGACAAACCATGAGAGACTCCTAACTCTGGGAAACAAACAAAGGGTTTCAGAAGGGGAGGGGGTGTTGGGGTAACTGGGTGATGGGCACTAAGGAGAGCACTTGATGAGATGAGCACTGGGAGCTATACATTACATTGGCAAATTGAATTTAAATAAAAATTTTGAAAAAAAAAAAACAAAACTAGATTGAGCACAGAAAGATCACGTTAGAACTCAGCATGCCCATGGGTGGGGGTAGGGAATACAGTTAGGGCTGGGACTAATCTACTTCCTTGGGCATAAAACAGACCCTGAATTCAAATCCATTTAGAAACCATGACTAAACATCTTGGGTTCCTCTTTTCTAAAATACTATCATCAAGACCAACCTTATAAGTTGATGAGTGAAATAAGAAAAAAATGGTTGTTTACATGGTGCATAGCACCAGAAGCAAATTTAGGTTATATTGGGTCTAAAGCTTATACAATATTGGAGGCTTTCTTTAAGAAAAAGAATATGCAAGTCTAATTATAAAATTAGATACTAAAGCAAATATTTACTTAGAATAAGAAAAGAAATCACTTTAAAAAAACACAAGAAACTGACAAATACTACAAACATCACAAAATCCAGGAAAGCAACATGATGTTTTATTAGCTACCTGAAATACCTGTTTTGTGTGTGCGTACACATACGCATTACAGATATATATATGTGTGTGTGCTGTATATTTTGATGGCCTCTTCATGTGACCAAATCTGTAATATATATAGGAAAAAAAAACATATTTTAACTTTCCTCTAATATAGTTGGTCAAAATTTGTTTTTTATTATTGATAGTTTACAACAATTTTTTTAAGCATCACAACTTGCTTATAATGTCATGCAAAAATTTATAATTGTTGGCAAATTTGGGAAAAGTTCTATCAAGGCTTTTCATGAAAGAGTTGTAAAATGTAGGTAATCTTTCATGGGCTAGTTTCTGCTCTGTACATTTCAACTCTTGTTTCTCCTCTTCTGTCTTCCTATTCTCAGGCTGGGCATTGCAGAATGCACTCATATCGCAGCATGATGCACCCTGAGTCTCCAGCTCACTAAGTGAACAGATGATGATATGAGTTTTGAAATACATTCCTACAATCCAGTGACTAGCATCAACTATACACAAAAGTGATATAAATTACATAATACACCCCATGCCATTCAAGCTAACTGTATCTTCAACTCAACTCCAAAGCCAACCTACACAAAGGCAGGTATGGCAGAGGGGAAGGCAGTTACCAATTAACAAATTAGTGTTAAATACTTTAATTTTGTGAACTTTACAAAAACATACCCATGTCCACACAGTGTAGAGCTCCTACCAGGGCCTTGGAAGGGTCTTGTGCCGTTAGCTTCATGGTCAACCACCTCCATGTGCCATATGAGTGTGCTGAACAGTTCTGTTCCTCATACTGGCAAATATTACTCAAAGTGAGCAAGGTGGTGGTAGAGATTTGGGGTTACAAATTCAGGAGATGCTGAAAGGCAACAACTTGCCTAAACACAGATATGTCTCCTTCAGCAGTGGTGAATCTAGGTTAAACTGAGTCTTGAGGATGTTATGGTGGCATATCAGAAGGAAACTTTGTTTTTCCTGAAATTTTCTGGGTTTTCCCCTACCCCTACCAACATCAGCTGGTTACATTTGAGTTCACAACTCCTCTTTGAAATCACCATGATTTACCTGACTCTGAACTCTTTCATCTTTCAGAAAATCCCTTCTTGAAGCACCAGGATCCTTAGTGCATTATGATACCTGGAAGTGGTAGAGGTAAGCTGGTAAGTTTGTCAAACCTGTCTCACTTTATGTGGTCCTGGGCTGAGATACTTTTGAAGCTGGTGCAAGCTGCGGCAGAAAAATCGGGGCCTAGCGGTAGGGTGGTGATTCCAGAAATGTAACCCCTCAGAAACGTGCTACCCAGCCTCTTATAAGAAGGGTAAAACAAACAAAGCTGCTGCCTATTTGGAACATACGCTGCTCCTTCCACATCTGTAGGACATTTAGCTCCTTGCATCTGGTAATGTTTGTGCAAATATAATTCCATATTCACTAATAATTCCTGGGGCTAAAGGCCCCCCCTCGGGTAACCTTGTTAATATTCTCTCAAGGCCTGGTGTGAACGCCTCATAGCATTTTGATTAGAATTCAATCTTGTGTTTTTTTCCCTCTCTGTCTCTTTCTCCCTCTCTCCTCTCATGCTTTTCTGGCCCCCGGTTTCCTGGCCACCCACATCAGGAGACATTCTCCCTCCCTTCTACTCTCCATTCTCAGTTTCAAGGAATTTCCTTGTGTCAAAGGCAAAGTGTGATTGACATATTTTTCCCCTCTTAAGAGCAGTCATCTCGGTGTTTGATTTAACCATCTCCTTATGGAGCTCATACAATCATTACCTGGGTGAAAAAGAGACCTCCTGCTCACCCTCATGCTCAGACCCACGTAGCTCAGTATTTTTGTATACTTTTTTAAATTGCTGCTCTCCTTCCTCTTTTTTCTACCCTTTTCTTTCTTTTTTGGTTGGCACTAGCAAATGATTCCCCAGTGTATTGTACCCTGAGCCTTAAAGGATTTTAGTTATCCACAAACAGGTAGACCAGCTGCCTCCTGCCAGTGCCCTTTGCCTGCCAAGAAAAGCATTTGCTGTTCTTTAGATCCTGGGGGAAGGAATGGATACAGAATGAGCTGTCTAGATTTGAATTCACCAACTTTAGGCAGGTTGTGTTCCTTTGGTTCCTTAGTCTTCCAGCCTATTTGTCTCTCAGGAAAAAAAAAAAAAATAGAAAACAAAAACAAAAGCAAATTAGCCATAGCATGGAGAATTGTATTAAACCCAAGAGGAATTTTGTGGCAGTGAAGTTCTTAACGTTGGAGTGATTCTGGAATGCATGCACCCTGTCTCAGGCAGCCTTATCATCAAATTACTATGGGTTCTAAGGGTTTCTGCCTGAAGGGGATGAACTAGATGACCTTGGAAGGTCACTTGCAGCTTTTCAATTCAACAGCAATCCCCGTCTTTTCTGTGAAGGGCCACACTTCTCACAGTATTAGAGCAGACTCTGTCTTAAGGGGATCGCTCATATCTCTCTAAAGTAGCCTGAATCACATCTCCTGCTGCTGATTATGATAAGCTGCCTACTCAAAGCTCCCAATTACAGTTAGCTCTGTTGTCAGGCAATGATTGCATTCTTAGGTGACCTCCTGTGCCCTAATCCTGCTGTTTTAGAAGGAAATGAAGTGCTAGAAGATGGAGTCTTGGATTGGGCAGTAACAAAGTTGATATTTTTACTAAAGCAGAATTTCAGTGATAAATATAGTTTTAATAAAAAGCAGTCTGTATATACTATACTAGCTTAATTCATTGTGCAAAGCATTCAGTGTGATATTTCACTTTTAATCAGGAGTAATGGCCTGTATGTAGAGATTACTAAAATCACTCTTACTAGCATAGCATGACATAAGTACTTGCTTGTCGTAATTATCATCTGTGTTATGATGAACAAAGCATAATGCCAACCAAGCAAAGCAGGCATATGTTCTTAAGTTGAGAGTAGCAGCAGTATGTGTACTATACTTTGAGCTTTGATTGACATTATATCTCATTGCTTTAGGAAAACTTGGCTGTAGAGGAAATGCCAGTACTCCCCATTATGTAAACACTCATAAGAATCCATGTCAGTCCATGGTCCTCCCAGACTAGTATATGAATCAGAAACTAGAATAATGGGATTATATGTGGAAAGTCATTACCTGAAAAACATGGCTCAAAAGGTTAGGATGAACCATAAGACATTTGTAGGTTATAATTTCCTATTACGGGGCCCCAAGAGCCTGAAGAACTCATGTGGTCCACAATATATCTCAATCTTTTCTGCATCCAATTTGTATTTTCATCCTGTATGGAAGGAGTGGTACTTCCTTTAATTTGATGTATATCTGCTTATTTCAAACTCAAGGTACTCCAGTCTGGTATTCCAGAATTTGGTTAAAGATCTATGATTCTCCATTTCTTTATCCTCCAGTACTTAGAAAACTTTAATCAGATTTTTATTGCACACTCCACCCATCCATCCTTTCCCTCCACCACTACTTTCATCTTTCCAGATGGATAAATGAAGTTTTCAAAGCTTGTCATCATGTAGAATCCCTTTCTCTCTTCCTAAATGTTGTAGTTGATCATGTCTGGAAACCTCTTTCATACCTAAATCATGGTGACAAATCTCAATGTATGTTGTTTAGGCTGGGATTTTTTTTTTTTTTTTAGATTTTATTTATTTATTTATGAGAGACACAGAAGAGAGGCAGAGATACAGGCAGAGGGAGAAGCAGACTCCACACAAGGAGACTGATGCAGGACTCGATCCCAGGACCCTGGGATTATGTCCTGAGCTGAAGGCAGACGCTTAAGCACTGAGCCACACAGGCATCCTGGATTTTTTTTTTTTTTTTAAGATTTGTTTATTTATTTTTAGAGAGTGTGAGAAGGAGGAGGGGCAAAGGGAGAGGAGAAAGAGAATTCTCAAGCAGGCTCCCCACTGAGCACAGAGCCTGGCTCAATCCCAGGAACCCTGAGATCATGACCTGAGCAGAAATCAAGAAGGCAACACTTAACTGACTGAGCCACCCAGGTGTCCTGGGAATTTTTTTTCCCAGAAGAGTAGGTATAATACATCCATGTCCTCTTATTCAATTTTTCTGCAATTCTTCTGTGTTTAAGGTAATGAGACTAACTTTATTAGATAACCACCATTAATAAGTTTAATACTGATGTCAGGAATTTCTAATTTTTTGAGCAGTGGAAATAATTTTTCAAATGAAAAGTTATGTAGAATGCGAAAATATGAATATGTTGTAAGCTACGTGATATTTGGGGACCAAAGCCTAGCCTATTTGGCCTCCCTCTGGTCTCTGAAGTACTCCACAAAACTAGACAGTTCCATAAAACACGCTTTGAAAATCACCAAGCTTACCAAAGTGAGCACCAATCACTTTTGCTTAGAAAAGCTGGAATTTAGTCTAAAATGCATGTATCTACATTTTCTTAACCAATTCTTTCTGCACAGAACATACAGTTTTGAAATGCATCCTTTATTTGAGGTCGTTCAAATGACCTCCAGGCTCACCTGTTCATGGTTATAAATGACATCACATACGTAGCTCAGCACAAAGTTCACTCTCATATGTACAATGGCACACTTCTGAGGTATTCCTACCCTCTCATGTTTCTCAGGTAGTCTCTAAAAGGTGCTGTGCTTGTGTCCAGTAAGGACACAGTCAGTACAGTAAGGACAACTTAGATCCGGGATTTCTCAGCGTAAAGGGGCTCTGCTGCTCCAGAAAGCTCTGTGTGGTTCTGCACAGCCAGTGTTATCTGAGGTCACTGCAGTGATCAACCCCCACAGCCTCTGGGTACTGCTCTCCCCTCTGCCCAAGAGTGGGCACAGACCCTTTCTTGAATACCTCACAACACAGAAGAATAGATTGTAGCACTTAATGTCACTTTTTTTTTTTTTTTTTACAGCCCAAGATCTAATGAAAAGGGAATATACACCAAAATCATCCTTCAGCTGGCAGCTAGCCATTCTTATGCAGTGTACTACAGGCCACACATCTGCCCTAATACTGCAGAAAAATTTTCCACTCATATCCATTCTCTTCTTCTTTTGTTACAGGAAAATAGTTTTATTTGAGATGGTATGAACCATGCTAGAAGGGTATCTTTCCCAGCCTTTTTTGCAGCTAGGTATGGTCACAAGACTGACTTCTGGCCAACCCAGTAGAAGTGGACTTCTGGGAAGGCTTCTTGTAGGGGCTGGTAAAAGTGGGAGATGCTTCCTTTATCCCTCCTTGCTGCCTGAAATGAGTGTGTGATGATATGGGTTATGGCAACCATATTGGAACATGAGATGATCTTGAGGCTAGAAGCCAAATGCTAGGGATGGTGTAACAGAAGGAAGGTGGAGTCACTGATTACTTGGAGAAGTCACCACAGCATCCTTGGAGGAATTACTTCTGGACTTTGTGTGTGTTTGGGTGTTCTGTAATCTGTAGGCAAACCTAATCATGGCACAGTAGCAATGAGCCTGCTTTCCTCCCTTTTATTGGGTGCGCTCGGCTCCTGACCTGGTTGTATATGGCAGAGTCCAGATCCTATCCATTATGTGGGAAAGCCCTGTAGCATGGCTAGTCTCCTCAGAGCCTCTTTCCAAGAGAACCAGAGCCTAAAAAGAAGTAATTCTATTCTTACCCACAGTCTAGGACCCAACTTTCATCTCCTCACCCGGAAGCCTTTTCAGGATAATTGAGAATTGTACTTATTATTCCTTCAAATCCTCTTATTCTGTCCACAGGGGTGTGGCCTCACCTGCTGCTGCCAATAGTAAGCACATGGGGCCCAGTTTCTTTTTTATTTATTTTTTTCCGTCTTCCTACCTTGATAGAAGCGTGAACTCTTCTCACTGTAGCATTCCAGCTGTTCTCTCTTTAAATCTCAGACCAAATTCATAGGTTTTCAGGATGATTGGAAAGTTATCTAGGTAAGTTGGTGGGGATGGGTGACTTGGGGACCCTACTCTTCCGCCATCGTGCCCCGCCTCTGGTGGGGGGCAGTTTCAGCCACAGTTCAGTTCTTTCATCTGATAAATGGGGAAAACTTTAAATAAACATAAACCACAAATGGTTTTAAAATATACTCTTAGGTATTAGCTTTGGAATCCCTACCAGAGTGCTTCTTAAATTTTATTTTTGGCTCATCTTACCCATATGTGCATCTTCTTAGATATAGAGCAACACATGGATATTAACCCAAAAATGCACAGACTATTGCATTTACACACACATGCACACAGAGATGCTTATGTATATTCTATCACAGTGTTATGTATATCCTTTAGCATATATCCTGGCATACTGAAATGCAAGTTCAAAGGAATATAGATTGAGGTTTAGTTAATAGGAAATATAAGGGATGGGACAGATATAGCAGCTAAAAAGACCAGGCAGGTAGATTCAAAATGAGCAAAGTGAACTCCACGGTACTCATTTTTAATGGCATTGCAGTAATGTAAATTTTCTTGTGCTCCACGTATAAGCCTAATGAGAGGCCAATTAGAGAGATGGGCCTAATGGATAGCCC
Source organism: Vulpes vulpes (assembly GCF_048418805.1). Taxonomy (NCBI): domain Eukaryota; kingdom Metazoa; phylum Chordata; class Mammalia; order Carnivora; family Canidae; genus Vulpes; species Vulpes vulpes. The sequence continues at coordinate 55,458,688 of NC_132787.1, read as the reverse complement.
AGTATTGCTGCTGAGCTGTTCTGGCTATCTCAACGGTCACTTCTTGATAAGTAGAACCATCACGAGCTACCATGAACTCCTTGATAGTAGCAGGAAAGGGCAATCTTGTTTTCCAGCCTTATCATAGTCACCTAGCAAGATTTTGAAATATAAATAAATGATTTGTGTACTCTGCACAGACCCCTCCCCTTGCAAGACTGTCTGACCTTCATTGGATATACTTATGGAAGGGACAGAAAGCAAGCAAAGTGACCACTTGAATTCAGGAGATGGAGGAAAAGGGAGCTAAAGTCAAGCCTCTGTGCTGACATCTAACCCCTGGCCTGGGAGCTGGTGTGGGCTTTACACCCTGCAAAGGTAAAGATTTTCTAAGATGTTGTGCAACAGGCAAGACATCCATTGCTTTCCTGGAGAGGCTCCTCTGGAAATAGAGATAGACAGAAAGACTGAGACACTTTGTTTTACTTTTCATATTTTCATTTTTTTTCGTATTTATGTCCACGAATGTTCTTCTCCTATCCTGGTGCTTGAATACTTATATGTGCTAACCACAGCCTGGCCCTGCTGTCACTTAGCCAAATTACACACATTTTGGTCTTTTCATCTTTCTTTATGAACCAGCCTCTCTAGTCTATTTAATCATTTTGGCAGTTCTTTTCTGAATTCCACCCAATTTAAAAATAAGCTAAATTCTCCACCCCTGTGGATTGCAAAGCAGGCTGTTGCGAACCCATGCAGAGTTCCAGTCTTGGTTTGATGCATGTAGAGGAAAGATATCCCCTGTTTTAAACTCTCTATCCCACAGCTTGGAAAAGGCCAGGGGAGATGGGGAAAGGGACAGGAAACTTGGCTGGTTAAAGCTGGAGACCAGGGTGACCATGCTGGGGTTTGTTTTCAAATTAGATGATGGCCTAATTTGGTTCAGAATCCAAAAGTATATGTACAAGAAACAGAAAATATTGCTTCAATGCATGACACTTCATCATCCAACTCTGAAGAAACATCCAAAGTTACTTGTCTCTGTATCACTCCAGAGGTATTTTATGCATGTGTGACCAAATATGTACTTATTTATGCGTGCATGTGTATCTCCCCATCTCTATTTTTATACCAATGATAATATAGTATATGCATTACTCTCATCTTTTCTCTCTTAGCAACATATCTTGCAGACCTGGATATTGGTCCATATTCACACATAAATAGCTCCTTCAGTATTTTTTTATGGCTATTTAGAATCTATACCATAAATATGTGGCAATTTTGTGGTCCATAATTAATGAGAATTTATATTCTTTCTAAACTTTTTTTTAAAGATTTTATTTATTTGTTCATCAGAAACACATACACACACACACACACAGAGAGAGAGAGAGAGAGAGAGAGAGAGAGAGGCAGAGACACAGGCAGAGGGAGAAGCAGGCTCCATGCAGGGAACCTGACGTGGGACTCGATCCTGGGTCTCCAGGATCACACCCTGGGCTGAAGGCAGCGCTAAACCTCTAAGCCACCAGGGCTGCCTTCTTTCTTTTTATAGTCACTATCAACAAATACCTAGCAATTTTTTTTTATTACAAGCAATGTCTCTCTGAATAACACATTTTGCACATGTGTGAGTAGATATGTAGGATAAAATTCCTGTGTTTAAAGGTAGGTGCATCATATTGTCTAGTTCAAATCTGACTGATTCATCAATTTATACACCCATCACTAAGATGTGAGAATATCTGTTTCCCCATACCCACACATATACACAATTTTTTAGAACTTTGACAATCTGATGGTGAAAAGTAAGTCATCTTTGTGTATTTCTGTTATGAGTGAAATTGGTTTCTTTTCACAAACTTAAGGGCCATTTGAATTCCCTTTTCAGTGGACAGTCCATTTCCTTTCTTTACATTTCTATTGAGTTGTTGGTCTTCTATTGATTTAGAAGGGCTCTTTATATATTAGGGAGATGTGCTCCTTGTGATTTAAGTTGGAAATATATTTTCCTTTTTGTCATTCTTTTCTATTTCCATAAGTGCATATATTCACCTTTTATTTCATAATTCCTGGGTTTTGGTCTTGTAACATACTTAGAAAACTTTTTTTCGGTTTGAGATTGCTTTTTTAAAATTCCACAGTTTCTTCCAGTATTCATATAAATGAGAGATAAGTTAAACTTTATGTTTTTCCAGATGGCTACCCAGTTGTACCAGTGTCATTTATTGAATAATTCATCTTTTATCCATAAGTTTGAAATGTTACCTTTAAAATATATAAATCTCCATTGCATTTATAACTCTTTTTGAGACTCCTAGTTTGTTCCAGTTACTTTTCATGCCAATATCACATTATTTTAATTATATGTAGCTTCAAAAATTGTTTTATTGTTTAAAAAAAAAAGACTGGAAGTCCACCCAACAGAACATTTAGTTCTTGACTTCTGAGTGGCAAAATTAGAAAAAAACATATCTTCCTTCTTCTTTACTCTGTCACAGATTGTATAATAAACTGGCTTTTATAAACTGGCTTTAGCTTACAAAATAATACACAATAAAATAAAATAAAATAAAAATTGTTTGTTAATACAAATAATTCCTCTTTGTTACTCTTGTCTTTCAGAATTTTCCTGTTGTTCTTATAGTTCTTTTCTTCCATATGAATTTTAGAATCAGTTTGTCCAGTTAAAAAAATCATGTTATCATTTAAAAAATCAGGGCATGTTAAATTTATAGATTTAGGGTAAGTAGGCATCTTTATGATATTGCTTAACCACTGAACCACCCAGGTGTCCCTTTTTGTGATTTTTTTTTAAAAAAAGATATATTTTATTTATTTATTTATTTATTTATTTATTTACTTACTTATTTATTTATTCAGAGAGAGTGAGAGAGAGGCAGAGACACAGGCAGAGGGAGAAGCAGGCTCCATGCAGGAAGCCCAACATGGGACTGGATCCCGAGTCTCCAAGATCACACCCCAGGCTGCAGGTGGCGCTAAACCGCTGTGCCACCGGGTCTGCCCCCTCTTTGTGATTTTTATTGATGAACAAAGTGCTTAAGTTAGATGTAGTCAATTTATTTATCTTTTCCTTTTATGATTAGTGTTTTTATGTCATGTTTAATAAATCATTCTCATTATGAAGATCAGGAAGATATTCTATCCTATTTTCTCAAAGCTTAAATATTTTGCCTTTTATATTCAGATTTATAAATTGACTTTTGGTGTTGTTTGAGAGAATGATCCAGTTTCATTTTCCTCTCCCTTCCCCATCATATGCCTATCGAATTGCTCCAGCACCATTTATAAAAAAACTGTACTTTCCCCATTGCCTGCAGTTCCACTTTTGTCACATGTCAAATTCCTAAATATAAATAATATTTTGGGGGTTCTCTAAAAGAATTTTTGTGTATTGATTTTGTATCCAGCAACTTTTTAAAGTTCTTATTAAATATCATTACCTGTAGATAATTTTGGTTTTTTTACATATTTAATCATGTCATCTTCCAATAATGAATTTTGCTTTTTGTTTGTTTACCAATCCTTTTACCTATTATTTCATTTTCCTGTCTTATTGCACTGGTTAAGACCTCTATTGCAATTTTAAAAGAAAGTAGAAGGTAGAAATTACTGGGCATCTTGCTTGTTATTTACCTCAAAGGAGAAGCTTTTAATTTATACATAATTAAAATAATTTCACCATTATATATGATGTTGATATATATTTCTTTGTCACATGAAAGATTTCCTTTTTCTCATGAGTGGATGTTGAATGTTGTCAAATACCTTTTCTGCACCTATTGAGATGATAACTCACAGAACAAAATGTATGTGCCTAAGAACATAAGACAAAATAAGATATGGGATCTGGCATCAATGAAGCCAGAGTTTAGTGGGGAGGTGGGCATGTTAACAAGTAATTTAAATAAACTGTAACAAATGTTTCAATAGATAGATGTATACAATGTCAGGTTAATACAAAAGTAGGAAATGATTAAGAATGAATCAGAAGAAGGCTTCATAGAGAAGATGCCATTTGATCTGATTTTAAAATATTATCAGGAATTTTCCAGCCATAAAAGAATGGAAACAATTAATGGTAGAGGAAATAACATGTGCAAAAGCCTAGCAGTATGAAAACAGGAGAATATGTGCTTGGTGACAAGAATGTAGTTTTTAAAAACTTGCAGCTTAGGGAAGGTGGCAGGGACTGATAGGAAGTGAGGCTGGAAATGTATGTACAGAGGTGTTTGTTTGTTTGTTTGTTTTGGTGTCATTGTTGGCAAAAAAAAAAAAAAGCCATCAAGAGGCTTTAAATATGGAAGTAAAAGGACAAATTTTTGCTTTCGAATACTTTAGTAAGGTAAGGTTGCTGTTATTCCTTAAGTTCTTCCAAATCTTTTGTTTTATATGTTTATATCTTTAATCCATCTGGAATTTATTTTTGATGATAGAAATATAGGTTTAATATTTTTTCCAATGGTTAGCCAGTTGCCCGATACCATATTTTGAATTCTTCCCTTCTCTCCTCACCCAGTTAGAAATGTCACCTTTATCATAAGCCAAAATTTCATAGATATTTGAGTCTGTATCTGAATTCTTTATTCCATCCCTTTGGTTTTCCTTTTTTATTAAGTAGGAAACCTTTTTTATTTACTGAAGTTTCAAGATATATTGCATTATCTAGTAGAGTTAATTATTTCATTTTATTTTCAGGATTTCTTGAATATCCACACATTTTTTGTTCATTTGAACATTTCTAAAATATTATTTTAATACCATTTTCAGTTTCCTTCTCACATATCATGGATGCTATTTACTGGGATTACATTAAATTTATAAGACTTAGACAAATTTGAAGGTGGCAAAGAAAAGAGTTGGTACAGTTCTAGCTTGACAGCTTCCATTTTCATGGTGAAGAAAGAGGCAAAGACAAGCTGGGAGTAAGTACACTAGGGTGAGACACACACTAATGGAAAATGACAAAAGTTGGCTTCCTCTGATTTCTGCTTAAGGTGCTATCTCTTATCTCTACCTGTGTGCTTTCAGATTCAAGGCAGTCTTTACCTAGACAAAAATTGGAATGGCCAGTTCTCCAATTTCCCAGAAATACAGAACTTATGGTGGATTTCTTCTGCTATACAAACTGGCACAATGTCTTAAACTGTTGTTTGAAAAAAGTCTTCTTCACTATTAAATCTTCTTTCTAATATCACCAAGTTGTTCATGTAAATAGGTTCGTGAGAAAACTAAGATGAAGCAGAGTTTAAGGCAAAAATATTTGATTTCCTTCAACCATTCAGAGGCATTCATCTCAAAAAGTAGCAATAAAGAAGAGAAGTCCACTTTGTATTGTGTGAGCTACTTAATTTCACCCTTAATGAACTGCACACTCCACTATTTCAACCACTCAATGGTTTTGAAAAAGCAGACTCTCTTAGTGAAGTATAGTTTTCCAATAATTGTCTCTTGGATTACATGTAAACAAGTATACGGTTTAGATTGATGTAATACCTTCACTCTAAAACATCTCCAGGTAATTTCTGGTGGACAAAAATAGGGTGCTCTGGTTTCAGGGACAAAATTTATTCTTCTGATATAAGATAGATTTTAAACACTCAAGCAGTCTTCACTAGGACTCTTCATAGGAAATAGAGAATTTAAAAAATTCAGAACCCAGTTAGATGTTTCAAGTGTTAGACTGATGAGAACTTTTGTAGACAAAGTGGATTCACTTTGAACCTACTTCCTCCATTTAACTTTTATTTTACTATTTTATTTTAACGGAAGCAAGGCTTGAAGTGCTTTAATAGCCCCTTAGAGACTGTTTGACTATTACATAACCCATAAAAAGCAATATTTGGATGATTTAAAGGGAAATGAATCAGAAATGTAAAGATTCAATTTTCTTCGTATGATACAAGATTTTTCTCCCCAGGGTCAATAAAAATGGTCCTGTGAGTAAAACACATCTTGGATTTTATTGACACAAAGGTTATTATATATGCATGTGCAGATAGTTATGTCTACTCTAAAATACTTGTATTTAAAAATATTTAGACAATCAATCCTATTTTTCTATGGATTGAGAAGGGCTCTAACCAATTCTCCATTTTCTACAGAAAAGATAATTTTCTTGCATCAAACCTAGTCGATTAAGTTCAGCAGATTCTGTAAAGTCAGAGCCAGATGGAGATGTGATCTCAGTTCCCCAAGCGATGTTCTCATGGGGTTTCCCTCAAAAGTTATTTTAGGCTTCTCAGGTACACCCAAGGTGGGTGATGGTGGCATGTTCCGGAGTATCCATGTAACTAGTAGTCAATATTTTAAATTTGGTTACCCCTCATACATTTATTGTCTTCTTACACTTAAACAAAATTTTCATTTAGTCACTGGACTTGAGAGACATAAGCACTTCTATGGGAGTTAAGAAATGGCTTCATGCTCTGCTGATATAAAGAAAATGGGAGTCAGGAAACCTATTTTCTTCTACTTGTTCTTCCATTACCTCTCTAAGGGACACTAGGTAAATTTCATTGTGTTTCAAACCCCAGTCTCCTCATCTGTAAATTAGGGTGGTTAGATAATCTTTCAGATCCCTTTTACAGCTGATGCACAATTTTGGTATGTAGTAATTATTCTTTAAATGGTAACATTTGCTTTTACTGATAAACTTCCTCCATGGTGAATATTGAAATATCTAGGATCTAGGTTCATAAAGAGTTTAGAAGTTGACTGAAAAGTCTTGGACTTGTGCCTTGCTTCACTGTTTATTAGCTGTGTAATCTTAGGGGAAATTTCTGCATTTTTTTTAAAGACTCAATTTCTTCGTCTGTAAAATGGGAATGAAAATAACACTATTAAGCACAGTTTTCTTGTTGCAAGTGATAGAATCTGCTCTGGCTAGTTTAGGCAGGAAAATAATTTGTACAAATATTAAGCAACTCCCAGAATCCTCTGGAGGGCAAGAAAACCAGACTTAGAAATGATGAGGCCAGAAACAACACCAAATCAGACTATAGAATTTGCTCCAGTGAAAATACCATTGCTGCCAACACATTGCTGCCAACCCTTGGCAACCACTTTGTTTCTTGGAGAGACACTGTAGCTTGCATTGGTAATGCTTGGTCCTGGATGCCAGGAGCTCAGCCATTGAGCCCCTATGCCATGTTCAGCTGGGATAGATGCCATTCATGTCTACCTCCATGTAGCTTTAGCTTCCAAGCTGAGGACTCATATGAGTGTTTCTGATCGGCAACACCTAATTCACATGTCTGACATCAGCAACAGGGAAGCCTGGGACAGTAACTTCTGGCTCTGCCTTGGGGGTTACGATGTTGGAAACTCCTCAAAACTCAGAAAAGATGTTCGGAAGAAATTGGCCAGCTTTAAGCTACTCTATCAAGGTGAAAAACAATGCCCCAAGTAAGAAACTCTGCACTATGTGAATGGTGACTACTATCTTTTAAAGCTTATGCTGTTCAAAGAAAAATAACGTAGATGAAGCATGTAAATGAAAATTGCCAGGAAACCTAGCTAGATGTGCTTTCTTTTCAGATTTTCTGTGTATACATACACACACACACACACACACACACACATCCAACTGTAAAATATATTCTTATCATAAAAATTCATAAAATAGGGAAAAATTATAGGGAAGAATACATAGCATCCAATAGTCCTATCAGCAGATAACTACTCTTACCATTTTGGTTCATACCCATCCATCCAGTTAATATAATTATATAACATATTATACATATTTATCTATATCATACATATATACACACAAATTTGTATGAATACCCACATAATAACATATGATTTTATACTCAGAAAAATTAAATATGTTATAGGCATCTTCCCATGCTAAAAAATATTGTTCAGCATCATTATTTTTTAAGTCTCCATGTCATGCTGTTGTATGAATATACAATAATTTTTCCGTAATCACCTATGTGGGGTAATTTCCAAAGTTTTACTTTTATCAGAAGACTTATGGTGAACATTGGTATAGACAAATACATATGTGGAGTAATTCCCTAAGGTGAATTTAGAGAAATAGAATTGCTATTTAAATATATAATTGAGAGGGGCATCTGGGTGGGTCAGTCTTTTAAGCATCAGAATCTTGATTTTGGCTCAGGTCATGATCTCAGGGTTGTGAGATCAAGCCCCAAGTTGGGCTCCAAGCTGGATATAGAGCCTGCTTAAGATTCTCTCTCTCTCCCTCTGCCTCTCCCCCTAGATCCCCCCAACTCATGAGTGTTCTTTCTAGCTCTCTAAAAACAAAACAAAACAAAACAAATATATATATACAGTTGAAAAGACTTTTGATACAGTCAATAAAGTTGGCCTCAGAAAATTGGTAACATTTTATATGTGCAACATTTGAATGTGAATTTCCCCACATTATCATAATATTTGGTATCATCAACTTTTTTAGTTCATTTGTTAGGAGAAAAATATCTCATTAATGTTTCATTTGCATTTCTTAGTTTACTACTTAAATATATATTTTTTTAAGATTTTGATTTTTTTTAAAGATTTTATTTATTTATTCTTGATAGAGGCAGAGACATAGGCAGAGAGAGAAGCAGGCTCCATGCAGGGAGCCTAATGTGGGACTCAATCCCGGGAATCCAGGATCACACCCTGAGCCAAAGGTAGATGCTCAACCACTGAGCCAGCCAGGCATCCTTAAATATATTTCATATATATTTATTTTCCACTTCTATTTATTTGTGAAATGTATGTTTATGTCCTTTGTCTACTAATAGATTGATTTTTAATTTTTTTTTTTTTACTGTTTTTCAGGGCTTCCTCTCTCTATAAAGATACTAAATTTTTGTGTCTTCCAAATGCCTCTCCAAGGATGCCATTGTCTTTTATTAAAATTTAGGTAAAATTGAGGTAAAACATATACAGTAAAGTATACAAGTCTGAAGATCACAACTTGGTATACATATATCACATAATAATTACCTGGATCTAGAAAACATTTCCAGCACCCAAAAAGGCTCCTTAATTTTCCCTCCCAGTCGATATTTCCCTCTAGAGGTAACCAAATATTTTGACACCATAGGTTAGTACTGCTTATTCTTGAACTTCGTATAAATGGAATCATATGTGGGAAGAAGTCTCTGGCTTCTTCTATTTACTATTATGTCTGGGAGAGTCATCCGCATTGATACAGGTAAAGTAGTTCATTTTTCTGAACCATAACTTACTCATCAGTAAAATGAGGATAATAATAGTACTTAAGTGGAAAAAAAATAAAAAAAATAATAGTACTTAAGTGGTAGTCATGGAGATAAATGAGTTAATGTAAGTAACTATCTGTTTGGAATATTGGGTTATGCTACCTGTATGTTCTTCAAGAAGTTGTGGAATGAACCTTTACTGCTCACATCCATGCACCATTCCTACCAAATCTGCTTCTCAGATAATCTCAGATCTGCTATCTTTTCTCCATCACTACATTCTCTGCTCTAGTCCATGCCTCCATGTCACTCCTTTTGTCCACTGTGTTTGTCACCTAATGGGTCTCCCCCTTTCTAAGCATGTGCTCCCTCTCATTGCATGTAGGTTAAAAACCTAAGAACCTCATCAGAGTCTACCAGGTTCTTCACCTTATGGCCCTGCCTCTGCCTTCATCCGGGCTTGCACTTGTGTTCCCATCACCCTCATGCTCTGGACACACTCCCTGCCCAGCTACCTTCTCTCCATGCCTGGCCTGCCCAATCCCTACTTACACGTTCTCAATGAAGCCTCTCCTGATGTGGCAATATCACTCAGATCTCCGTATGTAATCACTTGTCTTGCCTTCTTTTCTTTCTTATCACTCACAACATGCGTTCTTACACATGTATTTGTATGTTTATTTAATATCTGTCTCTTAGCTCTATGAGGTATTTATTTGCCACCTTATCTAGCATAATGCTTTGCACATAAGAATTGCTCAGTAAATCAGTTGAATGAATGGCTCCCAGTCTAGTGGTGGATAAAGATATGGAGGCAATAACGCTGAGAAGAAAAGCCAAACAGATGTATGGAAATAGATGCCAGGCACCCAGAGGAGGAAGAAAGAAACTGCCCGGAGAACCCTCCCACTGGCAGGTTGCCTATAGGTAGAGGGGCTCATTGACTAACTTCCTCTGGAATGTTACTCTCTCAGGGTGGACATGTTGATGGCACTATATCACCACAGGGAAGGAGCTGTTTCCAAGCCAGATATTAGATGCACAAGTCCCAAGGGACTCGAAGAGGCAGAGATTTGTCTGCGCTCTTGGCTCACACACAGAGCACAATGGCAGCTCTGAAGAGGGCAGAAGTCCTGTGCACCCGCAAGCCCTGTTTATTTTCTCCTCCAGCAGCAGGGGTGGCATAGGTCAGCCAAAATGGTGCATCCTGATGAATATTTATTGACCCAAAATGTCATGCTGACAGACATGTGGACAGGCAGACACAGAGGCCTCACTTTTCTGCTCCCAAGGTTGTGGCACAGCTGACATTTCCCTGCACGGGTCCTGACTTCTCCAGCTGCTCCTTGGGATGCCGGTGTCTTGCTGATGGGGGTCAACACCAATCCTGTGCCCTGTGCTTTCTGTGCTGCTGCCCATGCCTCTACCAAATGGTGTTCTCAAGAAGACATTTCCCATTCTCTGACCCACACTTACTCTCACCTAGCCAGTCTCTAGTTCAATAGCCTCTCTATGGATTCTTCCATTCCCTTCTTAATTCCATTGCCAGAGTTATGAGTGGCTAAATTAATGGTACATTTTACAGAGGGAAGTCCTGGGTGACACCAGGGACTTTGTGGCAGAGAAATGAGTTCTGCTTTTTCTATAAACAATAATTGTGTGGTCATAAATGTGACTTTTTCTCCCTTATTCTTAATGTTTTCATCTTCATTTTCTGGGTTTTCTTCCATCTCTCCCATCATAGCTGACTTTATGTGATTAATTTAACATCTATTTTAAAAACATTTTATTGTTATAATCTGAGTAACAGAAAACAATAAAAAGCAAATGAACAGGTTAAAATGATTCTTTTAAGGCTAGCACTCTTGTAAACACCTGTCCGTGATAAGAGACTTCTTCCAGTCACCCCTAGAAACTCCCAGTATGCTCCCCTCTCAACCACTACCCCCTCTCTTCCTGCCAGAATGACCACATTCCTAACATTTCAACAACTTCCCCCTTTTCTTTATAGTCTTAACACCCAACTGTACATTCCTAAATACTTGCCTGGTTTTGCCTTATATTTGCCTATATGTGTATGCATCTTTTAAATATCTTTTAGTCTACAAGTTTTCCCCTCCATCTCCTTATTTCTCCTTACAATTCATTTATTGAAGAAACTGGATCCCTTATGTGTAGAGTGTCCTATGGTCCGGGTTTTGCTGATTGCTTCCCCAGAGCAAAGTTTAGTCTGCTCCTCTGGCCTCTATGTTTCCACTCTATGTTGTCCCAGTCTAGGTTCTTTGAGCATGACAACCTCAAGGCTGATGTGTTCTTCATCAGGAGGCACATGTGTCTCAATGTCTTTCTTTTTGTGAAATTAGTACTCATTGATTGATTGATTGATTGGTACTCATTGATTGATGTCTTATACTCTCTTTCTTAATTCCTTAAAATACACTGATATTCCATTGCTATTATTCTTTCTTTATGAGTTTGTTGAAATATTGTCATTAAGTACCCATATGGTTTTTGTTTTTTTCAGTGGTACAATTTGCATAGGAAAGGCATGATAAAAGCTATTTTCAAAAAAAGAAAAAAATAGCTGGTTCCCTAGCATCTTCCCTAGACATCAATTTGATTTTTTAGAGCTGATTTTGTAAGTAGTTAAGTAAGTTACTAATCATGCAATACACTGACATCCCTTTTAAGGATGTCACATGTCCTAGGAGAGAGAAGGGAATCAAGGACAGGGAACCAGTAGCCTCTGAACTGGGGGAGAGGGTAGGCCAGCAATGTGGGAACCCACGTAGGAGCCCAGTATGCAGACAAGACTCACATTTGCTCTGGGCTGACCTCCCATCTTCTGGTCAAATATGTTTGTGTCTAAAGCAGATTATCTTGGCCACATTAACGTATAGCTAATACTTGGGAAGGGATTCAAAAGAGGCCTCTCTGGAGACACTCTGCCTTCCTTACTTCTCAGCCTGTGATCCCTTCTTGAGATTTGGCAGTTCATCTTCCATAATTCTCATTCCTCTGTTCAACTCCTCTCCACCCCCTCACAAGGAATGTCTGTAAATGTCAGGTGTATCTCAGTTCACCTCCAATTGCTCAGTGATGTCTTTCCTCATGTATTTTTTCCTTTAGGAGTAGCTGAGGATTGTGGATGTGGGCTGTGTTGGGGAGGGAGTTGAGGGATTGAGGGATGAGGAGGCTGGTGCTCTTTTTAACTAGAAAAACTTTTCAAGTTGAAATTAGAGTTTCCAGCAGGGCCTTAATTGTCCTTTGAGTAATACCAAATTCTCCTTCTTTTAAATTTGTTTTATCGATACATAACTCACATACCATACAATCTACCCCTTTAAAATACACAATTGAGTGGTTTTAACATGTTCAAAAGGGTGTGCATCTTTTATCTAAGTCTAGAATGTTTTCATTACTTCTAAAAGAAACTCTAACCCATTAGCAATCCATCTGCATTATCCCCTCTCCCCACCCCACCCATTAATCTACTTTGTCTCTGTGTTTTCCTAATTCAGACATTTTATATAAATGGAATCATACAATACCTGAACTTTTGTATCTGGCTCCTTTCACTTATGTTTCCAAGGCTCATTCATGTTGCAGCAGGTATTAATACCTCATTCCTTTTATGGCTGAACAATATTTCATTGTATAGATATAGAACGTTTTACCCACTCATAAGCTGATGAACATTTGGGTTCATTCCACCTTTTGGCTATTATGAATAGTGCTTCTATTAATGTTTGTGTACAAGTTTTTGTGTGCACATATGTTTTCAACTCTCTTGGTGTATACTCAGTGGAATTTCTGGGTTATATAAGTCTATGTTTAATTTTTTAAGGGACAGCCAAATTGTTTTTCAAAGAAGCTGCACCATTTTATATTCTAACTAGCAGTATACAAGGTTTCCTGCTTCTCCAAATTCTTATCAACACTTGTGATTTCCTGTCTTTTTTGGTTTAGCCATCTTAGTAAGTGTGAAGTGGCATCTCACTGTGGTTTTGATTTGCATTTCCCCAATGACATGTTGAACATGTTTTCCTGTATTTATTGACCATTTATATATCTTCTTTGGAATTGGTTTTTTACAAACTATACATGTTCCTAGAGAGGTTTGTCTTTGGTTCTCTTTAGTTTTCTTCTTTTGCTTTTCCTCTGCCCCTTCATATATCAGGAAAGTCCTAAAGTATTCTGCATACCTGCTCCTCGGCTACATCTTTGCTTAGAGAGAACTGCACAGCAGTAGACTTGAAGTGGAGTGGGGAAAAGGGATGATGTTTCTGTGTGTGTAATTTGAAAAAAGTCCCTAAAGGAGAGTGAAAAACATCCATCTTTCTCCTTGAGTCCTATTTTTGTACAGTTCCGCCTTTGATATCTATGAGAAGGCAGGGGAAGTAGAGGTTCTAGAAATCATGTTTCTCTTATAAGAAGGATAAAACTAAAAAAAAAAAAATCCATAAAAAAGTTGATGAGACATTCATGGCTAGGACTGACCCCAGGAACCACTTCCTTTTCTGCTGTACTCCTTCCTCAACTCTTCTTCTTACTCTGGCACTGACAGGCTTCAGAGCAGATTTCAAGTATCCTCTGAACAAAGAACACAATAAACTCCTTAGTCTTGAGCCATAGGAGCTCTATCATGTCCTTAAGGAAAACATACGTTGTGAACGAGGCTCAGATATTATCCATGTGCTTCACACTGTGCTAGGTGCTGGGGCAAGTTTACAGAAACAATAAATTAGTTTCTTTTTCCCTCATTTATTCAACAAACCTCTTTGAACACCTACTGTGTGCCAGATTCAGTGCTTTCCTGAAGGAGATCAGCTTGGGAAGAAATTGTTCAGAACCCAAGTCAACATTTGATGCATTCCATCTGCATCGTCCCCATATGAAGTAGAGCTCCAGAAGAGAAGAGACAGGTGTTGAGTGATGTCCCCATGAGGTACAGAGTCCTGAGGGAGTGGATGGTGGTACAGCTCTCACCACTGACCAGAGAAGCTTGAACTAGGAGCCCCAAGCTCAAGGAGGGAAGAATATTAATACCATGACATGCAGGTGGAAACAATGTTTTTGAGCTTTTGCACATTTTTCCTGAACTTTCCATCTCATACTTTACAGGAGGCTATCTTATTCCATGTGCTGTATTATTTATGGAGGTAAGAAGTAAACTTGATCCATCATCAACTGCTAGGAGGGTATTACCTCTTTAAATCTAATCTCATTGAGATCCCTGCACCTTTTTTATTGCCATTTCCCTTTTAGTCATTGTCAATTAGTTCTCCATTGCTGGTTTTAGTTTTCTATGTGATAAGCAAAGGTTTTGAATCCATCTTGATTAAAGCAGGGAGGCCCCAACCCCATCCTGCCAGCTTCCTTTGAAGTTCATGCAAACTCTATATTCAGATCAGCTGCCCAGGGCACAGAGAAAGATGAGCTATGAGCTGTGCAACATGAGGGCGCCAGGCCAGATGCTTCAAGGCAGGCAGCTTCCTTCTGGGAATAGAATCACAGGAGAGTTCCATCTTTCTGGAATGGTTTAGGTGTGGCTGAAGGGGGAGAAAGCACAGAAATAAAAAAATATAAAGATGATTTCTCAGGTCTCTTCCAAACCCTGTCCAAATTAGACCAGGATCTATTTGTTAAAGCTGGTGGCAGGCTTTACAATGCTCAGAACTGCCTAGAAATCTGGATTCTTCAAAGATGTCCCATTTGGCAAGTTGGAGGGTTGGCTCATTATATAGAGGAAATCAAGAAAAGGAAACATGGGATATTGTTAAATAATATCATGTTTTTCTCATATTTGTGCAACAACCACTCTGTCTTGTGCCCTCTTACAGACTGCCTCTTCACTTCCTCACATCTCTTGTGTTTTTCTTTATTCTCTCTCTCTCTGTCTCATTCTCTCTTTCTCTGTGAAACTGCTATCTTCCTCTTATTTGCCTCTTCCTCTTCCACTTATTTTTTTTCTCTTTATACATATTTTAAAATGGACATTTGTGGCTCTGATAGTAATACATTTTAAAGAAGCCACTTTACTTTGGAGAACAGTTCTTCATTTGTAAAATATAATGATCCTTAAATTTCCCTCTAATACTAAAATTCTATGATTCTTTGAAATACTTATTTTGTTCAAATAATGCATTTTCTTCTGACCCACCTAAAATCTGTAGAAATTGACCATATCATGGCTGACATGCCAAGTGATAAATAAATTCCCTTTTCTTTCTCTTTGGGGATCCCTTAACTCTGCATCAATATGAGAAAGTCAAAACATAATCTCTGACACTCCCATGCCCCCACCTACAGTCCCCAAAGCCTAAGAATCATAGTGGTGTGCCTCTGCAGCAGCAGGCTCCCACATGCCATCAGAAGCTCAGGATCTGGGAAAAAGGGAAAAAGAATAAGAAAACATCAGAAAAATCCAATTTTTACAAGGGAGAATTTTTTCTGCTGTTGAACTCCCAAAGATCATTATATGTGGCTCAGATTGCATGCACTACTTTCTGTGCCATGTATTTTCAAAGTTCTTTCCCAGATAGAATATCTAAGAGAACCCCCCCCAAGAATGATTTTTATTTTCCATATGGTACATACTAGTAAATCTGGCATTTGACCACATTTATGTAAACATGCAGAGATACCTATAAATTATTGGAGTTATCCCAGTTTGAGTTTCCAACTATGTACTACAATCATTACAGCTGTTCTTACTTTAGCCTCAGAAGATATTTCGGTCCATTTATATGGTTGATTAGTCATTTAGGCTGTAGACTACATTTATGACATTGTTTGGGGGTGGGGAACATACCAGATATTCACTGGAGGCACCAAGAATCCTCATTTAAGCCAACAGTTCTGCAAACTGGTGGGGGTCCCCTAACCTGAGCCTCTCACACCCTGAGTAACAATTGATTGTCAGTTACCCAGGGCCACCCCACACCTTGAGATGACTTCGGGAGAACCTGGGTTTCCCACCTGCCCTCCACCCCCGTCCCTGCCTCTGCCCAGAGTGTTGAGATAGAAGAGGACAGAGAGGCCAGGAGAACTGGGAGCCTTACTTTAAAAAATCTGGGCCCTACCCAACAGATCTGGGACTAGTGTGTGTTGTTAATAATAGCTTTATAGGCAGCTCGGCAATGAAGACAAAACTGAGTTCCTTACCCAGCTCTGTCCTGCTCATCCCCAACATAGTTCTTACCGCCCAGCCTTGCCCAGACTGAGCTCAGATGTGAGGAATGTCCCATGGGACTGGAAATCTTGGGCTCTAGCCTGGTGCCAACATCTGAGACAACCTGTGGTGGCGCCCTAAAGCAGCTTCTGCTCCCACAGCTCTGGCTCTAGGACTTGGGGGTATCAGTCCACTGTATTATTTGTAAATAGCCATGCACTTTATTCACAAAGCATCTTAAGTTTTAGGCATCTCTTCCCCCACCCACCAAAACAAAAACAAAAACAAAAAACCCACTTTTTCTGTTTTATTTAAGCTTTTCTCTGTGCCTCACAATCACAAAGAAAGGCAGCCTGTATAGATAGGTGAACATATTTCACTAAGTTTAGGTGGGAATCTATGACAGAGATTGGAGTAGGAGTCTAGCGTCCTGATTCCTAGACCTGTGCTCTTTCTCCAAAAACTCTTTACAGTGAGGCTAATAATAAACAGAAAACACTTCTGTTATCCCTTTTATTTTCTTTTCCTCTTTAAAACTCTGACATGTCTCATCTATGTCAGTTCTCCTGAGATCAGTTTTCATGAAACTCTAGTATTTACTGGCTGTCCTCCATGCTCAAACAATGTTGGGTAGGCTCTCCAGTCTTGTTCTGATTTATTCAGCAGATGGAGAGTTATTATCAATATTTCTTCAGAGTTAGAGGGGGTATTTTTGGATGATAAAGTTTGTTTCCATTTATCATCATTTTATCCCCAGTGCTGACTTTGGGGGCTCTGATTTTTCTGTACAAAAGTGAACCATGAGATTGCATTCAACTCAGTCTGTTTTCAAAGCCCAAAGAATGGAGAGCAGGATGCAGAAAATATATGGTGGCCTTTGGCAACTTGGTGGAAACTTTAACTTAAAGGAAAGCCAGTGTTGACTTGAATCTTTATTCTTATCCCTTTAAAGCTAGAAGAGGTCATAGAAAGCATTTAGTAATTTTGATGGAAGGCTTCTGTTCTCACTGGGGCAGAAAATGAGACTCAGAGAAGTCAGGAAGCTTGTCTGAGATCGCACAGCTCCTTGGGCGGCAGTGCTGACCCGTGAGGCAGGTTATTTGTTCTGGGCCTGGGGACCACAGGGTCTCTCAGAGACAAGGGCTGGTCACACTGGGAGAATGCCAAGGGATAGTCTATGTGATTAGTTCAATTCAGCCTAACTAGCACCCACTGAGGCCACCACAGGAAAGCCCAGCAATGTATTGTGTGGAACCCCACAGGCTCAAAAAGGCTGGCTGGACAAATCGGCTTCATCCTCTCTTCCGTTCTCCTCTGAGGGGCTGCTGCTATGTCTAAGTTGAAAAATCTACCCTGAGGACTAAAATCTTTTATTTGGTTGGATGGCTGGGGCCCACACTTTCTCTTTCTTTCCTGCGGGTAGTGAAAAGGAGGGCCCCGGAGAGGCTTTCCTACCAAACCACAGGGAGATTAAAGGGCCAGGGAAGAGGGACACATTTCGAATGTGGAAGTCCAGAGTTCTTGGGCTCACAAAGGAGCCTTCTCGTTATTAATGGTGGCTCTGCCACAGCTGTGGCTTGGAAATCGGAAAGACTGGCGGCAGGAGAGACCCATGTGTCAGTCTGTGTGGCTCTGACCGCAGGAGTGTGCTTTGGCCGTGGTGTCCGACTGACCCTCGCTGCCCACGTAGGACAAGGCTGCCTCCTGGCACCTTCTCCCTCCCTCAGAGGCAGGAAGCGCGGTGGGGGAGGAGTTGAAATTGCTAAGAATAGCCATGGTCTTTGGGATTTGCTCTTTTCAAGGAATCAATGGAATTAGAAATGAGATATTAGCTCTAATCAGTCACATATGTTGGGTTCTCAGCCCCTAGGAAAAGAATTTCTGACTGCAGCTCCTCACCCGGTGGGGAAAATGCATCTACACCTGTGAATCTGGCAGGGCCCCTCTTCTGTCCTCTGGAGAGCCCAGGACAAAAGTACATGCTGTACTAAGTATATGCTGTCAGTCTGTCATCTGGTCTGATCTGGAGTGGCCAGACTTCTGACTAAGCATCCCCTATGTGGCTTTTCAACAAGTGTAGAAGAATTTCAATGCACACATAGATCCAGACGGAGCCAAGAACTGGGGGCTGGAAGAGAATTCCTCCCTCCCCTTTGTCTTTTTCACTTATGTTTCTGAGACGTGGGGGTGTTTGGAAAATTAGGCGCACTGTGAAAGATAATTTTATGTTGTTTTACTTTCATTTTTCAAAAATGTAAAATTACGAGAATAGTCAAATGACCCCCTCTGTGCCCATCCTTATAGATGCCTGTTTTATCGATGGTCAGCAGGTTTTCATGCGTGTGTGAGTTTCTCAGTTTGGCCCCTGACTGCCTGCCTTGGAATCTCCCCCAGACCTCTCCATGCAGGCCCTCCAGGAAGGCTGGGAGGCTGCCCCACGCGAGGTTCCCCAGGTAGTATGGAGGCGTCAATCTCCGTGAACCTTCCTGTGCACCTCACAGTATCTCAGGCATCCGTTCCTTTGCCCCTGAGATCTTTGTGTCACCAACTCTACCAATTCCAGCAAGTGGTCAGAATATTATGCGAATTATACCACTCTTTGCATTATACCTTTGAAAAACAAAGGCAAACAGGGGAAATCAGCCCCTTTCCTTTTTCTATCATAGCACTCTTCTACTTAGCTACTATGCATGACCCTTGTTCAAATGTAACAGACCTGCCATGAAAACGGTTTTGCCAACTTTTTAATACTAAGTTCAATTTATGATTCACACTGAAAGTTGATTGTATAGCCCTGGGTCTGTGCTTAACTAGAAATGCCCTCTGTGAATGATTCATATATGGATAATGGGTGTGAATACGCACACACTCACACAAAACACTAGTAGAACTTTTATTTTTTTATTTATTTATGATAGTCACAAAGAGAGAGAGAGAGAGAGAGAGGCAGAGACACAGGCAGAGGGAGAAGTAGGCTCCATGCACCGGGAGCCCGACGTGGGATTCCATCCCGGGTCTCCAGGATCGCGCCCTGGGGGGGAGGCAGGCGCCAAACCGCTGCGCCACCCAGGGATCCCTAGTAGAACTTTTAAATGTCAACATTTAAGTATTCCAAAGAGAGCAAAGAGCAGAGTTAATCTTCTGGAGAGAGTGTAAGTCCAAGGTCACATCCATAGTTGTTTATAGTTTGGAGTCTGCATTATGTCATTTAAAACAAAAGAAATTGAGGAAGCAGGGGTGGGTGAAGTGGGAAAGGACAGGGATGGGTGGTCAGGGAGTAAAAAGCAGGTTCTGCGTTAGCACATTCAAATCACAGCCAGGTAGCAGAGTCATGACTGGATAAGAGATTGCAACTCATTTCCCCAATGCCCCCCCAGATCCGTACATGTTTCTCATACATATTTGCATTCCTCACCACACTGTGCTCAGGACTGCACGGAGCAGGTGCCTGGTTGTGTTAAATGCTCTTATGAATGCCGCTCCTCGGTTTCATCTGAAGGGGCCACTGGCACAGTTTCAGGCCTTAGACAGGTCCAGAAGACTTGCAGTCTTGCCCTGGGAGGCCCACATTTTGCTCTCTTTCCTGACTTCCACTGTATGGGCCAACATGTTTCACAACTTTAAGAATCAAGTTCACTTACATAGAATAGGGTGTGAATGGAGCCCCCAAAGCTGGGCCCCAGGTAGCCCTGGATGCCTTCTGGAAGGACCACAGTGACCACTATGAGCACAGCCTTTGGGTCAGCAGATTAGATTCATGTGGTTCACATTTGCCCTCCTATTGTTCACTTACTCACAAATGCTCCTCTTCTACAGTTTTATGCTACATTCCCAGGGATGCCTGGGGGCCATGTCCCACCAAACCCCCCTCCTCTGCCCCAGTACCTTTTATCCTCAGCCTTCCTAACCCTGTCCTTTAAGTATCATAAATGCTGAGAGTATCGAGGATGCTTACAGTTGAAGACATTCACTTTATTGAAGTTCTAACCGAGGCCTTAGAGTTACGGCTTTTGGAAAAAGGAAGGATAAATATGATATTTTGGGCACACACTTTTTCAATTATGGGCAGCTCAAACCTAGTATTGCTCCTCATCCATCTCAATCTGAAGGCTGGTGGGGAGGCTGCTCCTAAACATCTTTGCGCACTTAATCCCAAACTCCACTCATACAGCTTCTAAATTTTTTAAGATTAATCAAATCTAAGTCTTGCAAAGTGCACACTCTGATTTATATGAGTTTTGGCAAACAGGCATACCGAATAAAAAGCTTCTTAGTTGGAAATGACAGCATTAGGGGAAAAAGGGCTGGAAAACCATATAAGGAAGGGTGTCCTGTTTTGATGAGCCCATGGCAGCTCCTGAAACTCAGTTAAAGGACTGTAAATGTGCTGTGGTATTAAGATGGGAGCCCTTAGGTAACATGGCAGGAATTAGTGTGTTCTTCTATCCTTAGATTTATTTTTGAGTTCTAGTTCCCATGAAGGAAAACCCTAGAAAGTCCAGTCTTAGAGGAAATGGCACAAAGCTGTGGAAGGATCTTGTTGTAGGAGCTGGAGGTGGAGGGTGGGAATTTGGAATCAGCTCTGGCTTAAGAACTCATCTTCCAGAAAGATGCCCAATTGTCCAATGTCCAGGCAGCACGAGGCTTGGTGAATTTGAACTTGATTGAAGCCATTGCTATCCAAGAAGGTCCAACATAATGAATCAATATGGCAGCAGTCAGTATGGGATAGTAACTTGTAGTTCGGACTTGCACTAGAGTTCATGGTTCTGAGTAACTGTTTCATTAGAAGCATTTCCTAGCAGTTGAGTTAACCTTAATCTCATCCTTAATCTTTAGCAAACTTGAGCTTGTCCCATAGGAGCACTGAAAGTTGAAGCCTTTTGGCTGGCAGTACCCTGTTCCCCTGCCAGGGGAGAGAACTGACAGAGCCAGGCTGGCTGGCTAAGTGGGCTGGGCTCAGGGCAGAGTGCCAGCCCACGAAGGAAGTATTCAGTAGGAAACAGAGGCAGAAGCCCAACCACACAAATTGGGCCTTCCAATGGGAGATGGGGTGGGTATCTATGGCTTGTCAGGCTCAGCACCAAATATACCAGCTATGGTGCAGATGTGTAGCAACAAGATAGGTTCCAAACCCAGCAGATAGGGGTCTGAGCCCTCAGAAAAATGTTGGCCTTTGTCAGGCTGGCTTCAAAATTGGGTGGAGATGGGTCCTGCAGCTACCTAAGGAGGAAGAACTCTTCCTTTCTAAGACACAGTACCCTCCATGAAAACAGAAAAGAGTTTAAAATTAGTACTTAAAAAATAGTGATTTAAAATAAGCATTTGCTGAGTGAAATAAGTCAATCGGAGAAGGACAAGCAGTGTATGTTCTCATTCATTTGGGGAATATAAATAATAGTGAAAGGGAATATAAAGGAAGGGAGAAGAAATGTTGGGAAATATCAGGAAGGCAGACAGAACATAAAGACTCCAAACTCGGGGAAACGAACTAGGGGTGGTGGAAGGGGGGAGGAGGGCGGGTGTTGGAGGGGAATGGGTGACGGGCACTGAGGTGGACACTTGACGGGATGAGCACTGGGTGTTTTTCTGTATGTTGGTAAATTGAACACCAATAAAAATTAATTAAAAAAAAAATAAAATAAAAAAAATAAAATAAGCATTTGACGGGTGCCTGTGGGTGGCTCAGTCAATAGCATCTGCCTTTGGCTAAGGTCAGGATATTGGGATCCTGGGATGGAGCCCCACATTGGGCTCCCTGCTCAGCAGGAAGCCTGCTCCTTCCTCTCCCTCTACCCCTCCCTCTGCCCCTCCCTTCCGTCCTGGCTTGTGCTCCTTCTCTCAAATAAATAAATAAAATCCCTTTAAAAATTAATTAATTAAATTAAAGTAACATTTGAATAATATCTGTCATGTGTCATTCTACATTTTCTTTTAGGGTCTTTTGTAATTCATGACTCTATTCTTTCAACCTGTCACATGCACTGAAAACTTTTCCTCAAGAGACAGCGAAATATGAGAGTAAAATTGAGCATCTCCTTACATAACAGGCAGCAAGCATTCAGAGCACAGTTTAACCTTGTGTGCCAGGTGTCTGGCTTGCCTTTGCAGAGTTCATGGTCTCCAAGAAATAAGGTTAACGTGCAGGAAATAATAGGGAGCCATATAAGCCAGATGGTGAATGCCATAGGGATTCAAAGAAATGACTGATAAATGAGGTTCATGGTCATGGGGAAAAGATATAAAAGACCCAAGAACAGGTGGGATACAATTGCAGAGAAAGAGTGAGGTGGGCAATAATCAGACACAGAGTTCTTTTGGGCTGTAATATACATGGTGCATAGGCTGTAGCCAGTCTGATGAAGTAGAGCAAGTATTACTTTCCCTTTATAGACAAGGAAACTGGGCACAGACAGTTCCTGCTTTAATCACTATCATCCCTGCCTCGTGTAAGCTACCAATAGAGTGACCAATGATACAATGGCAGGAACCAGCTCACAGGTGCTTTGTTTGGTTTTGCTTTTAATTATTAGTGTCACTTGTTCTTAGATACTTTGAGCCATCCTGGAGGAAAGATTTGAAACAGGTATGTGCTAGGAGCATTGCTTCCTTCCTGGCACATTTGGGGATTTGGGGTGGTGAGCTACAGGCACTGCCAGCCATCCTGCACAGGACTTTGCATTCCATAATTGGAATTGGCTCTGTATCCAGGCGCTGTTTCCCTGAGCACACTCCATGAGCAAAAGCTTCAAAGTACATATGCTCTTTGACCAGAAGACATGAAATTTCAATTACCATACTTTACAATTCTCTTCATGTAATTAGATTAGATCTTTAAAGAACTTCAGTTTCTTGGATTTTATTGTGTGTTTACTACAAGCAAAGTATGGTAGGTGCTGTAAGTGATACAATGATGAATGCAAAAAGGACTCTGACTTCATTTGCCATGCTCAGGGGTAGGCAGAGTACATAGAAATAACTATAACAAGAAGCCAAACAGGGATGCCCAGGTGGTTCAGCAGTTGAGTGTTTGCCTGTGACTCAGGGTGTGATCCCAGGGCCCGGGACTGAGTCCCATATAGGGCTCCCTGTGTGGACCCTGCTTCTCCCTCTGCCTGTATCTCTGCCTTTCTCTCTTTCTCTCTCTCTCTGTGTGTGTCTCTGCCTCTCTCTTTCTGTGTCTCTCATGAATAAATAAATAAAATCTTAAAAAAAAAAAAAAAGGCAAAAAAAAACCTAAGAAGCCAAACAAACAGCAGAGTATCAGAACTGGGTTTGATTCTGGTTTTCACTACCTACAGGACTTACTGGCTGTGTGATTTTTTTTTTAATTTTTATTTATTTATGATAGGCACACAGTGAGAGAGAGAGGCAGAGACACAGGGAGAGGGAGAAGCAGGCTCCATGCCCCGGGAGCCGGACGTGGCATTCGATCCCGGGTCTCCAGGATCCGCGCCCTGGGCCAAAGGCAGGTGCTAAACCGCTGCGCCACCCAGGGATCCCTGGCTGTGTGATTTTAGATAAGTCACTCAATTACATTGAACTCAATTTGCTAATTTGTTCAATAGAAAGAATAAGAGTTTGAATGAATAAATGTTTATAAGAGATAAGGTGGTTATAGGTTAGCCTGTTCATATAGAAACCTATCTGTGAATGGTCTTACAGGCTTTGCACCAGTTGAGGCTATTGAAAAGCCAACGTATGTTTGAGCACTTTTTATTAGAGCAGTTTTAAAAATGAAACACCATAACCTTGGATTTGTCAGTGAGTGGGATAACACAGATGTAGCAGAAATTTCTTTTCAGGCATTCAGGCGAAGCAGAAGTTTTGTCATTATAATGCCTACTGTTGATCAGATCCCTTCAATGTTTATTTATTTCTTCCAATAACCCTATAGATGAGTCTTATTATCATCTTTATCTTATAGGTGGTAGAGCCCACCCATGGAATGGCATTTATCCACTCCCTTATGGTAACAACTTGTCAGATGAGATCACCAAAGGAAATAAGGAAGCAGTACTTAGCAACTGAAAGTTGAGTTTTTTTTAAAATTAAGTCCTAAGATGGTCTCAACTCTGCTTCATTCAGATATCCAGGCTTCTACTGGATTCTACTTCATACATAATAAAATAAAGAAGATTCTAATCCTTGTTCCCTGGGTAGATGTGGATAGAATAATATGAAAATTTAGTACAAACATCGTAAAACACTAAGTGGAATGTTTATAGTAGGTTTAAAGGTTGGTCATTCAGTTTAATGAGACTGATTGGAATTAGGAACTGTTTAAAATGACAAGATATTTTCCCAGAACGAATTCTGTTGTGGCTTTACACTTTTTGGAGCTTTACATTTTTGAATTCAACAAATTCAACTCAATAAATACTTATCAAGCACCTACTATGTGGCAGGTGCCGTGATGGATACTGAAGATGCAAAGATGAAAAAAGCATCTGTTCCTGCCATTGTTGGAAGTTGCTCTGACTTGAAGCGATATAGACATGCTCGAAGGAAGCCCAGAGGAGGGAAGAAGTATGCTGCTTGGTCTGGGGCTAAAAGGAAGACTTTCTCAATGAGGCAATCATTGAACCGGACCTCGAAAGTTTCATAGGCTCTCGCTGGACTATAAGAAAGGAAGGTAACATAAAAGTAAGAAATGGTAAGAAAACCTACAGAGGCACAGGTGAACTTGGGTGTTTGGGCTTTGGGTTTGCATGAAGCTGGAAAGGTAGTCTGGAACCAAACTGGGAAGGCTTTTGACAGCTATGGTGTAGTGTTTGTATTTTATTTCATGCAGTGGTGGGAACAGAATGGTAATCAGATGAGAAAATAGGCAATCAGCCCCTGAAATA
This sequence comes from Vulpes vulpes, assembly GCF_048418805.1. Classification (NCBI taxonomy): domain Eukaryota; kingdom Metazoa; phylum Chordata; class Mammalia; order Carnivora; family Canidae; genus Vulpes; species Vulpes vulpes. The sequence continues at coordinate 55,433,474 of NC_132787.1, read as the reverse complement.
GCTGATACAGAACTTAATTATCTTCTTGGGAGGCACTGAAGAGAGAAAGGGATTTTAGAGGCGGAGGACCTGGGTTTGAATCCTGCATCTGCCGATTACCATCCACATGACCTTGACCAGTTTAAGGAAACTAATAAACATATTGATCTTACAAGGTTGTTGTGAGGACAGAAAGAGTATCGATGACAAGCAACGTCTATGAGGTAAAATACTAGGTAAATGCTAATTTCTACTATTATTATTTAATGCCAAAAAGATAGAGGCTGGGAGTGTCCATTTGTTTAATATCCTCTTTATGTTTTCAAGAATTCCTGTTTTTATACAGCACTGTAAATGCTAATGGTTTGCTTTCCACCTGTCATGAAAACCCTTATTAATTGTGATGCTTCTAAACATGGTATACAGCCTAACATCTACCGGAGCAAAAGGAAGCTAGCATTTTTTAGTACTTTGCTGAGCCAAACATACATCATCTCATTAATCTGCAATGTGACACTTCGATGTGGTTATTGTGCCCGTTCATCTGCTTAGAAAATCAATGTTGGCAGTTAATGGAACTTGTCCAGGTTAATTAAGAAGTGGCAGGACCTGGGTCCGAAAGTCCTGTCTGCGCTGACTCTGATCCCCACACTGTCCCTTGCCCACTGCCACTGTACAGAGCACATAGTTGGTGCTTAAACTAAATACCTCACAGCTTTTTCCTCTGGTACCTTCTCCGCGATGAAGCCCCTCCTGAGCTGGTCATGCTGATGGCACATGGCTGCTAGCTGATTGGACTGCTCCTAATCTAAGCTGCACTCATCATGTTCCTCTTGCTGAAATTTGGAATTGGGATATTTAGCATCTGAGCCTGTGGGAACCAGGTAGAAAGGACAAGCAGAGTCAGGGTCTGAACCAACAGCATAGGAAGGAAGCCACGTTCAGATGCAGAAAGAAGAGTGGAGGAGCAGCCCCCATAAGGTAGAAGAAAATGGTGTCTTGGGAGGAGGATGGAGGTGCACAAACAGGATTCCAGAGTGGGGACCTGTGCGCACAGAGAACAATATGGGCAGGGCAAAGGGCTGTCTCAGCCCCTGCTGAGTTCCCCATTTCTAGCTCTAATTTGTGAGAGATTTTTATATCCTTATAACAATCTCCTTTTTGGAAACTAGCTGGTCCTATAGTCAAATAGCCTTGACCAAAGAAACACACAATAAATAGTTCTCTCCCAAGCAGCCACCTATAATACCTTACTGATGTCAGTGTAATTCTTTGGTCCATAGGTCATTCTTGACAATTTGGTCCTGGGGCCCTTGTTCTGGAAGGACCAATAATGTTTTAGAAATCACTCACCCAAGAAAGGTGGCAAATAGTGGAACAGAGGTATTTGAAAAACATTCACAGGGGGGAATCCCTGAGTAGCTCAGCCAGTTTAGTGCCTGCCTTCGGCCCAGGGCATGATCCTGGAGTCCCAGGATCGAGTCCCACGTCGGGCTCCCTGCATGGAGCCTGCTTCTCCCTCTGCCTGTGTCTCTGCCTCTCTTTCTCTCTGTGTCTCTCATGAATAAATAAATAAAAATCTTAAAAAAAAAGACATTCACAGGAGTTTTAGGCTATTTTAGATGATCTGAATACCTGCGAATAAATCATATAATGTCTCTAAAATTCACATGATGCCTTATCTCAATGCATTTTAAAAATTAATTGTTACAAGCTAGGAGTTCTGGTTCCACCTTTAATGATAACAACAATTTTTTTCAATTTTATTTAAATTCAATTAATTAACATATAGTGTATTATTAATTTCAGGGGTAGAGTTTAGTGATTGATTGGTTCCACATAACAGTGCTCATTACATCACGTACCCTCCTTAATGCCCATCACCCCGTTATCCCATCCCCACATCCACCTCCCCTCCAGCAAAATTTTTTTTACATAAAGTAAAAAGGGAACTGAAAAGCAAAGAACAATCTGATTTGGGACTAGCAAAAAAGCAGTGACAGATTACATATTTCCTTAGAGGAAAAGACCCGCAGCAGACTTCAAGTGTCAGGGAGAGGAATACTTTATGATCTTCATACGGCTACTTGAAAGAACAGTTAAGTGCTCCTTTTGAAAGCAGTCTATGAAAAAGAGGGAAAGGCGTAAGTTAAGAGGTTAACTTAACTCTATTTTTAATGTGATTTTTTAAAAAAAATTCTTGCTTTGTATGTTATTAGTCTTTTCAGTGTGAATCTATGCTAATGTAAGTAAGTGCTTAATAAAAGTTCTATTTTTGTGGGGAAAAAACAGCCTATTTTAGGAAAGTGTGCTGCATTCTCTCTGACTTGGGCCCAGGCCTATGGGGATTCAGAGGGGTCTGGTTATTGAGGCTGCAGCCAGGTGGAGCTTTCATAGTACCTTAACAGAAAAGGAGCATCACTTTTGGAATACTGACTCATGTTTTTAAAACAATGGCAGACATCATCGTACCAAAATGGAAAATCCAATGTACTGACTTTATTTCCACTGTGAATTTTGAGTATACAGAACCCTTGTCAGCTGTGGAGAAATGGAAAGTGCATTGAACCTGAGGGCAGAGGACTGGATTGCCTGTGTCACTGCCACATATTTGTTGTATTATCTTGTGGAAACCTCTTAACTTCTCTGAGCTCAGTTTTCTTGTTGGTAAAATCATGAGGACCAGAGAAAGGTCCGTGAAAAGTCTTCATTTTCTAGGAGTGTGGAGTCAAACCTTCTAGAGAGGTTGTGGATAGGATTAATAGAATCCTATATTTGACCATGACTAGCACAGTGCCTGGAGCAAAGTGGGCACTCCAAAGCTGCTTGTTGCTTTCTTCATTTTGTTACTCTGTGCCAAGTGCTGACAAGCCTACAGTACCTGGGGTTCTGTTAATCAGGAACAACATGATCATCGGCTTCTACCCTAGCCCAGCAAGAAACGGCCTCTACCCGCCGTTTTCCTGCTGCTTGGTGGGTAGAAGAAGGTATGACTCATGAATGCTAGCTGAGCAGGTGAAATCCATGTCTCCTGGGACTTCAGGTGCTTGGGGAACAACTAGTCTTTTCCATATTTGGGTTTCAAATTCAAATCTCTAAATGAGATAGAGATCTAATGTAAAACTGGAATGCTCAAATTGTTCAATCAGCGTGTGAGAATCCGAAAAGTCAGCTTCACTGGAAATTCTTAGAAAAGAAGGCACTAGCAAGGGTAGGCCTGGTTTGGAGGGTGTCAACATGCAGATGGGGCATGGAGGTGGGGAAGCAGGATGTAGAGAAGGATGCCCTGATATTCCTTCAATGGCTGCAAATTGCTTTGTAAGGGAGGATTCCCCACTCGGGATCAATAAGCAATTCTCAGCTGATATTCTTTAAAGCATATGAAAGTGTGGAAGCAATCATACCGTGGGGGAGTTTCCATGGGGCCCCAGGCAGGCTGAGGTAGAAGAATGAAAGCTGCCCTAGAGGGCTCAAGAGAGGCAGGAAGGGAAACAGCTGTGAGCATCTCTGGAAGGAGGAAACCTATAATATTCACACACAGGGTGAGAAAGAGAGAAAAGGAATAGGGACATAGGGCAGCAGGAAACAGCACATTTCCACTGAGTGCACTTTTGAAAACATAATGATTTTGTTTAAAAAAAAATGGGGAACTGGTGCGTCCCATATGAGAATTTGTTTTTAACCAACGAGTAAACAAGTCAGGCTTTAACTTTAAAAATGTAATTCTCCACCTTTACTCTTCACCATCTCATCAATGTGGGCTTGAGAGGGAGCGCTCAAAGTTTAACACTATATCAAAGTTTAACACTATATCCACTAAAAAAATTAATTTTTTAACTTGTCCCTAGTTTATGAGTGGATGAAACTGAGCAGCCTGACTGGAAGATAGAAATATGGTCTACACTACTGCTTTTTTGCATGGGCAGGAGGACTGTTGCTCTATAAAGCAACCAATATGATAGGAACATATCTTGGGAAATTAAAAGAGATTTGGACAAGGGGGAGGCAGATAGCACCTGTTTTTTGCTGAGCATCTATTTAATCTTTGTCTTTTCCTCATCTGATAAAATGAGGATAATACCCATCTCGCAAGCTATTGTGAAAATAAGATTCTGGAAGGGTGTGTAACAGGATTCAAGCTGTAGGAGTAGACACTGAGCAAATAAATGTTGGTGTGCTTTCCCTGGCCCACCTGCAGATACCCCTGTGTTTTCTGGAAAAACATTTGTTAACTGCCATGTAGAAATGTGCTTCATGTCATCTAAGGCAAATGGGGCGTTGGTGATTGAATCTAAGTTTTCTCTTCTTCCTACCTCAAGGGACCAAAGTTAAGTTAGGAGAATGGATATTTCGTGTTTCTTGCTGTGTCAGAGTTGTTGGTTGTGAGGAGTTTGCGGGGGGTGGGGAGGATGATGGCTATTTTGATGTCTCTATTAATCATGCACTAGATGCTTCCAGGCAGCTGAAACAACTACATTTTCTGACATGATTTACGTACTACTGGCCCATGGAGAGACAGCTTTGGAGAGGGTCCCAAAGGAAAGCCAACAGCAAGTGTCCACTTCTCTCAGATACCATGCTAGGTACTTTCAAATGCTATATTCCTTCGTCTCCTTGACCTACCCTAGGAAGGAATATGTCCACTTTAGGAAAGGAAAGACTGCAACTGAGAGACATTGAGTTGTCTGCAAACTTATTACAGTGTTTGTCCTCTGACTGCAGAGAAACATCGAGCCTGAGATCCTTGTGAGCTTGTAGAAGGGGAAGCACAGAAGAGTAAGCACCAAGTCTGTCAATAGGGTTTCAAAATTCTCATTGCTTCTGCTGTGGAGGTCACTATAGTGTGGTCAGACAACCTCTGGAGGTATCTGGCACACATAGAACCTCTCCAGCCACCCTCATAGCACATCCTCAGAGCTTGGCTCATGAGGTAAGCCACAGCGCCTCTGTGTGCCAGTGCAGACAGCTATGGGAAAAAGGGACTATTTCACAATTAACTTCATTTCATTGACAAATAGTCATGCCTAGGTTGGCCATGAATGCTTCTCCAAAGGAAGGACCAAGTTGTGGGATGATTTATTGGGATATTATTACTCTATGTAATATGGTTATTTTTAAAAATGATAATAAAAGAAACTGCCACTTCTTGAATACCCACTGGCTATGGCCTGCATTTTACACATACTATCTCATTTAATTCACACAACTCTATGTAGTAAATATTATCACTCTAACTTTATAGACAAAAAGGCTCAAGGAGGCTAAGAGGCTTGCCAAAGTTCACAACTAGCAGAGCAGCAATGCACAATGCTGTCTTTTTAATGCTTAAGAGTGTGATCTTCCCACCTCACTGCAGAGTCTCTCAAAATAATGACTCCCTACATTGAAATGGGGCCTCATACCTGGGCTCTGGGAGTTCAAGTCTGCTGTTCTCCTAAATGAAGTTCCTGCTCTGTGAAGTTAACTTGCATTCCCTAAACCTCTATACTGAGATAAATTTGGGGATCAGAGATAGCAAAGATGATTTGTGTCCTTGCCAATGCATCTTTCAAGTTTCCAGTCCTGAAAGCTGGGGCACTCCTGGGGATTTAACTTTGAATCGTCACTTACCCTCCATGCTGGATGCTCCCAAGGTGTCCAATTCTTTTTTCTTAACGTTTCCCATAGTGACTGCTGGCCATTTCACCCCACTATTACCACTCTCTCTTGTGTTATGTCAATAGTTTCCTAACTTCTCCTTGCATATAGGCTCTTCCCATTCTCAGTCCTGCTGCTAGATCGACCTCCTCCAAAACATCATTTTGTAAATATCAGTCCTCATTCAGAAGCATTCCATTGATATGATGTAACCTTTGAAGCTGATGTTAGAGATATGATATAGAAAAAATGTTCATGATATTTTATTAAATGCAAAAATGCTTACAAGATACAGCAAATGTTAATACGGATGATCTGTGTGTGGTAGAGTTATGGATATGTTTATTGTCTTTTTGCTTATCTAGAGTTCTTAAATTTTTTGTAATAAATGGTAGTTTTGTAACAAGACGAAAAAGAAGCCATTGTAAAAAAAATCATAAAAAAGGCACTCAGGGTAGTATAAAATAGAACATAATAAAATTCCAATTTTTTACCATTCAATTGGAAAAAGAGTAAAAGTTTTACTAGCCAGTGTTGGCAAGAGTGAGGTCAGGGGCATCCTTGCACACTGTGGGTGGGAATGGAAATTGGTACAAACTTAGTAGGAGATAATGTGCAGGACTCATCACCGTTGGAAATCTGCATCACCGTAAAAAAATCATCAAATTGAACCCAACAATTCAATTTTAGGAATCCATGGTATAAGCATATGGTTCTCAAAGTTTGATCTAATCCAACAGCATTAGCTTCCCATGAAAACTGGTTAGAAATGCCAATCTCAGGCCCTATGGCTAAACTACTAAATGAAATTCTGGGAGCAGAGTCTAGGAATCCATATTTTAGCAAGACCTTCAGGTAATTCTGAAGTGCATTCAGTGTTTGAGAGTCACTGCTATAGAAATACTGCTAGATAGTACATTTGTGTGAACAAGAGCTGTGATGATACACATTACTACCTTATTTATAATGTCATAATGTTATAAATAATCTATGCGTACAAGAGAGAAATTGCTAAATAGGTTGAATCATAATATCCTGTGAAATACTATGTACCAGTTAAAGAAAAAAGTATTAGCAGGGAAGAATTGTTAGCGCATGAAGTTTAGTAAGAATGAAAAGAGCGATTTGCAAAAACACCTATAATATTATTAACCATGGTCAAAGCATAGTTTATTCACTCAGTTTTAACTTTTCAAATAATAAATTCATTTATTACCTATGTAAAAAAAATAATAATCCCCTCTTAGCTCCTGTAAGATGGAGCTCAAACTTCTTAGCCTGGCAACGAGGGTCCTTCATGGTCTGCTTCAAATTTGATTCTCCAACTCTGCCCCCCACCTAGTACTTCCATAAGGAAACTCTGTTTTCCCTCAAACTGTTCTGAGAATGGCTTAATACTTAGTCTTGAATTCCACTTTGGAGTTGAGGAAACTGAGAAATTTCTTTTTGGCAGAAATAACTTCCAAAAGTTGAGTGACTCCTTGCAAGCCCCCAGTCCCACAGGCAGCATTGGAACCCAGGTCCGGTTTGCTGTGTTCCAAGTACTTGTTCTACTCCTCTCTGCTGGAAACCATGAATATGTTATGTTACATGGCAAGTGGACCTTTGCAGGTAGAAGAGTTACCTGAATTTAGGGGGATTACCCCGGATTCTCTGAGTGGCCCCATGAAATGACACAGGTCCTTAAAAATGAAAGAGGAAGAAAGAAAGTAGGTAAAAAAAAAAAAAAAAAATGAGACAAGGAAAGGAGATACTGTAGAGATTCAAATCATGAGGATGACTCCGCCTGCCATGGCTGGTTTTGAAGAAGGAATAAGGAAGCCAGGAGTCATGGCAGGCAAGTGGCCTCTCAGTTGACAGTGAGGGAACAGGGACCTTAAGCCTACAACTACAAGGAACTGAATTTAGCCAACAATCTGAATGAGCAAGGAAGCAGATTCCCCACCTAGAGATTCCCGAAAGCAACATAACCCAGCAGACACCTTGATGTTAGCTGGGGGAGATCCACACCAGACTTCTAACCTACAGAAATGTAAGATAACAAGTGCGTGTTGTTTTCTTTTAAGCTGCTATATTTGTGGTAATTTGTTATGGCATATTAGCGTGCTAGGGTGGCTGTAACAAAGTACCACTAATTGGGCCGCTGGAACACATTGGCAATGTCTTCTGTCACAGCTCTAAGAGCATAGTGTCAGCAGGGTCAGTCCCTTCTGAGGGCTGGGAGAGAAGAGTCTGTTCCAGGTCCCTCTCCATGGCCTGCAGACTACTGTCTTCTCCCTATGTCTTCATATCTTGTCCGCTCCATATATGTCTCTAGGTCTACATTTCTGCTTTTTGTAAGGACACCAGTCATTTTGGATTAGAATCCATCTTAATGGCTTCAATTTTAACTTGGTTACCTTGGTAAACACCCTATCTCCAAATAAGATCACACTCTGAGATACTTGAGGCTAGGACACTAATTATATGTATTTATATATATATATATATATATATATATACACACACACACATCTATATAATTTATGTATGCATAAAATATATAGATTATATTAAATATTATTTATGTATGTATAAAATTATATATATTATGTCATATATTATTTATGTATGTATCATAATTTATATATATTATGTATGTACACACACACACGCAATCATATCAACCAAAAGGACCTAAAAGCAATAACATCACTGCAGCAATGAGCACACCTAACATCCAGATCTTGATTTCTAAATATCATTTCCCCTGAAAGAAATCAGGGCTCTTTGAAAAAAAAAAAAAAAACTACTTCTGGCTTTGGCTCTGGTGCAGGACAAACACAAGTGAGCCTGGGGAATTTTGTGGTGCCAGAAAGAAAGGAAATACTTAAAGATTAATGAGGTCATGTCAAAAGGACACAGGATCCTGCTTGAAGTGGTTCCCCCTGGCCAAGTGTGGGATAATTTGAACATCAAAAAGAAAATGACAGTAATGGATTATAATCCTTGAAGTTTTTTTTTTAAATGTCCATGAGTCCACAATCATACCAAAAAAGAAAAAAAAAAAAGACTTTTAAGCAAAGGAGTTCTAATAAATGTGGAAGGAGTGATAGAAAATCACTATATTTTAGGCCCTAATGTGATCATTGATTCAGCCTAGATCATACAGATGCTAACTACTGACTAAAAGCTTTTTGGATAACAAGAGGTTCATACAACATTAGCATGATATCCCATACATTATTTATTAATTATATATAGGAGGGAGTTACTTTCTTAAAAAATTGAGCTATTTGGCGGTTACTACTTTAAATAAGTGATAAAAGTTAATATCACCAACAGTGGAACAATCTGGCATTATTTGAGACTTTTGATTATGGGTCCCACCTGACATGAGGTATGATTATGGATTATTTTTGTCGAAAAGGATTTAATATGAATGTAACCATGAGGAACAACTATATAAATTCAGAATGTGTCACATTCTATAGATATTCACCTGGACTCTTCCAAAAAAGTCAATGTCATAAAAAAAAAAAAAGAACAATTAGAAAAGTAAGGGGACCATTCTAGATTAAAAGAAACTAAAGAAAATATCACATGCAATATGCAACCTTTTCTGAATTCCCGGGGTTTTGTTTGTTTTTTTAAATGCTATGAAAGACATTTGGAGAACAGTTGGGTATATTCAGTGCAAAATGTCTATTAGATAATATTATGAGATGTGTTGCTAATTTTTTCTTACGAGTGATAATGATGTTGTGATTATGTTTGAGAATGTCCTTATTCCTAGAAGGCACATGCTGAAGTGATTTGGTTTAGTGCCACGGTATCTGCAAGTTATTTAACGTAGTTCAGGAAAATGTGATATACTGGAGTCTGCTCTTACCAGTTCCTGAGAGCAGATAAATATTCAGGAATTTTGCAAGCCATTTGTTAAACCATTGGTTTAAATTTAGCCTGCAATGAGCCACGGTGAGAGTTTTTATACAGAAACTGGCAAATACTACCAGTGAGGGCTTTCCCTGCCAGAGACCCTGTTTCTCAGTACACTCCTGTCCATAGAATCACACATCAATAATGGTGAAATGCCTCAAAGTGTACTTTGTATTCAGAATTGTGTTCTTTCCACCTTGTGAAGGTTTAAACTTTTCAAAATGAAGAATTGGGAGGAACATGGGGCACCTGGGTGGCTCAGTGGTTGAGCATCTGCCTTCAGCTCAGGTCATGGTCCCAGAGTAGCAGGTTCGAGTCCTACATTGGGCTCCCCTCTAGGAGCCTGCTTCTCCCTCTGCCTATGTCTCTGCCTCTCTCTCTCTGCATCTCTCATGAACAAACAAATAATTTATTATTATTATTATTATTATTATTATTATAATATAATTGGGAAAAACAGAAAAGAAGTCCTTCCTTCCTGGGAATCCTAAAAACCACAGAGAGAAGGATATGGGTGAGAGAATGAGATAGAGACACACAGAGACACAGAGAGAGATGGAGAAATAGATAGACAAGAGAGAGAAAAAGAATCTGAGACAGAGACAAGGAGACAGAGAGAATGAGAGAGAGAACTTGGGAATCTACCAAGTGAGGTTCTGACAGGACTGGGTGGCTCCAGATGTGCCAACTGGGAACCATTGCAGGAGGCCGGCCTCTCACCCCAGGAAAGAGCAGCACTTGCTGCTTCTCCTCAGTGAGTGAGTCCTCTTTCCTGTCTCCCCTCTGGACCTCGAACCAGGCTGTGGTGTTGACGGCTTGCCCAGATTTACAGGACCCTATAGAAAGCTCCTGATTCTAATCCCTTGGGATGAAAGGGTCTAAGGCAGCCCATGGTTTGTGTGGTAACCAAGACAACCGTGGATAGCTCGTGGGGCCTCTCTTCATTTTCCTTTCTTTTCCGTTGTCTTCCCATCACTGATTCCCTGTTCCTCCACTCCTCTGCTCTGTCTATATTAACACTTTCGCTTCAGGAATGCCCTCCCCCACACCTTCAACTGGCTCAGCTGACTCACCCTTCTAGAAGATGCTCATGGCCCACCTCCTCTATAAAACCTCCCCATGAGAACCTCTGCCCTTCCTTATCATGCCCGCCCCCACCCCCGGTGCCAAGGTCTATGTTATACCCTGTCATCTTCTGTTCCAGCATTAAGCTATGTGGCTGATTTTTTTTTAAGAGGTTTTATCTATTTATTCATGAGAGACACAGAGAGAGGCAGAAATACAGGCAGAGGGAGAAGCGGGCTCCATGCAGGAGCCCCATATGGGATTCGATCCCCCCAGGGACTCCAGGATCAGGCCCAGGGCCCAAGGTGGACGTTCAACCACTGAGCCACCCAGACTTCTCTATGCTGCTGATTTTTAAACTGACCTTTAGTAAGTAAGCTTTTGGATGGCAGGGACTGGTTTCGATATATATACTTGCTAAGTAAAAACACTCTTCTCTCAGGTAAAGGTTAGCATAAAACATCTATTGGATTCAATTGAATTTCTTTCCTCTCATCCCTTCTCAATTCCCTTTTTTTCTTTTTTCCATTGTTTGCTCTCCTCTTCTTCGTGTTTCATTGGCTGGATTTGTCTCTTTAGCTTATTTCTCCCTCAACTTAGCCCACCAAGGCTGAAGGTGTGGCTGGCCCCTGGTTCTGGGCCTCTTTTCAGCCCAGGGGCTTCCCCTTGCTCACGGAGCTTTCACACACCTTATTCCCTGGAAAGAAGCAAAGCCGCCTCAGAGAAGCATGCATGCGTTATACACTGTCCTCGTTCAGGTTAACCATCCCCAAAGATTCCTGCTGCACAAAGGAAGCGGTGTTGGAGCAACCCATAACTCAGACATCTGCATCACACATTTTTTTCTCTCCCATCCCCTCTCCACCCACCACTCCCCCACCCTTGAATTCCCTGGACTGAGACTTGCGGTAAAAATCTCACACGTTTTCTCAATCTATATGCAAACCAGGTAGGATTGACAGCTGAAGAAAGCTGCACATTGCCTGGGCCTGAAGTTATCTGTTCTCCCTCTGAGGGAAAAATCTTTGAGCTCTGTGGCAGTGCCTCGAAGCCATGGCCCTTGTCCTAGACCCTGCCCTGGCCCAGGCGAGCGCCTGACCCCTGCTAATGTGTGGGGCCTTCAGCAGCAGAGAGTCGGGGGGAGGTAACCAGAGCCCCCCGCATGCCAGTGATTCATGTTCTCTGAAGGGATCAGAGTGTTATTAGAAACCTCGCCTGCCAAATGCGGGGCAAATGTAACCAATTTATTAATGCTGAAAAACCAATGTGTGAAATTGGACCAAGAGTACAGGGGCGCCAGCCCCTCTCCCCACTTCCTGCTCTCTGGCAGTGGCAGAGGAAGGGTGGTGGACAAAGGATTCTGTCTTCTGCAGGAGGACGTTGTTGTCCTAATCACACTGATGGTGACAACAAATATTCCTGGCCAAAGCTTCGAATGGCTGGGAGATAATTGCATCCACCGTCCTGGGCTTGGTTGTAATGCTCAGCCTGCCGTTCGCAGGTTGTGAGGGCAGTGGGGAGAAAAGCGGGAGCTTGGTCCCACTCTGTCCCAGCTCTGCTTCTCACTGCTGGGACCAGGTGTGAAAGAAGGAGGGAGAATGCTCTGCCATTTGTGTTTACAACGTATGTCAGTTTCTAAACCAATATTGGAAGATTTCCTGTGAATGGGCTCAGTGTTTTATGGGTGGTTGTGGTTTCTTCCCAGTGGGGAAGTTTCCTTCAGAGTGTTGTTATATGCCTCATTGTCACTGATTGCCCTCTAAACAGGTGATTGAGTTAAAGAAGATAGCAGCCACCATTTGTTAAAGGATTACTGTCCATCATGTCATTATTATACATTATCTCATTCAATCCCCACATGAATACACTGTAAGTATTGTTATTTTCAATTTTCAATTGGGCAAACTGAGCTTAGAGAGTTAATGAACTTGCCCAAGTTTATAGAGTTAAGTGGAGAGTATTCACTATCCTATGTCTGTTTAACTATACCCTTTACCACCCAAGTCTATGGAGTAGAAATCCCATGAAATCAATGAGTAATCTGGTGGGATTTTCAGGAAGCAAACACAGAGAGTTTTCTTGCTAAAGTTGCCTTGGGAAGTCTTGCATTTCGGGTTACCATTTTTCAGAGATTTGCTTTACCATAAAAACAATGGGCACCTGGGCACCTGCATGGCTCAGTCAGTTAAGCAGCTGCCTTCAGCTTAAGTCATGATCCTGGGGTCCCAGAATTGAGCCCCACATTGGGCACCCCTCTCAGTGGGGAGTCTGCTTCTCCCTCTGACCCTCCTCCCTCTCTCTCTCTTGCTTTCTCTCTGTCAAATAAATAAATAAAATCTTTAACCAAAACAATGGACACACATTGCACTAGAGCATAAATAAATCTTTACAGTAATTCACAGAAACTTTAGAAACTTCTAAGATGTCAGGCTTTTTTGAGTTGGCATCATTATCACTATACATGGCTATAGGGGTGGAAGAGGAGATCTGGTTATTTTAGATTCCTAGCTATTTAGATTCTGGCAGAATGTCATTTACTTTGTAATGTGTTACCATGAGTCAAGGTAGTGTCTATCAAGGAACTCTGATTAGTAAACCTTGAATGAATGTCTTGTAAATAGCTCTTTCATAAAGGTCTAACACTTGTTAACTGAGCCAAAGGCGGATGCTCAACCGCTGAGCCATCCAGGCATCCCAAGAAGCCATTCATTTCTATTTTTTTTAAGATTTTATTCATTTATTCATGAGAGACACACACAGAGAGAGAGAGAGAGAGAGAGAGAGGCAGAGACACAGGCAGAGGGAGAAGCAGGCTCCATGCAGGGAGCCTGACGTGGGACTCCATCCCGGGTCTCCAGGATCATGCCCTGGGCCAAACCACTGAGCAACCTGGGCTGCCCATGAGCCACCCAGGCTGCCCCCAAGAAGCCATTTCTAAATGGCTTGGAGCATTGTGGCTTTCTTGGTAGAAGTTTTTCTATTGTGTGACATCTCAGACAAGTATATGATAGGCCAAGCCTGGACCAGAGACAAGTTTGCTTGGCTCATAGTGTGTTGACTCATAGCATATTTTTTTTTAAGTTGTCAACCAATTTCACATAGAAAAATTCAGGTTTCTAGTTTTGGTTGAAAATTTGGAAAGAGGGGTGCTTGGTTGGCTCAGCAGTTGAGTGTTTGCTTCCGGCTCAGGAAGTGATCCCAGAGTTATGGGATCAAGTCCCATGTCAGGCTCCCTGCAGCGAGCCTGTTTCTCCCTCTGCCTGTGTCTCTGCTTCTCCATCTGTGTCTCTCATGAATAAATAAATAAAACCTTTAAAAAAATAAAAGAAAATTTGGGAAGACCTGGATTAGCTGTGGCAACAATGGACTGGACCATTGAGGTAGCAGCTGCTCCCTTTAGAAAGGTGTGCACTCTCAGTTGGCCACGGTTCTCACTCATCTCTATTACACCTGCTTCCTGACCTGTTTTACTCCTCTCTGTTATACATTTTTGAGCCTCTATTGGGTTTTGAATGAATGACCCCCTAGTGGGTAAGCTTGCCTTCAGCTACTTGAGTTGAAATTAACTTCTTCAGACTCTGAACTCTCCTTGTTCTGATTCCATGCTCAGCATGCAACCTTCTGAGAATTTGGCTTCCCATGTAATTTGCCTATAAGGAAAGAATGCATTGATGTTCTGCCCTGAGCATCTTGCTCTATATGAGGAGATGCCCAGTGGAGTAAATGTAAAAAGGCTTTGGCTTTGGAGTCAGATGGGTCTGGTTCCAATTCCAGCACTGACACTTACTAGATAAGGTCACCATGAGGCCTCCTGGCACCCTGCCACTTATCTTCTCCTAGAGATGTTGTCCTGGGTCACCTTGGCCACATAGCAGAATGAGTATTCAAAGTGCAAAAACATTTTTATGGGCAAAATTGATGCCCCTGAGTCAGAAATTACAGCAGCCCCAGATCCAACCAACTGGCAAGCAAACTTAAGTTCCTCCAGATATAGTGGACAGTCTAAAAGGATAGAAAGCTATTGGTCAGAAATACAAATTCTGCAATACTTCCTGTGCGAGAGGGGCATAAGTGCTAGATTTTGAACTTAGGAGACTTGGATTCAAGTCCTAACTTTTCCCTTTATTAACCATCATGAACTTAAGAAAGTCAGTAACTGCTGAGTCCCCAAAAGAAAAGTTTCCTCCTAACCTGATAGAAATTTTGTGAGGATTAAATGAAATAAGGTGGAGGAGACACCTTATAATAAACTTATAATGTATGGAATTGTTAATGTCAACATTTTTATAATCCACATTGAACCCAAGACTGGAAGCAGTAGAAAGACCCAAGAAGCCCATCCCGGGAGTTTCTAGCCTGTTAGAGCAGCATTTACCCCCAAAAGATTAGTGCCAGGCTTAGAACACCCATAACTATCAAAGTGTGGACTGTACATTAAATCAGACTCTGGTTTGAGAAAGAGAACAGTAATACCTAGTGATGATGAGAGAGTGACAGCATAAAGTGGAACAAAGGTGACATTCAGCAGTTCCTATTGCACTTTTAAATGCACCAGGTATGTACCTGGTAACACAGCAATTCCCTTCCAGGAATGTATCCTATAGAAACGCTGGTACCGTGAGCAGGAATACCTGCACAAGAATGTTCAACGTTAGGACACCTGGGTGGCTCAGTGGTTGAGTGTCTGGCTTTGGCTCAGGGCCTGATCCCTGGGTTCCGGGATCAAGTCCTGCATCAGGCTCCCTGCAGGGAGCCTGCTTGTCCCTCTGCCTGTGTCTGTGCCTCTTTCTCTGGAGGTCTCTTAGGAATAAATAAATGAAATATTAAAAAGCAAAAAAAAAAAACAAAAAAACACCCCAAGCCCCCCAAAACCCCATCAGAAATGGAAAAGTTAAGCCAATCCTTAAGCTAGGAAAAATAAAATATAATTAAAGAGCTGAAGCTGAGGGTAGGAGTAGGGCCAGGGAAAAGAAGCAGGCAGCACAGAGCCCAGAACCACACATCCGACATCTTCCCACACAGCTGACCACGGACATTTCAGGACCCCAGTGTCCTGGATGGTTGGGACTCCTGCAGCAGAACTGTAGGCTGTTGTTCTATCTCTGAAACTGAGGGTCACAACACTTGCCTTCAAAATTAAGGGTTGTGCCTATGAGGCAGGGCACTGAGGATTCTAAGAGAGGCCATCCTGTTGTCAGTGAGACTTTAACTTGACTAAATGTCCCTGCACTTTGGTTTCTGTGCTTTGTTACCATATTAACTTCTCATGGCTTTGAACTTGGATTTGACCACAGATTGTGCTCCTGCCTCTGCTCCAGTCTTGGGTCTTCTCTTGTGGTTACCTACTGCCCAATTCTGGCCAGTTCCATGAGTCGGGTTTTCTTCAGGGACTGAGTTTGGGAGTTTTCTTCACTCTTGTTTTCAGCACCAAATCCTCTCCTGGCCCTGCTTTTAACTCTGTCATCCTGACTCAGCATTGATATAACCAGCGAAGAGGCCAGTGTGGGCCCAGACATAACTGCAAACACAAAGTCTATGAGACATGGTAACTCATGATAACTACACATATGGTATACTGGGACACTTGCTATCTGGGAAGAAGTCGTCCTTAACTTCACACATGGTGCTTATGAGATGACGGGGACGTCAGTGGGAATGGCCATGCCAGAGTTACAGTGCTATCATTTCTACAGACCCTGATGCTTAGGAGCAACTCGCCTAAGGTGGTATGTGTTTTGTGAGTGATGACCACATGGAGGGGGATGGAAGGCCGCCTGAGCCAGTCTACTATCCCTCTTAGCTTACACTGGCCTCTCCAAATGATGGTTTTTTCTTTTTATTTATTTATTTATTTATTTATTTATTTATTTATTTATTTATTTATTTGAGAGAGAGGGTATGAGAGAAAGAGAGAGCACAAGCAGGGGGAGGACAGAGGGAGAGGAGAAGCAGACTCCCTGCTTAGCAGGGAGCCCGATGTGGGGCTCTATCCCAGGATCCCGGGATCATGACCTGAGCCCAAGGTAGACACTCAACCGACTGAGCCACCCAGGTGCCCTTAAATGACGTTCTTTATTTCTTTTTTATTCCATGATGCAGAAAGAACATGTGGGAAGATTCCAGGAGTGAACTTAACTTTCTTTCAAACCATAGAGTGTGAATCAAAACTGTGGCTCAGACAGAGCTAGGGACTTTTCTTCTCAGACTTCTTGGCAAGCAGACTGGGTGAGATTTGCACATTGACAAGGGGGATGGTTAGTGAGATACGGCTTTTCCCAAGGCTGGAATTGAAATCCAACCTCAATTAGGTTAAGAAATCCTCAATTAAGACTGTCTGGCCCTCTTTGCCCTGCCAGCTTTTAGGGACTGAGACAGAATCTCCTTAGGACCCAGAACAGAAGCATTTTGTAATGAAATTCCTTATACATTTTCACTTCTCCATGACTCTTAAAATAATCCTTTAGCATGAAGGGTAATTTTCCCTTTTGAATCCCGGGTCTGAATTTCCTGCCAAGAAAACAGACGTTCAACACACAGTGTACCAAGAAACCATAAAGGAAATTAGTATATTACATTTGAGAACTCTAAAACATTTACATGGTGTCCCCCCCCCCCAAATTTTCCACAGTGTCCAAATACAAATATCAAATTGGTAAAAAAAAATTTAAAAAATTAAACAAACACGACAGATAAAGGGTTTTCTTAATTCAAAGAGTTTTTCTAAATTAGAGAGAGGAAGGAAGGAAGGAAGGAAGGAAGGAAGGAAGGAAGGAAGGAAGGCAATATTTGATATTGGAAAGAAAATCTCAAAGTAAGAAAATTTGTATATGGTTGGTAGGAATTTAAATTAGTGCAAACTTTTTGGAGTGCAATTTAGCAAAAGGTTTCAAAATTTTTAAATGTCCTTTGAACCACTCCTAAGAATTTATCCTAGAGCTTTACTTATAAAAGTAGCCTAAGATTAGAGAAATATTTAAAAACCTGAAAATAATCCAAAGATTCCTCAAGATGAGGTTCATTAAATAAAGTCATCTTTTATTACCACAGCATAATAATATTTGGCCAACACAAATATTCCAGTAATGTCTATGTGTTGAGATGGAAATATTCTCTCATATAAGTGAAGAAAGTAAGATGCAAGGCAGCATGTTTAGTATTAGTTTTCTTATAAATACAATGTATATAGTGATATATGCAAAAGCAATTTTCTGGAAAGTTCAACAAGAAAGTGTTAAGAGTTTGATAGATCCTTTGGAAGGGCATATGAGACACCCTTTTTGTATCTTTCTTTTTGTATCTTTCCATATCACCTTTTTCTGTGTGGCTACATTCCTCATATTTAAAAAAACTGAGTTGGGACACCTGGGTGGCTCAGTGGTTGAGGGCCTGCCTTCTGCCCAGGGTGTGATCCTGGAGTCCCAGAATTGAGCCCACATCAGGCTCCCTGCATGGAGGCTGCTTCTCCCTCTGCCTATGTCTCTGCCTCTCTCTCTCTGTGTCTCTCATGAATAAATAAATAAAATCTTTATTTATTTTTTTAATAAAATCTTTAAAAAAATAAAGAAAATGAGTTAAAAAGTTCAAAGTGCAGTGCGCTATGTCATCTAATGAGTGGAGGTGGTAAGTGCCATGGGACTTAGGTGATGGGAACTGTAAGCAGGTAAGGCAAGAGGAATGTCAAGGAAGACTTCCTGGATCAAAGGAGGCCTGGGCTTAATTTCTCAAGATGAGAACCTGATAGATAAAGATCAGGGTCAGAGCATTCTGGGTAAAGGAAATGGTATTTGCAAGAGAATGGAGGTGAGAGAAGGCAAGATATGTTTAGGGAATTAAAACAAAACAAAACAAAACAAACAAGTTTCCTTGGAGTGCAGGGTGATTAAAAGACAAAAAAAGATGGCTATGTAAGAGGCCAAATCACTTGTCTTAGGACTTCAGTCTTTCTAAAAGCACTAAAGCATTTTAAGTAAGTGACCTGTTTAAAGCTTTGAACCTATATGTTGGTCCATCATGAGTTGGAGTAAGAGCAGGGACAGTCATGGAACTTCAAAAGAGATAACAGGAGCTGGGACTGCAAAGGTAGAAGTTGCTAACGAGATTATTAGTCAGGAATCCAGCAAGACCAAGGGTCACTGGAGAGGGACACTAGTCAGATTTTGGGCATGTGGCAAGAGCCACCTAGAAGGTCACCGGGCACAGCAGTACAGTCTTGAGCCCTAAAACAAACCGGGGTTCATTGGCTATGGGTGTGTGGTAGTCAGTTTAATGTGTCAATTTGGCTAGACTACAGGTATTCCATCAAACACTAATGTAGATGTTGCTATGAACAGATTTTGTAAATGTGAGTTAAGTCTATAATCAGCTGACTTAAAGTAACAGATGTTATGCTAGATAATCTGGGTGGGCCTGATTCGATCAGTTGAAAGGCCTTAAGGTCAGAGCTGAGGCTTCTCTGCAGAAGCAGAAATTCTGCCTGTGGACAGCAGCTTCAGCTTTGGCCTGAGTGTCCAAGCCTGTTCTTCTGACAGACTGTACCATGGATTTCAGACTTGTCAAGCCAGCCCCTGCAATCACATAACCCAATTCCTTGTAATAAGTCTCTCTTAGTGTCTACATTCTACTACTAATATATATCTCCTACTACTGCTATTCCTTCTGGTCTGTTTCTCTGGTTGAACCCTGATGGATAGAGCACCACAAAGTGGGGAAAAATAAAATTAATAAGGAAAGGAAGGCACATATATGATCTTACCCAATAAATCTTCATTGAGTGCAGTTTTTTTGCTTGTTTTTTTCCTGAGCAGCATGAATCCTCCTCAAATGTCCCTTACCCATACACTTAGGAGTCCGACTGCCATGCATTAATAATCTGTCCCAAGTAAGCTCTATAGATCACTTTCCTGGGATCTCCCAGCTCAATTTATTACAATAAAACTTTTATATCAGTCAGGACTCTTTGTAGCTGCAAGTAACAGAAGCCCCAAGTTAAACTAACAGAAGCCAAAAAAGGGAGAATTATTGAAAGGCATGAATTACAGAAGCTCTAAGAACCTCAGGGATCAGAGCTCTCAGGACCCTCATCTTACTTTGCTTCTTTCTCTGTGTTCTTCATTTGGTCTCTTTGACTTGTCAGGTTTCATGGCTACTAGCAGTCCTTAGCCCATATATTCCCAACATTTGTTTATTCATTTAACAAATATTTTTTTGAGAAACTTCCATATCTTGCACTGTTCTCAATACTGGGGCTACATCTTTAAATAAACACAGAAATTCTACCGTATGGCCAAGGAATCAAATAATGAATGATTGAAGCAATGAATGATACGATGACTATATGATACTGCTTTATGGAGGGGGAAGAGAATTCTTCCAGCTTCAATTTTTAAAAATTGCAGAGAAGCTTCTGATTGGATAGCTCTGGGTCCTGTTCCTACATATCCACTGTGACAAGCAGCCCTCATTCAAATTCCATTGTTGTAGTTGATGTGGGGACCAAGGGTAGTAATTCCCGAAAGAGGGTACATTTCCCAGAAAAGAGCGAGTTGAATTGGTAGACAAAAACATCTTATATCTTTCCACAATCATATGTTGGAATTCTGGCTTATTATTTCATTATCCTCCAGACATTCAAAAATATATTTCCTGTGAATTTAAGGGTAATATTCTTTGGGGGAAACAAAATGAGAAGAGAACAGAATAAATGCAAAGTTGCTTAATTATCCTATTAGAAGACCCACTGTGTGTGAAACATCATAGATGGGCCATTCTGGGGTCATGTAGCCTGGAACAGGAAAGGTAAGATTGAATTCCTTCACAACAACTTTAAAGGTAGAGGTCGTTCACATATTATCTGTTCATTCATCAATTCATTCATATTCATAAAAACACGTTATATGCAAAGCAAATATTCTAAGCCCTGAGAACAAAGGCAAAAATGCACTCTCTCTATCAGAGAACTCAAGATGGACAGGGAGACAGGCGTATTAAACAAATAATCAAAATGCACTCTGGTTAAGTTCTGGAGTGTACATAGTATGATGAAAACAGCAGAGCCAGCACTTAACTCTTGGAGGAATCAGGGAAGATTTCGTAAAAATGGCAACATTAAACAAGCCTTAAAAGATAAAAAGAGCTCCCCAGTTACATGAGAGAGGAGCCTGGCATTTCAGACCTAGAAAACAGTAACTAAGCTCCAAAGGCACAGAAGTGAGTGAAAGCATGGCAAGAAGCATGGCATGTACTTTCTGGCAAGAAGCTAGGCCAGAAAGTACAGTAGTGAAGGGAGTGGAGACAAAATTGTGAAGAATGCACATGTGCCATTCAAATGACTTCAGATTTTTCAGCCCACAGGCAACAGGAGCCACTGGAAGATTGACAGCATGAGAGAATCTGTGTTTTAGAAGGTTAATCCTAGAGGCTGTCAAGGAGGGGTGAAGTCTGCAGTTGGCCCTGTAGGAGCTGTTGAAACAGTCCTGGCAAGAGATATTATGAAACTAAACACAGTCCAGGGCCACAGGATCAGAGAAATGGGAGAGGTCTGAGAAATAATTACAAAGAGGGTAGAAGAGGACATGATTGATTGAATTTCTGCTTTGCCCCCAGACTCTGAGTTAGGTACTTTATACACCTTATTTTGTTTACTTTTTGTAACAACTCTGTGAGGGTGTAATGCCCATCCCCTTAAGAAATTGAACTCAGGGAGGTTGACTCGCTCAAGGTCACAGAGGCGTAAAAATGGCCCACCCAGCCAAAACCCATGTTCCTTCTTCCTACTCATATGGAATCAAAGGGCTTGGCGATAAGGGTTCTATCATCCCTCCCATCCCCAAACGTTATAGAAAGTGATGTGTGTGCACCAGCCACGGGAAGAATGTATTCTGTTAGGTTCCATCATATTCAGGATATGAGTATTTCTTGTATTAAGCAGAGTTTGGAGGACAAGCCAGTGTTCCACTATCCAGGTCTGATTAGTTTTCTATTACTGCTGCTGCAACAAATTGTCATCAACTTAGTGGCTTAAAACAATATTAATTTAGTAGGCTTGGAGTTTGATGAGCATGTCATTGGGCTCAGATCAAGGTGTCAGTGGGGCTGTGTTCCTTTCTGGACACTTTAGGGGCGAATTCCTTCCTTGCCTTGTCCAATTTCTAGAAGATACCAGTTTGGTTCATGGACTCCTTCCTCCAGCAATGACAGCTCCAGTGTTTCTCCCACTGCATCCCTTTGATTTTTCTCTTCTACCTATCTCTTCTACTTTTAGGGGAACTTCTGATTATATCATGCCCATGCAGAGCATCCAAGATAGTCTCTTCATTTTAGAGTCAAGTAATCGGCAACCTTAATTCCATCAGTAACTGTAATTGCACTTTTCCATGAAACAGAACATACTCACAGGTTCTGAGGATTAGGACATGGAAATTTTTGAAGGGCCATTATTCTGAGTATTTTCTTTGCATGGTTTTAGATTGGAAACTTGTTGGGTTAGCTCTAGAGATTTACAAGGAGAGGCTCAGGGAGGCAGTGGTAAGTAAAGAGTTAACTAGCCATCCAAAAAACACAATGACCTCTTGACAATATTGAGTGTGGTGTAGACCTGTGGGCCAAGAGCAAGGTTGTTGGGGGGTAGGCAGCTCACATCTTCGAAGAAAAGCTCATCAAGCCATGACCAGTGGAAACCAGGATACCAGTCACCTGGGAAGCCAAGTAAACATAAACATACAGCCATCCATCACTGCCATCTGGAAAAAATTGGGTAGTGAGGGTCTTCCTGTTAGGCCCTGTTCCAGTATTTATTTGTGTAGCTGGAGATCTCAGACCAGCTCTTCTGTCAGCGATGCTTCAGTGAGGTGCATGAGGTTGAATCTCAGCCTGGAATTAAAACACACCACCGTCCTGTGTGAATGTGGATGTAAATATTGCCAGCAGACAGGTCACTCAAGAGATAGGTGTCCATATTTCCAAGTCTAAACAGTCTCTGTCGGTCAGACGGGGAAGCCCATGTGCATGTTGGCAACATCATCTTTAGAAAAAAAGTCTGAATTCCCAGTGAATGCTGCATGTGTTCTGCTCTGTCCAGGAGCTGTGGTGCCCAGAAGTCTTGTCCTATCAGCTCCTCTCTGGTCAATGACTTCAGGTAGGGTTCTGTAGGGAAAAGATGGTTTTAGTTGGGTCCACTGTACAAAGTGTCCTCCAGAGTCCTCACTGTTGGTCAAGAAAGTTTTCAGTGGTTGTTCCAACCGTGGCGAGAAATTTGCCCTGCCCCCTTCACATGCTCTCACCCTGTCTGCCAAGTGATTCAAATATATTTACAAGGCAGCTGGCTGAGGTTTGCAGGGGCAAGTCTGAGGCATGGATCAGAGCAAAGCCAAGTGACCCATGCAAGGAACAAACCTATGACCTTAGCCTCCTAAGCACTATATCCTGACAGACTCAGCTAATAGAGCCCATGAAAGCCCACCTTTCTATCCAGGTCTATATGCAACATTGAAACACTCAAAGGCTGCCTAGCTCCAGCAGAAAGGAGAACATTCAGACTACACTAGATTTCTTGGTATTACCTTATTTTCTCTTACCTTGACAATACATGTGGGGACCTTAGTTGGATGATACTGAGTCAAAAATCAAACCTATTCTTGATGCCCAGGGAGTGCTGTGAGCTGCAGAGAAACTCTCCCAACCTTATTCACAGTTATGTACAGTGTGAGCTCCTAAAGGTCATTGACTGCTCCGTATCCAGTCCTTGGCACACAGTAAATGCTCAAAGCATGTCACTGAAATTAAATTTAAAAATGTATGAATTAATGCGATATGTAAATTTTTTACATACATCCCAACTTTACTTTGAAAGGCGGTTCTTAAAACCCCCACAGTCTTTATCACTTGTTTTATGGATGGAATGTACCCTAGACCAGTCCCCTGCATATTAGGAATATAATCCAAGCCCCAAGTGCAAGTCACACACATACTTTTAAATTTTCTATTAGATACATTAAAATAAGTAAAAAGAAACATAAGAGGTTAATTCTAATACTATTATATTTTATTTAACCTTCTATGTCTAAAACGTGGTAAGTAATGTAAAAATTATTAAGTTTTTTTGTTGTTGTTGTTCTTTTTTGATGCCAACTCTAGAGCGCAACTCAGTTTACACTAGCCACATTTCAAATAGCGACATGTGACTTGTGGCTACTGTACTCAACAGTTTGGCTCTAGATACTATCCACTCTCATTGGTCAATATCATTACTAACTAACAACTGAACAACCTTCCACAAAGAATCCTTACTTTTAGTAGCTCATTAGTAATGGCCATGTTGATAAGAGCCATTTTTTCCACTTTACAGTTGAAAAAACAGACTTACTTTCCAGCTAGTAAGTGGTTGAGCCTCGATCACACTCTACTGTTCCTGTAGGGAACCTCAACATAATGTAGAACAGATGGGGTTGCTTCTGAAAAGATTCCATTGCAGGAACTCTTAGTTCTAATTATTATCACAGTATAGTTAAATTAGGTTAAATGGCTTGGCAGACACTGCCACATTATAAATATCATGTAGTAAGGATACTTAAGACTGGCCCAGGGTTCAGTGATCCATAGGCTTCAGTGTGGGAACCAGTGCCTGACCCTTTCCCAACTTCACTATTTTAGTAGCTGTTCCAACTCTGGCTGGTACCACTTGACTCTGAGAAGAAAAGCAAGGTTGTGGAAAGACACATTTCTTCTATGCCATTACATACAACTGCCTAATTTCCAATATTATATTCATTTCAGAGCTCTAAGAAACTTGCCTGAACCTCTTAGTTCTGCTCTCAGAAAGCAAATCAAACTCATTTTCATTCTTCTCCTTCTGATTTCCAAACAGTAATTGTATTTGATAACATTTCCCAATTTTATTTCCAGAGACCTATGGCCTCAACTCCCTTCCCAGTTATGCTCTTAAATAGACTTAAGTATGGTTATTTAGTGCATTAATTTTTGCATAGTCTGGCTGGCCTATAATGCTGCTTTGCTTGAAACTCTGATGCTGTGATTTTCTTCTTGAAATCCAAATTGTCTTTGGAAAAGAAAATGGGTTTCTCACCCAAGCCATGTCCAAACAGATCTGGGCCCCAGACCATATCTGGCATAAAAAAAGCTCAGTGTAGTACACAATAAATGATTATAGTCTGATTTCAGACCAGATCATTCTGAAGACCAGGTTTCCTCTCTGTTGACCCCGATTCTTGGCCCCATCAGACCAACTCCTGGGGGAGGGATCCTGACAGGCATCCAGAACATACAAGAATGAACACAAGGATTTTGCTAAAACACTGTGTGATCCTGCTATCCTCCGATTAAGACACGTTAATGGTTCAATGCACTCTACAAGATAAAATCCAAACTCTTTAATCATGCAACAAATCCCTCTTTCCTGCCTCCTTAGTCTTCTCTTCTATCATACCTCATGACCCATGCTTCGATGACACCAATATCCTTGAACTTTTCCTGAGACCACCAGGTGGGTTCAGGCCTGTGATCTCTATACCCAAATGGCCAAGTTTCCCACATACATATCTGTACACCTTGCCAATACTTACTTGTAGAGTCTTATCTGAACCTTCACCCTACCCACCAAATTGGAATTGCCTATTCTTTCCTATGTGACCTCCAACATTTTCCATTCCTCTAGCACAAAGCTTACAACATGCTACTCTACTTTTTGTTTAAATGGCTAAACAAGGGGCAAGGACTATGTCTTAGTTATCATTGAACCTTTTTTGCCTATCAAAATGTCTGGTGCATGAATAATTCTATTTATTGCTTATGAGGAAAGAATAGACAGATATTACAGTAGAGTGATGCCTTACTTTAAGTAAATGTTTCTGGTAGCCAATTTGCCTGTCACTTAGCTTCAATCTTGTCTTGGACATGCTTAGGAATCTAAGCATGAGTGAGGTTCTGGGATATTTTGGTGGCCTGGAAAGTAGAGGAAACCAGGTGGGACCAGGAGAAGAAAAGCAAGTTGCTGATTGTGTAGCATTTACTCTCAGCTTCAGGAAAAGTGAACAAAGGAATCCACAGGTATTCTACGAGGTTTCCCATCTAGGTCAGAAGGGAAGGACAGGTAAAAGGCAGGATTCAGGGCAAAGCCTCTCTCTGAAATTAAGTTTTCACTTGACTGGAGCATTCCTATGCTGTAGTTTCTGAAAGCATGATGTGCAAAGTGCAGTAAAGTGAAGACTCAAATTTATTCCCCTTCAAATCTAAGAAGGAAAGTCCTTATTTGATTCCCACAGTTTAAAAATGACTGAAGAAAATGCTGCAAAATCTGAAATTATTGGAATGGTTATCTCTGGTTTAGAGAATCTAGGGAAGACTTCTCTTGGTCTTGGTCCTTTAGAAAAAGATTACACTTTATAAGGAACAGACAATAACTGGTGGCCTTACTAGCACTAGTTTAAAAAGCTCTGCACACGCACACACGTACATATACACACACTCATGCACACATATGCACACACACTGGACAAAATATGTTTTACAAAGCACTACCTTAACATACTGGAGATTGATTAAAAACAGGAAGATACCAGAGAGAGTTCATGCATAGCAGAAAGAAATGGTGCTGTTGAGTTTGCAGATTGTATAGCATTTATACCAATGTAGGCTCTACTCTGCACCAGGCAGAATGGCCAGAACTCCAAGAACTCACTGACTAGAAGGGCTTGAGTATGGAGAAACAAGAAGTAGAGAATTAAAAGGGAATTCTTGAAAGGACAGAGATAAAGAGGGCAGACACCAAGCCACCTAGTACACTGAAAAGTGCTGAACCCAATGTGGGACAGGATCTCCCAGAACAAATGGGAATCTCACTCTAAGCTGAAGGCAGATGCTTAACCACTGAGCCACCCAGGCGTCTCTCCTTGATTTTTCTTATAAATTTCAGGATTAGCTTAAGGAGTGCAGCAAATAATATGCTGGGATTTTAATTGGAATTGTATTGACCCTAAAGGTTAATTTGGAGAAAACTGACATCTTAAGAATGTTGAGTTTCAGTTTAGTGAGCATGACATATCTTTCTACTTATTGCAAGTATTTTGTTTCTCTCACAAAACTTTTAGGGTTTTAGCATACAGGTCTTGCACATGTTTTATTAGAATTTTTTTCCTTCAGTATTTCAAAATTTCTATGTTGATTCTAGGTAGGCAATCATGTTATCTGTGATTAGAGATAGTTTTGCTTATTTTTAAAATTTATACACTCTTATTTCTTTTTCTTGCCTTATTGCACCAGCAAGGACTTTTGGCATGATGTTGAACCTGGTGAGAGTGGGCATATTTACCTTGTTTCTGATATTAATATTATTGTTCAGTATTTCACTATTTTTTAAAATATTTTATTTATTTATTAATGAGAGGCAGAGAGAGAGAGAGAGAGAGAGAGGCACAGACACAGGCAGAGGGAGAAGCAGGCCCCATGCAGGGAGCCTGACATGGGATTCGATCCCGGGTCTCCAGGATCATACCATGGGCCAAAGGCGGCACTAAACCGCTGAGCCACCAGGGCTGCCCCAGTATTTCACTATTAAGTATGCTATAAGCCTGAGGGTTTTCATAGATGCCCTTTATCAACATGGGGAAGTTACCTATAATTCTTGGTTTTCTTCAAGTTTTCATCATGAATGGTTATTGAATTTTGTCAAATGATCTTTTTGTATCTCGTGAGATGATCATTTTTTCCCCTTTTATCTGCTGACATGATAAATTATATCAAATGATTTTCAAATACTGCATTCCAAAGATAAACCCTACTTGATCATGTTGTATTATCATTTTCATATATTGCTGGATTTGATTTGCTAATATTTTATGTAAGTTTTGTACGTGTATTCATGAAGAATATTAGTTTGCAATTTTATTTTCTCGTAATGTCTTTGTGTGGCTTTGGTACCAAGGTAATGCAGCCTCACAAAATAAGTTGGGAAATTTTTCTTTCCATTATGTTTTTTTCCTTTTATATAAGTGGTATGACATCTTCCTGAAATGCAGAATTCACCAGTGAAGCATCTGGCTAGGTTGTCTTTGGGAAAGTTTTAAACTATGGCTTCAATTTTTTTTTAAATTATTTATTTACTTATGATAGTCACAGAGAGAGAGGCAGAGACACAGGCAGAGGGAGAAGCAGGCTCCATGCACCGGGAGCCCGATGTGGGACTCGATCCCGGGTCTCCAGGATCACGCCCTGGGCCAAAGGCAGGCGCTAAACCGCTGCGCCACCCAGGGATCCCTGGCTTCAAATTTTTAAGTAAATAAAAACTAACTAAAATAAAATAGATCATGGACCTAAATGTAAAACTTTTTTAAAAAAATATTTTATTTACTTATTTATAGAAACACAGAGAGAGAGAGAGAGAGAGAGAGAGAGGGGCAGAGACACAGGCAGAGGGAGAAGTAGGCTCCACGCAGGGAGCCCGACGCAGGACTCCATCCGTGTCTCCAGGATCACACCCCAGGCTGCAGGCGGCGCTAAACCGCTGCGCCACGGGGGCTGCCCCCTAAATATAAAACTTAACACTGAAAAATTCTAGAAGAAAAGATAAATTTATTTTGTGACCTTGGGCTAGGTAAAATGCATTAGATAGGATACAAAAAGCACAACCCATACCTGAAAAAATGGATGAACTAGACTTCATTAAAAATAGAAACTTCTCATATTTGAATGATATTTTGAAGAAAATGTAAATACAAGATATAGAGTAAGAGAAAATATTTTCAGAACACATGTCTAAATATATGAGGGACCCTCACAGTTCAATACTAAGGAAACAACACTTCATCAAAGACAATACATGGATGGCAGAAAAGCACATTAAAATGTACTCAACAACATTAGTAATTAGGGAAATGAAAAAAAATTAAGATTTTATTTACTTATTTATGAGAGACACACAGAGAGAGGCAAAAACACAGGCAGAGGGAGAAGCAAGTTTCTTGCAGGGAGCCTCAATCCCCTGACTCCAGGATCATGCCCTGAGCCGAAGGCTGATGCTCAACCACTGAGATACCCAGGCATCCCTGGGAAATGAAAATTTAAACAGCTATCAGCTACTACCTATTAGAAAAGCTACTGGCAAGAATGCAGAGCTATGGAATTCATATATTTCTGATGTGAATACAAACTGTACAGCTACTTTGGAAAAACAGTTTGGCAGTTTCTTATAAAACAAAATAGGCAATTACTGTATTCCACTCCTAGATATTTACCCCAAAGAAATGAGAACATATGTCCATACACAAATAGATGCATAGATGTTTATACTGGTTTTATTCATAATTGCCAAAAACTGGCAATTATTCAAATGTCCATCAACTAGTGAATGAATAAACAAAATGTGGTGGTACATCCATACAATGGAATATTACTTAGCAATAAAACAGAATGAACTGTTGTTACATACAGCAACATGAATAAATCTCAAATGCATTATGGTAAGTGAAAAAAGCTAGGCTCAAAATGCTACATGACAAAATGCATGATGATTCTAGAAAAAACAAACTTACAGGGACAGGCGACTTTATGGTTGTTTGTGAACTGGAAATGTAGAGAGGGATTTGACAACAAATTTAAGAAATTTCAGGTTGAGGAAAATGTTTTATACCTTGATTGTGGTGGTGGCTACTAGACTGTATGTGTTTGAAAATTCACTGCACCTAAAAATGGATTTTACTGTACAAATTACTCCTCAACAAACCTGACTTTAAAAAAAGAAAATAGAGCAATGTCTTTAGTGACAAAGTAAAGCAGTTTTTTTCATTAGATCCAAGAAGACATAGATCTAACCTCATACTTCCCATTTGACCTCACTCCTTGATAGAAAACAGAAATGGTGAAATTGATATTTGCTGAATGGAAAAGAAAACATGAGGTTATTTTAAGTGTAGAAAATTAAGTATAAGTTTCAAGTAATGAATTAAGGGTGCATTGTGATAACTGAATTATGGGTTATGACAAGGGAATGAACAAAGGATACTTGAGAAATGTATGAAAACTTTCTCTTATTGAGTATAAGTAAAGTTTACTTCCCAGATAAGGTTACCATGGATCGTAACTTGAGAATTTAAATTCACAGAACTAGCTTTTTAAAACTTTCGATTTTCAATCAACATCTTTCTGCTATTTTTCCTTTTGGCTAGAAAACTAGAATGTAGATTTCATAAGAAAGCTATCTTTTAAGCAACATACTCTAATTAATTTATGATTGAACTACAGTGCCACTTTCAGAGGCATTTTTTTATTACTAAAGACAAAAGTAAAAAGCCTAGGCAATTTTCACATATAATTTATCAAGGGGACAATTAAGCCATATTTTAACTTATAGATAATAATATTTTTTTAAATTAGGAATTTTTAAATTTCTGAAACCTCTATAATTTAAAAAACATTTTAATTTTTAAAAATTCCTGTCATTTAAACTTTAAAAAGTTAAAGTCAAATGGATAATATAAGAATGTCATAAAAATATATATATATATATATGAAACAAATGTCACAGGCCGTATTTTTTAAAAAAAAACCTTTGGATTTAGATTTGGACAGTGCTCTGCAATTTTCTCTAGATTCCTACTCAGTTTCATATAAATTCAATATTTCATCTAAAAGAGTACATAATGAGAGATTATAAACAACTTTATATTAATAAATTTGACTTTTTCAATAGAAATTCCTTGAGTAACATGATATATCAAATCAAGTAAAAATAAGAAATCCGAATAGTTCTATACCTAAAAAATAAATATAATCCATAATTTGAAATGTTTCCATAGTTTTCACTCCAGTAATTTTGGATTAGCTTGTATTAAATAAACCTTCCTATAGAAAACAATGAGGAAAAAAATAACTACTTGAAGGCACTGAATAGTGAGCAAAAGCAGTCAAAAACTGGAGTCCTTTTGAGACCTTTTTTTCTTGGAGATTTGCCTTTATATGATTTCTACCTGAGGGCACTTTTCACTCTATATAATACAGGGCAGCAAGAATTCAATAAGGGAACATCAAACTTACCAGTTTGAAGAATCATCAAATGGAGTTCAGGGCTGTGATAGCAGATAGAGGATGAGAGAGGACATTCTCAGAAAGGTGGGAGCCAAAGAGGAGCCCCAAAATGTGCATGTAAGCTCTACCAAAAGCCCTGGATGACCTCTGAACTATACATGTGGGACAGTCTCCAAGAAGCCCAGTGAAAAGCAATAGTGAAGTTTGAAAGAATTTAGCAGAGACTAGCTACTCTTCATCATCGGGGAGATTGTGGTTTGAGTCCAGCCAAGTTAATCCCCTGATTAAAAATGTCTAGTACACAATGAAAGTTTATTAGACACACAAGAATAGGAAAATATGATCAAGAGAAATAGCTGTCAGTAGAAACTTACTATGAAATGATCAGGTTGTTGGCATTCACAAGGACTTAAAAATAGCTATATAAAGATTTTCAAAGACTTAAAGGGAGCATGATTATAATTAATAAACAGATATGAATCTCAGTGGAGAAAGCAAACTATTAAAAGGTGCCAGTGGAAATTCTACAGCTTAAAATAAAATAAGAAATAAATGTAACTGGCTGGGATGAACAGTAGATACAAAAAAGATAAAAGGATTAACAAATTTAGGATTAACAAACTTTTTAAAAGATAGAAATCAATAGAAATTAATCTAAAGAACAGAGAAAATGGGAAAAAAATGTACAATCAGAGCTTCGTTAACATGTAGGACAATGTCAAGTCATCTAGCTTCAGAGTAATTGGAGTCTCAGGAGGAAAAGAAAAATAAAATGGGGCAGAAAAACATTTGAAAAAAATAAGGACAGAAACTTTCCTGAATTTTGTGAACAAATAAAAAAAAAAAATCCAAGAAGCTCAATATATGCCAGTCTGGGTTAAAAATAGTGAGAATCCCAACTAGGCTTATCATAATTAAATTACTGAAAATCAAACATAAAGATGATACGGGAGAGCTTGGTTCTTGTAAGAATGAATCTCGCAGACACAGGAGAGTGAATAAAGCGATAGAAGTTTATTAAGCAAATATACAGAGAAGATTCTCAGAAGTGAGAGGGGTCCTGACAGGATTGCCACTGAGGGCTTGTAGGGTTGATCTTTTATTGAGAGCCTAATCAGGGAACCTAAATCCTTTTAACATTATCTATTGACATCACCATTGAGTAAGGACTATTGATAACATCTTTAATGGCTTACTTCTTCTTTGGGGTCTGGTTATTCTTTGTTGGTCACAAGTGGCAGTTATAACAAGACACCCTTCCCACCCACACTTTAGGGCAGGGTGGTCTGGCTTGTTCCTTAATCTCTGGTTTCCTTACACCTCAGCATTTTTGGGATTTTTGTGAGCCTGCTTCCGTGGCCCCCTACCTAGCCCCGCCTAACCTTGTTTGTCCCTAACTCAAAGATACAATTCAGAAGCAACCAGAGAAAAGTGAAACATTGTATACAAAAACAACAATTCAAATGATGACTGGCATCTCTTTAGAAACAATGGAGAGAAAAAATAATAGGACAATGTTTTTAAAAGTAACTGAAAAGAGGGAAAAAGAACTATAAACATGGAACCTATATCCAGTGAAAATATGCTTCAAATGAGGGCAAATTAAAACACCTCAAATAAACAAAAACTGAGAAAACCCATCACCACCAAATCTCTGACACCAACAGGGTATTCTGCAATTCAATTCAATTTTGACACTATCTGGAGATGGTGCAGACTCTACAAGGTAAAGGCAAAGTCTTCGTGATACTTTCTGGAACAAGACTCCAGTTAACAGGTCTTAGGGGCCATCTACACTTCTAATGGGCTATAAATTCAGGGATTCCCATGACCCTTCAGGTTTGAGAATTCATTAAACTGATACACAAAACTCAGGAAAATGTTATATTTACAATTACCATTTTATTACAAAGAATACAAATGAACAACCAGATAAAGAGATACATAAAGCAAGAGCTGCATGCGCTTCTGTTCCCACTGAATCAGGGTGCACCACTTTCCCAGTATATTAATACATTCACCAACAAGGAAGCTCCTATTGAACCAGAGTTTTCTGGGGTTTCATTACATAGACAGGCTTAATTAATTCATTGGCCACATGATAGGGCTCAATGTCCAGCTCCTTTCCTATGTGTAGAGGTTGGGCTGGCCCAAAATTCCTCTAATTATATGGTGGGTTTCTCTGATAACCAACCCCCATCCTGAAACTATCTAGGTGTCTGCCTTGAGTCATCTTATTAGCATAACAATGATACTTGTATCACTCAGGAAATTCCAAGGGGACAAAGACCAGATCTTATTATTATTATAACACATCAACAGAACTAACCTACAGGGGATGCTAAAGAAATACCTTCAGTCTGAAGGGAAATGACACAAGATGAAAACTTGGACCAATAGGTAGGAATGAAGACTACCAGAGATGGTAAACATGTAGGTAAATAGAAACATATCTTTTTTCTCCTTTTGATTTCTTTAAGAGAATGACTATTTTATAAAAACTATAAAATTGTATTATGTAGTTTATAACATAAATAAATGCTATACACACACACACATATATATATACACAAAATGGTACAAAAGTTGCAGCTGTAAATAAAAATACACTTTTTCAAAGTTCTTATGTTTTACATAGAATGATATAAGATTAGCTCCAAAGAGTGTGATAAATTAAAATAAAGTGTCAGTTACTGAGGAAGACATAACAATCATAAATGTGTATGCACCTAACTGGAAAGTGCTTCAAAATTCATAAAGCAAAAATGTGCAGAACACAAGAAAGTCCACAATCATAGTTCAAGATTTTAACACTCCTTTCTGAATAATTGATAGAAAAATAGACAAAATACTAGCAGAGGTAGAGATTTGAGAAACATTATCATCCACTTTGACCTAGTTGATATTTTTAAAACACTACGTCCAACTATACAAGTAGAAATGGATTGTTCAAAAAAATAGACCATTAAACAAGTCTCAGATGATCTCTGAAAAACTAAAATCTCAGATTATGTTTATTGTGCCCAAGATTGCGAATCCGAGAAACCACCAAGGAGCCAACACGGATGCAAACACAGGAGGGTTTATTTACAAGCTCGAGCTTGGGTCCAAGTATACTCGATGCAGCGGAGCAGGGACTTGGACCCCAAAGTGGGTTACAGCTGGGTTTTTTATAGGCTGGTCTAGGGGATTTCCAGAAGGGATGGAAGAATTAGGCTGGTCTAGGGGATTTTCTACCATGGGCGTGTGCTCTGTTTTCTTTCTGATATGGGATTCTCTGCCTAGGACATTGAGGACATTCTGCAGTTTTTCCCTTTAAAGTTCAGCTCTTATTCACAGGGGCCTAAGATGGCGTACTTGTGCTAATGCTAAACTTTAGGTGGGATGGCCTTAATTTTTCTCCGCCTCCACAATGTTCTCTAATAAAAGTGTTAAATTAGAAATGTCTAGAAAAGTTCAAATATTCCAAAATTAAAGAGTATACTTCTAAATAGCCTAAAGTCAAAGAAGTAATCACAAGAGGAACTAAAACTACTTATATTTGAATAATGATGAGAATACAACATATCAAAGTTGGAGAGATGCAGCTGAACTTAGCAGAATGTAGAGGGAAACTTATAGCATTAAATGCTCATGTTAGAAAAGAAAAATTTAAATTCAAAGATCTATGTTTCTACTCTAAAAAGCTAGAAAAATACGAGTAAATTAAATTCAAAGTAAGTAGAAGTGAGGAAAAAATTAGAAGTGAAATCCTAAAATATAAAACAAATAATAGAGAAATTTAACAAAGATCAAATGTGGTTCTTGGGAAAGAATAATAAAATGTATAAACTCCTGACACCATTGGTGGAAAAAAAAAAGTAAACACAAATGAACAAATATCAGAAATGAAAGAAAGGATATTACTACAAATCCAGCAGTCATTCAAATATAATAAGAGAGAATTATGAACAGCTGGATAAAATGAACAAATTCCTTAAAATGCATAATTTGCCAATCCTAGTGATGAAGTTTTGGAGTATAGATGAGGCTTGGAGCCAATGACCAAGAAAAAATGCTTGCGACATCTTTGGTGCAAAATGGTGGTTTTATTAAAGCACAGGGACAGCCCTTGGACAGGAAGAGTGGCTGCCTGGGGCCTATGAGGAGTGGCTTATTATATACCCAGGGGTTGGAGGAAGTAAGCAAAAAGGGAGATTTCAAGAGAATTTTCATACGCTAGGGAGGACCTACAAGATATTGGAGACCTTGCCAATGTCAAGTTAAAGATTGTTTTTCCCTCTAGCAAGGCATTAACATTAAGACAACTGGAAACTTTCTGAAGAATATCACTTATATCCCACCCTGGGTGGGGGTTGTTTGTTGGATATTAGCTGTGCTTTGTCCTCAGCTAGCCCTGCTCCCTCATTCCTAGTACTAAATAAAATAAGAAACCCAAATAGTTTTATATCTATTAAAGAAATTGAAATTGCTGGTTAAAAAAATCTTCCCATAAGAAAGACTCCAGGCCCAGATGGTTTCACTAGTAAATACTCTGAAACATTTAAGGAAGAAATGATACCCATAGAGTTGGTGGTATCACTTCCCAACTTATTTTTTCATGAAAGCAACATAACCTTTGTACTAAAACCTGACAAAGATATACAATTCCAGTCTATATTGATATATACAAAAAAAGAATAAAACTTGAATTTACTTTGTTAACATAATAAAGATATAACAAAGCAAAAAGAAAACAAATATTTCTCCTTGAACATCGGTAATAGAAAGGAACAAGAATGTCCTTAACCTGAGATAAAGGACATCTATCAAAAATTTATGACAATATCATACTAAATAGTGAAAGATTATATTTTCCCAAGAGCAGAAATAGACAAGAACCCGACTCTTATCATTTCTGATTATATTAATAGAGTTCTAATGTTGCAGTGGTGCAGTAAGGAAATGAAAAGAAATAAAACAAATAAGTATTGGGAAGAAAGAATAAATTTATTATTTGCAGAGTACAAAATTGTGTATCTAGAAGATTCAAAGGAATTTATAGGTAAACTTTTAGAGTTAAAAAGTTAATTTAGGAAACTTACTGGATTCAAAGACAATAAACAAAAATTGTGTGTATGGCAGCAACGAAAAATAGAAAATAAAATATAAAGAAAATACAATAGAATAAAAGAATATCAACTATCTAGAAATAAATATAATTAAAAATGTGTATTACATTACACTGAAAACTACGAAACAATAACAGAGAAATTAAAGAAGAGCTAAAACAAGCAGATTCATGTGCAGGAAGACTCAATATTGTAAAGATGTCAGTTGTCCCTCAAATTCTTCTGGGATTCAATTCAGTCTTAACTGAAATTTCAACAGATTTTCTTTCTAGGAGTAGACAAAATTTACAGAGAATTTTATATGGAAAAGTAGAAGGATGGAATCCTTAAGAAGAGTTGGAACACTTATTCTACCATATGTAAGAATTGTTACAAAAATGTGGTAATTAATTCAGTGTGTTGGTGGCATAGGCATAGACAAATAGAACAATAGGACAGAATAGGGAATTTGGAGTCTGATGCATGCATATACGGACACCCGCTGGTAGAGCAGAGGGAAAACAATGCTTATTTTAATCAATGATACAATTTGGATATCCGTATGAAAAAATCCTGAATCTTATCCCTTATCTCACACATTATTTAAAAAATCAATTCTAAGTGATTTTAAATCCAAATGTGAAATATGAAACAGTAAAGCTTCTGAAAAATAACAGAAGAATATTTTTATGAGTCTACAAGGATTTCTTAAACAAGACATAGAAAACTATATCCAAAAAGGAAAATGTTAGAATATCCCTAACTTCTGTTTATCAGAAGACACCATCACGAGAATGAAAAGGAAAGCCATACAGTGAGAGAAGATATTTGCAGTACATGGATCATAAACATTCCCTACAATTTAATAAGAAAAAGTCAGAAAACCTAGTAGAAACTGGACATCATTTTCTTCACAAGAGAGGATGTCCACATGGTCAATGAACATATGAGAAAGTACTTGACCTCATTAGTTATTAGGAAAGTGCAAAGTAAAACTGCGAGGGAGTAGATGATACACCAACATGGCCACATACAAAAGACTGGTAATACCAAGTGTTGCAGAGTATGGGAGCACACGCATGTTGCTACTGGGAGTGTAAACTGGTTCAACAGCATTGAGCAACTGTGATACATCTCCAAGTTGTACATACGCACGTCCTGCAGTCCAGCAATCCCATTGCTAAACATACACTGCAAACGAATGCATGCAAGTGTTCACCAAAAGCCAAATATTCGAATGTACTTTCCCATCCCTAATTAAAATAGCCAAACCATGAAACAACTTAAATGTCCTCAAATAATAGTGGAACAGAGAAATAAATTGGAGTATATCCGTGCAACAGGAAAAAATACAGCAACGAACATGAAGAAACTATTGGCACATACAAGAGCATGGATGATTATTAAAACACAAGGTGGAGCAAAAGGAGCCAGATACCAGAGAATATATACTTTATAGAAAATTCAAAAAGCTTTAAAACTGATCAATGGCATTAGAAGTCCGGTGAGGTGCTGTTTACTCACCTTGGTGATGGTTCCATGTGTGATTTGGGTGGTGGTTGTTGCATGGGTTACTTTTTGCTGCATGGGCACTTTTCTGTATGTATGTTTTACATCTACAAAACCCATATTTTTAAAAATTGGATTATGGAGACAAGACGGAAAGACACTAAAGAATAGGAGGAAAGGCACATTATCTGTGCTGATACATTCTTTGACGTCAGTTGCAAGTACTAGAGAAATTTAGAAAAGAGAGAAATCACTGATAACCGGGTGGCCAGAAAGTATTTTCTCAAACTAGGTGAAAATTAATTGGGGTGGTGAATAATGATCAAATCTGGGCAGGAAGGGAGGAGGGGCAAAGCATTCAGGCAGTGGGGTAGCCTGAGTAAGTGTGGGGTGACTATACTCTCTTGACTAAGAGGGGTCCGGCCTGGTCACTCTTCTGAGAGTGAGAACTGTTCTCATGGTAGCTTTTCACCTTTATGCAGTACATTACAGTTTACCAAGCTCTTTCTCACACTCTAATTTGGTTATCACAACAATTTCATTTCTTGCAGAAAAAGACCTAGGTTCAGGAAGAGTTAAGTCACTTGCCCAGAGCCACTTAACAGCAGGTGGGGGTTATTTTCCCAGTTTGAGGAACTTGCTGAGCTGGTTGAAATCCTAGGTCCATCCAACCTAATATTTTAATGATCACAAAAGTCTGAAGAATGTGTCCAGAGATGGCCAGTTGATAAATGCAGGGTGTAACCTACTGACACAGAAATGTTTGGTAAATAGATTAGTCAATGCAGTATTTTCTTCCACCGAGTGCAACTCTGTCTCCCAAGTTGAACCACATACTAAAACACCTCTCATTCTTAAATTTAAAAATTTCATGAAAAAAGCTCTTGGGCAGCCCAGGTGGCTCAGCGGTTCAGCGCCGCCTTTGGCCCAGGGCGTGATCCTGGAGACCCGGGATCGAGTCCCACGTCGGGCTCCCTGCATGGAGCCTGCTTCTCCCTCTTCCTGTGTCTCTGCCTCTCTCTCTTTCTCTCTGTGTCTCTTGTGAATAAATAAATAAAATCTTTAAAAAAAAAAGCTCTTACTGAAATTCCCAGGAAGCTTCTAAGAGAAGGACAACTTGCACTCAGTCTTCTTGTCTCATCTTGGGCTTGCAGCCTCCTTTGGCTAAGAGCCGTGGTCCTTCCTGAGACTGTGGAAAGCTGCCTTGTCGGGTCAGGCTGCAAGCCACCACAGTTCCCCCTGGCTCTAAAAGGATAGTGAAGTTCACCTATAGTGCAATGAGGAGAAGAAAATGCTGGTCTAAAGCAATTCATGGACAGAGGCGGCCATAATCACCATTTTTTTCTGCCTAATTTTTAGACCCATGAAATCTGAAGCTAATAAATGACAATCTCGCTGCTCTTTTACCAGCATGCGCTTCTAGGTCTACTCACCAAGTTTAAGTCTAATTTGTTCTTCTAGGGAACAGCTTTCATCCCTGATGCAGTCATGGAAAGTCCTGTCTGAGTATACAGCATTCTTGTAACAGGATAAATAATCAATAATTAAAAACAACACACTCATGCCTGGTGTAGAGGTAAAGCAAGATGGAATGTAGAAGTGAGTATGTTCAGTGCAGACAGTATGCTTCTTTCACTTTTTTTCTCCCTGAGCTATTCCATTCGTTTTCTTCTCTTTGCCTATATATTTTAGTAACAGAATGCTGGGTTTATATAGTTTTTGAGCTGAGAATTTTTTTTTTTATTTAGAGGTAATACTCAATCCTTTTAGAAAATCAGTAACAAAAATGCAAAAAATCAGAAATTATTCATAATTCAACTATCTGAAGACAAACATTGTAAATCTTTTGGTGAACTTCCTTGTCTTTTTAATATATCTGTATATAAATTTAGTATTGTATACTCAATTCATAATATGTCCACAATTTTGTTTGTATCCAACATTTTTCTAAAACCTAAGGGCTTGCTTGTGTGTGTTCAATAAGATACATGGGTTAGAGAGGTTCTATTTTTAAAATAATGAGTTCATCATCAAGTCTGTTAAGAATCCTCTAAGTTTAATACAGTTAGTGCTGTTGGTGTTTTTTCTTTAAACTATAAATTTCTTTAAACTATAAACTATAAATTTCATGGAGTCTTTAATAGACTAACATGTATCATGATGTACTATAAGAGGTGTTACGTAGGATGATATTTATGCCTTATTTGATTATGGAATAAATCCATGATTATGGCTTTATAACTTGAAAATATTCACACCAGTAGCATTGGTTAAAATAGCCCAAATTTAGAAACAACCCAAATATCCATCAAAATATGAATGGATAGACAATGGAATATTATTTGGCCGTAAAAGGAATGAGGTTCTGATCTGTGCTACAATATGGATAGAACTTTGAAAACATACTAAGTGAAATGACCCAGACACAAAGGGACATATATCGTATGATTTAACTTTTTATGAGGTACCTAGAATCAGCAAATTCAGAGAAATGAAGTATAAATGAGGTTCGAGGGTATGAGAGTTGGGGATTGGGAATAGGGAATACTGTTTAGTGGCTACAAAGCTTCTGTTTGGAATGATGAAAACGTTTTGGAAGTAGAGATGCACAACATTGTGAACGTGCTAAAAATTATACACTTCGAAATGGTTAAATGATGAACTTTGTGTTACATATACTTTGACACAATAAAAATAACTACTAGGTACCTGGATGGCTCAGTTGGTTAAGCATTTGCCTTCGGCCCAGGTCACGATGCCAGAGTCCTGGGATTGAGCCCCACATTGGGCTCCCTGATCAGTGGGGAGCCTGCCTCTTCTGCTCCTGCTGCTTGTGCTCTCTCTCTGTTAAATAAATTAATTTATAAAATCTTAAAAAAAAACCCCAAATATAAAAATAATTACCAAAAAAATCTTGAAGAGTTTGATACACAACTTGGGGGGGACTGGCAAACATTTCCCCTTGTATACCATGTGTTTATTAGTTGCATATGCCATATACAACCAATTGTTTGTATTCTTCTGACACCAATTTTTCATATTCCTTTTCCAGTTTCTCTCTTCCTGTTTGAGGATCTTTGTGGTTTCAGGGAGTTGACTTCATTTTTCACTTCTGGAGTAGAATTAACACATTTTAGATCAGGGTTCAGCAAACTATGATCCATAGCCCAAACCTGGCAGTCAGGGTGAAACACATCCCTGTCCTTCATTTACACATTATCTACATCTGCTTTTGTGCTACAACAGCAGAATTGACAGCTAGTTGTGACAGAGATCATGGCCCCCAAGCCTACCATATTTACTATCTGGCCCTTTACAGAAAAAAAATTGCCAACCTTGTGCTAGACTGAAACAATTAATATATCGTATCTCTTGGCCCAAGGATCAGCCCAAGTGTGGGCATGTGGCTTTAACTGGTCTAATCAGAGTGAATCTCAGGAATTTTGCTTGGCATGCTGGTAAGAGAAGGTGTCTCTCCCTCTGAATGGCAGTGGTTTGCAGATTTGGGCTTTGAAATACTGCAGCCAGTTTGGCTACCAAGGAAGCCAGCCTGAGGAATTAACTGCACATGTTGATGGGTGGGAGAGAAATGAAAGT
This sequence comes from Vulpes vulpes, assembly GCF_048418805.1. Classification (NCBI taxonomy): domain Eukaryota; kingdom Metazoa; phylum Chordata; class Mammalia; order Carnivora; family Canidae; genus Vulpes; species Vulpes vulpes. The sequence goes on along the minus strand of NC_132787.1, from coordinate 55,392,648 downwards.
AATGTGGACAGAGACCAGATGATATTGCAGACCTCTGGATCAAACCATGCCTGAAGTCTGGCATTACTTCTGAAATTTTCTATTTCATGAGCCCATATATTCATTATTGCTTAAGGCAACTTGAGTTTAGTTTTCTGAATTGTAGCTAAAATCATTTCAACTAAAATATGTTGCTATAAACCTTACTTCTAATGTCTGTGTAGTATTTTGTCTTAATGATATATTTTACTTAACCATTTTCCTAATATTTGGTACTCAGACTGTTTTTTTGTTTGTTTGTTTGTTTGTTTGTTTTTTGGTACTTAGACTGTTTAATTTTAAGTGATTATTATTAAGTCTGCAATAAGCCTGGTAATTAAAACCTTTTTTTCTGAATTTCCAATTATTTTCTTCCAGTTGATTCCCAGAAGTGGAATTATTGGGTAAATTCTTAGGGCTTTTGATATATATTTCCAATTTGCTTTTTAAAAATGTCACCAGAAATGTATCTACTTGCCACATCTTTGTTATCATTTTTAATCTTTGCTATTTTTAGGATCAGTCATATTTCATTGTTAAGTTTGACTTTCTTAAATTACAAATGGGAGTGAACATATGTATTTCTTTATTGGCAACTTGCATTATCTATTTGCTAAATATTTGTTCATGTCCCTTCCTATTTAGTGAGGACTTCACAGCTTGTTGAGTTTTGAAAAATAACAATTCTTCAGGTGGGCAGAAGAGGGAGCACAATTAAGTGAGAGGCAATAATATGTGTGAATGCAAAGGTGTGAAAACTGATGTGTATTGTGGGGACTTACCAGTTATTTGGCATATAAAATATAAGATACCAGGGAGGGCAGAGAAGAAAGGAAGGGGTAGTCATGGGATGTGACAAAGTTGGCAGTGGCAGCAGCAACCAGATCCTAAAGAGCCATAAGGGATTTTACTAATTATATGTTGGGTGTTAATAGGCTTGTACGGGGGAATATTTCACTTACTGTTCTTAGCACTTTGGCAGCTCTATTTGTATTCACGCAAGTGGTGTGTTAATTTCCAGTGTTCTCGTCTCTGTTAATGTAGAGCACTGTGTTAAGCGCCTTTGGGTTTGGTAGCAATCAAACCTGTATTTAAATATTCTAACATTCAGATTGTGATTAGCTTAAAGGGTCTCACTCCTCATGAGTTAAAATTTGTAGTATTTCCTTTTTAGCTACTGAAAGAGTGTGAGTGTGGGGTGGCTCAGCACTCCAAAACTCAGGCTGCTGCATTCCTGTTATTTCTGGAGGCCAACCCACTTGCTGACTTGTGCAGGAGCTCTTGGAGAGTCTGTGACACCAGAGTCCAGCTCAGCACCTTTACAAGCCTGTCTTAGTGTATTCGGGCTACTACGACAAAATGCCACAGACTGGGTAGCTATTGTGCAGTAAGTGCCTGACATGAAGCTTCTCATGTCCAGGGGATCTATTTCAAAGGTGTGTATCTGGAACAAATATATTGCCAGCTGTATGACAGCTCCCAGTAAAAGCCCTAGATAGGAAGCCAGGCTGCTCCCACCCATAGAGTTCCCTGTTTAGGAAGCCATGGGTAAGCTAGATAACTGAGTGACCCTGCTTCTCATTTCTGGTGCCCTAATTCCTACTCTTACGTCTTAAATTTGCCAATAAAAAGAGCCTAGGAACCCCACCCTTGACCCCAACAAAGGCAGAGAGGGCCAGGTCCTCTCTCTCTCCCCACCCACACCCTCCACCCCACAAACTTGCTGTGTGGCCTTGGGTCCAGGGCTTGTGAGTAATGAATGAACTTTGTTTTTTCAAGATTCCTTGATGGTTGTTGCTGAGATGCACCTTGCAATCATAATAAAAACCATAAGGGCTGGACTAGCTACAGCATTAGCTCCAGTCAGGGAAATGTCTGTGGCGGCTCCCCACAAGTAGAAGGAGCCCAGATGAGTGCCCCCAGGCATCGCCAGCTCATAGCATCACTATGATAGGCCAAGACCCACAGTAAACACTTAAAAACAACAGAAATTTATTTCTCACAGTTTTGAAGGCTGGAAGTATAAGATCAGGCACCAGCATGGCCAAATTCCGATGAGAGCCTTATACCAGGTTCATAGCCTGTGTGTTCTTGCTGTGTCCTCACGTGGTAGAAGAGGCTAGGTATCTCCATGGGGTCGGTTTTATAAAAGCATTAATCCCATTCATGGGGGTCCACCCTCATAATTTAAGCATCTTCCAAAGGCACAGTCTCCTAACACTACCATCTTTGAGGGTTGGAATTTGGAGGGGAGAGACACACAGACATTCAAACCATAACAAAACTCTAAGGTTGAGCTTTCCACAGAGGGGCAGGATTGGCTATTTCATTTCTTACCTGTCATCTGGAGGACTAGCTGCTTTCTGATATGGCCCTGGGCAGGGGCAGGGCAGCAATCCATCAATGACTTACATTAAAATATCAAAAAGCATAGGAGGCACAGGCACCTGATAGCTTCCAAAGTGCAGCTCTTATGGCTTAGGACCCCAAGTGCCAAGGTCTAGACCTGAGCCTGCCATGAATGTGCTGATTAATCTTGAGAAGATCAGGAAACCTCTTTGTCTCTAATGTCTCCTGGGAGTAGATTTGCTACATGGCACTATGGCTGAAAAGATGGATGGTGGGTGAGGAAGGAGGGCACCCTGACAAACATGTGTAACATAAGTCTTCCATGTCTTTCTCTTATTCCTTTAAGTAAGTGGTTTTCAGCCCTGACTATACCCTCAAAACAACAGGGGGAGCTTTAAAAGCCTATGCCTCACCCCACAAGTTCTTCTGCTGTGCAGCCAGAGAATCTCTGGTTCAGGTCATGGTGATCACTCTGCCAGCCATGAAGTCACTTGAAACAGCCTCAGCACTGGTAGGAGGGCAATAAGAGGTCCACACAGATCTCTCTTATGTGGACTTCCTTGTCCTCCAAAAACACCTACCTCTCATTACTTGGTGACCAAAGTGGCCCTTACCATGAAAGGCTTTCACATTCACCCAAAGGAAGGAACTTCTAGGATAGGTGAAAGCATAACAGAAGTTCCCCTAAGAACCGTACCTTGGGATGACGCTTTATGGAGAACGGAGCTGAACGGAAGCCAACTCTACCCACGACCAACAGATGGCGCTATTGGCCAACGCCCCGATATTTAGGTCTCTGCCAATCATTTCTTCTGTAAAATTTAGAATAGCCGCTGCATTTGTGCATGATTTTGAGATGTTTCACAAACACTTTTGACTTCACATACTTCAGAAGTGCAAAAAGCAGAAAGAATATCAAAATACTGCTGAAAAAAGGAGCATAATTAAGACAAAATGGAAGTAGAGATAATTTTTAAAAACAGAAGGTGGCAAAGAAATAAATGAAAGTTTGCACATCCATATGGTATTAATTTTTCGAGAGTAGAAGTAATCCCAAAGGTCAGAGTGAATCACGAAGCCTGAGAAAAGTGTTGTGCCTATGCAATTGACAATAATAAGCAAGGGACGCAGAGGTGGATGAAATGGAAAACTTTATAGAGTGCAGCTAGAGAATTATACAGTACTTGGTGTGTGCCTCATCGTTACCACCAACCATCCCAGAACTTTCTTTTCTCAGCCGGACAGCCAAAGCCAGTTTAAATTAGGCTGTTTTCAATTCTAGAGACGGCTGGGGGTGTTTTTCTAGAACTTGGAACTAAGTGTGGTAAAAATGATGCCACTTAAACTTCTGGAGTGAGTCATGGCAGCTCTGTAATCTTCAAGCCAGTTCAAATCTGTGCTACCCCAAGGCGGCAAGGCAGCCTGATCTCATCTAACCTTAACTGCTAAGAAGGTCTATTTGTCACCACACCTGCAGAAATGATAGAGGAGGCAGGTTTGATCAATGGGTTTCACATAGATCAAACAGGTTCCTGTTAGGAAAAGACACTTGATAGAATCTATCAGCAAGAAGGAGAAGCAGAATGCTGATACATTCTGGTATCAGCAAGAATGATTTTAAGCTGTGAGAGTCTGACATCTTATTTACTGGACATGCATTGGGGAGCTGTGAGTACAAACCTTTTTAGACATTTTGAATTTATAGTGCGTCCATCAGGATTAGATCAAAGAAGCAAAACAAATAGGACGTATATATTAAGAGATTTATTGCAAAGAATCGGCTTATGTGATCACAGGGCCTGGCTAAGCAAGCCCTAAGTCCGTAGAGCAGGCCGTCAGGAGGGGCAGGCTGCTGAGCTGAGGTAGCTGTCCACAGGTGGAATTACTTCTTCAGAGAAGCCTCAATTCTGCTTTAACACCTTTCAACTAACTGAATCAGTGTTACCCAGATTATGTAAAATAATCTCCTTTACTGAAAGTCTATTGACTATAGACTTTAATTATATTTATGAAATACCTTCACTGTAGCACCTAAATTTGTGTTTAGTCAAATTTACAGACTAGCGGGGACTGTAGTCTAGCCAAGTTGACACATCAAAAGGACTATCACAAATAATGTTTTGGAATCTAGTCTGTTTCTGAAGAGTTTTTAAATTAAAAAAAAAAAAAAAAAGGCATTCCACAGGCTCTAGGAACCAGATGTCGTTTGTAGACAGCAGAGATGTCATTGTCTGGAGGATCAATACCCAATGGTGAGTGTGCACTGGTAGTTCAGAACGGGCCTATAACCTAACTTGTGAAGTCAAGGAAGGCTTGCTGGTGGAGGAGACACTTAAACAGAGTCTAGACTTAGACTCTGTGGAATGTGGCATTTAGGGGTGGAGAGAATGGATGGCAGGAAAGCACCTACCTAGACTATGCTGCCCCCACTCCAATGTGGTACTGACATTCTTAAACACATCATAAAAGGCAAGTGAGTTGTGGCAGGCTCACAGATCATTTCCACTTTAGTGTTTCCACCCCAGCAGCTCTCAATGTGGCTGTTAATGGTGTGTCCCTGGCCCCTCCCTCAAGTCTCCAAGCCCTTAGGGAGGTATGCCTCAGTCAGAAGCAAGAGTTTGATTCCTAGAGTGGCAGCCCACACATGGTCCAGGCGCTCAGAATGGTGGCTTTCTCTTCCCATCCCAGCGTGGCCGGTTCATCTGCTTCCCTGGGAAACATCACTCTCCTGGTCTATTTCTCTATTCCTTTATCCACATCTTTCCTCCCTTTCCCTCTTCCTTCAAGTCATCAGTCCCGAGCCCTGGTCATCTGCACATTCATTAGCATGTGAGTCTCTTCATTTTCAAAATGGATTAAGTAATAATATCTGTTGTGCCTACCTCTCAAGAAAGTGAGGGTAAAATAAGGTACGGTGTGAAGTCCCTTAAAACCGGCACTGCCACATAAAAGTACAGATGAGGTATTGCCATTATCTGTTTCTATCCATTATCTGTCTCTATGTATCCATTCATTCATCACACCTAAATTGCGTGTCACTTAAGTAGAGAGATCACCACTGAATCTATGTGCTCTATGCTATGGTACCTACCTAGCACAGTTTCCCGCACATCGTAATTGTTCATTAACTGTCTGGTAAAGCCAATGATAATGAAATCACCTTTAGGAGACAGATAATTGCAAACAGCCATTCTGTGGTTTAGCATGTTCCCCTTCCCTAACCTCTGGCTAATTGGTTAAGACTGAGCTTATGGAACATCTTTGCTAAGAATGCTTTTCCTCCCTATCTTCTGTGTCTGAGTTTAGTGACTCTTCACCTTTTCTTGTAGAATCATCTCCATACTTCGGTCATTTCTCTTGCTGTAGTGGGCTTTCTCTCTCAAAGGGTAGAGGGGTTCTCTGAGGTGAAGGATTGTGTTCTAACAATCTTCACCAGCACGGCTCATATCCTGGCACGGTGTAAGTATGCCATAAACAACAAATTAATAGCATGATAGTCATCCCTCTTGATTTTTGTTTCCATAATCGCCTCATGTCAGAGAGATTGTCTGTAGAGGGAATAATGCTTCGATGTGTGCTTAGAAATTTCTTCTGTGGCCTTGTCAAACAGGTTGAAAATAACATGGAGTCAGGAGGATGGGCTGAGTTCCTGACCCAGTATTTTCTTAGAGAAGATGTGCTTCCCAGAGTTGTACCTCTTTGAAGTTTCTCATACATGGATTCAGTGACTTTCCTCAGCTTGTGTCCCTCACAGGTCTGGGCATGTAGGTGGTTAAGTGGCATCAACCAGCAACAGCAACATGCCCCCCACACCCAAGGAACTTCTAGAGGGTGCTGGTGGAGGAAATTTCATTCTCTTGGGTTTTTGTTATTTTTTAAAAACCTCAGAATATTTATGCATGTCTGTAGCACTGTGGCCTGTTTACAAGGAGTCAAAGCATCTGAATTTATTTTTGCATGTCTAACCCAGAGTAGGCAATCAATGAATATTTATTGATTTAAATATCTGTTGAGCATGTACCCTCAAAGTTAGGGCAGAGTTCTGATTTTATTGTCCTTACTTATTACTCCATCTCTCAACTTGACTGTTGCTCCGAGGTGCCCAGCAATGTGATTCCACAGCACATACATGGAGGAACCCCACCAGGTCACCTTTTTTAGACGGTGAGTCAGAAATATGAAGACAAAGGAATTTTGAGTTGCACATACAAGGGAGAACCTACACACCAAGTTAACTCTTTTTTTTTTTTTTTTTTGTAAAAGGCACAGAATTATGAATTCAAGCATTAACTAACATAACACTTTGCTCTCTTCTGGAATGTGACCGCCAAAAAGCCATTGCCATGGGGGTAGATCTGCAGTGGTTCAGGAACTTTCAAATGCCCGCTGGACTATAGGAAGAATTCATGGCACTAAGTAATTTATGGGGTGTTAAGAAGTTCCTTAAGCCATTATTAAAAACATGCAAATTCCTCCCTGGTCAGATCTCTGGTAAGTCAGACTTCTAACTAAGCAGAACTGATAGGCTGTCTTTTGATGTTTAATGAGTTCTGCAGCAGATGGGAGATGTGATGGACAGGGCCATGGTGGTGATTTACTGGTCATGAAACAGAATGATGAGAGCCCTCTCCTGCAAAAAGAAAATGTAGCCAAAAGGACAGGTTTCCCCCCTCGCCTTCCTCTCCCACCAGTCTGTTCCTCTTTCCTTCTTGGTGCATGTGTTTTTAATTTCCTCACCCCCGTGCCTCTCAGTACTGGGCTCATTTCCATTCAGGCGCACACAGAACACTGCAAACTAATTAGCCTTGGATACTGCCACAGGAAGTCAGGCTGCCAAGTCCTCTTTCCCCACAATTCCTCAACTTGCTCAGCCCGTCTCGGGCCCACAGCCTTGCACTGGGCCTCTCTGTATAAGTTGCCAGTTCTAATTTTGCAATTTCCCTTCACCTTATCAAATATGCCCCAAGCCTGCCAGTGGACAGAGGGGGGACAGCTTTAGAGTTGCTCTTGTCCTCTGGACTCTTTTCTTTGGCCCCTTCTCTGCTCTCTCCCCACAATTAGAGAGTCTTGTTTGGATACAGTTTCAGTGTTGACTTGTTAATCTGACCTTGGTTAATGCTTTTTACAGGAGAGTATTGCCCATGACACAAAACTCAAGAGTTCCCTACTGGTTTCTTCCACCCCACTCACATCTTCACCTTCAGGGGCCCTATACCTCTGACTCTTCTCAAAGGTTAACCCATTTTCTCACAAGCTGTAGGTGTCAACTCTTCTCCAAGCACTCTTGATCAAGAGCCCTTGACATTTTCTGAAACAGGATGTGAAAAGGAAGGTGGAGGGAGGAGAGAGGCTGAGGGATGGAGAGATGATATCCTGGACTCTGGGATTCCAGCAGAGAAGGCTTGGCACCCAGGCTCCTGCTAAAGGGCATCCCTTCCATAGAAGCCCCGAATCAGAGATGGAAAACTGGTAGCTCCCAGGCCAGCTCTGAGCCACTGAAATAGAAAATTAGTTGTCAACATTTGGAAATCAGATTTCACATACAAATCCAAATTGTTTGCTTCCTAGGAAAAAATTAGATGTGGTGACACTGGGCCAACATTAAGACCTGCATGACCCCAGCTGGCTGGAGCTGGAACTGGGTAGTGTTGGCCCCCTAGAGGTAGAGTGTGGACACTCCAGGTCACTCCAGCCCACACTTGTCTCTGTTGTCTTATTAATTTCACCTACCTGGCTCCTGCAAATGTTTGAGTTGGCCATTCTTGCTCTAAATGGAGGAAGGGAAATTTAATATTGACTCCTAAGAGACTTGACAGGGCTTTCTGCATGGCTTTTCTTCTTTTCCATACTCATTTTATCACATCAAAGTACCTACTGTGTCACAGTGGTTGTCTGCTAGGTTCTTGGGCTTCCTTCTCCATTATGACCATGAGCTCCCTGAGGGCAGGGATTGTGGCGGTCTTGTTCACTACTATACTCTCAAAGCCTTGCACAGGCCTGAATGCTTGATACATGTTTCTTGGCAGATGACAATGATATTCTTTCCCATTCAGCAAGTGTTTATCGAATGGTCCCAGTCATCGTGCTAGGTCAGTGATAAGTATGATTCAAGGTCATGAGACATGGGTCTTAATGGGCTCTGAGAGGAAGAAATACAGAAGTAGGAAGTAAGATATGCATGGAAAGTAGAGAATTCAAGAGAGTAAAAAAGAAAAAAATTGCTGTTTGATGGAGCAAGTTCTGGAAGTGAGATTCTTAGAGGAAAACACTCCCATACGGCTTTCTAAATTGGGTAAGATTTAACCACACTCTTTGTCTCACCTTTCCATTACAGGGTTTATCCTCTGAACTCACAATTTTTATCTATCTAAATCTGCCAGTGACTGAACTATATTAATTTCTAATAGTTGCTTCATGGCTTTGTTGCTCTCTGGTAGGAAGCCAGCTGTTATGGAAAACCCTGAGCTCCAGCCCACTCTGCGGTATGCCTAGATGAACAAGTATAGGTGCATAATAAATATAGTGATAATCCAGAGAAGGCTTATCAAAAGTCTTGATGACAATGATAATGAAACAGCATGGGCAAAAGGCTGAAACATTAAACATGCAAAATGTGAAATGCAAAGAAGGAAAATCATCCTGTCTTCATGATTTGGAATGAAAGAAATGTTCAATGTCACCTAACAGAGACTACTTTCCTGGACCAACTGTCACTGACAGTGGAATATGTGTTGGGTGGCATGGCCCACATAATCTTTGTGAATCAAAGAAATTCCTCTCTTGTGCTGTGTTCAGTGCTCGGAATTACCTTTCCAAGAAGCCCTTGTGATATAACTACCACTTGCCAGACTGATGGGAATAATCTCAGGGACCTCTATATACAGGCCCATGCCCCTGAAAGCCAGAGAAATTATGATTATGAGAGTTGCAGGGAGGGGAGAGGAGTTGCCCAGGAATATTTTATAAAACTAAAATATGGTGAAGAAAGAAAATCAACACCTACCATGCTTTCTTTCATAAACATTGGCTAGTACTTTGTTTAACACTGAGATAGATTCATCAAATATATGCTTAAACTATGATCAAATCATGGTGGGTATCATCAGAAAAACAACACTGAAGGGAAAGGATTAGCAACTTACTGTATAGACTTCATTTAGAAATACTCATTCCAGGAGCCCTATGGAAAGAGATTTGCAATAGTCATGATCTTTAAGATCTTGAATCTGTTGAAAAATAATTCTGAAATTATATAAAATTTAATTATGTAAAATTTATAGATACATATATACACACAGGTATAGGTACAGATATATCTAAATTATATATTTAGATATTATATATTTTTACATATTATAAATTTTATATATTTTGTGTGTGTATATACACACATACATATATACATACATACATATATATCATAATATTATAGACATGTTTGCTGTAAAACAGATTTCTGTTCCAGAGGGTTTGAATTTTCACATTAGACATTTTGTCATCTATAAGAAATACATGTGCTGCCAGTCACCCCTCCCATGGCCATGACAAACATCACTAACTGATCACAAAACTTGCTCCTGTTGTACTAAGATTTGTCACCAAAAAGACTCAGCACTATGCCCAGCTACCACTCCCAACCTACTGAAGTTAACATTCAAATTAAAACTTATTTGCCATCATCATCTAGATCTTCACAAAAACAGAATATTTTTTGAAGACATGTTTTAGATCACATAACACTTATAGAGTACTTATAGAGCACTTCACAATTCACAGACATTACACTGTTTAATCTACTTAACATCCATGCAGAGAAAATGTGATAATTCCTATTTTATGATGAGGAGACTGAGATTTGACCTGTGAATGATAATACTAAAGAAACAGGTACTTCAGTGCTTCTTAGCTTCTGGTCTTAGAGCTGGTAGAGACCTGATAATATAAGAACTTCAGACTGCTATACTATAGTAGGATTTACACAGCAGAATTTCTTTTTTTAATTTTAATTTTTTTAAAAGATTTTATTTATTCATTCATGAGAGAGAGAGAGAGAGAGAGAGAGAGAGAAGCAGGCTTCATGCAGGGAGCCTGATAGGAGACTCGATCCCAGGACTCCAGGATCACACCCTGGGTTGAAGGCAGGCTCTAAACCACTGAGCCACCCAGGGATTCCCCCCACAGCAGAATTTCTTAATTAATCTAACCTTTTAATCTCTCTTCCCAATCTCTCACTTCGATTTTTTGAGACACACACACACATTCTTTCGTCTTTTCATTTAATTGTTGTTTTTTTCCTTTTGCTTTTCTCCATAAAGCTGTATATCTCTATAGATTATAGCACAAGATAAGACTTCCCACAGCCAGTGTGGAAGTAGAACCCTTGTCCAGACCAGTTCAACCCTCATCCTGGTTAAGGCTCCTCAAACTGGCAATCTACATCCAATGGGGAGGTTTGTGCCATTGGAATTTCTGGTCAAAAGGATCCAGACACAACTGGTGTTGTATGTGGGCAACCGGGCTGATTTGTCTTCTGGTTCTTAAAGAAAAATCTGTTTTTTAAAGGTAGAATGATATGCCTGATATTAGCCAGAAGACTTGTCTCCAATTGTAAGAGCAACTTGGCAGTTAGACATTTCCCAGCCACTCATGGCCCTCCCTCTATGTGTACCGCAGAATAAGGATTTGAGTAGCTCCAGATTCCATGAGAGAGTGCTTAAGACAAGTTGCTGAGAAGGGGACAAATTTGGCCCACATGTTACCTTGAAACACATCACTTTAAGACTTGATATGAGCCTTACAGAATATCTCTTTCCCTCCTTTCTCTTTCTTTCTCTTTTGCTCCAGTATAAGTAATTTTGAAAAGGCATCAACCTTCAAAGGGCCAGTTTTTTCCTGGTATTTGAGATGGAGTACCTCCACAGCTTATCAGTACAGATTTTCTGAGGCCTCAATAGTATTAAACCACTAGACTAATTAAAAATCCAGGTGAATACAGTTGTCAAGGCATCATAATCCTAATAAAAATACAATTCAAAAGCACATAACTGGACTTTTTAATCAGGAGCTTAAATTACGAAGTAGGCTAGATCTACATGGATCAAGCTGAGCAATGACCCAATGACATTTGGCTGTATACAATCTATATAATTAAATCTGGGATCTATTATATTAAATATAATCTATATAATATCTATATAATTAAAGTTTTCTCCATTTTTTGGTAGATAACTTGAGGGCTACATTTTTCCAGTTAATTGTGAAAATTGAACTTGAGAATCTATTTGTCTGAAATCCTCCTGCAAGTCCTAGGAATGGTTTTTGGAGGTGTACCTAATTTCTAACCTCATATGGGCATAGTGCAGAAATAACAGTATCTCCCTTTAAAGGAGTTATGTGGATCACTAGAAGATGTTTTTGTGAGGTTCTCCTTAAACTATGTGCTCCCAGTCTCCCTAGAGAACCATAAAATCTGCTTAATTCTAATGTAATCAGAAAATTATCACTCACTAGGCAGGAATTGTGCATTCCATATCTTCTCTCAGTTATTAATTCACTGTTAAGTTTAAATAAATGAATAACTCAAAAACATATTTCCACTAGATTATTAAATTTTTTAAAAATATTTTATTCATTTACTCATGAGAGACACAGAGAGGCAGAGACATAGGCAGTGGGAGAAGCAGGCTTCCCCCGGGGAGCCTGATGTGGGACAAGATCCCATGATTCCCAGATCACACCATGAGCCAAAGGCAGGCACTCAACAACTGAACCACCCAGGCGTCCCTATTTCCACTATATTATTAATTTAAAAATCATTATAGCTTTCCATAGACTTGTTTTCTGTGACAAATGATAAGTTAAGCTGCAGATTTGAACACTAATTCAGCAAATCTGGGTTACATTTGGCTAAATGCACTTAGAGAGGAACCTTCCTGGGTAACAGGACTTAAACTCAAAGAGAATTGTCGATTATTTGTTATTTAATAGAAAATAGAATTTAATAGCTAATTATTTAATAAAAAAACATTACATTATTAGAGTTAGCAATCATTGATAAATAAAGCAACTGAGAAAAAAAAATAAAGCAACTGAGGAGTTCTGATCTAGAACAACTACTTCCTTTTTCCTGTTACCTATTTATACTATATATGATTATGTTCTAACCATAACAATAATGCCCTCTATTGCTGAGAAGCAAAACCCCACATAGCATATTGGATATGCCTGCCTCAAAATGCCCTAAATTGTTTATTCTAATGCAAGTTCTTAAGATTAGATGGATAGCATTTTAGTTCAGGTTATTCTGTGGTAGTGAAAAAAGCCATCTACGTATGGATGCTATCCTTCTTGTCATCATCACCATCATTATCCTCAAAAGTTCATCTTTAAGCTTTTGAAACCAAGGCTATATATTTGGTGTAGCTGGCACCTGAGGATAACACTGGTTATAAATAATTAATTGAGATAGGCAAGCTTAAGGCTCAAGGCTGTCAGTAGAGAAATATATTTTTATTCATGAAACAATTATTTATTCAATGTGTGGAGTGTGTGGTTATTATTGCCTTCTTGTAGAAAGATAGTCATATAGATAACATAATTATTTAATTAAGACAGATTAATAACTCTGCTTTCATTTCACTTGAATCAGAATTTCAAAAAGACTCATCTTTGGACATTATGCTGTGGATATCAATAAGACAATAGCTGATGTTCACTTCTCTTCAAGTGTTCACTCTTTATGTACCCTATTATATTAGTGTCTTAAGCATAGAGTCCTAAACTCAGTAGGGATGGAGAGAGGGAAGAGAGCGACTAGTGTTTCTTTTTATTGGCCACTGCTGGATGGATCATGTATTTTTAACAAATTGCTTGTTTTCTCCAGGGTTCAGCTGTGCTGTTTATAAACTAACTCCTTTACAAGAATAAAGCAACTAGACACAATATGATTTCTGGAACCACTACAGTCATATTCCTCTGCATGTATGAGGGAATGGGGCAGAAAACTGGTCTGATCACTAGGTGCCCCAAAGTGAAGACTACACTCCTTTGGGATGACAGAGCCCCAGTGCATAATCAGGAGGTGTAGGCTATGATTCTAATCAAGCCAGCTTTTGCAAATGAACTATTAATCTTAATTTCTCTGAAAATGAAGAGAAATGGAAGTCATTAGAGTCTTTCATATTACTCTTAGCAACATAAATGATTCTTTTGTAAACTTTATGAAAATTTATCTATCATCTATCCATCTACCTATCTATCAATCATCTATAAATCAGTCACAGTATTGAAGAGTTTATAGGAAGGTGGGGATAAGAGAGTGGATATAAGGAGATGGATCCCTGACACCTCAGTCTGTCTTCATTCCCTGTAGGACTCCCCAAATACCTCTTTTGAACCCCTTGGGCTCCAAGATGCACAGTTTGAGAAGCAATAGTCCTTTCCTTGATACCATGGAGGTTAGTATTAGGCACCAAGAGGCAGACATCCCCAAAATGCCAAGTGGAATGGCATTATCACCAACTGAAGTCAACTACCCTCTAGTCAACAGAGCAAGACTGGAGAGATACAGCAAGTCAAGGAGCATGGAAACCTGTTCTGATGATTGGAACCACACCCATCCCTCACTCCAACTCTGCACCCATTGTGTACAAAACATCAAGTCATACCAGTAGGTGGAGCCCAGATCTTAGCAGAAGAAAGAGTGCCAAGGTCTTAGGAAAGCTGTGAACACATTGCCGGAGTACTGGGTTCCTTGAGAGGTTTAAAAGAAAAAAGGGGTGGAGGGTTGTGACAGGGGCCTTGTGGGAGGAGATGTGTCTATATTGGTCTCTGCCTGTAGAGAGAGTACTTGAATTGAGAGATCACTTCTCCATACCACTTAAACCCTTTGTGAAATTTAAAAGTAAAGGCTTTAAGTATTTAGCCCCTGATTTGTCTCCATTACCACCTATACAGTTCTTAGAGGTCCCATCAGATGCTGGTTTAATAGGAACACTATTCCATAGGGAAGAATGTGTGAGGATGCAAGCAGCCTTGGAGGTCATCACATCCAACTACCCTAAAGTGGCCTTCTAATCTTGCCTTATACAGCTCTAGGAATGGGGAATTCATAGCACTTAAAGCAATATATTTCATTGTCTGCCACATATATTTATCATAAAATTCTTCTTTTGCATTGAGCCAAGTTTGCTCTTCTGTTTGTCTAGCTTCCACTGTTTGTTTCTGATTCTGGTCTCTAAAGGTGCAGGGAATGAGCCTAATCATTGTCATGATAGTCCTTTCAGTATTTGAAAAGAGCTACCATGTTTCCTGAGCATCTTCCAATTTTCCAAGGCAAAATCTCCTTCTTATTGCTTGTTTCTTGAAGCAAACTACAGTCTTTTATTGTGACATTAAAATCATCTTTCTAGTAACTGATTCATGTAACGTAGTAAAGGTTTTGATCTTAGATAAACAGCATCATCTTATAATAACAAGTGGTTCAAGGTAAATAGAAAGTAAGAGGCATAGATGCATCATGAAAAGTAAAGGCAGAAAGCGTGGGAAATGGAGCTGGGAAAGGTGAACTGGGCCAGGTTGGGAAAGGTCACCCATTCATCTTTGATTTACTCAACCAACCAATATCCACTGAGCAATTGGCACTATACTAAGCCCTGGGAAGAAAATAGTGAGCAAAACAAATATAGTCCTTGCCCTTAAGCTATGTGCATTCTAGTGGTCATAAAACAGACATTAATCAATAAAATCATATAAATATAAGTGGCAGCAAATGCAGGAATGTAAGGTAACAGGGAGCCTGATCGGGTTCAGAAAAGGATGGTCAGGAAAGGCTTCCTCGGAGGAAAGACCAGTTCAGCTGATATCTAAAGAAAAAGAAGTTAATGACGAGGCAAAGAGAAAGTGGGTGAGATCAAACAGAGGAGAGCTTTGCAGAGAGAGGGAATAGCATGTATAAAAGTCCTGACATAGGGACACCTGGGTGGCTCAGCGGTTGAGCGTCTGCCTTTGGCTCAGGGAGTGATCCTGGAGTCCTGGGATTGAGTCCCACATCAGACCCCCTGCATAGAGCCTGCTTCTCCTTCTGCCTATGTCTCTGCCTCTCTCTGTGTGTCTCCCATGAATGAATAAATAAAATCTTAAAACAAAAAAAAGTCCTGAGGTAGAAAAACTGAGAATGCTGAGGCTTCTGGAAGACAGAAGTGAAGATAAAGTGATCAGAAATGGACCTGGGCAGGGGTAAGATTAGGGAACCTTGATTGAATGAAGTTGTTTAATCTTTATCCTAATATCAGCTGGAAGCTGTTGAAAGAGTATCACCATGAAGTTTTTGCTGTAAGAGAACAGACTAGATCTATGGTCAGAAAGATACTGTGGTAGCAGGGGTAGGAGCCTAGACCAGGGACACACTTGATGCAAGGAGAGTCTGGGGGTGGGAGAGTAACCAAGTGAGAGATGATAAGGTCTGAATCTAAGGCCACGACAGTGATGAATCATGGCTTCAGAACATACCATAGAGGAAGCTAGAACAATTACTATATCTGTCTCACTGCATGACTGAACCCCTGAAGGGGAAAGAATTTTAATGACTTTCTCAAAATCATATAACTAGTTGGTATCAGAGAGAATATAAGAAGCAGTCCAAACTAAACAACAATCTACTAGTCATCCCATTTTTTTTTCTTGAAAAGATAACTGGGACGTGTCAGGAATGGATAATGTCCAATGATGTGCTTCTCAGAAAGGAAATGTAGGTGCTGAACTCATTGAAACAACTTGTTCTTTTTTTTTAAGATTTTATTTATTTATTCATGAGAGACACACAGAGAGAGGCAGAGACATAGGCAGAGGGAGAAGCAGGCTCCATGCAGGGACCCCTATGAGGGACTTGATCCCAGGACCCCAGGATCACACTCCAGGCTGAAGGCCTATGATTGCTTAGCACAGACTAATTTCTATCTTAAGTTAACTTTCTGTATCAGACTTATTGTGTGTGTCTCTGCAGACTCTCTCAGCTGTATTGGCTCTTGGACCTTCATCTTCTTGCTCTGTTCTCAAGGTTGCCTCATCTGCACTAGTTAAAGTCTCTAGTTCCTTCCTCTAGTTCCAAATTGGAATGAAGCACCACATCACATGGTTTGGAATACCCAAAGGGCCAGGTCACACACCCCAGAAGTGTTGGGAATTACATCCACGGGGATAACTTTAACCAACTAGAGACAGAGGGTGGACAGGAAGCCAGCAGATACATTCTCTCGCTCCCCTCCTTAAGGGTCCCTTTTGAGGCATGGTTTACTGTGCAGCCATGGGCAAGCAGCTATGTCTCTTCACGAAACAGTGACTTGGATACTACACCTTGGATTTGTTTGCCAACTTCTGTTTGTTTTTCCCCTTTCCCTAATTCTCACTGCCTTGGGATCTGGGGTTGTACCATCCAGGAAGGCATTGGAACTCAGATCTTATCTTGAGTCCTATTTTCTAAAAATCAATCTCTTCCCCCCACTCCTCTTCCTCTCTCTGCTGGTGAATTATTTCCCTCCCTAGGGATGTGACTTTAAAGGGCAGACACATAGGCATTTTTAATTGTATTGTACATCTTTGTCTAAGAAGGGAGAGTAAGTACCTTTATGGGATTCTATTATATATAAATTTTAATAAACATGATTATTAAAACTTCAGTAGGATAAAATCATAGTTCTGATCTTTTTTTTAAGATTTTATTTATTTGAGCGAGAGAGAGAGAGAGAGAGAGAGCAAGCATGAGCAGGGGGGAGGGGAGGAAAGGGACAAAGTAGAGCAGACTTCCCACTGAGCAGGGAGCCCCAAAGGGGCTCCATCCCAGGGTCCTGGAATCATGACCTGAGTAAAGGCAGATGCTTAACCAACTGAGCCATCCAGGTGCCCCTGATCATCTTTTTGATAGATGCTGCAATGCTGAACTAAGAAAAGCACAAAGAAAGACAGAAATATGGAATGCTTTTACTTTTTCAGAGATAGGCTTTCGGCACTTTTGAAATATTTCTCTGTGCATTTTATGGTGAAAACACGCATTCATTCTTTATTGCTATGGGTAGTACAGAGAGGCCAAACTCTGAGATATCCTCAAAAAGCTCCTCAATGGAGAAGAAGAGGGTCTAGCTCCCTCCTGTAAAACACACTAAGCATCTATTCATGCCGAGTACTATTCTATATGCTTTATATACCTTCATTAATTAAACAGTCATTAACTGTTCACAGTGATCCAAGAGGTAAATGTTATTGCTACTTTCATTTTCCAGATGAGAAACCCACACTCAGCTTGGGTAGGGAAGGCCCGCAGTCACAAAGTGTATGAAAGAAGCAAAGCCACTTTCACCTGTGCACCAAGTGCTTGCTTTCTGCCTACGACACAGGACACGGCCAGCTCCCACCCTGTCCAAGTGTGTCATTCAGGATGACAGGTCACTGGCACTCTCATTTTCTGGGTAGGGAACGTCAGTGGCCCCAGGGTGAGAATGGCCTATGATCCAGCTAAGGGAGAAGCAGAGGGAATTCCAAACCCCACCCCTCCCCGCCAGCCCTAGTCTCAGTTTTCCCACTGCCATCCAACCTCCCTGCTATACACCCCTCTGTGGCTTGAGAAAGATTGGTTACTAACAGGGTCCCCCTCACAAACTGGTGGTGGAAGAGGAGCACTGGGGTGAGGAGGGAGGGCACTTCCTTCCTTCTGTGGATCCTGGGAATACCAGGGCAGGGAAGAGTGCACTAGAGGAAGTGAACACCAGTTATTCTCTCCATATCGCATACCTGGCCTCATCCCTGCCATACCATGTTCAACTAGAACTTTACCTTCTACCTCATGGTTCATCAAGTTTTTGGCAATTTACTTCCTCACATTTTATTTAGACTCTTTTTCATCACTGAGGGGAAACCTACTCAGCATCTGGGACTCGATGTTTTTCTGCCTCTAGTCCTATAGCAGTCGGGCCAGCAACCTCCTCTTCCCTCTGCCCCGACCTACAACCCAGGCTCCCTAAGCTCTGCTCTACCTCCTCAGCCTTCACCCCTCTTCTGGCTCTTACTGCCTCCTTTTCTCCTCCCTATACCATCCAATGGTGCCAGGCTAGTCCCTGCACCCTCAGAATGTCAGAAAATTGGCTCTGAGTCATACCCCTGTGGCCTCTGAGTCAGCACCACCCTGAATGAGGCAAACAGTCAATGTGCAAAACAAAATGTTGACTTGCCTCTTCCAGCAGCCTGGTCCGCACTGGGGAGCCCCTAACCTCTCTCATCTCTTTCCTCCACACCACCCCCTTCATTGAAAACCTGTGGAGCAGAAAGAAAGCAGGTACACAACAAGGTCAACGTTTTTATTCATTCATTTACATGATAAGCCATTTCATGGCCTACTCTTTGTCAGGAACCAGGGTAACAGGTGAGTGTGATTTCAGTCTTGACCTTGGGCTAGCATTCTAGCCCTGAGAACGGCCTGTCCTAGGGCAGGAAGGAACAATTGCTCAGATTGTGGGTGAAAGTCACAATGCAGCTCCCAGTTCAGAACTGCTGGAAATGGATGTTGGGTCAGGGAGGGGCAGACACCGCACGCCAGGGGCTAGATAGGTGCCAGGTCTTAGAGGGAAGTATGCCCTGAAGTAAGGCACTTAGCCTTCATCCTGTGGTCACCAGGAGCCCAAATGGTTTTGGTATAGTTCAAGGTCTGAAATGTATTCTAGAAATGGCACTTCTTGGTAGGATAATGGCTTATGTGATTGCTTCTCCCAGAAGAAGTTTATATTCTAGTAAGAGTTAAGACTCAAGCTAAATAAGTGAAACACTAATATGAGAATTCAGGAATTGCTGTGGAGGCAGAGCAGGAATTTGGGGAAGACAGGCTGAGGCCTGGGGCCATGGAAATTACAGTAAGAGAATCACTCAAAGCTTCCACATTGCCTGCGACCTGCCTGCTGCTGCTGCTTCTTGAGGAGTTAACTTGAAGAACATGAACAGCAGAAAGAAAAAGCAAAGTCCCAAGCCCTGCTCCCATCCACAGCTCCCTCCCTCTTTTGTTAAAACTCTTTGTAGAAAGCAATGACTGAGAGGATCAAAGAGTCCACTTCCTTCCCTTTGATGTGTGGTCAGAGTCAGAGTCGGGCTCTGATGTCAGAACTGTGTTGCATTTCATTAGACCTGATATGAAGCTTTCTTGAGGTCATTGTGACCACGCTGCTTTAACCAGAATACAAACAGGTTCATATCACTGGAAATATCAGAGCTCCCAGCCCCCTTCAGGCCCGTTAGAAAATTATACAGGTGAAGAAATTTGGGTGTAAATATCTCTTCTTGCTCTATACTGCTTTGCCTTATGGGGCCTCTCTCTTCGAGTCCTCTTTCCTGCCAAAACAGTCCCGATACTGCATTCATATGCCTTCCTCATGTCAAATTTTGGAACCTCAAGCAGGTCTGAGAAGGGGCAAGTTTTGGTTTGAAATATATTATTTTTAGCTGAGAGAGCCCTTCCTTTATCTAAAACAACCTCAATCCCAGCTGATAGCAAGGAGCCAGTTTTCCTCTGACCATATTAGGTGAGCTCTGGGTAATGGCACTATGTTTGCTAGTGATATTGGAAGAAGCACAGTGCAAACTCCAGTTTGCCTCTCTCCAGAGAAAATACATAACCATAAATTTTCTCCTATTTATAGGACAAATGGTTTAAGCTGAAAAGCTGCACTTAGGTCCCCAAAGAACATGTTTCTTAGCACATCTTGATTTCAGGCTGCATTCAAAATTTGCTACGGGAAAGAGCTTTTAATGGAAAAACTGAGACTTTTAAGTTAGCTCTACTCACTTCCCAGACCAGATTAAGGCTCAGGCAAATGCCTGGATTCTTCTCCCTTGCGACTGAACTCATCTTCTTTGCAAAATGGGAAAACAGTCCTCACCAGCACTTCGGGTGTCAGATTCCCCATATACATCCTTGGGACATTGAAAAAAATAAGAGTTGTCATCCAGGAGAAAAGAAAAGAATGAGAACTCTGCTGGTCTTGCTTATAATCACTTTATGCTCTCATAATTCTTTTCATTTTCTATTACGGGAGGAGGGGATTACCCTTTTTCCAGGGTTTAGGCCTTCTAAAAGTCTTCACCTTGCCCTGAGGGGTGGGGTGCGGGGCAGGGGTAGATCTCCTGGCCTTATCCCATGTCCCCCTTTTCTGGTCTCTGGTAGCTCCAGAGCTGGGCCTTCTATCTTCCTCTCTAAGCTGCTTAGGCCCATGGTCCTCTCAAGTCTCATTCTGTCGGTGGAGGGCAAAGCAGATGCCCCTACCTTGTCGTTGCCCCTAAGAACAATTATAAGAGCCCTCTCCCCGGTGCTTTGCTCCCTGCTAGTTTGTTTTTTGTTTTGTTTGTTTTTGGAGATAGGAGCCAAGGGAAAAAAAACTAGTGTGAGGAATTTATCACAGTCCTTGTTCCTGGTGCTTTCAGCTGATGTCCCAGAAGACAAGTCCTGGAGGCGGATGAGCTGAGCTGAACACCTGGGTCTGCCTCTCCCATCCTTTGGCAAATCTCTTAACCATCCTGAGCCCAGTCTCCTCACCTATAAAACCTGCTCAAGGCATTGTGTGGGGATTAAGTGAACCAAGGCAGCCTTTACTTCCCTTCTGAAAATAACTTCTCACTCCTCTTTCTCCTCCTCTCCACTCTCCCTCTAGTCTCTACAGGAGCCACAACCTGAAGATGGCATATGCCATTTGGGCCTTGACCTAAGCTTCCCTCTTGAGCTGTTTGCTCTTTCCCTACTTCCTTCCTAACCTATTCTCAAAATTCAGCTCTATTTTTCTCTGGGAAGTTAGTAACTCCTCCTTCTGTGATACTGTAATATTTCAAATATACATTAAGATGTGATAAGCACCACAAGTTTATTTACCTCTTTCACCTGGAGTAAGAGCTCCTCAAGGCAGGGAGCAAGTCATTTGCATCCCTCTTTCCTTATGTGCCACTTCTGTTAATAATAATAGCTACCTTGAATTTACTATGTGCTAGGCAATGTGCTATTCATTCATTCATTCTTTTCTCACCCACAAATGTTTATTGAGTACCTGTGTAGTCCGTAAAGCCTATTTTAAATGCTTACCATATGTATGTGTCCACACAGTCCAAAAAGTTGAGTCTTTGCCATTTTGAATACTCAGGATATTCATGTCCATCGGCCCTCTGTACTAGTCAGTGGGCTTTCATAAGTTGGTAAATGCCTTGATTCTCAGCCTTGAATACTGAACAGGATTGATAAGAAAAAAAATTATCTCTAAACTATATTATAATGAAAATTAAAAGTATCAAAAACAGCTTCTCAGGAGAAAGGAAGACTGACCACAAAAGAACAAGAATCTAATTGGTATCAGACTTCCCAATACTGAAAACAAGAAGCCAAAGGGGTAATTAACATCTTCAAAAGTGGAAGGAAGGAAAGAACTTTGAACCTGAAATTTTATCGTCTGCCATGACCTGAGGAGGGTGTCATGAGAATACGATCACCTCATTCCTGTCTCTTGAGGTTGGGTGAGAAAGAGTAGGAAGAGTAAAGCCTGAGTAGGTACAGCAGCAGAAAATATGAGGCAGAGAAAAGTCTTGTTCCCCAGATACAGGGGGATATTTATGTGATCTCAATTCCCCCTTGTTCCTGTGCCAGCTGTGACACCACCTAAGGTTGTGACAATGGCAGCCAACCCATACTTAATATGCTGCCTATAGTTCCACCAGTAATTGACTTCACCACTCCCTTCTTCCTTCCTAGAGATTAAAAGAGCAGTGGCATCCGATGCCCTCCTAACCAATAAAAGTAGCCAGGAAACATTTCTAATCACACTCACCAAGTTCTGTAGAAACCACAAAATCGGCTCAAAGAAACCTGGAGTGGCCAGCTTCCAGTTGTATGTCACCTGGCTATAGAATTTCGATTTTCAATTTCTTGTTCTTGGCTATACTCTGGTGATCAGATATAACAGCAACAGAAATGAGGCTGGTGGTGGAGGGGGAGCTGCTCCTGGAGGCTCTGGGAGTCTTCTGAACAGCAACCAGAACCTTATTCTCAGTTAATGCATATAGTGTTCCTGCTGCATCAGGTACCCTTTTGGTTATTATGAGTAATAAGTCTCTAATTTAGGAAATAGATCATTGAGGTTGTTACTTTCACTTTTGGCAAAACATAAAGAGAAAAAGTCAATCCACGTGATCCGGATAGTGAGGCATACATGAAACACAAAGACCAAACCTAAGCATTAGTGAAGAATTAGAGGAGAGGTTTTGACCAAATGGACAAACTGCTGACTCTTAGTAGCATGACATTGGGCCAGGTGCTGGGGAACAAGACAGACTTAGTTACTGCTCATAGAGTGTGTTTGATAATTTCCAAAGATGGTTGCCACCAATTTTTCCCCCTTCCTATATGTGCATATCACTCCTTTATTGGTGAGTGCTTATTTCTCTTCATCTTGCATTTATGACTGTTTAGACCAATAGAATGTAGCAGAAATGATATCCTGGGGCTTCTGAGCTGAGGCTCTCAGAAGACTTGCCATTTCTACTTTCTTCCCCTTAGAATTCAGAAATCATGCTGTGAGAAGTCTGAGTCACATGGAGAGGCTATGTGGGCACTCCGGTCAACAGCCCTAGTTGAGCTTCCAGCTGACTGCCTCCATCAACTATAGCTATATGGACAAGCATTCTTAGACATCCCTGCCTCATCCAGCCTCCAGATTACTTAAACTCCAATCAACACCACTTAGAGCAGAAAGATCACCCATGAGCCAGTCATCCCACAGAATTGTAATAATGAATAAAACTGCTGTTGTTTTAAGCCACAAAGTTTCTGGGTGGTTTGTTACACTGGAGTAGGTAACTAAAACACAAAGCTTCTTGTTTAGTGGAGCTGATGGGGATTAAACGGGAGATAATGGTAAAATGTGATGAGTGTGAGGAGCACTCTGAGAGTACAAAGCATGTTCCCAATTTGGGAGCTTAGGATGGACAAAAGCTAACTAACTGAAAAGGAGATATGAGTGTTCCAGATAGAGGCAAAGGTATGTGTGAAGGCCAGAAAGATCAAGAAGTCAACATAATTTTAGTGCAACCTGATCTTGGAGTGTCAGGGGTACGATGAGGAGAGGGCCAGTAGTATTTAGAATTTGGAAGTTACCAGAAGGAAGGCAGGACTTCAAAAGATGGTAAGCCAGAAAGTAATGTAAACTGCTTTGTGCTAAATTTCATCTTGACTATAGTGTAATGTGTGTGAATACTAACAAATCCAGCCAATTTTTATTATACCCATTTTTTTTTAACAGGGTGGGAGAACGGAGATTCTTTTGGGGAGTGAAACTCCCATCAAGCACTCTTGGCTGGTTTGGGGCAATGTGGTACTTTTGTTCTTGGCTATGGTGGCTCTGGTCCCCAGGCTTGGCTGCCTTCAATAGAGCTAATGGATGGGACTGGACTGATGGTTTCCATATGAGCTGACTCTGAAAGGCTCTTGGCATGGACTGGTACAACTCCATCTCCAGTGTTAGAAATTGTTGATCAGTCTATCCCAACAGCCCACCAGAGACGCCTGCTGTCTTTCAGGAAATTCCATGCTTCTGGGCCAAGCCCATTGTTTAAATGCCCCTGAACATCTCCAAGGAGCTGCTCTCAACCCCAGCCAGAAAGAAGAAATAGATACGGACCCAAAGATACTGGAAAATTTGGTCAGGAAGCTATAAAATGAGATGCAGCTTGGAAAAATACAGACTGTTACATCTGGGAGAGAAAATAATAGATCACTAGCAATCCCTGTACCCTTACCCCCAGCATATATGCAAATGTATTCAAGCATAGGCTCAGAGGCAGATGGTTGTCAAGTTAATGAGTTTTAGCTTTAGTCTCTCAATTGTAAAGCCCCCTTCCAAGGGCTTGGTAGAACCTAGCAATGTGTTCTTTGTATATTTTTGTGAATTTGTGAAGGTAAGCTATTTTTGCATTCTTTTTCTTAAATAAGAGCACTTCCTCCCAAAATTATATCAGCTTCATGCCACACAAAACCTGGATCTGCCCCTGGACAGGCTGAAATGTTCAGTAACAAACCAGGTACAGTGTTGGTGGTCATTCTGCTAAATAACAACCTCTCTTTCCTAACTCAGAGGACTCTGTTGGAATAGTCCCTTCAGGCTATCTGTACTGAGGTGAGGATCAAACCCTTTCAGGACACACCTCCAGGTGAGGCTGTGGACAGGTACTGGTCCAGTGTGTTTGAACAGAGCTACGACATCATGTGACTCTGAGACTGATCTTCCACACAGTTGTGAAATTAAGGAAACACATTTTAACACCACCAGCCGTCCTGGTGCTCCTCTCCTGAGGTGTTCCTCTCTCTTCCCTTCACCAAATCTTGCCTGTGGCTTAAGAGCCTGATGGCTTATGTTCACACTGAAGTATATATGGCTGATAAGTGACCAAAGGTATCTTGGGATGAAGGTTACTATCTTCATGTTACTGGGATTCAAGCCTTAAAGTCAAAAAATTCTATTCTATTTGGTAGAATCAATTTGTACTAGAAATGGCTAGCATGGACCTATAAGATTTCTGAGAAACTCCTTAAGGTTATGGCATGCTTGAGGGTTAGGCTGTCCCTCTGTGAAGGGTGAGGGGTGACTCCTGGGAATCTGAGAGGCATCATCTGAAGCAGCAGGAAGAAAGCTTGAAATGGCTTTTTTGAAAACTCATATATAGATCTGATTGTATTCCACACAGAAAAAAATGTTTTCAACTATTTTCTATTGAGTAAGATTGCCCCTTTAGGAAGAAGCAGATGATTATCCTGGTGTTCCCTGTACCACCTAGCCATCTGTCACATGTCCCCACGGGTATGCATGCCCCAGATATAGAAGCATGCTTTCACTCATTTAGCATGGAGTTTGGCTCAAAAAAAAAGGCCTCCTTCACAGCCTGGGACAAAAAGGAATCTCCAGTATCTGGAAGGACTTCAAGCTTTTTATATTGCAAATTGCAATTCTTTGGGGCTGTGCTTCTTAGCCAGTCCCCTAGCAGTGCACAGATATTTGGCAGAACTAGCAGCCCCCTGCACGGACAGACTGGCTTTGCTCGAGGTGCTGAGGTGCAGTGGAAACATGGGGAATGGTGTTTGTTGACAGTGGAGGTGTGCCAGGCTTGGCTGAGGGTGCCTAGGCCCTGTCAGTGGTGCCTTAGCCAGGGAAGCACTTTTAATTGCCAAAGCCTGAAATCTGTCCCTTTAACAGTGATCACAAAATGTGTCTTCCATCTGGCTGTGAATATCCTTCTCCTCTGTGCTTCTTTATCTGAAGTTTAATGATACCACATTTACCAAACAAGAATAGCTTCCAACGAATGAAGGTGGACACTAGACCACTGACATTGAGCAAAGGGGTAACAGAAGTGGGATTGGTCTTTGGCTCTTGCTTCCCTATCCTGTTTTCTATGTCTTACATCCCCCATAGCAGTTCCCATTCCTACAGGACAGCAGCTCTGGTGATTCAGACTTACAGTCGGACTTTCTAACCATAGTGAATCTACGCTGAGAGGTCTGGGGCTTGGTGACTCACTCTGCTCAAAAATATCCCAGAAGAAGTTTCTAGAAGGACAGCAAACATAACACTGACAAATAAATCCCTAATGATGAGCTCTGAAGCACCTACAGAGGAGTTTGGTTTTTTTGCTTTGG
The DNA here is from genome assembly GCF_048418805.1 of Vulpes vulpes. Lineage (NCBI taxonomy): Eukaryota > Metazoa > Chordata > Mammalia > Carnivora > Canidae > Vulpes > Vulpes vulpes. Next base: position 55,366,580 of record NC_132787.1, on the reverse strand, counting down.
CCCTTCCCTCCTCCCCCTCAAACCATCACTCTCCTTATGGAAAAGCCAAGTCCTACTGGAACCCCTCCACTGGCTTTAGGACTACCTGAAAACAAAATCTACTCTGGGCAAGGCTCTGGCATTCCAAGTTCTCTGTGTTGCTCAGCTGAACGAGGATTAATATTTGGAAAGACAGAGAGAAGTATTTCCAATCGCAGAGGGGATCCCTGGGGCCAAGTTCTGTTCCTTCAGTATGCAGTAATTGCTACAATGATGTCTCTTCCCAGAGCTTGTAAAGATACCCATGAGTTTCCACAAGCTGCCTGCCCACTCCTCCCAGCCTAAGGGTTGGATAAGAAGATTCCCAGCCAGAGAGACCTGGGCTGCGGAGCTTCTAGAGGCCATAGTGACTGGTGCACTTGGTCCCTTACTGAGGTGCGCGGAGTGCCTTGAGCAAGGGTCTAGCCTTACCTGAGGCACTGTTGGGGAGAAGGCTCTTATGTTTCTGGCCACTTATTACTGGCCATCCAGCTTTTGAGGCCACTTTGTTTTCTGACTTCTTCCCACCATTCTCTTTAATTCAGCTCTTGTTGCCTCCATACACACACATGCCTCCACCACACCATCCTTCCTCCCATCCCAGTTGTGTCTCCAACTTCCTGCTATATTTCCCAGATGCTCCTTTTAGGCCAGCTCCCCAGGGAATGCTTCCCCACTTTTGTGGGGCATCCTATACAGCCCAGCCCAGGAGTCCAACCTCTCTCCCTAGGTCAGCAGTGAAAAGCCAGGCTCAGACACTGGGTCGCACATGTTCAAAGTCCCTAGAGACGATTGGGGAAAACAAATTCTAGTAGCTGCAAATGAATTCAAATTATGGGGAAAGCACCAGCTGTGATTTAAGATCAGTTAAATAAGAATTCTGGGGAGGAGAATGGAAGGAGGGTGACATGGAGAATGTTTACCTAATTCTATTTTTGTCATCTTTAACTTTAACTAAATGAGAGTGATCTGCAACCCCATCATTCTGGTTGGCTAGTGTGGCCAGCCAAGATTAAGACGGGCACTGAGGTGGACACTTGATGGGATGAGCACTGGGTGTTTTTCTGTATGTTGGTAAATTGAACACCAATAAAAATTAATTTAAAAAAAAAATAAAAAAATTAAAAAAAAAAAAAAAAAAAGATTAAGGCAGTTAATTTCCAAGTAAGCTTGGCTCTAAAAGCAGAGAGCCTCTCAGCACATCGGGGCCAGCCATGTTATGGGGTCAATGCTCCCTGTAACAGCCCTGGCAGGAAATGCACAAGGCCTGCATTCTGTCTGCCTTCCATTGCCCTGGACTCCACCCTGTTTGGGTGGGTCTCACTTGCTTGGCATATATGTGAAGGCATCTGTCTGTTTCCTCCATTCTGGTTTGGGCTGAAACTGATTTGTTCCAAAATCTGTTATGTATTTAGGATGTGTCATGCCCTGAATACTGGGTTTCAGTGCTATTTGAGTAACTTGTACAATTAATTACACTTTATATATGGGCTATTAGGGCTTGAGCTGGCATGACGCATATGTATTGGGCAAGAATAGTATGCAGATGGCATAACAACCAAACCAATAGTTAACATTTGTTTAGTGTGCTGTAGCTTGGAAAGCACTTTTACATGCATTATCACTTTTGGTTCTCACAATAACCTCTTTGAGGTAGGTAGTAGCATTTGCAAAGTATTTTACAAATGATAAATATGGGACTCAGAGAAGTTCAAAGTGGCATAGTCAGAATTTGGGATTCCAAATTCCACTTAAGAACTCAGAGGAGATGAGAAAGATAAGACTTTGGCTCCTGGAATGCTTTAGTTATTTTGTTTGAAATTCTCTATCATTAGCCTGCACTAACTTTTTATTTAACATTGTTACTGAGGTATAATTGGCATGTAATAAACTGCACATATTTAAAGTGTACAACTTGATAAGTTTTGACATATGTATATATACATGGACTCGGCATCATAATTAAGATAACGAACATATTCGCTCCCCTCTCAAAATTTCCTTGACTTCTTTGTAATCCCTCCTCTTTTTATTTATTTATTTATTTTTTATTTTTTAAAGATTTTTTTTATTTATTCACGAGAGACACACACACACAGAGAGGAAGAGACACAGGCAGAGGGAGAAGTAGGCTCCATGCAGGGAGCCTGACGTGGGACTCGATCGCGGGTCTCCAGGATCATGCCCTGGGCTGAAGACAGCGCTAAACTGCTGAGCCACTGGGCTGCCCCTTCTCTCTTTTTTTAAATATATTTTTTTTATTGTAGTTCGATTTGCCAACATATAGTATGACACCCAATGCTCCTCCCGTCGAGTGCCACCCTCAGTGCCCATCACCCAGTCACTCCATCCCCCACCCAACTCCCCTTCCACTAACCTTTGTTCGTTTCCCAGAGTTAGGAGTCTCTCATGGTTTCTCCCCCTCTCTAATTTTTCCCATTCATTTTCTCTCCTTTCCCCTATAATCCCTTTCACTATTTTTTATATTCCCCGTGTGAGTGAAACCATATGATGATTATCCTTCTCCAATTGACTTATTTCACTCAGCATAATACCCTCCAGTTCCAACCACATCGAAGCAAACGGTGGGTATTTGTCATTTCTAATGGCTGAGTAATATTCCATTGTATACATAAACCACATCTTCTTTATCCATTCATCTTTCGAGGGACACCGAGGCTCCTTCCACAGTTTGGCTATTGTGAAGATTGCTGCTATGAACATTGGTAATCCCTTCTTCTCACTGTTCCTTGCATCCCCAGGCAAACATCAATCTGATTTCTGTCATAGTATATTGGTTTGCATTTCTTAGAATTTTATGCACCTGGAATCATATAGGATGTACTCTCTTTTTTTAAAATTTGGCTTCATTCATTCAGCATAAGATTCATTTATGTGTAGCATATATTGACAGTTCATTCCTTTTTTGTTGTTGTTGTTAACTAGCATTCCATTTTTTTTCTAAAGATTTTATTTATTTATTCATGAGAGACACAGGCAGAGGGAGAAGCAGGCTCCATGCAGGGAGCCCGACACGGGACTCCATCCCGGGACTCCAGGATTACACTCTGAGCCAAAGGCAGAGGTCCAACTGCTGAGCCACCCAGGTGTTCCAAATAGCATTCCATTCTATGGATATACCACAGTTCATTTACCAATTCACCTGTTGATGAATATTTGGCTTATTTTCAGTTTGGGACTATTACAAATGAAGTGACTATGAACATAGATGTACAACCCTTATATAGACGAATGTCTTCATATCTTCTGGGTCAGTATGTAGGAGTGGAATGTTTGTGTCACATGGTAGGCATATGCTTCGCATTTTATAAAACTCCCAAGTTGTCCTCCCTTACAGGTTGGACCATATTACATCCCACCAGCAATAGGAGAGTTCCAGTTCTTCACCATCCTTGCCAACACTACATATGATCAGTCTTTTATTTCAGCCAATCTAATAGGTATGTAGTAATATCTCATTGTGGTTTTAATTTAACTTAATTGTTAGTCCTTAGGGACAAACAATGTTAAGTGTCTTTTCATGTGCTTACCTGTTATCTCAATATCTTCTTTGAAAATACATGTTAACATCTTTGGCCCATTTTTAAATTGTGTTCTTTGTTTTCTTATTGTTGAATTTTGAGACTTCTTTCTAAATACTGGATACAAGTCATTTATCAGATGTGTGCTTTGCAAATATTTACTCATGGTCTGTGGCTTATTCTTTCTTTCTCTTAACTGCATCTTTTAAAATTTTGATCAAGTCCAATTTACCAATGTGTTCTTTTATGGATAGTTCTTTTGGTATTTTTATTTCAGAAATGTTTACCTAACCCAAGGTAATAAAGTTTTTCTCCTATGATTTCTTCCAGAAATTTTATGGTAAAAGGATTTACATTTAGGCTTGTGATCCACTTTGACTTTATTTTTGTTTCTGGTGAGAGGGAGGGATCAAAGTCGACTTTTTGCCTATGGATAGCCAATTCACCTACTGCATAAAAGACTATTTTTCACCACTGTGTACTATGCACTTTGGTTGAAATCAGTTGTCCATTTGTGTGTACTTCTGTTTCCAGACTCCGTTCTATTCCATTAATTCATTTGTTTGTCTTTATGTCAATATCACATTGTCTTGATCATGAGTGACGGCTAGTTTTATGTGCCAGTTTGGCTAGGCTTTGGTAGTACTCAGTTATATACCTAATCTAGGTGTTGCTGCAAAGGTATTTGTTTTAGATTATTTTGGGGGGAAAGTATTTTGTAGATATGGTTAATAGCTACCGTAGGTGGGCTTTAAGCGAAGGAGATCACCCACAATAATGTGGATGGGTCTCATCCAATCACTTGAAAGCTCTAAAGATCCCAAAATCACATTTTCTGGAGTAGAAATTCTGCCTCAAGACTCAACATTAACTCTTGCCTGAGTTGCCAGCCTTCCCTACCATTTCATACTTGCTAGCCCTTATAATCCTAGGAGGCAATTCCTTAAAAAATTATATGTATTAATTATAAATTACAAAAATAATAAATTCACAAATATAAAAATTACAAATTACATGTATACATGTAAAATTAATCAGTCCTCTTCCATATAATTCTATATAGGTACAGGTATGTCTCCCTGAACCTCATTAATATACAGCAATATGTTTCTCAAGAGAACCCTGACTGACACCATTACTATAATTTTATAGTAAATCTTTAAATCAAATACTTGTAATCCTCCAACTGTGATCTTTCTTTTCAAAGTCTTGAAGTCTCTTCATATGGTAAAGCAAAGAAAGGAAAGATGACATTCCACTGAATGTTCAGGAGGGATGTCCAAAAAGAGATGGTCTGAGCTGGACCATGGGGTTTGGAAGGCTTCTCCAAGTAAATATAGCAGGAAGGGTATTATTCCATTTCAATAGAAGGAGACTGCCTGAGCGAGTCCTCAGAATAACTTTTCCAATACACTCTGGAAATTAGAGTCATCCGGTATGGCTAGAAAGTAAAGGATATAAAAGAAAGAACAATATGTTTGAAAAACCTATCTTGGGTAAGTAAGTACACTTTTACTTCCAAATAAAGAAGACAATTGAAACTGGCTTCAGTTCAAGAAAAAAAATTGTTAATACAAATAACTAAACAATTCAGTGGGTTATAGTTTCAGGCATAGCTGGTTCTGGAGAGCTCATATATTCTCTCTCTCTCTCTCTCTCTCTCCCTCTCACCCAGCACTCCCTCTCCCTCCCACCTCAACCCCACCTCCAGCTTCACTGTCAACTCTGCTTCTTTCTGTGCAGTTTCAATCACTACCTGAATAACTAGTAGGTGTATAACCTGCAGTCCTTGCAGGAAGAAAGCTTCTAATTTTTTCACTAGTTTCAGTAACAAGAATTATTCCAGGAATGAATTTCATTAGATTAAGTCAAGTTACAAGTCTATGTCAGAACCAAGAACTATGTTCTAGGATCACTGACTTGCCAGACTTGTGTCATGTGACCACCACAGAGTGGGCAGGTGGAATGTAAGGTAGAGGTCAATGGATTACCACATCCTTCTCAACTTCCTCTCTCGGTTACACTGAGGTTTTTACAACCTGAGCATTCGTTTTTTCATTTCATCCTGGAGATCTATTGACTGCTGCTTTCCATGCTGTTTCTTCTTCTAAGAAAAATGCCTAAACTGCTTCTTTCCTCTGAAGAGTCAGTATCATATATACCGGTTTCACCACATGTATTGTCCCCAGTTGTCAGTCAGTTCTCTCTGGAGCTCTGGTTTATGGCTGCCACCACTGGAGCTTGCAACAGCTTTCAATTTGGCTCCTTTGTGAACCTCATTAATATGCAGTTATCACCTCTCTCCAGATCATTAACAGACATTAACCAAAACCAAACATGGTAATGAAGTCTGAAGATTCTGTGGTAGTAACTCTTCTACAGGAACCTGAGGAACTTGACAGAAGAGGAATTTGGGTTGGAAACTGGAAAAGGCCTCCTTTCTCAACACAGAATTTTCATCAACCCCAAAAGGAGATCTTCAGAGGAAAATGAAACAACCATAGTGTAAGAATAAGAAGAGAGAAAAATACACCCCAGCATCTGTTTCTGAAAATTTAGGATAGAAATCACAACTATGAAGAGCTGCAAGTTTCAGTGGGCTGAGGTTACAATCTATTTGTTTAAACGAGAACTCAGTTAGCAAGGCTCAGTGGAGGAAGTTGAGGAAAGAATTCAGTTGTTGGCTGTTCTCCTTCAAGTTCTGAAACATTCCCCCTACAGTCTTTTGTCTGGGTTGGTGGTTCCAGTTTAGCCTGAGCGCCACTCAGAGTATGATATCCTTACCATTGCTGAATTATTTCTTCTTCTTCTTCTTCTTCTTCTTCTTCTTCTTCTTCTTCTTCTTCTTCTTCTTTTCTTTTCTTTTCTTTTCTTTTCTTTTCTTTTCTTTTCCTTTCCTTTCCTTTCCTTTCCTTTCCTTTCCTTTCCTTTCCTTTCCTTTCCTTTCCTTTCCTTTCCTTTCCTTTTCTTTTCTTTTCTTTTCTTCTTCTTCTTCTTCTTCTTCTTCTTCTTCTTCTTCTTCTTCTTCTTTCTTCTTCTTCTTCTTCTTTTCTTCTCCTCCTCCTCCTCTTCTTTTTTTTTTAAAGATTTTATTTATTTATTCATGAGGGACAGAGAGAGAGAGAGAAAGAGAGAGAGAGAGACAGGCAGAGGGAGAAGCAGGCCCCATGCAGGGAGCCTGACGCGGGACTCAATCCCAGATCTCTGCGATCACACCCTGGGTTGCAGTCGGCGCTAAACCGCTGCACCACTGGGACTGCTCCTTCTTCTTCCTTTTTTAAGATTTTATTTATTTATTTGGCAGAGAGAGAGAGAGAGAGAGAGCACAAGCAGGAGGAGCAGCAGGCAGAGGGAGAAGCAGATTCCTTGCTCAGCAGGGAGCGGATGATGTGGGGCTCCATCCCAAGGACTGGGATGGGATGATGTGGGGCTCCATCCCAAGGACTCTGGGATCATGACCTGAGCCAAAGCTTAACCAATGGAGCCACCCAGGCACCCCAATATCAGCTTCTTCTGTCAGCCCACAGATGGATTTATTTTAATGAGTTGGGCTTTTCCTGTTCTATTCATTGTCTCAATCTTGACTGATCCTCATAACGTTCAAATCTATTGATTCATGTTCCTTATCTACCTCTCATCTGAACTACTACAGCAGCTTCTTAGCTGGTATCCTTGCCTCCATCCTGTGACCCACTTCCCATTAAGCCTCCAATCCCTACTCATTACTAACGTCAGAGGGAATTTCTCTAAAACCCAAATAGATCATATCACCTTGCTGTTTTCAGAAACCAGTAAACCTAAGTGCCTAGAGAAGCCATGTAGTAGGACAGACATCATTAGTGGCCTGCTTTGTATATATGGAGGTAAGAAAGTTAAAACAAAAATAAAAACCCCCAAATCAAACCATTGAATGGGTAAAGGCTATAACTCTTTGAACATAGTCTGGCCACATTCTTAGCCCTGGACAATGAGTTCTGCCCCAACAAGTGGGAAAGTGTTGTGGGTTTCTTCCAGGCTGCAGAATTTAGTTGCCAGTGTGAGATTGTCTTGTGTTGGGAGTATAGTGACAGAGCCCCATCTGCCTGGGTTCCTGGGGGATTACAGTGAGCAGAACTTTCCTGCCAATTTGTTGAACATACAAGTGTGAGTGTCCAACTGACCTCTGTTTTTCCAAACTGCTTACGTTCTAGGGTTGCCTCTTGCCAAAGCACAGCCTAGACCCTTCTGATTGATACAGATATTGAAGCTGGAGGAAGGGTACTATTGTTAACAACAGCAAGAAGAACAGGCAACCAAAAAACCCAATGTGACAAAAAAAAAAAAAAATACATAACATTCGTTTCAGGCCAGGGGCTAGGTGGTGAGAAAACTAATATTGGGGGCTGGAAAGTTGACAGTTCATTTTATTTAGTGGGAAAACATCTGATAAAGTTGTCACCTTCAGTTAGGCACCAAATTAATGTCCAAATCTATGAGAAGAGGTTGAAAGACAGAATGCTGTGGTGAATGCCAGTTTCAGTTACCTATATTTGGCAAGGTATTATAAAAAAGAGATGCACTCAGAAAAGAATTGGCTTCTTTGCAAGCAAGGATGAAAAAGAACTGAGAGGATTTGAAAATTTAGGGACTAGTGGGATTGCAAAGTCAGCTGCTTCTCAGTTCTTAACTAAAAATGTAACAATGAGAAATCCTGTGAGCAGCAAAGGCTAATGAAATCTCAGCCTCTCAGGGAGGATCACATTGAGTGTATAGTCATCACACACAGTTGTTAAAACCTCTCAGAGGAGTAAAGTGTCTTACAGTGAAGATCCAGTGAAGGGAAGATGCCCAGTGAATCCTTTTAGTTGGATAAAGGTGCTCAAAGAAAGAAAATAAAGATGTGGCATTACTTGAACTAAGTCCAGAGATAGAAATGATGGTGAGAAAGTAAATATAGGAGGATGTGGCTAGTGGCACAAAAAGTTGACCAAAATCCAATACACGGGGAATCTCAGTTTAGTGAGTTTTGAGACCAAGGAATCACACTAAGAGAGGATGATTCTTAAGACCTAGGCCTCTAATCATCTATAGTAGGAAGTGGACTAGGAAAAATTATTGGTCCCCCAAAGACATCATATCCTCTAATACATATTTTGGATATAGTCAAAAAAGATAAAAGAAAAGGAAAAACTTCTTAGGACAGACACAACAGTGATGAGAAAAATGGATGAAGGAGCATTTTCAACATGAATAATCAGAGATTAGTCAAAATACTTTTCCACTCCAAGGAAAGGGGCCTCAAAAACTTAACCTGGCAGGATTCAGGACTTCTGCCCACCAGTATCCTCTACACGTCTCTGTTCTTCCTCTTTCTGAATAGGAGTGTTTATTGTGGTTATCCTGTCCCTCCATCTTCTATCACTGTGAATTGGGGAGTGGATATGGGGGGAGATCATTTATCTTTTTAGCTCATAACTTTTGAGATCACAAGATGCCGCTTCCAGGTCTGAGGTAGAAATTACAATATAAGATATCATGATGAAGGAACATATCTGAGCTCTGTTCAGAGACCATAGATTTTGAGTTTAATGCCCCACTTGATGAGGTATCTAGGTTGTCTCCTTAGAAAGGGGATGGTTATGTTCTTCATGTATTAAGAAATCAGCACTAAATATTTAGAGATTTAACGCAGACCATGCAGGTATTTCTACTATTGACCAGTAGTTAGTTCCCCTCTCTTTTGGGACACATGAAGGACTGCACTTCCCCACACTCTTAAGGTTAGTCATGTCCATATGATTAGCTCTGGACCATGGGTTGAGAGCAAATGTGAGGTGGACCAGCGGATTTAATTGAGAAGACCGTCTGGCTCTGCTTGTTACTAACTAAGATGACTATGGATTACTTTGAAACACCTTGCTCTGCACATATGAAGGAGACTCCACCAACATGTGTTCCTGAGTGGCTAGATTAAGCAGACATTTTCTGCTAACCTGATTTGGACATGCAACATGAGTGAGAAATATGCTTGTTTTAAGCCACTGAAATATGGAACTGCTTGTTCTGCAGCATAACCTTTCCTATTCTGAAGGACACACTTAACCTTTCCCAAAGGCAAAACTGCCTAAGACTCCAAAACAAAACAAAAAACAAACAAACAAACAAACAAAAAAAAAAAACCTTTCCTAAAGGCAGAAAGAAGAGATAGAACCAGGATTCAAATTGATTTCTGGAACAGAGGTCAACACCTGGCCACCACCTCACTGTCAGCTGCAGGGGGATTAATAAAGCCAATCCTTGAGCACCTGGGTGGCTTGGTGGTTGAGCATCTGCCTTTGGCTCAGGCCAAAGGTCCTGGGATCCTGAGGTCCTGGGATCAAGTCCCACATCAGGCTCCCCACAGGGAGCCTGCTTCTCCCTCTGCCTATATCTCTGCCTCTCTCTGTCTCTCATGAATAAATAAAACTTAAAAAAATAAAACCAATCATTGAACTAGAGCTTATGAATAAAATACAGCACTATATAGCTTCAAAAAATGAAAACATGAAGATATTGGTATAACATAATTGAGATAGAGGAGGGCCGAGAGGGAACTTATTTTCCTCATGTAAAGAAGATGAAATTTACAGATACTTAAAAGAGATTCACTGGGCATATATGAGAATCAGCGATAGAAGTAACATTCATTTATTGTGTCCTGCACAGAAGTTCCTTCTGCTAACTCTGAGTGACAGGTGGCTATGTGTATGGAGTGAAGGGTGTGTTGGGGGTGGGCAGGATAAGTGGGAAGAAAGAAATTGATAATACTTTGAATAGGTGTGTGAACCAAACTTAACATCTCTATCTAATGTTTGAAATTGTCAAAAGGACTATAACAGTTGAAATTTGAGCTAAGAATTTTAGCTATTATACAATAGTCAAGAAATACATTTAGATGGTTGAAGAATTTGATACTTTGACGTTTTCCTTAAAAGTATTATATGTTTTGGCTTTTACTTTGTTTCCTTGATGTTATCTATTTTAATAAAATCTGTTTTCCATCAGTATAACAAGGGAGCTTCATAATTATAAATTATGAAGGAGATTGAGCCTAAAGCTGCAGTCTGTTTCCAGGGTTTCAGAAATCTTGATGAGACATGTTATTACTTTACTGACATCTGGTGGCCATATAGCTTAATTGCAGGTATATTTTTTTGACAAGGCAAATGTGTTCAGGATTTATATTCAAATCATGTAGTGATAGCTACAAATGTTTTTTTTTTTTGAATTTCCTTATTACTATCTGTTACTTTACTTTCAGTCATTTTTTTAGAGAGGGGAGGAGCAGAGGGAGAGAGACAGAGAGAATCCTAAGCAGGCTCCATCCATGTCCAGTGAGGAGCCTGACTTGGGGCTAGATTTCATGACCCTAAGATCACGATCTGAGCCGAAATGAAGAGTCATTCACTTAACCAACTAAGCCGCCCAGGCACCCCTTCCTATCTTTTATGTTATATTTTTCTACCCAATCTTGCTCTTTTTTCCTTTATCTCACAGACAGCATATGCAAATATGCATAACCTATATATTCAAGATACCAAGCACATTTCTGAAGGAAAAAGTTGGAGAAACTACTGAGCTTGCCAGGGATCTGTAACAAGGATTTCAGAGCTTCCCAAACTCGCGTAGTAAGAAATCCATGAGACAGTCCATTCATTTACCTAACATTTCCATAGGTCCCACTATGTGCCAGGCATTATATCATGTGCAGAGAATTCTGAGACAGCGATTGCAGTATTTGTCCTCAAGGACTTCCTTATCTTATAGGAATACAAAAAAAATCATTACAATATAGTAGGATAGAACATCCCTGATGCTCAAACCTTAATCATTTTTTTAAAAGATTTTATTTATTTATTCATGAGAGACAGAGAGAGAGAAAGAGAGAGAGAGGCAGAGATACAGGCAGAGGGAGAAGCAGGCTCCATGCAGGAAGCCCGACATGGGACTGGATCCTGGGCCTCCAGGATCATGCCCTGGGCCGAAGGCAGGAGCTAAACCGCTGAGCCACCCAGGGATCCCTAAACCTTAGTCATTTTTTTTTAAACCTTAGTCATTTTTAATAACATTTTTATCACTTTCAGCTGAGCATGGAGATCTCGGGAACAGTCCATGCATATGTTACATGGGGACCTTTCCTAGATTTGCCTCTTTCCTCTTATCTTTGGTACATTCAGTACAGAGATTAAAACAAATAATACATTTATTTTTTTTTTTCAAATAATGCATTTAAAGTGCTTAGGTCAGTGCCTAAAATTCAGAAAGCACTTGAAATCCTAGTTAATGTCATTCTTCCATATGTGTGTTCATTAGACTATATGCCAGACGCCATGCTAAAAGCTCGGGTACTAAAATGAAAAGACAGCCCCCAAATTTAAAAAGTTTATGAGAGTAGTGGAGAAAATAGATAAGCAAATAAATAATTTCAGTGCACTATGGTCATTGTTAGATTAGGAGTAAGAGAAGGAGAAGTATTCAATCTAGGGGAAGTTGTATAGCTAGCCTTTGAATTGAATGGTCAAATATAAACTAGACTTAGCCAGGATATCAAGAAGAAGAGCATTCTATGTATAGGGCATAGCATGAGCGAGAACATGAGGTGCAAGAGCACATGACCTATTCAGGAAGCTACAAATAATTCAGAATTACTCATGCATAAAGTGCAAGGAGAGAGCAGCTGGGACCAGGTTAGATGGGTAACAAGATCCACATCAGGAAAAGCCTTGAGGGTATATCAAAGAAATTAGAATTTACATGGTAGAGGAGGAGTGGTTCAGACTGGTGGCCTGAGGACTTCATAACTAAGAGATATTTTGTTTGGTTTGCTCAGAGTTTTAAAAAGTTCACAGTACAAACCACTGATTGCATGTTGTTTTACCAACAGTCCTTGCCATGAGTTTGTGTTGCTTGTAGGTATCTGTATTGCAAGCTCAGTTCAACCTGAGAGATGATAGAAAACCACTGGAGAGTTCTGAGCAGGGACCAGCATGATTATATTTGTGTCTCCCCAGTAGTAACATGGTGCATGGGATAAGAGAACTAAGAATTAGTGAGAGAGACAGAGAAGGAGAAAAGAAGAATTAGTAATAGAGACAATTAAAATAGTCCTGATGTGAGAGCCTGACTGGGGGTAGCAGTAGAGGAGATGCACATAAGATTGATTTAAAAGTTAATAGAAAGAACCTAGTAAGTGATTGTTTGTTTGTTTGGTTGGTTGGTTGGTTGGTTGGTTAGTTGGCTTTTTGTTAGGGGCGGTGGGCAGGGAACAAGACGCAGGAGACTAGATGAGTCCCAGCATTTTAGCTTAGGCAATTGAGTGGGGGATGCCATTCCTACAGAGATGTCCAACAGGATGTGAGGGCAGATTATGGGCCAAGATCATGTGTTAGGTTTGAGCAGGTAGAGTTTGTGGATTGTGATGGATATTCTGGCAAGGATCATGGTTGGGATGGATCACAGACAAGTAGCAAATTATGGAATTGAAATTAAAATTGGAAAGGTTTGTAGGCACCAAGACTACATATCTTACAACTCACAGAGGAGGGTCCCCTCAGGCTTGGAGTCAGGGCAAGAATCCACTAGCTCCCCCATAGCTGATTCAAAGAGTTATAAAATGAGTGCTGGTGATAATAACCATAATGGTAATACAGCATTTGTCTTTAGTAGAATTACATATGTGAGAGCCTGGATTGTTTCATTTATTCCTCATAATAACTTTATGTAATAGGTGTACTTATTGTCTCCATTTCACAGATGTGAAAACTGAGGTTTAGAAAAGTTAAATAACTTGCCCAGGTCACATAGTATTAAGGGGCAGAGCTAGAATTTGAGTGTCTTTAGGGTTCCATGAGGGTCACCCACTCCAGCTTAAGGCAGCAGAATATGAGGGATACCAGGGAGGTTGACTTCTTTGGATAAAATACCCAGCTCTGTCCCCAACTCTGCATTGTGCCATTGTGCCTGAAATTTTAACTTTAGGAATGTATTTCTGAAGGTCTAGACAGGTTAGGAGGGGAAGTTTCTCAAATTCCACTATAGGGATCTAAAAACCTCTGGGAGTTAAAGACCTGGTCCCAATTTACAGGATGCTTCAGCCTGATTGCTCTTCAGAATCCTTCTGGGGAAGGAGGTGTTCTTACAAATTACCAATGTGGTAACTTGTCTGCAGAATCACCTCCAACACACATACACACTATGTTTTTGTGGATTTTTTTTTTCAAGATTTATCCTAGAGGGAGAGGAAATGAGAGAGCACGCATGCATGTGAGAGTCGGGGAGGAGCAGAGGAAGGAGAGAGAGACTCTCAAGTAGACTTCCTGCTGAGAGTGGGGGCCCAATGCAGGGCTTAATATTGCAACCATGAGATTGTGACCTGAGCCGAAACCAAGAGTCGGACACTTAACTGACCAAGCCACCCAGGCCACTCACACTATGCTTTTTTTTTTTTTTTTTAACAATGACTCAAATTTGCGTCCAGTTTTGAGACAAGATGCCAATTCTCAGTGAAATACAAATCAGAAATTCTGAGGATGGGCTCAACCATCTCTGCTTTCTCGAACCTTCCAGGCGATTCTCATCAGTACTTTTGTGAAGTTAAGAAACAGCCTAGAAGAGCAAAACAGGTCCAGGGAGAGGACCCAGTACCAGGCAGTGGAGTGGGGAGGGAAGATGTGAAAAGGGGAGTCCAGCCAGCAGACAACTTCTCTTTTATACCATTTGAAAATCTGATAATCTTTCCTCACACACGGGTTTGTCAATTATGTCTGTGCACTCCAGGGGACCCTGGGAGGAGTTGACTCTTCTCTCAGGGTGGGAAGAGGAGGTGCAGAGAAAGACCCCAACATTTTCCTCCCTCTAACTGCTACTAAGAAAGATGAAGTTCACAGCATGACCAGAAGGCGGCTCCACAGTCACTTCTGTCTTCAGTCCTCTGGGAATCTGGGATCTAAGGATCCTGAGACGCATGGTGAAGCAGAAAATGTAGAATGGGATTTGGGAGATCTGTGAGCTGGGATGCTGTGTTAACCAGAATTTATTTGTCCATAGTTTTTGAGGGAGAGGAAACAGAAATACCACTTGCTGGGAAAGTTATGTGAAGGCGAGGATGCCTCCTTCTCATCCCAGGAGAGCTAAATGGAACCATATTGGGCCCTCCCCATGCCACTCAGGGGAGATGCTTTTCAAGGGAGTGAAATGTTTTATTGAAGAAACTCCAAGGAGGGAGGAAAGAAGCCCAAGAGAAGGGCAGCCTGACAGGTCAGCAGATGGAAACAGCCTCTTTCATGCATGTGGCTAAAAGCTGGAAGTCAGTCCCTCTGAAGGCATAGCGGCAGTCTACAGGTCCATGACGCCTTTCATCTGCCTCCTAGCGGCTTTGGACTGATGGGGGCTGAGAAATTCACAGCAATCCTGGGAGAAGCAGACATGGGGCTCACTTTCAGAGTCCACTTCGCTGGTAGCAAATGAAATGGAGCCCCTACAATCTGAACACCGAGGCCTTCTATCAGATTTTGCCACTTCCATAAAATGAGGAGAAAAGAGATCCCTTTAACTACATGGTTATGAAGATTAAGAAAAATTATGTATTAGAATCACCTACCAGGTAACAGGTACTCAACAAATGTCTCTTCTATGTTCCTTTTCCCCAGAACCACTCAACAGCTGTATGGTTAAAATATCATCGACTATTCATTTCATTTCTTAGCTCAGTTTTCTCGAGCAAAAAAAAAAAAAAAAATGACACTCTCTTCTCCTGAAGCAGTAGGAAACCACAAAAGTGAGTTCCCAATATAATCCAAGGAATATTATTAGTTAGCAATAACCGCACTTTGGATGAACTTCTCAAGTTCTGACATTGCCACAACACAAGGATATTAGTAAATAAGAGGTCAACATCTTTTTTCTTTTGACACTTTACACAGCTTGCAGTTACCCTGGTCTGTACTTTCACAAGTCTT
Organism: Vulpes vulpes; assembly: GCF_048418805.1. Classification (NCBI taxonomy): domain Eukaryota; kingdom Metazoa; phylum Chordata; class Mammalia; order Carnivora; family Canidae; genus Vulpes; species Vulpes vulpes. The sequence goes on along the minus strand of NC_132787.1, from coordinate 55,351,045 downwards.
GGTCTGTACTTTAACAGGTCTTATCTTACCCAACTAAATAATCAGCAGTTGAAAGTTTATTAAGCATTTTAAATAATGTTGTGAGCTAAAGAGGGGCTCCCTAACTGAATCGCCACCATTACTTTCAGAACATGACTTTCAGGCCTGTGGCCTCAGTTACTGGATTTTCTACAACAAATCTGGAGAAATACTCACTCCACAGAAACACATCTACTGAAATGTTCTCCAGATCCCTCTTGATTGCCAAATGTAGTAAAAATGTCAGTCTTTATCCACATTTGCCTTCCTGGACCTCCTCACAGACTTATCCATATACTTCCTTGACTTGAATAATGTTATTGGCTCCTAGTTCTTACCTTTTTCAATGTCACTTCTCAGTCTCTTCCTTGGACTCCCCTCCTCCATCACCTGTCACTTCTAGAAGGTTCTATCATTCACCATTCTCCGTTCACTCTATGGTCTCTACCTTAATCGATTCCATCCTTTCTCTCCTAGATGTACTCCCTTCCTAAATTCTGATGCCTTATGCAGCAGAGCCACTAATGCTTACCACCAATAACATTAGCTCCTCATGTATTTCCCAGCCCGTGGTGTTGGGTAGGCCTATAAAGCCAAGTCTGGCAATGAAATGCAAGCAGATGGGATGTATGTCATTTCCAACTAAGGGGATAAAAGACCCACATTTAGTCTTTAGTCTCCCTCTTCTCTTGCTCATGTGCCTGAGGAGGACTTCCGTTCTTAGATGCTGAAGTTACAGGATGCTTCAACATGTCAACCTGGGTCCATGTGGATGAAGATGTGGAACCTCAGAGCCCCTGAACAGCACATATTTGATGTTTGAGAAATAAACTTTTTTGTCTTAGGATTTGGGGGTTATTTGTTACAGCAATATAACCTGTCCTATCCTGACTTCCAAGTCTAGCACCTAGCCTAATGTTGACCTACAGTAGTCAATAAATTTAAGAAATCAAATGGCTATCTGTAGCCCTACTTCCCAAAGTTTTGCATTTATTTTTTTCCAATATGCTGCCAGACAAACCCAGCTCTCAGTATCTCTCCTCTTCAGCCCTCCAAACCTTTGTTAGTGCCTCCATGTCTCTCTAGCCATTAAGTCAAGACACAGGTGTCAACAGAGATCTCCATCAGTGCTGGCCACTCCACCTCAATCCAGTCACCAAATGCTTTGAAAACCACCTCCTATCATTTCAGTCTTTTTGTAGCTCTATTATGACTTTCCTAGTTATTGTTCTCACACTCTCTTACTTGGAGTAGTGACCTGACCGTCTCCCCATCAACTGCTCTGCCCTCTGCCCAGCAAGAATATCTAAATCATAGGTCTAACTCTGCTTGAAACCATGTATGGCTCTCCTTCACCTGAAAAATAAAATCTGAGCTTCTTGGTTTGTCAGAAGTTTCCTGGCACAAATGACCTAGACCCACCTAACCTCTAGCCTTCCATCTTACTTCTCCCACATTGCCTTGTATTTGTAATCCTACCTACTTACCTGGAGCTCCACCCATGCTATGTGGTTTCATGCTTCCTTCCCCAAATCTGTGTCTGGCTGGATCCTCTGAAGTCTTGAAGATTCACCAAGACATCACCTCTGCCAGAAGACTTTCCCAGACTTCACTGTCACCCTTCCTCTGTGCTTCTATAGCACCTGGTTTACATTTTCCTCACAGTCATAGTGGCTCCATTGTAGTCCATAGAGGTGAAGATGGACATACTGTGCCTATGGCAAGGATAGGCCCAAAGATTTTCCTCTGACTCCCTGAGCACATGTTTCATTTGGAAATTATTTGGTTCTGGATCTCTGTCTAATTGCCTTCCCCAGGTGTCAGAATAATTTACTGAAGGAGTACTCAGTATCCAGACTTCTTTCTTTCTTTTTCTCCCTCCCTTCTTCTATCTCTTCCTGTTCCTTCTGGCTGTGGGGTCAGAATGACTGAGTTTAAATCTGAGGTCCACCACTTCCTAGCTATGTGACCCTAGAAGAGCTTCTTATCTTCTTTGAGCATTATTAACCTCATTCATAAAAGAAAGATAGTCATATTTCCCCCAGAGATATTCATCTCACTGGATTGATTTAATAATTAAAATATGTATGTATAAAAATTTAGAATGATGCCTGATATGAGGTAAGCACTTGAATAAGTATTTGCTGATATTATTACTTTGTTTGACCTGTCCAGTGAATAAATAAGTAATAATCAATGTTTAGTAGCAATTCTTAACCCTGGAATCTAAGTTTAGCTTTAACATAGAGACTTAGTTTTAGCTTAAGAGTGGTATTTTGGATTTGGGCCCAACTGCTCCCCACCCCCATTCACTTGCCCAAATCCCTCTGTCTAGGGCCCTGCAACCAACATTCCATACCAGAGTTTCAGTCATTTGACTTAAGACTTCTTTCCCCTTAAAGCACAAATACCACATAAAGTCTTATCAATCATTTATAATGCCCGCATTGAAGTAGTCCCAGACAACCCCAGCTGGAAATAATAATAACTCATATTTGTATGGCACTTTACAATTTACAAAGCACTCTCACGTACTCTTGTTCTTTTGATCCTCAGAACAGTGCTGTCTGTTAGGAGGAGGAGGCTGGACTGGGTTTGTCACCATTTCAAAGAGGAGAATACTGAGACCCACTGAGTTTAGGAGCCCAGATTCCCACAGCTGGTGCAACACAGAGCCAGGGCTCATCTTCAGGTTTTGTGGTTTTTGGGTCCAAGTCCCTCTCACTGTACTCTGGTGACGTCACCTCTGAAACTCCCTTGCAGCAGACCAGGTCCTAGATGCCTTAAGTGCCTAGTACAGGGTTATGGAGGCTGGTGACTATGTTTCTATGTTAACGAGTTTGGAGATCGGCTATGCCAAAGTGAAATGAAACTTTAGAGATGATTTGTGCAGGAACCCAGGATTGCAACCAAATTCACTGAGTACACATCCTGTCACTCACTGAATAAATGAGAAAGGCATTCAACTTCTATGCTAACTTCATCACTTATAAAACAGGGATAACAGTAGTCATCCATAGATGTTCTGAGGGATCAAATGAAAGTACTCATTTACAGCACTTAGTTAATGAATGTTTGTCATCATAGCGAACACATTCAAGTCACACATTGCCCTTTATTTATTTTTTTAAATATTTTATTTATTTATTCATGAGAGACACACAGAGAGAAGCAGAGACACAGACAGAGGGAGAAGCAGGCTCCTGCGGGGAGCCCGCTGTGGGATTCGATCCTGGGACCCTGGGATCATGATCTGAGCCAAAGGCAGATGCCTAACCACTGAGCCACCCAGATGTCCTTCATTTCCCTTTAAAGATTAGTAGGAAGAAGACTAGGAAATCACTTGAACCCACTTCCACACTTTTTAGGCAAGGAAAGACACTAAGATGCGGTGAGCCATGGTAATTTATACAGCTTGAAAAAGCAGAGCCTGGAACCCAGACGCCTAATCTCCCACTGGGACCTTCCACCATTTACTGTGAGCTGCACTCTCTAGTAGGTCTGTGGGAAGATATTTCAGTCTTTCAACAAATATCTGTGCCTAGCCCTGAAATAGCCACTGTGGAGGATTACAAACATTTATAATCTATTTGGATTGGCAAGTGTCAAGTAATAACAGCATTTAAATCAGCGTTTAATTGGTAGAACAATTTGTATGAGGCCATCAGTGGGATGCATGAAGCATGTGGGAAAGGAAAGTGCTCCATTAATTAAATAGTTTAATGATTAACAAGCATTTTATTGAACTCCTAATTTTGTCAGGCACTTTGCTGGGCATCAGAGATATGAGGTTTCCACTTTGAAGGACCCCACAGCTTACATGGAATGATAAATATATAAGTAAGTAATTTCAGCACATTATTTTAAAGAAATCCACAAGAAAGATATTTATAAGAAGTGTGAAAGCATAGATGAAATCATAGATGACTATAGAATCACTAAGGAGGTTATTTCTAAGACTGCCTTGAGAAGCAAAGGTCAAGGAAGTAACATGTGTTCTCAAGTACAAATAGGAGTTTGCCAGTGCAGAGTAGAAGCCAGTTAAGGAAGAAGACAGAGGCTTTGCAAAGACCTGGACAAAGAGCATGGCTCCTTTCATGGGGAACTAGAAGATTGTTGTATGGCTTGAGTTTGGAGTGCAAGCTAGATTGTGTCAGGAAGAGTCAGAAGAGTCAGGTGAGGCCAGGAGTCTGGGACTACTCAATCTTGGAGTTTGGATCTGGGACTACTCAGTCTTGGAGTTTGGATCTTATTGTATAGAAAATGAGAAACGGGTACAAATTTTGAGTGGAAAGATAACCAGGGAAGATTGGAATGTTTTTCTTTGTTCCTGTGGAGTTTTCTGATACTACTACAATGAACATGAATTACTATGACCATCAGAGGAAACAGGGTATTTTGAAAGAATGCAGAGACTGCTCTGGTATCCGTGTGGTAGAGGATATTCAGCAGCAAGAATGGAAACAGGAAGCCAAATTAGGAGGTTGTTGCAGTCCCTCACATGCAGATTATTGAGAAAATGGACCGAATTGGGGATGGAGGGAAGTGAAAGTACCTGAGAAAATATGAAACGGAGAGATGGATGGGAAGGTGAACAAGTAGATGTCAAGCCACTGGTGAGGAAGGGGTTCAGCGTGACTTGCCAGTTTAAGACTCAAGAGAAGAGTCTCAGAGCTGTCTTTTGAGATTTCTGTATTTTCAGCTAGACTGAGAATGCCCCTAGGACAAAGACTTCTGTGTTCTGTGGTCTCTTCCTAAGTCTCATCTGGTGCCCTGCTTTTCTCTATGCTGATGGACTTGAAAGCTGGGTTCTGGGTAGACTTGACTTATAAAGTAAAGGACATTCAACTAATTATGAATTTCCCATAAACAATGAATAATTTTTTAGTATTAGTGTGTCCTATGCAACATGTGGGACATATTTATATTTTAAAATAATCATTATTTGTATGTAATTGAAATTTAACTGGGCATCCTGTATTTTTATTTGGTAAATCTGGCAACTCAAGTTCTGGTGTGTGTGTGTGTGTGTGTGTGTGTACAGTAGTTAGCGGGAACAAAGAGCTGTAAGGAAGTAGTGGGGTATAATAGATTAAAATGACAATAAGGAGCCTTCTCACAGAAGGGGCAGGGAGGGCACAAGAGACAAAAATTGGAGAGTCACACTAATAGCAATAGTAGAGCAGAGTAACCTAAGAGTGAGACCTTCTGAAGTAGGTCTTTTTTTTTTTTTTAAGATTTTATTTATTTATCCATGAAAGACACAGAGAGGCAGAGACATAGGCAGAAGGAGAAGCAGACTCCCCACAGAGAGCCTGATGCAGGATTCGATTCCATGACCCCAGGATTGAAACCTGAGTCAAACACAGACATTCAACCACTGAGCCACCCAGGCACCCCTTATTAAGGTCTTCTTAATGATTTCATTCCATCTCTCAAAGCAATAACCCCATAAACTGGCTTCCTATGTAAATTGCTCGTGGATGGAGAATGTGCTAATCTGGGACAAGCTCTTTCTGATCCACATGAACAGGAAGTAGAGGACATTATTTAGTGCATGAGTTCTGTGTTCAGACAGCCTGGGTTCAAGGTCTAGACACATGGCCTTGGGCAAATCACCTACTCTTTTTGTTTTCTTCATATGTAAAATGAAAAGAATAAAACCTACTTCAAGGATCCTTTTAGAATTAAATGGATATCCATGCAATACCTAGAGCCTATTAATAAGGAAATATCATTATTTTCTCATAGTAATCATAGTACCTCACCCTCAGAGACCACTTAAATGTTTTCACATTCATTTTTAAAATTATATCTACACAATAGCTCTGTGACACAGACAGCATAGGATATGTTGATCCATTAAAACAGATTTTTTAAAAAAATTAAACAGCTTGGTTGGCCAAAATCACAGTAGGGTTCTTGGTTAGTACCTGAACCAGAACCCCTAAATTGATACAGTATTAGGACAAGGAGGAAAATGGGATCATCCGGTGATCATCAGCTCAGCGTGTCTGGAAATGTGAGGGCATATGCGATTACCCCATGCCTGGAGATTCTGCTGTCATCTAAGGCTTAAGGTGCAGGTGCTAAATATTTTCCAAAAGCAAGACTGTCCTGGCCCCAGACACCAATTACTGCCTATTGAAAAACATTGGCGTTTTTGCTCCCAAAATCTACAATGAAAAAAACAAAGAACAAAACTGAGGCCCAGTTTTGTTAAGTGACAGGTTCTTCTTGGTGGCTTTCATATGGGGGATGATATTAAACTATTTGTTGAGTAAGCAATTTAAAAGTCAAATTAAAGAGGGCTCATTAAGGGAACTCTCTGCTTTCACCGTTCTGTATGGTGAATGTGGTACCTGAACAAACATGTTGGCATGGCTGGCCAGAAAAGGCCACCGGTCTGGTCTGTGATGCACAGCTGGCCACTAGCTCAAAGCAGTTCCCTCCTTAGCCCCCAGTACTCTGGCTGTCAGTGGGAGACCGGTGGTCTCCCACACATATGTGCTGAGGACATAGAAGGAGCCTTCCAAATGCCTAGGAAGTGAGGCACTCAACCTAAGCAGTCAGACTTCCCAGGCCTCTGGCCCTTGGATCCTCATGATAACTGTAAGCATGAGAAGTGGGGGCTCAGGTGCCTGAGCAGGCCACCTGGTCCTACAGTGCATCTCGTCCAAAACCAACATTCGACAGATGAGGGAATAATAAAAATGCAACTATCACCTTTACATGATTTTACTACACAGGGTACCAGGTGCAGCCGTTTGCACTTGGTGCCTCATTTAACTCCTACACCTGCTCTGTGACAAGGGCGTTTGTATTCCTGACACACGAGGGAATTGAAGGTACAGAATATTAGCAAATGTACTAACTTCCAAAGGAGGCAAGTGGCGATGTGGGATGTGAATAAAGAAAGGTCCCTCAGACTCCAGTAGCAGGACCAGGCCGCTGCTTTCCGAAAGAAAGGGGACACACACGAGAAAGCGACCTGACCCAAGAGGCCCCGCTGCCTGGAGGGACTGGCACCCAAGGCCGCCCCTCCTGCCGCTGTGTATTTTCCGCCAGGCCACACTGTCAGGCATGGATGTCAAGGCAGGGCAGCGCGGCGTGAGCCCCCGTCCCCTGCCTTCCCTGGTGCCACGGGAGGTCGCCCAGGAACCGCCTTCCTTGCCCTCCGTCCTCCCGCTCCCGCTCCCAGAGGAGCTGCAAGGCAAGGAGGACATCCCCCCGCCGCCCTGCCCCCAGGCTGGAGGCCTGGCCTCCCCGCACCCATCCCGGCCCCGCGGACATCAAAGCGAAGGGGGGCGCGTGCGGGAGCCGAGGAGGTGCCGGGCGCCTGGACAGCGCGGAGCCCGCCGCGCCCCTGCAGGTGTGGGCGCCCCGCCCCGCCCCGCCCCGCCCCTCGCGCGGGCGGCTTTCAAGTGGATCAAGGCGGGGAAGATGACAAGCCTCCTGACTGAGAGATGCACCGAGACTTCGCTGGTGATTTATTGGCTTTCTGCACCTGACTGGAACCACCAGGCCTATCTGAGGAGGGAAATATATGGGCTTCCCTGACTCCAAGTGGCAGCCGCAGGGTGAGCATGTGATCTCAAGCTGGGCAGGGAACGCAGAGCCGCGCACCGGCCTGTGTGTTGTAAGCGGGCCCAGGTCATAAAAGTGTCAGCAAGCGATATATTTCCTGCGGGGGATCCTCTCTGGGCTCTTGCCAGCGCCTTCTCTCTGCGGCTGGCAGCCGCGGGGGAGGGCCCGGGCCTCGTTTCTGGCCGCGGCTGGGGTGGGGCGGGGGTCGCGGTCCCTCCGCGCCGCGCCCCCTGCTCCACGCCGGGGTGGGGGCTCCTGGCAGGCCCCGCGCACCCTGGCTCGGTCACCAGCCAGACGTCTCTTAGGATCACCTCTGGCGCTGGGGACTTAGGAGCTCGGAGCTGGGAGCCAGCGTGTATGGGAAGTCCTCAGATGGCGGCACCCCGCGGAAGGACTGATTCCCCTCTATCTGTCCGCTCGTCTGCGATGATGACACACTGAATGTGCTCGATGCGATCGATTCACCCGGGAGGTAAAGTGCCGGGACGCCCGCGTGGCTCAGCGGCGGAGCGTCGGCCTTTGGCTCAGGGCGCGATCCGGGGGTCCCTGGAGTCCCACATCGGGCTCCCCGCATGGAGCCCGCTTCTCCCTCTGCCTGTGTCTCTGCCTCTCTCTGTGTGTCTCTCATGAATAAATAAATAAAATCTAAAAAAAAAAGGAGGTAAAGTGCCAACCCAGCTCTGAAGGATGATGCTGGTGGGAAACAGCTAGCAAAGGAGCAGTGAGGGCCGCCTCTCTTGGCCACAGAAAGGGAGCAGGGAAATGTTGGAGACAGGCTGGGAGCCCTTGGCCTGGATTTCCCTGTTCTCTAATTGCTGCGTCACCCAATTGGCGGAAGTATGGTATCAGTGTACCTAACAGGGCTTCTGTTAAGGCAGCGATAAAAATCTACCTTTTCTTCTATCTAGAAGTAGAGACTCTCGGTCATCTGAAGGATTTAGTTTTTCTAGGGGGGGGGGGCAGTAATTTAAAGGCCCTCGTTGGTTATGGAGGCCTGCCATGTTCTGACCTTCGGAGATAGGAGAACTTTATGTTACTAGGGTGAGGTTGCCAAGTCTGTAAACCCTCTGGCATGCAAGGTCCTAAAGTGGAGGTGTATCCAACGGATAGATGTATCCAATGGCATATCCAGTGGCTACATTGGCAAATCCAATGTAACATTACAGAATGTTCCAATTTGAATGGGTTGCAGGGTGGGGAGAAGCACAAGAACTTACTAGGAGATAAGATGCTAAGACTGACAACTCCTGCCTCCCAACATCTGAACACAGGAAGACCTGAGAGAGTGGACTGGGGCACTCCCAACCAAGGTCTGTGGATAGAGAGGGATGTTTGGTCCAGAGAGACAAAATTAAACCTAAGGAAGAGGGAAACCTGGGGTCATAGCCCCAGCTCAGTACAATAACCAAAAGAATTGCAGAGGAGGTCTGGTGATGATGTGACATGGTATGGCTGATGCTGGAAGCTTTTCCAGAACCACCTGCTTGGCACAGTGGTTGTGTTTGGGGGGCAGATGGCTGAACACAAGAATGTGAACCTAAAATCTCTACAACCGGGACAGCAATGGTGGACCACATTCTACCAGCCTGACCCAAGTTAGCTTCTAAACCAGCAATTCCAAGTTCAAAAGCATCATCAAGGGCAGCAACATGAAGAGCAATAGCAAGTGACCAGACTTCAGGTCTTGTATCTTTAAACTGTAGGTCCCCAGCATTCCTGAACAATTCAGGGTGAGGATGGAGGAAAGAAGACGACACTGGATTCACTGTTCACAGAGTACGTGGGGGAGAGGCTTGAAAAATCAGAGATTAAACTGCATTTGGACCCCAAGTTGGTGAAAGGGATTTGTGATTTTGATCAATTCCAGTGCTTTTATTACTAATTGTTCTGTCTGCAGCTAGAGTATAGGCTTAATACTGGACCCACAATACTCAAGAAATATTTGTTGGATATTCTTTCCTAGAACTCCACTCTACTATGATATTTGGAAGTAGGCTAATTCTAAATTGTATCTGCAACATCTTTCTTAATGTCTGAATCGACAATATGCTTTCTCCTGTCACACATCATCCCTCTTTTCTATCTTCTGCATTGGTCTTGGAAAAAAAACATTTTATGAGTAAATATTCTGCTTCATATAGACTTTGTATGGGTATTCAGGGAAGGAAAGGAATGAGGGAAGCAGGTAAAGCCACAACAATAAAAGCCGTGCTATGATAAATGTAAAAGATCAGTCCACAGCTCTCCTCACACCCTCAACCTAGGGGGTGGACCTACCTATCCCTCTCCACACCCTCCCTCCCTACATGTCCACCCACAGGTAGGGCCAGCACGAGCCCCCAGTGCCCTAGTGCCCTTCTGGTGCATATTAGGAAAGGGGACCTTCTCCAGAGGGCTGAGTACCTTGCCAGGACACATGGCCAAAGGATCAGAACACAGACTGAATTTTAGCCCCCAGTGGCTCCCTCTTCTGGAGGTCCTTTATATGGGAGGGCGACTGCACAATATTATGGAAGACTCCCCCCTTGAACTGCCCTTCAGTGGCCTGTCTTCCCCTTCCAAGCCTCCCTTGGGGCTCTTTGTAGACACTGATGGTCCAGAGCTATAGGATTTCTAGCTCTGCCATTTCTAACCTGTGTGATTTGGGGCTCATCAATTACTCATTCTGAGTTACTTTCCCCTTTTGTAAAGTGGGAATAAGGTTGCTTCTTTCACAGGCCTCTTGTGAGGGAAATGTAATTCCCACTGAGCAATGATCTGGAAAGTCTAGACCCATCCCTCATGTTTTTAATGACAATCCCATCTTACGAGATTGAGGGTTAGGGGATAATTCTAAACCTTGAGTTGGAAGGGGCTTTAAGAGTAAGCGACAACGGGTAATCAGGGCTTCCACATGTTCCAGACAGAGCCCTAGCGTTGCCTCAGATTTTCCTGCCACAGGCTTCATGCCCCTCAGCTGGCAAAGCCAAGGCCAGTGGCCTCCACTGAGAGCCTCCAAAGCAAGGCCAGGAGCTTGTTCCTCCCAGATTTCCTGACACTCAACACTCTACATGTGCTTGTCACCAAGCAAGCCCCCAGTGAAATCTGTAATTCTGGGCTGAGCTGAACTGGAGCTGTGGCAATTTACAATGTTCCTTCATTCCATTGCAGATCCCACTGTCAGTTTGGAAAATTTCCCAGAAGATTTATTACGGTGCCTCTTCTTTGACTCTCATGAGTTGTGTGAACACAGTGACCCTCCCCATCTTTGTCCAACCCATCCATCCTGAACCATGGTGTATATAGTCCAAGAAGACAGTGATCCAGGAGAAGGTGCCAAGGCATACTCAGTTCTGGCAAATTCTTGGATACTCTGAAAGTCTCACTTAGCATTCCAACAAGAATGGGGAAAAGATCTGGGGTCCAGAAGAGAGTCAAGGGAATGGTTTTATGTGTGATTTGAGGACACAGGCATCTGGGAGAGTGGCCTGGGGGAGTCTTCACGAACCCAGCTGTGAGAAGTCCCAGGACCGTGTCATCACCCGTACTTACCAAGGCACCAAGTTCCCCTCAGCCTCCCCAGAAAAGCAAGTTTATAGAGTAGAATGTTTGAGATGTGGGCTTTCCAGTAAGGCTGACTGTGGTTATCCAGACTGTACCCTATACAAAAACCCAACACCTCTGCCCTCTGTTGTTCATGTATTCACTTGCCTCTAAAAGTCCCAGCAGTACTACAAAAATTTCTATGTTTTTGTCCAGATGACAATAAGAATGAGTATTTACATAATACTTAATTTTCCCCAGAGGATATTTTTAGATTATCACAATATCTGAAAGGTTTTGTTTTGTTTGTTTGTGCGCGCTTTACAGACCTCTATCTGTGGTAAATACCAAGAATCAGTACATAAGTATTTTTAAATTCTAAAATAAATGAGTGCAAGTTACCTGATTTTTGTGCGTTTCACAGATGACCATTCAACAGGGTCACAGTGCTGAACTCCCATCAGCTCTGTGAAGTCTGATAGCCTGTGGTTTTCTCTGGTTTCTGCACAACATTGTTGGGTCAAAGATTTGAAGGTATTTATCCTCCTTTGCTTTCTATCTCCACCACTTGATATTTTAGACATCTTCCACCAGGGGGCAGGAATCACAAAGATTAAAAATATTAAAGACAAAAGAACTTTCTAATAAGGAGGTCAGTCTGTGGTTTGGGTCTCAGCGAAGAAAATCAGGAAATCTGAGGACACTCCCTATAGGACCACTGATTCTTTACATGGAAATGGCAAATTTTTTATACCCGGACAAACTTTTGCTGTAAAAAGCCAGATGGTAAATATTTTAGAATTTGAGGGCCTTACGGTCTCTGTTGCAGCTTCTTGACTCTGTTAGTGTAGCATAAAAACAACCATAGTATGGGTACAGCTCTGTTCCAATAAAACTACTCACCAAAACAGGCAGCAAGCCAGGTTTGTCTCCTGCTCTAGACCATCTGTACCTCTGAGTGTAAACTTGGACATACTAAAATCTTTCCTCAGAGCACGAGGCACCCTCGTGCCTATCCAACCCTAAGGTCACGTCTCCGAAAAAGTCCTGGGGGTGGAGGGAGGAAGAATGAGGCCAAGTCAAGCGGAACCCCATGGTGAAGTGGGACCAGTGTAGCCTGCGTCACCCAACTGGCACTTTATTTTCTGAATAAACAATGAGGTAATTCATCAATTATTTCTGGGAACTTGAATTTGCTGTTTAGTTATTCAGAGTCCTCTTCAGTCTCCAGGTCAGCCACCAGTTTCATCATCCTATCCTACAATCAACCTTCTTTGCCAAAGTCAGTAGCGAGAGCAAGCATCTGGGACTATTAACAAATCGGTTCAAATAGCAAACACAAACTACTTTGGGGACCAATGTACCCCTAACACACCCTGAATTCCTGATTTCCCTGCAGTGATTCTTTCCTGTAACCAGCCCTCTCCTCTCCCCTGGAACTGGAGACGTCTGGGGAATTAGTGGCCACGTGATACTGATGGTTTCCAAGACAGATTGAGGGTATGCCTGCCTCTGAGCTTCTTAGAACATCTCATTCTTGTTGGCCCTGTTGGGATCAATACTGTTGCAACTGTACTCATCATGCCTAAGCCAGGTTTGGAACTGAGCAGAAAAGGCCATTGAACAAAAGGAAGAGTACCTCACCGTCTTCCATGACCCCTCCATCACCTTTGTTTGAAAGGGAAGTCTAGTTCGAGGGCCGGTGGGGCAGACAGATTTCCGGCTCTGCCACATATTTCCAACATTACTTACTGCCATGACTTATCATCTGCAACTTGACATGTTCTACACATATGGGCATGTTGTACACATTAAGACATGCTTCCTGCATTAGGAGATTTTCCCGGATCGAGGATATTTTCCTCGTGCAGAATTGGAGACTGAATTGATTGACCTCAACATCTATGGGTCTAGAGTAGGAGGTTGGGAAAGTTTTCTTCCCTTTAGGGGTCTGCCCCTGTTCTAAGGAACAGCAGGATTTATAATGAGGGCTCAGTCTGACCCAGGACATGCTGCAAGGAGAGCCTGCCATCCCTGCAGTGGCTGGTTGTTGACTCCCTAATTGGCCCGGGCCTTAAGCCTGCCTTTCTCCTTCTCTTCCCACATGGGCAGAGGCTGTGGGCTGTAGCTGAGGGCTCACCTGGAACGCCTCCGGTTGCTGAAGGGCTGGATGGAGACTCTGAGACAACCTGATGGATCATCTCATAAACAGAGCCTGCAGGAAGGAAAAGAAAATTATGCCAGCAGAATGCACTTATGAGAAATAGATATGTGCGGTGCAGGGAGAAATGCTTTGATATTAAAATTTTTGTAACTTAAAAAGGCATGAAAAATGATACCAACCACTAACTAATCAACATTCCTTTGCGAATGCAGCTTCAGTTCCTAACCAAAAACACATCCCTGCTATTGTCTTGTCTGGATCCAGATGCAAACATGATTAATTAAGTTTCGGGCTAGGAGTGGGAGGGGGATGGTCAGGAGGGACGGCTTGCCGAGGATCATTTTTATGCACAAGCCCTAGGAGAAGCCCCAAGGCTGAGTGCCTTGCCCCATGTGGCAGGGCTTGCCTTTTGTGCACCGACAGCCGCAAGGGTGCCATGAGAAGGTGGCACCCAGTCCTACAGGGTCTCCTTAGGGCCAGAGAAGTTCTGCGGGCAACAAGAGGCTCTTGGTCAGATCCATGCCACTGCCCAGCACTGAAATGTCTTGTAGCATGGCCTGGGCTCCACTTCTCACACTTCACCAAGTAGTTTGGGACCATGAGCAAGTTGCCTTGGTTTCTGCATTTGTGAAATGAAGGGCCAGATCAAATATTCCTTAAAGTCTCTTCCTTTTCTGGCATTATATCTGGTGCTTGAGGTCCCTCACTCATAGCAGGTGTTTATCAGCTGGTCAACTCTAGGCAAAAAAGTCTGCTGATGGGAGGGCTGAGAAGTGTCTTTGATGGGTGTCTCTGGTGTAGATGGCCGGGCTGCAGAGACTCAGGCTGTCTGGCAGAGGCCAGCAGACTTGCTTTCTGATCACTGCTCTACCACACAGAGCCTAGTAACAGTGAGTGAGACACCTGATTGCCCTGCATCTCAGCCTCCCCATTAGAAAACAGAAACACCAGTCCCAACTTTCACTGGGATATCTATGAAGCAGAGTGAAGCTAGCTGGTCTCAGAGGACAGTGACATGGTGCACAGTCTCTATGTACCTTCTCCAGGAGCCTGCTCCCCATGGCAGCTATAGGTCGATATACACTGTAATTAAGTGATTAAGGAGGTGAGATCTAGAATGAGATTCTCTACATCTAGGCAACCTTCCCCCGAATCTTAACCATTAGGCAAATTATAAACCTCCTTTGGGCCACATTGACCTCATCTATAAAAGTGGGCTGACCAGCAGAGCACACATTCCCTGCATGGTGAGCAGGAGCAGGCTTGTGAATGAGGGAAGGCAGTTTTATAAGGCCTGCTGGCCCTGGAGGTGGTGCTGCTGCCAAGTGTAACACCAAAAACTCATCAGACTTTAAGGCCCTAGTGTGGAGATCTCAGCCAGAGCCAAGGCTAGCGTTTAGGGAGCTATTTTATTGGGAGTTTTATTGCCTCCTTCCAAGGCCAACTGGTTCCACTAGTATTTACCCCTTGTTGATGTTAGCTGGGAATGATCAATTTTTTAGATTACTAGCCACACCCTGTCAAATATTAGAATGACGAATTGCCCAATTCAAGTTCTGCAATTCTTCTCAATTACAGGGGAGGGAAGATGGCTTTCACATGTGTGTGATTTTGTCCCTGGGAGCATCTATGAAATATGCAGCATTCTCTTACCTAGATGAGAACTCACCTTCAAAATATCATCTCTAATCTATCTTCATGTTTTCAAGTGGGAGTTTTTTATTCCCATTTCCCGGATGGAATAACTGAGAGCAGAGGCTGGAGAGAGCTTGCTTAGGGACCCAGAAGCACAGGAGTTGGTGGTGGGGCTGAAGATGAATTCTTATTTCCTGCTTCACAATCCCTTGTAACCCAGGAATGACCTTTCTGGGGAATTTTAGAAACACGAATATATGAAATGGAGAAGTTAGATTGCAGTCCTCTGGACCATGTCCAGGACACTAAAATGAGTGTCTTGCTCCTATTAAATGTATTCTAAAAATTATTTGCTATTCTGAATGTAATCTGAAGTGAAGTAGGTCTTCCATGGAGGCTCCAAGAGGATCCCAGCCCCATGCACAATGACTCTCAGTTGATATCAAGAAAGTTTTAATCCCTGCCATGTGCAGGGGTAGAAGTTTTATAAAAGAACTGAGATGAGAAGAAATTTCACTTAGAGAAACAGCATGAGGATGGCTACAGAGATAACATTTCAGCTCCTAATCTGAGTATGAACCAGCCCTGCATGTGTGCCCCACACTCCAGCTGATCTCTCAGGAAACCTAAAAGCTGCAGTGCTACCTGCAGCAGCTGCTGGGGCCTGTTATCCTCATCCTAGAGCTGCTCCTACTCCTCTCCAATTTCAAATAAGCTCCTCATTTCAGGATGCTTCTCCTTCCCTGGGACCTGGCACTGGTATTTGTGGTGTTGTTTCCCTACTTTTTTTCCTAAAGGCATTGAGTATAGACTCTACCCCTGGCACATACATGCTTTCTCTCTCTCTCTCTTTCCCTCTCTTTCTCTCTCTCTCTCTCTCTCTCTCTCTCTCTCAGGAATCTGTGTCTTCATTTCCCTCTTTCATGACCATGCCCCAGCACTGAGACCCTTGCCTGGGTGCCCAGAACTTGGACTTGAGGGATGTAAGGGGCAGGAGAGGGACTCCCAGGCTCTAGAGTGCAGAGTTCTGATATGAGGGTGACTTTCTTTTGGACTCAAGAGACTTTGTAGAATTGGCTCAAGACCTCAAGCTGAGTTCTTGATTATCTCCCAGACTCAAGGTCTCACTAGTCCTTGAGTATCCCTGAGATCCCCAGTGTTCCCCTGGGGGTGACTGTGCTCCCACTTTGTCCAGGTCTGTGTCTGCAGAGGCGTAGAGCCTCCCAGCCCCTGGGAGAATCCTGTTCCCTCTCATCAGCCACTGCCTGAAGTGTAGATGCTTAATTTCTCTGGGGCTGCATTTTGAGGGTGGTAAATCAGAAATACTTTCCACACATGGGCATACTGAGAATCAAGGCATGTGCTAAAGACTTTCCCACACTTTCTTTGAAGATCACACAAAACTTGTGAGTTAGGTACATTTCCTACTTTACAAATGAGAAAACTGGGTGGCTCAGGGAGGTTATGGAAAAACACAACTCATGTAACTACTAAGTGATGGGATGAGAACTGAAAGACTAGCATGAAAGCCCAAGTGGCTCTGACTTAGGAGTTACATATCATTCAAAAATAAGAATGATGTTGTTGCTGTTTTCAAAGAATTTGTAACTTACCAGAGAGGATAAGAGAAGAACTGGTTGGATAAGAAAGAAAGAAAGAAAGAAAGAAAGAAAGAAAGAAAGAAAGAAAGAAAGAAAGAAAGAATAAAGGAAGAAAGAAAGAAAGAAAGAAAGAAAGAAAGAAAGAAAGAAAGAAAGAAAGAAAGAAAGAGGAAAATACTTATTTACCATATGCATACTAGAAAATGCAGAAGCTTGCTCACAAATGACTGTATTGGTTGAAGGCGGGTTTAAGAGTGTAAAGCTGTGGGAAGTATTTGATGGATTTTAGTTCCATGGTGGAGGAAATGAAAACGTGTACAGATAGGGATAAATGTTTGCTTGCCTTTCTAATGTAGCAGACAGAAAGCTCTATAAACAGACTTTGCCTAGGGCAGATGGGAAGGAACCAACCATGGAGAAATAGAGAATTTATAAGGGTATTTATATTAGTTCAGGCCACTATAACAAAATACCACATATGGGGTGGCTTAAACCACAGACATTTATTTTCTCACAGTTCTAGAGTCTGAAAGTCTGAGATTGAGGTGCCAGCATGTTCAGTTTCTGGTGAGATCTCTCTTCCTGGTTTGTAGATGGCTGCTTTCTCATTGTATCCTCACAAGGCAGAAAGAGAGAGAGAGAATGAGAGAGAGAGAAAGAGATTACACACTCATGACCTCATCTATACCTAATCATCTCCCAAAACCATTATACTGAGAGTTAGGGCTTCAACATAAGAATTTCGGCAGAATGCAGTTAAATCCATAGCAAGTGCATAAAATTATTTTGTCAAATATCAGATCACAGCTAAGTTTCTTCAAATTTGTCTAAGGGTCTGCTATGTACTGTTGAAATCCTACTCGATATTAGCTTTGAACACCAGAAAGTCATAGGACCATTCTTTTTGTGAGTTACCTGCTTATGTTGGTGTCATTATCAGCCATTGTTTCAGCATGATCACTTGAGTAATCTCAAGGATGTCTGGGAGGATAGTTAACTTTTCTCTTCCCACTTCATTTGATGACCTTCAATAATAAGACAATTTAACAGAGTAGGGGATTTGGGGAAACTGTAGTTGAGATTTTAATGGGCTTTACAGATATTAAACCACTTTCAGAGACAATACCTGCCAATTTTTGTAGCAACCTTAGGAGGAAAGTATTATGATCCTTTTAAAAGGATGGTCACTTTTAAAAATGGGAAGCCTTGGGCAGCCCGGGTGGCTCAGCGCCACCTTCAGCCCAGGGTGTGATCCTGGAGACCCAGGAGCAAGTCCTGCGTCAGGCTCCCTTCAGGAGCCTGCTTCTCCCTCTGCCTGTGTCTCTGCCTCTCTCTCTCTCTCTCTCTCTCTCTCTCTCTGTGTGTGTGTGTCTCATGAATAAATAAAAATCTTTAAAAAAAAAAAAAAGGGAAGCCTTGGTGCAAAGGGATTACATGCTCAAGATCACCTAACAATGAAGAGGCAGTGTCTGGACTTGACCCAGGTCATCTTAGATCAAAGCCAATGCTCTTCTTAATCCACAGTTACCTTTTAGAGCAAACAAAATTTCTCTTCAGGACTACTGGATAGCATGCTCCCTACTGGACAAACATCAATCAGATGCACAGGCAGCGATAGGAAACTGAGTATGGGATGATATATAGAGTAGTAATGGACATGTTCTTCCAAGCATATCCTCACATATATTGTTCATTTGTACCCTCAATAGCTTCCATCACCAAAATACTGCAGAAACAGGGAGCAAAGACACCAAGCTCCTCAGCTTCAGAAAGAATTATCCAGGCATAAGACAGAAAAAGTATGGAAGAAGCTGTGGATAAGCAGCACCCATTTTTTCCTGCCTTCCCTCCATCTGTGTCCTCCTCCATTTCCAACCCAACGGAGGAAGGCTTCTAAGCTTCTAAGCTGAGTAGAGAGAGGAAATCTGAGGAAGAAATAGAAGGGTTAGGTGCAGCATAGAAGTAGTACATCCTTCTAATCTGTCAAATCACAAGTGTGAGAGTATCTGGTAGGGGCATACAAAGGATCCCTTTTTAAACTGGGGATCTGAGAATGGAGAAGACCTATGTCTTGCTACCGGCATGAAGTGCAGAGAGATTGCAAGCATAATCCATTGTTATATATCAACAGTGGGGTAGAAATGGTAGCCAAACACAATGGAGCCAGATGCTACCCTGGGTTTTCTATATCCCTAAAGGGAAATGGATGGCCATCTGAAAATACTCAAGGCTTCTGAGTGAAACACAAAAGATATCTGGGAAAGAGCAAGCCTTTAGAGACTCGGGATCAGCATGAGGGAACACCATATCAGAAGCATGTAGTCCATGCACAGGACCACTGATGTTCTGGAAAGATGGAGCTGTATCTCAGAGGATTGCTGGTATGTAGGAGAGTATCTTAGATGGATACAGGACAGGGCATATCTGAAGCAGCGGGTCATCAGAGTGCCAAGGCAAACCACAGCTGAGAATACATAGGTATCTAGCCTACAACACCACACTGGCAAATTTGATAGCAGCCAGTCAGTGGTTAGACAGACCTCTCCCTACTGGAACAAAGACCAGCTGGGGATAAGAAGAAAGAGGGAGAAGGAAATCTTGACTGTGACTTGCTTATAACTCATGATGGCTGTGAGATCTCTGAATTTAACTGGGCTTACCCAAAAACAATTACATTAACTTTTCTGTGTCTATTTGAATGAGGACTCAAGATAGAGTCTTGAAACAAGGCTTGAAACCTTGAAACAAGGCTTGAAAACAAGAAAAATAGTCTTGAAACAAGAAAAATAAAGAAAGGTAATTTTTTTTGCCCACCTGCATCTGTGTTTTGTGAAATGAATAGCTTACATTATTATCTTTAGTTTATGGTTATTGAGAGTTAATATTATACGAAGTACTTTATACATATCATTTCATTTAATTATAACAACTCTGTGATGTTTGGGATTGGAGGGAAGAGTTTATCCAGGATAACATTTTCACCTTTGAATTTTAAACCCTGTGACTATATTGTTACTTCTGTAACAAATATAATTAAAATAATAAACCTGAAGTTCATGATTTTTATGACATATTATTCCAATCTCTGTGTCCTCCCTGCACAAAAGCACACTGATACTCACAAACCATTGAATTCCTTCCACATCTCTTCTTTATAATTGTTCATAAAGCACTGACTTCTGAGACCCAGACTCTAATTGGGCAACAGAGCGACCTTTCCTTTAACAGGGTGAGCAGTTAGTATGGGCTGGGATGGCCTTGTGCCCTCATAAGCAAACAAGACCAGTAAACTTTTGAGTTGCAGACCCCTTCAAAGTCCTGATGGACCTGAAGTTCTTTCTTTGCTGATTAAAAATGTTGCCCATTAACCCCAGACTTTGGACAGTGTGGGGCATGAAAGAGGTATACTGGAAGACCACATGCACTGGCGTAAGGGAGGGCAGAAGTCTATCGTTTCCTAACAAATGTCTGTTCTCCTCTAGATACATAACCAGCCAGCACCACTGGTTTCCTGTCAGATTGCTCATGGTCTTGTAGGAAGAACAGATTCTTCATCTGAACGAAGAACAGGAAACAAAATGGTTGCCCTGTTCGAATGAAGCCTTCTGTGTTGGATTTTTCATCACATACCTGACTATGGGATGTCAGGAGGATTATGCTAAAACTGATATTAGGAAGGGGAGGAAACACAATGATATTTCTAATTCCTCTCACCCATAACACTGACCATTTTCCAAATAGGAATCATGATACCTTCCTGAATATCTGTAACTGTAGATTTTGGAAAATTAGGAAGAAAATAGGAAAATGAAGGGAAAAAGAGGAGCATGGTGGGACAGATGAAGTGGATCCATTTGTGAGTGGTTTTCCTTTGTGCATGAAATTATCTATGTCATCAATTAAGAGTACATTTATGGCCATATATCTATTAGTTTTCCAAAATATCTTGCATGTTGTGTTATTGGAGAGCCCATAATCTTATTTTTAAATCCTTCCCCCAATATCTCACCCACAAAAATGCCAGGAGGTTACACAGTTGCAAAGAGGTTTGTAATTATTTTCTGGAAAGAGGAACTAGCACACACCAGAGTCACTGGTCACCCTTCATAACTTCACAGCTACCCTTGAGTTCTAATTCTGTGAAGACCTTGCCAAGGTCACTATAATCCTCCATGCAAAGATTGCAACTCTTTTGAGCTCACATTGCCTTGTTCACCAATCCATCTCTACCACACAAACATCGGTGGCTGAGCTCTATGCCTGGAGGTGCCCCAAGTATGAACCTTACCAGTCTGTGTCCAAACCACTCCCCAGCACTGATAGACAGCATCATTTGTCCCAATTCCCCACCCTTCCCTACTTCCATGTCTTTTGCCATGTATCTTAGGAACTTTCTCCACTAAAGGGCAGGGTATATTTCCCTGCCTCTTAACTTTGTTTTTTTTTTAATAATAAATTTATTTTTTATTGGTGTTCAATTTGCCAACATACAGAATAACACCCAGTGCTCATCCCGTCAAGTGCTCCCCTCAGTGCCCGTCACGCATTCACACCCACCCCCTGCCCTCCTCCCCTTCCACCACCCCTAGTTCATTTCCCAGAGTTAGGAGTCTTTATGTTCTGTCTCCCTTTCTGATATTTCCTACCCATTTATTCTCCCTTCCCTTCTATTCCCTTTCAGTATTATTTATATTCCCCAAATGAATGAGAACATATAATGTTTGTCCTTCTCCGATTGACTTATTTCACTCAGCATAATACCCTCCAGTTCCATCCACATTGAAGCAAATGGTGGGTATTTGTCATTTCTAATGGCTGAGTAATATTCCATTGTATACATAAACCATATCTTCTTTATCCATTCATCTTTCGATGGACACCAAGGCTCTTAACTTTGGATTTATCTTTGTGACTTGCCTTGGCCAATAAAAAAACATCAAGTGTCAGTGTGCCAATTTTAAGACTAGGCCATAAGAAGTCTCATGTATTTTCACTCATGGAAGTGAGTTGAGCCACCCCAACCAAGGTCAGTCTAGGTTAGCTAAGTTCCAACAAACCAATATATACTTGTACAAGCCTAGTGGGAGTCAACAGAACCATGAAGCTGGGCCCAGCATAGATCATTAACCCCTACTCAACCAGCAGACTCCAGACCTAAATGGTGCTTATTGGTTTTTCCACCAATATTTTGTGGTTGTTATATAGAATTAGTATGGTCCTTGTTAACTGATCCATGGCTTTGTGTTGAGGTCAGGCCGTCAATCTCAGTCCTCTTTCCTCAATATAATTTCATTTTTAGGAACTTCACAAATCTTCCCTATCCCTGGTCTTGGTTAGGGCTAATCTGATCCATCTCTGGTGGATCACTATAGCTTTGACCCTTGGGGCACTGAGTTGAGATCTCAGGCCTTGCTTTCTCAGAAGGCCCCTGAGATCCTTTTGCAAATAATTCTAGATCCTTGCCAGAGTTTCCCTTTCCAAAGAGATAAGCAGTTTTAAAAAGGCTCAAAATCCAGAAAAATCCAACTATATCCTTTGCTCAGAAAATTATAACCTGATCAGCCATCCATTATGTAACTAACAGAGATTCCTCAGTATCTGCCTATATAGAATTCTGAAAGCTTCTTTGGCTGGAAAAAACCCTCTGACAGTATACTGTAATATATAAACATAAGTCTTGGAGTGGCATCTAATTACACATATAATTATAAGGTAATGATCTTATGAACTAGTTTCACATGCAAGAAAACTGAAGCATTGAAAGCTTATATATCTGCCCAATTTCAAACACCTAAGGAAAGACAGAGCCAGGATCAGAATGAAAATGTTTGAGTTTTCCATTTACATTCCTGGACATGTAAACTGTGCTAGGTGGGGTGCCTGGGTGGCTCAATTGGTGGAGTGTCCGAATCTTGGTTTTAGTTCAGGTCGTGATCCTCATGGTGGTGGGATCTAGTCTCGTATGACACTCCATGCTCGTTGGGGAGCCTGCTTAGGATTTTTTTTCCCCTCTCCTTCTGCCCTCCCACCCCAAATAAATAAGTAAGTAAATAAATAAATAAATAAATCTTTTCAAAAACATGCTGGGGTGCCTGAGGGGACCCAATACACAGCATCCTCTTTTCTGTCCATGTTCTATAAAAATTAACTGGCAAATGGAGATAAAAATACCCTTTGTTTCTAATAGGGGCCAGGTTTGGAGGATGTAGCTGTCTGTTAGCTGAATAGATCCGCCAACACTGGACCCCAATGAGAAAAATGATTCCTCCACTAGAAGAGCAGAATAGAATGCTTCCTCTGTGTGAGCAACTCATTCCCAGGAGGAACATGGGTGGAACTGACCTGAGCATGCCCAGATATATTAGTCAGTTAAGATACTCCATCCCCTCTTGGGGAAGTATGAGTAATGGACTGAAAAGGACGAGGAGTTACGCTAAATGAGCTCCCCTTAACAAACAGAAACATCACGAGTTGAGTAAAAATGTTCTTACAGTACACCAGATTTATCCGATATCAATCTAAGTTAGATTTCGTTAGAAAAGCCCATATCTTCTCCCACATCCATAAAGCCAGATTGATGTCTTCTGTCTCTATGTTAACAAAGACAGTAGTAACGTTTCAAACCTTGAACAGACCCTGAACTACTCTGAAGATGGAGTGTCTACTGAACCATCCTGAAATCACACCATTTTACTTCTGTATAAAGTGGGCCTGGTTAACTCTGTCTGACACAGGAAAACCCTCTGTGTTTCATCAATTTGTTAGCTAATAAGACACTATTTTAATTCTAGTAAACTTGTCATTTCCCATCCCATTCCCACCTTCAAATGTAGTAATGTTCTTTTAGGCCCAAAATGGTTCATCTTCTTCTAGAAAAATCATCTGTTAGAAGACTCTGGATCTTAAATAACTTGCCATTCTCTGAGTATTCATAGTACAATACCTATTCCAGCTGTTTATTAGCTCCTTGCAGCCAATTCATGCTGTACAATGAATGTTTAAAGAATTAGAATTGATAGATGGATTCCCCAAACTATGGCAGCAAAGATTACCAATTGCCAAAGGCTTTTATAAAGTAGATGGAGAGTAGGAATGGTTCTCATCATATTCTGTCTCCACCATCTTGATTCATCTACAGTGAAAAAGTGGGAGGGTATGGTGTGGACATGTGTGTGTGTGTGTGTGTGCGCGCGTGTGTGTGTGTGTGTGTGTGTGTGTATGAGAGAAAGAGATTCAAGTTGCATTTTTTGGCTACATCTCTAGTAAGATGATTAAAGAACTTTAGCTCTTTGCAACCAGCTCAGCCAAAAGTTTGAGTATGCTTTGCTTTCCAAATATGGTTCTCATTTGCTTTCAACCTCATTCATTTCTTATTATTTGTCTTTTAGAGAAAAGGCAGCAAAAAAAATCAACCTTGGGCTTTGTTAATTAAGACTTGCATTCTTGCTGGTATATTTCGGAAAGACAATCCATTCTTTTTGCCTCACTCTCTGGAGAACCTTATAATGTGGTTCTATTCATTCATCAGGACTCTGTACAGCTTTGCAGCCTGTCCAGGTTTGGTGGTCCCTAAATTCATTTTCATGTGGAATTGTGGATGTTATATCAGTATATAAAACTAATATTTCTCCTTGTAGCTCTCCAGCAAGCAACCACTAGGATAATCTCATAAATCTTCAGTGGGAAAAAGCAGAATCAAGGATTTTTATCTGACTTTGTGATTTCCATAATAAAGAAAAAGAAAAAAGATAAGCATTAGATCCCTCACCCCCTACCCCCAACAGGTCCAAATACCAAGCATTCTAGTTCTCATTCCCCACTTACTTGTTATGTGAGATCCTGACCCATTTTGAGTTCAGCCTCATTTTTCATGATAAACAAACAAACAAACAAAGCAGGAACTTTGAGATTATCTTCCAGAATGTGGAACCAGATAGAGAGTCAGGGAGAGAAGCCATATGTCTGCCTTCTCAAATCTCTTTTCCTCTTCCTATTAATGACTTCTGGAAAAAAAGACTGATAATGATTCAGCCATTTTACCTAAGCCCCTTATGTCATCTATACCAAAATAAAACTTTCAGCCTGGATTCCTTAGGTAAGAATAGATCCCAAAAGAAAGTTCTCCATCATAAATAGTGTCAACAGACACTATTCTGCTCAAGGCAATGGTGTGAGTGTTGTAGGGACTCAGAGATAAACTCACTGTGCATACTAAGGGGTCCGTAAACAGGGCAGACACGCAACAGAGGAAGAAGTGGAAAGAAATGAGGAGGAGGACAGGTAAAACATGCCCCTTTGTGAAGTTGAATCCCACTGTCTTTGGTTTATTTGACTCTTTACACATCATCGTAATTCTAAACTGATTCTCCTCTAGTTCAGGATTCTTCTACACTGCCTCATTGCTTCCTAGGAACAGGGAAGCAAAACTAGCAAGCAAAAAGAAATTCACAAAAAACACTGAAAACAAATGAGCCAAAAAATCAGTTTTGTCAAATCATTAATTTGTTAAATGATCAATTTACCAAACTAGTAATTACTCAATATAATTTTTCCTGTTAGCTACTTACAGAATTTATAGCAATTCATGTTGCTTGAATAGTTTCAATAGATCTCGTAGAATTTTCTAAATCTGGATTCTCAAAGGCTTTGCCACAGCCAGAGCCACTAGATATCAGAGAAGAATTCTACATATAAGACAGTTTCATACACATACACCCATGACGAAATAGTGGTCCTGCACTTTCTAGGGTGTGTCAATGCATAGCTTTGAGAAGGATGCATAGGAAGCAATGAGGGGTGGCCACAGGGCCAGGTAGCAATGCCAAACCAGCCAGAAGAGATATGGCAGTCCTCAAGCAAGTGAGGGCTGGTCATGGAAGAATCCTAAACATCAAGTGAATGAGTTTGAAATTCCCAGGAGGCTCCGAACACACTAGAATTCTAGACTCTGAGCACTAGAATGACAAGTGTGTAGATGACACCTGCAACAATGCATGCCACACAAAGACATCCAGGACATACCTGTTGAATGAATAAGGCACCTTAAGATACTCCATGTTCTTTTGCTTCAACTTGAGCAACCTCCTCCTTAAAGCCAAAGCAGTTTCACTGATAATAGTTCTGCTTTGGTCAGGCAAGGGCTATAGCCGCACCTTCCTAATTGGAGTATGAGACTATCAATGGTTGGGATATTACTATTTAATTAACATCATCATTATCACTCAATAAATAGCCATGCTGTAGAATGGAGCGTGGAAGGTACTGGGCCCATGACTCAGAGGCTGACAGCTCAAAAGTATCCTCTACTACTAATATTTAAAACCAAGAGGGAAGGGAAGGTACAAGATGGCAGTGTAGAAGGATTCTGAAATCATCTCATCCCAAGAACACAACAAATCTACAGGTACGTATGTGACATTTCCCTCAGAAAAGGACCTGAAATAAAGTTGAACAGTGTCTTCGCAACAAAGGATAAAAGAACTACAGTAAGACAGATAAACAAGGTGGAGACATAGTTTTGCAAGAAATCCTACCCCAGGCACAGCCACCCAAAGTTGGGAGAGATCTCATGATACAGAGTTCATCTCTGAGGAGTGAGGGATTTGTGTCCCACATGAGGCACCTGAATCCTTGGGATCCACACCAGAGAGATAAGCCTCTAAGTGTCTAGCCTTGGAAACCAGTGGGGCTTACTTCCAAGAGTATCACAGGATGATAGGAAACAGAAAATATGCTCTTAAAGGGCTCTTGAACAGACTCATTCACCTAGGTGCCCAGTACAAAAGAAAGTTTGAAAGGCACCTATGCAAAGGGACTCATTTGCTTATCTGAAAGTATCTGCAAGACAGACAGAGATCTGTTGGGACATTCTCCAGGGACTTGGGCACTGGTAGGTACCATTTTTATATTCCTCACACCCTGACTCCACAGCCTGCTAGCTCCAGTGGTAGTGCCCAGCCCCCATGTACCATAGCTACTGCTTGCTCTGCCACAGGAAGCAGCTGAGGTCCCCTCTCCCATGCATTGCGGCTGTGGCAGAGCAGACCACAGCTAGGAGGCACATGCAACCCACAGAGATGCCCACGAACACATGACCTGGTGGCCAGGGCAATTGCATTTCTGGGCTCCATGGGTCTGAAACAATCAGAGAGACAGTTTTTGGTAGGCTACCACTCCCTGAACACTGCACAAACAGCAGACTCTAACACACCCCCACTCTTCATGTGAAAAAGAAGAGCTTGTCCAAGAGCTCAGCCTGAGGGTCAGTTTCAGGTTTCCCACACAACCAGAGACTACAGAGGTACTCCCAGGGAACATAGGTAGAAACACACCATATTAGCACTCTCCGTTGGCCTCACTAAAGCTCACTGATACCTCCCAAAAGGAGCTTATGCACATGTCTAAAGCCATGTGTTTTGCAACTGTCACCGAGGGAACACCTCCAGATCTCCTAGTCTGGAGGTCAGCATGGTCTATAATTGACAACCCACAGGATAGTACTTATTTGCATACTTTAAAAGCTGCTGCCTGAGAATCTGGGTTACAATTAGCCTGAAGCTGGGCACTGTTTGTAATCCCTCCCTTTGGAACACTGACAGGTCTTGTCACCTCCTCAACAACTGGGATTTATCAAGGACAAATAAGGCTATTTAGACATCACAAAGGTCCAAGAAACAAACAAAAGCTAAGAAAAGGTTGAATGATATGTTTCATCTCCTACATAAGTCCACTCCTTCAAGACTAGGAGAGATAGTTGTTTTGCCTACTACAAACAGAGAGTCAAGCAGAATAAGTAGACAGAAAAATATGCTCCAAATGAAAACAAGACAAAACTTCAGAAAAATAGACCTTAATGAAACAGAAATAAGTAATCAAACTGATTAAGTTCAAAGTAATGGCCATAATCATGCTCACTCAACTCAGGAGAAGAAAGAATAAACACAGTCAGAACTTCAACAAAGAGAAAGAAAACATAGGAGAGTATCAAACAAATCGCAGAGCTGAAGAATATAATTGCTAAACTAAATCTATGGTACAGCAGTTCAACAGTAGATTGCTGTTGGATGAAGTAGAAGAATGGATTAGTGACCAGGGCAGTGGAAATCACCCAACCAAGGCAGAAAAAAACAAAAAAGAATTTTTAAAAGTAGAGACTGCTTAAGGGACCTAGGGGACAACATCAGGCAGAATAATATCTGCATTATACAGGTCCTAGAAGAAAAAAGAAAGAGATAGAAATCTTACTTTAAAAATAATGGCTAAAAACTTCCCTAACTTGGGCAGGAAAGCAGACATTTAGCTCTAAGAAGCACAGAAAGGTCCAATATGATGAACCCAAAAGATCTACACTAAGACACATTATAATTAAAATATCAAAAGTTGAAGATAGAGAATATTAGAAGTGGCAAAAGGTATACATCCCCCTCCCCCATAAGACTACCAGTTTATTTTTTAGCGAAAAGTTTGCAGGCCAGAAGGAATTGGCGTGATATATTCAAAGTGCTGAAAGGAAAAAACTTCCAGTCAAGAATATTCTATCTGGCAAAGTTATCACTCAGAATTAAAGGAGGGAGGAATAGATAGATAAATAAAATCTTTTTTAAAAATTGGGATGTCTGGGTGCCTCAGTGGTTGAGCTCCCTACCTTCAGCTCAGGGTGTGATCCTGGAGTTCTGGGATTGAGTCCCATATCGGGCTCCTGCATGGAACCTGCTTCTTCCTCTGCCTATGTCTCTGCCTCTCTCTCTCTTTGTGTCTTTCATAAATCAATAAATAAAATCTTTTTTTTTAAAGGAGAGAGTTTTCCAGAAAAGCAAAAATTAAACTTGCTCATCACAACTAAACCAGCCTTAGAAATGTTAAAATGACTTGTTAAAGTCGAAAAGAAAAGGCACTAACTAATAACAAGGAAATATATGAAAGTAAAAATCTCATTGGTAACGGTGAATATATAACAAAGGCAGTGGATTGAACCACTTATAAAGCTACTAAGAAAATTAAAAACAAGAGTGGTAAAATTAACTGTATTTAAAAGATAAACAAAATAAAAAGATATAAAATATCACATCAAAAACAAAACACATGGTGGGAAGGGTAAAAAGTAGAGATTTTTGGAATGCATTCAAACTTAAGATGCTATCACCCTAAAATAGACTACTATATATATATATAACACATATATATATGATTTTATATGTGAATCTCATGGTCGCTACAAAGCAAAAATCCATAGTAGATAAACAAATGACAGTAAGAAAGAAAGCTAAACATAACACTAAAGGAAATTACCAAACTATAAGGGAAGAGAGCAAGAGAAGAGGAAAGGAATAGAGAGGAGCTACAATAACAACTAAAAAAACAGACAAAATGGCAATAAGCACATGCCTATCAAAAATTACATGAAATGTGAATGAACTAAATTCTTCAGTCAAAAGACATAGAGTAGCTAAATGGATAAAAAAAATAAGACCAACCTGTATGTTGCCTACAATAGACTTGCTTCAGATCTAAGGACATGCACAGACTAGAAGTAAAGGGATAGAAAAAGATTTTCTATGCAATGGAAATGAAAAGAAAGCTGGTGTAGCAATAATTACGTCTAACAGGATGCCTGTGTGGCCCAGTGGGTGAGTGTCTGCCTTCAGCTCAGGGAGCAATCCCAGGGTCCTGGGATCAAGAGCCACATCAGGCTCTTGCATGGAGCCTGCTTCTCCCTCTGCCTGTGTCTCTGCCTCTCTCTCTTTCTCTGTCATGAATAAATAAATAAAATCTTTAAAAAATAATTATATCAAACAAAATAAACTTTAAAACAAAGACTATAAAAATAAACAAAGAAGGGCATTACATAATGATCAAAAAAGTCAATCCAGAAAGTATATATAACACTTATAAATATTTATGCATCCAACGTAGAAGCACCTAAATATATAAGGTAAATAATAACAGACTAAAGGGAGAAATTGACAGCAATACAATAATAATAGGGGACCTTAATACCCTACTTTCATCAATAGATAGATAATCTAGACAGAAAATAAAAAAGGAAGCATCAGCTATCTGACATATTAGACCAGATAGACTTAATAGATATATACAGAAAATTTCATCCCAAAGTAGCAGAGTATACATTCTTCTCAACTGTACATAGAACACTCTCCAGGATAGATTACATGTTAGGTCATAAAACACAACCCAATAAAGTAAAGAAGATTGAAATCATATCAAGCATCATTTCTGACCACAATGGTGTAAAACCAGAAATCAATTACAGAAAAAAAAAACTGGGAAAAGTGGCAAATATGTGAAGATTAAACAATAACCTACTGACCAACCAGTAGGTCAAGAAAAAAATAATAAAAGGAGAAATTTGTAATATACCCCAAAACAAATGAAAATGGAAATTCAACAGTGCAAAATGTATGGGATACAGCAAAAGCGGTTTTAAGTGGGAAGTTTATAGCAATATAGGCCTATCTCAACAAACACAAAAATACCTTAAGCAATCTAACTATACACCTAAGAGAAACAAAAAAGAGAAGAACACACAAAGCTCAAAGTTAACAGGAGAAAGGAAATAATAAAGATCAGAGTGGACATAAATGAAATAGAGACTAAAAGACAATAAAAAAGTCAATGAAACTAAGAGCTGTTTCTCTGAAAAGATAAAGCTTGTCTCTGAAAAGCAAAATTGACAAATTTAACGAGACTCACCATGAAAAGAAAGGGCTCAAATAAATAAAATCAGAAATGAAAGAGGTAAAGTTACAATTGGTATCACAGAAATACAAAGGATCATAAGAGACTACTACAAGCAAACTACTACAAACAATTATATGCCAAATAAATTGGACAATCTAGAAGAAAAGGATAAATTCCTAGAAACACACAATCTTCCAAGACTGAATCAGGAAAAAATAGAAAATCTGAATAGACTGATTATTAGTAATGAGATTGAAACAGTAATAAAAAACATCTCAAAAAACCAAAGTCCAGGACCAGATGGCTTCACTGGTGAATTCTAACAAACATTCAAAGATTTAATACCTATCCTTCTCAAACTCTTCCAAAAAATTAAAGAGGAGGAAATGTTTCCAAAACTCAGTTTACAAGGCCAACATTGCCCTGATATCAAAACCAGACAAGAAAAGAACACAAAAAAAGAAAATTACAGGCCAATATCCCTGATGAATATAGATGGAAAAATCTTCAACAAAAATATTAGCAAACTGAAGTCCACAATACATTAAAAGAATAATATGCTGTAATCAAGTGGGATTTATTCTAGAGATGCAAGGACGTTTCAATACCCACAAATTGATTAACATGATATACCATATTAACACAATGAAAGACAAAAACCATATGATCATCTCAATACATGCAGAAAATGCATTTGACAAAACTCAACATCCATTTATGAAAAAAACTCTCAACAAAGTGGGTATAGAAGGAATGTTCCTTAATATAATAAAGACCATACATGCCAAACCCACAGCTAACATCATACTCGACGGTGGAAAGATGAGCTTCTCCTCTAAGATCAGGAACAAGACAAGAATGCCCACTCTTAACACTTTTATTTAACATAGTATTGGAAGTCTTATCCATAGCAATTAGGCAAGAAAAAGAATAAAGTCATCTAAATCAGAAAGGAAGAAGTAAAACTGTCAATATCTGCAGATGACGTGATACTATACATAGAAAATTCTAAAGACTACCAAAAAATTATTAGAACTAACAAATGAATTCAGTAAAGTTGCAGGATACAAAATCAAAATACAGAAATTTGTTTTATTTCCATACACTAGTAATGAACTATCAGAAAGAGAAATTAAGAAAACAATCCCATTGGGGATCCCTGGGTGGCTCAGCGGTTTAGTGCCTCCCTTCGGCCTGGGTGTGGTCCTGGAGGCCCGGAACCCAGTTCTGCATCGGGCTCCCTGCATGAAGCCTGCTTCTCCCTCTGCCTATGTCTCTGCCTCTCTCTCTGTGTGTCTCTCATAAGTAAATAAATAAAATCTTAAAAAGAAAAAAGAAAACAATCCCAATTACAATGGGATCAAAAAGACTAAAATATCTAGGAACAAATTTAACCTAAGGAGATAAAAGATGTCTACATTGAAAACTACAAAACACTGATGAAAGAAATTGAAGAAGAAACAAATAAGTGGAATGATCTTCCATGTTTATGGATTAGAAAACATTGTTAAAATGTCTGTACTACCCAAAGCAATCTACAGATTCAATGCAACTCCTATCAATATCCCATTGGCATTCTTCACAGAATTAGAACAAATAATCGTAAAATTTCTGTGGAGCTGCAAAATGTCCCAAATAGAAAAAGCAATTTGCAGAAAGAACAAAGTTAGAAGCATCATGGTCCCTGATTTCAAAATATACTGTGAAGCTACAGTAATCAAAACATTGGCATTGACATAAAAACAGGCACATATATATCATTGGAATAGAATACAGACCCAGAAACAAACCCACATAAATGCAGTTAACAAAATATAAAAAAGGAGTGAAAAATATACAATGGGGAAAGGACAATTTCTTCAGTAAATGATATTGAGAAAACTGGATAGCTACATGCAAAAGAATGAAACTAGACCACTATCCATACACACCATGCATAAAAATTAACTCAAAATGGATTAAAGACTTGAAGGTAAAACCTCAAACCATAAAATTTGTAGAAGGTAGAGGGCACTTGGGTGGCTCAGTGGTTGAGTGTCTGCCTTTGGCTAGGGATCCTGGGATTGAGTCATACATCATGCCCCCCCCTGTGAGCCTGCTTCTCTCTCTTCCTATGTCTCTGCCTCTCTCCCTGTGTCTCTCACGAGTAAAAATACATTTTTTAAAAAAAACTTTTTAAAAATTTGTAGAAGGAAACTTAAGTGCTAAGCTCCTTGACATTGGTCTGAGCAATGTTTTTGGATCTGACTCCAAAGACAAAGGAAACAAAAGCAAAAAATTTTTAATGAGACTGTAGCAAACTAAAAAGCTTCTGCACAGTGAAGGAAAGTATCAACAAAACAAAAGGCCAAACTACTAAATGAGAGAAGATATTTGCAATCATATATCCAATTAAGGGGTAATATTCAAAATATATAAAGAACTCATACAACTCAATAACAAAAACAAACAAATCTGAATAAAAAATGGGCAGATGATCTGAATACAATTTTTTCCAAAGAAAACATGTGTGGATGGCCAACAAGAGCGTGAAAAGATGTTCAACATCACTAATTATCACAGAAATGCAGATCAAAATCACAATGAGCTATCACCTCACACCTATTAAAAGGGCTATTATCAAAAAGACAAGAAATGAGTGTTGGAGAGGTTATGGAGAAAAGAGAACCCTTAAATACCATTGATGGGAATGTAATATGGTGCAGCCAATATGGAAAACAATATAGAGATTCCTCAAAAAATTAAGAATAGAAATACCATATGATGCAGCTATTCTACTTCTGAGTATTTATCTGAAAGAATATGAAAACACGAATTCAAAAAGATATATGCACCCCAATGTTCATTGCCCCATTATTTACAACAGCCGAGATATGGAAACAATCTAAGTGTCCATTAATGGATGAATGGATAAAGAAATGTATACATACATAATGGAATATTAGCCATTAAAAAAGAAGGAAATCTTGCCATTTGTAACAATATGGATGGACCTAAGCAAAATAAGTCGGTCCAAATACTGTATGATCTCACTTATATGTGGAATCTAAAAAACAAAACACATGAACAAACAAAACAAATACAAACTCATAATGCAAAGAACAGATTGATGGTTATCAGGAGAAGGAGATTGGGGGAAGTGAAATGGATGAAGAGGCTGAATTATATGAAGACGGATGGTAACTATACTTATGGTGATCACTTTGTAGTGTACACATATATCAAATTATAGCATCATATACCTGAAACTTATATAATGTTATACACCAATAAAAATAATTAAATATAAAACAAAACCTAGGAGGAAAAATTATTTGGTATCTAAAAGTTAAGGTATACAAGGGGTTATAAAAAACAATGTCTATAAATATTGTATGTCAATTATGCCTTAATAAACAACAACAACAACAAAAAAAAACAAAAGAAAAAAACCTAATGTCTATAAGATCTTAATTCCATTTCCTTGTTCTCCAATCATTTGTCTATTGGGTCGTTGTAAGCAAGAGACTCAGGGTATTTAGAACATGTTTAATTCCACTAATTTTGAACACT
Source organism: Vulpes vulpes (assembly GCF_048418805.1). Lineage (NCBI taxonomy): Eukaryota > Metazoa > Chordata > Mammalia > Carnivora > Canidae > Vulpes > Vulpes vulpes. Next base: position 55,317,268 of record NC_132787.1, on the reverse strand, counting down.
AAACACAAAGTACCAAGATCTTGGTATAAAACTGAGGTCTATCTCTTTCTATGTACCCTTGAATAAGCTTCTTATCCTTTCTGAGCCTCAGTTTCCTCAGCTGCAAAACCCATGAGACCTCCACAAAATGTTCTGGAGCTCAAAGGCACAATCCATTTGACATTTGAATGAGGTGCTCCTTCTCTGAACACACTGATAGATCTTCTCCCAAAGTATCTCATATATTTGGAATTGGCATGGTCTGACTGCCTTGCTTACTCTGCTAGTAAAAATTATTCAAATAACTATAATTAAAAGGAAATTTTAATTTAACGGGAATTTTTAACTTAATGGTGGATGTATTAAACCAGTAGATCTCAATAGTCTTTGAAAATTCCTCATGCTGCCCAGTTCCACATATCTTCCACCTCGCTCATGGCCTAAAGAAGTGAACACCTTCATGCTGTCACTTCCACTCACCCAAGCTGCCTCCACCTTTCCACCTTCCTACCAGGCAGAGAACCTCCTTCACCTTCCTTTCCTGGACTATCTGCCTCCAGCTCCTTTTGCTGTATGCTTGCTCCTCCCCTTTATGCTGAAATCTACAGTCCTTATGGAGAGAAGGGGCCTTGAAAACCTCAGTTGTCTTTCTTCAGTCACTTCCTTTTGTTCCTCCTCTGGCACTCACATCTCAATTTCTCTCTTTCTGGTAGAAAGGGACTCCTTTGCACTCCTTTTAATTTCTGTGTCTTAGGAGACCCCTGTCCCCAATCAGTTGACTCATCTTATGATCTCTTATGGCAAATTCTCCTTCCCCGTTGTCCACCCATCCATTCCCAATCTTCACTGAAGCTTCTAGTTCCAGAACCAACTTCAACTACCTCTCTGAAGGTCTGGTTCTCATTTTCATATATTTAAATTACATGTAAATCACAAATATGTGAGTTACATATGTATTTTATATAATACATACACGTGTGCATATATACATCCAACATGGCACTTGATACTTTGGAGGCCTATGATTTTGCCTTTGTCTCATATTCTATATCTACCTGCTCAATACTGTAGCCACCAGTCACATGTGGCTATTTAAATTTTAATTAATTAATATTGAATAAAATTTAAAATTCAGTTCCTCAGTCACACCAGGCACATTTCAAGAGCTCAGTAGCCACATGTGGCTAGTGATTCCTATAGGAATCCTAAAGTTCTATTGGGCAATACTCCTTTATATCATTTGTCTGTGTCTTTCTGTGTGTCTCTCCAACTATTACCACATCCTTAGAAACCCAAAGAGATCTAGAAAGTACTCATTCTTTTTTGATTCCGTTCAGCAAAACTCAAAACTAAGATGGGTCTCAGCATGGACTGAGTCTTATCCCAGGTTCTGGATGGGAGCAGAATGGAGAAGACTGTTTTCCAGCAGTTAGAAAGAACTACAGATTCACTGTTCTCCCTCACCTAGCTTCAGCCCCTGGCTTCTGGGAGGGTGCTTGAGACTCTGAGTGAATGGCAGCGATGACATGTTTAATGAAAGGTAAATATTTACGTCAGTCTCCAGCAGATGTACTCTGTGGGTGGGTGTGGGCAGGTTGGGTCAGCAAGGCCATTGGCATAGATGCTGCAATACCATCGTGGTTACCCTCACTTTCTCTCTTGATATGTTGCTGTATCTAAACTTGACCCTGTTATTCTGAAACCAGAACAGGTAGGGAATCAAGCAATCAAGACTATGAGCAGCCATCCAACTCCAGAGGATAGGAGTGTGCTTGGAACTGGAACAACATTCCTTGTGGGGCTTTTGGAAACTCCAATCTAGAGTCCTAGGATGCTGCTGGCATCTAGTGGAAAGACAGGGAAGCAGCTGGCATACAAAATTACTTGGTGCTCACAAAGGGAGGGTCCTATCCAGACCTCACTCTATGCTGTAGGGTTCACATTTGCCACACCCTGCTCTAACCAGAGTGCTTGCTTGCCAGCAAAAAGAGAAGCCATAGGAATGAAAAGATGTCACTCCAGTTCTCTCAGACAGCACCCACAGCATTGGTTCTCAACAGCCTAAGATCCAACGCCCTCTTTTTGTAATATATATTTAGTTTTTGCTCCCCTTTACCATCCTATAATTAACTTCAGAGGTAATATACCTACTTATGCACATTATTATAAAAATAAATATAATGTCCTAACTATAACATAAAGGTGAAAACATAGTATGTGACTTTTATAAATGTGTATCAATATGTATATATTCACACATGAACAAACTAGAACATATAATTGGGTCACATCCGCACCTAGGTAACATGATTGTGAATTTAAGAGAAATAAGAATATTAGAAGCCACACTCTACAAGAAGCACGGGAAAGTAAAAGAGCAAAAATACAAGTGACACTAGAATTATACCTTATACTCCAATAAATAATAACAGACCAACTATTTAATATTGAAAAGAGGGTGGCCGCATGTGATCTGGGTCACATGTCACAGCCCAGGTACTTTTGCTGTCATCTTGTGAACTTTATCAGCAGACCTTGTGTCTAGTTCAACAAGGGTGGGTTGTCAACTGAGTGGCTCTACCATTTGAAAAAACTGTCATCTAGTTAAGGGCACCCTTACGGGTCTCAAACCAGTAGTCTGCTTAATAGTGAGGCTCCCGTTTACTGACCACCCACTGTGACAGATGTTTTACATACATTACTTGATTCTTGTAACAACATTGCAAGGTATTCACTTGTTACCTTCACTTTACAGGGGTGAAAACCCAAATTTGGAAAGTTGAGTAAGTAGCACAGTCAAGCTTTTGGTAGGATGCAGTAGAGTCAGGATTTGAATGGAGCTGTATCTCATTTGAATCTCACACCCACTGTAGCAGGAAGGTGGGTAGAAATACGAATTATTGTTCCCACTATAGTTTTGTGTGACCTGATAGCAAGAGAAGTGACGTGACTTGCCAAATGCCACGCAGCTGGCATGCCATGTCCCTATCCTGACTGCAAAGTCTGTATCTTCCACAGTATTTATATATTATATATATATAATATTTACTATATATTTATATATTATCTTGTGATCTTGTGATTATATATTTATATATTATCTTGTGATCTTTACTTCACTTTATTTTTAGGGATCTCAGAAATCAGCCACAATCTTAAGGAAAATTAAAGTCAGCTCTACTGGCAGGATATGAGCATGGTAAATTATCAGCTGTTTCATAACACACCAGAAATGTAAATGTCATTTAGGGCATTTAGTTAAGATCTGTGCTGAGTATGGGAACAATTAGCTAATGGACAGCAAATAAATTTCTCTGATTGCTCAGGAATGGGTAGTGACTTGTTGCAAAGGCACTCTTCAATTTGAGGGTGATCTGACTTGAACATCTGTTATCAAATTGGTTGTTGGGTTTGATCCTTCATGGTGGGCTGAGCTGTATTGCCTTTCTCCTTTATTGTTCCTTGGACATCCTTCCTAATTTTGCCTGCTGTGTCTAAGGTCCCAGTGAGTGGAAAACCGTTTTTCCTAACAAGGGTACTCAAGTATGAAGCATCTCTTGGGGATAGAACACTCAGAAATCTATCTTTAAGAACAAGTGTTATGGTTCCTAGAACTGTTCTAAGTGTTGACTATGTGCTCACAGAACAAACATAGGCAAAGCCAAAGAATTGAAAATTTTGTACTCTGGGGTTGGGAATGTGAAATCGTACAAACACTTGGAAGAAGTTTTCCTTAAAAAGTTAAACATATACCTACTCTGTTACTCAGCAGTTTTACTTTTGGGCATCTATCCAAGAGAAATGAAAACACGTTCACAAAAAGAATTGTATAGTGGGGGTACCTGGCTGGCTCAGTTGGAGGAGCATGCAGCTCTTGATCTTGGGTTGTGAGTTCAATCTCCATTTGCATGTAGAGATTACTTAAAAATCAAGTCTTTTCTTAAAAATAAATTGTATAGAAGTGTTTATAATGCTTCTATTCATAATAACCCCCACATCTACTCATAATAACTGGTAACAACCCAAATGCCCACCTGCAGGGTAATGGATAAACAAATTTGAGTTATGCTAACATAATAAAAAACACTAAGCAATGAAAAAAGAACAAACTACTCATACAAGCAACAACACAGGTGAATCTCAGAAGCATTTTGTTGAGTGAAAGAAGATAAACATACATAAATAATCATTCAATGGATTCTAATAAAGTTCTTGAACAGGCCAAACTAAGCCACAGTGACAGAAATCAGAGCAGAGTTCATTGCTGTGGGTGAGAGGGCATTGACTGGGAAGAAACAGGAAATTTTCTGCGGTGATGAAAATATCTAACATCTTGATTGTGTCAGTGGTTATACCAGTTTTGTCAAAATTCATCAAACTGTACATTTAAAATTAGTTTGTTTTATTATGTGTAAATTATACCACAACTGAAAAAAGAAAGAAAGAAAGAAAGAAAGAAAGAAAGAAAGAAAGAAAGAAAAGAAAGAAAGAAAGAAAGAAAGAAAGAAAGAAAGAAAGAAAGAAAGAAAGAAACCTAAAACTGTTTAGGCAACTGTGTGTATTTCTGCTCCTGCCTTCTCTTGCCCTTCTTTTCTCATGCCTCAGGCTTTAAGTGATCAAGAATCTTATAATGAATTCTTAGTGGAAATAATTGGGTGGGGGCCTGGAGCAATAGGGTATAACTGTAGCTTAATGTTTAAAATTATAATCAACCCATGATTCTCGGAAATAGATCCAGCTTGTGGATCAGTTTTGAAGGACAACAAATGCTTGCTGTCCCCTCTCAGCAAAGTATAAGAACAGTCAGGCAGCATGTTCACAGAGCTTTAATTTCCCTACTTCAAGGAATGAACCTTGAGCACACACAGAATGCTTTTAGGGAAAGAGGACTTGCAAATTCAATGTATCAAGGGGGAAGAAGGGCAGTTTCAGGCAGGTGCTTTCCAGGGGCACTAAAAACTCCTCTTACCCAGAGTGGCATGGAAGGCCTAATTAGTCCATTTGAACCCAATGTAGCTCATTCAGCATTCACAATGGCAGACTCCAGTGGGAGTCAGTGGTATGGTGATATGTGGGCAAGGGGCTGGGGGACCGATCAGAAGCTTAGGATGTAATTAGAAGCTGATTATATCAATAGGATTTGATGTGCTCATTTGGAATTCGGCCCCTGGGTACACTGAGGTCGTTGCAAGTTCAGAAATGTGAATCTCAGTCAGCAGTCCAGAAACTAAAGATCCTGACCTTTGCATTAAATTGGCCATACTCTTCCAGTGGGACCTGTAGTAGAAAGGAAAAAGAGGAGGGTGGAGTGGGTAAAAATGGGAACAAATGATGATGGCTGCGTACTATTCTTGTTTCTTTGAGAATTCAGGTTGTAATATCTGTTTCCTAATTCTACAACAAGTAATCATCCTGTGCCTACCATGTGCCAGGCCCTGTGCTGGGAAGTGGGATTCAAAAGTGAATACAACATGGTTTCTGGCCTCAAGGACCTCAAAATCCTGCAAAAGCCACGACCATAATGGACCAAGTGGAGCAGAGTGTGACCAGTTTCACACACCACTGCCAGCTCTGCCTGGCAGCACTGGGGAAGGCTTCATGGATGAATAGACAATAGAACTCAGTCTTCAGAATGAGTAGGATTAATGAGAATATTCCAGAAAGAAGGAATAGCAAGTACTAGGTAAAGGCACGAAAACAATGTGTTTTGGTGCAAGCAGAGGCAAAAGTTAGCCAGTGAGGTATGAACCTTTTCCTGAAGACACAGGCAGTCTCTAAGAGTCCCTTACTAGCCAGACTACTCATCCCCAATCCTAACAGGCTCTGGGTTCAGTAGGTCTGGGGCTTCAGCTAAACGTTATGTTATGAGCATTTATGTTAGAGCAGGACCAATGGGTTCAACTTCAGGCCCAAGGACTGGGGTCAGGAGCAGAAAATAGATTTGAATGGATGTTAAAGGAAAGTTGAAACACCTGTTTATTCAGATTGCCCACTTCCTTGGTCACCCCAGCCAGAAACTGTCTCTTTCTCCTCTGATCCCCTGTGAGCTACTATCTTTGAATTAAGTAATAGCATAATAGTTGATAGAGTAAACTCTGGTGCCAGATTGCCTACCTTTGAATCCTGGCTCTGCTGCCTGTTACCTATGTGATCTTGGGCAACTTATTTTACTTCTGTGTGCCTTGGTTTCCTCATCGGTAAGAGAAGAATAAAGATGATCCCTATCTCATGAATTAATACCTTAGAACATTGGCACATAATAAATACTCTGTGAATGTTATTATTATTGCTATTATTGAGGATAATACTATCATTAATTGGGCACTTGCTAGTAATAAGCACAGTGTCAGACACTTTACACACCTTGTCACAGGTCAGCTGTGACTTACCCTGGTGGTCTCCACAAGGGGATGTCACAGTATGAGGTGACTTTAGAGAAGACATTATTGCTTTCTCAGTAGAAGAAACTTTCCTGCTCTAACCATCCCTCCCATGCACCAAACTCATATGTATGTTATGCTTAGTCCTTGATCAACATAAACCTTCCAAAAGATACAACCCCTCTCCTAGATGCCAGTGGCTCTCCCATCAATGGGCTGTTGTCAGGATCCTGCATCATCTCACAGGTGGCCCTCAAGCCTCCACTAAGATAATTGTACTTGGGCTAAAGCAGTGAAGATCGACATGACAGTGTGTCACCTTGGAAGAAAGGATGCTCCTTAGCAAAATGATCAGGTTAAAATGTCCCCAAAACACTGTATTAGATTCAAACTTGAGAATCTACTTTCAACTAAATTCAAACTATGAATCTAGTTATGAGGTCTATATGTTGTATATATTACCAGACCTTTAAAAGCATTAATTAATTTACTTCTCATTAAAGTGTGAGAGATGTCATAGGAAACTGTAATACAGAAAAATTAAGTAAGTGGCCATAGATTTCAGCTCAGGCATTATGCTCCAGTGTCTGTGTTCCTAACCACTACACTAATGTCCCCTGGAAGGGAGGGGCATGATCCAAGATTGGGAAATGGCAATGGAAAGTCTGGGTCAGGGGACAGTGAGCAGGCTGGTGTTGAGGGAGCTGACTGTGGGCATGACCTACAGGTTGATCCTGGAGTGAAAGCTCCTATGGGATTTCCAGATCCCAGATTATGGGGTCTTTGAAAAGCATTTCTGAAGTAACACTGCTATCTAGTGGTAATACAACAGATAGCAGTTACTTTCCAAGCAAATACAGTATAGAGGAGCCAGTGGGGAAGGCATAACAAATAGCAGGAAAGTGATTTTTTGCTCTAACCACAGATCCTAAAAGACAGATACCACTACCATGGTCAGCAGAATTGCCTACAATTTCCACATGCCACTGAATGGTGGCTGCATGCTAGAGTCAAATCCCAACTCTCCTCCTTAGGGAAGAAAGGACAAGTTCAATAACTCATTTTCTCTCCTGAAAAAATGGGGAAAATAATATATGCCCATATCGTTGCAGTAAGGATTGAGTAAAATAATGCCGGCAATATGTCAGGCACATTATAAACAATTAATAAATGTTAATTGCTGCTATAGTGCTAAGGGGATGTGACAAGAGCTGGGGAGGGCACAGAGGGAAGGACCTGGACAAGTTATGCCTTAATCATTGACCATCAGTGAACCTCCCCAGATAAGCCTTTCTTTTACAACACAGAGGCTTTTGTAATTCTCCACCTGAAATCACTTTCTCCCTTCCTAAAACCATCTTTAACGAAATGGGAACATATATGGCTTGGGAGCAAACAAGCAAATATTTTATTGTATTTCATTATTTATTTATTTTAAAGATTTTATTTATTTATTCACAAGAGACATACAGAGAGAGAGGCAAGGGATAGGCAGAAGGAGAAGCAGGCTCCTTGCAGGAAGCCTGATTCAGGACTCGATTCCGGGACTCCAGGATCACACCCTGAACCAAAGGCAGACATTCAACTGCTGAGCCACCCAGGTGTCCCACTACTATTTTATTTTGAAGCTTAATTTTGTAATGAACTCGCTTAAATTTGAGGTGACTTTGCAAAACCCACATGGTTCATTTCAAGATTAACCTTGCTCTGGCCTAGTTGCTCATTTACTTCCAAGCTGGAAAATTAACTTATTGCCTTGAACCTCTTCTGAACTCATGGAGTTGTGGACAATGACCTACGTTTCCTACCACATCCAGCAGTGAGCCAGGCTTTCAACAGCTGCCTCTGAACACCACTCTCCCCAGAGACTGGAAGACGCTAACATCAGGTTTGTTGCTGAGTGTCATTTGAGAGCTTGGAATGGGGGAAGCAGATGAAGTGGCAGGAGGTCTAGAAGAGAGGCCAGAGATTGTGTGAGCATTATAGATGCTGGTTGTAAGTTTTCAAGGTGAGAGATGTGGCCAAAAGGGGCTGTATAGAGACAGACCAAGGGACACTGAGGGAACTAGCAAAGGAAGGCTCTGCTTCAGACACTACAATAAGATAGTCACTTCCTCATTTTATGGATAGCTGAGAATTGGAGTTGTCTAAACTAGATGGAGTAGAATATCATCTATTGGCATTACTTGAGAAACAATTGGAATATTCCTAAATCCCCAGATACCTTCCCTCAGGAAAGGATTCCTGTTATACTCTATGCCATAGCAACTAACAGAGAATGAGCTATTGAAATCTGTCTTCTTTGACTGTAAGCTTCTTGAGAGTAGAGATTGACATCCTGAAATTTTTTTAAAAAATTTCTATTGTTCAGCACAATGCCTAGATATATATAGTAGTTAGGTTTGGTTGTGCTGTAGTAGAGAATAAACCCTGAGATCTTAGTGAATTAATACATAAATATTCATTTCTGGCTCATACAAAATCAGCTGATCTCCAGGGCCTCTCCTGTCCAAATGACAATTCAGAGACCAAAGCTGCCTTTATCTTGTAGCTATGCCTTCTGGGGATAATGGCCTCCACATTATTGTATCCAAAAGAAGAGAAAGATCAAGGGCTACAGGATTCCTGGCCCAGGATTTAACACATGTTACTTCACTCCTTGCCCACTGGCCAGAACTAGTCGCAGAGCCCTGCCATCTCATAGCAACTGGGAGATGTCATGGAGCATATGATGAGTAGTAAAAGTTTCTGCCCTCCTGGCTGACAGTGTATACTTGACAAATTTTAGATAAACTAATGAGTAAACCTGACACAGGGCCTAAATTATGCTATCACAAAATTGAAGCAACTTCCAACCTCCAGAGACTCTGATGAGAATGCAAATGTCATCAACAAGGGGAATAATGTACATGAAGCTACCATTTATTGAGGACTACTCTACACAAGGCAATGTTCTAGGAGCTTTACATAGGCTATATGGTTCAGTCCTCCCAAGGATTCTAGGGGATAGGCCTTAAGATTCTTCTTTCACAAATTACTTTTTCATAGAGCCATGGAGACTGAGAACCAAGTAGCAGACTGAGGTTTGAGCCCAAGTAGGCCAAGTTGCAAAACTTACAAAAGTCTATCTTCCTCCATGGACTCCCTCAGCTATTAAGGATGTAGGGAATATCATTAGCTGCTGAAAGCAATGACCTTCAGAAATACAGTCTAGAGTCATTGCCATAGTGAGATGTGCTAGGAGGAAGGCAAAAAGGGACAGAGCTCCATTTCATAGCTGGTTTTCCCCATTTCTAACAGCCCTGCTTTTTTTCGTTTCTCTCCTGCTACCTCCTCCTAAGGACTACCACTATCAGACAGAAATGCACCTACAAGATCTAAAGCCAGTTGTAAAAAGAATAGAGTTTGGAGCTTGTTCTGAACATTTGTGTAGTTTCTGATGTCTGTTTTGCACACTTCATCTGTTTAAGCAAACGAAGAGGCAGAAACAATGATCTCCGTCCAGGACACCTTCCTCAATAGCCTAGATTGTCTGGGAATCGGCCACGCTTGCTATATGCAGCTCTCCCAATCCCATGAGACAGAGACCTGACTGTCTCCTAATACACCATTACTACTCCATACCAGCTCAACTATATCCAGAGCAAGTCAGAAGGATTTCTGGTCAGGCTTTGCTATTCTTATTGTGTGAGCATAAATCACCTGAATTCTCTGAGTTTGAATGTTTTCATCCATAAAGTGAGACTGTTGTATATCTACCCTCTGATCACTATCTTACTGGGTTATTGTGGGCATGTAATGGAATAATATATGTAAGAATGCTTTTAGATTGCTAAGATTGCTTAACTGGTTATTGTTCATGGCCAGCCAAATAATGAAATTTTCTTACTTTCTTATTGAGTTACATCTTCTTGAGGGAACTTGTCGGGCAAAGCTACATTAGCCCATGGCATTTATTTTTTTTTTAAATTTTATTTATTTATTCTTGAGAGAGAGAAGGAGAGACAGAGCCAGAGACACAGGCAGAGACAGAGCCAGAGAGAGAAGCAGACTCCATGCACCGGGAGCCTGACGTGGGATTCGATCCCGGGTCTCCAGGATCGCGCCCTGGGCCAAAGGCAGACGCCAAACCGCTGCGCCACCCAGGGATCCGCCCATGGCATTTAAATGCCAACTCTCTCATTCTATAAACCATACTTGGAAAAAAAAACCATACTTGGCTGTACACATTTGCTTTTTTTCATGATGCTTAAGAGCCAGGCCATAGAAGTCAAAACATATTACCAATGTGTGATGCTGGGCAAAGTATTAAGCTTCAGGTTTCTCATCTGTGAAATGGGAATTATTATAAGGGTTGAAATATTAATGCATATAAAATAATCTATATGGTGCATGGCACAACATACAGCACTTGATAAATGGTTGCAATGTTACTGTCATTTTATCATCAAGAAGCCATCATGCTATCTCCAAGGTTCCTTTTTATTCAAATTATTCCACTGGCCAATAGAATTAGAAAATCCCCAAACTTTCAAAACACCATATGAGCACTTGAATCAATATCTCCCAGTATGCCCAAACAGTCTCCCACAGTCTCATAGAAAGCACATAATTTACAACATGGCTGTGCTCTGCACTGAAGAGGGCACTTGATGGGATGAGCACAGGGTGTATACTATACGTTGGCAAATTGAACTTCAATAAAAAGCAAATGAAAAACAAAACACAACATGGCCGTGCTCCAAAACTCTACTTGGAAGTCATTTGTTTGGAACTCAACACATATTTTCCCATTGAAAGAATGCTATTAAAATAGTGGTTGGGTTCCCAGGTCACTGGAAATACCCGTTTGGTTCACAAAGTAGCAGAAAATTGGCCTATTTGCAATGCAAATGAGTATAAAGCAACGATGTTGCATTGCTAGTCTTAGGCTGAAACTGAAAACTAAGAAAATTATGTAATGCGTAGTTTCTTTTATTTTTCATAAATAATGGCGATGAGGAAAAGCAGGCTTAATCTGAGGAAGAGAGAATTCAGAGAATCCTCCCTTAAGGTTCTTTACTTAAGGTGCCTCTGAGGGTGTTTTCAAAGGCTTTGAAGGTTCTTTACCACATCTAATGTGACTTCAAATTTTTAAAATTTCTTTGTTTGTTTTTTTTTTTAACTTTTTTGTTCTTAATCCAAGAGACTATATCTCATCTTCCACAATGGAGTTATCTCTGGTTTCCAAACAGTAAAGGGAAAGAAATGGGAAAGATCAGGCAAAGAGAAGAATTCGTGAGAAGGATTCTCAGAAAAAGAAAAATCAGCCAATGGTTTGGATAAATGGAGAACGGAGGAAAAGGCATACATATGTAGAAAAATGGACTCCCCGGGGTCTGGGAGTAGGGAACCCAGGTTGAGTGAGAACCCACATCCTCTTGAAGAAGGGAAACGGTGCTGTGACTGGTCTAACAGTTCCCCGCTGAAGCCATAAGGTGGCGCCACAGGGCCAGAGCAACTTAAAGAGAGGCCTCAAAGTTGAGGAGTGAGAGAGAAGGAAGGTTGCGAGTACCCAGTCACTTGGTGTTAGGAAATAAGCCCAAAGGCTGTGCTGGTTCCCTGTTCTGTACTTTACTGCCACGAAGTAAGTGGTTGACTAGAACGTCAACACGGGCTGCATATAAATGAGGTCTTTGTGTGTACTGGCCAGCCAAGCATGTGAAGACACCAAAGACCTCAATTTCTAGTGGCTTTAGTTTCTGGTGGCTTCAAATCTGGTAGAGATTAAAAGGGAAATATATAAAAACCTATAGTTTTCAAATGAGAAGCTGAAGCCCAGGGAGAGGAAATAGCTTTGCCTATGCTCATATAATTAATAAGTGTCAGGAACTTCTCCAAAGCAGGTTGCCTGTCAGTCTGCTGCCATCAGCAGTCCACTGACCAGTCCCCCAGTCCAGTTTATGCAATACCTCTAACTTCAGCCCTTCTGGCTGATATCGGCTAACCAAGTTGGGTCAGGAGTAGATAGAAGAAAGTGGAATGATGAAATCCAGTGTAGGTAAGTCTCTGGAAGCCTTAGGATTATTTTTTTTTTTTAAGATTTTATTAAGTAATATCTACACCCAATGTGGGACTCGAACTCCCAACCCCAAGATCAAGAGTCACATGCTCCACTGACTGAGTCAGCCAAGAACCTCTGGGAGCCTTGGGTTTATGCTGAGAAGCTAGTTCTCAAAGAGAAGTGAATCCAGGTACCATTGCCCAGTTATCCAGAGGAAAATGCTAGAGTCACCCAGTATGTCAGCAAGAGCACTGAATGTGGAGACGGAAGACCTAAGTTCATTTTAAATTGTGCTATGGTATAGGTTTGCACACATCTTTTCCTCTTTCTGAAGTCCCTCACAGCTCTAATTGTCTTCTAATCCTTACCAGGCAGGATCTGTGGTCTTGTGGCCTGGGGAGGTAGGGCAGTGGGTGGCTAATGACCTAATTAGGTCACAGTAGTTCCAGGGTGAGTATATCCTTAATATAAATGTACTTCGCCTCAGAGCCTCAAAAACTTCAACTTGTGATAAACAAAGCTTCTGGGGTAGACACGTGTCATTCCTCATCATCCTTGCAGAAGAGGTTCTGAAGAACTGGAACATCCTACTCGTCATGGTAGAACATGACTATAGGTCAAGAGAAGTTGAATTACTGAAAAGAAAAATCATTTAATGGGAGTAGTTGAGGAGTGGAGGCTGAGGAGGAAAGATGATTATTACACAAAACAGAATAAAATTTTTAAAAATGTCCATCGTAGCCCGGAAGGGGTCCTGAGTCCTCCATTCATATCTTGTGAGGGCTCAGGAGAAAGGCCAGAAGTGATTGGACTAGGCTGATGGCTGACAGACCCACACTGGGCCCCTTGTTCCCTCACTGCTCCCATATAAATGTAACCCTCAATGTTATGGACACTCTGATATCTGACCAGATGTTCCTAGAAATCCAGCTCCTTTACCCTGACCTTTCCTCCCCATTTGGAAGACTCCCTGGGAGCTTATGTGCCTCAATCAGGGCATTGCTGATTCATGTCTTCTCTGGTCCTGACACTGACTGTGGTCCCAGCCCTGGGATCCCCCTCCCTCTACCACCACACATGGGCCAGGGCCTCCTTGTGCTGCGGTGTCTCCTCTCCCAGGGCTACCGTTGCTATGGTAATGGCTGTAGGCTTTGCAACTACTCTCCTTGAGGCTGTCATCCCATATACAGTGATTAAAGCACTTTCAGCCAACCTTGAACAGTGTAATCCCTCGGATAAGGTCCCCAAAGTATAGCCTTGATGTTATCTCTACCACTTCATTGAGAAACTTGGCATAAGTTCCCAGGGGACCAGGTCAGAGGGTCTTGAAGGACACCACCTTTCATCATCAAACATTTGCACCTGGAGCTGGGTTCTTAGAAGCAGCCTTTGCTCCCCTTGTATCTCAATGACCTGCCCTGGGATTTCTACCCTGAGATTTCTTACAGAACACCTAGGGGTTTCTCACACAAATAGAAGCTCTGATAAACCAGATTCCTAAATGACACCAACATGAATCATGAGTCATCGAAAATCTTCAAAGACAGACAATTTGTTTATCTAGCCTAATTGCATTATATCAAATGGCAATCTTGAAGAAAAGGTCTGCCCTTGAAATGCCTACTGGTCATAGTCTATGTCATTCTTTTTTTCCCCATCAGGGAAAACTGCTTGAACTTCCAATCATGAGCATCAGGTACTACTGAATGTCCTTGCTCTTATGTTTGGGCTTTCTTTTTTTTTTTTATCACCCATATGCTAGTTATATTTCACCATTTTTTTCACCAGGAGACAAAAAGCCTGAATAAATTAAATCACCTACAATGAGCTAAAGTTCTCACAAGAGGCTTTTACCCTTTCTATCCTTTTCTCCACTTTCTCTTCATCTTGGGTAGCTGGGATCGAGGAGAAAAAAAGAAAAAAACACTGCAGTTGAGATCAAATAAAATGGGAATACAAGAAAACCGCTTGATAATTTGGTTCCTCTCTTGAATTCCTGGTGGCTTTAAGTCTGGTATGGATCAAACTGAGATACATAAAAACATAGTGTTAAGTGTCCCTTCCAAATGTGGGGAAAGCTTTGAACAATGGATTTGTCCTTCCGGTCAACTAGAGGTCTCATATTGGACATCTGATAAAAATAATGGGCTCAGTACTTTATTAAGCCATGAAAAGACAAAAATGCATTATAATTATATTTTCATCCTGAGAAATTCTTTTAAAGTTAATAAAATGAGTAATTTATGTGAACCAACTATTTTTCTCTGCACCATGAAATCGAAAAAAGAGAATGTCTATCTTTAGGGGCTACCAGAATATAGGAGTCTGAGCCTTCCCCGTCATAATTTACTGCCTGATATTTCACAAGTTAGTCCATATCCTAGGCCTCATTCTTTCCAAATGCAAAATGAAGACACTAATACCTTCTCTGTCTGCTTCACAGGGAAGTAGAAAGGAAATAGTAGAGAGAAAAAGAAATTGTAAATAGAAATGTGATAATGAAGTGTTTGGTATATACAAAGATGTTGAGCTATTTCTTTATTTCCAAGCAGTTTCCAGATGCTATAATTCCCACTATTCCAGGCAAGTAATTCTGAGTGAGTCTGAGCCATTACTCTTGGACTAGACTTAAGTGTTATTGAGGTCTTATGCCAGAAATCTGCAGAACATTTCTGTGAATGTGCAATGTATAGGATATGGAGATTTGTTGAGACATTAGGAGTAGAAACTTGGTGGTGAATTCTCATCTAATAAGGCAGAGATGACGAAACAGGAGAATGTTAAATTCAAATAATGAACATTCATGAACAGCACCTCACTGTCACATACAGTGATGGGGATACAAAGCATGTTGGGGTCCCAATTCAGTGATTTACTAGGAGGACTCATAGCACACAGCATGTAGTTAAGGCTATGATTAATTACAGAGAAAGAATGAGAAGCAAAATTAGCAAAGGGAAAAGGCTCACAGGGCAAAATCCAGAGGGAAATAGGTATAAAAACTTCCAAGAGTTCTCTCCCAGTGGAATTATGCAAGATGCACTTAATTCCTCCAGCCATGAGTTGTGACAACACATTTGAAGCATTGACCACTAGAGAAGCTCATTTTAGAGACTCATTGCCCAAGGCTTTTTGTTGCGGGGTGGTCATATTGACACTCTCTGCTGAACCCATGCCAAAATTCTAGACCCTCAGAGGGAAAGCAGATGTTCAGCATAAACCAGGTTGTTTGTGCAATCAATTCAGACATAGTGAGCCATGCTATTCTTATCAGGGAATAGTGGGAACCCTTTTGAAGTCCAATTTCCCAGACTCCAACCAAGGTCCAACTTTGAAAGCCGGCCTAGAGCCTGCTATGTTAACTCTTTTATGCACACAGAGGTTTAAATCAGTGATGACAATACAGATGGATAAATACAATGATTAATTTATTCAACCAAAGTCACTGAGACTTTGAAGGGTTGGGCAAGAAAGAGATAAATTAGACTTGGTTGTTGTACCTTGTCAAACTCAATTCAGCACCTCAATAACTCCTTTCCCATTCACTGACAAGGAGCATTGCCTATAAAAAGCACTGTGGCTATGCTCCAAATTCCTCACTGCACATCCCAAGGGCTCTGTTTTCTGCCTGTCATAACTTCTTTCTGCTTAACCTCTTGGGTAGGTATTTGGGGTTACTTGTTTGTTTGACCTGATTAAATTCTAGTATGGCCCTGGCTGCCCTCCACCAGTTGTACTCCATCCCTACCCTTTCCAAGATCCCCACCACTTCATATTTCATCTGGTTTCCTTGGCCCCTTTGTTCATTAGAGGAGCCTCCCCATTCACATTTGAAGCCCTAGTTTCTGGGGCCTATTATCCCTTTCCCTCAGTCAATGACTTAAAAGTCATTTCAGTTTTACTCACAGCCTTTGGCTAATTTTTACTCCAGTGCCAGCTGCCAGGGAGATGCCCAGGACTATGGACTACAGATTTCTCAGCCTTTCTCAGCCTTTCTCATGTGGGAGATCCACATACTGTCCCTGACTGCGACCAGTGCCTTTAGCATCTCTGCAGCTAGAGTTCCCACTGCACTTGTCCCTACCACAGGGATCTATCCTCAAACCATGCCCTCTTTCCTCTTTAGGCAGCAGGGGGTGGAGGGCGGGTGTTTAGAAGCTCCAAGCTCCAGGTTTACTTCAGATTGGGGGTGAGGATGAATGGAGGTCACATATGGAGGTCACTTGGTCTTAAGATGAACATGTTCAATGACTCAGCCAAGGAGTCAAAAATAGCTTCTCCCTGATGTCAACCAGGGCCCCAAGCAATTCATTCATCCAGAGATTCCCAGGAGCTCCCGGGTAATGGCATCAGTTCAGTCACAATTTTCCCAGCCTCATGGATATCCTTCCAAAAATATACAGAGCTAGGAAAACCCTTGGGCATGTTCAGAAAATACTCACAGTGACTCAAATGACAAGGAAAAGCTACCCGGAATGAAGCTGATAAGACAGGAGCTGGTCCAGGAAAGCTGTGAATGCCATCACATGGGCATTTGATCAGACTTATATTTCAGAAGGATCCCAGGAGCTGGAGGGAGACAAGATAGAGAGTGAATCTGAAAGCTGAGAGACAAAGATAAGAAGCTTCTGTAATAATCTTATAAGAGGTGCTAGGGCCTCAAATGGATCTGAGGCAGTGGGTGTAGAGCTGTGGGTACAGACATGAGGGATATTTTAGAAGACCAGATAGTCAGCATTTGGGGATGAGGGTGGGAGAATGGAAGTGTGGTTTTAGCACCTTTGGCAGTACTTCCATTGGGATAAAGACTACAGGGAAATTAATGTTGAATCCAAATAGCTTCAAGCCACAGCCCCCACATTTACGTTCTCCTCTATATCTGACGTATTCTCAGTGTCCTGTTTGTTTGGTTTTGGTTTTTCCTTTGAAGGTCCAGAAATTCCAGAAATGCCCTTGGTGTGTTTGAGAGACTTTCAGGCTTATGCCCAGAAGCATCTGTCTAAGTCAACTTGGGATTATATTGAAGGAGGAGCTGATGAATGTTTCACCCGGGATGACAACATCACAGCATTTAAAAAGTCTGTCTGGTCTCCTGTATCCTTTCTATTGTTAAACTAGGGTGCACTGTGTGAGAGGTCTTTGGAATGTAGTAGCTCTGCTCTCTGCCTCCAAAGAGCACAGAGTACTCAAGATATATTAATGGTCTTTGTTGTTACTGTTTTGGGTTTTAGGGGATTTTGAGGGGAGGGGCAGGTGGCTGGGGAGAGGATGAATGGACAAAGAACTTATCTTAGTGCCTCTGTGGAACTAGCACAAGTCATCCTCCCTCTGCATCCCAGCAACTTTGCCACCTGACAAGATAGTATAAGAGTCCAAGGTTGCCAGTTACCTGGGCTGGGAGAAAAAGCCAGCTGGGTAGGTCTAAATCTCCCGAGTTCCTAAACTTCTGACTTAAAGGAGGTAATGTATGTCGAGAGAGGGAACACAGGAAATATGGAGACCCAAAGGGTCTTAGGGGTGACAGGAAGTTGACTTCAAAGAAGAGCTGGTCTAGAACAGCAGCAGGTAGAGCATAGGGTAGTAAACAGCCCACAGGCTACATCGGGCCCTCCTCCTGTTTTTGGATGGTCCACAAGCTAAGAATTTCTGTTTTCCATTTTTAAACGGTTGAAAAAAATCAAAAGAAGAATGATAATTTGTTATACATAAAAATTATTTGAAATTCAAATTTCAGCACTTCTAGATAAAGTTTCATTAGAACCAGCCATGTTCAGTCATTTAACATGTCTCTATGGATGCTTTTGCATTCCAACAGCAAATCTGAATAACTGTGACGGACTACATGGCCATAAAGCCTAAAATGTTTGCTATCTGGCCTTTTATAGAAAAAATTTGCTATCCCCCCATAATAGAAAGGTCAGGAGAAAATTGAAAAATGGAACACAAGATGAACAACATATTCTGTATTTTCATACTTGTTTAGCACTCTATGAGGCCCCTTACTCACTTTATCTCACTTTGTCTTCATGATGAAGTTTGTATCTTATCCAGGTTTGTACTATCAGTATTTCTAGCAAAACTTTTTTACATTTGTGTGCAGGAATAATAACATTTTGTGAAAAACAAACATTTTTGGACCTGAGACTAAGTATTTATTGGACTTAAAGTGTGTTTTATATATTTATTATTTGTGAATTTCCTTTTTTTCTAAAGCAATGGTTAAGTCAAATCTTCAAATGAGTTAGCCTCTAGCAAAACACAAAAACAAATAAAACAAAACAAACCCCCCACCATGATCATTCTCTGGAATTTGTCCTCTTTCAGTGGCCTTTTCTTTATAGAGACTTGTTTCTAACTCAGGAAGGCAAAACTCAGAGACACAGACCTGTGAGAGAGCAAACCTGGAAGTGATATGGAGGACACACGCACTGGGGGTTAGAGAAACTGGTGTTAATGTGAGTCAGAGAATTGGGAAACGCTTCCTGAAAGTTGGTCTGTGTGGCCCAATCAGCCAACCAACCCCACCAGAGGCTTCTTGGCACCAGTGTGGTGTAGACCTGCACCAGAATCTGGAGGCCTCAGCACCAGACAGCACTACATGCTGAGAGTAACCTCACTAATAGAAGAATCTTTGTTTCTGAGCACAGAATCCGCCTCCGTCCCCGGTACCTGAAGGATGTGCAAGAGGTGGACACCCGGACCACAGTCCAAGGGGAGGAGATTACTGCTCCCATTTGCATCTCACCCACAGGTTTCCACTGCCTTGTCTGGCCAGATGGAGAAATGAGCACAGCCAGAGGTATGACCCAGCCACACCTTGAGGCTCTCTTCTCTGGGGCCCTGAACTGTGCGGGTATCCGTCGGAGCAGTAGCAGGATTTCTTCTAGAAGGAGTTTAGGGACATCAATCTGGTCAGAATTAAGGAGGGATGTTCCCATAACATTTCCTCTAAGATTGAGAAAACATCCATTTCCAACATAATGAATGGTTAGAGAGGGCGGCTACAGATGACTAGATGTGGAAATTAAGCAAGCTATCCTTTGAAGGAGGGTTGCAGGCCACTCAGTCTGTGGAGAAAGGGATTCTCAGCATGGCTTCAAGATAGGGCTCTCTTTGACCGCCTTCCGGGGCCAGGCCTGGTGAGTAAATGGTGAGTCTCTGAATTTAGGATGAGGAGAGAGTCATAACATGAGGTCCTAACAAAGGCCCTGGCAGTGCTCCTGCTCAGTTGCATTTCCCTTCTCCTTGACTGACTTTGTCATTTTATATGACAAAAATTTTCTTATTGAGTATGTCTCCTTCCTAGTAGTTCCTTATTCTCTCCTCTCATCCCGCTTGACCGAAAAATAAGAGAAGGAAGAGGGGAGGGATAAGGCTGAAAACAGTCTTGTGACTCCCTTTATAATCTTTACTATATAGGTCAAATCTAGGAAATATTTATTTGCACGTTGCCCAGGGCTTCTCAAGGATCTTTTACTTCGACTCTGTGATATAGGAAGCAATGAATCCAAGGATTCTAGAGCTGGAAGTGGCATCTGTCTAGTTAGGAGCCAAGTCTGGTTAGACTGAAACATGAATATTCTGTAGGACTATGACTGCTTTACTAAATCTTCATGGTTGAATGTGTGGTGTTGTTTTTGTAATGGGGCAAAAGAATGTGGTATCTCCTGTTGATGTTAGGAATTGAAAATATTAAATCCTGATTAGGTCAGATTCTGTACCCAAGGGTTGTGAAATGGTAGTGACATTAGCCTACTGGAGAATCCTACAGAAAACAATGATCACAGTAGGAAATGAGAAATATGCAGCAATGTCAACATCATCATCACCACCATCCTGGCCAACCTCGTTATCACCAAGCATTTGTACAGCACATCACATAGTAATTTTAAAAATGCTTCCAGAGTGATGCTTGGGTGGTTCAGCATTTGAGCGTCTGCCTTCAGCTCAGGGCATGATCCTGGGTCCAGGAATGCAATCTCCTATCGGGCTCCCCGCTGAGGAGCCTTCTTCTCCCTCTGTCTATGTCTCTGTCTCTCTCTTTGTGTCACTCATGAGTAAATAAATAAATAAAATATTTTAAAAAATGCTTCCAGGGTTGTGTGGGTGGCTCAGTTGGTTAAGCATTGACTCCTAATACCAGCTCTGGTCTTGATCTCAGGGTCATGAACTCCATACCTAGCCTTACTTAAAACATAATAATAATAATAAATAAATAAAATACATAAAAATGCTTCCATATCTAGTATCCTGTTTAACTCTCCGCAACCCTATAAGAGAGGTAGTATTATTTCTCTCCATTTTACAGACGAAGAAAATGGTACTCAAGGCACACAGCTAAGGAGGAGTAGAACTAGCATTCTTCTAACCCTTCTAACTCAGATATTATGCTTTCTTCAGTACAAAGATCAACCTTCTCCACTGACATTACATTTCCTCACCCTTTGTTCTCTAGTTCCCTTCTGCATCATTTACAAGTTCATGCGCAGCCCATTCTCCCATCTGGAAGCTGCACCATCTCCAAAATCACTCTGGGTACTAAATGACCCCTCTAGCTAGGAATCTTAACAGGGTCTAGAAGACAGGCTATATATGGGGACAGCCTCCCAGGCTGACTGAATGCCCCCTATGCCTCCTACCCTAATGAGAAGCAGAATGGAGTCAAGCTTTATCTTCACTCACAGGGTAAACTGATCAGAGGTGGCCCAGACTCTAAGGGCTTCTCATCCTAGTCCAGAACCCTGCTCTCCATCCAAACTGAGTTGTGCTGTTTGCTTTGTAGCTGCCCAAGCAGCCGGGATCTGCTACATCACCAGCACCTATGCCAGCTGTGCCCTTGAAGACATTGTTGCTACTGCTCCCAGGGGCCTCAGGTGGTTCCAACTCTATATGCAGTCAGACAAGCAGCTCAACAAACAGCTGGTCCAGAAAGTTGAATCCCTGGGTTTCAAAGCTCTGGTCATCACTGTGGATGTACCCAAACTTGGCAACAGGCGACAGGACATTCAAAACCAACTGGACTTAAAGATGAACTTATTGCTGAAAGACCTTCGCTCACCTAAAGAGGTAGGAAAAATACCAGATCCAATGGGCAAGCATAACAGGAGGCAAATTTCCTCTCCTCCTTCCTCCCTTCTCTATTTCCACAAAAGTTCAGAGTGCTTGCTCTTGGCAGATACTGCAGATGCCATAGTTCAAAAAGCTGAGCTGATTCCTGCTGTCCAGAGCTTCCAGATGAACAGAATAGAACACAAAATATCCTCACTCCTGGAGGCACCCAACCTGTCACCACAAGTGTTCTGGCCAGGGCTGGGTGCTAGGAAATAGGAAAGCTATGAAAAGGATTTTTTCATGCAGTAGGAGAGTAAATTAAGCATGTTCTTCCAACATTTTCTACACTATGGGACACTTAGAAAATGATAATTTTGGATGGCATATTTAGGTAAACTGACCTCCTGAAGATGCTCACAGACAAGGTAACTGGCCCAAGGAGTATAACCAGCCCAGGCCCCACCCTACTGCCTTGAGAACTGAGAGTCAGTATCTCTCTACACTTAGAACTCCCTGGATCTGCAGCACACTTGTTTGGAACCTCTGAAATAGATGACTGCAAAGGCCATTTCCCCATTAAAATCCTACAGTCAGATGGGATGGAGTGCCCCTGAGCAAGAAAGTAGTGATAACATTGGAGTCCCTTGACTACATTAGAGATAATTATACCAGCCTTTTCAGTCAATGAGCAGCTGTGATAACCAGCCAAGTGACTCAACCATTGTACCCATTAACCACAAATTAGCCTTGAAGTTTTCTGGAATCCTTATCTCAGATTACAGGGACACATTGGGATTTATGGGATATTTGATTCAAATTATGAGCCAAGGTTAACTATAAGGTAGTATCTGGTTCAGGATTATCAAAGTATTTCTTAATTCTTATGACCTTGTGTATATCTCAAGCATAACAGTTTACATCGGCCTATAAATACTTTCATTCATCCCCTTCACTTACTAAACTCAGTTCCTTTAAAGTAGGGACTGTGTCTTGTCTTTGTGTCCCCAGATTCTGGCATAGTTATTGAGCAGGGACACAATTAATGGTTAATGAATAAGAAATTAAAATAGTGATTCTTTTGCACAAATTTTGTTAAGCAAAGGATGGCTGGAAGTTGTTGATTTCGTTATTCTTCTTTTAAGGGTTATGAAGGGTGACTATCTGAATGTGTCTCATTTTGAAATGTATCAAACAATCCTAAAGGAGCTCAAGTCGTCTAAGATTCTTTTTTCTTCCCCACAGAGAAATCCAATGCCTTATTTCCAGATGTTTCCCATTGATGCATCCTTCTGCTGGAATGATCTCTCCTGGCTTCAGAGCATAACTCGATTGCCCATCATCCTTAAAGGGATCTTGACAAAAGAGGATGCAGAGTTAGCTGTGAAGCACAATGTCCATGGCATCATTGTTTCCAACCATGGTGGGAGGCAGCTTGATGATGTTCTCGCGTCTGTAAGTAGGGTAACTTCAGAGGGTGTGTGTGTGTGTGTGTGCCTACAGCAAGGTACTCTGTGCAGATTGCAGATTGGCCTACACTCCCCTCTCCCTTACCACATATGCTGGTATATTCCTGTGAATTGCAAGGGCTTTTAATCATTAACAGCCTAGTATATGCCAGGTTATTTTTATAAGCTTCATATATACATCATCTCTAAATCTCACAACTGTCTGTAAGATGGGTATAATTATTACTCTTTTACAGATGGGGATCCTGCAGCTTAGAGAAGTTAAATAATTTGTCCAAGTTCACACAGTTAATAAGTGGTTAAGGCAGAAGTCAATAGGAGAGATGTTCCAAAGGCATTGAGGTCTCCTGCCTTCTGGAAGAAGTATTCAGCTAAAAGATTGCCTGTGTGCATGGAGTATAACGACATATTTTCTCATATGATGCATCCTGGGAAGGAATAGAGCCTCACTTAAACTAATAAATAACCATCTTTCACAGTAAAACTAAAAAATGCCGTATGAATCTTTTTCTAAAAATTTTTGAGTCCATGATTTTCTCCCCATCTTTTGAATTTATGTCCATTATAGATGAAGAGGAGGCAGGCAAGAAAAGAATCTTTAAATGGGAATTGTTTATTTATTTTCATGGATATATATAGCTTATATTTTTCAAGAGATTCTTCTATTGTTATTTGATTCCATTCTAAGAAAGGGAAGTGTGAGGGGATCCCTGGGTGGCGCAGCGGTTTGGCGCCTGCCTTTGGCCCAGGGAGCGATCCTGGAGACCCCGGATTGAGTCCCACGTCGGGCTCGGGCTCCTGGTGCATGGAGCCTGCTTCTCCCTCTGCCTGTGTGTCTCTGCCTCTCTCTCTCTCTCTCTCTCTCTCTCTCTCTCTCTCTCTGTGTGTGTGTGTGTGTGTGACTATCATAAATAAGTAAAAATTAAGAAAGGGAAGTGTGGGAAGGGGGCACCTGGGTGATGCAGTGGGTTGGGCTTCTGATTCCTGGTTTCCACCTGGGTGTGGTTTTGGGGTTGTGGGATCAAACCCCATGGCAGGCTCCACTCTCTCCACAGAGTCTGCTTGGGATTCTTTCTCACTGTCCTGCTGCCCCTCCCATTCATGCACACCCATGCTCTCTCTCTCAAAATAAAAATCAACAAATCTTTAAAAAAAAAAGGGGGGGAAGTGGGTTTTTTCCTCTTTTAAGTTATTTTTATTATGTATGTAAGACATGTTCACTGCAGATAAGTTATAAAATGTACATATACAAAAAGAAGAAGATAAAAATCACCCCTAATTTCATCACTATCATTAATGACAATATTTTGGGATTTTTTTTTATCAATTTCTTAATGCAAAGACGACACTTTAAAAAGCCACATACTATTTTGTAATTTCTCTCTTTTCACTTTATCAATACACTAAGAGCATAATTTCACTTCAGTATATATGCTGCTCCCACCTTTAATGGTGTATTGTATGAATGCACAATTTATATAATCAACTGCCTACTGTTGAATATCTGATGACTTACAAGTCTTCACGATTTTAAACAATGCGTCAGTGATCATCCTTAAATTTTTAACACACTCTCAATTACTTCTTTAAGATGAATTCCAGGAAATGGAGAAGCTGTATCAGCAGGTTTGTACATTTCAAGGCTTGTGAAGCTTGGAGGTTTAAGGTGCTAATCACTGGCCCCCATCTCCCCACCAGGTTCTCACTGACAGAGAACAGGCACAGAATAACAAGCCCGCTTGGAGAGTAAGGGACACTGTTTACCAGAGCTCTTCATAAGAACTGACTAAAGAGAACAGTTAGACCTCCTACTTCCCATCCCCCAAATTTTGACCTATGAATCCAGGAGAAAGTAGATCTGCAGAGCACATGCTAGCTCTCTCATCCAACTCCTGAAAGGATGCCATCGGCCACCTCACACACATCCAGAAATGGGCAGAACAGAGTGCAAAAGATTATAGCAGGTCCCGAGTAGTCCCAATTGTGCTTTCAGGTAGGAACAGAAAGCAAAAAAGGGCCCATCACCAACAAGCAACAAATAGAGTAGAATGTTGACTTTCGAAACAACTCTAATAAAACATTAGATGATAGTGTCTCTCTCATGAATCAGTTTAGCTAGTCTTGCTCCCTTTGGGGAAGGACTGAGTAATAGTTGGAAAGAAAAACTAAGTAATTGTTCCCTATTGCTCTTCCTCAGTAGAGAATGACTGTTAGCAAAAGCAGGAGCCAAGAGAGAATTTCTCCTTCCCTATCATGCTGATCAATACGTAATTCTCCCAAGCCATCTGACTTAACAACCAAACCCAAGGTCATCCAGGGACAGTGCTGAGATTAATGCAAAGCTGATGAGGTACCTCTGGCTCAAAATTTGAGAAGATGCCAGAAAAAAACCTAGTAAGATAAATAATAGTTTAATGTACTATTTAAAAATTTTAAATTAATGCAAAAAATCCATGGCCAACAAAATATCAACATTTTAAATAAAGATAGGATCTGTCCCTGTGCCTGCATAGCCTGCCTCCACTCATCTTACTGTCATCGTGGCCCCGGATCCAATAAAACTTTATTTATAAAAACAAGCCCCCCAGCTCACAGGTCAAAGTGTGCCATTTTATTCTTAAATATTGCATTCAAATGTTATCTATCTGAGCGTTTTGGCACTCCTTAAATTTTGTGCCTGAGGTAAGCACCTCACTCTTTCCACCCCATGCCCCTCCCTGTGAGAAGTATGACTCTTTGAAGTTCTCATCTTTAGAAGGTTCCAAATCTAGCACTACTTGTATTTCTTCCTTGGACCTGGGAAAAGGGTCAGAGCTATCTGTTGTCTCCTGAAGGCTCTAATGAATGTCCTATCATGACCTATTGAAAGTAACTCTAAAGTATTGTACCCTAGGCCAAAATTCACTCCCTGTTCTGTTTCTCAAATTCCATCAGCTCCATTGTCCAGTACAGCTCACTGGAAGAGTTTGTACAGATATGTTTATTTCTTTTTCCCAAAATCATTGAAATATTCCAAATAATACCATGCCGGGGCTATAAAAATATATTAAATATATATTATTTTATATATTATATAAAATAATGTCCCCTTATTTGGACATACATTATCACCAGTTATCAATGTCAGTTTAAAATGTATTCAATTCTTCTCCACTTGTAAATTAGAGTACAAAGTTCTTCCCTTCCTTATTTCATATTCTGCTCAGTAATCCAAAGGATCTCATTGAGGTAGAATTCCCATTGATTCCTTGGGCAGCAGAAGTTCCCTGGGGCTAGTTTCTCCTCCTCTACAATCCAAGAGCCATAGAACAGGAGCTCTGTGGCAGTTCCAGAACTCTCCTCCCAGACTCTGCTGTCACCCCTTCTCTTAGACTTGGAGGTACTCAGGAGTGCAGCTCAGTCTGGGGCACCATGGATTGGCACAGCCTGGTAACTACAGAGCCTAGAACTGAGGACACAAGGTGAGAGACAAAGCCTGGGAAACACCAGGCTAAGTTATAAGCAGCTTTTGTTTTACCTTTCAGAGTCTTCAACCCTACTTCAACAGCACTGCGTCTTCCATTCCCAACCTATGTCTTTGATAACACACACACAGAAGTCAAGAACAGGTGGTTCAAGTGTGGTGTGTAAGGAACAACATGCAGCCCGGTTACACAAGGTGGGCTGTGATCCAGACACTTGCCGAAAAAGACTCAGTGCCTTAGCAATGGAGAACATTCCTAGCTGTGCCACCCTAGAAACAGAGAAGATAAGAGAAAACCAAAAGTCAAAATGTACTTTAAAAAGAACACTAAAGTGAATACCGTTAATGGAAAATATCCCCTTTAGGATATGAGGAGGAACCAAGAGTTTCTTCCAAGCTGTAGACAGCTGAACAAGAGAATCAGAGAGAAGTCACACTCTGTCAGGGCAGAAAGTGCAAGAGAGGGAGCCTGCAGAAAGTCCCTGGGGCTTGGGAACCTAGCTGCACTGCTCTGGTAGGGGAGGGGAAGAAACCAGTAGATGTCGTCCACACTTGACTTCCTATTCCTAACCCACACTGAGAGGCACCTGTGTCCCATGATCCCTGAGAGTGAAAATGGTAATCCCTCAAGCCACATGTGTCTCGTTCTCAGATTGATGCCTTGGCAGAAGTGGTGGCTGCTGTGAAAGGGAAAATGGAAGTATACCTGGATGGTGGGATCCGAACTGGCAATGACGTGCTCAAGGCTCTGGCCCTTGGGGCTAAGTGTGTGTTTCTGGGAAGACCAATCCTCTGGGGTCTTGCCTATAAGGTGAGAGTGGCAAAGTGAAAATCAAGATACTGTGCTTCTCATTTTTTCCCCACACTTTACTGTGACTTACCATCCAAGCTGAGCCATTTTTTGAGGTGCCACAGATTCCTGAGGGACAGCTACTCCTTGCCTGCATCTCTGTAGCATGTTGCACATTCTCAGGCATGCTCACCCCCATCTTTTCCTCTTTGCTTCCCTGTCTTCCTGACATTGTTCCAATTTTACAGACATTGCCATCCTCCCCACTGCAGCTGTGAACACACCTAGAACTGATACTCAGCACATGGGCAGAATGTTCCCTCACACTTCTTTTTGTCTCTCCCCATCCCGCATGTTGGAAGCAGGGTGAATATGGCGTTGAGGAAGTTTTGAACATTATAAAAAATGAGTTCCACACTTCCATGGCCCTGACAGGTAAGTTTTTATAGTCCTTTTCCTTTTTTTAATAAAATAATTTTTTATTGGTGTTCAATTTACCAACATACAGAATAACACCCAGTGCTCATCCCGTCAAGTGTCCCCCCTCAGTGCCTGTCACCCACTCACCCCCACCCCCCGCCCTCCTCCCCTTCCACCACCCCTAGTTCATTTCCCAGAGTTAGGAGTCTTTATGTTCTGTCTCCCTTCCTGATATTTCCCACACATTTCTTCTCCCTTCCCTTATATTCCCTTTCACTATTATTTATATTCCCCAAATGAATGAGAACATACACTGTTTGTCATAGTCCTTTTCCTGATTTAGACCTGAAGGCATGAGGGCACAGGAGTGGCAGCTCCTCCTTCTAGCTA
Source organism: Vulpes vulpes (assembly GCF_048418805.1). NCBI lineage: Eukaryota > Metazoa > Chordata > Mammalia > Carnivora > Canidae > Vulpes > Vulpes vulpes. Next base: position 55,289,286 of record NC_132787.1, on the reverse strand, counting down.
GTTTCTCCCAGCCCAGCCTAGAATAGAGAGAAAGAAAAAGATGCCCCAGACAAAGAATTGAATACAGACTCAAAATGCAACACCTTTGCTACAAAATCAAATGCAATTTCAGATTATAGGAAAGACTGTCCCCTTATACTCTTCTGTGTTCGGATCACACACCAGGCTTGTTGGGTGTGGCTCTGTGTGTCACTTTTTCATATTCATGGACTGTGAGGAATTGAGAAATTATGTCAAGGAGGAGGCATGGAGGAACTGGGGAGATAGACACAACAGGAGGAGAGAAGGCGGGGAGAAGGAGAAGTGCCGTCTTGTGTAACCACAGCCAGAGAAACGTAAATGTCTAAAAGTTACATGCAGGTGGATTTCAGTCAAAGATAAAGTTATCGTAAAGTAGTGCTCATAAAAATTTGTAAGTTTTTAGCAAAGCCTGGGATCCCAGTGATCTATAAAATAGTAGTTCTCAACTAAGATCATGGATGACTGCCCTCTTGAGGAAGATTTGGTTTAGAATTTGAATTTATTTTTTTTCTAGTAGGCACAACTGTAGGCTGGATAATGCTGGTAGTTAGTGCTCAGGGGCTGGGGACACTAAATGTCCTAACATGCCTGGAGCTGTCTCATAGAAAAGAATTACCCTACCAAAATGCCAATGGCCAAATGACTCTGTCTTTGATTGTCTTTGTCTGCTGTAGATCTAACTGATCACTATGTGAAAGCTCAGACAAGATGAATCTCAATAAGACTTCCATTCACTCCTCAATTCTAAAATTTGGTAATACTTCTCCAGAAGTAAGGAAATAATGAATCAAGAGCTCTGATGTGAAATCAAGACCATTTTCATGCCATTGACTTATTTCCATAAATATTACAGTGCATCAGTCGTGTGTCAGGCACAAAGGCAAGATGTCCTGGTTCTTCTCAAGTCTGGTTTTGGTCTGATATTTGGACAAGTGTCTTGTACTCAGTGTCCAAGTTATATTAGTAGTGTCCATTGGGACTACAGATCGAACCTTTGGGGTTGAGTAATACAAGTTACAAAACTTAGATCAGCATTACTGCCAGTACCAGCCTCCTTCCCACAGAGCAAATTAATTAAAGAAAGGAAGAGGGAGGAATAGATCAAGTTATGGAGAATGAGGACCAGAGCCATACTTTTCAGCTTTGGACCAGAGTCATACTCTTCAGAGCCTATGAAGATAAGTCAGTAAGTGACCTGGTGTTACCAAGGCCCTTTCATGAGGGAATGGAGGGCACAAGGGCAAACAGATATCATAGTGGTGTGTTTTGACCCTGAGAAGGAGGAGAGTGAAGGACGAGAAGACCCATGAGCTTCTGCAGATTCCAGGAGGTTGAGGTGACTTCTGATCCCCCAAATATTTTCTCCTATCTTTGTGAAATGATGTCTGATCTTATTTTAACAGAAGCCTGTTGGAGGAATTAACAATAACAAAGCTTTTTTATTCTATCAAAAGTTTACACTTAACAGTCACTGGGGTGGAAATGGTGGCTGGAAAAGAGATGAGATCTCATCTCATGGACTGTGAGGCCATCTTCTGAAATAAAGAGGAGAGCATCCTTTTTTAAAAGGGGCAAGAGAAAAAAACGGAATTGTGAGCACTTTTAAGGCTGACAATTTATACTCCCCTCCTTCTAACTGTACTACAATGAGAATGTATTGTTTTAAATGTCTATATAAAAATTAGTAATCACAACCAAACATGGGACAGGGAAGAGGGAGGAAGAGAAAGAATAGAAAACTCAAGCAGAAGGGTATCTGTTGGCATCCTCTGCATAAGAGTCTCTCCCCAGGGTAGACCCCCAGGCTGGTCCTTGGGAAGAAGGGAGCTGAGGCAGGGGTTTGTGCTTTTGGTGGAACTCACTAAAGTGCAAAATCATAGTGTGAAAGCCCTGAGATTCTGCACCCCTTAGCTCTTCTGCACACCATGCACATAAGGTGCCTGACACAAAATCAGCACCCAAGAGGAATCAGTTGATGTGATTTCTCTCACCTGATTCCCTTGGAGATGTGTGATATTTTTCCTTTATGACCCTCTGAAAGCAAAATAAGCTTAAAAGTCATGTTTTTCTCACCATGACACCAATTGCTGAAATTATAGAAAGATTAAAATCATGATCTCTCTTGAAAAATGTCCACACGTAAATCATACCAACACAAGGCTGCATGGACCTCACTGAGATCTCATTCTTCACAAGGGGAGGAGGCTGAATTAAAAAGTATATGAACCTTCTTGAGGTTTATTGTTTGGAATTACCTACTTCACTTTAGAGTAGCCAAAAGATTTTAGTGTAAATATCCTCCTAATTGATAGCAATGAAAGAGTGGAAGAAAATCATAATTATGCATTCTCCCTCACTTTTACTGAGCCTCTGCCAAGTGCAGGGCAGTGTCCTTGGTATTGTATAAGACCCAGAAACCAATTGATGAGAGTTGAGTGAGCACGGAAGCATTTCCAAGGCTTATGTGTCAAACTGTATTAAAATGAAGTCATAACATGACTTTGTTACAACTATTGAGATATTTTACATCATTTAAATATTATTTGTATTACAATATATAACCAAAGATCATACTTTCGCATCTCTGTACTCCTTGAATAGGTCTGCCTGCCCACTGTTCTCCCCTCTGGGGAAACCCAAAGCTCTTAAAACCCCACTGCCCATTCTGAGGAGAGCCACCTCTGGCACCAAGTTCCTGCTTCTGCCGAATGAGTTGTTGTGGGTTATTTATGTATCCCATGCCTGCCATCTCTGTCCACTATAATCAACAGAGGCATGATTTTTAGAGAGGAAAACCCCCCTCTCATTAATTTTATTTTCACAAATAATACATTTTGCTAAAGTTGTGTTTTGGGAGGTGAAGTTACATGCATCATACATGTGGGAAAAAACTTCAATTAAACATTACACATCCTGGCATTCAAGTTTTCTGCCTTATCATCACCGGGATTTCCTGTCCACTCAAGGCCACAACTCTCCAGTCTGTACCAACATACAGTCTGTACCCTCTTTCCCCTTCCTTTTTTTTATTTATTGGAGTTCAATTTGCCAACATATAGTATAACACTCAGTGCTCATCCTGTCAAGTGCCCCCCTCAGTGCCCATCACCCAGTCACCCCATCACCCTGCCCACCTCCCCTTCCATTACCCCTTGTTCGTTTCCCAGAGTTAGGAATCTCTCAAGTTTTGTCACCCTCTCTAATTTTCACGCTTCTGATCCAACATCACTCTCTTCGATCCCTGTGTCTCATCTCAGCTACAGTTCTAATTTTGCATTTTAATTCAGATCCTTTACTAAAGTGTTAAATTTTGCAGAACTTTTCTTTGGAAGGCAACCGCAGTATGAAGTACCCATCCCATCTCTTATTCCTGACTCATATTTCTCTCTGACATGTACTTCCTATATCCTTGAGGCTTATCAGTGCTCAGATAAAGGTCAAGTGTATCTATGGCACATATGAATTTATTTCTAAAATGCTAAAATAGTGTTTCTATATTTTTACTATGCCATTTTGACATGGTTGTGTTGAAAGAGGACATGGGCACAGGCTCACAAAGTAATTCTCAAGGCAATCAGAACCACATTTCTCATGTGATTCTGGTGTCCATAATGGTTTCCCGGGGTGAGCACAGAGATCAAGTCAGGCCTGTTCCCATTGGATCATCCCATTACCCATGATGGGGTAGGTCATTGGGGTTTTAGAGAAATAAGCTCATAAACCACATTGTTCTTTTAGGTTGCCGGTCGGTTGCTGAGATCAATCAGGACTTGATCCAGTTCTCCAGGTTGTAAAGAAAGAGGGCTAATGACCAGACTGCTGAGGTTGCCCACAGGAGGAAGACAAACTCATAGCATGGTGTGTGATGCCTCCTGCCTTGGCTCTATCCTATCCAGAGGCTTATCCCCGGACCTTCCACCACTCCATACCTTGTGCTTCAGGCCCTCCAAACCCCTCCTTCTCCTCAAATTTGACGTGCTCCTTTTTGCCTATAACTGCTTGTTATATGCACTTGCTTGAATTCCTCCTCAGAAAGAATTGTTAAAAAGGTGGAACAATAATGACTGAAATAGATAGTGAATTAATTTTTTTTGCATATCAGTATCTCTATGAACCAAACTATGGGGATTTACACTCTGCATAGAAGAGCTACATGTATGAAATATTATCCCACCAAAATAATACTCCTATCTGTAGATAACAGAGAAATAATATAGTTAAAAACATGGACTTTGGAGCATACAGACATGGTTTAACAGTCAGGATGGGTACTGGCAAGTTGTGCAATGGGAACATTTTTCAATCTCTCTGTAAATGGGAATGATACTACCTAGCCTGCTAGGTTGAGAGAAAGACTAAGTGAGATAATGTGTGTAAAATTTAAAGCATATTGCTTAGCACCCAGTAAAAGTTTAAGAAAAAGTAGCTTTTACTGGCAAATTTCTATTCATCTTTCAAGAACTTCTTCAAATGTCACCTATTCTATCGTGGCTACTTGCTAGGTGCTTCCTATTGTACTTTGCACTCTTATAACCCTTATTATAATATGTTGTTATTTATTTATTTGCATGTCTCTATCCACAAATAGACTGTACATGGCTTCAGGCAGGAAACTGTACACTTGGTACTAGGCTTGGCATTTAGCAGCATATTGATGAATAATTGTAGAATGTATGGATCAATGGATGGATGGATAAGTGATGGATGGATGGATGGATGGATGGATGGATGGATGGATAGACTGGAGATAAATGGATGAAAGGAAAAATGGGAAAATGAATAGATGCCTTATCCGAGTAAAAACTCCCCAGACCAGTAGTCAGCTTAAATAGAATTCTGAAGCAGCGGAATCCCACTGAATAAGATCTGACATTGTAGACAACAAGAAAGTTGGGGACAGAAATCAACATCATAAATAGCCTCGAGCTCATTTTCCCGTGTTCTTACTTACTCCTTTTTACATCGTGTTCTTTATACAATAACCAGAGAGATTATTTTTCAAGTACAAGCAAGTCCTCTGTCCCATTAGTTTAAAGCCTTTCTGTGGCTTCCCATTCCATTTAGTGGAAATCCAAACTGATCCCCAGCTCTTCCCTGGGCACCGCATGTCTGGTTCTTACAGACCCTTCCAGCTCATTTCTTCACTACTCTTTCCTTCACTCACCATGCCCCAACCATTCTGCCTCCTTCTTATTCCTTAAACAAGCAAAAACAAGCAAAACTCTTTCTTGCCTCTGGACTTTTACACTTGCTCTTCCTTCTCCATAAAATATCCTTCTCCATCCTCTTCTCATGGCTGGCTCTTTCTTGAGCTTTATATCACAGCCTGTCACCTCCCCAGTAAGTTGAGATTTCCCTGACCATCCTATCTAGAAACAGGCTCCATTTGACCCATGCCACCCTGGCTTTCCCCTCCTAGCACTCACCACAATCTGTGATTAACTTATCCTTTGTTCATGTGTTTATTACTCATCTGTAGCTGCACAGAGACTTTACTCTTGCTCATCACGACATTCTGAGTCCCAAACCATGCCCAATGCTACAGAAGGCTTTGAGAAAATATTTGTTAAATGAATTCAATCAAAAAGATAAAGCTGGATCAAACTCCACTGTTACATCTGGGGAATGATAACAGCTCCTGAGGAAAAGCAGCAAGTTAGACAGAACCAAGCTGAATAGTTCACTGTCTAAGCCAGCAAACATCATTCGTGGGCTGGACATTTTTCTGAAGGAACTCATACCATAGCACAGTCTCGCTTTTGCCCAGCTTCTCCCACACACCCAAAGGCCTGGTCAAGGGAACATCAGGTGGCATGGAAAACACTGAAAGAGAGAATGGTCCTATAGCAGCCTCCCTGCTCATAACTCCTAATGCTCTAGCTGTTGCATAGTTAGAAAATAAAGCATGGCAGGATTAGGTAGTCCTGCTTATCTGGACTAGACTGTACTCTGACAGAATCAGGGGAAGTGAACACCCAGACTTCCAAATCACCAATCCCTTTGATTTTTCTTAGAATAAAAGATCATAAAGGGCAAATCAGTAATAAATGAAATAGTTAGTGGATGATATGTTTTGCATATCCCTTCTATCTCTATGAAATAACTATAGGAATTTGTACTCTCAACAGAAGAGCTATCCATATAAAATATTCCTCAATAAAAATCATACTATCAAACAGGACAAGATAGACCAACAGATAAAAAAGAAAAGTAAGTCAAGTGTCGTTAGAGTACTTAGAAGAGTAGTAGATTCTTTACTGAATCATAGTCTTTGAAAAGAGGCTCAGAACACTGATTTAGATGTCATTAATGGGTTGATAAAAGAAAAAGGGTAATTGATTGGAATCCTTGTGTTAGACTAACTTTTTATTCAGTTAAAAGTTCAATTGGTTCATGCACTTGTGTGCTGATGGTCAGTTTGAAGCCAAGGAAGGGTCTTAATTTGGTAGCATGGATGGAATGCTTGGGCTGAAAGTTTAGGGAAGTGCCACGTCTAGGTGCAACTGCCTGGCTGATATAGCAGTTGTAGTTGCACTATGGGGCAGGAGGCCTACATGATCATGGGTCTGGAGATGACCCTTATCACACTGACTGGAGTAGCAACATGTGCCTTGAAAAAGATGGAGGTTTCACAGGATCAAGAATGGATAAAGGGCAGATGTGATCCTGGTGTAGCCTAACTCAATTATTACTACAATTGATCTTGGAAAACTTTATTACTTTAGTTCACAGGGCCAGTGCCAAAGACATGAAAGAACAGAGGAGCAAACAAAAGCCTAAAATATTTGTGTTCAGGACTTATGATGCTACAGGATCTTCTGGCTCATCAAATAATGTCTTTTTGGGTAGCACACTCCAAAAGAAGTACCTCCAAGAGCAGTAGCAAAAAAAAGAATTTTGAAACAAGAGATTTGAGGACTCTGGAAACAAATTAAAATAGACCATACCACTCCTTTGCCAGAAAATGAGAGAAATCTTTATTTCAACCATATTATATAACCCTACAGGATAGACGTAGGCTTTTTCAATAATGTATCAAAAGCTAAGCCAGGGACCCCTGGGTGGCACAGTGGTTTGGCGCCTGCCTTTGGCCCAGGGCGCGATCCTGGAGATCTGGGACTGAATCCCACATCGGGCTCCCAGTGCATGGAGCCTGCTTCTCCCTCTGCCTGTGTCTCTGCCTCTCTCTCTCTCTCTCTCTCTCTCTCTCTGTGTGTGTGTGTGTGACTATCATAAATAAATAAATTAAAAATAAAAAAATTCAAAAGCTAAGCCAACTGAAGAGATTAAAGTCTGAAAAATATTCTGCTACTCAAGGACCCCAAGAACATGGACTCTAATGGTGGGCAGGCTCTGGGAAGACTCATGAAAGAACTATACTACCTCACCCAGACATATTTTGCTCTTCTCCGGCCTATCCCTCAGCCCTCACACTCCTGTCACCCTAATGGTATCAAATACAGTGGGGCTTGATGCTGATAGCCAGGTCATCTCTTCAACCCTGAATCACTAGCTGGGGACTTAACTCTGTCATTTCAGATTGATTTGGGATAAGAATGAAGCAAATACAATAGCATATGGCATTAAGGAAATCTGGTCTACAGATATTGGAGTTAGCTTACTTTATAAGAGAATCTAGCACAGGTTGTCCTGTACATATCTATCTTGGTAATAACTGTACACACATATGTGTGCTATTTTTAAAGTTGCTTTTCCTTCTGGACTTAGAAAGCTAGGTCCAAGATTCCAAGGGAAATGTGCAGATATTATAAAGATAGTGCCAAAAGGCTGTTCTCATTACCTCACAAGTTTGGACAGAGGAATTTCTACTGTCACCTGAAGAGATGCATATTAAATCTCAGAAGGGACCTCTTGATCCTTAAAAGTGCCCTACATTAGAATGGATGGGTAAAGAAAGCAAAGAAAGCTTCTCCACTGGAAATTTTTCAACAATTGAACAGAATACTGTGTATCTAATAGATAAGCATTGTGTTCTGATAAAGAGAATCAGCTTTGGAGTCATCCCATGAACAGGGTGCTTGGACTCAGACTCTGGCTCCACTGTCCTGAAGATGTTTGGCAAGACTCAAAACATCTTTACTTTATCTATTAGATAATAATACTAATCTACTTGGATTCTCACTGTGAAAATAAATTATCTGGGGGACTTCTGATTCCCAATCCAAGTTGTAAGTAGCTTGGAAGTCACCAGTCCATCCCAGCAAAGTAAAAACCTGAACAAACTGAAAAATCAACAGTTCCTCTATATACTTCAGAACAGTGAGGTCAGAGGGAAAATGACTGTCCCCAAAATTGGAGAGACAGGCAAATACACAGAAGTACAACTTCCCTGAGAAGAAACTTCTATAAAAACCAGCATCAGGGTTGGAACACTTAACCTGTAATTGATGAGATGCTGGAAGCTCTGTGTAGGCAGGTCTGAAAGTTAAAATGGGGGCCGACTCATTAGGAGGTCCCCATCCCCATACTTTTGTTCTACCTCTAGGAACTCTACCAGGTTCTCACAATGAATATCAGAGAAAAAATCCCTAGAGCTTTCAGCAGAAGGAGGGAAAAGTAACCCTTTTGAAATACACCAGAGCATTCTGTTCTCAATAAGGCTAACCTCAAGAGAAACCATTTTACCTGACCCTAACCTGCTAAGGTTTTATCAGAGCCTAACTGATCCAGGACATGCAAAATACCCAACTCCAGCCCACTGTAGTCACCCTGTCCCACATAAAGGGGAAGGTGGGGGACTGAGCAACACTGGTAAATGTCACAGTCCAGGGACACAGGCTCATCAAAGACTGAGACATAATCATAGAACTATAGAACACTTCCCCACACATAAACCTTACCACTATATCACTACCAGCCAATTTACCAAAGTTCCTTTTACCCATTACATCATATCTGGTTTTAAATAAAAAATTTTCAAGGTATACTAAAGACAAAAGATACCATTCAAAGAGACAGAACAAGACTCATATATGGCAGTGATGTTGGAACTATCAGACCAGGAATTTAAAACAACTCTGATTATTAAGAGCTCTAATGGGCAAAGTAGACAATACACAAGAACAGATAGGTTATTTAGGCAGGGAGATGTAAATTATAAAAAAGAATTTTAAAAAATGCAAGAAACACTAACAGATGTGGAAAGTGTCCTTGATGGGTTCATCACCAGACTAGACATGGTAAATATCTTAGGCTTTGTGAGTCATACAGTTTTGTGTCTATTTAACTCTGTTGCTGTAGCATGAAAGAAGCCATAGCTCATAAACAAATGGCTGTGGCTGTGTTCCAAAAAAACTTCACTCACAAAAAGCAGATAATGGGCTGGACTTAGTTTGCAGGTTATGGTTTGCAACTCAATGTAGACCAACAACAAATGATATCAAATATTAAGCATAATGCATAAAACATTTGTTCTCTTACTCTTTCCCTTCTTGCCTATCTGGTATCCTTCTAATACAAGATAATCCCTACCATCTTCCTTTTATTATCGTCATTTAGAGGATTATTACATGGGGCATTGTGTTGAGCTATGGGTAATGCATTTTAAAAGGTTAATGCATTCTTTTAAGGACATTTTACAATTCATAGAACTGTTTATAGAAAATTCTAATTGATTGACCCATTTATTTACTTAACAGTCCTTTCAATGGGGCGGGAGGAAGGGCTGCTTTGGCAGGTTAATTAAGACTCCAGTTTTGGAAGGCTTTTAAACAAGGGCCTATGGGGAGCAAGTTTTTCCCCTTACACTTGTGGCCTGCTGGCAGCCAACATTCCTCCTATAGCTATCATTTGCCAGTTCCAGGAGGCAAAGTTTACATATTGTGACATATCACAAACTGTTTTTCTCCTGCCTCTTATGAAATCAACTGAGCATAGCGTGGAATGTGGAGTGTGAATTTGAACCAGAAAGTTCTACTTATTAACAACTAATTATGGACATTCAGGGTATCATACATTAGACAGTGGCTGTACTCAGATGGACCATGGTATGTGTGCCTGGAATGTCGTCTGCAAAGAGAGTAACGCGATGTTCCCTTTTATTTCTCATGAGTCCATTATCTTCTAACTCCATACCATGATTTTAGTGAGTTTTACCATCCTTTCTTTTAGAATTTCAAAGTCCTTTCCTAATGGGTTTCTCTGAGTCTTTTTATATAATCTAACCTTTTCTCCATAAAGCTCCCAGAGTGATCTTTTAAGAATGCAATTCTCATCATGCCCCTGCATGACTAAATTCCTTTTTGGGCTTCACTCTGCTCTTAGGAGAAAACCAAAGTTATTGTCATGAATTTCTCTCAAGTCTATGCATGCTTTGGCTCCAGCTCACCTCTGCAACCTCATCTAACTCCACTCTATCCATGCTCTGACATTTCAACCATGCTTACATGGTTTAGTTCCTTAAACTAATTCTCCATACTGGTTCCCACCTAGGAGCCTTTACTTCTTTTCATATGCTGCAGTACTATTGATCTTCTTTTTATAGCTTTGATTCTTCAATTCTTTTTTTTTTAACCTGTTGACCTCCTCACCCATTTCTCCACCTCTGGCAATCATCAATCTGTTCTCTGTATCTATGAGCTCAGTTGTTTTGTTTTTGTTTTTTAGATTCCATGTATAATATTTTGTCTCTCTCTATCTTATTTCACTTAGATGATGTCTTTGAGGTCCATCCCTGGTATTACAAATGACAAGATTTCCTTCTTTTTGTGGCTGAATAATATTACTGTGTGTGTGTGTGTGTGTGTGTATCACAATGTCTTTATCCACCAGTGGACATTCAAGTTGCTTCCACATATTGGCTATTCTTTTTAAGATAATGTTTAATTTCCTTTATTATTATTTTATTTTTAAAGATTTTATCTATTTATTCATGAGAGACAGAGAGAGAGAGAGAGAGAGAGGCAGAGACACAGGCAGAGGGAGAAGCAGGCTCCATATAGGGAGTCCAACTCGGGACCCGATCCCGTGACTCCCTGGAGTCACACTCTGGGCTGAAAACAGGCACTAAACCTCTGAGCCACCCAAGCATCCCTTCATTTCTTTTAGATAAATACCCAGAAGTGGAATTGCTGAATCATATGGTAGTTCTACTTTTAATTTTTTGAGAGATCTCCATACCGTTTTCCATAGTGGCTGCACCAAGATTACTGTTCCACCAACAGCACACCATGGTTTGCTTCTGTCCACATCCTTGCCAACACTTGCTGTTTCTTGTAATATGGTAGATATTAGTCCAACTACTATCAATATTACACCTAAACAAAAACGGTCTAAACCAATTAAAAAACAGAGATTGTCAGAGTGAATAAAAAAACAAGAACCAACTAAATGTTATCTACTAGAAACCTACATGATTAAAAGGAGGATCCTGAACTCACTTCCTCCTATGGAAACACCAAAGCAACAACTACATGTATTTCAAATCACTCTGAAAATATCTAAAGACTGGAGGAACAGATCTTCCACAGCTAAAGTCATAAAGGAAATGCCACATTGAGAAGGGTAAAAGGGACAGAGACACCATCTGATACCAAAGTCCCAGTGCAGTGACCCATGAGTAGGAGGGACATCACAAGTAGGAGGAGCAAGAAGATTAAACCCCACATTGGGCATCCTGGCCCTGGGAACCCTACTGGGAAGACAAGTCTCCATAGAGTTTGGCTTTGGATATCAGTAAAGTTTAACTCCTAGAGAGCAGGAAAGCAATAAGAAACTGAACCTTCACCCTTAAAAAGCCAGTACACTTTATCATTCAGACCAAGACCCAGCACAGAACTGTAGTTTGAAAAGTGCCTGGGTTAAGCATGAAGGAGATCTACTGACCAATTTTAGGATGTGTGCCAGAGGGTCAAAGATCTGCAGGAAATTTCTGTGGGAACCAAAGTACTGGTGGGTGCCATTTTTCTTGCCCTCTCTCAGTCCAGATGCCAGATGATTGTAGGAAGCAATTCTGACATTCCCTGTCTAATTACTAGCACCACTTGTTCCACCCCAGTGTTCCTTTGTGGACTCATCCCACCCAACCCACCTACCCTGGCACATGCCTCTCCAAATCAGCTCCCATTCTGTCACACCAAGTCAGGTTAGGTGAGGACTAGCATCCTCCCAAAGTGACTATTGCCCCACCATACCCAGTAGGCAACTCTGGCCAGAATAACTGCCCTCTCCAAAGCATATCCTGCCCCAAGGAGGATTTAGCTATCCCATGCGCCAGCTGGTTGCAGTAGCTAGTCACCTCAGGAGCAAGGCCTGCCAGCAGTACACCCACAGCAGTTGCAGAAAGTCATTGCAGACACCTAGGTTGAGGGCTGGCGCACCCACCAGTGTACTTGTAGTAGTCATAGCTCAGTCATAACTGGACAGCATGTGCAGTCCACAAGGGGACAGCTGGTTCTGGTGACCAGGAGTATTACACTACAGGGCACATAGGATGGCCTTCTACATAAGGCCATTACTTTCAAGATCAAGAGATACAGTTGACCTGCCTAATACATAGAAACAAACATAGAAAGGCAGATAAAATGAGAAGACAGATATGTTCCACATAATATATTCCAAAATAACAAAATAAAACCACAGAAAGGGATCCCTGGGTGGCGCAGCGGTTTGGCGCCTGCCTTTGGCCCAGGGTTTGATCCTGGAGACTCGGGATCGAATCCCACGTCGGGCTCCCTGTGCATGGAGCCTGCTTCTCCCTCTGGCTGTGTCTCTGCCTCTCTTTCTCTCTGTGTGACTATCATAAATAAAAATAAAAAAATTTAAAAAAACACAGAAAAAGATCACTGAAGTAAAGATAAGCAATCTGCCTTGATACAGAGTTCAAAGTAATAGCCATAAAATGCTCACCAAACTTGAGAGAAGAGTGGATAAAGTCTGTGAGAACTTTAACAAAATGATAGAGAATATTAAAAAGGACTAGTCAGAGCTGAAGAATATGATAATTGAAATGAAAAATATGCTAGAAAGAATCAATAACAGATTACAGGATGCAAAAGAATGGATTAGTGATGGGGAAGACAGGGTAAAAAAAAGCAACCAAGTTTAACAGCAAAATTTTAAAAATGAAGATAGGTTAAGGGATTTCTATGACAATATCAAACATGCTAGCATCCATGTTATAAAGTTTCCAGAGAATAAGAGAGAGCTAAAAGGGCAGAAAACCTATATGAAGAAATAATAGCTGAAAACTGCCCTAACCTGGAGAAAAAAACAGACCAGGAAAGACATGGAAGCACAGGAACAAGATAAAGCCAAAGAGGTCCACACCAAGATATATAATAATTAAAATGTCAAACCTAGAAATAAAAAGATAATCTTAAAAGTTGCAAGGGAAAAGCAAACAGTTATGTACAAGGGAAACCCCATAAGACTATGTGCTGATCTTCAAAGAGAAACTTTGCAAGCTAGAAGAAAGTGGCATTATATATTCAAAATGTTGAAAGGAAAAAATCGATAACCAAGAATACTGTACCTGGTAAGGTTATCATTCAGAATTAAAAGAGAGAGAAAGTGTTTTTGAAAACAAACAAAAGTTAAAGGACCTTATCACCATGAAAGCACCCTATAAGAAATATTAAAGTGACTTTTTAAGTGAAAAAGAAAAGGTCATGACTAGAAGTAGGAAAATTATGAAGGGAAAAAAATTTCACTGGTAAAAGCAAACATATAGTAATAGATCAATCACTTATAAAGCTAGTATGAAGGTTAAGACACAAAAGTAGTAAAATCAGTTATATCCATAGCAATTAGTCAAGAGATACACAAAATAATAAGATGTAGAATATGTCATTATATATATATATAAAACAAGGAGTGGGGAGTAAAAATGTGGTGCCTTTAGATACATTTGAGAACTTAAGCAAACATCAACTTAAAATAAGCTGCTATATACATAGGGTGTCATATGTGAACTTCATGGTAACCACAATCCAAAAACCTATAATAGATACAAACACACACGAAAGAGAAAGAAATGGCAGCATAACACTAAAGAAAGCCATCAAATCACAAGGGAAGAGAACAATAAATAAAGAAACAGAAAAACCACAAAAATTATAAAATTATAAAACAATGAACAAAAAGACAATACATACCTATCAATAACTACTTTAAATGTAAATGCCTTAATCAAAACCTATAGGGTGACTAAATGAATTTTAAAAAGACTCATCTATGTGCTGCCTACAAGAGATTCACTTCAGAGCTAAGGGCACATACTGACTAAAAGCAAAGGGATGGCAGAAGATATTCCATGCAAAGGGGAGCAAAACAAACAAAACAAAACCCTGGGTTAGCAATACTTAGACAAAATAGAGTTTAAAACAGACTGTAACTGGGATGCCTGGGTGGCTCAGTGGTTGAGTATCTGTCTTTTGTTCAGGGCGTGATCCTGGAGACCTGGGATCGAGTCCCATGTCCAGCTCCCTGCAGGGAGCCTGCTTCTCCCTCTGCCTATGTCTCTGCCTCTCTCTCTGTTACTCTCATGAATAAATAAATAAAATATTTAAAACCTAATTAATTAATTAAATGAAACAGACTGTAACAAGAGAAAAAAAGGGCAGTATATAACAATAAAAGGCTCAATCTACCCAGAGGATATAACAATTGTAAATATCTATGCATCCAACATGGGAGCACCTAAATATATAAAACAAATATTAACAGATATAAAGGGAGAAACTGACAGCAATATAATAATAGTAGGGGACTCTAATACCTACTTACATCAATGGATAGATAATTTAGACAGAAAATCAATAAGGAAACAGTTGTCCAATCAGAAAGTCAATAAGAAATAGTGGCTTTGAAAAAAAAAAAAAAGAAATAGTGGCTTTGAACAATGCATTAGACCAGATGGACCTAACAGATATACAGAAATTTCCATACAAAAATAGCAGAATACACATTATTTTCAAATGTATGGAACATTGTCCAGGATCGATAGATCACATGTCAGGCCACAAAACCAGTCTCAATAAATTTTAAAAGCCTGAAATCATGTCAAGCATCTTTTCTAATCACAGTGGTATAAAGCTAGATATTAACTATAAGAAAGAATGAACAGAAATGCAAACACACAGAAGCCAAACATTTACTAAACAAACCAATGGGTTAATAAAGAAATCAAAAAGAACATTTAAAAATACCTTGAGACAAATGAAAATGGAAATACAACATTCCAAAATCTTTGGGCACTGCAAAAGCAGTTCTTTTTTTTTTTTTTAATTTTATTTATTTATGATAGTCACAGAGAGAGAGAGAGAGAGGCAGAGACACAGGCAGAGGGAGAAGCAGGCTCCATGCACCAGGAGCCCGATATGGGATTCGATCCCGGCTCTCCAGGATCGCGCCTCGGGCCAAAGGCAGGCGCCAAACCGCTGCGCCAAACCGCTGCGCCACCCAGGGACCCCTGCAAAAGCAGTTCTAAGAGGGAAGTTTACAGTGATACAGGCCTAGCTAATGAAACAAGAAAAATCTCAAATGATCTAACCTAACACCTAAAGAAAATAGAAAAAGAAGAGCAAACAAAGCCCAAAGTTACTAGAAGGAAGGAAATAATACATGTAAGAGTAGAAATAAATAGAATAAAAACTAGGGGTACCTGGGTGGCTCAGTTAAGTGTCTGACTCTTGATTTTGGCTCAGATCATGGTCTCAGGGTTGTGAGATCAAGCCCTATGTTGGGCTCTGTGCTAGGCATGGAGCCTACTTGGAATTCTCTCTCTCTTTCTCCCTATGCCCCTTCACCCCTCTAAAAAAATAATATAAACTAAAAATAAAATAGAAAGAATCAATAAAACTAGGAGCCGGTTTTTTGAAAAAATAAAGTTGATAACTTTACCTTGAATCATCAAGAACAAAAGAAAAGACCCAAATAAATAAAATCAATAATGAAAGAGGAGAAGTCAAAAAAAAGCCAACACCACAGTGATATAAACGATTTTAAGAAAAAGTGAAAATTATATACTAACAAATTGGACAACTTAGAAAAATGCATTAATTCTTAGAAACATATAATCTTCCAAAACTGAATCAAGAATAAATAGAAAATCTGAATGAACTGATTACTAACAAAATTGAATCAGTAATCAAAAAACTCCAAAAGAAACAGAAGTCCAGGATCAGATGGTTTCACAGGTAAATTCTACCAAACGTATAAAGAAGAGTTAATATCTCTCCTTCTCAAACTATTCAAAAAAAGAGAAGAGGAAGGAATACTTCCAAATTCATTCTATTATCTTGATACTAAAACCAGACAAAGACACTACAAAAAAAGAAAATTACAGACCAATATCCCTGGTAAGCATAGATGCAAAAAAAAATTTCAACAAAGTGTTAGCAAACTGAATTTAAAAATACATGAGACTGAAGAGAGGAAAGATGATGGAAGAGTGGGGGAACTCATTTCATCTGGTCCCTTGAATTTAGCTAGATAACTATCAAAGTATTCTGAACACCCATAAATTCAACCTGGGATATAAGAAAAGAATATCTGGAACTCTAAAAGTAGAAAAGTTTTTGCAAGGTAGGAGTTGCAGAGAAGTGAATCTGAGGGGAGATATCATAAGATAAATGGCAGGGTGAGGGAGCCTCCATAAGGTGGCTACTGGAAAATGAAATAGCCCTATGGGGCAAAATTGGAACCCTTAGAAATCTGCTCCACTGAGAGACATTGCTGCCCGAAAGGTGTTCAGGTAGTGAAATAGACAGAATTCTAGGTGGGTCTCAAGATCCCTGGCATCACAGAATTAATAGGAGTGTCTGAGCCAGTGGAGTTCCCAAGCAGTGGAGTGGGGAAACTGTTGGGTTCAGTGGGCCCGTGAGGGGACTCTCAACTTGGTTCACCATAGACCATGAGCCAGAACCTAATTGGGTGACTGCTCTCCATCTGGGAAACCTTCTGAAGACTGGAAAGCAGAGACTCTCCACCATTTCCTAGGAGTAGTGGAGTGGGTGCACATGCGACTGGACGTCAGCTCTAAAAGAATCATCCACCATGATCAAAAGGGATTTATTCCAGGAGTGGAAACAAGGTTCAATATACACAAATCAATCAAAGTGATACATCATATTAGTAAAATAAAAGATAAAATCATATGATTATCTCAATAGATGCAGAAAAAAAACATTTGAAAACATTCAACATCATTTACAATAAAAACAACAAAGTGGGTATAGAAGGAACATACTGCAACATAATAAAAGCCATATAGAGAAACTCAGAGCTGACAATATACTCAATGTTGAAAAGCTTTCAGTTTTTCCTCTAAGATAAGGAACAAAACAAGAATGTCTACTCTTACCACTTTTATTCATCGTAATACTGGAAGTCCCAGCCACAGAAATCAGACAAGAAAAGAACAAAAGTCATCCGAAGCGGTAAGGAAGAAGTAAGACTGTCACTATTTGCAGATGACATGATAGCATATATAAAAAGCCCTAAAGACTCTACCAAAAAAAAAAAAAACTATTATGGCTAATAAATGAATTCAGTAAAGTTGGAGGATACAAAATCAATATACAGAAACCTCTGTATTTAAGTAAACTAATAACAAAATAGCAGAAAGGGAAATTAAGAAAAAAGTCTTATTTACAATTGCACCAAAAAGAATAAAATACCTAGGAATAAATTTAATCAAAGCAATGAAACACTTGTACTCTGAAAACTGTAAGAAAGAATGATGAAAGAATTGAAGACAACACAAGTAAATGGCGAGATACTATTTACCCAAAGAAAATAAAAACACTAATTTGGAGAGATACATGCATCTCTATGTTTACTGCAGCATTATTTGTCATAGTCAAGCTATGGGAAAAGAATTCCAAGATGCCAGAGGAGTAGGAGATCTTAGTTTTGTCTGGTTGCAGGAATTCAGCTAGATAGTTACTGTACTATTCTGAACACCTGTGAACTCAACTGGAGAGCTAGGAAAAGAATTGCTGCAACTCTATAAATAGAAAAGTGACCACTTTCTGCAAGGTAGGAGGTGCGAAGAATTGAATCCCAGGAAATAGATGAAAAGAGAAACTTCAGGGAAAGGTGCCTTTCTAAGCCAGCCACCTGAAAATGATAGAGCAGTAGAGCACAAAATCAGAACTTTTAGAAGTCTGTTCCAGTTAGGGACCCCACCCCCCCAGCCTGAACGGTGTTCAGGTGGCAAAGTGGGAATGGAATACTAGGTGAGACAGTGTGGTCTCAAGATTCTGGGCCTACAAGAAGACTGGGAGTGCCTGAGTAGGGCAGAGTTCCCAGGCAAGGGAGTGGGGACGCTGGCTGCAATCACGGAGCCTAGCAGGGGGCTCTCAACTCTGGGTTCTGGTAACCTGTGAACCAGTGCTTGGTTGGGTAACCGCTCTCCCAGTAGGGGATCAGTAAGTGGCAGAAGCACAGGGAGACTCCCGGTGGCTCCCCCGGGAGGAGCAGCACAGGAGCATGCCCTAGGATTCTGCAGTGTTTGGAGCCTGGAAGCAGGGTGGCAGGGCTGAGGTAGAAAAAGGTCAGTTACAGGCTGGGTGAACATGGAGGGCAGATGGAGATCAGGGAAACAGGAGTGACTGACTGCTTTTCCTTTAGGGTGCACTGAGGGGTGGGGGGCCCGAGCTTTCAGCTCTGGGGCTGGAGATTGAGAGGCCACCATTTCATTCTCATCCTCTAAACCTGTGTGGAAAGCCTTCAGGGAACAAAAGCCACATAGAGCAATCTGGAGGTGCTTACTTCACCTGGCCCGGGCAAGGATGGTGCAGTTCCAACCCGGGCAAAGACACCTGAGAATCAGTGCAAAAGGCCCCTCCCTCAGAAGAGCAGCAAAAATATCTGGTAAGACCAAGTTTACTGATCACACAAAATGGCAAAACTCCAGAGCTAGGGGAAAATAGTATATAGAAGTCATGGATTTTTTTCCCCCATGATTCTTTAGTCTTTCCTTTTTTTTTTTCTCTTTCCTTTTTCAAACAATTTATTTTATCAACTCTTTTTAAATTCTTTTTTAATTTTCATTTTTAATTACATTTTATCCTTTAATTGCACTTAATTTTATTTTTGTATGTATGTAAGTTTTTCTTTCTTTACAATTTTGGGATGCAGTTTCTTCTCACAAATAGACCAAAATACACCCAAAATGTACTGTATTGCCTTGTTCTTTTCACCTATCTGATCATATTCTCTCGTTTTTTTTTTCTTTCTTTTACTTTCTCTTTTAAAAAGTCTTTTAAATGTTCATCTTTACAGTTACATTCTATCTTTTCAATGTATTTAATTTTATTTTTGTGTATATGTAAGTTATTCTTTCTTTACAATTTTGAGAGATAGTTTCTTCTAACAGACCCAATACACCCATGATATAGTGTATTATCTGTTCTGTTCACCTGTCTATCTTCCTTCCTATTTTTAAAATTTTTGTCTTTAAATTTTCATTTTTACAGTTACATTCTATCCTTTCATTGTACTTAATTTTATTTTTATACATACATGTTTTTCTTTCTTTACAATTTTGGAATCTAGTTTCTAACAAACAGACCAAAATACACAGGATCCAGTGTGTTGCTCTGTTTTGTTCACTTGTCTGATTATATTCTCACTTGTTTTTTAAATATATATACATATATACACATATAAATATATTTATATTCATATAAATTATTATATATAATAATATAATAATATATATATAATAATTATAAATTATTATATATATATTATATGTATATATTTTATATATATATTTGGTTGGAATCTTCTGATTTGATTAGTGTATATTTCTCTGGGGTTGTTGCTACTTTAGTATTTTGTTCTCTTGTTCATCTATTCTTCTCTGGACAGAATGACAAGATGGAAAAACTCACCTCAGAAAAGAGAACAAGAGGCAGAATTGACAGCCAGAGACCTAATCAGTATGGATATAAGTAAGATGTCAGGTCTAGAGTTCAGAACAAAGATTACAAAGATACTAGCTGGGTTTGAAAGAAGCATAGAAGACACTAAAGAATCCCTTTCTGGAGGAATAAAAGAACTATAATATCTAATCAAGTCAAAATCAAAAAGTCTATTAATGAACTGCAATAAAAAATGGAGGCTCTCTAGGAACGCATGGGTGACTCAGTGATTGAGCATCTGTCTTTGGCTCAGGGCATGATCCAGGGTTCCCAGGATCAAATCCCACATTGGGCTCCCTGCAAGGGGCCTTCTTCTCCCTCTGCCTATGTCTCTGCCTCTCTCTCATAAATAAATGAATAAAATCTTTTTTAAAAGTGGAGGCTCTAACTGCTAGGGTAAATGAGGCAGAAAAGAGAATTAGTGATATAGAAGACAAAACAATGGAGAATAAAGTACCTGAGAAAAAGAGAGATAAACAACTACTGGATCATGAAGGGAGAATTCAAGAGATAAGTGATACCATAAAGCGAAACAATATCAGAATAACTGGGATCCCAGAAGAAGACGGAGGGCAGAGGAATATTGAGGCAAATTATAGCAGAGAACTTCCCTAATCTGGGGAAGGACACAGGCATTCAAGTCCAGGAGGCACAGAGAATACCCCTCAAAATCAATAAAAATAGGTCAACACTTCAATATATAATAGTGAAACTTGCAAATCTCAGAGACAAAGAAAAAATCCTGAAAGCATCTTGGGACAAGAAGTCTGTAACGTACAAGAGTAGAAACATTAGACTGGCAGCAGACTCATGTAGAGAGACCTGGCAGCTCAGAAAGGCCTGGCGTGATATATTCAGGGTGCTAAATGAGAAAAATATGCAGCTGAGAATACTTTATCCAGCAATGCTGTCACTCAAAAATAGAAGAGATAAAAAGCTTCCAGGACAAACAGAACCTAAAAGAATGTGTGATCACTAAAACAGCCCTACAAGAAGTCCTAAAGGGAATCCTAAGTGAAGAGAAAGCCCAAAAGTAACATAAACCAGAAAGGAACAGAGACGATATACAGAAATTGTAACTTTACAGGTAATATAAGGGCGTTAGATTCATATCATTCACTAATTACTCTGAATATAAATGGGCTAAATGCCCCAGCCAAAAGACATAGGTTATCAGATTGGATAAAAAAGCAAGACTCATCCATATGCAGTCTCCAAAATGCTGGGATCATTCCCTGCATATTTTCAGACCACAATGCTTTGAAACTTGAACTCAATCACAAGAAGAAATTTGGAAGAAACTCAAACCTGTGGAGGTTAAAGAGCGTCCTGCTAAAAGATGAATGGGTCAACCAGGAAGTTAGAGATGAATTTTTAAAAATTCAT
Organism: Vulpes vulpes; assembly: GCF_048418805.1. Classification (NCBI taxonomy): domain Eukaryota; kingdom Metazoa; phylum Chordata; class Mammalia; order Carnivora; family Canidae; genus Vulpes; species Vulpes vulpes. The sequence goes on along the minus strand of NC_132787.1, from coordinate 55,267,987 downwards.
GAAAACAAATAAAATGAAAACACAACTGTTCAAAACCTTTGGGATGCAGTAAAGGTGGTCATAAGAAGGAAGTATATAGCAATACAAGACTTTCTCAAGAAATAAGAAAGGTCTACACAACCTAACCTTATACCTAAAGGAACTGGAAAAAGAACAGCAAATAAAAACTAAACCCTGCAGGAGAAGAGAATTAATAAAGATTCGAGCAGAAATCAATGAAATAGAAACCAAAAGAACAGCAGAACAGATCAACAAAACTTGAAGCTGGTTCTTTGAAATAATTAATAAGATCGATAAACCTCTGGCTAGACTTACCAAAAAGAAAAGAGAAAGGACTCAAATCAATAAAATCAAGAGTGAGAGAGGAGAGATCACAACACAAAGAAATACAAACAATTATTATTGCATATAGAACTATATGCCAACAAATTAGGCTATCTGGAAGAAATGAATGTATTTCTAGAGACATATAAACTACCAAAACTGAAATAGGAAGTAATAGAAAATCTGAACATCCATAACCAGCAAGGAAATTGAAGCAGTAATAAAAAAAAAATCTCCCAACAGACAAGAGTCCAGGGCCTGATGGCTCCCCAGGGGAATTCTACCAAACATTTAAAGAATTGATACCTATTCTTCTAAAGCTGTTTCAGAAAAGAGAAACAGAAGGAAAACTTCCAAACTCTTTATATAAGGCCAGAATTACCTTGATCTCAAAACCAAACAAAGACCTCATCCAAAAGGAAAGTACAGATCAGTATCTCTGATGAACATGGATGCCAAAATTCTCACCTAGATACTAGCTGATAGGATCCAAAAGTACATTAAAAGGATTATTCACCATGACCAAGTGGGATTTATTCCTGGGTTGCAAGGGTGTTTTAATATCCAATGTGGCAGGATACAAAATCAATGCACAGAAATCAGTTGCATTTCTATACACTAACAATGAGACAGAAGAAAGAGAAATTAAGGAGTCCATTCCACTTAAAATTGCACTAAAAACCATAAGATATCTAGGAACAAACCTAACCAGAGAGGCAAAGGATCTGTACACATAAAACTATAGAACACTCATGAAAGAAACTGAGAAAGACACACAAAAAATGCAGATTATTTCATGCTCATTGATTGGAAGAACACATATTGTTAAAATGTCTATACTATCTAGAACAATCTATACATTGAATCTATACATTCAGTGCAATCCCTATCAAAATACCATCAACTTTTTTCACAGAGCTGGAACAAATGATCCTAGAATTTGTATGGAATCAGAAAAGACCCTGAATAACCAAAGGAATATTGAAAAAGAAAACCAAAGCTGGTGGCATCACAATTCCAGACTTCAAGCTCTATTACAAAGCTGTGGTCATCAAGACAGTATGGGACTGACACAAAAACAGACACATAGATCAATGGAATGTAATAGAGAACCCAGAAATGAATTCACAACTCCACAGTCAAACAATAACTAAGTGAGAGAAGCCAATCCAAAAGGTGCATACTATATTATTCCAATGATATAACATTCTGGGAAAGGCAAAACTATAAACACAGTAGTTAAAAAAGTAATCAGTGGTTGCCAAGTGTTTAGAGGAGAGGAAGGGATGAGTAGGTGGAGCACAAAGAGCTTTTAGGGCAGTGAAACTCTTCTATATGATACTGTACTAGTAGAAGCATGTCATTATGTGTTTGTCATAAGCCATATAATGGACAACACCAAGAGTGAACTCTAATGTAAGCTACGGACTTTCAATGATAACATAATATGTAGCTTCATTAATTGTAACAAATACACCACTCTGGTGCAGGATGATGATAATGGGCCAGGCTGTGCATGTATACATGGGAATTCTTTGTACTTTCTGCTCAATTTTTCTGTGAACTTAAAAATCTTCTAAAGATAAAGTTTATTTTGAAAATGAAATGAGATAATACATATGGGTTCCACATATAAGGAGCTTGGATGTCATCATCCAAGATAAGAGAGATTACAGGGCAAATTGCTGCCTTCAAGGCTGGAGAGGCAGGCAAATATGGGGAGTTCCATTAATATGGGAAGTTTTCTTGTACACTTAATTGTGTGGTTACTGCTCTCTTCTATTTCTTTTTATGTGTTACTCCATAAGAGTTTCAAAAGCATTAAGACATTGGAGACCTTGATTGTTCATATATTCATTCATTCAGCAAACATTAATCAAGTTCCTATAATGCATCAGATAATGTGCTATTTCTTATGGGAATATGAGGATGTATAAGATATAGACACTTCATTCAGTCAAACATTCAACAATTTTCAAACATCTACCATGTGCCATGCGCTGTGCTAGCTGTTAAGGATTCAGTAATAAAGGGAGTATCCCATTTTGAAAACAGTGTGACAACCACAACAACAAAGTATCGACTCCACTGGCTTTAACATGTTTCTAGTGGGATCTTCATGGTGCAACTCCTTGAACAGGTGAATAAGACACCTGTTTGTTTGTTTGTTTGTTGGGTTTTTTGTCATCACTCTCTTAACTTCTTTTGGACTTAATGCAACACTTTCCAGTGGGACTTTCAATACAACTTTTCATGGACATTGCTCTTAAGTTAATTATGAACTACATGTTGCCAAAACCAAAGGTCGATTTTTTTCATCATTGCATTTGATGCCCCAGCAACATTCAACACAGTCTACCACACTTCTTGAAATACTTTCTTCACTTGACTTTCATAGTAGCACTCTCTCAGTTTTCCTCCCGCCTCACACTGCTCCTGCTCAAACTCCTTAACTGGCTCCTCCTCCTCTGTTCAACCTCTAAATGTTGTGTCTGTCCCAGGATTTAGCCCTGAGGCTTTTCCTTTTATCCATAAATACTCTCACCCTATATTTCATCTAATCCTGTGACTTTAAAAATTATTGTGTGCTTCCATTTCCCAAACTTACCTCTCTAGATGGCATAAGAAGTATAATTGTCCTAAAGTGATCCAGGAGTTTAGCAAGGTAGCCAAGAAGAGGGATCCACTCTTCCCAGCATCACAGAGCCTGAATGGCTCCCTATGGAACCAGTGACTTCCTTCCCCAAAAAGAGGGAAATACATCTCATGAGCTCCACTGACTCCAGGTGTTGGGAAATTGATTTTTCCTTACAACTTTTATAAACATCCGGCCCTAAAACCCAGACTGTCTGGGACCAACATCATGTGTGTTTCTTCACTGATAAAGCTGCTCTCTGTGTTTGTATGATACAAACATAGAATAATAGAGGCTAGTGTCCCTACACTGGAATGCAGACTCACACTGTGCACTACTTATACATCAGTGTAGAATGGAAGGATGGAGTAATCATGCCTTCTATTTCTTTGCCAACCCTTGGCCTTTGTGAGTTTTCCTAATACAGTATATTAATTAGCCCATGCTATGGCATATTGGGGAAGTCTTCTCAAACTCTGATGTCAACTGGCAGTGACCCAGAGAGGCCACACTTTATAAAATGTGCCCTGATCTTCCCTGAGCACATAGACACTCCAGCTGTCCCAGCACCATTTGCTTAAAAAAAAAAAATCATTTTCCCCTGTTGAATTTTTCTTGGCACCTTTGTCAAAATCCATTGGCCATACAAATATAAACTGTTAAGTCACACCACATGCAAAAATTCCCTCTAAATGGATCATAGACCTAAATGTCAAGGCCAAAACTATACACCTCTTGGAAGAAAACATAGGTGAAAATCTTTATGACCTTGGGTTGGACAAAAACATGAGTGATAAAAGAAAAACGTGTTTTTAAAAGATTTATTGATTTTAGAGAGAAGGAGTGCATGTGAGAGCAGGGGGAAGGGTACAGAGAGAGAATCTTCAAGTAGACTCTCTGCTGAATGTGACCCAGTGCAGGGCTTGATCTCATTACTCAGGAGATCATGACCTTGGGCAGAACAAAGTCCCACACGTAATCAACTGAGCCACCCAGGCACCCTCAAAGAAAAGAATTTTTAAGTGGGATTTCATAAAACTTAAAATGTTTGTGTTTCAAAAGACGTTACTAAGAAAACGAAAAGCCACAGACTGGACAAAATGTTTCTGTGGAAATCAATTTTTAAAATTTCATTTAGGATGGAGTCAGTAGACCAGTAGAGGGAGCTTTTATGCCCAAACACTCATTGTCAATTGCAGACCCAATAGGAGATGCAGGTAGATACCACTTTACTACCCCCAAATGCTTTCCTCCTCCGCCAGTCAATGAGACTATCGCAGCCCAATCAATGAAAAGTTATTATACTTCAAAATGGCGGTTCACTCCAATGGACTTTCTGTTTATAAAGCATCCCAGCTTCCCTTTTTCCTCTATAAGCAAGTGTTCCTCCTATTCTTTGTTCTGTGCAAGTGGATTTTATGGCATGTAAATTATATCTCAATAAAGATGTTTGGGAAAAAAAGAAACGTGATATGTAGCCCTATCTGCCTTGCCTTTCATTGATTTCTCATTTTCTATAGAACCTAGTTATTGGTTCCACTCAGAGACTCTAAACTCTTGTTCTATTGGCTCTTTGGCTGAAAGCGATTCCCAGGCAGACAGTAGTTGAATTCTGCCAGCCTCCAACATTCACAACACCTAGGGGAATGAATACCCCAGTCCTGAAGGGGGTAGGGGATGTGTGTGGTTCACTTCAGCATTACTCTAGCAGGCAAAGCTGTGTGATGCACCTTGGTGGCCTCAGGTAAGGCTTCACAGGTTTCAGCAAGACCAAGGCCCTTTAGCTAGTGTGACAGCTTCAGAGAACAAGCCACTATAACTCAATGACTACGGTCAAACTCCAGGCAAGTGTGTTTGCAGCACAAGGAGTCAGGTGTTAAGTGGGAAGAGGAGAATGTCCACAACACAAGGAGAAAGAGAGACCCAGGGGAGGGTGTCAAACCCAATCTTTGTAGGGCATTTTTCCCAACAACTAAAGAAAACATTCTTTTCGAGTGCATATGGTGTTTTCACCAGGACCATATGCTGGACTTCAAAACAAGTCTCTGTAAATATCTAAGAGTCAAAATCATACAGAGTATATGCTCTGACCACAAAAGTATTGAATTAGAAGTCAATAACAACAAGATATTTAGAAAATTCCCAATTTTAGAAATTGAACAATATACTTTGGAAAAACTCACATGTTAAAGAGGAAATCACAGGTAAATTAGAAAATATTTTTACCCTGAATGATGGTAGAAGTCCAATACAACAAAATTATTGGATGTGGCTAACCTACTGCTTAGAGAGGCATTTACAGCTCGAAGTGTCAATAGTCACAAAAGGAAAAGGGATAAAATCAATAACCTAAGGTTTAACTCTAAGAACCTTGAAAAGCAAGACCAGTTTGAACCCAAGGCAAATAAAAGAAGGCCAATAAGTAAAAGAAGCTGGTGAAAGAAAAAAGAGACAACAGAAAAATACAACAGTAAATTATTCTGTAATCCGCACAGAATCACATGGGTTCTATATTTAAATGTATATCTGGAACCATAAAGACTTTAGGAGAAAAAAATAGAAGAGCATCTATTGAAACTAAAAATCAGAAAATCATTGCTTCTAGGATAGATTGAGGGGTGGGGAAGAACTTTTTGAGGTGAAAGAAATGTTCTATATGTTGTCTGGGGTGTCTGTAATCACAATATTATACATGATTGTCAAGGTTCATTGAATAACACTTAAGATCTGGATGTTTGAATGCATGTAAATCACACTTCATTTTTTTAAAGTAGGAAAAAGGCAATGTCTTGAGGAGCTTATGGTGGTAGTATTTGGGTACCTTTGGCGTACAGGCTTCAGAAGCATCCACTGCATCCTTAGTTCAGGATTCTGCTGAGAGTGATTTTGCAACCAAAATGTGGATGAGTGCAAATGTCCATAAGATCCACTGTGGCCACAACTACACATTCCTATTCTCATTATCCAAGCCATAGAACTAAACAGTTATCACCAGAGAGCTTCTCTTCGATGCTTATCTTCCTCCACAAATCCAGAGCTCTCCAAGGGAATATCAAAATTGAGGTTCTGGATATATGGGTTTGGAAAGAAAGTCACTTCCCATAGAACTTGGTGACTGGAGCTGTCACCAGTGCAAATGTGTACACCTTGCAAGACAGTAACATTTCAAATGGCACTCCAAAAAAGGAGATCATGGATTATATATTGGTTTTACCCCCCCCCCCAAAGTATTTATTTTACAAGGCAAAATTGCACATCATGCTGGCATATTTCTTCTTTTCATTTAAATCCACAGATTATGGATCCCAGACAGCTGGCACTGACTGCCGGATGTCTTGTTGCAGGGAGAACCAAGCTGTTATCGCACTGTGGCCCTGAAATTTGCTTCCTGTGCTTTGGAGGAATGAAAGATATGTTAAAGGTCACCACTTTTGAGGGAGGAGGGAACCTGGAGAAGGCGTGAGCAATGAGTATGTGGTAAGAGTTCAAGGTGAAGAGGCTGAGCCAGAAACAAGAGTGCATAAAACTCCAGTCCTGCCTTCAGGAGATAAGGAGACCAGAACCTCAGCTCTTTCAGCTAGCTTCTGACAATCTAACAGGTTAGAGCATTCTCATTTTCTTTCAATTATTCCCGGGCATTCAAGTTTTGCAAATAGAGGGGAGGGAACAAAATGGTTTTTGTAAGCCTGCAACCACTTGACCTCTCTTTCTGGCTTTCTCCAGGGTCACCCTGTAATCTAATTTGCTCTCCAGTTTTTCTGGTTCCTGGAGAGTACTTCTTGGGACCCAGATTTGACCATGGCTGGATGGAGCTGCCTTGTGACAGGTGCAGGAGGGTTTCTGGGTCAGCGGATTGTTCACTTGTTGGCAGAGGAGAAGGAGCTGCAGGAGATCCGGGCACTGGACAAAGCCTTCAGACCAGAATTGCTGGAGGAATTTTCTAGTAAGTGAAATTGAGTTCATGGATGGGTAGCTCCATCTTAACCCCTGTACAGGTATGGGGAAAGGAATTCTTGTCTAGCAAATCAAGAAAAATTGTAGCCAAATCAAGTCTAATCCCAAGTCCAAAGTCATCAGAAAGGAAATCACAGGTCGTGTAGTATAAGAGATACAGGACTGTCAGGAGACTGAGTCTCTGACCCTGATCTAGAACTATAGAGGATGACCTTAGGCCACCCATTTTGGCCTCTGGATTTCTTCTTCTCATTTATAAAATCATACATCTCTACCTTGTCAACAACTCTAATGTCCTGAAGATTGTGGACTTGGAAGTTGCTGTGCAACATCTGCAAAGGGCAAGCAAACACCATTAACCTGAAGACCCTACCAGTGGCTCCCTGCCTCTCTTGATTGCCCTGGTCTTTCTGTGGCTTCATTTAGCATCTCCAGTGAAGGTGAAACAAAAGAAAGTGAAGGTGAAGCTGTGTGTGTGTGTGTGTGTGTGTGTGTGTGAGAGAGAGAGAGAGAGAGAGAGAGAGATGGGGTGGGGGGGTGGGAGGGAGATGGAGAGGGCACTGTACAGCATGGGAGGGAGCCAGAGACAGAATTTGAGGCTCTGGAGTGTGGATTCCTCATGTGGCGTCCCTGCACATCTCTTTTTCCTATTTGTCTCTATTAATCACCGTGAGAATAGTGGCTGTAGAGTCTGCTGTAGCAGCTCACTGCTCTGCTGTGTCCCCAGAATGCTATCCCTGGTACAAATGCAAAAGCGAGATTTATAAAACCTGTTTCATCCCTGGATCCTCAAAACAACCCTGTAAAGAAGGTAGGAAAGGGATCTCACCCAACAGGACAATGAGGAAATTGAGGTACACACAGGTAATGTGATGTGCTGAGGCCCTCCAGTTAATGAACTGTAGGGTTCAGAGTAGAGCTTCATCACAGATGTCTCAGTCATATGGCTCCAGGGCTGCCTCTTGGCAAAGTGAGTCTTCAGTCTCTCCCACTTCCCCTCTGTGTGACCCAAAGCAATCCTTGTCCCCCTCCCAACCCTTCTGGACTGGGTGTCAACATCAGGCCCCAGGGTGCCCAGAAGACTCCACCTCCCCACTGAGAGTCCCCTACCGCCTCCCACCCTCCAGGACTGCACCCATCACTCTTATCCTCTTTCCTGTACTCTGAATATCTCAAATGTCCTATTTTCTCTACCTTCTGCTTCAATGGTGTCTCTGATGAACACACATGAACACATATGAGCAACTTCATCTGTTTGTAATCCTTATGGCTCAAAATACTTACAGTCTGACAGTTGATGCTCACAAAAAGGCAATGTTCAACCTAAAAGAACGGTTCCCCAGTGTGACAAGTCAGGCGATGTCAGGGATGGATAGGGGCCTCTGTAAATATCACAGTGGAGAATCCTTTCAGTGGTCTTTCTGTGCAGGCACTGTGCTAAGTGTTCTTTGCATGTCAACTCATTTGCTCCTCATAACATCCCTGTGGAAAAGGTAATACTGTCCTCCTCTTCTTAATGATGAGAAAACAGGCGCAGAAAGGTGTCTTAGTCTGTCAAGGCTGCTGCAACAATATACCACAGGCTGGGTGGCTTAAACCCATCAGAAATTTTATTTCTCACAGTTCTGGGGCATAGAAATCCAAGGGCAAAGCAGGGTCATGCTCTGGTGAGAGCTCTCTTTATCTAGTTCAGAGCCTGTGCCTTCTTTCCATGTCCTCCCTCACATAGTGCAAGAGGTGAAGGATGTCTCTGGGATCTCTTTAATAAGAATACTGATCCCCTTCATGAAGGCTAAACCCTTATGACTTAATCACCTTCCAAAGGCCCTATCTCCTAACTCCATCACATTGGCATTAGGATTTCAACATTGAATCTAGGGGACATAAACACTCATACCATAGCAAAGGCTAACTTGTTCAAGGTCTCACAGCTGAAAAATGGCAAAGCTGGACCTGAACCCAGAAGATCTAACTACAGCAGCTGTGTTCTTAGCCACTAACTTGTCTGGTAGCTTCTCTTTGGGCTTCCTTACAATGCAACCCACACCACATAAGCCACTGTATATTCAGGCTATGAAAAATCCTCAAGTCCGCAGAGCCTCAGAGAGGGAGGGAGCTATGCTTCCACTGCCAAGACACCAGCAGTGCCCTCTGCTGGTCTCTTTACACCCCTGCAAACCAATAGGTTGAGAGTCCTTTCCTCCCTTGGCTTTGGACTTCTCACTGCTCAGCAGATCAATTCCTCCCAGCCTGTCTGCTGAAGCCTGCAGCAAAGAAGACACAGAAGAAAGGGGGGGAAAGGCAGAGGTGGAGACAAAATCCGAGAAAATCCTATGATTCCCAGCAGCTTTCCCCTACCTTTCTCCCATTTGGGGGCATTCTTGGAGTTGCCCAACAATGGGAAGGAGCCCAGGACAGAGCAAACTTGGCAGAGGCTTAGGGAAAGCAGATGGTTCTTCCAATTTGTAGTCCAGGAAGGAAATTTCCCAGCCCTGAAATTTTCACTCTGAATTTCTCTCTCACTGTTCTCTGGCCTCTGATTTCAGTTAAATTGTCTTATCCTTTAAATACACAGACTTATCCTTAATCTGCCTCAGAAAATAAAAGCACTAGTCCTGCACTTGGGTGACAGGGGAGAGAGAACAAAGCTCCAAGGCAGGAGGCAGGTTTGGGTCTTCACTGGAAGTGTGACTTAGACCTGCCCTTTAACCTGTCTCTGCCTCAGCTTCTTTGCCTGTATAGCGGAAATCTGAATACCTATGTCATGAGATAGCTGTGAAAGAAAAACCAGAAAACTGTGAAAGGAGTGTGCAAAGTAGAAAGCACAAAATATGTGTAGGGTATTAATCCAAACTGTATGTAGCACCATGTTGAGTTCACAGGCTAGTTTGAGGCGATGGTGTGACTGGCAGTGCCACTTCTGGTGGATTTCAGAGGAGCTAAAGGTCCTAAGGCCCTTGGCTAGGTGGCCAGAATGTTAGTCCCTTGGTGGCTGACTCATTTTCAGCATTTTCTATAATAAATTTATTTTTTATTGGTGTTCAATTTACCAACATACAGAATAACACCCAGTGTTCATCCCGTCAAGTGCCCCCCTCAGTGCCCGTCACTCATTTTCAGCATTATTGTCTGCTTTAGATGATATCTAATAAGGTTTTTTTTTTCAGTTAACCTCTCATTTGTGCCCATCCCAAATTCCCTGTTACTGGCTCCACTATCCTTCTGGTCAGCTAAGCAGGAAATATCTGGGCTGACATGGACTCCTCCTCTTCCTCTCGGCCTATCTCCAATAAGAACCAGGGCATGTGTGGGTAAGGTCTGCAAAGTTGAGCCTATGTATCCCTCCCCTTCCCTCCTCCTGCTGTGGGAGGCCCGGTTCCATCCTCCTCCTCTGAACTTTGGTGCAGACATTCTGAGTAATCTCTCGATTGCTTTGCTTTTCTCTTAGATGTACCACATGGATCCATTTTATGCACTGCAGCCAGGGTTAGCTTCCTGCACCACAACTCTGTTTCTCTTCTTGTTCTAAATCCATACATGATTCCTCACTCCCTACAGAATTAAATTCAAATTCTTTCCTCTTATACCCATTCTTCATAATCACCTGACTATCCTTTTTTTAATTTTTTTTAAATTTTTATTTATTTATGATAGTCACACACACAGAGAGAGAGGCAGAGACATAGGCAGAGGGAGAAGCAGGCTCCATGCACCGGGAGCCCGATGTGGGATTCGATCCCGGGTCTCCAGGATCGCGCCCTGGGCCAAAGGCAGGCGCTAAACCGCTGCGCCACCCAGGGATCCCTCACCCGACTATCCTTAATGAATTTTATGAACTTCTTATGAATGTCTTTAACAATTTTTATCCCAGGCATACTTGACTCCTCACTGTACAAATAATTCCTCTCCTCCTCCTCCTCCTCCTCCTCCTCCTCCTCTTCTTCTTCTTCTTCTTCTTCTTCTTCTTCTTCTTCTTCTGAATAAAATGGAGTAGAAATGGATGTTTGCTCTTTCCCAATAAATGCTACACATACTGGTCTCTGTGTTTTTGTTTACTTGTTCCTTCCATGGATTGGTCTCCCCACCCCCACCCTCCTCCCAGTGTACATGTCTTTGAAGATCTAGGTAAATGCCACTTTTATCAGGAAACTTCCAGATCCAGAAAGCCTTCCCATGACCTGACTTATGTTCACACAGAGCTCCAGAGCAAGACCAAGCTGACCATGGTGGAAGGAGACATTCTGGATGAGCAGTGCCTGAAGAGAGCCTGCCAGGGCACCTCAGTTGTCATTCACACCGCCTCTGTCATTGACGTCATGAATGTCATTCACCGAGAGACCATCATGAATGTCAATCTGAAGGGTATAGTATCCCAGGGAGGATATGGAGTGAGGTGGGCAAATGAGGCTCAGAAAAAAGAACAGGAATGGAGAAGCCCCCATCACTGGACACTGCTGAACCTGCTCCAGCTTTTTCTTATCACTACTGAGAGCTTTCAGGCTGTGATCCTCAGTTTTTTAGATGAGGAAACTAGGACTGAGCAAAGCTGAGTAACTTGTCCAAGTCTCCCTGAGTAGGAAAGCTAGAATTTAAACCCATACCTGTGTGTCTGCAAAAGCCACAAAGGCTCTTTTTACTGAGGTTCCAGTCAAGCGTCGACTCCAATCCAACCTTAAACTCTATCCAACTATCTCCAACTACCTCCTGCCTCCCCTGGGCTAGAACCAGGCCTTACAAGTGCCTCCCTGGTCGTCATTTTAGCCCTTCTAAGTGCCTCTAAGTTGGTGGTCATACAGTAAGGCCAAGAACCGAGTTCTGTAAGGAAAAGTGTCCCATAGACCCATGTCCCAGCTGTGGCCTGGGAGTGAAGGGCCACAGCTCCCAGCCAGTTTCCCTCAGGTAGGACTTCCATGAGGGATCTCCAAGCATAATAAGAACATCCATCACCTTCCAAATCACATCAAGAAACCAGCAAAGCTAGCTCACAGCAGTCTGACAGGACAGAATTACCCAGGACATGCCTTCCCATGATATCTTCTTAATGATAATAGCTTCCCTTTATCCATAAGAGTACTTCTTCAGCTCACTGCTGGCTTTGCTATTAAAGGATACTTTAGGGGATCCCTGGGTGGCTCAGTGGTTTGGCACCTGTCTTTGGCCCAGGGCGCAATCCTGGAGTCCCGGGATCGAGTCCCGCGTCAGGCTCCCTGCATGAAGCCTGCTTCTCCTTCTGCCTGTGTCTCTGCCTTTCTCTCTCTCTCTCTCTCTCTCTCTCTCTCTCTCTCTCTCTCTCTCTCATAAATAAATAAAATATTTTTTTTTAAAAAAAGGGTACTTTATAGCTAGGTGCCCAAGGTACACCCTTCTTAGAGCCTCATCCATAAATGCCTGGTGGCTCTTTCTGGATTGCGGCTTTTCAATCTACTTTAAATCTAGACACATTCATTTAATGGATTAGCTTAAATCCCTTATTAGCTAGGCATGTAAAGTCATCCTTCTGAGCCCTGGAGGACAGTCTCTCTAGGACCACAGAACCCCAACCCCCACTCCCATCTGGCTTCCATGGCCCTGCTTTACAAAGTTAGTCATTAGTCTACTCAGAGGTTCCTTTTCTTTTCTTTTCTTTTCTTTTCTTTTCTTTTCTTTTCTTTTCTTTTCTTTTCTTTTTTTCTTTTTTTTCTTTCTTTTCTTTTCTATCTTTTCTTTTCTTTTTTCTTTTTTCTTTTCTTTTTTTCTTTTCTTTTCTCTTCTTTTCTTTTCTTTCTTTTCTTTTCTTTCTTTCTTTTCTCCCCTTTCCTTTTCTTTTCTTTAAGATTTTATTTAAATCTTTAAAATATCTCATGAGACACACACACAGAGGCAGAGACACAGGCAGAGGGAGAAGCAGGCTCCATGCAGGGAGCCGATGTGGGATTAGATCCTGGGACTCTGGGATCAGGCCCTGAGCCAAAGGCAGATGCTCAACTGCTGAGCCACCCAGGCATCCCCAGAGGCTCCCTTTCTGAAGCAACTCATTGCTTCAGGGTCTCCAGCCTAAGGTAGCACCATCTCAAAAAAGACCCTTTCTAGCTTCTGCTTAGCCATACCCTCACCACTCCCACACTTCAAGGAGGGTACTAGATTAACCAAATTTTCCATTTTGGCCCCTTGGCTAATTCCTGCTCTCCGGGACCCCCAACAACAGGGGATTTGACATCACTGAGAAGTGTTAGAGCCATCAGTTAATTAAAACTAATGTCATTTCCAGGTTTCGAAGATACTTCAAATAATGATAATTTCCGCCTCTGCAGGAAAATTAACGCCAAATATTCTCAGCCTCTAGATTTGGTATTTTTTTAACGAGGCTGTCTCTCCCGAAAATCAAATTGCACAAAGCCTTTAAAAGGGATTTTTTAAGAGAGAGAGAGAGAGAGAGAGAGAGAGAGAGAGAGAGAGAGAGAGAGAGAGAGAGAGAAACAATGTTTTGCCCGGGTTATTCTTTCTTTCTTACGGGGAAGGCGCTTTGCATTACCTCCCAGAGCTGGGATTCTGCGAGATCCTCCCGTTATAGGTGTTAACCACCAGAGGGCACACTCCTCCTTCGGGTTCTCCACCAAACTCCCACCTAGAAGGCCAGAGCCAGGCTCCAGAAAACTAACTAAAAGGAAGGTTTGTCACCCCCACTTTTCAGAGCTGGGTGAAAGGAGTAACAGCCAGAATTAGGAGTGGTCTTTGTGGGAACGCTCAATCAAGACTAGGTAAAATTCCAGTCCATATTCTGAGAGTATGACCTCCGAATTTTTTTTTATTTAAAATAACCTGTTTTTAATGAGGTGGTAGGGATAAGTGATAATTTTTTAATCTCTCCACTCAGCAAGATATGAAATTGCAACCCTCTGCCCTTTTCCAAAATTAAAAATATACACACAAGTCCAGGAAATCTGAAAGCCTAGAAATTCTTGCTTTCTAGAACTCAGATGTCAATTTCTTCTCATTTTTGCATTTTTGCATTTTTCCCATGGCTATTGCATAGTCAGATCTTAGCTGGAGACACAGAGGAATGCACTTCTGATCTGCAGTAACCACCTCACTGAAGGGGAAGGGGTGGACATGGCCTGTGGGCATGGTTGGCCCCTTGGGTTATTTGTTGACACTGACAGTGTGCTCCTCATGGGCAGGTACTCAGCTCCTGTTGGAAGCCTGTGCCCAGGCTAGTGTGCCGATCTTCATCTATACCAGCACCATAGAGGTGGCTGGGCCCAACTCCTACAGGGACATCATCCAGAATGCCCACGAAGAAGAGCATCTTGAATCAACATGGTCTGCTCCCTACCCATACAGCAAAAAGCTTGCAGAGAAGGCTGTGCTAGCTGCTAATGGGTGGGCTCTTAAAAATGGTGGCACTTTGCATACTTGTGCTTTAAGGCCCATGTATATCTATGGGGAAGGAAGCATATTCCTTTATAACTACATATACAAAGCTCTGAGGAACAATGGTATCCTGACACATCACAGCAAGTTCTCCATAGTCAACCCTGTCTATGTTGGCAATGTGGCCTGGGCTCACATTCTGGCCTTGAGGGCCCTACAGGACCCCAAGAAGGCCCCAAGTGTCCAAGGACAGTTCTATTACATTTCAGATGACACTCCTCATCAAAGCTATGATGACCTCAATTACAATTTGAGCAAGGAATGGGGCTTGTCCCTTGATTCCAGAATGAGCCTTCCCATATCTCTGGAATACTGGCTTGCCTTCCTGCTGGAAATAGTGAGCTTCCTGCTCAGTCCGATTTATAAATACCAACCCCCCTTCAACCGCCACATGGTGACCTTGTCAAATAGCATATTTACCTTCTCCTATAAGAAAGCTCAGCGAGATCTGGGGTATAAGCCACTCTTCAGCTGGGAGGAAGCCAAGCAGAAGACCACGGAGTGGGTTGGTTCTCTGGTGAAACAGCACAAGGAGACCCTAAAAACAAAGACTCACTGATCTGAGGATGGCAAGGATGTAGACCTAGATGTTGTTGGGAGAAGTCTATCAAGCTCATCCCCTCTGGTTTCATACAGAAAGAAACAAGGGCACAAGCCCAGGTCCTACTGTGTTCCTTTTCCAAGATGGCCACCTTCCTATTTTTCTCCTACTACCAGGAACATTTTCAGGCCCTGGCCCACCTGGAAGTTTTCTGTCTTCCCCACACTCCACAGGACATACACGGAGATTTGCTGTAGCTGCTGGTATGAAAGCTGCAGCTGCTGGTCCTGAGTTATTCGGGCCTCTTTCTTGTAGAGTTTTGCCTATGAGCTCCATTTCCTTTGTCACGTGCAAAGCATTTCTTATCTTTTACAAATTCCTATTCCTGCATACAGCTCAAGGAAAAGAGTAATAAATGTTTTAATGCCTAATCTGGAGGATGCTGTGGTTGATGTGAACACATACCTTCCTCCTTTCCTCATCCAGTTCTAAGAATCATTATTTCCTATTTAGAAAAGCAGTGTGGAATGGAGGTGGACAGAAGTGTCTGGAAAGCGGATCACGACTAAACACCTGCTATGTTTCAGGCAAATATCACTTCATTTAACCCTCTCCAGAAACCTCTGAGGTAGGGATTATCACTGTCTTTTATTGATAGGAAACTTGATCATCAGTTGCCACTAATTGCTAAGTGACCAGGACATTTAGCCCAGGTAGACTGACTTGAAAGCCCCTATCCCTGCACCGAATCTTGCAGCTGGAACCACCTAAATTTACAACACAATGGGGGTGGGACAGAGGGGTTTGTCAGCAGTGCAAGACAGCACCAGCCTTTGGTGGTGTGCTGCGCCTTGGGAGAGCCTGGCTGCTTTGAGTCACCTCCTTCTGGGTCACCTCCAGCCCTGTGCCGGAGACTCCCTAGGACCCAGGAGAACCCCTGAGGGGCATCTGGGAGGGTCTGCAAGCCCTTGCAAGATGACCTGGGCAGGGGAAGGAGATGCAGAGATGTAACCAGCCTTTACTGCCAAAGCCAGCCAGGGTCCTTAAAAGGCCCCTGGGACATACCTGGGCCACCCTGGCAATCCACAGCCTGTATTTAACCTTTCAAAACACACAATGAAACCACACCATGGAAAGTAAAGGGGACAAGTATGAACACCCCTAAAACTTTGGCTCCTACCCAGTGCAAGAGGTAGAGGTTTACTACCCCACACTTTCAGAATCAACTGCTCCCTACTCTTTCCTCCTCTCCCCAACTCTCCCTGACACTGCCTGCTGGGATGAAGCTTTATCCCTCTATTTCCTTAGCCTCTGTCCTTTCCTTTCCCCTTCATCATTGGCCTGTGGTCCTTCTCTGTCCCTCTCAGGAGAGGAGGTCAACCGAGGCAGGTTTAGGGACTTAAAGGATGACATAGTCATCAACTGAACAGAGGACCAAGAGTCAAAAGAAACAGTGCCAGGGCTGGCAAAGACTGCGTGGCCTGAAGTGGGTGAGGAGGTGGTAGTGGGGCTCAGAGTGTGGGAGGTGATAGCTGTCTGTCTCCAGACCAGGCTGTTGCCTGCCTTTATGAACCTGAGCCATGGCCAGAGTCACACCTAATATTCACATGGCTTCTTTCTCACCCAGTTCAAATTGAACTGAATTATGAATTCAGTTCAATTTGATTCCCACAAAGGAGATATTTTAGGCTTTCATTCTAAGGAGAAAGGGGGAAAAAAACATTCTGGTCGGGGTGAAGGTTTCTGTCACCAAAACCTAAGGGCCAGAGGATCAGCAGGGGGCATCCAAGTGGAGCAGGCCCAGTGGATGAATGAAACACTCCATTCTGCCCTCCCCGCCCCCGCCCGTGCCCCCACAGACCACCAGAGACAGCAGCTGGCCAGCACCTGTAAGGTGCACACTGCTTTATGTGTTTGTGCCAGGAGCCAAGCAAGGGAAGAAGGGTGGTGGGATGCAGGACAAGGGCCACTCAGCTGAGTTTTTAGCCTAGTGAGATTCCATACCTATGAACCCACCAGGGCAATCTCATAGGGAAGGGAAGGAGCATGTTGGCCAGAGGGCCAGCATGGGCAGTGTGAGCAGAAGCACAGAGAGGGGTTCTGGGCAACTGGCAGTCTAGCTGAATAAGCAGACAGGCCTCGGAATGTTTGGGCCCGTGAAGCTGGCCCCTCTTTACTTACACTGGGCACAGGACTGAGGCCTTCAGGCCTTTAGAGCTATGCACAGAAGCCCCCTGCCCTCCTCTTCCCTCATCTCTCCTCCTTCTCCCTCCCCTTCCCTCCCCTCCCTCCACCCCCCTGCCTTCCGCTTCTTCCCTCCCCTTCCCTCCCCCTGTCCTTCTGTCTCCCTTTTCTCCTTTCCCTCCCCTTCCTCTCCCTTCCTTCCTCTCCCTTCCACTTCCCTCTCCCATCCCACTCTTCCCCTTCCCTCCTCTCCTCCTTTCCTTTGCCCTCCCCTCTCCCTTTACCCCTTTCTCCTCCCTTTTCTCTCCTGGCCCCCTCCTCCCCCCCTCCCAGGTGCAGCACAGAGTCCAGTGAATGAGTGAATGAAAGAAAGCACATGTAAGTGCTCAGCCATCTGGTAAGCCATAAGGGTGAGTCCAGGGAATGGAGCTCACCTGATGGGGGGGGGGGGGGGCAACCCCACAGAGCAGGGGGTCCTCAGCTAGGCCTTTAAGGGCAGAGGGGCCTTGAGTTGGAAAGTGAGGTGGTCCAGGCAGGTGAGGGATCTGAGCAGTGGTGGGAAGGAGAGGGTGAAGTGTGGAGGTGAGAGAGAAGGAGGCTGAAGGGGAGTGAGGAGGCTGGCCTGTCAGGAGAGAAGGATTTACCCTAGGGGGGATTAGATAGCCTAGGGTGTCAAATGGGACAATGAAGCTGGCCTCAGGGCCAAGGTGGAAGTGGAGCAGGCAGGCAGGTGAATGGCTGAGTGAAGGGCCCCCAGAAAGGTGGCAGGAGGCCTGAAGGGGTGAGAAGGGGTGAGGTGGACAGGAAGGCCAGCAGGACCAGCTGTTGTAGAAACCCAGAGATCTTGCCTTTCACCCTGCACACAGAATTCTCAATTTCTTTATCAACATACAGACGAAAAGCAATAACACAAATGGGCCTCACAATTTTCCCTCTCATTGGGAAGTCAAAATATCCAAGAAAGAGCTGAAGTAGGAGACAAGGGCAACATACCTCTGGGGTGAGGATGGGCCTCCTCACCCGGGGCATCCTGACAGCTCCAGGCAGCCTGGCCCACCCTGAAATTGATGAAGTTATCGGGGCAGGTCTTAGAAGTGATGTAACCATCGATTGACCCTCAAGCTGGGCCAGGGCTCTCCAAGGCCTCTAATCCCCTCCCCTGTCCTTGGAGTGCCGGCCCTGCTCACCTTTCCCATTCCCAGAGGCTGCTCCAAAGGACTCAGCCTTGAGATAATGATGTAGTCTTGAGAACACCTGCATGGTATATGTGACTCAACCCAGTGAAGGCCTCTTTATAAACTTTTAAGAACTGGCAGGGAGGTGCAAAGATCCGTTCCTCTTGGAATCACCCAAGACAAGCCTTATAAGTAGGTTCCCTTTGCTTATTACAACTGTCACCTACTAACCGGAGTGGCCTCTTGGGTCTCTCCCTGCCCTCCCATGGTAGGAACTGGTTTCAGATTATAATCTGACACCCAGGAAGGTCACTTGAGGATGGTGAGCCAATCTGTATCACAGTTCATGTGAATATCCATGCTTTTTCCTGAAGATATTTCAATGTGTGCAATTACCAAGTGCTGGGCCAGATCCTCCAGGGCGAGGGTGTTATGTAACATATGATATTACTTTATTAAAATCTAAAAGAAATCTGAACTTCAAAACACATCTACCCTTTGAGTTTTGAACAAAAGATCATGGATCGCTGGTGGCAGAATGATGTGCCAGGTATTGCTTTACACACTTTATAGAATAATCCTTGGACACTCAAGAGCAGGTACTCCTGTTACCCTAATTTGACATCTGAGGAAATGGAAATACAGAGAAGAATTTACTAGAGGTCATCCAGAGAGTTAGTGGTTCAGATAAAAGAAGCTTTTTGACTTCAAGGGGCCTGCATGAAGATGTCAAACTCACACACCTGCGGGAGCCAGTCACTTGTGTTATAAGTGAGACGGGCTAGAGCCCAGAGGCCTTGGGGAGTGGTGGAGACTGTGGTGTGCAAGACACCACACTCTGCTCCTGGGAGGCGGCAGCTGCAGAGCCCTGGCTGATTCAAGCCTGGGATGCACCCCGAGTCACCAGATCTTTTGACTCCCAAGGAAACCAAAACCTTCCTGAATTTACGTGAAGTCCCTTGATTGCTAAATATTGGCACCTAACTCTAAATTTTGAAAACAGTGTGAAGATCAGCTCTGGGAATGTGTGGGCTAGTGCTGCAATCGTATGTGTAATATTTTATCTCTTAAAAGAGTGGGTAGCACAAGGTGCTCATTCTTGGTGATAGGTCCTGAGTATATATTACAGTATATTCTGTACTTTTCTGTATGTAATTTTTTGAATAAATTAATTTTGTTTTTTTTTTTAAAGATTTTATTTATTCATGAGACAGAGAGAGAGACACAGGCAGAGAGAGAAGCAGACTCCATTTAGGGAGCCTGACGTGGGACTCAATCCCGGGATTCCAGGATCATGCCCTGAGCCAAAGGCAGATGCTCAACCCCTGAGCCACCCAGGCGTCCCTAATTTTGATTTTTTAAAAAAGAGTGAAAACTAATGAAAAAGGTCTGTGGGCTAGATCCCACAACTAAGGCTTCCAGTGTTCCATCTTTGTTCCCAGGCTAGTGGGGGTGGTAAAATGTGAGACATGGCAGGCATAATATACAGTAAAGTGTACAAAGGCCATTAGAAAGGCAGTTTGCCTCTGGAGGATCCCATCCGGGTAGGAGACTCAATAAAGCATTTGCATTTGGGCTGAATATTGAAAGATGGGTAGGATTTCAACAGGTTGAAATGGGAGGCAATGTATGACCTCACCAGGCAGAGGTAAGGAAGTCGGTGAAGATGGAGAGGTGGGAAAGGGGGAGTCCTTTTCAGGCAGTGTAGACAGACCAGAGAGCATAGATGCAGGGGAGAATGGAAGACACATCTGGAAAGATATGATGGAAAAAGACCAGGGTCACCTTGGGTCACCTCTAGGAGATACTTTGCCTCCTTTCTTCTTTCCCCTCACAGCACAAATTCAGTTCCCCTTCTAAAGAAGGTTTAACATTTAGCTAATTTACATATGTAATATATCCCACCTTCCATGGAAAATTATCCTGGACAAAGAGCATGTCTCCATGTCCCCACTAGCAATGAATATTAAGAGTCAGGCTAAAGAACTTGGAAATTATTCAAAGTGCACTGTGAAACCTGTCCCTGGAAGATTACTTTGGCACCAGTATGTAGGATGGATTAGAAGAGATTAAGAAGATACTTCAAGAACCTCAGCAAGAAATAAAGGCTTGATTTATGTAGTGTTAACACAATGGGATGCAAAGGGCAACTGGGGCTAGCCTGAGGCAGAATGGATACTATGAGTAGGATCACAGCAACCGATGCACCTACTCTCTCAAGCCAGAAACCTGGAAGTCCTTTGCCCACTCTCCCTCCAGCCTATCAACCCATTCTATCCACTTCACCTCCAAAGTGCCTGGTGAGTGTGACACAGCCTGATTCAGGCTGTCTTTGTCTCTTGCCAGCCCTCCCTGCCTCAGAGAGTCACCCATGAAATCTGCTCTCATCCTTGTTGCCAGAATTGTCCACCCAACATCTAATCTGACCAGGTCACCCCCTACCTAAAAACTATCCAGGACCCTTAGGATAGCCCTGAGTATCTTAGGATAACAGATAAAGCCCTTCAAGGTCTAGCCCCTGCCTGTCCACCTCTCTGGACTAAATTGTCACCAATTCCTGCCCTATCTCCAGATTCCCCAACCTTATGCTCTAATGATAGGCCAGGGTTTGGTACTTCCTGCAAACATTATGCTTTTATGTATTCCTGTGCTAAAGTAGTGTCCCTCCTGCCCAGACCTTGTCCATCGCTCCTGCCAGCACACCCTTCCCAAGTACTTATTCACCATCCAAAGCTTCCATTTTATCATCTGTGCCCCTTATGCCTATCTAAATGCAAGTAACTATTTATACTCTGCCCTCCTCCACAATACTGTCTTTGAGGGCAGCAACTCATCATTTCATTTCTGTGTCCCTAGCACCTGGGCCTGTGCCTGACACAAAGCAGGCACACAGATGGACAATGGACTGACAGGTGGATGGATGAGTGGTTGAGTGGATAGATGGATCAATGGATAGATAGGCAGACAAAATACAAACAAACTGAATTGCTGAGATGGGGAGGGAAGGGAATCAGGGAAGCAGAAGAAATAATTTAAAAATAATGTCAATCCACATGCAGAAGAATGAAACTGGACCACTCTCTTTCACCATACACAAAGATAAACTCAAAATGGATGAGAGATCTAAATGTGAGACAAGAGTCCATCAAAATCATAGAAGAGAACACAGGCAACACCCTTTTTGAACTCGGCCACAGTAACTTCTTGCAAGATACATCCACAAAGGCAAAAGAAACAAAAGCAAAAATGAACTATTGGGACTTCATCAAGATAAGAAGCTTTTGCACAGCAAAGGATACAGTCAACAAAACTAAAAGACAACCTACAGAATGGGAGAAGATATTTGCAAACGACATATCAGATAAAGGGCTAGTTTCCAAAATCTATAAAGAACTTATTAAACTCAACACCAAAGAAACAAACAATCCAATCATGAAATGGGCAAAAGACATGAAGAGAAATCTCACAGAGGAAGACATGGACATGGCCAACATGCACATGAGAAAATGCTCTGCATCACTTGCCATCAGGGAAATACAAATCCAAACCACAATGAGATACCACCTCACACCAGTGAGAATGGGGAAAATTAACAAGGCAGGAAACAACAAATGTTGGAGAGGATGCGGAGAAAAGGGAACCCTCTTACACTGTTGGTGGGAATGTGAACTGGTGCAGCCACTCTGGAAAACTGTGTGGAGGTTCCTCAAAGAGTTAAAAATAGACCTGCCCTACGACCCAGCAATTGCACTGTTGGGGATTTACCCCAAAGATTCAGATGCAATGAAATGTCGGGACACCTGCACCCCGATGTTTCTAGCAGCAATGGCCACAATAGCCAAACTGTGGAAGGAGCCTCGGTGTCCATCGAAAGATGAATGGATAAAGAAGATGTGGTTTATGTATACAATGGAATATTACTCAGCAATTAGAAACGACAAATACCCACCATTTGCTTCAACGTGGATGGAACTGGAGGGTATTATGCTGAGTGAAATAAGTCAATCGGAGAAGGACAAGCAGTGTATGTTCTCATTCATTTGGGGAATATGAATAATAGTGAAAGGGAATATAAAGGAAGGGAGAAGAAATGTGTGGGAAATATCAGGAAGGGAGACAGAACGTAAAGACTCCTAACTCGGGGAAACGAACTAGGGGTGGTGGAAGGGGGGAGGAGGGCGGGTGTTGGAGGGGGAATGGGTGACGGGCACTGAGGTGGACACTTGACGGGATGAGCACTGGGTGTTTTTCTGTATGTTGGTAAATTGAACACCAATAAAAATTAATTAAAAAAAATAAAAAAATAAAAATAATGTCAAGAAATCAATGAACCTGAAGAAGCTGGGAGTGTGGGGAAGAAAGAGGAGTGGTCCATCTGCACTGTATGAAGAGTAAGTGAAAGAAATGGGAGAGTGAAAGACATTTATGAAGGCAGAACATAACTGGTAAGATTTTTAAAGGGACTGGAAATCAGATGTACAATATGAAACAGTGTAATGCCCAGAGAGTTTTTATACTACAAAAATAAGGACATATTATTTTTAAAAACTGAATTCAGAAGAAAATCTCATCAGGAAGAAAGAAAGAAAGAAAGAAAGGAAGAAAGAGAAAGAAAGAAAGAAAGAAAGAAAGAAAGAAAGAAAGAAAGAAAGAAAGAAAAAAAGAAGAAGAAGGAGGAGGAGGAGGAGGAGGAGAAAATCTCCCATTCCTTAAGTGATTAAAGTGGTTACTTAACAGTGCTTCTTAAAGCATCAAGGGACTCTGAAGGAAGTTTGCAGGGAGTCATCCTTTATCATGGGATCCCACACAAGGTTAAGGAGCAGGGACAGGAGCTGGAGTTTCGAGGCATGAAAGAGGTTCATTATGATGGAGTGGAGGGGGGGAGGACTAACAAAAAGTGGGTTGGCCACTCTCTCCCCAGGGGCAGGGGACCCTGGGGTCAATTGCAAACTCTGGAACAGTCACCAGCCTGTTCTAGAAACCTGAAGCTCCCCGCTAATTAAGAGTGCAGTCTTTCCTTGAGAAACGGAAGAACCTACACAAGCAAAGTCAGCCTTTCTTCCAAAATAGGTGTTGGCGACAGTGGGTGGGCACGTGGGCTGCTGGCCCTGTCGTCATCTTAGCATGGACCCTGGCCTTACTGAGGTAGGAATGAGGTAGGAATATACTTTTCATGCACCAGGATCTAAATTCCTCCTTGCACCAGCTGGACTCTGTAAAGTCACTAGCTCAATTATGAGCAGGGTGGCTTCAAGGGCATGTGGCTTGTGTAGTTACAAGGGCCCTATGCGTAGCTTACTCTCCACCATGGGGGCCCACATTTGATTTTGCACCAAGCCTTGGAAATTAAACAGCTAGTCCTCATTATGAGAATTTATTTCATCAGTAGACAGAACAACTCCCTCCTAATCAACAGGTCAACAGGGGAGGTTCCTTGTTCCCTCCAGGACCCATCAAAGTGTTTGTGGAGTTCAAATTCTAGAGGTAAAATAGACTCTAGAGACTCCAGCTTTTAGCTAAGGGCTCCTTCCCTTCCTCATTTCACAACTGAGGAAACTGAGGTGACTTTCACAAGGTCACCAATAAATCAGGAGCAAAGCCAGGCTAGAGTGCAGACCTCTCACTACACCACTCAAGAACACACTAGAATCCCCATGGTAAAGAAAAGAGGGAAGTTTATAGCAGGGGCACCCGGAGCCAGGCAACAAAGAGTTTGAGAAGCACAGCACATCCAGGGTGGGGGGATTTTTTTGTAGCTTCTGACACATCTTAAACCCCCACCTGAACACACTCCAGCCGCACCACACTTCCTCCATGGCTGCTCCTGCCTGCAACACATTCCTGTTTCCTGGCACCCTTCCCACAGCCAACTTGTCCTCATGCTTTAGGCTGTACCTCCCCTAGAAGGTCTCCAGTCTTCCAGGGAGCGTGAAGTGCGTCTCTCCACTAGGCACCTGGCACAGTCCAGGTGGTTGGTTATTAACTTGTCTGTCTCCCTAACTAGACTGTGGACTCTGGAAGGCACCACGAGGCCCCTCTGCTGACAACCTGCACGCAGCTGTATTCCCACATCTGGCCCAGAGCAAGCACTCAGTCGATATTTAAGAAGTGAGGAAGGGAGATGATGTTCTTAAAGAGATTCTGGGAGCGCCTGGGTGGCTCAGTGGATTAAGCAGCTGGCTCTTGATTTTTGGCTAAGGTCATGCTCTCAGGGTGCTGGGATTGAGTCCCACATCTGGTCTGTGCTCAGTGGGGAGGCTGTTTGGGATTCTCTCTCCCTCTCCCTCTGCCCCTCCTCCTGTTCACACACTCTCTCTGTCTCTCTAAAATAAATAAATAAATCTGAAAAGAAAAAGAAAAGAGAAGGGAAAAGAAAAAAGAAAAGGAAGACTGGACCAGAATAAATGGAATTGTAGGGAGCGGAATAAAGGTTGTCCAAGTATGAGGTCTCCTAAGCAAGGCAAGACTAGACTCTAAACCCACCTGTAACTGGTGGCCTTGTATTTGCTGCCCTGAGCTTGGCCTGAGAACACGACGCTCGGATTGAGTAGCAGAGGCACAGTCTCCTGGAGACCGAGAAGGTACAGAGCCAGGAGGCTGCCCTCCCAACGTATTTGCTAAAGAAAAAAAAAAAAAAAAACAGAGGTAAAAGAGAACATTTGGAAAGAGGGCAGAGGGCAGAGGGCAGGGGGCAGAGGGCAGGCTTAACCCACACACTAGTTGCCTGAGCCTTCTGTGGACATACACAGCCCTCCTCAGCTGCTGGAATGCCGGTCTTGCAGGAGCAGACACATGCAGGCACTTCCCAGGACAGAAACAAAGGTAGCCAGAGCAAGGGAGGGCTAGGCAGTGGGAAGACGAGGGCAAAAGACAAGAGACTATTATCTCTCTCTCTCTTTTTTTTATTCTCTCTCTTTAGAAGCTTCCATTTCTGCAAAGAAGAGTTAACACCTGGTTCTCTTTCAGTTTGGCCCTTTTCAACATTGTGCAACTCTCTTTACTCTCCTGGATCTGTTTCTTTACCTGCCATTTCTGTGGCCCATTTCTAAGGTCCATCGCAATGACACTGGGCAACCGTAAGGGGTCGCACCACCTCTGGCCCCACTATCCTTCTGCAGTTAACCTTCACCATAACACCGTCCTCCAGGTATGCATTTCTCTGTGCAAAGCCAAAGCTGACAGGATGGCTCCCTAGCCCTGCCCCAGCTCTGCTGCCGTCTGGCTCTTCGTCTGTACAGGGCACAATATCTCTCCCAGTTGTGGACGACCAAGGCCAGACCAAGCAGGAGCCCTCCTGGGCAGTCCAGGAACTGCTGAGCCACAGGACCTAATGCAGACTTTGAAAAACTTTCCTGTCATTCTTGTGCTGAGCTATGGATGTTTCCAAGTAGGTTTTAAGCTCTCTGACCACCACTAGACACTAGAGTGGGGAGAGTCCATAGAGATAGTGTTGCTTGAAGAGGAAAACAGGCGCAGAGAAATCTGAGCCTTGCTCAAGACCACAGCCAGTGAATGTCAGTGTTCTGTCCTGCACTTGTCCCTCAAAGGACGGTAGGATCGGTCCCTCCATTCTTCTTCTGTCCCCAGGAAAGGAATGAAGGCCACTGTCTCCCATCCCCTCATCCCCCTGCCTCAGGAGCTAGAAATCTGAGAGGATGCAGTCCTGCATGCAAGCAAATGCTTTTGTCCTCCTTCTAGACTCCCAGGAGCTAGGAAATGAGATAACCACGCTGCAACTGTCTTATTTCCTAACATTTGTACAGCCCCTAAACATTCACATTTGTGATTTTGCTTGATCTCCCCACACCTCACATCTGCATCCTTCCACTGGACAGACATGGCCAAGATCAAGTCCACCTGTGGTGCCCAGCCTAGACCGCCGCAATGTTAAGCAGCAGCTCTCTCAGTCCAGCAGCCTTCTGACTATGAAGTCATGTCCATGACCCCTACTGTATCCATTGACACTAAACCAGACAGGAGTAGAGACACTTCAGTGGAAGCCTGGAGGTGGTCCTTGTGTATCAAAGTTCCGGCTTTACGCAGGCACCTGCTAACACTAGACCTGAAAGAAATGTCTGGCCAGGTCCCTTAGCGGCCCTTTCCTTCACTAGCCTCTCCAAGGTCACACTGCCTCTTTCCTCCACCCACCAGAGTCCGATAAAATGGACGCTGCCTGATTTGTAGCTGCAGTGACCCTGCCACTAGTCTTCAGCAGAGTCTGCTTTACCCTGAGCCTTTGCCGGAGGCACCATTTTATCCAGGTATTAACACCTGATGCCTTTTGGTATCATGAAGTTCTTAATTCCCCCACTAGGAGCCAAATCCCAAAAGTCACACTTCGAGTTTGCAAAATAATTCACCATAAGGAAGCTGGGGTTGATGTTAGGCAGAGAACAAAACCAGTCTTCCCCTTCTCTGTTCTGGAGCACTAGAACACATGCGCCTCTCCCACTCATACCTATAGCCCCAGCATCAAGCACCACTCCCAGCACATGGGCACTCTGCTTTTAACAAGCCACAGCCTCCGGGTACCGGGGAGGCCTCCCATACACAGGAAATGTGTCCGGGACCTCATGGGAACATCTCTGCAGAAGAACCACTCCAGACCTCATGGGTCAGGGAAGGCATCTCAGGGGAGCTGCTTCTGTGAATAAATGATGACATCAAACTACTTCCAGGGAATCCCCAGTTTCCAGCAACTGGTGAGGCCCGGGACCATTGAGTCCTTTCACTTAGCACAAAATCTCTCCAAATATAGATGTGCGGAGGCCAGCTTGAGAACTGCATACACACTGATACCTTCTTTAAGCTTTCCTAAGCACATGGCAGCTTGGTACAGGAAACATCTTGCCACCCAACTCTTTGGTTTCCAGAACTCAGCATCTATGGTTGCTGTGATGAGGCCGGTCACCTGGTGGATGCAGACAAGTCTGGGAACAGTCATCTGGGTCCCAGTTGGAAATTGAAAACCACTGGAACGGGCTTTGGGTGAGCAGAGGGGGGCCTTGAAAACACAGGCGGGCAGCAAGGAACTGAAATCTGCAGACACTTGAGGCTCTGACAAGGAGAGAGAAGAGCCCAACGCTAGTCTGTTTAAGCTGGAGACCCGATGGGTGAGCTCCTCCTTTTTCCCTCCAGGAGCAAAATTCAGGAAACAACTCTATTGCCAAGGGCAGCTCAGAAAAGGAGTAATGCATGGAATTTTGCTTTGTTAAGTGAACTGAGACAGAATGAAGATCAGAAAGAAGGGAAGGCAGGCAGTCTATGACCCGCAAAGATAAAGAGAGGCCAGCAGCAGCCAGTGCCGCCCATCTGGCATTATCTGATGAAGGGCGAATACAGGCACTTCTTCTGGCCCTTATTATCTATGTGGGGAAGATGTACGTGAAAGGTAGGCCTAGCAGGAGTGGACAGGCAGCAAAGCCTGCTGCATGGCACAATGCCCTTTGCCTCCGTACTCCCTGATAGAGGAGAGGATGTGAGGCTCATCAGCTTTACTTACTGCAATCCCCAAGAAAGCAAGCCTGATGGATTCTATAGACTTTTCAATCCTGGTTACACATTAAAGTTGCCTAGGAGGTCTATGTAAAGTTATAGGTACTTGGACTTCACCCCAGATCAGCCAGCCAATGTCTGGAACAATTTTCTGGTTGTTGTCAGGTTTGCTGTTGCTGTTGTTTTAGGGACAGGAAGGGACAGAGGGAAAGGGAGAGAGAAAATCTTATGTAGGTTCTACTCCCAGCGCAGAGCCAATGTGGGGCTCTATCTCACCACCCTGATATCGTGACCTAAGCTGAAATCAAGAGTTGGACACTTAACTGCCCTGGTGCCCTGAGGGAGTTGGTTTTTTTTTTGTTTGTTTGTTTTGTTTTTTGGTTTTTTGGTTTTTTTGGAGGGGAGGGGTTGTTTTTAAAGCTCTCCAGGTAATTCTACTCTGTAGGTAAGATTAAATTACAAAATCTTGATCTTAAACTAATTCAGCCCAAAGAATTCCAAGTTGACCAGATACATCTTCGCCACCTCAACTCGGGCAGAGCCCTGCTCTAACAGCAAGTTCAGCTCAGCATCCCTTCCCAGCAGAGCCCAGAAGTCCAGGTTCACTACTATGTCCCCAGAGAGCACTGAACAAATGCTTCAAATACTTGGTTTAACAGTTTTCCTAGGGACCAGGAATTAGACTGGTGGTTGCTTTAAACCAGAATAGTCAGGCTTGGGGAAGAATGTTGTAATCCCACAACTGGGTGCCTCCTTCCACGACCTGGCCCTGCCAGGCAGGAAAGGGCTGGTGGATATTCACGCAGGGAGGTAGTTGTGATCATTACAAGAAAACAAAGTGCTTTTCATGCTTTGTGTTTTCTATTTCTTGTGAATCTGAATCCCTTCCTTACAAACTGCTATCTTGTTTCTACGAGGTGGGGCAGAGACCAGCTAAAAAGTATTTTAAGTAAAAGGCCAGTCTAGCTGATAAGTTCCATTCAGTGTTATCAGTAGCTGTTAAGTTACATTTCTGAGAGCTGAGGGAAAGAAAATGCTTTGTTATGTGATTCAGGAATATATCTTTTTAAAATAGATTTAATGCCTCCCTTCCCCATATCAACTTTCCCCTGCCTGCTATCAAAATGCCCCGCAGACTCCTATAAGGTTCATATAAGGAATGAAGAAATCAATACGAGTGGCATAGCATTAACACATTCCCAACATCCTAAAGCTACATTCCTGCAGAAGTATTGGTTAAAATGGGCAAAGTTATTTAGATACTAGCCAGTTCCAGGGTGATCTAGGATCCACTTGAACATTTTTAACACAGGAGTCAGCAAATGTTGTTTGCAGAGATCCAGAGAGTAAATATCTTAGGACTGTGGACCATATAACCTCTATCACAAAGACTCAGCCTTGCTGTTGCAGAGCAAAAGCAGCCACAGACAGTATGTAAGTAAGGTTGTATGGATATGACTGTAATCCAAAACATTTTACTTGCAAAAAGAGACAGGTTAGGTTAGGTAGTTTGCTGACCCCTGTTCTACGAGACAATAGCTTCCATATACTGATCTCAGTGATATTAAATGGATGACAAGGAAGAAAGAATAACATGGAAAAAGACTGATACGGATTTAATGACAAATATTCCATGGTTGCTGAACATTAGAACGCTGTCCAAGGAACCATCATTAAATAAAACAATCTGAAAATAAGGCAATTCTCACATATACAAGTACACACACAAAACCTGTTGCTTTTAAAACCATTAAATTATTCACTATTTTAACAAATAGCTGTAAAATAATATTACAGTGAAGGAAAATGTGCACAAACGTCAGAAACACAGTTCGGATTGTCTATGAACACAGGTTCTTAGTCCGTACTTTTTCACACATGTACAGCCTCTTGATCCTGAAGAGACCACACGGCTCAAGGGGTTAACTTCTCATCTTCTCTTTCCAACTCAGAGCTCAAGATTTAATCAAGCCATTTAACCTACCGAAACTGCTCCAGGTTTTGCTAAGGAAAGAGCAGCCTGCACCTGACCAAATTCCCCAGGAAACAAATGATACACTTGCCTCCACCATCATTAATGAGCTGATGGATGGAATCTTCAAATGAACATTTTGAAGGGTGAACCACGGTTAATAGAGTTTGCTGGGAAAAAAAAACAAAAAAAACCCTATTACTCTCAAACTAGATATAAGAAATGACCTCCTGACTGCATTTAAATTCACTTAATGCAGCTATGTTCCCTGAAGAATTGTAAGAAAAATGGAATCACATTTTAAATGCACCATGAGAGTGGGGGTGTTGGTGGTTGGACTGTTTTCTTCTGCTAAGAGATTTGCTCATAAAAGGGATACTGAGGTGGTGGCTGACCCTCTTATCTCTCGTACCTGAAAGAAGAGAGGTCAATGAAATCCAAAGATTTCCACTGCCACCAAATTATTCTATATAAGCTTCAATCCCCTTTCCCTGCTGAACTGTCTCTTGAAAGCTGCCCATATGTAACACAGCTGATGCAGATGAGACTGTACAACAGAGTACAATGACAGCAAAAGGCCACATAACCCATAAAGTGGATAATTAATCCATGAACAATCAAAAGTTGGATGAGATTTCATAGGCACAGACTGGAGAGAACTTAAAACGGCTGGAAGAGGTAGATGTGCATAACAAAACAAAAAAAAAACACAAAGGAATAAGATTACCTACAAACTGGTTATATTATTTTCAAAAGAGTCCTAAATACTTAGTATTCAGAGGAAAGAGAATAAATAATGGACGTTTACTTTGTTCATATTACTCAACTAAAAGAAAATAATTAGTATCTTGCAAAATTATCTATCTTTTGAAAATCTATTTGCATTTGCAAATAATAATAAACTGATTAAGAGGGCAAGATCAACAGGCTATATTATACAAGCCCAGAATTCTCGGGATTTTTTTTGAAGGTGTTTTTATAAGGACAAGAACATGCTTTCCTACAGTCCCCAAAGAGGTTCTTTGCTAAAATACAACTGATCAAGTATAAATTACCAGCATCCACAGAAAAAGTCTGCTAGAACTATAAAAAAAATCTTGCAGTTTTTCTTCTTTTCCTTCGAGTGTGCCCAACAGTTTGTGAAGATGCTTCCATGAAAAGTACAGAGCAACTAACAATCACTAGTGAAGGAAACAAGACTGCTTTCCACAACTCTAACTCCTAAAGGCTAACCTAGGGGAGGGATTTTCAGCATAGGTGACTGAAACCTGTACAAGAGTCGTCTAACTACAGCCCCCTACTAGACAGAACAAACCTAAGACACCCTAAATACATGACAAAGACCAGCTTTGTCAACAAAGGACATCTTTGGCCTTTCTAGACTAGCCTTAAGTTTTCCATGAAGCATTAGAATCTTCAGTGTCTTTATTATATAAATCATGACAGGTAAGTCTTTCTAGCAGCTGAGCTGGAGAGCACAAAAGGTCAGACCGTACCTATCCACACGGTCATCTGCCTCTCTTCAAGAACAGCCTACTGTACTCCTGTCCCCAAGTCTTCCCTATGATAGGGGTCATAATACTGATCTAACTTCACAAAGACGTGAGAAACAACGAACAATCATTAAAAATCATAAAGCACTTTACGAATATAAAAGTGCTATTTTGGCATTTATAGAACAACCAGAAAACATTCATTGCTTGTGCTATTTGGCAATTTTGCACTTACACCTCTCCCTGCTCGTGCCTTCCTTGTGCAAAGCCTTGAGCTTTCTACTGTGCCTCCTCGTGTAAGTAAAAGACATTTATTTCTACTCAGACCAAAAGTCCATTACAACGTGGATGACAGTGGCTGTTTGACGATCTCCCAATCTCCCCCGTTACTACCAAGGGGGGGGGGGGTGCACCGGATACAGAGTGAAGGCAGATGAGACAAAGAAGCCTTGTACCCCAACATGTGAACATTTGCTCTCCTGGATTTCTCACATAAGGCTGGCAAAACTCTGAGCTAGTTGACTTTTGTAGCAGGTCACTGGGGCAACTGTTGCTGATCTGAGATTCACTGGAAACAAGCATCATGCTGGTCTGGGAAAGCGAAAAGTCACACATAGCTAGGATTGTTTCATTTCCCTGCACTTAGAAGATCACAAGGGAGACCTGAAATACTGGGCTTGGCACACCCCTAACACCTGACATCCACATAGACCACCTTCACCCAGCATGAAGCTAGACTACTTTAAAGGAAGAAGCAAAGAACCAGGGGGCAGGACCAAGATTTCCCAGGTGACCTTAAAACTAGTTATGAATGAGTGTCTAAACTTCAATTTCGCCCTTGAGATCAGTGTGTAAGCTTTCATGCCCGGTTTCCCCTGGATGCCTCAAAATAGCAGCGAACTGTGGCTCAGAGAAAGGAAGGGAAGAATATACAAAATATCCTCTCCAATAGGATCGACAAGGTTCCTCTACTTTTCATGAGACTGCAGCCGATGTGGGGGGACAGGGCGAACAGTGGCTTAACAGTTGGTGAGACCAGGGCTGAATTATTCATACCTGCCTTTTGTTTTACCCCGTAAGCACGTCCTCCCCTTCCCTGATTCCCACAGGCCCTCAGAGCCCCACTACTCCATCGCCTGCCATCCTGTTCACTCCCCTATCCCCCCAACTCCCCTTCTTCAAGGTCCTCAAAATGCCTGCACTCCCACCCGCTCTTCACGCCCTGCTGTGCGTATTTGAAGAAGTCACCGCTCAAGCACGTGTCCCCGGCATGCACGTCCTCGTCGGGGAGGAGGCAGGCAAATGATCACATCCCTAAAGAGCAACACTTACTCCACCCTCCCCTTCAAGACCCCCTAACACCAAGAGACTCCCCGGTTCCTCAGATTGTCCCTCCCGCCCCACACCCATTTCCTTCTACACAGTCTAGTCCCAGGACGTCTACTCCCCCACATGCTCCCCGAGGGCAGCCACCCAGCGGCCCGGCCCTAGCACAGATGCAGCTTCTGGTGCTGCGCAAGGTGCGTTTTGTAGCGGAAGCCCTTGCCACAGCCCGTGCACTTGTGCGGCTTGTTGCCGGTGTGGATGCGGCGGTGGCGGATGAGGTGCGAGCTCTGGATGAAGCTCTTGCCGCACTCGATGCACGTGTAGGGCTTCTCGCCCGTGTGCGTGCGCTGGTGCTGCGTGAGCGTCGAGAAGTCGCTGAAGCGCTTCTCGCACTGGCCGCAGTGAAAGGGCTTCTCGCCGGTGTGCACGCGCAGGTGGTTCACCAGGTGCGAGTTGCGCCCGAAGCCCTTGCCGCACTCGCGGCACACGTAGGGCCGCTCGCCCGAGTGCGTGCGCTTGTGCGTGAAGAGGTGCGAGCTGACGCTGAAGGTCTCGCCGCACTCGGAGCACATGTAGGGCTTCTCGCCCGTGTGCACGCGCTGGTGCTTCACCAGGTCCGAGCGCCAGCTGAAGCGCTTGCCGCACTCGCCGCAGCCGTGCGGCTTCTCGCCCGTGTGGATGCGCTGGTGGTTGGCCAGGTGCGAGCGGCGCACGAAGCCCTTGCCGCACTCGCCGCAGGCGAAGGGCCGCAGCGCCGCCGCCCCCGCGCCGCTGGCCGCCGCGTGCGCGCGCCGGTGGCTCAGCAGGTGCGAGCTGAGGCTGAAGGCCTCGCCGCACTCGGGGCACGGGTAGGGCTTCTCGCCCGTGTGCAGGCGCCGGTGCTTGAGCAGGTCGGCGCGCCAGCTGAAGCTCTTGCCGCAGTCGGCGCACAGGTTGGGCCGCTCGCCCGTGTGCAGGCGCAGGTGGTTGGTCAGGTAGGTGTTGCGGCTGAAGCCCTTGCCACACTCGCCGCAGCGGAAGGGCTTCTCGCGCGCCGGCCGGGCCCGCGCGGGCCCCGCCCCGAGGCCCCCCGCCCCGAGGCCCCCCGCCCCGAGGCCCCCCGGCCCGCCCGCGCCCGCGCCCGCGCCCACGCCCACGCCCACCAGCCCCACCACCGCGCCGCACTCGCCCGCCAAGCCGAAGGGCTCCAGGCTGGCGGCGGCGGCGGCGGCGGCCTCGGCCAGGCGGTGGATGCGCTGGTGCTGCAGGAAAGCAGCGCCCGGGCTGAAGCTCTCCCCGCAGTCGGGGCAGATGGTGGGCGCGTCCATGATGCTGGCCATCAGGCTGTCGAGCTCCCCGAGGTCCACGGCCACCGGATGGTGGAGGCGGCGGAAGCGGCGGTGGGCGGGCTTGTCGCTCCGGTGCCGACTCCCCAGGGAGAGGTGCCGCCTCCAGGGAAGCGTGGGAGCGGGCGGCTGCAGCTCTTCGTCCAGCCGGTTCTCGCCGGCGCTCTCCTCCTCTTCGCGGGGGCTCCGGGAAAGGCCTTCGGACTCCGACAGTCCCAGTCCCGGGAACATCGCCATCTCTGCTACGCCAGGTGGGTAATGCTCCTCGCGGAGAGCAGCCGCTTCTTCCTCACTCAGCAGCCCATCTGCAACAGCAAAGGCGGCAGTGCGGGTGACTCTACTTGGTGTTCATAGGGTAAAACCCAGCGGAAGCCAGTCTCAGTTAAGAGTGTGGAGCACGGAGGAGTCCCCCCCCCCCCCCGCCCTACTCTCAACCTCCCTCTCGCCAAGGCCCCCACGATTCTAGCCTCTTTTCCACCTGGTGCCTCCTGGGGAAGGCCTACAGGACATTGTGCTCTGAAACCTGGGCGAAGCCCACTCACCTGCCCCCTTGGCTGGCCAGTTCTTCTAGCAACTATCTCGAGGTCCAAGCCCCACCCACTGTACCGAGGCTCTGCTCCACAGAGCCTCCCGAAGGCCTGACAGCTTAAAATGGGCCAGGTGGGACTTTGTGGGATCTTGGAAGAGATTAGCTCACTCTAACAGCTACCAATGCCTTTCAAGGCCCTGGCCGCAAAGACAAGACCACCTGTCCTAACCAGGTAACAGGCTGATTTTTAAAATATAATTTGTTGGGGTAGGACAACAAACCAAACACATCCCAACTTAGGGGCTTCACTCTGCAAGTCGGGCAGGGGGACTGAGCACAGGACCTAGAGCTGGTGATCACAACTCAGAGACCATCCCAGAACACACACCTGTCTCTCTCTGGCTGCTTGATTCCAAGCAGAGGGCACTCCAGAAAGTTAAGAAAACGTGAAAGACCCTGCGCTTGTGTGCACTGCAGGGGAGAGCAGCGGGAAGTCTGGGACATGTCATGGGGGTAAGAAATGAACCTCATAGTCTTGGCCATAAGGTATTTCAGCTCTTTTCTGTCCCCAAGTCATGCACAGAGCAGTATAAAGCAATGAATGCCGGGAGATGGAACCAAGGAAGTAGATGGAGGGCCAGCACTTCCTCTTTCCAGGTCAGGAATAGCAAGGGGTTTAGCAGAAGATTTGAGCACTTTGGGCATTATTCGCATGAACCAGGGCAGGTCACTTACCACTGAGCTTACTTATCTGCAAACAGAGATGATGACTGTAACCGTAAACATCTGGAGACTTTGTTTGCTCAGTACTATGCTAAGTCTTCACCTGCAGCAACTCATCTGAACTCCCCCAACAACCTGATGAGGTAGGTTCTGATACACGAGCTGTGTCTCCTCTTGTGTTGTTGTGAGACTGTTAATGTGTAGCAGTGTTCTATATGCTGTAAAGTGCTGCGCTAGTGAGTTACCCTCTTCACCCATGCTTACCAGAAGAGCCCACTTCAGACTGGACTGAAGAAAAGGATGTTTCTCAGGCTTAAGGTGATACAGAATCCGCTTAATGGTCTCCACCTGAAGGCTCTCCCACAAAGAATGCTGAGGCTGGTTCTAACTCTAGAGGAGCTAGAAATAATTGTGAGTGGGGCAACTTCCATGAAAATGCCAGCTTTTCCTCACCTGGGCAGATGTCAGACACCAGTTCCCTCTCCTCTGGGTCCCTTCCTAGAGCTTCATCCTGTGGGTTGGAGCCCAGCTCCTGCTCTGGGTGGCCTTCGCTCTTGTCTGCATCCTGTGGATTAGAGCCCATTCCTCTTTCTTCTGGGTTCCGTTCCCTGTCTTCAGAGTTCTCAAAATCAGAGCCCATCCTTTTGTCTTCTGAGTCCTGGGCCTCATACACACCCTGTTTATTTTCTTGTTCCATCCAGGAAGAACTGGACAAGGGAGATGACCGGGACCCCTGTTCCAGACAAAACACAGATAAAGGTCAGGTCAGTTTGGCCTCATGTCCTCACCATATCTGGCCTTGATTTCCGTGAAAATCAGTGGCACAGTCCAAGAAAATGTGTAGAGTTCCAAGCCTCAGATGACAAATCGCTGCTACACCCCACATTTTAAGATGCACAGAACCAAGCACAAGAGAGGCTGGTCTGGGTGGTGTGGGAACAGTGGCAACTCATTCTGAGACCACATGCCAACTCTCCCTGGATTGGATACATCTCGGAAGTGGATTCTTCTATTACCATGACTTTTTAGCCTTAGTGTGGCTGTTCCCATTTTTCAGCTGAGAAAACCGTAAAGTTCAAAAAGAAGACCCCATTAGCCTTAGACTAACTTGTAAGCGGTAAGGTGGGGATTAAACCAATGAGCACCTGCTGCCTTCCTGCAAGCAGTGAGTGAAAAGAATTCAAGCTTTAGCAGGTCTGCTGGGGGTGGAAGAGGATGCAGGGATCCTCTATGATAGAAGTCATCACTTTAGCCTTACTACATATTTGGCCTTACTATATCCTTTAATTGTAGGGAACCCTGAAGAGGAACGTGACCCCCCACATAACTGGTAACCCCCTCTGCAGAAGAGGCCAACATGTGAATTGTAGGAAGAAAATGACCTCAGATTCCTAAACCTTTTGTAGAGGTCATATTTACATGTAAAGGCCCCTTGCCAAGACTGAGCAATTGAGCCAAAAATAATCGACTTCTGCCTTCCATCACTCTTACAGCTTAGCTCAAGGCAGCAAAGCAGATTATTGGTTAAGGATCTTGAACTAAGACTTTGAAATGTCCAGTACTCTCTGCCTCAGAAGCCCCCAAACAGGACTTACACCAGTACAGCTGAGCAAGATGTTCTCTCCTTGTCTGGGAGCTTTCCCTGCCTCTGTTGAGAGGACTTTCCCCAGGGCAGCCCTGGCTCTGCAGACTCCTGCCAGCCTTACTCCAGGGCTCAAGGCAAGTCAGTTCGCCTCTCATTGTCTCAGTGTCCTCCTCAGTGCCAGGAGGACAATGATACTTATTAACCCTTCTCCCAGGAAGGATGTCAGAGGAAACATTAAAATGGGCTTTGGAAAACACTGTAAAGAGGAATTGATCCTGAGTTTTACAAACATGGAATACATGTGTCATTTCTCTTTCCCATATGGAATACACATTCTCTTTTTAAGTCCCGATGCCATTCCAGCACATCTCAGACATACCAGCACCACCATAATTTCGGCAGACACATTACCCTAAATAGCATATTGTACCCTTTCTCAGAGATGAGAATCTATTCCCTAGATTAGAGTGAAAAATGAAGTTTATCCCTTAAACATTACAAGAAAATGCCTGTGTCTGTGGCTGTTTGGTCAACAGAGTCCTGGAACTCAGTTTCCTTAGAATATACATAGATTAAAATGACAGGTTTCAAAGACTCGGGATGAGAAAAATCTCATTAAAGCTATAAACTTTTTAAGAGGAGTATTACCTAAGAGACTATTGACCCTAAATCACTTCTACCCATAACTCTCAGCCTTCTGGTACTCAGAAGCCACAGAAAGTACATCCCTTGAGTCTGCATCTATAACACACCCCAGAAGGCCAGGTGTGGAGAGGCAAGAGTAGGATTTTCAAACATGTGACCTACTGGTTTGCTAATGGATGAAAGCAGAGAAGAGGTGGAAGCCTATGGGGGACCTAATCTAAGGCCAGCATGTAGAATTCTACATCAATAAAATAATCAAATAAGTGTGTCACCAGAAATTCATAAAACTAAAATGGCCAGGTGTGGTCCTGGAATGGCACAGAAATGACTATAGCTCTCCACACAGAAGGGTGGGCATTAGGGGTCCACCCTGGAAAGCAGAGAAGCTTAGGGTTTCACCTCTAATCCCTTTTAAAAAGGACACAGCACTTTCTTAGTACCTGAGGCATAGCAACATAGAATGAGAGTACTTTCTGACTTGTGATTTCTCAGGGGCCAAGAGATAATTAATACCAGAGATATTAAACCAAGAAACATAGCTTTTATAGATTTAAGGGGAGAAAGGAAAAGAGGCCGAGGCCAAGTTCCCCAGTTGGGGCTGGAGTATGAAAGTTCACAGCTCAGAAGGTTCTGAGCTCCCAAAGGGAACATGCGCAGATCCTCATTCACCTGAGAGGAGGGAGGATTAGGTATGCTCTAAAAAGAGTGGGAAGCTCCTGTCACCCAGAGGGACACCACTCGTGGGCACAGCATCTACTCAGATTTATTTAAAAGCGCACCATGTTAGAGCAAACCTGGAAATCTACATGCCCCACAATATAGATTCAGTTCCATTCACGCCGTCACAGCATGAGGTTCCAGGCAGCTATCAGGAAACAGAGAAGGCTATTTAGAAGTAAGGAAAGGCAGTCATGATATATTGTTAGATAAAAACTAGCTGGTTTTTTTTAATCTCATTTTATTTATTACTATATGCATACTTTGTAGATATATACATGCGCACACACATATATATTTACACATGTATATACCAGTTCAGAGAGAAAAATCAGAACATTATTGAAGTGTTAAATATCTCTTGGTCACTTCTAATGGTTTTGCATCATTTAATCTAAACAACTCAATGATGAAGGGTATTATTTTCCACTTCAGAGTTGTAACTAGCTCAAGGTCCTACAAATCATTAGTAACACAGTGGGGATTCAAACCCCTACACTACAGCTCCACTGTCCACATTCTTAGCCCAAAGCTAGTATGCTGCTTGGAATCACTTTTCCTTTTGGTGAACATCTATATTTTCTATAATAAAGATATATTTTTCTCAGCAAAAAAAAAAAAAAGCCAACTTTGTTTTTAATGTGATAGGATACATTGAAGAAAAAACTACAATTATTTTAGAAACAACAAAAAGACAAGGGCAGATGTTGTGCTTATCTCAATCTATGGAAGACTTAATTTTCAAAAATGTTATCTAAACAGTGTGGTATAACTGAAGTGTCAGTCAGTAGATCTGTAAGCACATTTTGTTCCAACTTCTTGCCCATTCATTCTCAGAATAAAAACTAGCAACATGTTTTTTTGGGTAAGGCCAGGGCTGGATAATGACTGGGTGGCAGGGCACTGTGATAGATTTGCGGCTACACTGACCTAGGTTCAAATCCTCTGCTCTGTCAGCTACTTTACTGTGTGCAAGGTACTAAACCTGGCTCATCTTCAGATTCTGCATCAATAGAAACAAGTATGATACTGCCTATAAGATTTGTTCCTTATATCCTATAAGATTTGTAAAAGTAGCAGGCATACAGTAGAGACACAATAAGCAGTAGTTATAATATTATGAAACTTAAGCCAACTTCTTGACTTAAAAAACTATGTACATGCACACATACCCTCCTAAATTGAAGGTCACACTGTATTCACCAAGAATGGCTTGTGGCAAGAACGAGCAGAGCTTCCTGTGGCCTGGCTACTAAAGGTTCTACAACCAACAGCCCTGCCCTGTGGACACAAGAACCAGGGAAGGGACCTAGGGGAAGAAGATGCAGTTCCATATTGGTTCAGAGATGTTGATAATACATCCTGTATTCAAAAAGCATAAGCAAGCTGAATGAGGTGTATGTACAAGAAACCCTGGCTGTATTGTAAGGGACAGCCCCCTGCACATCGCCACAGAAGAAAGAGAAGAGAAGTATAAGGCAGGAAGTAAACCAAACAGGTAATGGTGGGAGCAGTCAGGTGGACCAGATTAATTCTGGGTCTAGTTCTAATCACTGAACTAGCAGAGATGGGGAAAAGCCCATGTTTTTGGCCAGCAGAGCCCTGTGCTGTGTAACTTTTGAGTACTTGCCTCCTTTGGGGTTCTGTTCAATGAGGAGGTTAGGTCTGAATGTACCTGAGTCCTCTTCTAGCTTGTCATATGACATGCAGGAGAGAGTTAATCCAAGGAGGCATCACTGTCAGTGTCATTAGACATTTTCAGCTGCAGCTTGTTTACTCAACTTGCACAGCAAGTTGCTGACATCCCAAATGCCCGCCATCACCACCACAACTTTCTCTTGGGTGCAGGTGATTTCAGGGTGGGATCCGTCAACTTTGCCAAGACCATTCTAGAATCTGCAATATTTTTCATGTCCTTTTATCCTACCCCATGCCCACCTAATTCAAAAAGAGTAATGTTCATTACCCTATGAAGTCACTAGGAAAATGGTCAAGTGCCTTCTAGATAAATTTGACCCCAGTTGAAAGATTAATCAGATCAATTTAAAGACAATGCCACAGAGTGGAAGTAAATGGGACAAAGTATGTTGGAAGGAGATATGGGGGTGAGAGAGAGAGGAAATGAGATGAGGGAAGAGAAAGTGAAGCCCGAGTTAGAATTTATTGGCACTTTTTCCCAGGGGCCCCCTCTAGAGCTCTTTGCAAAACCTAGCCCTTTCCAAAAGCCAGAGCCCCACCACTTTATGGAGTCAACAGCACTTCCTCGGAGCAGGCTGGGGCAGATAAGCGTGCCTCACCTCTCCCTCACCTTCCTGAAAGATAAAGCACTGGCCATCTTTCTCCAGGGCATCTGGCACAGGACCCCACACAGTCATGCTACCTCTGGCCAGGGTGGGTGGAGTAGCAAGAGGTGCTCCCAGGCCCCTGCTGTGAGATGGTCTCCCACTGGGTGATGCAGCTCATTTGAGCTCCCCGTAATATAGCTCCGCTCCGAGGTATAGTAAGGAGCCTGGCCAGCATGTCCTAACCCCTTGCCTTGGCATTACTGCCCGGGAAGGGGATGCTGGCCAGGACACGCTGAGCCTGGGGAGCCCAGGAAGCAGAGCGAGGCCCACCCAGGGCCTTGGGCAGGCAGAGGGCCCTGGCCCCATGCAGACCCCACCCCCCCAGCTCCTGGCCAGCACGCTGAGCTGGTGGGGGAGTCATGTGCCATGGCCACTGCCAGGTGGCCGAGAGCCAGGCCGGCGAGGCTGTCATGTAAGGGGAAGGAAGTGGCCAGGCAGAGGGCCAGGAGTGGCTCCCACTCCACCTCCTCCAGGCTGCAGTGCCTTTCCTGTCTCCCTGTCCTCTCAAGGGTGCCTTCCTTACCTCAGCATGGGCAGGCCAGCCTCCCCGCCTCCCCTGAAGCTAGTCTGAGGCCTCCAGCCTTCACTTCCCACGCCCCCTGCACACCACTTGCTCCCTGGGGAGGGTTTCCATAGCACAGGCTGGGCAGAGACACCCGACTGGGGAGAATGCTGGAAAAACAATTTAAGGCTGCAGTTCAAAAGGCTGAACTCATGACCATAACTGGGGGCTAATCAGGGATTCCAGGGGGTTAATCATTTGTCAGTCCTCAGCACCAACTGTGTAAACAGTCAGCTAGCGCTAGCCTCTCTGGGGATATGGCCATCAGGGTCCTGCCTCCTCATGGGTGAGCCTGTGGTCATAAAGAACCCCAAGGGCAAAGAAATCCACCTCACCATATTTGTCTCTTACCATATTCGGATGCCTCCAGTGATCAAGGAGAATGTGTCTGCATCCAAAGGGGGCAGCTGACTTCCCCAGTCACACACCCAGACTGTCTGACCCAAAATGCCAACTTCCCAAGTGGCAGGCTGCCATAGGAGGTGAACATTAATTTCCCACAAAAAGCCAAAAGATTAAAAAAAAAAAAAAAAGCCAAAAGATTGCTGCAGCTAAGTACTGAGTACTCACCAGATAGGAGAAGCTAAAATAATATGGTTTCCTCCTTGTGGTTACTGCTTTTTTACCTGGAGGGGAAAGCCCAAGTTGAAGGAATAGAAAGGCTCAACCGAGGCAACAGAAAAATCCATTTACAATCCCATTGGCCAGAGCTAGCCTAGATGCCTTCCAATCTCTTTGGTCAAGAATAGCACAAATGTCCTTGGGGTCAGGCATTTCCTGTCTGTTGGTTAGGCTGGGGCCCCTCAGTTTGGCCAGAGGGCCTCAGCTTGTCACAGCTGTCGAGCCTTCACCACCACTCTACTCCTGCTGCAAAAAAATAAGAATTACTGCAATTCAGAGACAGATTCTAAGTGCCCTCAAAGCAAGATCACCTGAACTTAGAGGAAAAGCACAAAAGCTACAGGTTCTCACACAGGCATGTACTCATCCATGTTCTACACTGAACTGATTAGAATGTCACCTGATGCACAGAGTATCATCCCCTCCATTCATGATTTTTTTTTCTTCACTGTGCTTGGCATTGTACTACCACCACTACCTATTATACATCCTCGACTTTTTTTCTTATCTAGCACTTGGGCAGTCCTCTTTGGTAGCTGGCTTACATGTTCAACATTTGTTATTTCATGGACTCATCAAGTTGGAAATCCCTTAGCTCAAATTGCTTCTACAGACAGGGAAGTGAGGCTTAGAAAGGGAAAATGAGCAGGTCAGAAACCAAAAGACAGCTTGCTAGAAGGGTTATGGCCAGAATCTCAGTTTACTGATGGCCTCTCCAATGATCCTTCCATCTCTTTAAAAGAACACACCACTGGGGGCAGCCCCGGTGGCGCAGCGGTTTACTGCCGCCTGCAGCCCAGAGCATGATCCTCGAGTCCCGGGATCGAGTCCCACGTCAGGCTCTCTGCATGGAGCCTGCTTCTCCCCTGCCTGTGTCTCTGTCTCTGTCTCTGTCTCTGTCTCTGTCTCTCTCTCTCTCTCTCTGCATCTCTATGAATAAATAAATAAAATCTTAAAAAAAAAAAAAAAAGAACACACCACTTTAAAAACAGCCAGCCAGATAAATCCAGGGCATATACTTACTTGCCTTTCTTTCCTCCCATGCCATTTGTCAGCATTCTCCAGAGAAACAAAACCAACGGGATGTGCATATAGGAAGATTGGCCCATGTGATTATGGAGACTGACAAGTCCAAAATCTACGGGGTGGGCCAGCAGGTTGGAGATGCAGAAAAGTGGATACTACAGTTCCAATCCAAAGGGCTGTCAGCTGGAGAATTCCTCCTAACTTAGGGAAATCAGTCTTGTTCTATTTAGGCCTTCAACTGATTGGATGTGGCCCACCCATATTATGGAGAGCAATCTGCTTTACTCAAAGTCTACCAATTTCAATATTAATCTCATCCCAAAACTCTGCCATAGAAACACCCAGAAAGTTAGGTCAAGTATTTGTCTACCTCTTGGCACAGCCAAACTGATGCTTAAAATTAGGCATTACACACAACAAAAAAGTCTACAATAATCCCATCATAAGTCAAAATTTACTCATTAAAAACATCTTCTTATATATGGGTAGTTGAATGTGGTACGTATGTACTGAAAAGCACAGCAGGGAAGACTCAAAATTAATCTTAGCCGAAGAGCTTCAAAGACACATATATGTGTGGAGGCAGACACTCCCATTGCAGAGAGAGATGCAATTTAACAATCTCTTGAGGACAAGAGAGAAAGCAAACTCAGAATGCACAGCAGGTATATGTGGGATATGGAAATTGTTAACAAACAGCTTCATTCTGGAGAGTTGATGCTGGAAATCCTTGGTAAGGTTGCCAGATGAGGCCAGGTGTCCTCAGGAAGTGTTTTCCCCCAAATGATTCTGTGATCATATTTCCACTGGAATGAACAGTCCTCAAGAGAATGCTCACCACAGCAAACAGGGAGTGAGGAGTGTTGGGACCAAAGGGTTTGATTCATACATTCAGTCACCCCAATTTCCCACTACAGATTCAACAGGCAAAACTTCTCTTCCAATTCTCTGCCCAAAATAACCGTTTGGCATTGTTGCTGAAGAATGGCTGGTGTTCCAGCCCAGTTCATTTCAGCAGCAGCTAAGTGACACCTCTGCATATAATCTGCCAAGGTGTCTTCCAACAAAGAGAAAGCAGGGATAAAAATGTAGAGACGTCTCCTGATGCTTTCGTTTCCCTGCCTAATTAAATTGTAAACTCTAGAGCTAGACTGTTTTCAGCACAAAGTGAAACATTTATATACACTGAAAACCACCTTTCTAAAAATGACATGCTTGTGTTACTCTTATTTCCTTAAAAATAACATTACCAGCAAAACCCAGATCATAGGAACTATAGGAGGACTACAGGAGACACATCAATAACAATGATAAAAATAGCAAGAATGATAAATCAAAAGGAAGGAAACTGTATGTCAAAAAAACTTGAGATGGATCCACCAACATCAATTTCAGACCTTATCTGAAACCCAATTCAACTAAAGTACAAAAACAAATTATATGACAACCGGAAAATCGTGAATGTTTGTTCATTTTTTTAAGGCATTGGGGAATAGATTTCCAACGAGTTCTTATGTCTTTAAGGTATATACATAATGAAATATTTCCAGGTGAAATGATACATCTGGAATTTCCTTCATTTGAAATGAAATGTCTGGAATTCCAGGACAAAGGGGAGTAAGCAGGGAGGTAGATGAAAAAAGATGGCCATTTGCTGATCACTGCTGAAGCTGAGTGGAGAATGTGGTTTAACTATACAACTCTACCTACTTTCCTATTTGCTAAAAAAGTTACTAATAAAAGGTCTTAAAATAGAAAATGTACATTTTTGTTTCTGAAACTGAAGGTTGATTATATTCATTTAAATCCTGAACAGACTGTAATAAAAGGTCAGTGACTTCCACAAAAGAATTAGCTTGCTTTTACAAAGTATGCCAAATCAGGACTCATTAAAATGCTCAATAGCAAGTAGAGCCCATGAGAATTGGGGGCAGAGGCAGTGGGGTAAAGAGACTGAAGGACCTGAACTTTGATGCTTTTGAGACTTTTTTTTTCTTTCTATGAGATAGAAGAATAGCTGTGATATGCAAAATAGAAACAGAAAACGGTTTCTACTTTCATCTACTTTTGTATTTCTGGAGAACTCCAAAAAGGATCTTGTCACACAGCCTTGCTTATTTATTTCCACCATTAGTTCAGCAACTTTACACCCCAGACTAAGAGGAAGTAAACCTGGTGAGACGTCATGGTCCTGATGAGTCTGTGAGAAGAATGCTTTATCCCCAGGAAAGTCAAACTGACGAAATGATGTGAGTATCCAACAGACTGAGTACATCAATAATTGGTCATCCCCAGAATGATCTTGTAAGGGCATGATAAATGTCAGGGTGTGTGTCAGTGAAAAGGAAGCTAATACACTAGTGATTTATGAAAATGTGATCTCTAAGAGATGAACTCTGGCAGAGACAGAAC
Source organism: Vulpes vulpes (assembly GCF_048418805.1). Classification (NCBI taxonomy): domain Eukaryota; kingdom Metazoa; phylum Chordata; class Mammalia; order Carnivora; family Canidae; genus Vulpes; species Vulpes vulpes. The sequence continues at coordinate 55,222,988 of NC_132787.1, read as the reverse complement.
TACTTTACCAGCCCTGAGAACTTTTAAATTTAGACAGTGTCCTTCTCAGAGAGAAATGCCATCCAAATTTATTCACACCACATTGCAAAGGGCATAGGGAGAAGGTATTGTGTTCCCACTTTAGGTTGGAAAAAAGCTCACAGATATCGATTTTAGCAAAGGGTGTACAGAACTTGTCACAGGTCACGGCTTTCATTCAGGAACTGGCACACTTGTCTCCAGAAGACTGTAGGGTCCCAGGCTCATTCACTATTTGCATACCATGGTTCCCAAGCCGTTCATGAGGCTCAAGCCCTTTGGGTTCTTTCTGTCCCCTTTACCTCCAGCTTCTAGCATTTCCTGGAAAGATCAGCAGTCCTACACAAGCTTAGAAATAGAATAATGGTATTTTTCTTTTGTGTGGGTTCTTAGCCTGAGGACCTTCAGAGTCCATGAACTCTCTGAAATCTTATGTAAATGTGTCTGCAGAAACTTTTTTCTGATGAGGAGACACACAGCTATCCCTTGGACTCTAAAAGGATTCGTGGCCCACAAACAAAACAAAAACCCTGCAGTAAACCACTCCTACAGAGGACGCACAATACGTGCCTATCAGAGTATTTCAGAAATCCGCAGTGGTTTTGGGGAAGAGGGATAAGAAGAGCCCACTGCAGCATGAAATCTTTTGGTGGGTTGGTGGGGAAGACAAGATACTGACAGTAGATCCAAAGTCAGGTGGTAGGCGGAGATAAAAAAACATTGGTTAATTTCAAATAAGGGCTAGAGCAGAATGAGGGATGCAGCAAGAGGGCAACCTGCCTGATTGGTTTGCTGGTCTGGTCCAGTACCCTATTTTACAGATGCGTCAGGTAACAGAAACTCAGAAAGGTGACGTGAATTACCTATGAATGTACTAGTTAGGGGCAGTCACTAGCTTAAAACACGGACATTGCAACTTTTGTTCCAACCCCCTTTCTGTTCATCCCCACACAGCCTGTTGGCGCTTGGCTGAAACACACTGATGACTTGCAGCCCCCTATCATATTAGCTCACCTGCTTTTCACTTCCTAATCACTTGTGTTACACGGCAGGTGCACTAAGAGGGCCTTAAGTAGCTCTTCAAGCCTCTAACACACAGCCTCTCTGGGATGTAGCTAATTTATACAAGTTTAACCGTGGGTTTATGGCTCCCATCAGCTGCTTACTTGGGCAGTGAGTCAGAGCACATTAATCAAGCCATTACCTACCAAGGACACAAAATGCTTTGTTAGCTAATCCTCCTTTTCTCCAAGGAAAAAGAACTAAAATCAGGCCAAAGTCGCCAACTCATTCCAAACAAATCTTCAAAGTGTTCACAAAGTCATCCTGCCTGCAATTGAAAACCTGGAAATACACAGGTGAAAGGGGCGTTCGGGGAGTATCCTAGAACATTGCAATATAAGGAGCCCTGATTCACCACCCCTAATGGCAAGTAAAAAAAATGTACCACCCATACTCACCCAACAGGACCTATTACTACAAATACAGTTTCTCAGATTCACCCTCTTTTTTATTACATCTTTTTGCTCCTGCTGTAACAGCTCTCCATTCTCTGTGTGGGAGGTGATGCAGAAGCAGGCCAGGTGGTGGGAGCAGGCCAACCACAAGCTAAATTTTGCTGAAGAGACACTATCCACAGATTATGAGACAATCTCATGATTTTTTTTTTGTTGAAGATGTCTTTAAAGGATCTCCTGTTTTACCCATAAGGAAAATGAGGACAGGGGGAAGTAAATGGCTTGTTTCAATCCACAAAGGTAGTGAGTTGTTGGCAGAATTGTGACTACCACCCAGGTTATGTGATTCCTTTGAAGTTCAATCACCCCTGCACTGAACCCTCCTAGCCAGCTCTGTCATATTTATGAGTTTAGTGCTCTGGAGTTACTGATACAGCACTTCAAGGATGCTACCTTCTTCTTATTTTTTCTTGTTCTTTTTTTCTATTTTAATTATTTTTCCTCTAAAAAACAACACAGGAAATGTTCTTCAAACTTATCTTCATGGGATGCTTAGAAATAGTCTCTGATTTAACTACTTTTCTTAGAGAAAACAGATATCTTGTTGGCTGGAAAAAAGCGGTCATTTGAATTAGCTTTGACTTAATGGAGTGTTATGGTAAACAGTTAATATTTCCAAGTCCTTGGTAAAGCATTTGAAAGAAAAGTCATGAGAGAGGTGGGGGGGGGGGGGGGGTTAGAGAGAAAAGAAAGCCCAGGAAGCATCAACCTAAAGAATTATTGGTTATGCCATTTTAAAAGAATTTTAAAAGACATTTTTCTAGCAAACTATGAAACTCTAAGGTGAGATGCTTTTTCCTCACATTATCATTTTTTAAATGCCCCAAACTAATGATCAAACTAGATTACATTTCCTTCTGCAGTGCCATGTTTTGGCCAACAAGTCTCACAGGCTCATAGGAAAAGGAGGGGATGGGTGCCAGTGAGCCCTGCTAAACCGCTTCATCATCACCACACACATCAGTTTCCCAGTTAACTGCGGGCTGCCCAAGTGTGGGCCATCTCAGCAGATAGTATTTTCTGCAGCTGACTTGCTTTCAAAATAATCTCTCTCTACTTCTTCCTTCTTCTCCAAAAAATAATGTTCCTCTCCTTTGTTTCTTGGACTTGCCTATGGTTTTGCCATAGCTTTCATGTCTCAAATTACAGTTCTCTCCTTTTCCCAAATAAACCCATTTTGCTGGTAATATAATGGACTTTTATTTTTAAGGTTAACACCATCAACGCTGTAAAGTGCTTGGCATATACAATAGGAATTCAGTAAATGACCGCAGAAATCCTGTTGAGACACTTTCCTTGGCAATACTCTCCTTCCCTAGCATTGATGTTATTACCTGCCCCAGTCCTCCTTGTGATCACTTTCCACTTTGTCTCCTCCTCTTAGCCCCTAAACAAGTCAAACTTCAAGGTTCTTGTCTGCATTTTCTTCTCTCGATCATCTAGCCCCTTTTCCCTAATTTGAAATAAACACCTCTATCCAGAGACTGCAGTAATTGAACCTCTTGCCCAAGCCCTGATACCTGCTCCAGGTCCATGTTTTCTAATGATGCACCACGCATTATACCCGAGGAGCTCTAATATCCTTCCTAGTCCTGAAATGCTGCCCTGCACATTGGGGGACATGGGACAGGAGGTGTCAACAGACATGGGTTCAAGTAGAAGTTTGCCACTTACACGTTGTATGCCCCTGAGACATTTATTTATCTCTTTGAGGCATAGTTTCCTCATCTATACAAGAGAAAAACAAGTGACCTTGAAAGGTCTTTCTGAAGACTAAAGGAATTTCCACTTACAATGTATCTGACCCTTGTCACACCAAGAAACAGTTCTTTTCCCGAATCTTCATTACAAATTGGCTCCTCACAGTGCCCGTTTCTTTTCATGCCACTCTGTCCTTACCGCGAGGCTCAAAACCCTAGAGTCTGGCCCTTCGTCATCCCTTTCAATCAAATTGGCTGCCCAGTCCTTCGTCCTTCCTTTTACTTCTTTCCTGTGGCCACTATCACTGCCGTAACATCTTACCAGTTACATGCACCTACACACCACCCCTGGATCAGTCTTAGAACATAGGTGCTGGGGCACCTGGGGGGCTCAGTGGGTTGAGCGTCTATCTTCAACTCATGTCATGATCCCGGGGTCCTGAGATCCCTGCTTCATGGGGAGCATATTTCTCCCCCTCCCTCTGTTCCTCTACCAGCTTCTGCTCTCCCCCTCTCTTAAACAGATAAATAAAATATTGGAAAAAAAAAACCAAAACTAAACTAAACTAAACATAGTTGCCACTGCATTTATTTCTCCTGCTCCTAAACCTCTAATTGACTCTGCCACTCTTCAGAGCAGCACAAACTCCCAGTCCTCAACAATATAGCTCAAGACTCTCTTACTGCTCCCTGACCTCTAATGGGCTAATGCTAGGCAAAAGGATTGCTTTATGCTCCCCAGAAGGCACCTGTGTTTTTCCTCTTTTAGCCATGCTCTGCCTCCTCAGAGAGAAACAGCGTGATGCAGTCTCTCCTTTCCTGAGTGAAGCAATATCTGTAGTGGTTAACCACCTGTATGAATCCAGCCTTTAGCTCTATTACCTTAAGCAAGTTGCTCAATCTCTTTGAGCCCTGGTTTTTTCATCTATAAAACAGATAACAACTATACATACCCTATATGCTTGTTAGTGCTCAAGGAGAATTATTGTTTCACTTCGTATGACTTTATTTAAATTCAATTTGCCAACATATAACACCCAGTGCTCAACCCATCAAGTGCCCTCCTTAGTGCCCGTCACCCAGTCGCCCCATCCCCCCACCCTTTTCCCCTTCTGCAATCCTTTGTTTGTTTCCCAGAGTTAGGAGTCTCTCATAGTCTGTCTCCTTCACTGATTTATCCCCACTCAGTTTCCTTCCCTTTCCCTTATAATCCCTTTCACTATTTCTTATATTCCACATATGAGTGAAACCATATGAAAATTGTCTTTCTCTGATTGATTTATTTCACTCAGCATAATATCCTCTAGTTCCATCCATGTTGAAGCAAATGGTAAGTATTCAACCTTTCTGATGGAGGAGTAATATTCCATTGTATATATACCATATCTTTTTTTTTTTTTTTTAAGATTTTACTTATTTATTTGACAGGGAGAGAAAGAGAGAGAACACAAGCCAGAGGAAGAAGCAGGCTCCCTGCTGAGCAGGAGCCCGACATGGGGTTCGATCCCAGGACCCTGGGATCATGACCTGAGCCAAAGACAGATGCCCAACCTACTGAGCCACCCAGGTGCCCTACCACATCTTCTTTATCCATTCATCTGTCAAAGGACATCTTGACTCCTTCCACAGTTTGGCTATTGTGGACATTACTGCTATGAACTTTGGGGTGTAGGTAACTTGTCAGTCATATGACTCTTTAAAGTAGTTTTCCTTATCTTATTCTGTCTGACATTAGTTTTTAAAATACAATCAGAGTTAGAATAATTTGTATCTTGTTTGTTCTCCCTCCCTCCCAACCACCTCTTAACTGCCAGCTGCTGTTGGGAACATCTTGATTTACTCATTTTGGTTACTCCCCACATAATGGAGCCCTCAAATATTTCTCGAAATGGATAAAATTAGGTGTACTTATTTCTCTCCCTCAGTCTCAAAAGGAAGAACTAACAAGACCAGGAAATGTAGTGATCTGGCCAAGATCACATTAGGTAAGGCAGAGCCATGGAAACAACCTAGCTCCCCTAATGGGATCCAATAACCTATCAGCACCAAGAGCCAAGCATGCTTAATTATCCTGCTAAATAAGTAGACATGATAGAAAGTGGTGATTAGTTAGATTCAGAAGTTAGAAAATTCTCAAAAAAGAATCCTGCATCCCTTGGCCAAATGCCAGCACCCCTTGTTTGCATCCAATTATCCTGTTGGGAGTCCTCCCCTCCACTCCAATATTTTAACACGCAGTTCAGCTCTGCGAAGAACAGAGGTGGCACAGAGCTGTGTTTGTGTTTATGGTGGGAAATGCCACTAGACTCTGCCAGTCTGACAGGACAGCTGCTTCTCTCTCACCACTGGAGGAAAGACAGGACTGGAACAAACAGAAATTAAATGATGGAAAAAAGACTGATAACTTCAGAAGTTGCTTGGTTGGGGAGGAGGTTGGGGGAGGGCATATCTGAAGCACAATCAAATACAGAAGAAATTGATATTTAACACTGAACCTGTCTATGCAGACCAAAGCTTATTCTCTGGCAGTTTTCAGGAGTTTGGTACTTGTTTTGGTTTTCTTACTACTATAGGAAAGGCACACATGTCTTGATTTCTCTTCTCTCTTACATACAATCATCAGCCTAGAAACCTTTCTCCTAAGCGTCCAGAATTTTAAGCTATGAGACAAACATAGGCTCTGGAAGGAGTTTGTAAAAAGAGTCCATGCTCTACAGAGCATAGGTGACCAGAAATATTTTACCGAACTACCAATTCAATCAATACACACAGTACCCAGTAGGGAGTAGGGAAACAAATAAAAAGAGTTCCTATGGACAGAACATGAGAGACTCCTAACTCTGGGAAATGAACAAGGGGTGGTAGAAAGGGAGGTGAGCAGAGGGTGGGGGTGACTGGATGACGGGCACTCAGGGGGGCACTTGATGGGATGAGCACTGGGTGTTATGCTATATGTTGGCAAATTGAACTCCAATAAAAAAATAAATAAAATAAAAATAAAGGAAAATCTGTGACTGAGAAAAAAAAAAAAAGAGTTCCTATAGCAACTGCCCCCAACCTGGTCCAGGATGAGGCTACAGTCTGGTAGAATTCAACTGACATTTACCTTATTTAAAAAAAAAAAAAAAGTAGGAGCATTTCTCTAGGTTTGTTTCACATGGGAATTCTCATTTCTCGGGTAAGCTGGTTTTACATTAAAATAGATCTGGCACATATACACTCACCAAAAAGAAAAAAAAAAAAAACAGAGGAAAAGCATATATATATATAATATATATATATATATGAGAATGAGAAGACAAGCCACAGACTGCAAAAGAATATTTGCAAAAGACACATCAGATACAGGACTCTTATCCAAAATATACTAAGAATCCTTACCACCTAACAATAAGAAAATGAACCACTTGATTTTTCAAAAGGGGCAACAGGGGCAGCTGGTGGCTCAGGTCATGATCAGGTCCTAGGACTGAGCCCCATGTCAGCCTCCCTGCTCAGTGGGGAGCCTGCTTCTCCCTCTGCTCCCCCCGCCCCCGTTCATGCTGTCTCTCTCATTTGCTCTCCCTCTCTCAAATAAATAAATAAAATCTTGAAAAATAAATCAAAAGGGGCAACAGAACTAAACAGACATCTCACCAAAGATCTATAGATGGCAAATAAGCCCTATGAAAAGATGTTCAATGTGATATGTCATTAAGGATCTACACATTAAAACAACGACATACCACCATGCATCTATTAGAATGGCAAAAACTTGGAACACTGACAACACCAAATGCTGGTGAGGATGCAGAGGAACAAGAACTCTCCCTTGTTGCTGCTAAGAATGCAAAATGGTATAGCCGCTTTGGAAGACAGATAGGCAGTTTCTTACAAAACTAAGCATTTCATACCATATAATCCAATACTCTCACTCCTTGGTATTTATACAAATGAGCTGAAAACTTATGTCCATGCATAAAAACCTGCACATGGAGGTTTACTGCAGCTTTATTCATAATCAAAACTTGGAAGGAAACAAGATGTCCTTCGGTAGATGAATGGACAAACTGTGGTACTCCGGAAAACAGAATATTATTCAGAGCTAATAAGAAATGATCTGTTCAATGCCTGCGTGGCTCAGTCGGCTAAACATCTGCCTTTGGCTCAGGTCACGATCCCAGGGATCAGCCCAGCGAGGAGTCTGCTTGTCCCTCTGACCCTCCCTTCTGCAATCTCTCTCTCAAATAAATAAAATATTTTCTAAAAAATGAGTTAGCAAGTCATGAAAAGCCATGGAGGAATCTTAAATGTATATTCCTTAGTGGAAGATGCCAATTTGAAAAGGCTACATACTGTATGGCTCCAACTCTCTGATATTTGGGAAAAGGCAAACTATGGAGATAGTACAAAGAGTAGTGTTTGCCAGGAGCTAAAGGGGAGAGAAGGATGAGTAAGTAGAGCATAGAGGATGTTTTAGGGCAGTGAAACTATTCTGTATGATACTAGAATGGTGGATACATTTGTTAAAACTCACGGAGGGGTGCTTGGGAGGCTCAGTAGTTGAGCATCTGCCTTTGGCTCAGGTTGTGATCCTGGGGTCCTGGGATCAAGTCCTGCATCGGGCTCCCTGTAGGGAGCCTGCTTCTCTCTCTGCCTATGTCTCTGCCTCTCTTTGTGTGTCTCTCATGAATAAATAAAATCTTTGTAAAAAAAAAAACAACAACTCATGGAATGTACAGCCTCAAGACTGATTGCTAAAATATACTATGGACTTTGGGCAATAATGATGTGTCAGTACAGGTTCATGGATTTTAACAAATGTACCACTCTGGTATGGGAGGTTGATAAAGGGGGAGGCTGTGCATATGTAGGGGCAGGGGCCACACTGCAACTCTCTCTACTTTGTATCCAACCCTGCTGTGAACCTAAAATTGCTCTAAAAAGTAAAGGTTATCGTCAAAAAAATTATATATATTTCCTTTGCTTATATAACATATAAGCATGCACCTTTTGCACACCTCACTGTAGAAAATTGGCAATGTCATTGTATTAGGAAAAAATCAAAATGAAATATTTTAAAATGTAACACACTCACACACTGTTCACTCAATAGCTACTGAACATTTATTTTGTGCTACACATTACTCTGGGTTCTGCTCTGTGGGGCTGACATTCTAATGAAATAATCTTAAAAATGTCCTGCTTTCAGGATCCCAGGGTGGCTCAGCGGTTTACTGCCTGCCTTTGGCCCAGGGTGTGATCCTGGAGTCCTGGGATCGAGTCCCACGTCGGGCTCCCTGCATGGAGCCTGCTTCTCCCTCTGCCTATGTCTCTGCCTCTCTCTCTGTGTGTCTCTCATGAATAAATAAATAAATAAAATCTTTAAAAAAAATGCACTGCTTTCAAAACCACCTACTGCTACCAGAAATCACTGTCAACCGGAGAGATTATTAAAAAAGAGAAAAAAGACTAGGAAAAAAGAAAAGTGTGATGCTTTGAAATATACAAAGATTCCTAGGTGTGGAGGGAAAAAAGTCAACAAATGGAAATGTGTTCTTCCAATAGTGTGCTACCTAGGTGTTGTCAAGCATCAAAGATGTGCTAACCACATGAATAAGCACAGCACTGAGATAAAAATACCACATTTCTTATTAGTAAAACCCAGGAAGAATGGTTCCAGTTTTCTAATTTATGATAAGAATCCAATAAAGTCCTTGGAAGACAATATATATCTAGAATGCCTCTCTGAATACAAGTAGACCCTCTTCCCCTAACTACATGTATTTTAGCAAATTAAAGCTGCACGTATAGGGCTATAAGATGCATACTTTACCCTTTGCAGGAAGGGACACTTGAAGACTTGCCGGTGGCCTTTCCACATATGCAGATGGAACACTCTTGCTAGCTTATGGATACACAGCGAAGACTTGCTGAACAAATGTAGGAATCCCAAGAACTATCCTATCAGCCTTTCAAATGACTCCTGTGTTCATAATAACCCCACTGCGTGCTGTGTTTATATTCAGGCTTCCAAAATGCTATGTAGCCTTGAGGTTGGCATAGTCAGCCTCGGGTGATGGATTCAACCTTGTGGTGGGTAAAAAGCCTTTTCCACATCAAGAGCAGAGGCTGCTGATCTTTTTACCATGCCCACTAATACATGATGCCATAAAGTGCAGATCCACACCCCACCCAAATGATGCGACTCTCCCAGGGCTCAAAAAAAAAAAAAAAAAAAATGAACTCTTTTCCTCCCCAACCCTAGCCTTACCTCTCGCCTCCCCCAACCCTATCTGCAGAAGCAGGGAAGCGGCTGATTTTCTCAGATGTGTAACAAAAAGGCCCTTCCTAGAAGAGTCTGGTAGAAATGGGGATGAATGACATCAAGGGGGGAGGGGCTGAAACAACGGCCCCACCCATGCTCCCCAGTATCATTAAACCACCACAATCACATAGCAGTGATGTTATTAGTCAAGCACATACTGGTCAAACTCAGCAACACACAGGTCTGCCCTGGCATATTTCCAGAAGGTGCTTTTTTTTTCTTTTCTTTTCAATTTTTAATTTGGGCATGGAGCCTAACATGGGGCTTAAACTCACAACCCCGAGATCAAGACCTGAGGTGAGATACCTGGGCTGAGATCAAGTGTCAAATGCTTAACCAGCTGAGCTACCCAGGCACCCTAGAAGGTGCTTGTGGTAGTCATGTGAAAAGGATGAAAATTAAGTAAGAAAAGGATTCCTCTGAACTGTCTCCCAAACTGTCAACATGCAAATGATGTTTCATGTCTGCATTTCTACATTTTCAGTCATTACCAATTTATTAAACTCAATACAGTTCCTGAAGGTCCACTGTAAGCCAGGTTGTGTTCTGGACATATGGTTCCTGCCACATGCAGGGGAGATGTAAATATTCCCAAACAGTGTGGGGGCTTATTCAGGTGTGCTTTTATCAGGAAGACATTGAGCTCCAGGTATTTCAAACAATGCAAAAAATTAAGAGGAAAGGCTGGAGTGTCGAGAAAGGTGGTTCAGAAATGGTAAGATTTGGCCAGGAGGGAGGAGAAAGAATTCAGATAGGCTGAGGGCAAAGGGAAGAGGATTCCAGGCAAACATTTCTGTGCTCAAAGGTCTTATTAGGGATTCCAAACCAGAGCTTTCCAACTGATGGCCAAGGGAGTTTAAGGGCATAAGAATAATGAATTTATGAAAAAACCAGTGCCTCTCAGAATGAGATCCACTAGGATGAGTTTAAAAACCCACCAGTGTTCCTGGTAGGAAATTTGGAAAGTGAACTATCTCAAAGAAGAGAGACCTGGCAATTTTCTTCCAGGGTAAGCAAAGATCTACCCATTCCAAACAAGACTGGGAGTCAACAGACCCAAATTCCAGCCTATCTCCAGATCAGAATCTGGGACTTGGAGCGAGTTTCTTCCCTCTGAGTCTCCATTTCCTCAATTTTTTGAATGGAGATAATAATGGGTAAGACATCAGATTGAGGCAATGTATGGAAATTACCTGGTTCAACGGTTAATACACATAACTGTTGCTGCCATCACATAAAATGGAAGCACGAAAAACTGTCCAGTTAGGGCTAAACAGAGAACTACAAAATGGCAGCATCTTAGGAGAAAATCTGAGAGTCTGATCTGCCTCGCACTTTTATATACCACGTTTTAATCCTGGTAGACGGCTGTAAATATCAAAGCAACACAACGATGTCAGTGGCTTCGCTGCAAATAGCAGGACAGCCTTTGTGGTGCTGCTTTCTAGAAAGCACATCTCTCCTTCACAACTGAGAGGGAACAGTCACCTTCTTCAGTCCAGGAGCCAGCGAAAAGTCACTAATTATCCACCTGGGGTTAGTCTCATTCTATACCCTGTGTGTATGAGTCTGAAAACGAAGGCTGGCAAAGAACCTATTCAACATTCTATTGAATGTCTTTGTACTTGACACTGTGATGGATCCTTTTAGGGCCTCTTAATCCAGGAGCAAAAGGAAAAAGCACCAGACTATCATGTACCAGATGCTTTAGATTCACAACTGCAAGGAATCCTCAGAGGTCTATGATGAAGGCTTCATCCCTTTTTTATAGGAAACCAAAGAGGGATGCCTAGATGGCTCAATGGTTGAGCACCTGCCTTTGGCTCAGGTCATGATCCTGGGATCAAGTCCCGCATTGGGCTCCTGCAGGGAGCCTGCTTCTCCCTCTGTCTATGTCTTTGCCTCTCCCTCTGTGTCTCTCATGGATAAATAAAATCCTTTAAAAAAAAGAAAAGGAAAGATAAATTAAAACATACATTCTTTCAATTCTTTCACTCATTCCTCATGCTTGTCAAGTAAACATCTGTTCTGCACTGCTAGGTATAAAGCACAGGGTAGAGAGAGCTATTGCCCTCCAGGGGTTTACAGTCAGAATGAGAGAAAAATGAACATCCAGCTATCACAAGGCAGCCCGGAGTAGTGAGTTTTCCAAAGGATACAAAGTGCCACTGGAATGAGATGAATTCTGGCTGGGAGGTCTGGAAAGACTTCTAGAAGGTTGCTACTTCAGCTGGGTTAGGATTTGCCACAAATAATCAGAGGTAGTGTTGGGATGCATGGAATTCAACCTGGTGGAGGCATGCTGGTAGAAGACCATCTGTGGCATCTGGGAATGGGGAGCTGTATGCTGTAAGAATGGGGAGGTATTTAGGGGTGCCCAGGCTCCAATGGAGGACTGAGGTAGGTGGGCACAGAACCAGGAAGGGTTTTGCATGCCAAACTAAAGAGGTAGCTTTACTGAGCATATTAACACTACACAGTGCTAAGAAACTTGTTGAGGGAAAGAAAAAAAAAAGAAAAGTAGATTATCTTTTTTTTTTTTTAAGATTTTATTTATTTATTCAGGGAGATACACAGAGGCAGAGACACAGGCAGAGTGCCTGGGGAGCCTGATGCGGAACTCAATTCCAGGACCCCAGGATCATGACCTGAGTCAAAGGCAGTTGCTCAAGCACTGAGACACCCAGGCGTCCCAAGAAGTAGAGCTTAGATACAAGGAAAAGCCCATATAGCATTGGCATAGCTTCGCCAGACCCCTTAAATGGCACTGCAGTTGGGGGGGGGCAGTTCCATTCTACATGAACAGGCAGTATCTTTTTTGTCTTATCATCTTTATAATCAACTTTGCCCTTTCTCCTTCCCTTAACTGGATGCGAGAAATTAGGCAAATATGCAAATCCTGAGGAGATCCAAGGAGCTTTTTGGGGGGAGGGAGAGGAAATGTGGTGCAAGTCCATGGGCCTTAGTCATACAACCTTCAGTGAGGTCACTTCTGCCACCTCACTCCAGTTGCATCAGCTGGTTTGCCTCGGTGTGATTTGTTTTCATTCACCTTGTTAATCCCAGTGGTTTTTGAGGGCCATCAATGTTTTCCTTTGTGTGTGATGTAAAGGGTGGCCTGACTCCCCATTTATGACTTTGGTTCATGCTAGTGCCATCTTATTCTCTTTGGGGCCCAGCTGGACTTCTGACATCAAATTCTCCCCTGACAACAGCCTCCACCTCTAACAGGGGCACACATACCTGCATACCTGCATGCACATGCACACACACACACACACACACACACAGTGAAAATGTTCCAACTAGAAATCATCTTCCCAACTGACAGAGCTTTTCCCCTTTATTTTGCCATCCTCATTCCCTCAGCCTGAACAACTGGGTCTTCCCCTACGCCATTCTTACCTTACCTTCAGACACTTCATCTGTCCTACAGAAATCAGTGCAAATAGTGTTTCCCCCTACAAATCATTTATATAAGGTGCAGGGCTCTGTGCCCTACATCCTTTTTATCATGAACCTCGGATGCTCCTGCCTCACCACCCAAGTGGCATTTTTAAAGGTTCATTTGGTTCGTAAAATATATTCCACATTGATGAATATCCTTATGTTGGCTTCTTAAGAGAAGGAGGTAAGGTAACCATTGGGTACAGCATTTAAAAAAAAAAAAAAAAAAGACGAGAAAGAGGAGAAAGGAGAAACAGAGACCCCTTAAGCAAGTGAGTTCAATACAGCAGTAAAACTTGGGCGGTGTTCGAAGTTGCCCACTCATCCATCACTGCTCCTAGAAGACGATTAACTTGCTAGCCATTGTCCAACCACCTTCACCACACCCTCGGTCCCCCGGGAAAGAGAACGCCAGAGGGGATGCGGCGCATCCCTGTCACCCCACAGGTAAAGGACAAACAGGTCCGCTATAAAGGCGGGGATACAACGTGACCAAATTGAATCCAGCCTAGCGCTCATGTAGCAAGGGGTGGGTGATTCACTACCGGGGGGGGGGGGGGGGGCCGGTGGAGAGTCAGGAAGAGAGAAAATCGTGGAAAGTCCCAGAGGAAGTGGTAGCCCTCTCTGGAAGCCCGGCCATCATGCACCCTGGCCCTTAGGTACACTCAGCGCCCCGTGGCCGCCGCTCCCCTCAACCTTGGTCGCCCTCTCCTGCCCACGCGCGCCTCGCCCCACGCCTCCATTCACAGTGTTATCCTGAGGTGGACGTATCCGCTTTGCCGCGCACATGGGCATCTGGGCTTGTGGGTCCGCCAGAGCTGCGCCGCGGCCCTCCCGCGAGACGAGCCGCTGCCCACCTCCCCACCCGCTCGTGCTTATTGTGCCATTTGCCCAGGCTGATGGCAGCCCGAGCCGCTGATGCTGGGTCGGCCAGAACGCAGCGGAGGCAGCAAAGGGGGACCCACTTCACAAGGAGGCCCCGCGCCGGCAGCGCGCCCCCGCCGCCCCGCCTCGAGAGCGGCCGGGCGCCGACGGACCGGGCGCGCACACTCGGTCCCTGTCCGCAGCTGCACACAAAGCCCGTCAGTTTCTCCTCGCCTCTTCCAAGCTCCTCCCTGGGCTTCGTTTTTCCGAGGGTCTCGGATGCCCCCTTCGGTGGTCGGCGGGACGGTCCCACCCGCTCCCTCGCAGCTCTGCCTCCGCCCTCGCGCCGCCGCCGCCGCCGCCGCCGCCGCCGCCGCCTCCCCGCCCCTCGCCGCAGACCCCGCGGGGAGCTCGACGCCGGCTCGGGGGCCGCAAGAGCGCCCCGCGCCCCGGGGAGCGGACAGCGGTCCAGCGAGCGCCGCACGACTTGGCCCGCCGCGCCGCCCCCCGCGCTCCGCGCACAGCCCGTCCCCGCAGCGCTCCGGCCGGTCCCGACCAACCCCGGCCCCAGGCGGCTGTGAGCCCGGCCGCAGCCTCGCTCCTACCTGCGCTGCGGCGGGCGCGGCGAGGAGCGAGGGCAGCGCGCGCCCCGGCCGGAGCCCCGCGCCGCGCGCGTCTGCCCTGGTGCTGCGGCGGCGGCGGCGGCGGCGGCGGGCGGAGCGGCTGGCTGCCCCGCTGACTCCTCACTGGGGCTTCCTGTAGGGCTGGACAAAGGACATTTCCTGGGAGGAGCAGGGGAATGTTCCCGGCATGCCTCGATTTGTAGTTCCCGGGGACTTCCTGCCACCACGGCAGCGGGCCCCCGGGAGGCTGCCCCCCCCCGACCCCGACCGGCACGCGAGCACACGCGCTCGCCGCTTCCCCGCGCGCTCCAGGGCTGGGAGCGGCCGGGGCGCCGGGCCCCGCCCCGCCCCGCGCCCCGCCCCGCGCCCCGCCCCGCGCCCCGCCCCGCGCCCCGCCCCGCGCCCCGCCCCGCGCCCCGCCCCGCGCCCCGCCCCCCGCGCCCCGCCCCCCGCGCCCCGCGCCCCGCGCCCCGCGCCCCGCGCCCCGCGCCCCGCGCCCCGCCCCGCGCCACGCGCCACGCCCCGCGCCACGCCACGCCCCGCCAGGCGGCCCAGCTCCGCCCGGGTCCGCGCGCCCCCTGCCCGGGGGCCCGCAGCCGAGCCGTGGCGCTGTGCGCGGGGCGACTCCGCGGTGGGAGCGACCTTTTTCTTCAGAGAGGAGGAAGTGTGGGGTGGGTTCACTCCTAGTTGACTTGGGTTTTTTGTTTGTCTGGTTTTTTTTGTTTTTGTTTTGGGGGTTTTTTTCTAGATTTTCTTTTTCTTTTTCCTCCTTTCTTTTAAACCGCCGGAATCCCGCTGGGGGCGGATTAAAGAACTTGACTGCTCACCAGGAATTCAGGTTCCTTAAGATCTTGGCGCTGCATCCTTATAACCATAAGAGCTGATTGTTTCCAGATCCTGACCCGGTGACATTGCTCCCTACTATGTTGGCCTTGTCCCAGGCATCTTTTCAAGAAAAGTAATTACATTAAGAGATTGAAAACAAGTTACATGAATTAACTCCAAGACACGTAAGCAATAAAAAATAAACCACCTTGTGCTGCTGACTTAGGAGCATACTGGAACTTCTGCTTATCTTTCTCTCCATCACCTTTGGGATTCGGTTTCATTGGACCTACAAACAGCCGGTGGCCACTGTATGGCCATCTGTATTGGGGATTTAGGGACAGAGGGCATCGGCTATAAAAGAGAACTCCACTTCCAGCCTATCAGGAGCCTTCAGCATCCTCCACAAATTCCTATCTAATTCTGGAACTGCATATCCAGGACCCTCGTGGGAAAAACCAAGGAAGGGCCACATGGAGACTTAATGCCAGAAAGCTGTGTTCTCTCTTAAGGAAAGTGATCAGAATGTAATGGACAGACCTAGGAAAGGAAGACTTCCAGCATGCTCTAAAATGTATTTGAAAATTAATCAGAGAGAAGGTAATAGTGACTCTATGTATCCACTTGGCCTCTTAAATTTCAAATGCATGTGAATTAGAACAATCACGTGAAAGGTTCAGTGTACATTTAAGAAAAGTGCATCCACTTTCCTGCTGTAGACCTCTCTCTCTCTCTCTCTCTCTCCCTCTTAACAGTTAACCACGGGTATAGGATGGGCTGAATCCATTTAAGGTGTAGCAATGGTGAGAAGCATGCAGGTATGATCACCTTCCCAAAGCTCGTGCTGTCTGTCACCCTGTTGACTGTCCACTTAAATTAATTGTGCTATGATCCTTGCATTTGCCAGACTCTACAAATTATTGCTTCCTAAGGGTTTGCAGTCTGGCAACATTCTGTCCCCCTCTACCACCACAAAGAAAAAAAAAGGGGCAATTGATAATCTTTTGACAAACCCAGTGACCTCTTGCAGTGCTCAGTGTGAAAAGATGAATCACTTGCGGGTAGCATTTAACATTGCCTGCTATGCCCTCAGCAGAGCTATCTTCTGCCTTCCTGCTAATATAGCACACTCTCATTCTCCTCCTACGTTTCTAAGTTAGCTCAAAGTACCTAAAATTTCACTTACCTCCATCCTGTACCAAATGAAACCTGTTCCTCTCTTTTGTTGCCAGCCCAGGTTAATTAGTGACTTCATATTGAGCTCTATTTAACTCTTATGACATGTTAGTCACCATGCCTGGAGTAGACAAATGTTAACATTCAACTCTAAGACATTTTACTGAGTAAGCTCTGTCTTAGTCCTCAAGAAGTTCATACTCCTGGGGATCCCTGGGTGGCTCAGCAGTTTAGTGCCTGCCTTTGGCCCGGGATCGAGTCCCGTGTGGGGCTCCCGGCATGGAGCCTGCTTCTCCCTCCTCCTGTGTCTCTGCCTCTCTCTCTCTCTCTCTCTCTCTCTCTCATAAATAAATAAATAAATCTTTGAAAAAAAAAAAAAAAGAAGAAGTTCATACTCCTGGGTTCCATGCTGGGCATGGAGCCGAGTATTAAAAAGTTCATACTCCAGCGGACATCACACAATTACCACATAATATTTAAGGGCTAACGAAGCCAAACACACAGGTTTGTATTCTCAGAGGGTAGTACTATTTCCATGAACTTTTTTGTTCCAGCAAGATCAGGAGTGCGACAGCAGTGGTGAGAGGAGGGAACAAGAGAGGCTAAGAAATGCAAATAGTACATAGGGACGCTCACTTAGTGTGTGACATTTGGTTGTAAAAGGGTGGTAACTGAAAGGAAATGGGGTATAAGGGGAAGATGGTTTCTGTTTGTGGACTTTTTTTATTTGTTTAGTTTTTAAGATGAGAGCTCCTTGGGGATGTTTAAAAGCTGATGGGAAAGGTCTAGGAGAGAGGCAGAGGGTGAAGACAGAGGAGGGGAAAAGGAGAAGAAATCAGGCATTCAACAAATTCTTGTTGAATTAACTAATTCTTGTTACATATCATTGCTGAAGATTCTGAGATTGAAATGAATATTGAACATTCCCAGCTAAGATTGGCAAAGTCTGAGACCAGACAGAGAGGACATTCCTTTCTCCCACGTCATGCATCCTCCCCAGCCCTTCACATCCTTAGGGGAGGTAGTAGGGAATGAGGGAAGGGAAACAAGGGCTCCCCAACGTTAAAGGATGAAGGTCAAGTTTTCCAATTCTACAACAGGTTCCAAAGGCACCTGGCAACTTCAGAAAAGTCTAAACGTTTCAGCCCGTGGGGTTAATTTTTTAATTAATTGAATATTTGGGGCACCTGGTGGCTCAGTCAGTTAAGTATCTGCCTTCAGCTCAGGTCATGATCCTGGGGTCCTGGGAGGGGTCCTGGGATCAAGTCCTGCATCAGGCTTCCTGCTCAGTGGGGGGGTGGGGGTCCACTTCGCTGTCTCCCTCTGCCCCTCCCCCTGCTTGTGCTTGCTTTCTCCCTCTTCCTCTCTCTCCCTCTGTGTTAAATAAATAAAATCTTTTAAAAGATTAAGTGAATATTTTACTCTTGCCCTTTCCCCCCTTCACTTTAAGATAGAATACGCTAAGAATACTCATCCTCACTTTTCAAGTGGAAAATTGAACCTGGAGAGATTTGCCTACATGTTTTAAGCTTTTAAGCATAAGGTGGACATCTGTTGTTTTCTTACCCCCATAGGCATCCAACCTCCTCTTTTTTTGGTTAGCAGCACTTTTGAGGCAACAATCCCCTTTCTGCCTTAGTTCTTATGGTTTTGCGAGGGACTCTGCTTCAGTGGTGGGCACATAATCAACACTTACCAATTACTTTGTTCCATTGCTGTTCGAAGGATAAGTTAGTAGAGGAAGCAGAGCTGAGAAAGGTGGGCATGTGTGTGTACGGGCGCAGGTGAGATAGAGATACAGAGTCAGATGGAGAACGCATGCACAAGCAAATCCTTATGATATTGTTTGAACTCCTGAAACCAAGATAACCCTAGATTTCTTGTTTGATGAGCTGAAACATTCCCTTTTGGGCTTAAGCTATTTTGAGTTAAGTTCCATCTCTTGCAGCCAAGAGAGTTCTATACAGCTGGGTTGGGGGTTGTAGTGCTGATCCTTTGATGTGCTCCTAGAAGACGGGTGGGCCAAGTTGAGGAAGGGGGTGGAAGGTGAAAGGATTCCTCTGTACCAGGCTAGAGAATTGGAAATCTTTGTGATTTGGCAGTTAAAACACTGAATGAAAGGTCCCCAGGTGCCAGCATTACAAGCGTGGAGTTTTAGAAGTCTTAATTGACAAATGTCTATGTTTTAAAAAGTTTGGACTGCTTGTAGTGTTTGTAAATATTCTAAAGAAAGAGACATGCTAATGTTGAAACTGGCCTCTGTGGAAGCAGGGAGGAAGAAATTACAGCTTGGCTAAATAATTCTCTTTCTGCCTTTAGTCAGCAAGCCCAAATGGTCAAGTGTCAGATATATTGATCCTTGCCAGGTTGGAAAAATGAAATTCTCTCCCCTTTCCAGAGTAACAGCAAAGACAGGAAGGTAAAAAACTGATCATGGGAAGACTGTCTCCAGGGTCTGCATCAAACTCCTCCTGCTGTGCCATCCCTGCCTGAGGAAGGGAAGAATTAACCCCATTTTAAGTAGGGTGACCATATAATTTATCATCCAAAATGGGACAATTTGGAGTGTGGGGAGGGGTGCTATTAATAATTACACCTGAATGACAGCTCTAAAGCAGGTCACCCTAATTAAAAGAGCTTGCCACTAGCATACAGCCTTGTATCAAGAGGCCAATCTATCAGTCCTCCTCAATCCAGTTAGTTGTTTTCAACTGCCCCTAGGCAGAGGTCAGGGTGGTGGCCATTAAACTGAAGACTGGAAAGTGAATCAACCCTAAGGTTTTTCCTTAAAAGATAGAAAGCTCCGGGCCAGAGTCTAGAGTGTAGATGAACTCCAACACTACTGAGCAAGTGGGTGGCTAGGACAGCTCAGTCCTAAGAATGGAAAACCCTCCCCAGTTCCCATTGAAGTTGTAGTTACATATGAAAATAATCAGTAAGAATATTTCTTGAGATTTAAAGTGGAGACAGCTATGTTGGCCCAACAACTCAATTCCTTTCACGGCAGGTAATTCTTGCTATTTCTATTTAGCAGAATTTAATGCATCCTATAGGACAGTCTCACTGGTTATTATTTTCCCTTTCCTTTACTTTCAAAGTAGGAGTTGCTATATTTTTCCTTCTACCACTTTAGACCGATTGTGTGGGGAGTCATCAGATTTGTAGTTTCACTGTGAGCTATCCAAGAGAACAGAAATAACTAGGGCACCTGGGTGGCTCAGTCGGTTAAGTGTCTGCCTTCAGTTCAGGTCATGATCCCGGGGTCCTGGGATCAAGCTACACATTGGGTAACCTGCTCAGTGGGGAGTCTGCTTCTCCCTTTCCCCCTTGAGCTCTCTCTCTCAAGTAAATAAACAGACAGACAGACAGAAAGAAAGATCACTTAAAGGTCAGGGATTAGGCGCTAGACCCAAAATAAAGTTCTCTCTCTTTGGAGTGTGGGTGAGTACATTTTCATGCATGCATAGAATCATTATACGCTATTAAGTGGGGGCATTTTAAAAATCATGTGTATGGAAGAAAGGAAGCCAAGAGATGGACTGCAGTGCAGAGCTATTATTTTTGGATGGCTCAGGTTGTTTCCCTTCTTATAACAAATGCCCTAATTTTCCTTCTGAGGAACTATCCGTCTCTCAATTTTAGTCTTGTCTGGAAGAGCCTTTTACCTTCTCCACTTCTCCCTCTTTGTCCTGAAGACAAAGGGCTAGGTCTGGAACCCAGTTGGCCGGTTAGCTCTCCCACGTGGCACAGACTGGTGGTTGGTTCAGAGCGGGCAACTGATCCAGAAGCTAAGGTTAAAGAAGCCCTCTTTCTCTATTGAAACTTCTAATTGAAAAGACTACATAAATCTCAAGATGCTGAGGCTGGAGGCTGGAGGCTGGAGGCTAGAGGCTAGAGGCTGGAACCTGAATGTGGCATCAAAATAAAGAGAGAGAGAAGCTTATCTGAGGTCTTAAATTCAGACATTCCTAACCTATCCCTGTACTGGTCAGTTATTAAACGTCCCCAACCATGACTGTGCTTATTTATTAATCTAATTGAAGTGGATGTCTACCCACTTCAGCAGAATTAGTTCTAACTAAACTCAGAGATTTTGAGTTGTGGGGGGGGTGGTATTTCTTGTGGCAAAATACTTAGGAAAGAGGGAGGGGAGCAGGTGGCAAAGGTGAACTCACCTGGACAGAGTATCAGTGAAGTGTTCTTTTTAAAAAATATTTTTTATTTAAATTCAATTTGCCAACATATAACACTCAGTGCTCATCTCATCCTGTGCCCTCCTTGGTTCCTGTCACCCAGTCACCCATCCTCCCACCCTCCTCCCCTCCCACAACCCTTTGTTTTCCAGAATTAGGAGTCTCTCCTGGTTTGTCCTCCTCTCTAATTTTTCCTCACTCAGTTTCCCTCCTTTCCCTTATAGTCCCTTTCACAATTTCTTATATTTTACATATGAGTGAAACCATATGATGGTTGTTTCTCCAATTGACTTATTTCACTCAGTATAATAATACCCTCCAGTTCCATCCATGTCAAAGCAAATGGTGGGTATTCATCCTTTCTAATGGCTGAGTAATATTCCATTGTATATATAGACCACATCTTCTTTATCCATTCATCTTTCGATGGGCACCGAGGCTCCTTCCACAGTTTGGCTATTGTGGACATTGCTGCTAGAAACATTGGGTGCAGGTGTCCCAGCGTTTCACTGCATCTGTATCTTTGGGGTAAATCTCCAGTAGTGCAGTTGCTGGGTCATAGGGTAGCTCTATTTTTAACTTCTTGAGGAATCTCCACACTGTTTTCCAGAGTAGCTGTACCAGTTTGCATTCGCACCAACAGTGCAAGAGGGTTTCCCTTTCTTCACATCCTCGTTTACATTTGTTGTTTTCTGTTCTGTTAATTTTAGCCATTCTTACTGGAGTGAGGTGGTATCTCATTGTGGTTTTGATTTGTATTTCCTGATGGCAAGTGATGCGGAGCATTTTTTCATCTGCTTGTTGGCCATGTGTATGTCCTCTTTGGTGAAATGTCTGTTCATGTCTTCTGCTCATTTCATGACTGGATTGTTTGTTTCTTGGGTGTTGACTTTGATAAGTTCTTTATAGATCTTGGATACTAGCCCTTTATCTCAAATGTTATTTGCAAATATCTTCTCCCATTCTATAGGTTGTCTTCTAGTTTTGTTGACTGTCTCCTTTGCTGTGCAGAAGCTTTTTATCTTGATGAAGTCTCAATAGTTCATTTTTGTTTTTGTTTCCCATGCCGTCATACATGTGTCTTGAAGAAGTTGCTGTGGCCAACTTCCAAAAGGTTGTTGCCTGTGTTCTCCTCTAGGATTTTGATGGATTCTTGTTTCACATTCAGATCTTTCAACCATTTTGAGTGTATCTTTGTGTCTGGTGTAAGAGAACAGTCCAGCTTTATTCTAGTGAAGTGTTCTTTTTCTCAGTAGAGACCACTTGTCGCCAGTGCCAGCTCTCCAATTCCATCATCCAGGCTGGTTAGGACAGTGTATGGGAAACTGACCACTGTCAAGGGTTGAAATGACACAGAACACAAGGATCGGCCAGTGTCTGATTTGAGAGAGAGCAGCCATGTTCTCATCCTTGTAGTGATGTTTGCTGAAAAATAAATAAACTAAAAAAAAAAAAAAAAAAAAAAGATTTTCAACCCTTACAGTTATTGTGTAACTTGGTTTGTTTATTAATAGTTAACACACAGCTTCAGTTTTTGTTCTTATGTTTTGTTTTATTTTGTTTTCTGGTAACATTGAACTGCTGCTTCTTCAGGCCTAAAACTTAAGATTCCCACATCGGGGCCTTTCTTCTTCTTCTGCCCAGAGCCAGCTCTCCACTGCCAGTCCCAATCTTTTTGTGGATAGCTGCTTCCCACCCTATACCTGTTATAGAGACCTTCTCAGACCACTCTATTTACAGTAAACCCCCCTTCTTTATCTCAGTCCTTTGTTTTCCTCATGTTTGAAATACTTTAAGAAACTTTTTTTTCCTGTGTTTTGTCTCCCTCCTGCAGGTAGCATGGAAACTCCGTGAGTACAGTCAGTGTTTCTCTGATTCATAGTTTTGTCCCAAGAGTCTAGCATAGTGCTCAGCTTTTATAGCAGGAATTCAGAAGTTACTTGGTGAATGCTCTTAATGAGGAAATATTTTCTAAGCACCTATGAAGAGCATTAATGTTCAATGTGAACAACTTCTCTTAGAGATACTCTTTTACAGTAAACTTCTTATGAAAGTATAATGTGTAAAAATGAAGACTTCATTAAAGTATAAAATACGCAGATATCAAAGACTATCTTATTTCCTAGAGGAGAATTCGGAGATGAGGAAAATGAGAGTATTTTCCACCTGATCAAGGGAAATAGAGGGAGGAGAAGGGGATGTTTTTTGCTGGGATTAATTTAGCTGAGGGCTAGGTCTAAAATAGTCCACCTCCTACAAATGTTTCCCCTAGCATGAGCACAAGACTTTGTTTCCTTGCTGGGCTTCAAATAGACTGGAAACTCTTACCCCTTAAGGATCAGGAGAGGAAGAAAATAAATTATGAGTCACAGGAAACAGGTGAATATAGACCAAGGTATAAACTTCAACAGCCTCTGTACTCCAAAAACTAGAAAGACATTTAGTTCACTAAGTTTTTAAAACAAATCTGTAACTGATTAAATAGAGAAACTTTAGATGCCCCCTCTCTAAGATTAGAAGCAGAAGAATATCCAATATTGGTGCTACTCTTCAAGATGACACTGGAAATCTATCCCAACCCAACATGACAAGAAAATCAAAGGTATAAACATTAAGAAAGAAGAAACAAACAATTATTTGTAGATGATAAGTTCATCTACATGGAATTCATTATAAACCAGGAACCATCTATTTATTTAGCATTCACAAATAATCCCTATTTCACAAATAAGGAGGCCCTGAGAGGCTATATTAGTCCAAAGTTATTCAGAAGTAAGTCTCAGAGTCTGAATTTAAGAACATTCAGTGTGGGAGTGTGAAGGACAGAGCCAGGAAGTCCCACCCAACAGCCCTCCCCACCCATGCTTGTATTCATTCCTGTGTTGGTGTATACCTGCACCTTTTGTGCATGGCGCTCAGCGTTGGGGACACCAAAACGACAGCATAGGTCCTGATGGTAATCTGGTGGGAGATCAATAACCATACAAGGAAATAACTCTGCTTATCTGAAGGAATCCAGGCACAGAAGAAACTGAGATTGTCAGAAATTGCTTTCCCAGGGGTGACACCACAGCTGAGTCTTTGAGAAGTAGGTTTTCTGAGCACTTCCAGTGAGGACAAAGACCGAGGTGCCATTGCGGAGAGGGTGGGGCAGGATAGCCCTGCAATGTGACAAAGGCTAGAGAATTAGGTTTGGCCAGGCCCTGAATGACACTGTGAGCCATGTGGAAGAGTATGGACAGTGGATGCAGCACTGGGTTAATGAGACAGCCTGGAAAAGAAAGCATCTATAAGGGTAGACAGACTGGAAAGAACATAACTCAGCCCTTATAGGTTGAATGAGGAAGTGGGGTTAAATTGCTTTATTTTCTTTATAGACATAAAGAAACATACACTCAACAGCAATGTTCACTTCCATTGCCATAATCATTTTTCTGTAATTTACCACTAGTCACAGCTTTTTAAATGGTGTTACCAAAACTGTATCCTCTTCTGAATAAGGGTGTATTAAGCCTTCAGCCGACTTGGCTGGTACCCTCCCCGCCTGCGCCACTCATCACCTTTTTCTCTTTGATCCTTCTGGCTTCATCAGTAGGTTTATCATCTCCGATCAAGCAAGAGGGTTCCCCAATATGGCTTCAATGAAACAGAAAAGAAAAATACACTTATTCAACAAATATTTGCAGAGCCTTTACAGTGCTAGGATACCACAGTGAATAAAAAATGGCTCTGACTCTAAAGGAGCTTATGGGCTTGAGTTGACCAAACGGATAATAAAATTTAAACCAGAATCAGCAAACATTATATGATACTGTGTGTCAAGCTGTGTTCTTCCATACAGGAATCTGTCAGTCATTTAATTCTATGGACAGCCCACCCTATGAGGCAGTTTGTATGAGACATCCCTGCCATCTCACCTTACTAGTGGGCTTTGAAGCCCAGCAGCATAACTCCAGTGTCTGTGACTTATCTGCTTCACTTTAATGGTCTAGTGACAATCTAGTGTGATAAATGATATGATGCAGACATGTTGCATTAGAGAAACGTTCAGGGTATACTGGCACCTAACCCAGGCTTAGGGGTCAGGAATCATTTTCTGAAAAAGTTTCAAGCCATACCTGAAAGGGGCAGTAGGAGTTAGCCAGGTGACAGAGGAAAGGAGGGAGGTGATCAAAGGAATCCTAAGTGCAAGGACTCAGAGCCCAGAAACAAGTATGGCACCCATTGCAGAACATCTTGGAAGGCCAAATGAGGTCAGGAGGAGAGAGTGAAGGTGGAGACAGGGAGGAATAGAAATTAAGTTAGCTATTATAGATCTTAATGTTTAGTGCTAGAAGAAAGCACATAAACAAGGCAATGGAACTAAGTTCCAAAAAATCCTGAGTTTAAATATTATATCCCTTTCAAGACATGATGACTTTTTTTCAAGTCAAAATTCAAATCATTTGTTTTTGGATTTGTGGATTCATTTAATGTGTTAGAAAAGTATTACTTATTAACTACATGGAGTTACATGTTTAACCATTCATCTCTGTTGAAAGGAATAGAATTGCATTAAAATAAATATGAAATTACTCTTACAAGTCAGTTACTACTCTGATTGAACTGTCATTCTTAAGTTCAACATATATTTATGGAGCACCTACTATATATCAGGCCTAGTATATGATACCAGAGGATACCTCAGTGAAGAAGACAGGTCCGTGAGCTTGCACTAGGCATATTTCAGCAAATCCTGAGTATCTTAGAAGTCTTAAACCATGGTTTTAATCCTTGTAGAATATATAAAGATTTTTGCCCAAACATCTCATCTTACAGATAAAGAAACTAAAGAAGTTAAGTGATTTTACAACTCAGTGTGGTGCAGTGCTGGGGGCTTGACCTAGAATCACATATTCCCATGTCATTGCTCTTTACAGTAGCACTCTACTAGCTTATACATTCTTTTTTTTTTTTTTTTAGCTTATACATTCTTAATCATGGGTTCAAAGGAGCATTTGATGAAAAGCCAAGTAATGCTGTAAATTGGGATTCTCATTGGAGTATTTCTTGTGCAATTTAACATTCTCTCCCTCTCAAGGAGACAGAACATGGAAGACTCCTAACTCTGGGAAATGAACTAGGGGTGGTGGAAGGGGAGGTGGGCGGGGGTTGGGGGTGACTGGGTGACGGGCACTGAGGGGGGCACTTGACGGGATGAGCACTGGGTGTTGTTCTATATGTTGGCAAATTGAACACCAATAAAAATAAACTTATATATATAGCAACATTCTCTCCCTCTCACAAAATAATAGCCTAGAAAAAGCCAACATTGTCCAATTTACCAGAATGTTTTCACATTCATTATTTCATCCGAACTTCAAGTGACCCTATGAGGTAGACTTCATAGATATTAATCTCCATGCAGATGAGGAAACGGAGGCTTAGGGTTTCAGTGACATGAGTATGGTGACAAAGTAAGAGCCAGGAGGGCAGAGTCAGCTGCCCCAGGCCGCAATCCACAGAGACATAAAACACCCCAGGAATTAATCAGAGTTTCAGTGCCATTTAACTCAGATTTCCACCAATACTCTCAACACAAGTGATGAAACATAAGTTGTGATGAAACATAAATTGTTTCTATCCTCACTCAAGAAGATGTCCTTGGATAAAAATACGAAAACACTCCCAGGTCTGTGGATTTACCTTAGTTGAGATTTTCTGTGATGTGTACATGTATGTTCCTTGATGTAACTAGAGTCTTGTCCTAATCCCAAGAAGGCCTAAGGCTGGCAGCTGAATTCTGAAACCGGTATATGACAAAGCACAGAGAATAAGAGATTTTTTGAAGTATAAATTTTAATCCCTTCATTATATCTCCCACGGAGTCATGTAATTGGAAATGAAAGCTGAAGAGAGAACAAAGATTGTAGAAATGTAACGTTTTATGGATATCAAAGTCAATAAATAAATTAATAAAAGGAAATGTAAAAAGCTATACTCATGTTATAGATGATACAAGAGAAGTGTAATTACATCCTTGCTATTAAGGAATTAGAACAACAAGGTATTTAGATAAAAAATGAAAAGTCACTCTTCACATACCATGGGTGGTCCTGCTACTCCCACAGTGATTTAGGAGAAATATTTTTTTTTTAGGAAACATAACTTGAACAAGACTGTGCAATTATATCCAAGTAAGTTAACTCTGCCTTTGGTGAGTGTGAGTGACTAATGCTTTCCAGTTACAGGTGTCAGGAAAACTGTGCTGCAAAAGATAATTTCAAACAAGTAAAAATATACTGCTGTAGTTAGTACATGTAACAGATCCCTTTATTTGAGCATAAAGAGAGATTTGGTTTTTCTTAATGGAACTAATCATCAATGCTCACCAGCCCTCCCTATTAAAGGCTATGAATTTGAAGGGACACCAAATGATCCAGGGTCTAGATTTGTCCTCCCGGCCTCAGTTTGTTGGCTGGGTTCAGTTCTTTTACCCTGACAGTCTGTTTTTCACTGTACATTCTTTGCTCTTTCCACTATCACATTTCCCACCCCAAATGCCTAGAGTCCTAAGCACCACAGACCACTCGCACTATTTTATTCAGATTTTTAAAATTAAAATACAATCAATATGCAATGTTACATTAGTTGCAAGTGTTTGGCACGTTGGTTCAACAATTCTATACATCACTCGATGTTTGCCACAAATGTTCTCACCACCTGGTCACACCATGGTGAAAAGTGTCACCATACAACACTACTACAAATTATGGACTATATTCCCTGTGCTGTACTTTTCATCCCTGTCATTTATTTTTTTATAAGTAGAAGTTTGTACCTCTTGATCTTCCTCACCTATTTTGCCTGTCACCCCACCCACTTCCCCTCTAGTAAAAGCCAGTTTGTTTTCTGTGTTTTCTACTGTTTTTGTTTGTTCATTTGTTTTGCTTTTTATATTCCACAAGTAAGTGAAGTTGTCTTTCTCTGTCTAACTCATTTCACTTACCACTATCTCCTCTAGGTCCATCCATGTTGTTGTGAATGGCAACATCTCATTCTTCCTATGGCTAAGCAACATTCCATCGTGTATATACACACCACATCTTCATTATCCATTCATCTATTGATAGGCTACATTCTGTTTTTTAAGATTTTATTTATTTATTTGAGAGAGAAAGAAAGTACATGAGCAGAGGGAGGGGCAGAAGGAGAGAGAGAGAGAGAGAGAGAGAGAGAGAGAGAGACAGGCTCCTCACTGAGCAGGGAACCTGATGTGGGGCTTAATTCCAGGACCGCAGGATCATGACCTGAGTGGAAGGCATATGCCCAACAGACTGAGCCATCCAGGCGCCCTTGCTTTCTATTTTATACTGTTTTCATTGATTTATGAGATGTTTTCTGCAAATTATTGATTCTGTCTCCCCAACTAGACTTGAAGCTTCTCAGGGCAGGAATCTCACCTCATGCTTATCCTCACCTGCCTCCAGCACTGAGTGCCCATGCTGCACTGGGAACGGAGTAAGTTCAGAAGCACCTGGAGGAGTGTAGCTCTCCCCTATCTCTTCTGCAGAATTCAGGGTAACTACTCAGCAACCACATGTGCATGGCCCAGAGCAGATGCAGAGTTCATGTTTTCCCAGTGTGGAGGTCAGTCTTGGTCTGTTGCCGGTGCTGTGGGCTCTCCTCCACAAACCCCCTAAGCCTCTTCCTGGTCCTGCCTCCCAAAGTAGACTTTCCTTGGTCCTATCGTTAGTACTCCAGCTGTACTTAGTTCCTGGTTTAACTTCCGATTAACTATCAGCCAGAAATCCTTTCTGGTCCAGGACTTCATGGGACACTCTCTTATTTTGCTTACTTTGCTTCCTTCTCCTACTTCAAGATTCATCATATGAGCTTCTATTTCTTCTGGCTGCTCCTAGAGGCACTTAATCCATTACCAATGGACTCTTTAATAGCTGCTTTAATCATTTACACTTACAATTATTTATTGAGATTACCCACACCAGCCCACAAAATGGGAAATTCTGTCCCAGTGTCGTTGGGTCTTAAGTGCTTTCATTGTACCTGCATGTTCTCCTGCCTGGGACCTAATCTGTAACTCTAGAGATAAAATCGTGCACTTTTTTTTTCCTATGAGATTTTACTCATGGTCATTTGCTTTGGCTGTTGAATATAAACGAACCAGTTTAACAGCCTTAAAAGGTCAACTGAAAAAGGAACCAGTCAACCTGTGTGCCCATTAAAAATAAGTGGAAGAATTATGGAGAGCCATTATATCTTATATGAAGACTTATTTATTTGTTTATTTATTTTTTTGAGGATGAGTGAAATGCAACGTCTGGTGGGAGGAGGCCAGTTAATTGAGATTGTGCCCTGACATACATCTGTTAGAATATTTGGGTTGACTCCATTTAAAGATGTGGGGAAATCAGAACAAGGGTATGTGCCAGGCTGGGGTCTCTAAGTTAAAGATTACGTGAAAAGTTTTGAAGGCACAGAAGCCAGGGTAATAACTATTCTAAGAATTCAGACAGCTACATATAGAATGCAATTGTAATTAGAAGCCAGGGATAAAGGCTCACAGGTACCAGAAAACACCAGATGTTTCCAAGGACCATATTGAAAAATTGTCTGACCAAGTACAGTGGGAAAGAGACAGGAGCTGTGAAGCCAGAGTTCAAGGAATCAGGCTGGATTCAATGCCCATGATTAATACCAGTAGCTTCTCCATCTATATTATTGCTTACATCAACCCAAATCCTACAGTAGAGTCAGTTTTTAAATCTGAAAACTCAAGTGTGTCCTGGACCAATAAACAGCTGAGGAAGTTTAGGGGAGAAAGGAATAGGTGAGTGGGACTAACCTCCAGCCCCAAGGTAACAACAGAGCAAAAATGAGTTACTAAATTCTCTTGAGGTGGCAAATGAAGGAACCTATTGTTTCCAAGGAGAGTTTCCTACTCAAGAGACCCTGAGGCATTACACTAGCAGACTAAGATGCATGACTGTTTCTCAACTTTGTTTCCAGTTTGAAACCACATGTCTGCTGTAAATGGTGTTTGGAGAGAAGAGGACGAGATGAAATATCTGTGTTTCTGCTTCTTGCATCTTTATTAAAATACAGGTGCTGTGGGCAGGGTATTCATCATCTACTTTCTTGGTAACCCCTCAGATCCCAGTGGGCCATTTTGTGGTGTTGTTTGATGACACAGTCAGGAAGGATGGTTAATGCATAGCAGTAGGTGGACAGGGTCCAGTCAGTCCTAAATGTTTAGATCCAGTGCCCACCTAGGGACAGAGCTTTGGAAAAGTAATGGCTGGTGATTATTAAGAGATTCATATGTGCCAGAGACTGTGCTAGGATGTATGTTTAAATGCAGCTTTAAATATATCTTTTCATTTATTCCTCATCACAGATCAATTAGGCATGACTACTTTTTCTATTGTAAATGTGAGGACACTGAAGCTCCGAGAGGCTCAGTAACCTGCCCAAAGCCACAGAGCTGGTAAGTAATAGAGTTAGATTTCAAACCCAGGTCTGATTCCAGACCTCAGGCTGCTAATCACTATGTTGTTCTAGGAAAGGTACCTGAAGGTAAATCTAATCATGCAGCCCTAGATTAAAAATAATAATAATAAGGGAAGGATGCTTATCTCTTCGCAACTCTTCCCCAGTTTTCTTCATTTTATCACATTTTATACCCCATACCCAGATGCTAGTATTGTACTTCAGTTGCATGTTAAGTTGCATAGAAGGGTGAACAGAGTTTGTTTCCTCTGCAAGAATGCTCATCAATCAAATGGGCCTGCCATTACGTTGTACCAACTTGGATGATACAGTTTACCAGGGTGTGGAGCGGGGTGTGTACAGTCCTCACACTCAGGAAGTTTACAACATCCTGTAGAAGATAAGAGTGCATATCTAAAATATCATTCAAGGCAGCATATGATAAATGCTAAAGCAACAGGAAGGAGAACTGCTCTCCAGGATGGAAGAGGGAGAGATCACTTTTGAATGTGCAGTCAGGGCAGGATTCCTGGAGACAGTATCTGAAGAGCAAGGGAGGGTATTTACCTGGAGACAGTGGAATCAAAAAACGGAAGCATGGAGTGAGGAAGTGAAAGGTATGTTTGAGAGCAGTGGAAGCACCAGCTCCACTCTGTCTACACTCACCAAGGGTAGGAGCGGGAGTGAGACAAGACAGGCAAGCTGAAATTAGATTGTACAGATTCCCAAAAACAATGCGAAGTAGTTTGAGTTCATTATAAGAAATGAGATCCACAAGATAAAATACCAAGCCTATGTGGGCACTTGACAAACCGGGAGGTTGTTGTACGCATAGGGCAGAGAAAGCAAGCGATTTGGAAAGAAAGTTGCCTCTGAGTCAAGGTCTAGATGTGTCATTTACTATCAGTATGTCTTTGGCTAGGTACTTAGTTTTTCTGAGCTTCCATTTATTCATCAGTGAAATGCAAAAAACTCCCATCTCACATGGTTATGGAGCAAGAGTCAGCAAACCCTTTCTGTTATGAGCCAGATTGTAAATCCTTGAGACAATATATGCCAAATGATCTCTGCTGTCATCCAGTGAAGGCACACTGAAATACATAGACAAATGAATGTGGTCATGTTCCAGTAAAATTTTACTTACAAAAACAGTCAGCCAGTCAATTCTGACTTGTGGGTCATAGTTTGCTAGCCCCTCTTATCGAGGATTAAGTAAAATAATATCTATAAAACATCTAGAACAAGATAGACTTTAAATAACTGTTCCTGCATCTGCCAATGACTTTTGCTCTCACAGTATCTTGTTCCCCCCATTACCACACTCTGATGTAGTTGATACATATGCCTATTCTTCATCACTTCTTTTTCTGCAGTGCTGACCATAATATTTTCCCATAAAAATGGGCTTGTAAACTAATATATCATTTAGGGTATTATTTGCTAAAGGCATAAAGGAAAGGGATCTTTCTGGTCTAATCATAAATGATAGCCAAGTCCAGTCTCTAGGCTGAGAGGACATGAAGCAATACTCTCCCTTTTCTTGCCTCTCAAGGTTAAGAAAAAAGCACTGGAAACCCACCTGCCGAATTTGGAATAGAACTGCATCGAGAATTTGAAACGAACGGGTGCCCCCTGATGGAGATTTACAGAACTTGGTGTATTCAGTCTGACTATTCCAACTAGGATTAATCAAGGTGAAAATAACTTGTAAGCAGTCTACTCTTTACAAGTCTCCTCACATATGACCATATTTGATTAGCAACTCAGATGGTTCTCTTCCAAAGGAAATTTAAAAAGAAATGGTTAAGGACTTCGTGAAGTGAAAGTGTAGAAAGAGAGGTTAGGTGCTGGAGCTGGACACAGAGAAGGTTACCAGAGCACACAGTGGAGATTTGCCCACTCCCACAGTTATAGCGATTGCCAACACTGTAACGAATTGAACTACAGCAAAAAACCATCAGCCCAGTTCACTAAAAGTTATCCTGCTGCAAAAGTGTTCTAATTGAGCTTGATATTGCTCTAGGCTAAGCAGTCTTCCAGCTAATATGCGAAACCAGGGATGACCTTGTAGTTCTTTACCTAATTCATCAGTTGGAGTCAAGAGACACTCATTTACAGCTGGCTCATTATGCCTTTCCCTCCTTGACGAAAAGTCACTTCCTTAGTTGCCGAATGAGGTTTGTTGACTCTGGGACCAAGTCACGGCACTGCAGAGTCTATACAGTCACCCTCAAATCCTTGGGCAGTCATCCAGGAAAGAACTAGAAACATAAGGGGCACCAAGTAAGCAGGACCATGTGAAAGGAAAGAAACCAGCTCTTGTTCCATTCAGTAAAATCTCAAAAAGTTGCACATCTGATTCATCTTTGAACTATTTGAATGATGGTATTTGCAAGGTAAATGAAGAGCAAAACCAAGATTGTGATAGGAAATGTTTAACTTAAGAAAACAGGTCCGGAAAAAGAAAAGGCTTTAAAAAAGAAAAACAAGTCTAAAGCAAGTTGAGTACCAATCCTAAGAGTCTTTCTTGTTCCTTAAAGTCTGGTTCTCAAATTCAGCTCCTACTTTTTCCATAAACAGGAAGGTTTTTTTGCACTGACTTTGAACCAAATGGTGTCATTTTCCCCAGAAGAAAAAATTAAGTTAATGGGAAAATGCTTGATTCTATCCATAACTGTTTATCACTTATATTAGAATCTCATATCAGCACAAAAATACTCCAGTAGGCAACATTTAATATAGTAGTATTTTATGTTTTTTTGTGAAGAGAGGGTATTTTTTCTATTGTTATTATTGTTTTTGGTTTTGGTAAAGAGTAGTTTGACTTCAGATTGTTCCTCACTTGGATGTGTTTAAAGATCACTACTTAAAATCAACATGCTCCCAGTGAGTTATCTGAGAACAATGTGCTAGTTACTGTTTTATTATTCTTTAGCTTTGTCTAATGACAGTGAGTCTCCCAACTGAATGCACTTCAGCCAATTCAACCTCTTGTTTATGTCACTCTGCAGCTAATGGAATAAGAATTTTCTCTGCTTGGTTGATACCCATTGTAAAGATTTGGATCTTCCATTTGATCCCAGCATCTTTCCTGATGGATCTCCAGAAAACTTGAGCTGTCCACAGCCAGTGTCCAATTACCCCTCTTTGGTGATAATCTGTGGCTCACTTTCTGATCATCTGGCTCACTTTCCTGTGACTCTTGCCTTTATGAATGTGGAAAGCGTCTCCTGAAAAGCCAGAAGATGCTCCAGCTCCAGACTCTTCAAGAATTGGCTAGACATGTTTCATGTTGTCCAGGAAGAACTGCATCTACCCAAGTTTAGGACAGATTCTTCAATTGACTGTAGATCCCAGTTTTTTTTTTTTTAATTCTCAATTTCTCAATTTTCTTGTCAAGGTCTAGCCAATAGGCTTGCTTATAGAGATAAGCAACAGTGTTTTCTAAAGGACCTGTGTGTGCTCTGGATGGATCAGCTGCTTCACAGCTGCTTAATGGATGTCCAGCTGTCTCTGGTGGAACCCATTTTGGGACCCAGAAGCCAGACTAGTAGGGTGACGAACCATTCTGGTTTGCTTGGGATTGAGAAGGCTTTTGGAGCGTGGGACTTTCCATGCTAAAACTGGGGAAATCTTGGGCACATTGGAATGAATTGGTTACCCTACTGGTTGGAAAGAATTAGAACCCTGTCTGTAATTGGTGTTCAGAAACATACAAGTTATCTAGTGAACTGGAGAACCCTGAGGGAGGTAGAACAGTAGGGACTCTCAACTGACCCCTATGATCTTGAATAAGAAAGTATATCTAGGATGGGGTCTGAGCAGTAGTATCTGGAGTTAGAAAGGGCAGCTGTTCAAGACATAATGTAGAATAGTTATTTCTACCCCTCCTCCCAATCTCCCATCATTCCCAGGGTACCTGTGAGTCCTGAGAGGACAGAGCTGTGGTGGAAAGTCTAGGAATGTATATCTAAGGACTCACAGAATGCAGCTATGGGGATCTTCCTAAAAGAACTGGACATCTGGATGTTGTGGCCAGGGAGAAGATAGCACAGAAGACTGGGAGGGAGACTCTTTTTTTATTTTTTTATTTATTTTTACTGGAGTTCAATTTGCCAACATTTAGCATAACACCCAGTGCTCATCCCGCCAAGTGCCCCCCTCAGTGCCCGCCGCCCAGTCACCCCAACCCACTGCCCACCTCCCTTTCCACTACCCCTTGTTCATTTCCCAGAGTTAAGGGTCTCTCATGTTTTGTCACCCTCACTGATATTTTCACTCATTTTTGGGAGAGAGACTCTGATGTCCAGAGAAGGACGCAGTGACAAGACCAGGACCCAGAGGTGATCAAAGTGACAGTGGACAACAGAAGAGAGGGTCTGCAGGAGCTCTGACTCTATATGAGGTGATGGTCTGACTTCTGGAAATCTCAGAGGGATCAACCACCTGGTGATTCCACTAAAGTCATACATTTCTGGGAATTCTCAGAAATAGAGAAACAAACAGTGAGGAATAACAAAAGCCTTCCAGCTAGTCAGCAGTTGTGGGCTGAAGGATCAGGATTTTGATTATTACTATAAATGTGACCCTTAGCTTTAATTACATAAACTGCCTAATAAAGCTCGGGACATACAGACTACAATCATATTGTATTTCTTTTTAAAGCAAACTTTCCATTGAAATACGCATACTTACAGAAAAGCACAGTAGTCACAGGTGTACAGCCCAATGAAGATTCCCAAAGAGAACACATCTGTGCAGTCAAAATCCAGATGAAGAAATAAAATGTTATTACCATCCCAGAAGCCCACCTTGTACCCCCAGCCAGTCACTGTCCCCCCCACCGAGGGTAACCACTATCCTGACTTCTAACACTGTACATTAATTTTGTCTGTCCTTGAATTTTATGTAAATAGAAATCCCTATACCTCTTTTGCTTTCCTTCTTTCACTCAACATTACACTTAACAAGGTTCACCCATGTGGTTTTGCAGAGGTTGTGGTTTATTTATTGTCATTGCCGTAAGGAATTTTGTTGCAAATATACCACTATTTATTTATCCATTCTATTTCCCCCTGGGCATTTGTGTTATTTCCAGTTTCAGGCTCTTATGAATAGTGCTGCCATGGTCTTTCTACCACGTGCATTTTGGTAGGCATCTAAGAGTGTCTTGGCTGCTAGGTCATAGGGCATATATGTATGCTCAACCTTTGAAGATACTCTCAAAACAGTTTTCCAAAGTGATCATGGAATTTAGAATGTCCTAAACAATGTTTGA
The DNA here is from genome assembly GCF_048418805.1 of Vulpes vulpes. NCBI lineage: Eukaryota > Metazoa > Chordata > Mammalia > Carnivora > Canidae > Vulpes > Vulpes vulpes. The sequence continues at coordinate 55,187,551 of NC_132787.1, read as the reverse complement.
GAGTTCCAGTTGCTTTATATCAACTGTTTTTTGTTTTTGTTTTGTTTCGATTTTGGCCATTCTGGTGGGTGTGAAGTATACATAAAACTTTTAATTTCATTTTCAGATCTGGCAGATGCCCTGGACTGTGCCTCCCAATTATCAAGATTTTTTCTGGAATTTGGCTAAATGAAGTCCTCAATATAAAGATCCAAATGACTCTCTGAGATAGTCTCTTTATGAATATGTTTGTAAAAGATTTAGCCTGTAGGAAAAGCACTTCCTTGTTTTCTTTTTCTTCTTCTTTTTTTTAATCCACAAGAGGGAAGACTGTTTTTATTGCTCTTACACAGATGTCTGTTCTCACAAAACAGGAAAATTTTTTTCTTTGGGGGAGGGTGGGAATAAGAGTAAGGGAGCAGCAATTTATTTATTTTTTTAAATAATAAATTTATTTTTTATTGGTGTTCAATTTGCCAACATACAGAATAACACCCAGTGCTCATCCCATCAAGTACCCCCCTCAGTGCCCGTTACCCATTCACCCCGAACTCCCGCCCTCCTCCCCTTCCACCACCCCTAGTTCGTTTCCCAGAGTTAGGAGTCTTCATGTTCTGTCTCCCTTTCTGATATTTCCTACCCATTTCTTCTCCCTTCCCTTCTATTCCCTTTCACTATTATTTATATTCCCCAAATGAATGAGGCCATATAATGATTGTCCTTCTCTGATTGACTTATTTCACTTAGCATAATACCCTCCAGTTCCATCCACGTTGAAGCAAATGGTGGGTATTTGTCGGTGGGTATTTGTCGTTTCTAATGGCTGAGTAATATTCCATTGTATACATAAACCACATCTTCCTTATCCATTCATCTTTCGATGGACACCAAGGCTCCTTCCACAGTTTGGCTATTGTGGACATTGCTGCTAGAAACATCGGGGTGCAGGTGTCCCGGCGTTTCATTGCATCTGTATCTTTGGGGTAAATCCTCAACAGTGCAATTGCTGGGTCATAGGGCAGGTCTATTTTTAACTCTTTGAGGAACCTCCACACAGTTTTCCAGAGTGGCTGCACCAGTTCACATTCCCACCAACAGTGCAGGAGGGCTCCCTTTTCTCCGCATCCTCTCCAACATTTGTGGTTTCCTGCCTTGTTAATTTTCCCCTTTCTCACTGGTGTGAGGTGGTATCTCATTGTGGTTTTGATCTGTATTTCCCTGATGGCAAGTGATGCAGAGCAAAGGATACAGTCAACAAAACTAAAAGAATGGGAAACAAAACCTACAGAATGGGAGAAGATATTTGTAAATGTCGTATCAGATAAACGACTAGTATCCAAGATCTATAAAGAACTTATTAAACTCAACAGCAAAGAAACAAACAATCCAATCATGAAATGGGCAAAAGACATGAAGAGAAATCTCACAGAGGAAGACATAGACATGGCCAACATGCACATGAGAAAATGCTCTGCATCACTTCCTTGTTTTCAACGCTTTAGGACTTTTCACTTTCTGAATGCAAGAGCAAAACCAAAGGCAGATGTAAGGATGGCCATGGAGGAACTTTTCCTTTCCTTCCTGAGCTGGTTCCTGAGATTAATTTATTAATTAATTAACTTTTTAACTGAGCTGATTATTTTTAATAAGACATCTGTAGTAAGGCTCAGTGCTAACACTTTAACTAGAGTACACATCATCTCTTTAGATATTTGGCTATCATGGCATAACATATGGACCATTCGTTTAGTCTACACAACTCAGAGAAGATTATTGCTGGAGACCTGCAGGCAATATTAAATAACTGCAAGGCTTTCCTTGTAATTGATCTTGAAGGGGAAGACTGTTTGCTCCTAGACCATTGCTCTAGAGGCAGCTGTGTCAACTTAAGTGGAAAGCATCTGTTAGGACCAAATTACAGACAACAAAACAAGTCTCGGGTGGCACGAGGGTTTCATGGGTCTCTACTCTACAGGCCAATCTATAAAATGTGCATGTTTGGCTCTCTGTGTTTGTTACCACCTTTGGCCTAGGGAGTTTGAGTCCTGCCAAACTGTTTTTCCCTTTACATTAATCATTGACTTAGCTGTCTCCGAAGTATTAGCATACTTGGGCTGGCCTATTAGAGCATTGACAGGATTGAAAGGAAATGTGCCCTAAAAATAACGTTTTCTTTTTATTTAAAATAAACTGAAACCAGATCTATGCATTTGTGCAAAATGAGCTTCACTCTTCCAGACTAGAAACAAAGACAGGTAAGAACCTGCAAGCAAGGGACGCCTGGGTGGTTCAATCAGTTAAGCACCTGGCTCTTGATTTTGGCTCAGGTCACGATCTCTGTTTCATGGAGCCCGTTTAAGATTCTCTCTCTCTTCCTCTGCCCCCCCCCCCCAAAAAAAAAACTGCAAGCGAAAACAAGTTTTGGTGAGGATGTGGAGAAAGGGGAACCCTCTGACATCATTGGAAATGCAAATTGGTATAGCCACTGTGGAAAACAGTATGGAGTTTCCTCAAAAAGTTAAAAATAAATCTACCCTATGGTCCAATAATTGCACTACTATGATCCAGTAATTATTCACCCAAAAAATACAAAAACAGTTCAAAACATGATGTTTATAGTAGCATTACCTACAATAGCCTAATTATGGAAGTAGCCCAAGCATCCATTAATAGATGACTGGATAAAGAAGATATGGTGTAAACATATCCAATGGAATATTACTCAGCCATAAAAAGAATGAAATCTTGCCATTTGTGAGACATGCCAAGTGAAATAAATCAGAGAAAAATGAATACCACACGATTTCACTCACATGTGAAATTTAAGAAATAAAACTGACAAGCAAAGGAGGGGAAAGAGAGAGAAAGAGACAAACCAAGAAACAGACTCTTAACTCTAGAGTATATGCCAATGGTCACCAGAGGGGAGTTGGGTGGGGCATGGGTGAAATAGGTGATGGGGATTAAGGAGGGCACTTGTGGTGAGCACCAGGTGATGTGTGGAAGTGCTGAATCACTATATTGTACACCTGGAACTAATATAATATTGTGTGTTAACTATACTGGAATTAGAATTAAATTTTTTTAAAAAGAAACCGCAAGCAAGTGAGGAGGCACATGAAACAAAATGGGGAAAAAATTACCTGAAAAACATTTAAGAATTATGTTGTTATTGGTATTTTCCTCAAAATCACTTAGGTATCATAAAGTCTTTTGGGAAAATCTGGGTTTGGCTGCGGGAAACAAACTAGGGACACAGTTACCCAGTGGTTATCTGAGGGATTGCCTCTTCACTTATAGATTATATATGATAGACCCCCATCAGACTATAAGCCTTTGGAGGACAGGGCCTAGTTATTCACTCACAAAAACTCATTAAGCCCCTGCCAGATGTGGGGGATGGCAAGATGATGCTTCCCACTGTCAGGCCTTCCTAGTTCCGCCTGTCTGAATCCTTGACTAATCCCACTTTCTGACTCCTGGCAACTCTTCTCCTCTGGAGATACCCTGTACTTTTTGCTGAGGTCTCATGATATCCATCATTTATTTGAACTAGTATCTGTCACTTGGCTGAACACACATTTTTCCTCATAGACCTTTCTCCCAACATCTGGAGTAGCTCTATCACCCCTACTGCCCACTGCCCCACTCTTGGTGTGTCTACTTTCAAGGTTCTAGACCCTTCCAGACTTCCCTGTCCAACTTTTTCTGAACTGTATCACTTCATTCATAAATGCTTCCACCCCACATTACAGTTCAGAATACAGACCCTGAGATATATATATAATATATCATATATATAAGCTTCTCCTTAGTTCCAGGTGCTGTGCCAGATGCTGAAGATGCCAAACTGTTTGCAGTCATTACACTGCCAATGGAAACAGAGATAGGTGAACAAGTATATACAAGAAAATGTTACAGATGCTTTGGATGGATGGATGATAGCATTCAGAGGGGCACTAAGAAATAGTTCAGTACTTCATGAGGTTAGGGGTAGGCAGGTAAGATTTCTAAGGGTAAGTGTCAGGTAAATTAGCTTTAACCAGACTTCTGCTTCTACGACAGCTCTGGAGATTCTATTCTGACCATGTTGCTGCTCAAGGCTCTGGCAGTGATGGGCAGAAGAGAGGGCAAATAGATACTACCCAAAGGTGTATCAGCCTAGTATCCAAGGGAGTACTTGGTCGTGGGATATAATTACTCTTACAGGTTCCTGGATTCAACTTGCTAGTATTTCATTGAGGGGTTTTGTGTCTAGATTCATAAAAGATATTGGTCTGCAGTTTGTATGTCTTCGATATTGGTATCAGGGTACTACCCCATAGAAAGATTTGGAAAGTACTCCTTCCTCTTCTTCTTCTTCTTCTTTTTTTTTTTTTAAGAAATGTAAATAATTAGCATCAATTTTTTTTTTTTAATGTTTGCCAGAACCATGAGAAAAGCTGACAGGACATATTCTTTGAACCTGAAAGGGATGAAGTAATTGTTTGTCAGGAAAAGATTTCTTTCTTAATAGAAAGAGGACCGGCTGCAATTGAGAGATGAATGGCTCAAATGTTTGGAAGGGCTTTTCATAATCTGATAAATCATGATAAATTTATCAAATTCATCTCATAAATAAAAATTTATGGTCCAATCCATTTTATGAACTTTCGCATGAAAATCTTCACCAAAAATACCAATGAATCAAATGTGACACTACTGTCAATAGAAAAATCACGAGGACAAAGCAGTTGCATTTCAAGGATGCAAGGACAAAGTACTATGAAAAAGTCTATTAATATCAATAACAGGACAAAAAAGTAAATCATATCAACTCAGTGGATGCTATGACAGCATTTGAAAAATATCCATTCTTGATAAAGGCCATAAGGTAATACAAGAGCAAGAATGAACTTTACTGTAAACTAAGGACTTTGGGTGATAATGATGTGCCAGTGTAGGTCCAAAGATTGTAACAAATGTACCACTTTGGTGAGGGGTGTGGTATATTGATAGGGAGGGAGGGAGGGCGTGTGTGGGAGCAGGGGTCTGTGGGAACTCTTTGTACTTTCTGCTCAGTCTTGCTGTGAGCCTATAACTTCCCCCACCCAAAAGAAAATGTATTTCAAAAAGAACTATGCACAGAAGAATGTTTTTTAAAAAATGGTTTAAAAATATTTAACTTCAGACCAAAAGCCAACTGTATTCAATGGTGAATTACTGAAAGTCATCCCACTGTAAAATCTATTATCTCTTGGATTACTAACATCATTTCAAAGGTCCTGGGTAACATAATAAGATAGGACACAAAAATAAATTTCCTTTTAGAAAGGAGAATGCAAAGAATTACTATTTACAAATGACAATATCCACTAAGGAACTAAAAAAAAAAAGTTAAAATGCATAAGAACAGAAAGTATAATAGCTAAATCCAAGATAAATATAATTCAATAGTTTCTTTTGATAATCATAATATCTGTATTAGGTGAGTGCATGTTACATTGTAGATACTGTGTAAGGGCTTTTCATATGCAATCTGATTTAATCTTTTTAAAACCCTTCAGTCATTATTTATTAGATTTCATAACTTTTATGAGACATGTGCTATCATTATCTCCATTTTATAGAAGAGAGAGCCAGGACTTAGAAGATAAATTAACTTGCCCAAGGTCATCAAAGCTAGTATGAAGCAAAGGTAGAATCAATTAAGCCTCATTCTGTATTATTATTGCTTTTATTATTATAGTTATTATTAAAGAATGTAATAGATCCAGTTTTCTGAAATGGAAAAGTGACTAAAATTTGTTCATTGAGTTTTTTTTTAAAGCAAGTTTTTTAAAGCAGGAGACCATGTATAGTGTGAAACCATACTGCAGTAATTGGATATATTTTGGGGCGTGGGTAGAGGTTACTACTGGCATCCAGTGGTTAGAGACCAGGGATGCCACTAAACGTGCTACAATGCACAGAGTAGTTCTTCAAAGAATTTTCTCGCCCCAAATACCAATAGTGCCAAGGTTAAGAAACCTTGTTCTAGACGAATATATGCCAAACTCTTAACAGTGAGTATCTCCAAGAGTTGAATTATTATGTAGAGGAATTATACCCTTTCTAAGTCATTAATTTCTTTGCCTTTTTAAAAAATGATCTTATTATATAATCAGAAAAAAAATGTCTTGAAAAGCTATAAGCAGTTAGAATAGATGACATAAAAAATCAATATATTTAAATCAAATGACATAGCAGATGAAAGGAACAGACAGGGATGAAGACCAGAGCCATTATGGGAAGAGAAACGTGGCTGGTTCCCAAAAGACGCCACCACGGAGCTGGTTAAAGAACTCAGAGAAGAATCAGCCTTCCATCCACAAGGAAGTGTCCTCATGAAAGCACACCTCGGAAGGGCCAATTCTTTCCTAGTCTCACTTGGAAGAGGTCTACTTTTAGACTAACATTGTCCAAACATCACACCTAGAGAGTACTGGGGGTTGGGGAATGTAACAGCTGGAGGCTTGATAGGACTTAAAAGTACAAGTGAAATAGAAGTCATGGTTCAATGTTCTTCAGCAGGTAGATTTGCGCCTTCGCACTCCTCCCTGCCCCCTCAACCCCGTCATTCCCGGTATGGTTTTTTTACACTGGATTCTCCTGAGCGCCATTTGGTGCACAGATTTCTATTAACACGTCAAACATGCTTCCATTTTCCCTACAAAGTTTCAGTTACATTGGCCACGTCTACATTTTAAGTTCCTCCCGGAGACAAGGACTATGACTTGTCTTCAATTCCTTAACACCTTGTGCAATCAATAGATTATAGGCAACCAGAAATTGTTGATAGGGTATGTATTGATTCAGTATAGGCTGGGGGTGGATATTGGAGTCAAGTCTGAACTGGTGGTAGAAGGGGCTGAAAATCAGGAATGAGGTGTCCTGGTTATAAAGGGTGAGTACAGTGCCCACCACTGAGGAATAAAACCAACTCCCAGCTAGAGAGCATCTGAGAGCCCAGATAGGCTCCTGCAGCACATACAGGAAGCCACCAGAGTTCTCCTGGACTCCAGGCAACTTCTGACAGAGGGGACTCAGGCCCTCATGGGATGAAAGGCCAGGGGGGGCACAGCTCTCCTGTGTGTGATTTAACTCTCCCCTGCATTTCAGCTCTGCTCTCTCCAGTCCCTGCTAACCCAACAGCCAGCCTCCAGACAGCGGGCGCCAGAACCAGTGTGCATTTCCCCTTCTATAAGGGACAGTTGTCAACAAATAGACCCAGTGGGTATGAAGGGCCCCTGATGCAATGTTTTCAGATTCTCAAAAGAAGTGTAAATCTTGATTATCATGTGAAATCTTTGAATTTTCCAATATTGGCTCAAAATTACTTTTGAAACACTAAATGGGGGGACCTGGGTGGCTCAGTGGCTGAGCATCTGCCTTCTGCTCAGGTGGTGGTCTCAGGGTCCTGAATTGAGTTCCACATCAGGCTCCCCACAAGGAGCCTGCTTCTCCCTCTGCCTATGTCTCTGCCTCTCTCTCTCTCATGAATAAATAAATAAAATCTTAGAAAAGAAAAGAAAAGAAAAGAAAAGAAAAGAAAAGAAAAGAAAAGAAAAGAAAAGAAAAGAAAAGAAACACTCGGCAGGCCAAAAAACAAATGCGTTTTTGAGTGGTAGTTAGTGACCTATCAACTCGAAGATTTCTAAGCTTCTTTTTGCTCTTTTGACTCGCCATGGCTCTGGCCTATGCCCACGTCTATGCATGGCTGGTTTTTAAACAATGTCAATTGATAATTGTAGTTCAGTGTGAACCTCAGGTCAGGAGTACTCGTTCTTTGAAGTTTCAGGATGATGAACTTCTCTTTAAGGAGAAAACCAAGGCGTTTCTCTTTAGGTAAAATATTTTTCAGAGCAACTCTCCCTTGCCCCTAATCCCACCCCACCCAAACCCAGCTGTCTCCTGTGCTTCTTTCTGCTACAAATCTTTGCAGCATGTGTTTTGTGCATCTAAACTAGATCAAGCCTATGCATTCTGAACTTTTTCCCCAGGGTGTGGTCTTTTAAACTTTTTGTTTTCAATTACTTAGAAGCCTCCAGTGCTGTTAAATTAGTCAAATGAATTTCAATCAAGCACCACGTGCTCAAGCTAGTGAATCACTTTGTCAATTGGTCTTTAAAAAGAGCAAGGTTGAATACAGACCCTGAGATATATATATAATATATCATATAAGCAAACATATATATGTAATTATGTATGTGTGCATATTACATGTTACGTGTAATGAACATGTATAATTTTTATTTTACTTAAACTACATATTTTCACATTATTTTCAGCTTGAAAGGTCTAGAGAACTCAGTGTGGAAAGAAAAAGTTAATGAAAAATGTTTGACCCCTTAACTCAGGCTTGCTGGTACTTGTGAGAAAGTTTCTTGAGTTGTCAGTCACAAATTCCTATGAGAATCTGACCTAAGCAACTGAGACCTCCCTCAAGAAAAAGACTCATGGGCATATCATTCCCAGTGCCTACATGTAGATCCCTAGGAATACATGGGCTCCAGGTTAAGAAGTCCCACTATGTGAATGAGGGATAAGGCAACTGCACAAACCCTATAGATTTAATTTAATTTGAAACTAGCCTGTTGACCACTAATTCTCCCAAAGTACATCACACCTCCCATCAAACCTGAACCAAGATTCCAAAACACACCTTTTATAATGTCTTAAGGACTCGTGGCTCAGTACCATACAGAGCTTCCCTGGCCATTACGAGTTATTAAGATCATATCTGACCACTAAGCGCTCTTACTTCTAACTTTTGCTTGGGTCCTATCTCATCCAATCATCCATATCTCTCTTCCTTCAGCTGGATTACGGTTGGTTTAGGGTCAGAACTAGGGATCTGTTAGCATCAGTGATGGGTCCACCACATGAAGGCTAATACCCCTAACCTGGCCATTCTACCACATTGGGATAGGCTTCAGTAATAGGTAACGTGAGGATGTCCTGGGAGTTGTACCAGGAAAGTAACCAGGCAGGTGGGTGGTGCAGCATCTCAAGAAAGCCTGACAGGATATCAGATGACAGCAGTAACCTAACCCGGGAACCAAGGGTCAGGCCAGGACTATAATCTCTAGGATTAAGAGAAGCAAGACAGAAGCTAGCATTCTGAGCTGGGAGTCAAGGCAGGATATTAGACTCAGGGGAACAACACAGACACCCAGTCACCAGTATTACAGTAGAAAGTGGTGATTTTGAAATAAGCACATACTCCACAAACAAATGTATGAGTTCCCAGCAGGAGTAGCAGGAGGTTGACTTGATTCAAGTCAGTGAGCTTTGGGTCTATTGTTCCTTACATTCTTCCTAGGTATCAGTTGATCTCTAAGTCAGGGATGGAGCTGAATCTGCAAGTGGGGACCAACTGGATTTACTAGAGGATCTCAGAGGTCTTGAGGGGATGGAGAGCCAGGCAAACACCAAAGGAATGTCACTGGCATGCACATCCTCAGTAGTATTTTATATAATAATCAGAGTGGGGAATCAGTACTGAGCATATCCCAAATCAGAAGTATTTAGGCTGGGGATTTTTCTTGGTTTTATCCATTTTTTATTTTCCATAAAGCAAGTAGAAAGATAGCAGTGTTGTGGCTATTAGTATAAACTTTGGAGGTGGAATCCCTGACTTCAAATCTCAAATCTGCTCCGAGTTTAGCTGCAAGACATTGGCATGTTCATCTAAATATTATTTAACCAGTTTATTTGAGCTTTTGTGTCAAGAACGATGTCCAATTCCTGTTTGTATCCCCTTGCTCAGCAATGTTGGGGAGGGTTCTGTCCCACTTATTCACTAGAGGACCTGGGTGATGGGACTTTACTATTGTCAACACATGGCTTCCAAAGCCTCTCTGATCTTACCAGCAAATGAGTGGGAGACAGAGGTTCATGTGAAGGTATCGTAAAATAAAATTCACCCATTTTAATGATTCGATTTGCTGAGCTTTCGGTAATTGTATACCGTTGCATAACCACTGTGACAATCAAAATATAGACATTTCCAACATCCTAGAAAGTTCCTGGTGCCCCTTTATATCTAGTCCCTTCTTTTGACCCTTAGCCCCAGGCAACTCTCTGTCAATAAAGATAAATTTTGCCCGTTCTTCAATTCCACATAAGTGGAATAAAATCTGTATTATTTGGTGGCATGCTTCTTTTGCTTAGCATAATTCATGTTGATAATTGTATTGGCAGTTCACTTCTTTCTATTACTGAAAGTGTCTCATTGTATGGATATCCCATGATTTGCTAATCCATTCATCAGTCGATGGACATTTGAATGAGTTCCACTTTTTAGTTATCATGAGATTGCTGCTATAATTTGCATATCTCTTTATGAGTACAGACATGTTCATTTCTCTTGTGTAAAATACCTCAGAGTGGGACCAGTGGGACCACGGGGTCATATGGTTAAGTATATGTTTGTAAGACATCACTGTAGTGTTTACTAAAATGGCAGTCCACCTTGCATTTCCACCAGTAGTGTCAGAGACTTCGAGTTGCTCCACGTCCTTACCAATACTTGGAACTCATCGGTGTTTTTAATTTTAGCCATTCTAGTGGGTGTGTAGTAGAATCTTGGTTTTAGTTTCATGGCCCTAACAACTAGTGGTTGAGCATCTTTTCACATGCTTTCTTTTGTATGTTTTGTTTTGTAAACTAACAGTTCAAATCTTTTGCCTGTTTAAAAAATCATATTGTAAAAAAAATAGGGGATCCCTGGGTGGCGCAGCGGTTTGGCGCCTGCCTTTGGCCCAGGGCACGATCCTGGAGACCCAGGATCGAGTCCCACGTCGGGCTCCCAGTGCATGGAGCCTGCTTCTCCCTCTGCCTGTGTCTCTGCCTCTCTCTCTCTCTCACTGTGTGCCTATTATCATAAATAAATAAATTTTAAAAAATAAATAAATAAAATAAAATAAATCAGATTGTCTCCTTGTTACAGAGTTACACTCTATATATTCTGGATACAAGCAGAGTGTACTCCTCATTATCCAGTATATTCCAATATCTTTAGATAGCTGATAAATGCTTAGACTTGATAGTTGTTTTGGGGCGGGGTTGGGGGGAAGTCTGGTAGCATTTTCTACTCTCATTACTCTCATTACAAGTAGAAACTATGAGGGGATTTGAAGGACCAGGATTGGAATGGGATCTCATTGATTCTGTTTGCATTTTGTTGCTGGAATTCAGTCACGTGATAACACCTACTCCACAAGCCTGGAAAATGTGGTCTCTCTGTGTACCTATAGGATGGTGAGTCCTAGAGAAGAACAGGATGGATGATCCACTAGCAGGACCTGCTGCAGGGGATTGAGCATGAACATATTGTAGCAGGAGTTCTAGCCTAGGAGCATGGTAAGATTATTTCTACATCCTTTCCACAATAAATCATCATGCCCTACACTAGTATACCTACTGTATACCAAACACTGGGGTATAATAACTGAGACTTTTTATTTTTAGTATTAACAAAGTGCCAGACATTTATAGGGTCTGTAAATGTTTCTTGATTGGTGAACAGACCTAACTTCCTAGTGTGACCTGAGGAAGACTATCCAGATGTTTCACTGCTACTAATGTATGATGATGGTATCTAATGATGCCTCCCAACCTTGCCAACCCAAGCAAAAGCAGAGTTGTGAGTAATGAGACTGATTGTCAAGCAATCCAGTTACCCCTAGGGAAAGAATCACTCGAGAAACAGAGCACTATTAATATCCCCCAAACTTCAACAAACCAGTTTTTCCACTCTCTGAAATTAATTATTCTTGGATTTCTATTGACCCTCAGGGTGAGATTCCAGTTTACAAGTTGTCCCTTTGGTCTCTGCTATGTCAAGCAGATATCAAACTCATGACTATGGACACCACTCCATTCTAGAACACTCACAGACCTATATCTGATCTTTCAAAGTATTTCCTGCCCTGCTACATGTTTTTGCCAGATTTGCTTATAATAGCCATTTGATTTTCAAATGGATTAGAAATTCTGCCTGTTACCAACTCTCCAAAGTATCTAGATACAAAGTAAGTATAATAATAATAACTAGTGCCTGGTGGGCACTGTTGAAACTCTTTTGTTCCAAACGCTAGCCACACTGAAATAGTCCAGATACATTCAGTAACAATAGCTAATAAGAGAAGTAAAAGAAACAGACAATACAAAGAGGATCTAAGATTCCACAATATTTCATACCTGAATGCTGTCAACACATCCACAAGTAGAGTCCCTCTTACATATTCCAGATAATCAACTCTCTATCCCTTCAGTACTTATCTATCTCTTTTTGGATAATATGCACACTCCTTGATTGTAGGGCTATTCCTGACCTGGCCAGTGCCCATCCTCCTGCCTCATTACACATCAAGTCCCCCTCATATCCCACTCTCTGATATTACTGATCAGTTTGCACTTTCCAGAACATGCCATAGTTCCTCACACACTGGTACTCTTAACTATCCCATTCTCTCTGCATAAAGTGAGATATACTTGCTAGACTGCTGCTGTGGGCTTTCAATATTCAACTCAGTGTCCGCAGCATTGGGACTTCCTCAGCCCAGTCCCACAACCCAGCCAGCTGACCTGGTTTCCACTAGTGCATCTGAGACCACAATCACCAGAGCATTTCCCAGACTTTCTGTGTCACTGATTTACCTGAATGTGTGATCCACTGAGTATCAGCAGCTCAAAGCCACAGATTCTCTCTTATTTACATAGTTTCTGGCATATTTTAATTGAGTCATAAATGTGAATACACAAATACATAAATGAATGAATGAATATTTACCCCAGATGCTTCAACTCTTTGGTTTGTTTGACTTATAGTTGAGGTGACTCATAAGTTCGTACAAATAGGCAAAGCACAAAGAGACACTGGAGTAAAGTAACAAGCAATCAATAAAATGCCTACAAGAAAAAAACAGTCGCAGTGAAAATGGTTTCAGAATAAGAGAAAATAAACAATAATCTTTGAACATTTTTGTCTTTTTTATCAAGTACGTACTCTTCAAACACACCCAGAACAGTAGTGCCTCTTTTTTCTCATCATGGAAAAGTGGTACCAAGGAACTGTTGTTTAGGATGCTTGCTTTTAAACCATGTTCACATTATTTTTTTCAGGACATATTCATAATGGTTCTGCTTTCAGATGAAGACAATTAGTTACATAGAGAAATGACTTATCACAAATCCAGTAGCCACTATATAGCCAAACTGAATGTTTATGAACTCTAATTATCAGATTGCTGATTTACATCTTCTCTGCCTATCTAATGTCCTAAAAGTCTCTGTCTGCCTCCTGGAGAATACAGAAACACAAACGCTTATGGGCATATATTATACATCATCTAATAAATTGGAACATAGATGGTTGGACCAAATTGCTAATGAGGATATAATCATGGGCTTGACTCTAGAATTTACCACTTATCTTATTTTTTCTTCTCTCTCTCAATTTGTGCCAATTTCTAAGTTAAAAACTCCACTGAGACATAAAAGGTTTTTCCATAACCTCCTTTTCCAAATTAATCTCCTTTCTTTTCCAACAGAAAGCATCTGCTACAGGCAAGCCAACCTCCCTGCTTCCCCATCTTCATCTCCACCAATCTCTGATGCACATTACTGTTTCCACACAGGTGCTTAGAAACCTCCAGAAAGACCCATTATACTTCAGTGACTATCCTGTCCCATCCTATCCTATCCTACCTTATCCTATCCTATCCTATCTTATCCTATCCTATCCTATCCTATCCTATCCTATCCTATCCTATCCTATCCAGTTTTAAAGACCCAGTCCACCATTCCATGAAGTCTTCCAGAAATGCCAGCCGCCAGTGATCTAGCCCACCTCTGAGCAAACCACCAAACATATGGTCCATTCCATTTTCTTGGTAATTAATGATGATAATAACATAATGCTTTATTAGTTTTCATATCTTAACGTTTACTACAGCTCATAATGAAGCCTTCAGTAAATGCTTTTCATATGAAAGAATAGTGTAATGATTTTATTTACATTTTCTAATGCCAGACTCTATATGAAATATCCTGAGAACTGTTTGAGGACCATCACAGGTCCTGAGCCCTGAGCCTATAATACCTAATGGATGAAGAGGCCTTGCTCCTGATTTAAAAGTGTGCCTCTGATACTAATGTTTTAATGTGAAGTTTTGATGGTGGAGTTCCAGTCTCATGGAAGATGCAGAACTTCCCCTGCTCTTCTGTAAATTTATCCTTTTTTCCCTATGTCAAATTCACTACACAGAATGCAAATTTCTTTGGGAACAGAGTGTGTATTTTATTTACTCCTGCATTTCTTCAAATTACCAATCTCACATAACACGTTGTACAGAATAAGTGTGTAAACAGTGTTTGTCCATTCATAGCATGCTGCTTGCTATGTACAGCTTCATGCAGTGGGTAAATTAACCGTGGTGTCAAAAGACTTGCACCAAGTCCCTGGTCTGCCACTCTCTAATTTTGAGCAAGTTATGTAACATTTTTGTATTTACCCACATAATTAGCATTGTCAGGGCTCTCCATGCCTTTGTATAGATCCAGACAGTATCATCTTCCTTCTGCCTGAAGGACTTCCTTTAATATTTCTTACAGTGAAAGTCTGCTGATGATCAATTCTTTCCGTTTTTATATGTCAAAAAAACATGTCTTCATTTTTGAAAACTGTGTTTGCTGGCTAAAGAATTTTTTTCTCCTTTCAGGATTTAAAGACATTGTTAAGTTTTCTTATTGCTTGCATTGATAAGAAATCTGCCATCATTCTCGCCTTTGTTCCTCTATATGTAACGTCTGTCTTTTCTTCTGGCTGCTTTTAGGATTTGCCCTTTTTTCAACTTGCCTACATGATCGTTAGTGTAATATTTTTTCATGTATCTTGTGCTTGAGATTCATTGAGCCTCTGGATTTGTTGATTCATGGTTTGCTCCAAGTTTGGAAAAAATTTGGTAATTGTTTCTTTAAATGTTTTTCCTCTCCCTCATGCCCTCTCTTGCCAATGTGCAAAAAGGAAGAAAATTCCAGTTACATGTATATCAGGCCACTTGAATTTTCGAACAACTCACTAATGCCCTGCTAATTTCTTTTCCCAGTCATACTATTCTATGCATTTCATTTTGGATAGTTTATATCAATGTCTTCAAATTCCCCAATTTTGGGTTGCCTGGGTGGCTTAGTTGGTTAGGCTTCAGACTCTTGATTTTGGCTCAGGTCATGATCTCAGGGTTGTGAGATCAAACCCCAGCTAGGGCTCCCCACTCAGCCAGGAGTCAGATTCCTCCTTCTTCCTCTCCCTCTGCCTGTCCCGGGCTCACACAGGTATGCTCACTTTTTCTTTCTTTCTCTCTCTCTCTAATAAATAAATAAATCTTCAAATTCACCAGTCTATTCTTCCATAAAGTCTAGTCTACTGTTGAGTCCATCCTGTGACTTTCCATCTCACACATGTAATTAACATCTCTAGAAATTTGATTTGAGTCTTTTTACATCTTCCATGTCTATATCTGACCTGGTCACTTTTTCCATTAGGTCTTTTGAGTATATGGAATACAGTTCTCAGACTTGTTTTAATGTCCCTGCTATAATATTTTTTCATCTGTGTCAAGCTCTAGGTTGATTTCCATTAATTGATTTTGCCCTTATTATGAATCATTTGTTTCTGTTTCTTTGCATTGCCTGGTAATTTTTTATTGAATTCTATACATTGCAAGTCTTCCTTTTTGCACATTGGTAATTACTGTTTTTCTACCCAAATTCTCAAGTTGATCAGGGATGTGGTTAAATTAACTAGGAACAGTTCAATCTTTTTGGGTATGTCTTTTAAGCTTTGTTAGGATATATCAAAGCAATGCTTAGTCTAGAGGTTATTTTTACCTACTATTGAAGCAAGAGCCAGTCTCTTGTGAATTATGAGGGTTTCTGGTCTGGCTGGAGAGAATAGCAGCTGTGTGTGGCCTGTGTGAGCTCTAGAGATTATTCCTTCTAGAGATTATTTCCTGGATTCGAGTAGTGGTTTTTTTTTTTTTTTTTTTTTTTTTTTTTACATACACAAAGCCTCAGCTGCAATTGCAAAAGACCTTCTTCTCCATATTCCCAGAATTACCAGTTTTAAGCTGCATCCTTTCCAGTATTCTCTGTGATGTAACTCCATCTTCTTATTTCAGGGATACCACTGAGCATCACCTAGTTTCCCCATTTTGACCATGGCCTGGAAAATCTCCCCAGACAGTAAGCAGAGGCAATCATAGGACTTATCTTATGTGCTTCTTATTTCTCAGAGATGACTGTCTTTTGTTCTAACACCCAGTGTCTTGAAAACTAGTGTTTCTTATATTTGTCTTTTGTTTTAGTTGTTTCAGGTAGGGGATAAATTTGGACCCTATTACTCTATGTTGACCATGAGCAGAAGTCCTGTGCAGCTTCTTTGAGAGCCTCAATTGCTCACCTTTGAAATGGTGTTGATAATATAAGTTTGTTCTACCTTACTGAGTCATCACTATTTTATGAACTGCACAATTCCTACATAAGATATATGACCTTATTTGGAGAGATGAAATGTGCATACAGGTAACTGTGAGAGAGGTAATATTAAGATTGTATCAGTTATTTGCACATTAGTGAGAATGGTAAATCCAAGATTTAACTCAAACAGATTCAGAATTGACAGTAGCATTAAAGATAGCAACCCATTTGCCCCAGGCTTTCTCACTCTGTATAATACAAGAGATTAGGGGTCCTATATAGAAGAGTAAGTCTAGATGAGAGTAAATTAATCAATGAATTATTCCAGATTATCCTAAAATACAACAATAAATGTTTCGATCAGAAGTTAAAGAACTGGACCTGGAGCCTGGGTAGAAAACAATACTGCCTCTTTGAAGATTTAAGTCTTGGAGAAAGAGTACCTCTCACCTGAATATGATATATTCATATTCATATATGTCAGATGGTGACCTTAGAGGAGAAAAGAGTAATTCCAGGTCATGGATGGAAAGTTTGCTATCTGGAAGAGTAATGAAATCGAAGAACCTGTTAAAAATAGAGATTAATTTCTGCAGTATAGCCAATGCAAACTGAATAAATGGAGACTTTGAATTTGTAACTCATCTCTCCCATATATATATGTATTCTGAAATCACCTAGGCACTGTCCTGTAGAAGTATGGACCCCTTGGGCTTGATAGATGTTGAGGAAGCCTAATCTTGGAGCCCATGTTTTCAGGGTGTAATGCTAAGATTTTGTAGAGTGCTACAGACTGAATGTTTATGTCTTCCTAAAATTCCATATATTGAAGCTCTAACCCAAAAGGGATGGTATTTGCAATGGGGCCTTTGAAGAGGGTAATTAGATTTTAAAGAGGTCATGGGGATAGAGCCTCCATGTAGGGATTGGTATTCTTACAAGGGGATAAAGTTATCAGAGTGCTGTCTTTCTGCCATGTGAGGACCAGCAAGGAAGAAGCCATCTGTAAACCAGGAATAGGGCTCTTACCAACAATTCAGCCATAATGACACCACAATATTGGACTTTTACCTTCTAGAACTGTGAGAAACAAATGTTGTTTCAACTATCTAGTCTGTAGTATTTTGTTGGAGCAACCTGAGTTGACTAAGGCATATGTAGGAAAGTGGCTCTGCCCTCCACAGGTGTCTGATTCATTTTGGTGATGACAGGACATGAAATGGAAGAAACTTTCAGCCAGGTATCTATGTAGAGATATCCATTTTGTCTTCAATGTCACTTCCTGTGTACATGGTAAACATTAAGGGAGTGACAGTGCCAGGATCCTCTCCCCACCCAATTCTGCCCAAGACCCTAGTGGCATTGAGGGATCAAACTACACCTTCTCTAGGCATTGGTCACAATGCTTGAGTCTTCAAAGGTGTGTCAGACGACTGTACCTCAAGCCACAGAAGATTCTTTTATTTAGACGTAGCGTCTATGTTCTTACACTACATTAACATTGAGAGGCTGAGTTCCCTGGTTCTTGCCCCCTGCCTCCCTTCTACCACTCTGCCGGCACTCACCATGATGATGCCAGAATCTCTGCCAGCGATGCAGCCAAAGGCCCAGGAGGCACTAGAGTGATGGCCAGCAGGCCCTGCTCTCCCATAGCTCACAATCCAGCTCTTGAACTAGCTGGGGTTTGGGCAGCACCTTATCCTTCATTTTCTCTTTCATCTCTGGCCTCCGATGTCACACTTGTCAATCACATTCAGAGTCACACCCAATTCTTTCCTCTGCTCAAAACCTACTAATAACTTGCCCTTTCAGAGTAATAAATCAAGGTCAGTTCAATGGCCTACAAGGCCATATTCCTTCAGGTCCCTTCTTACTTCTCTAATTTTATCTCCTGCTGGTCTTCCTTCCTGCACATAATGTATGGTACTCAGGCATCCTTTATCAACTAACCATCCAGGAAATAGATGCTTGAGGAGTTGGGAGGAGAAGGTGAGAGATTCCTCAGGTCCTGCCCATCCTGTCTCATTTGAGCCTTGACTAGGACTACCCAAGAATCGTCTTTGTTTGTTTTAAGGTGAAATTCCCTGGCTGATAAGAGGCAAAGTAGGGAAGGGTCCATTTAATGTTCCTTCTACCCTCTCTGTCTTCTAAAATTTCTTTTTGCTTCACTGCTGCTTAATCTCTCTGTCTAGGTAAAATTTTGTTGTTTTCACTTCACACGATTTCCAAGTTTATTAGTTTTCTATTGCAGCTTAACAAATCATCACAAAATCGGTAGCTTAAAACAATGCACCTTTATTCTCTTGGAGTTGCTGGGTTCCAAAGACAGAAATCAGTTTCATAGGCTTAAAGTCAAGGTGTCAGCATCACTGCTCCTCCCAGAAGCTGTAGGGCTGAACCTGTGTCCTTGTCTTTTCTAGTTTCTAGACACCACCCGTATATATGGCTTGTGGCTCTTCCTCCATTTTCAAAGCACATCATTCCAATTTCCGATTCCATCACCACATGGCCTTCTCTCTCTCTCCTCTGACTCCCCCTGCGTCCCTCCCTTGAGACCTTTTTGATTACATCACACCACCCAGACAATCCAGGACCATCTCCCCACCAAACATTCTGTAGCATAATCACATTCCCAAAGTCTTCTCTGCTATGTAAGTTAGTCAGGTTGCGGATATTACGGTGTGGACATCTCTGGGAAGCCATAATTCTACTTATCAGACCAAGATTTATATTTCTCAGTAAATACCAATATCTTGGACAATTTCTTAGGCAACATAGAATCCTGTTTTCTGCCTGTGATCGATAATTATAAAATTTGAAGGGCATCTTGAAGAGGCCACTTTTAGGCAACAGGTTGAGCAATGGAAACCTGAGCAAGGCAGAAGGGCCCACAGCAACCACAAGATGAATGCCAATGGGCTCATTAAGCAACCCACCTCAAAACGGCCATAGACCCTAACTGACCCTTTACAATCAGGCAGAATTTCTAAAATTACTCAAAAAAAAAGTTTTGGGGGGGAATTCCATATGTCCCCATACTCCCTCCATCTGCCCTATAACTGTGTCCTCTCACTAGTAACTGGTTGTAGTTTCTCCTTTGCTATCCTGTCCACTGCTTCCTTATGGTATATTCAATAAACTTCTATCACTTTTATTTTGCTTTGGTGAATTCTTTCCCCACTGTCACCGCCAGTCACCACCCATTTGGGTGAACATTTAATGAACTCCCCTATCTGATCAGAGTACCCCACAGGGCTGGCTGCTCAGTTGGCAGAGAATGTGATTCTTGTTGTTGGAGTCGTGAGTTCAAGCCTCATACTGGGGTAGAGTTTTCTTAAAAAAAAAAAAAAAAAAAAAAGCTATAACATGAAACCCTGTTGCACTGTTCCTTCATTTTATTTTTTAACAATTTTTAAATTTGAGAGACAGAGAGAGAGCAAGCATGGAGGGGAGCAGAGATAGAGGGAGAGAGAGAATCTTAAGCAGGCTCCACATTGAGTGCAGAGGCCCACACAGGCTGGATCTCACAACCCTGAGATCATGACCTAAGGCAAAACCCAAGAATCAGACACTTAACCAACTTTGCCACCCAGGTGCCCCTGTATTATTGTTTCTAAGTTGAGTATACTATTTTAGAGAAAGGAAGACTTTTGATTTTATTTTGAAAGATGCAAGGACAATACAATTAGAAGTTTGACTAGAGACTAAAGGAAATGCTTTAATCATAGCTTTACAACCTATTGTCATGTAACTTTTGGCAAGTCAATTCACTTCTCTATATTGTAAAGGTGGGCTAAATATTGTCTCAGATTTACCATAAAACACAACTAATAGTGTCACCTATATCACAGAATTGTGAGGATTTCCTGAGTTACACTTTAATCAATAAATAATTATATTATCATTATGACTATTTTACACTTTGTTACCATTCCTAATCCATGTAAATATGGGCTTCTAGCAAGAGGTTCGTGGGATCCCAGGAGGCACATGAGTAGGCTGTAAATGGTGTACGAATTCCTAAAACTGTATGAACAATTTAGAAGGTAAGTGGGTTTGTACCTATTGTCAGATTCTTATAGAGTTCAGTGACCTAAAGAGGTTTTGAGACATTGTAGTTAAAAGTAAGAAGACGAGAGCCTAAGATGTCCGAGGAAAACTTGTGTTGATGAGTTTCAAAGACTACCATTCCCCTAACTCACAAGAGACAGGAGTACAAATCTGAATTCCCTTACCACTCCCCTTACTCACAAGAGACAGGAGTACAAATCTGAATTCTCCTACAAGGGAGGAAAATTTTTCCTCTACTCCTCTAGAATCTTTTGGCTGGCCTATTAATTAAAATGCACATAAGACAGATTAGCAGGAAAAAAACAATTGTAATTATTTATGTACCAAAACCCCATTAGAATATGAGAGCCAAGGTCAAGCCAGACAATAGAATATTATATAGCCTCCTGAGCTAAGGAATAAGATAGATGCCTGGCCTTCAAAGGGGAAGAAGTTAATTCACAGGACTGTAACAGAGCAAATGTTTAGTAATTAGATATTTGTCCTACTATGTGGATAGGTGTTTCAGATAAAAATCTGTCTCTGGAAAGCTCTTCTTCTAGGCAGAGCCGAATTCTTTTAGACACTTAAGGAAGAGGTAAAAGTTTTTCTTGAGTCTGCTGGGTCTTGATTGCCTTTAGCTCAAAATAATCCACATGCCATAGTGCAAATTTGGGGGTCATGCATTTTGCTCCCCTTTACTCCTGTGTTCTTGAACAGGCAGATTGTCTATCTAGTCATGTTGCCCGATTCCCTCAATACTTGTCACTTAACAACATTCTCCTGTTGACCAGAGCCCTTCAAAACACAGCCTTTTAGCTTCTACTTGTTTCTCCTCTGGCCACAGGACCTGGCAATGGAGAGAAACACATGGACTCAGCAACCCTTTACAGGCATCAGGGTATCTGGGAAATACAATAGGTACTTGGAAGAACTGCAAAGGAAAGGAGTTGCACAATCAGAAGGGATATTTTTATACAGACTATGATAAAATCTGGTGAAATCTCCCTGGACCACTTCGAAGTACACCTTGCTACTGACCACTCCTGCCTGTCACACGCAGTCTTCCTTTCTTTGTCCTGAAACAGTGCTGGGTAAAAGCAAACTCACCGTGGATCATCTTTCTGAATATACAGACCAGCTTTTCTGTTAATATATTCTTCCTGCAGAAAAATTATAATGCAATTTATTGTAGTAATAGATGTTTTTCCTTCTTTTTAACATTTAGTAGTATTTGGTTGAAACAGTATTCTCTTAATTTGACCTGGTTGTTCCCAACACTCTTCTTTCAGACATATACCTTCTGTCATGATGGGTTACTTTCTCAGGTGGTTAACTTCATGATTATTCATTCATTCTTATTAGTTTCACTGTCAGAATGTTGCTTTTTCAAATTCTTACTGTACCTCCATTGTCATCATCAAAATAATGATAATAGAAAGAACACTGTAAAAAGGAGTCTTTTTGGTGTAAATACAGAATGATCATTTTAAAACTTAGATAATACTTTCCCTTCCTTATAACTAAACTTCAGTGGTTTCCCATCCTACTTAGAATAAAATCTAAACTCCTTAGCAGGTGAAGTGGTCAACCTTTGGTGTCACCAGCCTGTCCCCCAATTCCTATTTCCCTTCTTTTGGCTTAGCACTCTGAAGTTTTCTTTGGAGACTTTCTTCATACTCTTAGTATATATTCCAGATGGAACAAATCCTTTCCTCAGAGCTGAAGTGGGTGCTTTCCTCAGGACTGACCAGTCAGCATATCTATTCCCCTGGCCACAGTGATAGGTTCAGGGACAGAAACATGACCTCACTTCACCCAATGAGGACCAAGTATGAAAATATTGTGGCAATTCTTAGAAAATGAGTACAATCTTCTAGGATTACTAAAATGCTTAGAATATATATGACTGAATCTTACATTATTCACTAAGTGCTGACTCTTGCCACATCTTGCCTTTTTGGAAATGAAGGAAACCAAGAGAAAACAGAGACAGGGAGAGAGACAGATTTCCAATGACACCATCTGAGCTCATTTCTGTCCACATTTGGTTTCCTCAGATGCCTTGAGCCAGTTTAACTTGAGTTTTTAATTTGCATCCACAAATGCCCTAACAATTGACATGGCCTGAATTATTGTTCCCTGTTGACCTCTCCACCTCATCTCATGCGTCATTCCCCTCTGGTCTCTATATGACAGATGCTCTTTCCTGCGCAAGAGACTTCATTCTTACTATCCTCTTTCCCCTGAATATCCTTCCAAATGTTCTCCACTGGCTCCGTCACCACCTGCAGACCTCAGCTTAAGTGTTGCACTTCTCAGAGATTTTCCTGACTACCCAACGCAGGCCACACACTGCACACATGCTCATACACTAGATTGCAAGTCCCCTGAGGGCAAGCACTGTGTGTGACTTGTTCAGCACTGTTATCCCAGGCATGGCAGTGTACCTGGCACACGGTAGGTGCTACAGGAATATCTGGGCGCAAGTTCCTTGAATGTGCCAAACTTGTTCTCTTTGCTCTCTGCCTAGAATTCTCTTTCCTCCTTTCTTTGCAGATTGACTTCTTATTTCAGTGTCAACTCAAGTATCATTTTCTTGGAAAGGCCCTTCTTAGTTATAAAGTCTAAAATAAATGCCTACTCACCCCGTCTTCTCTATATTGTCACTCAGTTTTGTGTTCTTCATCACACTTTCACATCCTGAGATTACCTTGTTCATTTTTCACGTATTTTGTTAACACATGTATTTGTCACTTGTTTGTTTATTTTCTGGCCCCAAACAGAATATAGCTCCATGAAAGCAGGGACCATATTTATTCCTTTGAAAGCTTCATTCTGAGCTTCCTCAACAGTTCCAGGCACATCATAGTTCTTAATAAATATATGTTGGCTGCCTGATTGATCAAATGAATGATTGAATGGATGAATGAAAGGCAAGCTCTACAGATTGCACTCATTTGAGTGCTTTGCATATTGTCACACAGCCTTATGAAGTACGCACTATCCTATTAGCTCCATATCACACAGAAGAAAACTAAGTCCAAGAGAAGCAATGTAATTTGCCCAAGGTCACATTATCAGTAATTTCAGAATCAGATGTGGCTGTTTTGCAGATGACAATTCATCCTCCACTTATCAAAATACCTGTTTTATTAGTCCTAATGTGACTTTGGAGATCACATCTGGGCTCCAAGTTAAAAAAAAAAAAGTTTCCTACCTCTCCTCCATCCTTCTCCCCCATTAACCTTATCCTTTATAGGCAGAGTAACTGGATAGCTGTGACTCCACCTATCCTGTACTCCACCTGAGGGTACACAGGGTGGGGCCTGCCCTGGTGGGCTCACCACACACACGGAACCAGGGTAGGGCACATTATCTGTGGGCTTCAGCTGCAAAAAAACAGAGCTAAGCAGGGGCTGGCCCAGGCTGGTGCTAGGACCTTTCCCCTAAACTTACTAATCAGACTCTGTCTCTTCCCAAGGGACTGGGGCTCAGGGAAGGGAGGGAGTGAGTGGGCTGGAGAGAATGGTAGAATTATTTTCCTAATACTTCCAAGAAGGCCAAAGTTCTTGTTTTATGGATGGAAACCATACCAGGGGTAAGGGGAGAATATTTCCTTTGTTCCTAGGCTGATGATAAAAGGAAAATCCTCAACTTACAGTTGATGGTGGAGATAGGGGTGAAGGATGGGAATGGGGAGTGGTGCAGAGGGATATTCTCTCCATTAGGAGTGTCAGGGCTCAGCTCAATTAATGTAAGCATATCCCTTCTAAAAAAATCACTCAGTTCCTCTGTTCTACTATGGAGGGCAGTTCAAACTCCTTCCCAGGGCAATGCCCCTGCTGAGCACCATGGCCCCTCTGCAGTTTAGTGTCCTGTATTCTTAGGCATCTCCTTCAGACATTCTTTTTTCTTTTTAAAAAGATTTTATTTATTTATTTATTTATTTATCTATTATTTATTTATTTATCAGAAGGAAAGAGAGAGAGCACAAGCATGGGGAGGGGCAGGCAGAGGGAGAGGGAGAAGTAGGTTCCCTGCTGAGCAAGACCTCCTGTGGGGCTCTATCTTAGGTCCCTGTGGTCATACCCTGAGCCTAAGACAGATACTTAAGGGACTGAGCCACCCAGGCGCCCCCTCCTTCAGCTATTCTTCACACCCTGGGCCTTTGTAAATGTCACCGCTTCTCTATCCACTTATTTCCTATTCTGCTCTCAAGAGTAGGCAATTGATTAAGAGCAGCTTAAAGGCAGATAATGCCTTACTTGTCTCCATATCCTCAGGCCTCTGAGAGTGCTTGCCTTCAAGGAGCATCAGAGCTTCCTCCTGCAGGCAGCCTTGCTGGAAGCCTCCTGGTGCCTCTAGGGGACGCTGGGTGCTTCTCAGGACCAAGACAGATGCTGGGTAATGATGGCTCAAGGCTGGAGAATTGGAATTCTCATTCACCTAGGAGCATGCCTGACTCTGCTTCTGATCCTGGTTGACCTTAAATAATCCAAAATGGATTTCCCCCCAATATCTCTGTAAACAGGGGCAGGGGATAGGTACATTTGCTGTGGGGTTTAAAGATAAAGGAGTTAAGAGCTGGGAAGTGCCTCCTTGGTCAACATATAAGTTAGACCAGACTGGCATCTCACATTCCTTTTGTCTTTTTCATAATCAGAGAGGAAGTGGAGGAAGAGAATGAGGAGCTTCAACAAAAATTCTGCCTGCTCTAAATGCACCCAGTCCTCGTTCTTTTTCAAACCCAGAACTCTCCTTGCATCATTCATTTGTAATTAAGCACGGCTTTATGAGGTCTCGGAAAGCCTCCTATTGCTTTTCAGTACGTAACTTTCCGTGTCTGCCTTTGGTACCGTCTGTGTTAGCCTACCAGAGGATGCTGAGCCCCGACAGCATCCAGCACGGTGCCTTGCACACAACAGGTGCGTTCAAGAAGTTCTTGTTGAGGAATTCTTGAAGCTGTTCTGATGAAAGGAGGGGACGTGTAGCATTGCTCTCAGGGCGAGAACAGATACTTCTTTTGAGATATGGATCGGCCAGTCCGCACACATTGGGCTTCTACAGGCTCACCAGGTGTGGGGAGGGCTTTGGCTGAGATTGAGAACTTCATCGCTGGAGAATAATAAAGTGGGCGGGGAACCGAAGGCTCTGGCGGGAGGACGAGGCGGAGTCACCGAGAGTTTGAGTATTTTGGTCCAATCAGAAGGACGCTGGAGGCGGTAGCAGCAGAAAGGGGAGAGAGGAGCGGAGCGCGAGGCCGAGGTCCCGCCCGGTTCCCGCAGCCCGCCTGCCTGAGCCACGGCGTCTCCCTTGGGTGCTTCTGCCCCGCCAGGGCCTACTCCGAGGCTGACCCCAGCGATGGCCTTCGCAAATCTGCGGAAAGTGCTCATCAGTGACAGCCTGGACCCTTGCTGCCGGCAGATCCTGCAAGATGGAGGGCTGCAGGTGGTGGAGAAGCAGAACCTGAGCAAAGAGGAGCTGATAGCCGAGCTGCAGGTCAGGCGAGCGGGAGGGAGACGAGCGCCACCGAGCTCGGCGGCATCCCCTGCAGAAACCGGCCGGCCGGCCGCGGCGGGGCCAGCGCGCCCCACCCCCACTCCCTGGCCCCGGCCCCGGCCCCGGCCCCGGCCCCGGCCCCAGGCAGTCCCGGGCCTCCCGCGTTTGGGGGCCGGGGCAGGGAGGAACGAAGGGCGGCGAGCGGCGGGATGCAAACTTTGCGGGCCGTTTCCCACCGCGAGGTTCAAGCTGGCTCCCGTGCGGCGAGCACCGCGAAGTGCGGGCTGCTCCACCGGGCCGCGGGCTGCACGCGGGATGCCCGCGGCTCCCCAGCGCCTTGGCGGCAGTGCCCGCGGGGGCAGGGGGCGGCAGAGGCTTCCCGCAGGGAGCCCGGGGACCCGCCATCCTCCGGACCACGTCCTGGCTCGGCCTGCGGCTCCAGCTTTCCGTGGGGGGCGCTGGCGGAGCCCCAGCCTGTCTCGTGGCAGCTGGAGAGGCTGCAGCGCAGGCAAGGCGGCCGGGCCAGGGCAGCAAACCCCGTGCCCGCCTCTCGTCTGATGCAAGACTGCCGCGAGCTCTCCCCGCCCCTGGGCCTCCGGGGAGCTCTCGGAGGGAGGGGGCGGGCGGGGGGCGCCCCAGGTCCTTGGGGCGCCCCAGGTCCTTGCGCCGCCCACGCGGCCGCCCCGCCACCCGCACTGGGATCCCGGCTTACTTACCTCTTGCCTGCCCGCCTCCCCGTGGGCCTCGACCGCACCGCGGGCAGGAATGACCAGCTGCATTAGAACCCGATCCCAAGAGCCCCCGGGAAGTTCCTGTGTCTTAGCAAACCTCTCTGGGGCCAGTTCGTTGTGCTGCAAAGTTGGCGCAATCCACTTCGGATCTTTCCCTACTTTGTTTGCGAGGGTCCTGTGAGGCTAGTTGCCTCGTGCAGCCTTAGGACATTTCTTGCGTGACCTCTTCGCTCTGGCTCCTGCACCCAGCACCCCCCCTTCCAGCTCCCATGACCCCCCGCGGCCCCAGCGCACATGCACCTGTTCCATTTTCTCCCTGGAGGGCCCCTTGAATGAAAAACCACAGAGGCGGCTGCAGTTGCTTTAGCTGTACTGGAACCACACGGGGCTGGAAACCCACTGCGTTCCCTTGTCTGCCCTGGCACCTGCTGCTGTGTTTCTCCATGAGGCTACCCTCCTACGCCACCGCACCCACGCCCGGTGCTGTATCTGGTTACTTAGAGAGTAAGCCCTGGACTGTCCTGTACTTGGAGAAGCGGCTGACCCGGCCCTGCCTTCAAGAGGCTTGTGGACCAGTCAGGGAGCCTGGCCAGCGCTCCAGGGTTGACCAGATGACACAGTACAGACAAAGCCCCAAGTGAGACCCCCCAGCAGCCTAGCCTCCCCCTTCGCCTGCACTGCAAAAGTGGAACAAGATGGGTGCTTAGCCTGAATGGGGTGGGGGACAGGGCTCGGGATCTGATCCTGGAACACGGTAGGACTGGATGGGAGGCAGGCACCTCACACTTGTCACCTCCTCTTTTGTATGGGTGCTATCAGTGGCCTTGGCTCAGGGCAATGGCCAGAAGGCAGTGCAGTGGCTTCTAGACCAGCCTCTGACCCTCCCTCCGCCAGAGCACCAGGTTGGGATGAGTGGCCTCACTTGGGGCTTTGCAGCTTTCTTGTGGAAATTAGAAATCCTCATTTCTAGGATTTTGAGAGAGGGACGGGGTGGGGGGGGGTGGTAAAGGCGGAATTGAGAGGAACTGGAGGCCTTTCCTCTAGTGGAGGGGTTCCGAGAAGTTGGGAAGTTGGCTGGGTGGATAGCTGGGATCTGGAGTGGCAATTTGGAGGATATATTAAAGGCACTGAAATCTCCTGGCAGGAGAGGAGGGGTGTTTGTTGGCGACTTGCTGGCGGCCTCGTGGGGCAGTTTGGGAACCCCCAGCCTTCCTGTCTGTCTTTGTAAAACGTTCACGTCAGAATACCAGTTACTCAACCTGGAGAGGCCTCGTGTCCACACTATGTCTTCTTATTCTGGGTGGGGAGGTGTCTGAGTTGGTGGCCCCTGCCCTCTCCCATTAAATCTTTCATATTGACAGAAGTTGGAGCTCATTGCCTGCCCAGGCCCGGCCTCTCTTCCCACTCCTTGGTATTCTGGGCAGGCACAGTTTGCTCTCACTGACTCCATGGTCGAGAAGTACAATTACCCCTGAGAATGGTGCTTTTCAGACTCCACGCAAGTCACAGTACAGTATTGGGGAGCGAAGTGGGTTTAATGGGTCATGATTAGCATTTTAAAAACCAGAATAAGAAATATCAGGGAGCAAAGCAGATAGTTAGACAATCAGTAGTGTGTCGGGAAATTTGTTTCAATTATATGGGCAGTTGTGCTGCCTGTGTAGTTTGTGAGTATAAAATCACAAGTTAAAAGTATGTTTCGTTCTTTCTTAAAACAAAAAAAGATTTTATTTCTTTATTCATGAGAGACATAGGGAGAGGCAGAGACATCGGCAGAGGGAGAAGACATAGGCAGAACTCCATCCGAGGATCCTGTGATCATGACCTGAGTGAAAGGCAGACACTCAACCACTGAGTCACCCAGGTGTCCCCATATATTTCTTACCTTAAGTCTTATTCAAAAAAGTTCAGAAAACTCTGGCTTAGAATAGTAAAGCTTCGTGTTCAGAACTCACAAACTCTTAGACCAGGGACTCCTCTTTCGTCAGCAGATCTGACATCTTAAATAAACCTAATATGCAGGAACCTTTAAATCTTATCATGTAACCGTGGTTTTTAAACTTTGACCATGACCCACGAGAAGAAATTCATTATACATCATAACTCGGTGTATACATACATATGTGTACAATACACACAGTAAAGTTTCATGAAATAATACCCTTGCCATATGTGATACATACATTTTTCTTTGTTTTATTGAATAGCAAAAAAAATAGCTAATAAGCCACATGCTAATAATGCACTTAACTTACTGAACACATTTATTATTTTTGGCTCAGAATTTTAAAAAGGATAAAGAATGGGAAACTTTTCCATGCAAGGGTCCATCTTTTGAAAGTAAGTTCCGGTGCACCTGGGTGGCTCATTCAGTTGAGGGTCTGACTCTTGATTTTAGCTCAGGTCCTGATCTCAGGGTTCTGGGACTGAGGGCCCAGTCAGCCTCTGTGCTCAGCAGGGAGTCAGCTTGAGGATTCTCTCTCCCTATGCCTTTCCTCCCACTTGACTGCTCTCTCTCTCTCTCATTCTCTCTCTCTCAAAAATAAATAAATAAATATTTGAAAAAAAAGTTAGCAAGTTCTCGGTCTTTTGCACTAGGATTTAATTTGCAAAAGTTAATAGACATTTCCTAAATCAGGTTCTCGCATATTGTGCCAACCGACACCTCCCTGCATTCTCTAGCTGAGCAACAATGACCTGGAGAATTGGACTTTCCTTATGATTTATGTCAGAGGCACCAGCCATGCTAAAATTACCCTCAAGGCCAAGCCTGTCCTCCTTGGGAAAGGAGGCATGTTTGAACTTGAGAAACGTGAATGGCTTTCCACTGCTGAGTTAGCATAGTTTGCTTAGAACAGCCATAAATCCAGCAGAACAGTGGCCTTTTTCCAGCTGTAAGGCAGCTGCAGAGAGCAGTAGACAGCAGAATGGGGGCAGTTTTGAGATTTGCCAAAATGGACTGCAGAGCCCTGGAGAAAAGAAAGTTGTAGTCACAGCACACTGCACTGTGGAAGGGGGAGGATTTGCAAAGGCCTCCAGTTTGCGTAACAGAGAGTAGAGGAGCAGTCATCTTGGAGTGGAGTCTTGGAGGGATGACCTTTGACCGGAGTAGGGGATGGTACCCAGGAGTGCAGGGGTGTTGAGGGGTCACAGAGATAGGCCGCCAGTAGATGCGATCAATAGGTGCTGGTTGAATATCTCAATCGGTGATGCAATTGAATGAAGTGTGGGTAGTGGAGGGTGTTAAGCGACCTTGAAGGCTGGTGGGCCCTGGCCATGTAGGATGTAGGACCAGGGTCTGTTGAAGGGGAGTCTCCAAAGGCAGATGCCGTACCTGGGTCAGGTGAGCTCTGAGAGAACATCTGTACTGGTCTGACTGGAGACTCTTCAGACTTCCTGGCTTCAAAGAAAGCTGGTCTGAGGGACAGACACCACCCTTGTGGGAAAAGTGTGGAGAGACTACAGGGTAACAATCCTGAGGGAGAGCCCTCCATGGCGAAGGCTGTGCCTGTGGAAGTCTGCTAGTGCCGTTTCTGTGCTTGTCCTGGGGCCTGCAAGCACGAGGTGGGTGGACTGCTGGAGAGCATGCAGCCACCCCTGTGGGAGGCAGATTCCTAAGGTTTGGGGAGGATGCTGGTGGCCTTGGAGAAAGCACTTGAGGAGGCCAGATTCTTGGGGCCCAGTGGAGGAGGTGATGGCCTCTGAGGAGGGCCAGAGAGCATGTCCGTTGCTCTCTCTATCACTTCTCACTTCCTCCTCACACACTCAAGGCAGCCAAACCTCTGAATCCTAGCTCATGGGGGATGCAGCTTGGATTTGACCCCAGGCCTGCCTGATGGCAGACCCTTTAGGATGCATATGCTGTCTGCTTCTTTTCTCCGCACACATACATCCGAAGTCGACCAGCATGCAGGAACTCCCACTCTGGCAGAATGGGTGCAAGGCGGTCTTGAAGACCGGCTGTGGACCTAGAGTGTCTTCTGCTCCAGGACTGTGAAGGCCTCATCGTCCGCTCGGCCACCAAGGTGACTGCTGACGTCATCAACGCAGCAGAGAAGCTCCAGGTGGTGGGCAGGGCTGGCACAGGCGTGGACAATGTGGACCTGGAGGCTGCAACCAGGAAGGGCATTCTGGTCATGAAGTAAGTCGCGAAGCCCCCGGGGGTGGGTGTAGAGGCTCACCACGAGTGGGGAGGGGGACACTTGGGTTAGTGAAGACCGGGTCAGAGTAAGAAGGGCTCCCACGAGGATGCCTGGTCCAGGCGGAGGCGAGACAGTCGAGTCTTGCTCACAGCGTCCTGGTTCCCCAGGTTTTTGAGGAGGAGGCGGTCCTGTGATCTCAAATCACTGGACAAACCCGCCCCACAGACATCTGTGCTGCAGCCTGGTTGGGGATTAGAAGAATGTTTGTTAGTGAATCCACCTGCATCCCCTGTTCCAGGGATACCCCTCCCCTTCCGCTGCTGTGTCTGGAGCAGGGCTTTCCTTAGCTCTGCTTTGCTTTGTGCCCTGTGCAGATGCACAGCCTTTGCTAGTTGAGCGGCTCTACATCCTTTCCTTTCCTCACTGCCCTCGTTCTTCAGCAGCCAGGGTCGCAGTTTCTCTTTCACACTCCAGGGCCAAGAAGGGAAGGGTGAGGGCTGTTTTTGCAGAAACTCAGAGCAGAGGTTGTGACTGCATGCCAGGGCTGGGCCACACATTCCTGGCTCCCGGCTGGCCCTTAGATGATGTGGCCAGGTCATTGTTGCCCACTTCTTCGTCCTCAAGCCTTCTCCCTTCTCTCAGGAAATTCAGTGTCCCCAAAAATTTCCCCTCCCTTCTCTCCTCTTATAGAGCATGGGTGAACTGACCGGTCATCTGACTGAGGTCAACATCCAACCGAAGAAATGTTAAATGGTAACCCGTCCTACATTCTTCCCCTGGACACAGAGGCAGAGCCCTCAGCCCTGCACCCCTTCCTACATCCTAGTACAGCCTGTTCGCAGGGTTAGGCAGGAAGCTCGGTAGAAAGACAAACTCTGAGAATCCTTTACTCTTGACTTTTTTTGGGGGGATAAGATCTCTTGCCTTCTCCTCCTTGTAACTTTCATTTCCAGAAATGAAAATATCCAAAAAAAGAAAAAAAAAAAGGTAAACATGTGTGTTAATAAACAGTTCAAAAACCAGAAAAAAAAAAAAAGAGTGAGAGAGCCTTTGAAAAAAGAAAAATAGATTCGTGGATTTCAGCTCTGTTCTCATTTCTGTGAAATGGGCAGAGTCAGCATGGGCCTAGTCAACATGGCCCTGTGCATTAAGGTGTGAGGAAGCGTTCTCACTTTGGAACTTGTTGAGAGATAGGAGAAGTCAAACAGGTGAAGATAAAAATCCTAGCTCTGTCACTGATAGAGGCTGGGCTGGGCAACTAGGTGAAGGTGTATAGGCAGTGGGCCGACGTGAGTTTGATGGGCTTGCTCACGCATCTTCTGCACAGCCTCAGTAAGATCAATGGCATAGAGTAGCGGGAATCTGTGGTTTCGGTGGGCAGGTGGATCCTGAAACAAGATGGAAGAGAAATGCTGAGCCACCCACATATCTCCCCATCGAATGAGACACTTCTCTGCCTTGGGAGAAGGGAGTTTGGGTAGGAGGCCAAGTGTGTTTCTCTAACTGAAGTCCCTCCATGTGAAACATGCAGCCAGGGTTTAGGGCAGGTGTCCATGGGAGAGCCCAGGTTGGAGGCCTGCGGGTTGGGGGTTGGACTTAAGAGCAGGTGAGCAGAGGGGGCAGGAGCCTGAGCACACTTCACTCACGGCCTTCTCTTGGGACAGGAGTGGGCATATGGGCTCTGGACGCACTGACATCCCCTCTCCTCTTCCATCTGTAGCACCCCCAATGGGAACAGCCTGAGTGCTGCAGAGCTCACCTGCGGGATGATCATGTGCTTGGCCAGGTAAGTCCATCTTCTCAGCAGAGCCAGCCTCTTCTGTGTCCATGATTACGACTCCCCAAATAACGTGCCCTGAAGAAGGGTAGAAACGCTTCAGCCTGACACTGTGCAGACAGCCGAGAATTTTCGAGGACACCCATCTTTATGGGACATTCAATACACTGGTCCTGGCACACAAAGGTCAGACAGCTTCTCACAAATGAGTGGGGGCGGGGAGGGGTGCTGCGTTCGGCATGGCTGTTCCTTACCTGGGAGCAGGCTCACCGAGAAAATGATTATGTGCCATCTTCCTCTCCTCCTTGGTCATTTCCTGTGTCCACGCCATCCTCTGGCTTCTTGCACCTCCAGGCCTCACAAATATGGTTTCTGCTCCCTGGAATATCCTTCTCCATCATCATTTCTTTTCTGAGTCGTTCCAGTACTTTATTACACTCGTTATTAAAAATACAACTTCACACAGGTTATAAAATAGAGGGAACACGCAACATTTTTATTTAGTTCAGAACATTATTGAGTGAATTAATGCCAAAATGTAGCAACCTCCATGCCTCAGAGACTTCTCATACCCCAGAGGTTCCCAGACTTTGCTGCACATTGATAACATCTTGGATCTTGAAACAATGCTAATGCCTGACTTGCACCCCAGAAATTTTGATTTCATTGGTATGGGATGAAATTTGGCATAGGGATTTTTTAACAAAATTTTTATTTTAGGAGTTTTAGATATAAAGAAAAGTCGTAAAGATAGAAGGTCCCACATATGTCATACCCAGTCTTCCGTATTATTCACATCATACGTTAGTATGGTGCATTGGTCACAATCAATGAACCAATGTTGAAATATCAATACATAACTTTCAACTGAAGTCTTCCCCATCATCTTTATCCAGATAACTCTTGTTCTTCAAGATTAAGCTCGAGTATTAGTCCCTCACTGACTGTTCTGACCCCGGGTTTACCTCTGTCACTAACCTTTCAGATCTTTATTGTGATAGGATGGAGTAAGAACTGCTCTGGGATCCCTGTGCCAACCTGTGGATTCTTAACACAAGGGAACTCAAGTGGGGAAGTGTCTTGCTCTTCCAGCAGGAACTCTGGGGGTGTGGGGCTCTTGAGTAGAGGGGACAGCCTAAGAACCACCGGATGTGGCACAGAATGTACATGAGTCTTACTGTATTGGGTAGAAAATGATGGCATTGAGCACTGCTGTCGAGTAGGCAATTCAGGCACCTGTGTGGCCAGTGGGGAGGGCGAGGGGCCGGTGGACAGGGCAGGGAGTTCACTAGGTCCCTTCACACAGCCTGGGATGCTTAAACCAGGGGACCCAGGCAGCCAGGGCTCTTTCTCTCTCTACTCAGGCCTGAAGCTTCTGGGGCCAAGAAATTACTGTTTTCCCGTCTGGAGACCTGTTCTCCCTCCTGCTGGGACGGGGTCTGAAGGAGCTGACCTTTGTTCTGATGCTCCCCAAGATTTCTACCTGAGCTCTTAAGTCTTCACTGCTACTCACTGGCCAATGAAGAGAGGAGAGGAGACTGGAGAGAGCAAAGAGCATGGGCAGCGTGCACAGCAGAAGGGACCCAGCCAGGACGGGGTCCGGGAGCTGGCTGTCTGGATCTCCCACAACATCTGGGCTGGACGTATTTCTCACAGAGAAGCCCGATGCCCTGGATTCACTTGAGCTATTAAATTCAGTGCTGGTTTTGGTTTTGTTTTTGAGTTAGGGACTGATCTGTCACCTTTCTATCTATTTAATTCTCTCATTGGTTTTCCGGAGGTGGAAGGAAAGGCTTGGGAGCCAGAAATAATTTTTCTCCTATTGCAGGACCAGCTTTGTTTAAGAGAGTAGATAAAGTGGAATGATTTCAAGACAGCAGCCCATTTCCAACCTCTTACCCAATGACCTCACTCATCCAAGATGCATCAAAACTAAGAAACAAGCACCCTATTGAGGAGGAATGGAGTCTCCCACACCTTCTGGTGTGTCTGCTCAGACTGCTTTTTCAGCAGCAACAGCAGAGTGGGAGTTCTGGACAGAAGGTTGAGAGCATTGAGCAATGTGGGTGGAGAGGGGGCCTGCATGGGCCTCACAGTGGTGGACTTTGAACTCACAGCAGGGGCTCCTGAGGTCTAGGAGCAGAACAATGACACAGAAAGAAAGAGGAGAATGCAACCTGCTTTGAAGTCATCTCTCCCACCTTACCTTCTCTTTCTCTAAGTCAGGATGGCTACCATTCAGTTCCTGGGATGCCCCTCCCCCACATCATGGTCCTCCCCAAACTGGCCCGGTGGGGACCCCAAAGTACTAAAACCTGGAGAGGATCCCTGAGCGGCCTGCTATCCTGTGCCCCACAGTGCCACGTGCAGCTCTCTTAGATGGCACCGTGGTGCCAGGAGGACTGAGAGCAGGACGTGAGCCAGACCTGGGAGGAGCCGGGTGGGCTCTGTCGCACTTGGTCAGGGGCAGGTGAGCGGGCTAGCCTTGCTGAGAAGGGGGCACTTCCTCAAGGCAAGTCATTGTCCTTGCGACATTTCTGAAACGAGGACCCTCTACTGAGGATGATGCACCAGAGCAGCCCATCATCCGGTGATGGAGCTTCTTCCCCAGGAAGCTTGTTTACTGAGGCTTTGGGAGTTTGCCCATGAGATCCCAGGAGCACAGATTCCCCCATCAGCTGGACTCGCAGATGGAAGCATGTCCTGGCGATGTGTAGACATGAGAGAAAGCTTTTATAAGAACTCAGCGATGGAGCTACAGGGACATTATGTTGGAGTCTCTCCCTCTTACGCACGCCCGGGCACACACACACACACACACACACACACCCCACTCTGAGCTTTGTGGCCTGCAGGAAAGACTGCATTTAAATACGGAGGAGGCTCACTGCTGGGAATGTTCTTTGAGTCCATTCAACTACTTCCGATGGGGGGATGTCCTGCAAGATGTTGAGTCGCCAGTTGTCTCCATGCAGTTGTTGTGAGCGTTACATGCGCTAAAGCATCTCCAAGCATGTCTCATGGAGTGTCTAAAATAGAGCATGGACTCCTTAAACATTTTAAACATTGTTTCCTGTCTCCCGGATTCTCTTCCAGAGAAGCCTGGGTGACCACATCCCATATGACATAATCTTGTCCTCTCACCTCTGACTCTGCCCTAACTGCCTCTGTCCCTTCCAGAAACACGTGGAGACTCAGACCCCCCCCCCCCCCCCCCCCCCGTGTTAACCAATCAGAGGAGAGAGGCTGGGTTGGGGGTGGTTTGGAGAAGAGGTGGTATGGACTATAGCATCCCCTCCCCTCATTCCAGTGCAGCCTGATACTGCTGGGGTTTCAGGAACTCTCGAGGAAGGGGAAATACCCAGCTGTCTGCTGATACGGTGGAAAGTGTAGGTTGCAGGCTTGGATGAAAGAGGAAAATGAAAATCCTTGAACTTCTGGAGCACTGGATGTTCTCAGAGCCCCTGAGTACCCCCATTTTGTTATCCTTGTGAACCGTGGAGGATTGGTGCTTGCTTTCTACATCCTTGCCACTCAGCAGTTAACTGACTCTCAGACTCCCAGCTGGGAACAGAAATCCTGGGGCTCCCACATCAGGTGTGCCTGACAGGTTTTCCTCTGCTCTGCTCCGGGTCTCTGTACCCAGCCTGAGCTCTAGACCCAGCCTGAGCCTGGTTCGCCCTGGGAATGACTGACTGACAGAGAGGGTGGCTGTGCAGACCTCACATCACCTCCCATGTGGGCCCACTGAACCTGTCTGTCCTTGCAGGCACATCCCCCAGGCGACAGCTTCCATGAAGGATGGCAAGTGGGAAAGGAAGAAGGTGAGCGGTCAGTCCTGCCTCGTCCCTCCCAGCTCGGCGCCCGAGGCCTCACTCCTGGGGCTTACTCTGGCCGCTTTGCCTCTTGCTTGTTTGGTTGCAGTTCATGGGAACAGAGCTAAATGGGAAGATCCTGGGAATTCTTGGCCTGGGCAGAATTGGGAGAGAGGTGGCCACTCGAATGCAGTCCTTTGGGATGAAGGTAAGACGTTGGTGAGGCCCTTTGGTGTGGGGCTCCCTGCAGCAGTTTTGAGAGAGGCAGGTTTGCTTGAGAAAAGGTAAAGGCTTTTTCCTAGGAGGGGCTGACCCTCCTTCAGAGCCTCTAACGAAGTAGGCGGTGTAGCCGGGGAGGGCAGGGATGTTGGCCTGCCATTCTGGACACCTGAACTCAGAGTCCGGGCATCCTTGGTGGAGGTCCCTCAGCTCTGGGGCAGTAATTGCCTTGAGTCCCAGCGGAACAGAGGGGCTCGTATCCTGTGCTGCTTCTCCTCTGCTGCCGCAGGGCTCTTTGTTTTGCTGTGTCTGTTGCCTGTGATGATTCAGAAAAACAGGAGCACATCTGGAGCCTTATAGCAGAGCCGTTATCCATCCACCTTCTGGCTCCCCTCCACAGTCAGAAGAGATGGCAAGATGATTGTGCAAATGCCGTGACACGATGTTAATCCCGTGGTGGCTGGAGCACCTCACCCATTTCTCAGAAATTCTCCCTGACCCCTGTTTCCCTCCAGGACCCTGCTTTACCCTATTCTGGGAACTCAGTGGTTCTTCTGGTCAGGGGAAGGCTGTCATCGAGAGCAGTGCCACACCTGAGGCCAAGCCAGGAGAACTTGCAGAGCGGTGGCCCCAGAGCCATGGGAGGGGACCTGTAGGGGCGGGTGACAGGGTGGCTAGGTGTGCTAGCAGAACTCCTTGTTCACTCCTCGTGCCCTCTCTGCCGTGGGGGGGATGATATATTCAAACTGCCGCCAGGAAGGCTTTCGTTAAACATAAAAAAAAAAAAAAAAGGCAGTTTTGACAATCAGATCATTTCTAGAAAACTTTACATGGAGTTGCTCTGGCATTTCCCTTCTCTTTCCTTCTTCCTCCCTTTCTCTTTGTCCCCCCAGCTTCATAGAGTTAAAGGGAACCCTATAGATTAACCCTTAATTTTTATATTGACGTCAGGAGTTTGTGAATTTTTGCTGAGGTCTCCAGCAATGGAAGGTAAACAGGAGGGCATCCCATTACACCACGTGGAACATCTTCCTCTCCCTCCTGTCCTTATTCCCCCACACATTTATTTACATCAGCCAGACATCTTTCCTAAGCCTCCGCACGTTTCTCTAGATCCCGGAGAGGGGGCTGTGGCCCAGCAGGATCCACTGATCATGAGAACAAACCAAAGCCAGTCCCTCCTGTGCAGGGCTGGCCAGGTGCCCTGTGCTGCAAGGAGAGCTTTCTCTTCCTCTTCTGTGAGGGATTAAAGTAAAGGCTTAGCTCACCTGGAATTCTGATCCTCTAAGGCCTCATTGATGAGCACCTCATTGATGAGACAGAGACTTGGGGACAGGCTGTTTGGCCCAGCTGCTCTTCTGTTAAGTTCCCTCCCCTTCCCCACAGCGCCACAGCTCACTGGACTCTGCTTGCTCAGGAGCCTTCATTATCAAGGACTTGAGACTTTGGGGGAGTGACTTACCCAGACAAAAAGCCCCACCTCGTTTGCTGAGTAAGGGACATGGTCAGTAAGCTTCTGTGCTCAGCTACTCAGCTGCTGCCAGGCTGCTCCCGAGAGGCTTGGAGGGATATGGATTCTGAGCATCTCAGTGGAAGTGGCTGACACCCCTCAGACATGTGTTTGATCAGAAATGTCTAGAACCTATTCATGAATTTCCTTCTGTGTGTCCAGTCATACCTCGCACGACACGCCCGAATTCCCAGCGTGACTTTGAGGGTTTGCATGCTTTTGTATGTTGCAGCATGGCACTGCTCCCCTCGGGGGTTCTTCTGTCTGGATATCTCTGGCCGGTCCCTGTAGGCTATCCTGCTTCTGGGACATGATCTTTATAAACCGCTGAAACACACCTTGAAACGGTCACCCGCCCCCTGCCCTTGCCAGCAGCCCCGGTCATTTTGCAGTGGCCCAAGTGGCCTTTGTTCATGCTCAGGGCTCACTTTGACTACGCTTCCTAATGATACCTAGGTCCAGATGAATTTTGCCTCGGGGCAGACAGATTATGGACCTGCATCATCCAAAGCTCCTCAGTTGGTATTTGAACAGTTGGGGAAGCAAGATTTTAAAAGCGCAAGGAGGGAAGATCCTAAAACAGGCTGTGAAAAAAAGAGTTTATCAGCATCCAGTCAGGAAACCATGATCAGTGTTCACTAAGCACAAGTTGTTTTAAATTGGCCTTGTCCTCTCTTTAGAAACCAATATTAAACCGATCGTCATGGACATCCTTAGGGGTCTTATACCTGGATGATTTAAAATTGTATTTTAGTCATGTAATAGGTGAAGGGATTTTCACAAAAATTGAAATATAGATCCTCATCTCCTTGTTTACTACCCCAATCCTGGTCTCCTCCCAGTTACCTGTGAGGTAACATCAGTTTGCTGTGTATCATCTCGGACTTTTTTCTGTGTATTTATGTGGAACACATAGAGTTCTTTCCCATTGTGTGTGTGTGTGGCGGGTCTATGCCTATAGAAAATATAATACTGTACATGGTGGTAAAACGTAGTTCTTGGAATAAATAAATTTACCCTATTTGTAAACTCTTCCATGGGGTTCTGGTGTGTGGACGAATTGCTTTTATTTGGCTTCTTCCTCAAGGACAGATGTTTAGATTGTTTGGAAATGTGGACTTAGTGAGACATTGGTGAGATCTTCCCTGACTCCCTTGGGGTTAAGATGGAGACTGTAATCTTGGTGCGAAGGCTTAGTAACGGGTTGAAGGAAAGTTCCGTCTCAGTCTGAAGGGAGATGGTACAGGATGATGCAGGGCTATGCCTTATCCATCCTTCTCATCAGCGGTCTGGGTGATAGGAAGCAGGGGGACGTGATTAATTCTTAAGACTGTGGAATCATATCCTAAATGATGTGAGAA
Organism: Vulpes vulpes; assembly: GCF_048418805.1. Lineage (NCBI taxonomy): Eukaryota > Metazoa > Chordata > Mammalia > Carnivora > Canidae > Vulpes > Vulpes vulpes. The sequence continues at coordinate 55,147,962 of NC_132787.1, read as the reverse complement.
GGCTCGCAAGGTTGGGCATCCTAATAAGAAGTTGAGCTAAGACACCTACCAGGACCCTCTATATGGGCCCCCAAAGCAACCAAACACATTTGGATGTAGAGGTGTTGTTAAAACGCTTTTCTAGGGGAGGGGACCTTGGGTTGACAGAAAAGCAGTGTGGTTCACAGTGGCATGGCTAATAGAAAAGGTAATGTGACTTTTGGTAGCATCAAAAGAAGTATGACTTCCAGCACAGGGACGGTGACATTCCTTATGGTCTGTACTTCCTAAGGAAGGATTGAAGGCACTGGGGTCACAGCCCCGTCATGACTTGGGAGGCCATCAACTAGCTCTTCTATAGAAGAGTCATGCTCTCCAAGGAGTGGATCCAAGGAGGACCAGTAGGTACAAGCCATAGGGGACAGAGCTCCAGCCAGAGCTGGCCCCAAATGGAATGGAGAGAGTTAGTCTCCCACTACTGCAGATACTCAACATGAGACTGGTTAAGCACTTGGCCAGTATGTGAGGACGAGGTGTGAGCATGGGCAGAGAGGTAGAAGCAGATGGCCTTTAAAGCTGTGATATCTCTGAGCACCCATCGCCCATGGGCTACGAGTTTCTTTATCTGCGGAATGGTCTTTCGCAGGGAGTGTTTTGTGTGATCATAGGAAATAGAGTAAAATTATTAAGGACTGTGGTTTGTTACAGTAACTCGTGGGCACACTGTAAGTAAAGACAGAGTGGGACCAGAAGGCATAGGGCACCCTGAGTAGTTCTGGTTGGGTGGCTCGGGCAGTGCTGCAAAGCACAGGAAGATGATTTTGATCACCCCTTCCTTCCCTGGTCCTGGGATGTCCCCTGGGCTATAATCTGTCCCCTAGGCTGTTAGTCACTAATTAGGCTGGGTAACTAACATCCAACCCTTCCAGAACATCGTGATTTAAGAGTTGACCCCTTTGTGTCACAGGAGCAATCAACAGAGTCCCTCTTGTGCTCAGACGTTGGGTAGGGACTGCCCCCTTTCCTTTCCCGTCCTTTCTTTGTCACTATCTGCTCACTCAGGGAAGCGGGGATCCTAGACCTTAGCTCTGCTAGGGAGCTCAGCCACCTGGCTTCCCACAGCACCTGGCGGGGGCGGTGTGTGTTGGGGAGAGAAAGCCCACCTAGGCCCCCATCCCAACCAGACAGGCCTGGAGAGGAATCTTCACGTGCCACCTGAGCTACCTGACTTGCTCTGAGCCACATGGCACAGATGTGGGTGTCAGAATCATTCTGGCCATCTGCAGCCTGCTGGTTGTGTGAGTCATCTGAGTCTGATGCTCCATGGTGTTCTCTCTGCCTGAAGCTTTTTCTCAACCCATTTGCTGAACATGTTATGTTGTACACTCTGGAGACACAACTCATTCATGCCAGCATGCCCGCTAGAGTGTTAGCAGGCCAAGCCAGCCAAGAACTGAGCCTTGCACTCGCTTATCAAGGTTTCCTGTGAAGAACAGGCCAGGATCTCCTAACAGTTTCTTGGTGGCCCGTGTTGTGATGAATCTGAAGTTATCCCAGAGGAATGGACATTGAACCTGAGGCACCAGATGTCACCAATTCTCTCAGGCCCAGCTAATGTTTACTGAGGTCTACTGTGTCAGAGACTGTGCTTGCAGTGACCCCTGCAGGGTCAATATTCTTATTCCAGGTTTACAGACAAGGAAACTGAGGCCCAGGAAGGTTATATGATATGTTTGAGATAATAGGACTGGTAAATGGTGGAGTCCAGCTTGAGCTCCAGGTCTCCTGACTTCCAATCTAGTACGCTTTGTCTTGCATCACCACCACTGTCTTCATGCCTGATCCAGGTGAGTTAGACGGTCTCTGCTCTGTCACTGTGCTCGCCCTTCCTAGGGATGAAATCTCCTCAGGATGCTCCTAGTTCAGTCTGGTAACTGGAATTCCTACTGCGCTAGAGTACTGATTTTTTTACATTCCTCCCAGAGCCTCAAGTTCTGGGAAGGTACCTTAGGGACATGGGGATGGGACCCTAGAGAGAGTAAGTGGTAGGGCTCTGGGCCTTCACCTCTGCAGCTCTGATCATTTTTTATAGTGGGTTTCTGAGTAAGATGTCATTGTGTGAAGGGAGGAGAGTTCTCATCTTCAGCCAGAAGAATTAGCTGTGAGGCAGTAGGAGGATGTGATGCTTAGCTCCTTTATTGGAACCCCTTCACCGTGAAAGCCTCCTTGCTCTCAGGCATCCACTGTTCACCCAGAGGCCCAGGGGAGGTGTAGTCATCCTCACAAGGCTGCCTTCTATGACACCAGCTAGGACGTGGCTCTGTAGCGCCACTTGAAAAGCTGGGGTTCCCCTGCTCCCCAGCGTTAGGAGCCTGTCCTGAGGCTGGGATTCAGGTGGAGAACCCCTTGGTGGGTCTCCCTAAAGCTCCTCCGTAGGGTAGTCTTCAGAGGGTACATACCTGGAAGTGTTGCAACTTGTGAGTATCGGGACATCTGACCCTTTCCAGGGTGCGTTAGGACCCTACTCAGACATTGTTCCCCTGGGCCCAACGATATACTCTTTCGACTCCGCGCAACGTGGTCTCCTGGTGTAAGAATCCCAGCTCCTAGCCGTGTTCAGCTGCCATCTGCCCTGGGTCTCCCGAGTGAAAACTGAAAACCGTTTTCTCAGCCGAATTCTGCCCTGCAGTTGCCTGCAGCCGAACAAGAGAAAGACACCTGAGTCAGACCCTGCTGACCGCTGTGGAGGATGCGGGTCCCCTCCTTCCCGTCTGCTCCCCACCAGCTTCAGGCACCCAGCACAGGGGCACTAGGCCCGGCTCCGCCCACGGGACCCTTCCTCCCAGCGCTCCATGCTGCTTCTGGACTCCCGAGAGCCCCAAGCCCCAGAGTGGCGGGAGCTCGCCTCCATCGGGGTCAGCTTTGTGACCTCTGCTGGTGGTCCCCGTCCTGCCCCGCTCACGTGAACGAAGTACATCTGGATTATAGATGAACAGGGCCCTTGTTCCAGGCAGCCCCCGAGCTGGCAGACAAAGAGCACTTGTAAGGGATCCTCTCTCCTCCCCTGGACGCTGCTTGTTCCCCCGGAAACGAGTAGGTTACAGCTGAGGGGGGAATGACCACTGGGGCTGGTGGTTGTGAGCTTTCAATCCTACAGCCTCTCCCTAAAAACTCCCCCTTGGCTTTGCTTCTTCCACAGGCTGATGATGAAAAATGTGATCTGAAACTTGTTCCTCATTCATGACCATGTCAGTCTCTTCTCTGCAAGGGCGAAATTTGTTACATAGGAATCCTCTTTGCCAGTATTTTCGAGATGACTCTTCTGTTTCCCCCAAGGAAATTCATGATGAGCAGGGGAAGCATTACAAAGCACAGGAAAGCATAAAGGAGAACAAAAATGAGTTCCAACACACAGAGATGATGACGGTTTCAAGTATTAGGCCTTCTGTTCTGTTTGTTACCTTTTGTTCAGGGCCAGGCCACCTCTGAACATTCTAGGGTTCGCCCCTAACATTTCAGGGTTAAGAGAACTGTCTTTTCAAGGAATATTGAATTACTGAGTGTTGGAGCAGGCGATGACTTTGAAATCATCCACCCAGCTCCTTCACTTAGTACTGAGGACCCAGGTCCAGGTCTCCTGGGTCAGCGTCCGTCCCTTGGCTCCTGCAGCTGCGTCCTGCCTTCTTGAGGACACGGATGCCTTTGAGATTGTTAAGGCTCCTACACCTCTTTCCCCCAGTGGGTGCTGCGGCCCCGGCCAAGCCGAAGGAGGGAGCCGCGGCAGGCCTCCCGGGGTGACCAGACAGAAAGTGGATTATGTCTCTGCTGTGTCAAGAGGTGGCTGCGTCCTGGTGGTTGTGGATTCTTCAAATCCCAGCTGCTGGTGCTGGCTTGATCACCTTTAGAGGCTTGCCCTTGCTGAGGAGATGTGTGACTGGTGCCCGAGACTGTTCTGATACAGGACATGTTTCCATCGACTCTACCCGGTTGCTCAGGTGGGGCTGTGAGCCCCCTGACCTCACCCCACCTTAGAAGGGTGGGCACCAGGGGTGCAGGCTTCCAAATCCAGACATTCTTCTTATCCACACTCGACCATCTGCCAACCATGCGACCTTGGCTGAATCATTTCACCTCTCTGCCTTAGTTTCCTCGTTGGTAAATCGGGGCAGGCAGGGATCTGCCCAGAGGAAGGTTCTTTCTGGGACCTTTGCCTTCTATGGTGCCTTGGTGCCTCCTTGTTTCTCCTCCTGATCCTCGCTCCCTATTCCCCGTCACCCTGCCCTGTTGAAAGGATCCGTCCTCAGTCATTGAGGCCTCTGTGTGGTGAGTCACCCAGTTAGGCCTTCCGAGACTAGATGCATTTGGAGCCTTCTTAAAAGGCACTTCATTTTTTTTTTAATTAATTTTTATTGGGGTTCAATTTACCAACATACAGAAAAACACCCAGTGCTCATCCCGTCAAGTGTCCACCTCAGTGCCCGTCACCCATTCCCCTCCAACATCCGCCCTCCTCCCCCCTTCCACCACCCCTAGTTCGTTTCCCCGAGTTAGGAGTCTTTATGTTCTGTCTCCCTTCCTGATATTTCCCGACATTTCTTCTCCCTTCCTTTATATTCCCTTTCACTATTATTTATATTCCCCAAATGAATGAGAACATACACTGCTTGTCCTTCTCCGATTGACTTATTTCACTCAGCATAATACCCTCCAGTTCCATCCACGTTGAAGCAAATGGTGGGTATTTGTCGTTTCTAATCGCTGAGTAATATTCCATCGTATACATAAACCACATCTTCTTTATCCATTCATCTTTCGATGGACACCGAGGCTCCTTCCATAGTTTGGCTATTGTGGCCATTGCTGATAGAAACATCGGGGTGCAGGTGTCCCGACGTTTCGTTGCATCTGAATCTTTGGGGTAAATCCCCAACAGTGCAATTGCTGGGTCGTAGGGCAGGTCTATTTTTAACTCTTTGAGGAACCTCCACACAGTTTTCCAGAGTGGCTGCACCAGTTCACATTCCCACCAACAGTGTAAGAGGGTTCCCTTTTCTCCGCATCCTCTCCAACATTTGTTGTTTCCTGCCTTGTTAATTTTCCCCATTCTCACTGGTGTGAGGTGGTATCTCATTGTGGTTTTGATTTGTATTTCCCTGATGGCAAGTGATGCAGAGCATTTTCTCATGTGCATGTTGGCCATGTCCATGTCTTCCTCTGTGAGATTTCTCTTCATGTCTTTTGCCCATTTCATGATTGGATTGTTTGTTTCTTTGGTGTTGAGTTTAATAAGTTCTTTATAGATTTTGGAAACTAGCCCTTTATCTGATATGTCGTTTGCAAATATCCTCTCCCATTCTGTAGGTTGTCTTTTAGTTTTTTTGACTGTATCCTTTGCTGTGCAAAAGCTTCTTATCTTGATGAAGTCCCAATAGTTCATTTTTGCTTTTGTTTCTTTTGCCTTTGTGGATGTATCTTGCAAGAAGTTACTGTGGCCGAGTTCAAAAAGGGTGTTGCCTGTGTTCTCCTCTAGGATTTTGATGGACTCTTGTCTCACATTTAGATCTCTCATCCATTTTGAGTTTATCTTTGTGTATGGTGAAAGAGAGTGGTCCAGTTTCATTCTTCTGCATGTAGATGTTTAAAAGGCACTTCAGGATGGGACCAAACCTTGCCCGCTGGGGGGTCAGCACTCCTCCCCAGCGACCGGTCTTGGTCTCCTTGCCTGCCCTGCTCTGCACCGCTGCCCCAACCTACTTCTTTCTCAGTCTGTGCAAGAGTCAGGGCCCCTGCCTGTTCTCTGGCCCTGAGGGTCCGCGGCTGTGGCCAGCCTGTCCTCTCTCGCCTGGTTATGCCCTGCTAGTGTAGTGTGTCTCTGCTCCCCACGTGGCTGTCCTGCCTCTCCTGGGTTCCCTGTTTGCTAAGGGTTCTGAGCTCCCCCTTATCCAACCTCACACACGCACATGTGCACACACGCACACACACGCTGCTCTTGCATCTGTTCATGGTTAAGAGCTCGGAGGTAAACAAACTCCCTTCACACTCTGGGCCAGCCCCTCCTAAATTGAGAGCCCCACTTTGTTCAGCTCTAAAGTAGAATAGTATCAACCCTTGTTGTATTACCGTATTTGGACAGACTTAGCAGTAGTACTTGGTAAATGCCCGATAAATGGCCTCCATCATAATAATACCAGTACTAATAAGGAACAGTGACATTTGCTCGTCTCTCTCTGACCAGACTGTAGGGTACGACCCCATCATTGCGCCAGAGGTCTCGGCCTCCTTTGGTGTCCAGCAGCTGCCCCTGGATGAGATCTGGCCTCTCTGTGACTTTATCACTGTGCACACACCTCTGCTGCCCTCCACCACAGGTATGTGCGTCCCTGCCTATGGGTCGGCCACGGAAGCCACAGACCAGAGGAGGGTGGGCCCTCAGCCTGGGCCTCTGCAGGCATGTGGACTAGGGCCCTCGAGCATGGAGCTCTGCTAGCTGATCCTGCATCACACGGAGGAGGGATGAGCTAGCTGGAAATGCATGGCTCGACACTTACGACCCGTGACCCCATGGTGTTTGCTGGGGCCACTGCTGTCCTTTCTGGTTCCGGGACTTACTCAAAACACGAGGATCTCAGGGACTCTAGGATGTTTCTAGACTGAGTTTGGACTAAATCCACAACAGGGCCTTTGCCCCCGAGCCTGTGAGAAGGGAGAGCTGAGACCAGAGAGGCTGTCGGTGTGTGGGGAAGGAGCTGGTATGAGGCAGGGAGGGCTGCTGGCACTGGTGCTGGGGTCCCGGGCAGCGGTGCCGCAGGAAAGCCCTTCCCTCCTTGCAGGCCTGCTGAACGACAGCACCTTTGCCCAGTGCAAGAAGGGGGTGCGCGTGGTGAACTGCGCTCGGGGAGGGATCATGGACGAGGGGGCCCTGCTCCGGGCCCTGCACTCTGGCCAGTGTGCTGGTGCCGCGCTGGACGTGTTTACAGAGGTGAGTGCCTGGTGGAGGAGAGGAGCGGTGAGCAGAGGGGCCCAGGACCGAGAAAGCCCAGTGTGCACGAAGAAGGTCTTTGCCTTAAGGAGGCCTCCACGGCACTCAGGAGGAATTATGTTGCCAAGAATAACGCCTTTGTGGTTTGGGGAACCCTCCGGAGTGTGGTGCACAGGCCGCTGTGTGGTCTTTGCAAAACTCAGATTTTAAATAGGACCCAGTTCCTGGTCCCAGGCTCCCTGGGCTGCTGTCCTGTTGATGACTGCAGGGAGGACCGTGCAGCACATCCCTTCTGAGGCTGAGGGTTTGCAGCAGAGAGAGAGCATTTGGGGCGGGGTTTAAGGTCTCTTAATTATTGACCGAGGTCTCTGATGAAATGAATCCTGTTGCCAAAAGACATTCTGCCCAGTGTCTGTTGGCTTTCCTTTCCTTCGTGTCTTCTGGGGAGGGAGGGCAGCCTGAGGCGAATGGCCAGAAGGGGTCCCCTCTGCCCTGGGGCTGCTCTCCCCCAGTCTCTCTGTAGGAGCCAGAGACCCCGTCGTTGCTCGCCCGAGCCACCCCCCCTTCCCCCAGAGGAATGACGGACGGTGCATTTCCACTGGACTCCAGCATCACAGATCCAGGGCAAAGAGCAGGGATTTTGGCTTAGGCACTGGAGGTTGCTGGTTATCTGCGGTGGGGCCCTGGCACGGCCCCGGCCCTCTCTGAGCACTGTGTTGCCCTCACTGTGTATTCCCTGTCCTGAGCACACAGGGTTTATACTCCTGGTCATCTTTCACAACTAGATGGTAAGCTTCTGGAAGGCAGACACGCGCCTGGCCCTCTTTGTACTGACGTTCCCTGATCAGCACCTTCCCCTGCCTGTCTCTGGCCTTCTCGTGGCACCTGCTACCAAGTGCACAGCACTCACAGGCCCAGGTGGCCAGACAAGAGGCCTGAGAGACATTCCCAAGGGCAATACATTGTGCTCAGTGAGCAGAGGGGGTGGGCAGAGGTGCCCAGGTGGACCACCTGTCATGGTAAGAGCCAGGATGGGACAGCTGTGCAGAGGGCCTGGAAGTGCTGCAAGGATTCAGGAGCAAGGGGGAGCTCGAGGGAAAAACCAGTAACAAACAGTAGCTTCACTGGCTGAGAACCTCCTATATTACTGGGGTGCAGTCTGCACGACAGTGTTTTGTTCTGGGTAGTATTCACCCATTTTATAGATGGAGAAACCGAGGCTCAGAGAGGTGGAGATTTCTCCAAAGGCACATAGGTCTAAGCGGGGGAGCCGAGATGTGCATCCCGTCCTTAGCCCTGTCCACTCTGCTGTAGAGAGGTGTTGACGAGGAACCCGGCTGTTGAAACCAGAGACAGAAGGCGTAGAACCTTCTAGCAGAACCAGAGTAGAAGGCATCCTCGGCCCCACGCCTCTCCTCCAGCCTCCCTGGGCAGCCGACCGAGAGGTTGTCTCTCTCTGGGCAGGAGCCGCCACGGGACCGAGCCTTGGTGGACCATGAGCGCGTCATCAGCTGCCCCCACCTGGGCGCCAGCACCAAGGAGGCCCAGAGCCGCTGCGGGGAAGAGATCGCCATCCAGTTTGTGGACATGGTGAAGGGGAAATCTCTGGCAGGCGTCGTAAGTATGGCCAAGTGGGCCTGGGGCCGGGAGGTCGGGTGGTGTCCGGTTTGGGGCATGCTGACAGCTCTGGTGAGCAGTGGTGTGTTGACCAGATTCAGCCCTGGGGGCAGAAGATAAGGCCTCCTCTGGAGCCAGGCTTCTGGGTGGGGCGGCGGGAGCCCCCCGTCCCTGGCTTTACTAGTTGCAGCCTGGTTGCAGGGAGGCGGCTCGGCCCTGCAGTATTGTAGCCTTGGTGCAGAGATTGTGGCTCTTCCCAGGGTCCGGGCTCCAGAGAAAGGCTCCTTTGTTCTCCACATGCCTTGAGAATGAAGGAGCGTGGCCTGGGCGATGCTGGACGCCGTGGGGATGGCGGGTGGGGGGCTGGGGCTGGTCCTTGACCTTCCTGGCTGACCCTCGGCCTGGGGATTTTCATTGCTGAGGACAGAGCAGTAGCAGGAAAGACACAGGGTGCTTTGTTCAGCCTGCCAGGCCTGGTGTGATAGCCCAGCTCTCCGGGCCACCCTGCCTGCTACACCCCAAGAAGGTAGGGGAGCCAGCTACTCCCCTGAAGGACCCACAGGACGGCGCTCAACCACAACACGTGGCCCGTCCACCTGTGCCTCTCCCTTCTCTATTCTGCATCTCGTGGCTCCTCAGTGTCGGGGACACTTTCTCACTCCCTCTGCACATCTCTCTTCTGAGCAGCTCTCCCCGGGTGACGTGCTGGGACCGAGGCCATTGCCAGCCAGTCAACGCTGGACCTGTCCCTCTGCAGCCCTTTGCCGGGCAGGCCTCTGCCCTCACTGTTGCAGCCCTCAGGGGTTACCATGGAGTCCGTAGGTGGTGGTGGCAGTCCAGGCCTTTTCATGAAGGGGGCTCCTTACCACCGGCTCCATCAAATGGAAGCACAGACTGTTCCCATCTTTTACCAGAAGTAAACTCTCTTGGTCAAAGGCCTTCAACTGGGGCAAATTTAAGTCTCCACCCAAAGTGACTGGTTGTCCTCCAGTAGGCTTTTAGAAAGAAAGACAGTTGTGTCACACGGGAAGTCCCTTCCTAATTCTTCTCTGCATCTTCTCCCGGTTTGGTTGTAACGTTAGACACAGACTCACATTAGGGTCGGGTTGGTGCTTAATGGCGCCTGCCTCTGAGAGCCCTCCTATTGTTTCTCTAGACCTCCCGTGAGCATCCCCGAGTCCACAGGTGCTGCTCACAGGTGCTGCCTGGAGGACACTTGCCTCCAGCAGCTGTAGGCTCAGCCCAAGCCCACTGGCCCATGGCCCTTCATCTCTGCTGCCAACACTGGCCTTCCTTCGTCCCGCCTCCTGGTTCACGCTGGTCCTTTCCCACACATCTTAAGTCAAAGACCACCTTCCTATTGTGGTGTCCAGACCCATCATCTCAGGAAAAACCGGTCTTCTGTGTAAGGGGTGAGGTGGGCACAGTTTTTGGGGGTAGGGTACAGAGAAATGCCTTTTTCTCCCTTCTGGCAATTTTGTGCTCTTTTCTGGCTCTACAGCTCTCCCAAGCTGAAGGCACAAGTCTTGTGGTGGCTAATGGAAGTTGTCTCCACGCTCCCCACCCCAGGCACCTGAAAGGAGGACAGCCCTGTGCCTTCTGCTCCCCACTGTGGAGCTGTGCTCAGGAGCCCTGCCCTGCCTCGTGCTGACCTCAGCTCTGCTTCCCCGTTCTGTGCAGGTGAATGCCCAGGCCCTTACCAGTGCCTTCTCTCCACACACCAAGCCTTGGATTGGTCTCGCAGAAGCTCTGGGGACGCTGATGCAAGCCTGGGCTGGATCCCCCAAAGGGACCATCCAGGTGGTAACACAGGGTGAGTTGGGGACGCTGCAGAGGGAGGGAAGAGGGTTGTGTCTGTAGCAGGTCCCAGACAGCGAGGGGCTGGGAAAGGACTGGACATAGCTCTTGTGACGCCAAGTCCCCTGTTGTGTCTGCATAGGGCTCACTCGCTACCCAGTGGGGACAGAGGGGACGGTCCAGAAAATACTAAGAAATATGTGTGATTTTCACAAGTCACGATTGTGTAGTATTCTTAAGATGCACGTGTTCTGCATGCAAGAGAAACCTCCATGAGAGACAGTTTCATGGGAGAGGCAGTAGGATTGGGGGAGGGAGTCCCAGCTTAAGCGACAGGATCTTGATTCTGGGTTTGACCCTGTCGCTTGCCTGCTGTGAGATTTCTCTTTGTCTGAACCTGGGTTCTTCACGTATAAAGTGAGAGTCGGGGCGGGTGTGCCAGATAGGGTGGTGGGACAGGGTGTGCCCCGTGACACGGTAAGGTGAGTCCTGAGGCGAGCTGACGGTCCCTGGAGCATTGCTCAGCTGGGGGTGGGAGCAAAGAGAGTGGCCTCGGTCTCCCTTTGTGTCTATGCAGGCTCCGGCCACTTTCCCAGTGGGCCCAGCATAGGCAGATGTAGCTGAGAGACTGCCCAGGGCTCTAGTTCCTACACCCTGCAAAGGCTGGTCCTCCTCATGGCCCGTTGAGCATCTGCTCACGTGGGAAGAGCTTGGGGGTGGTTAGACCCGGGCACTGCTAGAAATAGGGGAGGTCAGAGCTGCGGGATCCCCAGAGGACGCAAGGCAGGGAACTGGGTGCCTTCCAGAGGGAAGCGGAGCTTCGCCCGCAGGCTGGGGCTTGGGCCCCGGGCAGTGAGGAGTCCCTGACCCAAAGCTGGGTGTCAGTGCCCAGCCCGCTCCTGTGCTGCTCAACAAACAGCAACCTTATTGTAGGTTCTCTGTCCCCAGGAACATCCCTGAAGAACGCTGGCAACTGCCTAAGCGCTGCAGTCATTGTCGGCCTCCTAAAGGACACTTCCAGTCAGGCGGATGTGAACTTGGTGAACGCCAGGCTGCTGGTGCAAGAGGCCGGGCTCAGTGTGCGTGGCCCCCGGAACCCGCTCCTTTCCTGCCCGCCCCGCCCCCCTCTCCCTCCCTTTGCAGAGCCTGCTCGCCCCCTGCTCCTGGAGTGGGAGCCCGGGGCGGGTCCCGCGGTTGACACCGTCCGCCTGTGACTGTGCCGGGCAGCCCGAACCTCTCCGTCCGTGAGGGGGGAGTACTGCCTTCCTCGGAGCTTGCTATGAGTGAGCTAATACTCCTGCAGGTGCTCTGTGCAGGCGCGCCCTGTGCACGGCAGGCGGCGCGGCGCCCCCATTGCACAGCTGAGGAACACAGAGCCAGGCTGTACCGACACAAGCTGGGGGTCGCCCAGCACGCTCGCCTCTGGCTCCATCCCGTGCTCCTTTGGCCGCGGCACCCAGTTTCTTGATCTGCTTGCCAGTTCTGGAAGCTCCGGCATAGCTGCTTAGCGCCTGCAGCCGCCGCGCCTCCCCTTTGGTGCCTTCCCCTCTGCTTCCCTTGTTAGATCACAGTCTGCGTCTCAGCCGGTGGCAGCTGGCAGGGGCAGTGGGCAGCGGAGCTCCCGTGACTCCCCTCCTCTGCTCCCCGCTGCACTGGGCCACTGATCTGCGGGGGAAGCGGTGACCAGAGGGGCCGCTGCCCCCTTCCTCCTCCTCCCAGCTCGCAGCCTTCACCTGGACCCGCAGATCTCTCCTGCCCGTCCTTGGGGAGGGCGTTGACTGTCCCGGGAGCTAAGGCTCAGGGACCCAGGCAGAGCCCTGGGCCCTCTCCTCCAGCCTCAGTGGCTGAGCCTGTCGGCCAGGCTGGCGCTCCGCAAAGCGGCTGTTCTGTTCGGTGGACACGGAGGGGCGATGCCATGCAGCTGGGAGGCATAACTGTGCGTCCTCGCCTTCTCCCTGCAGGTAACCACCTCCCACAACCCCGCTGTGCCCGGGGAACAGGGCTGTGGGGAATGCCTGTTGACCGTGGCCCTAGCAGGTGCCCCCTACCAGGCGGCCGGCTGGGTGCAGGGCACGACACCTGTGCTGCACGCGCTCAACGGAGCTGTCTTCAGACCAGAAGTGCCTCTGCGCAGGGGCCTGCCCCTGCTCCTGTTCCGGGCTCAGCCATCTCATCCTGAGATGCTGCCCACCATGATTGGTGAGGAGGGGTCTCGTAGGGCTTGCCCGCGTCCTTGAAGCTGTGGGGGGTGGGGGGGCGGGGTCCTCTCCAGGGATTGGGCTTCATGGACCTTTGCTTCCTTTAGTCCCACCCCATCCCTCAGCACATTTCTGTAGCATACAGAAGATCTGTCCTGCCCGTTTCCAGAACATTTGGGAAATGGATACAGAGTTCAGAGGGCAAGCGCCTCTCTCCCGTGTCAGAGCCCCGCGGCAGAGTTAGAGCCCCAGAGTCCCTATTAGCCGGCCTGCTCACCATGTCCAGCACACGGTGTGCACCTGCCTGCAGGGCTGTGTCTCAGAACTCCGAGCCTTTGAGTGCAGGTTTCTTTCTTCTGACCGCAGGCCCTGGGGGCCAGCCTGACTGCAACAAACCATGTTGGGGGGTGTGCTCCAGCAGCTGGGGGCATCTTGAACCCGCCTCAGGACCCTGGCACCGGCCCACTGGGAGTTTTGGAGCACTTCTGGGCTTGGCGGTTGTGTCCACAGACCTCGAGAGGCCTAATTTCACCATCCTTGCCAACTGACCAAAGGAACTTTCCCCTGTTTTTCTCCTTTGCTCTTGGTCTGGATAAATCTGATGACCGGCATGGCAGGAGATTGCTCTAGCAATTTGTGGCTGGCTCATTCCTTCCCTACCTTGCACGATGGTCAGGGGATTCCTAAAGGGTCTCTGAGTAGTGAGGGAAGCTGGGCAGATGCCCTGTTCTTCCATCTCTTAGCTCTTTGTTTCTGACACCATCACCCTCCACTGCAACTTTGATCACAGAGGTCCACGGGTTCCGACCCCATTCCCAGCCTCTTTTTCTCCTCCGCCCCCCTCCCCGCCTTGTGCCAATCAGTGGTTTTCCCGTCTACTTCCCAGGGCTCCTGGCAGAGGCAGGCGTGCAGCTGCTGTCCTACCAGACCTCGGTGGTGTCAGATGGGGAGACCTGGCACGTCATGGGCATCTCTTCCCTGCTGCCCAGCCTGGAAGCATGGAAGCAACATGTGACTGAGGCTTTCCAGTTCCTCTTCTAAGCTCTGGGGGGCCTTTCTGAAGAAACCTGGCCTCTGGGATCCAGAGAGAGGAGGTCCACATTCCTCAGGCTGACACTGCTTCCTCTGCAGACCTTGGCTGACCCCTACAGTGAAGTGAGAAGCAGCCAATAAAGAGCCTAGGCCCAATCTCCCTGTGTGTCTCTGTTATTACCCTGAGGAGCCACCAGGGGGGAGCCGTGGGCCGAGTTTTGGGCAGCAGGGAGGGTAGGTGGTGTGGAGGGAGGTGGGGGTGGGCAAAGTGCCTGCCTGGCTGTGTGAGGGATCCTGGCTGTGTGAGGGATCCCTCTCCTGTCTCTCTCAGATTATCCAGAGGCATTTTTACAGGAAGTCACCTCGGTATGTCAGATCCCTTCCATCTGGGAATATACATGCACATTAATAAACATGCCAGCAAACATGCACAGCACTACGTGCCAGGGAGCAGGGTGGGTGATTTGCCCAAGAGGAGGGCTAAAACCCAGACCTTTGGCACAGCGGTCCCCATTCGGTGGGAGGGACAGCACACAGAGGCCGCTGGGTGTGGTGGGGTGTGTGTGAGTTCCGTTGAGTCCGGAGGAGTGATTTAAGCTGAGGGTGGTATCTGATGTTTGGAAGGATTCCTGGGGGAGAGAAGGTGCGTTAAGGGGTCAAGCATGGGAGTAGTTGCCTGTTTCACAAAGCCAGCTCAGTCCGGGTGGGACAGTATATTCCTCGACTCTTCGTAGGATGATTTTCCTGAAACGTGACACAATGGCACTCCCTGAGTCTAAGGGCTTCACCTGTTAAGGAAACGGTTTCCCCCCACTAGTAGGGGGTGATCCCTCCCTAGCTTGGGCCGCGTGGCGTCTGTTCTTGAGACTCCCGTCTGGACTGAGAAGGCTGGCCTGGGGCAGCTGATGGGTGCTGGCGGCTGTGAACCACCACTCTGGCCTCTGTGCTGTGACTGAGCAAAGGGTCCCTGGGAAGCCCCCGCCGTCGGGGCTGCAGCGCGGCCGCAGTGCTTCGGAGAACAGGTGTGCTCCCACCTGGCTGTAGCAGGCCCGGAAGGGGGAGGCCTGCAAGGAATGTTTACTTCTCCTGAGCCTTTGTTTCCTCATCAGTAAGAAGGATGCGGTGCCTCAGAGCCCCAGTGAGGGTTGAAGGGATGAAGACGTGGTTCATGGGCAGTGCCCGAGGACTTGGTGAACGCGAGTGTCTTCATCCCTTTGCGAGTGGGCAGCAGGTCCTCCTTCCGCCCCTCACTGAACCCCTCGCGCTGACAAGGACTTGCCTTGAGGCCGCTCGCTGATCCCAGGAGAACAGGAGGGACTGGTAAAAATTGGGTGAAACTCTGAGCTCAGTATTCAGTGTCTCGGCCTCTCTCTCCAAAACTCCCCGGACACGCCACTACTTCGAGGTAGTCAGAGCACGTTCTGGGAGCTCAAGTTCTTTGAGCATCGCCCAAGAGCCTCCTGGCCCCGGTGGCACGTGAAGGCGGGGGACGACTTCCTGGCACCCCCCTGTCCCGGGGCTGTCCACGGAACTCCCAGGGCAAAAGCCTCAAGATTTTAAAATCCAGCTGGCGCCCCACAGAGGTGCTGTATCCTCAGTTGCTCTTGGTTTGCGGCATCTCCTCTGCACCTCACTTCCGAGCGCAGCGTCACTCCGCGTACCCGGCTGGGAAGCAGGCGGCGCCGGCTCAGCAGGGGAAGCGGGGCCAGGCCATTCTTCGGGGCCCCTGGAGCCCCCCAGGGGATGTGGCCTTGCCAGGCCCGAGGATCACGCGGCTCAGCGCCCTGTCTGGTGCCTCCTTCATCCTCTTTCCTGCTCCTAGTCAGGGCATTTTTGGCCTTCACAGGGAAAGTCTTTACCTGCCAGCTTATCTGGACAAAGAAATGGCCGTAGCCGACCTGAGGGTGACCGTGGGACAGGGCAACTGGAAATCTTTCCCTTCTGTGTGGACCTTACATAGAGGGGAGCGCGGGGGCTCGATACCAAAGGTGGTGAAGGAGACTTGGGGGCTGGGGCCAGGAGCCTCTATCTGTGCAGGGGGCGGGGGCAGCGAGCCAGGCATCCTGAGGCCTGCAGCTGGACCAGGGCTGATAATGAGCCTCTGTGCCAGGGGTCCCGGCGGCATCCCTTCAACTGGCCGGCAACCTGATACCCCGTTGTTCAATCCCTTCACCATCACTCCCACATTGTGGCCAAATGACTCCTGAGGGGAGGCAGGCCTGGCCCCAGCACTGGGTGATATGGAAGGTCCTGGTTGCTAAGGCTGATGGAGGCAGTTTCAGCACCAAGACCCCACAGTGAACTCCGTGTGGATAGGACACAAGGCCCAGAGACTTAGCTCAAGACCTCCGCTGAGTAGGGGCTGTTTCCCGTGACGACAGACGCCACTCCAGAGATCTTAGGAAAGGCATGTACTGTCCTACCAGGAAGGCCAACCAGACTAAGGGCCTCCAGAGAGCTTGGGGGGGAGGAGCAGGCTGCAGGGGCCAGCAGAGGGGGAGCCACAGCTGGTGTAACAGGAGGAGTGCAGCACGCACCTGGGGGGGCCTGGGGAAGTCAGCCCCTGCTGTACTAGCTGCTCCAATCGGGATTTCACTCAGATTTTCTGGGGCCTGTGCTGACAGGAGCAGCCCTGGGCAAACAGTGACATGGGCTGGCTCAGCGTCTCATTCCCATGTGCCCAGCTCCCCCTATTAATCCAAACAGCCCCCTCCCAGCCAGCCCTGTTCCCCACCGATGAAATCCATCTTCTCTCCTGCTGCAGGGCAGCTGAGGAAGCTTTTTAAAGACCTGGTGTCCTCTGTACCCCTCCCCAGCTCAATCTCCACCTCCCCAAACCCTGGCTATTTGGTTCGAGGGTCCTGGAAAAAGTGGTGCCCTAATCCAAGGGAGACAAATCAATCTCTGGCAGAAGCATTCCCTGCTAGGTAACTAAAGTCTCTTTTTTGGCTGGGGGAGTCAGAAAGCATGTTGTATTAACCTCGGCCCTGTGTTTATTTGCCCAGATAACACTGGCAAATTCTGAGCAAGGAGCTACGGCTGCCCTTGAGGTCATTTCTGGCCCAAACTGCATGACGGCATCTTTACATCAGTGAAGGAAGCCGGGTGCAGAGGCTGTGTGTCCCCACAGTTTCCCCTGTTCCTAGGAGAATGGAATTGCATTAAGGCAGGTGTGTGTGAGGTGAGTGCTCAACAGTTTTACAGCTGTGGGGGTCGGTGGGGCTCCAGAGAGTGGGGCCCTCAGAGCCAGGAGGTCCAGGAGGCTCCTCTGCATGTCAGCTGGGGCACATCTGTGCTCTAGTTTCCAAGAAATACAAGACTTGGAATGCCGGGCCCTAGGATTTCCTCCTCACTTTTGCAGTGTGTTTTATGGGTTTAGTACCAGCTACAACATTTGGAAATTGATAGAAAAACTTAAGAAAGGAATAAAGATGTAACAGCACAGAAGTCTAATAAGGCTAATGGCCACGAGGGAACACGATAGGCAGTTATCTGGATTTGTATCCCAGGTCTGGAGGGCGGTGCTTCTGGGCTAGGCCTTCCCCTCTTCCTCATTCCCTCTTCCACAGAGGACCCCTGCCCCACCACTAGCTCAGGACGGTGACTGCAGCAGACAAAGGCAGGAAGGACCACTAAGGATGGCCCCTCACTCTCCAGGGCCGCTGCTTCTGGGGACAACCGTGTCCAATCCAATCCGTTTCCATCTAAGAGTGTGCTTTTAAAAACATGATCCATGGGCAGAAACTCTGCTAGTGTAGATTTCCCAGGCACCACCATCTGTAGAATCTAAAGAAGCAAAAGAAGGACATTCAGTGTGAGTCTCACCCCGGGCATCCCTCTGCCCTTCCCCCAGTACCTTTTTCTTGTCTGAGGTAAGGCTATGCGGAGGGGCCCTCCTGCCGGCATCAGGAGCCTGCCCAGCTCCAAGTCTGGACCTCTGAGCCACCTGTGCCCAATGTCACGGGAGCCAGGGGACGTGGGCAGGGTCCCCATGATGGTTCTGCCTGACAGAAGAGCAGGCTGGACAGTCTGGACAGTGAGGAGAGACTCCACAGAGTGCCACAGTGACATAAAATCTTTAATTCACTTAAAATTTCATTGTTGTAGGTTCCTTGCTCATGTGAGTTATTAGCATGAGACAAGGACAGGAACCCCGCTTTCCTCTTCAGAGGTATGATGCCTATAGATCATGGCAGGGAGGGAACCTGGTTTAGAAACTCTCCCTTGAAAATCCCAAATTATTTCTCTCTCTCTCTCTCTCTCTCTGTCTCTCTCTCTCTCTGTGTCACTATCTCTCCTTCTGATGACTGAACTAGCTTGGCACACCTAATTGTCCCCTCTTTGCCATTGACTTGCCCTCAAGAATCATTTCACAAGCAAGCAAGCAAACAAACAACTCCCTGGCAGTGCTAAATCTAAATCTGGAACCCTGGTTGCTGAGCTCACCGTGTCAACACACCCTGCAGCCCCTGCCTGTCAGACCCCTTGTCCACCTTGCTGAGCACCTAACATCCTAGCAGAGGAGGCCAAGTGGTGTGAACTGAGGGCATCCTGCATACCCTGTCATCTTCCTGCTTTATCTGGGTATCTCCATTACCCATGGACCTCGTCCTCTTCCCTTGCTTCACATACTGCCCTTGGCAAAGCTTTTACCCTTCATCTACCAAAGGAGGGAAACAATAAACACACACACACACACACACACACACACACACACACACACACACAGAGTATTTGGGGACTGTAATTGTTGAGATTTATGGGTTATTGAAGAAATTGATTCTCACGCTTCCATTCTATTTATTTTAGCAACTTGGAAGTTAACTGAAGGCAGATGTTTGAGTCCATGAACTGTACGATTCTAATTCTGAATACTTGATTCTCCTTTAAAAATCCTCCCATCTCCCCCTCAGGCAGTCCTCTTGCAGAAACCCTTCTCTCTTTCTACTTCCGCTCCCCTCTCCACTGACTTTCCAAATCTCACTGCTGTTCCCCAGGAGGAACTGCCTGGCAAAGCCCCCTCCTGCCAAGGCTTCTGGCTCCAACAGAATTCCCAACACCTTGTTTCTTCATGAATCTGTCACCAAAACACTAGTATCTACCTTTTCTGAAGCCACTCCTCTTTGTTACTATCTCACTCCTTTGGAGGAAGGAGTTCTGTAGGTTCAGGTTTATAGCCTGGTTCCTTCACAGATGCCAAATTTGTTTCTATCAAGGTTCTAGGGGATCTTCCTATCATGGGCAGATCAGGGAAATGAGGTTTTTTTTTTTTTTTCACATTCCAGAGTTAAAAACATGGCCTTTCCCCAGCTTTTGTCTTTCTAGAAAAAAGAGTCCCATGGATTCTATGTGCTCCTGATAGTACAAACTCCCCACTTTTGATCATTTTGGAGTTGTAGACCCTGTCTGGCTTGGTTACACTATTGGAATTGCACCTGTCACCCAGAGGAAAAACTTTATGTCACCAACCCTACAAAATGGCACTCACCACCTTTACACTGGTCGCCGTGCGTACTTGCGGCGATACAGCTCATCCACCCGCTCCAGGTACCACGTGCCTGGGAAAAGACTGCTTGTGTCCCCAGGTGGTGAGAAATTCACTGTGGAACGAGCAGAGGCAATACTTACAAAAAGCTACATGGGCTTAGGGAAGAGAAAAGAGTCCTAAGGATGCCTCCACCTGAAGCTCTCCTGGCTGTGTGGCAAGGGGCTGTGAAGCCACCTGTCACAACCCAGCAGAGCCCTGGACCTTGTACTAGATCTAGTACTAACCTTATGTACTTGATCCAAGCAGCCATCTTGGATCAAGTACATAAGCCTTGGCTATTAGAAATTTGGTATAGGAGTATGACGTTTTCCCACAGTGAACATGACCTTCTTCTCTTGAAGTCCTCTTTATGTCCTCTTGCCAGTGTATATGTACACCTCAGATCTCCCTGTCTTCCAGTATGCCCTAAGTTCTCTGGCTCCGACTCATTGTATTATTTCTGGTCTTTGTCAACCAATGCTCATCTCAGAAGTCCTATTTCTATTTTAATTGCTTTTCCTCTTTGCCCTAAGGTGTCCCCTGTTCCAGAGAAGATGGATGACTACTAGGCCTAGGTTTTCTGGAACATTCCCGGTTCCGCATATTCTGTCTTTCTTTCGGACCACACTGCAAACCATATGTCCCAACTCTTGCTTGGGAAAAGATGTTTTGTTTTGGTATTGGTTTTAAAACCACCATCTAGTCTCTCTAGTCATAACTTTAGCTCCTTTTCCTTTGTTGCTTTATTGGGCAATATTTTGTTTTTTATGTTTGATAGGGAAAGGGGGCAGGTGAGCAAAAACAGTAATATCTGTTGATAATTTATTTAAGTACATTAATTCAATTAATCTGTTTGGCAATCCTGCAAAGTTGGTATGATTTTAGAAGTAAGACAACTGAGAAAACTTCAATAATTTTCCCAAAGATGAAGAGCTAGTGAGGGTCACAGGTTGGTTTAGATTTGAATATCTATCTCCAAAGTCTGGGCTCTTTTAACCATTGCATAGATAGCAGTTTCCAAAACCACATGTCTGGTGTCCTTGGGACTGCATTTTCAGCATCCTGTTTTGAGTAGTTAACTACAATCTATACCAGGAAGGTACATGCTGCCTCCCACCTCTTCTCCACTCTGCCTTCTGCTTTACCACCCAAAGTTTGCTCCTTTGGACCTAACAGATTTTCTCCCAATCATATATCATAGACATCCTCAGCCCGGGCCACTATAGTCCAGACCTATGATGAATCCCCAGTTCTCTGCCACTGACAGAGTGGAATCTGAGAAAATTTCCTTCTCCTTTCTCCCTGTCTTTTTCTTACCCTTATGGTAGAAGTGTTCCCTTTGGTCCATTATTTCTGTGAACTCCTGAGGGGACATACGCTTCCGGGAGGCGAGACGTTTTGGCAGGTCTGACATACTAGACACCAGCTTCTCCAGGGGGGATCCTGGGAATCAAAGGCAAGATTGGTAAATCTGCTTTCACTGTCATTATCACTGCAACCAGTCATGAGCCCAATAGAGAGCCAGGTTCTGTGGGAGCTCCAACCCTGGCGGAAAGTGCTGTGTGTGACTTGGAATACTGAGAAATGATAAAAATCAGCAAACATAATGTTAGTGAAACATATGGGGAGACACACTCTTTTATTCCAGGTATGTCCCACATAGTGCTAAGTTGTACACCCTCGATCCGATCTGACATAAAGTAATCAAAAACATGTATTGAAAATCTCAAATCCACCAACTTCTCTTTAACCAGTTGCAACCAAATGGCCATTAATTACCTCCTGCCTGGACTGTTTGCTGGAACAACCTGACTGGTTTCCCCTTTCCACCTTTGTTTCTCTTCAACCTAGTTCCAAGTAGTAGCCAGGCAAATGCTTCAACTACATATAGTATACAAATGTACTCCATTAAATCCCTTCAGGGAGTTCCTCTGTTCTTTTTTTTTTTTTTTTTTTTTTCAGAGATTTATTTATTTATTTAATTTGAGAGACAGATAGAAATAGAAAGAGCACAAGCAGGGATAGGGGCACAAGGAGAGGGAGAAGCAGACTCCTCGCTGAGCAGGAAGCCTGTTGTGGGACACCATCCCAGGACCTGGAGATCTATACCTGAGCTGAAGGCAGATGCTTAACTGACTGAGCCACTCAGGTGCCCCAATTCCTCTGTACTTAAGCTCAACATTATTCTGTCCAGATGGGAGCCTCAGTAGTGGTGAGGCAGAGAGTGGTTTCTTTTACCCGAAGAATCTTACCAGAAGTGCCAATAGAAAGACAGGACTCACCTGGAGAAGCATCCTGTGACACTCTAAATGAAAAAAAACTTGCTGCCAAGCCAGAGCCATAAGAGAAGGCCCCAATCCTGGAGCCAGCCAAGTCTTGGGCAGAGTGCCTGCATGGAAAGAAATCAAAACCCAAGAAGTGCATTGGCATTATATTCTGTCCTTCAAATAAACCATAAACCTATCACCCCAATCTAGTCAATGACTTGCAAGTAGAAATGGGCTCCAGGCATTTTGCACAAAGATGAGCTTTTGGAAGACCCTGGAGATAGACTCAGAAAGAAGAAAACTTGCCAGGAGACTGGCCAAAATCTAAGATACAAAAGGCACATTGAGCATAACAGAATTTGGGGCATAAAAGGAGCTTCTCCCCTCCTATGAGGACAAGAAGAATTCAGTGAAATCTGAGGTTTGAAGGTCAGGCCACTTCAAGGCTTCCAGGTTTTCTAGCTGTGTTTCAGCAGTTGTACCTTTTTATCATCCCCTCATCAGTAATAATTTGATTGAGTCCATATATGTATCTCCTATGTTATGTGCAGGTACTATAGTAAAGCATTTCCTTATAAAACCCATAAACAGAATATCAATAGAAATAACAACTAGCATCCAAGCACTTGATGAGGATTAGCATTTATAATTTAACATTTATGCATTTATAAATGTATTATAAATATAAATTATAAATGCATTTATAATTTAACATTTGTCAAAACACTAGACAGTAGGTATTGTTATTGTGCATGTTTTATAGATGGAGGAAGTGAAGCATGTAGAGGTCAAGTATTTTTCCAAGATCAAAGCTAATAAGTGGTATTTAGACCTCATTTATGGGTTCTAAAGCTAGACTCTCCTTTTTTTTTTTTTTTTAAAGCTAGACTCTCCTAACCACCATGCTTTACTAGGGACAGAGATTTTAAATGTATGAGATAAAAATATGCATCAAAGTTCTACAATTTTCTTGCTCCATCCAAGTAGATCTTACAAATCCCTTAACATTATACATCATCACTTTGGAGACCACTGTTTAATACTGATTCTAAATCTGCCTATACATGCACCTTTGAAATGAGTTTCATTATCTTTTCTTCTATCTTTCCTTCCTTAAAAATTTCTGGATCAGAAGATGAACCAAACCTGGTTTACCCCTCAGACCATAAGGTGGGGGGAAGGAGGCAGGGCTAGGCGCAGTACTCACTGGGACAGAAGGGAAGCCAGGCACCCGTAAAGGGATGAGGTGTACATATTCCCATTGTGTGTGGAGAGGAAAAGGGAGGCCTTGGTTTTCTTGTTGAATGAGTCCAGGGAGACCTTTTGAAGTGCTTTATCCATGTCCTTGTTGGTGTAGGTGTCTTCCAGCTTCAGCCCCCTGGGAGGCAGCCAGAGACACAGGCCAGGTGAGAGACCACAGAAGGGGAGAGAGACAGCAAGAGGGAAAAGTAAGAGCTTCTGGAGAGACTTTTAGGCACATATTTTTACTACAAAATATTTGGAAATACAGACAAGCACAAAGTCCTACCATTCAGAGTGCATTTGGGTCAATTTTTCTTGTGGCATCCATCCCTGTTTTCATAAGGCTAACTAGATAACAAAAGCATGCTATATATTCTATTCAGCATGCATCACTAACTAATTTTCTCTATGACCTTAAATCATCATCTCTAAGCATTTTAAAGGCTGCAGAATGAGCCATGATATGATGTGCCCTACTAGAATCAATCTACCCATTCCTGTCCTCCCCAGTTTAAGTGCTACATGTTCCCTCACACACGTGGATTTACTGAGCAATTTTGGGCCTTTGTTTTGTGTTTTCTTTTTCTCCCCAAAGCCCTTGTATCAATTTACACATCCACTGTTGCCTGTTTTCCCAGAGCCTCATCAATTCTGGGTATTCAAAAATTTTTATTTTTTTTTTTAATTTTTATTTATTTATGATAGTCACACAGAGAGAGAGCGAGAGGCAGAGACACAGGCAGAGGGAGAAGCAGGCTCCATGCACCGGGAGCCCGACGTGGGATTCGATCCCGGGTCTCCAGGATCACGCCCTGGGCCAAAGGCAGGCGCCAAACCGCTGCGCCACCCAGGGATCCCTCAAAAATTTTTAAAGGCTATGTAAGGAAAATGGTAACTTGTTTAAATTTGTTACTAATGAGTAAGCACATTTGAAAATAGGATCCTGTGCATTTCTTCTTTGAAGAAATTTCTGGTCCATATCTTTTGTTTATTTTTCTATTAGGGTGTTTATCACTGATGAGACTTCCATATATTAATGATATTAAACTATTGTCTTTGATATATGTTAGATTTTTTTTCATGGGGCAAGTCTTATAAGTAGTGTTTGTGCTCATTTTGATGTTTTGTGTTTGATGTTAGTGGCAGGGTTAGTAGTAATAGTTAGTAATGGGGACAAATATTGGTAGAATACTCCAAAACTTGAACTAAACAGCTACCAAGAAGAAAAGGGAATATTTTGTTTCCAGTGGGAATTGTGTATTGAAGATAATTCTTTTCTATTTGTCTTGGAGTAATGCATCAATAAACAATATTCTTCAAAGGGGGTGAGCTGGACTATCTCCATTTCATAGATAGGGAAATTAAGTTAATAGGGCAAGACATTAACTCAACAATGGCAAGTGAGAATGAGGCCTGTTGCTCCCAAGTTGCCATCCTGTACTGTGATTATTTGCTTTGAGGTGTTTCTGTCCATAAAGACTGTAAGATCCTTGAGGCAAGGATCATGGAGTCACATTCATTTTGGTATCCCTAGAGTCTAGAATGATGCCTGACGTATAGTTGATGTTCACAAAATGTTTACTGACTGAATGATTTATCCACTCTCTCTTTCCCCTTTTTCTTATTCTCTGACGCTTCTTATAGCCACTTTATTTAGAGATGCTGGCAAATTCCCTGTGCTCCCTAGAGATAAAAGGTGGAGGGCCTTATGCAGACCATATGGACTTGGTGTCATTTCTATTGTGTTGGAGGACTGTCCCCTCCCCGCAGGGTACAAACTCAAGGTGTGAGGAAATCTCCTCCTTCCTCAGCCCTCAAGAACCTCTAGGTTCCCCAAAGAGGACCCACCTGAAGGTCTCCAGCTCCTTATAGAGGCTGGTCTGCGTGTCACTGCTGGCTGACAGGAAGTCATTGAACATCAGGCGAGCCAGGGATTTCTGGACCATCTTGCAGAAGGGTGTGTGAAAGATCATAAACTGTAAGTCATCGAGAGTGAAAGACCGATCGATGCCAGCTGGAAGAGGAAGTGTGAAAGTAAGGATGTGCCATGGCAGATGAGCCACGTAGACCTACACCCCAAGACCTAAGTATGCTGAGAGTCTTGTGGCAGCTCCTACTCCAGCAAACACATGTAAGGTTCATTCATTGACTTTACAAGCATTTTACTAAGCACTCTACTTATAAAGAAAGAAAAAAAGAAACAAATGTTTTCTTCCTGTCTACTATTGCCAACCTTTATGACAGATAATTCCTCCAAATCAAACTAGTGTTGTGTTACTTTCTTTATTTTTCAGAGGAGGAAACAAAGTCTCTAAAATATGAAGATAGGTCATGTGTCCAAGGTTACCCAGCTTGAAAATGGCTGGCTTTGGATTTAGGTTCTGATGTCTCTGACCCTATCGACACCCCACACTGTCTCTTAGTACTGAGAGCCAAAGCAGCATCAATCAAATTCTATATTAGGTTAAGGAGCAAAATTAGAATGCTGAAAGAATTCAGAGTTGGTGAGAGCAATTAGCCAATAGCAAGTTTACAGTGGATGGAAGGTAGAGAAGTCCAAGTCCACTGCTTACTCATAGGGGCCAGCAGTGATGGCTGGCATCTGTTTCAGTGCAGTGGAAAGGGGTAAGACGTGGCTCCTAAGGCCACCCCTACAGCATCCGTGCTCTGACACTTCCACAAGTGCCTTTTCCCACACTGAAAACTGCCTATCCAGGTGCCCTTCAGGCCATGGTTAATCAGGTAAGAACCCTTCTGTTTTTTAAAGTAGATTGCTCTGAAGTTTTAAAATAAAGTTTGTTTCCCGAGTATGAAAGCAGTACATATTTTCTTAGCAGGGAAACTCAAACTAAAGGTGAATATAAAATTAATTTGTAACATTACCATCCAAAGAAAAATCACTAACACTTTAGTACACTGAGAGTAGAAGTAAGATTTTTCATCATCGATCAGACTTTAAAAGGTAGCAAATTACAAACTGTGAGTCAAATCAATCCTGACTTCAACAGAAACAAATCCAAGCCCCAGTAAGATGTGGTTATTCTTGATTCACCACAGCACCTCCCTAGGTGGCTGACACCCACTGGTTTCCTATTGGCGGCTTTGGCCCTAGGTTGTTTACTTTCCTTCATTTAGCTCAAGTTAGAGGCAGGTTCATACTTGAATTTGGATTGCTTCCAGATGGACTTTAGCATAGACCCAGAGAAGGGTGTAGGAGGAAGGGAACATGAAGCAACTCCTTTGAGATCATTTTTGAAGGGGAGAAGAAACTTTGTCTAAAGCTTTTAGAACCAACTCATGGCCCCAGAAATAGAATATCTACTTTCTGTCCTCTGAGTCCCATACCTTGTTTCCACTGTTTCTGGATTTTTTGACGGTATAATGTGTAACACCTGTCCAAGGCCCGTAGGTAGCACTGGATGGAGAGCTTCCCATCCACTATTGGGTACTCTGTAGCCGCATCTGGTTTGTAGAAGTCGTATACATTCTCCATGTGGGTTCCTCTAAGCCCTGGCAAGGCACACAGAGAGATTCAGGGACTGTATAACACAGCCCCCATGGAGCAGAGAGGATGGAGAGCCATGTACTAACAGTTTCTTGGTCTTTCTCTGTCTGAGCCCACTCAACATCCCTCCCAAATTTAAAGGGAGTTGAATAGATGGTTACTCTTATATAAATGAGATTTATATTTCCATTTCCATACGTATATGGCCTTAACCAAATCTGGAATAGATGCCAAAAGTCTCAAAGGAGAACCTTTCTCCTTATACCCAGTTATCTTCTTTCACCTTAAATTGTCAGTCAGGCTCCTTAAAGAGCCTCATCTGCAGCCCCAATGTCATACATTCCATGCATCATTATTACAATGCATGATGGTGCAGAAGAGGAAACCTCATTAATCCTTCTCTTTCCTTCCTCTCTGCCTTTGTTCCCCAGTTCAGCCCCTTGAAGGCAAGCCATGTCATCCTCAAATCCATACTTCAGCCCTGTGTAGTGGGTATGCCAACTTGGGATTGGGAGCTATGCATTTGCTGTGCACAGTCTTTTGGTACCACATTTCCACAGTTTATCACAGACCTCTCTCGAGGGTCAGAGGGGCCTTGGGCCCAACTAGCATGGCCACAGCTCCAGCCCCACCTGTGGGGCGAGCATTCCCACTGGGATACACTGCAATGTCTCCACAGACCACCATCGCATAGCGACCTGTAATGAGAGACAAGAAGTAATTATCTCTACTCGAGATCACTACCCAAATTTCAAGTAGACTGTGTGCTTCCTGTGAGCAAGGCACAATTTTGAGTACTGAAGACAGACCAGTGAACAAAAATAAAAATTTCTTTCCTCATGATAAGTCTATATATCAGGTACAGTTATTCCCTCCTTATCCACACAGAAATGGAGGCCCAAAGAACTTAAGTCACTTGGCCCAAGCCACACAATTAATAGATGGCATGTTAAGGATTCAGAGTCAGGATTCCAACACAAATTCATTGAAACCCAAGAAATTTCTTCTAAGAATTATAACAATTCCAACTCCAACCCCAAATATAAATATATTTATATATAAATATATATATTAATATATATATATATTTATATATTTGGAGTTGGAATATATATATATACTTCTTCAGAAGTGAGATACTTCATATATACTTCTTCAGGGTGAGAGTATATATATATATATATATATATATATATATATATATATACTTCTTCAGATGGGCGAGAAGATCTCTGAATGGCAGTGTGGAAATGCACTGCACAGCAAATCATCCACCTCTTCTTGGCCTTGCTTTGAAATAAAGAATATTGGGTTAGATAATCTCTAAGGTCCCTGCCAACATTAAGAATTTATAATCAATTTTATAACTTATGTTAATTATATTAATTATAAATCATTTTAATTATGAATGTTTTAAATTCCAGTTTCCACTTAGTAAACATACTAAGTGCCTTGACTGTACAGATAATATTCATTCACATCCCTGTGGATCTCTTGTACAGTCCTTTTACCAGCCCTGCAAGGCTGTTTGCCAAATAGAGCTCTGAGGCTGAAAGTAGTTAAGGGATTTAAGCAAGATACAGGATAATATATTGAGTACAAAATATACGGTGCCTTAATGGCTCAGGGGGTTCAGTATCCAACTCTTGATTTCAGTCAGGTCATGATCTCAGCGTCGTGGGATCAAGCCCAGCACTGGGCTTGGGGCTCAGCACAGAGTCTGCTTATCCCATGCCCTCTGTCCCTCCCCACCTCCTTCTTTCATAAATAAGCAGATAAATAAAATAAAAAATTTTTAAAAATATGTTAAGCAAAAGATAATTTCCTAGTAACCAGGCAAGGGAGTAAGAGAATAAATACTCCATGTACTAGTTTATCCTGTGACTCTTTTCTTCGTTTTGTTTTTTTATCCTGTGGTTCTTTAGGTCTATTTCTACCAGCATGCTTTCTCTTTAATACACAAGCTTGTTTAAATCTCCATCTCTCAGAGGCTCAGGAGAAACTTATGAGAAATAGGAATATGTTGGATTTGGTTGGGTGTCTCATCCATGCCACACACTATATTTAAGATATCAGATCCTCCACTTTTCTTACCTATAAATCAGGCATAATACCTGCTTCCTAGGCTGTTGGGGGGTCTAAATGAATGGCTATGTGAACACGCTACCTAATTAACAGTATAAAGCTATCCAGGTCTAAGCATTTATCATCATTGTGGTTGTCGATGA
Source organism: Vulpes vulpes (assembly GCF_048418805.1). Classification (NCBI taxonomy): domain Eukaryota; kingdom Metazoa; phylum Chordata; class Mammalia; order Carnivora; family Canidae; genus Vulpes; species Vulpes vulpes. The sequence goes on along the minus strand of NC_132787.1, from coordinate 55,119,591 downwards.
TAGCAGCAGCTGTGTGAATAGGTTGTTGTCCCCTCCCTGATGAAATCGCTGGGGAAATGAAGAAACAAAACTGAGGATTCAACCTCTAACCCAGTTCCTTTCTTACATAAGATCTTGGGAAGCACATACCATCCCAGGAGCTGGATTCCACCCAGTTGGCAGCATTGAAGAGGGAGGCAGTGCCACCGTAGCAGGCATTGGTGGTATCTATGCCCTCAATGTCAGTATTGCCCGAATCCTGGAAAAGCTCCATGAGCACTGTTTTGACAGCCTTGGACTTGTCAATGATAGTCTCAGTGCCCACTTCCAGCCAACCCACAGAGTCCCATGGGAGCTGTGTGCGTTCCATCAGCCGTTGTACCACCGTCAGGCACAGGGAGTTGATGTCCTCCTGGACGGAGCAGAAGCCCATATGGGTTTGGCCCAAGCCCACCGTGTACCTCCCTGCTTCCACATTGTTATACTTCTCCAGGTCTGTTTGGTCCACATACTGGGCGGGGAAATAGACCTCCAGGGCAAGGATGCCCACATCCTTTGGCCAAGTGTCTGTTTTGGCCAAGGGGCCAGCAGAGATTGTAGAAAGCCTGTAGTGGAGATAACAATCAAAATCCTAGTAATGGTCTCCAGCCAGTCTCCTCAAAATACAATATAGCAATCATTCGTTCATTTTTCATGTGTTTTGAAGCTATATTATCAGATGAGTGCAAGTTTAAGGTGGTTATATTTCTGTTGAGTTAACCCTTTTATCCTTATCAAAGGTCCCTCTTCAATTTATCTTTGTGATATTCCTGCCACCAAGTCTACTTTTCCTGATGTTAAGAAAGCTGCCTTAGTTTTTCTTTACTGTTTGCGTGGTATATCTTTTGTTGTCCTTTTATATCTTTCATCTCTCAGGGTCTTTATATTTACCACACATCTCTTCCTTTTTTAAAAACAAAAAAAGATGTTATTTATTTATTCATGACAGAGAGAGAGATTGAGAGAGAGAGAGAGGGCAGAGACACAGGCAGAAGGAGAAGCAGGCTTCACGCAGGGAGCCCGACGCGGGACTCGATCCCGGGACCCCAGGATCATGCCCCGGACCAAAGGCAGGCACCAAACTGGTGAGCCACCCAGGGACCCCCAACACACATCTCTTCCAAACAGCCCATAGTTGGGTCTTTTTTGTTTGTTTTTCACAAGTCTTACAATATTGGTGCTTTAGTTGGAGTAACTAGTTCAATTATATTTATTGTAATGACTAACATAGATGGGATTGAATCTACTATCTCACCATTTCTATTTGTCTCATATATCCTTTGCTTCTTTATTTCTTCTGTCTGGCATTCTTCTGGATTAAGCAAGTATTTATTAATCCATTTTGTCTTTTCTTTTTATTTTAATAATGACCTCAGATTACAATATGCATGCTTGGTTTATTGTAATCTAACTTAAATGAATACTTCTACTGTTTTCTGAACAGTGAAAACCATACTTTAACTTGGTTTATCCTCTCTAACCCTTTGAGCTATTATTGTCATATGGTTTACTTCTACACATGTTATAAACCTCATAGGTCATGACTTTAAAAATCTCATTCAGTTTTAAGGTGCTCCTTTCATCATTTCCTTCCTCCTTGTTTCTTTTTACTACACAAGAACACATCTGTTGTTTTTCTACTTTTTAAGGAAATTTCCTGCTTGATTCCACTCTCTCTGCCTTTTCTTTTTTTTTAACTAAATTTATTTTTTATTGGTGTTCAATTTGTCAACATACAGAATAACACCCAGTGCTCATCCCGTCAAGTGCCCACCTCAGTGCCCGTCACCCAGTCACCCCCACCCCCCGCCCACCTTCCCTTCCACCATCCCTAGTTCGTTTCCCAGAGTTAGGAGTCTCTCATGCTCTGTCTCCCTTTCTGATATTTCCCAGTTATTTTTTCTCCTTTCCCCTTTATTCCCTTTCACTATTTTTTATATTCCCCAAATGAATGAGACCATATAATGTTTGTCCTTCTCCGATTGACTTATTTCACTCAGCATAATATCCTCCAGTTCTATCCACGTCGAAGCAAATTATCTCTCTGCCTTTTCTGATTGGGCCTCTGAATATTTATGGAGCACATCCAACACAGTGCTGGATTCCAGATGCACAGTAGTGAAGAAGGCATCTTTGTGCTCACCAAGAGAGCATGGTCTAATGGAAGAGGCAGACATTTTACAGCTTAATACATAGTATAACAAGAAAAGGCTGTAAGAATACAGAAGACAGAACAATTCTAAATGGGAACAGAGGGAGAAGATAATCTGTTTCTTCCCTAGACCTACCCATTTGTCTTCAATCCTGACTCCTAATACCCCTGGTGAAAGTCTGGAGTTTCTCCTTCCAGCTACAAATATAGAAATCACCAAATCCACCTCCATCTGTTCCCACATGAAAGTACCTGAAATCCTGTGACGTTATTGATATTCTTCTTTTTATAGATGGTGAAATCAAAGTCTGCATTGAAGCGATGTTCAGAGTACCTTCATCATTATGCATGTGTTAGAAATATCCTGTCCTTTCACCACTGTGGGACCACCAAGGCATTCACCAGTGCCACCAGAGTCCTTTGACTCATATCTGGCTACAGAATTCCTTTTTTAAAAGATTTTATTTATTTATTCATGAGACACACACACACACACACAGAGAGAGAGAGAGAGAGAGAGAGGCAGAGACATAGGCAGAGGGAGAAGCAGGCTCCTTGCAGGGAGCCTGACTTGGAACTCTAACCTGGGACTCCAGGATCAGGCCCTGGGCTGAAGGCAGCACTAAACCCCTGAGCTACCCAGGCTGCCCATGGCTACAGAATTCCTGACCATGGTGAATGACAGAATGGCTTCACAGGTACATGCATTTAGCTCTACAGCATAGAAACTATAGCTCAGATTGAGTATGTTTGTCAATCATCCTGAGGTCTGGGCTTTTGGTAAACCCCAGTTCTCCCATCAGAAAGGTCACTTTGAAGCACTGTGAGGTAAAATAGATCACAAGATCATAAGGCAGAGTATAAATATTCATCTGTATCTGACAAGAGAGGCTTGGAATTTAGTTATCTGCCCTATTTATTTGGTGTTCCCCAGGTAATTGGAGTTTGTACTCACAAATATTTGTGGAGAATCCTCCCCAGTACGTAGGAGCCAATGATTAGCCAGCATTGTTCCTATGCTTGGCTGGCTTCCCCCTCAGCCTCATTCTCCTTCTGCCTTTTCTGAGTTCACTGCCTCACTCTTTTTCCAGTTAGAAATCTGAACTTTCAAGGAGAGGTTCCAAGAATCAGCCACTTGGTAACTTTTGTAACGATCTTAGTAGGGGGCTATTTCTGGAAATGGATTCTGGAGCCTTGAGAAAAAGTTAGCTTGTAGAGGCTTCCAGAAAGATCAGACCACTGCAGTTAAGAGTGTTCTTCTAATGTATATTTTCTCTGGAGAATAATCACTGTATTTAATTTAAAATTGGTTTTGTTCTGAGGTTACTTGGTTTCAGATTAAGCTTAAACCATTAAGCTTTTCTTTCTTTATTCCATCTCTCCTCCTTCTCTCATGTTTCAAAATTCACTGTTACATGCCAGGCACTGTGCTAGTGAGAGGGTGCTGAGGTAGAGAAGGTGGGAAAAGAAAAGAGGAAATCAAGATTCTTAGGACTTCCTCAATCAGTGGGAGGAATACACGAGCACATGCTGGGAGTCAGAATGTGAGAAGGGCCTCAAGAGGGATATAGGCAAAATCCTACGGAGTTTGGAGGAAGTGGAGATTTCATGTGGGTGGTAGGCTCAGAAAAGGCTTCATGGAAGAGGCTAAATTTGAGATCAACTTTGAAGGATGAGTGGAACTTCTGATGCTGAGAATTAGAGGGGGTTGCATGGGGCGGCATTCATAGCGGGAGGTAACTAAGTAAGTAGGGAGTGAAGAGTGAAGAGGATTAGGGACACAGCACATGAGAAAAGCAGATGGGGACTACCAAGTGGAGGGCATGATTCTTCTTTAATCAGTGGTGAAGCATAAGCTCAGATGGAAGTTCTTGGGTTGGATTTAGAGCTGGTGCAGGTTGTAGTGGATGGGACAGATGAACAGAGAAAGAGAGACAAAAAGAGACTCAAGAAAGATTTTTAATACTTTCAGGCCACAGAAAGTGGGATGAGCTGCAAGTACCCTGGAAAAGGGAAACATGTGAACCAAGGATGCCAGGAGGGGCAAGTTGGAAGAGTTCTAAAGTTTGTCTTTTGCTGGGCTTATTGAAAAAAATCCATGTCAATCTTCACAAATACAAGAACAGCTTAAATGCTGACCTGGGACCTGTGCCCTGTCTAAAGAGAGTGGAGGAGAGTGTGGACAATGGCAGAGAATTAGGAAGAAAATAAGAAGGCTAAGGAACATCATTCCCTACTCCACACATTTATACAGTCAGGATCCTGGATCCCAGGCAAGGAAAGACATTGGATCAACATCGTTTTTCTATGTGTTCATGGAATGCAGTGTGGAAGTGGGAGGGATGGGCTAGTCCCACAGTCCAGTGGATGGTTTGGAGACCCAAGACCTTAGCTATAGCTATTACCATCAGTGTTCACAAGCTTCAAGCATGTGGGCCAAACCGGGGAGTGTTTACAAATAAAAGGCATGCATGTGTGCTTCTATGCACCACACATTGCACACAGACACACCATCTTACCTTTACATCCCATTTCCCCATTTCATGAATCATGCTTCTGATCCCTAGTCCACTTGGAATCTTGTTACAATGACTTGAAGGAGCTGGTTTGACTAACAATGCAGTTGACCCAGAATGCTGCAGGTCTTGGCAGGATTTGGAGGGAAACAGTGGTGGAAAAGAGAATGCTAGGGACCCTGGTACTCGTATTTCCACTGCTTCATGCAGCTGGTGCAGTGAAAGATGTCATCATCTATAAATAGCAGGTATCAGAGATTTGGGATACTGGAACTCTGTAACTGAGAGGGACCATCTGTTTAGAGAGGAGGTAACTGAGACCCTAGCAGATTAACTTGCTCATCTAAGGCTGTGCGCAAGACTTGCCAACTTTTCCCTGGGATGCTAGGGAACTTTCCCTTATGTCAAGCCCTCTGCCTACCTTTTACTGGTTCCACGACACTTCTCAAAGAGTGGCCTGCAACAGTCCCTGGGAACAATGTGACTCACCTTTGGTGGGCTGCTGGAAGAAGGCTAGCTGGTGAGAGGAAGGCTTCCTTCATTGATGTCTTTACTTGGAAGACCCTCTTCACTGAAGTCAACAGCCGTTGCATTTTCAGAGGTAGAAGCACAGAACCAACAATTCACAGTCCTTGGGAGAGCTGTCCAGCAAGCACCCCATTGGGCTTTATAGAGCTCTGAGACTCCTGACTCTGGAAGCTCCGCCTTTGCTTATCAAGGCTCAGATGGCTTCTAAAACTGGGCCAAAGGTCTTTCAGGACATGGGTGAGTTGAAGGAAAACATCATCTCTCCAACTTGTACACAGCTGCCCTGATTCTGGACAGGTGTAAGAATGGGTGGCTCTGATTCCTCCTTTCTTTTTTTTTTTTAATACTTTATTTTTATTTTTATTTTTATTTATTTATGATAGTCACACAGAGAGAGCGAGAGAGGCAGAGACACAGGCAGAGGGAGAAGCAGGCTCCATGCACCGGGAGCCCGACGTGGGATTCGATCCCGGGTCTCCAGGATCGCGCCCTGAGCCAAAGGCAGGCGCTAAACCGCTGCCCCACCCAGGGATCCCTGATTCCTCCTTTCTCAGCTCTTGTAGTAGCCTTACTTATGACCAGCCAGTTCAGGGGGCTATGATGTTCCTTGTCACATATCCTGAGATGACCCCATCTGCCCCGTCTTGGTCTCTGACTGCTGTTCCAGAATGCTCTCTGTGGAGTTAGCTGTTATTATTCTAATGCATTATGCATAATAAGGAACATCTTTCAAAACCAAAAGAATGAATCTTTTAATAGTGGCCTTTAAGTAGTTAGGAGATATTGGCACACAGGCAAGGGGTTAGGGGTAGAGAGGATGTGGAACACACCACCTCTCTCCTCTCTTTACTGTCACTCTTATGTAAATATAGTTGTACACAACCTCCAAATGAACTGCAAGAAGGCTACAATAGCAGTGCAGAAGCCCCAAAGGGGCTCTCTTTGGGAGGAAAGATCCACTTTACAGATGAGGCCAGTGATACATAGTCAGATGGCAGGACTTTCCCAAAGACCTAAGTGACAGGTTGGGGACTCGTCTATGTCTTTTGACTCCAGATTCTGGTCTTTCCACTCTGCTTATCAATAAAATTTCCTGCCATCTGACCTTCTCATTCATGGCATTAGTCTTCCTCTGTCTTTTATGAGGGTCATGCCTTTATTCATTGGTTCACTCAGTAAAACTCCCCCATCTAATGTGACTCTTTGGAAGGCATGGAGAAGAGCCAGAGTGGTTCTTGCTTTAGGGGAGTCAGAGGTAAATTCATTTTCCTGCTGGCAGAGACCTTCTAGGTTTCCCCCAGAAGTCCATGTCTCCTGAGTCTTTCGTCATGTTTAGATTCTTGACCCCACACACCTTGATGTATTACTGCTCTAACCGAACCTCCCAGCTTACTCTATCACCCATGCCCTACCCCTGAGCCTTTTGCAAAGTTCTATCATCAATTTAAAATTCTTTGTTTCCAATTTCTTTTCTGAAAATGACCTTTGTTTCTCATTCTGTCTCAACATACAGCTTTCAAATGGTGGTTGAGCTTTTTGCCTGCCCCACAAAATCCACCCCCTGGCCACCTGTACCCAAGATACTACTCTGCTTAGACTAAGGCTCATGTCGTCTTTGCTCTGCATTGATACTGCCAAAGTATTTTTCCTCTCCCTCCTCCCCAAAGCCCTACTCTCTTCAAGCCCATGTCATCACTCTGAGCTACCCAGTACCCTTCATTCTTGAGGTCAACTGACAATCTTGCTCTACTCCCTTCATTCGTGTAGATTGAAGCACATGAATCACTGTTTTCCTCTCCACATCAATTCTCTCAGCATTCGTGAAAATGTCAATCTCCACATAGATAATTCATCCACTCCAGCCTTTCACTTAAGTTCCCACTTCCATAATCTTGTCCCCACCCCATGCCTTTAACCTCCCACTCTCTACTCATACTCCTGACCTTATCCAGCATCTATACCACCTCCTAAATTTTAATTTCATTCAGCTTAATTTTTAATAACCTCACTTTCCAGCTCACTTTTAAAGCCCACATTTTTCTCCCACTAGGACAGCCAATAGCTCCTCCACTTTTTTTTTTTTTGCCATTTATCAAACCTCTAAATGAGCTCTTTTATCTCTTTATGCAGCTCAGCTTACCCATGGTGCATTACCATAAAGAGTCTCTTGCACACACCTTGCCATTACTCTCTCTGTCAGACTAACCAAGCAAACCATTGAATTTGGTGAAACCCACTTCTGGTCTCCTCTATGCCTATATCTGAGCAGCTAACTATGGCTGAAGAAAAACACAATATTGAACTGATTTGTTAGCTTTAAATTTACAACCACATGTTTTAAATGGACCCTCAGCATACCCTGCCAGTTCTACTACATTTTCCTAGTCCATCGGCTGTTCCAGTCCCAACAGAGCCAGTCATACTTTCTCTTCTCTCTTCAGCCCCTATCCTCTGCTTATTCTGAGCTGATTACTTTGACTCCTATTTCACTAAGAATATAGAAATAATCAGAAGAGAACTACCTGTCTTCCATTAGCAAATTCAACAAATTCCCTGCCTTTATACCCCATACTCTCCCTTCCCACTTCCTACCTAGAGGAACAGTCCCTTTAAGTTTAAGGTCAAAGTTACCACTTGTGCACTGATTATATCACCTCTGGTCTACATGGGGACTGTGGACTTGTAGTTACCCCCTCTCTTCCTTCTGATCAATTTTCCTTTCTACTTATAAGAAGTATATAATCCCATTTTTAAAAAACTCCTTCTTGACCATAAATGTCTTACCAAGTGTGCCACCAAATCTATGCTCTACTGTATAGCAAAAACCATTAAAAATATTGTCTACTTTCAATGTTTCACATCCTTACCTCTCATTCATTTTTTTCCCCTCTTTATGCCAGCATCAACTTTATTGATGCCTGAGACTCAGCTGCTACTGGACATTGGGGGACTAGAATCTCCCACAGGAAACATAACCTGGTGCCCTCTGTTATAGTGCTGCAGTGAGCTGTGGGGATGGGATTGATACTCACAAGGCCAGCAGTTGGCCAGTGGCAATGGCTTGGCTACTAGCCCCCTCCATATGTGGTGTGGGACCATGGATTCAGCAGCAGGGGCATATGGAAACTGTGTCTCTCATTGGTGATGGTGAAAGCGACCTCCACATACAGATAGAAGCTCTCCTGCCCCCTCTTCTTACAGTAGCCCTTGGTGTCAAAGGACAGCTTGTAGGTGCCTGCCTTCATTGGGCCTGGTGGCAGGAGCCCCATGAATTGGCTTTTCTTCAGCTCTGTCCACTGCTGGCCATGGTCCTTAAGCATGGACAGATGGAGGTAGAGGCCCTGGGTTGGGAGCCCTGAGGCATGTGTCCAGCATGTGCGTGGTCAGTGGGCTGCTTACCAGCTCCGTGCCTCTGACCTGAGCCTTGAGAGAGGGACAGGATGAGTGCATGGGCCCCAGCCTTGTGTCCACATTGGCTTGGACATAGCAGCCTTAGTAAACAGCCCTGGAGTACAGAGTCTCCAACTGCCCCTGGACTCACAAAACTCACTCCCTCTTTCCTTAAATACCTTTTTCATTTGCCTTATAGGGCTTGACATTCCCATGATTTTTCTCCAGATCTTCTACCACTCCTCCCTGCTGCCCTTCCTCCAAATGCTGGAGTGCTCCAGGTGGTTCCCATACGCTCCCCATTTGACTGAAAAACTAATAGGAGGATTAGGCTTAGAGACCAAATATACAAATATTCATACAGGATTATGGATGCATAATAGGCCATTTTGATAACATGGAAGATCAAAACCAGTCAGTCTAGCATAAACTTTATTTAGTATACACAATAAACCTGGCACTATGCTAAACACTGAGAATACAGGTGAAAAGATCAACTTTACTCTTTTCTGTTGTTGAAGTCAGCATGTACTAAGAAATCACCATGCGTCAGGTCCTGTGCTAAGTACTTTTATACATTGCCTCATTTAATTTTCACAACTGAGACTGATAATATTATAGCATCCATTATACACATGAGGAAACTGAGGCCTAGAAAAAAATATATAACCACCTGTGCTTTTTACTTAGGAAGCAGCCGAAATGGGCTTTGAATCTAGACTATCTGGACCTGCACATAATCTGAGCCAGTCTTCAACCAGTTTTGACCTGAAAAAGTGGAAATTTCATGTGGTTATACTTTGAAACAAGGGAAACTTGTAAGTCGAGGAAGTACTGGGAATTCATTATATAAAGTATAAACTCGGGGAAATGGTAGCAAAATACCACCAGGTGATTGCTTTCCATCGTGAAGGGAATTTAGTTAACTTAGTCAAGTAATTGTACTCAAACACAGTCAAGTAACTGTTTTTTCTATTAACTGCTCCAAGTTTTGAAGGAAATAGATGACAAAATCTGGCTATTTTGTTTAAAGAAGACACATCTCTAGCACTTAAATGAATTATCACATTCTGAAACTTCCTAAATGAAAATAGACATTTTTATTTTTGCTTTGAGCTCCTGGGCTGCAGCTTTTCAGCTGAGTGTTGACTAATCAAAAATGAGTGTCATGAGCTAGATAAACATTAAGAATCAGAGAAATTGATTATTATGGATGAAAAGGTTTAGATAACCAGGGGAAAGGCTTGCAAATCAATATTTATTTTTTACGTAATTCTATCAAGAGTGCTGGTTTAGGAGAGCAAATTATAAACAAGTATCCCAAGTAGACTTACCCTTCTAGCCACATCTGTCTCTCTTCTACCTCAGAAACTCAGAGGCTTCATTTCAACAAATGTGAGGAAAATGTATTTACCCTAGGTTCTGGTGACTGATAAATTGAAGTGGACCCCCTTCCCATGGAGATTTGCACCTTATATCTCAATCTAAAGGAAATATGCTTTCAGGATTTTAGGAAAGTTATTTCTATGGACAGTCTGGAGAGATGTCTTTATGTTTTGGGAAATTAACCATATTTATATCATAGCCATACAATACAGACATATCTGGTGCGTTACCAGTTTTGAAGTGCTTTCACATGCAATCTCTATTCACAACAGTTCTACAAAGTTGATTTGGACATCGAGGCTTAGAGAGATGAAGTGCACTGGCTTGTGGGTATATGATTAGTTTGTGGTAAGGGCTAGGAGTAGAAATCAGCTCCACTTCTAGGGCTCTCTCACTATACCTACATGTGAATTCTGCTGTCAATAGGGAGGAGCCTATGCTGCTTGTGATTTAGTTACTGGTTAGCCAATGTCTTACTTGCCAGGTCTTGCCTTTTGCAATTGCCTGGAGTAACACTCAGACACTCAGACCTTTGATTTCAAGGCTTCTGAGTTTCAAAGTTTCATGAAGGAGGAGTACTGAAGCTTGAAGTTAGTGTGTATAGATTACTATCTAATTAGGTGAGAGGTCTTGAGAGAAGTAGGGGAAAGGGCGTGGAGTCTGATGGGATTTCTCAGAAAACCCCTGAGTGCTGGTGTTTTGTTGTTTCTGGAGTTTTACTGTTCCAGATGTTACCTTGCATTTGTTGTATCACCAAGGGAACAAACCTAGCAAAATGATCTGTAGTCTCAAATGGGGAGGATTCAATTTCCACATGAGGGAGACACAGTGTAGTGATGGTACGGTTGCCCATGAGTCTCGATGAGCAAACCCCAGCGTCACCTGTCATCACCTTTTGGAATTTATTGCCAAATCTCTATCTTCACAGATATTTAAGTAGTTAAAAAATAATTATGTTCTCATGGTCATTTTATGCCAATAACAAATACTACGTTACAAAATAAACAATTTATATAAGAAATATTTTTCTGATCTCTCAGAATTTTGATAATTATCAAGTATTTGTCCTATTTAGCCTATTTTATGTTTGCATAGCATTTTATGTTGAAACTTTTTCCATTTGGCAACATGGCAAACTCATAGCTGTTGATTACCTCTTCCCAAATCAACCCAGAAAGCACTAGCAAAATGAGTAAAAGTATGAATCCGGAGAATGCTTTTTAAAAAGCTGTGAGCAATCCCTGAGGAGTCTGAAGGATACCTGGGAGAGGAGGATGGAGGAAATGGGTGGAGGCAAGAATGATATTGGAAGCAGGCTGAACAATCAGGCAACAAAAAGAAATAAAAGGCATTCAAATTGGCAAAGAAGAAGTCAAACTCTCCCTCATTGTATACAATGGAATATTACTCAGCAGATACAGGATACAGTCAGATCTATTTTTAACTCTTTGAGGAACCTCCACACAGTTTTCCAGAGTGGCTGCACCAGGTCACATTCCCACCAACAGTGTAAGAGGGTTCCCTTTTCTCCGCATCCTCTCCAACATTTGTGGTTTCCTGCCTTGTTAATTTTCCCCATTCTCACTGGTGTGAGATGGTATCTCATTGTGGTTTTGGTTTGTAATTCCCTGATGGCAAGTGATGCAGAGCATTTTCTCATGTGCTTGTTGGCCATGTGTATGTCTTCTCTGGTGAGATTTCTGTTCATGTCTTTTGCCCATTTCATGATTGGATTGTTTGTTTCTTTGCTGCCGAGTTTAACAAGTTCTTTATAGACCTTGGAAACTAGCCCTTTATCTGATACGTCATTTGCAAATATCTTCTCCCATTCTGTAGGTTGTCTTTAGTTTTGTTGACTGTTTCTTTTGCTGTGCATAAGCTTCTTATCTTGATGAAATCCCAATAGTTCATTTTTGCTTTTGTTTCTCTTGCCTTTGTGGATGTATCTTGCAAGAAGTTACTGTGGCCGAGTTCAAAAAGGATGTCGCCTGTGTTCTCCTCTAGGATTTTGATGGACTCTTGTCTCACATTTAGATATTCCATCCATTTTGAGTTTATCTTTGTGTATGGTGCAAGAGAGTGGTCTAGTTTCATTCTTCTGCATGTGGATGTCCAATTTTCCCAGCACCATTTATTGAAGACTTTCTTTCTTCCAGTGGATAGTCTTTCCTCCTTTATCGAATATTACTTGACCATAAAGTTGAGGGTCCACTTCTGGATTCTCTACTCTGTTCCATTGATCTATGTGTCTGTTTTTGTGCCAGTACCACATTGTCTTGATGACCACAGTTTTGTAGTACAACCTGAAATCTGGCATTGTGATGCCCCCAGCTATGGTTTTCTTTTGTAAAATTCCCCTGGCTATTTAGGGTCTTTTCTGGTTCCACACAAATCTTGAGATGATTTGTTCCAACTCTCTGAAGAAAGTCCATGGTATTTTGATAGGGATTGCATTAAATGTGTAAATTGCCCTGGGTAGCATTGACATTTTCACAATATTAATTCTTCCAATCTATGAGCATGGAATATTTTTCCATCTCTTTGTGTCTTCCTCAATTTCTTTCAGAAGCGTTCTGTAGTTTTTAAGGTATAGATCCTTTACCTCTTTAGTTAGGTTTATTCTTAGGTATCTTATGCTTTTGGGTGCAATTATAAACGGGATTGACTCCTTAATTTCTCTTTCTTCAGTCTCCTTGTTAGTGTATAGAAATGCCACCGACTTGTGGGCATTGATTTTGTATCCTGCCACACTGCCCAATTGCTGTATGAGTTCTAGCAATCTTGGGGTGGAGTCTTTTGGGTTTTCTATGTAGAGTATCATGTCATCTGCGAAGAGGGAGAGTTTGACTACTTCTTTGCCAATTTGAATGCCTTTAATGTCTTTTTGTTGTCTGATTGCTGAGGCTAGGACTTCTAGTACTATGTTGAATAGCAGTAGTGAGAGTGGACATCCCTGTCTTGTTCCTGATCTTAGGGGAAAGGCTCCCAGTGCTTCCCCATTGAGAATTACATTTGCTGTGGGTTTTTCGTAGATGGCTTTTAAGATGTTGAGGAATGTTCCCTCTATCCCTACACTCTGAAGAGTTTTGATCAGGAATGGATGCTGTATTTTGTCAAAATTAAAAGACAACCTACAGAATGGGAGAAGATATTTGCAAATGACCTATCAGATAAAGGGCTAGTTTCCAAGATCTATAAAGAACTTCTTAAACTCAACACCAAAGAAACAAACAATCCAATCATGAAATGGGCAAAAGACATGAACAGAAATCTCACAGAGGAAGACATAGACATGGCCAACACGCACATGAGAAAATGCTCCCCATCACTTGCCATCAGGGAAATACAAATCAAAACCACAATGATATACCACCTCACACCAGTTAGAATGGGGAAAATTAACAAGGCAGGAAACCACAAATGTTGGAGAGGATGCGGAGAAAAGGGAACACTCATGCACTGTTGGTGGGAATGTGAAATGGTGCAGCCACTTTGGAAAACTGTGTGGAGGTTCCTCAAAGAGTTAAAAATTGACCTGCCCTACGACCCAGCAATTGCACTGCTGGGGATTTACCCCAAAGATGCAGGTGCAATGAAACACCAGGACACCTGCACCCCGATGTTTCTAGCAGCAGTGTCCACAATAGCCAAACTGTGGAAGGAGCCTCGGTGTCCCTCGAAAGATGAATGGATATAGAAGATGTGGTTTATGTATATAATGGAATATTACTCAGCCATTAGAAATGACAAATACCCACCATTTGCTTCAACACGGTTGGAACTGGAGAGTATTATGCTGAGTGTAATAAGTCAGTCGGAGAAGGACAAACATTATATGGCCTCATTCATTTGGGGAACATAAATAATAGTGAAAGGGAAATAAGGGAAGGGAAAAGAAATGGGTAGGAAATATCAGAAAGGGAGACAGAACATGAAGACTCCTGACTCTGGGAAACAAACTAGGGGTGGTGGAAGGGGAGGAGGGTGGGAGGTGGGGGTGAATGGGTGACAGGCACTGAGGGGGGCACTGGACGGGATGAGCACTGGGTGTTATTCTGTATGTTGGCAAATTGAACACCAATAAAAAATAAATTTATTATTAAGAATAAATAAATAAATAAATAAATAAATAAATAAATAAATAAATAAAATATATCTGCCCTACCACCCAGCAATTGCACTGCTGGGGATTTACCCCAAAGATACAGATGCAGTGAAACGCCGGGACACCTGCACCCCGATGTTTCTAGCAGCAATGTCCACAATAGCCAAACTGTGGAAGGAGCCTCGGTGTCCATCGAAAGATGAATGGATAAAGAAATGGGTGGGAAATATCAGAGAGGGAGACAGAACATGAGAGACTCCTAACTCTGGGAAACGAACAAGAGGTGGTGGAAAGGGAGGTGGGCGGGGTGGGGGTGAATGGGTGATGGGCACTGAGGGGGGCACTTGATGGGATGAGCACTGGGTGTTGTGCTATATGTTGGCAAATTGAACTCCAATAAAAATTTTTTTTAATTTAAAACAATAAAATAAAAAATAAAAAAAGAAGTACGCTGAAGCCTGAGGTGGAGGATGGCTGGAGGCAGTAATAGTAGGAGGAACATCCTAAAAGCCCTATCCTAGTGTCCAGACCTTAAAAAAAGTTGCAGATTAACCAATCTTTCTAACAATCCTCCATTCTCAATCCCCCAAACTGGTGACTCAGCAATATTTTTTCTCTTGGTGCCATTGTTTCTTAGCAGTTTAAATGTGAAACCTTAGTCAAGAGAGTCTACTGATGAAGTGGTAGCAAACAGCGATGGTCACCAGTGGTTCTGTGATGTCTGGGCCTCTCCACTGTTGGCTTATTCCCACCTCTCACCTGAAATATGCCTTGAGGAACACAGACTGGGGCCAGGCCTCCCATGCTTCCCCAACACACAGAACCAGAGAACAGCCATTACCTACAGAGTATATGAACTCAAAATAACAACACTGAAGACTATAAAAAATACAGCACACTGAGCAATACATACCACCAGAAAGAGAATTTTTATAATAGAGAGACCAAGAATTTAAAATAATCATCCTGTGTACTTAAGAAGTTAGAGGAAGATTTTGTATTACAAGGCACTAATAAGAAACTGTAGGGGAGGAAAAATGATTTTCCCTTTACTTGGCCAGGTTCTTGGCTGAGACAACCCCCCCTATATAATAAAGACTTAACAAGAGAAAGGTAAATGAGTTTAATAACAAGTATACCTCCTGTATACCTCCAAAACTCCCTGAAATGCTATATTCCAAAAACCCATACATAAAGGAGAAACATTAAGATCAGGAATAAGACAAGGATGACCACTACTATTTACCACACCACAGCAGAGATTCTGGCTAATATTATTAAGAAAGAGAAAGAAAGAAGAGTTGAAAGGATTAAAGAGAAGATATAAAAAAATAATAAAGAAAAGATATAGATAATTATTATTTGTATATTAGTTAGAAAATTATAATCAATAAAATCTGTGAAAAAAAGAAAGTATTCAAAAAGCTATCAGATACAACATTCATTTAAAAATCAGTAAGGGGGACGCCTGGGTGAAGGTCTGCCATTGGCTCAGGGCGTGATCCCAGGGTCCTGGCATTGAGTCCTGCATCGGACTCCCTGCTGGGAGCCTGCTTCTCCTCTGCCTGTGTCTCTGCCTCTCTCTGTGAGTCTCTCATGAATAAATAAATAAATAAAATCTTTTTTAAAATAAAAAATAAAAATCAGTAAGATTTCTCTGCATTAACATTAACCAGCTAGGAACTATGAGAAGAAAAATGAGTCCAATTAACAATAGCAACACACGTTATATAGGGTCTAAAAATTTATTTAACCAAAGCTAGACAGGATCACTATGGAAAAAAATGTGAAACTTGAATAAATAACATAGAAAGTCATTTGAAAAAAAATAGAGAAACATTCTATGCTCTTGGATGGCAAGATATAGATAATGATATTTATTCTTCTCAAATTAATCCACAAATTCAAAGCAAACCAATAAAAATTTCAAGTGGATTTTTTGAGAAACTTGATATATTTTTCTGAACTATAAAAATAAAAATAAAGGTCTAGAAGTCACCAAGTTAAACTTGAAAAATGAAAATAGTGGGGGAGATTTCTTCTAGTTATACAAATTCTTACTAATAAAAAACAGTGTGGTTTTTGGTACAAGAATAAACACCTGAGGTAAAATAAGATGCTCAGCCACAGACTCCTATGTACATGGACATTTTTATGACAAATATTTCACCACAGATCATTGGGGAGAAGGTATATTAGTTAATAGCTGATGTACTTTATGGACCAAAACAAAACTGAACTCAAATAGGGATTTGGAGATCATTTGGGTGTCCATCATTGGAAACAGAAGAACAGGGATGCCTGCATGGCTCAGTGGTTGAGCATCTGCCTTTGGTTCAGGGTATGATCCTGGGATCTGGGATTGAGTCCCCCATTGGGCTGGATGAGGGGAACCTGCTTCTCCTTCTGCCTGTGTCTCTGCCTCCTTCTCTCTCTCTCTGTGTCTCTCATGAAAAAAAAAAAATCTTTTTTTAAAGGAAACAGAAGAACAGGTGAAATGTAATCAGAGATACAAAACTGGATGCTATGAAATGGTTAGCAAGGTATTAAGAATCATTTGGCTGTAAAGGAAAGAGCATGGCATCCTGTAACTTTGCTGGTTCCAAGATCTAGGACATCAGAGCACCATCATTACACCTGTGGGTCATATTTGATGGTAACTTGATGAGAAAAAGGATTTTCTCTGCACAGTGAATTCTCTGACCTGCAAACCCAGAAAAAGAGGCAAAATAAATTTCCTTTTGTGTCCACTGGACATTTTCTTTCTTTCCCTTTTGAGATATGTTTGTGTTTAGTTATGGAGAGGATCTAGAGCAAAAGTCAGGTATTAAGCCATTCAACAGAATAAACAAGCTCAGCAAAATGAAGTGCTTTGCTCAAGTGATGGTGCTGAGGACTTTGGACTCCCACTTCTGTTAAGATTCTGGTGCCTGCTTTATTGCACTTTGCTTTATGGCACTTTGCAGATACTGCATTTTTTACAGATTGAAGGTTTATAGCAACCCTGTGCCAAGCAAGTCTATAAGCACCATTTTTCCAACAGCATTTTCTCACTTCGGGTCTCTGTTCACAATTTGGTAATTCTTGAAATATTTCAAATTTGCTCATTAATATTATATTTGTTATAAGGATCTATGATTAGTGATCTTTGATGCTACTAGTGTAACTGTTTTGGGGTACCACAAACCTCACCTATATAAGATGGTGAACTTAATCTATAAATGTTGTATGTGTCTTGACTACTGCTGCAATGACTGGCTCTTCCACCATCTTTCTCCCTTTCTTCTGGCTTCCTGATTCTCTGAGACACAACAATTTTGAAATTAGGCCAATTGATAACACTACAATGGCTTTAAGAGAAAGGAAGAGTCACCTCTCTTCTTATAAATGAAAAGCTAGAATAATGAAGCATAGTGAGGAAGACATATTGAAGCTGAGACAGACTGAAAGTTAGGCCTCTTGTGTCAAATGTTTAGCCAAGTTGTGAATGCAAAGGAAAAGCTCTTGAAGAAAATTGAAATTCCTCAACAGTGAAGCTAAGAATGATAAAGAAGAGAAATAGCCTTATTACTAATGTGGAGAAAGTTCTAGTGGTCTGGATAAGGATCAAATCAGCCACAACATCCCCTTAAGAGGCAAAGCCTAACGCAAAGTAGGGCCCTCACTCTCTTCAATTCCATGAAGGCAGAGAGAAGCAAGGAAGCTGCAGAAGAGTCTGAAGTTAGCAAGGTTTGATTCACAAGGTTTAAGGAAAGAAGTGGTAACATAAAAGCACAAGGTGAAGCAGCAAATGCTGATGTAGAAGCTGCAGCAAGTTATCCGGAAGATCTGGCTAAGATAATTAATGAAGGTGGTTACACTGAACACAGATTTTCAATGTAGATGAAACAGTCTTACATCAGAAGAAGATTGACATCTAGAACTTACATAGTTTGAGAGAAGTCAATGACTGACTTCAAAGTTTTGAAGGACAGGCTGACTCTCTTGTTAGAGGCTAACGCTGATGGTGACTTTAAGTTGAAATCAATGCTCATTTACCATCCTGAAATCCTAGAAACAGACCTAAGAAGACTAAGACCTAACAGACTTAAGAAGTATGCTAGATCTATTCCACCTATGCTCTCTAAGTGGATCAAAAAAGCCTAGATGACAGCAATTTGTCAACACCAAAATCTCATGAACATTTGCAATAAAACTAAGTGATATTGTGTTCCTATAATCCCCACAATACAAACAGATGAGGATAAGCCAATAGTCATAGAACCTATGGTGACATCTGCAAAGGAGGAAGGACCTATTTGGAGGAATCTAAGAACAGAATTCCTAAAAAGCCAATGAAAAACCTCTGGAGAACCAGCCAACCAATTAGAGAGCAGTAGCTCACCTCAATGCCAGTGAGTGCAAAGCCTCCCAGTAAGATTCCAAGAGGTGGAATGGCATAGTCAGTGGTGTGCCGTTTAACTACTTAAAAACTCTGTTTGCATTATTTGCCAGTTCCCATGTTGTAAATGTTCCCATCATGGCTCACTGCATGCTACCAACATGGATAAAAAGTTGGGAAGAGAGATAACGCAATCCATACTTCTAAGATGTGAGCTAGCCATGAGCACTGAGAAGGATCAGAGCCCTTTTCCAGGAGTGGTGGCATACTGACTAGAAACTAGTGGAATCAAAACTGAGAAAGACAAGGGTAACAGAAACAAGGGGGAAAGAGGCAGAGATAAAAACTGGGGAATGGAAGAAAGCCAGGAAATCTCATAGAGCAAGCTGCCATATTTTTTAACAATGAAGGGAAAACAAGAGGGAGCTCTGCAGAGTTAGAAAAGCTACTCTGAACCACACTACCTTCTAAAAGCTCAGGAAAACTAACATCGCATAAAAATGAGCTATAGAAGATCAACCATAGGCAAAACACAGAAAGAACCCAAATGTTCATCAACTGATGAATGGAATATTATTCAGTCATCAAAAAGAGTGAAATCTTGCCATTTGCAATGACATGGATGGAGCTGGAGTATTATTATCCTAAGTGAAATCAGTCAGAGAAAGACAAATACCATATGATTCCACTCATGTGGAATTTAAGAAAAAAAACAGATGAACATAGGGAGAAGAAAAGAGAGAGGCAAACCATAAAACAGACTCTTAATGATAGAGAACAAACTGAGGGCTGCTGGAGAGGAGGTGGGTGAGGAGATGGGTGAAATAGTTGTGGAGATTAAGGAGAGCACTTGCCATAAACACTGGGTGTTGTATGTAAGTAATGAATTTAAGTTCTACACTTGAATCTAATATAAAACTGTGTTAACTGGAATTTTAAAAGAAAACTTTAAAAAATGAGTAACGGGAAAGTTATCAAGGTAAAATCCAACACAAAGTTATTAGAAGTCATTTAACTTCAAGGTTCTAAAACTTGTTGCACATGACAATCTTCAGGGAAAAATAAAACAAAAGAGAGAATACTCTTCCTGTGCCATTTGTTCTAGAGAGGAGGCCACACAGCTGACTACCTACAGTGAGTTAAACCAACCTAATCACTGATGTGGATTATAGCTCTCTTCAACAGCCTCCTTCCCCTCAGCCAACAACATCCTACACCCTCTACCTTTCTCCCAGTTGCTCAGATTTTTACATGAAGGGGTGTCATATGCCAGATTGCCTCATTCTAACACCCAAATTACCCATTCTTTTTTTCCCCTCCAAAGATTTTATTTATTTATTTATTTATTTATTTATTTATTTATTTATTTATGAGAGAGAAAGAGGGAGAGAGAATAAGCAGGATGGAGGGGCAGAGGGAGAGAGAGAAGCAGACTCCTCACTGAGCAGGGAGCTCAACACGAGGTTCAATCCCAGGGCCCAAGGATTATGACCCAAGTCAAAGGCAGACGCTCAACTGGCTGAGCCACCCAGATGCCCCCAAAATTACCCATTCTATATTGTTTCTTTATGGATCTAAATGAGAGCTGATAAATCTACGACAACACATATTTTCTAATTTTAGCTCAGCAGAGTCTTTCCCAGTACTTTGATACAATAGCTTAGTGTTCCATGTATTCCCTCTCTGATCCTCAGGGACCACCAGTATGGGGATTTAGGTAGGCAAAAGGGAGAGACTGTTGGTCAAAGGAGCTTTAATAGTACAGATTATTTGGTAGCAAACAAAAGAACTCTAGGCAGACTCAAAGAAGGGCTGTGCATGGTCTGAAAGTTAGGAACCAGGAACCTTTTGGGAGTTGCTATAGCATGGCTTCATTAACCACCTGTTTAAACTATACATTAGGTAACTCAACTCCAAACAAATTTTGACTATCAAATTTAAGAGAATAAGACTTTAAATGATTTATATTTGGTCACATATCCATTCCCTTGACAAGTAAGTGGGATTTTTATAACTGGCAACTCCAAACTATGAATTTCTCAAGAAGGAAATAAAAGAAGAAAAAATTGCGAAGATTTCCACTAGAGGCCTTTCTTTAGATCTGCCCAGTTCCAGTCAGCCTGACTGGATGACTTGATCACTTTTGTTGAACAAATTCTAAATAAATTTTAAAGATATTAAACAAAGAGAAATTCAGCCTGAGATGGCTGGTTTGTATGTGGCTTCTGTTCTAACCTGAACTATCCATGTCACTAGATCTGGCAATTCTCTGCGCTCACCTTAGAAAATCCCTCAAACCACACATCGCTGATGAAAGATTTTTAGGTTGAGACAGAGAAGACGGTTGTATTATATACCCCATGCAGCAAATGAATAAAATTATATTAAGAAACTACCCCTAAGAGGGATGCTTGGGTAGCTCAGTGGTTGACCACCTGCCTTCGGCCCAGAGCGTGATCCTGGAGTCCCAGGATCGAGTCCTACATCAGGCTCCCTGTGTAGAGCCTGCTTCTGTCTCTGCCTCTCTCTCTCTCTCTCTCTCTCTCTCTCTCTGTGTCTTTCATGAATAAATAAATAAAATCTTAAGAAAGAAAGAAAGAAAGAAAGAAAGAAAGAAAGAAAGAAAGAAAGAAAGAAAGAAAGAAAGAAAGAAAGAAACTACCCCTAAGAAATAGCAAGTGCTGGAGAGGATATGGAGAAAAGGCATTCCTTCCTTCCGTGTGGATCCCTGTTTCAGTGTCTGAGTCTGGGGAACACGGACCCAGAAACAAACACATGAGCCCATGTGCCCATGAACACCTACATATACACAATGAATTCTCTCAGGGCATGGTGGACATACCCTAAGGTTATCCCCAGTGAGTCACACCCTCAAATACTCCCGCCCCCTTGAATGTGGATGGAACCTGGGTCTTATTTACAGCCAACAGGGTAAAAGTGATGAGATCCTCACTCCTGGGTTCATGTCACATTATAGGAGACCCGAGAGAGAGAGAGATTCTGTTGTTGCCTTTGAGGAAGCAGACCACCATGTCTGAACTGGGGGTGGCATCACATGGCCAGAAACAAGGGCGGCCTCTCTGATGTGGGTCTTGCCCCAGGACCACAGCCATCAGGAAAACAAGACCCTCAGTCCTGCATCTGCAAGGAGATGAACTCTGCCAACAACCTGTGTGTTTGGTAGGAGATTTTCCCATATTTCTCCAGGTGAGAATGTTACCCAGTGACTCCAGGATTGTAGGCTTTGGAGGCTCTGAGCAGGAACACCCAGCTAAGCCATGCACAGGCTCTTGCCCCTGGGAAATTCTGAGATAATAAATATGTGTTGCTTTAAGCCACAAAGTTTATGGTACATTTTTATGCAGCAATAGAAACAACTACATTCTATGTGAAACTATTCAGTCTGAGATAGGGACTTGTTTTTCCTCATTCCTTGCCTAGGACCTTGCTGTCAGGGATCTGCCCTCTGGCCTCTGGGACCAACTTTGTCACCTTGATTTATCATCTGAGGACAGAAAATTTTGTCATCCTTTCTCACTCTTTGTGAATTGTTTCCACTAAAGTCAAATAGGCAGATGATCTTCCAGTTGTCTGATGAATGTAACTGTCTTCATTAATACTTTAAAAAAATTCCTTCTGGAAGGCTTAGCCCAGCAGAACCAGATTTTCCCAATGTCAGGTCAGGTCTCACAGGACCTTGTTCCATGGCTCCTTTGGAAAGTCTCTTGGGTTTTAACACAATACTTAAAGTTCTTTTTTTCTTCGTGTGTACAAATTCAAGCAATTCTCTAAATTCAAGCAAATTTCAATTTAAAATTCAAGTCATCCTCTAAAATGCTGTAAGGCTGAGACTCTCTCCTCTGTTCCCTAGGAATGTAGGAGGAAAATTAACATTATTTGGCAGATCTCTACATTTCTAAAGACTGTTCTACAGGCTTCCAAGGACTTTCCTACAGCTATGGAGTGGAACCAGCTTAGCCTTCTCTTATTCTTGCTTTCTGATATCTGCTTTATCTACCATTTCAGAACTGTTTCCAGTCAAGATTGGAAATATTTCTTCCCTGGAGACAAGATACACTTGAGAGTAGTGGGGAAGAGTCTTTTGGATCTCAGCATTTCAGTCTGATGGAACAGAGACTCCCCATGTCAGCCCCTATTTCTGTAGGTCAGTCCTGGCATGGACCTTGTAGGCATGCCCTCGTAGGCCAGGCCTCTGCTATATTCATTAGAGGCCTAAGAAGAGGATTTATTTTTTAAGAAATTCAGAAACAAAAGTAGAATCTTTTAAAATCACTTTTAAGGTATTTATTTCCCTGCTCTATCATCACACTGAAAGTCAGAAAACTTAAAACCCCAATAAAACTGTATTCAACATCTCTTCTCCTGTGAATAACTATGCAAACTACTTTATATATGGCCCCATTAAAAACTCTTTGAGTAGGATCCCTTCGAACTCAGTGTCATCACAGTCCACTGCTCTTCCAAAATCAGCAGGGGCCCTGAGTATCCAGGATAGTCATGCACATGGATCCTTTCCAGGGGCAGACTGCTCTCTCAAATACTGGTCTGCTCCTGTCACTCTTGGTCTTGCTATTTTTCTGAATATCAGAGAGTGGTCAGGCATGTTCAGTTGATGCATGTGTCTACTGCCACAGGAAACGCACTTTTGGTTCAGGGTTGGCCCACACTTGGTCTCTCAGCTCACCACTGCCTCGGGCCCTCTTCCCATGCCCAGCCAGTGTTCCCCCAAGAATAACCCCTGTGTTGGGAAAGCTGCTTGCAGGAGTTTGCAGAATCAGCTATGACCTGGGCTGATGGCCACCCACTCATTCTCCAAAGGGCAGCACCTTACCCTGTTCTGGACCTCCTTATGCAGGTGACCCACCACTTTCGCTGTGACAATTTTGCTAACTGTGAATCTCAGGAACTTTAATAAAATCCTGACACTTTCTGTTAAATCCTTATCCCAGGAGACTGAATGCCTCAGGTAATATACAATTGCAATATACTTAGAAGAGCCATTCAGGTGTATTGTTTCTTGAACTCGAAGATTTGCTGCAGGGGTCTTAGGGACACACATCACTGTGATCCCAATTGAATACCTTTCTTGACAAATAATTTCATGAAATCTACTCAATGATCCTTAAACAAAGTCTTTTTTTTTCTTTCTTTCCATTTTACAAATGGGAAAACACCCTCAGAGAAATTGAACGAGCTGTTCCAGGTCACACAGCTATTTATTGACATACCAAAGACTGGATCTGAGTGTGTTTGGCAACAAAATTCGTGCTTTTTCTTTGTCTTTTCACTCAAAGGAGGAGAACTCCTGGACTGAAAAGGGGATAAAAAGATTTGTCTTATGAATCTAAACACTGGAAGGCGTTTCTCAAACTAGAATTGTATGCTCCTCGTGCTCGTGCTCGATGAGGATGATTTAGGGAGTTTGCTGGTTCTCTGTACAACTTCTAAAAGTGCGTGATCATTTTGATGCCAATGTGGGAGGAAATGCAATTTTTTTGTCTAATATACTTAATTACTTTCTGAGTAACGCCTTGAGATCTTCTACTGTGTTTGCTAATTTATGGTAAAATTCATTGGCACCAAGTTGCATTACTTTAATTATGAGTTAATGGGAGAAAACACAGGCTGATTTCCTATGTAACATAGCGTAGAGGAGAGGCCAAGTGTTGTTGCTCAGCTTGCACACAATGAAGGCCTTGTGGCTTGGATGGAGAAAAGCAGTGACATTTGAGCCACAGAATAACTGTTGAACTCCAGATGAATCTGAACTGTAGCAAAACATCCCAGGCTCCTTTTGTAAGGCTAGTTCAGTGGCAGCAAAAGAACATCAATATGAATTTAATTTTAACCACGTTGAATTTAAACTACATTAATGTGAATTTGAAGTTTATCAGATGTATCAGATGTATTTATGCAACATGTATCAGATGTATAGTTTTATTTCTACCTAATATTTTTCTTGGTTTTGTAAGAATGACAAGCATAAAGCATATATACCAATTTTAATGTTTATATATATTTAACATAAGAAGATAATCTTTATTTGAGCATAGTCGATATATGTTACATTAGTTTCAGGTGTACAACATAGCTGTTCAACTCTTCTGTTATGCTATGCTCACAAGTGTTAGCTACCATCCGTCACCGTACAACACTATGACAATATCATTGACTATATTCCCTATAGTGTGCCTTTTATTCCTGTGACTTATTCATTCCCCTTCACCCATTTTTCCCATCCACACCCCTCTCCCAGCAACCATCAGTTTGTTCCCCATATTCATAAGTCTGATTCTGATTTTTGTTTATTCATTTGTGTTTTTCTCAGATTTTATTTACAAGTGAAATCATATGGTATTTATCTTACTGACTTATTTCACTTAGCATAATATCCTCTAGGGCCATCCATGTTGTCACAAATGGCATGATCTCATCCCTTTTTATGGCTGTGTGATTCTATCTATCTACACACACACACACACACATACTCTATATGTACCATATATATGCACCACATCTTCTTCTATGGACAAATGGGTTTTGTAATTTTGTGTTTATTCTTGACTTATAACAGAATTCTAGAATTAAAGTGAGAACCTCCCTCTATCTGAGTCAGGATGTCTATGTGTCAGAAAGACCTTTGCATCTCATTGTGTGAGTGTGTAATATTTTCCTACGGTTGTTATTAACAACTTGAATTACAAATTATCTTAAATAAAAGGATCCTTATTCTGATTAGCTTATTGAGATAAATTAGTGTTTATATAAATTGAATATTTCTAAAATTTCCGGAAAATAAGGAATTTGAACTTCTAATGTTTTCAATGTATTAGAATTTAAAAGTATTCTTATTGAGACTAACTAAAAAGTGCTTTAAGAATTTAAGTTCATGGGATCCCTGGGTGGCTCAGCAGTTTAGTGTCTGCCTTCGGCCCAGGGCGTGATCCTACAGGCCCGGGATCAAGTTCCACATCAGGCTCCCTGCATGGAGCCTGCTTCTCCCTCTGCCTATGTCTCTGCCCCTCTCTCTCTCTCTTTCTCTCTCTCTCTCTCTCTCTCATGAATAAATACATAAAATATTTTTTAAAAAAAGAATTTAAGTTGACATAATTTTGGCAAATTTCGCAAATTAACTAGTGTAGTAGTTTTAATTTATTTATTATTCTTTTTTATAAATTTATTTTTTATTGGTGTTCAATTTGCCAACATATAGAATAACACCCAGTGCTCATCCCGTCAAGTGCCCCCCTCAGTGCCTATCACCCAGTCACCCCCACCCCCCCGCCCACCTCCCCTTCCACCACCCCTAGTTAACAAAAAGAGCAGTCGCTATTGCTTTATCAGTGTAAAGTGTAGACTTTTACTCCACATGGGTAAATTCTTCCCAAACTTATGCAGAATTACCGACTACATAGGCTAGCATTACTTCTACTTAATGTTCAAAATTATGAAAAATATAACTTTGTGCTTTATTAAATAGATTATTCTGATACAATTTTATTTCAACAATAACTATATTTTGTAGTATGTCAACTTGAAGATAATTTCCAAGATGTTTAGGTAACTTAAACCTTAGCCTGACAATGACTTGAATTAATTAATGGCTACACATTGAATACCTACTGTTTCTAAGTAAGATAAATACTGAAACGACTACCAAGCATAATTTTAACTTCATATTTTTCTTCTTCTTATATGCTACAGGGAGACCATATATTCTTCAGTTTATTAATGAATGTGTTCATTTTTGTTATTTTGAGAAGTATGAAGTATGGCTATAGTTGTGTTGTATCAATGAGCTCTGCTTGACTGCAAAGATCCTGGTGTGTAAATTATTCACCCCTCAGTTTCCTTTGTGAATTTGAAGTTAGTTTGCTTAAAAGTTAGAATGAATATATGTGGTAAGTCTCTTTTTAACAGCAATAGTTTCAGAGAAATACAATTGTGTACATACTTCTATTTGTCAAGGAAAGGAGGAATATTGTCCTAAAGTACTACTTTGTTTATCTCAAACTCCTCTGCACTCTTGAAGCTAATTGAGGGTCCCAAGGAGCTTTACTTAGGGATTATAATCATTAATATTTCCTGTGTTGAGGAGCACCTGGGTGGCTCAGTCAGTTAAGCGACTGACTCTTGATTTTGACTCAGATCATGATCTCAAGATCTTGAGATCAAGCTCGCATCTGGCTCCATGCTGAGCATGGAGTCTGCTTAAGATTCTCTCCCTCTCCCTCTCCCTCTGCCCCTCCCCTAACTCTCTCTCTCTCTCTTTTTCTTTCTCTAAAAAAAATTTTACCATATTGAAAATTGCAACAAATTTTAAAATGTTTATCAATTCATTAAAAGATAGTGACAATGAATAATATCTTAGCAATGTTATAAATTTAATTTTAACCTCATGAACCCCCTGCGATAGTTCTAGAGGAAAGTATCAGTTTGTTCCCAAATATGAAAGAGTATATTGAAAGACAACATTTTAAATGGATTTTATTTGTGTTGGTTTAGAACACTTCAGTTTGAAAAGTAGATAATATTTAACTTCTTTGAAAGTATGCTTAATTTCATTGTGCGTTATTTCCTGATTTACTGTTTATTGCCTTCAGCTACAACGTGGAAGGTTATTCTTTTTTTGGTGTAATCCGCCTAGAACAACAAAGATTCTGTGTCTACCAGAATAATCTTCCATGGTCTATGTTGACATTGGCATGTCCTTGATTTCACACTTAGGAAAGAACTGAAGTTCTTTACAATCGTGTTATTGTCTCTCTCTCTCTCTCTCTTTTTCCCTCTCTCTCTCTCTCTTAATGTTTTATCAGCACTTTGAAATGAGTAGTCAAGTATTGTTTCTATTGTAAATGTTCAAATTGCCTGACAACTTGACTTTTGCCTTCCTCAAATCAAATTCTAAATTTAAAATAAAATTTTAAAATAATTTTTTCTAGATATCTTTTGCATCTAAAACTACCTTGGAGGTTTCCTAGAGATGCCCTGGAAAAGTACAACATTTATTTTTTCACTTTATAAAGAGAACTGTTAGAAATAATTGGATTCATTTGATATATTATTATTGACAAGTTGCACTGGTAGAGTTGTCAAATTGAAAGAGATGCTTAGCCTTCTCTACACTACATTTGTATGAGTTAAATGTTACTAGTATAAATATTTCTGTGAGAGGGTGCTAGAAATTTGTCAGTTCACTTACAGTGTATGATATGTTGCTGTTGATCAGTCCAGGTGCTGCTTTGACTGATATCAGGCAATGGCATAGGGTTCTTAGCTGTAATTTCAATTACTGGAGGTTGACATCAGTTACTTATGGAGTCTATTAATATACATGCTCAGGACCTACTCTAAACTTGCTAAATCTTTTACATAACATTGACCTATTCTTTTGCTGTTGTTGTTACTTTAAAACATTTTATAATTCTTATAATATGAAAGTGTCAGTAAAATTGGTTTGAATATTCTAAATATAGACAATGTTTAATTTTCAACCCCTGCCAATTTCCATATTCATTACATGGGCAGATGCTAATATTGCACTGAATAATTTTTTGTTTTCAACATAGTATTTAACTTTAAGATAAAAAAACCATGTATCTGAAACATAGTTATGAAAATACCTATTTGGTTTTTAGCTTCTATCAAAAAGACTCTTCTTTTTAGGTATTATGATATTCTTGGTATATTCTTACTATGGGCTTGGTGATTCATGTGTTCTTATATCAATAACATTATGGGTTATATCTGAAGATTTTTTTCTCTGTAAGGCTTATGTTCCCTCACTTTTTAACCAGAATTATTTTTTGTTCTTTTTTGATATTTTGGGTGGTTCAAAACAGGGAGTAGCATAAACCAGTCTTCTGTAATTCTTCAAGGATGACCGGAGGGTTGAGGTCAGGTAAGGAAGAACTGAACTGGCCTGAAAGAGAGACCAGCAGGGTTTTGTGCTGCCCTGTCTGAGAATCAGCCTCATGGGAATCATCCCTGGCCTATCCGGACTTGGGCTCCACATTCTGCCTCCTACTTTGCTCTGACTTCTACATGTTGAAAATAACAGCCAGACGTGCCCACATACTCTGTCTTCGTGCCTGAATGTGATTGCCCTGCAGGAAGCTACACTGACCACTCCTGTCCCTCCTTTAACCACACAGGCAACTTTAGCTGAGTGATAGCACCTCCAGGAGTAGATCCCTGCCACCCTGAGCAAATGATGCTGCACTGCTTCTCTCTGCTCAGTGGTCTGCCCCTGCACGCCTGACTGTGGATTCTGTGACTGGGCTAGAGGAAGAAGTAGTGACTGTTTAATCTATAGCACAGTGTTTGAAAGCATGGACTTTAGAGCCAGACATTGCTGTTTGAATCCTGGCTTTACCAGCTTAATATCAAGGGCAGATCGCTCATCATCTCAGAAACCGTATCTGTAAGGTAGTATGTATTTGCAGATTCAATGAGATATATGTAAACTAGCACTTAGTAAGTATCCAATTAATGGTGAGTTTTATATAGGAAGTCACTTACATTAACTACTCTGGGGAGGAGGCAAAGCCCAGGTTTTGCTCAGCCATCTTTTCTAACAAATTTTCATAGTGAAACTTCATGGCTTTAATTACATTCTCAGTAACTTCTTTTGGGGGCCAGGGGTGTAACAATACTGTAGTCAATCAGGTATTTACTACTAAGTATATACTATGGCATGATATTATATTCTAGAACCTTAAGAAGGCTTAAATTCTGTGTAATACTGCAAGGTCTAGGCCTCCCTCTGCTGATTCATTTCTGCCCCACCTCTGTCCCTGAAACTGCCTCCCCAGCTGCCTTCGTGGGGCCATCATGCAGGGCAGGGCCTTGACATTGTTCCTAAACTTACTTCTACTTTTACAAGTTGTTCTGTGTCTGTGCTATCTCTTGGTTGCAACATAGTCTGGAATGACAGTCCTCAAGTAGAACATATACCTGTTGCCTCATCATGGTGTGTGTTCTTATACTTTATGCCCATTGTTAACTTTTGTAAGTCCCAGTGATGCTAGAGACCAACCCCTGACTCAGGGAACTACATGATCCAGACAGAAATAGAAAAAGGGAGTGTTGGAGGGACACCTAGGTGTCTGATTCTTGGTCTTGGCTCAGGTCATGATCTCAGGGTCCTGAGATTGAGCCCTGTGTTTGGTTCCTTGTTCAACAAGGAGTCTGCTTGAAAATCCTCTCTCTCTCTGTCCCTCCCCACTCACACGCACACTCTCTCATTCTCTAAAATAAATAAATAAATCTTTAAGAAACAAAGAGAGGGAGAGAGAGGGTTGGAGTTGGAAAAGATTGTTCATTCCAGGGTTGCCAACTGGATTCCATGGGCAAAAGTCAGTAGACCTGCTCTGTTTGGCTCACACTCAACCTGGAAGAAATTCATTTGGTGCTAGCTTTCCAATTAAAAGTGCTTTACACAGGCAGCTTCACATACTTATATCTAACCAGACCCTCTAAGCATTTGTATTTAACTGAAGACCTTCATTTTATAGATAAACTAAGACTTGAAAGAGACATGTGCCCAAGGTCACAAAGACTTAAGATGGCAACAAAACAGAGAGATGTGCCAAGTGCTCTAGCAGTTAGGAGGAAAAAGACTTCTTAAATAGCCTTTTAAAAGCCAGAGGAGACTCCTGGAAGAGGTGGGGGCACTTGGTCAGAGGCATGTGCAGACATCAGTTAGCCGATGAAGGGATTCTAGGGTGTTCTTGACAGAGGGCCGGATATGTTTGAAGGGAGGGAGAGTGATTAATCCCACTGCTCTCTTTCTTTACTGGGGCCTTTCAAGTGTTAGCTGATTATGGGGTGAAGTGCCTTGGTATTGGATTAAGAAGGTAGTTGAAACGATAAAGAGAATGACTGATGGAGTGAGGAGGGAGAGAAGGAAAATACATAATTGTAATAAGGATGGGGTTGGGAGAGGAGACTCAGGGGGCGACCATGAATGTGAGGGGGTTTTGTAAATAAATAGGTTTAGATTTAGAGTTTTTCAAAGGTGAGCTTTTGTGGGATTAACTCAGCTCTGTGGCTCTGCAGAAGCAGAGGAGTCACTGAACATGCTTTCTGGCTGAATCTCTTCCATCCCTTTTGGGAAAGTTTTCCATAATTTTAAGTCAGTTATTCACCCTTTTGAGGTATACAGTGTGATGCGGTGACTAATGTATACAGTTGCGTGACCACCACCACAACTGTGATCTAGAACATTTCCGTCACCCCAAAGCATTCTCTGATGGTCCTTGGCAGCCAAACCCCTTGCCACGTGCACCTGCTGGCCAGCACTGCTCTGCTTTCTATCACTACAGTTTTATCTGTTCTAGAGTTTCCGATAAGTGGATGGTACCTTACAGCACGTAGTCTTTTATGCCTGGTTTCTTTTATGTAGCACAATGATAATTTTTGAGATCTGTCCATGTTACGTGGGTCTATAGTTGGTTTCCCTTTATCACTGAGCAATATTCCATTGTATGGATAATGCCTCAATTTGTTTATCTGTTCACCAGTAGATGAGTCAGTACCTTTGGATTCTTCCCGGGTTGGTGCCATTATGAATTAAACTATCACAAAATAAAATGTAGTGAACAATTGCATGTAGGTCTTTCTGTGGACATGTGGTCTCATTACTCTTAGGTAAATAGCCAGGAAAAGACTGTTGGGGGTATTTGTTAAGCATGTTTAACTGTATAAGAAACTGCCAAACTGTTTTTCAAAGTGACAGCACCCTTGTGCATCCCAGTTATATATCTGTGAGGCTCTGGCTTCTGCTGTGCCTCCTCACCAGCACTTGTTTTTTGTTTTTTTGTTTTTTTTTAAGATTTTATTTATTTATTTGAGAGAGAGAAGGAGACAGAGATAGTAAAAGAGAGAGAGAGAGAGAGAGAGAGAGGGAGAGAATGAGCAGGAAGGAGAGGGAGAAGCAGGCTCCCCACTGAGCAGGGAGCCTGATCCCAGCCTGATCGAGCAGGACTCGATCCCAGGACCCTGGAATCATGACCTGAGCTGAAGGCAGATGCTTCGCCGACTAAACCAAGCAGGCGCGCCCCAGCACTCGGTATTATGAGTCTTTTTCATTTTAGCCGTTCTAGAGGATGTATTGTGGTATCACGCTTGGTTTTGTTGCTGTTGTTTGGATTAAATTTTGAAGTATGGTTTCTCAGGTTTTTTCTCTTATGGTTCTTGCTGTGTCTAGGATGTCTAACCCAAGATCATGAAGTTGGCTGCCTGTATTTACCCTTAAAATAAATGCTTTCTGGCTTAATCTTCGTGCCCTCAGCTTAACTCTCCTCTGTCTTTATGCACAAAGTGAATACAAACACTTCACATATCATAGTAAAAGTGATGAAAATGTGTGTTACAGTTTTAAATTAATGCCTGGTGTATACCTCCTTTACTACCTTGTGTCTGCATTGCCTCCTATGGGCTTGTTTGTGCACAGCCAGACAGGCACATAGAATTTTCTGGAGTCCTCTCTCCTACATAGCTGTCTCCTCATGCTCCAGCAGGGGGCGTTAGTTTATGTCACAGCAGTCAAGCAGCTAATTATGACTGCTGATGTGACTTTCACATTGGACAGTGACATTTGTTAAGTGCGTAGGCCAGGCCCCTGTCCAAAACCCTTTTATTAGATCTTAACTAACTTAATCCTCAAATCCCCAAGGAAGAAAATGAAGGCTCCAAGACTTCACGCTCCGTATGATAGCAAGTTTGAGGCAGGGTCAGTGAGATCCCGAGTGGCTTAATGCCAGTGCTTTGCTCTTCCCACTGTAATAAACTACCACAGGCTGTGGCTGGAGTCTTATGTGATTGAACACATCTTGGGAAACAATATCCACCTGACTGTTGTCTTTCTCAAATCAGATGCTTCTCCAGTCTCAGTTCAGACACCTGATTCTAAAGTCCTGCAGTGGGGGCCTTTCAATAGTTTCCCAAAGGATGGCCCTTAGCCCATAGATAGAGACCCACCTGTATCAGCAGGGCCACAGAGGAAGGCTGTGTAGTTTGTGCACTGCTCAAAAGTACACAGCTAAGGGGGAGGTAGGGACTGAATTCCAGCCTGCTTTTGTCCTGTGGGTCCAGGAGGCTGTCTTCCAAGAGCATCCTCTTTAGTTCCCATAAGGGCACTGTGTCTGCAAGTAGTAGCCCTGTCTTTCAGGTGAAGCTGGCTGACCCCTGCGATCCAGGGGATGCACATGTGCTGCACTTCACTTAGTCACCACATCCCACTGTCCTGGCCATAGCGATGGGCTGAGGCCTGAGCAAATGATGCACATCAGGGGATCCTTGGCCAATAAGGCTTTGTTTGGAGGCTTCTGTTTGAGGGCTGCGGGTGTCTTTTTTCCTAAGGTGAGTGCTGGGGCTGGGGCTGCCAATCTTGCAACTGGATGGGGCTTGATAACGAGGTTCATTCCTACCAAAATGGGTCTAAAAATGCAGAGAGAAAACCCTGTTCTGGTGACTTTGTTGAGCTCTTGGTCGGGTTATGCCTGAAGCCCACATCTACCCACAGACAGTAGAGTAACATGTACCAACGCATCCTCTGTTTTCCTTAGACAGTCTGGCTGTCGGTTGTGACCAAGAGTGCACTAACTAGTCCATACATAGCACACTCAGCCTGCTCCCCATACCCCTTCCTGGCTCTGTGTTTCCATCACAGCACCTGTCACCCTCTCATATGACATTGTCTATTTATTTAGTTAATTGTGTTTATGCCTCCACTCTTCACGCCTGCTCTTTAACAGCAAGGGATTCATGTAGTTTGTCCATTGATCGATGTGCAATCCCTGAAATGAATTCTTAGCACGTAGCATACGTTTAATAAGGTGCTGTTGAATGACATAGCTACTCGATGGATAATTAAAGATTATTAAAATTCCATATGCAGAACTGGAAACCAGCACAGTTCTAAAGTTAACCAAGGACCAGCCTTCTAATAAGATACGTGGCTGCTTGCCAGTGTTTGGAAACTGTGCTCACACACATGCAGCTTGTTGGCCTTCCAGCAATTTCAGGGAGAGTGCTTAGTCAGTGTTACATCACCAAGAGTGTTTTAGGTGGTGATGCTACTCAGTTGGAACTGTTTTTAAACATGCGTTAAGTATTTTTAATGTATTTACAGAATGATTGTTAGATTGTACTTTGCTTTCTGTTGGTATATCTATTATTTAACACTCCTTGGATTTTTATTTTATCTTTGCTTCTTTGCTATCATGAGCTCCTTTTCCGGAGGAGAGGATGAATGAATTAAGGGAGGTGGGCAGGCCA
Source organism: Vulpes vulpes (assembly GCF_048418805.1). Taxonomy (NCBI): domain Eukaryota; kingdom Metazoa; phylum Chordata; class Mammalia; order Carnivora; family Canidae; genus Vulpes; species Vulpes vulpes. Next base: position 55,085,812 of record NC_132787.1, on the reverse strand, counting down.
TGGTGTCTTTTATCTCTCATATGTGCCATAGTCAGGAGATATGGAGAATCTCTACTTTTTTGGGAAATTGTGACCCATGTTTCTCTTCTATTTTATTACTTCTTACAGGAAAGACCACAGAATCTGGCACTTAATCCAGCGAGGTCCTTACATGGATCCTATCAGTCTGGCATTTCAGATTTATCTTCCATCATAGAATCGGATACCTTTGTTTCTCTGATGGTACCTTACTCAGAACCCTGGTAGGAGTTGGTGGTTGCTTTTCACTGAAGCTAACTATCAGCCTGGCATCTTGTCTGAGCTCCCACCATTAAGACATTTATCCCTTGGGTTACCAAGCCTTTTTGCGACCTATAATTTCTGATGTCTTCCTCTTTGGTTCCAAAAGGGTGACAGGGGTGTGGAGGAAAGGAGGAAGAAGTGGGGTGGGAAAATCAGCTCTCTTTTCACTTCCCTTATCCTCATTGCACTCTTCTGTGAGCCAGCATGTCATAGCTAGTCTCAGCCTACTAATGTCACAAGGGAGCAGGGGAGCTTTCTCAGGTTCGGGTATAAGACTCTCTGTGGAATGGTTGGCAGAGCAATGTGGAGGGAAGCCAATGGCCATCCACATAGCCTGAAGTGCGTGGCTTGGCTGCACAACCTCACTCTCTGGTGGTGCTTCTAAGAAATGCAGATGTGATCACACCAAAGCCGTACTTTCTGTAATTGTCAAGACCATATTATTTCTTCTTATATAGCCAAGTAGATTCCTGACCTAGAGAGTCCCAAATATGTACAAGGGAAAAATTACCTCCTGAGGATTAGAGCAACCACCTCATAAGGGATCTCAAACCTCACCAGGCAGAGAGGCTTGAGTGAAGAGATGGGGCTGTTAGTGGCTGAGAGACAGGAGCATCAGGCCCGAGGCAGCTCCAGGCCACTGGCTGTGACTCTTGTCTACCCCCATCAGCTGCTGTACTCACTTTGAAATAACACCACCCATTCACCCCGACACAGAGGTTGGCCATTCCTAGGGCCTCCCTCCCTCCTCTCATCAAACCAGGGCCACAGCTGGGGAGGAGCTATTCTGAGGGAAGGCAGGGTCTAGGAGGAAGGAGATGAAGAAACACATGGGTATATTTTTCTGAGTCGTTTCCTTTCTCATTCCCATCACTACTGAACTGGAACAGAGCAATCTTCTACGCAGACAGCTACTTACTAAAAGATGGCCCTGGCATCTGTGGTCCACATCAGCCTAATAGGAACCCTGCTGGTTGACATGCCCTGTTGCAGAAGGAAGACTGAGGAGGTGTCTGAGCAGGAGGATGTGGGCACTAGAGAAAGGGCAGAGCTGAAAGGGGCTGGGAGCTCACTCCTCAGGTGACCTCCTGTCTTCCAACCTTTACACCTGATGGCCCAATGCCCAGGACTTCACCAGTCCCCCTAGATGGCCAGAAGTGGAGAGGAGGAAAACAGGACCACAGGGATGGATCCCAGGGTGACCTTTAGAACTGGAAGCCACTGTCACAAACAGCGTTGAGGACTTTGCCTCTAATAAACCTAAAAAAGTGAGTGCAGTAAGGGCCTCATCAGCCTCTGTTGCCATGTTTACTCTGAGATCATGATCAAATGCAGCCAGCATGCACAGAGGGAAGAGGACAGGGGCTTGCGAGGGGTGGGCACAGCCTCGATGCACGCTCTACGGTCGGTATTTGCACAGGAAATGCTGCTGCTTGCTGCAATCATTGCTCTCCCAAGCTAAAAAATCTGTAAGAGAATAAACAGATGAGAATAACAAAGAAAAAAGAAAATAAACACGTTCAAACCCATCCAGTTCTGTACTGCACTTCCCTGTGTTACTTGAGTGCTTTGCTTGGAACCCCGGGGAAGGCACTGCCATGGTTAATCTCATGTGTCCACTGGGCTGGGATGTGTGCCCAGGTGTTAGGTCAGACACCAATCTATGTGTTTCTTGTGAGGGAATTTTTTTATTTAGCTGTGATTAGTATTTAAATTAGTAGACTCTGAGTAGAGCAGATTACCCTCCATAACGTGCGTAATCATCCAGGGAAAAGATGGAGTTTCCCCAAAGAGCAAGGAATTCTGCGTCCAGGGTGCCCCCCGGCCCCAGACTGTGACATCAGCTCTGCCAGGCTGACAATCACATGAGCCAGTTCCTTAAAAGAAATCCATCTCTCTAGGGGCGTGTGGGTGGCTCAGTCAGCTAAGCGTCTGCCTTTGGCCTAGGTCATGGTCCTGGGATCCTGCGATCAAGCCCTGCATTGGGTTTCCCACTCTGCGGGCAGTCTGCTTCTCCTGCTCCTGATCTTTCTCCTCTCTCAAATAAATAAATAAAAACTTTAAAAAATAAATAAAATACAATTTAATAAAAGTGTTCCTCAGTCAATTCTCCATGTGCCTTGGAGCTTCTCTCCTAATACTCTTAGCAGCTACAATGTCCACTTTTGCTTGGTTAACTCCAGTGATGGGGTTCTCACTACTTCCCGGAGGTAGCCCATTCTGTTTTTGAATAGTGTTAATTGTTCACAATTTTCTCCCTTAATTTAGGCTGATATCCACATTTTGTTAGCTTCTACCTATTGATCTTGGTTGTGTCCCTTCTATCTGGACTGTCTTATGCCTTTCACAGCAGTGCTTGGGGTCTCTGCAAGTCTGGGAGAAGCCCTTCCTTCATCTGCGAGGAGACCTTCTCCTCGTGAAGGGTCGGGACCTGGCCTCAGAGTTTGTACCTTACTCTCCATTCATCCTTTGCTCTTGGAAAGTTTTCTTGCTCTTTTTTGTGCATATAAACTTTATTCCTTAGAGGGCAGCCCCCCTGCCTCACGTCCCTGAGTCCTCAGTCCAGGCCTTTCCCAGACCCACTTCCTGCCCAGGAGCGGTGCCCTGGTGACACCATGATGGCCCTTTTAAACCCAATGTCTTTGGCATCAAGTAGCCCCTTTATCTTTGATATTCTGTTTCCTTGTTTTATAAGGGAAATCTTCCACATCATTATCCGCCGTGGTTCTCAAATGTGAGGATTTTGTCCCCTATGGGGTATGTACCATCGTCTGGAGACATTTTTGGTCAAAACGACCTGGGGTGGTGGTGGATCTACTGACATCAAGGTATCCTGAACCTACGATGACAGGACAGTCTCCACAACAAAGAATTATCCAGCCCAAATGTCAATGGTACAAAGGTCAGAGACTCTAACTTATTAGCATAAAAAGCCCAGAATGAAAGCAGACAAGAGAAACCAGGAGACTCACATGATCATGTGCAGCCTGCAGCTGAGGGTCTGGACCCTGCATTTTGGGGACAAAACCCAGGGGAACAAAGAAGAGGGAAGAATGCAGGCAAAGATGAGGTCCTGTGCCTCCCAGGGACCCCTGAGTATCAAGAAGTCCGAAAGGAGTCCTGCATGTTTGCTCCCGGTAGTCAGGGTTTCCCAAAATGTGGCATCTTTCCCCCTCATGGTATGAATATAATAGGATTTTAAAATAAGCCTATTTCAGAAAAAAAGTGCATGGATGTAAAGAACCTAGTAAGTAAACAGCTGAACCACTGGGCCATTGATACGGCCAAGATTGTAAAGTGGTCACAGATGACTGAAGGTCGGTACACCATGTCTGTGGCAAGACCACCGTCCTATAGAAAACAGAGTTGTTGGTGTGGATGGGCGATGAGGAGCGGACGGTCCATATTTGCTCTTACAGGTAAAGGGCAGGGCTATGATTTAGGAAGAGGCAAGGGACAGCACGTGAGGACTTACTGTTCCTGGCGCTTATGTCCGCACAGTACATGTTCTCGCCCATGGACTCACCAGACCAGCTTTTGTATAAATATAAGGCCCCATCGATCCACTGCCACTGCTGCCTCTGCAAGTGACCAGAGATGGAAGATAGTCAGCCAACAGGTCTCCTGCTCATGGGCTCATAGCCAGGGGCTCCTCTCCAGCCCTCTGAATACTTGTAAAAATTTGTCATTGCAACAATAGGGGAAGCACAGAAATGTGCACGGAATGAAAAATAGAAAACTCATCCCATTTAATCAGTGAGAGGAAAACAATACTAATATTTTGGCATATTTACTTCTGGTATAAATATTTTTCTCGACCACAACAGTTTTATGTGCTAAAATATGTGGTGAGCTTTAAGATACCTCTTCAACTGTGCATCTTGCTTCCTAAACATTTTGAAATGGGAATTATGTACTATAATTTACCTTAATTCTATTGATGATTGTTTCTAATTTACAATTATTATAAAGAACACTGCCATGAACAACTTTGTTCTGAAGCTGTTTCTGTACTTAAACATATTTTCTTAGTTAGAAATCAGTAGTAGAATGTTTGGGTCAAAGGGCATGAATAGGCATTTTGTCAAACTACTTTCCAAAACACTTTCCAGTTGTAGGAATTTAAGTCTCCATCTACTGGACAATTTCTTTCTTTTTTTTTTTTTTTTAAGATTTTGCTTATTCATGAGAGGCACACAGAGAGAGGCAGAGACATAGAGGGAAAAACAGCCCTGCAGGGAGCCCACTGAGGACTTGATCCTGGGACCCCAGGATCACCACCTGAGCCAAAGGCAAATGTTCAACCACTGAGCCACCCAGGTTTCCCAGGACAATTTCTTTATAACTTTAAAAATATTATTCACTGAGGGGCTCCAAGGTGGCTCAGTTGGTTAAATGTCTGCCTTCGCCTAGGGTCATGATTCCAGGGTCCTGGGATAGCCTGGAGGTGAGCTTTCTGCTCAGCAGAGAGCCTGCTTCTGCCTCTTTTTCTGCCTCTTTCTCTCCCTCTGCCCATCTCCCTCCCCCTGCTTCTGCTCCTGCATGCTCTTGCATTCTCTTTCTCTCCCTCACACTTGCTCTCTCTCTCTTTCAAATAAATAAATACATCTTAAAAAATTATTCATTAATACAAAGCAAAAGCTTGATAATCTTACAAATCAAATTATATTGCTATTTTAATTTGCATTTCTTTGATAACTAGAGACATTATTTCAAAGGATTTTATTAGCTATTTGCTTTCTTCAGTTATAAATGCATAAAATCAAATCTATCAGGCTTTCCCAAGGGGGCATCTGTGGACCAACTCTGAAGTTACCTTTTGTGGGTCATGCAGGCCGATCCACACAGGCTGGTTTATTTGGAAGCCCCTTATGTACTTTGCTACCATGTTGGCTTCCTTTATATTCTGGAGAGATGCCAGGTGGGCTCCATTTCCATACAAGTGACACTCAAGCTGTGGGCAAGAAATTGTGCTAATCAACTCTTGAGGTTTAAAAGCATTGTCCTCATCCCAGAACCCTGGTGTACCAAGCAGCATGGAGTATGCAGCCCCATCTCCTCCAGAACTTGAGATCTAAACCCCATAGCACTTCCTGTCTCCATAGGAGAAAATACAATGGTCACAAGTGTGAGATCTCAGAGGAAGAGGGAGCCCAAGGCAAGGTTGTGAGCTTTAGGGTCAGTGGAAGTGCCTGGGCTCCTTCTGTTCTTGCATCATATTACCTCAACAAGTCATGACCTCTCTGAACTTTCCTTACCTGCTACACAAGGGAGTTTGTGAGGATATAATTGCTATAATTACATATTATAATTCTGCATCGCAAAAAATCTAAGAAATCACTCATTATAAAATGTGCCTTTTTTTGTTCATGTCCCACCAGGAAAGAAAGAAAAAACCACTGCCACTTTATCTAAATAAGGGAACATTTGATTTTGGAGGTGTTTAAATGTGAAAAGAATGTGTCTCAGAGCAGATAGGATAGGGTAGTGTTCTTCATGGAGCACCTCCAATATGAAGAGCATCTCACACACACTGTCCCACTGAATTCTCACACCAGTCTTAGGAAGTAGGAACCACCTTTAGTTTATGGTGGAGAAACACATGATCAGAAAGGGGTGTTAGACTTAATTGCCCAAGAATAGAGCCCAGGTCTGCATAACTCTCAAGTTCCATTCTGTTTTACTTTAAATTATTCTGGCCCCCATATTGCACAAGAATAACATGTGTAAAGTGTAAACAAGTGCTCTGTACATTATCTTTATTTTGTACCAAATAGGAATAGTGTAAATTGTCTAAAAATGAGTGATGCCTCCTTCAGGAGAGAGGAGACTCCTCAAATTTTGGTTTAGAATTGAAGATCTTGTGTTAGCTACTTTTTCATTCTAGATTAATGTGCCTGTTTGCATTTCCTCAGCAGTAGCCACAGGACTTAACCTAGTTGGATTTTTGAGTGCCTTCATCCCAGTTAAGCTAGACTAGGGACTGGTGTGGAAGCATGCAACTATCTGCTTTGTGGCAACTTTTAATATCTCAGCTCCAGACCCAAGTTTGTTTTACTCCTGTATGCCTTTTTTGATCCCAAATTCTTGTTCTTCAAAGAGGCTACTTTCATACCTGTTTAAGAGATTTGACCTGGATTTTTCTTGTCCATTACTGAATGATAATCACCTTTTGTTTCAGGTATTGGATGGAACATGGGGTATAACTATAACTGGAAATTTACGTCCAATTAAATAAAACAAACTTTTATATCTACATGTCATATAGCTACATAAAGATATAGACTTATTTTATGCTCTTTTGTTACAGGATCTGCCTACATGATAAAAATTAATTTAATACAACTCAATTTAATAAAAGCAGGGTCTTGGCTGTGGTTGCTATTCCAATGCTTCCCTTTGGTATCTTGCTCATGATTAGATGTGGCTAGTATTGGATGCTCATGCAGTCCTCACATTTGCAGCCACTTTACAACACCAAAATGCTTTCATACCCCTAATTTCATTCAACTTTGGAATATGTGATACGCAGAAGACAGATGACCAGTCAAAATTTAGTGAGAGTACCAGTCACAAAGGATTCCTGGGACAGAAGAGGAAGCAGGTTCCAAGGGGTTGAGTGAGATTTTGCTCCAAGTCCACACTCCTGATAGTGATGGAACCAGGCCTGGAACTCAGATCTCTCTTTCTGTGTTCAAGATCAGTTCCTCCTGTCATCTTCCTGGTCCCTCCAGACTCAGGGTCTTGAGAACTAAGATTGGCCCTCAATATTGGCAACTAGTCAAAGAGCAGCAGTGGCTATGCAAAGGTTTCTTGGGTCTTTTTCCAGCACCTTCTCTGCACTCTGTTCAGGAGTGGTTAACCCTGCTAAGGCTCTGTATCAATTCTGCGGACTGTTTTTGCCCTCAATTGAGCACCCAGCATGTGCCACAGGCAAGTCATTTTAACAAATACTTCTGACAAGCCCATGAGATAAAGTGTCATCCTCATTTAATTTTACTTACTTTTAAAAATATTTTATTTATCTGTTTATTAATTTGAGAGAGAAAGAGAGAGCATGAGTGGGAGACAGAGGCAGAGAGAGAGGGAGAAGCAGACTCCCCACTGAGCAGGGAGCCCCACACGTGGCTCAAATCAGGATCCTGGGATCATGACCTGAGCCCAAGGCAGGTGCTTAACTGAGCCACGGAGGTGCCTGTGTCATCCCCATTTAAAAGCAAGAAAACAGATAAAGTGAGGTATAGTTTAACTCTATAAGGCAGACTCATGATTTAAACTCAGGTCAATATTACTCCCAAGTCTCTAGGTATATTCCTCTTTGTTTTGGTAGAATTCGTGTTGGAATCTCTGGAAACAGCAGTACAGGTGACCTTTCAGAATTTCATAAAGTTGCTTCTCAAGAATTGAGGAAAAGTTGGTTGCTCTCCATTAGCTTTTTTTCTTTTAGTGAATAGTGTCTGGGAAACTCCTTCTTCATGTAGTTCTCTCTCTCTCTCTCTCTCTCTCTCTTTCTCTCTCTCTCTCGTTCACATCACAAAGGAAGCACTGCATTAGGGCTGACTTCCATGGGTTTGCTCCACTAGTTACTCTGGGTGTAATCGGGGTAACATCACTTTTGCTTACAATGCACTGAAATTTTCTGTTTCAACATCACAATCTTGCACTAATCCTGCACTTTCTAAGGCCACAGAAGACTTTGCATCCTCAATAGCTATAACTTGGTAAGTGCTCCATCATTGCTGAGTTATTTGTATACAGAGTTCTGAGGCCATACTGGGCCCAGATCACATCACATTTCCCCATAAGGTGCCCCCAGCCAGTCATGTCAGTTAAACCATCATGACCCAGAGAAACAGCAGCATGGGCTCCCCACAATCCTCTGAGGTGGACTGCCTACTTGGGTATCTTCAGTGAAACAAAACCAGTAAATTTGTTGGGTGGTGTAGACAATGAAGCCTTTCATTTGTTTAGATTGCTTCATTATCTATCAGGTGGTTCTGAAGACTATGTCCCAGGCCTGGTAAATCTGGTACAGCAATTCAATGATTCTTTCTATAAGGTCTTTATCTTCTTATTCTCCTTCTCTTAGTTTATTTCTGTCCTTACTGACAGTGACCTCCTTGAGGGTGATGGCTGTTTTTTGTTCAATTGTACATCTTCACAACCCATCTAGGGTCTGGGCATATAGCTCATGCTCCACCCATGCTTTTAGAACTGAGTGAGTTGAAACACACAACTGCCCTCTCTCCATTTCAGCATAGAGGCGACTCCTCAGAATGCCAAGGAAGGACCCTTAGTTCTGAGTCGCACGAGATCTGCAGCTCTGAGTGGCCTCTTGCTTTAGAGATCCCTAAGTGTGGGGCCAGATTTCTTACCTCAGCCTCAGACCAGTTTTTCAGCTTCCAGAAGTATCCATAGCAATTGGACTTGTAGTAAAACCATCCAGGAGCACAGCTGGGTCTCATGATGATGCCTGCACAGACACCAAAGGAAATCACAGTCATGATGCCAAAAACAATCAATTACCGCACTAGTCAGTTTACAAAATGAAGAGGAGTCTGGTGCCCTGGAAGGACCCTGCTATGCTGCCAAATCTTTATACTGTTAATCTTTCTCCCAGCCTTCTCCAAAGGGAACTATGGCCTTTAGAAGGATAACTGTGAATTGGAGAAAAGGATACAATCAGATCTTTGGGGGATTACTGGACACTGGTTCTGAACTGACACTAATTCCAGGAGACTCAAAAAGTCACTGTGGTCTGCCAAAGGAGGGGCTTATGGAGGTCAGGTGACCACACAGTTTTAACTAGGATCATTCCATGGGGTCTTTGGGACCCCAAGGCCATCCTGTGATTATCTCCCCAGTTATGGAATGCAGAATTGGAACAGACATACTCAGTGACTGGAAAAATCCCCACATTGGTCCTAAGGTCAAACAGCCATAATAGAAGGCAGCACAAGAGTGGATGAGAGGCATAGATTGGTAGTGCTGGTTTTGGCTAGGGGGGACAGGACAGGTTAGATGCCAACTTGGATGGAGCTTGAGGATGCGTGAGCTGTAAGTCAGTAGCAAGGGGGCATATGAGGCAAAGGGGGTGTGTGAGCAGAGGAATGGGCGCAGAAATGTGTAAGCTGTGCACAGCGAGAACAAGCACTTAATTTTGCCTTAAGTACAGGGAATCTTTCAGGCAAACATGGTGGAAAGGAAAAGAAGAATCAAGGCCTGGAAGTCAAGGAAATCATGACAGAGAGAGGCACAAGTTCTTTGTGCTAGTGGATTAGTGAGTGGGCTATGATACCATATCTGAAGGTTTAAAAAACAAGAAGGTGGCTGAAAATGCAGAGGGCCTAGATGTTGAAGGGAATGCCAAGCTGGCAAGTTTGGGCTTTGTAACCATGTGGCTGTGCTCCAATGCTAGAGATGAGTGCAAGGCTCTTTCTATTCCTAGTGGATGTTCACAGACTGTTGTCACAAAGCAAGCATTTCCTCTCTCCTCTCTCAAATGACACTACTGTCACTTGTTTGCCCCATTTCCCTGTTCTATTTCATCCCTCACCTATAAATCTCTATAAATCTCTATAAATTTCCTATGCTTTCACATAATCTCCTTACTCTGGCTAGCATGTGAGGGCTTTCATCACCTAGTCCCAGCTGGATCTTCCTATGCTGCAGCCCCAGAAATTCTTTACAATTGCAGGGAGGATCTGTGGAAGAGTAGTGGAGTGACTGGTGAGAATGTCCTGGCTCTACTTCACTCCCCAGGCTTAGTTTGGGTGAATTTCAAGCCCCTGCAGGGAAGCCAGAACCAGAACAACAGGGAGCTAACTATCTGGCTAGTTGGCTCCACAGGAGGGCTCAAGGCTGCCCCCCATAGTCTTTCACACTCTAGCATGGTTCAGAGAAAGTGGCTGAATTCCCCAGGACCCAGGGAAGTCATAGGATTGAGAGAACTGGTGGCTCCTGGTTGGCATGGTGTGGAGGACAGAGAGCCTTAGAACACAAGGACACATCCAGGGTAGGCTAAGACAAGAACTACAGAAGTGAGCCACGGACATGAATACGATGCCCAAAGAACACTACTTCTCTCCCTATGTCCCTCCAATGGATCTCCCCATGGCCAAAGTATTCCCCAGTGGGAAGAATGTCAGGTTATATACATGCTCAGGCATGGTTTCCTTCATGGGGCCACATGGGACTGTGAAAGGCACCCTGGACTAGCAGCCAGAACATCGCATAATCTTGCTGTGTGATCTTGGGCAAGTCCCCACCTCCTTTGGGCCTGATTTTCCTCATAAACAGAACAAAGGCATTACACCAAATGTGCCTACATTTCATTTTTTCCACTTCAGATATTCTATGATACTTATTTTTAGCTTGTGCATACAGTCTTCTTCTTGGCTTTCTCCACTTGCGAGATCTTAGATTATTGATTCTCACTTTGTTGACATGTTACTTTGTACTTGATGCTGGGTCTACATGTATGCAGGAGTCATCTCTCCCATGAGGCTGTAAGTCCTTTGCAAACCAGAATTCCCAGCATATTCAAATGGGAAAACAATGTATAAACATTGGGTAGCTCGGATTAGAGCTCTCACTTATTGACTGCTAGGCGTCAGGTACTTTAAATACATTATCTCTAACCTTCACAAGAAACTTGCAAAATTATTATAACCAACTGTGGAGGCCAAGAAAATTAGGGCCTTTCAAGTTTAACATTAGCACAAGTACAGCCATTGTAGCCTCAGTAGCCATCTCAGGCCACTGTGACCAGGCCACTGTGACCAGGTACTGAACTCTACCTTACCCCGGCTACAGGCAAAATCACAAAGCACGCCCTTATCAGAATAAGGAAGCAAGAGCTTGTGAGACCTCTTTACTGGAGATTCTCACACCCCCACCCTTACTGAAAAACCCCACCTTACCCCTAGACCAGCCCATAAAAACCCAGCTGTAACCCACCTCAGGGTCCAAGTCCCTGCTCCGCTGTGTCGAGTATACTTGGACCCAAGCTTGAGCTTGTTAATAAACCCTCATGTACTTGCATCGGTGTCAGCTCATTGGTGGTTTTCTCAGATTCACAATCTTGGGCACAGCACAACATTTAGTTGATAATTTAACTATGGCTCACAACTATACAAGGCTAGAATTTGATTCTATAGTCCTGCACTTTTTTACTACGTGACATGGTCTTTCATTCCTGTCTGATATCCACCGCCTGTAGCACCTGAACATTTTTTTTGGCGAAAGGAGGGCTATGTGAGTTTGCTGCATGAACACTGGCTCTGGGCTCAGTTCCAGCTGAGTGACTGATACTCACTACCCAGGACGTCAGTGCTGGCTATGCAGCTCAGCAGTAGAAGCAGCCACATGCTTTTGGGAGCCATCGTCCTCTTCCCTGGAGAGCAGAAGAGACCTATGAGATTTCCCTCGAAGTTCCTGGATTCACCTGGATCTGTAATCTGAACACAGTGGGTGAAACTGACCCAGGAATTTAGATGCCAAATCACCTATGGAGGAAAAAAGGGTTTTTTGTTTGTTTGTTTGTTTGTTTTTGGCTAAACTCAGATCATACAATAAAGGGAACTTCAAGCTAAATTTAGAGATTAGGAATATTTAATTTGTCACCTGCAAAGCCTCTGGTCCGGCGCCAGAGGCCTACCTGTACTGGGATGAATAGTTTAAAAGTCTGAATGAAGGCATTTGGTATATTGTGAAGAGCCTGCTCCTGCTATTTTCAGGAGAACCAACAAGCTTTCTCACAGATCAGGCAGTAATAGACTTTCCATAGAGTCAATTCAATCAAATCAAATCAGTCTCAAGAGTGAATTTTTCTATGTTAGAACTAAAAGTGAATATGTGGTCCAATACCCATATTTCACAGATGAGAGGACCCGAGGTCTATGGGTATGAAGTGGTTTGCTCATTGGCACACAACTACAACTACATATTCTGACTTTAGGGCAACCCTCTGTCCTTTATGCTTAAGTGATAACCACTTTTTTTTTAAAAAGAAAATAACTTTCCCCATCACCAGACAGTACATGAATTATTAAAAAATCAGTGAATGAGGAGGGCACTTGATGGGATGAGCACTGGATATTATACTATATGTTAGCAAATCGAACTTCAATTAAAAGAAAATGGAGAAAGAATTAGATGAGAATCATGGCCCATTATCTTGGGTGGATACTGCTCACTATCTATCTTGGGTCAACTGCCTTTTCCTAAAACTGACTGCTTTCAGAAGACCTCTGAGGAGCCTGTTTGAGTAGCCTTCTTATTTTGTCCAATTCTGAATTGTTTTTAAATTTAAGGCTGAACTTCCTGGAAAAAAATTAAAAAGCAAAAAAACAAAAAAATCAGTGAAAAACTGGAAGATAGGAAGTAAACTCTATCTCCCAGAGATAAACAATTTAGTGACCAGCTGATAGACGTCGTTCCATGTACATCTATATATGTGTGCAGGTTTGTGTGCCATTTTATATAAACAGAGTCATAGAGTTTCTTTACCTGGTTTCATTTCTCTGAAACTGGTTGATTGTAATGAACCTTCTTCCCCTCACATAATTATTATGCAGTTTTGATTCCCTCTTTAGTATAAATACACACACAGGGTTGTGACTTCACAGAACATGCACACAGTCACATTGATACCCTTGGCTAAAATTCCCTCTGAATGGACTGTTCTGTACATTCCAGTAATAGTACACAGATAGCAATGCCAGTTCCCCCAAACCTCAAGGAACACCCAATTTGTCCAGTTTTTTTCTTGCTAATTTTGGCATAATAAACAAAACTCTCATTGTTTTGTTAGTATTTTTTAATATTAATTACATTATTTAAATTAATAATTTTTAAAAATGCTCAAAATATATAAAAAGAAGCTGAACAATTTTTATATGATGATTAGCTTTTTAAATTTCTTTTGTAAATTTTTGGTTTATAGCTTTGCACATTTTTACTGTTTGATTGCTATTTTTTTCCTCAGAAATCTGTAGGCCCTTCTTTGTGCATTTATTGCCTTTCATATATTACTAAGAATTTTTCCCAGTTTGTATATTTCTTTTCATTTATATCTTTTGCCACAATGAAGATTTCAGTAATGGCTATATTTACCTTCTCCTTTATAACATTCTGAATTTATATAAAACATGGTAATGATATATCAAATAAATAGGAAAATGATGATTTTTTAAAAAAGAATCAATGTTAGCACAATTAGATATCTGTCAATTTGGAAGGAAAAAATGTTGGACCTCTGCTTCTTCATACTCAAAAATATAACTTCTAAATGGATTTAAGCTTTAAACCTAAAGGTTTAATTTGAAATTTTCAAATTTTAAAGGTATATGTCTACTTTGGTATGATGGAGAAAGTTTTTGATTAATCCTGGAAACCCAGGAGATACCAAGAAAAAATGACATATTTGATGACATTAAATGATTAAATAAAGGAGACACAGGCAAAACAAAACAAAACAAAACAAAAACAGAAAACAAAAACAGACCATTACCATCCACATAAGATTAAAATATCTACCCATATTCTCTTTTATTTTCATTCATCTGACATTTATTTTAGTGTGAGCATGCCATTGGGTCCAAGGTTTTTTTCCCCAAATGATTATGAGGATGAGGAATTCCTTGAATCCTACTTTGAGCATATCTTATGATCCAAAAATCAAAATATATATTCTGTCAAATAATAGATTGCTTAAGGGGAATGATGGAACATAATATTCAAATTTTCCTAGACAATCTGAAGATTCGATCCCTACACAAGTCCATGTGAGCACTCTGACACAGTGTGAATAAAGAAGGAAACCAAATGGTGAAGAGACCCTTCCACCTTTTAACATCATTGCATTAACCCTGCACTTCTCTGATGAACCTCCCTTCTGAAGGTGATGGAGGTACTCTCAATGTCCTGCAATCCCCTTAAAACACAAACTGCAAGGACTTCTCCGTCAAGCCAACTGTCTGAGGGAAGGGAGGTACAGCATCTTTTGGAATAATCTATAAGTGGATCTTAACACACTGGCATTCATTGAATGCTCACATGCCACCTAACCTAATTCTAACTAAGCTGCATTGTATATATTAACTTATTTTACCCATGAAGATACCATGTTCTTTGAGATTAAGTAACTTTCACAGCTGCTAGATTTCATAGCCATGGTTTAACTTGATGCTGACACCAAATGCAACACTGTTTATAATAAGGAAGAAAAGAAATGCATAGTTCAAATTAAAAAACACAGCAGCAAGAAGCATGACAAACATCATTAGACCCAAAGCTTGTAATTTCTGGCCCAATGAAGAGCTAGCAGAGGAAAACAAATGTTCAAAGAAAGCCTTCTCCCCTCAACTGGTAGAGAATTATCTGGTTGGCCCCCAAGGCTTTGAGAACCCCTACCTTCTTTGGTGTCCTGAGAAATCCCAGAGAGTTCCTGAGTTCTTAAATCTTCTTGATTCCAGAATTATATGACCTTTGTTTGTTTGAAGATTTATTTATTTATTCACGAGAGACACAGAGGGAGAAAGAGGCAGAGACATAGGCAGAAGGAGAAGCAGGCTCCCCACAGGGAGCCCAATACAGGGCTCGATCTCAGATCCCAGGATCACACCCTGAGCCGAAGGCACATGCTCAACCGCTGAGCCACCCAGGCATCCCTGTATGATCTTTGTTTTAATCATAGAGCAATAATATTGCTTGAAGTAATAATCCATCCATAGAAGTCTTATCTGTAGTCAAAGAGAATGTGTGAGAGAAGGCTTGAGAATGAATCAAATAGCCAGAAGAATTCCTCCCTGTTTGTAAACAGCTTTTCCTTTCCATCCCATCTTATCAAAACTGACAACATCCTGTCATGTTAGAAGCCCATCTTCTCTCACTGTGTCTACTTTTTCTTCTGTCAATCTTTGTCATCTCTTTCTACTTTCCATTTCCTTTCTTTCTCCTCCCTTTCTATAAAGATGCCCCACTTCAACTCTGGAGAATCAGGATGTGTCTATATCTTTGTGGAAAAGATTTGCCACCAGGTAGGATGGAAGTTCTGCACACCTGTGGTGTACTTGAGGGGTCCAGATAGAATTTCCCCTTTAAGGCACCAACCCTATCCCCCTCAGCATGCACCCCATTCCTCAAATATATATTTCAGCTCCTTCTCTTTGTTCGTCAGGAACAGAGCACTGAAATCTTGTCCTACTGCAGAACAATTACATCAAAATAGCTTACATTGATATAATATTTTACCATAGAGTGTTTCTGTGAGATCCTAACAGACCCCTTGGGAGTTATGTAGGACATTTACCCTCATTTCACACTGAAGAAACTCAGTGTTAAGAGATAGTAGAGAGCCTGCTCAGTCAGGTGTGTGATGCTGGTCAGTGGTGGAGCTGGATGGTGACCTCAGGTCTTCCCTGTTTTCTGAATCACACGGTCCTATCAAGAAAATAGTCTGTTGGGCAGCCCCGGCGGCGCAGCAGTTTAGCGCCGCCTGCAGCCTAGGGTATGATCCTGAAGACCCGGGATGGAGTCCCACGTCGGGCTCCCTGCATGGGGCCTGCTTCTCCCTCTGCCTGTGTCTCTAACTCTCTCTGTGTGTGTGTCTCTCATGAATAAATAAATAAAATATTTAAAAAAAAGAAAGAAAGAAAATAGCCTATTTAGAAAAGGCAACACTATTTCTTTCTCTAGTGTAGATAGCAAAAAAAAAAAAATTAAACTATGTTGAAAATATCAAAGATTATTCAACCTCAAAGGACAAGAACTTTAAGGCTGGGAAAGATAATGGCATTTCTCAAGTCCTGTGCTTCTGCTCCACCATTGATGAACCTGTGGCCGAGAGAAGCACCGTGAGTGATTCAGTACAGAGCTAGTTTGGAGTGAAGCTGGTATCAGAAACTGGGCTTTCTTCCTCTCAGCCCAGAGTTCTTTTTACAGTGCTACTTGAGCTTTTCCATTGGCTTTTTCTAGCCTATGTATACAGGACAGGAGAAAGTCATGTTTCTATCAAGCCCAAAGTGTATTTTTTAGAGAACCTCTGCCATTCTGATGATGCTTTGGAGAAAGAACACAAGGCCTGGGTTTTGATGTATGTTGGTTCAGGTCCTAATTCTGTTACCTACTCTCTGTCTAACATAGGGCATGCTCCTGAACCTTTCTGAGCTTCAGTTTCCAAACTATATGTGATGGGAAATCACCAGATGAATTTTGTTTTCTTTTGTTTTTTTTTATAATAAATTTATTTTTTATTGGTGTTCAATTTGCCAACATACAGAATAACACCCAGTGCTCACCCCGTCAAGTGCCCGTCACCCATTCACCCCCACCCCCCGCCCTCCTCCCCTTCCACCACCCCTAGTTCGTTTCCCAGAGTTAGGAGTCTTTATGTTCTGTCTCCCTTTCTGATATTTCCCACACATTTCTTCTCCCTTCCCTTATATTCCCTTTCACTATTATTTATATTCCCCAAATGAATGAGAAAATACAATGTTTGTCCTTCTCCGATTGACGTACTTCACTCAGCATAATACCCACCAGTTCCATCCACGTTGAAGCAAATGGTGGGTATTTGTCGATTCTAGTGGCTGAGGAATATTCCATTGTATACATAGACCACATCTTCTTTATCCATTCATCTTTCGATGGACACCGAGGCTCCTTCCACATTTTGGCTATTGTGGACATTGCTGCTATAACCATCGGGGTGCAGGTGTCCCGGCGTTTCATTGCATCTGTAACTTTGGGGTAAATCCCCAGGAGTGCAATTGCTGGGTCGTAGGGCAGGTCTATTTTTAACTCTTTGAGGAACCTCCACACAGTTTTCCAGAGTGGCTGCACCAGTTCACATTCCCACCAGCAGTGCAAGAGGGTTCCCTTTTCTCCGCATCCTCTCCAACATTTGTGGTTTCCTGCCTTGTTAATTTTCCCCATTCTCACTGATGTGAGGTGGTATCTCATTGTGGTTTGGATTTGTATTTCCCTGATGGCAAGTTATGTGGAGCATTTTCTCATGTGCGTGTTGGCCATGTCTATGGTCTTCCTCTGTGAGATTTCTCTTCATGTCTTTTGCCCATTTCATGACTGGATTGTTTGTTTCTTTGGTGTTGAGTTTAAGACGTTCTTTATAGATCTTGGAAACTAGCCCTTTATCTGATATGTCATTTGCAAATATCCTCTCCCATTCTGTAGGTTGTCTTTTAGTTTTGTTGACTGTATCCTTTGCTGTGCAAAAGCTTCTTATCTTGATGAAGTCCCAATAGTTCATTTTTGCTTTTGTTTCTCTTGCCTTTGTGGATGTATCTTGCAAGAAGTTACTGTGGCTGAGTTCAAAAAGCGTGTTGCCTGTGTTCTCCTCTAGGATTTTGATGGAATCTTGTCTCACATTTAGATCTTTCATCCATTTTGAGTTTATCTTTGTGTATGGTGAAAGAGAGTGGTCCAGTTTCATTCTTCTGCGTGTGGATGTCCAATTTTCCCAGCACCATCTATTGAAGAGACTGTCTTTCTTCCAATGGATAGTCTTTCCTCCTTTATCAAATATTAGTTGACCATAAAGTTGAGGGTCCACTTCTGGGTTCTCTATTCTGTTCCATTCATCTATGTGTCTGTTTTTGTGCCAGTACCACATTGTCTTGATGACCACAGCTTTGTAGTCCAACCTGAAATCTGGCATTGTGATGCTCCCAGCTATGGTTTTCTTTTGTAAAATTCCTCTGGCTATTCGGGGTCTTTTCTGATTCCACACAAATCTTAAAATAATTTGTTCTAACTCTCTGAAGAAAGTCCATGGTATTTTGATAGGGATTGCATTAAACTTGTAAATTGCCCTGGGTAACATTGACATTTTCACAATATTAATTCTGCCAATCCATGAGCATGGAATATTTTTCCATCTCTTTGTGTCTTCCTCAATTTCTTTCAGAAGTGTTCTATAGTTTTTAGGGTATAGATCTTTTACTTCTTTGGTTAGGTTTATTCCTAGGTATCTTATGCTTTTGGGTGCAATTGTAAATGGGATTGACTCCTTAATTTCTCTTTCTTCAGTCTCATTGTTAGTGTATAGAAATGCCACTGATTTCTGGGCATTGATTTTGTATCCTGCCACGCTGCCGAATTGCTTATGAGTTCTAGCAATCTTGGGGTGGAGGCTTTTGGGTTTTCTATGTACAGTATCATGTCATCTGGGAAGAGGGAGAGTTTGACTTCTTCTTTGCCAATTTGAATGCCTTTTATTTCTTTTTGTTGCCTAGTTGCTGAGGCTAGGACTTCCAGTACTATGTTGAATAGCAGTGGTGAGAGTGGACATCCCTGTCTTGTTCCTGATCTTAGGGGAAAGGCTCCCAGTGCTTCCCCATTGAGAATGATATTTGCTGTGGGCTTTTTGTACATGGCTTTTAAGATGTCGAGGAATGTTCCTTCTATCCCTACACTCTGACGAGTTTTGATCAGGAATGGATGCTGCATTTTGTCAAATGCTTTCTCTGCATCTAATGAGACGATCAGGATCAGGGGCACCTGAGTGACACAGTCAGTTAAGCATCTGCCTTTGGTTCAATCATGATCCCAGGGTCCTGCGATCAAGCCCCTTACTGGGCTCCTGCTCTCATGGAGCCTGCTTCTCCCTCTCCTCCCTGCTTGTGCTCTCTGTCTCACTCTCTCTCTCTCTCTCTCTCTCTCAAAAAAAGTAAATAAAAACTTTTTAAAAAATAACACAAAAAAAACCCAAACTAGGATGAGAATAGCACCATACCAGAGTAATAAGAATGAGAGGAAAATAAATAAACAAATAAAATATACAAATAATAAACAAAATAAAAATAAATTAAAAATGTGAAGGGAAACAAATTTCCATCTGGAAATCTATTCTAGCTAACTAGCCATTGAGAGAGGAGCACAAAATTAAGACACGTGAAGATTATAAGAATTTACAAAGCTTATTGTCCATAGTTTTTACTGAAATTACTGCTCAAGCATGTAATTAGGCAAAAAATAAAATAATCCCGGAAGAAAAGAATGTGAGACAATATAGAGATTAGTTTTGATGTTAAAAAGAATTATGTTTAGAATAAGATTCATAGTGACTTTTCTTTTTTCTTGTTAATACAAGTGGGGTCTAAAATACTGGACCACAACAAGAATTAGAGTTTGGAATGAAATTAAAATTTCATTTCTAAGGTCTGATCCTAATTAAATTTTCTTTATTAGAAAATTTTCATTTAAGGGGCATGAATAATGCAGTTGGTTAATTTCTGAATCTTGGTTTCAGCTAAGGTCATGATCTCAGGATCATAAGTACAGAAGTCCGCTAAGGTTTCTCTCTCCCTCTCTGTCTGCTCTTCCCTTCCTCTCTCTCTCTCTCTCAAATAAATAAATCTTTAAAGAAAAAAAGAGAAATTTCTCATTTGAGTATGTGTATTTCCAGAATACTATTTGTATAACACAAACTCGATGTTGTTCCATTTATGAGGAAATACTAAAATAGAGACCCACCTCCATCCAAATTTTTGGGACAGCAGGAAAACTCTTCCTGGTCTTAGCCTCTTCTGTTCCTCTAGCCTCTAGCACCGGTGCTCCATTCACTCACCTCTGAGCTCCATTAGCATTCCCCTGTCAGTGTTTCCTGGAAATCATACAAGGTCATGCCTCCATGCCTTTTTCTGTGTCATTCTCCTTTTTTGCAATACTCTTCTTCTCTTTGGTCATGTTTATTTGTCTTTTAATTAATTAGTTCAATAACTGTTGAATGTTATTAAGTGCAAGGATCTGGGGTGAGGGAATAGATATAATGGGGAAGACAATAAGAGGTAAGAAAAACAGAACCAACCTAGTCCCCAGCTCAGCATGGTTTGGTTCATGACTTGAAGCGTTTCCTTACTCTATTCTCAGACAGCAAAGATACCACTCTTATGCTCACATACCACATGCTTATATTTAAATTCTGTTTTCTGCCTGTCTTCCTAATAAATCTCTATGCTGCTTCGGCTCTGAGATCATGCTTACCTCATCTCCACAACCTTATGCTCAGGAAGTTTTAGTGCTGAACTGACCAGCAACCTCAGAAACACTAGCTGCTTCCAGACCAGCCCCTTTTCTTCTTAGGTGCTTCCTTCTAGAGGACAAGCAGGCTCACTCATACCTTTCTTTTTCCTGTAAACAAAAACTGTTTTTTTTTTTTTAAAAAAAAAAAAAAAACACATTCACCTCTTTCTCAGAGGGAAATGTCTTCTTTCCCATTTTGGAAGGATTCATGCTCTAAACCTTCTTGAAGCACTTTGCCTTCATCTATGTAGTGATTCTACCTTACTTCCTAAAAGTCTTCCCCAAGGAGAAACATATACATTCATATACCTCTATAGATAGATGGTACATTTTGAAAAGATGAGAGTGGTTAAGAATGCTTAGACCAAATTGAATTTTCTGATGGAAAATAAAAATGTGATCTCTTGACATGTTTTCACAAATATTCTACAAGTTCTTGCCAATTCATGGCCCACTAACACAACTGCCCCAAAGGATGGGATGTGTTCTAATCTGTGGTTTATCAATGTAGCAGCCACTAACCAACCACATATGGCCATCAAGCATTTGGAATATGGCTAGTATGAATGAGAAGTTGAATTTTAAATTTAATATAATTTTTGTCAACTATATTTAAATTTATACACCTGATGTGGTTAGTGGCCACCATATTGGATAAATGAAACCAAGAAGATGAGAGCAGATTTCTTACAGAAACAAATCAATGTGAAACAAAAGCGAAATTGTTTCTATTTTTGAGGAAGCTTAGAGACAGAGAAAAACTTTGTGGAAATAAGTCCAGAGAACTTGAAGGAATTGTGGGGCATCTGTGGGGAAAACTGTACAGCTTAGATTTGAGTCAAATTCAATTTGATCTCCAAGCTGACACCTAGGATATGCTTTAGTAAAGAATCTTTGTCATATCAGTTTCCTGACTCTACTTTCCCTGATTGAAGCTTAGATGGCAGTGAACCCTCTGCCTTCCTCTTCAAATGACTGAAGAATTCCATTTTGAGTCAAAGAGTAGAGCTTCTCACTGCTTCTTCATTTGAAGTCAAGGATAGATTGCCTCCAACTTTGGTATGACAGCAACTCATTTTGCACCCATTTTAACTAATGAAAAGTTTCTACTTTACTGTTGATGTCTATTGGAAGCTTTTTGAAAGGGTCAATTATTTTGACATCTAAACATCTGAATACCATCAGGTCAACATGAGAAAGGAACCTCAGCTAGGCAGGGGCAG
Source organism: Vulpes vulpes (assembly GCF_048418805.1). Classification (NCBI taxonomy): domain Eukaryota; kingdom Metazoa; phylum Chordata; class Mammalia; order Carnivora; family Canidae; genus Vulpes; species Vulpes vulpes. The sequence goes on along the minus strand of NC_132787.1, from coordinate 55,064,261 downwards.
CAGGGTGGGGAGCACCTAATGGAATGATCAGTGTGAGAAAGAAAACCAAATTGTGAGAAAGCATCAAAGAAAAATGATTTAGGGGAAAAATGAAGTCTGGTAGAGGGATTTGAGAAAAACATGAAGTGACTATATAAGAAGGGAAATCTTGAAATTTTTTTCCCAATTCTAAATCTTAAGAAAACAGCATAAACTACTTATTGTTTTTAAAACTATAGAGGAGTCCCTTCTTGCCCTCTTAGGGTAGAAATTTTAGTTATGGACTTAATCCTTTTATATTTGGCAGAGATATGAACACCATGAACACTGCTGCAGGGAAGCCCTGCAACATCCCATGATACTGAATCAAATCCTCTCAGCAGGAGAGATGAAATGAGTCCCATTAGGAGGTGTTCATTAACTTTTACAACTAGTCTGGAGAGACTTGCCGTGAGGATAAGTGAGTTGGTGCCCCCTCACTCAGTCCTGAAGACCGGTGGCATAGAGTAATCTCCCCATGTCTACATTTCCTGGGAAATCAACTATCTCTATCTGTGGAAAGCTCTACCAGCTAGAATGCATCAGTTGATTTGCTCAAGAGGCACAAGGGAAGTTATGCCACAGAGATCAAATTGAAAATTGTATACACAACTAGCTCTCTTCTTCATCCTTCAGTACTTTCAACCCAGGCTTTCTCTCCTCCAGGAACACTGATCTAAGCCTGCCCCTTCTCTGTAGTAACATTCCTCTTGTGTAGAGATAATTTGTTTATGGACTTGTTGCTCTCAACAGAGTGCCACTTCTCAAGCACAGGGATGTGACTTTCCAATCTCCATATCTGGCACTTAGATGGTGGACAAAATGTGTTTCCTGGACCAAACTCAATATATTGAAAAGACCGGGACAGTGCTTGACACAAAAATACACAACATATGTTATCTTCCATCTTCTATACTTTCTCCTAAAAATTTCCACTGACTTGATTGGCCTTATCATCTGAAGAAAAGAAAAAAACATACGTATTCTACAGATGCATATATGGAGGTGTGAAAAGATTGTTATAATTCCAGGCCCTACAATTCACTTAGGAAGTGTTGTCTTCAAAGACATTCCCTCGATGAACAAATTGGGGTGGAAAGTAAGACCCGAAGAATATTGATTAGCAGGATGGAAGCATAAGACATATATCAAAATAGTTCTGCTTTTGAGCAATAAATATGAAATTTGGTGTCGGGGGCAAAAAGATAGGTGAGGGGAGTGTGAGAGAAGAGACAGAGGGGTAGTGAGGCATTGTGGTGTGCCCAGAAGATTTTTAAAAACACGTATGTCTAATATACGTGTTTATATATATTATATATATAATTATATATTCAACCCAATCTTTTTTTTTTCAACCCAATCTTTTTAAACTACTATCTAAACTACTCTACATTTCTTCAAGAGCTTTATAAATTCTATCATACTCACAGAGACCTTATCGGACTAGAGGTTTGGTTTGCTTTTATGTTTATATTAGGATTTCACCATATAATATTAATAGGAAATTACAGTATTATATGCAGACTGTGATCTCATTTTTGTAAAAGAACTAAGCTGTATAGGTATTTATGTATGTATGTATTTATGTGCCTGGAAAAAGCATGCAAACCACATTTCTCTGTGATTACCCTGGAGAATGAAGTGGAAATGGGAAAAGGGAAGAGATTTCACTCTTTACATAATTCTGCATTATTTCAAATGATCAATAGCATATGATTTAGGGTCACTCATTTAACTCCTCATTTCATTTTGGATTCTGGCAGCTTCAAAACTTCTTCCCTCCTTACTTTCCTTTTTTTCCTTCCTTCCCTTCTTCTTCAAGTCATTATATTTCCACTATACCATCCACTTGTTTCTCGTCTGTTGGGTCTTGCCATATCACATCTTCAAGATGAGCAGGTGAAAATGTATTCCTCTTATTGACAAATGCCTTGTTTGTGTTTTGTTTTGTATTCGAAGATTTTTTTAATGATGATGTTACTTTATTAGATTTCATGCATACATCTTACATATTGAGCTTGAAGGATTTTTAAAAATCTATACAGCTGTGTAACAATAACCCCGATCAGGATACAGGACATTTCCATCATCTGGGGAATTCCTCCCTGCACTGCCCCCCGCCCCCCACTAAAGTAACAACTATTCTGACTTCCCTCACCACAGATTAGTCTCACCTTTTTTAACTTTTTTTTTTAACTTTACGTAATTGTTTATCTGAATTGTTTCACTTGACATAAATGTTTTTGTGTTTCTTCCACATTGTTGCCTGTATTAATAATTTGCTCTTTCTAATGCCTGGTAGCATTCCATTGCATAAATATAGTGCAGGTCATTGTTGTTCTGATTCCTCATTCTTGGTTGATGCACATTTTAGCTATTTTCAGCTTCTGACTAAAGCTGCTATGAACATGGTTAGCCTCTTGACAGATATATGTTTTCATTCCAGGAGTAGGAGTGGGATTGCTGGCTCATGGGATGGGTATGTATTTACATTTGTTAGAAAATGAAAACCTTTCCCATCTTACACTCCCAATGGCAATGTGCAAGAGTTCCAAGTGCTCCAAATCCTCAATAACATTTGGCTATTGTTAGTCTTTTAATACTTTCATCCTAAATCAAAAAGTACAATACTATTTCCTGTGCTGTGATTTATCACAGATTAAGGGATTAAAAACCACACAAAGAAAATGACTCAGATCTTAATGAGAAGAGAATTCATATGTGGGAGAATCAGTAGTCCTTTCTGGACCTCTTAAGTATCTCCAGAATAATAGCATTGGAGTGGATGATCTCTGAGGCATTTCTAACTCAGGTAATGGATTTGGAGGAAGGCAGGTCAGTGTAGTTGTCAGTGCATGGCCTTTGGCGTCAAGATTCAGGTTCTTGCTGGACTCTGCCACGGGTCAGCTGGAGGGCTTTGTGTAGATATTTAAGTTCAAAAATACTTTATTTTCTTGCTAATAAAATCAGATATGAATTGTACATCTATCACAGGAAAATTTAAATAGTAAATGAGATAATGAACGCAAGGTGTTTTGCATAATACACAGTGAAGACTTACTAAATAACAGATTATAAAACATGGATATTTTCTGTAGGCATGCTGACAACACTGACTCCATCTTTAGCATTCTTTCTTGTCTCCCCTCTGGTGCACAGATGATGCCACTTTAGATAACTCCTCTGCGACCTTACCACCACACCCCTTGCTCTATAAAAGCTGTGGCTTGAGGTCCAAATGGGGCAGAGAGTAGAGCAGAGAATGGCTTCACACTGCTTGGATCACCTGCCCATCTTCTACCCCCTGTCAGTAAGCTACCCCCAAATAAAACTACATAAATGGTATGGATGCCTTGCTTCATTTTTTGGTCATCTTAAATTAATTTTAAATTTCAGAACTTCTATCAGTGGAATTAAAGAATATACATTCTTTTGCGCATGGTTTCTTTTGCTCAATAAAATATGTTTGAAATTCATCCATGTTGGGTTTGTTTGGTTTTTTTTTATAGATTTTATGTATTTATTTTAGAGAGAGAGCACACACATGTGTGAGCTAGGAGGGGCAGAGGGGGAGAAGAAGAAAGAGTCAGAAACAGACTCCCCACTGATTATAGAGCCGACTTGGGGCTTGATCTCACAACTCTCAGATCGTGACCTGAGCCAAACTAAGAGTCAGATGCTTAGCCAACTGAGCCACCCAGACGCCCCTCAACCACATTGTTTTGTGTGTCAGTAATTTGTTCCTTTTTTATTGTTCTTTTTAATATGCCACAGAATGAATATATCACAGTTTATTCATCCTGTTGATAGGTACCTGAACATTTCCAGTGTTTACTCTTATAATATTAAAGTTGCTGTGAAGATTCATGTATAATGTCATTTTGTGAACATGTTCTAATTTCTCTTGGGTAAATATCTTGGAAATATTGAGTCATAGAATAGGAAGTTGCTCAGTTTTATAAGAATTTGCCAGACTTTCCTCCAAGTGATTAAATCATATTACATCAATTATGTATGAGAAGGGAGAAAGTTTTGCTACCTCCAAAGGGATTTTTCTAACTAAGGACATCGCTGATGACTTCAGGAGCATGAGTATGGGATACAGAAACACTGCCACCACCATCACATGAGGCTATAGGAAGTAGGTTTATTGTGTAAGAAATCCTAAGACTTGCATGAGTTCTTGTCAGACCACATAGGGTACTCAACTGATTAGGGCATGGGAGGCCTTGGGATCACTGGCAGGGAAGTGGCCCATGGTAAGTGATTATGCCTGTGCCTACCTGGCAGGTAAATACATTCTTTGTCCCTTCTTGATGACTCCTAAAGATAAGGATAGTCAAAGAAAATAATATCACATCTGGAAAAACCCAGATCTTAGTAAAATTTAAAAGAGAGTAATGCAAGGTAAATGCCAAGAAGCAGCCAGTGGGCATCAAATTTGAGTCTGTGGATCAAGGTAAGGAGTCAAATACACAAGTTTTTTCAGAAGTCACTAATTGTTTTTCCTGAGTAGAGATGGGTTTGCATTTCTACCTGAGGTAACCCATTTGCTTTGTATTTCTACCTGAGGTAACCCATATGCTTCTTCATTCCTCTTTGAATGATGATGTCCCTTATTCAATAATTCCCTAAACGTTCTTTAAATAAGGATTGTATGAGCAATCTTCAAAGGAGTCAGCCTTAAATTAACTAATTTTATGGTTTTATTGCAAAGTCTTGCCTGCATTTCCTTTTTAGGATGACATAATTTATAATGCACAAACTTGCTATCTCCTCCCTTTATGTACACATCAAATGAGGAAACAATTGTCCTAACACAGATGGTCATAGAGTTGGTTCAATGTTTGTGAGTACAGTTACATAGAAGCCTCTTATCTGAAATAGCCCTAGGAGTGCTTGGACATGAGAGATATAAGATGTTCAGCTGGAGACTTTAGGATATGTCCTTCCAAAAGCAAAATAGTTATATAAAAAAAAAAAAAAAACAGAATTACAGGATGTCAGAGCCACAGGAGAACATGGAGGTTATTGATACTTCCTCCTCATCTTAGAGAGAGTAGAATGAAACAGGAATAAGCCTAACTTCTGTGCTCACAATTCATTGGAAATTGCTACAATTAAGATTCTGTTTACGATGGAGAAATCTATTCCAGCCAGCTCAAATTCAAGTGGGCTTATTGAAAGGATAAAGAAGCATTTTGCAGAAACAAAGCATGCCTAGTCATGGGCTCTGCCTGGGGAAATGAGGGGCCCTTAATTAGTGGTTGACGCAGCTACTGGCTCTGGGATCATGGGGTCTGTGGTGCCCTTTGGGTATCTATTCTACTCTCTTGTTTCTTTCATCATCCTGGCTTTCTTTGTGTATTTGTCAGCACAAAACTGAACACTGATGCCCCAACCCCAATGCTACCTGACCCTTTAAGTCAAATTTTAAAAGTGTGAAATGGCTGGCTCTTTAAAGCATGTCTGTTGGGATGGCAGTTGAAATCCCAATATTTTGACTCCCGGTTTAGTGATGCACGCTGAACTTTCTCTTCTAAACATGAGCACAGACAGGGAAAGAGCTTAGCCTCAGTTTTCTCATCACTAGGATAGGAATAATAATGTTTCTACTCTGCAGAGTTGCTGTGGTGATTAAATCCATTTGGTACATGTCAAATGCCTAGAACAATGTCTATAACATGATGCTGCTGTTACTAATGTTCTTAGCTGGTATTTCCCTTCTGCTCAACACCTCTATCACTGGCCCCCAGATCCACTCTCCATGCATCTCTGTCCTGCTCTATCCTCTTCAGAATGCACACCCTGGGCTCTCTTGGTGACAGGCTCCCAGTTAAGACTGGCCAATGAGAGGCACCAGAAGAAGCCTGGAAAGTGAGAGTAAAGGGAGGTCAGTATTACCCTTCCTACCCTCCCTGCACTGACACTGGGAATCTGGTAGTACTTGCATCCTTCCATGACTTGTGTGACCCCTCTTCCACAGTCCTCATTCTCAGGAGCTCAGTGTAGCTGTATTTCTCTCATTTCCTTGCCTCCCACAAACAAAGGTCCAGAAGACATCTCTTCATCAAGACTTAAAGAAGTGCATGGTAAGAAAAACACTGGCAAACAGGAAAAGGCCTTGTGGTGTGTCCTCTGCAGGCTGCTGCTAATGGCGGGAGATGTTGCCATGGATTTGGCTTCCTGATGTTCGTGGGAATCATAGGGTCTTAGAGAAGTAGAGGACAGGTGGTTGCACTTAACCATCTAGAGAAAAGATGGGAATAATTACTCTGGGGGTAGGGACAAATTCTGGTGACGATTCATCATCTTGGGGTGCCTGGAAGTGAAATAGATGAGAAGCCTACTAAGAAATTGTTTGACTTACATAATAATTAGAAAAATTCTAGTTTGAGGCAACAAAGATCTGAGTCACCATAGTGGGAATGCATGACCTTGCTTGCAGTCCTTAGACCTGGAGCTCCTTGACTGAGACAGGACTGAGTCTCTTTGAGGAAGAATGACCCTGCAAAGCAGCCATGAGTTGATGCTATAAATCTTCTCCAGGCCTTCCCTAGGGAGACTGCAGCATTTCCTGATGACCTATGGTTTGCAGCATCTTTTCATGTAATCACTGTGTTTATATATCTGCCTCTGTGTAGTATGGGTTGAAATATTTGAGCCATCTTTAATTGAGTTGTTTGTCTTCTTATTGCTGAATTAGTAGGAGATTTTGCATAATTACAATACAAATTACTTTCCAGATATATGTATTGTGAATATTATCTATCGCTTGCCTTTTCATTGTCTTGATGGAATCTTTCAAACATCAGAAGTTTTAACTTATGGTGATGTTCTATTTCATTTTATTTCAATGGCTTGTCCTTTTTGTTTCCAAAATAAGGAATTATTGCTTAATTCAAGTCATAAAGATTTTCTCCTTAGTTTTCCTTCAGACATTTATAGTTTTAGCTTTCATACTTAATGAAGGAAAGAGGAAGTTATTTAAAAATTGGTACTGTTAGTATCCTCAGAGAGATTTGAGAAGCAATCACGCCAATCCAACAGGAGCAGAGTGCTATGAAAAAAGAAGCACCCAGACATGAAATGCAACAAAAACTTCAACAGAAGCATAGAATATTCATTCTACTAATAACTAACTCAGTTCTTAAGACTTACTATGTTCTCTTCCCAGTGTCTGGCATGTGTTCATTCACTTATGCTTCTCCACGACCTTTAGAGAATGGTGCCATTAATCTTTATTTCACAAAGGACAAAATAAGGGATGAAAACCTTATGTAACTTCCCTACATCATACAACTAGCAAGTAACAAGGACTGAATGACATAAGAGACATGGTTGAACAAGAAATCAGTGAGCTGAGAGGTCAAGCTGAGATCTTTGTATAAATACAGCACAGATAACAACTCCTGTTCTGAGGAGAAAAGAAGTACAGAAGGAGGGCCCAGGAATTAAATAAGCAGGAATAGGAGTTCTAAAGGAAGAAAAGAAGACATTGGAGGAATACAGACAACATAATGTAAGAAATTACACAAATGGGTACACCTGGGTGGCTCAGGGGTAGAGTGCCTCCCTTTGGACCAGGGCATGATCCTGGAGTCCTAGGATCGAGTCCCACATAGGGCTCCCTGCATGGAGCCTGCTTCTCTCTCTGCTTATGTCTCTGCCTCTCTCTGTGTCTCTCATGAATAAATAAATAAAATCTTAAAAAAAAAGAAATTACATAAATGTACGAAAATTTCTCTGGCTAGTCTTCAGATACAAAGGATCTATCAAAACCTTCAGGGAAAACTTAAAATACACCAACACAGGGGCACCTGGGTGGCAAGGCCGGTTGAGCATCTGACTATTCTGCTCTGGTCATGAGATTGAGCCCTGCATCCAGCTCCACATTGAGCATGGAATCTACTTAAGATTCTCTCTCCCTCTGCACCCACCCCCCGTCTCTCTCTCTCTTTCTCTTTTTCTCTCTCTAAAGAATAAATAAATAAATCTTTAAAAACACATGCATGCACACACACACACACCTGGGTGCACCCTGATGAAAACTCAAATTTTAAAATGTTCCATTAAAGAGAAGAAAGCACTGTACTCAAAGTAAAATATGAATCCACAAATGTGGTACATGTGAGTAATAAAGAAAAACAATGAGTAAGATCATATTGCATCGTAAAACTTCATGTTGATGATAGAGCTGTGAATTTGATTACAAATTTTTTAAAAGTAAGAGATTCATAAATTAGAAGGTGCATAAATAATCTTTTTTAAAAAAGATTTTATTTATTTATTCATGAGAGACACACAGAGAGAGAGAGGCAGAGACACAGGCAGAGGAAGAAGCAGGTTCCACGCAGGGATCCTGACGTGGTACTCAGTCCCGGGTCTCCAGGATCAGGCCCTGGGCTGAAGGTGGCACTAAACCGCTGAGCCACCTGGGCTGCCCTTAATAACCTTTTAACAAAAGTTCTAGCTGATGTCAACAGAACTTGGAAGATGGCGAGGGAACTGTAAACCAAGAAATTATTGTGTAGGAAAGCTGTGCTCTCCCAAGGCAAACATCAAAGTCCAAAAAGCATTAGAAACCATGTTAAAGGGAAATCTGAGTTAGCCATATCTAGAGTTTCAGCGACGCATTGTTTTTTTTAAGCAAGTGTCAGAATGTGAGCACATATCAATTGGTGCAGTGTCTTTCCCTTGCTGTTTTCCTGATAATGTCTGAACACACGCATGCCCTCAGTACCACACATGTTTAACAGCACAGGAAGATCTGGCCCAGAGCAGTCTTCAAACAAATATGTCATTGTTTCTGAGCACAGACTGATTCTCGGTGAGGTAGCAAAACGTCCCAGGCAAGGGGCGGGCCAGCCCATGGCTCTCTCACAGAAGCCACAGAAAAAGGAAGACTAATCAGTGTGTCCATGTGGAGATAATCCTGATCTGACTTGCTATGGGTCTGTTAGTCTCAAAAACAAAACAAAACAAAACAAAACAAAACAAAAAAAACCACATTTCTAATGTGGGTTTAACATGTTGTTCGCATAGGTAGGTAAATGGCAATCAGGTAAAACTGCCCTGCTTTCCAATAACCCAATTATCCAACCAGAGTGCTCCTGAAGACTGTCCCAGTAAGCACAGCTTCACAAAACTGAAGAAGAAGTGAAAAGATCTATGACCAGACACTCTGGATCACAGCATAATTCTGAGGCTCAAAAATATCACCAAAGTAGCGTGAGGCAATACAGAGACCAGGCGCCAGAAAAGAAGTTGTTGTTGGTCTCTACAACTCTAATGACCCCTCTTGTTCATCCCAGATGCTCCCTCATTTTCTTCCCAAACCGTCTGCACAGCCCAGGGTCTTGTCGCCTGTTGTCCTTGTGCTCTGGCCACTCTTCTGAGGCTCAACTGTAGAACAAACAGCTCCTGGTATGGGCCCACCCTGCCCTGCTGCCTTACCCTATCCTGAGCTGTCCTCTCCTGACCTGCACTGGGCCCTGCACTACCCATACCCCATTGACACTGGGTTGAGCAGCTGGAGATTTCCACTGGCCCAGCTCCCCTGCATTGGTCCCTCTGGCAGCTCTGGAGCTGGCCACTGTGGGTCATGCTGGGCCCTGGGCTTGGATTCAGGAGGGAGGCCAACAGGGACCTCCTTGGCTCAAGATCACTCAATTCTACCATTCACCTGCTGGCCATCTACACTGTCCAAGTTCCTGGGACAGGATTTTAATGTCCATCCCAAGTGGGGCTTTGACTCATGAGATTATCACCCCCAGGAAACTGAACCCCAGAATGGAGAAACATGCTGGGCTAGAGAAGATATGCCTACCTCTTGAACCTGATGGGCAGGAAGTAGGTCCTCTCTCTGAGGTCCCAGAGGCTCTTGCTGCCCTGTACCTGCGAGTGTTCTCCTTCACTGAGGAGGGAGGCCTTCTGGAGGACTGGTAGTATTGACCCAGAGATAGCAACTAGAGGTTTGTGGAAGGCTCCCAGGGTTCTGAAGGCATGCTGAGTATATGCCTGGGGGACCTCCACAGCATGCTAAAGGAGATCTGCTTTACCAAACTGAGCCCTTCAAAGCCTCCTCCAACTTTGGGCACATCTGTTATCTCCTAAAGGTTGGGGAGCTGCACGCAAAGGCCCATGGCATAACTCATGAAGAAGCTGAAGAGCACATCTGTGAGCAATCAGAGCTGCTGGCACATTCTGGCACCCATATCCACAGAAATTATAAAGAATTGCTCCTGGTATTTGAACATAAGAGGTTGTTGTCTAGGGAACGCAATGTAACCCATATCATTTTTGACCCATACCAAACCTCCTGGCAGGTTTTACAAATTCTCAATTTCAGACACTGTATCTACAGATACATCTAGCAGCTACTGGAATCTGGACCAAGCAATGATAAAATAAATCCTAGTAAAAGCAACTGTTCAATGTTCTCTACTCTTTTTTTTTTTCAAAGTATAGAAAAGATGTTCAATATCCTCGAATTCAAACTCATTGGCCACACTTATCAGTAAGAAAGTCTTTTGGTGACACATATGGGAGGGGCTGGATCCTAGGATTTGTGACAAATATCAGGGTGCATCAACTTGCACTCTTGGAATGGAAAACGTGATTTTTTTTCTGCTTGTGTGTCTACATATTAACTGGGACATGTTGTAGGGATGATGAATGATTCCACATTCTGTCAATGTAAGAGAGGCAGTCCTAGGCCCATTCTGGTGTTGCCCAGGATTATTATAGCAAAATGTCTTCAATCTACAAGAGAAGAGAATCAGCAAACATAACCCAAGCCAGTAGGAAAACCAGATCAAAGAGATAGGACAAATAAACACGCTCTCCATATTCACTTTATGACACCAGATTTCTTGGCTTAACTTGACCTAAAGATAACCTTTGTTCTTCTCATTTTTTAAATAATATCAATGATTGCCATTTTCTTCATGTGAGGGATGATGAGATAGATTTAGAAAATCCAAAAGAAAACATCCTAAATACACCAACTACAATAGGCATTTTTCTGAGAATACTACTCTACATACAGTAACTCAGCTAAAACCAACTATGCTTGAAGCACATTCTTTTAAATGATACTCTTGTATATTAGTAGTTAATCAAAGGTACTGATTGTGTGGCTGTCCTACTAATCTATTTTGGTCTTTAAGTGCTATGTAATATGATTTTCCCTTGCATTTTCATTAGCAAATAACTTCTTTTCCCTAGAATCCTACATCATTTATCTGAGCACTGAACCTCAGAATGGCCTATGCTATCAAGAAAGTACAGTAATTCTCCGAATACAACTGTCTGTCCCAGCAGCTTCACGCATAGGGAGAATATAGAAGGGCCTTACTTTCCACCACCATTGGCTACGAAGACCTGACCACTGTATCCTGATGACTCCAGGGGACTTCAGACAAAACAGTGAAACCAAGCCAAAGTGGCTGAAGTGATGCTGCTGGCCATGGACCCTGAAGGTCCCTCATATAGCTTTGTTTATAGTAAGTCACCTGTGATATAGCTTTTGGGAGTGTGAATTCAGCAAGATCTTGATATTTATATGTCCTTTGTGAGGCTGAAGGTCACTACAAATGCCTCCCCTTGCCAATGGTAAAAAGAATTAGGCAGGGGCCTCATTCCCTTCTCTTTGGGGCTCCACATCTTCTTTGCCTGCACTAGTGGCAACTTAAATGTTCATTCCCCTATGTTCAAGGACTTGTGGGAAATGTGTGTATCTTCCTTTGTTGTGTGTTGCAAAGAGTGTGTAGGTCTTGTTCCAAAAGTGTTTTTCCTTCCACACAGAGGCCCCTTGCTCTTCAGCTGGGCATGGAGCCTTTCTTCTCCTGTCCTATGTGTACATGTGCCTCCTCCTGTCTCTCACTGTGGATCCATTCTTGGCTTTTTCACTCTTCCTAGTCTATCACATCTCAGGAAATTCTCTCTGTCATATAAAGTGTCTTAGGCCAAATGTCCAGCCCATGGTCAACCCTACGGTAGGGGACCATTTCTATAAGTTCTATTACGAAGGAAAGCCCCCTAGAACAGTCCCTGTATCATCATGGTCATAGGTTTACATTGAACCCAGATTTTCCATTTTCCAAGTTCTAAATCCAAGGAAGACTAATCAGATAAAATAAGGAATGCAAATATTGAGAATGAAGGTAGTTTGCTGACTTTCATTTTGTCTCAGAGAGGTGACTATCATATGGAATGGGTATTTGATAGGAATTACTTGTTGCTCTAGGAAAGTGCAAAGTAGAATGGGTATCTCATGATACAGGAATGAGTGCATTATGACCATAATTTTATAGCATTATATACATAATTTAACATTTATTAGATGGCTTCCTCTTTTTAGATTGTTCATGTACAGTGAAAGACTTTTGTCCACTAGAGCATAGTACTTCCTATTCAGATAATTTAACTTAAAAGCACCTGAATCGGCTGTGCCTGAAATCTAGATCTACCCAACTGTACAACAATATGTGTCATTATACTAGGAAGAGTCTGGGTTGCTGATTCAGAGATTGTTACTTGTTACTTTGTTACTAGTGAGCTTATTGCTACTTTCTGAACAAGCTGTGGGACCTCATTGGCCAGGTTTCTCAACATGAGACCTCAGTGTCCACATCTATAGCTTATAGTAGTCAGACTAGGTTATCTTGAAGGAGCTTTCAGCTAACCTCAACAAATGTTTATTAAGTTCTTTTTTTGTCAGTGGACCTATGCGAATTCTTAGGGATATATTCAGGATGAAAGGAGATATATCCTTGCCTTTTTAGGGCTTTCAGTCTACTAGAGAAGCAAAACATTATCCTGATATGACCCAGTTTTTCCTCCAAGCTTACTATGTAGTAATAAAAATAAGGCTGAAATCTTTCTTTTGATTCCACTTTTGTTTTTTATTACATTTAAATTCCCTGTGTGATGTGAACATATTCATATTGAAAATATTCCATTACACAGAAATACTGGAATAGCAAAAAGAAATTTAGTCATGTTGCCTCCTGTTCCAAAAAATTCAGAGTATTGAGCTGTCCATTAGCAAACTTTGGTGCTCATCTTTGAAGTCTCTCTTCTATACATTTGTATGGCACATTTTCTTTTCTGGAGATATCTGGTCCTTGAGTAAATAGGAATTGATTTATACTTTACGAATGCTTGCATGAATTGCCTTCTCATTAGTCTCTGTAAATCTTTCAAGGTGTGTCATCTATCCAAGTAGATGTGCCTGAGATGTGCTACCATTTAGTGTGCCTGAAAATCACCTGAAGGTGATTGGTCACATGCAGGTTGTTGGGCCCCACTACCCAGACTCTGATTCAAGTAGGTTTGTGATAAGGCCCAAGACTTTGCATGTGTAACAAGTTTCCAGGTGATGTTCCAGGTGATGTTGATGAGGGTCTTCTGAGGACCACAGTTTGTGTACCACTGATGTACCCATCAGCTCCATTCCTTTAAACAGTAGCAAGGTATTCAATTTCATGGAAGTACCAGTTTTGTTATCAAGTCATGAATATTTAGATTGTTTCCCCTTCTCGCTCCCCCTCTTTTTTTTTTTTTTTTTTTCTCTTGAAAAAAGGCTATGGTGGGGCACCTGAGTGGCTCAGTTGGTTAAATGTCTGCCTTTAGCTCAGGTCATGATTCCAGGGTTCTGGGCTCAAGCACTGCATCAGGCTCTCTTCTCAGTAGGAAATCTGCTTCTCTTTCTCCCTCTGTGCACTCACTCTCTCAAATAAATAAATAAAATCTTTAAAAAAAGAAAAAAATGCTATGAGGATTGCTCTCATTACCTCATCTTTATGCACATGGGTGATATACACACAGGCATTAGTTCCTAGAAGTGTGGTTCACTTTTGTCTTAGTGAATGTCAAGACATAAATTTCCACTTAACACGAGATTGCTGAGAGCCATGCCTTGTAGCACACTATCATAGTTCGTTCACTTTCACTGCTGTCTAGTGTCCCATTGCAAGAATATAACAAATTTATTCATCCACTCTCTCACTAGTGAGAAAGCTGCATGATTTCCAGGTTGTTTTGTACTATGAAATATCCATGCCTCCTGATAAATATTCTGGGTGTGGAATAGCTTAGGAAAAGGGTATATAAACAGTTGAGAATAAGATGTGATCTGTTCTCTCAGTTACTATATTTGAGACCACTTTATTACACTGCCTTAGTCTTTATTGCCAACAATAGACTGCTCAGTGTATTTTTTCAAATATTATGTGTTTCAACATCACTCTTTGTCTAATGCATTTTGTTCTTGTTTACTCCAAAGATGCTCTTCATAGTCTACTAAATTCTTTGGAACTGTTTCTGGACTTTCATTCTGGTGATTGATTTTTTAGTATTTTATTCCACAGGAAGATTAAATTTAATTATCATTGCTTTAAAATGTTTTCATGGTATTGAATGAGTTTACATATGCAGAGGTACATAGAATATTTTTGTACTGAAGTGCTAAATAAGTGTTAACTATTATCTTAATTATCTTGTAAACAATATACGATGATCTAGGCACCCTCAAACCTTTTCAGATATTTCAGAGCTAATACAATTTATTTATTTGTTTTCTTATGCATTTGAAAAATCAACTTATCTTGTTCTAAGTTATAGGAAATCTTGTGGATGTATCTATTGAAATAACAATAACTAGATACGAATCTTTGAGGCAGAACAGAGATTTGGATAATGTTATGTCTCTCTTTCTAATAATAGAGTGTGCTTTCCCTCTATTCAAGTCTTTTTCCCTGTGTAACTTGTCATAAATTACTCTTCCAGTAGATCTTGCACTGCATTTACTATGTTTTTCTCTAGGCATTTATATTTGTTGGTATTAAGTGGAGTCTGTAGGGGAGGAAAAAGTGTTTTCCTTCAATCCATCTTACATTCATTGCCCAGGACCCTGCAAATTAGATGGATAAAGACAGATTGAATTAACATGTGCATTGAGCATACACGTGGGAGTGCTCAGTGATCAGTAACTCAGAGGGGTGGTTAGAACTCTGGCTGATACAAGATCTTAACAAAAGAATGATATTTTTGTAGAGAAATGGCAAGACAAAGGACTTAAATGTCTCAAGGTGGTAAATTGTGAAAAGATACATGTATGGCAGGGGAGTAATGGAAGATAAGGCCCAGTTAGTAAAGTCTGTAATGTGGATTCCTGGGTGCTGATAAGGGTCTCAGAGTGGTCTCTGTTGGTTAACATCTTACATTCCTGGTAGAGGGGAGGAGGGACACCTTTACAAAATGATGTCCTGCTTTTACTCAAATGGAGAATGGGCAGAAAGCCTTTCTTTTTTTAAAAAAGCAATTTATTTATTTATTTGAGAGAGAGAGAGGTGGAGGGGCAGAGGGAGTGGGGGAAAGAGAATCTTAGACTCCACACTGAGTGCAGAGCCCTACAGGCTTGATCTCACGACCTTGAGATCAGAGCCTGAGCCAAACCCAAGAGTCTGATGCAACTGGCTATGCCAGTCAGGTGCCCTGAGCTTTTCTTTTATCTGTTTCTTCTCAATTGCCTTCAGCTCAAAATAATTTTTATGCCTTAGTGGCATACTTTGGGGTGGCATCTTCTGCTACTCTTCTTGTCTTTTTTCCTTCACACCTTACAAGTGGTTCTTGTATGTATATAATAATAGTAGGAATAATAATAATAATAATAATAGTAATAGCAAAAACATAGTGAGATTTACTATACACAAGCCATAGAACCCATTCTAGCTACATTAATTATAAAAGAATGTATTCAAGGGATATTCTTACTTTACAAAGTCTCTAGGAAAGCCAGAAATCTCATTTGCATGATACATAGTGAGAGGGAAAAAAAAACAAACAGGAACCAGGAGAAAAACCTGAACATATTACAGCGGTTATCTCATGGACTCCACACGGCCTCTGACTCATGCCACTTAGCACCTTTGCTGCCAGGGAATAGACTCTAGAAGCTCTGTGAGAACACCTCCTCTGTATCCAAGAAATTCCAATTCCCTCCATGCCACTTCTGGTTCTCATTGCCCACTTCCACATATGAGTTCCTTGCATGTGGGTTTATTCTTTGCAGAGTCCAGGCCAATCTGGAACACTCACCTCTCTGCAATGGAGTCTGGGAAATATCACTGATAACATTTCATTCTCTGAAATATTGCAATGTGTGGCAAAAGGAGGGAAAGCTCTCTGTCACAGTCAGTAGTAGTATTATTTATCCACTTTTTTTTTTTTTTAAGAGAGTGCAAGCAATGGTGGGTGAGCAGAGGGAGAGGAATAAGGAGAGGGAGAGAGAATCTTAAGCAGGCCTCAGGCCGAGCTCCATACTGGGCTTGATCTCATAACCCTGAAATCATGACCTAACCCAAAATCAAGTTGGCCACTTAACCAATGGACCCGCCCAGGTGCCCCTATTATTATCCACTTTTCATAAGAATTTGTTTCTCTTCCAATTTATTAATTATTGAAGTATATTAATACATCTTCTAATATTTACTCATCCTTACATTTCTTAGAACAAAGATAACTTATTTATGGTGATTCTTTCTGGTAATATATTGCATATATTGCTTTCTTTGACTTGGAGATACATTATATAGGATAATGCCTTCATAGCCAAAATGACATTTATCTGTTGAAGTTTTTAATGAATCAATATTGATATATTGATTAAATATATCAATATTTAGTATTGACTAAAGTCCATAGTTTTCCTTAGGGTTCAGTCTTTGTGTTATATAGGTGTATGGATTTTGATAAATGCATAATGTCAGGTATCTCCCATTATAGTGTCATACAGAATAGTTAACTTGCATTAAAAATCTCCTGTGCTCCACCTATTCTTCCCTCTCTCCTTACCCCTGAACCTCTGACATTCATGACTGGATCCTATGGTAAGAGTGTGTTTAGTTTGTAAGAAACTACCAAACTGTCTTCCAAAGTGGCTGCACCATTTTGCATTCCCACCGAACAATGAACGAGAGTTCCTTGTAGCAGAGTATGCTGGTTATCAATCTATGCTTCTTATCTCTGAAATCATCCTAACTGCCAACTCTGTGAAAACGGATACGGGATCATTAAATAAGTTTGCTTTTCTGGGGCACTATGTTAAACTTTATCAGTAGAGGGTGCTGGAGAGTGCTGGAGAGATTTTGTAGGAGTAAGAGGTTTTCCTTCCTGGTTCCAGGGACTCCCTGGTCAGGCTCCCCCTGCAATGGAAGTAGCTTCCCAAGTCCCAGGCTCCTGAAGTGCAGGCAGCTCCTCCATCACCCAGCATCTGCAGTGTATGGCAGCCAGAGGCACCCTGCAACCATAGTAATGCCAGGCAGTTCCTTTACCTGGGTGGTTTTATAGCAGAATGTATTAGATCCCCGCAGTGAGGTGCTGTTTGAACAACTTTCCTCAATGCCCTAGAGTGTCTCAGTGAGACACCGTCTTCTGAAAAGCTTCCCCAGTACCTTATGAGGAGAAGAAAGAGAAGACAGAAAGATTATTTTTGCTAAAACTTATCAGATTTAAGGAGATACATAGATCTACAAACCTGAAAAATCCAAGGAACCCCAAAAGGATAAACTTAAGGAAAACCACACTGAGGGGATCCCTGGGTGCCTCAGCAGTTTAGTACCTGCCTTTGGCCCAGGGTGTGATCCTGGAGTCCCGGGATTGAGTCCTACATTGGGCTCCCTGCATGGAGCCTGCTTCTCCCTCTGTCTGTGTCTCTGCCTCTTTCTCTCTCTCTCTCTCTCTCTCTCTGTCTCTCATGAATAAATAAATAAAATCCTTAAAGAAAAAAAAAAACACACTGAGACATATTATAATGCAAATGTTGAATGTGAAAGACTGGAGGGAATCTTGAAATCAGCAAGAGGAAAGAAAAATGTCATGTACCAAAGATCCTCAAAGGGATGATCAGTGGATAACCTAGCAGTGTATGGAGGCCAGAGGCAGGGGAATGAGATATTTAAAATGCTGACAGAAAAGCTGTACTTAGAATTCTATATCTAGCAAAAGAGTCCTTCAGTAATTTCCCATATAAACATAGGCTAAGGGAGTTCATGCTACCAGCCTTGCCCAACAAGAAATGATGAAGTTCTTCAGGTTGAACTAAAACAACACTAGACAATAACTCAAAGTCATATAATAATATAAAGATCCCCAGAAATGGGAACATGTGAACATACATACAAACCTACTTCTACAATTTTAGTTTGTAATATCCATTTTAATTTACTATAGGATCAAAAAGACAATGCATAAAAAGTTATTATAAATCTAGGATAATGAATACAAAATATATAAAGATGCAATTTGTGACAACAATAACATAATGTTTATGGGTCTAAGCTGTAAAGGAACAGAGTTTTGATAAGTGACTGATGCTAAGTTGATATCACTTTCAATAGATTGTTAGAGTTTTACGAAGTTATATGTAATCTTCTTAGCAATTACAAAGAAACTATCCCTGGAATGTTTACAAAAGGAAATGAGAAAATAATATGAACTACAAAAAAACAACTAAACATGAAGTAAAGCAATAATGGGGGAAATAAACAAAAAAGCTGTTAGACATACAGAAAACAAATCATAAAATGCCAGAAATAAATCCTGCCTTATTAGTAACTAATTTAAATGCAAATGATGTAAACTCCCCAATCAAAAGACATAGACTGGCAGATTGCATTAAAAAGAAAGAATCTAAATTTCTACTGCCTATAAAAGACTCAGTTTAGCTCTAAGGATACATATAGGATGAAAGTGATAGAGAAAAATGGTCCATGCAAACAGTAACCAAAAGAGAGCAGAGGTGGCTATATTAATATCAGAAAAATATCACTCCTAACTATGCTCCTCCTCACAGAACAACTAAACATTCTTTCATGGACAAGACACCAGCAAGAGAATCTTAGTACATGAGGGTGAGGTTGCACTGCAGAGACCACAGCAGACTACATTAGGATGGTAAGAGCTATGGCTCCATGCTGACTGAATTTCCCCTCCCCAGACTGCTGCAGCATCATATGGACAGGTCTCCTCTGAGCCTGTGGTTCCTGCAGTAGGAAAAGAGAGCCCACCGGGGACATCCAGTCCCCCTACCATTTTGGGTCACTTCATGAGAGTCCTTACTCGGGTCTTGCTTTATGGGGATTGCAGGGGAATCTTTAGGGCTCGACCACTAGGAATCTGATTGTGACAGAGTAGAGGGAGGGGCTTGCAGTAATCAGCACTGGGATCTTGGCAGTTCAAATTCCTGTCTGCAGAGTCCAAGTAGTGGTCCCAACCACTGGCTTTGCTCACCTACAAAACCAAGTCAGTGGTGCAGTCTGATCAGGGAAATCATTGGAGTGCAGATCAGCTTGATTCAGGTCCTTAAATGAGGTGTTTCACCAAACTTGGAGCCTGGTCTACCTCTACCCAGACAGGTGAGCTGTCACAGCCCCCACCTGCTACTGAGTATGGCTTCTGACCCCCTCTGACCAGCAGGGCTGGTGTGAACATGTGGAAGCTACATAGCTCAGTCTTTCTCAGGCTGAGAGGTGGGCATTCAGAAGTGATCACTCCCAGAACAAATCCAGGATGGGCCATAGAATGTTCCCCTACTACGCGTTGGCAAAGTGAGTTAATTTATTCCTCCACCTGCTAGTGAGTATAGCTCTTGGCCTTCTAGACAGAGAGCTTGGAGTGGGCTCTCCCGCACTACCCAAGCATGGGAACTGAGTCACAGCCCCACCTGCTGAGGGAGGCCCCTGGACTGCCTAGCCAGAGACGCTAGCAGGAATGCCTGGAGGCTGGATAATCCAGTAAACTCAGGTGAAGAGTTGGGCAGGCAGAGCTGGTAGTGCTCAGAGCAAAACCAGTGGCCCTTTTTGACCAGGGAACCTGTGGCAAAGATTGGCTTGAGTCAAGACTACAAAGAAAGAAAGAGCCTTAGTGGTCTTATAGGTGGTTTTCCTGCTGCACCTGGGCAGGGAAATTGATTCATAGCCCCACTCACTGCTGAATACAGCTTCATCCTACCTGACCACGGAACCTAACCAGAATGCACAGAAAGCTGTGTAGCCCATCCAAGTGTGCTGCTTATAGTGACACTTGAACAGAGAACACAGCTCCTGGGTTCCTCCATTTGCTAAGAAAAATCAGTGACTTCACCTAGCCAGGGAATCAGTTCATACACTTGCCTGATTTGGGTACTCAAATAAGCTATGTAGGCCCTGGATCCCATTCTGCTTCCTCACCAGAGCTGAGAAGCTAATTCATAGACCCATCTGCTACCGAGTATAGTCCCCATTCCCAGCCATCTAGTAAGCCTGACCAGAGAATCTGGGCAATCATGGAGTCCCTCCTTTAGCCTTCCTGTGGCAGGGAATCAAGGAACAGCCTTATCTATACGGTCTCAGCCAGCAGTGCATCCCTCCAACCTGACATCAGAGCCGGGGCATTTAGCTTTGTCCCAAAATAGACCCTGACAACAGGCCCCAAGGATGTTACCAGTCAACCTGTCTGAATATCTAAAGTAAGCTGACTGGTAAGGAACTATCTCTGCCAAACAAACTTGTAAAGTCCAGAAAAGGAGATCACTTGCTCAAATTAACAAATACCAACATAGGGACTGAAGGATCACACACCAAAAAAAAATCAGGTGAATATGACACCACCAAAGGAATCTGATAAAACTCCGATACCCAACCCTACAGAAATGGAGCTCTATGAACTGTAAGTCAAAGAATTCAGAATAATCTTCTTAAAGACGTTTAGTCAACTACAAGAACACAGAGGCAGACAATTTGATAAAATGAGAAATGCAATCCATGAACAAAATGAGAACTTCAACAAGGAAATAGAAATCATCTTTTCAAAAAATCCACAACTCTAGGAAGTCTAGGGCTGAAAAATACAATGACAACTGAAGAATTCAATAGAAAGTTTCAAAAGTAGAATCAATTCATAAGCACAGAGGAAGACAGTACTCTGCATGAGGCCACATTATAATCATTGTTCATATTTTCTTCAGAGAACTTTGAGATAGGAGAAATTATCAAGACTGACATGCTCCTAAAGTTACTACAACTACACAAAAACATCTGCTCAGCTCTTGAGCAGGGAGGGAGGATGGAGCTTATATGCTCTTCATCTTGTGTCAAACAGAACTTGTCTTTAAAATTGGCATGGTGCTTTTGAAAACAAGATGCAAAGGGTTCTTTAATTTATGGTTTCAAGCTGATGATGGATATTTCTCTCTCCGTATTTTGTACATTTCTATGTTCAAAATCTAGACTGACATTTTCCAATTTTGATTTCATTAAAATGTAGTACAGTGACCAAGACTAAGTAACAATGGCTATATATGCTCTACTTCCTGAAACAACTAAAAAAGCAGATAAAAATACATGAAATGAACTTTTCAATTTACTGTACATCAGGCCAAGGAAGATAGTCATCCCTGAGTCCTACTAATGTCACAAATGTACTATGTTAAGAGATTTTTCAAGCCAGTCACAGGAAGGAAAACTGAAGAGGAGCCCAGTGGACCCTTGTTTTGTTGAGGAGACTAAACTGAGAGTTTAGCGGGATGAAAGTAGATACAATTGATAAGACAGAGTCCCAGAAGGAGAGATTTCCAAAAAACAGACAAACGAAAAATCATGAAAAATTTCAGAGGAATTACTTCTAATAAATACTCAGCAGAACACTGAAAACTACCCAAAAGTCAAGATAGAAGAGGATTAAAGGAAACAGTGCCTGCTACTCACAAGAGCTGAGGATAGGCCTATTCCCCAAAACCAGAATACCTGGAAAGGTAGCTAGAAATAATTAGCAGTAGAGTGAGCACTGTTCTGGACCACTTAACAAATAATTAAATCAAGACCTGAAATGATCATACCGTTTCTAAGTAACTTACCTTCGTCATTGAACAAAGCTCAAAACTTATGGCAGATAAAACTATTCAGCAACCAACAAAGTAAATATGCCATTCAAATATTACTTGATATTTGCAAAAGGAGGAAAATAGAGCCAATAATCAGGATACAAATCAATCACTTGAAACTAAGTTGATAGAGATGTTAGAGAAGGGCATTAAAACTGTTACTATAACTATATTCCATAAGTTCAAAAAGTTAATAGGAAAATGTAGGTATAAAAAAAAACAAATCCAACTTACCTTAAAAAAAAGAAAAAGTACCTTAAAAAAAAAACCATAAAAGATGCCGTCACACAAACAAAAACTGGAATACTTCATTACCAGTAGATCTGCACTTTGGGAATTTAAGGATAATCTTTGAGCAGAAGGAAAATAATACCATATGTATATCTGGATCTACACAAAAGAAGTGCCCAAGAAATGCTAAATAAATGGGCATACATATTCCCTTACTATTATTTAAATCTTGTTAAAGATGATGAAACATTTAAATAATAATAAGATAACTTATTGTGGGCTTTATGACATTTGTAAAAATAAAATGCATACAACAATAGCATAAAATCCAGAAGGGGAACTATGGAAGTGTCTAAGTTTCTTGTAGTGTGTATAAAGTGGCATAACATTACTAGAAGGTAGATTGTGACAAATTAAGGATATATATACTACAAACCTTAATACAACCATTAAGATAATGAAGAGTTATGGCTAGTAGCCAAAGGAGATAAAATGAAATTATAAAAAAAAATACTAGCTTAATTCAAAAGAAAGAAGGAAAAAAGGAACAAACCAAAAACTAATAGCCTATAAATAGACTCAAACTTAGCTCTTTCAATAATTAAATTAAATGCTAATTAAAAGGCAGAAATTGTCAGACTTGATTTTAAGAACTACTCAACTACATATTGCCTATAAGAAACATGCTATAAATATGGAGATACTAATATAGTCAAATAAGAGAATGGAAAAAGGTGTGTATGCTATATGAATAGTAGTCAAAGGAGGTTGTAGTAACAGTATTAATATCAGCTATAATAGACTTCAGAGTAAGACATATTACCAAAATCAGATAGCTATTTCCTATTTATAAATAAATCAATTCATCAAGAAGACATACGAATCCCACAAGTTTCTGCACCTGACGGCAGCTCCAAAACACATGATGCAAACTGATAGAACTGCAAGGAGAAATAGACAAATTCATATTAAGAACGAGTAAACCAAATACCGTAAGGATAGAGTAGACTTAGCACTATCAACCAACTTTACCTGATTAACATTTATAGAGTACTCTACCCAGCAATAGCATAGTCTTCTCAAGAACCCACATATATAACACTTCTTGTAATATCAATACTTATTAGGTGTGTCTGGAGCAGATTATTTTACCTTATCATGCTTTAATTTCTCTATTGGAAAGGGGTAAATAATAACATATACCCAACAGAGTTATTTGCAGGAGTCAGGATACATAAATACACATGAGGCATTTAGAAAACTGTCTGGCATGGAGTGAACTCTCCACTCAGTAGCCATCACTGTCAGTATTCCAGATACAACTAAATGTCCTTGCATTCTCAGGTGATGGCCAGGCTTGATAAATGTTAGAATTATGATCATCACAAAGTCAGGGTTTTCTTGTTCTCCTCTGACTAAAAATAGTCCCCAAATAATCCAAGGGAAACACTCGTTACTATGAGCCTCCCACAACTTCTTCAATTAGAAGAACAACATGGCTGAGGAAAGAGGAGACCAGGGTGAGGATAGTGATCCTGCAGTGATGCTCGGGGAGGGAGGAGCATGGGAACGAGGTGACACAACAGCAGGAAGGATTGGCCTAGAGCAAGACCATGAACTCATGGGCTGACACAGGTCTGGGAAGGATGAGATCCTCCCTGGGCATGAAATGTGGGCACTGATTTCCTCCAAAGCTGCCACTTAGTCCTTCCCTCCTCCCTCACTCAGCATCGGGCAAAGAGGTAAGAATATTAGGAGACAGATATGGGGGTACATGGTGGAAGGCATTCCTCACTCTCTGCTCTACTTAGGGGTGCAGCAAACCTATCAAACCTATGGCCATGTGTCCCTCAGTACACATTCACAAAAGACCTGCTCCTGCAAACAAAAGCCCAAAGCACAGAACTTTGTTAAAAGTCTTGTCCACGGGACACTGCCAGGGTGTGTCATCATTTACAGACTGTGGTGAAATGCAAGAGTTGTGGCAGATTAGTGTCCTTCCTCCAACAACTGAGATTGCCCCAAATACCTGTCAGAGACCACACATCTACAGAGCTGAAGTGATCCATAAAATGACCACATCAGGGGGAAAGATTTACCTGAGGAACACTCCTTATAACATATGTCTTTCTATTCATAAGAGTGGTGGTCAACATTCATCAATCAACAGGGACCCTACCACAGAGTTCTCACTGATTACAACAGGGAGGCAGAGAGGAAGGCAGATAAGCACTTTGTTTTCTGGGATTCTGAGCCACAGGACTCTAGTGTGAAAACCCATGTAATTCTGTAAAACAATATGCAGAGCTTTAGTGTTCAGAAAAAGTTGTTGGGCCATTCTTTTCAGGATATCCAAAACTTGATCACAAATGAAGGAGCAAGTGAGTACTGAAAAAGCAAAATGCACTCATTTGTTTCCCAAACAAGAATATCATTTATTTGCCAATCCAACCTTGAAGGAAAGTTACATTAAAAAAAAAAAAAAAGAATTGGAATAAGAACAAAGTGCCATTTGGGTAAATGCTAAACTTGTTCAATATATGATTCTGTGTTATGAAATGACTGTGGATCGCCTGATTACTCATTTGGGTTCTTGGTATTTTTTTGCCTTATATTATTTATTTTTAGAGTTAACTGGTGGTGTTTATTTCTGTTTGGATTGCATATACTGTCTTATCATTCTCTCGAAAAACACAACAAACACTGAAATGACTAAGAAAATAAGGCGTACTAACATAATGGACACGACCTGTACTGGCGTAGGCACCTCCTCTTTCTGCTTCCTTGCAGGCCCACTGTCAATGCTTCCTCCATACCCTACCTCCTCATAGAATGGAGGGGCCCAGCCATACATGCAGTGGCAGGTTTTTTTATTGTTGCAAACGCCTCAGTGGTTGCATTTTTGAGGAAAACAGTTAAAATCCAAGACTGAGTCGTTCACACAAGTTCTGTTAATACATAGTCCGTTATAACCACAGCAGGTACCATCATTTATTACACCCATGTCAGGTATTCCCATGGGCATCATGGCTTTGTGGTAGTCTATCCCCCAGCACATGAGATCTTCCTCTCGCAGATTAGAGATGACGATCGTATGCTCTGGCAGATCAGGGATGGTGTTGACATTTATACACTGCAGCCTGCCACACATTGCATTTGCCTTGGTACAAGCTTTATAGTACAAGCTTTATAGTACAAGCTTTATGGGAACTGTGAACTGCAATTTCACAGTTCCCATATTGATCACCCATTAAATTAACTGCATGATAGCACTGATCAGGAGCCTCCCTGGCAACAGCTCCAAAAATGTTTTGGCACTGCACATATCTGGAATGGCACCTCTTTCTTTTCTTTCTTTCTTTCTTTCTTTCTTTCTTTCTTTCTTTCTTTCTTTCTTTCTTTCTTTTTTTTTTTGGCACCTCTCTCTTAAACAAAGGGAGTTATGCTTGCAAGGGGTTCCATCAAGCTTATAACTGTCATCTGGGAAGAAATTTGAGATTCCATTGCAGTACTCTGCAAGGTCACATTCATTATCTTCCTCTCGACACATGTACCCAAGTGGACGAAAGTAGCACAGCAAAGCCTAGTGCTACAATTGGCACCTTGCATGAGTTTACAACCCATGTGGCAACCGTTGTCTTTTTTACACTCCTCCCTTGAACCACAATCACATTCTTCATTCCCTTCCTCAATTTTATTTCCACATGTCTCCAACACATAACCCAATCCTAGGATATTATCCAGAGTGCTGCTGAATTTACGTGATCAAAAAACTCTGAATAACTACAATTACTAAACCTGCTACTCCCAGTGCCCATGATGCAAGTTCGCCTACCCCTACATTGACAAAATTCTGTATCATGTTTCATTCCTACACCATGGCCCAGTGCATGAGCAGATAATCTGCTGACAGCAAGGATATTTAGATTTATAAAACTACTTAGAGATCCACTGTGGTTTTTTGAACATGCACCTCAGGCATATGACAATCCAGTAACATGAAGAATAGACTTTGAAATATACAAATGTGCCCAATCTCCTGGAATCTGAGCAGAAAGGTATGTGGTGTAATATTTTACAAATACTTTTAGAATATCTCGTACATCCATTTTGGTAATAGTTATTCCGTACTCATGTGTGCATATCTCAATACTTTTTAGATGTAGCTTCATACCGGTCTCTTTAAAAGAAGGTGTCCATAATCCCAGTCAAAAGAATGGCATCATATATGACTTAAGTAACATTGGATTCTGAAAACAAATATCTACTTGATCAAAGACCAGGGCCACTCCCATGTACTTCTGATGCTTATGAGAAATAGAAAAGTCATTACACCTAGCCATATTCTCATTCTGGGCTATCTGTTTTTCTAGTTCATCATTAGTTAAGCCACAGGTATGATTCTGAAATTTGTCTTCTTCCTTCAGGAGATATATGACATGTTCAAAGCTGGAAGAGCCCCTGAGGGGCTCAATTTGATAATGTTCCTCATCAATTTTCAATATGCTTCGAAGACTCCCCATGCATGTACTTAAAGTAGCCTCTGAATCCTGGGTTCCTTCAACCGAGCATACGTAGTTGCAGTCCCTGGGTATGTAAGGATGATCCTCCAGGAGTTTCTCCTGTTCCGTGTAGGAGAGAACCTTCAGATTTCGGGGTAATAGAAACCTCTTGGGCCACAGGTGAAGGACATACTTCTTGCCTTTGACCTGCAGGAGGTAGGACACTTGCTCCACAGCACCCTGCTGACCTCCGCGGAAGCTCAGCTTCTTGGGAATGATGACTTCATACGACTCAAATCCCCACTCAGGGTGAAAAATCATATCCTCGCCAAGAGCACCCACCAGGAGCGCCACGAGGACCAGCGTGGGGAGCGAACGGCCTTGGGGGAAGGTCCTTCCTGACCTCATGGCCCCAGATCTCGGTCCTAGCAGGTCAGTCCCTGCAACTGGCCTGCGAGTCAGGGTCCAGGGGCGGCCTCTAGAGAAGGGGGAGCGCAAAGTGCGGAGCTCCCAAAGCAGGGGATGCAGGAAACCCCAGCCTCCCAGGGCTCGGTCTAGTTGACATTCCCAGAACTTACCTATCTAGTTCGTTTCCTGGGCGGTGCCGTTGGGCGCACGAGGGAGAACCGAGGAGAACCGAGGAGAACCGAGGGAGAACCGAGGGAGGGGTGCGCGAGAATGAAACAGGCGGGAGGGAGGGGCTGCTGGCACGAGGGATGAGGGCCAGAGAGCAGCTTGGAGAAAGGAGAAGGGCTGCAGAGAAGGGAGGAGCAAAGCTCTTGCTCAAGGGTCAGTCCGTCCTATGCCGGTTGGGCTGTTTCTATTCGCCCTAGGACACACCTGACGGTTTCCATCGGTGGCTGTTTTCTAGGCGCTGCGCGCGAAGCACCGTCACGCCGGGCTGGCCTGCGTGGCCCAGGAGCAGAGCGGCAGAGCCAGACACCACCAGGGCTCTCACCCCCTCCCCCACCCCGGGCAGTGCCTGGCTTCCGGCAAGAGAAAGTCTCCAGCTCATTTTGTCAAGTGGCTCTTTCTGCTGTGTGTCCTTGGGTGCCAGGGACTAGCCAGATTTGGGGGGGGGGGGGGCGGTGCAGAATCTAGGAATAGAAGAGCACCTGTGAGAGCAGAAGAGCAGAACCCCGGGAGCTCTCCCAGAAAGGCATCCCAGTGGTTATGTTTGTAGTATGCCTGGTGGGTGAGGGAGGAGGTCAGGGATTCAAATGATTTCTAAACAGCTGACAATACCAAACTTTGATGAGGGTGTAGAATGACAACAACTCTTACACATCTCTGGAGGGAGTTTAATAGGCTGAACTGCATTAGAAAGCTCTTTATTAAAAATAGACCTGCCCTACGACCCAGCAATTGCACTGTTGGGATTTACCCCAAAGTTTCAGATGCAATGAAACGCGGGGACACCTGCACCCCGATGTTTCTAGCAGCAATGTCCACAATAGCCAAACAGTGGAAGGAGCCTCAGTGTCCATCGACAGATGAATGGATAAAGAAGATGTGGTCGATGTATAAATGGAATATTACTCAGCCATTAGAAACGACAAATACCCACCATTTGCTCAACGTGGATGGAACTGGAGGGTATTATGCTGAGTGAAGTAAGTCAGTCGGAGAAGGACAAACAGTGTATGTTCTCATTCATTTGGGGAATATAAATAATAGTGAAAGGGAATATAAGGGAAGGGAGAAGAAATGTGTGGGAAATATCAGGAAGGGAGTCAGAACATAAAGACTCCTAACTCTGGGAAACGAACTAGGGGTGGTGGAAGGGGAGGAGGGTGGGGGGGTGGGGGTGAATGGGTGACGGACACTTGACGGGATGAGCACTGGGTGTTATTCTGTATGTTGGTAAATTGAACACCAATAAAAATTAATTTATTAAAAAAATAAATAAATAAAATAATAAAATAAAATAAAATAAAATAAAATAAAATAAAATAAAATAAAGCTCTTTAGTGGTATCTCATACAGTTGGAAATATGCAGACCCTACGATCCAGCAGTTCCACTCCTAGATACATACTCCACAGAAATGTGTGCATGAATTCACCAGGATACATGAAACAGCAATATTCCCCAAATTGGAAACAATTCAGTTTTCCATCAACAGTGACTACAGCAATGGAGATGATGCATCAGAGTTATTTATATGCATGATGTGGACAAATATTACAAACAAAGAAAAACAAAACACAAACATAAAGATCAGAATCAGACGAAATTAAATGTTACTTTTAGGGATACATGCATTTGGTAAACTGAATCTAGGAAATAATTACAGGAACCGTGAGGATGAGCTGTCACCCTACTTCTAGGGTGTAATCAGGAGTGGATGAGGAAGGGGCAGGGTATGGTTCATGTAGCTTGCGGAGTGCCTGGCTGTTGGGGTTTGCTGTACACATCTGTTAAACCATTCCTAAAAGTGTATGCTCATTTCTGTGTGTGTTACATTTCACAATGAAAAAAAAATGCTTTAATAGCCCAGAAGTTTGTTTCTACTTTCTGAGATGAGACAGATATGCTTTGTAATCATTAATCTTTAGGTTGACACATTAGCTGGAGTCATAAAGGTATCGGTAAGGGATAGTGCCAGTAGACTGACTATGGCTGCTATCTTTTTAACTTATGTCTTGAAATTTTATAGCACGGAGTATTTTGTCCCTTCCTAGAATAGCCAACATTCATTCATTATGTCCCTTTTGAAAAAGAATTATTAAAAAAAATTATAGATGAAGAGCTTCTAACTTGTTGATATTAAGATGAAAGTAAGCACAACACAGAGCAATGTTTCTCTGCAAAAGTTACTTTCTGTATCAGTGTGGGTTCAGTCAGGAGAAAGAATCCACATCATAGTTGAAGAGGGAAATGTTAGAGAGTTATTAATTTGAACAGGGAATTAGAGGAATAAGAGATTTGCTGATAAACTGTTCAGAGAATTCTAAAGAATATTGGAAATGTGGATAGAATACTTAATACAGCAGGTATGCAAATGGTATTTCAAAAGTAGTGGTACTATTTGATAAGTATTTTCGTGCAATTTCTAAATATCTTCTAACTTAGGTTTGTGTTTATAAATGACTCATAGTTTTAAAATTCTTCATACACATAGAGTTGCTGGTTGGTTGCAATTTTTTTCTGTTTCTAATTTGATACCACTATGCTCAGTGATACCTGTCTATATAATACTGACCCTTTGAAGCACTGAGATTTTAGCATGGCTTCATCCATGTGTAATTTTTGTGATGTTCCAGATATTCTTAAAATAAATTCATGAGTACTCACTGTCACAGTCCATGCTCTGTGTATAACAGGGTGTAAAAATGGGATGCTTTCTGGTTTGGAGTTTCAGCACAGGCTTCTGTTGATGTCAGCCAGGCAGAGGCCATGCGAAGCACCCCTGCAAGTCAAACAAAGATGGAGTTATTGCAGAACTTTGCTTCAGGGGAAATGCACACAAGGAGGAGATGTGGGTTTGTGGAAGTGTGTGTAAGATAGGGCTGCCCTTGGTTTAGATGATGTTGAGGTGGGTTCAAAGATGAGCATCGGTGGCAGGCATGATCAGATACGGTTATGTTTTTTTATCTAGCAGGTGAGAAGAATAGAGCAACATTAAAGCTATAATTGTTAAAGAGGCAGCAGTCACTCAAGTTGTCAGGAGTGGGTATATTTGGTAGTATTTGTAGTCAGTAATTTTTAAAAGGTTATTGGTATGTGTGTTTGTTATTATAAATGTGATCTTCTCTTCAATTGCATCCCCCAATTGGTTTTGGTTTATAGCAGAGGTTTCTCTGTGAATTAATTTTACATCATTGTATTTCTGTTATAGTCTGATATAATCAATGTATAATAAAAGAAAGCATCTCAGGAAGAAAAAAAGGCAGAGGTGGACTATAGCATCCATGAAGCACTGATCTAGGGAAAAAATGGACCTCTGAATTAAGCTGGTCTAGTCTTTCCTATATAAGAAAAAAAGTTTCACTTGGGTTTGGGTAGTGACACACAGGGCCCAATTTCCTCACTCAAAGCCTCTCTAAGGCAGAGTGCTGGGGGCACTGGAGAGGCTCTCACTAGTGAAGGCACTGCGGCAGACACACAGGTAGTCGTTGGTTAGCTGGATGCAGTCCACGCTACTCTCAGAGCTGCAGGGGTTCCAGAGGCCCTCGTTGATGTTGCGCTCACACTGCACTTCTGCAAAGCCAGGCAAGCAGCAAGAACAGTAGCCCCCAGTCCTACCTACACACTAACCACTATTGAGACCTCCAGCACAGTCATCAATGTTCTCTTCACAAAGCAGGCCTGGAGGAGAGAAGAGACAGAGAATGAGGACATTCTTTGGAATACTTCTTTCCTGCAAAACAGAGTCACTCTTTATGGCACTTTCCAAACATGCTGATGACACATCTCAACCTGTGATGGGACATTTAGGTCAGGTGGGGCAAATCACACACTTGATCCATTGCAGCTGCTGTCATCCCCAGCGAGCAGTAAGGTCAAAGGGAAGAATATGCTCAGGGCGTCACAGGTACTCTCCCACACAGCCCCCCAAAGTGGTCCTCTGTGCACCAACTGGCATTATTCGTCCCACCTGAGGGACGAGGAAACTAGAGCTCAAGAGAGACCCAGTAATTTCTCATTAACTCATGCTTTAATTCAAAATATAAAAACAGTTCAAAAGAGGCTATCATAATAAATACATAGATTATAAGTACATAAAAATATTGGTAAGAACTGGACTAAATGTCGAGAGATTTTATAAAAGTTTTAGACTTGCTGACTTTTTTGTGTAAAATAATGGGCACTTTTTCTTATTTTTAAAAATTATACAGAAAATCTCCTATTGAGAGCTTGAAGGTTATCCCATTTAAAATAGAACTTATTTAATATACTATAGATGTAAATGAGCCATCTAATATGAATATCCATAATAATAATAATATTGTAATATTTCAAATTATTGTGAAAAAGATCAAAAAGAAATTAATAACAATTATAGAGAAGATTCCATGAATGATTCAAAAATTATAAAAGGAAAACAGTTCTGTATTCTTCCCACTTGCATTTGCAGCATACACTAATATAAGCAAGACTATTAAAAGGGAAAAAGAGGGGTGCCTGACTGGCTTAGTCATGGAAATGTCTTGACTTTGGCTCAGGTCATGATCTGGGTCCTGGGATGGAGCCCCACTTCAGTCCCCATGCTCAGCGGGGAGTCTACTTGTCCCTCTCTATCTGCTCTTCCTCCCACTCATGCTCTCTCTGTTGCTCTCTCTCAAATAAATAGAATCTTAAAAAAAAGTAAAAGAAGAAAAGACCTCTTTTTCAATAGCAATAGCAAAGGACAAAATTATAGGAATACTCTTAAGAAGAAAAGTACTAGGTCTATATGAAAACTTTAAAATAGTCCTGAAAGATACAAAAGGAGATTTGTTTATTTTTAATAATAAATTTTTTTTATTGGTGTTCAATTTGCCAACATACAGAATAACACCCAGTGCTCATCCCATCAACTGCCTCCTTAAGTGCCTGCCACCCAGTCACCCCCAACCCCTGCCCTCCTCCCCTTCCACCACCCCTAGTTCGTTTCTCAGAGTTAGGAGTCTTCCATGTTCCGTCTCCCTTTCTGATATTTCCTACCCATTTCTTCTCCCTTCCTCTCTATTCCCTTTCACTAATATTTATATTCCCCAAATGAATGAGAACATATGTTTGTCCTTTTCCAATTGACTTATTTCACTCAGCATAATACCCTCTAGTTCCATCCACGTCGAAACAAATGGTGGGTATTTGTCATTTCTAATGGCTGAGTAATATTCCATTTATACATAGACCACATCTACTTTATCCATTCATCTGTCGATGGACAACGAGGCTCCTTCCACAGTTTGGCTATTGTGGACATTGCTGCTAGAAACATCGGGGTGCAGGAGTTCCAGCGTTTCATTGCATCTGTATCTTTGGGGTAAATCCCCAGGAGTGCAATTGCTGGGTCGTAGGGCAGGTCTATTTTTAACTCTTTGAGGAACCTCCACACAGTTTTCCAGAGTGGCTGCACCAGGTCACATTCCCACCAACAGTGTAAGAGGGTTCCCTTTTCTCCGCATCCTCTCCAACATTTGTGGTTTCCTGCCTTGTTAATTTTCCCCATTCTCACTGGTGTGAGGTGGTATCTCATTGTGGTTTTGGTTTGTATTTCCCTGATGGCAAGTGATGCAGAGCAATTTCTCATGTGCGTGTTGGCCATGTCTATGTCTTCCTCTGAGATTTCTGTTCATGTCTTTTGCCCATTTCATGACTGGATTGTTTGTTTCTATGGTGTTGAGCTTAATAAGTTCTTTATAGATCTTGGAAACTAGCCCTTTATCTGATAGGTCATTTACAAATATCTTCTCCCATGCTGTAGGTTGTCTTTGAGTTTTGTTGACTGTATCTTTTGCTGTGCAAAAGCTTCTTATCCTGATGAAGATATCTTGGTCATTTTTGCTTTTGTTTCTTTTGCCTTCATGGATGTATCTTGCAAGAAGTTACTGTGGCCGAGTTCAAAAAGGGTGTTGCCTGTGTTCTCCTCTAGAATTTTGATGGAATCTTGTCTCACATTTAGATCTTTCATCCATTTTGAGTTTATCTTTGTGTATGGTGCAAGAGAGTGGTCTAGTTTCATTCTTCTGCATGTGGATGTCCAATTTTCCCAGCACCATCTATTGAAGAGACTGTCTTTCTTACAGTGGATAGTCTTTCCTCCTTTATCAAATATTAGTTGACCATAAAGTTCAGGGTCTACTTCTGGATTCTCTATTCTGTTCCATTCATCTATGTGTCTGTTTTTGTGTCAGTACCACATTGTCTTGATGACCACAGCTTTGTAGTACAACCTGAAATCTGGCATTGTGATGCTCCCAGCTATGGTTTTCTTTTGTAAAATTCCCCTGGCTATTCGGGGTCTCTTCTGATTCCACACAAATCTTAAAATAATTTGTTCTAACTCTCTGAAGAAAGTCCATGGTATTTTGATAGGGGTTGCATTAAACGTGTAAATTGCCCTGGGTAACATTGACATTTTCACAATATTAATTCTGCCAATCCATGAGCATGGAATATTTTTCCATCTCTTTGTGTCTTCCTCAATTTCTTTCAGAAGTGTTCTATAGTTTTTAGGGTATAGATCCTTTACGTCTTTGCTTAGGTTTATTCCTAGGTATCTTATGCTTTTGGGTGCAATTGTAAATGGGATTGACTCCTTAATTTCTCTTCCTTCAGGCTCATTGTTAGTGTATAGAAATGCCACTGATTTCTGGGCTTTGATTTTGTATCCTGCCACACTGCCAAATTGCTGTATGAGTTCTAGCAATCCTGGGGTGGAGTCTTTTGGGTTTTCTATATAAAGTATCATGTCATCGGTGAAGAGGGAGAGTTTGACTTCTTCTTTGCCAATTTGAATGCCTTTAATGTCTTTTTGTTGTCTGATTGCTGAGGCGAGGACTTCCAGTACTATGTTGAATAGCAGTGGTGAGATTGGACATCCCTGTCATGTTCCTGATCTTAGGGGAAAGGCTCCCAGTATTTCCGCATTGAGAATGATATTTGCTGTGGGCTTTTCGTAGATGGTTTTTAAGATGTCAAAGAATGTTCCCTCTATCCCTACACTCTGAAGAGTTTTGATCAGGAATGGATGCTGTATTTTGTCAAATACTTTCTCTGCATCTAATGAGAGGATCTTATGGTTCTTGTTTTTTTCTCTTGCTGATATGATGAATCACATTGATTGTTTTACGAGTGTTGAACAACCAGCCTTGTGTCCCGGGGATAAATCCTACTTAGTCATGGTGAATAATTTTCTTAATATACTGTTGGATCCTATTGGCTAGTATCTTGTTGAGAATTTTTGCATCCATGTTTATCAGGGATATTGGTCTGTAATTCTCCTTTTTGGTGGGGTCTTTGTCTGGTTTTGGAATTAAGGTGATGCTGGCCTCATAGAATGAATTTGGAAGTACTCCATCTTTCTATCTTTCCAAACAGCTTTAGTAGAATAGGTATGGTTTCTTCTTTAAACGTTTGATAGAATTCCCCTGGGAAGCCATCTGGCCCTGGACTTTTGTGTCTTGGGAGGTTTTTGATGACTGCTTCAATTTCCTCCCTGGTTATTGGCCTGTTCAGGTTTTCTATTTCTTCCTGTTCCAGTTTTGGTAGTTTGTGGCTTTCCAGAAATGCGCCCATTTCTTCTAGATTGCCTAATTTATTGGCGTAAAGCTGTTGATAATATGTTTTTAAAATCGTTTGTATTTCCTTGGTGTTGGTAGTGGCTCTCCTTTCTCATTCATGATTTTATTAATTTGAGTCTTCTCTCTCTTCTTTTTAATAAGGTTGGCTAATGGTTTATCTATCTTATTAATTCTTTCAAAGAACCAACTCCTGGTTTTGTTGATCTGTTCCACAGTACTTCTGGTCTCGATTTCATTTAGTTCTGCTCGAATCTTAATTAGCTCTCTTCTTCTACTGGGTGTAGGATCTATTTGCTGTTTTTTCTCTAGCTCCTTTATGTGTAAGGTTAGCTTTTGTATTTGAGTCCTTTCCAGTTTTTGAATGGATGCTTGTATTGCAATGTATTTCCCCCTTAGGACTGCTTTTGCTGCATCCCAAAGATTTTGAACGGTTGTATCTTCATTCTCATTAGTTTCCATGAATCTTTTTAATTCTTCCTTAATTTCCTGGTTGACCCTTTCATCTTTTAGCAAGATGGTCCTTAACCTCCACGTGTTTGAGGTCCTTCCAAACTTCTTGTTGTGATTTAGTTCTAATTTCAAGGCATTATGGTCTGAGAATATGCAGGGGACGATCCCAATCTTTTGGTATCGGTTCAGACCCGATTTGTGACCCAGTATGTGGTCTATTCTGGAGAAAGTTCCATGTGCACTTGAGAAGAATGTGTATTCAGTTGGGTTTGGATGTAAAGTTCTGTAGATATCTGTGAAATCCATCTGGTCCAGTGTATCATTTAAAGCTCTCGTTTCTTTGGAGATGTTGTGTTTAGAAGACCTATCGAGTGTAGAAAGCGCTAGATTGAAGTCACCAAGTATAAGTGTATTATTATCTAAGTATGTCTTGATTTTGGTTATTAATTGATTGATATATTTGGCAGCTCCCACATTCGGGGCATATATATTGATGATTGTTAAGTCCTCTTATTGGATAGGTCCTTTAAGTATGATATAGTGTCCCTCTTCATCTCTCACTGCAGTCTTCGGGGTAAATTTTAGTTTATCTGATATAAGAATGGCTACCCCTGCTTTCTTTTGAGGACCATTTCAGTGCTAAATGGTTCTCCAACCTTTTATTTTCAGGCTGTAGGTGTCCTCCTGTCTAAAATGAGTCTCTTGTAGACAGTAAATAGATGGGTCCTGCTTTTTTATCCAGTCTGACACCCTGCACCTTTTGATGGGGTCATTAAGCCCATTCATGTTCAGAGTTACTATTGAAAGATATGAGTTTAGTGTCATCATGATATCTATTCAGTCCCTGGTTTTGTGGATTATTCCATTTGACTTCTTCTTAAAGGGGAATTTTAAGAATCCCCCTTAAAATTTCTTGCAGAGCTGGTTTGGAGGTCACATATTCTTTCAGTTCCTGCCTGTCTTGGAAGCTCTTTATCTCTCCTTCCATTCTGAATGAGAGCCTTGCTGGATAAAGTATTCTTGGTTGCATGTTCTTCTCATTTAGGACCCTGAATATATCCTGCCAGCCCTTTCTGGCCTGCCAGGTCTCTGTGGAGAGGTCTGCTGTTACCCCAATACTTCTCCCCATAAAAGTTAGAGATTTCTTGTCTCTTGCTGCTTTAAGGATCTTCTCTTTATCTTTGGAATTTGCAAGCTTAACTATTAAATGTTGAGATATTGAACAGTTTTTATTGATTTTAGGGGGGTATCTCTCTATTTCCTGGATCTGAATGCCTGTTTCCCTTCCCAGATTAGGAAAGTGTTCAGCTATGATTTGTTCAAATACATATTCTGGACCTCTGTCCCTTTTGGCACTCTCGGGAACCCCAGTTAAGCATAGGTTTTTCTGCCTCAGGCTGTCACTTATTTCCCTTAATCTATCCTCATGATCTTTTAATTGTTTGTCTCTATTTTCCTCAGTTTCCGTCTTTGCCATCAACTTGTCTTCTATGTCACGCACTTGTTCTTCCACCTCGTTAACCCTCGTCGTTAGGACTTCTGGTTTGGATTGCATCTCATTCAATTGATTTTTAATTTCTGCCTGATTAGATCTAAATTCTGCAGTCATGAGGTCTCTTGAGTCCTTTATGCTTTTTTCTAGAGCCACCAGTAGCTTTATAATAGTGCTTCTGAATTGAATTTCTGACATTGAATTGTAATCCAAATTTTGTAACTCTGTGGGAGAGAGGACTGTTTCTGATTCTTTATTTTGAGGTGAGGTTTTCCTTCTAGTCATTTTGCTCAGTGCAGAGTGGCCAAAAACAAGTTGTATTGTTTGCTTAGGAGAGAAGGAGAAAAAGAGAGAAGAGAAAGAAGGAAAGAAAAAGAAAAAAAGAAAAAAGAGAAAAAGAGAAGAAAAAAAAAAAAAGAAAAGGAATAAAGGGGGGGGAGCAAACAAATCAAAAAGAAAAAAAAACAAGGGGGAGTATTCTCTGATTCTGTATACTGTAAGTCCCTTGACTTCCCCTGGAACTCCAATGCTGCTTGGTCAATAATTTGTTTTTCCCCTGTCTGTCTGTCTAGGTGGCCTTCTGGGGGTGGGGCCTGCTGTGCTGATTTTCAGGTGTTAGCACTTGGGGGAGCTGCTCAGCCCCCTGCCTGGTGCAGGGCTCAGTGAGTGATTCTTAAGCTGCTTATCTGGTGAGGCCACTGTGAGGCTCCGTGGGGGCTGTTTACCCTCTGAGGCCCCAGGAGGAACAACCACAGGGGTGCTGGCCACCTCTGGAGCCCTGGAGTCAGCTCCCGCAGTAACTACGGAGCTCTCAGTCCACAGGGGCCTGGATACTCCGGGGACGGGGCCGCTGATCTGCTCAGCTCCGGGCAGGAGCGTCCTTGCTGTCCTGGGGGGAGGCCGGATCCTGGGCTGTGTCCCCGGCGCCCTGTGCTCCCGGCCTGAGCTATTGGATTCGCACTCCCGGCCGCGCAGCCCCCTCCGCGGAGCCGCCGCCCGAGCCCCTCCGAGCTGCTCCCGGGTCCAGCGCTGGACTGCGGGCTGCAGCCCTTCAGGGAGCTCGGCCGCGGGGTGTGGCGCTCTCCCCTCCCCCGGGGCGCAGGTGCCTGTTAGTGTCCCCGGGAGCCCGAGGGCATCCCCACCCCCTCCTGGGGTCCTGCTCTAACTCCCTGCGAGCCTTTCCGCCGGGAAGGTTGGTGCAGCTCCTGCTTCTCCCGGACGGGGCTCTCCTGTCCTGGGGACACTCGCCCCGACCTCAGCCCGGCTCCTCGCAGGGCCCCTCCCCCTTGGAGGCCTTTGTTTCTTTATTTCTTTTTCCCCGTCTTCCTACCTTGTTAGAAGCACGAATTCTTCTCACTGTAGCATTCCAGCTGTTCTCTCTTTAAATCTCAGGCCGAATTCGTAGATTTTCAGGATGATTTAAGGTTATCTAGGTAATTTGGTGGGGACAGGTGACTTGGGGACACTACTCTTCCGCCGTCTTGCCCCTCCTACCTCCAAAGGGAGATTTGAATAAATAAAAAGATGTTATCATTTGGTTAGGGAGATTCCTCATGGTAAAGATTCCAGTTTCCCCACATAGATTCATAAATTTAATGTGAGCCCAATAAAAAAAAAATGCCACCAGGATTTTGTTAATAGACAATCTGATTCTAAAATTATATGAGGGCAGCCCGGGTGGCTCAGCGGTTTAGCGCCACCTTCAGCCCAGGGCGTGATCCTGGAGTCCCGGGATCCAGTCCCACATTGGGCTCCCTGCATGGAGCCTGCTTCTCCCTCTGCCTGTCTCTGCTAACATCCCCCTCGTGTCTCTCATGAATAAATAAATAAAACCTTTTTAAAAAATTATATGAAAAAAAAATATAACCCTAGCCTGGAAAACCCTGAAATCAAGGATCCTTAATAATTAAAACAGAGTGGGATTGATAAATCAACAGATTAATGCTTTAAAAAAAAAGTCCAGAAAAACACCCAAATACACAAGGGTATTTAGAATTTGATGACGTTGCCATCTCCAATTATTGTAAAAAAGATCAAATATTAGGACACCTGGAACTTGGGGCATGATCCCAGAGTTCCGGGATCCAGTCCCACATTGGGCTCACTACATGGAGCCTGCTTCTCCCTCTGCCTGTGTCTCTGTCTCTCTCTCTCTCTCTCTGTGTGTCTCCCATGAATAAATAAATAAAATCTTTTTAAAAAAGATGAAATATCCCATAAATTTTGTTGGAACAAATCAGTAGCCTTAGGGGAAAAGGGCACAGTATTCTAGTACCTGAAGAAAATATGGGAGAATTCCTTAATGATATTAAAGTCTAGAAGGTATTGCTGACTAGGATTCAAAAACGCAGAAGCCATTAAGAGAGGTAAATAAATCCCATCTGATTAAAAACAAAAAGCTCCAGGGGTGCGTGGGTGGCTCAGTAGGTTGAGCATCTGACTCTTGGTTTCAGCACAGGTCGTGATCTCGGGGTTATGAGATTGGGACCCACTTTGGTCCCTGCACTCAGAGCAGTCTGCTTGAGATTCTCTCACTCCTTCTGCCCCGCCCCATGCTCTCTCGCTCTCCCTCAAAATAAATAAATAAATCTTTAAAAAATAAAAAAAAAACCCTGCATGAAAAAATCATAAAGAAAATCAAAGACAAAAACCAATATACTGAAAATATTTTGGATCATAGTTAATCTCTGTAAAATATTATGAACACTGTAATAGGAAAAAAGAATATAGATACAAATAGAGAAACCATTGAAAGAGGAAAACCAAAGGACTCATAGGTCCACACTGAGAAGCCAGTATGGTCATATGCTATGTTTCAGCAATATCAGTCAAAACCAGAAATGCACATAATTCTCTAATCCAGCAATTTCTTTTCTGAAAATGTATCTATACATACATTGGAAGAAACCCAAATTTTCTATTACTAGGACATTGGTTCAATATACTAAACTAAAAAGGAACTCTGCTGGGTGAAAAAGATTAAGAAAATTCTATAAGTTGATATGGAAACATCAAGAGTTAAGCACAAAAAGAAAATTAAGTGCAAGAGTAAGAAATACGAGTGGGGTAAATAAAAATATCTTTGTATTTGGTTTCTATATGTATATATAAAGAAATCCTGCAATGATGAGTAACTGAACTAATAATACACAATAGGTTAATTAATTGAATTTGAATTTGAAAAAATTATAAAGAAAAGAAATTCTAAAAGACACATAAAAAGAAAACTCTAGAAGATACAGAAGAAACTAAAATAAAATAAAGTGGAGGTTCCTTGTTGGTGGGAGGGGAGAACTAGGTATGGGGAAGGGGAACAGAAACAGACTTTTCACCTTATGCTTTCGCTGCATGTATATTTGTGTGTGTGTCTATATATAAAATCTGGGCCTGTGCATATATTACCTAACTACAAACTAAATTGAAAGCAGTAAAAAACAAAACCACTGTGTAATCCTACTTTCACAGAACATCTGGTAATTAGGGACTGCTAGAAAAATGAACACTGAGGCCTCTCCTCCCATCAGCATGGGACCAGCAGTAATAGACCGACCTACCAAGTGAGAACGAGCTCAACCTCAGCCTGAAGCAAAGCAGTAGAGATAGGCAAAACAGCGAGCCCCTGCCCTGGAACTGCAGGTGCCCCCAGGCCAGGTTGCAAAGCTCCGGAGTACTGAAATAAAAAAAATTTCAAATCTCTTCTATCCTAAAAACTGGCTTATAACTTAAGAAAATGCCCTAGATGGAGACGGGTAGGGCTGACTGCATACCTCGAGTGCCTGGTGGACAGGAGCACTTGAAATGGTTCACGAGGTCGACACAGGTGCCTCCGTTCTGGCATGGCTGATTCTGACACTCATCTACTTCATACTCGCAATTGACGCCCTGATATCCTGGGACACACTGATAAGAGCAAGCAAAAAGGAAGAAACACTGGACCATTGCTAGAAACAGACCACCAGAGCAAATGAGGTCTGGAAGGTTGCCATATACCTTTGCCCGCTCCCTGCCCCCACCCAGCTCTTGGATGCTTCTCTGGCACAGTCACACGCTCCACCAATCATCCTGCGCAGGGCCAACTTGCAGCTTACTGTCATTTACATCTTCCGGCTGAAAAGCCACTTTATAGTGAAGGCAAGGACTCAGTATTCTGAGGGATATTTCAGGGTTGACCCCTGTGCAAAACTTTCATCGCTCCTCAATGCAGTTTTTCCCATCTTTAAAATATGCATTCCTTGGTGTGTGATGAGGACCCTGTGACTCAGCCCAAACAAAGTGTGGACAGTAGTCAACACCCTGTATTTATTGATCTCTAGATTCAGGAAACCACACATACGTAGGAGAAACTGGTTGAGAAAGGGATGGGGGCGGAGTGTTAGTTAACGTGGTAGCTATAGGGGTTTGAGGGATTTCAGGGCTGGTCAGGGAAAAAGACCTTGACCATGAAGTGGCTTTATTGGACAATGCTTGACAAGTTTGCATGTGAGGCCATCCCTTGCAGCATGAGATTGTCCAGAGTGGAGAGGAGGGGAAGGAGAGGAGCGCAAGTGAATTCCAAGGAAAGGGAGTAACAGAGAGGGGACTAACATGGTCGGTGATGTCACTCAGCAGCCAGGCCAGTCTCTGGGTCAGAGACCTTTGAAGGGCAGCACTGGCTTGGGTCTTTAAGTCCTGCGGCTTACCTATGGTTTGCAGATACTGGGTGCAGTTTTGCAGGGTATGTAACGCAAAAAAGGCTCTAAATGGCTAAAAATTGGATTTTAGGGCTATTTTTAAAACAACTGGATCTGTGAAAATTTGAGTTTGGCGCTGATGGTGTTTGAACTAACAGGTCCCAGCCCTCATGAAGGAATAACTGCGGGCTAATATAAAGAGGCCAACTCTGGCTCATTTATGAGAAGTACGACTTCTCTCAGTGTTCCTGCGTGGCCTGAATTGGTGTCAAATTCAAGTTTCCAATGTTTTGTTGACATCTTGCTCTGACCATTATCAGCCCGGCCATTAGAGCAATATGTTCCTTAAAAGATACACACTTCCTCAAATATATACACATCATACTTGGTGTGATGCTACATGGAACAGGCTAGACAACTTCAGGACACACTTCAAAGTGGCTTCTCCTATATCAGCTGCTATTCAGGGATGTCCCAGGGGCCACTGAGCTGCTGGCCTGTGAAATGCACTCTGGCAGTGAATGTTGGCTTCAGTGAGATGGTTCTAGACCTCTATAGAAATTCCTTACTGGAGCCCTGTGAACTTATTACACAAGGGGACTGAAACGAATGGTGGTGGTAAATAGTGTAATGGTGACGGTAAAGGAAAAAAAAATGGTGACTCATAAAAAGTCACAAGCAGCTAAATCAGTATGCTAGTGCTCACGACAGTTCTGCCATCTTCGGGAGGTCTCTGACCTCTGGGGGCTTATCTTACCTCACATCTGTACCCGCCAATGAAGTCCCTGCAGGTGGCCCCATGCTGGCAGGGTTGGATGAGCACTCATCGAGCTGCTCCTCACAGTAGCTCCCAGTGTAGCCCAGGGGGCACTGGCAGTGATGCGAGTTGCCAGCATTGATGCAGATGCCGGAGTCACCTGC
This sequence comes from Vulpes vulpes, assembly GCF_048418805.1. Classification (NCBI taxonomy): domain Eukaryota; kingdom Metazoa; phylum Chordata; class Mammalia; order Carnivora; family Canidae; genus Vulpes; species Vulpes vulpes. The sequence continues at coordinate 55,021,819 of NC_132787.1, read as the reverse complement.
TGGCACAGGTGGTCAGTGGACACCCCTAGGAAGCCGAGTACAGAAAGAAACATCACAGAAGAGCACACAGCATGTCAGGTTCAGACCAACTGAGTGTGTTCTCATCTACTTCACAACCCTTAGAACCAGATTTATATTGAAAATAAACCCAGCCCTGGGGCATCTGGGTGGCTCAGTCAGTTAAGCGTCCAACTCTTGATTCCAGCTCAGATGGTGATCTCAGGGTTGTGGAATGGAGCCCCCGTTGGGCTCCACACTGAGTGTGGAGTCTACTTTAAGATTCTTTCTCCCTCTCCTCCTATATCCTCCCCTTCCCTCGCTCTCTCTCTCTAAAATAAATAAATCTTAATAAATAAATAAATAAATAAATAAATAAATAAATAAATCCTGAAAGTGAAATATGTCTTCATTTCCTCTTACATGCATTTCTTTTTGGAATCTCTAAGCCTGTGCTTCTGCCCTTTCACCTTCCATCTCAGACCGTTTCTGTAGAGCCTCGCTCACCCACCACTGTCCACTCTTCCCATGGTAACAATACCTGCCCTAAAATGCTGCTAGTTGGCCAATACTTGGCGGAGTGACCCCAGAGTCTAAGAGGGCAGAGCTCACCTAGTGGAAGGCCGCCACCTCACAGGACACATTGGGCACGTCACAGTAAGCACCAGCCCATCCTGATGGACACAGGCAGCAGGACTCTGCTTTTTCCTGAATGCAAGTACCTTTGTTTTTATGTGGAGATTGACTGAGCCTTCCCTCAAGAAAAAAACTCGTGGAATATTATTTCCCAATGCTTACATGTAGATCCTTAGGAATACATAGGCCCCCGGTTAAGAAGTCCTACTATATGAATGAGGGGTAAGGCAACTGCACAGAGCCTCTAGATCTAATTTAATTTGAAGCTAGCCTGTTGACCACTAACTCTCCCAAAGTACATCATTCCTTCCAGCAAAACTGAACCAAGATTCCAAGACACACCTTTTATAATGTCTTAGGGACTCATGGCCCAGTACCATACAGAGCTTCCCTGGCCATTACGAGTTATTAAGATCATATCTGACCACTCAGCGCTCTTACTTATAACTTTTGCTTGGGTCCTATCTCCTCCATTTATCTGTATTTCTCTTCCTTCAGATGGATTAGGGTTGATTTAGGGTCAGAACTAGGGATCTGTTAGTATCAATGATGGGTCCACCACACGAAGGCTAATACCCCTAATCTGGCCATTCTACCACATTGGGATAGGCTTCAGTAATAGGTAACGTGAGAATGTCCTGGGAGTTGTACCAGGAAAGTAACCAGGCAGGTGGGTGGTGCAGCATCTCAAGAAAGCCTGACAGGATATCAGATGACAGCAGTAACCTAACCCGGGAACCAAGGGTCAGGCCAGGACTATAATCTCTAGGATTAAGAGAAGCAAGACAGAAGCTAGCATTCTGAGCTGGGAGTCAAGGCAGGATATTAGACTCAGGGGAACAACACAGACACCCAGTCACCAGTATTACAGTAGAAAGTGGTGATTTTGAAATAAGCACATACTCCACAAACAAAAGTATGAGTTCCCAGCAGGAGTAGCAGGAGGTTGACTAGATTCAAGTCAGTGAGCTTTGGGTCTATTGTTCCTTACATTCTTCCTAGGTATCAGTTGATCTCTAAGTCAGGGATGGAGCTGAATCTGCAAGTGGGCACCAAAAGGATTTACTAGAGGATCTCAGAGGTCTTGAGGGGATAGAGAGCCAGGCAAACACCAAAGGAATGTCACTGGCATGCCCATCCTCAGTAATATTTTATATAATAACCGGGGTGGGAAGTCAGTACTGAAAATATCCCAATCCAGAAGTATTTATGCTGGGATATTTGTTTGGTTTTATGTATTTTTTGTTTTTCATAAAACAAGTAGAGAGAGATGTTCTAGTCATCAGTGTAAACTTTGGAGGTGTAATCCTTGACTTCAAATCTCAACTCTGCCCCAGGTTAGCTGCAAGACATAGGCATGTGTTAGAATCTCTATAATCCTCATAGGGAGGTTAATATAATCTCTACGGTAGGATAGAAGATAACATTAGTACTCACCTCATAGCATTGTTATGATTAACGAATGAATGTGCTTATAACAATGTCTGGTGCATAATAAACACCGTATATGCTGAAATATAAATTGAAAACAATTATGACTCAGGCCACATCAAAGTGAATCCTGTGTCTCAAATGAAATCTCTTGGACAAGGAGGTGCTCAAGAAATGGTCCACAATGGTGACAGTACTAGGGTGGCATGAGGTGGTAGCCCAGAACTTCAGAGACCTACTGAGATTTGGCCCTAATATATTTAGGTCTTGGTTTCTGGAATATGAAGTATCTGCCTAAGAATGAAGACTAAGAGTCAATACATCAGAGGGGAGAAGCAACTGGGAAAATTTTCAAGGTAATGGAATAAAATGGTTATTTGTCTCACACAGTACAATCACCTTGGACGTGTCAAATTTTAAGGAGGTAAAAAAAGAATCATCTGGTTTATCCAAATACTGTTTAATCCCAGTTTATTTGAGTTTTTCGATCTCAAGAACGATGTCCAATTCCTGTTTGTATCCCCTTGCTCAGCAATATTGGGGAGGGTTCTGCCCCACTTATTCACTAGAGGACCCGGGTGATGGGACTTTACTATTGTCAACACATGGCTTCCAAAGCCTCTCTGATCTTACCAGCAAATGAGTGGGAGACAGAGGTTCATGTGAAGGTATCATAAAGTAGAATTCATAAAATTTTAATGATTCAGCTTGCTGAGTTTTTGGTAATTGTATACCGTTGCATAACCACTGTGACAATCAAAATATAGACATTTCCAACATCCTAGAAAGTTCCTGGTGCCCCTTTATATCTGGTTCCTGCCCTTGACCCTTAGCCCCAGGCAATTTTCTGTCAATAAAGATAAATTTTGCCTGTTCTTAAATTCCACATAAGTGGAATACAATCTATAGTATTTGGTGGCATGCTTCTTTTGCTCAGCATAATTCATGTTGATGACTGTACTGGCAGTTCACTTCTTTCTATTACTGAGCAGTGTCTCATTGTATGGATATCCCATGATTTGCTAATCCATTCTTCAGTCGATGGACATTTGAATGAGTTCCACTTTTTACTTATTACAAAGATTACTGCTATGATTTGCATATGTCTTCATCTGTACATATATGTTCATTTCTCTTGTGTAAAATACCCCAGAGTGGGACCATTGGGTCATATAGTAAGTGGATATTTGTAAGACATTGCTGTAGTGTTTACTAAAATGGAGGTGCTATCTTGAATTCCCACCAGTAATGTTTGAGACTTCAAGTTGTTCCACGTCCTTACCAATACTTAGAACTTTTAATGTTTTTAATTTTAGCCATTCTAGTGGGTAGAATCTTGGTTTTAGTTTCATGGTCCTAACAACTAGTGGTTGAGCATATTTTCACATGCTTTTTGACTATTTGTATGTTTGGTTTTTTTGTGCGTGTGAATTATCACTTCAAATCTTTTGCCCACTTAAAAAATCAGGTTGTCTCCTTGCTACTGAGTTGTAGGGGTTCCTTATATATTCTGGATACAAGCATAGAGTGTACTCCTTATTATCCAGTACTTTCCAATATCTTTAGATAGCTGCTAAATATTCAGACTTGATAGTTGTTTAGGAGGAAGGGGGAGGGGGAGGCTCTGTAGCAGCTTCTTCTCTCATTGCAAGAAGTAGACACTATGAAGGAGATTTGAAGGACCGGGACTGGAATGGGATTTCATTGATTCTGTTTGCATTCTGTTGCTGGAATCAGTCACATGATAACACCTAACTCCAACAAGCCTGGAAAATGTGTTCCATCTGTGTACTTATAGGATGGTGAGTCCTAGAGAAGAACAGGTTGGATGATCCACTAGCAGGACCTGCTGCAGGGGATTGGGTAAGAACATAATGTAGCAGGAGTTCTAGCCTAGGAGCATGGTAAGATTATTTCTATATCCTTTCCACAATAAATCATCATGTAATACACTAGTACCCTACGGTATACTAAACACTGGGATATAATAACTGAGACTTTTTTTTAAATTATTTATTTATTTATTTATTTACGATAGGCACACAGTGAGAGAGAGAGAGGCAGAGACACAGGCAGAGGGAGAAGCAGGCTCCATGCACCGGGAGCCCGACGTGGGACTCGATCCTGGGTCTCCAGGATCGTGCCCTGGGCCAAAGGCAGGCGCTAAACCGCTGCACCACCCAGGGATCCCAATAACTAAGACTATTTATTTTTAGTATTAACCAAGTTCCAGACATGTATAGGTTCTATAAATGTTTCTTGATTGGTGAATGGACCTAACTTCCTAGTGTAACCTGAGGAAGACTATCCACATGTTTCACTGCTACTAATGTATGATGATGGTATCTAATGATGCCTCCCAATCTTGCCAACCCAAGCAGAAGCAGAGTTGTGAGTAATGAGACTGATTGTCAAGCATTCCAGTTGCCCCTAGAGAAAGAATCACTGGAGAAACAGAGCATTATTAATATCCCCCAAACTTCAACAAGCCAGTTTTTCCACTCTCTGAAATTAATTATTCTTGGATTTCCATTGACCTTCAGGGTGAGATTCCAGTTTATAAGCTGTCCCTTTGGTCTCTCCTATGTATCTATATCAAACTCATGACTATATCTGATCTTTCAAAGCATTTCCTGTCTTGCTACATGTTTTTGCCAGATTTGCTTATAATAGCCATTTGATTTTTCAAATGAATTGGAAATGCTGCCTGTTATCATCTCTCTGAAGTATCTAGACACAAAATAAGTATAATAATAATAACTAGTGCCTGGTGGGCACTGTTGGAACTCTCTTGTTCCGAAGGCTAGCCACACTGAAATAGTCCAGAGACATTCAGTAACAATAGCCAATAAGAGAAGTAAAAGAACCTGACATTACAAAGGGGATCTAAGATTCCACAATATTTCATACTTGAAGGCTGTCAACACATCCACAAGTAGAGTCCCTCTTACATATTCCAGAAAATCAACCCTCTATCCCTTCAGTACTTATCTCTTTTTGGATAATATGCACACTCCTTGATTGTAGGGTTATTCCTGACCTGGCCAGTGCACATCCTCCTGCCTCATTACACATCAAGTCCCCCTCATATCCTACTCTCTGATATTACTGATTAGTTTGCACTTTCCAGAACATGCCATAGTTCCTCACACACTGGTACTCTTATCTATCCCATTCTCTCTGCATAAAGTGAGATATACTTACTAGATTGCTGCTGTGGGCTTTCAATATTCAGCTCAGTGTCCCCGGCATTAGGACTTCCTCAGCCTGGCCCCACAACCCTGCCAGCTGACCTGGTTTCCATTAGTGCATCTGAGACTACATTCACCAGAGCATTTCCCAGACTTTTCTGTGTCACTGATTTACCTGAATATGTGACCCACTGACTATCAGAGGCTCAAAGCCACAGATTCTTTCTTATTTGCATAGTTCCTGGCATATTTTAATTGAGCCATAAATGTGAATAAACAAATACATAAATGAATGAATCAATGAATGAATATTTACCCCAGATGCTTCAACTCTACTTTATTTGACTTATAGTTGAGGTGAGTCTTATAAGTTTGTACAAATAGGCAAAGCACAAAGAGACACTGAGGTAAAGTAACAAGCAATCAATAAAATGCCTACAAGAAAAACAGTCTCAACGAAAATGGTTTCAGAATAAGAGAAAATAAACAATCATCTCCGAATACATTTGCCTTTTTTTATCAAGTACGTACTCTTCCCAAACACACCCAGAAGAGTCGTCCCTCTTTTTTTCTCATCGTGGAAAAGTAGTAACAAGTAACTTGTTTAGGATGCTTGCTTTTAAACCATGTTCACATTATTTTTTTCAGGACATGTTCACAATGATTCCGATTTCAGATGAAGACAATGAGCTACATAGAGAAGTGACTTATCACAAATCCAGTAGCTACTATGTAGACAAACTGAATGTTTATGAACTCTAATTATCAGATTGCCAATTTACATCTTCTCTGCCTATCTAATGTCCTAGAAGTCTCTGTCTGCCTCCTGGAGAATACAGAAACACAAATACTTATGTGCATATATTATACATCATCTAATAACTTGGTACATAGATGGTTAGACCAAATTGCTAATGAGGATATAATCATGGGCTTGACTCTAGAATTTACCAGTGATCTTTTTTTTTTCTCTCTCAGTCTTTTGCCAATTTCTTTTTTTTTTAATAATAAATTTATTTTTTATTGGTGTTCAATTTGCCAACATACAGAATAACACCCAGTGCTCATCCCGTCAAGTGCCCCCGTCAGTGCCCGTCACCCATTCACCCCCACCCCCAGCCCTCCTCCCCTTCCATCACCCCTAGTTCGTTTCCCAGAGTTAGGAGTCTTTATGTTCTGTCTCCCTTTCTGATATTTCCCACACATTTCTTCTCCCTTCCCTTATATTCTCTTTCACTATTATTTATATTCCCCAAATGAATGAGAACATACAATGTTTGTCCTTCTCCGATTGACTTACTTCACTCAGCATAAGAAATTTTGCCAATTTCTAAGTTAAAAACTCCTCTGAAGGGCAGCCCAGGTGGTTCAGTGGTTTAGCGCCGCCTTCAGCCCAGGTGTGATCCTGGAGACCCGGGATCCAGTCCCACATTGGGCTCCCTACATGGAGGCTGCTTCTCCCTCTGCCTGTGTCTCTGCCTCTTTCTCTCTCTCTGTGTGTGTGTGTGTGTGTGTGTCTCTGTCTCTCATGAATAAATAAAATTTTTTTAAAACTCCTCTGAGACATAAAAGGTTTTTCCATAACCTCCTTTTCCAAATCAATCTCCTTTCTTTTCCAACAGAAAGCATCTGCTACAGGCAAGCCAACCTCCCCCTTTCCCCATCTTCATCTCCACCAATCTCTAATGCACATTACTGCTTCCATACTTGTGCTTAGGAACCTCCAGAAAGGCCCATTCTACTTCAGTGCTTATCCTGTCCCATCCTATCCTATCCTATCCTATCCTATCCTATCCTATCCTATCCTATCCAGTTTTAAAGATCCAGTCGACCATTCCATGAAGGTGGCTTCCAGAAAAGCCAGCCCCCAGTGATCTAGCCCACCTCTGAGCAAACCACCAAACATATGGTCCATTCCATTTTCTAGGTACTTAATGATGATAATAACATAATGCTTTATTATTTTTCATATCTTAACATTTTTTACAGCTTATAATGAAGCCTTCAGTAAATGTTTGTCATATGAAAGAATAGTATAATGATTTTATTTAAATTTTCTAATGTCAGACTGTGTTTGAAATATCACTGAGAACTGTTTGAGGACCATCACAGGTCCTGAGCCCTGAGCCTACAATACCTAATGGATCAACAGCCTGGGTGGCTCAGTGGTTTACTACTGCCTTCAGCCCAGGGCCTGATCCTGGAGACCAGGGATCGAGTCCCACGTCAGGCTCCCGGCATGGAGGCTGCTTCTCCCTCTGCCTGTGTCTCTGCCTCTCTCTCTCTCTTTGTGTCTCTCATGAATAAATAAACAAAAATCTTAGAAAAAAATACCTAATGGATGAAGAGGCCTTGCTCCTGATTTAAAAGTGTGCCTCTGATACTAATGTTTTAATGTGAAGTTTTGATGGTGGAGTTCCAATCTCATGGAAGATGCAGAACTTCCCCTGCTCTTCTGTAAATTTATCCTTTTTTCCCTATGTCAAATTCACTACACAGAATGCAAATTTCTTTGGGAACAGAGTGTGTATTTTATTTACTCCTGCATTTCTTCAGATTACCAATCTCACATAACACGTTGTACAGAATAAGTGTGTAAACAGTGTTTGTCCATTCATAGCATGCTGCTTGCTATGTACAGCTTCATGCAGTGGGTAAATTAACCGTGGTGTCAAAAGACTTGCACCAAGTCCCTGGTCTGCCACTCTCTAATTTTGAGCAAGTTATGTAACATTTTTGTATTTACCCACATAATTAGCATTGCCAGGGCTCTCCATACCTTTGTATAGATCCAGACAGTATCATCTTCCTTCTGCCTGAAGGACTTCCTTTAATATTTCTTACAGTGAAAGTCTGCTGATGATCAATTCTTTCCGTTTTTATATGTCAAAAAAACATGTCTTCATTTTTGAAAACTGTGTTTGCTGGCTAAAGAATTTTTTTCTCTTTTCAGGGTTTAAAGACATTGTTAAGTTTTCTTATTGCTTGCATTGATAAAAAATCTGCCATCATTCTCGCCTTTGTTCCTCTGTATGTAACGTCTGTCTTTTCTTCTGGCTGCTTTTAGGATTTGCCCTTTTTTCAACTTGCCTACATGATCGTTAGTGTAATATTTTTTCATGTATCTTGTGCTTGAGATTCATTGAGCCTCTGGATTTGTTGATTCATGGTTTGCTCCAAGTTTGGAAAAAATTTGGTAATTGTTACTTCAAATGTTTTTCCTCTCCCTCATACCCTCCCTTGCCAATGTGCAAAAAGGAAGAAAATTCCAGTTACATGTATATCAGGCCACTTGAATTTTCGAACAACTCACTGATGCCCTGCTAATTTCTTTTCCCAGTCATACTATTCTATGCATTTCATTTTAGATAGTTTATATCAATGTCTTCAAATTCCCCAATCTTGGGGTGCCTGGGTGGCTTAGTTGGTTAGGCTTCAGACTCTTGATTTTGGCTCAGGTTGTGATCTCAGGGTTGTGAGATCAAACCCCAGCTAGGGCTCCCCACTCAGCCAGGAGTCAGATTCCTCCTTCTTCCTCTCGCTCTGCCTGTCCCTGGCTCACACGGGTGTGCTCACTTTTTCTTTCTTTCTCTCTCCCTCTAATAAATAAATCTTCAAATTGACCAGTCTATTCTTCTATAAAGTCTAGTCTACTGTTGAGTCCATCCTGTGACTTTTCATCTCACACGTTGTAATTAACATCTCTAGAAATTTGATTTGAGTCTTTTTACACCTTCCATGTCTATATCTGACCTGGTCACTTTTCCAGTAGGTCTTTTGAGTATATGGAATACAGTTCTCAGACTTGTTTTAATGTCCCTGCCTATAATATTTTTCATCTGTGTCAAGGTCCAGGTTGATTTTCATTAATTGATTTTGCCCTCATTATGAGTCATTGGTTTCTGTTGATTTGCATGCCTGGTAATTTTTTTATTGAATTCTATACATTGCAAGTCTTCCTTTTTGCACATTGGTAATTACTGTTTTTCTACCCAAATTCTCAAGTTGATCAGGGATTTGGTTAAATTAACTAGAAACAGTTCAATCTTTTTGGGCATGTCTTTTAAGCTTTGTTAGGATATATCAAAGCAATACTTAGTCTAGAGGTCATGTTTACCTACTATTGAAGCAAGAGCCAGTCTCTTTTGAATTATGAGGGTTTCTGGTCTGACTGGCAAGAATAGCAGCTGTGTGTGGCCTGTGTGAGCTCTAGAGATTATTCCTTCTAGAGATTATTTCCTGGATTCTAGTAGTTTTTTTACATGCACAAAGTGGTCAGCCTCAGCTGCAATTGCAAAAGACCTTCTCTTCCATATTTCCAGAATTACCAGTTTTAAGCTGGATCCTTTCCACTATTCTTTGTGATGTAACTCCAATTTCTTATCTCAGGGATACCACTGAGCATCACCTAGTTTCCCCATTTTGACCATGGCTTGGAAACTCTCCAGATAGTAAGCAGAGGCAATCATAGGACTTATCTTATGTGCTTCTTATTTCTCAGAGATGACTGTCTTTTGTTCTAACACCCCGTGTCTTGAAAACTAGTGTTTCTTATATTTGTCTTTTGTTTTAGTTGTTTCAGGTAGGGGATAAACTTGGACCCTATTACTCTATGTTGGCCACAAGCAGAAGTCCTGTGCTGTTTCTTTGAGAGCCTCAATTGCTCACCTTTGAAATGGTGTTGATAATATAAGTTTGTTCTACCTTACTGAGTCATCACTATTTTATGAACTGCACAATTCCTACATAAGATATATGACCTTATTTGGAGAGATGAAATGTGCATACAGGTAACTGTGAGAGAGGTAATATTAAGATTGTATCAGTTATTTGCACATTAGTGAGAATGGTAAATCCAAGATTTAACTCAAACAGATTCAGAATTGACAGTAGCATTAAAGATAGCAACCCGTTTGCCCCAGGCTTTCTCACTCTATATAATACAAGAGATTAGGGGTCCTATATAGAAGAGTAAGTCTAGATGAGAGTAAATTAATCAATGAATTATTCCAGATTATCCTAAAATACAACAATAAATGTTTCGATCAGAAGTTAAAGAACTGGACCTGGAGCCTGGGTAGAAAACAATACTGCCTCTTTGAAGATTTAAGGCTTGGAGAAAGAGTAACTCTCACCTGAATATGTCAGAAGGTGACCTTAGAGGAGAAAAGAGTAATTCCAGGTCATGGATGGGAAGTTGGCTATCTGGAAGAGTAATGAAATTGAAGAACCTGTTAAAAATAGAGATTAATTTCTGCAGTGTAGCCAATGCAAAAGGAATAAATGGAGACTTTGATTTCTAACTCATCTCTCCCATATATATATGTATTCTGAAATCACCTAGGCACTGTGCTGTAGAACTTTGGACCCTTGGGCTTGAGAGATGTTGAGGAAGCTTGACCTTGGAGCCCATGGTTTCAGGGTGTAATGCTAAGGTTTTGTAGAGTGCTACAGACTGAATGTTTATGTCTTCCTAAAAATTCCATATATTGAAGCTCTAACCCCAAAGGGATGGTATTTGGGGCCTTTGAAGAAGATAATTAGATTTTAAAGAGGTCATGGGGATAGAGCCCCCATGTAGGGATTGGTATTCTTACAAGAGGATAAAGGTATCAGAGTGCTGTCTTTCTGCCATGTGAGGACCAGCAAGGAAGAAGCCATCTGTAAACCAGGAATAGGGCTCTTACCAACAATTCAGCCATAATGACACCACAATCTTGGACTTTTACCTTCCAGAACTGTGAGAAACAAATGTTTCAACCATCTAGTCTGTAGTGTTTTGTTGGAGCAGCCTGAGTTGACTAAGGCATATATAGGAAAGTGGTTCTGTCCTCCGCAGGTGTCTGATTCATTTTGGTGATGACAGGACATGAAATGGAAGAAACTTTCAGCCAGGTATCTATGTAGAGATATCCATTCTGTCTTCAATGTCACTTCCTGTGTACCACTTCATGGTAAACATTAAGGGAGTGACAGTGCCAGGATCCTCTCCCCACCCAATTCTGCCCAAGACCCTAGTGGCATTGAGGGATCAAACTACACCTTCTCTAGGCATTGGTCACAATGCTTGAGTCTTCAAAGGTGTGTCAGAAGACTGTGCCTCAAGCCACAGAAGATTCTTTTATTTAGACGTAACATCTATGTTCTTACACTACATTAACATGAGAGACTGAGTTCCCTGGTTCTTGCCCTTTGCCTCCCTTCTACTACTCTGCTGGCACTCACCATGATGACGCCAGAATCTCTGCCACCGATGCAGCCAAAGGCCCAGGAGGCACTAGAGTGATGGCCAGCAGGCCCTGCTCTCCCATAGCTCACAATCCAGCGCTTGAACTAGCTGGGGGTTGGGCCACACCTTGTCCTTCATTTTCTCTTTCATCTCTGGCCTCAGGTATCCTTTATCAACTAACCATCCAGGAAATAGATGCTTGAGGAGTTGGGAGGAGAAGGTGAGAGATTCCTCAGGTCCTGCCCATCCTGTCTCATTTGAGCTTTGACTAGGACTACCCAAGAATCTTCTTTGTTTGTTTTAAGGTGAAATTCCCTGGCTAATAAGAGGCAAAGTAGGGAAGGGTCCATTTAATGTTCCTTCTACTCTCTCTGTCTTCTAAAATTTCTTTTTGCTTCACTGCTGCTTAATCTCTCTGTCTAGGTGAAATTTTGTTGTTTTCACTTCACATGATTTCCAAGGTTATTAGTTTTCTATTGCAGCTTAACAAATCATCACAAAATCGGTAGCTTAAAACAATGTACATTTATTCTTTTGGAGTTGCTGAGTTTCAAAGACAGAAATCAGTTTCATAGGCCTAAAGTCAAGGTGTCAGCATCACTGCTCCTCCCAGAAGCTGTAGGGCTGAACCTGTGTCCTTGTCTTTTCTAGTTTCTAGACACCACCTGTATATCTGGCTTGTGGCTCTTCCTCCACTTTCAAAGCACATCATTCCAATTTCTGATTCCATTTACCACATGGCCTTCTCTCTCTCCTCTGACTCCCCCTGCATCCCTCCCTGAGGACGTTTTTGATTATATCACACCACCCAGACAATCCAGGACCATCTCCCCAAAAAAAACTCTGTAGCATAATCACATCCCCAAAGTCCTTTCTGCCATGTAAGTTAGGTTGTGGGTATTACTCTGTGGACATCTCTGGGGAGTCATAATTCTGCTTATCAGACCAAGATTTACATTTCTCAATAAATACCAATATCTTGGGCAATTTCTTAGGCAACATAGAATCCTGATTTCTGCCTGTGATCGATAATTATAAAATTTGAAGGGCACCTTGAAGAGGCCACTTTTAGGCAACAGGTTTGAGCAATGGAAACCTGAGCAAGGCAGAAGGGCCCACAGCAACCACAAGATGAATGCAAATGGGCTCATTAAGCAACCACCTCAAAACGGTCATAGACCCTAACTGACCCTTTACAATCAGGCATAGTTCCTAAGATTACTCAAAAAAAAAGTTTTGGGGGGGAATTCCATATGTCCCCATACTCCCTCTCTCTGCCCTATAACTGTGTCCCCTCACTAGTAACTGGTTGTAGTCTCTCCTTTGCTATCCTGTCCATTGCTTCCTCATGGTATATTCAATAAACTTCTATCACTTTTATTTTGCTTTGGTGAATTCTTTCAACACTGGCATCACCAGTCCCCACCCAGTTGGGATGTCCCACATTTGATGAACCCCCCTCTCTGATCAGAGTACCCCACAGGGCTGGCTGCTCAGTTGGCAGAGAATGTGATTCTTGATTTCGGAGTCATGAATTCAAGCCTCATACTGGGGTAGAGTTTTCTTAAAAAAAAAAAAGCTATAACATGAAAGCCTGTTGCACTGTTCCTTCATTTTACATTTTAACAAATTTTTAATTTGAGAGACAGAGAGAGAGCAAGCATGGAGGGGAGCAGAGATAGAGGGAGAGAGAGAATCTTAAGCAGGCTCCACATTGAGTGCAGAGGCCCACACAGGCTGGATCTCACAACCCTGAGATCATGACCTAAGCCAAAACTCAAGAATCAGACACTTAACCAACTTTGCCACCCAGGTGCCCCTGTATTATTGTTTCTAAGTTGAGTATACTATTTTAGAGAAAGGAAGACTTTTGATTTTATTTTGAAAAATGCAAGGACAACACAATTAGAAGTTTGACTAGCGACTAAAGGTAATGCTTTAATCATAGCTTTACAACCTATTGTCATGTAACTATTGGCAAGTCATTTCACTTCTCTAAATTGTAAAGGTGGGCTAAATATTGTCTCAGATTTACCATGAAACACAAATAATAGTGGCACCTATATCATAGAATTGTGACGATTTCCTGAGCTACACTTTAAATTAATCAATAAATAATTATATTATCATTATGACTATTTTACACTTTGTTACCATTCCTAATACATGTAAATATGGGCTTCTAGCAAGAGGTTCATGGGATCACAGGAGGCACATGAGTAGGCTGTAAATGGTGTACAAATTCCCAAAACAGTATGAACAATTTAGAAGGTGAGTGGAAAGAGGTTTTGAGACATTGTAGTTAAAAGTAAGGAGACAAAGGCAAAAGAAACAAAAGCAAAAATGAACTATTGGGACTTCATCAAGATAAGAAGCTTTTGCACAGCAAAGGATACAGTCAACAAAACTAAAAGACAACCTACAGAATGGGAGAAGATATTTGCAAATGACCTATCAGATAAAGGGCTAGTTTCCAAGATCTATAAAGAACTTATTAAACTCAACACCAAAGAAACAAACAATCCAGTCATGAAATGGGCAAAAGACATGAAGAGTAATCTCACAGAGGAAGACATGGACATGGCCAACACGCACATGAGAAAATGCTCTGCATCACTTGCCATCAGGGAAATACAAATCAAAACTACGATGAGATACCACCTCACACCAGTGAGAATGGGGAAAATTAACAAGGCAGGAAACCACAAATGTTGGAGAGGATGCGGAGAAAAGGGAACCCTCTTGCACTGTTGGTGGGAATGTGACCTGGTGCAGCCACTCTGGAAAACTGTGTGGAAGTTCCTCAAAGAGTTAAAAATAGACCTGCCCTACGACCCAGCAATTGCACTGTTGGGGATTTACCCCAAAGATACAGATGCAGTGAAATTGGGACACCTGCACCCCGATGTTTCTAGCAGCAATGTCCACAATAGCCAAACTGTGGAAGGAGCCTCGGTGTCCATCGAAAGATGAATGGATAAAGAAGATGTGGTTTGGGATCCCTGGGTGGCGCAGCGGTTTAGCGCCTGTCTTTGGCTCAGGGCGCGATCCTGGAGACCCGGGATCGAATCCCACGTCGGGCTCCCGGTGCATGGAGCCTGCTTCTCCCTCTGCCTATGTCTCTGCCTCTCTCTCTGTGTGTGACTATCATAAATAAATAAAAATTTAAAAAAGAAGAAGATGTGGTTTATGTATACAATAGAATATTACTTCAGCCATTAGAAACGACAAATACCCACCGTTTGCTTCCACGTGGATGGAACTGGAGGGTATTATGCTGAGTGAAATAAGTCAATCAGAGAAGGACAAACATTATATGGTCTCATTCATTTGGGGAATATAAATAATAGTAAAAGGGAATAGAAGGGAAGGGAGAAGAAATGGGTAGGAAATATCAGAAAGGGAGACAGAACATGGAAGATTCCTACCTCAGGGAAACGAACTAGGGGTGGTGGAAGGGGAGGAGGGCGGGGGGTGGGGGTGACTGGGTGGCGAACACTGAGGGGATGAGCACTGGGTGTTATTCTGTATGTGGCAAATTGAACACCAATAAAAAATAAATTTATAAAAAAAAAAAGATTCTGCATGGCATTAAAAAAAAAAGAAGTTCTTGTTGAGGAATTCTTGAAGCTGTTCTGATGAAAGGAGGGGACGTGTAGCATTGCTCTCAGGGCGAGAACAGATACTTCTTTTGAGATATGGATCGGCCAGTCCGCACACATTGGGCTTCTACAGGCTCACCAGGTGTGGGGAGGGCTTTGGCTGAGATTGAGAACTTCATCGCTGGAGAATAATAAAGTGGGCGGGGAACCGAAGGCTCTGGCGGGAGGACGAGGCGGAGTCACCGAGAGTTTGAGTATTTTGGTCCAATCAGAAGGACGCTGGAGGCGGTAGCAGCAGAAAGGGGAGAGAGGAGCGGAGCGCGAGGCCGAGGTCCCGCCCGGTTCCCGCAGCCCGCCTGCCTGAGCCACGGCGTCTCCCTTGGGTGCTTCTGCCCCGCCAGGGCCTACTCCGAGGCTGACCCCAGCGATGGCCTTCGCAAATCTGCGGAAAGTGCTCATCAGTGACAGCCTGGACCCTTGCTGCCGGCAGATCCTGCAAGATGGAGGGCTGCAGGTGGTGGAGAAGCAGAACCTGAGCAAAGAGGAGCTGATAGCCGAGCTGCAGGTCAGGCGAGCGGGAGGGAGACGAGCGCCACCGAGCTCGGCGGCATCCCCTGCAGAAACCGGCCGGCCGGCCGCGGCGGGGCCAGCGCGCCCCACCCCCACTCCCTGGCCCCGGCCCCGGCCCCGGCCCCGGCCCCGGCCCCAGGCAGTCCCGGGCCTCCCGCGTTTGGGGGCCGGGGCAGGGAGGAACGAAGGGCGGCGAGCGGCGGGATGCAAACTTTGCGGGCCGTTTCCCACCGCGAGGTTCAAGCTGGCTCCCGTGCGGCGAGCACCGCGAAGTGCGGGCTGCTCCACCGGGCCGCGGGCTGCACGCGGGATGCCCGCGGCTCCCCAGCGCCTTGGCGGCAGTGCCCGCGGGGGCAGGGGGCGGCAGAGGCTTCCCGCAGGGAGCCCGGGGACCCGCCATCCTCCGGACCACGTCCTGGCTCGGCCTGCGGCTCCAGCTTTCCGTGGGGGGCGCTGGCGGAGCCCCAGCCTGTCTCGTGGCAGCTGGAGAGGCTGCAGCGCAGGCAAGGCGGCCGGGCCAGGGCAGCAAACCCCGTGCCCGCCTCTCGTCTGATGCAAGACTGCCGCGAGCTCTCCCCGCCCCTGGGCCTCCGGGGAGCTCTCGCAGGGAGGGGGCGGGCGGGGGGCGCCCCAGGTCCTTGGGGCGCCCCAGGTCCTTGCGCCGCCCACGCGGCCGCCCCGCCACCCGCACTGGGATCCCGGCTTACTTACCTCTTGCCTGCCCGCCTCCCCGTGGGCCTCGACCGCACCGCGGGCAGGAATGACCAGCTGCATTAGAACCAGATCCCAAGAGCCCCCGGGAAGTTTCTGTGTCTTAGCAAACCTCTCTGGGGCCAGTTCGTTGTGCTGCAAACTTGGCGCAATCTACTTCGGATCTTTCCCTACTTTGTTTGCGAGGGTCCTGTGAGGCTGGTTGCCTCGTGCAGCCTTAGGACATTTCTTGCGTGACCTCTTCGCTCTGGCTCCTGCACCCAGCACCCCCCCTTCCAGCTCCCACGACCCCCCGCGGCCCCAGCGCACATGCACCTGTTCCATTTTCTCCCTGGAGGGCCCCTTGAATGAAAAACCACAGAGGCGGCTGCAGTTGCTTTAGCTGTGCTGGAACCACACGGGGCTGGAAACCCACTGCGTTCCCTTGTCTGCCCTGGCACCTGCTGCTGTGTTTCTCCATGAGGCTACCCTCCTACCGCCACCGCACCCACGCCCGGTGCTGTATCTGGTTACTTAGAGAGTAAGCCCTGGACTGCCCTGTACTTGGAGAAGCGGCTGACCTGGCCCTGCCTTCAAGAGGCTTGTGGACCAGTCAGGGAGCCTGGCCAGCGCTCCAGGGTTGACCAGATGACACAGTACAGACAAAGCCCCAAGTGAGACCCCCCAGCAGCCTAGCCTCCCCCTTCGCCTCCGCTGCAAAAGTGGAACAAGATGGGTGCTTAGCCTGAATGGGGTGGGGGACAGGGGCTCGGGATCTGATCCTGGAACACAGTAGGACTGGATGGGAGGCAGGCACCTCACACTTGTCACCTCCTCTTTTCTATGGGTGCTATCAGTGGCCTTGGCTCAGGGCAATGGCCAGAAGGCAGTGCAGTGGCTTCTAGACCAGCCTCTGACCCTCCCTCCGCCAGAGCACCAGGTTGGGATGAGTGGCCTCACTTGGGGCTTTGCAGCTTTCTTGTGGAAATTAGAAATCCTCATTTCTAGGATTTTGAGAGAGGGACTGGGTGGGGGGGGGGGGTTGGTAAAGGCGGAATTGAGAGGAACTGGAGGCCTTTCCTCTAGTGGAGGGGTTCCGAGAAGTTGGGAAGTTGGCTGGGTGGATAGCTGGGATCTGGAGTGGCAATTTGGAGGATATATTAAAGGCACTGAAATCTCCCGGCAGGAGAGGAGGGGTGTTTGTTGGCGACTTGCTGGCGGCCTCGTGGGGCAGTTTGGGAACCCCCAGCCTTCCTGTCTGTCTTTGTAAAACGTTCACGTCAGAATACCAGTTACTCAACCTGGAGAGGCCTCGTGTCCACACTATGTCTTCTTATTCTGGGTGGGGAGGTGTCTGAGTTGGTGGCCCCTGCCCTCTCCCATTAAATCTTTCATATTGACAGAAGTTGGAGCTCATTGCCTGCCCAGGCCCGGCCTCTCTTCCCACTCCTTGGTATTCTGGGCAGGCACAGTTTGCTCTCACTGACTCCATGGTCGAGAAGTACAATTATCCCTGAGAATGGTGCTTTTCAGACTCCACGCAAGTCACAGTACAGTATTGGGGAGCGAAGTGGGTTTAATGGGTCATGATTAGCATTTTAAAAACCAGAATAAGAAATATCAGGGAGCAAAGCAGATAGTTAGACAATCAGTAGTGTGTCGGGAAATTTGTTTCAATTATATGGGCAGTTGTGCTGCCTGTGTAGTTTGTGAGTATAAAATCACAAGTTAAAAGTATGTTTCGTTCTTTCTTAAAACAAAAAAAGATTTTATTTCTTTATTCATGAGAGACACAGGGAGAGGCAGAGACATCGGCAGAGGGAGAAGACATAGGCAGAACTCCATCCGAGGATCCTGTGATCATGACCTGAGTGAAAGGCAGACACTCAACCACTGAGTCACCCAGGTGTCCCCATATATTTCTTACCTTAAGTCTTATTCAAAAAAGTTCAGAAAACCCTGGCTTAGAATAGTAAAGCTTCGTGTTCAGAACTCACAAACTCTTAGACCAGGGACTCCTCTTTCGTCAGCAGATCTGACATCTTAAATAAACCTAATACGCAGGAACCTTTAAATCTTACCATGTATCCGTGGTTTTTAAACTTTGACCACGACCAACGAGAAGAAATTCA
The DNA here is from genome assembly GCF_048418805.1 of Vulpes vulpes. Classification (NCBI taxonomy): domain Eukaryota; kingdom Metazoa; phylum Chordata; class Mammalia; order Carnivora; family Canidae; genus Vulpes; species Vulpes vulpes. The sequence goes on along the minus strand of NC_132787.1, from coordinate 55,003,341 downwards.
TTATACATCATAACTCGGTGTATACATACATATGTGTACAATACACACAGTAAAGTTTCATGAAATAATACCTTTGCCATATGTGATACATACATTTTTCTTTGTTTTATTGAATAGCAAAAAAAATAGCTAATAAGCCACATGCTAATAATGCACTTAACTTACTGAGCACATTTATTATTTTTGGCTCAGAATTTTAAAAAGGATAAAGAATGGGAAACTTTTCCATGCAACGGTCCATCTTTTGAAAGTAAGTTCCAGTGCACCTGGGTGGCTCGTTCAGTTGAGGGTCTGACTCTTGATTTTAGCTCAGGTCCTGATCTCAGGGTTCTGGGACTGAGGGCCCAGTCAGCCTCTGTGCTCAGCAGGGAGTCAGCTTGAGGATTCTCTCTCCCTATGCCTTTCCTCCCACTTGACTGCTCTCTCTCTCTCTCTCTCAAAAATAAATAAATAAATATTTGAAAAAAAAGTTAGCAAGTTCTCGGTCTTTTGCACTAGGATTTAATTTGCAAAAGTTAAATAGACATTTCTTAAATCAGGTTCTCGCATATTGTGCCAACCAACACCTCCCTGCATTCTCTAGCTGAGCAACAATGACCTGGAGAATTGGACTTTCCTTATGATTTATGTCAGAGGCACCAGCCATGCTAAAATTACCCTCAAGGCCAAGCCTGTCCTCCTTGGGAAAGGAGGCATGTTTGAACTTGAGAAACGTGAATGGCTTTCCACTGCTGAGTTAGCATAGTTTCCTTAGAACAGCCATAAATCCAGCAGAACAGTGGCCTTTTTCCAGCTGTAAGGCAGCTGCAGAGAGCAGTAGACAGCAGAATGGGGGCAGTTTTGAGATTTGCCAAAATGGACTGCAGAGCCCTGGAGAAAAGAAAGTTGTAGTCACAGCACACTGCACTGTGGAAGGGGGAGGATTTTGCAAAGGCCTCCAGTTTGCGTAACAGAGAGTAGAGGAGCAGGCATCTTGGAGTGGAGTCTTGGAGGGATGACCTTTGACCGGAGTAGGGGATGGTACCCAGGAGTGCAGGGGTGTTGAGGGGTCACAGAGATAGGCCGCCAGTAGATGCGATCAATAGGTGCTGGTTGAATATCTCAATCGGTGATGCAATTGAATGAAGTGGGGGTAGTGGAGGGTGTTAAGCGACCTTGAAGGCTGGTGGGCCCTGGCCATGTAGGATGTAGGACCAGAGTCTGTTTTAGGGGAGTCTCCAAAGGCAGATGCCCTACCTGGGTCAGGTGAGCTCTGAATGAACATCTGTACTGGTCTGACTGGAGACTCTTCAGACTTCCTGGCTTCAAAGAAACCTGGTCTGAGGGACAGACACCACCCTTGTGGGAAAAGTGTGGAGAGACTACAGGGTAACAATCCTGAGGGAGAGCCCTCCATGGCGAAGGCTGTGCCTGTGGAAGTCTGCTAGTGCCGTTTCTGTACTTGTCCTGGGGCCTGCAAGCACGAGGTGGGTGGACTGCTGGAGAGCATGCAGCCACCCTGTGGGAGGCAGATTCCTAAGGTTTGGGGAGGATGCTGGTGGCCTTGGAGAAAGCACTTGAGGAGGCCAGATTCTTGGGGCCCAGTGGAGGAGGTGATGGCCTCTGAGGAGGGCCAGAGAGCATGTCCGTTGCTCTCTCTATCACTTCTCACTTCCTCCTCACACACTCAAGGCAGCCAAACCTCTGAATCCTAGCTCATGGAGGATGCAGCTTGGATTTGACCCCAGGCCTGCCTGATGGCAGACCCTTTAGGATGCATATGCTGTCTGCTTCTTTTCTCTGCACACATACATCCGAAGTCGACCAGCATGCAGGAACTCCCATTCGGGCAGAAGGGGTGCAAGGCGGTCTTGAAGACCGGCTGTGGACCTAGAGTGTCTTCTGCCCCAGGACTGTGAAGGCCTCATCGTCCGCTCGGCCACCAAGGTGACTGCTGACGTCATCAACGCAGCAGAGAAGCTCCAGGTGGTGGGCAGGGCTGGCACAGGCGTGGACAATGTGGACCTGGAGGCTGCAACCAGGAAGGGCATTCTGGTCATGAAGTAAGTCGCGAAGCCCCCGGGGGTGGGTGTAGAGGCTCACCACGAGTGGGGAGGGGGACACTTGGGTTAGTGAAGACCGGGTCAGTATAAGAAGGGCTCCCACGAGGATGCCTGGTCCAGGCGGAGGCGAGACAGTCGAGTCTTGCTCACAGCGTCCTGGTTCCCCAGGTTTTTGAGGAGGAGGCGGTCCTGTGATCTCAAATCACTGGACAAACCCGCCCCACAGACATCTGTGCTGCAGCCTGGTTGGGGAATTAGAAGAATGTTTGTTAGTGAATCCACCTGCATCCCCTGTTCCAGGGATACCCCTCCCCTTCCGCTGCTGTGTCTGGAGCAGGGTTTTCCTTAGCTCTGCTTTGCTTTGTGCCCTGTGCAGATGCACAGCCTTTGCTAGTTGAGCGGCTCTACATCCTTTCCTTTCCTCACTGCCCTCGTTCTTCAGCAGCCAGGGCGCAGTTTCTCTTTCACACTCCAGGGCCAAGAAGGGAAGGGTGAGGGCTGTTTTTGCAGAAACTCAGAGCAGAGGTTGTGACTGAATGCCAGGGCTGGGCCACACATTCCTGGCTCCCGGCTGGCCCTTAGATGATGTGGCAGGTCATTGTTGCCCACTTCTTCGTCCTCAAGCCTTCTCCCTTCTCTCAGGAAAATTCAGTGTCCCCAAAAATTTCCCCTCCCTTCTCTCCTCTTATAGAGCATGGGTGAACTGACCAGTCATCTGACTGAGGTCAACATCCAACCGAAGAAATGTTAAATGGTAACCCGTCCTACATTCTTCCCCTGGACACAGAGGCAGAGCCCTCAGCCCTGCACCCCTTCCTACATCCTAGTACAGCCTGTTCGCAGGGTTAGGCAGGAAGCTCGGTAGAAAGACAAACTCTGAGAATCCTTTACTCTTGACTTTTTTTGGGGGGATAAGATCTCTTGCCTTTTCCTCCTTGTAACTTTCATTTCCAGAAATGAAAAGATCCAAAAAAGGACAAAAAAAGGTAAACATGTGTGTTAATAAACAGTTCAAAAACCAAAAAAAAAAAAAAAAAAAAGAGTGAGAGAGCCTTTAAAAAAAGAAAAATAGATTCGTGGATTTCAGCTCTGTTCTCCTTTCTGTGAAATGGGCAGAGTCAGCATGGCCCTAGTCAACATGGCCCTGTGCATTAAGGTGTGAGGAAGCGTTCTCACTTTGGAACTTGTTGAGAGATAGGAGAAGTCAAACAGGTGAAGATAAAAATCCTAGCTTTGTCACTGATAGAGGCTGGGCTGGGCAACTAGGTGAAGGTGTGTAGGCAGTGGGCCGACGTGAGTTTGATGGGCTTGCTCACGCATCTTCTGCACAGCCTCAGTAAGATCAATGGCATAGAGTAGCGGGAATCTGTGGTTTCGGTGGGCAGGTGGATCCTGAAACAAGACGGAAGAGAAATGCTGAGCCACCCACATATCTCCCCATCGAATGAGACACTTCTCTGCCTTGGGAGAAGGGAGTTTGGGTAGGAGGCCAAGTGTGTTTCTCTAACTGAAGTCCCTGCATGTGAAACATGCAGCCAGGGTTTAGGGCAGGTGTCCATCGGAGAGCCCAGGTTGGAGGCCTGCGGGTTGGGGGTTGGACTTAAGAGCAGGTGAGCAGAGGGGGGCAGGAGCCTGAGCACACTTCACTCACGGCCTTCTCTTGGGACAGGATTGGGCATATGGGCTCTGAACACACTGACATCCCCTCTCCTCTTCCATCTGTAGCACCCCCAATGGGAACAGCCTGAGTGCTGCAGAGCTCACCTGCGGGATGATCATGTGCCTGGCCAGGTAAGTCCATCTTCTCAGCAGAGGCAGACTCTTCTGTGTCCGTGATTACGACTCCCCAAATAACGTGCCCTGAAGAAGGGTAGAAACGCTTCAGTCTGACACTGTGCAGACTTTCGAGGACACCCATCTTTATGGGACATTCAATACACTGGTCCTGGCACACAAAGGTCAGACAGCTTCTCACAAATGAGTGGGGGCGGGGAGGGGTGCTGCGTTCGGCATGGCTGCTCCTTACCTGGGAGCAGGCTCACCGAGAAAATGATTATGTGCCATCTTCCTCTCCTCCTTGGTCATTTCCTGTGTGCACGCCATCCTCTGGCTTCTTGCACCTCCAGGCCTCACAAATATGGTTTCTGCTCCCTGGAATATCCTTCTCCATCATCATTTCTTTTCTGAGTCGTTCCAGTACTTTATTACACTCGTTATTAAAAATACAACTTCACACAGGTTATAAAATAGAGGGAACACGCAACATTTTTATTTAGTTCAGAACATTATTGAGTGAATTAATGCCAAAATGTAGCAACCTCCATGCCTCAGAGACTTCTCATACCCCAGAGGCTCCCAGACTTTGCTGCACATTGATAACATCTTGGATCTTGAAACAATCCTAATGCCTGACTTGCACCCCAGAAATTCTGATTTCATTGGTATGGGATGAAATTTGGCATAGGGATTTTTTAACAAAATTTTTATTTTAGGAATTTTAGATATAAAGAAAAGTCGTAAAGATAGAAGGTCCCACATATGTCATACCCAGTCTTCCGTATTATTCACATCATACGTTAGTATGGTGCATTGGTCACAATCAATGAACCAATGTTGAAATATCAATACATAACTTTCCACTGAAGTCTTCCCCATCATCTTTATCCAGGTAACTCTTGTTCTTCAAGATTAAGCTCGAGTATTAGTCCCTCACTGACTGTTCTGACCCCGGGCTTACCTGTCACTAACCTTTCAGATCTTTATTGTGATAGGATGGAGTAAGAACTGCTCTGGGATCCCTGTGCCAACCTGTGGATTCTTAACACAAGGGAACTCAAGTGGGGAAGTGTCTTGCTCTTCCAGCAGGAACTCTGGGGGTGTGGGGCTCTTGAGTAGAGGGCACAGCCTAAGAACAACTGGATGTGGCACAGAATGTACATGAGTCTTACTGTATTGGGTAGAAAATGATGGCATTGAGCACTGCTGTCGAGTAGGCAATTCAGGCACCTGTGTGGCCAGTGGGGAGGGCGAGGGGCCGGTGGACAGGGCAGGGAGTTCACTAGGTCCCTTCACACAGCCTGGGATGCTTAAACCAGGGGACCCAGGCAGCCAGGGCTCTTTCTTTCTCTACTCAGGCCTGAAGCTTCTGGGGCCACGAAATTACTGTTTTCCCCTCTGGAGACCTGTTCTCCCTCCTGCTGGGACGGGGTCTGGAGGAGCTGACCTTTGTTCTGGTGCTCCCCAAGATTTCTACCTGAGCTCTTCAGTCTTCACTGCTACTCACTGGCCAATGAAGAGAGGAGAGGAGACTGGAGAAAGCAAAGAGCATGGACAGCGTGCACAGCAGACGGGACCCAGCCAGGACGGGGTCCAGAAGCTGGCTGTCTGGATCTCCCACAACATCTGGGCTGGATGTATTTCTCCCAGAGAAGCCCGATGCCCTGGTTTCACTTGAGCTATTAAATTCAGTGCTGGTTTTGGGTTTGTTTTTGAGTTAGGGACTGATCTGTCACCTTTCTATCTATTTAATTCTCTCATTGGTTTCCCGGAGGTGGAAGGAAAGGCTTGGGAGCCAGAAATAATTTTTCTCCTATTGCAGGACCAGCTTTGTTTAAGAGAGTAGATAAAGTGGAATGATTTCAAGACAGCAGCCCATTTCCAACCTCTTACCCAATGACCTCACTCCTCCAAGATGCATCAAAACTAAGAAACAAGCACCCTATTGAGGAGGAATGGAGTCTCCCACACCTTCTGGTGTGTCTGCTCAGACTGCTTTTTCAGCAGCAACAGCAGAGTGGGAGTTCTGGACAGAAGGTTGAGAGCATTGAGCAATGTGGGTGGAGAGGGGGCCTGCATGGGCCTCACAGTGGTGAACTTTGAACTCAAGCAGGGGCTCCTGAGGTCTAGGAGCAGAACAATGACACAGAAAGAAAGAGGAGAATGCAACCTGCTTTGAAGTCATCTCTCCCACCTTACCTTCTCTTTCTCTAAGTCAGGATGGCTACCATTCAGTTCCTGGGATGCCCCTCCCCCACATCATGGTCCTCCCCAAACTGGCCCGGTGGGGACCCCAAAGTACTAAAGCCTGGAGAGGATCCCTGAGCGGCCTGCTATCCTGTGCCCCACAGTGCCACATGCAGCTCTCTTAGATGGCACCGTGGTGCCAGGAGGGCTGAGAGCAGGACGTGAGCCAGACCTGAGAGGAGCCGGGTGGGCTCTGTCTCACTTGGTCAGGGGCAGGTGAGCAGGCTAGCCTTGCTGAGAAGGGGGCACTTCCTCAAGGCAAGTCATTGTCCTTATGACATTCCTGAAATGAGGACCCTCTACTGAGGATGATGGACCAGAGCAGCCCATCATCCGGTGATGGAGCTTCTTCCCCAGGAGGCTTGTTACTGAGACTTTGGGAGTTTCCCCAAGAGATCCCAGGAGCATAGATCCCCCGTCAGCTGGATTCACAGATGGAAGCATGTCCTGGCGATGTGTAGACATGAGAGAAACCTTTTTTATAAGAACTCAGCGATGGAGCTACAGGGACATTATGTTGGAGTCTCTCCCTCTTACGCACGCCCTGGCACACACACACACACACACACACACACACACACACACACACACCCCACTCTGAGTTTTGTGGCCTGCAGGAACGACTGCATTTAAATACGGAGGAGGCTCACTGCTGGGAATGTTCTTTGAGTCCATTCAACTACTTCCGATGGGGGGATGTCCTGCAAGATGTTGAGTCGCCAGTTGTCTCCATGCAGTTGTTGTGAGCGTTACATGCGCTAAAGCATCTCCAAGCATGTCTCATGGAGTGTCTAAAATAGAGCATGGACTCCTTAAACATTTTAAACATTGTTTCCTGTCTCCCGGATTCTCTTCCAGAGAAGCCTGGGTGACCACATTCCATATGACATAATCTTGTCCTCTCACCTCTGACTCTGCCCTAACTGCCTCTGTCCCTTCCAGAAACACTTGGAGACTCAGACCCCCCACCCCCTGTGTTAACCAATCAGAGGAGAGAGGCTGGGTTGGGGGTGGTTAGGAGAAGAGGTGGTATGGACTATAGCATCCCCTCCCCCCATTCCAGTGCAGCCTGAGACTGCTGGGGTTTCAGGAACTCTGGAGGAAGGGGAAATACCCAGCTGTCTGCTGATACGGTGGAAAGTGTAGGTTGCAGGCTTGGATGAAAGAGGAAAATGAAAATCCTTGAACTTCTGGAGCAGTGGATGTTCTCAGAACCCCTCAGTACCCCCATTTTGTTATCCCTGTGACCCGTGGAGGATTGGTGCTTGCTTTCTACATCCATGCCACTCAGCAGTTGACTGACTCTCAGACTCCCAGCTGGGAACAGAAATCCTGGGGCTCCCACATCAGGTGTGCCTGACAGGTTTTCCTCTACTCTGCTCCGGGTCTCTGTACCCAGCCTGAGCTCTAGACCCAGCCTGAGCCTGGTTCGCCCTGGGAATGACTGACTGACAGAGAGGGTGGCTGTGCAGACCTCACATCACCTCCCATGTGGGCCCACTGAACCTGTCTGTCCTTGCAGGCACATCCCCCAGGCGACAGCTTCCATGAAGGATGGCAAGTGGGAAAGGAAGAAGGTGAGCGGCCAGTCCTGCCTCGTCCCTCCCAGCTCGGCGCCCGAGGCCTCACTCCTGGGGCTTACTCTGGCCGCTTTGCCTCTTGCTTGTTTGGTTGCAGTTCATGGGAACAGAGCTAAATGGGAAGATCCTGGGAATTCTTGGCCTGGGCAGAATTGGGAGAGAGGTGGCCACTCGAATGCAGTCCTTTGGGATGAAGGTAAGAGGTTGGTGAGGCCCTTTGGTGTGGGGCTCCCTGCAGCACTTTTGAGAGAGGCAGGTTTGCTTGAGAAAAGGTAAAGGCTTTTTCCTAGGAGGGGCTGACCCTCCTTCAGAGCCTCTAACGAAGTAGGCGGTGTAGCCGGGGAGGGCAGGGATGTTGGCCTGCCATTCTGGACACCTGAACTCAGAGTCCGGGCATCCTTGGTGGAGGTCCCTCAGCTCTGGGGCAGTAATTGCCTTGAGTCCCAGCGGAACAGCGGGGCCCGTATCCTGTGCTGCTTCTCCTCTGCTGCCGCAGGGCTCTTTGTTTTGCTGTGTCTGTTGCCTGTGATGATTCAGAAAAACAGGAGCACATCTGGAGCCTTATAGCAGAGCCGTTATCCATCCACCTTCTGGCTCCCCTCCACAGTCAGAAGAGATGGCAAGATGATTGTGCAAATGCCGTGACACGATGTTAATCCCGTGGTGGCTGGAGCACCTCACGCATTCCTCAGAAATTCTCCCTGACCCCTGTTTCCCTCCAGGACCCTGCTTTACCCTATTCTGGGAACTCTGGTTCTTCTGGTCAGGGGAAGGCTGTCATCGACAGCAGTGCCACACCCTGAGGCCAAGCCAGAGACCTTGCAGAGCCGTGGCCCCAGAGCCATGGGAGGGGACCTGTAGGGGCGGGTGACAGGGTGGCTAGGTGTGCTAGCAGACATCTCCTTGTTCACTCCTCGTGCCCTCTCTGCCGTGGGGGGGATGATATATTCAATCTGCCGCCAGGAAGGCTTTCGTTAAACATTAAAAAAAAAAAAAGGCAGTTTTGACAATCAGATCATTTCTAGAAAACTTTACATGGAGCTGCTCTGGCATTTCCCTTCTCTTTCCTTCTTCCTCCCTTTCTCTTTGTCCCCCCAGCTTCATAGAGTTAAAGGGAACCCTACGGATTAACCCTTAATTTTTATATTGATGTCAGGAGTTTGTGAATTTTTGCTGAGGCCTCCAGCAATGGAAGGTAAACAGGAGGGCATCCCATTACACCACGTGGAACATCTTCCTCTCCCTCCTGTCCTTATTCCCCCACACATTTATTTACATCAGCCAGACATCTTTCCTAAGCCTCCGCACGTTTCTCTAGATCCCGGAGAGGGGGCTGTGGCCCAGCAGGATCCACTGATCATGAGAACAAACCAAAGCCAGTCCCTCCTGTGCAGGGCTAGCCAGGTGCCCTGTGCTGCAAGGAGAGCTTTCTCTTCCTCTTCTGTGAGGGATTAAAGTAAAGGCTTAGCTCACCTGGAATTCTGATCCTCTAACACCTCATTGATGAGCACCTCATTGATGAGACAGAGACTTGGGGACAGGCTGTTTGGCCCAGCTGCTCTTCTGTTAAGTTCCCTCCCCTTCCCCACAGCGCCACAGCTCACTGGACTCTGCTTGCTCAGGAGCCTTCATTATCAAAGACTTGAGACTTTGGGGGAGTGACTTACCCAGACAAAAAGCCCCACCTCGTTTGCTGAGTAAGGGACGTGATCAGTAAGCTTCTGTGCTCAGCTACTAAGCTGCTGCCAGGCTGCTCCCGAGAGGCTTGGAGGGATATGGATTCTGAGCATCTCAGTGGAAGTGGCTGACACCCCTCAGACATGTGTTTGATCAGAAATGTCTAGAACCTATTCATGAATGTCCTTCTGTGTGTCCAGTCATACCTCGCACGACACGCCCGAATTCCCAGCGTGACTTTGAGGGTTTGCATGCTTTTGTATGTTGCAGCATGGCACTGCTCCCCTCGGGGGTTCTTCTGTCTGGATATCTCTGGCCGGTCCCTGTAGGCTATCCTGCTTCTGGGACATGATCTTTATAAACCGCTGAAACACACCTTGAAACGGTCACCCGCCCCCTGCCCTTGCCAGCAGCCCCGGTCATTTTGCAGTGGCCCAAGTGGCCTTTGTTCATGCTCAGGGCTCACTTTGACTGCGCTTCCTAACTGACACCTAGGTCCAGATGAATTTTGCCTCAGGGCAGACAGATTATGGACCTGCATCATCCAAAGCTCCTCAGTTGGTATTTGAACAGTTGGGGAAGCAAGATTTTCGAAGCGCAAGGAGGGAAGATCCTAAAACAGGCTGTGAAAAAAAGAGTTTATCAGCATCCAGTCAGGAAACCATGATCAGTGTTCACTAAGCACAAGTTGTTTTAAATTGGCCTTGTCCTCTCTTTAGAAACCAATATTAAACCGATCGTCATGGACATCCTTAGGGGTCTTATACCTGGATGATTTAAAATTGTATTTTAGTCATGTAATAGGTGAAGGGATTTTCACAAAAATTGAAATATAGATCCTCATCTCCTTGTTTACTACCCCAATCCTGGTCTCCTCCCAGTTACCTGTGAGGTAACATCAGTTTGCTGTGTATCATCTCGGACTTTTTTCTGTGCATTTATGTGGAACACATAGAGTTCTTTCCCATTGTGTGTGTGTGGGGGGGGTCTATGCCTATAGAAAATATAATACTGTACATGGTGGTAAAACGTAGTTCTTGGAATAAATAAATTTACCCTATTTGTAAACTCTTCCATGGGGTTCTGTTGTGTGGACGAATTGCTTTTATTTGGCTTCTTCCTCAAGGACAGATGTTTAGATTGTTTGGAAATGTGGACTTAGTGAGACATTGGTGAGATCTTCCCTGACTCCCTTGGGGTTAAGATGGAGACTGTAATCTTGGTGCGAAGGCTTAGTAACGGGTTGAAGGAAAGCTCCGTCTCAGTCTGAAGGGAGATGGTACAGGATGATGCAGGGCTATGCCTTATCCATCCTTCTCATCAGCGGTCTGGGTGATAGGAAGCAGGGGGACGTGATTAATTCTTAAGACTGTGGAATCATATCCTAAATGATGTGAGAAGGCTCGCAAGGTTGGGCATCCTAATAAGAAGTTGAGCTAAGACACCCACCAGGACCCTCTATATGGGCCCCCAAAGCAACCAAACACATTTGGATGTAGAGGTGTTGTTAAAATGCTTTTCTAGGGGAGGGGACCTTGGGGTGACAGAAAAGCAGTGTGGTTCACAGTGGCATGGCTAATAGAAAAGGTAATGTGACTTTTGGTAGCATTAAAAGAAGTATGACTTCCAGCACAGGGACGGTGACATTCCTTATGGTCTGTACTTCCTAAGGAAGGATTGAAGGCACTGGGGTCACAGCCCTGTCATGACTTGGGACCCATCAACTAGCTCTTCTATAGAAGAGTCATGCTCTCCAAGGAGTGGATCCAAGGAGGACCAGTAGGTACAAGCCATAGGGGACAGAGCTCCAGCCAGAGCTGGCCCCAAATGGAATGGAGAGAGTTAGTCTCCCACTACTGCAGATACTCAACATGAGACTGGTTAAGCACTTGGCCAGTATGTGAGGACGAGGTGTGAGCATGGGCAGAGAGGTAGAAGCAGATGGCCTTTAAAGCTGTGATATCTCTGAGCACCCATCGCCCATGGGCTACGAGTTTCTTTATCTGCGGAATGGTCTTTAGCAGGGAGTTTTTTGTGTGATCATAGGAAATAGAGTAAAATTCTTAAGGACTGTGGTTTGTTACAGTAACTCGTGGGCACACTGTAGGTAAAGACAGAGTGGGACCAGAAGGCATAGGGCACCCTGAGTAGTTCTGGTTGGGTGGCTCGGGCAGTGCTGCAAAGCACAGGAAGATGATTTTGATCACCCCTTCCTTCCCTGGTCCTGGGATGTCCCCTGGGCTACAATCTGTCCCCTAGGCTGTTAGTCACTAATTAGGCTGGGTAACTAACATCCAACCCTTCCAGAACATCGTGATTTAAGAGTTGACCCCTTTGTGTCACAGGAGCAATCAACAGAGTCCCTCTTGTGCTCAGACGTTGGGTAGGGACTGCCCCCTTTCCTTTCCCGTCCTTTCTTTGTCACTATCTGCTCACTCAGGGAAGCGGGGATCCTAGACCTTAGCTCTGCTAGGGAGCTCAGCCACCTGGCTTCCCACAGCACCTGGCGGGGGCGGTGTGTGTTGGGGAGAGAAAGCCCACCTAGGCCCCCATCCCAACCAGACAGGCCTGGAGAGGAATCTTCACGTGCCACCTGAGCTACCTGACTTGCTCTGAGCCACATGGCACAGATGTGGGTGTCAGAATCATTCTGGCCATCTGCAGCCTGCTGGTTGTGTGAGTCATCTGAGTCTGATGCTCCATGGTGTTCTCTCTGCCTGAAGCTTTTTCTCAACCCATTTGCTGAACATGTTATGTTGTACACTCTGGAGACACAACTCATTCATGCCAGCATGCCTGCTAGAGTGTTAGCAGGCCAAGCCAGCCAAGAACTGAGCCTTGCACTCGCTTACCAAGGTTTCCTGTGAAGAACAGGCCAGGATCTCCTAACAGTTTCTTGGTGGCCCGTGTTGTGATGAATCTGAAGTTATCCCAGAGGGATGGACATTGAACCTGAGGCACCAGATGTCACCAATTCTCTCAGGCCCAGCTAATGTTTACTGAGGTCTACTGTGTCAGAGACTGTGCTTGCAGTGACCCCTGCAGGGTCAATATTCTTATTCCAGGTTTACAGACAAGGAAACTGAGGCCCAGGAAGGTTATATGATATGTTTGAGATAATAGGACTGGTAAATGGTGGAGTCCAGCTTGAGCTCCAGGTCTCCTGACTTCCAATCTAGTACGCTTTGTCTTGCATCACCACCACTGTCTTCATGCCTGATCCAGGTGAGTTAGACGGTCTCTGCTCTGTCACTGTGCTCGCCCTTCCTCGGGATGAAATCTCCTCAGGATGCTCCTAGCTCAGTCTGGTAACTGGAATTCCTACTGCGCTAGAGTACTGATTTTTTTACATTCTTCCCAGAGCCTCAAGTTCTGGGAAGGTACCTTAGGGACATGGGGATGGGACCCCAGAGAGAGAGAGTAAGTGGTAGGGCTCTGGGCCTTCACCTCTGCAGCTCTGATCGTTTTTTATAGTGGGTTTCTGAGTAAGATGTCATTGTGTGAAGGGAGGAGAGTTCTCATCTTCAGCCAGAAGAATTAGCTGTGAGGCAGTAGGAGGATGTGATGCTTAGGCTCCTTTATTGGAACCCCTTCACCGTGAAAGCTTCCTTGCTCTCAGGCATCCACTGTTAAGCCAGAGGCCCAGGGGAGGTGTAGTCATCCTCACAAGGCTGCCTTCTATGACACCAGCTAGGACGTGGCTCTGTAGCGCCACTTGAAAAGCCGGGGTTCCCCTGCTCCCCAGCGTTAGGAGCCTGTCCTGAGGCTGGGATTCAGGTGGAGAACCCCTTGGTGGGTCTCCCTAAAGCTCCTCCGTAGGGTAGTCTTCAGAGGGTACATACCTGGAAGTGTTGCAACTTGTGAGTATCGGGACATCTGACCCTTTCCAGGGTGCGTTAGGACCCTACTCAGACATTGTTCCCCTGGGCCCAACAATATACTCTTTCGACTCCCCGCAACGTGGTCTCCTGGTGTAAGAATCCCAGCTCCTAGCCGTGTTCAGCTGCCATCTGCCCTGGGTCTCCCGAGTGAAAACTGAAAACCGTTTTCTCAGCCGAATTCTGCCCTGCAGTTGTCTGCAGCCGAACAAGAGAAAGACACCTGAGTCAGACCCTGCTGACCGCTGTGGAGGATGCGGGTCCCCTCCTTCCCCGTCCGCTCCCCACCAGCTGCAGGCACCCAGCACAGGGGCACTAGGCCCGGCTCCGCCCACGGGACCCTTCCTCCCAGCGCTCCATGCTGCTTCTGGACTCCCGAGAGCCCCAAGCCCCAGAGTGGCGGGAGCTCGCCTCCATCGGGGTCAGCTTTGTGACCTCTGCTGGTGGTCCCCGTCCTGCCCCGCTCACGTGAACGAAGTACATCTGGATTATAGATGAACAGGGCCCTTGTTCCAGGCAGCCCCTGAGCTGGCAGACAAAGAGCACTTGTAAGGGATCCTCTCTCCTCCCCTGGACGCTGCTTGTTCCCCCGGAAACGAGTAGGTTACAGCTGAGGGGGGAATGACCACTGGGGCTGGTGGTTGTGAGCTTTCAATCCTACAGCCTCTCCCTAAAAACTCTCCCTTGGCTTTGCTTCTTCCACAGGCTGATGATGAAAAATGTGATCTGAAACTTGTTCCTCATTCATGACCATGTCAGTCTCTTCTCTGCAAGGGCGGAATTTGTTACATAGGAATCCTCTTTGCCAGTATTTTCGAGATGACTCTTCTGTTTCCCCCAAGGAAATTCATGATGAGCAGGGGAAGCATTACAAAGCACAGGAAAGCATAAAGGAGAACAAAAATGAGTTCCAACACACAGAGATGATGACGGTTTCAAGTATTAGGCCTTCTGTTCTGTTTGTTACCTTTTGTTCAGGGCCAGGCCACCTCTGAACATTCTAGGGTTCGCCCCTAACATTTCAGGGTTAAGAGAACTGTCTTTTCAAGGAATATTGAATTACTGAGTGTTGGAGCAGGCGATGACTTTGAAATCATCCACCCAGCTCCTTCACTTAGTACTGAGGACCCAGGTCCAGGTCTCCTGGGTCAGCGTCGGTCCCTTGGCTCCTGCAGCTGCGTCCTGCCTTCTTGAGGACACGGATGCCTTTGAGATTGTTAAGGCTCCTACACCTCTTTCCCCCAGTGGGTGCTGCGGCCCCGGCCAAGCCGAAGGAGGGAGCCGCGGCAGGCCTCCCGGGGTGACCAGACAGAAAGTGGATTATGTCTCTGCTGTGTCAAGAGGTGGCTGCGTCCTGGTGGTTGGGGATTCTTCAAATCCCAGCTGCTGGTGCTGGCTTGATCACCTTTAGAGGCTTGCCCTTGCTGAGGAGATGTGTGACTGGTGCCCGAGACTGTTCTGATACAGGACATGTTTCCATCGACTCTACCCGGTTGCTCAGGTGGGGCTGTGAGCCCCCTGACCTCACCCCACCTTAGAAGGGTGGGCACCAGGGGTGCAGGCTTCCAAATCCAGACATTCTTCTTATCCACACTCGACCATCTGCCAACCTTGCGACCTTGGCTGAATCATTTCACCTCTCTGCCTTAGTTTCCTCGTTGGTAAATCGGGGCAGGCAGGGATCTGCCCAGAGGAAGGTTCTTTCTGGGACCTTTGCCTTCTATGGTGCCTTGGTGCCTCCTTGTTTCTCCTCCTGATCCTCGCTCCCTATTCCCCGTCACTCCTACCCTGTTGAAAGGATCCGTCCTCAGTCATTGAGGCCTCTGTGTGGTGAGTCACCCAGTTAGGCCTTCCGAGACTAGATGCATTTGGAGCCGTCTTAAAAGGCACTTCAGGATGGGACCAAACCTTGCCCGCTGGGGGGTCAGCACTCCTCCCCAGCGACTGGTCTTGGTCTCCTTGCCTGCCCTGCTCTGCACCGCTGCCCCAACCTACTTCTTTCTCAGTCTGTGCAAGAGTCAGGGCCCCTGCCTGTTCTCTGGCCCTGAGGGTCCGCGGCTGTGGCCAGCCTGTCCTCTCTCGCCTGGTTATACCCTGCTAGTGTAGTGTGTCTCTGCTCCCCACGTGGCTGTCCTGCCTCTCCTGGGTTCCCTGTTTGCTAAGGGTTCTGAGGTCCCCCTTATCCAACCTCACACACGCACATGTGCACACACGCACACACGCTGCTCTTGCATCTGTTCATGGTTAAGAGCTCGGAGGTAAACAAACTCCCTTCACACTCTGGGCCAGCCCCTCCTAAATAGAGAGCCCCACTTTGTTCAGCTCTAAAGTAGAATAGTATCAACCCTTGTTGTATTACCGTATTTGGACAGACTTAGCAGTAGTACTTGGTAAATGCCCGATAAATGGCCTCCGTCATAATAATACCAGTACTAATAAGGAACAGTGACATTTGCTCGTCTCTCTCTCATTTCTGACCAGACTGTAGGGTACGACCCCATCATTGCGCCAGAGGTCTCAGCCTCCTTTGGTGTCCAGCAGCTGCCCCTGGAGGAGATCTGGCCTCTCTGTGACTTTATCACTGTGCACACACCTCTGCTGCCCTCCACCACAGGTATGTACGTCCCTGCCTGTGGGTCGGCCACGGAAGCCACAGACCAGAGGAGGGTGGGCCCTCAGCCTGGGCCTCCGCAGGCATGTGGACTAGGGCCCTCGAGCATGGAGTGATGCTCTGCTAGCTGATCCTGCATCACACGGAGGAGGGATGAGCTAGCTGGAAATGCATGGCTCGACACGTACAACCCGTGACCCCATGGTGTTTGCTGGAGCTGCTGCTGTCCTTTCTGGTTCCGGGACTTACTCAAAACACTAGGATCTCAGGGACTCTAGGATGTTTCTAGACTGAGTTTGGTCTAAATCCACAACAGGGCTTTTGCCCCTGAGCCTGTGAGAACGGAGAGGTGAGACCAGAGAGGCTGTGGGCGTGTGGGGAAGGAGCTGGTATGAGGCAGGGAGGGCTGCTGGCACTGGTGCTGGGGTCCCGGGCAGCGGTGCCGCAGGAAAGCCCTTCCCTCCTTGCAGGCCTGCTGAACGACAGCACCTTTGCCCAGTGCAAGAAAGGGGTGCGCGTGGTGAACTGCGCTCGGGGAGGGATCGTGGACGAGGGGGCCCTGCTCCGGGCCCTGCACTCTGGCCAGTGTGCTGGTGCCGCGCTGGACGTGTTTACAGAGGTGAGTGCCTGGGGGAGGAGAGGAGCGGTGAGCAGAGGGGCCCAGGACCGAGAAAGCCCAGTGTGCACGAAGAAGGTCTTTGCCTTAAGGAGGCCTCCACGGCACTCAGGAGGAATTATGTTGCCAAGAATAATGCCTTTGTGGTTTGGGGAACCCTCCGGAGTGTGGTGCACAGGCCGCTGTGTGGTCTTTGCAAAACTCAGATTTTAAATAGGACCCAGTTCCTGGTCCCAGGCTCCCTGGGCTGCTGTCCTGTTGATGACTGCAGGGAGGACCGTGCAGCACATCCCTTCTGAGGCTGAGGGTTTGTGGCAGAGAGAGAGCATTTGGGGCGGGGTTTAAGGTCTCTTAATTATTGACCGAGGTCTCTGATGAAATGAATCCTGTTGCCAAAAAGACATTCTGCCCAGTGTCTGTTGGCTTTCCTTTCCTTCGTGTCTTCTGGGGAGGGAGGGCAGCCTGAGGTGAATGGCCAGAAGGGGTCCCCTCTGCCCTGGGGACTGCTCTCCCCCAGTCTCTCTGTCGGAGTCAGAGACCCGGTCGTTGCTCGCCCGAGCCACCCCCCCTTCCCCCAGAGGAATGACGGACGGTGCATTTCCACTGGACTCCAGCATCACAGATCCAGGGCAAAGAGCAGGGATTTTGGCTTAGGCACTGGAGGTTGCTGGTTATCTGCGGTGGGGCCCTGGCACGGCCCCGGCCCTCTCTGAGCACTGTGTTGCCCTCACTGTGTATTCCCTGTCCTGAGCACACAGGGTTTATACTCCTGGTCATCTTTGACAACTAGATGGTAAGCTTCTGGAAGGCAGACGTGCGCCTGGCCCTCTTTGTACTGACATTCCCTGATCAGCACCTTCCCCTGCCTGTCTCTGGCCTTCTCGTGGCACCTGCTACCAAGTGCACAGCACTCACAGGCCCAGGTGGCCAGACAAGGGGCCTGAGTGACATTCCCAGGGGCAATACATTGTGCTCAGTGAGCAGAGGGGGTGGGCAAGGTGCCCAGGTAAACCACCTGTCGTGATGAGAGCCAGGATGGGACAGCTGCAGCCTGGAAGTGCTGCAAGGATTCAGGAGCGAGGGGGAGCTCGAGGGAAAAACCAGTAACAAACAGTAGCTTCACTGGCTGAGAACCTCCTGTATTACTGGGGTGCAGTCTGCACGACAGTGTTTTGTTCTGGGTAGTATTCACCCATTTTATAGATGGAGAAACTGAGGCTCAGAGAGGTGGAGATTTCTCCAAAGGCACATAGGTCTAAGCGGGGGAGCTGAGATGTGCATCCCGTCCTTAGCCCTGTCCACTCTGCTGTAGAGAGGTGTTGACGAGGAACCCGGCTGTTGAAACCAGAGACAGAAGGCGTAGAACCTTCTAGCAGAACCAGAGTAGAAGGCATCCTTGGCCCCATGCCTCTCCTCCAGCCTCCCTGGGCAGCCGACCGAGAGGTTGTCTCTCTCTGGGCAGGAGCCGCCACGGGACCGAGCCTTGGTGGACCATGAGCGCGTCATCAGCTGCCCCCACCTGGGCGCCAGCACCAAGGAGGCCCAGAGCCGCTGCGGGGAAGAGATCGCCATCCAGTTTGTGGACATGTTGAAGGGGAAATCTCTGGCAGGCGTCGTAAGTATGGCCAAGTGGGCCTGGGGCCGGGAGGTCGGGGGAGGGGCCGAGGCCCGGGAGGGCGGGTGGTGTCCGGTTTGGGGCATGCTGACAGCTCTGGTGAGCAGTGGTGTGTTGACCAGATTCAGCCCTGGGGGCAGAAGATAAGGCCTCCTCTGGAGCCAGGCTTCTGGGTGGGGCAGCAGGAGCCCCCCCCCCCCCCCATCCTTAGCTTTACTAGTTGCAGCCGGGTTGCAGGGAGGCGGCTCGGCCCTGCAGTATTGTAGCCTTGGTGCAGAGATTGTGGCTCTTCCCAGGGTCCGGGCTCCAGAGAAAGGCTCCTTTGTTCTCCACATGCTTTGAGAATGAAGGAGCGTGGCCTGGGCGATGCTGGACACCGTGGGGATGGCCAGTGGGGTCTCGGGCTGGTCCTTGACCTTCCTGGCTGACCCTCGGCCTGGGGATTTTCATTGCTGAGGACAGAGCAGTAGCAGGAAAGACACAGGGTGCTTTGTTCAGCCTGCCAGGCCTGGTGTGATAGCCCAGCTCTCCGGGCCACCCTGCCGGCTACACCCCGAGAAGGTAGGGGAGCCAGCTCCTCCCCTGAAGGACCCACAGGACGGCGCTCAACCACAACACGTGGCCCGTCCACCTGTGCCTCTCCCTTCTCTATTCTGCATCTCATGGCTCCTCAGTGTCGGGGACACTTTCTCACTCCCTCTGCACATCTCTCTTCTGAGCAGCTCTCCCCAGGTGACGTGCTGGGACCGAGGCCATTGCCAGCCAGTCAAGGCTGGACCTGTCCCTCTGCAGCCCTTTGCCGGGCAGGCCTCTGCCCTCACTGTTGCAGCCCTCAGGGGTTACCATGGAGTCCGAAGGTGGTGGTGGCAGTCCAGGCCTTTTCATGAAGGGGGCTCCTTACCACCGGCTCCATCAAATGGAAGCATAGACTGTTCCCATCTTTTACCAGAAGTAAACTCTCTTGGTTAAAGGCCTTCAACTGGGGCAGTTCTAGAAAGAAAGACAGTTGTGTCACACGGGAAGTCCCTCCCTAATTCTTCTCTGCATCTTCTCCCGGTTTGGTTCTCACGTTAGACACAGACTCACATTAGGGTCGGGTTGGTGCTTAATGGCGCCTGCCTCTTAGAGCCCTCCTGTTTGTTCTCTAGACCTCCCGTGAGCATCCCCGAGTCCACTGGTGCTGCTCACAGGTGCTGCCCGGAGGACACTTGCCTCCAGCAGCTGCAGGCTCAGCCCAGCCCACTGGCCCATGGCCCTTCATCCCTGCTGCCAGCACTGGCCTTCCTTCGTCCCGCCTCCTGGTTCACGCTGGTCCTTTCTGTATCCTGTTGGAGAGGAGCAGAGGCGCCCTACCACAGGAGCCCCCAAGCCAGGCTGCCTGCCTCCTTGGCCATTTCCAACACCAGCAGCCTGTTTGATTTATATCACACCCCAGGTTTCGAATTAAATCCTTCTTAGATTCCTTGGTTCTCTTTACAGTTTGACTCACAAAAGTGCCCAACGCTTCATTCAAAGCCAGACCATCTTGAACCACAAAATGGAATTGAAATTGTGACCCGGGACAAGCTGGCTTTGTTATCAAGCCCCTGTTGGGACGGTCCCGCCGTCCAGACCCTACCCCAGACTTACAGCTTTAGGAGGAAATGTGGCTTTTGTCTCCTTTAGCTGCCTGGCAGGCCTCCTGGTTGACTCCACATGGGCCAAGTTTTGAAGAGTGATAGGATCATTAAGAGTATATGAATCCAGTGACACCTGGGTGGCTCAGTGGTTGAGCTTCAGCCTTTAGCTCAGGGCGTAATCCGGTCCGGGATTGAGTCCCAGATCAGGCTGCCTGCGAGGAGCCTGTTTCTCCCACTGTCTGTGTCTTTGCCTGTATCTGTGCCTCTCATGAATGAATAATTAATTAATTAAAAATATGTGAAACCAGCTTTGCAAATTGTGATATTTGGTCAAAGTGATTAACGACAGTGTAAACACTCACTTTCTTCTTTTCCTAAACTTTTATTTATTTATTTGACAGAGAGAGAGAACCAGTGCTGAGGAAGTGCAGAGGGCGGGAGAGAGAGAGAAGCAGACTCCCGGCTGAGTAGGAAGCTGATGTAGGGCTCAATCCCCAGGACTCAGAGATCATGACCTGAGCAGAAGACAGTCCCTTAACCGCCTGAGCCACCCAGGCACCCCCATTTTCTTTTTTAATTGAGGTGTAAAGTAAAAGTGAAGGCGTCTTGGAGCGACCTACCCCTCTAGGTCCCAGTGATCCGTGACTCCCCACACATCTTAAGTCAAAGACCACCTTCCTATTGTGGTGTCCAGACCCATCATCTCAGGAAAAACCAGTCTTCTGTGTAAGGGGTGAGGTGGGCACAGTTTGTGGGGGTAGGGTGCAGAGAAATGCCTTTTCTCCCTTCTGGCAATTTTGTGCTCTTTTCTGGCTCTACAGCTCTCCCAAGCTGAAGGCACAAGTCTTGTGGTGGCTAATGGAAGTTGTCTCCACGCTCCCCACCCCAGGCACCTGAAAGGAGGACAGCCCTGTGCCTTCTGCTCCCCACTGTGGAGCTGTGCTCAGGAGCCCTGCCCTGCCTCGTGCTGACCTCAGCTCTGCTTCCCCGTTCTGTGCAGGTGAATGCCCAGGCCCTTACCAGTGCCTTCTCTCCACACACCAAGCCTTGGATTGGTCTCGCAGAAGCTTTGGGGGCGCTGATGCAAGCCTGGGCTGGATCCCCCAAAGGGACCATCCAGGTGGTAACACAGGGTGAGTTGGGGACGCTGCAGAGGGAGGGAAGAGGGTTGTGTCTGTAGCAGGTCCCAGACAGCGAGGGGCTGGGAAAGGACTGGACATAGCTCTTGTGACGCCAAGTCCCCTGTTCTGTCTGCATAGGGCTCACTCGCTACCCAGTGGGGACAGAGGGGACGGTCCAGAAAATACTAAGAAATATGTGTGATTTTCACAAGTCACGATTGTGTAGTATTCTTAAGATGCACGTGTTCTGCATGCAGGAGAAACCTCCATGAGAGACAGTTTCATGGGAGAGGCAGTAGGATTGGGGGAGGGAGTCCCAGCTTAAGCAACAGGATCTTGATTGTGGGTTTGACCCTGTCACTTGCCTACTGTGAGATTTCCCTTTGTCTGAACCTGGGTTCTTCACGTATAAAGTGAGAGTCGGGGCGGGTGTGCCAGATAGGGTGGTGGGACAGGGTGTGCCCCGTGACACAGTAAGGTGGGTCCTGAGGCGAGCTGATGGTCCCCGGAGCATTGCTTAGCTGGGGGTGGGAGCAAAGAGAGTGGCCTCGGTCTCCCTTTGTGTCTATGCAGGCTCCGGCCACTTTCCCAGTGGGCCCAGCGTAGGCAGATGTAGCTGAGAGACTGCCCAGGGCTCTAGTTCCTACACCCTGCAGAGGCTGGTCCTCCTCATGGCCCGTTGAGCATCTGCTCACGTGGGAAGAGCTTTGGGGTGGTTAGACCCGGGCACTGCTAGAAATAGGGGAGGTCAGAGCTGCGGGATCCCCAGAGGACGCAAGGCAGGGAACTGGGTGCCTTCCAGAGGGAAGCGGAGCTTCGCCCGCAGGCTGGGGCTTGGGCCCCGGGCAGTGAGGAGTCCCTGACCCAAAGCTGGGTGTCAGTGCCCAGCCCGCTCCTGTGCTGCTCAACAAACAGCAACCTTATTGTAGGTTCTCTGTCCCCAGGAACATCCCTGAAGAACGCTGGCAACTGCCTAAGCGCTGCAGTCATTGTCGGCCTCCTAAAGGACACTTCCAGTCAGGCGGATGTGAACTTGGTGAACGCCAGGCTGCTGGTGCAAGAGGCCGGGCTCAGTGTGCGTGGCCCCCGGAACCCGCTCCTTTCCTGCCCGCCCCGCCCCCCTCTCCCTCCCTTTGCAGAGCCTCCTCGCCCCCTGCTCCTGGAGTGGGAGCCCGGGGCAGGTCCCGCGGTTGACACCGTCCGCCTGTGACTGTGCCGGGCAGCCCGAACCTCTCCGTCCGTGAGGGGGGAGTACTGCCTTCCTCGGAGCTTGCTATGAGTGAGCTAATACTCCTGCAGGTGCTCTGTGCAGGCGCGCCCTGTGCACGGCAGGCGGCGCGGCGCCCCCATTGCACAGCTGAGGAACACAGAGCCGGGCTGTACCGGCACAAGCTGGGGGTCGCCCAGCACGCTCGCCTCTGGCTCCATCCCGTGCTCCTTTGGCCGCGGCACCCAGTTTCTTGATCTGCTTGCCAGTTCTGGAAGCTCCGGCATAGCTGCTTAGCGCCTGCAGCCGCCGCGCCTCCCCTTTGGTGCCTTCCCCTCTGCTTCCCTTGTTAGATCACAGTCTGCGTCTCAGCCGGTGGCAGCTGGCAGGGGCAGTGGGCAGCGGAGCTCCCGTGACTCCCCTCCTCTGCTCCCCGCTGCACTGGGCCACTGATCTGCCGGGGAAGCGGTGACCAGAGGGGCCGCTGCCCCCTTCCTCCTCCTCCCAGCTCGCAGCCTTCACCTGGACCCGCAGATCTCTCCTGCCCGTCCTTGGGGAGGGCGTTGACTGTCCCGGGAGCTAAGGCTCAGGGACCCAGGCAGAGCCCTGGGCCCTCTCCTCCAGCCTCAGTGGCTGAGCCTGTCGGCCAGGCTGGCGCTCCGCAAAGCGGCTGTTCTGTTCGGTGGACACGGAGGGGCGATGCCATGCAGCTGGGAGGCATAACTATGCGTCCTCGCCTTCTCCCTGCAGGTAACCACTTCCCACAACCCCGCTGTGCCTGGGGAACAGGGCTGTGGGGAATGCCTGTTGACCGTGGCCCTAGCAGGTGCCCCCTACCAGGCAGCCGGCTGGGTGCAGGGCACGACACCTGTGCTGCACGCGCTCAACGGAGCTGTCTTCAGACCAGAAGTGCCTCTGCGCAGGGGCCTGCCCCTGCTCCTGTTCCGGGCTCAGCCGTCTCATCCTGAGATGCTGCCCACCATGATTGGTGAGGAGGGGTCTCGTAGGGCTTGCCCGCGTCCTTGAAGCTGTGTGTGTGTGTGGGGGGGGGTCCTCTCCAGGGATTGGGCTTCATGGACCTTTGCTTCCTTTAGTCCCACCCCATCCCTCAGCACATTTCTGTAGCATACAGAAGATCTGTCCTGCCCGTTTCCAGAACATTTGGGAAATGGATACAGAGTTCAGAGGGCAAGCGCCTCTCTCCCGTGTCAGAGCCCCGCGGCAGAGTTAGAGCCCCAGAGTCCCTATTAGCCGGCCTGCTCACCATGTCCAGCACACGGTGTGCACCTGCCTGCAGGGCTGTGTGTCAGAACTCCGAGCCTTTGAGTGCAGGTTTCTTTCTTCTGACCGCAGGCCCTGGGGGCCAGCCTGACTGCAACAAACCATGTTGGGGCGTGTGCTCCAGCAGCTGGGGGCATCTTGAACCCGCCTCAGGACCCTGGCACCGGCCCACTGGGAGTTTTGGAGCACTTCCGGGCTTGGCGGTTGTGTCCACACACCTCGAAAGGCCTAATTTCACCATCCTTGTCAACTGACCAAAGGAACTTTCCCCTGTTTTTCTCCTTTGCTCTTGGTCTGGATAAATCTGATGACCGGCATGGCAGGAGATTGCTCTAGCAATTTGTGGCTGGCTCATTCCTTCCCTACCTTGCACGATGGTCAGGGGATCCCTAAAGGGTCTCTGAGTAGTGAGGGAAGCTGGGCAGATGCCCTGTTCTTCCATCTCTTAGCTCTTTGTTTCTGACAGCATCACCCTCCACTGCAACTTTGATCACAGAGGTCCACGGGTTCCGACCCCATTCTCAGCCTCTTTTTCTCCTTCCCCCCCTGCCTTGTGCCAATCAGTGGTTTTCCCGTCTACTTCCCAGGGCTCCTGGCAGAGGCAGGCGTGCAGCTGCTGTCCTACCAGACCTCGGTGGTGTCAGATGGGGAGACCTGGCACGTCATGGGCATCTCCTCCCTGCTGCCCAGCCTGGAAGCATGGAAGCAACATGTGACTGAGGCTTTCCAGTTCCTCTTCTAAGCTCTGGGGGGCCTTTCTGAAGAAACCTGGCCTCTGGGATCCAGAGAGAGGAGGTCCACATTCCTCAGGCTGACACTGCTTCCTCTGCAGACCTTGGCTGACCCCTACAGTGAAGTGAGAAGCAGCCAATAAAGAGCCTAGGCCCAATCTCCCTGTGTGTCTCTGTTATTACCCTGAGGAGCCACCAGGGGGGAGCCGTGGGCCGAGTTTTGGGCAGCAGGGAGGGTAGGTGGTGTGGAGGGAGGTGGGGGTGGGCAAAGTGCCTGCCTGGCTGTGTGAGGGATCCTGGCTGTGTGAGGGATCCCTCTCCTGTCTCTCTCAGATTATCCAGAGGCATTTTTACAGGAAGTCACCTCGGGATGTCAGATCCCTTCCATCTGGGAATATACATGCACATTAATAAACATGCCAGCAAACATGCACAGCACTACGTGCCAGGGAGCAGGGTGGGTGATTTGCCCAAGAGGAGGGCTAAAACCCAGACCTTTGGCACAGCGGTCCCCATTCGGTGGGAGGGACAGCACACAGAGGCCGCTGGGTGTGGTGGGGTGTGTGTGAGTTCCGTTGAGTCCGGAGGAGTGATTTAAGCTGAGGGTGGTATCTGATGTTTGGAAGGATTCCTGGGGGAGAGAAGGTGCGTTAAGGGGTCAAGCATGGGAGTAGTTGCCTGTTTCACAAAGCCAGCTCAGTCCGGGTGGGACAGTATATTCCTCGACTCTTCCGTAGGATGATTTTCCTGAAACGTGACACAATGGCACTCCCTGAGCCTAAGGGCTTCACCTGTTAAGGAAACGGTTTCCCCCACTAGTAGGGGGTGATCCCTCCCTAGCTTGGGCCGCGTGGCGTCTGTTCTTGAGACTCCCGTCTGCACTGAGAAGGCTGGCCTGGGGCAGCTGATGGGTGCTGGCGGCTGTGAACCACCACTCTGGCCTCTGTGCTGTGACTGAGCAAAGGGTCCCTGGGAAGCCCCCGCCGTCGGGGCTGCAGCGCGGCCGCAGTGCTTCGGAGAACAGGTGTGCTCCCACCTGGCTGTAGCAGGCCCGGAAGGGGGAGGCCTGCAAGGAATGTTTACTTCTCCTGAGCCTTTGTTTCCTCATCAGTAAGAAGGATGCGGTGCCTCAGAGCCCCAGTGAGGGTTGAAGGGATGAAGACGTGGTTCATGGGCAGTGCCCGAGGACTTGGTGAACGCGAGTGTCTTCATCCCTTTGCGAGTGGGCAGCAGGTCCTCCTTCCGCCCCTCACTGAACCCCTCGCGCTGACAAGGACTTGCCTTGAGGCCGCTCGCTGATCCCAGGAGAACAGGAGGGACTGGTAAAAATTGGGTGAAACTCTGAGCTCAGTATTCAGTGTCTCGGCCTCTCTCTCCAAAACTCCCCGGACACGCCACTACTTCGAGGTAGTCAGAGCACGTTCTGGGAGCTCAAGTTCTTTGAGCATCGCCCAAGAGCCTCCTGGCCCCGGTGGCACGTGAAGGCGGGGGACGACTTCCTGGCACCCCCCTGTCCCGGGGCTGTCCACGGAACTCCCAGGGCAAAAGCGTCAAGATTTTAAAATCCACAGAGGTGCTGTATCCTCAGTTGCTCTTGGTTTGCGGCATCTCCTCTGCACCTCACTTCCGAGCGCAGCGTCACTCCGCGTACCCGGCTGGGAAGCAGGCGGCGCCCGCTCAGCAGGGGAAGCGGGGCCGGGGCATTCTTCGGGGCCCCTGGAGCCCTCCAGGGGATGTGGCCTTGCCAGGCCCGAGGATCACGCGGCTCAGCGCCCTGTCTGGTGCCTCCTTCATCCTCTTTCCTGCTCCTAGTCAGGGCATTTTTGGCCTTCACAGGGAAAGTCTTTACCTGCCAGCTTATCTGGACAAAGAAATGGCCGTAGCCGACCTGAGGGTGACCGTGGGACAGGGCAACTGGAAATCTTTCCCTTCTGTGTGGACCTTACATAGAGGGGAGCGCGGGGGCTCGATACCAAAGGTGGTGAAGGAGACTTGGGGGCTGGGCCAGGAGCCTCTATCTGTGCAGGGGGCGGGGGCAGCGAGCCAGGCATCCTGAGGCCTGCAGCTGGACCAGGGCTGATAATGAGCCTCTGTGCCAGGGGTCCCGGCGGCATCCCTTCAACTGGCCGGCAACCTGATACCCCGTTGTTCAATCCCTTCACCATCACTCCCACATTGTGGCCAAATGACTCCTGAGGGGAGGCAGGCCTGGCCCCAGCACTGGGTGATATGGAAGGTCCTGGTTGCTAAGGCTGATGGAGGCAGTTTCAGCACCAAGACCCCACAGTGAACTCCGTGTGGATAGGACACAAGGCCCAGAGACTTAGCTCAAGACCTCCGCTGAGTAGGGGCTTTTTCCCGTGACGACAGACGCCACTCCAGAGATCTTAGGAAAGGCATGTACTGTCCTACCAGGAAGGCCAACCAGACTAAGGGCCTCCAGAGAGCTTGGGGGGGAGGAGCAGGCTGCAGGGGCCAGCAGAGGGGGAGCCACAGCTGGTGTAACAGGAGGAGTGCAGCACGCACCTGGGGGGGCCTGGGGAAGTCAGCCCCTGCTGTACTAGCTGCTCCAATCAGGATTTCACTCAGATTTTCTGGGGCCTGTGCTGACAGGAGCAGCCCTGGGCAAACAGTGACATGGGCTGGCTCAGCGTCTCATTCCCATGTGCCCAGCGCCCCCTATTAATCCAAACAGCCCCCTCCCAGCCAGCCCTGTTCCCCACCGATGAAATCCATCTTCTCTCCTGCTGCAGGGCAGCTGAGGAAGCTTTTTAAAAGACCTGGTGTCCTCTGTACCCCTCCCCAGCTCAATCTCCACCTCCCCAAACCCTGGCTATTTGGTTCGAGGGTCCTGGAAAAAGTGGTGCCCTAATCCAAGGAGACAAATCAATCTCTGGCAGAAGCATTCCCTGCTAGGTAACTAAAGTCTCTTTTTTGGCTGGGGGAGTCAGAAAGCATGTTGTATTAACCTCGGCCCTGTGTTTATTTGCCCAGATAACACTGGCAAATTCTGAGCAAGGAGCTACGGCTGCCCTTGAGGTCATTTCTGGCCCAAACTGCATGACGGCATCTTTACATCAGTGAAGGAAGCCGGGTGCAGAGGCTGTGTGTCCCCACAGTTTCCCCTGTTCCTAGGAGAATGGAATTGCATTAAGGCAGGTGTGTGTGAGGTGAGTGCTCAACAGTTTTACAGCTGTGGGGGTCGGTGGGGCTCCAGAGAGTGGGGCCCTCAGAGCCAGGAGGTCCAGGAGGCTCCTCTGCATGTCAGCTGGGGCACATCTGTGCTCTAGTTTCCAAGAAATATAAGACTGATTTCCTCCTCACTTTTGCAGTGTGTTTTATGGGTTTAGTACCAGCTACAACATTTGGAAATTGATAGAAAAACTTAAGAAAGGAATAAAGATGTAACAGCACAGATATCTAATAAGGCTAATGGCCACGAGGGAACACGATAGGCAGTTATCTGGATTTGTATCCCAGGCCTGGAGGGCGGTGCTTCTGGGCTAGACCTTCCCCTCTTCCTCATTCCCTCTTCCACAGAGGACCCCTGCCCCACCACTAGCCCAGGACGGTGACTGCAGCAGACAAAGGCAGGAAGGACCACTAAGGATGGCCCCTCACTCTCCAGGGCCGCTGCTTCTGGGGACAACCGTGTCCAATCCAATCCATTTCCATCTAAGAGTGTGCTTTTAAAAACATGATCCATGGGCAGAAACTCTGCTAGTGTAGATTTCCCAGGCACCACCATCTGTAGAATCTAAAGAAGCAAAAGAAGGACATTCAGTGTGAGTCTCACCCCAGGCATCCCTCTGCCCTTGCCCCCAGTACCTATTTCTTGTCTGAGGTAAGGCTATGCGGAGGGGCCCTCCTGCCGGCATCAGGAGCCTGCCCAGCTCCAAGTCTGGACCTCTGAGTCACCTGTGCCCAATGTCACGGGAGCCAGGGGACGTGGACAGGGTCCCCATGATGGTTCTGCCTGACAGAAGAGCAGGCTGGACAGTCTGGACAGTGAGGAGAGACTCCACGGAGTGCCACAGTGACATAAAATCTTATACTCAATTATCTTCTTTCACCTTCAATTTCCAGTCAGGATCTTTAAAGGTCCTCATCTGCAGCATCATTCATTCCATGCATCATTTTATAGCGCGTGATAGTGCAGAAGAGGAAACCTCACTGATCCCTCCTTTTTCTTCCTACCTGCCCTTTGCTCTCTAGTTCAGCCGTTTGAAGACAATCCACGTCACCCTCAAATCCATACTTCAGCCCTGTGTAGTGGGTATGCCAACTTGGGATTGGGAGCTATGCATTTGCTGTGCACAGTCTTTTGGTACCACATTTCCACAGTTTATCACAGACCTCTCTCGAGGGCCAGAGGGGCCTTGGGCCCAACTAGCATGGCCACAGCTCCAGCCCCACCTGTGGGGCGAGCATTCCCACTGGGATACACTGCAATGTCTCCACAGACCACCATCGCATAGCGACCTGTAATGAGAGACAAGAAGTAATTATCTCTACTCAAGATCATTACTCAAATCTCAGGTAGACTGTGTGCTTCCTGTGAGCAAGGCACAATTTGAAGTACTAAAGATAGACCAGTGAACATAAACAAAAATCCCTTCCCTCACGATAAGCCTATATACCAGGTATATATACCCTATATAAGATATTCCCTCCTTATCCACACAGAAAGGGAGGCCCAAGGAATTTAAGTCACTTGGCCCAAGCCACACAATTAATAGACGGCATGATAAGGATTCAGAGTCAGGATTCCAACACAAATTCATTGAAACCCAAGAACCTTCTTCTAAGAATTATAACAACTCCTACTCCAACCCCAAACAAAAAGTATTGTTATCTCTCTCTCTCTCTCTCATCTTGGAAACTATAGACAAATATTTAGAAGCTGTTAAACAAAGATTAGTAAATTTGACTACCTAAAAATTCAAACTTTTTATCAGAAACAAACTCAGACAAACTGGGGAAGTAATTGCAGTACTGACAACAAACAAAAAGCTATTTTCCTTCATTTATAGAATTCTCATTTAAAAAAGGTGTATAATGGGAAAATGGCCAATGAACATTCTAAAAAATATTGAAGCTTTTTTTTTTTTAAAGATTTTATTTATTTTTTCATGACAGACACACAGAGAGGGAAAGAGAGGCAGAGACACAGGCAGAGGGAGGAGCAGGCTCCGTGCAGGGAGCCCGACGCGGGATTCGATCCCGGGTCTCGAGGATCCGGCCCTGGGCTGCAGGCGGCGCTAAACCACTGCGCCACCCGGGCTGCCCTTGAAGCTTTCTTATAACGAAAAAGGGCAAATCCTTATTTTTCCTTATTAAAATGACAAAGATTTCAAAAAAAAGTTTGATAATATGTATTGTAGGAATGTACTTTAGTACAATATCTTGAAAAACAATTTGGCACATTCTTTTTTTAAAGATTTTTATTTACTTGCTAGAGGGTGAGAGGGTGAGAGGGAGAGAGAGAGAGAGAGAGAGAGAGAGAATGTGCCTGCGGCGGCCTTCCCTGGCTGGTGGAAAGTCCCTCCTCTCGGTCCTCAGGCTGCGCAGGCTTGTCTGTGCTGAGGGCTGTGTGTGTGCGTGTGCGTGTGCGTGTGCGTGTGCGTGTGCGGAGGGGTCCCGAGGCCGAGCTGAGGGAGAAGTAGGAGGAATGGGAACAAAATCAGGCTGGAGGGAAGGAAACAGGGGAGCCTGGAAAGGTGAGGAGGAAAGCCAAGGCGGGGGGGGGGGGGGGGGGGGAGGAGCTGGTGGAGGAGCAGCTGGAGCAGGAGCAGGAGCAGGAGCAGGAGCAGGAGCAGGAGCAGGAGCCTCAGAGCTGCGGTCCTTGGGGGGACCCAGGCGGGGCGGGCGGGGCGGGCGGGGCGAGGCGGGGCGGGCCGTGACGTCACGAGGGGCGTGTCGGATGCAAACGAGCCCCCGGCGGGCTGCGGCTCCCGGCGCTGGACTCCCCCCGGGCGGTGGCGGTGGCGGCGGCGGCGCCCTCGCTCGCGCTGTGTTCGGGAGAGTTGTGTGGGGGCTGAGAATGCTCGGGACAGGAGTGGGTGCGGAGGGTTTTGGGGTGTCGGCCCGGTGAGCGTGTGTGTAAGGTGGAAGGCGCGCGGGGCTGCTGCGGGGCGGGGCGGCGCGGGACATACTTACCTGGCGGGGGAGACACCGCGATCCTACAGGTGGTTCTCCCGGGGCGAGGCTCGGTCATTGCACGCGGGCCGCGCTGACCCCCGCGATTTCCCCGACGCGGGAAACTCGACCGCGCAATTTGTGGTAGTGGGGCCTGCGCTCGCGCTCGCCCCTGGCGGCGGGGTCTAAGGGAAGATGCGTCCTTCGCTTTCTCCGGTCCGGCCGTTGCTTTTCTGTGGCGACAGCTTTCTAGTGGGAAGACGTCTTTGCTCCTGACGCCTGTTTACGTGATAAGCTCAGCTTCTTCCTTTTCTGTGGAAGCTTCGGGCGGCTCCTACCTGCGAGCCTGGAGGCAGAGCTCGGCTCTTCTCGCTTTCCCTGGGCTCCTTCCTGGAGCGGGGAGCGCAGCACCCCAGAGCTCTCCGCACCTCTGCCTGCGTCTCCACGGGGCTTGCTGTCCCGCCGTCTAGCAAAGGTGTTTTTTTCAGTCCCCGCAGGTTTGCAGAACACACGTCTGCGCCCGAGTCTGCTTTTCTCCACCCTCCTCCTCCCCGCTTCCTCCCAGCCCCCATCCACCCGGCACCCTGCGGGACCTCACCCAAGCTCCAGGCTCTACCCCTCATTAGGTTAGGCCCTTCCTGCCCTACCCGTAGAGCCTTCCTCCGCAGGGCCCTTGGGGGGATGGAGACGGTCGAGCTTGGCAGCTTTACGTTCGTAAGATTGTTTTAAGTAGTCTCCGCTCCGAAGGTGGGGCTCCGGACTCAGCTCACCTGATGGAGCCGGGCCAGCCAGGCGCCCCTGTGTCCATTCGCAAAGAATTCACTGGGTTGACACCACAAAAATTTCACAAGCAGCAGGTTAGCTCTTAAGCAAGGCGCATTTTGCCCTCTCCACTCTCTGGGGCTGAAGCAAAAACTGCCCTTACAGCTGTGTGAGCCTTGCTTCCTAAATCCAAGCTTTAAGGGTTTTAAGCGGTTTCTGGCTTTATGCGTTCACAGGAGCTGGGGCTCTTTACTCTGCAAGGTCTCTCTCTCTATTCAGGATCCACATAGAGGTTTTCCAAATTTGAAGTTAACATAGGAGCCACACCAAAAAGGACTTACAGGAATTTGTTCACTCTCTTGCCTGAAACAACAAAACAAAACAGGACAGAAGCACACAGGATGCACGAAATGCAGATTTATTTCCAAAATACCGGGTCAGGCAAAGAGGATAGTACTCCTGGAGATATGGAGACACAGGTGACCTGAGCCCTACAGCTGCTCCAGGGTACTGCCTCCAGATCTTATCCAAGCCAGCAGGGGTGGCGTTGGAAGAGGAGCCCTGTGGACATCTTGGAGTTTAGGACTCTGAGCTGAGAGACCCCAGGACAGCATCTGGGGAGGATAGAACTGCAGAAAGGAACCATGGAAGAGCTGTGGAGGGACCTGCGTGGCGTGCAACAGGGTCCTCCCTGAGACACGACGACAGCACCTCTGAGGACAATCATAGGACCAGGGCCTGGCACTCTCGCAGGCTACGGCCCCCTTTCAGGATCAATCCTCTGAAAACCCAAAGCTGAAACAGATGTGAGAACCACCAGAGCAGGACTAGAAAGTGTTTGTTACAAGTGCATTCATTCCTTTGGTTCAAAATATTCAGCAGATATATGGGAAATGTGAAAAAAGATCCAATCTCACGTGAAGAGATGAGAACCACAGTCTGAAAAGAATTGTATAGCAAGGGCTGAATGCGATTCGAGAAGGCAGAAGGAAAATGTTTGATAGCAATCCTACGGGAATCTGCGGGTCGCGGTATTGCCATCTTAACCACATGCACCTTGCTTCCCATCCGGGAATGCAGCATGTCTTTGCACTTCTTTAGGTCTTCTTGAATCTCTTGAAGCAACGCTGTGTCATTTTCAGTGTACAGATTTTGTTCTCCTTGAATCAATTATTCCTAGATACTTTATTCTGGTGGACGCTATTGTAAATGGAATGGTTTTCCTAATTTCCTTTTCTGATTGTTCAAACACTAGTAGTGTGGTCTGTCCTGTATCCTGACACTGTAGATTAGGTTATGGAGTTGGGCCGTGTCAGTATTTGGTATTTTTTCTCACTATAGGAGCATGTCATCTGCAAATACAGATACCAACGGACCCTTGAAAATCCTGGGGGTTAGGGGTGCAGATTCCCACAATTAAAATCTGTGTATTACCTTTGACTCCACAAAGACTTATCTGCTCATAGCCTACTGAAGCCTTACATGTAAAAAAAAAGAGTTGATTAACATACCTTTTGCATGTTATTCTGTATCATAGTTTATTCATTTGATTCAGTGATAGTAAATGTCATTGAGAAAATCCTAAGAGAAAATACATTTACAGTACTATACTGTATTTATTCAAAAAAATTATATGTAGAAGTGGACGTATGTTCACTTCAAATTGAACGCACGTTGTTCAAATCAATTCTAACTCATGTTGTTCCACAGTCAAGTATACTTTTATTGCTGCCTCTTCAAATGTTTCCCCTCACCTTCAGGTTTTT
This sequence comes from Vulpes vulpes, assembly GCF_048418805.1. Classification (NCBI taxonomy): domain Eukaryota; kingdom Metazoa; phylum Chordata; class Mammalia; order Carnivora; family Canidae; genus Vulpes; species Vulpes vulpes. Next base: position 54,970,674 of record NC_132787.1, on the reverse strand, counting down.
AAAATTGATTTCTAGTTGATACAAATGTAACATCAATTTCACATCTACAACACAGTGACTGGAGAACTCCATAAATTATGTTATGGTCTCTAGAGGTGTAGCTACCCTCTGCCACCACGCAGTTATTAACTATACCACCAAGTAGATAATATGAGATCTACCCTCTTAACTATTTTTAAAAATCTTCACTCAAAGATGTTTTGACAGAGTGTAGAATTCTTTGCCCTACCTCTCTCCTCACCACCACCACAGGCCACCTTAGGAGGTTTTCTGTTTTAGGTCATCTCAGCCCCTCAGTCCTGGAGCAGGATGCTCAGCCTAGGCCAGGGAAATACAGAAATACAGAAGGGAGCCCTTCTTCTTTGCGAGCCCAGCTCCAATTTGAAGGACACGGGACCCCTTCTAGGTCCCTGCAGGGATGGCTCATCCCCAAGTAGTTGCCCCAAGAGAGGTGGCCAGAAAGGGGTAGAACCCCCCAAAACCCATCCCAAACTCTCCTAGTTAGACAGAGGAGAAGGTTAATGGTGCCACAGGCACTTTTCTGTCTGCTGATGGGAAGGGGAAGTGGGGTGGGAGCCTCAAGCTAGTGCAGGAGGAAGCCTCAAAGGTTAACCTAAAGGTTGGTGGGTAGAGCCTACCCAGGGACCAACCCTACTTAAGACCCATCCTGCCAACTGCTTTCGTGTGTCCTGCAGCCCTCACTTCCTCCCAGAATCTCCAGAGAGCTGGTCCTCCCATCTTTGCTTGCTGCCCCCTGGTCTCCTTGTGCCACCTGGAGGTTTCCTCCCTTAAGTCATCTGCCACCTTGTGGAGTCCAGAGGAACTGCCAGCGGCAGAGGTGGAAGGCGCTGGCACTGATCCTGGACTCCAGCTGTGCCATCAGAGGAAGACAAACCACGAGAGACTCCTAACTCTGGGAAACAAAGGGTTGTGGAAAGGGAGGTGGGTGGGGGGATGGGGTAACTGGGCGACGGGCACTAAGGAGGGCACTTGATGGGATGAGCACCGGGTGTTATACTATATGTTGGTAAATTGGAAATGCAGCTAAGACCAGGTACCATTTTGGGATCCCTGGGTGGCGCAGCGGTTTGGCGCCTGCGTTTGGCCCAGGGCGCGATCCTGGAGACCCGGGATCGAATCCTGCGTCGGGCTCCCGGTGCATGGAGCCTGCTTCTCCCTCTGCCTGTGTCTCTGCCTCTCTCTCTCTCTGTGTGTGTGACTATCATAAATAAATTTAAAAAAAAAATTAAAAAAAAAAAAAAAAGACCAGGCACCATTTTACACCAGCTAGTGAGGTTATGTTCAGAAGACACCACCAAGTGTTGCTGAGGATGTGGAGCCTGGGAGCCTCCTCTATTGCTGAGAACATAACGTACAAGAGCCACGTTGGAAACCACTTTGAGGGTTCCTTAAAAGTTAAGCAAAAGCTTCCCATAGGATCCAGCAATCCCACGGCTAGAAACCTAGCTGAGAGAAGTAAAAACGTACTTCCACTCAAGAGTCGTACAGAAATGTTCAGGGCAGCATTCCTGACATTAGGGAAAAACCTGGCAAACAGCACAAAGGTCTGTCAAGTGGTGAATGGCCAGTGTGGCCTAGGAGTCACATGGAATTCTAATAAGCAATAAGAAAAAGCAGAGAAACCTGACTAAGCTCCAGCATGGAACAACCTCAAAGCATGCTAAGTTCAGGAGCCGGTCACCAATGACGACGTACTGTCCTACTCGGTCAACATAAAATGTCCAGCCAAGAACAACGTGTAGAGACACAAAGCAGAGCCCAGTGGCTGGGGGCTGGAGGGGGGAGCGGGGAGGGTCTTGAGAGCCGCTGAAGGGAACGTGGGTGGGTGAAAAAAGCATCTGAACAAGTGTTGACGATATGTAAATTTTATCTAAAAGTGGGGGCGGGGATCCTTGGCGAGTGGACAGACGTGCCTCTTTAGACGCCGGTCAGGGCACCCGGGTGGGTCAGCGGTTTAGCGCCGCCTTCAGCCCAGGGCGTGGTCCTCGAGTCCCACGGCGGGCTCCCTGCACGGAGCTTCCTTCCTCCACCTGTGCCTCGGCCTCCCCCTTCTCTGCTGACCACTCACGAGCAAAAACCCTAAGAAAAGGGGATCCCTGGGTGGCTCAGAGGTTTAGCGCCGCCTTCAGCCCAGGGCGTGATCCTGGAGACCCGGGATTGAATCCCACGTCGGGCTCCCTGCATGGAGCTTGCTTCTCCCTCTGCCTGTGTCTCTGCCTCTCTCTCTCTCTGTGTCTCTCATGAATAAATAAGTAAAATCTTAAAAAAATATATTAAAAAAAAGAAAAAGAAAAAAGGAAACCAGAGCACGAGCCCGGAGCCCCGTATCTGGCTTCTTGCTCGGAAGCCGCTTTAAACTCACGAAAAAAAGCCAAAAAACTTCCGAAACAAAGACACCGTCATCTTCCCTTAGACCCCGCCGCCAGGGGCGAGCGCGAGCGCAGGCCCCACTACCACAAATTGCGCGGTCGAGTTTCCCGCGTCGGGGAAATCGCGGGGGTCAGCGCGGCCCGCGTGCAATGGCCGAGCCTCGCCCCGGGAGAACCACCTGCAGGATCGCGGTGTCTCCCCCGCCAGGTAAGTATGTCCCGCCCCGCCCCGCCCCGCAGCAGCCCCGCGCGCCTTCCACCTTACACACACGCTCACCGGGCCGACACCCCAAAACCCTCCGCACCCACTCCTGTCCCGAGCATCCTCAGCCCCCACACAACTCTCCCGAACACAGCGCGAGCGAGGGCGCCGCCGCCGCCGCCGCCACCGCCACCGCCCGGGGGGAGTCCAGCGCCGGGAGCCGCAGCCCGCCGGGGGCTCGTTTGCATCCGACACGCCCCTCGTGACGTCACGGCCCCGCCCCGCCTCGCCCCGCCCGCCCCGCCTGGGTCCCCCCAAGGACCGCAGCTCTGAGGCTCCTGCTCCTGCTCCTGCTCCAGCTGCTCCTCCACCAGCTCCTCCCCCTCCCCCCCCCCCCCCCCCCCCGCCTTGGCTTTCCTCCTCACCTTTCCAGGCTCCCCTGTTTCCTTCCCTCCAGCCTGATTTTGTTCCCATTCCTCCTACTTCTCCCTCAGCTCGGCCTCGGGACCCCTCCGCACACGCACACGCACACGCACACGCACACACACAGCCCTCAGCACAGACAAGCCTGCGCAGCCTGAGGACCGAGAGGAGGGACTTTCCACCAGCCAGGGAAGGCCGCCGCAGGCACATTCTCTCTCTCTCTCTCTCTCTCTCTCTCTGTCTCTGGCCAGAACCTGGTTTGGAGGAGACAGACTGCGATGCCTGCACCTGAGGACCTCAGCCTCCGCGCCAGCTGCCCACCACCCCCACCGCTCCCGGCAGGGACACCCCCGGGGTGGGGCCAACGTCAGGAACCTCTGGGCCCTCGGGCTGACACCTGCCCCCCAGGGCCCCCAGGCTGAAAACACCCAGGTGCCTGCCGGTCCCCAGGCGGGATCCGGGGAGGGCGTGCGCCCCCTCGTGGCCGCCCGGGGAGGCGCACAAGGGTCCCCCTGCTTGAGAGGCAAGGGCAGGGCCAAGGGCACCATCCCTTCTGCTCCCTGGGACCAGACTCACAGTTCAGAGCAGGGGGCAGTGGGGTCCCAGGCGCCCCTTCTGCCACGGCCTTCCCTCCCTCCCTCGCTCCCTCCCTCCCTCCACCGCTGGGCGCGTCCCCTTGGATGCTACTTCTGCGATCAAATCAGCCTTCCAGGGAAAAAGCCAGGTCTGGGAAACGGGGCAAAGCCGCGCCTCTGAAGAGACTAGTACTTGGGCAATCTTATGGTCATCCGTGGAGCGCCCGAGGGTTCTGATCTGCCTTGTTCCGATTGCGCCTTGAGGTGTGTTTTACTTTCACCGAATTGTTGAAATCCCAAAGGATTGGGGGGTAGGGGGCGTCCACTAGTCACCTGAGTGAATAGGGTGGTGGTGGGCACAATAATGCCCCCTGCCTAGGAGGTCCCCACGCTGATGCCTGGGTCAGTAGAGGCCTAACCATGTGAAATGTCAAGCCCGTCTAAGGTCAGATCCGTCTGTTCCCCTTGGGGCTGCAGTGCCCTAGGAGGTCAGGGGGGTGCAGGAGCTCCCCCGTCAAAACCTCCGGACTGCATCTTAGTAAGTCTCAGTTTCACTGTCTCCCAGAGCCTCCAGGAGGGAAGATGACCATGTTGACATCTTGAATTCAGTCCAGTTGATCTGTGTTGGGACTTTGCACCCTCAGATCTATAAGATAAAAATTGTGTGTTGTTTTAAGCTGCTGTGTTTATGCCGACTCAGTAACACATCAACAGAGAACCAATGAAAGCGTCTGGCTCATTGACTTCAAGGGTAATGAGATCTTCGGAATGTGGTGATGAATTCTGTACAAATTCTGCAGGTGGTCTGAGGTCAACAGGTCAGTGCTAGTTTGAAGTGTTTACCCATTAACTTTAGGTACCAGCTGATGTGACATGGGCAAGGAGCAAAAGTTCAAGAAAGAATTGATGAAGCTTTTTCATTGCAAAAAGATGGTTTTATTAAAGCTCTGGGCCGGACCCGAGGGCAGGTCCCTTGCCCTCGGATTGTGAGGAGCCATTGATTCTATACTTTTGGGGGAGGGGTGGGGAGGCCAGTTTAGAGATAAAGGATGTTTCCCTAGGGATTTTTAGGTGTTAAAGGAGACTTCCCCAATCCTGGAGGTCGGGCTGTTGTTTAGCTAGGGTTGCCTTTTGCTTCTAGCAAAGCATTGCTATTAAGGCATTTGGGAGTTCCTAGAGGAAGATCCTGCACTGCCTCTCTCAGGTATGTATCAATGGGCTGTGGATTCTAAGGTAATTTCATCTTATCTACATTTCTTTTGCCTTTGTTTTCCTCATCCCCTGCCATCTTTTTTCTTGCCATTCTTTCCTGTGAGATTCCCAGTCTGTTCCCTGCCCGAGGCTCAGCAAGGTTCTTATGTGACTTTTGCAGAGTAGGAACCATTGGTGATCACACAGAAAGATTTTTTTAATTTTTAAGAATGGGCTCTGTTACTTTCACAGGGAGGGGTAGGACATAACTTACAAAGAGGGAGATATGGGCAGCCCCGGTGGCGCAGCGGTTTAGCGCCGCCTGCAGCCCAGGGCGTGATCCTGGAGACCCTCCATACATGGTGCCTGCTTCTCCCTCTGCCTGTGTCTCTGCCTCTCTCTCTAGCTGTGTCTCTATGAATATGAATAAATAAATAAAATATTAAAAAAAAACAAAGAGGGAGATATTAGAGAATCATCCTCTCACACGTAAATGTTTGTTGCAACAAGTTCTCTTACGGCACGGAACTACTTTTCAACATCTCCCAAAGGGTGACATGCAAGAATGGGCTTTAGGGCTTTTCCCCACACCGATCTGTGACTGGATCCTGAGCAGAGCTGAGATTTTTATGACATCATAAGTCATTGCTTTCCTAAATGGTATGGACATCAAATGAATTTTCCAGAAGCAATATCTGAGTTCTCCATGGATTACTAATCACAGCATCCATGCATGCCAGCCCTGGCAGCACAGGGATGTAGGAGGACCTGCTGGGACGCTCAAATAACCACAGAGCAACGTGAGCTCCCACTTGGTGTCTCTGTCTTTCAAGTTAGTGACTTTCATCCTGTGGAGGCCGAGAAAATTAAGGCCATTCCACTTTAAGTTCAGTGTTAGCACAAGTACAGCCATCCCAGGCTCCTGTGAATAAGAGCTGAAGTTTACATTATTCAGTTACAGAAAGAAAACAGCTTACAGCTTAACGCCCTTGAAAGCCCAATTTCAGAATGTAAACAGAACTTGAGAAATCCCCCCCCCCCCCCACCTTCCGGAGGTCCCCTAGACCAGCCCATAAACCTAAGCTGAAACCTCAGGGCATGATCCTGGAGTCCTGGGATAGAGTCCCACGTCGGGCTCCCTGCATGGAGCCTGCTTCTCCCCCTGATTGTGTCTCTGCCTGTCTCTCTCTGTGTCTCCCATGAAAAAATGAATAAAATCTTAAAAAAAAAAAAAAAAAAAACTAAGCTGAAACCCAGCTCGGGGTCCAAGTCCCTGCTCCGCTGTGTCGGGTATACTTGGACCCAAGCTCGAGCTTATAAATAAACTCTCGTGTGTTTGCATTGGTGTCGGCTCCTTGGTGGTTTCTCGGATACGTAATCTTGGGCACAACATTTGGGGGCTCCTCTGGGATCCAAGAGCACTCCAGGACCCCATCCGGAGGGTTTCACGCGTGGTGAGTGCACTCAACTTTTTCCACCTTTTGTGCCCATATTCTCTGAGAGCTCTAAACTGTAGTTTTACCTGTAGGAATTCCAATCTGTATTGGGTCGACATCGGCTTAGGTGGACGCCGTGGCGGGCCATCGTCAAGGGATCTTGAGGAAACGTCCCTTGCTCCTGCCTGGAGGACGGGGTCCTTGTCTGTAAGGAGGGCTGGCTGCCAGCCCTTCGGATTACTTTCTGTTTTGTCTCTGCACTGGAACGTTTGTGTTACTATGTTCTTGTTAACTGTTTGTATATTTGTCTGTGTCACTGTGCCTTTGTTAACTGTCATAACTGTTTACATAAGGAGAGGGAGATTTCAAACTTACTGCATGTCAGAATGGCCAACCTTTGGCGTGGGATGGCCCTGAGAAGGAACTTTGCACCTACCTATTATCTTACAGGTTAAGGCCGTGATCTTCAGGGACAAACTGGACGGCCACCCTGACCAGGTGCCCTACATCTTGGTCTGGCAGGACATGATTGAAAATTCCCCTCTTTGGCTAAAACTATTTTTACCCCCCAAAGCGCACAACTCAGCTGAAGGTAAGGAGAGATTCCGGGTCCACCGCCAGACTCTAGGGGCAGGTCTCCAGGCTGCCGCGCCTAAGCCTACAAATCTGGCTGAAGTTATGTAAGACAGAGTAAGGACGAGAGTCCAGCAGCCTTCTTAGAATACTAGGAGAGAAGAGCTTGCAGGACTTATAGTAGCAGAAAGAGTCTATAATAATAATAAAGAAAGTCCAGAAGAGCAACAAACCAAACTAAGTGACCGGCAGACCTGAAACCTGGCCAAGATTCTGCCGGCCACAACCATGGATGACCCACAGGAAAGACAGAGACACCTCAAGAAGCTGGTTTCAGGGACAGGTAAGGAGGATGGCCCTGGTCCCCATCGGGAGTGCCCCAAACTGAACAAAAACCAATGTGCTTATTGCAAAGAAGAGGGCCACTGGGTGAAAGATTGCCCTAACAAAAGATCTAAGGCCTCTGCCAAAATCTTGGAAATGGGGGATCTGGACGATTAGGGGAGTCAGGGTTCAGCACCCCTCCCGGAGCCCAGAGTAACTCTTAGACTGGAGGGGCAACCTATTGAATTGCTAGTGGACCCTGGGGCACAACATTCGGTTTTATTACATCCCCAAGGGAAATTGGCAAACAAGACTTCATGGGTGCAAGGGGCCATGGGCACCAAACAGTACTCATGGACTACCCGAAGAACTGTGGATCTCGGCACGGGCCGGGTATCCCACTCCTTCATGGTCATTCCTGAGTGTCCCTACCCGTTGTTAGGTCAGGATTTACTCACCAAGATGGGGGCACAAATTTACTTCCACCCCGAAGGGGCAAAAATCCTAAACTAGGGCGGGCACCCTATTCAGGTGCTTGTCCTGAGCTTAGAAGACAAATTATCTCTCCACCCTCAGCCCCAATGACTGACATTGACCGTTGGCTGCAGGAATTTCCCCAAGCATGGACAGAAGCTGGGGGAACTGGGCTGGCCCAGCACCGACTGGCCATATACATAGAACTAAAGACGGGGGCAGACCCTGTCAGGGGCTGCCAATACCCCATGCCTCTCGTCTCCCTAACCCAGACTGGGACCTCCCCTCTGCATGACTGTCAAGAAATTTTGGCACAGGTGCACAGAATCAGAGCTGATCTCCAGGACCAGCCACTGCCAAATGCAGACACCACCTGGTACATGGACGGCAGCAGTTTCATCCAAGAAGGAATCAGATATGTGGGGGCAGCTGTAACCATGCAAATGGAGACCTGATCAGGGGCACCAACCCTGTGACCCTGCCTGACACCCCCAACTATACTGATGCGGACTTACAGTGGATCAAACGCTTGCCTATGACCCAGTGCTTGCGTGGCTGGTGGAGGGCCGCAGACTCCAATATCATCCTGCCAGAGGAACTAGGACGGCGAGTCCTATCCAAAATGCATCGGAGTACTCACATGGGGACACGGAAGATGGAAGACCTCATATGACATGCAAAGATCACTATTAAAGACTCTCGAGCAAAGATTGAGCAGATTGTGGCGAGCTGCCATGCATGCCAGTTAACTAATGCCACTGCCCATGGATCTAACCCAGGCACCCGGCTCTGGGGGGACCACCCAGGAGCCTACTGTGAAGTGGACTTCACTGAGGTAAAACCTGAAAAATACGGATACAGGTATTTACTAGTGTTTGTAGATACTTTATCAGGATGGACAGAGGCATTTCCCACCAAACATGAAACAGCACAGACCATGACCAAGAAACTGCTGGAAGACATCTTACCGAGGTATGGTTTTCCTGTTAAGATTGGATCAGACAACCGCCCAGGATTCGTCTCTAAGGTAACAGGGGGAGTAGCACTAGTACTTGGGGCAGGTAATTGGAAATTACATTGTGCGTATAGGCCCCAAAGCTCAGGACAGGTAGAGAGGACGAACAGAACATTAAAGGAGACCTTAACTAAATTAGCCCTGGAGACTGGCGGGGACTGGGTGACTCTCCTACCCTTCGCCCTATATGGGTGAGGAACTCCCCATATAAGATGGGACTGACTCCCTACGAGATCATGTTTGGTCTTCCTCCACCTATTATCCCCAATTTAAAACCTGAGGTGCTTGCTGAATTTGATGATCACCAACTTTTTTTCTCCCTCCAAATGTTACAACGAACCTATGAGCAGGTGTGGCCTAAGCTGAGGGCTCTCTATGAGACTGGGCCACCCCCAGGCCCCCATCGATATCGGCCGGGTGACTGGGTGTATGTGCGGAGATACCAACACCAGACACTCCAACCTCACTGAAAGGGACCTTACATCGTGATCCTGACCACTCCCACCACTCTCAAGGTCAACAGGATTACTCCCTGGGTCCACTATACCTACCTCCCGCCAGCTGATTCACACGCTGCCATTCTCAAGGACTTTGTTCCAGAATGGAAAAGCCAACCAGACAAGGACAATCCTCTAAAGCTAAGACTGCGCCGTTGTCACTTATTTCCCACCTCCAAGACTCCCTAGTCTGAGGTTGTCCTTCAAAATAGAAGGGGATTAGACTTAGTCTTCTTTTTATTTTTTATTTTTATTTATTCATGAGAGACACAGAGAGAGAGAGAGGCAGAGACACAGGAAGAGGGGGAAGCAGGCTCCATGCAGGGAGCCCAATATGGGACTCAATCCCGGGTCTCCAGGATCAGGCCCTGGGCTGAAGGCAGTGCTAAACCACCTGAGCCCCCCGGGCTGCCCTAGACTTAGTCTTCTTACAACAAAGGGGGAGGGAGGATATGTGCTGCCTTAAACATAGGATGTTGTTTCTTCCCTGGCATGTAAACAGGAGCAAGAACAGCAACAAGGTTGGTTCGAATCCTGGTTTAGTCATTCCCCCTGGCTCACTCTGAGAGCAACCTGGACCCATGATTGGGTCCATCCTTAGGTTCCTCTGAGAGGGGGAAATGTGGAGGCCAAGAAAATTAAGGCCATTCCACTTTAAGTTCAGCGTTAGCACAAGTACAGCCATCCCAGGCCCCTGTGAATAAGAGCTGAAATTTACATTACTTCAGTTACAGGAAAAAAAAAAAAAAACAGTTTACAGCTTAACGCCCTAGAAAGCCCTATTAGAATGAGAACAGAGCCCAAGCCTGTGGCATAAAGTCCCATATTAGAATGAGAACAGAGCTTAACGCCCCTGAAAGCCCCATATCAGAATGTAAATAGAACTTGAGAAATTCCTCTCCCCTCCCTTCTGGAGGTCCCCTAGACCAGCCCATAAAACTAAGCTGAAATCCAGCTTGGTGTCCAAGTCCCTGCTCTGATGGATGTGTCCATGTGTCGGGTACACTAGGACCCAAGCTCGAGCTTGTAAATAAACCCTCGTGTGTTTGCATTGGTGTCGGCTCCTTGGTGGTTTCTTGCATACGTAATCTTGGGCACAACAATCCATTCTGCTGATTGGGCCAGCGAGTTCCTCTATACTGACAGCCAAAAGCCTTCATGAAAACACTTGAACAGCAGAGTATGACAGCAGATGTGGGTCACCCCATGGACTATAAGACTAGGAGGCATCTCACCTGAGGTCTGACTCTTGTTGGATCTTTCCGTTACTGGTGATGGTTGTGTGAGGATAGTATTAGTGGGTTATGTTTGTGGTGATTGCCCAGGTTTGTAACTCTTTCTAGAAATAATTGTGGAGGGATAGCTTTACAGTAATCCTTAGAAGGTAAAGGTCATAAAACAGGACTCTTCCAAGGAATATTTGCAGATCTCTATGCCAACATTTATGGAGTGACTTATACACTTGTTAATCAAATGTCTCTGAGTAAAACAACTTTATTTATAGTCTTGGGTCAATGTGAAAGGACAAGTTTAAACTGTGGTCTGTAGCCCACCTGCATCACAATCACCTGGGATATTGATGCAAGAAATGCAGATTCTGGAACCCCACACCAACTAAAACTCTTGGGATTGGAGCCCAGGAAGTGGCTCCTGTGATCTCCACTGCTGACTCTAAGACTCTCCAGATCTAAGAAGTACCCTCTTATATTTTCAGATTAAGGACTCTTAGAAAAAGACAAAGAAGGCAAGATGTCTCCTTTTAAATTTAGATTTCAAGCATTAGACTATGACCTTCATAGAGGCAGCGCATCTTTCATACTCTTACCAGCCTAGAGATTGGCACTGATATTAGAAACAGAGCAGGTGCAGAAAAACGTTTTATTCTTTATACAGATTTTACTTTCATAGCGACCAGAAAGATTCTTTCATTTCCTCTGACAGACGCTGTCCACCTGTTATGTTGCCCTCCACATAGTGCTATAGTAACATACATAAATATCTATGGTACATTTATACACGCGTACATGCCTTCTAAAGCATTGCTAAGACACAGACTAGGCTTGCACACAATGGGGGCTTCTGAGGTGCCACTTAAAGTGATCCCTGGTTTGTCTTACACAGGACTTTCAGTGAGCTTGGTCTGGCCATGAGTCCCAGTTGCCAGAGAGGAGTTAGGATGATGAAAAGAGATGGCATATTTAGAGTGAGGTCGCCACACTTTGGAGATCATAAGAGAATGGAAATAGGAGGTGCCAGGCTAAGCAGGAGATGGCACGTGGGAAGCCACTGCTTTTACCAGGTGGATCAAAGCCCTCAGGTGCTGCAGTGTAGACTGATGCCCAGCCTGACAGTGTGGCCAGCTGACGTGGCCCCAGGTAAGGGTAGATCTGGGAGCAGTGCTGGCTGAGCCCCACTGGCCCCCAGGCACCTTTGTCACTTGTATGCTGTGCTCTAGAACTGCTGAGGAGCTCCCATGTGGGGACCACATGTAGGAAGCAGGGTCCTGGCCCCCTGAGTTGACCATCTGAAGAAAGGTGCTGCAGTGAGAAATGGCTGCTGCGAGTTCCCAGGCCACAGTGGCCCTAGAAGCAGTGTCAGGAGCTCCTCTACAAACCCTGCGTGTTTTGCTCAGGGCTGGGCTGAGCAGCCCCTGAAGGATGGTGTTCCTTAGCCCCAGGAAAGGCTGCCTTCCTTTCCCCCTCGTCCACTGGGCCATGCCTCTGACTCCTCCTGGACCCTCCAGCCAGTGCGGAGGAGTGGGGTCCAAGCCTCCTCAGCAGATTGGGACCTGCACAAAAGGGGGGCAGGCCCATCCTTCCTGCTGTTTGAAGGACCTCTGGGGGCTCCTCTTCTTGCGTGGCTCCTGGAAGGCAAGGGTCACAAGACTGGGGTGCTTGCCAGAGCCCTTAGGCACTTCACCTGGGAACAAAAATATAAGCTGAGAGCCCAGTATCAGGTCCTGCTGGTGGCTCCCTGAGCTGCAGTGAGCACTGGGCAGTGGCAGACCCAGGAGCTCCGTGAGAGCCTATAGGGGGATGCACCCAGGGGCAGAGTGTGCTCCTGAGGATCCCCTGCTGCCACCAGGTCAAAGAGAAAGCTCCCCACCACCAGGGACAGGTGATGGCCCTGCTCAGAGCCATGATACACATAGTGCCCAGATCCCACAGTCCCTCTTCAGGGGCCAGTTCCATCCCCGGTCACTTGGAGCAAAATGTTGCTTTCTGTGACCTCCCGGGAAGAGAAGGGCTTGGTATGACACATCCACATGTAGTAACAGCCTATTGTAGGAAGGTGAGGACATTGTGCAGGGAGGTCCCCTGTTCAGTTCACACCCCATTTATTCATGAGGAGAGGGAGGGGCTGAGTCAGCAGGGAGCTCAGAACCCCCTGAGTCTAGTGCCCCCTCTTACAGATGAGGGGCCACCCAAAGCCTCAGGGACAGGGATTAGACACTGGGCCTTAGGTCCTTCCCATTGGTCTCTGGGAAGTGCAGAGGAAATGTCCAATCAAGGGGAAGCCAGTCCGTGTTTGGGGCTGTGGGGTTACCTTTGCTGGGGCAGGAATAAGGCTTTACAGAGGCCATCTTGTAAGTGTTCTTCTATAGAGGCTCAGGAAAGAAAGGAGTCAGCAGAGAAGAACAAAAGGGAGTTAACACCAAAAAAAAAAAAAAAAAAAAAAGGGAGAGTGAACTCATGTCCTGACCCATTTCACGCTGTGGGATCAACATTCTCTCAGGTTACAGTCAAGGAACCATCCTAGGAATAGGCCCCATTGCTCATGGCAGAGCTTTAAAGTCCATGTGAAAGGTTTAGTTTCTGATTTGCAGGCCACCTGCTATTCATCATCAAACTTGCTAGGGAATGTATTAGTATTTTAAGGTAATGTACAGAATGCCTGCCATATGGGTAACATGTTTCCTCAAGTTTCATTTTTATTTGTTACCAAATTCGCTTTTAGGTCAATAAGAACCAATGGTTTTCTTTGGAAAAAGTTGTATGAAAATTGAATTGCTGTTCTCAGCCTGATAGAGTGTGCAGTGGAGCAACCGATTAGATTGCATCTTGTTTTCATGTGTTCATGAAGTGAATGAGAAGTGCTACGGGAAACCCTAGAGCTGGCCCCAGCACCCCTTTCCTGGATGCTGATTCAGAGGCTGTCTCCCCATGTCCCCTGACCTTGAGAATCAACTCACTTGCTTTCCTCGGATTCCTGACTTGGCCTAAAGGAGGGAAGAAATGTAGAGAGGAGAGAAGAGGGTGACAAAGTGACAAGGAGCCGAGATGGCAGGGGAGGAGTTGGGGCGGGAGAGGTGATGGGGAGCGAAGCTGGAAGGCGGCTTATTGAGGACCCCAGTCCTACAAGTGGACTGGAAATCCTCTCCTGGAAGGTCAGAGTGGGTCGGCAGACTCTGCAGAAGTCCGCAGACTCTGAAGACGTGGGGAGAGATTTGGGCTGGGCTCTGTGGCTTGGACTGGTGCAAGGGGATCCTTACCTCCAAATTAGTCCTTGCTTTCTTCAAAACATCATGTGTCCTGGTCACTGAAACAACAAAATAGCCAGGCAGGCAGAAGTGACCAGCTTGGCCCATATTTGCCTGGTGTGGGTTCTAAAGTGTGTCTCTCTGGCAGGTCATCCCAGGGCCTCCTGCTGCCCCACCTGCCCCTCCCTCTGCACCCACAAGGACTCCTGTCACAGGAGGTTTGGGGACATTACATCAGTCTGCCCCCTCCCCCCAATCTGTCTTGTCACCGTCCATCCACAGCCTAAGTAGGGAGTGTGGAACCCCCCCCCCTACTGCACCCCCAATCTCCTCTCCCATCCCCTGGCTCAGGACACCCACAATGGCTGAAGATGAACTGCTCCATGCTCTCCTTCTGCTGGTGGGTGGTCTTTAGACGCTCAGCTGTGCACTGAAGGAGGGTCTCCTGTTTGGTCAGTTTGGTTCTCAGTTCCAGAAGTTCCTTTTTCATGGCCTGTCCCTGGGGAAGTATTAGAGGCTCTCTGTCAATGGTCAGAAAGCCTAAAGCTCCTCATGCTTTGTGGCTCTTGAAAATCAAAAGTGGGATTCTATAATCTTCTCAATGATTTCTGGACTGGATTCCCTCCAGGAAAGCCTCTAAAACCCTCCAGCTGAGGCCAGCTTAGGATGAGCCCATCAGGTCAGGACACTGCAAACCTGGGAGCCCCATGGAGATGAACTCAGGCTTCCAGGGAAATACCAGAACTCCCAGTGGGGAACAGAGCTCACAGTTAGTGGCTGACATCCGTTCTCCTGCCCTGGCCTCACCGATAAGATTTGCTCCTTGGGAATGTTATGCCTGCGGATACAGTCTGCCATGTTGTAAATATTTGTACCAACTTCAAGATGGCAAAACACTCCCTTGGAACTGACATAGTTGGAGCCTGTAAGGTGTCATTGATATTAACTTGGCTCCCATGGTCATGGGGGATGGGGCAGGGGAGGGGCAGGGGAGATTGAGAAACCTTCCTGTCCAGGATCCTGCCAACCAGAATCTAATCCTCATATCTGAGAGCCCTTCATAAGTCGGGGGGTGGCTGACTCTCCTGGGCCTGTCCCAAAGATGTGGAAGTAATCTGTAGGTTGGGATGCAGTGGGTGGCTAAAGGCTGGTCATCTTATGGTGACATTCTGTAGGGGTAGCACAGGGAAAGGAGGTGTTGACCCTTTCACATGTCCCTAAACTTTTCAGTTCAGATAAGTTGAGAAAGTAAAAGAACCTGAACATTCATGGGTCACCAGCGTTCTTGTGTATCTACCTTCTCCATATTGTTTTTTAAAGATTTTTACTTAAAGATTGTATTTATTTACTTGAGAGAGAGAGAGAAAGAGGGAGAGAGAGAGAGAGAGAAAGGGAGCAGGGGGGATGGGCAGAGGCAGAGGGAGAAGTATGCTCCCCACTGAGCAGGGAGCCTGATGTGGGGCTTGATCCCAGGACCCTGGGAGAAGTGAGACAGTTAAGTAAATGAACCACCCATGCACCCTTTACTTTTTCTTTCTTTTTAAGATCTTTACTTCTTTATTTGAGAGAAAGAGAAAGTGCTATCTCCATTTTGTGCCCTTTCCTCTCTGCAGGGGGTGGGAGGAGAAGGGGTGTCATAAGAGCTGCACTGCAAGCAGCCACCAGAGGTGACCCATCTCCCTCCAGGGACACTCCTCTACAGCCCCTCTGTCCCACCTCAACTGTTCAGCTCCTGACCTTTAGGACGTGTGGAACCAAGGAGGCAGAATGCCATCTGGGGAAGAAGCAGGGAAGGATGCTGCCACTCACCATGTTGCCAGACAGGGCAGGGCTGGAGCTTGGCAGGGCCGCTCGCCAGAACATATTGAGGAGGGAGGCCGACTCCTCCAGCACGTGCTGCAGGGCTTGGGCGCTGCTCCCAAGTTCATGGATGCCTTTGCCTTTGCCACCTGGCGCCTGGGAGAAAGTGGAGATGGGGGAGATAGGCTTGGACATCATTGAGGCTGAGAGATCACACTGTCTTGCCCCTCTCTCCCCCACCCAGCACAGGGCTCAAGTTTCCTTCATGAGTACAACACCCACACATGGGCCTGATTGACCCTGTGAAACCCCTTTATACCCTGGAAGCCCAGATCTCCACCTCAGCAGTGACCTCCAACCTGTAAGAATCACTTCTAGTACTGCTCTTTGCTCTCAAGTCTTAGGTCCCTGATTTTGCATTGGCACCCCCTGTACAAACCCCTAAATCACACCTTCTGCTTCAACCGGGCTGAACCATTTGTAGCTCCAAGGACTGAGATGCCATTCCCTTGACCTGGAATGCCATCCTCCATCACCCAGAGAAACTGTGCATCCCCGCAATGGTTCCTCCAGGACCCTGTGACTTTCCTTGCCCCACAGAATGAACCCTCTGTTTCCTGCCCTCACAACTCAAGAGGATGGCTTCTGACAGGGAGTGCAGACCCTCTGTTGTCCTTATTTACTTGGATGTGTGGCTTTCTCTCTGTGGTAGGGGCTCTTGGGGTTGTCCCTGCACATCCATGTATCTCCAGTGGCTTAGCAGAGCAGCTGGTACTACTTTTTTTTTTTTTAAGATTTTATTTATTCATGTCAGACACACACACACACACACACACATACACAAAGAGAGAGAGAGAGAGAGAGAGAGAGAGAGGCAGAGACACAGGCAGAGGGAGAAGCAGGCTCCATGCAGGGAGCCCGATGTGGGACTCGATCCAGAGTCTCCAGGATCACACCCCCCGCTGAAGGCAGTGCTAAACCGCTGGGCCATTGGGGTTGCCCCAGCAGCTGGTACTTCTCTGAACAAGGAAGTACTTTGAGAAAGCTTGCTGGCTGCTTCCTTCCCCTGCTCAGTTTGCACAGAGCAGTCCCCTGGCTGCCAGGCTTCTCACCCCTTCTAACAGCATGAGGCCCATTGGGATGCAAATCTTGAATTTCCAGCCATCTGATTAAATGATTTTACTCTGCCCATGGATGACCATGCTCCAGGGTGACTGGATCAGACAGGAAGCTACCAAAAGGTGCTCAGCAGAGCACCACATGTCATCCAATGCTCAGCTAATGCTCTACAGATGAGGATGACAATGCTGCACAGGCTTTTCTGTGGTTCTGAGAGGAAATGTCAATCAGAACAGAGTTTATAATGAAAATAGGAGATGGAAAAGAGAGGCCTGGCTGAGTGTTAAGCATAAGATGTATCCTCAACTGTGGGAGATGTACAGCAGGAGAAGGAGCTAAAATCAGAAAGAAAAAGGGCACAAGGAAGAGGAGGACCTCAGACCTATGATGTGATTACCTCTGTCGCCTGAGTTTCAAGGCCAGGGAGGGTGTAGGCTGATCTCACAAGTGCTGTTATCTTTTTGACCAGCACTTTGCCCTCACCAATCTGCTGTCTTAGGGCACTATAGTCATCAATGTGGCCAATCACATGGCGGCCATGCTTATTGGCAAAGGAGCCATCGATAGCTTCGCCCTCCAGCTTGGGAGAGTTCTTCATTACTGGAAAAGCATCCAAATTCAGCTCTGAAAAACAAAACCAGAACAACACGGAATCCACAGTGAAGAGCATAATCTCAGTCCACTTCACTCTAAAAGAGACATCAAGTAGTCAAAGAGGCCAGGAACAGGAGAGATACTATGTGATGAGGTAACAGAGGACTAGCTGGGAACAAAGCACAAGCCTGGGGCAGAACATTGACAAGCCCTTGAAACAGGCAGAGGGACATTCCTCTATGGACAAGTGCCTCAATGTTCATGCTTTGCTAAAGGCAAAGGGCAATCTTAGTCTGACCGCTAGGATCCTGTAAGCCTACTTTAGCATATAAAAATTCCTTTAGAAATTTCCTTTATCTCTAAACCCCCAAGATACATGTTGGCAATCATCCCCCAAGCACATGGCCCACCCATATACATCTGAAGGGTCTCATGACTCAGGGTTTATTAGACGGTAATAAGTGACCTTTTCCCAACAAGAGCTAGCCCCCTCAAGGTCCTGGAGAGCTTGCTTCCAAAATTCCTTAGATAGTAAACTATCCTCAAACCCCTCCCAACTCCCAGAGATATAATCAGCCATCCCTCACAGGCCTGGGGCAGCAGCTCTTCCTGCCCAAGGGTTCTGTCCTGTGCTTTAATAAAACCACCATTTTGCACCAAAGATGTCTCAAGAATTCTTTCTTGGTCATCAGCTCCGGACCTCACCTATATTCCAAAACTTCATCATACAGGAAGATACAAGCAAGGTGCCAAGCCCATAGATTTCTGGGTTCTATGTTTTTCCAGTCTTTCTTACATCATCTCATAATGATAAAATTGAGGGGAGCCAAATTTTATCCTTATTGACAAATGAAATATCCAGGACAAATAGTATTTGAATAAAAAATTTTAAATCTCAGGTTAGGAAGACACAAAGAAATTAAGCTGACTGCAGAGAGCACTTCCAAGGAGAAAGATTAAAGTGCAATGAACCACAACAGAGCCAAAGGAAAACCACAGGAGGGATAATGGCAAGAAACGTGGCCACAGAAGGTGCAATGAGTAGGGCTAAAGACCTTGGGACCCGGGGAGAAAAATCTCTCCAATCAGATAATGTGTCCATTAGTAACCAAGGTTACTTGCATTAATAACTTCCCATCATCAGTCCCTGAATTCTTCAGTTGCCATACTTACCATTTATCCTATTGAAAATAGCTGTCTCTGAGCCTGGAGCAGCAGGAGAAGAGCTAGGGAACATGAGAGCTGGAGAATTCATGCCAACATCTCGGACTGGAGGGGAAGCAATTGAGTCTAGGGTGGAAAGAGAAGAAGAACAATTTTCAGGATCCCCAGAACACACTACTCATCAAGGACCATGCACAGCCTAGTCTTCACCAGCAGATATCTAAGGCAGCGTGATTCATCTCACATGATCCTCACTCACAGGATTGTAAGTGACAGCAAAAAAAAAATCCCTTAGTTTGGAACAAAAACATGTTCCTTTAGTGGAAGTGTGTTCCATGAGAAGCAACTTCTGGTTTGAAAATTTTCTAGGTACATTTTTCTTTTCTTTTTTTTTTTATTTTTTGTATTTATTTATGATAGTCACACAGAGAGAGAGAGAGAGGCAGAGACACAGGCAGAGGGAGAAGCAGGCTCCATGCACCGGGAGCCCGACGTGGGATTCGATCCCAGGGCTCCAGGATCGCGCCTTGGGCCAAAGGCAGGCGCTAAACCGCTGCGCCACCCAGGGATCCCCTCTAGGTACATTTTTCTAACCTGTTTTTTTTTTTTTTAATTTTTATTTATTTATGATAGTCACACAGAGAGAGAGAGAGAGAGAGAGAGAGAGAGAGAGGCAGAGACATAGGCAGAGGGAGAAGCAGGCTCCATGCACCGGGAGCCCGACGTGGGATTCGATCCCGGGTCTCCAGGATCGCGCCCTGGGCCAAAGGCAGGCGCCTAACTGCTGCGCCACCCAGGGATCCCGTAACCTGTGTTTTGAATATATTTCTGCGTGCAATTTCTAATACAACGCCTTGCAGGTTTTTGTTTTTTTTTTAAGATTTTATTTATTTATTCATGAGAGACAGAGAGAGAGGCAGAGACACAGGCAGAGGGAGAAGCAGATTCTCTGTGGGGAGCCTAATGAGGGACTGCATCCCTGGATGCAGGATCATGACCTGAGCCCAAGGCAGACACTCAACCACTGAGCCACCCAGGCATCCCTAATACAATGATTTGTAACGAAATATAAATATACGTACATATGATGTGGAAAACAAAGGCAAAAGGAAATGTAGATAAAACTAAAAAGATTTCTTTAAAACCTGCAGGTCACTGACAAATACTTGAGGCAGGCAGAGCAGGACAGTAGTTCAGGAACTCCCAACTGTCTTAATGTTAATGACTTGCTAGGGGGAAAAACAGTCTAAGCTTGACAATAGCCAGGCCTCTGGTATCCTCTGAGTCTTCTTTAGCATATGAAAATCCTTTTGGAAACATCCCTTTGCCTTTACCTCTGCCAACTCCAAAGTATATAATCAATGGCTCCTCACAGCTTCAGTCCAGCTCTTTCTGCCCACAAGTTCTGTCCCCATGCTATAATACATTTGTATTATACCTTTTTGCACCAAAAATGTGTCAAGAGTTCTTTCTTGGCTGTCAGCTCCGAACCCTAATTTTCCCACATCACATTTTTGTAATATATGTATCAAAATTACTGGATCAAAGAATGAATTGATTTGTCGCCAATTAAACTAGCATTCCAAAAATAAAAATAAAAATAAAAAAATTTTTAAAAATTAAAAAAAAATAAAAATAAAAATAAAAATAAACTAGCATTCCAATCACCATCCTGAGTTAGTGCTGGAAAAAATGTAGTAGGATGAGAAGAGTAGAGATAGAAGCCATGGTGCGCTAGAGATCCCCTCCTGGACACCAGGCAGCAACCCTCCAGTGGAGGAAGTAGAAAATATCACAGAGAAGACGGGAACAATCCTGCTCAGGCAAAGGTGGTTTAGAACCAGCTTTCCAGGCCAGGTGTCTGTGCTGGGTGAGGAGCAGGAGAAGCCGTGGCGTCACCGGTACTAAATCCCGGCCGGTGTCATGGGGACACAGTGAGAGGGGAAAGCTGGGAATCACAACTGAACACTACAACCATTGTGGCAGCCTGAGGGGAGCCAGGGATCCACCTAAAGCAGCCGAGCAGTTTCTACAGGCCAGGCAAGATGCTCAGCAGCCCACGCAACTTGTTCTTACTTAATGGCCACAATGCATGATCTCAGAAGCTGTCACCTTCATTTGACAAATAAGATAATTGTCCGGTCAATGCTTTCCCACAGCCAGGACTGCCCCGGGGGCAGGAATGGTTTCCTCCCAGCTGAGTTCCCCTCAAAATTAGGGAATGGGAGGCCAGCTATACTGACACAAAGCACAGTGAGGACGAAGGACGGGCTGGAAATCCAAACCTCTGGCTGCAAACCTTAGGATTCCAGTTAGGTCTCAATGCCAGAATTTTCCCATGTGAAATACTGAGAGTAAAACCTCCCTTTCCTTGGATGAAACAGTTTGAAAAACTGTTTGAAAATTCATGGTGATGAAGTTTTGGAATATAGGTGAGGTCCGGAGCTGATGACCAAGAAAGAATTCTTGAGACATCTTTGGTGCAAAATGGTGGTTTTATTAAAGCACAGGACAGAACCCTTGGGCAGGAAGAGCTGCTGCCCCAGGCCTGTGAGGGATGGCTGATTATATCTCTGGGAGTTGGGAGGGGTTTGAGGATAGTTTACTATCTAAGGAATTTTGGAAGCAAGCTCTCCAGGACCTTGAGGGGGCTAGCTCTTGTTGGGAAAAGGTCACTTATTACCGTCTAATAAACCCTGAGTCATGAGACCCTTCAGATGTATATGGGTGGGCCATGTGCTTGGGGGATGATTGCCAACACGTATCTTGGGGGTTTAGAGATAAAGAAAATTTCTAGGGGTCCCTGGGTGGCGCAGTGGTTTAGCGCCTGCCTTTGGCCCAGGGTGCGATCCTGGAGACCTGGGATCGAATCCCACATCGGGCTCCTGGTGCACGGAGCCTGCCTCTCCCTCTGCCTATGTCTCTGCCTCTCTCTCTCTGTGTAATAAATAAATAAAAATTAAAAAAAATAAAATAAAGGAAATTTCTAAAGGAATTTTTCTTTCTTTCTTTCTTTTTTTTTTAAAGGAATTTTTCTATGTTAAGGTAGTCTTACAGGCTCCTGGGGGTTTGGCTAAGATTGCCCTTTGCCCTTAGCAAAGCTTTTTTTTTTTTTTTTTTTTTTTTTAAGATTTTATTTATTTGTGAGAGACACAGAGAGAGGCACAGACACAGGCAGAGGGAGAAGCAGGCTCCATGCAGGGAGCCTGACGAGGGACTCTATCCCCAATCTCCAGGATCACACCCTGGGCTGAAGGCGGCGCTAAACCGCTGAAAGTTTGAACATTGAGGCAGTTGAGTCCGCAGAGGGAAGTCCCTTTGCCTGTTTCAAGGACTTGTCAATGTGCTGCCCCAGGCTCGTGCCTTGTCCTCAGCTAGCCCTGTGTTCCCCCATCAATGGTACATTTTAAAGCACTCCCCAAATACAAGGAATATATGTTAACATACACAGCTAGTTACTGTTGAGCAATTCTTGTGTCAGGCACTTGTAAGTGACTTCATGTCATGCTCCAAATGACATACAACGTCTATATGATTATCATCCTCATCTTGAAGAAGAGAAATCTAAGGCTTAAGAACCTGAGGGCTTCAAACACCTTGTCCAAGGCAAGCAACCTGTAGTGGCAAACTCAGAATTTGGAGCCAGCTGTGATCCTAAATCCCATGCTTTCTCCCAAAGCTCCCATTTCACCCTGACCCCAAGGAGTATGGAAGAGGTAAGTCGGTCCCTTTGACCAGTGACATCCTCGTGACTGCCCTGCTCACTATAGGCTTCCTGGTCCCCTTGTCCTTCCTACCTTGCTTGTCTCCAGGGTCCTCCTGGCTGGTGGAAGAGGGACTGAGGCTGGTTTTGCTCCTTCCGCCATCCAGCTGCTGCTCCAGCTGCAGTCGCAGACAGTTATTCACCTGTATGCTTCGCTCCAGCTGCCCTCGCAAAGCTCGGATCTCTGCCACCAGGTGGCTCAAGTCACTGCTCAAAGGGACCTGGTGATAGGCATCCCAAGTGGAAGCTGAAAGGAGAGGAGGTGTATGGTGACATGGATCCAAGCATTTCCAAACGATGAGGGAGCAGAAGGCTAGCTGAGTGAGGAAAAAGCACAAACTGACGCCCGGTAAACTACCCCCTTCTCCAATCCACACAATCCTGGATGGGATTTGTGTGACATTCCTCCATGATGTTCCCAAAAATCTTAATGGTAATGCCTTGCTAGAAGGAAAAACAACCTCAACTTGACAACTGCATGGCCTCCAAGTATGTCTTCTTTAACATATGAAAATCCTCTAGAAACTTCCCTTTTCCTGACCTCCCTCAACTCCCAAGTATTTAATCAGCAACCCCTCACAACCCTGGGGCAGGTCCTCCTGCAGAGGGGTCCTGTCCCCAGCTTTAATAAAACCAAAGACATTTTGCACCAAAGACATCTCAAGAATTCTTTCTTGGCTGTCAGCTCCGGACCTCACCTCATCCAACCTCACCTGTATTCCAGAACTACATCACAAGCATCTGTCAGAACACTCCTCTGTGATATCCCTCTCTGCTCAGGACACCACGGTCCTCTCAGGGACCCAGGCCACACAACTGGGATGCAGCTGCCACTTTTCCTGTGTGGGGCCTGGCTCACATTGAGTTGAGATACCACACATTGGAATTTTCTTGAGGCTCACGTGACCCACATGCAGCTAGAGAGCCTTGGATCAGAGGTCAAGCCTAGTATTATTCTGCTTCCACAGGAACCCTAGACCTACAGGCCAGAGAGCAGGGTCTTCTAAGATCGGGGGTCACCACTGGACTAGAGAAGGGCAGGGGATGAGGGAGAAGGAGAGTTGATGCCACCATGCTCAGGAGTCATGGAAGAGAAAAAGAGGAGAGAGTGCCAGGCCTTTGGCAGTACATAAAAATGGGAGTCTTCACTGGAGGCCAGAAGTGCCAGCTCACTGGATGGTTCCACTTCTCCATGGTTTTGCTTTTTTTGGAGGGGGCGGGGAGGGTGCCTTCATTTGCCATACACAGTCTGTTTCTTCATACTTGGGGATGAAGAGAGCTGAGAAATATTCTACAGGACCACCTCTCTTACCTGAAAGCTTGAAGCCAAATATATTTCAATGAGTAGAATTTGTTTTGTTGCTTAGAAAGGCAATAGGACCTATCTGTCATAAATAGCATATGCATCTGGTTGCATCTGGGCTACAGGCCTTTGGTCAAACACATTCACATTTCTGTGATGAGCCAGATGAACAGTATCACTGAGTGGGATAAGTAATGGCTGTGAATACCCCTTTGGTCAGTTCAGATAGGTTTTGTGACCAAATGAATATATGAAAGAGATTTCACAGAATTCACAGTTCTCATGGGATTATAAAATTAAGGATTATGGAGGTTTGGTGGCAGTAGCTTTGAAATGACTCCTTAAATACCTGTAAGAATGGAGCAAGGCATGAAAGGGGATGTAGTCAGGATGAAGTATTTTCTAGATATCAACCCCGAAGTTCCATGAAGCTCCTTCCTGTCTTTCTTTCCTACATCCAAATTTTCACAGTTTTGCTTGTTTTTCTTTAAAAAATTGCCATTCTATCCATTCCTTTGTATCTTCCCAACAGCACTTTAGATTAGCCTTTCCTCACATACATAAATGCCCAATCATTGCACCCATACAGTGAGCTTCCCTGATTGGAATGTCTCCCAACTTCAGCATGTCCCACCAGTCCTATCATTGGAGAGTTCTGTTCCTGTCAAGTACTTGTTTTGCTTGGAAAAACATATGCACTTTCCATGGCCTGCTACGTAGAATGTAAACTATCACTGTACCTTGTAGGTCCTCTATATATTGGCATCTGTTTCATCAACTGACCTGACTCCTCACACTCCCTGATCCAATGCTCCCATGAGTGCACACTACCTATTGCTCAGCCTGCAGTGTCCCTGACACTTCTTCAAGTTCTGGTTCACCTTCTCATCAGCCCATTAGGAAATCCAATCAAGTTTTATGAAAATTCAAATTTGGCTGGATATTGAAAATTCTATATTGCTTAAAGAATTTTTAAACATAGAATGAAAAAAAATTAGAACTGAAAGGCTTCAAGAGCCAACATCCCATCCAAAGCAAGAGATGCTTTTATGGGATTCCTGACAAGTCATCCCTTTCTATTCAAAGGGAGCTTGGATTGGAAGCTTATTCCTTCGCAAACTAGCAATTCCATCACTTGAAGGCTCTAGTGATAAGGAAGGCATAATTAGGTAAGTCAAAATTCCACTGTCCTTCACCTAGCCTTTGACTGGTGTTCAGCCATCTGAAGGGACACCAAACACATCATCTCTTTTTCACCTGATAGTTCTTCAAATATTTAAAGCCAGTTCTCATCTCCTTGTGATCGTTTCCAGGCCAAAAATTAGTTTCTTCAATCAGTTTGAGATTTCAGGTCCCTCAGCATGGTGACCCCTGTCATCACTCTGTTCCCTGGTTTGTCAATGTCCCTTTTACAAGATGGCGCCCCCAAATCTAACAATATTTCCATATTTCCGACATAGTCTTTCCATATGGACACGACTCTTACCCTACTGTGGTCTCAGTTTGAGTTGGCTTTTATAGCAAACCTTGACCTACAAGTTCCTTGTTGCAGCAAGTTTCTAACTCCTCAACCTCAAGCCCACAGATGGCTAAAGAGTCAGGCCTCATCATCCTGTACTTCTACCACTGATATTTTTAATCAAGCTCAGGTGTTTTGTTTTTTTTTTAATCTTTTCTAAATTTCATCATATTGATGTCAGTCCTCTGTTCCAGCCTGGTTGGAGTCATTAACTTGATGTTTAGAATACCTCCCCCATTTGAAGAACAATGGGGAAAAAGAAGGTGATTCTCAAATGTTAGATCAGTATTTTAGCATGTGGCAAAAGTCCTCAATAGGGGATCCCTGGGTGGCGCAGCGGTTTGGCGCCTGCCTTTGGCCCAGGGCACGATCCTGGAGACCCAGGATCGAATCCCACATCAGGCTCCCGGTGCATGGAGCCTGCTTCTCCCTCTGCCTATGTCTCTGCCTCTCTCTCTCTCTCTCTGACTATCATAAATAAATAAATTAATTAATTAAAAAAATATATATATTCAAAAGTCCTCAATAAAACAGTTTAAAATTTAAATCCAGGCTTGAAATTTAGATTCTATTAGAGGTATTTCTGTAAATATTGTTTTGGATCCTTTCATTTTCTCCATGGGGAATGGGTCAGGGTGGGAGCAGGTTGCCTGTTATCCTGGTTGCATGGGTGGTCAATATGTATTACTCACAATATTAAAGACTTTCTCACATGATGGTGCCATCAGGACAGTTTTTTGAATTAAAAAAATCACTGTATAATCTGGGCTTTGATCATTTCTCTGGCCTCTAGGTAGATAGAGTTGGACTCTTCTGGCCTACTTATAAAGATTTCTCAGTTGGACCTTGCTCATGTCAGCAACCTCTGGGCTTTGGGCATAAGAGACTCCTTCTCTTCTTATTAGGAAGCCCAGACCTGGCTGGGATTTTCTAGGCAGTACTCTGTAGCTTTCCAGAGCTCTACAACTCCCAGGGTAAGGACCTCATGGGGATCCCAAGCAAGGGGCAGTGAGCTCACAGGGCAGGGCAAACACTTACCTTTCAGCCCCTTCTTGGAACTGCCATAAAGTGCCTCATAGATCTGTAGCTCTGACTGGAGGGACTGGAAGAGCTGCTGTTTCTCTTCACACTGTTGCTGTAGTAGGGCCAGCTTATGCTGCAGCCTGCAGGGAAGAGGCAAGGGCCTGCTGAACTGCCAGGGCCCGCTGAACTGCCAGGGCCGCTGGCCACTCCAAGGGCAACCAGCCATCCAGCCAGCCTCTGCACCACAGTGTTTTTGCCCTAGACATCAGCCCAGGGGTCATGAAGACCATTACTTTTATTTTACAGATGTGGAAGCAGAGGCTGAGAGGTTGCAGTAACTTTGCTTGAAGTCATGCCATTAGCTACATTCACTGGGAGCAGACACACAAGCTCCATATTCTTGCTGTGCCTGTGGTGCTCTTCTCACCGTGACAGGAAGTTACAGGGTTTATGCCTAGGAGGCGTATGACGGCTAGTGTGGATGCTTCCTACATTATGGTGAGACTAATATCCTTAAACCAACTGGAAGGATGAGTACATTTTTTCTCTAGAATTGATATACTGAAATTTTTTTTTTTAAGATTTATTTATTTATTTGAGAGAGTGAGAGCATGAAGTGCTGCAAGCAGTAGGAGGGGCAGAGGAGGGGGAGGGAAAGGAAGAGGGAATTCCAAGCGAACTCTGAGCTGAGCATGGAGCCCAACACAGGGCTCATTCTCAGGACTCCGAGATCATGACCGGAGCCAAAATCAAGAGCCAGGTGCTTAATCGACTGAGCCACCCAGGTGCCCAGGATATGCTGAAACCTTCTAAAATAGGGTCTTACTCTCCCAACTTTGGAGTGAAAAAGGCATCCCCAGAGAAGTCCTTCTCTCTCCTAAAGTCATCCATAATTCAGGAATAGCAGGTGGGAAACTGAGGGTCCTGAAAGGCACCAATACCAGTCTTGCCATTCTCCGCTCTTCTAAATCTGAAAACAGGGCTACCTTCCTTCTCACTGGGCTCCATCTTACCTAGAGTCTTTCTCTTGGAGGGACAGGCGCTCCTCCTGGAAGTGCAAGATCTCCTGCTGCTTCTCCTTCAAGTCTTCCAAAAGCTGCTGCCGTTCCTCCTTTTGGTGCTCTAGCTCCATTTCCAGCTCTTGAAGTCGGGATTGAGAGGACAGTAGAGCCTCCCTCAGGCATTCTGTCTCCTGGGAGTGCTCTGGTGAGCAGAACAAAGGTGTATTTACAGTGTGGGGCCAGAGGTGATCAGGAAGATGAGCCCAAGCTCCTCCATCCCGACACAGGCAACAGGGAAACTAGCTCTTGCCGCAGCTGCTGTGGGAGGCAGAAGGCATCAGCTGATTACATCCACACACCTGGGGGAAGGTGCAGCCTCATCTTTGCACTGCCCTTGATCCTCTGATTTAATAAGGTCTACCCTGCTTTGAGAGAAAACACTCTGGGGCAACCCCGGTGGTGCAGCGGTTTAGCGTCGCCTGCAGCCTGGGGTGTGGTCCTGGAGACCCGGGATCGAGTCCCACATCAGGCTCCCTGCATGGAGCCTGCTTCTCCCTCTGCCTGTGTGTGTGTGTGTCTCTCTCTCCCCCTCCGTGTGTGTCTCACATTAATAAATAAATAAAATCTAAAATAAAAAAAAGTAAAAAAAAAGACTGTCCTTTAAAAAAAAAAGAAAACACTCTGGTTTCTAATGCTCGCTATTTTCTAAGCTCATGCACCTTCTGTGATATAACCTGTTCTTGAATTTGCCAAAGATCAACATCAAGATGTCTCATCTACGGGTTTTTAGAATATTTTACATTTGTCAATTTGACAACAGGGAAATCTGTTCTTTTCTGGGCCTGTGGCATCTAAATGATCTTCATGGTTTCTCAGAGACATTGACAGGGACTCTGAGAATCAAACTGCAGGTGCTGTCAGTCCTGGGGTGGGGGGCGGGGGTAGGGGCAGAGGGAGTCCCGGGACCTGGCTGACTATGCTTGTTTACATCTGGGTATCTTCTCCCCAGTGAGGTCTGTGCTAGCCTGTCCTGGCATGCAATGGTGGTTTCACAGCTGTGCCTTCTCTCTTATCTTTGAAGTCATGTTACTTCCCCATCAGTGACTTTCCCCCTTACACCTTCCTGCTCTGAAGAGGCAAATTTCAAAATAGACACTTGATGTCTCTTCCCATTCCACAAGCATTCTTTCATTCTGAGCTTAATGCTTTAGGAAACTATTAGTCTTTCATGGCTTTTCAATAAACATTTGAAGATAAATATAATTTGCTGTTGAGAATATATTGATTTGACCAAGTCAATTGACACTAAGCTCAGCTACCCCACAGGTCACAGAGAAATGATGTCCTCTCCCCTTTGAATTCCCATCCGAGAGTATTGGGAAAGTTCTGGAGGACATTCTGCTGACACCTCCAAATTCAGAGTCCTGAGAGTTCTGAGCAGAGAGGAGCCTGGAAGGAGCATGTGAGAAGAGGTAGTGAGGAGACAGGGATGAAAGATCTGTGCTGGAAGAGACACAGGAAGCTGTAATAAATTCTGGACAGGTAGAGCAGACACTTAACCAGTATCCAGTTTCATAACTAATAACTGAATATCTGAATGTCTAGGGTTGCATGAAGGTGGTGGATTTCCTAGAGCTATTTGTTCCTGGAGCCTCAGAATGTGAGGGCCCTAACCTCTCAGAGAGAAGCCCCTTCTAGACTGAGAATAGCCCAGAGATTTTGGGTTAGCAGATTAGCTGTTGATTCTATCATTCTCTTGGGGCTTCTCCAAGTGGTGACTGGTGTGGTCAGGAGGAAGGGGAACAGGAATGAGCACAGTTTCTTCTGGCTTTTACCACCCACCTCTAGAAACATGACTCAGCTGAGCCTGAAGGCTCCGGTTTTCTTCCTTAAGGACTCTGTTCTCATTGTAGAGCTGAGGTGTGGGTTCCAGGCCAGGACTGTAGAAATTAGAGGTGGATCCTGTCCCAGAAAATACAAACAGATAAGTTACACATTTGGGTAACAGATGCTTTCAGAAGTTACCCATCTTGTACCTCCAGAAATACTATTTCAACCTAGCAGAAATGCTTGGGTACTTGAGGCCTGGATCAAACCCCAGTGGGCTGAATGCCTCGTTTCTGTGTGCCTCCTCCAGTGGGTTCTGTGCGGGCACTACAACATGCCCTAGCTGCACCCGGGGCTCTTGCCCTGCAATAGTTGCTGCTGTGCTGTGGGCAGGACCAGGGTGTATAGAAGGAATGACCTCCAAGTGACAGCAGCTTGAGAGGAGACTGTGAGGAGAAAGGCCACCTCAGTGAGTGGCTCGGGAGGGCCCTGGCTGGCCTGGCTCTACCATTTGCCAATCCCATGACAAGGCACAGAGAGGTCAGCAGGCAGTTGCATGAGCAGATTAAGGACGGGATGAGAAGTCAGACACTCTGTGGACATACCTTGTTAGTTCTGCCATGAGGAAAGTTCCCTCTTAGCTCCAGTCTATCTACAAAGCGAGGATAAGAATATCTACCCCACCTGACTTGCTGGACAGTTTGAAAGGAGCAAGTAGAGTAAAGCCTAGCATGACGCTTTGAAAAGCGTGAAGCTCAGCCCTCCCTTCAGAAGTCCCCCAATCATGCCCAGACATGGTGGCTCTGGGCCTCTCCTACCATTGCCACGGGCTGTGCAGCTAAGCCGGTGTTCCAGCTGTTCCCGCAGGCGGTCATTGATGCAGATGGACTCCTCTAGGCGCTGGCGCAGGTTCCGGATTTCACCAAGATGTTCTTCTAGCAGGTCAGCCCCTGCAGCCATCCCACCAGGAGAGGAAAGAGGTGGGAGATGGAGAATCCTGGTCACTGGCGGGGCCTGGCCAGTGGCCCCTCAGCAGGATCCCTAAGCATTTCTGCATCTTTCCACCAACCGCCTTTTCTCACATGGGCACTCAGGAACTCAGTGACTTTGCTTAAAGAGTAAACTGGTTTTCTAACCCAGGACAGCCTGGCACTAAGCATGCCTCCCACAGGGCTTCTCCTACACACAGAAAATCTGAGGGAGTTTTAAAGATTTGTTTATTTTTTAATTTGAGAGAGCGAGCGAGCATGAGCAGTGGAGGAAAGGCAGAGGGAGAAGTAGACTCCCTGCTGAGCAGGGAGCCCAATGTGGGGCTTAATCTCAGGATTCCTGAGATTATGACCTGAGCCAAAGGCAGACACTTCATCCACTGAGACAGCTGGGTACCCCAAAGCATGAGGAAGTTTTAAGTGTAAGTGTAGAGTGACCAGTATAAGTGGGGAATATAAGGAAGTTCCATGTGGTTTAGAAAAATAACTGAAGTATCTGAAAAGGTGTGGTGACCTCCTGAGTGTGACTTTCTCACCTGAGTGCAGTGGGGAAGACCTCACTCTATCCTGATACCATTCCTCTCACTGATACTTGACTGAACACTTTTTTTAAAAGATATTTTTTATTTATTCATTCACGAGAGACAGAGAGAGAGACATAGGCAGAGGGAGAAGCAGGCTCCCTGCATTGAGGACCCAGGACCCCAGGACCACCACCTGAGCCAAAGGCAGACACTCAACCACTGAGACAACCAGGTGCCTCTGAGCACTTCTTAACAAGGCTTTAAGCCCTTCCTCCAGCCTTAGAGAGAAGGCCTAAGGTAAACAGACATGTATATAAACTTCTTCTGTGTAGTGAATGACATGAATATGAAAGCACAAGGTACGTCCCTGACTTTCCCAGGCCTCTAAATAGTACTGACACCTGGGCAGGGAGGCTGCAGGGAGGCATGTAGAAAGGTCCAGCACTGATCAGGCCCTTTCATTTTACCCCTACTTGGTGAGTCAGGGACTAGAGAAATGAAAAATGTCCCTGCCCATGTAGCAGAGGGGTAGACTTTAAGTGAGATTTCATCTCACAGGCCGACCCCCTCAGCTTCATGTTTTACCTGTGGGTTTGGAGTTAAGCTGACACACAGAGGATCCTGAGGATAAGTCGCCTGATACACTCCCCTTCTGAGGCCTCATCACATCCCACTGGCTGCCGCTACCCAGGTAGCCAGGCTCCAGGATTCTGCCCAATTCTGTGCTGCCACTTGGAGGAGAGTGGGGCTGGGCAGGGTTGAGATATTGGGAAGAGTTGGCTTCTAAATGGTTGCTTGGCAATGCAGCTGGGGAAGCAGGATGGACGGTGCTGACACCTGGGCAGAAAGAAATGTGAGTGAGGAAGAGAATATTGGAAGGGAAGGACCAGCAAGGAAGTGTGGGATTGTTGATAATGGACAGCAATGAGGACACGTGCAATGGCGGAGATCCCAGTCCATTCCAGAATACCAGTTAGATGAAGAGCATAACCTAGAGGCCATAACTTTCACCCTATGTATTTTCTTGCATGAGACATCAAGAGGTAGAGGATGGATAAAGTATCTGAAAGTCACCAGTGTACACAAAGGAAAAGTCCAGTAGCTCTGTTCCTGGCTTCTACTATAATTCCTCATGATAGAGTCCAGGAAAGTTTCAGAAGGAAAACTCATTCCCAAAGTCAGGGGATACAGCACATTCCTATTCACAGATGTGCTCAATGCTAGCATCCATGGAGGGATGTAGGACCTTTCATTTAACATAGGCTGATGCTTCCGTAGATCTTAGGAAATCATGGGCCTTCATCTGAGCCAAATCATCTTTGCTTCTATGTAAAAAGAAGTCCAGCCTGCAGAAGAGACAGGTGGATAGGGCTGTAGTTTAGGATATTCATATTCAGAAGATGCTTTCTTTCAGGGATTATCAGTATGGGCAGCAGAGTAAACAGGTAGCTCAACCTAAGCAAAGAGGAAGAGGTCATCAGCCCCACCAACCAAGCCAAACTCCTCTGAAGGGATAATGCAACTGGCACTTGTCAATTTTTATCTCCATTTATAACTGGTTCTCAAATTTGGCTGCATATTAGAGTCACCTTGGAAAATGTAAACAAATAAATACTGATGCCTGGACCTCCCAGAGATTTTTGCCTTAACTGGTATGAGGGTACAGCTTGGGTACTGGATGTTTTAAAATCATCCCAGGTGATCTTAATAGACAGCAAAGTTTGAGAAGTACTCTTTCCCCAATTTGGAAAATACTAGGTGTTTATTAGCATCCCTGGGAATTAAAAAGGGGGATGAAAAATGTCAACATCTAAGTTTGTTTGTTTTTTTTTTTTTTAAGTAGGCTCTATGCCCAATGCAGGGCTTTAACTCACAACCCTAAAATAAAGACCTGAGCTGAGATCAAGGATAAAATGCTTAACTGACTGAGCCACCCAGGTGCCCTTTAGTATCTAAATTTAGGATTCAGTAAAGATACGACGATTTCCTACCTCTTTCACACTCCCTTCCACCCTAGCTCAACATAAGGCAAAGGGGGAAAATCAGGGATTGTCAACAGCTTACTTTTTAACCAAGGTCTTCGAAAGTTCCAAGTCTATCAGTAACAGTGATCAGTATTCTCATGTTCCAGTTTGCCCTGGCCACACAATACAGAGCACATGCCCTAAACCATGCAAAGACACCAGACAAACTCTAGCACAAGGAGATTTCTGCCCCAAGGTGACCTGAGAAACCACCATGCACCACTTTCCACGTGGAAGCCTGTTCAAAGCAAACAAGGAACACTGGTAATCCCTCAGAGAGGGCTTTGCTTCAGAATGGACAAGACAGGGCTATAATCTTGCTCACCAAAGCTGGGAACATCCAAACTCTGGTCAATGGCTTACATTAGACAGGACTTTAACAAATATCCACAGACCATTTTGCACAAATGTTAGCTTCTATCTTTCCTTTTGGACAAACTGACAGATATGGAAAGGTAAAGGAAAAGAAAAATAAGCTAGAGGACACTCGTGCCATTTTGATACAGGAGAAATTTGTTATCCATCAAATGATTCCAGAACCACTAAAGGAACAAGTTTTAGGTCATAGACATCAAAATCTTCTACTGATCTCTAAAGAGAAAGAGAAAAGATTGTTCAAAGGGGCTTCTAGAATTTGTTGAGCTTAGCTCAGCCATATGTTCCGAGCAGGATGGTAACAAAACCATCCTAGACAGAAAAGGTAAAATGGAAACAGGAAACTGGAAGCAGAAGACCTGATTCAAGCCCATCTCTCCCACTTACTAGTAACCTTAAACAAGTAGCTCTACTTTCCCAAGCCTTAGTTCCCTGCTCTGGCTCCACCTATCACTCAAGTGGTGTGAGGCTCAGGTAAGACCAGGTTCCTGTTGCTGGGTAAGCCTAGATTGCCTCATCTGTGTAAAGCTGTGATAAGCAGGAGGCAGTCTTTTATTTTATTTTATTTTTGTTTTTAGGAGGCAGTCTTTCAGACTTCACTGCTGCAAAAAGGAAGATGTAAAACTCTTCTAAAAATGGTCTTATTTAATTGGTTTTGGGAATCAAACTGGGACAGAGTAGGCTAGACAGCATATTCATTTTCAGAGATGACAAAAGAAATAAACTGGGGTAAATGACAACTGGGGCTTCAGGTATATAAATTCTTGGCTGTGGTTCTAGATCATTGGACACTGTGCATGGTGACCCTTAGCATCAATCTCTGGATCACGTGACTCTTTTTTAAAGTCACAGAATGTGATTTTAAGGTAACATCAAACTTATTTCTAGATTTTTAAAAGCATTATTAGGAGTAAATTCTTCACGTGACAGTTTTTCTTATTTTTTTTAAGCTATAGTTAATCACCCACAAAATTTTTATGATGAGGCATCCAGCCCATACATATATCAAAGCCTTTCCAAAAAGATGACTGCACATAGTCTATAACTGATAAGCTCAATTATCTCTGGGAGTCAGAGGGTAGAATTTATAGTCAGATATCACAGCCTGTGCTTCTGGTTCTAGCCACCCAGATGTCACCTGTCCAGGGGTAGAAATGAACCTTGTACAACAGCAAGAGGGGCTTTGCCACTTCTTCTGAATCCCTCACTACTACCCTTTTTGCCCTCAACCTAATGATGTCAGGATCTGAACTTGATTAAAAAGCATTTTTCATAGGAGAATATAATAGGCATGGAAAGGATTCCCCTGAAAGTGGCCATCTTTGCCTCTCAGGCAAGGTACAAAAGCTTTTTCCATGTCATCAAGGTGTCAGAGCTTCACTATACTTAGTGGTACCCCACACTGTCAGCAGTGGGAGAGGACCAGGTCTAGGGCCTGATGAATTGATGTGACACACACATCAGAAAGATAACAGTAAATATATTTCCAAAAAAAGCAAGCAGAGCCATCTGTCAATCATCCACTAGTATTGTGTACACCCTATGTTTTTTTTTAAAAACTCTGCCATCAAGCCAAAGCCATGCAGAGCCACACAGGGTAGGGCTGCCATGCCCAAGCACACAAACACAGCAGGAAGTGCTCACTTTCTCCCAATTGTTTCTGCAGCATCTGCAGCTCCTGCTGAGCCTCTGCCAAGGAGACCATAGGTGTCTCACAGCAGCCAAGGAGGGGAGGGCCAGTGGAGCTGAAAGGCAGGAAGCTGGGTGGAGCTGAGGGCAGTGGTGCCTGGGGAAGGCTAACCAGTGTGGATATGGAGGGAAAATGAAGGCCTAGAAACACAAAGTTGGGAAGAAAGGAGACACGTCATTAGAAAGGAAGTGGGAGAAAGGAACGGGGAAAAGATGGAGAAGATGAAACTATTTCTTGTTCAGATGCCTCCTTTGGTGGTGGCTATCATTCAGCATGGTGCTTGCTGACATGGCAAAGGGCAAGCATTGCTATCCAAGAGGCTGGCTTAGCTGGCCTCTCTGCCTTCTCCCTTGCCAGGGATATCTGGCATACATATTCTAGGCTCATCTTGGAAACAATTGGTTATAGAAGGCAAAGTTGCATAACTGTCACCTGGGCAGCTATGAGATTTCATCCCAGCCATCCCATGAACAGATTGGTCAGGATGGTTATGCCTCAGTGCTCTCAAACATCCCTGGGTGTGTATCAGTCCTTGCCCCTGTGACAGGACTCCCTGTACCTAGAACTCCTCTGAGAGCATGAGGGCTCACCCTGAGGAAGGCAGGAGCAGGCCAGGACTGTGGGAAAATGTACATTCCTCATGCATGTAATTCAAGTCTCATGGAAACAAACCTCAGAATCTCAAATCAGTGTATTCATTTACCAAATGAAAAATAAAGGTCTTGGTGAAATGACTCAAACACAATAGCTTGCATGCTTGTCTGGATGTTCAAATCACTTAGGAAAAATTCTTAATATGTGCAGATTCTTCAGGCCATGATCTATGTAATCATAAACTTTGGGAGGAGGGCTTGGAAACGTGCATTTTAAAAAATCTTCACAGATGACCATGATGTAGCCCATCTAAAGACAGGTCTTTAGGGACCCTGGGATGTTCTGATGTTTGAATCGGTCTCCTTTTTCCTAAAAACAGTTTTGTAGCAGGTAGCCCATGGAGGGAGCCGAAACCAAGACTGACCTGTGGAGAATGCCTCCTGTGGAAGACAGTGCTTACATTTTAAATCACATCCCTTGCCCCAGGATGCTGACACACTATCAGAGTAGCACTGCAAAGACACCCACGTTGCCAAGAGACACAGGCCAGGCATCCCTAGGCATCCCCTGAAGGGAAGCCTTCTGATTTTAAAACCCATGGCCTTCTGCTCTGTTTGATCCCACAACATTTACACATATGTCTAAGTGCTAGGCATATAGCTTTTTCCCATGACTTCCCTGGGACAGCTGCTGCCTACTCTGGCCCAGAAACTTTGAGCTCAGGCTCTGAAAGAGTCAGACACATCCCCTCTTTAAGATTTCAGTGACTTGTTCTCAGGAGAGCTGGGGGCAGCAGAAGGAAAGCACTGTGCTCTCTGGGGGCACCTTACCACACTGAAGGCAGACAGCCAATTGTGGCAGGAGGTAGGAGGTGAGGACAAGGTTTGCCTTTTTCCTGCCATTACTGGTATGGGGCTGTGATTGAACCGCACACCCCCCAGCAACTAGGCTGGGGCAGGTAAATAAAAACTACCCCAGCTGGCTCCAGGATACACACTACATACATATCGAGGGCTGCCAACCTGTTCGTAAATCCATGAATGATCATATAATAGGAACAGGATCTTTTCTGAGGTCACTGAAACATCCTGAGCTGCTACAGAGGCTTACAGTACAGATAAAATGGGTAATGTTTACAGGTGAGCAGAAGTGGCTTTTGTTGTGTTGTTCTTTGCTACTGTAATCCTAGGAGAAACATTTTGCCTCTTTGCTCCCCAGGGTAAAATGAGAGAAAAGAAATGAAAATATTTTCTTTAAAATGATTCTCCAATTACTGGTCAAAATTATTATGCAGATCAAAGTCTATTGTAGATTTCTGATTTTTCTAAAATATTTAAAACAAAGAAAACTCAGACACAAGTGGTGAACTATGATGATCTCTTGATTTCATCTAGGATTTAATGCATATAATTTATAGCACTCTCTCCTGACAGTGGAGACATTCATCCCTGAAGAAAAGTCAAACAGGCTGCTGAGGGAGAAGAGAAAAACCTCCCGCCATGTCAGCTGTCGCATACCTGGATGGGCCTGGCTGGCCTCTTGGGGGGGGTTCTGGGGAGCTGGCAAGCTGATGGGGTTGCTGCTGGGTTCGGCCTTAACCCCCTGAGGTACACTGGTTGCTGATGGTTTAGAAGACAGTACAGCAGAATGACTCAAATGATGGATGGAATCTACAAAACCCATGAATGAAAGAAAATGGTGGTTGACAAAGAACTAGAATCTGGCCTTATATTTAACCAGGGGTACCAAGGCAGAGCCTTGCTTTCTGGAAAAGCATCAAGCACAAGCACTGTGAACAGTGTTCATTTCCTTGCTTTCAGAAAGCTTCTTGAGTGGGGCAAGCCACCTTAGAGGTGATAGGCCCAGATCTGGAAACCATGAAAATGGTGCTTCTAAAAATACCAGGTGGGACAGACAGCATCTGTGACCCCTGACAGATAACTTGGGATACTGTTCAGGAAATGCAGCAAGCAAGATCATTGCAGGAGAGATAAGATGTCCCATTTTAAGAAGGAAGTTAGTCAGGTAGTCTGTGGTCATGAGGCAGTGGGGAAGAAAAGTTGGCCAGGATCTTCTCACTCTTCTCACTGTGGTTCACCTTGGGTCTACCAGTGTGCACATCCATTGGAGACCCAGTGACACCCTGCAGAGTCAGGAGCAGAGCAAAGATCCTGAACCACAGGGGCTTGTGCTTGGTGCTTGGTCCCAGAGCCATGTTCAGCCTGATACACACCAAGATGGATCTATAAAGCCTGGTTATGGAAGTTTCCCCTCAGCCTAGAGAAAGGTGGTACCACTCAGAAAGTGGAGGCTACCTGAGTGACCAGGCGGAGCCTTCTTCTCTTCATAATGTGTGTACTCGCTGGCTACATCCATGTCAGAGCAGGCTTCCAGCTCATCAGACAGGAAGGAGGAGCTGCTGGGAGAGCGGTGGGAGTCTGACAATGCATGGCTGCTGGAGGGTGTGAGAGACCGGGCATCTAGCTTGGCCTGCAGGACTTCAATCACTTTCTCCTTCTCCTGCAGCTCCCTGCTGAGCCTGGTGGGGTGAAGTGGGACAACAGGTGAAGCCAAGGTCACCGGGTCAACTAGTCCTGACTAAGGCACA
The DNA here is from genome assembly GCF_048418805.1 of Vulpes vulpes. Taxonomy (NCBI): domain Eukaryota; kingdom Metazoa; phylum Chordata; class Mammalia; order Carnivora; family Canidae; genus Vulpes; species Vulpes vulpes. The sequence continues at coordinate 54,933,177 of NC_132787.1, read as the reverse complement.
TGGGAAAAGCCACAGAAGTCAAGGAAACCATTCCTGCAAAGAACAATCAAAATAACCTATCACTGATTAGGGGCGGAGAGTACAGAGGTTTGGGGAGCAGTAGCTAGTCAGTGCACTGGCCACATGATGTGCTGGGGACTGGCGGAGATTGGGCTAACTCTCTAAGGCACTACTGTTCTAAGTGCGGCCCCAGCAGAGCTGGAGTCCGAGAATTCTTGGTTACCAGTCTCCAAGAAGATAAGTACAGTAATTGAAGGTGAGTGGTGAGAAACATATAGCAGTTTGAAATTATCATGGACAGCCAAAAGCAGGGTGTGTGGAATCATCTGGTTGATTGTCTATGTCTGTGATGGATCAGAAATAATAACCAAAAAAACCCCACTTTATTCTTCACCACTGGAATTTTAAGAAGCACCACATAGTCTAAAGCACACTTCTGACACAAAGGGGCTTGAATTAGTGGCTACAGTGGATTTTGGCCCCATATTTTACTGCACATTATACAATTATACATAGTGACTCATTGAAAACTGGCTCCTGAGACACTGTAGCCTCCCAGGCATCTGCAACACCTAGGCCTTTCCCCTTAGGAATTGTACTGTGGTTCTTTGATTCTTTATTCCCCCAAGGAAATTGGGCAGTTATTAAACTAGCAGCCAATTCAGCTTGGGGTAAGCTGACTTAGCAGCACAGCTTCAACTTTAAACACATAGGAGGAAAGCAGAGGATAACCTGAGGGTGCCTAGAAGCCCTGGAACCTGGTTAGTTTACTTTTGGATCAGACTGACTCTAGGTTACCAAGCCTGGAGAATAAATATGCAAATAGAAATCAAAAGAATTATAGCAAAAGAGAGTAAAGAATTAGGCTAAAAACAATAGTAAGGTGTTTCATGAATTCATTATAAGCAGCATTCTACCCCCACCCCCCACCACCCCGATTTATGAAGTTGTAGTCACCCTGGACCCCTTGAGCCTTGTTCCTGATTCCTTTACCAGACCCTATTTCAAATTACCTGAGGGCCAGTGGTTCAAGTCCAGCTTGATCTTTCTCACTTTTATGATCCTCTGTAAGCCAAATTCAGAAAGAAATGGTAAGAAATTAAACAGGTCCCACTTCCCACATTATAAATGCAGGAACTTATGTGGGTACAGAACGGTGACTCCTCTATGTCCAGGACATGTAGGAGAATTACTCTGGGAGGCTGCAGATTGTATCCTCAGAGGGGAGACCTGTAGGCTCTCCTGAGCTCACAAGGCACCTCTCCTGACCTGGTGATCAACATCATGACATCTTCTACCCTAAATTGATGCAAAGAAGTTTATTTTTTTTAAATTTTTTTTGATGCAAAGAAGTTTAAAAGGCACTTGCCCAGCCTCTCTCTGGAACATTCCAGCTTCTAGACCTGCCACAGACTGACTCCTAGATGTATGCTCTGTGTTGCATCATAGCATTCATGTAGAACCCACTCTTGCTCTGAGGAGATGACAAACAGCCCTGTCCCAACCTGTGCACCAGCATGTGGGATGGCTGGCCCCCAAGACCGATTGTGCTCCCCCTCAGGTACTCTCAAGAATTTTTTTCTAGGCAAAGAGCTCCATTAATAATAACCAATAATAGCCAATATTCCTAGTCCTTGCACCATGACATTCAGTGCCCAAACCATGGCCAAAGGGGAAGGTGCTTTATCCATATTGGAATTATATTCACGTATGACACCACGCAATAAACAAAGAAACAGATGCTGAAAGGCTAAGCCATTGCCCCAGGCAAGTTAATGGAAGCATCCAGGCCACCACCTGGGTCTTGGAATTCTGTCAGGCTCTTTTGCACTATGATGAGGTCCTCTAATCTCTTCTCACTTTCTCTCCCTTAGCACTGGATGGACACAGCCTACTTCCCTAAAGGTCACTTGCCACGAGTGCTCAGGTTTCTGCTGTCGCAATCATGACCTCTCCAACCCTGTGTCCTAGTCAGTCCTAATCCTGTAATGGTCCCGGGAAATGAAGTGGAAGCAGGACCTGGGTTAACCAGCTGTGGTGGAGGTGTGGTGGCCGCCTGGGCCTGAGGCTGTGGGAGTGGCTGAGAGTGTGCCAAAGCACTGTGGCCAACTTACTGGTGTTGAGTTTACTGGTGAGCCTCTCTGTCAGCTGGCTTCCCTGGGCAAGTTGCTCACGGAAGCTCTGGCCCAGGTAGTAGTCAATGTCATTGCTCCTAAGAAGGTCCTCAAAAGATTTTACTGTATCTTTTGCATGCTGGGTGAGAAGATAACAGATACCTCTCCCTTCTCGTATCTTCTGGCGTAGGTACGACAGCTCTCGGGCCTGATCCTGAATTAGGGAATCATATTTCCTAATATAGGAGACAAGAGGAAAAAGTAAGAATGAAAATGAGTGAACGTTAAATTATCGGCCTTTGGTAGAGATTTCTTTTCTTTTTTTTTTTTTTTTAAAGATTTTATTTATTTATTTATTCATGAGAGAGAGAGAGAGAGAGAGAGAGAGAGAGAGATAGGGGCAGAGACATAGGCAGAGGGAGAAGCAGGCTCCATGCAGGGAGCCCGATGTGGGACTCAATCCTGGGACCCTGGGATCAAACCCTGAGCTAAAGTCAGATGTTCAACCACTGAGCCACCCAGGCGTCCCTGAGAGATTTCTGTGAGACCATCTCTAAGGAGCTCCCCAGGCTATATTCTGGCACAGAAACCAAAGAAGGTATTTAAGAATAAATCTTGCTCTGATACATGACTACATCAATCTAGTGTGCCACTGTTCTTACACTGTTTTATATATGTTAGTCATATGTCCAGGTGAATCCTATCCTGTGGAGGTAAATATGGTGCCAAATTTTACATTCCTTCCAGAACTAGTAGAGAGTAGATTCACAGTTGATACTCAATAAACACTAAATGTATTTATTGAGTAGATACTCAATAAACACAATAAATAAAAATAAATTTAGTGATTAGAATCACTTAATCCTGGGATGCCTGGCTCACTCAGAAGAGCACGCATCTCTTGATCTTGGGGTCATGACTTCAAGCCCCATGCTGGGTAGAGAGATTACTTAAAGTAAATAAATACATAAACTTGAAAGAAAAATCACTAAGCCTAGATAGGATCTTTCCTGCCTTCTATTTCAAAGACCATCTATATTAGGGCAGACTGTATTTTGCAAAGATGGCCATTACACAAGTTCCTATTCCACACAGAGTTTTGTGATTTGTCTTTGCCCCTTCTTTCATCATCAGGTAGAGGCTATTCTCCACTCCTTAAATCTGGGCAAGCTCTGTGACTACTTTGACCAAGATAAGGATGGAAGTGACACTGTGCCAAGTCCAGGAGTAGCTCTTAACTGTCCTGGCAACTTCTACTTCCTATCTGTTGGAAGCCAGCTGCCATGTAGACGTGGAACTACCCTGAGACCACTATACTATGAGCGGCCTACACTGGGAAGAAAAACCCTAGAAGACAAGAAGCAATGGGGAGAAAGAGAGAGGCCAAGGAGCACCATCTCACCAGACATGTGAATGAAGAAGCTATGTCCAGCCTGAGCCACCATCTGATGGCAGCCTTATGAGACCCCCAAGCATAAGCCACACTGCTGACCCCAGTCAATCCACATAAATTATTATTTGAGGCCTCTAAGCTTTTGGATGGTTTGATACTCAGTGCAGATAACAAGGACCCAGATGGAAGTTTACCCAGTGTTTTTCAACACAAAGTTTCAATAACAATAATAGATATGGCAAGTAGTAGAGAGAACTTAATATATGTTAGGTAATTATTAAGTACTTGTATTAATTCATTTAAATCTAATAATCACCTTTTGAGATAGGTTCTCTTACTATCCTCATGTAATAGGTAAGCTGTACAGCTAGAAAGTGCCAGGGCTAGGATTCAAACCCAGCAGTCTGGCTCCAGTCTTACTACTACATATATATCCTATCACTTTACTAGTAGATCCCTGAGAGGAAACCCAGAGACCTACTGATCCTGCTTCAGATCTAGGCCTAGCATTTATAAAGGTGCTCTTCTGATTACCATGATGGATTCTCTCTTCTACCTGCCTGGACTAGCCTACCTCAAACACAAACTTAGATGTCATCAATCAAATAGAGGTCCAAAGAGTACCCTACTTACCCAGGCCATGAGGCTGATCTCAGCTCTTCTGCTAGCTTCCCTTCCACTCCAGTTTTCGGGAGCTGGGCCTCCAGCTGAGACACTCTCTGGATCAGACTCTCCAGATCCTTTTTAGCCTGAAGCCCTGGGGTGCAGAAAGCCCCAGTGCCATCAGACAGCCACCCCTCATCCTCGTCAGTGACACTGTGAGGTGAGGATCCTTCGAGGGTGCCAATGGCCTTCAGCTTTCTCGGTCTCTCCAGACTAGATGAATAATCACTTGTAACTGAGAGGGACCGGACCCGGCTCTTAAGATTCTGAATGATCTTGTTGGCATTCTGCAGCTGGGCCTTCAGATCTCTGATGTCCTTATGTAGGACAGAGATGTCTTCTGACTTTCCATATGCCTGGAACTCCTCCTGCTTCCCTCGATGGCTTTCCAAGGGCTTCTTCCCTGGAGGGCTGGCCAGCAGTGAGCCCAGGTGCCCCACCATCAGGACTGTTTCCCTGAGGCTGTCATGCTCCTCACACTCTGAGAAAAGACAAAGACAGCTTCCTGAATAAAGCTATACATGCTGCTGTAGTTGGAGGCAGCTCTGGTGCTGGGAATAAGAACTATTAGAGCAAACGTTAAAGTGGTACTTTATTCAGCCCTGCACTTTACTGCTTTACTAGTGTTCAAATATGGTATTTCTTAGCCACCCAACAGCCCTGAAGGTCAGGCACAGTCATCTTCTATGGCACTGTTTTTCTTCTCTACTCGATTTTGGTTTGGTGGATGCCCTTACAGTCAAAGTCTTTCTATAATGAAAAAAAAGTTTAACATACAGTTGGCATACCCCCCAAAACTGGTCTTTTCATTAAAAAGTAAGTCTCAGATGATAACCTATTTCTTCTTTTAATTAACAGCAGCATGCTGAAAACTAATTAGTGACATTCCAACTCACACTCAGCCTTATGTTGGGCAAGAGTTCTGTGCCAACCTTCTTGTCACTCTCTGGTCCTGGGTCCCCTATTAGTCTACAATATCCCCTCAGCCCTACTCCTCATCAGCTGTGGGATTGGCCAACAGCTCCCAGATGTGAAGCTGACTCCAGGGAGGCCAAGAGCCCTGCCCTTGTGTTCTTACCGGGACTGGTGCTCTCCTCCCGCTCAGCCTCATTCTCACTTCGGCCACAGGTTTCATAGCCCAGATCCTGGAGGTCCACCTGCACCTGCTTGCTGTCCTGCTTCACCAAGGATTCACCTGCTCGGGAAGATACAGAGGGCGTTACAGAGGATCTGAATTTCCCACTACTCCCAAGATCTCAGTAGCACATGCCCTAGTCCTCAGGGGGCAGAGAGGTCAGAGCCAGAGTGAGATAGATGCTTCTTCAGACTCAAGTGGGAGAGGAGACCACCCACTCCAGGCAGGGCTTCCTTCCACCAGGATGAGCCTATGTTTGCCACTGATGATCTGATCTACAACAACTGAGGCTTTCTGGGGACCAGACATCTTTAAGTTGGGTATTATATATTACCAAACCCAGAAGCCCCAGTGAAACTAGTAGTGCTTTATCCACAGAGGCTCAGTAAATATGTGAATGGAGCTGAACTAATTCCAAGTCCTAAAACATCTAGATCCTTACTTTTCATTAAGATAACTAATCACATGTGACTACTTCATATTAAATTAAAAGTAAATAAAATTCCTGATTTGAACTAGCCACATTTCATGTCTTCTGTAAGTATTTCCATCACCACAGGAAGTTCTATTAGAAAGCCTGGATTCTAAACCAACAATGATGATATTTTTTTTTGATGATATATTTTTGAGGAATATTATTTGGTGCCAAGAGGAGGAGAGAAACTATGTTGAGAGACATAAGGCATTTTGCTGCCTATACCAGAAATCAGCAAACCTAGATGTTAGCCCATTTCTTCACTATATGCTCACTGCAAACTTGTTTTGTTCTTTATTCTTCTCTGCAGGTGCAATTAAATATCCATTTCCACAGTTCTAGGACCCTGGTCAGGATTATAGTTGTTTTGAGGCTGGGGAAGAAAAATCAAGTCTGCAAAGCATGTAGTTTCTCAAGGAGAAGACTGACACGTTCGTGATGGTGAACTCTAAGACTTACTAAGCATGACTCGGTATTTCTCCAGTTGGTTGGCCTGTGCAAAGACTGTGGCTTCCGATATCAGCAGCTTCTCCTGGAGATCCTGATAGCGTTGTCTGCATTGGGCCAGCTGGGAGCGCAGGTGTTTGGTGGATCCAGGAAGGCTAAATTCTGTCTGAGGCCCAGGGTCTTGGGCCTGGGGCCGGTTATCCAGCTGCAAAAAGAGCCAGCATAGGGACCAGGGCAGTAACAGCCCCGTGTAGTCATGGCCACTACCCCTTCTGAACCGTGTGGACTTGATTCAAGGGTTTGTTACAGCACTACTCATGACATTTGGCAGTCACTTGCTTTCCAGACCATGCTCCTACCGAGCTAGTATATTTTATTCATCTCTATCTACAGCACATAGCACCAGTAGAGTCCACTGAGGAGCTCTCAGTAAATGTTGGTTCAGTGGTTGAAAAGAGAAGGGGTAGAAACCTCTAATCATCTCTCCTTGCACTCCTGTCCCCCCAACTTGTCCCCTCAGAATCCTCTGTATTCTCCATTTATTCAATACTCAGCAAAGCCCCTCTCCTTATGAGGATCCAATAGCCCCTCCTGTGGCTCAGGAACAGAGAGCTGGGAGGAGCTGTGATGAAAATGGCAGTGATAAGGAGATATGTCATTACACACCACCTGTCTGGGCTACCTTAACCCCAAGGCATCCCTAGACTGCATCCTATTGAAATGGTCTGTTTGTGTCATCTTTCCCCACTGTACTGAGTACTTCCAGGACAGAGCCCAGGTCTTACTGCCTGCTGCCTATGCCTAGTGTGGTTATCTGGAAAATTAAATGCTGAAGAAAGACTTATGAAAGATTAATTACCCAAGTAAATGAGAAACTGTTGTAAAAGCCTTTTCAAAGGCTGAACGTGTAGACTATTACTACTGCTTGTGGTGCAAAGGTGCCCTTCCCTGAGTCCTTCTTGACCCACAGGGTAGTACTATTGAAGGTAAAAACTGTTACCTCCAGCACAGACCTTCTGCACAGGTCTTTCATTCCATCTAATCCCATACTTACTTGGTGGCCATCCACTGAGAGGGTAGCCCCAAGGTCAAGGCTCTGGGGTCTGGGGCAGGGCCTTGTGGTCATATGCTCTTCTTCCTGGCACTGGGGCTTCTCCGGAGAACAGACCAGCTCTGTGTTCATTCTGTCGATCTCCTGGTCCAGGCGCACTAGGAGCTCTGGACTAAGTTTACTATTCCCATCCTTGCTGCTCAGCACCAGCTGCTCTTTGAGGAGGTTGATAATGTTGTGGGCATGCTTCAGTTTTCCCTGGAGCTTTCTGAACTCAGCCTGAAGGCTATTTTCATTCAGACCTCCTTTGGCTGCCACAGTTTCCACTGTCACCTCGCCCTTCTCCTTGTCTTCCTCGATCTCCCATCCATCAGACATTGCTTCTCCCATCTGCTCTTTCAGCTCTGCATTCTCAAGGCAAAGGCTCAGCATGGTGTTCCTACAGGAAACACACACCGTGAGCGGCTGGCTCTGGTCTGGGTCCAGCAAAGACTTCAGAGACACCCCAAAGCATGAAGTAACGTCAGAGAGCTACAAAGGTGCCCTTATTTTGTAGACAAGGGAACCAAAACTCAGGAAAAGAGAGACTTGCCAGCACTACCACACGTACCTGGTGGCGACGCAATTGCTAAAAATCTTGGACTCAACACACCTGGTCTAGTTGTCTTAACCCATGTCATTTAGCCTCTCTCTCTCTCTCTCTCTCTCTCTCTTTTAAGATTCCATTTATTTGAGATAGACAGAATATGAGTAGGGGGCAGAGGGAGAGGGAGAAGCAGACTCCTTACTGAGCAGGGAGCCTGATGCTGATCTCGAGCCCAGGACCCTAGGATCACCACCTGAGCCAAAGGCAGATAATTTAACTGACTGAGCCACCCAGGTGCCTCTCAACCTAAGGTTCTAATTTTCAGTGGCCTCTGGAATTAACTTATGCTGTTAAGAAAAAAAAAATAAAGACCTCGTTGATTGCGACAAATTTATTATTATGGATTCTAGAATTCTATTAATTATCATCAGTCAGTTCTCAACCACTGAATGAGAAATTAGGACCTGGGGAAACAAGAAATAAATAATACTAATCAGAACTACAATCAAATGTACTTCTGTAATTATTTTGTTTAATGCCTGGCTCTTGTGATAGATCATCTTCATGAGGTCAGGACTCTTTCTGTTCTGTTCACTCTGTATCCCCAGAGCCTTCACAGCACCTGCCACATAAAACATTCCTATTTGTAGAAGAAATAAAATGGATAAACAACTCATTTTCATCAAGACATTCTAGACCTTACCCTTTCTTCCCACCAAATCCTTCACCAGGGTTGGATGGAAGCCATAAAAAACATGGCCTTAACAAGGCAATTCATTTAAATAGGTAGTTTGCTTAACCTCTTTGAGTTTCAGTCTCCTTTTATGAAAAATAAGGATAACTTGGACCCAGTGAAGTTACTGGACTCTTAAATGAAATTGCATATGTGGTCTCGTTAGCTCAGGGTCTGCCACAGAGGAGTCATTTTATTCTGCTGTACCAGCTGCAGACCTGAAAAGTACTAATATCAGAATCCTATGAGGTCCTTGTTTAAAAAAACCAAACTTTAGAGCTAAGGCTCATGGATCTAGATGTTGCTTAAGTTCTGCAGGTGATTCTTAAGCATGCTAAATTGAGAAGTGCTGCCTAAAGGAGCCAAAGACACAAGTCATTCACACCTGGAAGGATTAGCAGTCGCCTATCCCCCTAGATTGGGTTTCTTAGAATCCTGAAGTCTTCAAAACATGAGCAATACCTGTCTAGTGGGAATTAAGAAGAAAAAAAGAAAATACTTTCGGACATGGGAATCAGATAGACTGACTATCCAGGAGAGTTTCCTCGATGAAGAAGGGGGACAGGTATTTTGCCAAAACTGAGATGTGAGATGGAGAGAAGGCAACACATGTGTAGTATGGAAAAAATATCTGGTATTATATTATAGCTTCATTTTTGGGGGAAAAACTGTTTTCATGATATAAACCGAAGAGAACAAAGCTCAACAAAGTCTTCTCAAAAGATGGGCTTTCCTTAGATAGATCTTAGCTTTTCGCAGTGGCAGTATCATAGGCAATGAAGTTTACCTGAGGGATGATTATTGCTAATGGAAACATTAGACAGATTCTGTCTTCTACAGTATCTGTGATTCTTAAGGTTGGATGGAAAGGTGAATCAGAGTTTCAGGTTAGTAATTCTGGGGAAAAAAGAAAATAAACTATGAAGGTATCTACATTTGGTTTGATTTTATATTCAGCTGTAGGATCAAAAGAGATGTACTGTTCTTATCCAAGAGCTTAACCAAGTTTACACATAAAAAAGGTTAAGTAAAATTTATGCTTGGGGTACCTGGTTGACTAGGTCAGTAGAAAATGTGACTTGATCTCGAGGTTGTGGGTTCAAGCCCCACATTGGGCCTATATAGAGCTTACTAAAAAATAAAAACTTTTTTTTAATTTTTTTATTTTTATTTATTTATGATAGTCACAGAGAGAGAGAGAGAGAGAGAGAGAGAGAGAGGCAGAGACACAGGCAGAGGGAGAAGCAGGCTCCATGCACTGGGAGCCCAACGTGGGATTCGATCCCAGGTCTCCAGGATCGCGCCCTGGGCCAAAGGCAGGCACCAAACCGTTGTGCCACCCAGGGATCCCTAAAGACTTATTCTTTCACTTAAGTAGAATTTCACTTCAGTAGAAGGAAATACCATGGGGTGCCTGGCTGGCTCTGTCAGTTAGGCATCTGACTCTTGATTTTAGCTCAAGTTATGACCTCAAGATTGTGAGACTGAGCCTGTCAGACTCCTCGGCAGGCATGGAACTACTTAGGATTCTCTATCTTCCTCTCCCTCTGCCCCTCCCTGCCTTGTGCTCTCTTTCTTTTAAAAAAAAAAAAGAAAAAAAAAAAAGATCATGAGCATTCAGAGTAAAAGAACAAGCATGAAGGATGATCACAATATTTCCAAAATTGTTTGGCAAATTATATAGCATGTATGGCTTACATATTAAAAATTGGGAGGCAGGGGTCTAGCCATGGACTAATATGCAACTTTGAGCAAGTTGCTAGAACTTTTTACACTGGAGTTTTCTTGGCCATGAAATAAGGGATAGGCTAGATGCCAAGGTCCTCTTTAGTGTTAATATTATTCTATGACTCAAGGTTGCTTAGGTGGCATGTAATAGGCAAGGATGAATGAATGAATGGATTAGCCCTACATTATTAGCATGTTCCCCAAACATCTTTTGAAAAAATGCCATTAAAAACAGAGTGGCCAATCTAGCCAATGAATCAGCTATATGCCACTTTCGTAAAGTTAACAAAAGAGCAGAGATTATTACAGTTGCTACTCCATGATGTAGGGATTCATGCTGCTGAGAGAGAGCTGAGTGGAGATGAAAGGGTCCCTGTAAAAATCCTCCTCCTTCAACAACTATTCTGGTTCTGCATGCAGCAGCAAAGCATCATTTCTCATATCTTCCAGTCAATTCAAAGGGCAACACCTGTCATACAACTGGGATGTTTGCACTAGTGACTGCATAGCTAATAATGGGCATTATTATACTGAATTAAGACCAGATTTAAATAATTTAAATGGTAATTATTAACAATCACCATTATCCAATATTACTGAGTTTTCTCTAAAGAATTCAAACCATTAAGGCATGGAGCTTGGGATGTGAACCAAGAAGCCCTATAGTAGCACAAATGCCTTGGTTGCAGCAAGGTGAACTCCTTGGCTATGGTGGCCTCTCAATGGGCAGGCTCCCCTTCTCTAGGCAGTGTCCTACCTGATGTGGGCCACAGAGGAGAATCCTGCTTCCTCAATTTGAGCCTTTAGCTCCTTCAGTTCCCCCTCAGCTCTCCTCTTCTCCTCTAAGTGCTGGTGGATCTCAGCCCTCAAGTGGAGCATCTCCTCCTGAAGACCCCTGTTATTGTCCCCTCCTGCTGAGGAAGGAGGGGGGAGACATACGTTCTGAGTCTCCACAGTTGCCAGACTTTTCTCCAAAGCCACCTTGATGAGCTGAAAGAAAACCATAGTATAAAGAAGTTAGGGAAGAGGATTCAAGAGGAACTTCAGATCGCAAAGGCAGGCTTTAATGCGAACCAAAGAGGCAGCACTAAAATGTGCTCACCCTAAGGACTTCCTCAGTCATAAGGGCCCTGGAGATTGGTTTAGGTGATGAGGACAGCAAGAAAGCAGGAAGAATTGCTTCCATGGGCAGGAAGAGTGGCATCCAGATGTGGGTGAAAAAAACGACAGCACATCATAAATAAAAACCAAATGCAAACACATGAGGTTTACATAGGACTGGAGAGTGTGGAGGCTGTGATTCTTCTCCTCCAGAGGGGCAGAGTCCCCTGAGAATCTTCCTACAAGACAGGAAACTTCTTTGACTCCACACAACATCCAAGTCCTTGACTGCAAAGATCACACCTTGAGACACCAGCACTCAAAGCCTCAGGCCCTAAAAAGGATAACTAAGACAGAAGGCACTCAGCTACAGAGAACAGAAGCTTAAGACTCTCGTCCTGGAACTACGGAGAAGTTAAAAGTGAGACCACCTGCCCAGCAGCCAGTATTACCTGTTGGTTATCACCCTTGTGCTGCTGCTACCAGGCACAGAGCTCTACAAATCTAAACACCTGGGAAGAAAACAAGGTGGAAATAACTTCCCAATACCTTTCTACGTTTTGAGGATACCCCTGTAGTTACTCTTCAGTGTGTCAACTCAAGTGGTTTGTGTAGCTTTTCCTCAAAGGATAATTTTTTTTTGAAGACTTTCTTATTATTCATCTTGGGTTCCTCTCCAGTTCTCCACACACTTTAATTTTTTTTTAAATTATTTTTTATTATTTATTTATGTAGTCATACAGAGAGAGAGAGAGAGAGAGAGAGAGAGGCAGAGACATAGGCAGAGGGAGAAGCAGGCTCCATGCACCAGGAGCCTGATGTGGGATTCAATCCCGGGTCTCCAGGATCGCGCCCTGGGCCAAAGGCAGGCGCCAAACCGCTGCGCCACCCAGGGATCCCCAACACTTTTAAAAGTATGGAAACCAAATCCTGGGTATGATAACCTATTCAGTGTATGACTACATATTTTAGTGCAAGGATTTCTCATCCATCCATCCAACAATCTTTTTTTTTTTTTTTTAAAGATTTTATTTATTTATGGGAGACATACAGAGAGAAGCAGAGACATAGAGGAGCAGGCTCCCTGTGGGGAGCCCATTGCAGGACTCGATCCCAGGACCCCAGGATCACTTCCCAAGCCAAAGGCAGATACTCAACCACTGAGCCACCCAGGTGCCCCCAACATTAATCTTAATACATCCCAATGCCATGTTGCTTCTTTCTCCTCTCTGCGACTGCACTTTGGGGTTCTACTTAGCTTTGAGTCTATTTTGGTTTTTTTTTTTGGAGTCTATTTTGATCTCCCAGTTTCCCACCTCTCTCCCACAGCTATTTCGAGGTCGTGCTGTTTCTTCTGTGTTAACAGTGTGACTTGTACTTGTTGCCAGTAAATTCATTGTTGCTATACAAATCATTTCTTAATGATCAAAGTCCTTGAAATATTTTATGTGCATCTCCATAACTCAAGTAGTAGCCACTCAATTGGGAATGATTTGTAGAATTAATTACATGCTTTATAGCTTTATTCAGGTCACAAATATATTGAACAAAACAGGGCCCAGAGCAGCTTAAATGGATCAATGATTGATAAATAGCTGCTTGCACAAAGCTGTAGGGCTTTTGTTTGTAACTGAGCATGGTAAGATCTAGGCTGTATGAGTGGGGCTGATTGATAGCACATATATGCACGGTGTTTAGTAGCACAGCACTTGAGGTTGCAAAGAAAAAGAAGAAAGATGCATAGACAAAGTTGCTCATTTCCTAGGCATCCCTACAGTTCTGAGCCTGACATTTGTCTCTCTGGTTCTGCTGCTGGGCTCAGTTATTCTGGCCTGTCTCTGTACATACCGCCAAGGACTTGGGACAAAATAAAAGGGACTGGATAAAACCACTTTTGAAAATTTAGGACCTCAAACTCTCATATAAACTATGTGATGTTACCTTTTAAAATAAACCCTTTCCAACTAACTTAACTAAAATAAACTTTGCATGGGCACCTGGGTGATTCAGTCGGTTAAGCGTCTGCCTTCAACCCAGATCATGATCTTAGAGTCCTAGAATTGAGCTCTGGGGTCGGGCTCCCTGTGCTCAGTGGAGAGTTTGCGTCTCCCACTGTTCCTCCCCACTGCTTGTGTGCACTCTATCAAATGAACAAAATCTTTTAAAAAAATAAACTGGCATCAGTTTCAAATATGGGTGCTTTTATTCTTCTCTAAAACCTAAAGGGTCCTTCTGTTTAAAAATAATGTCTCACTTTAATGATAACTGTCTTTTTTAAGTAGGCTCCACACTCATGACCCTGAGATCAGTACCTGAACTGACATCAAGACCTGGATGCCTAATTGACTGAGTCACTCAGGTGCCCCAGCAATACCTATCTATCTATTTTTTTTTAATTTTTTTTAATTTATTTATGATAGTCACAGAGGGAGAGAGTGAGAGAGAGAGAGAGAGAGAGAGAGGCAGAGACACAGGCAGAGGGAGAAGCAGGCTCCATGCACCGGTTGCCCGACGTGGGATTCGATCCCGGGTCTCCAGGATCGTGCCCTGGGCCAAAGGCAGGCGCCAAACCGCTGCACCACCCAGGGATCCCTATCTATCTATTTTTAAAGTGCCTTCTGGATATATGTTATCTTCTATTGATTTAAATTTACCTTTTCTTTAAAAAGAAAAAATTAAGAACCATGGAATGTCAATACCAGAAGGGGCCTTAAGGTATATTTGATCTAATTTCCCACTTTAAAATTAAGAAACAGTTATGTGGGCATCTGGGTGGCTCAGTCGGTTTGGTTTCTGCCTTCGGATCGGGTCATGATCCTGGAGACCCGGGATCAAGCTCCTTGTTGGGCTCTCTGCTCAGTGAAGAGTCTGCTTCTCCCTCTCCCTTTGCCTCTCCTCTTGCTCCTTTTCTCTCTCACTCACACTCTCTCTTTCAAATAAACAAATAAAATCTTAAAAAAAAAAAAAAAGAAAAGAAAGAAAACAGAGCCCTAAAAGAAAGAAGTTTTTAAAGGCTAATTTGTTTCCAGGTTAATTTGGGTTCTCATTTCTGCATCAAAGGGAGCTTACTTTGGCTTATTTTTTAAATTGAAATGTAAATGCATGAAAACTGACTCAGAATCTTTTTAATCAGTTTTTCTTTCTCACCTATGCAAAGTTAATATTTCTATATTTTCCCCAAATAAAACCCCAGGGCTTTCAGTATGTGTGGTGGTCGTAAGAACCCTCTAGGTCTAGTGTTAATTATATCTCTTACAGGTTCCTCTCCATCTGCCATTTCCTAATTCATCTGTTCTATTGCTTCCATTGTATAATTAAACTTTGTGTACTCTGGGTTTTCTTTTACCCTACAGAAATCTATGTGCACAACTGATCTCGTTTGAATTGAGTTGCTTTGTTTTTACCCATTACAATATGTCTCATAATGTAAATCAGTCCTCACGCAGCATAAGGGAATTAAAAATGATTTTTTTCTCAAGTTCTTCACACTACTTTTTTCTCCTTCTTTGTATTTGAATCTTGATTCTTTTTTTTGAATTTTGATTCTTGATGAACTTTTTTTCCACTACAAAGGTTCAAATGAAGAAAGGCAATGCTTGACTCATTTCACAGGCATTTCCTACTTATTTATTATAGACCTTACATTTGCTTGAGAATGGGATTCTGTGGGAGATACCTCGGGGAAATTACCAACATAGCCAGACCTGAGACTTCCTGATGTAGTCTAAAAATAAGGATGAAGCAACTTGCTTTGGCCAAAAGATAGCTCTTGCCTTGGAAGGAACACAGAATAGGATGTGTTTGTTGGGGGAAGTCTGTGTATGTCTAACGCGGGAGGTAGCTCGGTGTCGAATAAAGTGTATCTTCCAAGGACTTAACAAGCAGGAACTCAGAGCAGAATTGTAAAGGACGATTTCCCCGGGAACCAGCAAACACAGTTTTGAGAATCGGTACACAAAACAGTTATGGCAAAACAAGCTTTATTTATTTGGCAGCAGGAGAGTCATACCCTCAAACTCCAGAAAAGTTGAAGTGAATTTACAATGATTTCATACACCAACGTTCGTCCTACCCAAAACTGGAGATTGATTTTCAAGGAAAGATTATGAAAAGAAAATGATGCTTACCCAAGATATTCTTCATCCATCAAGTATGTAAATTTGTCTATCATGAGTCAAAACCTAATCCAAAGGTTAACTAATAATTTATTAAGTATCTCTGCCAAGTAATAGGGTAGACATTGCAAGGGAAATACATATGTCCCAATAAAAAGGTTTATTCCAGGGTTGAACTGACCTTCTCAAAATGTTATCTGGTCATTTGTTCCATGCTAAGCTATAGGAAGGAAGGTTAAAGAAGGGACAATTTTACAAGCAGTTTGCCTACAATTGAGAATTAGAGCAGAGGGCTCTTATGACTACACATAGTTTAGACTGTGTCAATCAGAATCAGAATCTGGCTGTCTTCACATCTGTGTCTGTTGTTCACTTTTTCTGAAGCTAATCCTGTCCACAGCAGCAATAACCACCAGTGACTGGCTGACATCTCAATCTAACTCTTAGAATGGATATTTGCTTATCTTACAGATCCCTCTCTTCTCCCCAAAGCTCCTCAGTGACATTAGGAAATGAGAGGCAAAGGGATCTGCCTGGAGAGGCAGTAGTATACATAATTAAAGTCACAAGCACTGGTTAGGAGGACTTAGAAGAAGATATTCAAATAAAAGGAGAAGTGGAACTCATGCAAGAACTTAAGGGAGTGAGGGTCAGATATGGCTAGAGCAACAAAAAGGGGATCTTGATAGAATGTAAAGAAACTGTGTTGAGGACGTGAGGTATCCTAGACAATTAACTACTCATGTCCTCAAGAGCTAAAGATTGTGCCAAGTCCTATGATATTTGAGGAATGATCATGTGGGTTCTTTTTGTTGGGTCTCCCTTTTTCCTTATATGAGAGGTATAGAGGCAGACCCAGAAAGCCTCATTTTCTTAGTTTTCCTAATAACTACAAGGAAGCTATCAATGGAAAAGCCTAGCTATGTCTGCAGAAGGACAGCTATCAATGATCCACTTTCTCCTTAATAACTCAGAGACTCACAGGCATGGTCCATCTAGGAGATGTGATTGCTAAATGTCACTGGGCAACATGAAGACACATAGAAGTGCCAGTGAGTGCAATGGGATCACTGTCGGTGACTTAATCTCTGAGGTCCAGGACATTCAACTCTTGAGCTTGAGAACATGCTGGTTACACCTTCACTGATGGCTGCTGGGAACAGTGTTTCAGCCTTGGGTACCAAGTTCTGAGGTTTGATGGGGGCTTGCTCTTGAAGTGTCACCTGCTGCTGGTCATTGATGTGTCACAACCTGGGTGGTCTGTCAGGTTGCCCAACAGACTTCTCTTTTGTGTAACGAGATTTCACCAAGACAGATCCAAGCTTTGGAAGCATTCTGATCCTCTTGGGAGGTTCTCAGAGAGCACTCTCCTGAGCAGGTATTAGGCCTGCCACCTCCCAAGCAGCCCTCCGATGTCTCCCTGTCTTCTGTGGTGTGTTTCAGATACAAAAACCCAAAAGGGGAACTGTCCATGGTCTTGTTGTAAGTAAAATTCTTCTGAAGCTATAGCTATAGATGGTACATAGAGGCAAAGGTGGGAAGGAGGAGCAGGGGATAGAAGGAGAAAAAAAAAAGGTAGATTGGAGAGAAAAGTGGAAAGTGAAGACAGGGGTTGGCTGGCAAGGTGGCTGGAAGCTCAGGGAGGGCAGAAAGAAGACTGGGAAGTGGTTTTTATAAAAAGATAGCTTCTCTCTCTAGGCTCACAAGGGCTGCAGGAGACACCAGACCCCAAAGGGCTATGAGCCTTCCACCCTGGGAACCCAGAACCTGACATGGACTTACTTGCTGGTGGTTATGGTGTGCAGCCTCCTCCTCAATGCTGTCCGTGAACTCAGTGCTAGCATCTTCTGTATCGTCCCCTGCAGCTGCACCTGTAAATGAGTCCAGAAGAGAAAGGTGATTCCCTTCACAGGTGGCTTTCAGAGAGCAGCTAAATTTACACTTTTTGCCATCTGCCTCTGATTTCTTCCTTTCCACATATGCATGATTCCCTAGTCAGGAGGACTGAAGGTGGAACCGGTGTGCCAAATCTGTAGAAAAGCATTATATCAGATACTTTCTTACTAATATTGAAGCTTAAGCCTTAAAACATTTGCTGGCTTCGACTGCACAGACCTGTACCTAAGGAGTTGGCTGTTAGAGTGGTTACCCCTCTCACCTATTTCTAGATAGCCTGAATTAATCCCTGTCCTGCCAGTTACATAGCCAAGCTATGTAACAACTTTCTTTTTTGAAACATGGGCCCTACATGACTAACCATTTCCCTACCATTGAGTACTGAGAGGATCCCTGACTTGCTGGGGATTAAGGTAACCTGCTTTCTCATATTTTTCCATCTCTGGGATCATGGGGTGACAATATCTCTGAAGAACACCCTTCTAGGAGCTATGTGTTCTACAGAAGCTCAGGACTAGTCAAGACTCAAGGCACAAAATGGTTTGGGTGTTTCCTAATTCCTTCCTTTAACCTTCCCATCACTCTAAACTCTTGTTCCTTGCATTTTTTGCCTGAGAGGTTTCTTATGCTTCTTTATCCAAGTGGTTTTTTTTTTTTTATTTTTAAGATTTATTTGTGAGACACACACAGAGAGGCAGACACAGGCAGAGGGAGAAGCAGGCTTCATGCAGGGAGCCTGATGTGGGACTCAATCCCGGAACTCCAGGATCACACCCTGAGCCACCCAGGCACCCCAATGTCCAAGTGGGTTTTAAAACATTCTTTCATTCCTTAAAGACGGACACCCTCACCCTAGGACACAAACATCTATGTCTTGCACTAAGGGAGAACTAGTAACTGCCATTTGTGGTCTGGGCAAAGGACTGAGACAGTGTTGACCAACAGAACTTTCTGCAATTCTATGCATGTGCTGCCCAATACAGTAGACACATATGGCTACTGAGTACTCGAAATAGGCTAGAATGACTGAGGAACTAAATTTTTAAAATTTAAATTAATTTAAATGTAAATTCAACTAGCCACACATGGCTCATGGCTACCGTATAGGACAGAACAAAAGTAGGGCATTTCTTCCTCTTCACATCTGTTACAATAAGACTGTTCATCCAATTTTAGATTAAGATCTGTGGCCCACATCATTGATTTCTTCTGAAAATGGAGGAATTCATGATGGTTAATTCACTTTAATACCAAGGAAAATCTACCATGACACTCCCTGAGTCTACAGAACAGGTCTTATAGAACCTGCCCAAGTTAGAGAAGCTTGAGATCTAGTTCTGACCCTGGCCTCAGCAACCAGCCTATTAAAACTCCTCTTCTGACCACTGAGTAACCTGTGCCTGAAAGGGTTTGTCCAAGTTTATGCAGCTGGTCCTGACAAGAGCTGTGCCAAGAAGTCAAATCTCTGGACTTTCAGACAGAGGCAACTCACTGTTCCTTCTGGTGACAAATCATATCTTTGTTTCTTCCTCCATGACCAAAGAACCTGCTCTTGAGCTCAGACATCCATGGATGAGTAATGAACATTCACTACCCTCTCTGCAGAGAAGTTGAACAGGGGCAGTTCACACCTTCATTCCATCTCTTGTCATCTGCAAGTTCATGCCAGAGTATTTGCAGTGACTGAGGTCAATCTTATTAAAATACTAGAAGGTAGTAAGCATATTGCCCTAACAACTTAATCTTATGACTCATTCCACAAATGTTGCATTAACTTTTTGTTTTTTAAAGATTTTATTTATTTATTCATGAGAGACACAGAGAGAGGCAGAGACATAGGCAGAGGGAGAAGCAGTTTCCCTGTGGGGAGCCCCATGCGGGACTTGATCCCCAGACTGGTATCATGACCTGAGCCGAAGGCAGATGGCTCAACTGCTGAGCCACCCAGGTGCCTCTTGTTGTATTAACTTTGGACCAAATTCCTGTGTTCTATTTGATAAGGTTCTACCTATGAGGTACCTCAACCACTCAGCATTTTTAGACATTCCCTGGCAGCGTACAAAAGGGATTTCCAATATCTACTCTTTCAAACTGGCCCCAGAATGATCTCATTTTCAATACTGGTTGTGGAGAGATGGATGAGCACATTCTCTAAGCTTTGGCAATTCACTGAATCCAGGAAGCTAACTCACTTGTGGACTTACATATCTTATTATGCTTATTTTGGAAAATCTTTCCCTGTACAACAGTAGAGATCAGAATCTTTTATTTTTCTTTCAAAGAAAATGAATGCCCCACTCAATATCAGATTAAGAAAACAGTTTTCACACCGCTTCTCCCCTGAGCTTTGGGCTAGACAATCCTGTGGTTGAAGTAAGCTCAGCTGTATGAGTTGAACTCATCTCCATTATCATTCTTGGTGACTTGTACAGCCATGCTGCCTCACATCTGAAGATGACTCCTTGTGCTAGGTCCTAGGAGTAAAGTAAGGGAGAATTAGAGAAAGTGACTGCCACTGGTCTTGAAGGGTTTTATCTCACATGTTCTGCCCCCTACTTACCTTTGTTGCCTTCCTGATGCCACATTTGCATTTTTAGGTAATGTTCTAATTCACTCAGTGACACAATGCCAATGGTTTTGACTTCATCAGGAGTTAAATGGAGACCAAGTAAGAATGCCTATTTCATCCCAACATTCTACTACATAGGAGGTTTTGCTTTCCTTATTTATTTTTAGCTAGCTTAGTCTGCTGTAGTTCCTTCAGGGGAGCTTCAATAGTTTCTCACCCTTTTATCAATTTTGAATTAGAATGCTGATGGCTGGGGAGCCTGCATGGCTCAGTCTGGGTTTAAGCTTCTGCCTTCAACTCAGGTCCTGATCTCAGGGTCCTGGGATAGAGCCATGCATTAGGTTCCCTGCTTCTCCCTCTCCCTCTGCCTGCGGCTTCCCTCTGCTTGTGCTCTATCAAATAAATAAATAAAATCTTAAAAAAAAAAAAAAAAGAATGCTCAAGGCTGGTGGTGAGTGGCAGGGCACACTAGAATAAAGTTGAAAATTTTCGTAGAAAATATTGGAATGAGTAAGTTACCCCACATAAAGCCCTGTATGTTTACAATTGATACCTTTCTTTCACTATTTTTTTTAATCCATGACAAAGTAATTTCTCTTTTGTGAGAGAATAACCTTTTCTAGGTTTTTACAAGGCAACAAAACACCATTTTCCAAACTAACTTGTAATGTTCTAAATTTCTAAAGGTACTATACTTTATAATGGTGTATCTACTGTTTATTATTTTAGATACTCTGAAAAGAGTCTGTTACTTCGAGTTTTTCTCCTTCAGGTTTTATCTCCAGGTTAAGTTTTACATGTTAAAGTAGAAATTTTATTAAAGTTTTTTTTTCATTTGAGGCTTTGATGGTGGTTCCCAAATTGTGGTTCTTGCAAATTTCTAGGCTCTGAGCCATATATATAATGGAGGTGGTACCTCAAACTCCCTTTTACATTTAGAAAATTATTTCCTACCAGCTATCTGACTTGATAAAGTACACAGAAATAAAAGCCTCTAAAACGCTATAAATCCTTCAGTGAAAATTTAAGTGTTAAGCACATGTATTCTTTTAATTACTTGAAACAAAAATTGATAGTTTTGTGAAGATATTTAAATTGAGGATGACAAGACGCCTGGATGGCTCAGCAGTTGAGCATCTGCCTTTGGTTCAGGGTATGATCCCGGGCCAGAGATCGAGTCCCACATTGGGCTTCCTGTGAGGAGCCTGCTTTTCCCTCTATGTCTCTGCTTCTCTGTGTCTCTCAGGAATAAACAAAATCTTTAAAGAAAAAAAATCAAGGTAGCATAGGAACATGAACTCTGGAGCCCAATTGTCTAGGTTCGATTTCTGCTTCTGTCATTAGTTATGTGACATTAGGCAAGCCATAACCTTCCTGTAACTCAGTTTCCTTACTTACTAATTAAGGTTAACAGTGACATCCACTCCATGCAGTTGTAGTGAACTTTGAAGGATTCGCTGTATTTGAGATGCTTAGAACAGTGCTTTGCAAACAGCGTGTACTCAATAAATAGCGCCTTTAAACAATAGTATTATTGTTGGTAAACTGACATGGTCTATAGGCTGAAAAAAAGCAGCCACATAACCTACATGTAACCAGCAGAAATTTTATACCTAATGTTATAACTGGATGATCTTGATTGATTGAGTCTATCTGTACTTCCGTACTTCTGAGTATGTTTCCCTCAATAGGAGGCTTGAAATAATACTTTCTGGTCTCTGTGCTTCACAGGACAGTTGCCAGTAAAGTAGGATGAATTCTTTTGAACCGGTGTTTTACAAATAGGATTCATCATTATTACATTGTAATTGCCTTAAAACTCCCATCATGTATGAATAAACCTTAGAGGAAAAGTCATATAGTGTTCATTCTTCAGTAACGAGGCCAGTGGGGTTACAAGGTCATTTTCCCTGAATTCTACTCTACAGTCATTATTGTTTAAACTATTTGTTGGGAATACCTGGGTGGCTCAGTAGTTGAGTATCTGCCTTTGGCTCAGGTCATGATCCCAAGGTCCTCGGATCAAATCCCACATCAGGCTCCCCATAGGGAACCTGCTTCTCCCTCTGCCTACGTCTCTGCCTCTCTCGCTGTGTCTCTCATGAATAAATAAAATCTTAAAAAAAAAAAAAACTATTTACATTCAACCAACAGAAAAGGAGTAATTTTCCCATATACTCAGAACACAGCGGAAGTCATATTTGACTGATTTTGGAAGGAGATTCAAAGAGTGAAAACTGTACAGCAAGAGCCAGCGTGTGATGCCAAGCCCGCAGCTCGTCTTCCCCCTCGTACCAGAGCCTCACACCAGATCCAAGAGGGCCAGCTCACTCTCACTCTGTAGCATTCTGCCATGTGCTCAATACCAGAACTCTCACATGTTCACATCATGAACCAACTAAAGTACCCCTGACTTAAATATTATGCTATATGACAGAATCAAACAAAAAAGTTCTTGTCAAACTCCGCATCCACTCCTTTTCTTAAAAAATACCTTAAGATCATGTATATCCTAATATATAAAGTGGTTTTATATATATATATATATATATAGTCCTCCCTAGGCTTCTGCTGAAAAATAAAATTCTTCCACTAGACAGACTCTGATCTTGAAACAAGTAGCTAGGAAAGAAAACTGCTGTCTGTGGTCAAGCCCTTTTATGGTGTATCTTTGTCTTTAGATTGCAACATCTCTTAAGTGGCTTTCCAGCTTGCACTTTATTCAGAAAGCAATTTTCCAGGGATTTGAAATGATGTAACGTCAAGGAATTTTTCCTGCTCATGGCCTCTTTGTTCCCCCCAAAGAGCATAAGCAGCAGGCCTTTCCAGGAATATTTACAGGAATAACACCACCCAGCATAACAGCTTGCTCCTCAAATCTCCATCCTGTTTGCTACTGATCTCAAGGAGAACAGTAAGAGGAGAACAGCAAGGAGAACAAGAGTTTTTAAGATAAAGTAGTTCATTTCACATTTCTGAGGGAAGTGTAATGCTGTTTCTTTAGTCTCACTTCCTTGAGAGAATAATCCAGGTTTCTTCCTCTTCCTTCCTCTAGTTAAATAAATTACAAAAGCATTCACTCATTCCAGAGCGTTAACTTTGCCTTGGATTTTTAGTAGAATGATCAATAGACTGATTCTCCTATAAGGAAACAAACAAAAAAAGACGTGAGCTTTCCCTACTTCTCATAAATCTTTTCAAGAATGAAACCAAATAGTTACTGTTTGGCCTTTGATACTTTTATTGGATCAGTAACAATTTTCTGTGTCTCAACTAAAGTAGCTGAAATTCTAACACTTATGTATTAAAAAGTACACTCTCCATTTCAGCACAAACGTTAACACAGTTTAACACAGCACAGTGCCATGAAGAAATGAATTTCCAGAGGAAAATATACAGCTTATTTTGGTGGGAAAATAGTCCTATAAATAATCTAATGCCAAGTGATTGGATCATTTAACATGTCACTTCCTTCTTCATTTGAATTGCTATGGAATCACTTTACTTTTTCTTGACAGCCCTAGGATCAAAACTTTAAGAAGTGATAAAAGTAAAGCTGCTTTTATTACCAAACTGAATACTTCATGGAAACAGAAATTCATGACTTATATAACATAGTTGTACACACACATACCTCTAAAGTTTACAGATTGAGAGGCTGGTATTTTAGAGCAATGATTTTGATAACTGTAAAAGGAAGCACTACATACTCAAGTTATATACTAAAAGCAAAGCTACATGCATGTGCTAGAAAATTATGAGTTTTTAAAGGGAACACAGAAGCTGATTTAGTTCATCTTCTTAACACCCCTATTCTTCATATTATTTTCCATCGAACATTTTCTTGCTGAACTTTCTATTTTATCCTTCATTTTAGCAAAAGGAAAACAGTATGATAAATAAAAAAATTTTATTTCTGGAATTTGACTTTAAGCAGCGTAAAGGGAAAGTAATGCAAAAAGAATTAGCACATCACTTTATAAGTTTGATCATTCTTTTCGACATCTGGTAAAATTAGTATTGTCAGCTTTACATGTTGTGTTTCCCTTCCACTTCTCATCCTCTACTCGAAGAAAATTACAATGCAACTTTTTTATTTGGGAAGTTCATCCTGGCTCATGTGATTATACTGAAAGAAGTTGAGGACTTACCTTTTGTCAATACTCAGATTACTTAAAAGCAACATGCCTGTCTTCTAATTATAATGAAGTTGTTTAACAAAGTTATTACTCTAAATGTCTAGTGAGAGGATGTCTTAAATCCATATTCCAAGAAGCTTTAAAACTCAGAAACTATTAACCTATGGAAATCATTCTGATGTATTGTTTCATTGACTCATTCCTTCTATTTTTTATTACCAGGTTCCCTCCTATATGCTCCATACTCCTAGCTACTCTTTGTAGTACTGATGGTTCTTCACGACCAAAGTGAGAAGAAAAGGTAAGTTTTAATCTTAAAAGAGAAAATATCCTATGTGCTCATGTTCATATCTCACAGGATGTCAGTATCTGAAAAAGGAAGCTAATTTCATTTATTCTACCTCTAGTATCATTTCTACAAGGCAAGACAGAAAGTGGACTTTAAGGGTGTGGGTTACTAATATTTCTTCCTAGCTTCACAGGGTGATTATCACATTTCCCTGCAGGACACTGGCTATAAACCTACAGAATTATTAGTGAGGCCCTAGTTGAAGAGGCAACTTGAGTTTTTCAGGGACTTCAAATGTGAAGATTCTACGACTTTTTCATATAAAAAGATCATAAAAGCAGAAAACAATACCTTTATCCTAACAAACAGGAACTAGAGTTTACTAATACTAGCTCAAGGAAAGCAAAAGAACTGAAGTATCATCCCTCTGAGGTTTATAGTCTAAAGGGATGGGACTGTAGGTAAGTCAACTTTTATTCCTCAATGAAAGGAGCAATTGTTAGTATAGTCTGATCTGCTTCTCCTTTCCCTAATCAGAGAATCCTAGATTAATCTTGAAAAGAGATAGAACATGAATTTTCTTGAATTTTGAATCTGTGAACCAAACTTTCCAGAACCAGATAGCAAATTACTATAAATAGGCATAAAAGTGAAAGGTTTATATATATATATATCTGTCCCAGAGGTCACTTAGGTATATAAACTGTGCAAGTAGAATATAATAAAGAACTTTCTAGGAAGCTTTTTGTGGCTAGGATCTAATATCCTGTACAGGTCATGATTTTTTAAATCCTTATAGATCTCTTACTCTATATAGCAACATTGACAAATCTTTTAAAAATGTGATTAAGGTAACATTCCTCTATCTGTGGGTTACAGAACAAAATTCATCAGAGTGAGTTCTCTAATAAGATGCCAAATAATCACACAAAACTGTTAAGACTAGCAAGCTCTCGCCAGGTAGCTGTTTGCAAGCCTCATTCCAGGACATTAGTAGCAGATTTTAGTTATATCTATGGTATCAGGAGCAACTTCTATTTTTTGCCACAAAATAACTTAATTTTCTAAAACATTTCCCAAGGACCAACTGTAGCATAAGTTAGTCTGTCTCTTCAGGATCCAAATCAGGACCAGGATTCACTTATTTTTTTCCCACTAATCTATTTTGATCATTTTTCAACTGGAAGTTGGGTTTCTCATTATTCAACTACCTATCTTAATATTTCTAACACTTAGTAACACTTAATATTTTCAAGATACCAATGGAATTCCTACTTTTAGAAGATGATTGAAGTAGGGGTAGTAATCAGACATTACTGTAATTGCTATAAACCATTAGAATCCAAGAATCATCCATGGTTGAATCTTAACAGAACACTTAGAAAACTTCCTTGGTCTGTTAGCAAAATTAAGGGAAAATACTTCCTAAATGCCTTGTAATCATATGAGGGTAGTCTTTGCTGGGGTGACATTTCTGTAAGTTCAATTACCCGCTTTCCTTTTTAGCCTTGTGCAGGAAAAGGTCTCTAAAGATTAGAAGACTAAGAAAGTGATGGTTCTGCTCATACTTCCTATCCCCTCCCCTTCCTTAAATGACCCCCCACCCCAAAGGCCATGAAAACTGGAAAGCGTTTCATTAAGGGAAGGTTTATGGCGATCAATCTTCTGCAAAATACTTCATCAGAAAATCCCAGGGAGTTTCTCTAGTAGAACATTTTCTTCCCTGTCCACTTTGGTTTGACTGATGCTCTATCTGTTGTTACATACGTGGCTAAGGTTACAGAAAGTTGCACAGAATTTAGAATGTAAGGCAGCCCATGTCAACACATGAATGTGAAAGAAATTAAATTGTCACGTGAAAAATGAAGGGAAAACGGAAAAAAAAAATCATAGTGCACCCCCTGAGAAAGAGTACTCAGTCACCTTCATGATGCTGGAAATCAAGCCCTCTTCACCAAATTCCATGTTTTAAAACCTGAAATCTCAGCTTCTAGTCTAGGAAATTTATAACCAGCAGAACTATGAAACCTCATGGTGTTGAACCCACAAAGCTCCTAAATAATCCTGGCTACTTTTTATACTCTTGACATTTAAGCTAGAAATACAATCTTCAGGGCCCCTTCCTTACGCCTGTCACGCTCCTATAAGAAAGCACTGAGACAATATGAACCCAGATTTGTGACATTTCTTGCTGAACTATTCAAACACTTCAAGGCCTGCTAATTACTTATTTTAATGTAGTAATGGTTAAGCACTAAAAACATGAAAAGCCTAGGACTCCATCTTGTGCCACTACCAAATGAAAAACTAGACGCACTACTTTTTCTCTGGCTGCAATAAGCAGTTTGGTGAAATGCTGAATTTAAAGGGGAACATTGCATTTGAAATTATCTTTTTATATAAAGAATCATGCTCTGAAAGACAGGCTGGAAAGCCTCAATCTCTGTTCACCCAATTCCATGTTTAAAAACTGAAATGAGGGGGTAGCCCCGGTGGCCCAGTGGTTTAGCACCGCCTGCAGCCCAGGGTGTGATCCTGGAGACCCGGGATCGAGTCCCACATCAGGATCCTTGCAAGGAGCCTGCTTCTCCCTCTGCCTGTGTCTCTGCCTCTCTCTCTCTCTGTTTCTCATGAATAAATAAATAAATTTAAAAAAATAAAATGAAAATAAAAACTGAAATGAGGGACGCTTGGATGGCTCAGCAGTTGAGTGTCTGCCTTCAGCTCAGGGCATGATCCTGGGATCTGGGATCAAGTCCTGATCGGGCTCCTTGCATGGAGCCTGCTTCTCCTTCTGCCTGTATCTCTGCCTCTCTCTCTCTCTCATGAATAAATAAAATATTTAGAAAAAAAAATTGAAATGAGTTTTTATTGAAGTTGTGTTCTGACTACATAGTATACCCTTGGCTTAAAGGGAAAATATTAATGGAATTTAATCTGCATTTTACTAATCTAATTTCACTATCAACATTATTCAATATCAACTATGAAACCATATCAGAGGAGAAGGTTCACTGTCAACACTCTGTCTTTGCCTCCTCTCTTCGACTTGACCCTTCCAATACTTGTAGTCTACTATGGCAAGACTTGGTTTGATTATCTTCTGATAAGGATTATACCTCTTTTGCAAAGTCATTCTTATAGACATTTAATGTCTCTCTCTTTCATCTTGAATTTATTTGATTAAAAAAATTTTCTCACTCAAAGAGCAGGAGTTGACTGATGGCAAAAATACACACGCATGCATTTATGACATGATCTGGAACATATGAAATGGACAGTGAGAGCAGGAGAGGAATAAACTTTATTGGCCCATGGAAAGAGATGAGGGAACAAGGAGGGGCCAGGGAAAAGAGTGAGTATGGGTGAGAAAGCTGAAATGGAATGATTTAAAAGGTGCACACATACTTTGTAACCTCCACCATTTAACTCAGAGATAGATATGTACAGTGCCATACAGGTAGACTAAGGTGAGTTTCACTTTGTAGTTGATGCTACTTGTAATCGTTCTACCATTAGCAAGTCACCATTGAATTCTGCCAGAGTCAGACAGGGCTCTCGGGTTAGTGCAAACAAGGTTTTCCATCCTGGGCTGCAGTGCTCAGAAGGCATGCTTGTGATGAACTCGCACACTTTCCAGTTCCCCACCTCCAATGGCGGCCAGGGTCTCCAGCCTGCTTAAGCGCTCCAGGCTTCTTCCAAGAACTTCTTCTAGCCGACCACGTATCACCTGGGCCCCTTCTAGTTCCACCTGCAGAGTTCGGTCTCTCTCAGAGCTGAGTAAACATGCCACAAGGAAGGAAGATGGATTAGCTACTGATTGCTATGAGTCTACATATACTTCAAAGAGCCATGAGACTCTCAAAGACACTCTCTAGGACACAATAATTGAATGCAGTCTTTGTTTTGGTGTTGTTATCCTTCACTGCTGACATATTAGCAAAGCCTGATCCTTTCTTTGAAGCTTTCCTTTTTATGCTAGATTGTGGCCCAAAGTCACTTAAATTATAGTTCCTCAGACTTATCTCATACCGCTATAGCCAACATAAGGGAAATTTCACTTTGTGACTATAAGTATTAGTTTCTGAAAAACCAAAGCCCAGGAAAAACTAAATGCAAGCTGAAGCAACTCTGAACAAAGGAGACCGCTCTTGAAGATCTGTGTTCTCTCGTCTGATCACCAAAATGGACAGTTCTAAAAAGGAATCCAGTTCAGAGAGACTAAAGATCCAGAGAGTCTTTAAAAAGTAATAAAATCAAGTTGTCCTATCATACCTTTGCTCTGCTTTCATTTTCCTGAAGTAAAAAGATAAACAATGCTTAAACTGAACAAACCAACAACCAGAAGAAACTGAATAGTAAAAGAATAAAAATTAGGAAAGAGAAAAAGGGACAAGAGTGAAGGCAGAAAGAAAAAAAAATAAAGGGAATATGAAATGAACCAGAACAATATAATATATGTGACTGAAAAGCAGGAGGTGCAAGCATATACACTGATCATGATTACTATCAGTGATCCTGGGTTGATATTAGCCATCATGGTAAATATATTTTCTTCAGTGATACTCAGTATCAATATCCTTTATATTCTTACTCTTAGAATGGAACAGCCTTTACCAGGACATGGGACAGAGGAAGGAAAGGGGAATACATGGAGTGCTTACTATACATACACACAAGGCAGTATTTTAGTCACCTGACAAGTCTTCTCGTTTGATCTCTGTGTAGCTATGTGAGACAGGCCCTATTCAAGATTCAAGACTCAAGACTTAGGTTCAGAGTGACCCCCATACAACAAACGACAAGTGGAATAGCACTAGTAATTGTCTCTACCTTTCTTACTCACTGCTTTGAGGTCATAAGCACCTGCACCTAAAGAGGAATAGAAGGATAAACATTGCCGTCAGTCTCCTACCTCTCTGGATGGGCGTGGAACTTCACCAGGCTGCTGTACAGCTGTCTCTCTGCTTGTAAAGCTTCATTCAGCCGACTCCGTTCATCCACCAGCCCTTCGAGCATTAGCAGCAACTGAGGAAAGAACAGAAGCAATATGCAAACAGAGACATGAGACCTGAAGCCACAGTAGATCCTGAGAAATTAGTCAAAGGAATCTGTTCACATGCACCATGACCAAAAAAGCTATCTTACTACTTGCTTAACGTTCTATATTTTACAGTTTTCAAATCATTGTCACATTATCTTTTTTTAATCTTTAAAACTCTACAGGGCAGAAATTAAACACAGAAGCAAGAAGAAGAAAGAGGAGAGAGAATTCAGAAGCACAGGAAAGAGGCTAAGAAAAAGGACTGGAAGGGAAAGAGAGGAAGCGCCAGGAGACATACAGCTAGACTTACTCATATTCTTCATTCATTCATTCAATATTTATCAAACACATTCCAACTGCCAGCCTCTGTTCTAGGGATAAAATTATTACCTAGTAGGTGGAGGAGACCCCATCAGTCACAGACGTGTATCAGTGAGCTATAGGAAGTGCTGTAAAGAAAATGAGCTATGACAGTACACAATCAGCAGCACTTTAAGTGAACTGCTTGAGTTAAAGCCAGGATTAGAGAGAAATGAGTAGTTAGTGAGAGAGATAATAACAGAGACAGGGAGTAGAGTCAAGTAGGTCTTTTTTCAGACATCTGGCACTGAAGGAAGGTCAGCTAAAGGGTAGTAGCTACAAAGGAATTACAAATAGTTAAGGCACCAACTGCTGCTCCAGACCAAGGCAGGAAACTTTAGAGCACAAATTCTCTATGGAATCCCATCAACAGACCCCTTCAGAGATAACTGAGATTGACAACTTTTCCACTGTTTGTGTCACAGTAAAAATAAAGTTTATATTCTAACAGCTTACTTGTTGTCTTCGATTTCCTAACGTTTCCTGACCCTGTGATTCTACTGAAGCAACTTTTTCCCGAAGAAGTAAGACTTCTTGGGTCAGGCGTTCCATAGCTGGTATGTCTTCAGGATCAACCAGTTGCATCTGCAGGTCCTAAAAGTCAAGAAAAAAAAGCTAGTAATAAATCCACGGGGTGCCTGACTGGCTCAGTCAGTGGAGCATGTGACTCCTGATCTCGGAATTGTAACCTGCTATTTGGCAGAGCAGCAAAGGAACAAATAGTCTACCATATTTCCAAGTGGAATATTGATAAGCCATATGAAATAATATATTCTTTATGAAATCTCAGCAACTCTAATACTAGTCAAAAATACGGTGATATTAAAAGGCTCAAACTGACAGCACATCAAGGAAATAAGGACTGGCCAAGGGACTCAAAATATACAAATGTTTGAAGATGACCCACAGCTATTCTGAGCTATAGTCATTTTCAACGATCTTTAAAAAGCTTTGAAAGACCTTTATGAGGTCTTCTTTAATCTGTATGTTCCTGGTCAGGGATTCCATGTCAGCAGCCTGCACCTGCAGCTCTTCCTCTTGCACGGCCACCATGGACTGTAGTGCAGAAAGTTCCATCTGTGGAGAGAAGAAATCCTGAAGTCAGTAGGTAGAAGACACAGTATCTGTCACAATTACTTCTGAATACCAAGGTCAAAGTTTTTCCATACTAGATCACCAACAGCCAGTAATGCAAGTGCCAACTAGAAGACAAGTAGCGTTCTACTGGATCAGATCAATAAACCACATAGTGTGGTACCAAAGGGTGTTTAATGGGAAGCTGTAATGGTAGCACTTTTTAAATTAGCACTATCAAACATATCAAATGTTTAATTAATGAGTTTATTCTGCTACTTAAAAAAATTGGTCACCATTAGTAGATGAGTCAATCCTCCCAACAACTGAATCACTACTCTTCTATTCCCCAGTAAACAGATGAAGTGACTAAGGCAGAGAAATCAAGAAAACCTGTTCAAAGTCCCAGAGCTACGAAGTGGGAGATTCAGAATGTAAACTCAAGGAAGCAGACTCAGAACACGAGGTTATAATGCCCTGTAGATTCTACACATCCATGTATTCTTTATGGTAATAGCAAGTTATTTGTAAGTACACACCATAAGGAACTATATTTTGAGATAATTAAAGAAATTGGTGTGACAAGGAAGACATGACATACAGTTGGTTTAAGGTATAGCCAAGCTTCCTAAAGAAAGCAGCACCTCTTTCTTTAAGATATAACATGTAAGTCATAAGCAGTAAGAATTTTACTTTGACTTCCATCAATGCTGACAGTTTACTCTGTGAGCTGGTGATGATTTATAACTACACAAAGTTATTTGATGTTCTGGGCTCCTGTGGTGCATTAGGAAGAAATGCTTCTCCTCATTTACTCTTCCCTGTTGAAAGACCTCAGTTAGTATAACTCCTCACCTTTCTCCATCCCTTACTCAGCCCCAGGCAGGTAAAGGGGCTTAATCTTAATGGTATATTGGGGAAGAAGAAACCAGGCAGGCTTGACACCGCTCCATCTTTCTTCTTCTTTTGGAGGCACCTGCCTGCAGGAAGCCTGTTTTTTTGCCACTGCTTCTCCAAGGGCAGGCTCTTTCTCACCATGCAGAATGGTCTGCAGAGGCCCAATGTTGTCTGCGATTAGGGTAGATAAGTCTACCTAATTCTGGGGCTTGGCTAAAGGGCCCCTTGGTTCTTGCATTAAGTTCTCTACTTAACCCTTTATCAGTAATGCAGTTGATAAAATACCAAACTATCTGCCACTACGTTGTTTTATTTTATTTCTCAGTTTGTTTGGATCTTGGGTATGGAAAAAGGAATGTTACCTATTAGGCTCCCTTCAGAGACCTCTACCAATATATAGCCAGGTATTTGCCCCATATAAGAAAAATTTAAACATGAAGAAGAAAACATTGCAGCATGATAAAGGTCTGCAGTCAAGCAGACATGGGTTTGGGCTTTAAATCTTGGCATAATCTTCCTACACAACATGTAAACTGAGTTTCAGTTTTCTCAACTGTAAAACAGAAATAATACCTACATTTCAGGGCTATGTGAGAATAGAAAAAAATGTATTTAAAAGTGGCGGGCAGGCAAAGAATGAATGATAACTGTTACTACCACTATTACTATTATTTCAAGGTGGTAGAAGGAATGTTTAAAAATTCAGGAAAACCCACACGGCTTTTGGCATATATCTAATATCAGAATGTGACAATGAATATATATGGCATCGAACTGAGAGGTTGGTAATTGATTAAGAACATAAAAGTTAAGCAATATAACTAAATACAACTCACTCAAAACAACTATACATAGTCTTAATTTTATGATTCCCCCAAACAGGACAGAGCCAAAAAGTTAACATTACTCTGAAACAAGCATATATGAGAAAGACAGGAATGCCATATGGAAACTGAAATATCTGACATTGAGTAATCAGATAATGCTAGGGTGGAACCCAAAAGTAGGAGAGGAAGTAGGGGATTTTTAAAACTGGTATTTTTACAACAACACACAATTTCATAACCTCAAAACTTGAGTCATATAACAGGAGTCTGGTTGTAAGAAGAAATACAGTAATAAGAGAAATTAAGAGGTACAATAAGACAATTTTACCACAGATATGAATACAGGTTTTATATTATAGATCTCATTCTGGCAATGAGGTGGAACAAATCTGAGAAGCCAAGTAAACTTAATGCAGGAGCCCATGAAAATTATATTGCTAGAAATACAGCATAACAGGAAAATGATCTGCTCCAAGTAAGGGCTTCTTACCAATGATTTTAAATCACGAAAGACCTGAATTTAAAAATTTTTTTTTTTAATTTTTTAATTTATCTATGATAGTCATACAGAGAGAGAGAGAGAGAGAGAGAGAGAGAGAGGCAGAGACACAGGCAGAGGGAGAAGCAGGCTCCATGCACCGGGAGCCTGACGTGGGATTCGATCCCGGGTCTCCAGGATCGCGCCCTGGGCCAAAGGCAGGCGCCAAACCGCTGCGCCACCCAGGGATCCCGAAAGACCTGAATTTAAATCAGCTTTGGTATGTCTTAGTTCTATGACAATTCCCCACCTCTAGGGTTTTGTTTTGTTTTGAGAGAGCTTGCATAAGCAAGTGGGGGAGGAGGAGGCGCAGAGGGAGAGAAAGAAATCTGCAATCTCATGCCCCTAAGATTCTGACTGAGCTGGAATCAAGAGTCAGATGCTTATTTGACTGAGCCACCCAGGCGCTCCTTCCCATCTCAATGTTAAAAAATAAATAAATAAATAATCAGTGTTTCACCTTCTTCATCTGTAAGTAGGGCCAATACCACTTATTTTGCAGAGCTTAAGCCTTAGTGCTAATCTAACTACCCAGTACAGTGCAGTGCATATAGCAAGAACTCAATGAACATCATTGATCATCCCCCAAATTCTTCTATTCCATGTTTCTAATACTAATTTCATGGATTCTAACGTCATACTTCCAAGCAGCAATTATATAGTATCTCATTTTTTCACAAGTCCATTACAATTATTCCAACCAGCAATGGGCCAATCGGCATTTGTCTTTTCATATTTAAAAACTTAATGGTCTCCATTTATAAACATTAAGAGCATCTTTTTGAGAAAATGTATACATAAAGCAATTCTATTTTTCTCCAGAAAGAAAAAAAAAAAGCCTTACTTTGCATTTAGGCCTAGGTGTTATACTTGGACAGTTGTACTCTTTTCTATATAAACTATTTTGAAAGAAAATAACAGGAATTTAGAAATTAGCCTTACTAGAACACTCACCCGACTTTCTCGTTCTTTCTTAGCCATGAGCTCAAGCTCCTCTTTGGCATTACTCAGTTCTTTTTCCAGCCCTGCAACTGTATCCTGGTCTCCTAAAAATGAACACACAGCACTAGTTTTAATCACTATAACATCATATGACTTCTGCTGCCTTGTTTCTGATGAACTGAGTCCAAATACACAATCTCATAAAGACAACAAAAATATACACACAGGTTGTTCTTTGTAGCATTACCTGTAATAGCAAAACACAGCAATCGAACCACATGTCTATAAAAAGAAGACTGAATATACCACAGTATATACATGCAATGAAGTATTACATACAACTGTAAAAAAGAATGACAAAACTCTATGATATGGAATAGTTTCTAAAATATATTAAGTGAAACAAGTTGGGTACAGAAGAAGACATCTAGTGTAGTATGTTTTATATTAGGAAAGAACACACATACATATTACATACAGACCATAGGACTGCTTTCTCACTTTGCAAAAAGAGACGAAGGATAACCCAGAAATGAAATTGGATGTCTTCGAGGGAGGGGTGAAAACTGGAGCAATGCTTTTTTTTTTTTTTTTAGAGATTTTATTTATTTATTCATGAGAGACACAGAGAGAGAGGCAGAGACATAGGGAGAGGGAGAAGCATGCTCCCCACAGGGTTTCCAATGCAGGACTCGATCCCAGGACCCCAGGATCACGACCTGAGCTGAAGGCAGACACTCAACCACTGAGCCACCCAGGCACCCAAAACTGGAGGAATGTTATGGAAGTTTATGGATCTTCTGAGCATACTTTTTTATATATTTGAGTTGTGAACCATGTTAATGTTTTATTTTTATTTTATTTTTATTTTTTTTTTATTTTCTTCTTGCTTATTTATCTTTTTTTTTTTTAATTTTTTATTTATTTATTTATTTATTTTATGATAGTTACAGAGAGAGAGAGAGAGAGAGAGGCAGAGACACAGGCAGAGGGAGAAGCAGGCTCCATGCACCGGGAGCCTGATGTGGGATTCGATCCAGGGTCTCCCGGATCGCGCCCTGGGCCAAAGGCGGGCGCCAAACCGCTGTGCCACCCAGGGATCCCAATGTTTTATTTTTAATGTGCAAAGTTAGTTCAGCAATAATGGGGAAGAAAAAGCCTAAAACTGAATGTTAGCATAAATAAATGAACCTATAATATGCAAATAAACAATATAAGCATCCAGAAAATAAAAAAATTAATCCAAGTAATTTTTTGAACTCACTATTCTAACTGTATACCCGCAGTGGGAATGTCTTCCAATCCTTAGTCTAAGGATTAAAAAATAATAATAAAAAGAAATCTTAAAACATTATTTAGTAGATTTACTGTTGACAGTGGTATTCATGTAGCAATTCCAACCTACCTTTGTGTATTGTGCAAATGGGTAAATATATTGATGTTAGACATAACCGGTTTCTTGAGGTAAAAAAAAAGGCAAATACAAATACAAAATAAGGCAAAGAAAAAACCTGTTTGTTAAATTAGAATTAGAGAAATCAGGATCAAATACACATACATGCACACACATCCCTTAGCTCTGTTCACTTAAAAGGGTCTAGAAGCAAATGACATTCTTGTGGCTACGAACCTATCTTATGCCCAGATATTAGTACCTAACTATCATTAACCATTTAAAGGAACCAGGGCTCCCTGAAGTAACGGACAGTTCCAGGGCTGAGGCAAGGAAAGTGAAAGGTGATCACAGAACATTTCACTGTGCCAGCAAGTATGGAAGTGCTGAAAAACGGATGGAGAAACAGCAAAAGGACAGAGGAGCAGCTTGACAGGGCTCCAACTGGCCAAATCGAGGGTACTTGGGGTATCAGATGGAATAATGACAGAAACAAATAATAAAATGATTTTTTTAAAAAAAGGAATGTTAGAACACTTTGATATAAAAAAAATGAGAGTGGGGAGAATAATAGGGAAAGGTCAGCTCTTTATGAAAGAACAGATGCTTATAAACAAGGAAGAAATTTTAGAAAGAGAAGTCCCTTTTTTAAACTACCAACATAACAGCTGGTTTGGGCAAGGCTGAAAGGATGCCTAGAACTCCTGGGTGAGTGGCTGTGAGGAAAATGTCAGCCTCTCAGGATGTTAGCTGGAGGGTCTAAACACAGAAGGAGAAATGAGCCTTCACAATGGAGAGGTGTGGCAGATGTAATCGTAGCCAAGGATAATACAAACCGCCATCATGTACTCCCCTGCCGTAGTACACTCAGAAAGACCTCACCCTTTAGTATCCTTTTAAAGATTTTATTTATTTATTCATGAGAGACACAGAGAGAGAAGCAGAGACACAGAGGGAGAAGCAGGCTCCATGCAGGAAGCCCGATGTGGGACTTGGTCCTGGGACTCCAGGATCATGCCCTGAGCAGACACTCAACCGCTGAGCCACCCAGATGTCCCACCCTTTAGTATCCTTGCCAAAAATGTTTAACTTGAATCGAACCATGAGGAACAATCAGAGCCAGATTGAGGGCCATTAGCTGGCCCAGAGTTTTCAAAAATGCCAGTGTCGTGATACCTGGATGGCTCAGGGGTTGAGTGTTTGCCTTCAGCCCAGGGCGTGATCCTGGAGACCCCAGATCAAGTCCCACATCAGGCTCCCTGCATGAAGCCTGCTTCTCTCTCTGCCTATGTATCTGCCTGTCTCTCTCTGTGTCTCTCATGAATAAATAAAATCTTAAAAAAAAAAATGCCAATGTCAAAAAACACAAAAAAGGCTAGAAAACTGTTCTAGGCTAAAGGAGACTAATGAGACATGACAACTAAATGCATTTATGGTCTTGGAGGGGGAGACACAGCCGTCGGGAACATTTCTGGGACAACAGGAACTCTGGATATGACTGTACATTAGGTGTCAGGACTATACCAAGGATAGATTTCCTGAATATGAGAATTAGTTATGTATGAGAATGGCCTTGCTTTTAGGAAATACATAATGAAGTATTTAGAAATGAAGTGTCATGATATCTAAGTAATTTTTAAATGGCTTAGAAAAAAACATCTGTGTGTGTACATGTAAAGACATAATGCAAATATGGCAAAATAATAGGTGGTGAATCTTAATAAAAGTGTATATGAGTATTCACCATTATTTTTACTTTTCTAGAAGATTGAAATTTGCAAAATAAAAAATTGCAGAAAGATACTTTCTGAAAAGAGGTGCATAGGAAGTAAATTAAACAAATCCAGCATTCTTTACTCTTTGACTGAGACAGTTTTCCTACTAAAAAATAACTACTTGCATGACTTATCTATGGAATTCCAGAATACCTTACACTATAACACTGACACAAAGTTTTTATATTCTTTTTTTTTTTTTTTAAGTAGGTACTATGGAGCCCAACACAGGGCTTGAACCGCCCAAGATCAAGACCTGAGCTGAAATCTAGTCAGCTAGATTTCAGTTTAACCAACTGAGCCGCCCAGGTACCCCTTTACATTCTTAATATCATTAACAAATTATAAATTAATTCTCCAAGTCCACTACCTTTCTTATATAGCACTATAATCACCACTTCATTAATGATGGTGAGCTTCATTTCTAGAACTCACTGGGTATATCTCTTGCTTAATGCTACCCTAGATCCCAAACTTTTGCTCTGTGAAATTCAGAGACTTTAATAATCCCCAGGACTCATTTAAGTTTTGCTCCTACTATGTATAGTAGAGAGTTTGTTTTTAGGGAGTTCAAAGCATACAACCATCTCTTAGATGGCTATGATCCTGCCCAGTACACTGCCTCCCCCTCTCAACACTGTAATGCAGATTACATCAAGTTACCGTGAGTAGCCCTGGCCTGCTTGAAAGATACCCAGGAGAAGGTGTCAGCCCCATGGTCCTGTTGTGTAGGTTTGGAAACACTACCTCCTGCATTTCTGAGCCTCTGCAAAGCTACCTGGAAAGAATAATTGGGAGGCAATTTTTGGGGGCCAAACTGTATACCCAGAACAACAGTCTCAATTCAACATAAGATAAGGGCAGTTCTTTCTAGAATAGACATGTCTTCAGCCTTTCAAGGAAATCTAAACTTATTTTTTTCCATTAAGGTAGGAAAGGGAGATTCTTGGCCAAACCTGTTAACAGAGTTACAGAAAAAAAAGACAAAAGGTTCCTTAGTGAAATTAAATTTGATACTTACCTAATGAGGACCTGGGTATACTGGTATCCCCTTTGGCAGTCAGGGAAATGCTATCATCTTTGGAGGGTATATGCACTGAACCCTAAAAATTGGAAGAGTCAGGGGATTTAGAAAGGTGCAGGAACCATGATCACAATGACAAGGACCTGGCATGTTCTCATATAATTTGGTATTAAAATCATCAGACACATGCCTCACACATAAAGAGAAAAGGCAGTTGGCATGAACATCTACACAAGCATATAATTCTTACTTGATCAGTCTGCTCTCCAAGACGAGGGCTGTTGGAGGTAACTTCTGTGGGTTGGTTAGAGATGAGTGCTTGGGAAACCATGAAGTCTTTCCCTCCTAAATACTGGCGCAGGGCCTGTAGTTCTGAATTTCTTTCCATAAGGGCTTGCACCATCTTCCCTGCAGCGGCCTAGTAAGGAAATCAAACATACCTTTAGGAAGACACTCTAATAAAACAAAATTTGTGTTCTGAAGTTATTCGTTAAAAGTCAACGGTTTATGAAAAGCCAGTGGGCTCCACCAAAATAGTTTCCTTGCTTTCAGTTTACAGGGAAAAATAGCTGAGGAGTGGAAAGAAAGTTTCTCAAAGGAAGAACACTGGAAAAACGGAGTGTAACATATCTATTACAGATAAAACAATATGAAGTTGGACCTGCCAGAACTCTTCCAGACCAAGATGTGGAGATTCCACCTTGTGGGAGAGCAGATGTCCTTTATGCAGACACCTGCGCCTCTGGCCTGGATGTTCTTCACCCAAACATTTGTTTGGTTTATTCCTTCATATCTTTTCCTAATGATACCTCATCGGAATGGCCTCCTCTGCATATCTTATCTAAAACAGCAACCTTTTCTCTACTCCCAACTCTCCTTGTCCTGCTAAGTTTTTTTTACAACACACTTACTGTCATTTGATTTATGCTCATTGTCTATCAACTAGATATAAGTTTCCTAAGGGCAGGTTCTATGATGTTTTCTTTGGTGCTGAATCACAAGCATCCAGAACAGTGTCTGGCACATAGTAGGCCTTCAATATATATTTATTAAATATATCAGTTACATGGAGACATTTTTCTTATCAGACCAGACAATCCAGAAAATCTGAACCTCAAAACCACCAAACTCCATTTATTTAATTTCAAATCCCAGTTTTCTAAGGCAAGTGATGGCATAATAGGAAAAGATCTAGAACATTATTTGTGACCACTACCACACAGAAAGCCTGCATTTAATCAGAAAATCTGGAAATAATAAACTAAGACTAAAATTACTGGGAGTAAAAGATGATGAATCAGAACTATATTAGCTGTTATCAGTACCAATTGTTTCTGAGGGCAATGACTACTGTTTTAATGAGAAGCTAAGCTCTTGTCATAATTTCTAAGGGAAATAAAAGAGTAACCTTACATTTTTTGTAAGTAAAATTTGGGATCTTTAGGGATCTGGACACAGCCATTTTAGAGGTAACAGTACATTGTTAATTTGCCTGAATAAAAATCTGTAGAAGAAAGCTTGTAAGAAATGCAAATTCTTGAATCTACCTATACCTCCTAATTTCTGTCCCAGGAGCAAGCCTGGGAATCTGTTTTTAAAAAGCTATCCAGGGGAATTTCTCCTGATGTAAAATTTTAAAAGCAGATCTAGAAGAATGCAGCCATTACTCTCTTTCTTGAGTTAAAACAATCTTTTTGTAATTTCAGTCATCTGCTGGCTTCCACTATCAGCAGTGTGTAATATTTCTTTCTAGGTGAAATAAACTAGTTACTTCAAGTTACAAAGGGGTTAAGAACACTCATCGAAAGACTTGTTAGCCTCCTTCCAAAGACAAATAATTCAGTGCTTTTGTGAGGTCTATTCTAGAAGCAATTTCTACAGCTCACGGCAACATGTTTCTAAGGAAATGTATATTCACTTCAGTGGGCCTGAGGATTAGAAAAGAGGGATGTAATCATACCATGATATAAGGAAGCATTAGAGAATATGGTCAAATAACAAAGGCAAATGCTGAGAATCTAGTCCTCCCCAAAACTGGCTGGGGGGATTCTGAGTAACTGGACCCTGAAATGCAGCACACATCTCTAGCCTTGAGGAGTAAGATATCTGGGAATGAGGATAAATTAAAAATTGATTTTTGATGGGAGCTTGGGTAGCTCAGTCCGTTAAACATATGCCTGCAGCTTGGGTCACAATCCTGGGATCAAGCCCTGCATTGGAAGGGGGAAGGGGGTGGTTCCTACTCAGTGGGAAGTCTGCTTCTCCCTCCAAGTCATGCTCACACATTCTCTCTTTCAAATAAATAGATAAAATCTTAAAAAAAAAAAAAAAAGAGCTGACTGTTGAAATACCTGTGTACCAGTATTGTAAGATTAATATATCCCATGTTACTATAAGATTATTTGTCATCACAGCCTTTGAAAAGAACACAATCTTTTTTCCTATTAAGATAATTCAGATTTTAGGGGCACCTGGGTAGCTCAGTTGGTTAAGTGTCTGCCTTCAGCTCAAGTCATAATCCCAAGGTCCTGGGATTGAGCCCTGTAACAGGCTCCCTGCTCAGCCAGGAGTGTGCTTCTCCCTCTGTTCCTCCCCCTGCTCCTTCTTCTCTCAAATAAATAAAATATATATTTTTTAAATATAATTCAGATTTTATAGGAATTAAGAAAAAATATGTCAAGTGTACATTTTTCCATACCTTGCCTAGAAATAGAAACTATCACTCAAGTCTTGATAATTAAGAATCAAAAACCCAAATACTCATGAACCCTATATTCCCTTCTTTCAAAATTATCAGAATACTAAGGAAAAAAATGTACATAATGCAGTTAATGGGCACGTTGTATTGTTTAGGCACCCTTCTCAATGCAAAGTGCTCTAAAATATTGCATGCTCTACTGATGGATGTAAAACTGTCATCTAGGTAACAGATTGAAGGAAGAAACCTTAACACGACATACTGTGAAATCACACACACAGACTCACACATGCTACAAGGTTCAAATGCTCCCTATTC
Source organism: Vulpes vulpes (assembly GCF_048418805.1). Classification (NCBI taxonomy): domain Eukaryota; kingdom Metazoa; phylum Chordata; class Mammalia; order Carnivora; family Canidae; genus Vulpes; species Vulpes vulpes. Next base: position 54,891,853 of record NC_132787.1, on the reverse strand, counting down.
AGAGACTGACTATAAATGCACTTGACACCTTTCTGGTCTGTATGTTAGTCCTTACTTGGCTCTCCTGCTCCCTGGTGCTCATAGACTGAAGCAGGCCTTGAATCTCTATTTCATGTTCCACTGCTTGTTTGTTTCGATCGGTTAGCAGTTCCTGTAGCATCCTTTCCTTTCGCTGTAGGCGCTGGCACAGCTCTTCTGCTACCTCATTCTGCCCAGGTCCAAGCTTACAGAACAAGGTGGCACTCAGATCCTGAAACGGAAGGGACAGTGTAAGTTTCAGAGGAAAGAAGTCCCTCTGCTACTTATCAAGAGGTTTAATAAGAATCTGTTATAGAAGAAAGACCTTTGGGATTTTGGAGAACAAGTACCATGTTTTATTTACTTTTGTTTCCCCAGATCTAGCACAGATCTGGTACACAGAAGACTGTAAAAACACGCTCAATGAACAAACACTAACAATAAAGAAAAATACTTATAATGGCCACTTACATGTTGTTTTCTCAAGTATGCCCTTGCCCTTTCTAGGTGAAATATTACATATGCTTGCTCAGGGTATGTAATAATTAATACTAGATGAAAATAAATGGACACTCAGTCCATTTATTTATTTTCTCCCCAGTATAACTTTTATAGGGGAAACATAAAATGATAAGCTGAAAAAGAATGAACACTATACTGATTACCATGGTGACAAAGTTCCTACTTCTATACTTAGATGTAGTAGTGGTGGTTAAAACCGTGGAACCACATTGCCTGGACTGCTTCCTCGTTCTGCCACTTAAGAACTATGCTACTTTGGACAAGTTCCTTCATTTTAGAAGTCTGTTTCGTTGTCTGTAAAAGAAGGATAATAATATATACCTCATAGACTTGCCACATTCAATCAGTTAGGATTCATTAAGCAATTACAGCAGTGCCTAAAAGCATGAGCACCATCACTAATAAAAGTTAGCTATCATATTATAGGTGCATGTTTTAGTTCTAATTCTCACATGACTTATTTGAGAAAGATAATTATCACCTTGAGTTGAAGGTGGAGGAAAAAAGTCTCAGTGAAAGCCAATGACTTGCCCAGGCACAGGATGGAATTTGAGACTTGGGGCACTGGCCTCCCAGACATAAAGAGTCCCAATCCAAGACTGAGATTATGTAATCACCAAACCAATTGGCTTTAATTAACTAAAGTCTTGCCTCCACTTCTTTGTTCCTGTCATGCAGAGATGTCTGTAACTGTTGAATGATACTTTCTTGTTCCTTCTGCCAATGGCTAAATTTGGTTTCCTTTTCTTCTTTCAGCCATTGGAGGTTTTGACAGGTAGCAGACAACTGCTCTACTTCTAGGCCTTTGGCCCTCAGGAGACTCTCCATACTCTATAGTAAAAGAAAGCAAAAATAAGTCAAAGGACCACCCCACACTCCATAGGATAAACAAGACTTGATCGGTCTTTATCTCCTAAATTATCAATTTTTTGCAAAAGAAGAAAACTTATTATCTAATCTGACAGTACCGTACTAATCTTTTCTTTGGTTTTAGAAACTCTCAGCTAATTTGTTTAGAGAATAAATATAATGTTTATGATAAATGAAGTATTTTTGAGGAGGCAGGCTATGCTATAGAGGAAATGAAGGACTTCTTTCAGAAGTGGCAGATGGTTAAATATATAAGCTCTACAATATATATGCGAAAATAGCCAGAGTAAATACTAACAATCAAGTGTTCTGACTATGGCTATACAAGGATATGTATATAGTATTAATGAGAAAACAACACTGTAACAGTTATATGCTGGCAATGCTCATGTAAAAGTATATAGATGTTGACAAGGATTAGAAACAAATCAGAAGGATGTCTGAAAATCCATATTCACTGCTTCCCCCTACAAAGTCCACAGCAGAAGTACTAACACTTCTTACTTCCTAATCTATAATGATGGCTATTGTTGTTGTTTTTGTATTTTTTTTTCTCATAAAGCAAATATCTTGGTTTTCAGATAATGAGGGAAAGGGGTTGATACTTCAGGTATAGAATCTAAGTGGGAAAAGGATCTCAAGACAGGCTGTGGTCTTACCTGCATGGTAGCTTCATTAGAGGAGAGAATAGCACGCAATCTCTCTAAGTCATGATCACGCTCTCGCACAGCAAGATGAAATTGACGCAGTTCTTTTTCTTTCTCTTCCAGGGCAGAGAACTTTTCATCTATAGCCCGCTGCAAGGAAAGTAAGGATCCTAAAGCTCCTGAGGATTCACTATTGTGATTACACATATACAATGAAAATATAAAGGAAGGGAAGACCAACTCTAAAAGCAGTAAATTAAGTGTACACATATTTTTAAGTACCTATGTGAACAGAACAATCAATCCATAGTGCCATAAACAAAATCAAGGTACATACCTCCAAAGCAACATCTCGGTCTTGTATTCGCTGCCGAAGTTTCTCAAGCAACATTTCATTTGCTTCAAGGGTTTTGTCTGACTTATCTCGATACTGCAGGAGCTCCCGAAATTCCTAACAAGACCAAAAAATATTTCCTTTTATTCATTTATCTAATATGCATTGAATTCCTACACTTTGCCAAGCTATTTGTTATTCAGGATAAAAAACAAAATGTGATCACTCTCCAGGAAAACACAGGTTAGCAGACATAACAGACATACAAATTGTTAATTACTGTACACATGTGTATATGTGTGTGTGCATATATGAATTTATATATACACCATGCATATACGGCTATGTCTGTGTCGCCAGCTACTAGGGGACCACAAGATGCATGGTCTAAACCTGCCTGAAGGTGTCACTAAAGATCTTCCAAAGGGGTTACATTTACTCTAAATCTTAAAGGACTGGGAGTTTCCCCAATGAAGAGGTGGTATGGGTATTTCTATCAGAGAAAAAATGTATACACAATACATGCACATGAGGAAAAAACTGTACGTTCAGCAGAACAGAAGGGATTCAATGGGACTAAAGCTTAGAGCAGGTGGTAGAAGTAAATACAGTCATCTTCAGTGTTTCCTATTTTCCCTGATGTTCATTTTATCACATAAGTAACTGGAAATTCCTATACAGATGTCTTCACCTACTAGATTGAGAGTAGTGGCTGTATCTTCTGTCTTCCCAGCATCTAGCATAGTATCTGGTTCACAGACATGTTTAATTTGCTGAATATTTATTGCTTAAATCTTTCGGATCTATATTTATTATTTTGTACATGTGCTGATTAGTATTGTGGTTCGTGAATTGTACTTTCTATTTATTTTGTGCCCTCCTGGTTCCCACCTCTCAGTTCTCTACATGTAACAGGTACTCAACACAAGTGGACTAATATCCTGAGATTACATGAATGGAACTTTCAGAGCTCTGCGAGCCCAGTTTTAGTTAAAACCATTATGTAGACTCACCTGAAGCAGCTGCTCTTTGTGGCTCAGACTATGGTTTAGGTGTTGAATGTGTTGCTCATGGGCTCTGATCTCATTACATTTTTCAGTCTCCAGGGTACGAAGCTGTTGGCTCTTACTCTGTAATTCTCCTTGGAGCTGCTGCAAGGCTTTCCGTAATTCCTGAATTAAAGAGATTCCCTTTTTCAAACAATCTAAAATTTTCACTTGGTTAGTAGATAGGGAGTCCTTAAAACTTTCAAGACATATAGAATAAAACAAAAGTAGCAGAAAAGTGCCATTCTTAAAATTACTGTAGAAATACTATACATGAATCAGGGGCACCCGGGGGGCTCAGTGGTTGAGCGGCTGCCTTTGGCTCAGGGTTCTGGGATCGAGTCCAACATCAGGTTCCCCAGAGGGAGCCTGTTTCTCCCTCTGCCTATGTCTCTGCCTCTCATGAATAAATAAATAAAATCTGGGCAGCCCCGGTGGCCCAGCAGTTTAGTGCCACCTTCGGCCTGGGGTGTGATCCTGGAGACCCAGGATCAAGTCCCACGTCGGGCTCCCTGCATGGAGCCTGCTTCTCTCTCTGCCTCTCTCTCTCTCTGTCTGTCATGAGTAAATAAATAAAAGCTTTAAAAAAAAATCTTAAAATATATATATTATACATGAATCAAATAGGATACGGGAAGCTGTGGCAACTGTGAATGGCGGTAAGATGTAAATTTCATATTATATAGTAGTCTAATACTTTCTAGTTTTAAAATGATAGCTCTAACTACTCAGCAGAACTCTGTCCCACTGGAAACCTGGATAAGCTCAAGGACAGAATATTTCTATCATCCTTTTAAATCTTTTTTTTTTTTTTAAAGATTCTATCCATTTATTCATGAGAGACACAGAGAGAGAGAGAGAGAAGCAGAGACACAGAAAGTGGGAGAAGCAGGCTCCATGCAGGGATCCTGATGCAGTACTCGATCCCGGGTCTCCAGGATCACACCCTGGGCCGAAGGCAACGCTAAACCGCTGAGCCACCCGGGCTGCCCCCTTTTAAATCCTTAAAAAGAAAATCGACAGCATATACTCTAGCAAGATAAAGGAACCACTTAATAATAATAATAATTATTATTATTTTTTAAAGATGTGGCTAACTGTACATGCCATTCCTCTGAGCTTGGTTGTTGTTTACCATTATTGTGTCTTGGTAACCTTTACTCACACTTCAAGAATAACCCCAGATGGCTCCTCCCTCATGAAGCTCTCCCTAACTCCCTTCCTCAGCCCCTCCTATATATTCCTATAGGACCCACACAGAACTCCTTTAACTCATTTTGGTATTTGCCACATGAAAATTCTGTTTATGTGACTATCTCATACTAAACTACAAGTAGCTTAACAGGAAAGAGCTTATGATATTCACTCTTGTATTTCCAGAACACAGCCCAATATCTGGCACCTGGTATGAGGGCAATAAATGTTGAACTGAATTACTCAGATTAAGCAAAGTGACTCAAGGATTCAACACAAACTGTCCTGATACAAAGTTATTACCAGGGCAAAGTTAGCATTTTTGGTCACAAAATGATTGCTGATTTACCTGATTATGTTTCCAAGATGCCTCTTTCTGCTGTTCTCTTTCATGGGCTGCAGCCTCTACAAATTGGACACATCGTTTGGCATCAGCCAGTTGGCGTTCTTTTTGACGTACCAACCTCTGGAGTTTCTGAATCTCAAGCTGGCTGTAGAACAAACCACTCTGAAGATCAAGCAGAGCCATCTGTTGCTGAGCTGGGGAAGTACCCTGTGAGTTCTGGAAAAAAAAAAAAAAAAAAAGTAAAAATCAATCAAGAGGACAGCAAGCACTGAGCAGCTGAGAAGACCAACAAAATCAAGACTGTGTCTGAAAAGCATGGCACTTCCTCAACCAGAATCTCACCTCCTGTCCTATGTGACCCTCAAATACATGAAGTTGTCCAAGCTGGCTTTGGTGTAGCATTTCTCGAAGCTTTGCCATTGTGTCATTTTGACCTTCAATCACCTGGTACAACTCCTCGGTCTGAAAATGAGACAGGGAGTACTGAACATGATAGTAAACTAAAAATAAATTCCACTATCTCACCTGTACAGATTTTAGAAACACTGATTTAGATTACACTACAGTTTCTCTACACTAACATCTGTTAGTCTGATGATCTGTTTCTACAAAATACAGAATATGTGTCTACTTTGATACAGCAAATAATTTCCTCATGGGTTCCTGACTGCCAAATATTTACCTCATTTTCCCTACTTTTCAGAGTTTCCTTGAGGCTTTGAATTGTACCATCTTGCTTCTGAGATGACTCCTGAGCAGACTTTAGCTCACAGCTCATTTCATTCAGTTTCTCTTGAAGAATCTGAATTCAGCAAAGAAAAACAGGTCAATTTCTTTTACCTTCAAATGCAACCAGTAAGTCCTTCCTCAAATCTAGGTTTAAAGAATTTCCTAGAGAACATTGCCTTACTTTTTTTCCCAGGTGTAGTAACCTTTAAAGCCCTAAGTCGTTCATTAAGACAAAGTAGCAGGAAATATGAAATATTTCCTTCAATATTCAATTGCTTCAATTCTCATGTACTGCGCTTTCTTTGTGATGGGCAGTTGTACTGGGTACTTGTCCACATGAGTCACTGGGGGATTCTCTCTCTCTCTCTTTTTTTTTTTTTTTTGAGAGACAGAATGAGAGTGAGCAAGCACACACACAGAATGCAGGGCATAGCAGCAGGGAGAGAGTCTTAAGCAGTCTACTGCCCAGTTCAGAGCCCAATGAGGGGGGCTCGATCGAACAACCTTGAGATCATGACCTGAGCTGAAATCAAGAGTCAGATGCTTAATGACTAAGCCACCCAGGTACCACTCACTGTAGATCCTTTACACAAAGACCAAGAGCTCTGCTATCTAGGACAGGTCAGAACACTACAAAGCTACACCAAGCCAGAAGGAGGAAAAAAACACATTATTTATATAATATAGCAATAAATCAGGTTAAGATTAACTTACTGAACTGTACTTAATATTCATTATGAGGTAAAGGTACCAAGCCAGAAGCTCAGCATTCAAATTGTGGGCACTGCTAAAATTTTCTTCTAAACAAACATTAGATTCCTTGGACTCTAAAGAGGTAAGAAGTTAAGCTAAAATCAAAAGCACAAACCTCCTTTCTTGGTGCCTTATACAGTTAGACTACATTCAAGTTTTAATTACAGATCTAAAAGGCCAAAATTCTGATCTGTGCAGAGAAGGCTAAAATCCTGATGAGAGATAAAGGAAAGAACTACACTTTTAATCAAATATTCCTTAGAGGAAGAGAAATACACAGTATCCATCTCCTGAATCTTACTCAGAGAGGTTAAGAACCTCAGCTAGAGCCTGTCACAACCTCAGGAAACCCTGTGATCTCCAAGGGCCTGGACTGATTGATCATACTTTGTTGGTGGCCTCCATTTGCTGGATTTTTTCCTGGAGTTCAGCCAAGTGGGAATCAGATACAGACTGCTGAGTTATAATGGTCTCATCTGAATCCAGCTTTTGTTGCTTGAGTAACTCTTCAGTCACGGGCTGGGAAGAAGCAGCAAGACAAGTAAGTTGAGTTCAATGCAACCAACAATAAATTTCATCTTCAAATATGTCCGGCATCTTTCAGCAAAGACTTAGAAAACCAAAATTGTGCAGATGATCAGTACAAATTCCTAAAGACAATCCTGTTCCTTATTAAGAGTACTGATTTACTTCCACCCTTATGATACTCCCCAGCTCCTCTCCCTATCTTTCCCTATGAACCCACACAAATAGTACATATTCAGTTAAAGCAAATAATTCAGAGGTTAAAGAATTAAAAAAAAGAAAATGCTTGAGATGACCAAACATTCACTTTATCCTATTTCTAATCAGGGAATTCAATAATCAACTATCTACCAGGGCACCTGGGGGGCTCAGTGATTGAATGTCTGCCTTTGGCTCAGGGCATGATCCTGGGGTCCTGGGATAGAGTTGCTTCTTCCTCTGCCTAGGTCTCTGCCTCTCTGTATCTCTCATGAATAAATAAAGTCTTTAAAAAAAAAAAAAAATCAAACCTCTACCATCCCTAAGAGAGGAAGGTACATTTCAACTATGCCTGATGATATTATTGGAAAAATGGGCAGATTTTGAATATGGACTATGCATGATAAACTTTATCAATACTAAATTTCCTAAATTTGGTAATTATATTGTAATTATGTAAGAGATGTTCTTGTCTTTAGGAAATATGCTTATTTAGTATAAAGACTCATACTATCTGCAACTAAGTCTCAGATGGTTCAGGAATTAAAAAAAAAAAAAAAGATGTGTCTATATAGACAGTGGGAGTGAAACACCAAATGTAGCAAAATATTAGTAACCAGTGAATCTTGATAAATGTTAGCAATTTGTGAATCTGGGAGTTCTTTGTATTTCTCTCGTGACTTCTCTAAATTAGAAGTGGTTTCAAAATAAAAAGTACAAAAACTTAAAAATAAATTTCAAAATCCATAATGGTCTGGGAAGGAGGTATGTTTTATAAAGGAAAATCAATTCATCAAAAAGACTCAGGAGGAAAAAACACATTGTTTATATAATATAGCAATAAATCAGGTTAAGGTTAACTTAGTGAACTGTACTTAATATTCATTATGAGGTAAGGGTACTAAAAGAAAACTGTAGGAATTCACTGTGGCATTAAAATCCATTTCCTTGTTCTTTGACCCTTCCTACTGGACCCCCCCCCACACCCACTCCAATTAGGAAAAATATAAATCCATTAGGAAGAGAAAAAGGCAATTGCTTTTCATTTACCTTTTCTCTCACATTTTCAAATTCTGACTACCACCTTCTAAGGCAGTGGAGTTAGAGCTTACCTCAAATCCCTTCCTGCCAGCAACTGACTGGAAGTATAAACATTTCAGAAAAAAAAAAGTTTTTTATTCTTCCAATATTATCAATTAAAAAAATATTTAATTTATTTATCCATGAGAGACACAGAGAGAGGGACAGAGACATAGGAAGAGGGAGAAGCAGGCTCCCTGCGGGGAGCCCAGTGTGGGACTCCTTCCCAGGACCCGGGGATCACAGCTAAACCAAAGGCAGATGCTCAATCACTGAGCCACTCAGGTGCCCCTATTCATCAGTTTTTTTAAAAACATCTGTTAAGTACCATAATACGTAAAGCACTGCAGGAACTGGGAATGAGGAGTTATATAATGAAGGAACAAGGAAACACATAAAATATCAGATAGTGACATGCCCTTTGTTGTAAAACAGAAAAGCATTATAGAGTGGTAAAGTTACTCTAAGTTGGTTGACCAGTTACTTTGAATTGGTTAGATGGAGACCCACAGGACAGAAAGCCAGTCCCACAGAACAACCTAGGCAGAAGCTAGAGTAGCACTTTCCAAAAGAAGTATAATGGGAGCCATGTAGGTAATTTAAAATTTTGTAATGACTTCACTGACTAAAGGTAAAAATAGATGAACTCAATTTCAATAAAATATTTTATCTCAGCCACTATATTATATCCAAAGAATTATCATAGACATGTATTCAATATAAAAATTATCAGCAAGGTATTTGACTTTCTTTCATACTAAGTCTCTGAAATTTGGGGTGTACTTTACACACACAGCATATCTCAATTCAGAGTAGCCACATTTCAAGTGCTCAACAGCCGCATAAAGTTAGTGGCTGCCTTGCTGGCTAGCACAGTGCTAAAGTGTACTGAGCACAGAGGAAGGTAATACATGATGAGGTGGAGAGAAAGTCAGGGACGAGGTCATACAGAGCTTCTACTGCAGGGTTAATGAAGCTGGAGTTCATTCTCATTGAAATGAGGATGGTTTACTTTGTTTTTCTGTTTTTTTTATTTTTTATTTTTTTAAGATTTTATTTATTTGACAGAGAGCACAAGCATGGGGAACAGCCCAGAGAGGGAGAGGGAGAGGGAGAAGCAGGCTCCCTGCTGAGCAAGGAGCCCAAAGAGGGGGCTCTGAGATCAAGACCTGAGCCAAAGGCACTTAACCCACTGAGCCGTCCAGGCACTCCTGGATTGCAGTGTTTTTAACAGAAAAGTAACGCAATTGTATTTATATTTCAAAAAGGTCACTACAGCTGCTCTGTGGTGACTGGTCTGGGGGGCAGCAGTAGAACAGGGAGACACACAGGGAACTGCTTCAGTAGTGCAGGTAAAAGAGAATAGTGGCTAGGATTATAGCGGTAAGAATGGATGGGGAGAGAAATGATATATTTGGATAGGTTTTGAAAGGAGAGTCAACAGACCTGGAGGGCCGTGAAAGGAGAGAAAAGCAGCAAGAAAAATTGAGGTATTTGTTGTGGGTGTAACAGGGAGCCGTGCTTGCCCTGAAGCACTGTGAAATTTTTTTTGTTAAGATTTATTTATTTATTCATGAGAGGCACAGAGAGAGGCAGAGACATAGGCAGAGGGAGAAGCAGGCTCCTCGCAGGGAGCCCGATGTGGGACTTGATCCTGGATCCCTGGATCACCCTCTGAGCCAAAAGCAGATGCTAAACCGCTTAGCCACCCAGGCATCCCTGAAGCACTGTGAATTATGTCACACCATGGAAGAGGTAACTATACAAACAGATAAAACAATTCTAACTGATAAGTAAATAATTACATCATTTATTTAATGATAAAACATTTTCTACAAAACCTGGCTTCTCAGTTTTTTAGGGTAAAACACTTTTCCAATGATATTTATTATAGATTTTTTTTCAAATTTAAACAAGCAGAATTCAAGAAAATAGCTGCAAGTTTAAAATGGTAGGGAAGGTGGTTCTATTTATTCACTTTAAATCAAACAATCTCAAGAGCACCTGGGTGGCTCAGTCAGTTAAGCATCTGCCTTCAGCTCAGGTCATGATCTGGGGTCCTGGAATCCTGTTCCACATCTGACTCCAGGCTCAATGGGAAGTCTGCTTCTCCCTCTGCCCCTATCCCTTTGCTTGTGTTCTCTCTCAAATCAATAAATCTTTAAAAAAAAAAAAAAAATCAAAGAATTTCAGAGCTGTGAAGGAAACTATAAATTAACCATCTGGTCTCATCCCAGACAGAGTACACTGGAGGAAATGGAGACTTAAGAGAAGATAAGTAATGTCCAAAGTTACATCTGTTAAAACATGTTAAGTACCATAATATGTAAAGCACTGTGGGAGGAAATCAGAAAAAGGATCTAGTTAAGCCAGATGCACTGAATTTGGGAATGTAGTTTTCATCTCTATAAAGCCATTGCCTACCATAATGCCTGGAATATTGTAGGGACCAAAAGTTTGTTTAAAAAGAGAGGAAGAACAGAAACAAATGCAAATAAAATCAGGTCTGTCTCCTAATTTCCAATCCAATGCTCTAATCCTTCAGTAGCTCTTTAGAAATAAGACCAGATAGATGGATATTTAATAGACATTTCAACAGCAACTTTATTTTTTTTTTTTAATTTTTATTTATGATAGTCACAGAGAGAGAGAGAGAGAGGGGCAGAGACACAGGCAGAGGGAGAAGCAGGCTCCATGCACCAGGAGCCCGATGTGGGATTCGATCCCGGGTCTCCAGGATCGTGCCCTGGGCCAAAGGCAGGCGCCAAACCGCTGCGCCACCCAGGGATCCCCTCAACAGCAACTTTAAAGTCAAAAAATGCCACTGAATAGTACATAATGAATCTGGATCTAATCTGAACCCATCTTTGGCATTAATGATCATAGGAAATCTCTAATTCTGTAAATGTAATGTACTGACCTAAAGGCTGGAAGATGTTTTTAACACTTTATTATTGAACATCTCAGAAAAATGTCCTTTCACATAGCGTCTGCCAAAAGAACACTCAGTAAAGTCCTGAGTTACGAGCTCATAATGAATTCTTGAGAAATACCAAGACATAAACCAATCATTCTTAAGACGATTTTATAAAGCCTGAAATCAGTAATACTCAATTTGGCTGAATCAGTGCTAATTTCTAGACTATAAGTCACTAAAATCATGTTATAATACTAATGCAATTTTAAGGTAAGCTCCTTTTGACTCATTTAAGACAAATGTTTTCCAGTAGCCGAAAAGAGAATTGCTTCCAGGCCTGATGTTGCATAATACAAGACCTTTAGGCTAAAAAAGCAGTTATTTAGATCCTTCTGGGTTGTCAGTGTTTTTCTTGGCACTTCCCAGTCCTCACAATAACAAGTCTTAGATCTGGAACTGCTGTGGTTTTCTATTCCATTTTTAATAACAGGAGATACAAAAGAGCTATCAACTAGCATAAAATTAAAGGCCTAATCTTTGAGTAGCATCTAATGCCTACACCTTCCAAAAGGCCTGATCTAGGTTATGTAGCTAAATTGTGAGAGGGATAAATTTTCCATAGTCACACAGGGGCAGACCTTGGCATTGCAAGGCTTAGAGCAAAGATCTCCTGCTCTTTGAATTTATTTTTTTTTAATAAATTAATTTTTATTGGTGTTCAATTTACCAACATACAGAAAAACACCCAGTGCTCATCCCGTCAAGTGTCCCCCTCAGTGCCCGTCACCCATTCCGCCCCACCCCCTGCCCTCCTCCCCTTCCACCACCCCTAGTTCGTTTCCCAGAGTTAGGAGTCTTTATGTTCTGTCTCCCTTCCTAATATTTCCCACACATTTCTTCTCCCTTCCCTTATACTCCCTGCTCTTTGAATTTAGATAGAAAAGGAAACTGCACGAGTCAGGGCTGAACTAATGTTTACTAAGTGACCACACCCCTCCTATCATCACTTTTCTAGTTCAGGGCCACACAATAAAGGAGAAAATTATCAGCTTATAGAATAAGGAATCAGTATCTTTCTTTAGGTACTTAAACTACCTTGGGTTTTCAGGCATAAATTCTGTGAAAGGCAAATAAGTCAATTTGCATATTGCCAGAAAATTAGAAAGCAGAAGTACTACACTGTTGCTATTTTTCTTTAATATGAGAAAGAGAAAGGATAAAAGCAATCAGAAGGAACTCGGATGATATGTAGCGCATAGAATGGGTACGTGGAGGATTAAATAAAGGAATCAAAATGATTTTACAGAACAATCTTGCTCTTTAAGGAGCTTTTCAGATTTTTAGTAGAATTTAACTAAAGAAAACATTTTTTCTTTCATAGTTTATTCTTTCTACAAACTAAAAACGGAACTATCAAAACTAATTTACATTTATTTCTATTCTTTCCACGTTTGTTCAGAGAAATAGACGAACACCAGTCTGCCTTTGTCCCAGTGAGTTCAGGTTCTGACATAAAGCACACCAGGCCTAAAGGAGCTTAAAAGTCAACCAGACTTAAACAGACCAGATATCCCAAATACACATTTTATTTATACTCTGAGCCCACTTTAATCTGCTTCCTTCCACATCCTTAATTATTGAAGAAAATGGCATAGCAATTAAATGCCATTATTCTTCAAGCTGAATGTTTTCCCTCTCCTCTCAATGTTTTATTATTCCACAAGCAGTAAAGAATGTAAGCCAAGTGACAGCAGAAAGATTACACATTACAGCTTTAGAGGTCTATTTTTTTCCAAAGTGATTTTAATGAAGACCTGACCTGAAGGTAGTTAGCATAGTTTAAATGTGCTCACTACGATGACAATTTTCTTCACTGAATCCCTAAAGAATCTCTTTGGAATCCTTAGATTACAGAAAGAAGACCCTTTATTTAAAATAGGTATTATTTAATTCAATGTACATCAGGAAATGTGATTTCATATACAGAATAAAAAGGTTCTGGCTGAGAATGGTTAAGGATCTTTGGCTCTGCCTAAGTTATTTGAACCATGACCTTTCCTTACCTCTAAATCGAAAGCCTGCATGAGATGGTCCTTAAAATTCTTCCCAACCCCAAAATTTGTTGAATCCAGGTACCAAATGATAGCATCTTTCATTAAATGTAGAGAAAAAACTCGTTTTGCCTGTAATCTAGTTTTCTTTACCTTTCCACCATATTGGCCATATTTGAGGGGGAAAAGGGTTTATTTGCCATCGACCCTGTCCAGACTATTTGTAGATCCTAATATGAGAACATCACGTTTAATTTGTGACATCTATGTCTGGTTGCAGAAATACTGTAATACCCAAGTTCAGCTGTGAAGCTCCACTGAAAGAAAAGGAAGCAAAAGAAAAGTAGTACAGAGCCTTAGGCATTCTAACCATTTTATACAAATGAAAACACATTTAAAACTCTTTGATATTTTTCTTTTTCCATAACACTTCATATGTTTCTGACAGTTTTATGTAAATTTAAAAACATTTCTCCCATTTTTCCGCTAAGTTCTATTGTGATGCAAATTTTATATATATTAGAACTACTTTTCAAAAACTTCAAATGACAACAATTTCATTTGTTTATCAAGCCCCGAATTTCTGGGATGACGCTGAATAGCTGCATGCTTTCCAAAAATGTCTTCTAGATTGTCAACCTTTGTAATGGTATCACTAAATAATCTATATACCAAGTAGAACATGCCAGATGTTTCACAAAGTTACTTGAATTTAGCATTCATTGTTGCTGCAGGAACAAAATAGCATCTGTCAGGTTCCCTACGTATAGATGAATTTAAAAGACTGGTATGAAATCAACTGGGCAGAAAAAAATAGCTCAAATTAGGATTAACTGCCATCTTCTAGTCACGAAGAAATTCAAGATTATAATGGATGGAACTCCTAACATCCAATAATGGAGAAAATCTTTCTTAATGTCTAACATCCTCTTAATACAGCTCAGAAGGCAAACTGAACAGTTTTTGCCTTAGCATCTTAAATGACAACACCTGAATTCCCAGTTTCTCTTATGAACAAGTCATCATTAGTTCTCAAATGACTTATTATAAATACTGCCCAGGGGAACCCTGGGTGGCGCAGCGGTTTGGCGCCTGCCTTTAGCCCAGGGCGCGATCCTGGAGACCTGGGATCGAGTCCCACATCGGGCTTCCGGTGCATGGAGCCTGCTTCTCCCTCTGCCTGTGTCTCTGCCTCTCTCTCTCTCTCTGTGACTATCATAAATAAATAAAAAAAAATTTTTTTTAAATAAATAAATAAATAAATACTGCCCAGATAGTACAATACTTTGGTGGATTAATAGGTTTTCCCCACACCTTTAACCTATGCCCTAATCAACTGGAGACGCAACTTTGGGATGAAACCCTTGATGCTCTAGAAAGAACTAACCCTAGAACTCTCTCACGGAATGGAGAAAACATCTATAAATCTAAAAATAAAAACAAAGCAAAAAAAAAAAAAAAAAAAGAAGAAGAAGAAGAAGAGGCAGAGGGACAGAAACTGAGGTAAAAGGAAAGAGTTCCAGTGCCAGATATATGATTAAATGTCTTTTTATAGGGTGAAAGTCAATTAAAAATATTTTGTCTTAAAAGCTCCATGATTTTGACAACTGACAGGGAGGCCAATAGATAACGTTGCAAGAAAGACATAAAAAGCCTATTTGAGTGTGATTCACATTCACTAAAATGAGACACAAAGGTGCAAAATTGGGCTCACGTTTTCTCAAAGTGTAGAATATTAACCTTCAGCTAGACAGACAGAAATCATGTGAAGCCTGAGGCCAGCTAACTAATCAGAAAGGCACTGTGTAGCCATTTTGTATACCTGGACCCGAAGTGGCAAATAATCTTCACAAAGATCATCCCACAGCTCCTGCAGGTCTGAAAGCTCCAAGGGATAATTCACAGGTGTCTTGTAAAGGGGTTTCAAAGACCTGTTGAGGAGACCAGAACTAACTCCATCTGTCATGATATGGCCAGGCCTGGCTCCAGGTGGGCTGGATTTCACTGGAATAGGAAGCTTGCTCCCTCGGGGACTCTGGATGGGCTTATAATCAAGACCTTTAATCATGTTAAGAGCTAGCTCTAGCTTGTGGTTACACACATGCTGTGGAGCCTGTTCATCTGAACAACAGTCACACTTTGCAAGTTCCTTTGCACTTCTCTCCGTTTCCTCATCCTTTTGTTGTGGAGGACTAGCCTGGACACTTGCATCCAAAGATTCCACTGAGGATCCGGGTGTCCCTTCCTCCATGCTCTCTCCATCTGGGGGTACCTTTGTACTTGGTAAATCCGGTGGCCCAACCTCAGACAATGCTGGTTCTTCAGTGCAAATGCTGGTGGACCACCTAGAAGGAGCACACGAGATACTTCTGGCCACCTTTCGGGGCACCTTACAAATGGCTTCATAGTCAGAATCAGCAACCCGCAAGGCTGCACAACCACGGCATCTCCTGGGTCGGTTTCCAGGACCTTCCGAAGTATGGCAGCTGTGTAGCTCCTGAATCTGATCCTCGTTTTCTACCCAACACTCAAACCCTGAATAGGCAAAGTCCTCCTGGAGCAGTGCAGAGTATCTTACGTCGGGTAAGCCGGAAATGTCAACCGTCCCATTCCCCGCCTTGGTTTCCGTGCCAGAGTCCTCGTTATTCTTCCGATACATGCTAGCAATGCAGAACTTAAGGCGGTCCTTCTCCAGCAGCAGCTTTTGCAAACGCTCAATAGAAAGAGCTTCGATCCGTGCAATAACGGTGTCGAATCTATAGATCCGATCAAGCATGAAAGCACATTTGCTGCAAGCAAACTCGGCTTTGCCATCGCGGGGGACATCCTTGCCCAGGACGTGCGAGAGCAGAACCTGGAGGTTGAGTTTAGATGCCGTGTGGAAGATCCAGCGCCGCTGGTTCCCACACAGCTCCCGGGCACAGATCCTGCAGCTCTCCTTCATCTTCCCTCCTCGAGCTGGCCGAGCCTCCCTGAGGCGGCGGCTGCCTGGTGTTCGATCACTGGCGCTCGGCCGCGCTCCGTCTCCCGCCCCGGTGGCCTCCGGCCGGCATGGCACAATCTGGTGGGGTTCCCCCGCGCTCGGGCTCTGGGTACCAGAGTGGGCAGCCCCGCCCCGCGGGAAGGGGGCGGGCGTAGGAACTCCTCAGGGGGATGCTAAGTGACAGCCGCGCAGGCCGCGCTCGCAACCTGCCATGTCCCGTCCAGCTGTCTCTCCCGCCAGCCGCCGCGTCCCCAACGTCCTCCCTTTCAGCAGCCTGGGTTCGCAGGACACGGGCAGCAGCCCGCTGCTGACGCAAAGACTCGCAGAACAAGGATCAGATTTCAAGATGGCGCCAGCGGCTCGGCGCCTGCGGGCAGCGGCGGGTTCCTCTGGGAGCTGTAGTCCGGCGGGCCGCTCCCGGCGCTGCGCATGTGCGAAGGCGGGTGCGCGCGCGCACACACACGCACACACACCCCCACCCTGCCCCTCCCTTGCGCGCGCGCACACACACACACCCACTCTGCCCCTGCCTTGCACTAAATAGGCTGGCAGCTCCTCGCGTAGGAACCGAGACCTGGCTCCCTGTGGGTATCGGCGGGCAGCAGGACGGGCGCTGGCCACTGCCAGGTTGCTTTCATCTGCTAAGACTTCACCGAACCAGCGCACCAATTCCCTCAGGGGTCCTCCCTCCCGCCCTAGTAGGATGACCCGAGGAACTGCAGGGGAGGAGAAAGCTGAGTCCCCACCCTCGCTCTCCACGGCTAGTGCCACGTCCTCTGGAAGGAGCAGCCGGGCAGCGCCTCTAGGTACCGCTGCGCGGCGCCTCCCTCCCGCCTGCAGCCCCACCTCTTTCCCCTACCCTGGCAGTGCCGGGATTCAATGGCCCTTGGGGCTGCAGCGGCGGGCGGGGAGACAGGGCTGATAAACCAGAGGTGGCAGTTAGGGCGTCCGTTCGACCTTTCCTATGACTAATGGAGTATCTGCAAAAGAGGACGAGTGTTTCTCTTCTTGCAACGTTGGGGGTGGGCGGTTGGGTTTAGCACTGCTGGCCGATTTGCCCTTTTTTAGAAAAGAAATTGAGAGAGGACACAAAGCAGTCACCTGAGAGAGTCCAGCAAATGCCACGTGAATGCAGCTGGTAACCAAGATTTTAAAAATAAGAGGAAATGGGCTTTTTCAAGAATGTAGACACCTGAGAGCAGATTACCCTCACCCAATTCTTTCAGGTTCAGATGGGAGAGTATACAAACTTTAGAACAAAAGACCTAGCTGCTTTGAGCAAGAATACAGAGTGCCAGGGAGAACTGGTGTCTGCAGAATTAGGGCCGGACATTCCACTGACTTCAGTTAGGACCCTGTGTTATTCAACAATATAGAGCTGTCATCCCACTCTTGGGTATAGAACTTAGAATGCTCACTGCCGCGGCGGGCTTGGGGGTGGGGGGTGGGGGGTGAGGGGAGGGGAAGCTGGCGCTCTGAGGAGGAGGAGTCTTCCATTGATAACAAAGAATTCCCTTCTTGGCTTGAGAGGCTTGAAGATACCAGGCAGGAAGGAAAACAGCCCTAGCAACCACCTGGAGTCCCCCCAGAGCAGAACATTTCCCAATTACAAAAATGCTAAATTTCACTGGCTTAACCTTGGGAGAGGTTAAGGCCAGCAACAGTCTTAAGTATTTCTGAACCTCATCTCTAAGACAGAGCCCATACTCTTAAGCAGGGAGACATTAAAATGCCTTCAATAAGAACTCAGAATAAACCACCAAACTTCCAACAGAGAATTAAAAGAGATGATTTAGAAGTGTTTTAACAGTGGCTCATTAAATAATAGCTAATACTGTTATTTCAAAATTATAATGGAATATTTTAAGATAATTTTAAAAATTTATGAGTCTCTGCACACATAAGGTTGTATTGATTATTTAATCACCAAAACAAAATCTTAGTAGCTCCATCCTGAGAGAAGAACCATCGTTTGATCTTTGGGTTTGGGAAGCTACAGAACTTTGCTTATGTTATTTCACCTAAATATGCATTGTTCTGGTCCTAAAACCAAGAATGTTAAATAGACTTCCAAGTAAAACCCACTACAGCTGTATTTTTGCCTGTCTCTAAGTTTATGAACTTCAAAGTCAAAAGAAAGTAAACATTAATCTTTGAAATCTGTAGTAATCTATAGAGAGGCAAGGAATTTCTGGACTCAGCTACTCACAGACTGCCTGTCAGGACTGTACCCTGCTGTACCTGTCTGAAGTAAAGAGTTCTAAAGAACTGAAAAAACTCAAAGGTCCATAAAAGTGCAAATTTAAGACATTAATCCAGTCCTCATCTTCAGTTATCAATGCAAATCACATTTTCTTAATGAGAAGGCTAATGAAATAAAGTAATTAATGAGAATGCTTTTCAGGAACCAATTACATAATACTTTATTATTCTCTATTAATAAGATTTTGAATCTGACTTATGGTCTCTAAACTTTAATGACAATATATAAGTAGCTGGGTGTAGAAATGTAAACCAGTATAAGTGGAGAAAAGGCAGTTTATCATTGAAGAATAGGTTTGCTATATATAAGTAAAGATCACCATAAGAAAGAGCTATACATATCTAGGCTTCCAACAACACATAGGAATAAATCACTCAAAAATCAAAAAAACCTTGAAGAAAGCACTCTCTTCACTCCTAGAAAATCTATTTAAAAACCATTATTTAGAAGTGGATAGTAAACTATATAGTACTAAACTAGTCCTAAAATGATTATTTGGTATTATAGAACAATTTCATCCCACTTAAAAGATCACTGGTGTATAGATAACAAAACTTGAACATAAAAATTAAAAAATAAAACACAGGGGCACCTGGGTGGCACAGTCAGTTAAACATCTGACTTGAGGTCCTGAGATGGAGCCCACATTAGGCTCCCTGCTCAGCTGGAAGTTAGCTCCCCCTCCCCCACCCCTGCACTCTCTCCTCTCTCTGCCTCTAATAAATAAATAAATCTTAAAAAAAAAAAATCTTAGAAGAATCATGTGATAATATCACCTTGGTCAAGATTTTGTATTTAGTTAACAATGGCTACCTGTGGAGAAGGAAGTAAAATTGGGTGCCTGGATGGCTCAGTGGATTAAGCATCTGCCTTCAGCTCAGGTCATGATACTGGGGGTCCAGGGATGGAGCTCCACGTTGGGCTCCCTGCTCAGCAGGGAGTCTGCTTCTCCCTCTGCTCTTTACACTGCTCCCTCTCTCTCTTTCAAATAAATAAATAAAATTTATTTTTTTTAATTGGGAAGATAAAATAAGGCCTAGAAAAGATTCTATAAAAAGCCCATCTTGTGCAAATTCAAAATTTTATAGTTCCTATCCATATGAGGAGCTTTGAAAAATATTTTACATTCCTATGCACAACACACATATGATTGAAGCAAGGCAATGCTGCTAAGGTGAGACTTGGGGCTCCTGAGATGATTTAGAATAGGATAATTACTTCTAAAACATATCAAATTACGTAATAAAGGAAAATTTGACAGAGAACAGGTTTCCAGGGATGGAGCTCCACGTTGGGCTCCCTGCTCAGCAGGGAGTCTGCTTCTCCCTCTGCTCTTTACACTGCTCCCTCTCTCTCTTTCAAATAAATAAATAAAATTTATTTTTTTTAATTGGGAAGATAAAATAAGGCCTAGAAAAGATTCTATAAAAAGCCCATCTTGTGCAAATTCAAAATTTTATAGTTCCTATCCATATGAGGAGCTTTGAAAAATATTTTACATTCCTATGCACAACACACATATGATTGAAGCAAGGCAATGCTGCTAAGGTGAGACTTGGGGCTCCTGAGATGATTTAGAATAGGATAATTACTTCTAAAACATATCAAATTACGTAATAAAGGAAAATTTGACAGAGAACAGGTTTCATATTATGATAAGCTGTAATAAATTAAATTATTAATTTTATATATTAGCAGTTTGCCCTCAAAATGCATTGGCAATGCATAAACAGCACTTATTAGCTATATGTGCTAGTTAAATAATTTTTATCTGGCCTTTAATTTCCTACAAAGTAAACATTGAATTTGAACAGTAGTTTCAACCCTTGGCATGCATCAGAATTCCCTGGAGGGCTGGATACAACAGATTGCTGGGACCTACCTCTTAGAGTTTCTGATTCAGTTCACTTGGGGTAGGGCCCAAGAATTTGCATTCCTAACAAATTCCTAGGTTATGCTGCTGCTGCCTGGGCATCTCACTTTGAAAAACCACTGACCTAGAACTATCCTAAACTGTATTCAGGAAAATCTCAGTCAAAAGATCAGAAGTTCTGCAGATAAATGGAAAAACCCACCAATGAAGAATTACTTACAAATTGTCAGATTTAGAAAAGTATATTTTCATTTGAATCAAAATTCCTAAGTGGTATTATGGTAGAGATCTTTTGCACTATCTCTATTTTGACCTCTAGATTTTGGAGCCTGAGAGGTATGTCTTAGAACCATAGCCACTTTTGTAAACCCTACGTGTAGCGTTTCTCAGACCTAATTCTGGGCTGATAAGGCGTTTCCCAGAGAATCAGAGAGATGGAAAATCCCCATGTCCCAAACAGTTGTGTTAGGTTTCATTGCCCTAGTTATGACATTGGAAATAGCTGTTCTAATTACTAAAAACTATGCCAAAAAAGAAAAAAAGTGATTCTGGCAGAGAAGCTAAGGTAAATGAGGAAATGCAAGAATATCAAAGTAAAACCAGTTAGGTTTTATGGAAACACAGGCATGTGCATGACTACCCTGTGATGGCTGGAACCTTTAAGAAGCCAGAAGCAATCATACTTTGCATTAATTAATAATATAGTATTTTGAAAGACTTGTTTTAAAACCAGATTTCCAGTTCAACTATAAATTGCAATATGGTCATCAGTAGAATCCATCTTGAAATAATAGAGTATTTCAAGTAAAGTTATTAAACACCCATAGCTGTTTAAGTGAATTTTTTTAAAGATTTATTTCAGAGAGAGAGAGGGAGGGCACATATGCACAAGTGTGAGGGGAGGGGCAGAGAGAGAACGAGACAGAGACAGAGACAAGCAGACTCCCGGCTGAGCGGGGAGCCTCACACTAGGCTCCATCCCAGGACCCAAGATCATGACCTGAGCCAAAATCCAGAGTCAGATGCTTAACCAACTGAGCCACCCAGGTGCTCCAAGTAAACTTTAAAGTATATAGTAAGTCGGGATCCCTGGGTGGCGCAGCGGTTTAGCGCCTGCCTTTGGCCCAGGGCGCGATCCTGGAGACCCGGGATGGATATCCCACGTCAGGTTCCCAGTGCATGGAGCCTGCTTCTCCCTCTGCCTATGTCTCTGCCTCTCTCTGTGTGTGTATCATAAATAAATAAAAATTAAAAAAAAAAATAAAGCATATAGTAAGTCAATCAAGTAATGAGCAAGAATTTGCACACACTCAGTATGTCTTTTCTCTGTCTTCACTGAGCTTTCAGTTTAGTCAAAGGGGAGAAAACATGCACACTAAAATTAGTACAGTTGATTGTCAAATGAAATGGTACTGGCAAATTCAATGTGAGTCCAGAAAAAATTGAGATTGGTATGGGCTGATATAGTTGAAGGGGACATAAGTGGCACTTGAGATAGGTCTTAGGATGTTGGAAACAAAGAACAGGACTCCAGAACAAAAGGGGGGGGGGGCATCGTCAATAATCTTAGTAGTGGCTGGACACAGTGCTAACCTGAATACAGATGCCCTCAAGGGTCATCTGAATGCCCTCGTTCATCTGACTTTATACAATTTATCCTGTATAATAATTGCTCATTCAAAGAACATGTGTGAGGAGCCAACTGTAAGCCAGATACTATGCTGTGGTGCTATGGAAGCCTTGGCAACTAGACCTTAATGTTTGGCAAGGGCCAAAGAATTTGGATTTAATGTTATGGACTTGAACAAAGAATGGCATGGTGAAAACTTCTTAAAAAGATTAGCCAGGCAACAGGATGGATTGGAATTTCAGGGAGAGATTTGCGGATGGTTATAGGAAGATCTGCTAAAAAGCCACATGTAGTTATTCACATGTATAAAAAAAAAAGTCTGGTATAGAAATAGAAAGTGGTAAATATGAGAATCATTTTGAAGGAATGAACAGCAGGACTTGATGACCTACCCATTGAGAGGATGAAGGAAAAGATAGGATGAAAGATAAAATTAAGTTTTTGGTCTCAAAGACTGGTAGAAAACCTGGTCTAAATGAACAGAGATGTGAGAGTTGAGTCCATTTGCAAAAAGATAATGAAATTTGATTCAGAACAAGTTGAGTTTAGATGACTGAGAAGACTAAGTAGAAAAAAATTAAATGGGGCTCTTCTGCAAACAAAGCACAAGTGAGATAAGGACCAGAGTTTCAAGAATGAGGGACATTCTTTGCTAATGGTCAAAAGCTAAAGAGAGAACAGCAGGAGAGATAAGGTCAGGCATATCATTTTCTGTAACTAAGTAGACTTGTAAACTTCAGAGCGGTTACCTTTAATTCCTGAGAATCCTTCCCTATCAAGCTAAACACTAAATTGGGATTTTTTTTTCCTGAAAATATCTAGCATGTTCAGAAATGTTGCTTCACATTTTAACTAAATTTTCTATTTCAGGTTCTTGAAATGTAAAACCTGAAACATGTCACATAAACTTAGATGCTTACCCCTTTAATCATCCTCCATACTATTTCCAGAACATTCACAGTAAAGATCCCTCGTTGTCCACTACCTATAGGATGAAGTCAAAAACTCTCAACTTGGGATTTCAGTATCTCTACAGAAAGATCCTAATCTGCTTGTCAGCTATATCTTATACTCCTTTCCTAATCATATGGTGACAGGATGTAAACTGCATTATGACTTGTATGCCCTACCTCCCTCTTTGCTAATCTGATTATCAGGCCCTTAGCATTAATTACCTTAATTTAGGAATTTTTGCAGAGCAAAGAGCAGCGGCTGAGGTCAAATGCATTTCCTGACTTTAATAAAATTCTAAACCAAGTGAGAAGATTAAACCAGGTGTCCTAGTGGGAAGAGAGGCAAGAGAAATGCGTTGAGGTCAACAGAGAAAGAGGGGGTGAGATTTCACCCAGATCAGAAAGAGACTGGGGATCAGAGAGTAACAAGGACATACCTCCATTCCATATTAGTGCCCCAAGAACGCAGCGAGACCTGCGCAAATTAGGCAATGGGTAACCTGGAAAGGCTGGACTCTATCTAAAGGGGTTCTGGCTCATAAAAGACTCCATAGCAAGTATAGCAAGCTGTCAGAGTTGGCAGAACCATGCTTATTCGAGCAGGGATACTTCAGAGGTGGACTGATGGTAAGGTTAATCCCTTGATGGCACCTGATAAAACTGTCACGATCACATAACTGAGAAAGCAGGCAGGAATATATGTATCAAATGGATAAAACTGAATTTCCCACTAGCCTGATTAGGATAGGGACTCAGGGTCACATTAAATTGATTTAATTAAAAGTAATTTAATCAAAATTTGATTAAAAGAAAGAAAGGTGGTACTTCCTGCATAACTGAATTTGTGAACTAAGTCATAACCCACAGCAAACCTTTTGTAGGTATTCACTGAGGCCCAGCCCTAGACCCTTTTCACCTCCCTATTTTTATCTTCTTTCAAGATCATCTAATCCTTTCTCATTTTTATCCCAGAATTTCCTCTGAGTTAAACTCTGAAGTAGCCAACTACCTATTTGTATCTGCATATGCTATGTCAGAGACATCTCAAAATTACCATCTTCCCCTTACCTATAATACCCCTACTTGTTCCTCCTAATTCTCTACTGGGGGTCAGCAAACTATGAACTGTGGGCTAAGTTTGTCCCCCACCTGTCTTTGTAACTAAAGTTTCGTTGGAACATATATGCCAACTCAGTTTTGTATTGTATATGGCTATTTTTGTGCTACAATGGCAGAAACCTTATGGCCTGCAAGGTCTAAATTATTTACCATCTGGCCTTTTATAGAAAAGATGGCTAATCCCTGCTCTTTGTTTTCTTCAAAGAACTTATTACAATTTCAGTTAGTTATTTGTTTGATTACTTGATTATTTATCTATCACACTTATAAGATGCAAGTTCCTTAAGGGGAAGAGCTCTTGCTTTTCCTCTTTTAAGTATTTTTAAAATATTTATTATTGAAATATAGTTGACATGTAATATTAGATTAGTTCCAGGTATATAACATAGTGATTCAACAATTCTATACATTACTCAGTGTTCACAATGCTAAGTGTACTCACCATCTATCCCCATATAACATTATTGTAATATTATCAACTATCCTTATGCCACACTTTTCATCTCTGTGATTTATTTATAACTGGAAATTTGTACTTCTTAATTCCCTTCACCTATTTTGCCATCCTCTCACCTCCCTTACTTTGGTTGTACAGAGGTATTTGTGAGTCTCTTTCTGTTTTTTTTATTTTTGAGATTTTATATATATATATATATATATATATATATATATATATATATATATATGAAATCATATGGTATTTGTCTCTACCTGGATTATTTCATGTAGTATAAAATGCTCCAGGTCCATCTATGTTGTTGCACGACAAGATTTCATTCATTTTATGGCTGAGTAATATTCCATTGTGTATATATACTGCATCTTCTTTACCCATTCATCTATTGATGGACACATGGGCTGCTTCCAGATCTGGACTGGTGTAAATAATGCTACCATAAACAAAGAGGTGATTTATCTTTTCAAATTAGTGTTTTATTCTCTTTGGGTAAATACCCAGTATTTGGGATTTTCCAGTAAATGGAATTACTGGGTCATATGGTAATTCTATTTTTAATTTTTCAAGGAGCCTCCATTCTGTTTTCCACAGTGGCTGCACCAGCTTGCATTCCTACCAACAACACACAAGGGTTCCTTTATCTCCACATCCTTGCTCACCAATCCTTGTTATTTCTTGTATTTTTGATGTTAGACGTACTGACAAATGTTAGGTGATATCTGATTGGGTTTTGATTTGCATTTCCCTGAATGTTGGCACCTTTTCATGAATCTGTTGGCCATATGTCTGTTTTTGGAAAAAT
This sequence comes from Vulpes vulpes, assembly GCF_048418805.1. Classification (NCBI taxonomy): domain Eukaryota; kingdom Metazoa; phylum Chordata; class Mammalia; order Carnivora; family Canidae; genus Vulpes; species Vulpes vulpes. Next base: position 54,866,543 of record NC_132787.1, on the reverse strand, counting down.
CTCTATTCAGGTCTTCTGTCCATTTTTTAGTTGAATTATTTGGGGATTTAGTGTTGAGTTGCATAAGATCCTTACATATTTTAGATATTAATGCCTTATTAAATATATTGTTTGCATATATCTTCTCCCATTCAGTAGGTTGATGTTTTGTTGATGGTTTCTTTTATTGTGCAACAGCCTTTTATTTTGGTATAGTCCCAATAATTTAATTTTGCATTTGTTTCCCTTGCCTAAGGAGACATATCTAGGACAATGTTTCTAAGACCAATGTCAAAGAGATGACTTCCTATGTTGTCTTCTAGGACTTTTAGGTTTCGAGTGTCACATTTAAGTCTTTAATCCATTTCATGTTTATTTTTGTGTAATAGTGTAATAAAGTGGTTCAGTTTCATTCCTTTGCACGTAGCTGTCCACTTTTCCTAGCATCATTTAGTGAAGACATTGTCTTTTCACCACTGTATATTCTTGCCTACTTTGTCATAGATTATTTGGGCTCTCTATTCTGTTCCATTGACCTAGGTGTCTATTTTTGTGCCCGCACCATACTGTTTGGGGTTTTTTTGTATATTTTTTTATTGGAGTTCGATTTGCCAACATATAGCATATCACCCAGTGCTCATCCCATCAAGTGCCCCCCTCAGTGCCTGTCATCCAGTCACCCCAACCCCCACCCACCTCCCTTTCCATCACCCCTTGTTCGTTTCCCAGGGTTAGGTGTCTCTCATGTTTTGTCACTCTCTGATATTTCCCACTCATTTTCTCTCCTTTCACCTTTAATCCCTTTCACTATTGTTTATATTCCCCCCAGATGAATGAAACCATATAATGTTTGTTCTTCTCCAATTGACTTACTTCACTCAGCATAAATACCCTCCAGTTCTATCCACGTTGAAGCAAATGGAAGCACCATACCATTTTGATCACTATAACTTTGTAGTATATCTTGAAATCTGGAATTGTGATACTTCTAGCTTTTTATTTATTTTTTTTTTTTTTAAGTCTGCTTTGGCTATTCAGGGTCTTTTGTGATTCCAAACAAAATTTAAGATTATTTGTTCTAGCTCTGTGAAAAAAATATTGGTATTTTGATAGACACTGCATGAAATGTGTAGATTGCATTGGGTAGTATGGGTATTTTAATAATGTTAGTTCTTCCAATCCATGAGCATGGAATATCTTTCCATTTGTGTCTTCAATTTCCTTCATCAATGTTTTACAGTTCTTGGAGTACAGTGCTTTCACCTCCTTGGTTAAACTTATTTCTTGGTATTTTATTATTTTTGGTGCAATTATAAATAGGATTGTTTTCTTAATTTCTCTTTCTGCTACTTCATTATTAGTGTATAGAAATGTAGCAGATTTCTGTATGTTAATTTTTTATTCTCTGACCTTACTGATTTATCAGTTCTAATAGTTTTTCTGGTGGAATCTTTAGGGTTTTCTATATATATTATTTTGTCACTTGCAAATAGTCAAAGTTTTATTTCTTCCTTACCAATGTGGATGCATTTTATTTCTTTTTCTTGTCTTGCCTAGGATTTCCAATACTATGTCGAATAGAAGTGCTGAGAGTGGACATCCTTGTCTTGTTCCTGACCTTAGTGGGAAAGCTCTCAGTTTTTCACCACTGATTATGTTAGCTGTGGGTTTTTCATATGCCTTTATTATGTGAGTTATATTCCCTCTAAACCTACTTCGTTGAGAGTTTTTATCATAAATGGATATACTGGGATGCCTGGATGGCTCAGCAGTTTTAGTGCCTGCCTTCCGCCCAAGATATGATCCTGGAGTCCCAGGATCGAGTTCTACATCAGGCTCCCTGCGTGGAGCCTGTTTCGGCCACTGCCTGTGTTTCTGCCTCTCTCTCTCTCTCTCTCTCTCTCTGTGTGTGTATCTCATGAATAAATAAATAAAAATCTAAATCTTTAAAAAAATAAAAATAAATGGATATACTTTGTCAAATGTTTTTTCTTTATCTATTAAGATGATCATATGGTTTTTAATCCTTTTTATTGTTAATGTGATATATCACATTGATTTGCAAATATTAAACCACTCTTACATCCTGGAATAAATTCCATTTGATGGTGGTGAGTGATTTTTTTAATGTATTGTTGGATTCAGTTTGCTAATGTTTTGTAAAAAATTTCTGCATCTATGTTCATCAGAGATATTGGCCTATAGTCTTCTTTCTTTTGTAGTGTCTTTATCTAGTTTTGGTATTAGGGTAATGCTGGCCTCACAGAATGAATGGAAGATTTCTTTCCTTTTCTATATTTTGAGATAGTTTGAGAATAGGTATTAACTCTTCTTTATTGTCCAGTAGAATCCATCTGGCCCTGCGTTTTTGTTTGTTGGTTGGTTTGGTTTTTATTGCTGATTCAATTTCATTGCTAGTAATTAATCTGTTCAAATTTTCTATTTCTTCCTGATTCAGTTTTGGAAGGTGATATGTTTCTAGGAATCTATCCATTTCTTCTAGGTTGTCCAATTTGTTGGCATAAATTCTTCATAATATTTTCTTATAATCCTTTGTATTTCTGTGGTGTCAGTTGTTACTTCCCTTCTTCTCCTCTGATTTTATGAGTCCTCTGTCTTTCTCTTCCTCTCTCTCCCCCCCACTCTTGTTCTTGCTCTCTCTCTTCTTTTTTTTTTTTTTTTATGAGTCTGTCTAAATGTTTATCAATTTTACTTACCTTTTCAAAGAACCAGCTCCTGGTTTCATTGATCTATTCTACTGTTTCTTTTGAGGTACTTTGAACAGTACATTTCTAGATATCAATAAATAATCATTGAATGATTCAATGAATAAATCAATGCCTTTCCTTTTCATCTCTTATTAAAAAAATATATTCTTCTTCCTTCATGTTCCAGTACTTTGTGCATTATAAATGTTCAATAAATACTTTTCATGAAGCCATAATGAAATCCCTTATTTTTCCACTTCCTTTGATGCTTTAAAGGATCAGGATTATGATTGCCTTAGATGATAAGGCTTTTTTCTGAGACATGTTACCAACAGAGGTTATATCTGGGAGACAGTGATGTTGAATGAGGATTTATAAATGAGTCTCCACCTTCAACATTCATCAGCCATAAGAAGAGGATACTGAAAAGCTGCTTTGAAAAAGATCTCCTTAATATGAAATTGACTGGAGCTGCCTGAGCTATGAATCCCTGCAAGGTTTTTGTCTCTGCCATGAGCATTTAGAATGTGTTTTTGCCTTAACTTCCATGTCAGATCTCTCCATGGTAACGCTGGAATGTTTGCTATTTTAAGAAATATGCTCACTGCATGCAATGCTATTTACATTAGGTTCCAAACAAGGCATAAATGCAATGGCTTGAGTGTGTGCTGATTTGTGTGGGCAAGAAGGTCTTGATTACTTAATCTCTCTCACCCTAATTCTGTTGTCCTGTTTCATTTTTTAAGGCAACCACAGTGAAATTACATGTTAATAAATATTCTACCAGGGAAAAACTGGAGAATAGAAAAATGAAATAAAACAAGAATTCTTCCAGACTTTCCTTTGCAAGTATATCATTTTCCCATGCCTTTTACACCTTCTAGGTCTGGTTTCATTTAAAAGGTTCTTTGAAATAAAGTTCTACTATCCTGTAGAAGAGAATATTATCAATAACTAGAACTATCACCAGCTTTTCAGAGTGCAGGTCTTTCATCTGCAAATTTGTGAATACACTCACAGAAGAGAAAAATGCTTTGTAAACTTCACTTTATTAGATTCTTTTTACTAAAAAAGATGTGGACATGTTGCTTCGCCATGGCAGCTATATCAAAAAGCTCCTGAGTACTCTGATCACAACAATATATTCTCAGTCTGAATGGACACAGGATTGGAGTGATGTCAACTGGTGGCATGTCAAGTTTATGGCTTTTGTTGTTGTTGTTTTATGGAGGCAATTATATGACAGAAGTTCCAAGTATTGTGTAAGTACAGCTAAAATGAATGCTGTACAATATTTTGGTGGAATGGAAAAGGAAAACAGCTTGAGGAATAGTAAAATCAACTAAATCAAATAATCTTGATCAAAACAGTCTGTCTTATTTAAGGGATAGAAGGCTTTGAACTGAAACCTCCTGTACCTAGAGATTATACCCAGTCTAGACTTTCAGACTGAGATCACATGAGAAGTCCTGATCTATGGGAAATGGAACAAGAGGAGCGTTTTCACTTGGACAACTCAAACCTACACGTGTAAGGCGTGTGGTATTCTCAGTTGTGAGGGGTCAGGGAAGGTAGAGGAAAGGAATCAGTTACCAGAACTCTAGGGATGGCTTTGCTGGAGATGAGGGAATTCTTAGACCTCTGCAGACCAGGCCCAGAGCTTAGAAAAGGAACTTGTGCCTTCCACATTGTGGGGGTGTGACTTCTGTGGTAAGAGGTGGCATGGCAGACAAAAGTTGAGGATAATACAGTGGGAATAAGATGCTGCTACTATTGGCAGACAAGGATGATGCCCACAGCAAAGGCTACAGGTGTCACAGCAAGAGTTGCCACACACATGACTAGACAGAGGGGAGAGACAAAGTATTTTCTTTCTTTTTTTTTTTTTTTTTAAAGATTTTATTTATTGGGATCCCTGGGTGGCACAGCGGTTTGGCGCCTGCCTTTGGCCCAGGGCACGATCCTGGAGACCCAGGATCGAATCCCACATCAGGCTCCCGGTGCATGGAGCCTGCTTCTCCCTCTGCCTATGTCTCTGCCTCTCTCTCTCTCTCTCTCTCTCTCTCTCTCTCTGTGACTATCATAAATAAATAAAATTAAAAAAAAAAGATTTTATTTATTTATTCATGAGAGACACACACAGAGAGAGAGAGAGAGAGGCAGAGACACTGGCAGAGGGAGAAGCAGGCTCCATGCAGGGGGCCCAATGTGGGACTCCATCCCTGGACCCCAGAATCAGGCCCTGGCCCAAAGGCAGTCGCTAAACCGCTAAGCCACCCAGGGACCCCTGACAAAGTACTTTCTAATTGGTTTTATAATGTCCTTTGCCCCTATCTAATTCAAGAATGGATTAGATGAAGCAGTTAATAGCTGTGTCAAACCATGATTTGCTATCTCACGAGAGGATGGCAATTATCTGCTTAGTCAATCCTCAGTTTAATCAATCTCCAGGATTGCCTTTCTAAAATGCAAATCATATGATTTTATTCCCTTTGCTTAACTTTTTTTTTTTTAATTCTCTGTTGCCTATAACATGAATTCCTTAGCTTGATACTTAAGGGATGTCCCAGTTATGTATTACATCATTCTCTAACACTTAGCATATATTTGGTAATACCAATTTCTCCCAGGTACTCACCTTTTTAAGGCCTAGATCAAGAGAAACTTCCAGGTGAGGCTTTCTTTGACTTATTTTTTTTAAAGATTTTATTTATTTATTCATGAGAGACAGAGAGAGAGAGAGAGAGAGAGAGAGAGGCAGAGACATAGGCAGAGGGAGAAGCAGGCTCCATGCAAGGAGCCTAACGTGGAACTCGATCCCGGGACTCCAGGATCACGCCCTGAGCTGAAGGCAGGCACCAAATCGCTGAGCCACCCAGGGATCCCCTTTCTGTGACTTTCAAAGGTAGAGTTAATCCCTGTCATCTGTGGGTTCCTTTAGCACTATTCATATATTTCTGTCTCTTCATTTATTATCTTGTATTTTAGTTCTTTGTTTACATGCCAATCTCTTATGGAACTATAAACTCTTTGGAAGCTAAAACCTCCAGACCAGTGGTTCTTACTGAGCAACTTCACCATCTCCTAAAGTGTATTTTGCAAATTCATGGAGTGTTTCTTGTTTTTATTGTCACCATAATGATGAGTGGGGCAATGGGTGCTACATAACTTGGAATGGGTAGGGCAAAGCACTGCCCCGAATTTTGAACAACATATCTATCCAGCTATCTATCTATTGATCGATCAATCTGATTCCAGTTTATATGAAATGCATAAAACAAGCAACTTCATTAAGGCAGAGAGTAGAAAAGATGTTTTCAGGAACTGGGGAAGGGAAGAATTATTATTTCATAGGTAATTTCAATGAAAAATTCTAGAAATTTTGGTTCATTGATCTTCTGAGAGCTGGTTTTGAATTTTATCTATAGATATTTTTTGACCAATGACACACATGTACATTTGTGATACTAGCTCTTCAGAATAGCAGTGGTGAATATGGTTGTGAAGCCACATAAATCTGTCTGACCTCACCACTTACTGTCTTAACATCTTGGGTTAAATCATTTAATCTCACTGTTTGGTTTTGCTACTTGCCAAGGGATCCTTATCCTACTTACTTCACAGTAATGATAGTAGGAAATGAGAGTTGGAAAAAACTGCATATTCAGTCCTCCACCTGGTGCTTGGAGTAGAATCAGGACTCAAAAATGAGTCCTTCCTCCCTCCCATTCCTCTTTGCATCCACTGGCTAGCAGAATCACTCTGTTTCATGGACACTCCATAAAAGCTGGGTCTTGGGATCCCTGGGTGGCGCAGCGGTTTAGCGCCTGCCTTTGGCCCAGGGCGCGATCCTGGAGACCCGGGATTGAATCCCACGTCGGGCTCCCGGTGCATGGAGCCTGCTTCTCCCTCTGTCTATGTCTCTGCCTCTCTCTCTCTCTGTGTGTGACTATCATAAATAAATAAAAAATTAAAAAAAAATAAAAGCTGGGTCTTCAGCTGGTTCAATATTATACCAGTAGACCAGTGACATTATTTCTACGGTCTCATGACTATTTATTTATTTATTTATTTATTTATTTATTTATTTATTTAAAGTCATGTGCTTTTTATTAGAACCACATGCCAGCAATTGCAGAGGGTCAGTGACAGAAGACTTCTTTCTGTGGCATACTCCCTGGAAAATTCATCACTTCTTTGTTTTTTCCCCAGCTTTTAATTATGTATAATATATATATTTACTTAGGATCCATGCCCAGTGTGTAGCCTAATATAAGGCCTGAACTCACAATCCTGAGATTAAGACCTGAGCTGGGATTAAGAGACAGATGTTTAACCAACTGAGCCATCCATGCACCCCTGTAATTGATATTTCAATAAACATTTTGTATCTCATTATAACATTGTGTAATTTAAAGGTGTACAGCACATTGACTTATATATTACAATATAGATTATCACCAGAGTGTTAACATCTCTATTACATCACATAATTACCATTTCTTTCTTTGTGGTGAGAATATTTAAAATCTACTCTCTTAATAACTTTCAAGTATATGGTAGGGTATTCTTATTTACAATTGCAATGTTATACATTAGATTGCTGGGACGTATTTATCTTATAACTGGAATTTTATACTCTTTGACCAACATCTCCCCATCCTCACCTCCCCAAGCCTCTAGTAACCATCATTCTTCTTTGTACCTATGGGTTAGGCTTTTTTAGATTCCACATATAAGTGATATTGTACAGTAGTTGTCATGACTATTTTTTTATAATATTTTTACTTGTGGGTGCCTGGGTGGCTCAGTTGGTTAAGCTTCTGACTTCAGCTCAGGTCTCAGGGTCCGGGAACAAGTCCCATGTAGATGCCTGCATCATGCTCCATGCTCAGCAGGGTGTCTGCTTCTCCCTCTCCCTTGACTCCTCCCTTGACCCTTCTCCTTCTCCCTTGACCCTTCCCTTCTTGCTCTAACTTCTCTCTCTCAAATAAATTTAAAAAATCTTCAAAAAATATTTTTTCACCTGTAGGGATGTCTGGGTGGCTCAGTGGGTTGAGTGTCTGACTCTTCATTTTGGCTCAGGTCATGATCTCAGGGTTGTGAGATCGAGCCCTGTAACCTGCTTGTGCTGCACATGGAGCCTGCTTAAGAGTCCCTCTCCCGGATAGCCTGGTGGCTCAGCAATTTAGTGCCACCTTCGGCCCAGGGTGTGGTCCTGGGGACCCAGGATCAAGTCATGGGTCAGGCTCCCTGCATGGGGCCTGCTTCTCCCTCTGTGTCTCTGCCTCTCTCTCTTTCTGTGTCTCTCATGAATAAATAAATTTTAAAAATCTTAAAAAAAAAAAAGAGTCCCTCTCCCTCTCTTCCTCTGCCCCTCCCTCCCACCTCTGCCTGCACACTTGCACATGCACACACATATGACCATGCATTTTCTCTCTTAAAAAATTTTTTTCACTTGCAATAAAGTTATGTTGCTTTCCATTACCAACATGTTCCTATTATGATTGTAGTAATAACAGTATTATTAGTAACTCTGTAGGATTAAAATGTGAAGTTTTGTTTTGTGCTTTCATTTCTGAATGATTTATTTTTTATTATTACTTATTTTTTTTTCTGAATGGCTTTTTATATGTTCCATGGAGCACTGGTGAGGTAATACAACTTTATATAATCACCTGAACCTAGAACTGAATTCTGATATCTATAAATATATGCGCACACACAGTGTTAATACACAATGAGTTTTCCATGAATTGAACTGCTATGAAAATTAAGAAAGGGTTGATTTTTGGGTTTTTTGGGGAAATTTATCAAGTTTTTTACCTTGGCATTGTCATTCTCATTTACTCATTCCTCTTGCCATTTTTGAATTGCCAATATAACATGACTATATCAGGCTACATTTGAAGCTATGACATTCACTTGATTTGACATACAGATATGAGCACCTATTTCTTTATGTCTTCTAATATAATTGTGCTCATGAATTTATATATTAAAATTAACATTATTTTATTATAAATTATTCTTGTTATTTTTATATGTTAGTATACTTCATAGAGTTGTTTTGAGGGTTAAGTTAATTTGAGTTAATATATAAGTTGGATAGAGCAGCTCCTGGTACAGAGAAAATGCTACAATATGTGCTGAAGTATTACTATTAAAAAGTTGTTGAATATTCATTGATAAATATTTTTAAATTGTACTTAGAATATATATTTAAGAAATTCTATGAATCAATTTCTAGGTTTTATAATAATCTGAACCTTTTGAGTGTAACTAAATGTTCCCAAGATGTTATAGAAAGTGCTTCAATATTTCTTTTTGTCTAGGAGATTAAAGTTGAGATATAATTCTCATTATGAGTTGACACTGTATTGTGGACAGCAATAACAGAAATTGCTAACTTTGAGTTTAGTCTTTGCCTATAAAATAGTCTTTCTAAAAAGAGACAAACTAAAAATCATACTTAAATACATAGAACAAACTTGCCATAGGGGAGGTGGGTGGGGGTATGGGTGAAACAGATAAAGGAGAATAGAAGTGCACTCATCTCGATGAGCGCCGAAAAATGTATAGAATTATTGAATTATCATTTTGTACTACTGAAACTAAGATAACACTGTATGGTGCTTATACTTGAATTTTAAAAAGTTCTTCAGAAACGTTTCATATATTTCAGTATTTATCTTGTAAAAAGTCTAGGAACTTTATTTTTCCTCTCCTTTCTGCCAAAGTACATGTATACACATCATTTCCTGAATTGGTTAATCAGAGCTTTCTAACCAAAATAGAGCCACAGTCCAAGAAGTTTACAAGTATAGCCAAAATAGTGATTTCTTCTGCCTCATTGTGGCCCAAGTACCCAAGCTGACCACCTCCAAGAAAGAAGCTCCATCCATTTGCCACTGTACCTTACAAATATAATCAGTTTCTATTTGTGCCATGGAACAGGAAAGACTGGAAAGCACTGCTTCAAACTAATTCTTCTCACTGTTCCTTTTATACTGATTCCAACCTCTACATATGTGAATCAATAAATTAAATGTCACAGTCTGCTTTATCACTGGTCTAAGACCTATAAGAGTATCCAATAATTGTTGATGCTGCTTCGGCACAGATATATTCTAGGGTTCTTTTAGGAAATATCTTTTTAGAAAATTAAAAGTTGAACAGAAGAGGAGAGTTTCCTCTGAGGTAAACTTCCAAGGGCAACAATATAGATAATATAATTATTTTTACCACAGTAAGAGTTCTTCAATATTAAAACTATATTAGGCACACCTGAAACTAATATAACACTCTTTGTTAATGATATTGGAATTAAAATGATAAAAAAATAAAAGCAAAATTGACTGAGGAAAAAATCCACATTAAACATTCTATATAGTTTTAATCACTCAGGGTGGTGGGCAAAATTCAAATGGCCCCAGTGATTCTCACCCCCTGGTAGTCCCCACATCTTTGTGTAATCCCTTCCTCTTGAGTGTGGGCAAGACCTGCAACTTGTTTCTAAGGGACAGAACACAGCAAAGATGATATGTATGGTATGTTACATGGCAAAAGTGAATGGATATTGCACATACAGTTAAGGTCCCCATTCAGTTGATCTTCAGTTAGCCAAAAGGGTTATAAGCCTCTTAAAAGAGTATGTAGAGGTAGAGAAGCAACAGACCCCCTCTTTCTCTCCACTGCTGGCTATGAAGAAGCAAGCTGCCACAACTTCTACAGCCACCCAGAAATAAATTCTTCCAGCAGCCTTCCCTGAGTGAAACTCCAGATGAGAAAGCAGCCTAACACCTTGGTTTCAGACTTCTGAGGCAATCTGAAGAGAACTCAGCTAAGCCATGCCTGGACTCCTGACACACTGTGGGATGATGAATGTATCTTGTTTTAAGCCACTAAATTTGTAGTAACTTGTTATACAGCAATAGATAGCCAACACAGAGGCAACCAGTTCAGGAAGCACTGCCCACACCTCACCTGTATTTCCATGCTCATTGGTTCCTCCAACAGATGGAGCAGTTGTTGTTTCTCTTGAGACAGCTGTTCTACAAGCTTCTCCTGGGAAGCCAGGCTTTGATGAAGTTCTTCAATTCTTCTGGAGCAAAGAAAAAGTAAGAACAATATTTACGGTCATGATACTATTATTGCCTTTATTTTTCAGCCCACTCCAAAGACAGCATGATCCAGTCCAGTTGGCTTTTACCTTTTTGATTCACTGAACTCTGATACTTATTTCAGAGACCCATGTATTCTCTGCCCTAGCCCCTACTATGTACACAAATGACTTTCTGCTTACATTTTCACCAGGTTTAAGGACCTCCTGAAACTGACTCATGGATCTATAGACCGTACATATGTAACTCTTGGAATATGGACTCAGAAGCTGTGTTTCTGGTTGCTATTGTTCCACTCAAAAAACAATTTCTGGATAACCATGATGTAAACTCAACACACCCTACTAAATACCTGGTAATATAAAATTGAAAACACACAATCTCTGCTCTGTAGAAACTTTTTCTTATAAAATTTATTTATTATTTTAGAGAGAGTGGGAGGGAGGGGTAGAGAAAGAGGGAGAGAGAGTCTCAAGCAGACTCCCAGCTGAGCACAGAGCCTGATGTGAGGATCAATCCCACAGCCCTGAGAGCATAACCTGAGATCAAGAATTGGACACTCAACCGATGATACACCCAGGCACCCCTTGGCTCTGCAGAAACTTAAATTGTTTTGGTGTATTTGTGGAGTGGGGAGACAGAGCTACAAAAAAATATATAACAGGAATAACAGGAAGAGAATGTAAGGAGTCTACCATGACAAGGTTATCTCCTGTATAATACTACACTGAGTGCTGCCATGGAACTATAGGAAGAAAGATAAAGGGAGTCATTGAGCCTAGAGCAGTCTGGGGGAAGTTTAGGAGAAGAGATTTGGAAAACTGGACTGTTTTCCAGGTATACAGGGAGGATCTTGAACAAAGGAATGAAGCATAAAGATACAAGATATTTTGGGGGAAGAGTCACTGGAACAAAGGCTGGCAAGAAAGGTGATGGTGAGAGAAAAGGCTAGAAATTCAGACTAGGATTTAGGTTATCAGACTGCATGCCGTGTTGAAGTATACAAACCACAGGTTCAAATCAATAGCTATTCCTCATCTGTTATATGCAAGGTACATCTTGCTGTTTCTCTTAGAGTACCAGAGATATATGTCCTTGGAAAACATGCTGGTACTAAATGAAATGTTTCCAATTGTCATTATTCCTGTGTAGGCATGTAAGACAATGATAGTACTTTGGGAGGAAAATAGTTGGGAGAGGGATCCCTGGGTGGCGCAGTGGTTTAGTACCTGCCTTTGGCTCAGGGCTCGATCCTGGAGACCCGGGATCGGGCTCCCGGTGCATGGAGCCTGCTTCTCCCTCTGCCTATGTCTCTGCCTCTCTCTCTCTCTCTCTCTCTCTCTCTCTCTCTGTGTGTGGTGTGACTATCGTAAATAAATAAAAATTAAAAAAAAAAAAAGTTGGTAGAAAGGTGAGGGGTACCAGAAAGTCAAATAGGAAGCACAGAGACAAGTTATAAATTAATTTATAAAGTTTAAATAAACCATAAATTTAAATTAATTATACATTATTTATAAATTATAAACTAATTGAGGCTATGAGAATCAGCTAAGATATGCAGATGAGAAAGAACTTTAAAAATTTAAAAGATGGGGCACCTGGGTGACTCACTGTTTGAGCATCTGCCTTCGGCTCAGGTCGTGATCCCGGGGTCCTGGGATGGAGTCCCACATCAGGCTTCCCACAGGGAGCCTGCTTCTTCTCCTGCCTATATATCTGCCTCTCTCTGTGTGTGTCTCTCATGAATAAATAAATAAAATCTTTAAAAAAAATTAAAAAACATCATGCAAATGCAAGCTGTAATAGTGATTAGGATGGTGAGGGGCACCTGGGTGGCTCAGTCAGTTAAGTGTCCAACTCTTGATTTTGGCCCAGGTCATGATCTCAGGGGTGAAATCGAGCCCTATGTCAGGGTCTAGGCTGGGTGTGGAGCCTGCTTAGGATTCTCTCTCTCCCTCTCCCTCCTCCTCTTACCCGCCCCTTCCCCCGCTCATGTTCTCTCTCTCTCAAAAAAAAAGTAATTATGATGATGAATGTGGATCCCCTATCAAGTTCCTCATGGTATCTGTGCTAGAACATTTCTTTTTTCCAAGCCTCCAACCTTGCTTTTCCCTTTGACCCTCAGTCTCTATAGATAATCTATTCTTCTACTTTACAAAGTTGGTAAGGCCATGTGATACAAACTCCCTAACTTATTGGTCACGTGCACATATGTTTTCTTTTGTTTGTTTAACAAGTGTTTATTGGGATATGGACAAGAGTCTCAGGGAGTCTAGGACGGAAGGTCTGAAAGCAAATACAATGCCACACTGAGAACAGCTGTGTATATAAAACAAGGCAATGACATAAAGATTAATTCTGTTGTCACAAAAGCACTCACAGAAGTGACAACTAATGCCTAAGTAAGTTTTGAAGAATGAATAGGAGTTCATAAGGATGGAAAAAGACAACAGATGTTTCCCACAGAAGGAAGAGTATGAACAAAATCCAGGACACCTGACATAACATCATTTGCTTCTGGAGGCAATGTGTGGATTTAGGGTTTAGATTCCTGCAATGCCTGTGACCATGTTACACAACTCTCTAAATGCCAGTTGCTTCAATTATAAAGTATAATAATCCCTACCTCTGGAGTTATTAGGAGAATTAACATTCTAGTACTCAATTTAGCTGTATAGTAAGAGTGCAACAAACTTTAGTCATCATTATTATTACTAATCCTGCATCAGTGAAGTGTGAAGGGATCATGGTAGGGACGAGTCTGGGAGAAATCAGGGGTCAGATCATAAAAGGCTTTGATGGCTATGCTAAGGAGAATGGATCTTACCTCCTGAAGGTGTTGGAGGGCATTTTCTTTTAAATTTTTAAAGATTTATTTATTTATTTATTTATTTGAGAGAGAGTGTGTGTGCATGGGGGGAGGAGCTGAGGGATAGAATCTTCAGGTGGACTCCCCACTGAGTGCAAAGCCTGACATGGGGCTCATTCTCATGATCCATGAGATCATGACCTGGGTCAAAACCAACAGTTGGACACTTAACCAACTGAGCCACCCAGGTGCCCCTGGAGAGCATTTTAAATGACTCTGCTATGTCATGATCAGATTTGTGTCTCAAAAAGACCAGATTACTCATTGTGGGTACATTGTGTGTTTTTTTGCCTATTCAGTTAAAAACCACTAAAGGCTTTTTATGCCACCATAGTACCATGCATCTAAGACCCTAAATTATGTAGGCTGATATTATTGAATTTTCCATTTCAAAACTTCTCTGAATTGTTAGATTGCAATAAAATAGAGAGTGACAGGACTGGAAGTAAAGAAATAATTAGGGAGTTGCTGCATTAACCTAGACAGGGGTGACCTCAACAATTGCCCAATTACCTTTAGAAGAAAATTCAAGTTCCTTTTGGCATTCAGAGCCAGCACAATCAGACCTTATTCCCACTGCAGCTTGCCTCTCACTAGCTCTTCCCAGACCTAATTGCATACAACTATTTGCTGCTCTAGTTCCATACAACTATTTGCTGGTCTTGAAATATGCCCTTGCATCTGTCTCCCTTGCAGTTTCTCCATCTGCACAGAAATTTTCCCTTTCCCACCCATATCCTACACTATTTCTTTGAACTCCTATTCACTCTTCAAAACCAAGCTCAGATTTCAACTCCTACAGGGAACTTTCAATGGCACCTTGCTGTTTTAGTCTGGAAACTTGGAGAACAGGCAAAAGACAAATGATGAATAGAGCACTAGAGGCACCTACTTGTCCCGCTGGGCCAGGGCCTCAGTGTATTGGTCAGGATTGACCTGGTCCATTGGTACCTCTTCCCTGTCATTGGCAACTCCCTTCAGTTTCTCTGAGAGCTCCAGGTTACATTCTTTCTCAGCTTCCACCAGAGCTGCCATCCGTGCAGCCTCATTCTTTGCTAGCCTGGATTCCTGCAAAAAAGAACAAAAACAGAGAGGCTGCAAAGTCCCACCTAGGTTAGGAGCCCAAGGCTGTGGACACTTGAGTTTGGGAAGGAAAGTAGAGAGAAAAAAGGTGAATGTCAGGAGGCAGAGCAGTAGGGAAATAGATAAATTGGGACCTGTAGCCATGGATCTCTGGAAGTCCTACTCACCTCCTGCAGAAGCTGGATCTTATTCTCCAGGAGCTCGTAAACATGCTCCGTCTCCTGCTGTCTCTCTTCAAACTGACGCCGGAGCTCAGCTTCATTATGGCTGTTGAGATTCTCCACATCAGCCCTAAAACCACAAAGCATTTGCCAGTCAGAGCTAGTCATATAGCAAAAGGACCCAGTAAGGTAGTTTCAATAATTCAGAGTCACACTGATGAGAAGAAAAATGAAGCATTTTCCCCTCTGCAATTATTTGTGGAACTGTTCTTTCCAAACTTCTCAGATAATTTTTCAGGAACTCTAATTTTTTTGTTGCTTGTCAATCAGAATATACCTGACTTCCTAGAGGCTTCATTTTTGCTATTGCTTCAAGAGGAGAATCTTTATTTCTTTTATTTATTTTTTATTGGTGTTCAATTTGCCAACATACAGAATAACACCCAGTGCTCATCCCATCAAGTGCCCCCCTCAGTGCTCGTCACCCAGTCACGCCACCCCCCGGCCACTTCCCTTTCTACCACCCCTAGTTCGTTTCCCAGAGTTAGGAGTCTCTCATGTTCTGTCTAAGAGGAGAATCTTCCATTTGGGAGGTGGACAGTCATCAAACAGTTCAGAATTCAACATCCATGTTCATCTATCTCTGGTTTCTTCCATTTAGACTGTTCTCCCAGAGCACTTTGTTAATTCCCTGCCTTTCTTGCTATTTGAATTTAAAGTGTTCCATTTAGGGTGCTGGGACAGAATATCCATTTGGACAGCCACAGAAATGTTCTCCTCTTTTAGAGCTAATAACCCATAGGCTGTTCTGAATCTGAGCTATCCAGTTTTCCCATGTTCCTATGCAGAGAACAGACATTTAATCTATGAAGCTCATGGTTCTGGCCCAGCTTTGCTTCTCTGATGTCCTTAGGAATGAATGTCCAGGCACTAACATGAAGCGGGTAAGGTATCACCAGCTTATTTATAGCTAACAACAGCTGCCCTTGGATGTCTGAGGATTAACAATTCGTAGGCAATATCAGGTGCTGAATGATCTTAATTCCGGTTTGGTTTTATTCCTGTTTTAAGCCATTTGTTGACAACCATGGACTATCTTCTTGTTCTCAAGGCAGAGAACAGTATTAAGCATTCATAGATTCATGACAAATCAAAACTGCTCTATCCAAGCCCAAGTACTTTAATATTTGACCCATACGGTTGTTCCTATGAAGACCAAAGGAGGCTTTCCCAAAGATTATGGATTCTTTGGTTGATAATGAACACTACTCAGCACCATCTCAGAGGCTATATTTATCTTGAGTTCCCATGTCATTATACAGATTGGGAGGATAGGCAGAGGATCTTGGTTGTACAAGGGACACAACTCAAGAAAATAACCCAAGACTTGTAAATACACAGACCTCAGGAATCATCAACTTTGACTTTGACTTCATATTCCTTGACAAATGCAACAGACAAAAGTTAACTACAATATCTTGAGAATGGAAGTTATACATTTTCTAAGTAACTTGGCAAGGAATGCCTGATTTAATGGGCTACAGCTGTTGTAAAAGGGCCTTGAACTTGATGCCAAAAGATGTGGGCTCTGACACTCATTTGAGAAGACTTTAACGGACCTTAGTTTTCTCATTTCTAAAAATGGTATAATGCCACCTAGTTAAAAGTTGAACTGACATAAAACATTTTTTAAAAGCATCACACGAATCTCAAAATTTATTTCTCAATCTTTCTAAGTTTTCCTAAAGTCTATTAGCTCATTTAGTGACTTAGTAAGTCCTTAGTAATACCAGCATCATGTGTAAAATTAAGTCTGATCTTGCTGGACTGTCATTCTAAATATCAAGAAATACTGTAGAGACAGAAAGAAAGCCAGATCAGATTGAATGTATACTGATCCCGGGATAAAATCTAAAAAGTATTTTTAATAGCTACTTTATCAATACTTGTCATTGAAAACTAAGGGGTTTGTAATTATAGAAACTATAAATTAAAAAAATAACTATTGGGGATGGCAGGATGACTCAGTGGTTGAGCATCTGCCTTAGGCTCAGAGTGTGATCCTGGAGTCCCAGGATCGAGTTCCGCATGGGGCTCCCCGCAGGGAGCCTGCTTCTCCCTCTGCCTATGTCTCTGCCTCTCTCTCTTTCTCTCTGTGTCTCTCATGAATAAATAAATAAAACATTCTTTTTAAAAAGTAACTATTTTAACACTACAAACATATATAAAGAAAAACAGAAACAAGTCTTCTGCCCACCAAAAACCCTAATCTCACTTCTGTGATACAAGTAATGTTAAAGAGTTTGGCATATAACCCTCCAGTTTTTGTCTATGCATAATCAAGCAAACATATAGACACAGAAGGGACTGTTTGTCTTTACACAAAGGGGCTTATATCATAAATACCACCTTGCACATTTCCCCCTTGCCCAGTCTATCAGGGACTTCCCAGCAAAATAATAATATAGAGCTAACTCATTCTTGTAAATGCATAATACTCCACAATATGGTTACATCAAAATGTTTTCAACCATTGCCCTGTTGATGGATACCTATTTCTAGTTTTTTCGCCATTATAAACAATGAGGTAGTAAACACCCTTCTGTATTTATTTTTTCATATTCGTGCTCTTCTTTTTTTTTTTTTTAATTTAATCATGAGAGACACACAGAAAGAGGCAGAGATATAGGCAGAAGGAGAAGCAGGTTCCCTGCGGGGAGCCTGATGTGGGACTGGATCCCAGGACCCTGGGATCATGACATGAGCCAAAGGCAGAGGCTTAACCACTCAGCCACCCAGGTGCCCCACCTACACTCTTATTTCTAAAGGACAGATTCCTTCTAGAGATTATTTGGTCAAAGGAAATGTGCATTTTTCACTTTGGTAGGTAGTGCCACAAACCAAAAATGTGGCCACAATTCAAACTCTCATCTACAGTGTATGAGAGTGCCCATTTCCCCCTAAATCTTTGTCAGCCATTGATGTTATTAGCAGATTGTTGAATAGGGAGTTTATAATCTTGGGCCCAGTGAATTTCCAATCTACCTCAGGCCTGTCGGATTTAATAACAGTGAGAGCCAAAGGAAAGGAAAGCACATTGTTTCACTTCTTCAACTGGCCATTTTATTCACATGCCAGAGTTAGGGTGAAGGAATTAGGTCCCAATTCTAAAGCTCTGAGATTAATAAACCAGACTCTGAAAAGAACCAAGACCTCAACCGGTTCAAACAGCAACTCACCACGTTTTATCTAGATGCTGTTTCTTGTCCTGGAGTTCCCGTTTCAGGCTCTCTACTTCAACCTTCAGCTCGATGTTCTGAAAAGCACAGAGGCATTGATCATTATCAACTGTCACAGACCCTCTATCATGGAACCAGGTTCCTTTGGTTTTGCCTTAGTCCACAGCTTCTCATCTTATCCCAGTTCTCTTCATGACCCATGACATAAATGAGATTCAGATGGGTCAGTAATTCGGTCAAGGATAAATGGACTATACAGTTTCGAGATTTCCCCAGAGCTACTTATCTGTTTTTCCAAGCCATTCATTATTGCCCCTGGATGATGAACACCACCAAAGCCTATTTGTTTTCTAAACCATCAGAGGATAGCGTGTATATTAAAGTAATTTTTTCTTACTAATATGAGTCTGCTTCTGAAAACCAAATTGCTGAATATAGAATTATATTCTAAACATAACTGGGGATTTAATTATTTAAAGAAATCATGTGAACATTTTTTAAAACAATATGGTTCCTTTATCTTTGAATTGGATTTTCATAAATTGCATTTGCTGAATGTGATAGGGGATTCTGATAGCAAATCTGTACAGGAGACCATTTTTGTTGAGATGAAACAGCAGTAAATTATGACTTGACAAACAGAAAAAAGGAAATAAAACCATTCCAAGAGAAATAAAATATGGACAGAGATTTGTTGAAATGTTTTCCATGGAACATTTGGTACAGCTTGAGCGGCCTGGTGTATGGTGAAGGGTGGGAAATCAGTACAGAAAATAGTTTTCAACCAGTTTGTGAAAGCCATGTTAAGACGCCTGAATAGTAGTCGGTAGAGAACAAGAACTCATCAGGGAGCTTTAAGCAAAAATATTGCCATGATCCGGTCTGCGTTGAGGAAGGAGTTTACAGTAGACATAAAAAAGAAGAATGAGTCAGGAAGCAACTGCTCAGAAAAGACAGGGACTGTCTGGGGCCAAAGAGGTATAGGGAGAAAGACTCAAAAGGCATTTCCAAATCCATGGGGCTTGCTGGTTTGTGAGGGAGAGAGAGAGAGAGAGGAGCAGACAATGCTGAGAGTAATGCATACTATTAACTAAAAGAGGGTACAGAAAAAGAGGAGCAGGTTTGTAGGGGAACCTGAGAGTCTAAAAATACTAGTCAAGGATTTGCTTTATTAAGGCTTAGAGCTGAGCTACACAGAGATGAGTTAGCCCCTTCCCTGAATACATAGGATTAAACAGGGAAAATTGCATCAATACTATGTTATGGACTCTATCATGTGCAACCCAGTTTTCCCCCAGGTATACTGTGGTTGCTTTCTTTTTAAATGAAGATAATAATGTCTATTCCACAAGGGGTTTTGTGTACAGATTCAATGTGATAAGGTACATAATACACCTTAAATACCTGGAATCCCTTGAACTCTGTGTTGCACACAGCTGCTCAACAACCTTTGTTCACTGGCTAACTAGTACCAGTCAAGAGATCTCAGCCTCACTGGGAAAAATATTTAAATATAAAGGAAGAATAAATGGAATGCTAACTACACTGGAATTAAAAGAGAAAAAAAGAGGGTGGGAAATGGAGGATGCAAAATCAGTGGGCTCTGTCTGCTCCAAATCCTAGATAAGAAAACGAAGGGCAGCCGGGGTGGCTAGGCGGTTTAGTGCCTGCCTTCAGCCCAGGGCCTGATCCTGGAGACCCGGGATCCAGTTCCACGTCAGGCTCCCTGCATGGAGCCTGCTTCTCCCTCTGCCTGTGTCTCTGCCGTTCTCTGTCTCTCTCTCTCTCTCTCTCTCTCTCATTAATAAATAAATAAAATCTTTAAAAAAAAAAAAAAAAGAAAAAAGAAAATGAAGTCATTATGTGAATTGTGGCAAAAGATTCCAGGTCTCTCATTTGAAAAATAAGGAAATTGAAACTCAAAGACTTCCTCTAAGATAAAAACAAAAATTGAGTCCAGCATTCCATATTTGGTTCAGCATTTCAACCAGAGAGCAGCCCAGGAAGCACTGCCAATTTTTGCTTGATTTAGTAGAATGTGGTAAATTATAGAATTAGGGAATGTTTTACATTAGGCAGTAAGTATAGTGGTCAAGAGCATAGGCCTTGAAACTGAGAAGAGGGCTTGGCAAGCCACCTACCCTCTCTAAAAGCCTCAATTTCCTTGTCTATCAAAGGAGAAGCATAATGGCACCTCTCTTATTAGGGTATTAAGGTTAAGTGGAATGATGTACAAGACATACATTGCACAATACATGGCATGCAGTAAGCATTCAGAAAATGTTTGTTATTATTAACTATAAAAACAAGAATTTACCCTCCCTGACTAGCTTAGTGAGCTTCTCAGTCAGTCACATGTTAAACTAATGCTGTCATGGAAAGGAAAGAAAATTACTACACCAAAGGTAGGCTACTCCAGACCCCTGCACGCACACAAATACCCACCCAATTTGAATAGTCTTCACATGAGCTTTACCCTTCTGAGATAAGTAGAAAACAGAAAGGAAGATAAAGAAAAGAAAAGAAGAAATAGGAAAGACGAAAAATAGAATTACTTCTCCAGCAGGCTTTGGCATTAGGTCTACTCAGACAATAAAGTTTATAAGGCTCATGCAGAACTGCTAACATAGTTTCATTTCCACAAAACTAGATCCTAAATCTTATGATTAGTTATTCCAGTGGATCAAAGTACTTGTAAAATCTACCACTTGGAAATGCAAGTACATACCAATTTACAGCATTATGGTCTAACCCTTCTGTAACCACTTTCTGCAGAAAAATATGCATGGTTTATCACATTTATCCATTCTTTGTTAGCAAATATTCATATGTAAATTGTTCAATTCTAAGTACAGCCAGAGTGGATCCTAAATTAACTGCATCTGCTTATCTTATCACCAAGTCTTGTCAGCTCTTTGTCAAGATATCTGAGGAATTTTTTTTAAAAGATTTTATTTATTTATTCATGAAAGACAGAGAGAGAGAGAGGCAGAGGCACAGGCAGAGGGAGAAGCAGGCTCCATGCAGGGAGCCTGATGTGGGACTCGATCTCGGGACTCCAGGATCACGCCCTGAGCTGAAGGCAGGCACCAAACCCCTGAGCCACCCAGGGATCCCCTGAGAAAAATTTTATACTCAAAAAAGGAGCAGCAGGGCTGGCGGGGAGAGGGCCTCTTTTTCTACATGTCCCCAGAGGAGTATTCACTCATCTAACTGAAGGAAAAGTTTCACTGATGAAGCTAAAATTAAATGACTGGAAGTACAATAAACCCTCATTATAATGTCAAACTTAGAGTTTGAGAACTAAGCTAATGATGAGTTTATAGATTTACTATGTTTATTCAGACTTTCTCTGTTTGCAACTTGTCTTGTTTCCAGAAATGTCATGTGACCAGGGTGTTAACAGCAATCAATGTTAAACACAGGATTCTTCTGACCTGATTTCTACCCTGGTTTTTACTGCAAAGTTCAACACAGAACTGGGCTAAGAGCGACCAGTGGTAACCAATTACCTAACTCTTCTCCAAGGTTTCAATTTTAACTGTACAAATTGATCCACTGCTCATAACTTCATATTCATGTATGTGTTTGTGTGTGTTTTTATTAATCTTCAATCACCTTGAAGACAGGGACTATGCCTTATTTTGTATCTCTCATAATTTGCTGCTGGGGTAAGAGCAGGCACTTAAGAGAAAAAAAAGCTGGACAGCATACATTCATTGATAAAATCAGCAAGTAAACTATGTGTTAGAGATTAAAGGTCGCTAAAACCAAAGTTTTTCCCATTGTAGTTCTTGATCTCAGGAAATTCTGAGTGTACTAAAATGAGAACTGGGATCAGTGAGTGAAAGAAATGGGTATCACACCTTTGCAAGACAGCAGGTTATAAGCCAGAGAGGAGCACAGCCTCCCATAGAATAGCACTTATTTGGAACAAAAATAAATATGGCCAGTTCTCACTTTAAATCAATTCTGTAAACTAAAAGAATTCAAGAAGAAATAGGCTACAAGGAGGAAGAGTCTCAAAATCTTGTGGGCATTATTCAAAGTGAAAACTAACTCTAAGTAGGTGAGTTTTATTTTAAAATCTTTTCTTTTGAGAACTGTATCTCATCTAGAAAAAGTGTAGTTCATAAATATTTTTTGCATACAGAGGAAATGTCTTTTCTGGACCTCTCTGATGCCACTGGGGCAAAGGCATAGCTCTATAAAACAGGGTGAAGTATCGAGTATTTTCATAAGGGGTTCTTTGTGTCCTGACCAAGGGACAAATGAGTGGTCCCTACAAATCCCCAGAAACGTATTGTAGTAGCTTCCAAGTGATTTCTTTGTAGATGAAGTTGCTTTCCATTCACCTAGTTTTTTTTTTTTTTAAGATTTTATTTATTTATTCATGAGACACACACACAGGGAGAGGCAGAGACATAGGCAGATGGAGAAGCAGGCTCCCTGTGGTCACTGTGTGACCTTGGACTAGTCATCCCCAAAACTTTGTTTTTATACAATTAATTTAAATCAGAGCTTTTCCCTCTTGCCCATAAGAATTATTATTACACAGCCTGCACTGCTCATCTCAGTTGATGTGAGACACCTAGCCAGAAAGTGGTCAAATCCAAAATGTAATGTGCTTAGACCCTAGGGTAGAGGAAAGACTCTATTCAGTTCCTATCTTTCTAAAGTCATCCACTAGCATGGTTAAGCCCCAAAATTGACACATAGGTTGCCCCAACATGTGACAAGTGTCCTTTGTTGTCAGGGAAAGGCAATAAGGCAGTATCTTCAATTTCAGTAACCAGAAGACTACAAGACAATGGCACTCTTCTGCCAGCCAGTGAGTGTCTCATCCCCCAAAGGGATGGAAAAAACCAAGTGGGAAAGTTTCAGCTTATACAATACAAAATACAAGGATCCACATCCTAATAACAAAACTTCTCTATTCAGGTCACTCTTTCAAGCCCTACCCACACCAGTTCTTAGCAGAGGCCTGAAAACAATACCATTTCCTTTCTAGCCCAGTTTACCTTGGTTAGACAAGCAAGGACTGAATCGGCATTGAGGCAGTAGATGGGTTCTCAGGTGATAGGGTATTTGGACAGATGCAGTCAGGGCTCAGTGTGTGTGTGTGTGTGTGTGTGTAAACAAGAAAGAGAGAGACAGAAAGGACATAAAGGGTGCTCACTGGGCAGAGGACAGGGTAGCTGACTTATGAGATTTGTTTACTCATTTGTATTTTCATCCAGTTAGTTACCGAGGACTTACTTTGGATGGGCAAGGTACTGGAAAGAGCAAGGCAGGCATAATCACAGTCCTCAGGGGATTTATAGCTATAGAGGCAATTAACCAGATGATTATAATAATAAAGTGTGACAAGCAGAGGAGACCTAAGGGCACCTGGCTGGCTCAGTCAGTGGAGCATGCAATACTTGACCCCACGTTGCGGGGGCGGGGGGGGGGGGGGATTACTTAAAAACGAAATCTTAAAAAACAAAACGAAACAGATGAGAGCATCAGCTGAATGGAAATGCAAGCATGTGAGAGGTGTAAATGGCAGCACAGGCACACATCCTGTAACTTCTAGCTTTCCAAAGAAACACTCCTAGACTCAACTCAGATATGTCCTAACTTGGGTTGCCTGCCCTTCCTCTCAGCTCCCTCATTTTAATTGGTCAGGGAGGAGGGCTATAAATCTGAAACTACAGAGCTGCCAGGGAAAATAAAGGAGGTGGTACTCAGGGCAGTGGTATGGTACAATGCAATGTATGTAGAAGCGGCTTTTAGGTAAACAGGCTTGAGTGATGGAAGGTAGAAAGGCCCACAGGGTCCCCCTGGGTGAATACAAACAGGCCTATCAGGTGACCCACTTCAACATATGACCAATGGACTACTTACAACCAGTTACAGTTACCAAAAAAGGGAAGATTCCATACGTGGCCATACCTCCTCACCTTCTGACTTTAAATACGGCCCCCACCCACTGCCTCCGAGCTGACAGCCTCTCCTCTGTGGTCCTGCCCACCGCTCCCTTACGGTGTATTCAATAAACTTCTATCTCCTTTGTTCTGCTTCAAGTGAATCCTTTCACTGCCTGTCACAGGCTTCCACCCAATCTTCACCTCACATTCAAGGGCCCCCATCCAATCAAGAGACACCCCATTTAGACACCACAGTGTAGACTTTAGAACTAAACCATCCCGGGTTCAAATACAAACTCACATTCTCTTATGTTGAATCACATCAAAGTGCAAATATTCAACTATTTTTTATAGTTTCACAGTTTCACATAGTTCATTATCTACATTCCAGAGGTAAAACCATGTAACCCAAGTTTTAGTTGCTTCAGGTGCTAATAGCACTACCTTTCAGGTATTGAAAAATTATATTGAGAATTAAAGAAAAAGATGTAAGCGAAGATACTTGACTTATGGTGGGTGTTCAATAAACATTAAGTAAGATGCATAGGAAGGAGAGAGAGAGAGCTCTTTCTGGCCAACCCTGAGTTTGGGAACCCAAGAAAAGATGAAGGAAAATGGGCCACATGGGGGGCTCAATTGGTTAAGTGTCTGACTCTTGATCTCAGCTCAGGTCTTGATCTCAGAGTCATGAGTTCAAGCCCTATGTTGGGCTTCATGCTGGGCAGGGAGCCTACTTTTTAAGTAAGAAAAAGAAGTGACTTTTGATTTTGATGGTGCGGGAGCCTGCAGGGGAAAGGGAGAGGCAGGGAGTTCATGAGAAATCTCTGTACCTTCTGCTCATTTTTGCTGTGCACCTAAAACTGCACTAAAAGATAAAGTCTATTTAAAAATATGGAGGAAAATATGAGAGGTGTCTTGGACTTGTTTTATTTAGACTCTGAGATCAGAGCTCCCAATATACACACTGCCTTGGTGTTCATACTGTTCTGTAACTTAAACCCTTCTCAGCCACCCTAAAAATCTTGGTGGAGTCCCAGCAGCCTCTGTTGATCTGGCCCAACTGAGCTGGCAAGTCAGAAAACATACACATAAATATCAATGATCTCAGTGATTCTCTCCCCCTACCAGCACATTCCTTAGCAGGATGAATCTCTCTCACTTGGCTGGAGCTTCTCCGTTCACAAATAGGCCTGGTTGGCCTTAATTTAGCAAAGTGCAGGCCTCCTGTTAAAGTCAGGGGTGAGGTCAGAGCCCCTGCAATCCCCAGGACACCTTGTATATAGACAGGAATCCAGCCCCACTGAAGGGGCTGAAAGGCTTACTCTGAATGATTTGTTTCCTTCAGCTATTCAGGAAGGGGAGCTCAGGGGAACCATCCTGTGCTTTCTTTGACTTCTCTTTGGGCAGGTATAGAATTGGGATAAGTAAAAATTTACTTTGGAGTTAAAAGTATAAAAACTATATTAATTTTTCTACAGACAAATCGGTGCACAGGACAAGAGGAACAAAGGAGAACAGTAGAAAAACTTCAGAGCAGGCAAAGGGAGGATTAAGGGACGATAGATTGCAGACTTGGTTTTGATTTGCATTGCTGTTCCAAAGTACAAAAGTACCTTCAAAGGCCTAATAGAAGAGAAAAAGAAGATATACCAATGGAGTGTTGGTGAGGCAACTTTGCTCTGCTAAGGAGAGCAGCATCCTAGGAGAGCAACAAAATGGACAGACTCATTGAACATCACATTCCGTTCAATCTGGCTTGCTCACCTGCCTCTGAAAGAAGGAATGGAAGCAAAAATAACTGTTCTAAGCATGAGTTTACTTTCTGTTTGATCTTGTTTTGTGGATGGTGGTAAGACCCAAAGGAAATAAGGTTTGTAAAGCTACTCAGAAATGACACAAGTGCAAGGTTGTGATGTTTAATAAAAACTTAATATCAAAAAAATAAAAACCTTACTATTTTAAAGTTACCACGGCATCTAACATGATCTGACATTCATGTCCAAATTCAGCTCTCAATTCTGGATTGATACTTGCTTTGAAGTATTCTCCAAAAAGGATAAAGCCACTCATTGGTGTTCTGCTAAGCGCAGGACAAAGTCCATTTCTCACACTGAAGCTTGCATTACAAACTGGAACAAAGTTCTAGCACCTGGCAGTCACTCCTTGGAAGCCTAGCTGTGTCCTGAAGCTAGGTGCTATGACCAGGTAATTCTTCTGAAGTTATACCTCTGCTTTGGACCAGGAACAGCACTTAGACTGTAGATTCCAAGCTGTTGGAATTGTCCAGGATGGCAACCACAAGCCACACACATGTAGCTACTGAAGCCCTGAGATATCACTAGTCCAAACTGAGATGTAATACACACTGGGCTGCAAAAACTAACCACAACTAAAGAATATATAAAATCTCAATAATTTTCAAATGTTGATTCATGTTGAAGTGATAATATTTTAAATATATTATTAACATTAATTTCATGTGTTTCTTTTTACTTCTTTTGTAATATAGCCACTAGAAAACTGTAAGTACATTTGTGGCTCGTATTGTACTTCTGTTAGACGGTGCTGCTCTGTAAGATGTTAGGTAAAAGATATACTAGTTTGAAGTACATTGCATGAAGATATGCTCTGACCTGCATCACAGTTAGTTCTGTGGTATAAGAGCACCTTTCAGAGTTTTATGCAGTAGTGGCATTCATCAAACAACAAAATACAGAAGTGACTCCAGCCAATAATAAGTGAAGCAAAATTATCTGGGGGTGGTGGTGGTGGTGATAAAAGGTGATACCAGGTGACTTGAAGAAGTCGGATCACATGGGTGCCTGGGTGGCTCAGTTGGTTAAGTTTCTGCTTTTGGCTCGGGTCATGACCCCAGGGTCCTGGGATTGAGCCCTATGTTGGGCTCCCTGCTCAGTGGGGAGACTGATTCTCCCTCCCCTTCTCCCTATGCCCCCTCCTTGTACCTCCCACCACTGGAGCTCTTGAGTCTAACTTACCTCTCTCTCTCAAGTAAATATATAAAACCTTAAAAAAAAAGATCACAGTACTAACAACTATGTTGACAGTAAAATCCAAGTGTCAGGAAGGGAGGCCCCCTCTGTCTTCTCACCATTGTGTCCTCATCACTAGCACAGTGCCCATAAACACAGAAGATGATTATATATTTATCATATGAAATGATGTTCAATTTAAAAATATAACCCAAACAATTCTCACCATCAATAATTTCCTCATCTTACACTTTCTTTTCTCAATTTGTTGGCTTTCTACTTCTGCCAACCCTCAGAGAGACTGCTCAGTTCTAGGAGGTTTACCTGGAATACCAGCTTTTGGATCTCTCAGGTGGAGGAAATAGCAAAGGCAGTCCCCTTTCTACCTTTTCCGTACAGATCAGCCTCACCTGCAATTTCCAGCATTTGCAATCAATCAGCAAACTTTCTAAGTTTCTATTATGGACTCAATACTAGTGAAGATTATGTTGAAGCTACAGAGGAATTTGAGATCCAAGTGTTTATAATTTAGAAGGAGATAAGAAATATATGCAGGGAAAGATAATTGCCAGCCAGGGATTAAATAACAGGTGCCAAATAATACATCTGAACTGTAATTGCTGGAACAGTAGAGCAAGTGAAAGATGATTTCAGGCAGTAGTGATGAGGAATGGCCCACCCAAGCAGATGCAATCTGAGTTGGACTCTGAAACCTGAGTAGAGTTTGGAGAAGCAGAGAAAAAAGGATACAGGTGTTCCAGGTGTGAACAAGGATGTGTCAGCAAGAATGAGCACACATGAGGGGGAGTGACTCACTCCAGGAACATATTTGCAAATACATAGTGTGAGAACCAAGCTTGCTTCCTATTTCATTAAGGATACTGAAAAAAACTGGAAGAAAACTCTGACAATCACCTACCATCACATCTAGCCATCCATCAGCATCTGCGCTCACATTTGTATTTGCACTTGTGATCACAGATCAACTGTTCATACTCCTGTCTAAAGCCAAACCTCCCACCTACGCATTAAGTCTCATTCTATCTACTAATAAAAATTCTATCCAGAAAGTCTCCCCTCTTTCCTCCACCAATATTTCACTTTCTACTGGACAATTCTGTTGGTATATAAGTGGCTATTATTTATCTATCTTTTAAAAAATCTTCTACGGACCCCACACAGTTACTAGTTACTGTCCTGTTTCTTTGCTCTCCTTTGCAACAAAGGTCCTCAACATACTCAGTAGTACTCACTGACTGGGCTCCTCCTGTTCTTTTTTTTTTTTTAAACTAATGCAATCAGGCTTTTGCCTCCACCAGTCCACCAAAATGACTTTATGGTCAAGATCACAGGGGGGCATTCATGTTGTTAAATCCAAAGGTTAATTCTCAGTCGTCATATTACTTGACTACCATCAGCATTTCATAAGGTTGCTCCCTCCCTCTTCCACTACACACTTCCTTTATTTGGCTTCCACAACTCCAGACTCACCTGGTTTTCATACCATTTCACCGGTTGTACCTTCTCTTTCTCCTTTGTTGGTTCTCCTTCCTTTGTCTCAAGTGTCAATGTTAGAGTGACCCAGGGCTTTGGACCTTTGGTCTTTTTCTCCTCCCCCTTGTTAGATCAGACTCCCTTGGTGATCTCATCCAGTTTCATGGCTTTAAATACCAACTATATGCTGATTCCTTCAATACCTATATCTCCAGCACAACCCTTTATCCAGAACTCCAGACTTATATGCTCAACTGCTTACTTGATATTGCCACTGGAAATGTTCAACAAATATCTCAAACACAAAATGTCCCAAATTAATTCCCACTCTCCACCCTCAAACCTGCTCTATACATAGCCTTCCCTATATTTCAATTATGGCAACTCCATCCTTCCATCTGCTTAGGCCACAATTGACCTGACTTATGTGACCTAACATTTCCACTACTGGGTATTCACCCAGGAGAAATAAAACAAAACTTGGACATGAAATTTCATAGCACCTTAATTCATAATAGCCTATCACTGGACACAACACATACATTCAATAACAGGTGAATGGATAAACAAATTGCATTCTATTCATACAATGGAATACTACTCACCAATAAAAAGAGATGAGCTATTGACATAACAACATGGATAAACCTCAAAACCGTAAGTCCAATACCAGAATCTACACTGTACTATTCCATTTACATGAAATTCTAAAATAGCAAAACTAAGCTATAGACAGAAAGTAGATCGATGGCTTCCTGCAGGGGATTGGCAGCAATGGGACATAAAACAACTTTATGGGGTGATGGAAATGTTTTACATCTCAACTGTGAGGTGATTGCGGCATGGATATATACATTTATTCAAATTCACCAAACTATACACTTTACACAATTGATTTAAACAAAAGATCAAAGGAAAACAGAAATGATAAGAGTGGCAATGCAAACAGCCAAGTACAAAAAGGTAAGCAAAGAGCTCAGCAGAGACCACGAATCTGGGATGCCTTCATTGCTTCAGGTCAGCCTTGAGAACTATAAATGTTGTGAGGGTAAAACACAGTAACAAATCTTCCTCTGTTGGCCACTAATATGTTTATTTGCTTCCTTTTTCATCTTCTCTCTGCAAAATAAGTGGGGCAATTGGAAAGACTAACATGGTTCCCTAGGATCCCTGCCTCCTGGTATTCATACCTTTGCATAATCTCTTCCCCTTGAGTATGAGCAAGATGTGTTATTTGCTTCTAACCAATAAAACATGTCAAAGGTGACAGAATGTCACTCCTATGACAATGTTAAGTTTTAAGACTCCATTTTGCTAGCAGACTTGCTCTAGAGCCTGTTGACTTGATGAAAGAAGTGGCCATATGAGGAAACCTCACATGGCAAGGAATAGAGGTGGCTTCAAGGAACTGTGAGCAGGCTCTAGCTAACACCCAGCAAGAATCCAGGACCCTTAGTCCTATCACCACAAGGAAATGAATTCTGCTAAGAACCCAAATGACTTCAGAAAGCTGATTCTTCCCTAGTCAAGCCTTTAGATGAGAACTTGGCCTTGCCAATATTTTGGTTGTAGCCTAGTAAAACTGAGCACAGAACTCAGTGAAGTCCTGCCCTTACTGCTGACACACATAAAACGATGAGATGATAAAAATGCATGTGTTTTTAAAATCACTTTCTAAAAATGGCTTCCTTTGACCACTTTTTTTTTTTCTTTTGAGAGAGAGAGAGAGCGCAAGTGGGGGGTGAGAGGGAGAAGCAGACTTCCCACTGAGCAGGGAGCCAGACTTGGCCTTTGATTCCAGGACCTCGGGATCATGACCTGAGCCAAAGCCAGACGCTTAACTGACTGAGCCACCAAGACGCTCCCCACCACCACTTTTTAATACTGTAATCTGCTCTCTGCTCTCACACTTTTTGACCCCTTTACCCTGCTCTACCTTTTTCTTTTCTTCCCCCAAGAGAGCTTATTACTTTCTAATATTGTACATATTTTATTTATTTATAATATTTACTGTTCATTGTCTGGCTTCTCATGCCAGAATACAAATTCCATGAGGGTAGGAATGATAGTCTTTTCTGCTCATTGATACATATTCCAATCACCTCCAATAGCATCTGGAACATAGTGCATGTGTTCAATAAATAGCTTTAAATGAATGAGTCCTAAATGCTTAGGTTTCAACTAGGATCAACCTATTCTAGTTGTCAGAAGAAACAGAGCACAACTAATCACCATAATGTCACATACTGACACATCTCAAATCTACTGTTAGCTTATCTCTGAGTCTGTTCTTCCCCAAATTAAAAATTCCAATTCCATTGTCTTTTTCTTATAAGGCTCATTTTTGTAATTTCCTCTGAACTCCTGGAGTCCCATATCAGAGTCAGCACAAGTCTGACAGGACAGTGTACAGGGATAAGGACAGCCTGGTTTCTATTACATTTCACATAGCAATTTGCACCTGTTTCACAAACAAAAATGAGGTCAATGCTGCCTTTTAGTGTAGATATACCAGTGAGACAATGCTACCTCTTCCTGCCACAATCTTGGTGAAAGCCACTATGAAAATAGATATCATTTTACTACAGCTCCTTTTCTCTTTGGTCAGTCCTTAATACAATGTGGAGTTATTCACTAAAAGGCATCATTTGCATTTGAAAGAGTGACTAACTTTAAATTCTGAAGAATGCGCCAATGCTTTGCTTATTAACTGAAGAATCAGGCCATGTAGCTGCTGGGATACCAGGTATACTGCCAGAGGCTAATAATGGCTAATCTGGTTCTGTGAAAAATGGGGACAAGACACCAACTTCCTAGAGCTATAATATGGTTGAGATTAAAATATGTGTAAAATGCAGAGAATGGTGCCTGGCATGTGGTAAACACTAAATGGACATCTTCTTCCTCCCTTGGGCTTAAATGGGAAGCACTTAGCATTTATTTTCCATGTGTATGTATGAGTTTAAGGAAAGGGGATAGAGGATAGGGGACAAAGAAGGACAGAAAGAGCCAAAATTTGGGGGAAACATTGACACCAGAGGCAGGACAAAACCTGGGAAGAGAAACTCTCCTAGAGATAAGTAACCTAGAAATAGTGGAGGAGTCCACAGGTTGTTTTTCTCATGACCACTTTGATTTCTCCATCTTATATTAAGACCCTTAGGCATTGGTGACATACTCTGATACCTTGAAGAAGAAGGGGGAAACAGATTTTGGAAAGAGGAGAGAGAGAAAGTAGGAAGTTAGTAGTTGAGGGCCAAGTGAGGGTAGAGAATGCCTCAGGTGGAGTTCCAGTTCAATCAATATTACCGCCCTCTAACTGTAGCGATTCAGACTAGCTCCCCTATATGGCCCCCGCAAAACCAACCTTTCTGTAGCTGAAGGAACCCCTCTGCTCTTACCCCAGTTACTGCTATCCTGACTCTGCCTGGGTTGTCTGGGGCTGTAAAGGCAGCAAGCTGGGCTTCTCTACAATCCCACAGCCTGGAAGGGATGGGCGACAAAGAAGACTTAGAATGGAGACTGCTCCCCACCTTTAAGAGATCTGCACTTCTGAGCTCCTGAGGTCCACTATCCTCATTTGATTTCTGTATAGGAAGACCCTAGGGTCCAGCTCTAGACACAGAAGTTCCTGACTCTGGGGTGGAGTAACAGCAACCTTGTCCTCAGCTGAGTTGTAGTAGATGGGCAGGACGAGGTTTGTGTTTATATTTAGTATTTACTCACTAGACTAGAGAGAATCTGGATAGGGAGGCCTGCTGGTATATCCCTGAGAGGGGTAGCATCAGAGAAGCTCTGAAACCCATCTAAAAAGTGCCCTAGAAGGATTCACTTATTTTTGGCCCTTCCACTTACCCAGGGGCTTAGAGGAGGGCTTCCCCATCAAGCCTCCATGCAGGCTTTCTAAAGCACTGTGTGTGTAGAGATGGCTTCCTGCCCTTCATGGCAGCAGGGCCTTGCATGAGGTTGGGAGATGAAAAGCTGGCATTACAAGGCAGCCAGTGTCTTTCATTTGTCCCAACCTCTCCAAGCCAAGTTTCCAAATAACAGAGATGGTAACTGCCCTGTGTAGCTCAAAGTCTGGTCTAAAGCTACTTGGCAAAAAGCCACCTGACTATTACTGGCTTTCCACAGAACGGCATGTACCAAGTGTGGGAGCACTGCCTTTTGGTGTGTGGGTGGATTAGCTGCTATTTAACATGATAGGGCGGGCTCCTTTCCAGTCTGCATCAGCCTCCACCGTGCACCTTCTCCATGTATAACAGAGCCCCATTTCTCTGTGAAGTTGAACTTGCTTACATGAGCAAAGGCCAAGAGGAGGAAGCAGAGCAAAAAAAAAAAAAAAAAAAAAAGTTCATAATGGCCTTTGGAAACACAAATGAAACTCCTGGGGAAGAGGTATATAGGCTGAGGGAATAAATATTTTCTTTTGGCCGTACACACAGAGTACGGACAGAGAATCACTTGTCTGTGAATTGCTCCAGTTTCTGCTGTGTAACATTCTATTTTAGCCCAGTAGTGCAAAGAGGAAGAAAGTCTAAATTTTTGACAAGTATATAAATCCCTTGAATTATGTTGAAAACCAAGGAAGTCACTGCAAATGCCCGGACAGGTAGCAAGGCCTCCTGGATTCTAGTCTCAACTTCATTAGTAGTTTTTTCTGTGACCATAGGCAAGTGACTTTACTATTCTGAGCCTCAGTTTCCATATCTCAAAAATAAATTTTGGAAATAAAATAAATAAGATTTATTTTTTTTAAGATTATTTATTTATTTATTCATAGAGATGCAGAGAGAGAGAGAGGCAGAGACACAGGCAGAGGGAGAAACAGGCTCCATGCAGAGAGCCTGACATGGGACTTGATCCAAGGTCTCTAGGATCACGCCCTGGGCTGCAGGCGGCGCTAAACCGCTGTGCCACCAGGGCTGCCCGAAATAAAATAAATAAAATAAAATAATTAAAAAAATAAAACTTATTTTAGGGAATAAAAATGCTGTTTATTTATTGCAGCATTATTTACAATAGCCAAAATATGGAAGCAGCCTAAGTGTCCATCTATAAATGAATAGATAAAAAGAAGCAGTGTACACACACACACACACACACACACACACACTGGAATATTACTCAGCCATAAAAAGAATGAAATCTTGCCATTTGCAACAAATGGATAGATCTAAAAGATAATGTTACATGAAATAAATCAATCAGAGAACAACAAATACCACATGACTTCACTTATATGTGGAATTTAAGAAACAAACGAAGAAAAAAAAGACATAAAAAGCTTTTTTTTTTAAAAAACAACTCTTAAATACAGAGGACAAATGTGGTTGCCAGAGAGGAGATGGGTGGAGGGATGGGTGAAATATATAAAGGAGATTAAGAGTATACTTATCTTGATAAACACTGAGAAATGCATAGATCAATCATTACATTTTACACCTGAAAGTAATATAACACTGTATGTTAATTATGCTTGATTTAAAAAATTATTATTGGAATTACACTGATTTTACAGATAAATCAATCTGGGGAGACAAATCACAGTATCCAAAATTTTTTTATTAATCATATTACTTTTAGTTTCTAAATATAGAATGATTTTTACTATTAAAAATTATTCTTGTCAACAAAATGTTTTGTTAATAGTTTATGCTTATAATTCTCAAATTTTTCTGTAATTTCTTACAGTGTCTCATCCATAGTAGCAATTGAATAACTGCCCTGGGGGGCCTTAGGGGAAGGAATAAAAACAAAAATAAAGAAAAACTGGTCTCTAGCATGTTATATGTTAATAAGCTTTCTCTATTATACTGTACATTGGCTATTTATTAATTTTGCTTTTATTGAAAAAATCATTTTTATAAAGTATAAGTGGATTTTTTGGTTCTCTAATAAAATGATAATTCAAAAAAGAAAGAAAAGAGGTTATATAAATTATCTCTTAGATCTTCCCTAACTCCAAACTGAGATTCTGTGTTCTTGTTTATCTCCATTCAGGTGAAAATAAGCCTCTTTCCAGCCATCCCGATATATTTGTGCCCACTCTTCCTACCACAGACAAGATGACAATGAGCCCCAGCTCAAACCTATTTTTTTGCTTTGAACATATCCTATATACTCTAGGCAAAAATGGAACTCTCCAAAAGCACATTCAAAACACTTCATCCATATCCACTTTGTTCCCACAAACAAGCAAATTCATCAAGTAGGGAAAAGCTGTTTCTGGCAGTCCATGCTTACAGAATCTCAGTTTTTCCCTAGCAACTGGGCTAATTATAACTCCAGCTACCTGGTAACAGCACTAGATTTCCCTGACATTGGCTGGCAGTGTTAAAGCCATCTCAGCTCTGCTGGCACCTCCTTTACTGAAAAGGCATCAGAGGAGCTGAGAGACTGGGAGATCTATGTTGGTGAGAGTACCCGAAGAGACTGCTCAGCACCATGAAATTCAGTGCTGAGAAGGATGTCAGTGACCATCCCAGTTCAGCCCACTCATTTTATACATTGAAATGAAGCATCTCTAACCCAACTGAATAGAATACATAGATGGAAGGAAAATCTACAAAGGATTCTTTGAGGAAATGAAGCCTAAGCTTTGTCTTCAAAGAAGAGTGATCATTAGTCAGTGGATGGTGAGAAAAAGTGATTTGTTTTAGTCAGGAACCTGACAGTCTTCTTAATGTCTTTCTCAATTTTCCCATCCCATCCGTCACCAGGTCCTACAGATATTTCACATCCCACATATTTCACAGATCAGTTCCCTCCCCTCTATTCCTATTCCCCATGGCCCTCAACATCTCTTATTTAGTCTGTCCTGCTGACTTACTGCCTTATCTTCCTTGAGTCCATCTTCCTCAACCACCAGAAGGATCTATTGCGTTCCCTGATGTTTAAGCCCATCAATGGCTCCTTACCATCCTCAGAATAGTCTTAAAACAACACAAAGAATTATGTCCCACATACTCTTCAGCCTCATTCTGTGTCTAGCACTTAAATTTAGCAACACAAAACCACTTATAATTCTCCATGCATACTATGTGATTTCTTGCCTTTGGTATTTGCTTCTGGCAAAAACCCTTTCTTTCCAGCTCACCATCCACTGACTAATGATCACTCTTCTTTGAAGACAAAGCTTAGGCTTCATTTCCTCAAAGAATCCTTTGTAGATTTTCCTTCCATCTATGTATTCTATTCAGTTGGGTTAGAGATGCTTCATTTCAATTCCTTATACTTTGTATACATCTCTCTTACTGCTTTTTACCACACTCTTATTTATCACTTGACCTTTACTCATCTTTGAAGTCTCAAATTCCAGCATAGTACTCAGAATATAGTAGGCACCCAATTAATGTTGATTAATGAGCAAATGGAGGGGCTCCTGGTGGCTCAATAGGTTAAGCATCTCCCTTTGGCTCAGGTCATGATGTCAAGGTCCTGGTATCTAGCCCTGCATTAGGCTCCCTGCTCAGCAGGGAGTCTACTTGTTCCTCTCCTTCTCCCCCTACTTATGCACTTGCTCACTCTCTATCAAATAAAATAAAATCTTTTAAAAAATGAGGAAATGGATAAATACAAAACTCTCCATGATTTAACTTTACAATCTCGGGATCCCTGGGTGGCGCAGCGGTTTGGCGCCTGCCTTTGGCCCAGGGCGCGATCCCGGAGACCCGGGATCGAATCCCACATCAGGCTCCCGGTGCATGGAGCCTGCTTCTCCCTCCGCCTGTGTCTCTGCCTCTCTCTCTCTCTGTGACTATCATAAATAAATAAAAATTAAAAAAAAAATAACTTTACAATCTCATCTTAATCCTGCCACAAGCCCTTAATACCATGTTCTAGCCCTACAGAATGACTTGGAATATTCCAAACACAAAATGCTTTTTCATCACTTTGTGCCCTTGTATATGATGTTCCTTCTTTCTAAAATGCTTTTCCTCATTGTTGTGTCTTTTTAAGATTCAATTCAAACTTCACACACTTAGAAGACTTTCCTGGTGGATTTTGTCATTCTTAGGACTTATAGCAATCTTACATGCCTCTATGGTACACTTTATTTTTAAAGATTTTATTTATTTATTTATTTACTTACTTACTTACTTACATTTATTTATTAATTAATTAATTATTTATTTATTTAAGAGAGCACAAGAGCAGGAGGGAAGGGCAGAGGGTGAGGGAGAAACAGACTACCTGCTGAGCTGGGGGCCTAACGTGGGTTCGATCCCAGGACCCTGAGATCATGACCTGAGCCAAAGGCAGACACCGAACCAGTAGAGCCACCCAGGTACCCCTATGGTAGCCTTTATTATGCTGTTTTTATTTATTTGATATCTTTCACTGGCACAGTTGCTGGCATATAATAGATAGTCAATAGATGCTTGAATGAATGAATGAATGAATGAATGTGTGTAAACACAAGTAAAAGAATGGCCAAGGTGATAATGCGAACAAGGGAAACCTTTGAGATAGGAATTTAGAATGTTTATTCTTTCAATTGTATCATGCTATTTCTATCAGTATATAAACTTAGATGTACATAACCAATAGGAAGAGGAAATAACTTTCTAAGTTTATGCAGAAATATAAATTTTGTAGACATAGTTAAGATAGTTAGAAAAGGAATAGAATTAAATTAGACTCCAGAATTTAGTTTCAGATTTATTTTCTAGTGATTGGAAGAAAAAGTCTTAAATATTCAAAGAAAAAATGTTCTCTTTCCCAACAGGCGAGAAGTATTATGACTTCTAATTAAAAGCTCTTAAAAATGAGAAAAGTTGGGCAGCCCAGGTCGCTCAGCCATTTAGGGCCGCCTTCAGTCCGGGGCGTGATCCTGGAGACCCGGATCGAGTTCCACGTCAGGCTCCCTGCATGGAGCCTGCTTCTCCCTCTGCTTGTGTCTCTGCCTCTCTCTCTCTCTGTATATTCTCGTGAATAAGTAAATAAACAAACAAACAAACAAATAAATAAATAAATAAATAAATAAAATCTTTTAAATTTTTTTTTTTTTTTTAAAAGAGAGAGAGAGACAAAATTCGGGGCACCTGGATGGCTCAGTTGGTTGGGCATCAGACTCTTGGTTTCAGCTCACGTGATCTCCGGGTCTTGAGATCAAGCCCCACATGGGACTCTGCTCTCAGCACAGAGTCCTCTTGGGATTCTTTCCCTCTTCCTCTCCTTCCCCTCTCTCATGTATGCATGCTCTCTTCCTCTCAAATAAATAAATAAATAAAATTTAAAAATGAGAAAAGTTGTATTAAGCAAAAACAAAAAAACAAGTTGTTTTTGGTCAAAGCTTCCATGATGTTTTAAAGTAACTATAACAGCTATGGGAAAGTTGCTTAAAATTTTTTTTATTGTAATAAAATATACACAATATAAAATTTACCATTTTAACCATTTTTAAGCATACAACCCAATGGCATTAAATACATTCATATGGTGCAACTATCCATCTCCAGAACTTCTTCCCCAACTGACTGTACCCATTAATCAAGAACTCCCTTTCCACACCCTCCCCCCCGCCCCTGGCAACCACTTTCTACTCTTTGTCTCTATGAATTGAACCACTCTAGGCACCTCATGTAAGTGGAACCATATAATAGCTGTTCTTTTGTAACTGGTTTACTTTACTTAGCATAATGTCCTCAAAGTTCATCCGTGTTGTAACATGTGTCAGAATTTCCTTCCTTTTTTGGGCTGAACAATATTCCATTGCATGTGTGTACCACATTTTGTCTGTCCATCTGTCAATGGACATTTCAAGCTGCTGCTACCCTTTGGCTATTGTGAATAACGTTGCTATGAACATGGGTGAAAAAAATATCTGGTTGAGTCCCTGCTTTCTCTTCTTTCAGGTCTATACCTAGAAGTGTACTTGCTGGATCATATAACAATTCTGTTTCATTTTTTTAGGAATCATCATGCTATTTTCCAGAGGAGCTTCTTGGGTATACACAGTGTTACAGTTTTCCACACCCTGGCCAACATATGTTATTTTCCAGTTTATTTCTTTGTTTTGTTTTTATAGCAGTTACCCTAATAGCTGTGAAGATTAAACATTTTTTAAACTAAGAACACAAATGCCAGTTACAACTATTTAATGATGAAGTCTCTGTACTTTCTACCTACTTCTACTCTCAAAAAGAAGAGCAAATAGATAAGAGTACCGTCATAGACCTCAGAATGCAGAGAATGAGGAATCATACATACAATGTATATAGACACGGGCACACATGGGCTATGTTCACACCAGGCTTCCAGAGAACTATTTGTTTATTTAAAGATTTTATTTATTTATTCATGAGAGATACACAGAGAGGCAGAGACATAGGCAGAGGGAGAAGCAGGCTCCCTGAGAGGAGCCCAATGCGGGACTTGATCCCAGGACCCCGGGATTACAACCTGAACCAAAGGCAGATGCTCAACCACTGAGCCGCGCAGGCGTCCCTCCAGAAAACTATTTAAAAATAGTTTGGCCAGGTTCCTATGTGGCTCAGTTAGTTAAGCATGTGCCTTAAGCTCGGGTCATGATGCCAGGGTCCTGAGATCAAGTCCCTGTTCATCAAGGAATCTGCTTCTCCCTCTCTGCTCATGCTGGCTCTCGCTCTCTCTTTCTCACTTTCAAATAAATAACATCTTTAAAGCAAAAAATAATGAAATAAAAAATAGTTTGAACAAAGTCATCCTGATTTCTCTTATCTTTACTTCTATTTCTCCCTTCCCTATTATACACATTTCCTAGACTTGATGTAAATAAAACATAGAGGGAGATAAAAGCCTTAGCAGCTAACTAAACAAGGTTTTAAAGGTTTACTAAACTATAAAAAGAAAACAGGAGCCCACTCTGTTAAATATAGGAAGAAAACCATTCGCTGCACAATAGCAACTGCATGATCACTTTAGGCAATAACCTGAGAAGGTGCATCCATGTTCTAGCATATGTCTCCAGGTGTGCAGGATGGTAGTCCTTTATACTGACTTAACATCTAACACATTAAAACATATTTGCATATGGGGAGGAGGGCAGGGCAGGAATTCAGGCCTCTATTTTAGGAAACAAAGGCTCAAAGAAGTTACGGGCATGGCCAAGGACATGTAGCAAGGACTATATAGATTCAGAATTCAGGTCTTCTGATTGAGTCCAAGAGTTGTGTACCTACATTTTGATATCCCTCAAAGATATTAGTCTTGCTGTAATAGATTGGTTCAAAGTTCCTAAATTGTATAGCCCAAAGGAGTTTCTTGGGACTTCACTGAACTTTTGGCTGCTTAGCACAGTAAGGCTGCACGTAGACTGTTTAGACTGTTACTCATCACATTGCCCAAAGCCGAAAAAACTCAGGCTAGGACTAAAGAAAATCAGTCAGTAAACCAAAAAGAAATTTAACAAAGAGAATAGATCTTAAAATCTCTCATCACAAGAAAAAAATATTTTAGCAACCATGTGTGGTAATAGATATTAACTAGACTTATTGTGGTGATCATTGTTGCAATATATGCATATATCAAATCATTATGTTGTACATCTGAAATGAATATACTGTTATATGTCAACTATATCTCAGTTTTTTAAAAAGTTCTTAAAAAACAGAAAAATAAGGGGGTCCTGGGTGGTGCAGTCAGTTAAGCGTCCAACTCTTGGTTTTGGCTTGGGTTGTGATCTCAGGGTCATGTGATTGAGGCCTACCCACATTAGGCTCTGCGCTCAGTGTGGAGTCTGGTTGAGATTCTCCCTCTCCCTCTGCCCCCACCCCCACCCCCACTCTCTCTCTAAAATCAATAAATAAATCTTTAAAAAAATGAATTAAGAAACAGATCAAGATATATTACAAAGTATTAAATCAAGATGATAAACATTTTTGAATTACAACCAATCATAGTCAATTAATTTTTGTGAAAGTAAAGGACTTTGTACTATTATTAAATAAAATATTTTATTTTAAAAAACAAATTTAACAAACCTAGCCTTTCTTATTTATTCTCTTTGAAGGAACATTTGTATTTGAGGATGACAGTAGACTTGTTGCAATAGGGACACTTCGATTATATTATGTTATTTATTTATGGTCAAACTAAAATGGAGAATTGGGACAAATGGTCCCAAATCCATTGCTGAGGAGAAAAACTGACTTAACATAAAAATCGATTGGACTTATCCAATAATTAGACTTATCTGGATAATGTTGTCGTCTTTCAACTTGTCACAATAATGGCAAATATTTCTTCAGGGCTTACTATATATATGTACTGATTTTAATTAATTGGCTAATTTAATCCTCCCTCAGATCCTATAAGATAGGTACTATTATAATGCCCACTTCAGCTCAGAGAAATTATAGTATTTTCCCAAATTAATGCAGGTAGCAAGTGATAGAACCAAGATTCTGTCTCAGGTCTACTGAGTTCATCTCTTAACTACTATGCCCAGTGATCACAGAATAGTAGAAATGATGAAAATTCAGGAGGCAAGCAAAGTTAATAGGCCATTTATCATGATTTTAAAAACCTGTTACAGAATTATGCTATGTATAAGCTTCAAAGTTTGCTCAGGAGAAATACCATCCAATCTCAAAGGTAAGAAAGCACGGTTCAAGGAAGTCAGGCAGTGTAAGGGCAACACACAATGAAATACAACTTTCAACTCCTGTCTAAAGGCCAAAACCACTTTAACCTTCTAATATGGATAATGTCATATCTAAACATTGACTCTACCTGGTCCAGGATGACAGCATTCAGTTTTTAGTGATGGTTTTGTTATTGGATCTGGCCCTGTCAGATTCTAAATTTCCATTCTTAACAGGAAACCTTAAATTTTTTTTAAAACAAAACTTAGGGAGGCACCTGCATGGCTCAGTTGGTTAAGTATCCAACTGTTGGTTTCAGCTCAGGTCGTGATCTCATGAATCATGAGATCAAGCCCCACATTGGACTCCCCAGTCAGCAGGGGAGTCTGCTTAAAGATTCTCTCTGCACCTCTACCTACTTGCTCTCTCTAAAATAAAATAAAATAAAATAAAATAAAATAAAATAAAATAAAATAAATTAAATTAAATTAAATTAAATAAAAACATTTTTTAAAAAAACCTTGGGTAATAATAAATTCACAGAAGTTTAACATGTAAGTAGTCATCATGGGGCAAAACACAGCTGATGGTTTTGTGTGCTGTATGGGGACTGGATGTTTACCACACAGCAGTGGATTTCATAAATTCCAGGGTTGGGCATATTTCCAGTGGCAGCACACTCAGCTATCATGAGAAGATGCAGGATTAGATAATCAACAACAACCAGGAAGTCAGCCAAGTTGCCACCCAATTATTTACCAGAACAGCTGCAGTCCAGAAATGCTCACAAGCCAGTCTCCCCAAGAGTGGGCCATACTCAGCTGTGGACCACTTACAGCATTTTCTCACCTAACTGCTCCAGAATCAGGAGCTATAAGCCCTGCAGTGGTTTCTCCTTTCCCTGCTTTAGACCCTCAAAACTGGCTTCCCACAAAAGCTGAACCTACAATTAATATTTGCTACCAAGAGGGGGCAGTGGTACCTAAATATTCCCTATTTTATTTGTGTTGAAGGTAAGCAGCCTCTTCCCATGTGGTTTCTTTTAAAATTGCTTACAGAAATTGAAGTTTAAAGGATAACACTCAACAGAAGAGCCTCCATCTCATAGAACCGATTTTTATGAATAATTTAATACTATTTTATTAATCCATAAGTAGTACGAGTTTTAAGATTATTTCTGACTTCTCTGAACAGCTCGAAGAGAAACCCTTAACTCCTGTGCTAAATTTACTTGCTTTGAAGGTGATTTCTCTAGTTTTGCACATAGTTCTCTTTTACAACTTCTCATATAATTAAACATCCTTGTAGCTGCCATTACAATTAAGGATTATATCTATTTTAGTCTCTCCCTCACTTAACTACCTAACTGAGGACTTGCCACATGGAGACAGGAAGATTGAAGCTCCCACAAGTCTTTTTCTCCTGAAGTTTCTCATATTTCCCTTGCCTACAGTTGTCATGGTGAAATGCTTGATTGTCTCTCATTATGACAGTAATATTTCACTTTTTAGTAAAATATCTCAACAAGTCTGCTGTACCAAAAATATGTGAAATGATAAAATAATTACTATTCACAGGAGACTT
Organism: Vulpes vulpes; assembly: GCF_048418805.1. Classification (NCBI taxonomy): domain Eukaryota; kingdom Metazoa; phylum Chordata; class Mammalia; order Carnivora; family Canidae; genus Vulpes; species Vulpes vulpes. The sequence continues at coordinate 54,823,832 of NC_132787.1, read as the reverse complement.
ACATTACATATGTTTCACGAACATTGGGTTTATTTAAAGAACCATGCATCCAGCACCCAAGTTAGTGTGGATTCTGACTCAGCTGGGTATGGTTTAATGTTTTTACTATATGGACACTATAAGTGTCCTTCCACTGCTAAAGAAATATCAAGCTAAGTTTGGTCACAAAATAGGGCTCTAAATTCATATCTGAACCACCTGACTTACTGTGTGATGCACTGTATGTCATCCTGCATGTCTCTTTACCCACATTGCTTCTAATTCATTGTCCTAACTTTGTGGAATCTCAGTGTGACCAAGAAGGAACGTAAGGCATATTCATGGGAATATCTGAGGGTGAGGATAAAAGAGCCAAACCTCTTTCTCATTTTATTTATTTATTTATTTATTTTTTCTCTTTCTCAGTTTAAAACTCATAATAACTGTTACTACCAGTAAATGTATATAACTACTTCCCCTTCATATACTTATGAAGCTATGAAGTTCACAAGGTGCTATGTTTTCTTGTTTAATTTTTATGGCTTCTATTTATTCATACTCAACAAATAATCTTCAGTGCCTATGGAGTTGTGCAGTATTATTAGTGCCAGTTCTACAGGGGCTGTCACAGACTCAGAAATGTTAACTTGCCTAGGTCCCCCAGTTGTCCAGGGCTCCAGCTGGGGTGAAGCCTTCCATCAAAATAGAAATGCCCTTGTTTCTATAAATCCCTCATCAATATATAGTGTGATAAACTAATTTCAACTATGATATTAATGATTGATGATGGCTTTATGTGTTTTGCTTCCCAAATATAAAGAACATTTTAACTTAAAACTTCAGTGCTTCCTGAATAACAGCTAGATGAGATGAGTGTATGATGGTAAAAAAGGGAAAGGAGGGGATACAGTATTTTGAGATTCCTTAAATCATATGATTATCAGTAGGTGCCTGACTACTTGGTACGAGGAAGAGATAGGGCTTACTGGCAATACTGAGCTAATAAAAGGGTTAGCACCTCTGCATGTGACAATGTCCTGTGACTACACTCCACCCCACCCCTCTAGAATCTTCTTAACCACACTCCTCTAGGAGAGTAACTGTACCCTCCCACACCCCACCCAAAATGTTCCTGAGGACTGTCTTGTTAGTCAGTGCAGAGCAGAAGGTGAGACCAAAAGACTTAAGCAGTTGATTTAAGCAAGGAAAAAAAACCCCTTTCCTTTAAATAAATTATCTAAGACACTGCCCCTTCCTTCTGCCCTGTTTTGGAGACAGTTAATGAAAAATGTTCCTCCCTCTGCACAATGAACAAATCTATTCACTATTCCTACCCTGAGGCAAAGACTGCCATTCATCCCACCCTCAATCTCTCGGCATTACCAATTCTCATCCTTGACCTTGACCCCCAGCAATTCCATTCAGGCCTGCTCACTCTATAGCCACAGAAGAGATGATAAGTGAGTCTGGACCAATTTCAGGAAGAAAACAGGGCTAAACCTCCCAGATTTAGCTGACCACATTAATTGAATTTACCAAATAAATGGGTTTCAAAGACACCAGTTATTCCTCTGATCCAACCTATTATCTAGCAGCCTACAAAAGCTTCCCAACCTTCTCGACAGGACAGGGCACATAGACAATGATAATATTTGTATAGTCTTCTGGTGTAAACAGCTGGAGATTTAGAAGCTCTGAAAAAAAAAAAAAAAAAATCAGAGGCCACCAGCTCCAGGTCACTTGGGCCACTTTAGAGTTTGCCCAGACACTAAGAAGGCTGAGGAAACACTAAGAATGCTGTGGTAACCGGTTAGGAAAGAAGCTTCATCCTAAAGTTTTGTGTCCTCTTACCAAGGTGCTGTCTCATCTCACCCTTCCCTCAGCCAAACCCTTCCCTCTTCCTTCCCCACCCCAATCACTCACCCATCAACCAAGACAGCTCTCTCTTTCAGAGAAGTGCTACCCGCCCCCCACCCCTCTTGCCATCAGCACTCTTTTCTTCATTCTTAGGTGAACTAGTTCTAAAAGCCTGAAAATGCCTAAGATTGGGTCTTTAAACACTGTCTGCATAAAATCATCTTCAAAACCAAACACGGATTTCTCAGGGAACAGAACCATGCTCAGTCCCTGCCCTTTGCTCCATCTGTTCCTTCTCTGCCTCCACTGAAATAGAGCTAGAGGGGGCCCTTCTCTAGCTGAAACCTATGCTCTGGAAATTACCTGCTTCACACTCACCTCTGGGGCTTTTAAAAATGCAAATTTCCAGGAGGCACCTGGCGGGAGTAGTCATAAGAACCTGCGCCTCTTGGAGTCCTGAGATCCAGCCCCATTACTAAAAAATAAACTCTAAGAAAATGCAAATTTTCCAGCTCCCCTTGCCTTGCAGTACTAAATCAGAATCCCTGGGGGTAAAGGCAGGGAATCCACATTTTAAACCGGTCCCTAAACATGATCGTTCTGAGCAGTTCCAGAGCAGAGTTTGAGAGCCTGAGACTGAATCCAGCCCCCTCTGTCTTTATACACAAGAAAGGTACAAGACAGACACAGGAGAGGTGAGATGGGCTTGTCCATGGTCACCTGGCTTGGAAGCCGCCACCCTCCCTAGTCAGCACCTCCGGAGGGCAGGGTGGAAGGGCCTGGAGACCAGTGGGTGGGCCACCAGCCTCCGGCCCCTGACAGCGCGCAGCGCCTGCACTCACCCGCTTGTAGATGTCCTCCCGGCTGGCCTCATACTTCTGCTGCATGCGTTCCTCCAGGAAATAGATGCGCAGCTTGAGGCTGAAGTTCTCCTTCTTCAGGTCATTGAGATGCTGGGACAGAGTGCGATATCCATTAGACATGGTGGGCAGCCCATGGGGAGCAGCATGCCCAGTCGCCCCTCACCCTAGGTACATAGTGCGGCTGCAGCGCGGCATCAAGTGAGCCGCTGGGACGCTGCTGAGGCTATGGCGACATGATCCCGGTGGCTGGGGCTTTCTCGGGGACCTGGGACCGGGCTCGCTGCTCTGGGTGCTGGAGCGCAGCGCACTTTCCTTTTTTACCTCCGGGAGATATTTGCGGAATCCCTGACAGAGGAACATGCTGCGTGAACTCAGACACAAGTGGTGTAACCCGACTCCAAGCCAGGACTTGGCTGTCACCCTCCCCAAGCCTCTCAGGCCCAACTGTAGACAGTTAACAGTTTCTTGGAAAAGAGAAAGAACGGCCCCCTGGAAGCTTCCAGGAAATGGGGAATGGGAGTACTTCAAGGTGATAGTGGCCTTGCACAAAATCAAATGCAGGGCTGTGTGTGAGTGAGCACTTCAGTTTCTGGTGGCTGATGTGCACAATAAAATCCAAAGGACGGGCAGGAACACCTAGCTGGCTCAGTCGGTAGAGGATTTGACTCTTGATCTCAGGATCCTGAGTTTCAGCCCCACAATGGGGATAGAGTTTATTCAAAAAAAAATAGGCGAGCTGCCCGGTCAGTGGTTTAGCGTGGCCTTCAGCCCAGGGCATGATCCTGGAGACCCGGGATGGAATCCCATGTCAGGCTCCCTGCATGGAGACTGCTTCTCCCTCTGCCTGTGTTTCTGCCTCTCTCTGTGTGTCTCTCATGAACAAATAAATAAAATCTTTAAAATAAAATAAATTTTAAAAAAATAGGCAAACAAAAACCAAAGGAGTGTGGCCAAAAGCAATAAACAGGTTGCTACAGGTAAGAGCATATGCACACAAAATGGGGACCACACATCAAATATCCCTTTCTGTCAGGTGCAAATCTTGACGACCTATTAACAGGAGGGTTCTCCAATTTCCTTTGATGATCTAGAACTCACCTCTGATAGGTTCCTTCCCAATTTTCCTCCCTGGACTTTTCAAGTCCTGAAGCAGTTAAATACATAGCCTTTACTACCATATGCCTCCCACCCCCATAGACACCAGAGCCACCCCCAAAGAAAGGGTAAATCTAGTTCCTGAATCCTTGCAAACTGTTTACCGGTAGGACAAGCTCACAAAGAGGCAGGGTCAAAGGCTCCTTCCTCTAAGGGATGAGGGAAAGAGAAGGCTGAGGGGAGAGAGAAGGGGGGAGGGAGGGAGGCGTCAGTCTGGAGCCCAGAGATTTCAGCGAGTCACTGGTTCTTAGCTCTGGCACCTGCCAAGTGAAGCCAGGCACTCATCACCAGATCCTGCTCATAAAGCAATTTAAGATCCTTGAATGACAGCTGCAACATTAGCAGGAAGTATTATTTATACCACATCACACAGGACATTGAAGGTGACTGGGAGACTATACCACAGCACAGATATGAAACATGGGTTCTTAGTTCCAGTAATACCAGGTTGAAAAAAAATAATATTAACAACTAAAGGAAACTGAAACCTTTGTACTTTTTTTTTTAAGATTTTATTTATTTATTCATGAGAGACAGAGAGAGAAGCAGAAGCCTGATGTGGGCCTCGATCCCAGGACCCTGGGATCACAACCTGAGCCAAAGGCAGATGCTCAACCACTGAGTCACCCAGGCACCCCTAAAACCTTTATACTTAAATCAAGTATATATATACTTTATACTTAAATCAAGTTCTCACTTCTTCCCTAACCTGACTGCTCTTCATTCTTCTAATCCTATCTTCTTTTTAAGATTTTTATTTATTTATTCATGAAAGAAACACACACACACACAGAGAAAGAGAGAGAGAGAGAGAGAGAGAGAGGCAGAGACACAGGCAGAGGGAGAAGCAGGCTTCATGCAGGGAGCCTGATGTGGGACTTGATCCTGGGACTCCAGGATCATGCCCTGGGCCAAAGGCAGGAGCCAAACCACTGAACCACCCAGGGATTCCCTATCTTAATTCTTCATAGTAATTCTAATCAATATCTCCTGAGTATCCACCAGGTAGTATGTTGGGCATGACAGATACAAAAGATGAAGATAGTCACAACTCTCAAAGAGCTGGGTGGCTAGATAGGTGTAGGGATATGTTTGACACTAGAATCCTCCAAGCTTGTATTACTCAACTTTTTACATTTTATACTGCAATCCGGGATGCACACACACACACACATACACACGTAACTGAAGTTAAAAGTTTCACAGAGTAATGTTACCATCACTTTGTGTGATGTACTCTTGGTGTTTTTCTATTCTATTTTTCTTCCTAGGAGTGACCTGCTGAGTTGATTTCATGACCCACTAATAGGTTTCATACTGAAGTTTGAAAAACACTGCGTCTATGGGAATCCAGAAGAAAGAATGATTAATTCTTACTGGAACAATGAGAACAAACCTCAATAAGAGTTGCACTTGCACTGCCCTTTGAAAGATAAAAAAAGTTTCAGTGAATAAAGTAGCCTCAGGAGGGCATAATTAGAACTGAGCATTCTCCCAAATAGATTTGGATTGGAAGTGGGCAACACATTTCTTCCCATTGATGTAACTTAAGACAAAATATTCCTCGTTTCTAAAAAAAATTTAAAATTCATTTCGCTCTTTTCATTAAATCTGAGCTCTTAGAACAAGAGTGTTATTTAGGCTTAGAGATATTGAGAAAGATCAAAGTCTAAATAAAAACTCAGAAGATCCTTTTCTGGTCTGAGCTCTGTTACTAAATGGCTGTATGACCTTGGAAATGCACTTCTCCAGAGGCCTAAGTGTCCTCATTTATAAAATGAAGTGGTTGGAAAGTAGGTGATTTTCAAGGCCCTTTTCTCATCTAAGCTCCTAGAGGAAATAACCTACTTATTATCTACTTATCTATCTACTACCATTTTGCACAAGGGGAACCAGGCTGCCAGATTCCAGATTAGTGTTTAATCATGATTTCGATGTCTACTTAGATTCCTTTGTCACATAAGATAGTTTAATAAAGTTCATGGAAAGTAAAATTGCAGATGAATGCAGGGATTCTTACCCAACTTTCTGCACATAAATGCCTGTTTCATCTTATGCCCAGTGATACCTTGCTTTTCTATCTCTCTGGCCTTTTTTCTGTGTGGTTTTTTTTTTTTTTTTTTTTGCCAGTTCCCTAAAGTGAGTACTTAAACAACAGTTATTTCTTCCCCTTCTGATGTTTTTTTTTTTTTTTCTCCATACTTTCTCCTTCAGGGATTTTATCCACTTTTAGGGTTATCACTACAGCCTCCCAAACAACCCCCAACCCCAAACCTTCACCTGAGTCCTCTCCCCCAAGATCTAGCCCAACATATCCCACTCTTTGCTAGGTAGCTCAACTTGAATGCTCCATTCTCATAGCAAAGACTTTTGCAACAGTCTGTCCCGTCTGCCAGACTTTACTCCAGCCATCTGTTCTCCATATTATAGCCAGAGTAATGTTTTCAAAATTCAAATCTTATCCTGACATCTCCCTTACTTAAAACCCTTCACAGGGATCCCTGGGTGGCGCAGCGGTTTGGCGCCTGCCTTTGGCCCAGGGCGCGATCCTGGAGACCCGGGATCGAATCCCACATCAGGCTCCCTGTGCATGGAGCCTGCTTCTCCCTCCACCTGTGTCTCTGCCTCTCTCTCTCTCTCTCTGTGACTATCATAAATAAAAAAATAAATAAATAAAAAAATAAATAAATAAATAAAACCCTTCACAGGCATCTCATCACTCTTAGAATAAAGGAAAGTGCTATCACATCCCCTCGAGAAACACCGCCTCTTTTTTTCAAATCCAAGTTCCAATCCCAACCAAACAAAATCTTCTCTGTTACCCCAGCCCAGAAAGATGTCTCCCTCCTCTGAACTCCTAAGGCAAATATCAACATTTGGCAAGTGTTCATATGGTGCCTCATGACATTGCTTGTCTGTCATCTTGAGGGATTATTTTCACCTTTTAGAGCTATTTAACTTTTCGTGTGTTTATGTCTGTGAGCTGCCCAAGGAAAGGGTCAATAATTCATACGTCTTTCTCTATTCCTTCAGTTCCCACAACAGCCAAGAAGCCCTCTCCAGTGGCATTCATCCCCTTGTGGAGTCACAGCCTGCTTAAAATCACCTCAACTACACTAGAGTATTTTCAGGGCTGACAAGGCATATTTGGTATGTTGGCACTCTCACTGCATAGTTTAGGAAGCAGTCCCTAAATATTTGTTGAATTAATGAATAGGTAAGTGCTCCATATATTTTTTATTTTTTGCTGATATGTTAGATAGGGGCTAGCTTGCTTATATTATTCTCACAATTTTCCAATAATATGGAAAGGTTTGTTTTAATAGCTCCAAAGAGACTGTATTTGCTAGCATGGTCAATGTAGAAAATTTCTAAGTTTATTTGCCCATCTAGACCTCTCTCCTGAAGGCCAATCTGTATCTAACTACCTAGTAGAAATGTCCACTTGAATATAAACTTGTTATACTTGCGGCATCTGAAACAGAACTCCTGATCTTTCTCAGCACATATGTTCCTTCCCTGGTGGATCCCATTTCAATTGGTAACAACTCAATATTTGCAGTTGTTTGGGCCAAAACCTTTTGAGCTATTCTTGACTCTTCTTTCTCATACACATCATCTCATCTGTCTGTAAATCATATTTCTACTTTCTATATAGAGAGAATCCATCTACTACCACAGCATTGTCACCTCTACTACTGTGGCCCAAGACACTGTGATTGATCATGCCATTAAATTATTTGAATAGCCCCTGTAACTGGTCTCCCTGCTCCCACCCTTGCTCCTCTATAGTGTGTATTCTTAGCACAGCAGCCACAGTGACCCTTTAAAACACATCCGATTACACCTCTGCTGTAAGCCCCCACTGTTTTTTCATCAAATTTAGAGTGAAATGATAGGTTTCATTAGCCTATAAGGCCCAAGGCCCTACAGAATCTGGAGCCTGGCTCCATGCCCTGTCTTTTCCCTTTTTCCTACTACTCTCCCCCTACACACTTTGCTCCAGCCACATGGTTCACTTTGTTCCTTCCCAAAAACAACCAGCATCTTCCTTCCTTAGGGTTTTGGGGCTTGCTGATCCTTCTGTATGGTATGCTCTCTCTCTCTCTAGATATCTGCTCATTCTCTTCCTCACATTCTTTAGGTCTTTGGTCAAACACCACTGCCACAAGGAAGTGACCATCCTATTTAAAAGTGTAACTCACCCTAGACCTCACCCCAGCACTCCCTTCATTGTTATTTTTTTAAATTCTATACACTTTAATTGTTTAAAATATTATATTTCCTTGTTAATTTTGTTTCTTGTCTGTCTCTGCCCACTAGCATGTGAACTCCATAAGAAAGGCAAGATTTTTCCTGTTTTGTTCACAGCTATATCACTAGTATCAAGAACAGCCTGGTATACAGTAAGTGCTCAATAAATATTTGTTGAACAAAATAATTGATGAATAGGGGCTCCTGAATGGCTTAGTCCATTAAGCCTCTGATTCTTGATTTCAGCTCAGGTCATGAGTCATAATCTTGGGGTTTTGGGATGGAGCTCTGACCTCAGCGTGGTTTCTCCTTGTCCCCCTCCCTCCTTCTGCTTGTGCAAGCTCTCTCTCACTCCCTAAAATAAATAAATCTTAAAAAATAGAAAGAATTGATGAATAATTAACCTGCCAACTTTGACCTCTCTGGATTTAATGCTTTGTTTTAAAAAAGTTTTTATTTATTCGAGTGAGAGAGAGCAAGCACATGAGTGCTCATATGACAGAGGAGAGGGGCAGAGAGGGAGGCAGAGGGAAAGAGAGAATCCCAAGTAGACTACATGCTGAGCATGGAGATCTCACCACCATGAAAACAAGACTCAGATGCTTAACCAACTGAGCCACCCAGGGCCCCCCTGGATTTAATTCTAATAGAACTCAATCTGCATACAAGATTACCCAGGTGTTTCAGGATGAAAAGCTTATCTAAAGGCATTCCTCTTTATAAAATGTTAATTTTGTAATTACATAAACTTTTCTAACAATTTAACTTCAATATACAAGATAGAATCCAGGCTTTGAATAAGAGTTCTGAGCAATGGGGAATGCAAATCGCTATCAAAGGACCATATGAACTATGCAAATAGTAAACACTATAGGAAATAGGGGAGAGAGGTTATGAGAGAAGGTCCCACAGAGAGCTGGCATTTTAGCTCTCCTGAAAGGATGAATCAGGTTTGGCTAGGCTCAGGGGAGGATGTAAGGCAATCCAGGCAGGTAGAACAGAAGCAAAAGTGCAGAGGGCCAACTAGACTGAAACAAAGAGCCCATAATGTCATGCCACGGAGGGAGAAAGGAAAGGAAGTTCACAACCACTTTAGGAAGAAGATCTTAAAAGTCAGGGTAAGGAGCCTGAGTCTGTTCCTACAGGAACGTCCTGGCTCTGGATTTGAACAAGTGAAGAAAGGCCAATGGAAGAGGGCCAGGAGCTGCTTGCTGGGAAGATTGCTTTGTTGGTTGTTGCTTCTGTTTTGTTTTACTTGGCTTTTTGTAGCTTTAACACACAAAAGTGTGCATGCCTGGGCCACGTGCTAGACCTACTAAATTGGGCCTCTTGCGGGTTAGCGCCTGGTCCATATGGTTTTATAAACTCTGCATTGCTGGGGAAATAAATAGACACTGCAGGTTCCTGAACAAGCAAGAGGGCATCTGTCTTTGTTCTTCCTTTTTTACATAGAACATGGAAAACCTTTACTCTTCTCTCAAAATACTTTTTTCAAACATTAATGGCTCTCCCCTGTTTTTCTTTTTTCTTTTTTTTTTATTTCATCTTCCCACTGCTTCTTAATGTATTAGTTCAGGCTGGAAATAAGACTTTAATAAGGACTCAATCATTGCCAACAATAGTAGGAGGATTACAAGCCAGCTGTTGTATGTCATGCCCCATTAACATAACCAACTGTCAAGTCTCCTTTTAAAAAAAAAAAACTCAGCTTCACATTTGCTTAATCATTTCAGACCCCCCAGATTGCTCTCATAATGGAAACAGTTGAAAACATACTAATGTCTCACCAATCTCTCTCCTAAAAATAAAGTTCCACTCCACTAAAAATGATTAATCATCTTAATTGACATTCTTTTCATATATAATACTTCTGCAACTAAACTCTGTTAATTTGATATCTATGATAATTCATATCTACATTTCACGAAAATAAAATTATTCTTAAGTCACTTAATACGGTAAACAGGAACAGGAGAATAGTGTTTTATGTAATCCTTGACACTTAATCCATTTATAAATAGGCAATAAATATTATCACTATTATGCATATTTATTCAAGTGGAATAGCATGGCATTATGGAAAGAGCAATAGCTTTTGAACAAAAGAGATCTAGGTTCAATTTCCAGCTCTGCTATTTTCTAAGTGTGTAACTTTGGGAAAGATACTTATTAGTAATTAAGCCAGGAGACTGGGATCTGAGTAGACTGCTAAGAGGGTTACAACTGTATTTGTTTTTTTAATCTAAGGCAAATAGAGTGAAAATAATATTTGTTAAAAATTTAGATATAGTGGGAGGCATGTGGGTGGCTCAGTCCATTAAGCTCCCAACTCTTGGTTTTGACTCTGGTCATGATCTTATGGGTCATGAGATGGAACTCTGTGCTCAGCAGGGAGTCTGCTTGAGATTGTCTTCCTCTGACCCTGTTCTTACACTTTCCCTTTCTCTCTCTTTTTCAAATAAGTAAATGAATTTATAAAAACGTTTAGATATTGGGTACAAGGATTTTATTTTTCTTTGTACATTCCTGTTGTTTATGCAATAAGTCTTAATTTTTAAGGATTGCTTCAAAGGGAATGAAACTAGGAATTACAGGGGGCAGCTATGAACTAGATAGGAGGATAAATTCTCTAGCAGAGTTGGATGTAATGAACTCATTGTCACACTCCATCCATCCATTCATTCATTAAATATTTATTGAGCACTTACATTACAAGGGACAGTATATTTCCTGTCACAAAAGAGACACAACTGGAACCAAAAGACTACTTGTCAGGGATTTTGTTAAAATTCTTCACACATAAGCTAGAAGTGAGCTCTAGAGGACTTTAAAGATCTGAGGGACACCTGAGTGGCTCAGTGGTTAAGCATCTGCCTTCAGCTCAGGGCATGACCCTGGGGTCCAGGGATCCAGGCCCACATTGGTCATGATCTTATGGGATCCTGCAGGGAGCCTGCTTCTCCCTCTACCTATGTCTCTGCCTCTCTCTCCGTGTATCTCATGAATAAATATATAAAATCTTTAAAAAGATGAAGATATTTACCTATCCTGAGATTCCATATGTGAAGCATATTTTCTCATAGAAACAATACTACCAAAGGTAACACTAGTGAGAAAGCTATAACTTTTTGAAGAAACCTCAGAACACATCACTAGCTCTCTGATAGTAGAGCCCTAAAAGTCGACCTGCCCTAACAGAATTCTGGCTGCCTTTACAGAAAGGTAAGGAGGAGATTAATGAGCAAAAAGGACATCATATTTCCAAGACAAAAACAGCAAAGATGAGCGGGACCTGAGGATGTTCCCCAATAGCTTATTTAACCTATAACTTTTCTAACTGCCACATTTTTAAGATAACCCTATGGGAAGGGCATTCAAATGCATGGAGACTATTTCCTGCTTTTGAACATCCAGTGGAATCCAACCCAGGAGCCTAACTTGTTTTGAATTGGAGAATAGGAGTAGACAGGAAGAGATGGGGCAGGGGGAAGGAGGATGGGTTTTTTCACATGTGATTATTTTATTTATAATACATCTATGTGGGGGATCCCTGGGTGGCTCAGCGTTTTGGCGCCTGTCTTTGGCCAGGGGCGTGATCCTGGAGTCCCGGGATCGAGTCCTGCGTCGAGCTCCAGGCATGGAGCCTGCTTCTCCCTCCTCCTGTGTCTCTGCCTCTCTCTCTCTCTATCATAAATAAACAAATAAATCTTTTAAAAATTATAATACATCTATGTGCCTGGGAGTTCTTATGCTTTTCTAATAAAATCTAAGCTGAAGAAATACAAAAGTTTAACTCCTGGCTGTTTTTGAATGACTTGGACTTGTATCACAAAATTAATTGGGTATTATTATGTTGTCTTCACAACGACCATTACCTGCATAGAAACTGACAATGTACAAAGGACGTCAATGTATAGTATTTCTTTTTTTTTATAAACATTTTTTTTAAAGATTTTATTTATTTATTCATAGAGACACACACACACACACACACAGAGGCAGAGATACAGGCAGAGGGAGAAGCAGGCTCCACACAGAGAGCATGACGTGGGACTCGATCCAGGGTCTCCAGGATCACACCCTGGGCTGCAGGCAGCGCTAAACCGCTGCACCTCCGGAGCTGCCCAATGTATAGTATTTCTTTTTATCTTGTGAAGTAAGCAGATCAGATACTACTATCTCCATTACTATCCAGGGCAGTGAAACATCAAGAAGTTGGCTGCCTTGCTCATCGAGAAAGTGGAGAAACACAGACTAATGATTCCTACAGTTTGATCCGTGTTGTATACTCACAAGGGCCTTAACCATGACACTAGACGATCCCTGTGAATTAGGGACTTTTTGACTGAGAAAGTACTCCCACTTCTACCTTATGTCCCTGCATCTTTATAAAAAGTATCCCTCGCTGTAAATAATCTTCCCTGGGACCTTGGGAACCTGAGCCTAAGAAAACATAGTTTTCCCCATTTTCAAGATGAACTTCAAAAGGTTAAACATAGAGTTACCATATGACCCAGCAATTCTACTCCTCGTTATATACACAAGAAAACTGAAAGCATGTGTCCACATAAAGTCTTTTTTTTTTTCACACAAAGTCTTGTATATGAATGTTAATAAAAGCATTATTAGTGATATAAAAAAAAAACAAAACAAAAAAACAGAAACATCTCAAATCTCTATCAACTGATGAATGGATACAAAGTTTAGTATAACCATACAAGGGAATATTTTTCAGCCATAAAAAGAAATGAAATAGTGATACCTTGCATAATATGGATGAACCTTGAAAACATTTTACTAATGTGAAGGAAGGCAGGCACAAAAAGTCACATACTGTATGATTCTTTATATGAAATGTTTGGGAAAGCCAAATACACACAGAGAGAAGGTGGATGAATGGTTTTCCAGGGTCTGGAGAGAGGGGCTAGGTAGTGGCTGTTAATAGATATGAGGTTTTTTGGGAGGGGAGATGAAAATATTATGTAACTAGCTAATGATAATTGTTGCTCAACTCAGTAAATATACCACAACTGTGGAAATATACAGTCTAGTTTTTTAAGGATTTTATTTATTTATTTGAGAGAGACAGAGAGCAAGCATGAGGAGAAGGGAAGAGCAAGAGGCAGAGGGAGAAGAAGAAGTGGGCTCCCTGTTGAGCACCTGAGTGGTCAGCCCAACATAGGGCTGAGCAGGGAGCCCAATGTAGGGCTCTATCCCAGGACCCCGGGATCAAGATCTGAGCCAAAGGCAGATGCTTAACTAACTGAGCCACACGGGTGCCCCTGAATTTGTACACTTTAAAAGGGTAAGTTACATTGTGTGCACATTAAATTTCAATAAAGCTGTTATTTAATAAAGAAGAAGAAAGAAACCTGAGCTGGGAGAGGTAACTTGTTCAGTCCTTTGCTTTTTACAAAGGCTTTTTAATGACTAAGATTCAAAGTTTAATTCAATTCAATTTAGTTAAAAGCAAATGGTTTAGGGATGCCTGGGTGGCCCAGTGGTTGAGGGTCTGCCTTTGGCTCAGGTTGTGATCCCGGGATCCTGGGATCAAGTTCCACAGGGAGTCTGCTTCTCCCTCTGCCTGTGTCTCTGCCTCTCTCTCTGTGTCTCTCACAAATAAATAATAAAAAAAGCAAATGGTTTAGAACTGATCATTTCTAAATGTTCTGTTTATTAATCCATCTTAGATTATGGGGCCCTAACATAAAGGCTTTGAGGAAGTTACCTCTAAGTAGCCCTTACCATTGAAAACTCATAGGTTCCCATGTTTTATCAAGTTAAAGTATTGTTATAATCCTTAAATAAAACAGAATACACACAATCCACTCTGTATTTTGACACAGGAAAAACAAACTCACTAGGCTACCCTGAAGAACATGCATAACTTTTGCACACCATTTTAACAAGGAAAATGCCAATCAAAGTCAATTAACTTAGTTTTCCACTCATCAGCTTTCACTTTCACTTCCTTTTTAAAAAAATATTTTATTTATTTATTCATGAGAGACATACAGAAAGAGGCAGAGACATAGACAGAGGGACAAGCAGGCTCCCTGCAAGGAGCCCGATGTGGGACTCGATCCCACGCCCTGAGCTGAAGACAGACGTCCAACTGCTGAGCCACCCAGGCATCCCTCACTTTCACTTCCATACAGGGTTTCTCCCAGTCTTCCAGAAGTTAACTGTTGATGCTTGCCTCAGAAAGCAGACTGAAAATGCTACAAAGACCTGGCTATTTTTTTCCCCTTTTGGGTTCCATAATAACCAAAACTTTCTTCTCAATAACCAAATCTCTGTTTCTAAAAGTTCAGTTTGAGAGTCTTCTAAATGCTTAAAGACTAATAATATCATTCCATTTTCTCCCCTAAAACTCAGAACCATACTGAGACCCATAGTCTACACAGCCTTTTCTTGATATAACTGACCTGATGACAAGAGAGCTAACAACAGAGTTACTACATCAGGTTGATAAATAAACCCTATCTTTGACAGCAGCAGCATGTGGATAAAGGACAGGGATTCAGATGACGCTCTGCTGTCTTCCCCTGCCATAGATACACACCCACACCACCCCCAATCCTAGAATAACAAAGTTCTATGGTCACCATCACAGTAGAGCACTGTGAACTATATAAAACCAAACCAAAACAAATAACAACTCCTCTGGACACCAAAAATAAATGGGCCAGCCAGAAATAGTGCTGTTAGAGAAGGTTAAATGAGCTCCATGGCAGAAAGGACAGCTGAACTGCACTGATACTAGGAGATCCCAAGGACTCCTAGGCTCCAAACTAGCTTCTCCATCCATTTGGCCCAACCAAGACCAGCAGGACTTGGTATTGTTTGTTCACAACTGATTCAACCCTGACAGATTATATGCTGAGCTTCTAGTATTCAGGGAGTGACATATCAATTTATGGCCTCAATTATTTTTCTAGATTTTCAATAATCCTTTCTCTATCCTTCTCTAGTAAAGAAAGTGATTTCAAATGCACAGCTAAGACTTTCTCTAAGCATAAGAGCCAAGAGCTCACAGTAATACCATGAATGATCATGGCTACAACAATAAAGCTCTGACCATGAGAAGTGGGGGGAGAGAGACACAGCCAATCTGAACCTCAATCGACACTCAACTGCTCCAGCCTTGACAACAAGCCTCCTATTTCTGAACTCACTATGCTTTTTGCTGCCTCCAGACATGGGTGGCAGCATTAGCCTGAAATGTCACAGCTCTTCACCCCCCACTCAGCTCTGACTTAACTACCTGCAACTTGCTCTTAGGACTTGACTTACATATTACTCAGTAAAGGATGCCTATCTGACCCTAAAGCCTGGCTGAGGGCTCTTCCGGAGTGCTTCCACAGCACATTGGGTACCTACTCTTATCAGAATTATCTGTTTGCCTGTCTTGCCAGTTAGAGTTAGAATTTTTCAAGAACAGGAAAGAGTTCCTTTTTTTTTCTTCCAAAAATGAAAATCATTTCACTGGTTTTTGTTGCTATTGTTTTAATGATCATAAAAGAACTACATGTGCTTGCTCCAGTTGCTCCCTTTCTCAAAGGATGACATCATCTAGAAGTTGCCCAAGCAAGAAAGCTTGCCATCATCCATACATCCAAAATACAACAACAAAGGAAGAGGCATGTCTACTCTGTACCAGGCACTACACTAATCACTATATCTAGTAGTGAATGAGACAAACCCTGTCCCTGCCATCGTGGAGCTCAGATTCTAAAGAAAAGAAAGATCTTGAACAAAGAACTCATGTTGGTTTTTTTGTTGTTTGTTTTTAAGATTTTATTTATTTACTCAAGAGAGACAGAGAGAGAGAGGCAGAGACACAGGCAGAGGGAGAAGCAGGCTTCTCGCAGGGAGCCCAATGTGAGACTCGATCCCGACCGCAGGATCAGATCCTGAGCCAAAGGCAGATGCTCAACTGGTGAGCCACCCAGGTGTCCCAAGAACTCATGTTGTTAAAGGGAAAAGTGCAAGGTACTTGGAATTTACAAGAGTGACATCCTATCTTAACCTAGCTAAGAATGGAGAGATTAATTGGTGGAAGGTCATCTTCAGGCTGCTTCTTTTTCAGTGGCTCTGCAACCAGTCAATAGCTTAGCCCTGCCACTTCTGCTTTTGCAGTCTCGTTCTCTTTCATCTGTCCATCTCTCCCACTCCTACACTGTCAGCACCACCAGCTGCTGCCCAGAATACTGTCACAGCCTCCTAACTGTCCTCTCTGCCTTAGACTTTGCTCCTCCAATCCAGAATCCATGCAGAAGCCAAAGGAAGTTCTCTAAAAGGAAAATCCAATCAGGTCACCTTCCTCTACACAACCTTTCAGCCATTCTCCATTGAGCTCCGTTAACATTTAAAAGCCTCTACATAACTTGCAAGGCCCTACATGCTGGCTTCTCTCTTTCTCTAGTCTCAAGACACTTCTCCACATTCCTTGCACCCAAGCCCTAAGGCATTTTAACTCGGTAAGGTTCTTTCTCAGCTGAATCTGGATTCTTGCTATTTTCACTGCAAGGAACATTCTTCTTTCTCCCATCCCCAGCCCATATTAGTGGCTGATTCTTATTCCTCCTTTGAGAATCTTGGTTAGATGTAGCCTTCTTTAAGAAACTTTCTCTGAACCCTCCCACCCCCTCTTACTGAGTTAGGATCCCCAGCTATATTGTGTAGCATCCTTTATTTCTAGGGTAACAGTCATTATATTTGTTGTAATTGGTTAATCTGTAAAGTCTAAGAGGGCAGGGACCCTGTTTGCTTATTATTGTATCTGCAGTGTTTAAGACATTATGTTGTATATAGTAAGAACTCTGGAAATATTGGTTAAGGGCTCAGATAAAATGAAAACATAATTAAAAATTTGGGGGGATCCCTGGGTGGCGCAGCGGTTTAGTGCCTGCCTTTGGCCCGGGGCGCGATCCTGGAGACCCGGGATGGAATCCCACGTCGGGCTCCCGGTGCATGGAGCCTGCTTCTCCCTCTGCCTGTGTCTCTGCCTCTCTCTCTCTCTGAATAAAGAAATAAATAAATCTTAAAAAAAAAAATAAATAAAGACTGGTTTGGCAATTCCTCTAATCTTGTGATGTTTCTCCCACTGTTGCCTTAGATGCTATTTCAACTAAATCCTGTGTAATTTAAATTTCTTCTGCTCCTCATCAGATTGCACAGCTCTTTGAGAATGGTAACTACTCTACATCCTCTATAGCACTCAGAATCATTCCTTTTACTCAAGAGTTAAGGAAAAGAAAAAAAAAGATTGATCTGATACATAATCTTTGGTAATGTTGCTTAGGAATGAAAACGCTTCAAAAGTTCTATAGAATGACTATGGAATCCCTCTGAAAAGTCATGTTTAAAAAGAAAAAAAATTTAGGGTGTCTGGCTGGCTCAGTTGGTAGAGCATGTGTCTCTTTACCTTGGGGTTGTGAGCTTGAGCCCCACATTGGGTATAGAGATTACTTAAAAATAAAATCTTTTAAAAACAAAAGAAAAAGAGGGGCACCTAGGTGGCTCAGTCGATTAGGCCTCTGACTTTTAATTTCCAGGTCATGATCTCAAGGGTCATGAGATCAAGCCCTGCATGGGGTTCCATGCTGGGTGTGGAACCAGCTTAAGATCCTCTATCTCCTTCTCCCTCTGCCCCTCCCCCCTCCTTGCCCCAGTTCAAGGGCTTGCACATGCTCTCTCTCTGAAAGGAAGAAAGAAAGAAAGAAAGGAAGAAAGAAAGAAAGAAAGAAAGAAAGAAAGAGAAAGAAGAAAGAAAGAAAGAAAGAAAGAAAGAAAGAAAGAAAGAAAGAAAAAGAAGAAAGAAAGAAAGAAAGAACGAAAGAGAAAGAAAGAAAGAAAGAAAGAAAGAAAGAAAGAAAGAAAGAAAGAAAGAAAGAATGAATTCTGTGCTTATGGTTGCTCAAAGTTTAGGACTGCCCCTGCCTTTCCTTGTTCATCCAACAATTTTTTGAATGTCTCAAGACGCCAATGAAAATAAAACCAGTATGCTTGGGGCACTGTGGTTTGGGGAGCATAGATGTCATTTTTCTTTTTTCTGTTTTTTAAATGAGAGTGTATGTCAACAGATACATTCCTTTCCCAAGGTCATAATGACAAAGAAACAACTGAAGAGGCACTGGGAATGGCTGGCCCTAAAAAGCAGCAGGGACGTGAGCCAGATTCACCTCATCTAGACTAGGAAGCCCATACTGTGATAACTCAGATCTTCTAAAAGGTAGAATAGCCCCTTTTAGCGCTTTTTTTTTTCCCCTCTCTCTCCACAGACTTCAAGATCCAAGTGGAAAAATTTGCCAGCATGGGTGGGGCCTCAACAGGCTGAATCACTGTGGTTGGGTTGAGACTGCCAGAGAAAGCTGGCTTCAGACTGCTGCTAGGCAAACACTGCAGCTGGCTTTGCTGGCATTTTCATGTTAAAGACGGCATTATTAGAAAATGAGTAAACATGAGAAGGCGGTGGAGGCCGCCCCTAGAACTTACAGCCACAGACCCCACACCCCTCTATGAATTTTATTTAGGAAATGCCATTTTGATTCTATCTGTAAAACCAAACTGTACACATTCCACTAATGTAGCCTCTTCTCTGAATGGTCCTTTCATTTTCCAAGAACCTTGAGAATCACTGGGGTTGTCCTGGCTCAGCCACTTTATACCTGTGCAGCTTTATACAAGTTATTTGAGGCTTGGTGTCCTCACAGGTCTAATGGATATAGTAACATCTATCTCATCAGTTAGGAAAATGAACTGAAAAACAGATGAAATAAAATATGTTAAGTTTCTCAAAAAAGTGCCTGGTATATAAGGAACACCAAAAAAAATACTATTTATTATTGTTAGTTACTGTTACTATCTTAATAACCCTGGTCAAATATTTCAAAAAGTCTCTTACTTTACATTACAATTTTATCATCCCATTAAGTGAAACACTGTCTTCCTTTAAACCTATCATTAAAAACAAACATACTTTTCTTGATTCTCAGTTTTTCATCTTGGCAAATCAATTAACACAGCAATATCCAAAGGAGATTTACAGTTTACTTAGAGAAGACAGCACCACCCTCTGCTCCTCTAAGTAGGAAGAGCTCATGGTTCCAGTCGAGTTACCTGCATACTTTTGCCAAGTATGCTCCCCAGTTTAGAAAGTACTCACTATTTTGGGTCACAAAAATAATGAATTTTTTAGGACCATGTTAGGGGACATTGGGTAGGTCTCTTTGTTTCTCTTTGTGCCTTACTTCTTGTAAAGTAAGTACCTCTTGTAAATTGGGATGGTAATTATGTTTCTTCCCAGGGTCGTGGTGAGCATGAAATGAGACAATAATGCACACACTCGGAGCAGCACCCGGAATGCAGAAAGTGACTGGCGTATGCTAGTTTTTATTACCCACATGCTGCTCTGATTTCACTCATCCCAAATATGCCAGAAGTGGGGTGGGGGTGGTGACCCATGAGATAGCACATGGCAAGGATGCTGTATGGGAAAGTCATTCTGACTCAATAACTGTCAGGGCTTATCATTATGGTACATACAGTCTATGACACTAAGAAAATCACAATTCCTATGAGCCCTGGCAATGACCTTTCTGACAAAAAAGGTATGTCGTTGTCTCATTGTTATTTATTACCTGACACACAGAGAGAGATGTAAAATATCCCTTGCTGGCCTTTTCTCTGTGCCCTCCCTTGGTTTCTGTCAGTGGTTCCCAGTCCTGAGAAAGTGAGGACTAATCCTCCATCTTCTACCAGGCTGCAGAGGGAAAGGACTTGGAAAGGTCACATCTGAGAAGTCAGCTGAACTCTTCTGCGTGGTGCCATCCTGTTCATTTCCCTCTGCCCTTCCACCCCACCCCTCACTCTTTCTGTCAGCAGAGGTGGCTCCCTCACTTCTCTGCTACAAATCACCTCTCAATCAAAAGGAATACACCTGCTTTGAGGGGGCAGTGCAGCTCTGCTTGCTTGTTCTGCACTGCAGCAGATGCAAAAGGTGAAAAAAAGAGGAGGGGTTGTTAGCACTCCCCTTCCTACCACCAGCACCACACAGCTGTTAGGAGTTTTAGTCTTCAAAACCACTTAATATTCCCACAGGCTCTCTGTGTCTTTAAAAAACAAACAAAACAAAGCCCCACAACAGTATCCATGACAACTGAGTTAAAAAAAAATCCACCAATACTAAGAGTAGGCTCTTTAATACTCAGCCACAGTTCATATGAGCATGTTCTTTGTCCACAGGACTAACTGGCAGGATGTATATTAGGTCCTTGTGAAACATCTCTATTCACAAATTATGGGGGTAAACCCATGTCAACACCACTCTATGCCCCTTTTTGGAACATGGAATTATATTATTTTATGTCAAAAGCTATCAATCCAAGAATGAAAGGAAGCCACCTATCTGAGCACCTATTTACACAGTACTCATGTGTGGCCTGAACCTTGGGCAAACCCCCAGGGGGCACCAAAGAGCTATTTCTTTTTTTAGCACCCTGGGATGTAAGAAATCCTGTGTGCTCTTTCCAGGTCATATAAATCCCAATAGACAAGTTCTATTGTACAGACTTCCTGGGATCAATCCAGGGCACAGGGAGGTGGGGACTTGTATTACATTATCAGTAATTTGGCTCTTGGCCAAATCTAAGGATAAACATCTCAAGACACACAGTACTTCAAGAGTTGAATCAGAAGTTTCAAGCAACAGGGACGCCTGGGTGGCTCAGCAGTTGAGCATCTGCCTTTGGCTCAGCACCTGATACCAGAATCCCAGGATCAAGTCCCACCCACACTGGGCTCCCTGAATGGAGCCTGCTTCTCCCTCAGCCTGTGTCTCTGCCTCTTTTTGTGTTTCTCATGAATAAATAAGTAAAATCTTAAAAAAAAGTTTCAAGCAACAACGTCAGATTCTTTCTGAGAAGCAAATGATTGTGGCTGAGGCCACCTTATACTGCAGACAGTATCCAGACATGTAGAGTGGTCCAAGCCAGCCACCGAGAATATAATGCCAGCTGACTGGACTAGGTCTCCTGGGCTCACTATGGTCATTACAGATTCATTACAGATTCTCAGGGTACCATTTACACTTCCTAATTTGGGCACTCGGGTAGCTCAGGTCCTTAAGCATCCAACTCTTGACTTTGGCTCAGGTCACGATCTCAGGTTTGTGAATTGAGCCTTGTGTCAGGCTCTATGCTGGGCAGAGTGCCTGCTTAAGATTCTCATTCTCCTTCTGCCCCTCTACCCAGGCTCACACACACACACACACACACACACACACACACACACACACTTTCTCTCTCTCTCTCTCTCTCTCTCTCTAAAAACAGCAGCAACAACAACAAAACTTCCTAACTGATTGGAAAAGTAAACCAGGGATAAAAATGGAAAGACAGAATCACTGGTACAGGCAATTGTCCATGAATCAGAGTATTTGTACATGCATTCATTGGGACATATACTCTTAAAAAAGACATCATTATGGTTAGAATGTCCATAATCCAGACTAAGCCATGGGTCATATTTTTATGAGACATCACTATCCCTTGATGCTCCTTCTAATCGGGATAACAATTATCCACCCACATGACTTACCTTCTCAAAGTCTCGAAGAGCCTGGGTCTGCACCTGAGGGGGTTTTTCAAATGCTCTCAAGGAAGGCGTCTGTCCAAAGAAGGCCTTTTCACCACTTCGCCAGATCTGTGATTGCACTGGAGGGCCTCGATCTTTAGTGTCACTAAGAAAAGCTGCCAATAAAAGAGAACAACAAAACACTTTCTATAACAGTAGCATGATGATCATTCTAACTGGCACAATCCAGCAGAATTTGGTTTCTGCAAAATACAAACCACTTCTGGGCCACATGGAAACAGTTCACATAAAGTAGCCTGTGATTGAGCATATTAATAGTGGTCCCCAGTGAAACACACCAGTTTATGTCTGTGCCTCTTTATGATTTGATACTCCTGCCACCCCATCAAGAGGTGTAGTCTCTTTCTTTAGCCTTTGGATCTGGGTTGGCTTAGTGAATTGCTTTGACCAAGAGAATATAATGAAAATGTCACTGTATGAATTCTAGAAATTAAGTCTTTGAGAGGACATTCATTTCTGTCCTTGCCTTCTTAGAACCTCAAGACCACTCTACTGTGAAGTACCCGAGTTTACCCTCCTGGAGGAGAAAAGGCCAAGTACAGAGGGAATGGAGATGCCCCAACTGACAGCCAGTCCACTGGCTGCCAGGTATGTGAATTAAGCCATCCTGGAACCTCACAGCCCCAATCAAGCTCTCAAAAAATTGTAGCTATTTGAGTGATCCCAAGTGAGACCAACAGAGGAAATGCCCAGCTTACCAACATACAAGATATAAATTATTGTTGTTTTAAGCTCTAGGCGGGCAAACTTTTCCTGAAAGGGCCAGATAGTAAATATATTAGGCTCATGTGTCATACCATCTCTGTCAAAACTACTCAGCTCTGCCCTTGGAGCCCAAAGCAGGTGCAGACAATATGTAAATGAATGAGCACAATTGTGTTGCTATAAAACTTTATTTATAAAAACTGACAGTTGGCTCATGGGCTATAGTTTGCTGACTCCTGTTTCTTTTTCTTTTTTTATTTTTATTTATGATAGTCACAGAGAGAGAGAGAGAGAGAGAGGCAGAGACATAGGCAGAGGGAGAAGCAGGCTCCATGCACCGGGAGCCTGATGTGGGATTCGATCCCGGGTCTCCAGGATCACGCCCTGGGCCAAAGGCAGGCGCTAAACCGCTGCACCACCCAGGGATCCCTGACTCCTGTTTCAAGCCACTAAGTTTTAGGGCAGTTTGCCATATGACAAAAAAATGACTGAAATAGCTTCCCTCTCTCTCTCTCTCTCTCTCTCTCTGTCTCTCAAATCAAGCTACTAGCTAAGAAGTATCTCTACAAAGCTCTCTCTAGAAAATTTTTCAGATTATCATTTAGGAATACTAGCAATTATTACAACCAACATCTTTAACATGTATTATAGGCTACAAATTATCTTCACACAGATTATTTTGTTTATAAAGTTACTACCACAAGTGAAATAGACTGATGTGATTATGAAATCCATTTTACTATCGAGTAAATAAAAGTTCAGAAAGTGTACTTGATCAAGATCACGTTGCTAAAAAGTGGCAGAACCATGCCAGTCAGTGCTCTCCCCACTCAACCATCCTGGCTATATGCTAATACTGTAAAATCTTAGCAGCAAAAGAATTGTAACAGGTCTAAGAGTCAGGGGAAAACAGGGAAGGGGTAGAGATGCAATCATTCTATTCATCAAAGGAAGAACTGCCCTGAGAGAAACTAGTGAGGATGAAGTTGCTGTTAACCCTCTGCCTGCATTTGAGAAGTAACATTGTGAAAAAGCAAGAAATTGGGACTTCCTTTAAGCGTAGTACACAGAAGACATTGGATTGAGGTGGGTTTAAGATTGTAGACTCAGGTAAAAGAAATAGAAAAATACATCTTTTCTTTCTTGGTTGACAGAAGGAAGCAATGACCCTTTATAATTGCACTTTTTTTTTTTTTAAGTCAGAGAGAATGACAGCCATTGCAATCCACTGAACTCCACAGACAGCCTCAGTGTCAGTAAGAGCAAAATGAGCTGTGGGTCACTCTGCGCCTCACTGAGGAAAAATTAACTAGACACACGCTTTTGAACAAAGGATACAAGAAGCAAAATGTCATCACATGCTTTTTCTGTCCTTTCCTTTTTTTTTCTTTTCTCTTTCCTTCCTTCCTCTTACATTCTTGTCTCCTTTGTCAAAAATTAATTAACCATATATGCAGGGACACCGAAAGCAAAGGCACCAAATGCAAAAATAAATAAGCAGGACTACATCAAAATAAAAGGCTTCTGCTCACAAAGGTAACAATTAAGAATGAAAAAGCAAGCCACGGGATGGGAGCAAACATCCTTCACTCCCTCCTTCCTTTTCTTTCTGCAAACTTGCCAGAATGAGCACAAAAAGAGGTCTCCTTTGGAGTCAATAGACTCAGAATTTTTTCTCTAAGAAAAGAAAGAAAAACAGGAGCAAGAGAAAAAAGGATCAGGAAGATGATGGTAAGGAGAAAAATGAAGAAGATAAAGTATGATGTAGAAGAAAACAAGCATGAGAAATAGGATGATTCCAGTGCAGCTTTTTTTTTTCTTGTCCAAAAGTATTTAACTCCCCATTACGCCACTGATTTTATTTTATTTTATTTTATTTTATTTTATTTTATTTTATTTTATTTTATTTTATTTATTTTTTTTTTTTTTACACGCCACTGATTTTAAAGAAAAAAGGAACATTGCAATGTAAGGGCTGTATAACTTGCTTTTAAACTGGACACTGTACAGTGTCTTCATTTGTGTAAAATTAATACAGTATCAGGTATATCTTTCGATAGCCCTGTCTTCAGTAGTATTTTCTTCTTGCCCAGTAGAAGATAGGGGGTTTAAGTCAGAACAGAAATTTAAAGCAGGTTTTATTGGCGCATGGCACAAATTAGTTATGAATAGAGATAGTGTTTTTTCATATTCAGTTGTTTTTGATTCAGCTTGTACAAAATAATTGTTCTGTTACTTACATACCACTTTATGATTGCAAATTAATAATAATTATAGTAATGTTGCATCTGTTTTGTTGATACTCTGATTATTTCTAAGTTAACGCAAATGCTCTACTAAAGGGAAATTGGAAAGAATTATTTCTCCCACATTTAAGTGAAACTAAACAGGCTATCGAATGGAAGATATTTTGAATAAATAGAACAATACATTATAGTTAGATTAGTGGAATGTGATGGAATAAGAGTCTTTTGAAACTTGGATATGAATCCTGACCACTTGCAAATTGTGGGAGTTTAGGCAAATCTCTTAACTTGGCTGAACCTCATTGCCTTGGTAAAAATGGGAATAACAATACTGCCTCACAGAGCTTCTATATGGATAATATAGAAATAATAAATATATGGAAATGATAAATGAAAGCACTCAGCCTAATATCTTGCCTGTAGTAGGCATCATCTCTACCCTTTGATTTTTACCTCAAAATGGGAGGATCCTGATTTTCAAAATGAGTATGGTAGATCCTTGGAATTTGTAGATTTAACAACCACAACTACAAGTTCTAATTTCAAGTGACTCTGAAATCCTTAACACGTTCAAATTAAAAACTTTTTCCATGTTGTCATATGAACCATCTGTGCTTCAAGGCTGGTATGAAAAAAGCAAATCACTTAGCAAAGTAAGTAGAATCCTTAAATAATTAAAAGTCTTTGTGAAAAACATTCCCCAAAAGAGACTTATCTTCACTTTGGTTTCATAATTCAAGTGGATCCCTGGCTAATGATATGATATTATTATGAATACATTAATAATATTAATAATATTTGCTGGGTGCTTATTCCTTGATAAACTGTACAAAGAGCTCCTCTCACTTAATCTCACTTATGAGGTTGACACTATTATTGTACCCATCTTAATGGTATATGAGGAGAGATTTCATCTTAGTGGCAGAATCTATTTTAATCTTTTTACAAGAGACTTTAACTTTGCAATTACAGAATCCTTAAAAGCATGAAGAGTTCACATAAGTATTTTGATTATAATCGTACTGCACTGTGCTGGGAAGGCAGGAATCTGTGTTACAGCGATATGTGCAAGTCTGGAAATTGACAGAAAGTCTGAGAAAATTACCATGATGACTTTAAAGGGTCTCTAATTTAAGGGGAATTATGATCAGCAAGAAATCAAGAATTTATCAAGGTAAGGCCCAGGGCCTCCTTACCTGCTGCATGACTTGTTCTGGGTACCATCTCCCCTTCATCCTCTGCAAAGTAATCTCTGTGGAGAGAAACATATTGTTAATTAATGAGAGACTACCCCACATGGTCCCCCATCCCTGGGGTGGCAAGACACCTGTGTTCTGTTTTATTTCTCCACAAGTATTCATTAAGCTCCTACTATGTACAATGGCCGTGTTCAGTGTGGGAGATACAAATACAAACCCCACAGGAAGGGCTTCCATCCTCAATAAATACATGTAAAGATAGCCATTGGATAAACAATTTCATTATGAGGGAACAGCAAAGACCCCAAATTGGGAAGGAAGTTAAAACTGATAGAAGAACAGAGAAAACCAGCGTTGCCACCAGACCATGCAAGACCTTGTGGGATGGGGTAAGGATACTGAGTTTTATGTAAAGGGCAGAGGGAAACTACTGAAGGATTTTAAATGAGGGAGTGAGTGGTAAATGACCAGATTTAGCTTTTAAATAGATCATTCTGGGATGCCTGGGTGGCTCAGCGGTTAGGCGTCTGCCTTTGGCTCAGGGCATGATCCTGGACTCCCGGGATCGAGTCCCACATCAGGCTTCCTGCATGGAGCCTGCTTCTCCCTCTACCTGTCTCTGTGTCTCTCATAAATAAATAAATAAATAAAATCTTTAAAAATAAAATAGAATAAATAGATGATAGATAGATAGATAGATAGATAGATAGATAGATCATTCTGGCTGCTGAGTGAGACCTGTGGAGGGAATCCAAGTGGTGGGAAAGAGCAAGAAGTTATGATAGTTTTAACTAAGAAAAGACAGTGGAGATGGAGATAAGCAGAAAACCTCAAGGTATGAGTAGGAAGTAGAACTGACTCAGAAAACTTGGAAACCAGATAGTCTAATAATGGTAATGTTAAAAATACCATGGTTCAGTAGCAAGAGATGTCTGTGCCCAGCACAGTGAAAGTCACCATCCTTAGCACAGGAGGGAAAATTTTTTTCAAAATATAGTCAACAAGTTACTTGTCAAGCACCTACTATGTTTTTAGGCACTGTTTTAAGCACCGTGAATATGGCAGTAAACACAACAGACAAAAATGCCTACACTCATGGAACTTAAGGGGAAATGAATAAATAAACTATGGAGAGTAATTATAAAAAATTGAAGAAAGGAATGGAGAGAAGGAGTGCTGGAGGTATGGCAAGGAGGAAGGGTTTGACATTTTCAGTAGGCAGGATTTCTCTGAGAAGCAATAGGGGTAGTCATGGGGGTACTGGGGCAAAGAGTCTTCTAAGTAGAGAACATTAAATACAAAGGCTCACAGGAAGGAGCATGCCAGAGTGTCTGGGAGCAGAAGGGAGGCCAATATGGCTGGGCAGAGTGAGCACATGGTGAGGAACCAGTAGGAGGTGAGGTCTAGGAAGTAATGGGAAGGCTGTGTAAGGGGTCAGATTGTATAAGGCCTTTCAGGCTGTTGAGAAGCATTTAGCCACTGGAATCTTGTGAGTCAAAAAGAGGGGTGACCTGAGTGCTGAATGTTTTAAAAGGCCTGGCTATTACTTTGACAACAGACTGTTTGGGTGGGGAAGGCTGAAACAGAGAGCGGATTGCAATAATCTTACAGAGAGATGCTTTCAACATCCCATTTATTCCTTAAACTCTTGGGTACACCCAGTTCGTTGTTTCAAAAAGAGTTCTGCAGACAGAGATTGAGAGGGCTTCTCTTTTTCAAAGCCAGAAGACACTCACAGGGTGGCAGGAGAGAGATTGACATTTGTTTAGAAATTGCCGTTCTTCCTTCTGGGCCTCAGGGCTGGATGTTGGCATGAATCTTCACTTTGTTAAGTTCCAGATGGACATCAAAGTCCCAGACAAGGCACAATGGACTACACACACACACACACACACACACACACACACACACACACCACTTGGTGACTTTTTTATTATTCAAAAGCAGATCTCTAGGTCATCTGCCTCTTTCCTGTCACTACCTCTCATTAGAAACTTTCCCTGAGAGTGGAACAGCTAAAGAGATGAAGGTACTGGGATCCCTGGGTGGCGCAGCGGTTTAGCGCCTGCCTTTGGCCCAGGGCGCGATCCTGGAGATCCGGGATCGAATCCCACATCAGGCTCCTGGTGCATGGAGCCTGCTTCTCCCTCTGCCTGCGTCTCTGCCTCTCTCTCTCTCTCTCTCTGTGACTATCATAAATAAAAAAAAAAAAAATAAATAAAATAAAATAAAAATAAAAAAAAAAGAGATGAAGGTACTACTTACGAATACCTCACTGTTGAGATAAAGTAAGGGAAGGATGTTGAAGCCATCAGCCAGAACAATGTCTTGAAACATTTCTGGGGAGAAAACCTACACTCAGCTGCTGCTGTTCAGCAATTGAATGGATTCCTTTGTACTAAGCCTGCAGACTCAGGCCAGTAAGTGTGCATCTGCCATCAGGAACACGGTTATCCCTCAGGCCAAGTTCAGCCAGCCAACCTGCTTCTATTTGGTCAGCATGAGGCTGACCCACTTCTAGGTTCTCTTACAAAATGAATGGGTCAGGGATCCCTGGATGGCTCAGCGGTTAAGCATCTGCCTTTGGCCCAGGGCGTAGTCCTGGAGTCCCAGATGGAGTCCCACATGGGCTCCCTGCATGGAGCCTGCTTCTCTCTCTGCCTGTGTGTCTGCCTCTCTCTCGGTGTGTCTCCCATAAATAAATAAATAAAATCTTTAAAAAAAAAACGAATGGGTCTAGCAACACAGGACCTGCCTTTCCATCTAGGGGGATAACCTGCCCTCTTTCAGCAGAACAAATATGTGATCTCCAGCTTGCCACGGTCCCTGTCCTATCTCTGCAGTCCTAGGTCCCTGTCCTATCTCTGCAGTCCTAGCTCGTATACTCAATGATACCTCCCTGGCTCTGTGTAGGTCTCTGGGGCTGTTACCGGTATAGATCAAGTGCAGACAGAATTTCATTTCTGCTTAAATACATAGTCTTGAGAATGGATAAGGAATATGTGGTATATAAACACAATGGAAGATTATGTAGCCAAAAAAGGATGATGTGTCATTTGAGACATGGATGGACCTAGAAGATATTATGTCAAGTGAAATAAGTCAGTCAGAGAAAGACAAATATGATTCCACTCATATGTAGAATCTTAAAAAAAAAACCCAAATGAATAGACAAAAAAATGCAGAATCGGACCTATAAATATTGAGAATAGACTGATGGTTGCCAGAGGGAAGGGTGGAGGGGAGAGCAAAATGGGTGAAAATGAGTGGTAGATACAGTCTTCCAGTCATGGAATGAATAAGTCAGAGGGATGAAAGGTACAGCGCAGGGAATATAGTCAATGATATTATAATAGTGATGTATGGTGACAGTTGGTAGCTCCACTCCTGCTGAATATAATATCTAAACTTGTGGAATCACACTATATTATTTATCTGAAATACCACCATGCTGTATACTGTATTAAAAAACAAAACAAAGCAAAAAAAACAAAACAAAGACACAGTCTTGGGTAACCTATTTGCTTCAGCATGCAATTCACTAATCTTTGATGATAAACTACTAAAACGGGTTCATAAATCACTTTCACCTCTTGGGCTTCAGTTTCCTCAAATATTTGTAAAAGAAGTACATGGATTTTTCTAAGGTCCCTCGCTGTAATTTTGCAATTCTATTCCAATAGACACTTAACCATAAAACTCCTTTTAATACTTTCCAAGGATCTGGAGAACTTTCCAGACATGATCTCATTCAATCCTCTTTGCTCTGAAGATTCCACATTATAGATCAGGAGTAGATTACAAGGCAATGCATCTAGGCCCCATGAGATATTTTAGCTTCTCCAGCCCACCTACACCCTCTCTGAGCTAGCTGTCTGCCCACTATGAATCAATAAATGGAAGGATAGAGAGGTCACTTTGGATGGGTACTGAGTTAATGGCCATACTTATAGTCTCAGGAGATTTTTAAAAATCACTTTAACTCTATTAACAGCTCAAGTTCCTTCTCTTATTGCTGATCATCTGCTCCAAAAGGTTGGGAAGGAATTTGATGCTCCCCCAGGGAAGAGGTTCATAGTGAAGAAACACAAGGTATATGTCTAGGGGATTGCAATTTGTGACAACATCTAATAAACCAAAGTGCAAAGAGAATTGAGATATACTAGAGACAGACTCCAACCTATGCCATATACACACATGCACACAGCTTTGTGAAGCAGTAATATATATGTGTTGGTAAATTCTTCCATATTACACAAACCTGGAAAACATTCGTATGGCCTTGTCCTAGTTTCTGAAACTGAAGTGTTTGTAGATTTATTTTTTAACATCAGACCATGAATGACTCATGCTCAGCTAGCATATGGTTCACCAGGGCAGTCACAGCTCTCCCCCATAAATGTACATATACAATCTTTCTCCCAAGATACTTTACCTTAAATGGTATTCCTGTATAAATGAACTGAATGTTAGGTATAAATATACCCCAATGAGCCTTATCCTTTTTCTCTCTCCTTCTTCAATCTGTTAATACTGATACCAATTCTACTGAAGTTACAGTTATTAAATTTTGCCAAGCCACTCTCTTGCTTAATTTGAAGAACCAGGCATTTTCCAAGTACAACCCACCCACAAGCTGTTTGCCTGCTCAATTTCTGCATGGTATCTTGCTCATGATTTCTTGATTTGCTGATAAGTAGCTAAGAAGATACTGGACTCAAACAACACATCAACATCCGATATCCCATATTACTAACTTTTCCTACAGTTTCCCAGGGTGATTAGGTTGAAAATAAACAGAAAATAATTGATTCTTTCAGAGCCATCTGCTACACTCTGATACTCTGCTGCTGTCAAACTGTGCTCTGAGGATTTTTTTCCAGTAATTTCCTAAATATAGTAGTTTTAATTATGTCAGGAATATCCAAGCACTCAATTTTGCTTTGCTTAAAAGTGGCCACACTGACATAGCTCTTTTCCAAAATGTAAGCAGCTCACTGGTGCCAATTGTCTATTCTCTCCTAACATTGTGGGGAAGCATAGAAATGTGGGTCTTCCTTCCTTACCAAAGGGTAACACTAGGATGGAGCCTGCAGAGAGATATTTTCTATAGGGAAGCCATTGGTCTTCCTTTGCAAACTGCACATTTAGTGTTATTGCCTTGTATTTTGGCCTGTTTCATTTGTAGACTGCGAAGAGCAACAGATCATGTTATTGGACCATATTATTCATGAGCAATGACAAGATGGCAACCATACAACTTTACATTACAAAGCAGGTTGTGCAACAGTCTCTGAACAGTATGAGACGGTGGTATCTCAGGACAAAAGTCACCCCCCAAACTATTTCTAAGGAGCTGATGTCCATCCAGTCCATCCCTAGTACTTTCTTCTCCTTGGTCTCACCTATTAAAAATTTTAGCTGAGGAATATTGCTTCCGATATGAGTGTCCAAACTCCCAAAGGGACACTTATTTTCAGGTCCTCTCTCCAGGGCAATCATATCCACTTAGGCTGTTGGAGCCCCACACTGTCTGGGTCTCCTCCTTCATCACTTACTGCCACTTTTGTTTAAGATCTCTAGTGTAGGGACAAAGGCTATCTCTTGGAGGCAAAATGTCTCAGACTTCTTTTATATAGCTTTTTTTTTTTAAGATTTTATTTATTTATTCATAGAGACAGAGAGAGAGGCAGAGAGAGAAGCAGGCATCATACAGAGAGCCTGAGGTGGGATTCGATCCAGGGCCTCCAGGATCACGCCCTGGGCTGCAGGCGGCGCTAAACCGCTGCACCACCGGAGCTGCCCTTATATAGCTTTTCATTGTTGTTGTTGTTGTTATAAACAAAAATGCAGAAGGGGTAAAAACAATCTGCTATAGCAGTACTTGGAGCAAAAACCTGGGCCATGATTGCTATTTTCAGGGTTTTTTTTTTTCCCATTACTTTTCATAAACATTTATTGAGAAGTGGCTTATATGCCAAGTCCTGGGAACATAAAGGTGAAAAAGAAATATACCTCATCAAGATACTAGGATCTACTGAGGAAGGCAGATAGGATTCAATGAGATAATTACATGAATAATGAGATTTAAAACAGAGATTTCAGAACATAAATGAGATAGCAGTTAATTTTGTCCTGGTTGGGGGGAGGAGGGTAGCTAGGAAATGTGCAGAAAACAGAACACTGAATCTATCCTTACTCCTGCCTGAGTAGGCATAAACTATCCCCAGGACTGTCCTCCCAAATGTTTCTACCTTTCCTTCTCCTTGAGCCTTCTTCTCCAAGCTCTAACCCTCAGGCAGGAGTATTAAGGGAAGTCAAGCGTGAAGACCATTTCTTCATTTGTACTTCCCTCCTCTAACACAGCTTTATGTAACTACTTAGAACCCCCAAAGATGATTTTAAAATGTCATGCAAGGATGGATCAGGACTAAGATTTGCACTGTAGTAAAAAATATCTATATATATATGGACTAGAAGAGAATCTGCACAAAAGATAAAGCTAGAGGTTTAGGATGGTAGAAAATTCAAGTGAATATCTGCCTTTTTTATTTTCTTCTTTTACTATTTTATACTAAAAGGTTAATTCTTTTTTTTTTTTTAACTAGGCTCCACACTTAGCATGGAGCCCAACATAGATCTTGAACTCATGACCCCAAGATCAAGACCTGAGCTGAGATCAAGAGGTGGATGCTTAACCAACTGAGCCATCCAGTGCCCCTAAAAGGTTAATTCTTATTTTTTAAAAAAGAGAATGTATTTTGATCCAATTTACATTGCCCTTCTAATGAAGCCCTCAATAAAAGATAAACAATGTAGGAGATTAGGATCAGTCTGATCTTCTCAAAGAGTGGGGCTTATATGGTGTGACAGGAAGATTGTTGAAGTTTGCTGTTAATTGGGGTCCTCCTCAGCACTGGACACTGAACCAAACACACATTCTAATTCCTATATTCTTTTTTTAAAAAATATTTTATTTATTTATTTGAGAGAAAGTATGAGCAGAGAAGAGGAATAGAGGGAGAAGCAGACTCCCCACTGAGCAGGGAGCCCAAAGGGGGACTGGAGCCCAATGGGGGACTTGATCCCAGCACCCTGGGATTATGACCTGAGCCAAAGGCAGACAGACCTCAACAGACTGAGCCACCCAGGTGCCCTCTAATTCCTATATTCTTCAAGCTCATTTGGCATGAGTTACTAAATTCTGGTTCAAATAAAAATTTTTCTGATGTTCAGAGATCGATTTTTTGCATTTTTATTTTGTATCTACTACATTCAATACTTGCAGATAGAAAAGGGTTGGAAGGAGAACTATGGCCTCCTTTCTCTAATGTGTGAAGCTCTGGCTCTGAGAACTTTTAATGGTAGGGTTTCACAAGTAGCACCAGCTTCGGAACAAAGACATCGACAGGTAACTGTCTCTGGATTGCCTGTGCCTAACTTCACAGTTCGACATGTTTTCTTCCAGTGGAATTCTCCTCAGCACTAATCTTTCATTAAATGTCCATCATTACTGTGGACAACCACCACCACCCACCACCAATGCTGCCACCACAATTCACTCAGTGCCTGATGCTTTCCAGGTAGCATCACATTCAGTCCTAACAAAATCCTGTCAAGTAGGTACTGTATCCCTCTTTCACAGATGAGGAAACAAAGCATACAGAAGGATGAAGTGACTTCCCCAAGATCACACAGCTAGTTGGTGTGAAGCCTGAACTTGAAAATGGCACTTGACTCCAAACCTTTTCTCTTTCCAATATGTCTTACTTCTACCTACACCTCCTACCAGGGAGCTTCCTCTATCCCTGTCTTGACTGCAGGAAAGTGATCCCTGAGAATCTGAGGGGTGGACAGTGATGCTGTGTCAAGATTGGATTTAGACTCAAATTCAGACACAAATTTGTTTTTTGAGATGTCAACTCATCCTCGCCGGACACAGCTCACACTTGAGTATTTGAATACTGGTGTAACAGATGCCATGTGACAAATGAATTCAAATCCTAAAAGAGAAGTGGCTCGTATGACTATTTTTTTATAGGTCCTATCCTGAAAAGTGAGTCATCCACCATTTTATACTTCCTTATCTCTACCCAAGTCTCTCTAAATGTTCATATCATCCCCGAACCTCTTCTGTGCTAACACTTGCCACTGTCCCTAATAGACAAAGGAAATAAACTGAAAGGCAGAATAAGTGATGGGATAGACAATCAAAACAGGAAAGGCCAACAGTGAACAAGCTCTAAGACTTCTCCTCAGATCTTCTTTTCTCTTGCCAAGAGAGACACTGAGTATATCTTCTATGTTCCAAATCTCACCAAATCTCACCCTCATTCAGCACCAAAACTGCAAAAACATATTTGAATACAAATAGGGTAGAAGTCACAGATGCAGAGCACATAAACAGGGAGGTTATAATTTTTTTCTCATCTCAAGACCTATCATTATAACCTCTGCAAGCTAAGATGCTTAATTGGCAAAGCCCCCTCAGAACATAGACAGCATCCCTCATGAGTCTCCCCATGCATGCCGACTAAGTGTAGGCTGACTTGGCACTGATTCAGCAACATCTACTTTTCTCCAGTACAGGGTGCAATTATACCCTTCACTCAACAGACTCTATTAACTGTGAGTGACCACAGCCAAATGGAACTCTGGGGGGCAGTTTTCCTAAGTAGTAATAAGTCTTCAATAGCTATGGGGAGCTGCCAGCATCATTGTGCATCTGCAACAACTGATGGAAGTTTTATGACCTTTTTTTTGCTCTTGTACTAAGTCTTTGGCCTAAAAGGAATGAACGTTGTATTTCTTGCTCCTATCCATCAAGGTTTAGAGAAACAAACCGCTTACTTCTATAAAAAGGTAAAGGAAGTTCAAGTAATTATTTTTCTCACTTTGCTCCATAAGGTTATCAGACATCCAAATATCTAATAAATTCTCTCCCCCATGCCCAGAATCAGCTAAGACACTGATAGCACTCTTTTCAAAAGAGACAAGAAAATAATCTGCTTCAAATTCAATCATGTCTCTGGGGGATGGTATATGGTCTCTTCACCCACTTCTAAAACTTAGCTTGTGCTGTTGACTTTTGGCCCTGGAAATGCACTCTGTACTCCTCAGTCTTCCTTAACAACCAATATTCACAAGGCATTATAGTATGCCAAGGCAGTTGGCACAGTCCATCTCAGTGCCCTAGATCAAACATCAAGAGATAAATATTTTTCCTGTTTCTACCTGCTTTTTATTCACATAATCTTCTACTGTTTCTATTCTTTATTGTGTCCACTTTTAATGATTAAAAAGAATTACATGCTCCTTCTAGAAAATTTTGGAAAAGAGAAAAATGAATACAGAAAAGTAATAAAAAATGCTACCACTTAAAGACAACATTGACAAAGATTTTTAATGTATTTACTGTCACTATTCTTCAGTTCATATGCCTCTGAGAATTCTACAAAATAAAAGTCACATTTCATGTGCAACTTTGTATCTTGATTTTATTTATATTATTGAAGTCAAAGACTTTGAAGAATGCATTTTCAGGAGAAGAGTCAGAGGAGGAGAGGGAGGAAGTACATAAGAGGAGGAGGAGGAAGAGGAGAATTTCTTAACATTATAGATCTGCTCCAAATAAAAAGATTGAATCTAGAGTCTTCTTTTTCAGTATGGTTCTATAATGTACTAAAAAAAAAAAAAGCTTATAAGGGGTAACCCTCATGCTCTGTTCATGGGAATATAAATTGGTGTAGCCACTATGGAAGAGAGTATGGAAGTTCTTTACAAAATTAAAAATAGAGTTACTGGGGCAATTGTGGGTGGCTCAGTCAGTTAAGCATCTGACTCTTGATCTCAGGTCTTGATCTCAGGTCGTGACTTCAGGCCCCACATTGGGATCCATGCTGGGCGTGGTGCCCACTTAAAAAAAAATAGAGCTACCATATAATCCAGCAATCCCACTTCTGGGTAATTACCTGAAGATAGCCCAACACCAGTTCGAAGAGATCTATGCCCCCCTATGTTCACTGCAGCATTATTTACAATAGCTAAGAGATGGAAGCAAATGAAGTATTCATCAATAGATGAATGACTAAAGAAGATGTGGCATATACCACAATGATATCCACTGTATATGTACAGTTACAAAAAAAGGGACGAAATCTTGCCATTCATGACATCATGGGTGGACCTAGAGGGTATTATGCTAAGGGAAATAAGTCAGACAGAGAAAGACAAATATTGTATGATTTTACTTATATGTGACATCCAAAAAACAAAATAAATACACGAAACAAAACAGATACAGACTCATATATACAGGAAATAAACTAATGATTACCAGAGATAGGGAGAAGGTTGAAGGTGTGGGTGAAATAGATGAAGAGGATTAGGAAGTACAAAATTCCAGTTATAAAATAAATAAGTCATGAGGATATAATGTACAGCATAAGTAATATAGTCAATAGTACAGTAATAATTCTGCATGGCAACAGATGGTGACTAGACTTACCATGGGGATCATTTCATAATGTATAAAAATACTGAATCACTATGATGCATACCTGAAACTAACATGATATTCTATGTCAATTTCACTTCAACAAAAGAAAATCAATTTAAAAAGATAAAACAAAGATTATAGAATCTAGAGGATAATAGAACTGACTGAGGGTTACCAAGGTTTGGGGATTGTTAAAGTAATGAGAAGTTCTGAAGCAGTGCTGAGAATGATCCAAAGACCTGCCCCTAAGTTCCAGGCTCAGTAGGGAGGTGGACACAGAGCAGGTGGCCTGGAAGATAGAGGAACAGGAGTAAGCGATAAGGTAAACTGAATATTCAGATATTGATGGGGAGATGGGGGGAACTTGACCTTGTGGTCAGGGAACACAAACTCAGAGTTAAAAGTCCTAAGGGTAGAGAATGTGCAGTGAAGACAAGCTGCAAACCTGGCTTGCTGATGGTGTATGGAAGTGGACTGGAAGGAAGGAAGTGTGAGTCCAGGCAGGATAGTAATATACACTCATGCCTAGTGATCCCTCCAGAACATCAGCCACTTGCAGGCAGAGTTTTTTTTATCATCCACTATCATATAGCTAGTATTAAATAAGTCTAGATCATAACAGGAATTTGAAGCATATAACTAAAACAATAAATAAATGCAATTGGAATGTATAGTGTTATCAAGCTTTGATGGCCAGCTATTTCTATTCCATAATAAGGAGGTCTCTACCAAATAGATGTTCATATCAGTCTTGTGGGGAATGTTCTCTAGAAAGTTCCGAACTGAGGATCTTCTAAGTGCTAGAAACAACATTAGATGCTGAATATTTAGAGTCAAAAAAACAAGTCTTTTCTTCCAATAAGCTTAGAGAATGGAAAATACCACGTAAACCACACCTAGCTGCAAGCTATGACAGAGTAGACAGGATGCTCTGACTACAGAAAACACCCAGAAGTGGGTTCCAAAAATAATTCCAAAAGGAGGTAATGGTGAAACTAATTTTTGAAGGGTAAACTTATCCTAACAAAGGCAAGGCTAGGTGTGTAGGTGGGAACAGCTGGTATAGGAAGCCCCACATAATTTTAGCCCAGGGAAAGTAAAATGATACTCTACAACCAGCTCCTTAGGTGATCTGGCAATAACACTGCTCCCATGGTGCCAATAACCTGGAAATGTCTGAGTAATAACAGAAGTGTTGTCAAACCAACTTTGTTCAAAACTTTATATGTTGTCACTTGATAGACATAAATGTAAATTTCTTCCTGCTGTAAAAACATATATTGACTTAGTTTTAAGGCAGCGTGTAAAGGATGTTACCCATAATCCCATCATCAAATACAGCATCTCTTTTCTCTTTTCCTCTTCTTGCAATAGACATTGTAATATGTATGTATAATTTTTAAAATTGTTTTCATAATCTGATATTTCTTTTTTTTTAGAGGGAAAATGGGAGGAGGGGGAGAGGAGAGGGAGAGAATTTTTTCTTAAAGATTTATTTTTTTAATTTTTATTTATTTATGATAGTCACAGAGAGAGAAAGAGAGAGGCAGAGACACAGGCAGAGGGAGAAGCAGGCTCCATGCACCGGGAGCCCGACGTGGGACTCGATCCCGGGTCTCTAGGATCGCGCCCCGGGCCAAAGGAGGCGCCAAACCGCTGCACCACCCAGGGATCCCACCCAGGGATCCCCTTAAAGATTTATTTACTTGAGAGAGAGAGACTGAGAGAACACGTGTTATGTCAGGGCAGGGGCGGAAAGGGCAGAGGGAAAGGGAAAATCTTCAAGCGGACTCCTACTGGGCACAGAGCCCTAAGCGGGGCTTAATCTCATGACCCTGAGATTGTGACCTGAGCTGAAATCAAGAATCAGATGCTTAACCAACTGAGTCACCCAGGCACCCCTGTATGCATAATTTTGATGTAATTTATATCCACTTTTATTTTCTTATATTAAAAATTTCTGTTTATTACCGTTTCAGGAGACACTTCAAGATGGTAAAAGATTAATAGCAAGAGTGAAGCATTTTACTCTAGAGAGAAATAGAAGTTGGGAATGTTACTACTGATTGACCTAGGATGCATCATTTTATGTCAGTGCACCTCCACTTCCCCTTCTGCAATATAGGGACTTGGGTCTTGAAAAAGATGGTTAAATTGAACCAAAATATTGTCTATATGTCTAATAGTTATGAGTCTAAATGCTAATCAATTTGCAATTTATTTTTATTTTTTTAAAGATTTTATTTATTTATTCACGGTAGACATAGAGAGAGAGGCAGAGATACATGCAGAGGGAGAAGCAGACTCCATGCCAGGAGCCTGACATGGGACTTGATCCCGGGACTCCAGGATCGCGCCCTGGGCCAAAGGCAGGCACCAAAATGCTGAGCCACCCAGGGATCCCCGCAATTTGCAATTTATATGCAACAGCTAGGAATGTCTGATATTGTTTTTCTACTTCTGAACATCTATCATTCAAAAACAATCCTATGGAAGAAGATGCTTCATATACCTAGATGTTTATCAAGTATTATTATTATAATAATTAAAAACTGAAACCCAAAAGACATCCGTATAAGGGAATGAGTGAGTAAAGTATTATATTTCCACATCATGAATAACAATATTCCACATTATAACATGGAAAATACTCTTCCACTGTGTGAAATGCTAGAAATTATTTGATTTTCTTTGTCAGTCAATGCTTTCTATACATCAGCAGTTATTGCTTCTTCATACCTCTTCCACCTTGGCCATGATGAAAAGGTACCAGTAGCTACTGTCCCTAGTTGGCAAGGAGATGCCAATGGAGAAAGAAGTTTCTGGAAAGTGGAACAAGCAGAAAAGGACTAGAGATAATGAGACACATTAAGGGAAAATGTATTAGAAACTATTAAAGTGCCAGGAAAATACAACTTACAATTGTGATGATGATGGTGATGATGATGATGAATACACTATGAATAATAAAAGTGTTTCAGCCATGAGAAAAAACAAGTTCAGGTCATGCTTGTCTTGCTGACCACAGAACTCCAAAGATGTTCTGAGACTAAGGAAAACAAGTCCTCATTGTATTTGAATGTTTTAAAACAGAAGTAAATAGAGCCATCCTGGGTCATCATGACATCTCTTTTATTCTGGACTTTCTTCTAACTTTAAATGCTATTTGAATTTCTGCCACAGACAACTTGTGGAATGTTCTGAGCTCATTTTGGAATTTTATTTATAAAGTAGGGTCAATTTCAATAGGAGTAGTGTCCCAGGGCATCTACTGAATGGATGGATACTCCACATAGCTTTGTATAAATTATCCCTGAGCCATCTAGAATGGAGAGGGCACTATGATGACAGCCACCCAGTTTATCCTTTCAGACATAAAATGACCCCTTCCCAATCTTCTGGTATTTGAAATCTACCCTTAGCATGTAAACTGAAAGATACACAGAGGTGGGGGTATCTAGTCTGATCTAGTACAGGAGAAATATGCAAGTAGGGATGAAACCACCGATTGAGATATGTTCCTCAAGCCAAAATGCAAGTATCGGCCTATTTAAAAGTAGATCAGAGTTTCTAAGGCAGAGATTTTTCCTTCCCCAAATGCAGAGAATTAATTGTTAGAAATGCTGAATGTTAAAAGGAAAATTCAAAGACCAAAGACGTTTCAGTAATAAAATTATGAAAAGGAGCATTTTCCTTTTTTAAAAATAAGATTTTATTTATTTATTCATGAGAGACACAGAGAGAGACGTAGACATAGGCAGAGGGAGAAGCAGGCTCCTCACAGGGAGCCCGATGCGGGACTCCATCCCCAGACCAGGATCACGCCCTGAGCCAAAGGCAGATGCTCAGCCACTGAGCCACCCAGGCATCCCCAAAATGAGCATTTTCCTAATTAAAAAAAAAAAAAAGGGCTATATGCAAAGCAGCAGCATCACAGTAAGCGAAGGTACTGGAAGCAAGCAGATATTCATGCTCCAATGCTTAATTAACCTCTCTGGCCTCAGCTGCCACACCTATAAAATGGAGGGGAGTGTGATTTCTGGTTGTAACTATACATTAGTAAATGGGTCTGCCAATTTACCATGAATTCAAAGAGAAATAAATGTCTCTGCTTCTTTTACCGTTAAGGAGTTAATGTAGAGAAAAGTTAATATAAAGCAGAATAAATGCAAATATGCTATCAATGGGGATCATTTAAGCACAACATAACCATGGTAAATGGGCTTCTTGTCTTCCTTGAAGGCTGCACTTTATGTGGAGAAGAAACAAACTAAAATTTTTGAATTTTGAGACTGAATCACTGTTTTTCCTGGATGTCGCTCCACTTCTCCAAGTTTTCATAGCCACAGCAGGCAAATACAATCAATGCTTGCATTGTGTGAAATTAAATTACAAGATTATATAAAACAAAGCAAAACAGACTATTGGATTACTTTCTTTTCCTAACGTTCAATCTTACAGGTAGCCATTAAATAGTTCAAGTTCACTTGTGAACGTTCAAGTTCACTTTTCCTCCGTTTGTTTAGAGAAGTTGACTAAGGTTCACATAAGATTTGCCTGACTTTTCGTCAGCTTCCCCATATGCTACAGACAAGAGCATTTCCACCCAAAAGGGGAAGAGAATTAGTAATGACTTCTCCAGCATTGCATAGGGTGGCAGGCTGGATTATGGCCCTCCAAAGAAATCCACATTCCTAATCTCCAGAACCTGTGAATGTGCTACTTTACATGACAAAAAGGACTTTCAGATGTGATTAAGGATTGAGATAGCAGGATTATCCCAGATTATCCAGTAGGGCCCAAAGGAATTACAAGAGTATTTGTAAGAGATAAGTGGGAGAGTCAGCATTAGAAGAGGAGATGAGATAAGGGAGCAAAGACTGGAGTATTGCCATTGCTGGAAAGGGGCCATGAATCAAGGAAAGTGGACAGCCTCTAAAGCTGGGAAAGGCAAGGAATAGATTCTTTCCTAGAGCCTCTAGGAGGAACATACTCCTGCAGACATCTTCACATTAGCCTAGAAGACCAATTTCCAGACTTCTGACCTCCAGAACTGCAGGATAACAAATTTGTGTTGCTTTAAACCACGAAATTTGTGGTAATTTGTTTCAGCAGCAAAAAGAAACTAATACAATCTAAGGAATCTGAAATATGCTCTCTTCTTCAGTGAGCTGTCAGTTCAGAAAAGTGATTGCTAAAAATTCAGAGCTGTAGAAGCTGTTTGCCTGATCAATACAAGACTTACAACATGAGCAAAATTATCCTCATCATCAGGTTCCTCATCATCTCCATGAGCTTACTT
The DNA here is from genome assembly GCF_048418805.1 of Vulpes vulpes. Classification (NCBI taxonomy): domain Eukaryota; kingdom Metazoa; phylum Chordata; class Mammalia; order Carnivora; family Canidae; genus Vulpes; species Vulpes vulpes. The sequence goes on along the minus strand of NC_132787.1, from coordinate 54,782,115 downwards.
CTTTGATAACCCTTATCTTATTCATGGATATTAATTTGATTTGTGACCAAATCAGTTTTTTGTAAGGCTGGTATATGTATTCATAATAGGAAATATGGTATTCCAGAACCAACCATGTTCTCCCCAGATGATTTAACCAAAGAATCCGGCAACAGTCAGGCAACATCCCTGGGAAAAGACACTCCTATTGACCTCTAACAGGGCAGACAATGTGCAGCTGGCAGTAGGGGATATTTTACTTTGAGAACTCAAATGCTCAGCACCCTGTCCTTTGTGGATTGACTGAACAAGATAAAGGGTATGGAGGCTCATGTGAAGAACCTTTCAGACAGGAAGCTTTCCAAAGCTGCCAAGAATGAAACTTGGGAACAGAATCACAGTCTTACACTTATTCATAAGCTTGAGTAGTCAGGATAAGGAGCCAGCTCCAGATCCAACTTAGAAACTGAATCACCAACAAAACTCAACTCCAGGCTGTATTTCTTTCTCAGCTGGGCACATTATTTAATCTCTCTAAATTTCACTTTTTCTTGTCTTAAGCATGAATATAATAACATTCCCTCATACCTCATAGAGTTGTGAGGATAAGGTGAAAGGAAGTCTGCAAAGGGATTAGCACACAAGTTAGTAAATGGAAGCCTAATGAAGTTATTTATTTTATTTTTTAAAAAAGATTTTATTTATTTGAGAGAGAGAGAGAGAGAGCATGCACGAGTAGGGGGAGGGACAGAGGGAGAAGTAGACTCTCCACTGAGCAGGGAGCCTGACTTGGGACTCCCATCTCAGGACCCTGGGATCATGACCTGAGCAGAAGGCAGATGCTTAATGTAGTGAGCCACTAAAGCACCCTCTAAACAGTTGCTTTATAGTTAATTATTATTTTTTTAAGATTTTATTTATTTACTCATGAGAGATACATAGAACAAGGCAGAGACATAGGCAAAGGGAGAAGCAGGTTCCCCGCTGAGCAGGGATCCTGATACAGGACTTGATCCCAGGACCCCAGGATTATGACCTGAGCCAAAGGCAGATGCTCAACCACTGAGCCACTTAGGAGCCCCTATAGTTAATTTTTATTCTTTGAATTTCCCAAGTTGTGCTTTTCCACTGGCTCTCATGCATATGTCTGCATTAGCATCTATTAGAATCACAGAAAATGAGAAAGTACAACCCTCAACCCTGCCTCAAAGGCAGAAACTCAGTCTCATTCATTGTTTCACCCTTCGCATTTAGCACAGTGCTTCGCCTGTCCTCGGTTCTCACATTTTAAATAAATGTTTATGACCTGATTTTAGCTGTGAGTTAGGAAATATCTAAAACATCGTTATGATATGATTAGAGGATTTTTCCATCTATGATCCACTAGGTGGTGAAATAAATTGAGTCACACTAGCATTTTTTCTTTTTTAAAGAAAAAGAGTAAAGTGGAAAAGATCAGAGTATAAAATACATAGTAAGGTTAAGATTTGTTACATGAAACTCTTGTTTCAGGTATGTATGCAAGTATACCTGTTGTAAGTATATTTCTCATTGTAAAGGGGAAAAAAAGCATAAACATTCTGACTCTTCCACCCGGCCAACATTTGGTATTTTCTGTCTCTTTCATTTCAACTATTCCAATGGTGTATACAGTGATATATGGTTCTAATTTGCATTTCTGTGATGACTAGTGATGTGAAGCACCTTTTCAGTGTATCTCAGCCCTTGTCTGTCCTCTTCACAATCAATTCAAAAAACTATTTGGCAGTATCAACTAAAGCTGAACATGCATTTCCGATTACTCAGAAATTCTACTTCTGTGTATTTGCCCAACAGCAGTAGGTACATATGTTCACCAAAAGACATGCCCAGGAATGTTCACAGGAAGTAACCTATTCATAATAGCTCCAAACTCGATATTGTCCAAATGTTCATTAACAATAGAATGGATAAATTCAATATATTTACACACAGTAGAATCCCAAACGGAAGCAAGAACGAATGAACTCCAACTACACACAACAATGTGGTAGAATCCCACAAGCATAAGATCGAAAGAAAGAAGCCAGATGTAAAAGAATACAAAGTGGATAATTTCACTGACATAAGATTCAAAACCAGGCAAAACTCATCTATAGTGTTGCAAGTTAGGATAAATTATTCTTGGGTCACAAGGGCTTTAGTAGTGCTGCTTATGTCCTCTTTCTTGATCCGAATGCCTATTAGCATGGATATATTCCATTTGTGACATGAATCAAACCACAAACATATTATTTGCGGTTTTCTGAATTATTTCCAAATTTATCTGAAATCTAAACATAAATTTCAGGAAAAAAATTTTACATATACATATATATATATTTTTTTAAGTGTGAACCACACTGATAGAGAACAAGAATCCATGATATGCTTCACTCTCACTACCATCAAGTGGTCGTCTAGCCTTTGCTTGAACAATTTCAGGGTTGAGAATCTATTTACCATCCAGGGAGGTCGCTTGTTAGAAAGCTTTTCCCTTACACTAAGCCATCATTTGCTTCCTCACAATGTGGTCTGTTCTCCTAAGAGATTCCAGATCCATCTAATCCCATTACCACTAATTGCTTTTCAAATATTTGAAGGAAGCTACCTTATCCACCCTATCCCAGCCCTATCTTCACTTCTCGAGACAGGAGAGCCTCAGGTCCCTTGATGATCCCTCGAGATGTGGTTTTTAGTCTTTAGTCACCTTGTGTCTTTATATTGCACTCCTTTTATCTAACTGCCCTCTAGGTAGGAAAGGGCTAAGAAGAGCAGAAAAGAGCAAAAAGCAGAATTGTTACTTGTAAACCTAAATAGTGTGGGTCTACCAACACACAGCTTCAATTTCTTTAAAACTGACAAGATGTAGAGAACTTCTGTTGAACAATCAGCTGAAATACCCTAGAAGTTTTGCACAAATCCCAGTAAGCCCCAGTTTCCCTTCTGTGTCTATACCTTCTGCTTTCCTTTAGGAGTCAACACACACATTTGGCCTCACTCCAGTCTCCAAAGCTACATCCTGGAGATGGAGCAGTATCTCTTTTGGAACCACCTCTGGAGTACAGCCTCTCCATCCACAGACAGACGAAAACCAGCTCTTTGTCCCAACACATTACCTTTTATCCCTCAGTAGGTCTGTTTTAAAGTACATTGAGGGAAAGGACTAGGGGATGGAGAAGACACACTTCCACTGGGCATCTCCAAAATCTGACCTAAAAGCTGGCTATTATCACTCTGATCTCAATAGAGCCTGGCCAGTGAAGGGCACCCTGGTCTTCCTTCTTTCCTCTTCCAAAGTCACTCCAACTGGAGACTCTGGAGACGAGCTTGCTGGGCTCTGCTCACTCCCCGCTCTGCCTTTTGTGTGACTGGTGGAGGACGAGGTTGAGAAGAAAAACGTGGCAGGGTGAGAAGGAATCTGGTATTTTCCAAGATATCTGAAATGAAACGTCTCTCTAAAGAATGATCTACACAATCCCTCTCATCTGTAGAACAGGGGAAAGACAGAGAGCCATTCCTACAAAAACTTCCAGGTAAGCCCCGTGGGTATGTTTAATATCAAGACTGGGTGGAAGGCAGATCCATTAAGCAAGGATACGGCGAGACAGAACCCGTGCAGAAGGATGGAGAGAAGTGGGAATTAGGCATTTAAAAAAAGAGAAGATTGTCAAAGGCCCCAGGTGTGGCGCGACCTGGGAGAGCGCGCGGGGGTGCGGGGCGGCCCGCGGGGCGGGCGGAGCGCGGGGAGGAAGCCGCTCACCTACCTCGTCCACGTCTGCTCCATTTTCCAGGCGCTTCCCTCACTCTCGGGGCGCTCCTCGCCCGGGAGGGGAAGCAGCCTGGGAAAACCAGAACCCTTGCGCACGGGCCTCCAGCCCCTTCCTTCCGTGCTGGCAACGAGGGAGCTCGGCTCCGCGATCTTTTGAGGAAAACGAGGCGACGTGGCCGAACCTCCAGCTGCCGGCGCGTCGGGGCACGCGGGAGCGAGTGCCCTGGGGGGAGCGGGACGTGGAGCGGCGTCCGGGGACCCGGCCGGAGGCAGCCGGGCGGGCGCGCACGCGACCCCAGGCCGAGACGCGACTGGCTGGCACGAGCCGCCCGCACCAGCTGAGCTGTCAACCGCGAGCGGAGGCGGGGCTCCCGGGCTCGGGTGCGGGGGCCGGGCCAGCCCGCGTGGCGCGCCTCCCTTCCTCCCTCCCCGCGCGCCTGGAGGGTGTTGGCGCAAGGGCCGAGGGCCGAGCCGGCGCTGTCCCACCCAGGGGCGCTGTAAAATAGGCGAATAAATAAATACACCACCTAACTGTAGGGAGAATTTGGAGGGAAGGCCCCGTGGCGTGCCTGCCTCACCCCAGCCACAGGTCAGCCCCGAACCGAGCTGGAGTCCCCGAGGGTCTCAGGAGCCGTCCTGGCCTTAGGAGCCGTCCTGGCCGAAGGCAGAAGCTCCCGCTAGGCGGTCGCAGGACACTGTGTGATTTTTCCCAGAGATCTGACCTGTCAGCTTCACCATCAGTCTGGGGACAGGAACCTGCCTCAGATGGGGAAACATCCTCATGAAACCTTGCAGCCTTAGCTGCCTCCGTCTCCGGTGGCCCGTGATTTTGAACCGTGTACCTCTTCGGCCTTCAGTTTTCCAAGCACTGAGGCGACTGGGGCACTAAAACTAGCTTCAGAGGGGGCAGAGGGTTCCTGAACTTCCTGGAGCCCTAGGAGTGCTTCAAGACAGTAGCCAACGGTACTAGAATCTCCTCCTCAATTATTCTAAGACCATGGAAAAGGGTCCTTTGGTGACGGCACTGCCTGAGACTCTGTACCGTCTATTTATGTAATGAGGTTTAAGCAAGTCAGACATGCTATAATTAAAGTGCTTGCAGCCCCAAAGCTCCTCTTTAGCTCTAAAATAAAACCTTTTTATTATGTGACATGATCACTGTTATTATTAGCATTACCGAAGACCTTTTTTTAAAAAGATTATTTATTTATTCATGAGAGACACACGGAGACAGAGTACAGGCAGAGGGAGAAGCGGGCTTTCTGCCGGGGGTGGGGGGGTGGGGGGAGCCCAGTGCGGGACTCGATCCCGGGGGGATCACCATGGGAGCCGAAGGCAGACTCTCAACCACTGAGCCACCCAGGTACCCTGACTTTTTCCTTTTCTTTTCTTTTCTTTTTTTTTTTTTTTTTTAATTTACAGAAAGCTTTATAGTGCCCACATGTGGTAATGTTGATTGAGTCGTACTTATTTCACAGATGATGAAGTTGAGACCCCAGAATAGCTCAAAGTCTCTGCTAAGGCTCTGATAACAGTTGTCTTCCCCATGGTGTGACTCTAGACATTTACTCTATGAATTTCTGAAAATAAGGCAAACAAGATGTCTCTACAGTGAATTGATTCTTTTAGGTATCCTGGGAGTTTAACTCAGGAAGGGCCCTGGCATGCCTGAGAACTGGTAAGACAGCAGAGAGCCTGTATTTTTTATTTATTTATTTATTCATGAGAGACAGAGAAAGAGAGAGAGAGAGAGAGATTGAGGCAGAGACACAGACACAGGCAGAGGGAGAAACAGGCTCCATGCAGGGAGCCTGACGTGGGACTCGATCCCGGGTCTCCAGGATCACACCCTGGGCTGAAGGCGGAGCTAAACCACTGAGCCACCCCGGCTGCCCCAGAGCCTGTATTCTTGGGGCAAACTGTCATCCTGCCTACTAGGGATGAATTCCCCTAATTACCAGCACAGAAAAGGGGTGGGGAGGACAGGATAACCTCAGTGCTCAGAGGAACCATCTAATAGGCCCCTAACATAGAAGAGCCCCAGCTCTTAGCTTAGACCTAAGGCTGCACTACTCCTGAGCTTAGAATGTATCCAGGAAACATTTTAAGGCCCAGTTTGACCTGAGATAAGGCTTACAGGCCACCTGTCTTGAAAAGAATCTCCTGTTGCAAACAAACAAGCAAAAAAGGGGGAGAAGAGTCAGATTTCCAACCTCCATACCAAAGTTGGTGTTATATTTAGTTTTGTCTCAAATCAAATTATGGGCTACTGAGTTTGGAGAGGAACTGTATTTACAGCAAGACTTATTCTGCATTCAAGTGATAGCATTAATTAGATGAATGAACTATGAGATCTCAGAAGTGAGGCCAGAAAAGATACCAGTTTATTTTTTTTTAATGTTTTCACTAAGTTCATAGTACATTCATTGTAAAATAGTTGAAAAATACATAAAGAAGTATATAGAAAGGAAACAACCCATAATACCCAGAGATAATCAGTGTTAAATGTTTGTTGAAATTTCTCTCCAGTCTTTTTTTAATGTATTTTTTTAACCCAAAACATCAACTCACTCTTACACACCCAAGAGTACATACATGCTTGAAAAGAGAGATTTCATTGTAGTTTTCAAGATTACATTTACTATCAAAAGAACAAAGTTTTTGTGTTAGATTGTAAAAGAAAAATATTCGCCCATATATCCACTCTGTCAACACAACTGTTTAAATTTCTCTACATCTAGTAATTATCTGCACATATTACATATCTATTTCTATAGCTATAATTCAGCCTAGCCATAAGTTTATGTCCTCCTTTTCTCACTTATTAGATATCTGTCCATGTTGTTAGAGTATTTATATATTTATTAATCTAATGATTATATAATACTAAATATCAAAGGAACTATAGTTTACTTAATAATATTTTGTTACTGCATAGGTACACTGTTTCTAATATTACAATGCCTCTATCATTTTATTCCTTTGAATTATTTCCCTATGATAACTTCTTAAGGCATAGGGTTGTGAGGATAAAAGCACTTTCCAGGAATGGCTGGCTCAGTCAGTAAAGCATGTAACTCTTGATCTTGGGGTTGTAAGTTCAAGCCCCACATTGGGTGTAGAAATTATTTTTAAAAATAAAGTCTTTGGGGCACCTGGGTTGCTCAGTTGGTTGAGCATCTGACTCGGTTTTTCCTTGACTTGCGATCTCAGGGTCATGGGATCAAGTCCCCTCCTCCCCCATCCCTGGACTCTGTCAGGGTGGGGAGTCTGCTTAGAATTCTCTGTCCCTCTGCCTCTCCCATGCTCTCTCTTTCCCTCTCTCTAAAATAAATAAATAAATATTAAAAAAATAATGTAAAATATTTAAAAAAGAAAAAGTCTTTCTAATTTTATCATCTTACATAGCCTGAGCAACACTCGGTTTTAACATTTTAATTGTTCTCTTTAATAGATAAGAAATTATTTAAGTTATAATATATATATATGCCTATGCCTATTTATATAGTATATAAATAATTAAATATCATCTTATTTTACTTTATGTTTCTTAAAATACTAACTAGTAAAATCCTATTTCATAGGCTTTCTTTTTTAAAAATTTTAAAAAGGATTTTACTTATTTATTTGAGAGAAAGAGAGCATGATCATTGGGAAGAGGCAGAGGGGGAGGGAGAAGCAGACGCCCCACTGAGCAAGGAGCCCAACACAGGACTTGATCCCAGGACCCTGAAATCATGACCTGAGCCAGAGGCAGACACTTAATCGACTGAGCCACCCAGATGCCCCTCTTTTTTTTTTTTTTTTAAGATTTTCTTTATTTATTCATGAGAGACACACACAGAGAGAGAGAGAGAGAAAGAGAGAGGGAGAGGCAGAGACAGAAGCAGGCTCTATGCAGGGAGCCCTATGTGGGACTCAATCCCAGGTCTCCAGGATCATGCCCTGGACTGAAGGCAGTGCTCAATCGCTGAGCACCCGGGCTCCCCTCTCTCTCTCTCTCTCTTTTTTTTTTAAAGTAGGCTCCATGCCCAGTGTGGAATCCAGTGCAGGCCTTGAACTCATGACCCTGAGATCAAGACCTGAACTGAGATCAAGAGTCAGATGCTTAACTGACTGAGCTCCCCAAGAACCCCTTTCATAAACTTTTTGCAAACCATTATCTCTAGTAGCTAGTCATCCTAAAATTCTGTTGTGCTGTCACTGTATTAGTCATATATTTGTTGCAACAGTGCTGTTTAATAAAGAACTCTCAATATTATACTCCTCACTCAAGGATCTGGGCTTCATGTATGGATTGGCTGGGCCTGGGTTCAAGATGCTTCCAAGTAGCTCTCATGTCAGGAAGAAGCAGTGGCTACCTGGGGAATACTCTCATGGTAGATTGTAGGAGTATATGAGAGTTGGCACAGACTCTTAAAGTCTCCATTCAGAACCAGAACATTGCCCTTTCTGTGGTATTTCACTCCCCAAAGTAAGTTACTGGCCAAGTCCAAAGTCATTGGTGCAGAAAAGTACACTCTGCCCACAGACTGCAGAAGGGGTGAGTAGGTGTCTAAGGACAATGCAATTTACAATCTGCCAGTTCCTGAATGCTGTACTTCCTGGCTTTTTTTTTTTAATTTTTATTTATTTATGATAGTCACACACACAGAGAGAGAGAGAGAGAGAGGCAGAGACACAGGCAGAGGGAGAAGCAGGCTCCATGTACCGGGAGCCCGATGTGGAATTCGATCCCCGGTCTCCAAGATCGCGCCCCGGGCCAAAGGCAGGCGCCAAACCGCTGCGCCACCCAGGGATCCCTTTTCTGGCTTTTTGTTAAACTTTTGTCCTGGTGGATACATGCTAACTTTACCTTTTTCCACCCCATTTTAAAGTTAGATGTGGCTTTTGGTCAATGAAATGTAACTGGTTTGGCCACTGAAATGTGAAAAGGAAGTCTCATGTGGCCGCTTCTGGGTAGAACATAGAATTTTTATGAGCCGGTACATGATTTGCCACTGTCAGTTTCCACTGTTGTATTGATTTTTGAAGATCAGTACATGTTAAGATGAAGCTTCCATCCACTTGGGTCTCTGAATGACTCTGATGATCAAAGTGTTCTTCCTGGCCTAAATTAAATGTGTGGAATGACCAAGAAATACATTTTTGTTGTATTAAGTTACTGAAATTTGGAAATTATGTACTACTGCAGCATAGCCTGGCCTATCTTGACACATTTTTACTCCCATTCTGAGTAAGAGAAGACTATAGATCCCATGAATCATTATGTAAAAAGTAACACATCTTCCTCTTTGTGTATCTCTCCCTGGTTTCTGATTCAGAACTCAAAGAATCTAGGTAGGTAATGTCAATAAATTAAAGCAGTTGTAAATGAAATTACTTATGTTATTCTTTCTTGGGTACATTGCTCTTGAACTGGTTGATGGATTGTGCTTCAGGGAATGTTTGCATTGATGAGAAAAGACAAAAAATAGGAAAGTATTTCTTTTTTTATACTAAGCTCAGAATATTCTAGTGGTACTTTTACATTACATTCATTTTTTAAAAATTCCTTTCCTCTTTCTTCTTCTCCTCCCCAGCTTGATGCTTGGCAAAAAGGACTATTGATTGTGATATAAATTACTGCATGAACCATAAGGCAACGATAAAAAGAAACATGTCTAACATACTGTTGCCAGATTCTGTTCTAAAAGTGCTAAGGGTACTGACTCCTTTCATTCTCACAAAAACATGATGAGGTGGGCTCTAGTTATCTGTTTTGTAAATGACTAACATGGAGCGTGGGGAGATGAAGTATATTGCCTAAATTCACAAAGCTGAGATTTAAAAGTTTAGCTCCAGAATGTCATGCCTAACCATTCAAGACGCACACTCCTTCCCTAACTCTGACACCTCACATTCACTGAGACTTAGATAAGAGGACAATGTGTATGTAACTCTCAGTCCACTATCACTGCAGTTGATTCAGTGGACTTGGTTAATCAGTAGATGCCTCCTCTGTCCCCCACACTATGTCCCTCTCTCTAACCTTGGGTGTTTTGTTGTTGTTGTTGTTTTGTTTTTTTAATGTCCTTCCTAGACAGAGAGGAGTCATTCTGCAATCAAGGGTAAGAGGGAATTCTTTCCTTCTTCTTCCATTGAGAGATGGGATCTAATTCTCCTCCCTCTAGGTCTGCCTTAGAGACTTACTTGACTGATAGAATGCAGCAGTTAAGAGATGTTCTGGGACTGTTAAGGCTAAGTCATTAAGAAGCTTTGCATCTTCCATGCAAATTGCTCTGGACACTTGCTTTTGAAGTCCAGAGCTGCCAGATAAGAATCTCCCATGCTAGGGGATCCCTGGGTGGCGCAGCGGTTTGGCGCCTGCCTTTGGCCCAGGGCCTGATCCTGGAGACCCGAGATCGAACGCCACGTGGGGCTCCCGGTGCACAGAGCCTCTGCTTCTCCCTCTGCCTGTGTCTCTGCCTCTCTCTCTCTCTCTCTCTCTGACTATCATAAATAAATAAAAATTAAAAAAAAAAAGAAGCTCCCATGCTAGATAAACTATAGCCAGGGTGCAGAGGTGCAGGAGCACCTGGCTCTGGGGGGCTGAAACAGACCAGGTTCAGCCGCTCACTGCTCACAAAATCCAAAGGCAGAGAAATGAGCGGTGGTGAAGCAAGAAATTCATTTCTGTGAGGTCAATATGGGGAAGACAGCAGACTTATGTTCAGACACTGTCTGCAAAATACTAGAAATACTTCCAGGTGTATTTAAGGAAAAAGTGGGACGAAGGTTGGTGGGTGCATGCAGGTGGACAGTAAAGGCCAGGTCGATCATTGTCCTGGGGTCAGTCCCAGGGGCCTTGCTGGCTCAGGGCAGTCCTTTATGCTTGAGGGGGATAGTTTCAATGTCTGCCAGGGGATGCTTTGTGCGCAGGGTCTTTTACCTGAATTAAGGGGGAAGCTGGTAAGAAGAACTTAATTAATTAGAAAATACAAACCGAGGTCAGAATGGAAGTAGTTGACATCCTCTTTCAAAACCCTGTGGAGAGAGGCTCTAAGCCTCCACAGAGAGAGGGGAGGTGTCTAGCTGAGCCTACCACCCAGCAGTTACCATAAAGGTGCCAGGCACATGAATGGAGCAATATTGGACCTTTTAGATCAGTCCCATCATCTGCTGGACCTAATTGAGCAGCACCAGCTGTGGCTCTATAGAGCAGATTTGCCCTGCTGAGTCATGCTAGGATTACTGATCCCCAAATCATAAGATAGAATAGCACATCTTTTTGTGTTAAGCCATTAAGTTTTGCATTAGTTTCCTAAATAGCAGTTAATCGAACCAATTTGGTACCTGTGAATGGGTGTTGCTATAACAAAAACCTCAAACAAGCGGCAATGACTCTGAGACTTGGATGCAGCAGAACCTAGAAAGGTCTCAAGGAGACTATTAGTGAATGCTGGCAGGTATGGATAGAAAAAGGTGGATTAGGAAAAAAAAAAAAAAAGAACTGTGTTGTTTTTAAGCAGAATTTAGGGGAACTATAGAGTTAGGACATCCTTTTATTTATTTATTCACGAGAGACACAGAGAGGGAGGCAGAGACATAGGCAGAGGGAGAAGTAGGCTCCCCATTGGGAGCAGGCATTTTGAGCCACCCAAGCATTCCATCCTCAACGTTTTTAGGAGCACTATTGAGCCACCCAGGCATTCCATCCTCAACGTTTTTAAGTGAACTGCACCAGCATGGACTGAAAGAGATTAAGGCAGTACAGAGTGAGAAGATGCTTTGGGACCCTCAACCTGCCAAGGAGAGCAAGCAAGCTGAGAAAGTTACCCAACTGAAAAAACAAAGACCATTTCTTAAGGAAAAAGAAGAATGACTCAAAGAATTGGAACCAAAAACTCAGAGGATTTTCAGATCAAGAGGGACTAACCTCAAGGAGGCATATCCCAGGAGCCTAATCTTCACCTGAACTTATTTACATGGGAAGATTCTGGACTTCTGGGCAGAAACAATAAATGTTATGAAACTTTTGGGGGCAGGATGCCTGGGTGGCTCAGTGGTTGAGCATCTGCCTTTGGCTCAGGTCATTATCTTGGGGTCCTGGGATTGAGTCCTACGTCAGGTTCCCTGCAGGGAGCCTGCTTCTCCCTCCGCCTATGTCTCTGCCTCTCTCTGTGTCTCTCATGAATAAATAGAGAAAATCTTAAAAAAAAAAAAAAACTTTGGGGGGTTTTCGGAGAAAAGGAGTTAGGCATGTGGTAATATTTGTGGCCAAAAGGTGCAAGGCTGTGGTGGATTAAGGATGGTTGAAAATTCTTTGCTACTTCTCCCATAAAGAGGTGGAGTCTAATTCTCCTCTCCTTGAATCTGAGATGGATTTAGTGAATTTTGCTTGACCAAGAGAATGAGGTGCTAGGTCACAAATTCCGACGGTGGGTAATAAGAAGTCTTGCAGTTTCCACCCAGACCTCTTGGTATCCTCAGCTGCCATCAAAGAAGTCTGACTACCATGAGGTGGGGCCCTGAGATCACATGTGAAACACCATCCAGCAGCCCCCATCATGGCATTGGGGATGACTCATAGTCTATGTCTGATGTGAGTGAAGTTGTTCCGGGACCTCCAGAACAGCCTTCAGCTGAATACAACAAAGTGACATAGTCAGTGCCATGTGGCGCAGACAAATCGCCCAGCTGAAGCCTGTTCCAATTCCCAACCTAGAAAATCACAAGATATAATTAAACGGTTGTTGTTTTAAACCATGAAGTTCTAAAGTACCTTGGTAATCAGAAATAGACAGCTGAAATGATGCCTTAAAATGTGTAAAACAATTCTGATACATCATTCATTTATTCATTCATTCAAAAAACACTGAGAACCATTGTGTATCAGGCACTATTCTATATACAAGGGACACAGCAGTAAAACAAACATACAGATAAACAGAAAAGACCTGTTTTCATGGAGTTTACAGTCTACTGGTATAGATACACAATAAACAAAGAATTATCTACAATATGCTAGATGGCGGTAAGTGTGACGAAGAGAAACCAGGCAATGTAAAGAAGGCATCCCAGCAAGGCATCCTTCTCTTATAAAGGAGCAGGTGGGGCCTTAGAGAGACTGACAGGCTAGTAAAAAACAGGTTCCCACGTATAATAAAACTGGTGTTTCATGTGGTGAAAAACCATCCAACTGAGTTCATACATTTGAATCTGTGATCTATATTTGTTAGCGAAACAGAGCAACCTAAATGGGCAGAACTGAGGCTTAGGTGGATGCGCCTGGTTTCCTAGACCATGCAAGTAACCTGGAGAAGACAGGCCATGTGTGTATGAATTGAAAGATCTGCCCTTCAGGCGCTGGAGTGGGGCAGGGGCCAGGGAGTGTGTGACTCTAGGACTATATGTGGTAGGCAACGGGACAGCTGTACCTCATAGCATCAGGGATCTGAACTGCAAGCAGTTTATAGAGATTGGGAAGTAACCCTTAGGAGAAGCGGATATACTTGTATGGGGTGGGGGGACTTTGAGAAAGACTTCATTTCCCAAAGTAACAGGTGGGAGTTCAGAAGTAGCTAATGTTCATGGGACTTAATTTATTCCCACAAGCTGACAAAACTCTGAGGCAATTTGGTTAGTTTAGTTCATTCGATTCAACATTATTAGTTCAACAAACATGTACAGAGCATATGCTAGACATTGTGCTATGTGTCTAAAATCTAGTGTGGGAAGTTAGGCAGGCATTCATCAAACAATAACACAAATCAGATTGTGCGAAGTGCCACAGTAATGGTACAAAGAGAAACTTGGTGGGGGCGGTGATTAATTAAATCTGCCTAGAGTAGGTTTCATAAGAAAGGTAGCATCTGAGTCCTGAAGGATGCTAATAATACAAAACTTTATCATATATTAGGATTGCAAAATACAGTGCTTTTATTTAAAAATTTAAATTTTCATTGGTAGAAGGAGAAATGCTCCCAGTCTTCCCTGACTGTTTGGGGTCCCCTTCATCTGGAAGAGCCTTGCAGCATTGCCCAATGTCGCTAACAGGCATCATAACAGAGTATTTTAGATTTCTGGCTCTAGAATCCAGGAGCTTTTCAAATCTCCCCTCCTGCACCAATTTCCAACCCCATGATTCTGACAAGTTAAACTCTGCTTTAGCTTCCTCATTTGTAAAAAAAAGATTAATGATAATAACTACCTAATAGGGTAGTTGTGAGAACAAAATGAGATAATAAATATAAAGCGTTTAATTTTTGCCCAGCACATTTTAAGCATTTGATAAATCATCGCTATTTTTTATTAATGGTTGCATACCAGGCAGGATTCCAATCCCCTATAGAAGTTGTGAATTTTAATTTCAGTTCTGCTCCAAACTGCACTCTAGGGCTAGGCCAGTGACCCAGATTTTCTACTTCTCAGCTCTCTGATTTATCATCTGAGACCAAAGCACTGACAAGGAAGCTGGATAAGCTGCTTCCCTCACTTCCTAGCTAGAGTTGGGGAGAGGGAGGAGTGGATATTTCCTCCATCTTGTATTCCTCCCTTTGTCTCCCAACCTTCTCCCCCTGTCTTGAGGGAAGTGTGTGTGTGTGTGTGTGTGTGTGTGTGTGTGTGTGTGTATTCAGACCCATCTCCTTTACTTGCCACCCTTGTCTGTCAGCTGTAAGGAAAACCACAAGGAAGGAAATTATGACCAAGCCCTCAGACAGCTGGTGGTAATTTACTCATACAATTCCCCCTCGTTTTTTCAACACCCACTATTTACGTGTATCTAATGCTAGAGGAGGGGGAACTGCACAAGAAATGTGGTATGCAAATTTCTAGGAAGGGGGTTGGAATAGTGAGGAGAGACTTGTGTGAATAATTACATGGATATTTCTCCTTGCTTTGCACATAGATATTTGGCCTTAAAAATTAAAGCCATTGATATGAGGGTTAATAAAGAAATTTCTGGAACGAGAAACAATAGTAGAATAAATTTACAAATAGCTTCCAAGGCATTCATGACAATTGCACCATCACTAAAACTTGAGTCATTTTCGAGGAAAGGGACAAGCACTTCCAGTCCAAGGTCAGGGAGAGTGTATCAGGCAATCCAAACCACTTTAAAGACTCATAGAGATGATAACTAAGGGCAGGGAATGATCCTGGTTTAGAGCTTGGATTCGATTCTGAATTAGAAAGCATATTGCTTACGAGAAGGCACCCATATAGCTATGGTCTCTGCCTTTGTTGCTTGTAACATGCCACCTACTAGCTTGTCCTCATATAATCCAAGATGGATTTCTCTGGGTTTAAAATTCTGGCAGACACTGAGAATCCCTGGTATTCTGTTTCCTCTACAGATTGGACCTAAGGATACACAGAAATTATACATAAAGTTCTAAAAGTTCAGTGTTATAATTCATATGTATGTGTGTATATATTTTTTCATATATACATAAGTATATGTAGATATATTTATTTAGAACATAAATCTGTTTTTTAAATCGCCATTTTTAAAAAAGATTTTATTTATTCATTCATGAGAGATTCAAAGAGAGAGAGAGGCAGAGACACAGGCAGAGGGAGAAGCAGGCCCAGTGCAGGGAGCCAGACATGGGACTTGATCCCGGGTCTCCAGGATCACACCCTGGGCTGAAGGCAGCGCTAAACCACTAAGCCAGGGGGGCTGCCCTTAAACTGCCATTTTGAAAAAAAACTAAAAAATCTAAACATATGGAAAAACTGCAAAAATAGTACAACGAAATCTCATAAATCCTTTAGTTGATTCACCAATTGCTAACATTTTGCCACATTTGTTTCCCTCTCTTTCTCTCTATACACACACACACACACACACACACACACACTTAGTGTGTCACAGTAAGTGTGTTATTGATGAACCATTTGAAAGTAAGATGCAGACTCTTCACCCTATATTTCAGGGTGCATCTCCTAAGAATCATAAAAATTATTAAATTATTGTAATTATATAAAAGAATATCATCTCTCCCAGGTCCACTTTTGTCACTATTAAACAGAATCTAATATTTGCATCGCAGTTACTTAACAAATATCAGGAGCTATCCCTGGTAGAATTTTGGCTTAAATCTGCACAACTAATGAGTCTCATCAAAGTAATCACTCCCAGGACAAAGGCAAATGTACAAGAAAGATAAATTCCCTCTTCTACACTTAGAATTACTGGAAGCCAATTTCTTGTCAGTTTAGAACAGCTGTTTCGTCCTCTGTTCCAGCTGGCAAGGATTCATACATATTGACATGTAGTCTCAGAAAGCATCACACAATCAAGAAAAAATTTTAATGAGAAAGATTCCACATGTGCATATTCACTTTTGTCTTAATTTCTATTTTAGCATATAAGAAGCCAAAATACTGAGCTGTGGAGTTCAATATCAATGGCAATCCTAAACAAAAAAATTAGCATATTTCACAGTCTTTCACCATCGCCAAGTTCAACAATTGCATTAAATACTCTTTTAATTAGATAAAAGTATCCCCATTTTAGGCTAGGTCTGTGATATAACAATAAGTACAGAAATACTAGTTAGCTCTAAATCAGAAGTTATAATATACAGAGAAAAATTATTGCATCCTATATATGTTGGCTTTGGTAAGTTCTCAAGAGACGGAGGGAAAAGTCAAAGCCAGAAGATCCTGGTGCTGATGGACTGGTTCAAGCTTTTTTTTTTTTTTTTTTTTTTTAAGATTTACTTATTTAGGTATTATGCTGAGTGAAATAAATCAATAGGGAAAAGACAATTATCATATAGTTTCACTCGTAAGTGGAATATAAGAAATAGTGAAAGGGACCACAAAGGAAAGAAGGGAAAGAGTGGAAAAAATTAGAGAGGAAGACCATGAAAAACCATGAAAGACTCCTAACTCTGGGAAACAAACAAAGGGTTGCAGAAGGAGAGGAGGATGGGGGGGATGGGGCAACTAGGTGACAGACACTAAGGAGGGGGCACTTGATGGCATGAGCACTGGGTGTTATACTATATGTTGGCAAGTTGAATTTAAATAAAATATTTAAAAAAGATTTACTTATTTATTTCATTTTAGAGAGAGACAGAGAGAGAACACAAAAGAGGGGAGGGGCAGAGAATCTCAAGTAGACTCTGCTGAGAGGGGAGCCCAACACAGGGCTCAATCCCAGGACCCTGAGATCATGACCTGAGCTGAAATCAAGAGTTGGAAGCTTAACCAACTGAAACACCAAGGTACCCCATCAAGCTTTTGATTCAACTGTGAAGGTGTGAAGACTGGACCTCTGGTAAGGAAAGAAGTGCACCACCTTACCTGTGGTGCAAAATTTGAGGGATGCCAAAGATTCAGCAATCAGGATAACTGTAATCTTAATGCAGTATTTTTCAAAAACAAAATCATTGAGAAAAAATCCATGATGAACAAAATATCAAGATGTTAAATAAAGGCAGGCTCTGCCTCTGCATTTACAAGATCTTGGGAGTGAGTGCTTCCTTGCCCTCTGCTCAGGGCCCTCGTTTGTTCATCCTGGATGCCGTGACAAGAGCCAAACCTTTAGATGCTTCTCTACTGGTATTGTCTAGTGCTATGTTTTGCTGAACTTACTGGCAGCAGCTCTCTCTGCATCATGAACTGCCCCAGATCAGGTGGCACCTTTAAGATATCACAAGGCAGAAGTAACTCTCCAGCCTCCTCCCAGCCTCCTTCCCAAATAATTGGAAGGCTCAAGGGCAAGTTCCTGTGATTTATAGGGCATTGGGGAGGTGGTAGAACAGTGTGGGGAGAGGAGATGGTGGGAGACGGTAAAAAGAACAATTTATCTTATGTATTGCTGCTAAAGCAATTTCACTAGAATGGAAATTTTAGGAACCTTCCCTCTTAAGAAAACCCTGAGCCTCAACTCTCTGTTTGAGGCATCTACATACTCAAGTCAAAAATGAAATCCACTTCACCTTTAGTCCCTCCATCTCTTGGACCACAGTTGGCTCTAGAAATCAAAGTAGCCATGCTACATCCTCCATGCACATTCTACTGAATTCAAGCTGCTAGGAAATTTCACCAGACTGGAGCCTCTCCTTTGGCAAGAGCTGCCTATCCACAAGACCATGAACCTAATCTTGTATCAGTGCAAACCATCTAGAGGTGCTCCTTGCTGACAGAACCTATCTTACAAAATCAGGCTCACAGATAAAGGTTGGTCCTTAGATGGATCATCAATGCTCCAGATACTCACAGTCACCAACACTACCCCATATGGTCTTACACCTGACCTGTTTCACTCATTTATGTTCCTACCAGGTTGTCTGCAGGTACCAGGCATTTTCATATCCCTTCAGGATTTGCCTTATTCCTGGTGATGGGGCACCCTAGGCCTGCCTTCTGCCTCTACTTAAATCTGTCTCACCGGACCAGTCCGCTTCTTTAATCTTGGGTCTTTTGTGCCACCCTTTGTGCCACCTTTCTCTAAAATCTACCCCCTGAACAGGACAGGGGAATCACAGCTCAGAACCTCAGCCTGAAGAGCTGAACCATTTTCCAGGCTCTTGACAGTCCCTTCACCTCAGGCCGGACTCTGCTTCCCGTTTTCTTTTACTGAAGTATAACACGGCCCAGTTCAACCAAAAGTAGGGCCCCAGTTGTCTACCTCAGTTCCTGCTTCTTTATTTGCAGGGATTGGGCCCTCTTTCCAGTCTTCCTTGACATCCAGTTTCTGCCTGGGAGATGTGGACAGACCAAGTCCTGATATGATGGGGTAAAGGGAAGGGAGGTCCTGGGGGCCAGCCAAGACAGAAGGAGGTAAGATACACAAAAGTCTTAAAATATACAAATGGCTTTTAAGGTTTTCCTGGAGCAAGGAAAAGAGAAAAAAAGTTGCAGCCATCGAAGAGCTCAAGTTGAAGGCTGAGAAAAACTAGCCCCTGTGTCAAACTAGAAGAGTAAAAAGAAGGTATAAAATTTGGAGATGCACCAAAGTTCAGCACTGCCATTGAGCCAAAATCTGCCATTTGGCTTCAGTTTTAGAAAACTCAATAGCTGAATGCTTATTTCAAATGCTTTCTTACATCTCTGAACTTGTGCTTATGTGGATACCATAGTATCTGATGACCATAGCATGCCACTAATACATATAGAATGTGCCACGTAGATTTTTGTTACTATCTGAACATTCATCTTCAAATACAGGCAAATTTTCTAGGTATAATTTGGAGTGAAAAATGTCCTTATATGTTTTACATGTGGAAATTCTGTTAATCCTTCGAATTATAAAAGTTTAAGTATTACTTCAAGAGTGAAATAATGCAATAATGAAAAATAATTATGAAAGTTATTAATTTAAAAATCAGTAGTTATTAATTTTACTAATAACATAGGTAATGTTATAAATAGTATGTTAATGGGATATATGCCCCCAGTTTCTGGCTCTACCAAGCCGCAACCAGTATGAGGGCAGCTTTACTAATTTATATTAAAAACATACTCTAATTTGGTGGCAAGTACTGTTACATGGTGGTACATAGGAGAGACAATGGATATACCAACGAGGATCTTTTCTCAAGCCAACTTTGCTAAACACTTAGTGGTTAGAAACCATCACCGTAAACTGCATATACAAGGTGGTCTCCCAATAGGTTATCTAAGGCAGAGCCTTTCAACCAGTGTACCTCTTGTGCTGCAAACAGTTTACATTGTCACTGTTCTCCTCAACCCTTGCGGCATGCAAGAAGATAGCTGGAACCAGTCACTGTTGACCATATCTTTCAGGGATGCTTGGAGGGGTGATTGAGCAAGTAGAATCTGATGTTTTTTGTTCTGTAGATACAGATGGAAACAACGTGGCATAGTCTTTGGCCTCAGCTCTGATTCCATTTATCCTTTCTTTTTTGTGCTTGATCTATACTAGCCTCATTTCAAAAGGAAGGAAGGAAGGGAGCCAATCCTGTTGTTCCTCGAATTTCCAGGCAATTCTGTAATGGATGTAGACTGTGGTAGGCAGTCTCTAAGGTAGCCCCCAATGATCCCTGGTAATCCACTCTTGGTACCAGAACGAGACTTACTATAAGGGATTGGCTCATGCAATTATGGAGGCTGGGAAGTCCCACTATCTGCTGTCTAGAAGCTGGAGACCCAGGAAAGCTAATGTTGTTTCCAGAACCAGGAGGCCCATGGTATAAATCCCAGTCTGAGGTTAGAAGACTAATGTGTCAACTCATGTGCCCAGGCAGGGGTAGCAAATTCTCCCTTCCTCTGTCTTTTTGTTCTATTTAGGATCTCAAGGAATTCAATGGTGCCCATCTACAGTGGGGAGAGCAATTTGCCTTACTCAGTCTGCCAATTCCAACTGCTAATTTCATCTGGAAACACCCCCACTGACTCACCCAGAAATAATTTTTCACCAAATATCTGGAGACCCTGTGATCCAGTCAAGTTGACACATACAATTCACCATTACAGTCACTAAGTTTTGGCATAATTTGCAATGCAGCAATAGACGACTGATTCATGAGGCTCCTAAACTTTCCCTCAATCCAAGGTGATGCTGTATAGTTAAAGACTTAGCCCTCTCATTCAAAAAGAAGCTATTATTCTCTTTGCAGTTAAGAAAAATAATTTAGGGATCCCTGATTGGCGCAGTGGTTTGGCGCTTGCCTTTGGCCCAGGGCGCGATCCTGGAGACCCGGGATCGAATCCCACATCAGGCTCCCGGTGCATGGAGCCTGCTTCTCCCTCCGCCTGTGTCTCTGCCTCTCTCTCTCTCTCTCTCTCTCTCTGTGACTATCATAAATAAATAAAAATTAAAAAAAGAAAAATAATTTAGAACATTTATTTAAGTCTACACAGTAGGACCTAGATTTATGGTGAAAATTAAAGGACCAAATAAATAGTACTTTTGTAAGACCATTCTGTATAATACATTGCTTAAGAGTTCTCTTTCCAGAATGTGCTTTTAATTACTACCAAGAATATTTTTTTCTTTTAGAAGATATGTGCAATCCATGAAAACCTTTGTTTTTAAAAAATATTTATTTATTTGTTTATTTGAGAAAGAGACAGAGAGTGAACACACATGTACACATAAGCAGGGGGTAGGCAGGGAGGGGCAGAGGGAGAGGAAAAGGCAGACTTGCCACTCAGCAGGGATCCTGATGCCAAGGCTGGATCCCAGGACCCTGAGATCATGACCTGAGCTGAAGGCAGATGCTTCACCAACTGAGTCACCCAGGTGCCCCCATGAAAACCTTTCTTGTTGAAATTAATAAAGCTATTTAGTTGGAGATTCCAAAGTCAAGATATGCATAGCAAGAAGGCAAAAAGATGTTATAGATTTAAATACTTTGGAAACAAGAAAGATGCTAAAATATGGTACTATTTCTGTTTGTACACTAAGGTCACTTGTTCATATTGACATTTCTTGGTTCCACTTTCTCTGAGCTAATGTTGCACAGTTGAATGTGAGTGTGCAATGAGCACACACACACAGAGTGGACAAAATCGCCCCATTCTGTGAATTCATGTGTTTATTGTTCTGGGCAGTGAGCCCAGCTTGTTTTAAGTATTTGTTATTTGAACAGTGCTCCAGATTCTGCTTTGAAATGTACAATTCACCCATTTTTATTGATTTGAATATGGAACTATTTGATGTTTTTCTGATAGATTTTCAGTCACATCCAGGTATGCCTCTTTTTGTTTTAAACAGGTCATTCATTTTTCCGTGCTTTCAGGACTTAGACTGTATGAATTAGAAAGCAAACCCTCCCAAGGTCAAATTTTGATAATGGAGCTTATTATATTAAAATAAATGACATTCTACACTTGTTATGCTAATTTGGAGACCAGACCATATTTGTCAAAGCTCTATCACAGGCTTTTTGTTCTTGTTTTGGTTTGTTTTCTAAGGAAAAGAAAATCTAGGGCCATTGAAAAGAAATATTTTAAAAGCAAGATGGACAAAAGTAATTACTCCAATGCACATGAAACACAGATTTAGCACCTGCCAATTAAACACCACTTCTACCATTTTGTAACTGTGATATGGTGCCACATTATTTAACTTTTCTATAAAAAGGAAAATAATAATATCTTCCTCACAGAATTGCAGTGAGGATCAAATGACATTATGTTAATAAATTGCTTAAGATATGGCTTGGTATGTAGCAAGAGCTCAATAAAAACTATTAATGATGCAAATTATAAATTCAATCATCATAACAATGATACTGCTGCTGCCATAAATGTTGATGATTAAAATCTAAATTACAGAATTTTGTGAGATCTAGCACAAATACTCTTTATTTATGGGGCTCTCCATCTGGTCATCATATGCAACCCTCTGTGAAGGTGTTTTTTATATTATCCAGGGTCCCCTCCGTTGGAGAGACCTCCAGCCCTGTCCCATATCACCTAACCACCACCACCCCTATAATGAGTCGGAAAAAACTTCAACTACAGTTAAGCAGAAAACTTCAACCCAAGGTTTCAAAGATAGCTTAATACAAAGACTCCAACAGTGAAGTTATCTTTCTCATCTCAGTCATTTTCTGTTCTGATTTTATTTTCAGCATCTTCAATGCAGTGAATTATCTGCCAGGAGGCCCTACAGAAATTCTCTGAGGCTTGCACGCATTAGTAGAGAGGCTGCCTCTTTCAGGAGGCCCCTGAAAAAATCTGTTTGAGTCAAGTGCCTATCCCTGAACTAATTCCTGAGGGCATGGGGAAAAATTAATCTTTTTTTCCCCATTAACATGAAAAAATCTTTTGTTTAAATAGACTTAATTTTCTTAGAGAAATTTTAGGTTTAAATACTTTTTTTGAAAAGGGCCTCTGATACCGCCTCATCTAATTCACCATCAAATTCTGTTGGCTCTACCTCCTGTGTGTGTATATATTTTAAAGATTTTATTTATTTTTATGCACATGAGAGAGAAGGGGTGGGGGAGAGGGATAGCGTGCGTGTGTGCATACATGCACTCTTGGGCTCAAGCAGGAGCGTGAGTTGGGGGAGGGGCAAAGGGAGAAGCAGATTCCCTGCTGAGCAGGGAGCCCAATGTGGGACTCTATCCCAGGACCCCAATATCATGACCTGAGCCAAAGGCACACACTTAACCGACTGAGCCACCCAGGTGCCCTTCCAAAATATATTTTGACTCCATTCACTTCTTACCAGCCTGACTGCTACCACCACAATATGAATAACCACTATCTCATATCTGGTCTACTTACTGTAACAGTCTCCAAAGCAGCCTCCTTTGCTTCCACTCTTGGCCTCCTAAAGTCTATTCTACAAAAGCAGAGTGATATTTTAAAACATTTTCGAGATCATGTTATGCTTATGCTTCAACCCCTACATTGGTTTTCCAAAGCAAATGAACTTCTTACCACAGTCTACAAGATCTCAGCTCACCTCTTCTCTCATTTCCTGCCACTCTCCGTCTGTTCAGCATGCTCCTTCGGTCCGGGTCATCCTTCTGTTCCTCAAACACTTCAAGCTTATTCTGACTTCAGAGCTTGACAATTACAGTTCTCTCGCAACCTGCTCGGTCCCTCTCTAATCAATTATTTTATTTTATTTTCCTTATAAACCGTATTAACATCAGAAATCACTTTATCATATATATATATATGCTGTGTATCTCCTCACCATTCCTACAACTTCATTAAGCTTAAGCTTGTGAAGGTAGAGCCTTTATTCAATAATCCTACTCTTCATTCTATTGCAACACCCAGTATTATGGCCAGCATTCCATACATACTTTTTGAAAAGATGAATAAGCCAACTTTGGCTAAATTAAATTTTTTTTTAAGGATAGCTGGAAGACCCACAGAATCAAAGGAAGAGTTGAAGACTCAAAAGAATAGGCTCAGAAAGGGCAGAAGAATCAATAAGGAGCCAGGAAACACCTGGTTTCCACCATTTTTCTACTTTATGTGGCACCACCAAATATGTGCGATGTTTATGAAGACAGTCAGATTGTCCTAATGTGAGTCTCATCAGCATCATATAGCTGGGAGACCTTAATTGACCTTTCCTTTAATGAACAATGGGGTAAAAAGGTAATTCTCTAAAAGAAATGTAGGGTTTTTTTTCATTTGTTTTTACTGAAGTGCAATTTGCTAACATATAGTATAACATCCAGTGCTCATCCCATCAAGTGCTCTCTTCAGTGCCTGTCAACAGTCACCACAACCTCCCGCCCACCTCTCCTTCCCAAACCTTTGTTCATTTCCCAGATTTAGGAATCTCTCATGGCTTGTCTCCCTCTCTAATTTTTCCCACCTTTCCCTTATAATCCCTTTCACTATTTCTTATATTCCACGTATGAGTGAAACCATATGATGATGGTCCTTCTCTGATTTACATATTTCACTCAGCATAATACCCTCCGGTTCCATCCACGTCAAAGCAAATGGTAAGTATCCATCCTTTCTGATGGCTGAGTAATATTCCATTGTATATATCGACCACATCTTCTTTATCCTTTCACCTGTCAAATGACATAGTGGCTCCTTCACAGTTTGGCTATTGTGGCCTTTGCTGCTGTGAACATTGGGGTGCAGGTGTCTCAGCATTTGACTACATTTGTATCTTTGGGGTAAATACCCAGTAGTACAATTGTTGGGTCATAGGGTAGCTCTATTTTTAACTCTTTGAGGAACCTCCACACAGTTTTCCAGAGGGGCTGCACCATTTCACATTCCCACCAACAGTGCAAGAGGGTTCCCCTTTCTCCACATCCTCTCCAACACTCATTGTTTCCTGTCTTGTTAGTTTTCCCCATTCTCACTGGTGTGAGGTGGTAGCTCATTGTGGTTTTGATTTGTATTTCCCTGATGGCAAATGATGCAGAGCATTTTCTTGTATGCTTGTTGGCCATGTCTATGTCTTCTTTGGTGAAATTTCTATTCATGTCTTCTGCCTATTTCATGATTGATTTTTTTGTTTGTTTCTTGGGTGTTGAGTTTAATAAGTTCTTTATAGATCTTGGATATGAGCCCTTTGTCTGATTATGTCATTTGCAAATATCTTCTCCCATTCTATAGATTGTCTTTTGGTTTTGTTGACTGTTTCTTTTGCTGTGCAGAAGCTTTTTTTTTTTTTAAACTTTATTTATTTATTCATGAGAGAGAGAGAGAGAGAGAGAGAGAGAGAGAGGCAAAGACACAGGCAGAGGGAGAAGCAGGCTCCACGCAGGGAGCCCGATGTGGGACTCGATCCCGGGTCTCCAGGATCAGGCCCTGGGGGGAAGGTGAGGCTAAACCACTGAGCCACCCAGGCGCCCCTGTGCAGAAGCTTTTTATCCTGATTAAGTCCCAATAGTTAATTTTTGTTTCCCTTACCTTCATAGATGTATCTTGCAAGAAGTTACTGTGGTCAAGATCAAAAAAGTTATTGCCTGTGTTCTCCTCTAGGATTTTGATGGATTCTTGTCTCACATTTAGATTCATCCATTTTGAGTTTATCTTTGTGTATGGTGTAAGAGAATGATCTGGTTTCATTCTTCTGCATGTGGCTGTCCAATTTTATGAGCACCATTTATTGAAGAGACTGTCCTTTTTCCAGTGGATATTCTTTCCCACTTTGTTGAATATTATTAGTTGACCATAGAGTTGAGGGCCCATTTCTGGGTTCTCTATTCTGTTCCTTGATCTATATTTCTGTTTTTGTGCCAGTACCATACCGTTTTGATGATCACAGCTTTGTAATATAGCTTGAAATCTGGCATTGTGATGCCACTGGCATTGGTTTTCTTTTTTAATATTCCTCTGGCTATTCGGGGTCTTTTCTGATTCCACACAAATCTTAAGATGATTCGTTCCAACTCTCTGAAGAAAGTCCATGGTATTTTGATAGGGATTGCATTAAATGTGTAAATTGCCCTGGGTAACATTGACATTTTCACAATATTTATTCTTCCAATCCATAAACATGGCATGTTTTTCCATTTCTTTGTGTCTTCCTCAATTTCTTTCAGAAGTGTTCTGTGGTTTTTAGGGTATAGATCCTTTACCTCTTTGGTTATGTTTATTCCTAGGTATCTTACGGTTTTGGGTACAATTGTAAATGAGATTTATTCCTTAATTTCTCTCTCTTCAGTCTCACTGTTAGTGTATAGAAATACCACTGATTTTGTATCCTGCCACATTGCCAAATTGCTGTATGAGTTCTAGCAATCTTGGGGTGGAGTCTTTGGGGTTTTCTTTTGGGGTATGGTACTGGCACAACCTTTGGGGTTTTCATGTCATCGGAGGGAGAGTTTGACTTCTTCTTTGCCAATTTGAATGCTTTTTATTTCTTTTTGTTGCCTGATTGCTGAGGCTAGGACTTCTAGTACTATGTTGAATAACAGTGGTGAGAGTGGACAACCCTGTCATGTTCCGGATCTTACGGGAAAGGCTCTCAGTTTTTCCCCATAGATAATGATATTCGCTGTGGGCTTTTCATACATGGTCTTTAGGATGCTGAGGAATGTTCCCTCTATCCCTACACTTTAAAAGAGTTTTAATCAGAAATGGATGCTGTATTTTGTCAAATGCTTTCTCTGCATCTATTGAGAGGATCATATGGTTCTTGTTTTTTCTCTTGTTGATGTGATCTATCACGTTGATTGTTTTATGAGTGTTGAACCACTCTTGCATCCCAGGGATAAATCCCACTTGGTCATGGTAAATAATATTCTTAATGTACTGTTGGATCCTATTGGCTAGTATCTTGGTGATTATTTTTGCATCTGAATTCATCAGAGATATTGGTCTATAATTCTCCTTTTCGGTGGGGTCTTTGTCTGGTTTTGGAATCATGGTAATACTGGCCTCATAAAATGAGTGGGGAGTATTCCCTTCTTTTCTATACCTCGAAATAGCTTTAGTAGAATAGGTATTATTTCTTCTTTAAACATTTGATAGAATTCCCTGGGGAAGCCATCTGGCCCTGGACTTTTGTGTCCTGGGAGATTTTGATGACTGCTTCAAAATTAATCTGGTTATTGGCCTGTTCAGGATTTCTATTTCTTCCTGTTCCAGTTTTGGTAATTTGTGGTTTTCCAGAAATTCATCCATTTCTCCTAGATTACCTAGTTTGTTGGCATATAGCTGCTCATAATATATTTTTCAAATCATTTATAGG
Organism: Vulpes vulpes; assembly: GCF_048418805.1. Lineage (NCBI taxonomy): Eukaryota > Metazoa > Chordata > Mammalia > Carnivora > Canidae > Vulpes > Vulpes vulpes. The sequence continues at coordinate 54,755,242 of NC_132787.1, read as the reverse complement.
GATCTCTGGGTGGCTCAGTGGTTTAACACCTGCCTTCGGCCCAGGGCTTGATCCTGGAGTCCTGGGATCGATTCCCATATCGGGGTCCCTGCATGGAGCCTACTTCTCTCTCTGCCTGTGTCTCTGCCTCTGTGTGTGTGTGTGTGTGTGTGTGTGTGTGTGATGAATAAATAAAATCTTTTGGGGGGGGGAATAAATAAAATCTTTTAAAAAATCCTTTAAATTTCCTTGGTATTGGTTGTGATCTCTCCTCTTTCATTTGTGATTTTATTAATTTGAGTCTTTTTTTTTTTTTTTTAATAAGGCTGGCTAGGGGTTTATCTATCTTATTAATTCTTTCAGAGAACCAACTCCTGGTTTTGTTGATCTGTTCTACAGTTCTTCTGGTCTTTATTTCATTGAGTTCTGCTCGATCCTTTGTTATCTTTCTTCTGCTTGGTCTAGGTTTCACTTGATTTTCTCTCTCCAATTCCTTTAGGTGCAAGGTTAGCTCGTGTATTTGAGTTTTTTCCAATTTTTTGAGGGATGCTTGTATTGCGATGTATTTCCCTCTTAGGACTGCTTTTGCTGTATCCCAAAATTTTGAATGGTTTATCTTCATTTTCATTAGTTTCCATGAATCTTTTTAATTCTTCTCTAATTTCCTGGTTGATCCATTCATCTTTTAGTAGGATGCTCTTTAACCTCCGCGTGTTTGAGTTTCTTCCAAATTTCTTCTTGAGATTGAGTTCTAGTTTCAAAGCACTGTGGTCTCAAAATATGCAGGGGACAATCCCAATCTTTTGGTATTGGTTGAGACCTGATTTCTGACCCAGTATGTGGTCTATTCTGGAGAAAGTTTCATGTACCCTTGAGAAGAATGTGTATTCGATTGCATTTGGATGGAAAGTTCTATATATATCTATGAAATCTCTTTGGCCCAGTGTATCATTTAAAGGCCCTTGTTTCTTTGGTGATGTTCTGCTTAGAAGATCTGTCATTTGCTAAAAGTGCCATGTTGAAGTCTTCTACTATTAGTGTATTATTATCTAAGTATGTCTTTACTTGGTTATTAATTGATTGATATACTTGGCAGCTCCCACATTAGGGGCATAAATATTCATGATTGTTAAAGCTTCCTGTTGGATAGACCCTTTAAGTATGATATAGTGTCTCTCTTCATCTCTTACTACAGTCTTTGGCATAAACCTTAATTTATCTGATATGAGGATTGCTACCCTAGCTTTCTTTCGAGGACCATTTGAATGGTAAATCGTTCTCTATCCCTTCATTTTCAGGCTGGAGGTGTCCTTAGGTCTAAAATGAGTCTTCTGGAGACAGCAAATAGGTGGGTCTTGCTTTTTTATCGATTCCAATACCCTGCATCTTTTGATGGGCTCATTTAGCCCATGCACATTCAGAGTAACTATTGAAAGATATGAATTTAGTGTCATCATATTACCTATTCAGTCTCTGTTTTTGTGGATTGTTTCTTTGAGTTTCCTCTTTCTTTATAGGTCCCCCTTAATATTGCTTGCAGAGCCGGTATGGTAGTCACATATTCTTTCAGTTTCTACCTATCCTGAAAGCTCCTTATCTCTCCTTCTATTCTGAATGACAGCCTTGCTGGATAAAGTATTTTTGGCTGCATGTTTTTCTCATTTAGTACCCTGCATACATCACACCAGCCCTCTCTGGCCTGCTAGGTCTCTGTGGAGAAGTCTGCTGTTAATCTGATATTTCTCCCCATATAAGTTAAGAGTCTCTTGTCTCGAGCTGCTTTAAGAATTTTCTCTTCATCTTTGAAATTTGCAAGTTTCACTATTAAATGTCAAGGTGTTGAATGGTTTTTATTGATTTGGGGGGGGGGCAATCCTCTCTATCTCTTGGTTCTGAATGCCTGTTTCCTTCCTCAGATTTGGAAAGTTCTCAGCTATGACTTGTTCAAATACACTTTATAGTCCTCTCTCCCTCTCAGCCTCTTCTGGAATCCCAATTAGATGTATATTCTTCCTTCTCAAGCTATTATTTATTTCCCTAAGCCTTTCCTCGTGGGATCTTAATTGTTTTTTCTCTTTTTTCCTCAGCTTCCTTCCTTACCATCAACTTGTCTTCTTTGTCACTCATTCTCTTTTCCACCTCATTAACCCTAACAGTTAGAACATCCAGTTTGGATTGCATTTCATTTAACCTATTTTTAATTTCAGCCTGATTAGATCTCAATTCTGCAATAATGAAGTTTCTAGAGTCCTTTATGCTTTTTTTCCAGAGCCACCAGTAGCTCCATAGTTGTACTTCTGAATTGAATTTGTGACATCATATTTAAATCCAAATCCTGTAACTCTGTGGCAGAGACTACTGATACCATTTCATTCTTTTGTGGTGAACTCTTCCTTCTAGTCTTTTTGCCCAATGTAGAATGGCTTTATGAGTGGCCTGAGTCAAGAATATCAACCACAAACTAAGTAAAAAACACCCTAGATGATTCTGAAGAGGTCAGAAACCAGAAAATTAAAGAAAAATAAGAATAGAAAAAAATAAAACAAAAGGACCACTAAAGTGAAAAACTAATTTTAAAACAAAGTAGTAAAAATAAAAAGCCAAAAACAAAGAAGAAAAAAGAAAAAGAAAAAAAAAGAGTAGAGAATAGAGGGAAAAAAGGGGGGTGGATAATGGTGGTGAGGAAGTGGTAGTGGAGAGAGAATATAGTCTACCTAAGGTGTCCTAGTGGGTGATCCTCTTGATTTTGATTGTATTTTGTTATGTGTGTTAGAAGATGTTCAATCCCAAATTTATATAAACCAGCAATACTTCTATAAAGCCCCAACACTGACCACAAAAACATAAACAAAATAAAAGAGGGGGGCAAATGTGACAGAAGAGAATAGAATGAACCAGAATGGTTCACAGAATGAACCAACATGGTGTTCCACTTGGTTCTGGGTGTATGTTGGTCATGTTTTAGAAGGTACTAAGTTCCATTGTAAAACAAAATGAGGCAAAAACAAAAAACAAAAAACAAACACCCATATTTCGTATATCTACCAAAATTGAATTGAATACACTGATGGGAATCCAAAAGTGAAAAATATATCTAAGACATGTAATTGTGGAAATATGAAAGTCAAAAAGGAAAAAACTTAAAAATGAAGAGCTGGTAAAATATTGTAGTTTAAGTGGGAAAAGAGAAAAAATATTGGACATTTTTAGTCTGATATAAAAACGAGTCATAATGGAAAAAAAAAAAAAAAAGGACCCTGTAGTTCTATATACTATTTTCCCTCAGTCCTGGAGCTTTGCAGTGCTGCTTTGTCAGTAAACTTGCTCTTCCCTTGTTTTTCCAGCAGTTCTTCTGGGGGAGGGGTCTGCTGTGCTGATTCTCAGGTGTCTGTGCCTTTGCAGAGATGTCCCGCCCCTGGACAGGTGCTGGGCTCAGTATGAGCTGTTCATCCTGTGAGGCTTTTGTTCCCTGGCAGCCCTGCCTCTCCCAGGCACAAGGTGAAACAAAGAGGAAAAACTACAATGGTGGCAGCCAGGTTTCCAGCTCTAGAATGGAGCTCCCTCGAGTAACTAACCACAGTCTTCCAGTCCGCACTGGCCTAGATGCTCCTGGGGGCAGGTGTGGGTGCACAGCTTGCAGGGCACCTGGAGGCAGGAGAATTCTTGCTTTTCTGTGCCGTCCCCTCTTCCTCCTGTACTAGGGGGAATGCCTGATCTCTGACTTTGTTTTATTGGGTGCCTTGGGATCTGGGGCCCTGTGTCACTGGACCCATGCTCCCGGGGACTGTCTCTCCTGAAGGGAAATGCAGAATGGGATACAGTCACCTCCTTCTGGACCTGGTCCACCTAACCGACTGGCTTCTCCCAAATGCCCTGGAGGAATGCGGGGCTCCAGCCTTTTACTGCTATCTGACTGCAGTTTGCAGTGAGCTTCCCCCGGGGGCCCCCCCTCCACTTATAGTCACTCAGGAATCTTAAGCCTTCACTGTCCCTCCTGCGATTCTGCCCAATTTCCTTGCTAAGCACTTCTCAGTCAGGGAAAACTCCGGTGTGGATTTTTAAAGTTCCCATTTCTCCGGGGGCTGGGCTTTCTTGCTCTGGAGGCTTTTGCCACTCTGCTTTAGCCCAGCTACTCACAGTTTCCCTTCCCCACTTTATTCTTTTTTTCTTTTTTTTTCACCTTCCTACCCTGTTAGAAGCAACAACTGTTCTCTTTGTAGCATTCCAGCTATTCTGTCTTTAAATCTCAGGTCGAATTTGTAGGTGCTCAGGATGTTTTGAGAGTTATCTAAGTAAGTTTGTGGGGCCAGGTGAGTTGAGTCCTGCTCTTCTACCATACTGCCACTCCCCCAGGAATGTAGGGGTTTTGTCCAAAAGAGGGAGAAATGAATGCTCCCACAGCCTCAATAAATAAAAAAGCATTAACAAATCTCTACAATAATCCCTGACCTTGTCATCTACAAGACATCTACTTTATTCTACTGATGCATGCACAAGAAATGTAAATATATTTTAATATATACCTAAATCAAATAAAAGAGAAAGATACACCTATTAAAAATTATCCAGCAATTCAGAAGATATGCTCTAAAGTTTTCTCTCTCCTATGGCTCAGAAAAATTACAGGTCAGAGATGGTTCTACAAGACAACTTTTGGATGTTCCAAACTGAAGTAATTCATTTCCCTGATACCTACTTCTTATACCATATTATCTATCTCAGTTAATGATATTATTACTCACTCCATAATTGACCTAGAAATTTAAGAGTAACTCTTGTTTCATCCTTCTTGATCAGCAAATCCTATCCCTTCTACTTCAGAAATTCTCAAATTCATCCCTTCTTCACCTTCTCTACTACCAATGCCCAAGTTCAGGCCCTCATTACCTCTGACCCTAGCTTCTCAATGATCCCCTGTCTCTTCATTCAACACACCTAACCCCATCTCCCATATGGTTGTCACACAGTTCTAAAGGAAAGATCTAAATATGACAGTTCCCTGCTTTAAAAGTTTCTATAGCATTACACTGCCTCCCTGCCTTATGTCTTGGTTGGAGTGACAGAACACCAAAGTCTCTCAGAAATATTTATAAATGAAATAGTTTTGTTTGTTTTAGAAAGAGAGAGAGGTATCACATGTATGAGCTCCATTGGGCCTAGAGGCACCATCTACCTCATGGGGAGGCTGAGGCCACAGCTTGAGGGAGGCTCTGTGTCTGGCAGAGCTGGTGTGAAAGAAACAATCCTTCCCTGCCACCTGGATAATCAAGAGTTTTGGCTGGATCTTTGAGTACACACCAAGAAAGTGAGGAGCTGGAAGAAAAGCACAGACTATGGTGCTGAAATGTATTAATAAGGAACTTAGTGATTTGGACCATGACCCTCCAGCACAATGTTCTGCACATCCAGGGGGATGGTATGGTTCACTGGCAAACCACAATTATGGGACCTAATGAAAGTCCATGTCATGATGCTGTATTCTTTCTGACAATTCATTTTTCTACAGGCAACCCCTTCAAACCACCTAAGGTCACATTTACGATAAGAATTTATCTTCCAAATATTAACAGTAATGGCATCATTTGTCTCAATATTCTAAGATCATAGTGGTCTCTGCTTTAACTTTTCTAAAGTTCTTTTATCCATTTGTTCACTGCTATGTGACCCAAATGCAGATGAACTCCTAGTGCCAGAGAGTGCATAGATCTATAAAACAGATAGATATAAGTACAACAGAATATCTCAGGAATGGACTCAGAGCTATGCCATGTGATGCTAAGTTAAAATCAGAATATATCTTATGACTCTGAGATCATGCCCTGAGCAGAAACCAAGAGTTGGAGGCTTAACCGACTGAGTTACACAGGTGCCCCTAAATGCAATAATTATTTTTAAATCCAGGGTTCTTTAACCCTACTGTATATGAGAAAACTCAGAGTATTTTTAAGGAATATGGATGCTAGGGCCTCAATCTAAAAGAATCTTGTTTAACTGGTCTGGAGTAGATCCTGTACATCCATTTTTTAAATTTCTTCCCAATGCCAGGTAATTCTAATGTGGTCAGGGTTGAAAACTACTAATTTGAAAGATGGCTAGAGAGGTACTTCTACTTCCAGACAGCATGATGTAACAGGGTCCATATTTATTTTTCCTCTCCCTTGACAGAAATAACTAAAAAATTAGACAAAATACATTAAACAATTACTTTAAGACCCTGGTTATCAGGCAACACATACAGTGGTCCCTGAGACAAGAGAAACAAAATGAGCTCTTGTTTATTGCCTAAAGAGAGTTTACAAGTAGCAGTGGTAGAAGGAACCCAGGCAAAGCTTAGTTGTCTCCCAAAGTTGAGGAGATAAAGCTATAAATTTGGGATGGCCAAGGCTGCTAGAGTGCATAGAGCAGAGTACCAGAAAGAAGAGAAAACTCCAGATATCTTGAATATTCATTTGAGTAATGATCAGCATATTTGTATGAGAAAACTAAGGGGAAATCAGAGGAAATGATCCTTCTATTCATACAAGGGTGGAAATAGTTTGTCTCTCTACTAACTAAATTAAAAAAAAAAACCCTCGTAATTTACATAATTTTCATAAAAACTCATAAGTAAAGTATTCAGAAGGATATCACCCCTGTAGTAGGGAAAGTCAGTCCCTATATGAAATGTTGCTTTGGATCTATCAAACAAAGATTAAAAACAATACCTGAAAGGATCAAATTGTTTCCAAATAAGTTAACTATGTCCCCAAATAAAGCTCAAGAATATTTATAGAAATATAATATTATCTAGCATCTAGCAAGTAAAATGTTCAATGTGTGACAGCTAATAAAATATTACAGGTATATAAATAAGCTGGAAAATATTCAATACTGAGTATGGAGAGAAAAATTAATCATTCTAAGTATAACTAGAACCAACACAGATATTAGAATTAAAATATTTATTATAGCTTTCCATATGTTTAAGAAAGTAGAACAAAGATTGATCAGATTAGGTAAAATACATTTTTTAAAGACAAATAAAACTTCTAGAGTTGAAAAAGCCAGTATCTGGATGAATAATGAACTGGATGGGATTACTATTAGATTAGACACTGCAGAAGATAAGGTTAGTCAACTTGAAGACACAGCAATAAAAATGATCCAAAATTAAACAGTGACAAAAGACTGGAAAAATGAAAAGAGAACAGAGTGTCAGTGATATATGGGAAAATTTCAAGTGATACAATTTTTGGGTAATTGGAGTCCCCAGAGAAAATGAGGTAGAAGGGGCAACAAAGAATTTTTGAAGAAATAATAGCTTAAAATTATCCCAACTTTAATGAAAATTATAAGCATAGAGATCTAATAAGCTCAACAAAAAATCAAAGCACACACACAAAAAAAGAAAATAACTGCATCAGACTTCATTATAACTAACTGCTTAAGATCAATGAAAAAGGGATGATCCTCAAGGCATTCAAGGGAAAACAGACCCATTTTATATAGAGAAACAAAGATAATGAGAGCAGAATTCTCATCAGAAAAATTGCAAGCTAAAAAACAGCATAGCAACATCTTTAAAGTACTGGAAGAAACAAAAACAAGAAAATAAAAGAAATAATAACGTATTGAAAGAAAAAATAAAAGCAGTTATCTAGAATTCTATAACCAGCAGAGTAGACTTTTCTGTGCAACTTGTGCGCCTGTATAGGGTCCTGTGCTCAGAGGACTGCGTTTGGTTTAATGTTCTGCTATTGATGGCTTGGAATTCTGTTTTTTTTTTTTAAGGTTTTATTTTTAAGTAATCTTTACACCCAATATGGGGCTTAAACTTACAACTCTGAGATCAAGAGTTGTATGCTCTACCAATTGAGCCACTCAGGTATCCTAATGGGTTGGAATTCTTAATAATTTTTTAACAGAGGACTCTACATTTTCATTTTGCATTGGGCTCCACAAATTATATATTCAGTCCAGACAACCAGCAAAGATGTCTTTCAAACATGAAGGTAAAAGAAAGAAAGAAAGAAAGAAAGAAAGAAAGAAAGAAAGAAAAAGAAAACTTTGTATTAAAGATACAAAAGCTGAAAGAACTCCCCACCAGCATTATCTACACAATAAGAATGAGAAATGTTAAAGGAATTCTTTCAGGAAGAAGGAAAATGGTACCAGACAGAAATGTAGATCTAAACAAACTAATGAGATACACTAGCAATAGTAAACCTGTGAGTGAATGTGAGACTTTAAAAAATGTCTCTATGTCACTAATTATAAGGGAAGTGGAAATCAAAACTACAATGAGATTCTACTTTATACCCATTAGGATGGCTATATATGTATGTAAAAAATATATATTTATATAAAGTATACATATACATATATATATTAAACAAACAGAAAATAACAAATGTTGGTGAGAATGTAAAGAAATAGGAATCCTTGTGCACTGTTGGTTGGAATGTAAAATGGTTAACTACTATGGAAAACAGTATAGTGGTTCCTCAAAAAAATAAAACATAGAACTACCATATAATTCAGTAATCCCATTTCTGAGTATATACTCAAAAGAACTGAAAGCAGGGACTCAAACAGGTATTTGTATTCTAATGTTCATAGCAGCATTATTCACAATTGCCAAAAAATGGAAACAGCCCAAATATCCTTTAATAGTTGAATGGATAAACAAAATATAGTATATACATAGAATTTTATTCTAAGGAACAGACTTCTAATACTTGCTATAACATGGATGAGCCTTGAAGACATTATATTAACTGAAATTAGCCAGGCAAAAAAGAATACTGCACAATCCCGCCTATATGAGGTACATAGAGTAGTCAAATTCATAGAGACATAAAGTAGAATGATGGTTGCCCGGGGCTGGGGAGAGGGGTGAATGGGAATATATTGTTTAATTGGTACAGAGTTTCAGTTTGGGAAGATGAGAAAGTTCTGGAGATGAATGGTGATGGTTGTTGCCCAACAATGTGAATGTACTTAATGTTACTGAACTGCACACTTAAAAAATGTCAATGTAACCTTTTTGGTAAAAAGTTTATTTATTTCTCTGTATTCATTTACACAAAAACAGTATCAGTAATAGGGAATAGGAACATAATTATATATTTAAAATTAACTTTCTATCTTGGAAAGGTTTAGAATGTTTCTCTACTTCTATTTTACTTCCACTCCAACAAATAGCAGATGAATAAACAGGTTATATCTTCACTTTTCTTTATGGCCACATTGGCATAACTAGAAGAGTTTTTTTTTTTTTTAATTTAGGTATAATTTCTATTAAGTTGAAGATTTAATTACAGAAGAATGCCTATAAGAATCTTATAGCACAAAAAAAGTACCGAATATTTTTTAGAAGACAAATTTCAGGGCATTTTCAAATTCTTAAGTGTAATAAAGATCTCTTGGGTATCCTTCAAAGTTAAAAGACTCTCCTCTCAGATTAATAAAAATATTAGGTTTTTTAAGCCACAATGGGCAGTGGAGATACAGCCCATGGTAGCTGCATTTGGTTAGGGATAATTGGAGTCTCTACATTTTAGGGAAAGGGCCAAAAAGGCACTTTAAACTCATGTCCATGGCAGGTCAAATGATGCTGATTCAATTTAGAAAGGTATTATTATCTCACTGCTTAGTCTTAAAATGTTCATGTAGCTACTTCTCTTCTTTACATCACCAGTTCTGGGAGCAAATCTTCTGGAAGAATGTAATACTACAGACTGAAATCCCAAACTATGGGTGGTGCTCTGGTTGTCTGCTACAATATACAATGTATAACAAAGAGACCAGCTAATCTAGAAATGGATTAGCTCTGCCTCTAGCACCGTATAGGGATGTGTTCATTAAAAAACTTTTTGTGTTTTAGAAATGCCAAAACTGCCTGCTTTGATTCTTCTGTATATATTTTACCTTTAAAATGGAAATATAATAGATGAACAAACAAAATAAAAATCTTTTTGCTCTATAACAATTAATATTTTAATGTCTTTATAAAAGCAATTATTTTCAGATGTTTCAATTAACCTTTGAGTGACATAAAAAAAACTCAGAATTTTTGAATACTAATATTTCACACAACTTAAGATAAAGCCATGGAGTTTAGCATTTTAAAGAAAAAAATTATAATAAAAAAGGAGAATGGTAACTCACTGAGAAACTATGTAGCTAGTAAAGTTCACTTTGTTTTCGAATCTTTTTAAAAAAATACATGAAGCAAAAGACATAAATTAAAGAGAAATAACAAATTCAAAATTTATATTAATGAATTTCAATATACCTCTCTCAATGATTGATTAAAAAAAAATAGACACATGATGTAGAAAACTCAAACAACGTAATGAATGAACTTGATCTAATTGATCTTTATAAAATACCACTCAACAACAGCAGGATACATATTCTTTTCCAGTGTTCAAGGAACATCTACCAAGATAGATCATAATCTGGACCATATAACAGTTCTCAACAAATTTAAAAGAATTCAAATCATACAAGATGTCCTCTCTCACAACAATAGAAGTAAATTAGAAAGCCACAGCAGAAAGAAGTCTGAAAAATCCCCAAAAGTCTTAAAACTAAACACACACTTCCGTATAACCCACAGCAAAGAAGAAACTAAAACTGAAATGAAAAAGTGAGTGAAGATAAATTCATGAGATATCAAAATTTGTGGATAGAGCTAATGCAGTACTTGGAAGAAATGTATGGCACTAAAAAAGAAAGTTCTTAAATCAATGATCTAAGCATCCACTTTAAGAAACTGGAAAAGTAAGAGCAAATGAAATTCAAAGTAGGCAGAAGAAAGAAACAATAAAGGATCAAGGGTAAAGCAAATAAACTGAAAAGAGAGGGAAAAATAGAGAAGATTAATAAAGCCAAAACCAGTTCTCTGAAAAGGTAAATAAAACTGATAAACTTCTAGTCAAGTTTATCAAAACAAAAAAAGATGATAGATAAGGACTATTGGGGATATTGGGAATGAGAAAGATAACATCACTACAGATTCTACAAATATCAAAGGACTAATAACTAACGCCTGGGTGGCTCAGCTGTTGAGCATCTGCCTTCCACTCAGGGCGTCATCCTGGGGTCTGAGACTGAGTTCTGCATTGGGCTCCCAGCAGGGAGCCTGCTTCTCCCACTGCCTATGTCTCTGCCTCTCTCTCTGTGTCTCTCATGAATAAGTAAATAAAATCTTTAAAAAGGGGGACTAATAAGAAAATTGTATTTCAATTTTCAAACCTGAAAAGTTTATGGCAATAAGTTTGACAACTTAAATGAGCAAATTTCAGGGTGCCTTCATGGCTCAGTTGGTTAAGCATCCAACTTTGGTTTTGGCTCTGGTTATGATATCAGGGCCCTGGGATTGAGCCCTGATTTGAGCTCCATAATCAGTGGAGACTCTGCTTCCCTTCTCTCTCTCTCTTCCTCTGCCCCTCCCCCTGCTCATGCACTCTGTCTCTCTCTCTCAAATAAACAAATGTATTTTTTTTAATGAACAAATTTCTTGGAAGACACAAATTAACAAAACTCTTTCCAGAAGAAACAGATAAACTAAGTAGTCCTATATTTATTAAGGAAACTGAATTTGTAGTTAAAAAACCTTCCCACAAAGGAAAACTAGGCCTAAAACTCTTTACTAGTGAACACAATCAAACATTGAAGGAAGAAATAATGCAATTTCCACCCAAACTCTCCCCTAGTATTGAAGAGATGGGAATACTTTTCAACTCATTTTTGGAGGCCAACTTTATTCTTATACAAAATCCAGACAATGATATTATAAATGAAAAATATAAACCAATATCCCTCATGAACACAGATGCAAAAATTCTTTTAAAATTTTGGCAGGTCTAATCCAACAATATACAAAGTACAGTATATCATAACTAAATGGGATTTATCCTAGGTGCCCAATGTTGATTTTAACATTCTTAAATCGACCAGTGTAATTCACCAAATTAACAGTATACAAAAAGAAAAATGATATAGTAATTTCAATAGATGTATAGATAGACATCCATTCCTAATGAAAACTCTCAGAAAACTAGGAAAAGAAAGGAACTTTCTCAACCTGATAAAAGGTATCTATGAAAAACCTACAAGTAACATCATACATAATGGTAAAAGACTGATGCCTTCCTTCTAAGATCAGGAACAAGGCAAAGATGTTTGCTATCACTGTTTCAACTTAGCTTTGTACTGCAGGTTCTACCTAGCATAATAAAGCAAAAATAGGTAAGTAAATAAGTAAGTAAGTAAGTAAGTAAGTAAATAAATAAATAAATAAATAAAAGACAAATACACATAGAAATTGGAAAGAGGAGTAAAATTTCATCTCTCTTTTTTGGGGGGGATGACATCACCATGTAGAAAATTCTATGGGATGTATGAAAAAAATCTCTTAGAACTAACCAGTGAATTTAGCAAAGCTATGGGATACAAAATCAATATACAAAAATCAACATAAAGTAGCAATGAACAATCAGAAACTGAAATTTTTAAGATGTTATCATTTATAATAGAATTAAAGACATGAAGAATTTAGGCATAAGAGTCTCTAAGGCACATAGATAGTGTACACTAAGAGCATAAAACATTGGTGAGAGAAATTAAAGACATTATTTTGAATTGGATACTTCTTCATTGTGGGGCCTGTTCTGTGCATTGTAGAATATTTACCAGCATTCCTGACCTCCACCTGCTAGGTGCCTATTACCTTTGTCCTGAGTTATGAAAAAAAAAATGTGTCCAGATACTGTCATATGTCCCTTGTGAGGCACAGCTGAGAACCATTAGCCTGAATAAATGGAGTATGTACCATGTGTATGGATCAGGAGACTCAATATTGTTAAAATACCAATTCTCTCCAAATTAATCTGTAGGCTTAGTGTAATCCCACTTAAATTACCAGCAGGACTTTTGTCTGTATTGAGGAGTAGATTCTAAAATGTATATGAGAATACAAAGGACTTAGAATAGCCAAAATGACTTAAAATAAGAAGGATAAAGTTGGAAGATTGACACTACATGATCTTCAAACTTAAAAAGGACTGCTGTGATCAGGATCGTATGGAGTGGGATGAGGCATCAGTAGGAGTGGTCGGGTGTCAGGAGGAGCCATATGGGAGCTAAAGCTACCAATTAAGCTAATGAAGATAACAACCTCCCCAAAGCACTGAGATATCGTGGCAGAATCCGTGGGGGTGGGGGGAAAGAGGCCACCGGGGAGCCTGGCCAGAATTGGTGAAGTTCTGGGCAAGAAGCTGGAGGAAGGGGCTTTGACAAGGCTTATATGGTCCTTGGCCAGTTTCTGGTGCTAAGGAAGATGAAGATGTCTTCCGGGAATGGATGAAGGACACATGTGGTACCAATGCCAAGCAGTCCTGGGACTACTTCTTGTGAGGCTCTTTGGGGAGCCCCCAATCCCTAGCCCCAGCATTGAGTTTCCAGAGTTTGCAGGACATGGGGACTCCTCCCCATCCTCTACAAAGGAAGAGATTGCTGTTGTCATATTCACCTGTGATGTACTACAAGGTCATTGGGAGTTCTTTCCCCTTACCATTTCAATTTTTTTTTTTTGAATTCTTGCTCTTGCATGCATCTTCTTTCTCCTCCCTTGCCAGTTTCATGTCAACAATTATCAGCTTTTCCAAATGGATTCCTGGCTTTTCCCTCACTCCCACCTCCATCTCTGGTCTGTCTTATGCTATTTGGCTCCTTTTTTGGCAAGAAGAGTCACTGTCCTTATAAAGTTTTTTTTAAATCAATAAAGTCAGTGGCTTTCAAAAAAAAAAAGACAAGACAATATGGTATTGGTCTTAAAATAGACAAATAGATCGATTGAAAATTCTGACATAGATCTATATATATTTGATCAATAGATTTCAATAAAAGTACCAAGGCAATTAAATGGAGAAAGAATAGAGTTCTCAACAAACAGTGCTTGAACAAGTGGATATCTATCTGTAAAAAATGAACCCTCTTCAATATCTTGTACCACATACAAAAGTTAACTCAAAATGAATCATAGACCAAGTGTAAGATGTAAAACTATAACATTTCTACAAGAAAATATAGGAGAATATTTTGGTGATACTGGGTTAAGCAATAGTTTCTTAGATATGACATTAAAAGCAAAAATCCAAAAAAGAAAAATTTGTTAGTTTGCACTTACTTTGGCAAAATTTATGAATATTTGGTCTTCAAAAGACATTTATTAAAATGGAAAGACATGAGATAGATTGGGAGAGCATATTTACAAAGTACCTCTATAATAAAGACTTGTATCTCTAATACATAAGAAAATCCCAAATTTAACCATAGAAAAGCAAACAACTCAATAAAAAGCTAGGCAAAAGATTTCAACAGACACTTCACCCAAAATATATGGATGGTAATTAAGTACATAAAAAGATGTTCAACATCAGCAATCACTAGGGCAATGCAAACCAAAATCATAAGATACCATTTCACACACACTAGAGTGCTCTAATAAAAAAGACAATAGTAAGTGGTGATAAGAATGTGGGGAAACAGGAGCCTTCATATATTGCTAGTGGGAATGTCAAAGGATACAACAACCCCTTTGAGAAAGAATTTGGTGGTTTCTTTTTTTTTTTTTTAATTTGGTGGTTTCTTAAAATATTAAGCATATGCCTACTGTTCTACTACTAGAAATTTACCTACAAGAAATGAAGGCATGTGTCCACGCAAAGACTTGCACATGAATGTTCACAGCAGTGTTATTTGTAATAACCAAAAACTGGAAGCAACAGGTGGTGAAATAATCAACCTGCGGCATATCCATACAAGAGAATACTACTCAGCAACAAAAGAAAATGTACTATTGATATCCATGACATGATGGATAAATATCAAAATTATTATGCTGAGTGAAAGAAGCCAGACCAAAACAAAGATTACCTATTATGCGATTTCATTTATATAAATTTCTAGAAAATGCAAACTTACATATAGTGACAGAACACAGATTAGTGGCCTGTGTGTTAATGGGGGCAAGAAGAAGAGAGGGTTATAAAAGGGAAGAAGGAGACTTTTTGGGATGATGAGCATGTGATAATTTCACATATGTCAAAACTTTTCAAATTGTACACTATAAATTTGCCCAATTTGTTTTATGTCAATTCTACCTCAATAAAGCAGTAACAAAATAATAATTACAAAAAGATAGATGGCTAAAGAGACATACTGGTTGAAGTTTGATGTTAGGAATTTAACCTTCTCTGACATCATTCCCCCTACAATTGTCTGCTGGTTCCAGGCCATCTACCTAGAACATGCAATCTGGGGGTGCCTGGGTGACTCAGTGGTTAAGCATCTGCCTTTGGCTCATGCCAGGATCCCAGGGTCCTGGGATCGAGGTCTGCATTGGGCTCCCTGCAAGGAGCCTGCTTCTGCCTCTGCCTATGTCTCTGTGTTTCTCATGAATAAATAAAATCTTTAAAATAAAATAAAATCTCCTTAAAAAAAAAAAAAAACATGCAATCTGCTAGGGTTTAAAAATGCACCCTGAGACAGATTGCCATCAGTTGGCAACTCACTTAATTCCTCTTTTTAAAAAATTGCATACTTGAAATAGGATCACTTTTGAATTAAATCCTCATTGAAAAGTTCTATCAAAGCCTGGGTCTCATTTCAAGAAAGCATTTTCCCAGGGCTGTACATTTTTTTTATCCCTTTGCTAAAATTTGCTTCCCACCCAACCCTGGCTTCATTGTTTTGTCAGGCCAGACAAAATTCACCTCTTGTGTATGTGTGAAGCCCTCTCTGGTCTTCTGCTTCTATGAACTACATTTAGTAGCCATTAATCACCTAGCTCATATTGCCAGCACATAGGGGCTATACCTTCCCTACCCTCATCATGAATTTTACCTAAAGGAAAGTAAGTCTTGATGTCTAAAATGTAAACTTTACAAGGAACACAAACTGGTTCAGAGAAAAGATGTGCCAACACTTAAAAAGAGACACAAGGATTCCCAAGCCAAATAGATTGTTACCTAATTGAAAACATTAGCATGTCAGAAATAGACAAAAAAGGAGTACATAAGAAGAGAGGTTGACCATTAATGTCACTCACCATCCAGGGAAGAAAGAATTCATTTGTTTCCCTTGTTCATTCTGTTTAAAGCTATTACATTTCTAAAATCTGGAATCCATTGATTGCTTTCCCTTGTTCTAAATTCATTTCAAAAACAATCTTAGGTCTTAATTTGTTTTCCAAATGCAGTGAGTATGCCCAGAGATCTCACTAAAGTACCAGAAGAGGGTCTAGTTCCTTGAGATGTTAGAATCCTCCTAATAATTTGCCTTTCTGGGCAAATTATTAATCCACAGTAGCCTTGTGGATTTGTTTAATACCAGCCTGAGAAACAGATTCCACAAGGTAAAGACCAGATCCTAACATATTTTCCAAGATAATATCACTTTGTATGACCTCTTGGGATACAGTCTGCTTCCCCTGAAGAGGTTCTTTAATTAATTTGTTTGTTTATCATTTCCACAGTTCATATTTATGCTACAGCACTTCTCCATTCTATAGTTTAGTGAGCATAGTTTACAGCTATAGATTCTGAGCTACTTGAGGGTCATCCTGCTTCCAGTTTTGCACTGACCTCTACCATCCTTGCTCAACAAATAGCAGAATTAATTGAATCTGGATAATGTGCAGAGGTGTTGTCTTCCATTCTTAAATTGACTTGACGGAAAAATTGAACATCCAAAACCCCCCTTCCCAAGCACAAGCCTCTACCACTCAGAAACTGCAAGTACTATAGATAAGACAGGTATGTTTTTGAAAGTAAAGGGGTGCGCCTATGGCTCAGTGGGTAGAACATGAAACTCTTGATCTCAAGCCCCACTTTCAGTTGGTGTGGAGCCTATTTAAAAATAAATACATAAATAAATAAATGAGTGCTACACATTCCTAGAGAACTGATTTTTTTTTTTTTTTAAATAGAGAATGCATGTGTGCATGAGCGTGCAAGCAGGGAGGGGCAGACGTAGAAAGAGAGAATCCCAAGCAGGTTCGACACTCATTGCAGAGCCAACATGTGAGGCTCAAACTCACAACCCTGGGATGATGACCTGAGCTGAAATCATAAGTTGGAGGCTTAACCGACTGAGCCACTCAGGCACTCAAGAACTGATTTTTAAATGAGGGGCAGAGTAGCAGCGACCTCAGTGAAGTTCCTGACACTGCTTCATTTGGGAATTCCCGAAATGTTTAAAAATGTTTCAAGGCTCATCCTTACATCAACTAAGATGTAGAGATTTGCCAGATGAATAACCATTAGGGAAATAATGAAAGTGTGCTATCTGTTTTAACAATTAAAACACAACTAGAGAACCCTATAAACTTTTTGTTACCAAAGACAGTATGAAAAGTCACATTTTTATAAAAGGGGTCTTGATCTATTTTAAATTTTGCAATAGCAATGCTCCTTTTGATGAAAATAATTCACTCCAGTATGTATAAAACAGTTAAGAAGACTTTAAATTATAAATACATATTCAGATGATTTTTTTAAATTTCAACCTTTAAAAAAATCCAAAGTAGTCTGTGAAAAATACTCAACACCACAGAGATAGATTTAAGAAAAAGTAATTGTTTAGACTAAAATTCCACATTCTAAAAAATCAAATAATGAGTGCTTCTTGCCTCTTTCCTTCTTTTTTTTTTTTTTAATTTTTATTTATTTATGATAGTCACAGAGAGATAGAGAGAGGCAGAGACACAGGCAGAGGGAGAAGCAGGCTCCATGCACCGGGAGCCCGACGTGGGATTCGATCCCGGGTCTCCAGGATCGCGCCCTGGGCCAAAGGCAGGCGCCAAAACGCTGCGCCACCCAGGGATCCCTCTTTCCTTCTTTTTTAAAGTTATACTTTAAGGATTTTATTTATTTGAGAGAGAGAGAGAGAGAGAGAGAATGAGTATGGGGGAATGGAAGAGGGAGAGGAAGAAGAAGATTCAGCCCTATGTGGGGCTCCATCCCAGGACCCCGGGATCATGACCTGACCCTCCTAGGTGCTCCCTCTTTTTTAAGTTTTTATTTTAATTCCAGTTAATTAATAGTGTTATATTAGTTTTAGGTGCTGCCTCATTCCTTCTTAAAAGCAGTCATTTTTTAATGGGTTTCTTAATAGAAATGTGATTCCTTTAAGCACTGTTAACTAAATGTCTTTGACTCCTTTTTCTCACAGTGGACAGTATGATGAATAAATACAATTAAGTGTGAATAAACTAGTTTCTCAGTTCACAAATAAAGCCTAGTCCTAAACACAGAAAGTAGTTTCCATTAATATCTAGTTCTGTAGTTAATCCTCAAAAGATCTAAACTGTGATTTTTTAAGCATAGGAAACGAGGCCTAGGGAAATCAAGCTCCTTTTTTTCACATCCTAGTTAGTTAACGGTAGCTTAGAGACTGAAGACACTCTTGCCTTGTAGTCTGATTTATGAGTACTGGGTTCCCATAAAAGAGTAAGCTAAAAATGCCAAGACAAAGAAACGCTTATTTCAAAAATGGCCAATAGCACAATCTGTCTCTCCTCCAAAAAATCATATGCATGGCAGATTCTTGTGCTGCTAATGCTACATGAAGAAAATGTAGGCCTAATCTGTCCAGTCTTCCATCTCAGTGCAAAGGAAGGGGCTGAATTTAAGTGGAGCTTGTCCTGTACGGCCTCATCCGGCCAACAGGCAGAGCTCCAGCTCCCTCGGGCTCCGCAGGGGAAGGGAGCCCAGAAAGAAAGAACCATCACCAAACCCCACCCTGCTATATCTTAGATATCTTAGATAAATAAAAACTACGTAAATTAAAAAAAAAAAAAAAAAAAAGAGGCTGTAGGAGCAAGCAATGGGTGCTCCTTCAACGGTACACCCGTGCACATTTCCTGATCCTCTATCTCCTTTCGCTGGGTGTCCCTAATGCTTCCACCCTGGCATGGCTTCTGCATCATGCGTTGATCTCTCCTTTGACTCGACCCAATAGGTATGGCCTTCAACTTCACCTGCACCGACAGAGCGGGTGTCAAGACCTGGGAGAGAGACGCGTTTCCCAAGCCTTAGTCCAGGACAATCCAGCACCACATCTTTATTTCTAGGTAACTTCCCCACTGCTCTTCCCCTCTCTCCCCCGCCACCAGCCGCATCGGCCCCCCAAGACCTTGTCCTGGGTGTCCTCCGACCGCGTCCAAGCTAATGTGAGCCGGCGCGCATCCCTCCCGGGCGCGGGGGCAGCCGCCCCTGGGGCCCCTGCCCCGCGCCCCGCGCCCCGCGCCCCGCGCCCCGCGCCCCGCGCGCCGCCACTCCCCGGCTCCCGCAGCGCTCTCACCTCATCCAGGGTGCGGCGGCCGCCGCTGCCTCTTCCTCCTCGGCCGCCGCCGCCCAGCTGCCGGCCGCCTCGGGATGCCGTCGCTCCCGGCCCGGAGACTGCCGAGAGGGCTGCGGGGCTCGCGCCGCGTCCCCGGACCGGTAAGGCGCGAGGTGCGCCGGGCGGTGGCGGCGACAGCAGGACCCACTGTCGGCCCTCTTCATGGATTTCCTGGGCCCGACCGCGGTTTTCCTGGCCTCGGTTTTCCTACGGTCTTCCCGCGCCGCCGGGGAGCATCCTCCAGACGTGGATGGTGGCGGAAACCTGCAAGGACCAGGCCTCTGCCGCGGCTGCCTCTGCCACCTGCTCCGCCCAGACTGCTTCGGTGCCTCGCGCACAGACACCGCCGCAGCCTCTTCGCCCTCTCTCATCAACCCATTCTCTCTCCACCCACTACCTCAATCTGCAAACCTTTTCATCCCCGATAGCACTCCTTTTTGTCTTCCTATCTCCTCCAAGGTCACTGTCCTCAATTTCCAACCTTAAATGTTTCTCTTTTTCTCACGCCCTCTCCCTGTGTTTTCCTGGGTTTTGCCTTCCTTATCCCTCCAACTCAGTCATCTCTCTTTGCTCAGAATCACTATTTTTCCAGGCCCTTGGCTAACCCCATTTCTCCTGCTTTCCCTCTTTTTCCCTCTTAAAATCATTTTTTCCTCTCAATTTTCCCTTTTGTTGTTGTAAAAACAAACAAACAAAAAACCTTTCCCCCAGAAAAAACAGTTTTTCTTTTTTTCCCTTGAGACTCTGATTTCCATTTTTCATAAAGAACTCAAAGTATAGATCACTTGATCTCCAATATCAAGTCAAGGGGATGCATTCATGGTTTTAAAAAAGTTCGTAGGTCAAATAAATCCTCCACTTAATGTTCTTTCTGAAAAGGCTTTTCTTATATCCCAGTGTCCTCTGAGAACAGAAGCTATTCAGAATCTAGCAGAGCAGAATGCTTCTGCTACACTATATACTCAAGGCTTGCGACAGAGGTTCATCTTGGTAGTGGGCACTATGGATCTCAAAGTTTACAGGCAAAAGTCAATATGGACTGTTGATGGATTCAGTGTAAACAAAGAAACTCATTCTTAACATGTTTTCCTCCCAAACCTGCTGTTCAGTCCTCTCCCCCCGCCTTTCTTTTTAACCCAATACTATCATTCACCTGGGCATGGTCAGAGACCTATCTCTCTCACTCATTCACCTCATCCAGTCTTTAATTCTACTTCTTTACTATTTCTTTGAGTGTTCCCTTCAATCAGGATTCCAAATGCCTCCAGAAAATGGCACTATCAGGTATCTCACCATTCTTTCTTTCAAACCTCCCAGCTTAATCTGTCTTTACCTCTGTTTTCCCTTCAACCTATCTTACCTGGGCAATTTACCCTACCATTCCCATCTCTGCTAGAGACTCTTAATTATCTTCTGTTGTCTTTATATCTTTGGCATCATTTTCTCCATTAAGTCCACCCCTCTGCTATAAACATCCTCAAGTCTCCTCATGCCTAAAATAGAGTCCTCCCACCTCAACCTCTAACCACCATTATCTCTGGCTTCCCTTCATAACCAACTTGCTTAAATACACTGTATTCATTTGATAACTATACTTCCTGATTTTTTTTTTTATTTTTTCCCCTCCCCCTACTTCCTGATTTCCATTCATTCTTTACCACATCATTCTTTGCAACCCAGCTTCTTATTACTTAGACAAAGCTGTTCTCCTAGCCAAATGACTTTGGCTTTGCCCACAGAAAGGCAGTAGGTTTGATATAATATACAAAATAAAAGGAATGAGTTTCCTTAATTTTTTGAGATTCTTTTATTTATTTATTCATGAGAGACACAAAGAGAGAGGCAGAGACATAGGCAGAGGGAGAAGCAGGCTCCTCAAGGGGATCCCAATGTGGACTCAATCCTGGGACTCCAGGATAATGCTCTGAGATGAAGGCTGGGGCTCAACCACTGAGCCACCCAGGTGTCCCTTGAGATTTCTTGATTTAAAGAGAATATGCTGTCTTAGTTTGTTCAGGCAGATAAGTAGTTGAGTGGAATAACTGTAAACTTAAAAGGTAAGAATTGCTAAAGCTCCCAGTTCCAGCCAGGATGGAGCAACATGCATTAGACTAACTCTTCCCCCTTGAGAGGGGAGTGGGATAGAATAGAAAATATAAATGTTTATAAATACAGAAATATAGAAAAACATAAAAATAACTCTTTGAAGAAACTGAAGGATAATCAAAGCAGGCAGGGCTTGAAAATCTATGATTCTTTTTTTTTTTGTATATTTTTTTATTGGAGTTCAATTTGCCAACATATGGCATAACACCCAGTGCTCACCCGTCAAGTGCCCCCCTCAGTGCCCATCACCCAGTCACCCCCACCCCCTGCCCACCTAACCTTTCCATCACCCCTTGTTCGTTTCCCAGAGTTGGGAGGCTCTCATGTTCTGCCACCGTCTCTGATATTTCCCACTCATTTTCTCCCCTTTCCCCTTTATTCCCTTTCACTATTTTTTTATATTCCCCAAATGAATGACACCATATAATGTTTGTCCTTCTCCGATTGACTTACTTCACTCAGCATAATAGTTCCATCCACATTGAAGCAAATGGTGGGTATTTGTCATTTCTAATGGCTGTGTAATATTCCATTGTATATATATAGACCACATCTTCTTTATCCATTCTTCTTTCAATGGGCACCGAGACTCCTTCCACAGTTTGGCTATTGTGGACATTGCTGCTATAAACATTGGGGTGCAGGTGTCCTGCCATTTCACTTCATCTGTATCTTTGGGGTAAGTCCCCAGCAGTGCAGTTGCAGGGTCAGAGGGTAGTTCTATTTTTAACTCTTTGAAGAACCTCCACACAATTTTCCAGAGTGGCTGTACCAGTTGAATCTATATGATTCTGAGAGAGAAGAACATGAAGTGAGACATCTGGGTGGCTCAGCGGTTAAGCATCTGCCTTCTGCTCAGGGAGTGATCCTGGAGTCATGGGATTGAGTCCCACATCAGGCTCCCTGTATGGAACCTGCTTCTCCCTCTGCCTGTGTGTCTGCCTCCCCCCTCTCTCTGTGTCTTTCATGGATAAATAAATGAAAATTTTTTTTTAAAGGGATGCCTGTGTGACTCAGTGTGGTTGAGTGTCTGCATTTGGCTCAAGGTGTGATCCTGGAGTTCTGGGATAAAGTCACACATCACGCTCCCTGCGAGGAACCTGCTTCTCCCTCTGCCTGTGTCTCTGCTTCTCTATGTGTCTCTCATGAATGAATAAATAAATAAAATCTGAGAGAGAGAGAGAGAGAGAGAGAGAGAAACATGAAGTGAGCTCCATATTCACCCTAAAATTTTTCTCCTGAGCGGATTTTCCAAACTAGATACTAGAAAACAAAAGCCAAGTAAAAGCTGGTAGTACTACTGGGCTGAATAGTCAAAGGCCAAAGTTTGCGCTGTTAAAGTGGCTGGGACTTGAGGGAGAACTCCCAGAGAAAGAAGAATGGCAGAGAAGTAGTTCAATTGTCCAGTGCAATTCCCCTCAGGTAGTGGCCAGTTGTAAAGCCCAACATGCACAAAACATATGCCAGAACCAAACCAAACAGAACAAAACCTACACCAGAAAACAGCAGTTTATTTATTTTTTTAAAAAAATTTTATTTATTTATTAGAGAGAGAGAGAGAGAGAGAGAAAGGCAGAGACACAGGCAGAGGGAGAAGCAGGCTCCATGCAAGGAGCCCGACGTGGGACTCAATCCCAGGTCTCCAGGATCACACCCTGGGCTGCAAGTGGCACTAAACCGCTGTGCCACCGGGGCTGCCCAGAAAATAGCAGTTTAGAGGCTAATGAGCAAACTAGAGATTTCAGCACCCAGTGATGAAGGATAGTTGGAAGGCAGACAGGGAGGGACAAGGGACCCCATGCCCTAAGAGGAAACCACTCTTTTATTTGACAGACAGAGCAAGCAAGGGGGAGGAGAGAGAAAGAGGGAGAAGCCAACTCCCCATTGAACAGAGGGTCCAACTCGAGGCTCTATCCCAAGATCCTGGGATCATGACCTAAGCCAAAGGCAGATGCTTAACCACTGAGCCACCCAGGCACCCCTAGAAGGAATCACTCTTAAAAGGATTTTACACTGCTGGAAGAAGCTCTTCCCCTCCCCACCTGATAGATAGATGACAAAAACCTGATTGGATGACAGGCATTGCCTGGAGGGCTAATCAGATTAAAATGGCCCACCAATAAGCCCACAAAACCCCCTATACTTAGAAATTCTGGTGGCAAACCTCTCAGGTCCCCTCCCTCCTCAGGATCTTTGTACTATCATTTTGCTACAGTACTGAGATAGAATAGATCTAACAAAGCTGAAAGCCAAGTCTTTACAAGAGCAAAGTGATCCACTGGTATTCCTTATGCCTATCAGAACATAACTCTATGGAGGTAGATAACATTATCCACAACCTCTGAAATTTTTTCCTCCACAATGTCAAAGATACAATATAAAATTATGAGGCATGTGAAAAAACAAATCCGAATGGCTAAATATGAGGAGAAAAGTTAACAGAAGCAGACCCAGACATTAGAATTGACATGAGCTTAAATAACTATGACTAAATAGGTTTTTTTTTTTTACTAAATAGGTTTAATAAAAAAGAGGAAAATATGTGCAAAGATTAAAAGATAAATAATTTATTTCAATATAGAATTGGAACTTATTAAAAAACAGATGGAATTCTAAATGTAAAAATACAATAACTGGAAATAACCCATTGGTGTGTTCAACAGCAGTCTGAATGCAGCAGAAATCAGCATTTGTGAAGTGGAAGATAGGACAATAGAAAATTTCAAAATGAGGGACAGAAAAAGGGGAGGAAAAAGCAGAGCATAACAGGCACTTGGTGTACAGTCAAAAGGTATATGTGTAATTGTAGTCCCTGGATTAGAGGAGAGAGAGAATGGGCTAGAAGCAATACTTGAAGCAGTAAAGACCAAGAATTTTCTAAAACTGATGAAAGACATTGACTTCTCAGGTTCCAGAAGTTTAGCAAACCCCAAGTAGAATAAATCACCAACATATCTCAGAAATATTAGAAGCAGTTGCAATTTAGAAATTTGATGAAGGCAAATCTGCCATTGAAACAAAGAGGAGGGATCCCTGAGTGGCTCAGTGATTGAGCACCTCCCTTCAGTCCAGGGCACGATCCTAGAGTCCCAGGATCAAGTCCCACATTGGGCTCCTTGCATGGAGCCTGCTTCTCTCTCTGCCTGTATCTCTGCCCCTCTCTCTGTGTGTCTCTCATAGATAAATAAGTAAAATCTTTTTAAAAAGAAAGAAAAAGAAAGAAAGAAAGAAAGAAAGAAAGAAAGAAAGAAAGAAAGAAAGAAAGAAAGAAAGAAAGAGGAAAATCCTGACCAGGAGGCAGGTCTCATAGACCAAATCAATTCCTTAGCTTTTATGCAGTGGCAGGAGTCATTGCGCAGGGGTTGAAAAGGAATACACACAAGAAAGGATGGAAATTATGTCACTAAACAGAACCTACCCTCAAATCAGCCCTTGGGTGTCAGAAAAAGAGGGAGTCCGAAGGGAGAAATGAGAATGAATAGGTTGGATTTGCTGGTGGAAAATAAAAATCAATAAGCTCATTAAGCCATAGTTAGTAACTAAACTGAGACTACCAACCTGTAAATTTCAACGTTTTGTATAACAAGGCAGGAAGATCTCAAGTGTCCTACCCAGAAAGAGGAAATTATCTCTATAGGGGATTTCCACCTCCACCTGTCACATATTAAACACAGTACCATAAACCACTGAAACTATATTTACAAATCACAGGTTCAGATAACTGGCTTAACATGATTGGTAAGCCAGAGAGGCTAAAGCTGAAAAGGTTTTCTCTTCTTTCTCAACATTGAATTTCTGCTATGATGTTTGGAAACAGCTATGTGGTTCTGAGTTGTCCCAAGAATTAAATTGGGTTCTGGTAACATAATTTTGTTTGGGTAGCCCTATGGCCTTGGAATTGACTTAAATTTTTTTTTTGGTTTGTTAATATTAAGTGTCCTATTACATTTTGGATTGTTTTAAAGTTAGAGACACCAGAAATTTTGATTGAATCAATTCAATCTAACGGTATTATAGAAAATATGCGGTAAAACAGCTAAAGCTATAGCTGGTGAAAGAATCCTGATTCTACACAGGCACCTGATTGAAAATTCTGCAGGCTGACAAAATGTGGAAGCAACCCAAGTGTCCATTGATAGATGAATGAATAAAGAAGATGTGGTGAATGTATACAATGGAACATTACTCAGCCATAAAAAAGAATGAAATCTTGTCATCTACAATAACATGGATGGATCTAGAGCATATAATGTAAGTGGTATAAGTCAGTCAAAGAAAGATAAATACCATATAATTTCACTCATTTATAAAATTTAAGAAACAAAACAAACACAGGGTACCTGGGTGGCTCAGTCAGTTAAGCATCCATTTCTTGGTTTTGGCTCAGTGCATGATCTCATAGGACATATCATGGAGCCCATGTCAGGCTTGTGTTCAGTAGGGAGTCAGCTTGAGATTCTCGCCTTCTGCCCCTTCCCCACTCATGAGCACGTACGCTCTCTCTCTCTCAAATAAATCTTAAAAAAAAAAAAGAAGAAAAAAAAAAGAGAGAAACAAAAAACAAGAGCCTTAAATATAGAGAAAAAACTGGTGGTTACCAGAGGGAAACTGGGTGGAGGATGTGGTTGAAATAGGTGAAGGGAATTAAGAGTACACTTACCCTGATGAGCACTGGGTTATGTAAAGAATTGTTGAATCACTATTTTGCACACCTGAAACTAATATAACATTGTATGTTGAGTATACTGGAATTGAATAAATTAAAAAATAATAAAACAAATTAAAATAAATAAAAATTTAAAAAGAGAATTCTGAGGGTACCTGACTGACTAAGTCAAAAAAAGTATGCAACTCTTGATTTCAGGGTCATGAGTTCAAGCCCTGTAGCATTTATAAATAAATGCACTTAAAAAAATAAAAAATATTCTTCTGAGACTGAGTAGAATAAGTAATTGCAAAATAACATTTTTATTTATTTTTATTTTTATTTTATTTTTTCAGAATAACATTTTTATATTTTAATTTCTGTGAGCTTTAAGGATTCTGGATTTTCTATGGGGTCTAATTTATAAATGGGAGGAGATTTAATCTCTTAATTTTTCTTCTGGAAACCTGATAATGAAAAAAAGTTAATATTCAAATTTGAAATATCTTTTGATATTGTATAATTTTAGTGTGTCTCTCTTGACATTTATTTCATTACATGATTTGTAGTATACTATGTTAGATAACAACAGGTTAATCGTTTAACTTGGTAAAAAGAATTTCTTATTTTCATTATTCATATTTCATTGAATATGAATATTTCATATTTCATTATATTTGGTAATTATCTAATGACATATTATGTTGAATACATGCTTGTTTAGTATCTGTAGTTCTTCTTTAATTAGATGTTTGCTCAGATCTTCTGCTCACTTAAGTGGGTTGTTTTATTCTTTTATTGTTGAGTTCTTTTTTTTCTTTTTTTTAATTTTTATTTATTTATGATAGTCACACAGAGAGAGAGAGAGAGGCAGAGACACAGGCAGAGGGAGAAGCAGGCTCCATGCAGGGAGCCCGACGTGGGACTCGATCCCGGGTCTCCAGGATCGCGCCCTGGGCCAAAGGCAGGCGCCAAACCGCTGTGCCACCCAGGGATCCCGTTATTGTTGAGTTCTAAGTGTTCTTTATTTTAGAAAAGAATTATTTGTTAGCAAATGTACTTAGCAAATATTTTCTCCCAGTCAGTAGTTTGTCTTTTCATTCTCTTGGCAGGGTCTTTCACAGAGCAGAAGTATTTAATTAAAATTAAATGTAGTTCAATTTATCAATTCTTTCGTTCATGGCTCATATCTGTGTTGTAACTAAGAAACTGTCACCACAGCTAACGTCACCTAGATTTTCTCCTATGTTATATTTTAGGCATTTTCTAGTTTTGCTTTTATATTTAGATCTATGATATATTTTAACTTAATTTTTGTGAAAGGTATAAGTTCTGTATTTAGATAATTTTGCATGTGATGTCCAGTTTTTCCTGCACACAATTTGTTGAAATGCTTATCTTCTCATCATGATTTGCCATGCTCCTTTGTAAAAAATCAGTTGTCCAGGTTTGGTTGGTCTACTTTTCTGTTCTATTCTGTTCCACTGATCTATTTGTCTATTGTTTTGTCCATGTCACACTGTCTTGATACTCAGGTAGTGTTAGTTCTCCGACTTTGTTCTTCTCTTTCAATATTGTCTTGGTCTTTTGCCTCTCTCTATAAACTTTAGAATCAGTTTGTGGATATCCACAAAATAACCCGTGGCAATTTGATTGGGATTGCATTGAATCTTTAAATCAAGTTGGGAAGAAATGGCATCCTGACAATATTGAGTTTTCCTATCCATGAATATGGAATATCTTTCCATTTATTTGGTTCTTCTTTGAATCCTTTCATCAGTTTTTTAGTGGATTCCCAGAATCATGCAACCATCACTGCTATCTTATTTTAGAACATTTTGATCATCCCAGAAGGAAATCTTGTAGCTTGGTTGCCTGGGTGGTTCAGTCAGTTAAGTGTCTGCCTTCAGCTCGGGTCCAGGGTCCTGGGATCGAGCCCTATGTTGGCTCCTTGCTCAGCAGGGCTTTCCCTCTCCCTGTGCTGTGCTTCCCCCTCTCCCTCTGCGTGCCACTCCCCCTGCTTGTTCTCTCTCTCTCTCTCTCTCTCACCATTTCCTTTTTTTAAAAATTAATTTTTATTGGTGTTCAATTTACCAACATACAGAAAAACACCCAGTGCTCATCCCGTCAAGTGTCCGCCTCAGTGCCCGTCACCCATTCCCCTCCAACACCCGCTCTCCTCCCCTTCTACCACCCCTAGTTCGTTTCCCAGAGTTAGGAGTCTTTATGTTCTGTCTCCCTTCCTGATATTTCCCAACATTTCTTTTCCCTTCCTTTATATTCCCTTTCACTATTATTTATATTCCCCAAATGAATGAGAACATACACTGTTTGTCCTTCTCCGATTGACTTATTTCACTCAGCATAATACTCTCCAGTTCCACCCACGTTGAAGAAAATGGTGGGTATTTGTCGTTTCTAATTGCTGAGTAATATTCCATTGTATACATAAACCACATCTTCTTTATCCATTCATCTTTCGATGGACACCGAGGCTCCTTCCACAGTTTGGCTATTGTGGCCATTGCTGCTAGAAACATCGGGGTGCAGGTGTCCCGACGTTTCATTGCATCTGAATCTTTGGGGTAAATCCCCAACAGTGCAATTGCTGGGTCGTAGGGCAGGTCTATTTTTAACTCTTTGAGGAACCTCCACACAGTTTTCCAGAGTGGCTGCACCAGTTCACATTCCCACCAACAGTGTAAGAGGGTTCCCTTTTCTCCGCATCCTCTCCAACATTTGTGGTTTCCTGCCTTGTTAATTTTCCCCATTCTCACTGGTGTGAGGTGGTATCTCATTGTGGTTTTGATTTGTATTTCCCTGATGGCAAGTGATGCAGAGCATTTTCTCATGTGCATGTTGGCCATGTCCATGTCTTCCTCTGTGAGATTTCTCTTCATGTCTTTTGCCCATTTCATGATTGGATTGTTTGTTTCTTTGGTGCTGAGTTTAATAAGTTCTTTATAGATTTTGGAAACTAGCCCTTTATCTGATATGTCATTTGCAAATATCTTCTCCCATTCTGTAGGTTGTCTTTTAGTTTTGTTGACTGTATCCTTTGCTGTGCAAAAGCTTCTTATCTTGATGAAGTCCCAATAGTTCATTTTTGCTTTTGTTTCTTTTGCCTTTGTGGATGTATCTTGCAAGAAGTTACTGTGGCCAAGTTCAAAAAGGGTGTTGCCTGTGTTCTCCTCTAGGATTTTGATGGACTCTTGTCTCACATTTAGATCTCTCATCCATTTTGAGTTTATCTTTGTGTATGGTGCAAGAGAGTGGTCCAGTTTCATTCTTCTGCATGTGGATGTCCAATTTTCCCAGCACCATTTATTGAAGAGACTGACTGTCTTTCTTCCAATGGATAGTCTTTCCTCCTTTATCGAATATTAGATGACCATACATTTCAGGGTCCACTTCTGGGTTCTCTATTCTGTTCCATTGATCTATGTGTCTGTTTTTGTGCCAGTACCACACTGTCTTGATGACCACAGCTTTGTAGTACAACCTGAAATCTGGCATTGTGATGCCCCCAGCTATGGTTTTCTTTTTTAAAATTCCCCTGGCTATTCGGGGTCTTTTCTGATTCCACACAAACCTAAAATAATTTGTTCTAACTCTCTGAAGAAAGTCCATGGTATTTTGATAGGGATTGCATTAAACTTGTAAATTGCCCTGGGTAACATTGACATTTTTACAATATTAATTCTGCCAATCCATGAGCATGGAATATTTTTCCATCTCTTTGTGTCTTCCTCAATTTCTTTCAGAAGTGTTCTACAGTTTTTAGGGTATAGATCTTTTACCTCTTTGGTTAGGTTTATTCCTAGGTATCTTATGCTTTTGGGTGCAATTGTAAATGGGATTGACTCCTTAATTTCTCTTTCTTCAGTCTCATTGTTAGTGTATAGAAATGCCATTGATTTCTGGGCATTGATTTTGTATCCTGCCACGCTACCAAATTGCTGTATGAGTTCTAGCAATCTTAGGGTGGAGGCTTTTGGGTTTTCTATGTAGAGTATCATGTCATCGGTGAAGAGGGAGAGTTTGACTTCTTCTTTGCCAATTTGAATGCCTTTAATGTCTTTTTGTTGTCTGATTGCTGAGGCGAGGACTTCCAGAACTATGTTGAACAGCAGTGGTGAGAGTGGACATCCCTGTCTTGTTCCTGATCTTAGGGGAAAGGCTCCCAGTGCTTCCCCATTGAGAATGATATTTGCTGTGGGCTTTTTGTAAATGGCTTTTAAGATGTCAAGGAAAGTTCCCTCTATCCCAACACTCTGAAGGGTTTTGATCAGGAATGGATGCTGTATTTTGTCAAATGCTTTCTCTGCATCTAATGAGAGTATCATATGGTTCTTGGTTTTTCTCTTGCTGATATGATGAATCACATTGATGGTTTTACGAGTGTTGAACCAGCCTTGTGTCCTGGGGATAAATCCTACTTGGTCATGGTGAATAATTTTCTTAATGTGTTGTTGGATCCTATTGGCTAGTAACTTGTTGAGAATTTTTGCATCCATGTTCATCAGGGATATTGGTCTGCAATTTTCCTTTTTGGTGGGATCTTTGTCTGGTTTCAGAATTAAGGTGATGCTGGCCTCATAGAACGAATTTGGAAGTACTCCATCTCTTTCTATCTTTCCAAACAGCTTTAGTAGAATAGGTATGATTTCCTCTTTAAACGTTTGATAGAATTCCCCTGGGAAGCCATCTGGCCCTGGACTCTTGTGTCTTGGGAGGTTTTTGATGACTGCTTCAATTTCCTCCCTGGTTATTGGCCTGTTCAGATTTTCTATTTCTTCCTGCTCCAGTTTTGGTAGTTTGTGGCTTTCCAGGAATGCGTCCATTTCTTCTAGATTTCCTAATTTATTGGCGTACAGCTGTTCATAATATGTTTTTAAAAATCGTTTGTATTTCCTTGGTGTTGGTAGTGATCTCTCCTTTCTCATTCATGATTTTATTAATTTGAGTCTTCTCTCTCTTCTTTTTAATAAGGTTGGCTAATGGTTTATCTATCTTATTAATTCTTTCAAAGAACCAACCCCTGGTTCTGTTGATCTGTTCCACAGTTCTTTTGGTCTCGATTTCATTTAGTTCTGCTCGAATTTTAATTAACTGTCTTCTTCTGCTGGGGGTGGGGTCCATTTGTTGCTTTTTCTCTAGTTCCTTTATGTCTCTCACCATTTCCATACTCATCACCTGCTCTCCCTCCTTTCAGTCCTTGGCAAGCACTAATCTACTTTTTGTATTTATATATTTGTTCATTCTGGGGATTTTACATAAATGGAAGCATGTAATATGTAGTCTTGTTTTAATGATTTAATCATTTGGAGAGAAAGAGAGCACAAGTGTGAGGAGCAAGGGGAGAAGAGAGAATCTTAAGCAGACTCCATGCTGAGCATGGACCCTGACATGGGGTTCAATCCCATGACCATTACATCACAACCTGACCTGAAACCAATAGTCAGATGCTCAACCAACTGTGCCACCCACACACCTCAATATGTAATCTTGCATATTTGTTTTTTCTCAGTGTGATTTTTTCAAGGTTTTATTTTTTTCATTTTTGTAGCATGTGCCAGTATTTCCTTCATTTTTACTGCCAAAAATATGTCACATTGTATGGAAATGCCATATTTTGCTTATTCATCAGTTGATGGACATTTGGGTTATTTCCACTTGTTGGCTATTTTGAATAATGCTGCTATGAACATTCACATACACACTTTTGAGTGGACATGTTTTCAATTATTTTGTGTAGATATTTAAGAGTGGAATTGCTGGGTTGTATGGTAACCCTATGCCTAACTTTTTGAGAAAATGTCAAACTATCTTCAAAAGTGATTGCATGATTTTACATTCCCACCAGCAGTGCATGAGAGTTCCAGTCCCTGTATATTCTCACCAACATTTGTTATTACATGTCTTTTTGATTATAGCCATCCTGGTGGACATGAAGTGGTATCTCATGATGGTTTTGATTTGCATTTCCCTAATGGCTAGTGATGTGCTTATTAGATATTTGTATATCTTCTTTAAAAAAAAAACAATTTTATTGATTTATTTTAGAGGGAGAGAGAGAGAGAGCACAACTGGAAGGAGGGACAGAAGGAGAGGGAGAGAGAGTCTCAAGCAGACTCCATTCTCAGTGTAGAGTCCAACATAGAGCTCAATCCCAGGACTCTGAGATTATGACCTGAGAGAAAATCCAGTTAGACACTTAACTGCACTCCCAGGCACTCCTATATGTCCTCTTCGAAGAAATGTGTATTCAAATCCAGTACCTGAGGTACCTGACTGGCGTAGCTGGTAAAGCATGTGACTCTTGATCTTGGGATTGTGAATTCTACACGTTAGGTATAGAACTTGCTAAAAAAAAAATCCACTACCCATTCTTTAGTTGGATTTTTTGTCCTTTTGTTGTTGAGTTGTTAATAAGATATAGATATAGGTATCTATATATCTATATAATATCTATTATAATATACACAATGGATACAATTCTTTGACCTTATACATGATTTGCATATATTTTGTGGTTTGTCTTTTCACTTTCTTGATTATGTCCTTTGAAGCAAAAAAAGCTCTTACCTTTTGGTAAAATCCAACTTACCTATTTTGTCCCCCACCATGCTTTTGGTGTCACACTTAAAAACTAATGCTGAGGGGGCAATTGGGTGGTCCAGTAGTTGAGCCTCTGCCTTTGGCTCAGGTCGTGGTCCTGAGGTCTTGGGATTGAGACCCGCATCAGGCTCCCTGCAGGGATTCCCTTGCCTATGTCTCTGCCCCTCTCTCTGTGTCTCCTATGGGTAAATAAAATCTTAAAAAACAAACAAACTACTGTTGAGTCCAAGGTCACAGAGATTCATTCCTATATTTTATTCTAAGAGATATATACTTTGAGGTCATATGTTTAGGTTGATGATGATTTTGAGGTAATTTTTATATATGGTGTGAGTTGGGGGGTCCATCTTCAATCTTTTACATGTGGCTATCTAGTTGTACCAACATCATTTGTTGAGAAGACTATCCTTTCCCTCATAAAACTACCTAAGCACCCTTGTTAAAAATCAGTTGATAATAAATATACGGGTTTATTGTGTATTGTCAATTCTATTCCATTGATCTATATATCTATCCTTATTCCAGTACCACACTGTTTGATTACTGTTACTTGTAGTAAGTTTTGAGGTTGGAAAGTGTGAGTTCTTCAACTTTGTTATTTTTTTCAAGATTGTTTGACTCTTCTGGGTCCTGTGCATTTCTAGATGAATTCTAGGGTGAGCTCCCAATTTTTGAAGAAAAGAAAACAAAACAAAACTGGGGCACCTGGGTGGTTCAGTTAATTAACTGTCCAACTCTTGACTTCAGCTCAGGTCCTGATCCCACGGTAATGAGATCAAGCCCCATGTCAGACTTTGCACTGAGCATGGAGCCTGATTAAGATTCTCTCTGTCCCTCTGCCCTAACCCTTCTCTCTTTCCCCTTCTCTTTAAAAAAAAAAAAAACCCAGCTGGGATCATGATATGGATTGTAATGAACATGTAATTATTGTTATTTTAACAGTTACTTGGCAATTATTGTTATTTTAACCCCATTAAATCTTTCAATTCATGAACATGGGATGTCTTTCCACTTACTTAGATTTTCTTTAATTTCTTTCAACAATATTTTATAGTTCTAGGTCTATAAATCTTATACCTCTCTTATTAGAATTACCTAAATATTTCATTTATTTTATGTTGCTGTAAATGGAATCATAGTCCTAATTTTATTTTTGGATTGCTCATTTCTAGTGCAATGAAATATAATTGATTTTTGCATATTGATCTTGTAGCCTACAACTTTGATGAATTCACTTATTCTATTTTTTTGTGGATTCTTTAGAATTTTTTAAAATTTTTATTATTTATTAATGGGAGACACACACACAGAGAGGCAGGGACATAGGCAGAGGGAGAAGAAGGCTCCCTGAAAGGAGCCTGATGTGGGACTCAAACCTAGGACCCCGGGATCATGACCTGAACCAAAGGCAGATGCTCAATCACTGAGCCAACCAGGTGCCTCTAAAATGTTCTTTTTTTTTTTTCAAAAGATTTATTAATTTTTTTAGAGAGAGAGAAAGCACGAGTGTTGGGGGTGGAGAGGAGCAAAGAGAGAGAGAAGCAGACTCTTCACTGAGCAGGGAGCTTGACTACGGGCTCGATACCAGTACCCTGGGATCATAACTGAGCGGAGGGCAGATGCTTAACCAGCTGCATCACCCAGGCACCCCAGCATTAGTGTTCTTTAAACATTTTCTGGAGTTCACAAGTTAAGGTATCTGGATGTGGACTTTTCCTTGTGGGAGATATTACTATTACTATTACCATTATAATTAATTCAATCTTTGTACTTGTTATAGGTTTAGTCAGGTTTTCTATTTCTTCTTGAATCAATTCAGGTAGCTTGTACCTTTCTCAGAATTTGTCCATTTCATCTAGTTTATCTAATTGGTTGGCACACAATTATTCGTTGTATTCCCTTATAGTCCTTTTTATTTCTATAATTTACTCGTGATATCCCCTCTCTTATTTGTAATTTGACCCATGTTAAATAAAAGTTTGTCTCCCCATCAGCATCCCCAAGCCCCAAAACCTATATAAATTTCCATTTGAGACAAATTTCAATTACAAAGTTATAACAGTTACAAAGATCAACTTAAACAAACAAACAAATCATAAAATGCCTCTGTTGCAATTTGTGGTAAATAGTATTTGTATCCAGTTTAACCTGGATATAAACTATCTTCTTGACCCTTTTCCTTTATTCTTCCAAAAAGTGGTTTAAAGGTATACAAATTTTACTAGAGCTTCTGATAGCACCTACTACATAATATCTGTTTATCAGAGTCTTGAAGCATTTTAGAGGTTCAGTTAGGGCTTTTTATCTTATTGGTATTTTCAGATTTTCTCAGCAGCATTTTCCACCTTTTTTCATTAAGTATATTGAAGAAAAATAAGTAGTAATGTAAAACTTGCTCAAAATCAAACACATTCAGTAATGTGAGCTGAGGTTTTGCTACTTGTGGTGACAGAAATGATGGATGCCAACATAAATATCCATCCTATCTCCAGAGTAATATAAAAATCTAAAAAGTTTACTTTTGCAGCGATATTTTGCCATAAACTGAAATACAACACAATCACAATGATGAGACTAAGAAGAAAGGCATTATATCATACAAAATTCTCAAAAGTCACATCTTCCACAAAATGCATATTGCAACACAACTTCTTCCCAGCTAAAGGCTGGCAGAAAGCCAACAGTTGGCAGTCTATGAGATCATCACAGCCACTTAACTAGGAGGAAGCAAAGGTGCTAAGATCATTGTAGGGTCTTGCATGGCCTAGTTCTCTCTTGGTG
Organism: Vulpes vulpes; assembly: GCF_048418805.1. Lineage (NCBI taxonomy): Eukaryota > Metazoa > Chordata > Mammalia > Carnivora > Canidae > Vulpes > Vulpes vulpes. The sequence continues at coordinate 54,719,718 of NC_132787.1, read as the reverse complement.
TAGGGCTGTACCCAGAGATAAGTGAATATTTTTGAGAGAATTCTGGTCTCAGTACAGGTACACCCCGGTTTGTTCTCTGCATGTGATAAGGAGCCTGCTGCCTCTTTGGGGGAAGGTCTGCTGTTTCCTAGCTAGTTGGGTAAGTCTGCCTAATTCTGGGGTAGAATGTTAGCAAGATATTTGGGTCATTACAGATCTCATGTTCCCCAACTGGTTTGATCAGTAATAAAAAATAGTAGTATTATTTCTCTACTTCCCAGTTTGATCTCAATTTAGAAGAGGAAGAAAGAATTGTTGTCTAAAGCTCCAATTCAAAGCCATCATTGTAATATTCTCAAGAAGCAACAGGCTGCATAAATAGTGAATAAAAAAGGACATTGCTTCTGGGATTTTGGTTCTTATTCACCTAAGGGCTTTGAGGTAGGCCTCCTTAGAGAAATGGCACATTGAACTCTGAGTTTGACTATCAGAGTTCCAGAACCGGAGGATCATACTCCCTAACAAAGTGGAGAGGAAAAGGTCCCACATCAGATAGTAATGGAGTGAAAGAGAGAGCTAGAGAGCAGAGAAAGGACAATCACATGGGACTAATTAACAAAAAATTTCATCTTTGTAAGATGTTGAATTCATCACAAAAAAGAATCAACAGCAAGTTTTTGTGCCCCATTTCATCACATTTAATGTCACATTGGATTCAGTTTTCAGGCAGATAGGGCTGAATGAGTCAGGCTGATAATTTGTTTTTCTTTTTTAATATTTTATTTATTCATGAGAGACACACAGAGAGAGGCAGAGTGTCAGGTAGAGGCAGAAGCAGGCTCCCTCAAGGAGCCCGATGTGGGACTTGATCCCAGACCCCAGGATCATGCCCTGAGCTGAAGGCAGATGCTCAACCACTGAGCAACCCAGGCATCCCAGGCTAATAATTTCTTAAAAAAAAAAAAAATAAGGAAGGATAACAGACACTAACAATAACTGAAATATCTGACCTTTATGATTGAAAAGAAAAATCACTTGGTGAGATAGTTGTTCACTAATTTCTGGAACACCGGTATGAATAGACAACAGAGGGTCCAATAAAGAAAAAGGAGCTGGAGGAGTATGAGGGGGAAGCCAAGCCACAGTGGCAGTTGTTGAGACAACAAGTAGCTAAGATTGCAATGGCTGCTAGAAAGACTCAACCCACTTGGACTCCATAGAAATGGAGTAGGGCTGCAGTTCTGAGAGGAAATCTAGGTGGACACATGGGATTTTAGAAAACAATCATCATCCAAGGCTTTTATCATTCTAGACTGAGGAGTGAGAAGCAATGGGGGTAGAGCTGAGTTGGGAGTAATGGGAGAGAGACCGAGCCAAGTAGAATATAACCTCTACCAACAAACTTCATGTTTCTCTTGTTTATCTTTGTATAAACCAGTACCTGCTATTCCTAGCCCATAGTGATTGAATAATAAATAATTTTGAAACTGATTGGATAAATGAAGGGAATGGTTGACAGATATGCCTTCACTTAGTAGAGCACAAACCATGAATTGTACTGTGTATAACCAAGGTTTCCTTGCCCCAATCTATGAACATGTCATCCATTTGGTCATTTATTCAATAAATATTAATTGAGCATTTGCTAGGTTCCAGGTACAGGATACTAGACCCTGGGGAATAACATATGACTATTTTTTCTGCCCTGAAAGGATATGATTTAGAGGCTAGTAGGGGAAGAAATCTGTTAAAAACTTTTTTTTTTTTTAAATTGGGACCACCTGGATGGCTCACTGATTGAGCATCTGCCTTTGGCTCACGTTGTGATCCCAGGGTTCTGGGATCAAGTCCTGCATTAGGCTCCCCGCAGGAGGCCTACTTCTCCCTCTGCCTATGTCTCCACCTCTCTCTGTGTGTCTCTCATGAATAAATAAATAAAATTCAAAAAAATTTTAATGGAATAAAATGTTTTAGATGCTGTGGAAACTACTCTAACTATCCTTCTCATCCTCCCTCCTCCCTTCATCCCAACCTCATCAATCCCAAATTCCAACGGATGGACCACCTGGGTCTGCTCTCTGCCTGGCTTTCCTGACCAAGTGGGGAAACCAGACAGATGACGATGAGAAAAGTCATTTCATGAGGTAGCTTCCAGAAGGCAGGGCAAATTTTGCTAAGGCTTCATATGCGAAACAGGCTATCTAAAAGCAGTCATTATTTTAAATAGGGGACTTCACAGGACTTATGATGCATACTTTGTTCTTTTCTCCACCTCCCCCAAATCTTTGCTTTCACTTTCAGTGTCTGGACCATCTGTGAGGATGACACCGATAAAGTCTGTGAACACTCTCAAGATTAAGAAGACAAATTCCTGCTTCCACGGAGCTCACACTGCAAGGTTTAGTCAGGGGTGATAATTGTAAATAACCACCAGCACAGACTGTAGGCATGGGAGGCTCCTAGCCGGAGGTAGAGCTCCTAGCCGGAGGGAGAGCTGTAAATTCTGGTGCTGCGGCATAGGAGTTGCGGACGAGAGAGGGGGTTGCCTCAGGGCAGGAGTTATTTACTAATCTGTAAGAAAGCATTTCAATTTTTTAAATCACCAGTTCATCTATACTAGTGCATATGATTGGATATCAGTCCAGATATAGTGGCTTTTTATTCTTCTGTCTGCCAAGAGCATCACCTCCTGAGAAATGCTTTTTTTCACGTATGCAATCATTCAATTCAAACAAGAGCTGGTATTTACTTGCAGACCTTTTCTAAGCAGCATAGTTTGGTTTCTGGGTAAATGTGGACACAGGTTGTGAAGACTGTTTTAACTCACCTTCCTTACCTAACTCGTATTTGGCGTCTAATTAGGCACTCAGTAATAAGAATAAATGGACACAAGCCCCTGTTATTGCTTCCTCTGATCTCACTTGTAAAACCTCTGCAAACTTCAGACCCAATGGTGGAAAATCTCATCCTTTTTTAGCAGCGTTATTTAAGTTTAGATATGTGGCTTACTTGGTTTCTTCAATAAGTTTTAAGAACTTGCTGGCAACTCTGGCTATAATATTCAAACTTCTGTTTATTTTCCTTTTACTATAACGTTTACAGGCTTCAAGTACAAGATTCTTGTACTTTTACCATTTCATAGGTTCACAAAGAACAAGCTTTATAAATTCTAAAGTTCTTTTTTTTTTTCCCTAGGGTTCTTTTTTTTTTAATTTTTTTTTAATTTTTATTTATTTATGATAGTCACACAGAGAGAGAGAGAGAGGCAGAGACACAGGCGGAGGAAGAAGCAGGCTCCATGCACCGGGAGCCCGACGTGGGATTCGATCCCGGGTCTCCAGGATCGCGCCCTGGGCCAAAGGCAGGCGCCAAACCGCTGCGCCACCCAGGGATCCCTAAATTCTAAAGTTCTAAACAAATGTTTCTTGATACCCTTTTTCCATTCATTGTGAAAGAGTCGACTACCTTCCATGTACTGATCACAGTGTTCACCATTATTACACACTCTAGTATTGCTCAAAGGGCCAAAGGGCAGGAGCTCACAGGCAACACCTGTGTGTGAATGACATGATGCTGATTAAATTAGAAGCAAAAGTCACTCAGATTCCAGAGTTCCTGAGGCCTAAGTGTTGGGCAGTTTCATAAAGAGACAAACTCTGCCCTTCTCCTAATAGCTCATCAGTGACCTAAGAAGACCACTGTCCTCTCCCTGGAATTATAATTTTAGTGCATATAAGAAGAAAAAAGTAAAAGGTGTGAGTATGAATGTTGTTTCAAGAACAGGTTGCCCCAGGATGATCTGTATTAGTTAATCAGTTTGTTGTTTTTGGTTATAAGTGACAGAAAATAAGCAAAAAAAAAAAAAAGGATGGGGGATTTATTATAAAGAAATAATGGTGACTTCTAGAATCCATAAGCAGGAATGGTTATCAGCTTTGGCAAGAGCCTAAAGCCAGGAACTAGAAAGAAGCTAGACGTTTACTCCAAATCTGCTTCCCTCTGCATGTGTGCTATATTCTTTACTTTCTGCTTCTCTCATGCACATAGTACCTTTGGTTAAGATAGTTGCACCATTAATTATTCATTGCTAGAATTGTTCCAGCAGAGGCTGAATAACCTTTTGAGATTATGGCAGAAGGTATGTCCTTGTTGAGTGGAAGTTGTTAGATTAAGTTATATATGTATGGGCTATTCTAAATGTAAGACACTATGGTTTCACCAGTTTAGGCTCCCATATACACAAGGATTGCCTTTCACTTTCTGTCACTGTTAATAGTAACATTCTATTCTTTGTCTTATCTATATCCCAGTCCTTCACCTTTCATGTGGAGTCAATTAGTAGGTCTTATTGGGTCTACCTCTCAAAAGCCTCTCAAGAAATAATACTAGTTTTCAGGCATCTGGGTGGCTCAGTTGGTTAAGCATCTACTTTTAACTCAGGTCATGATCCTAGAGTCCTAGGATGGAGTCCTGAATCAGTCTCCTTGTTTAGAGAGGAGCCTGCTTCTCCCTCTCCCCCTCCCCCCAGCTTGTTATCTCTCTCTCAAATAGATAAATAAAATCTCTTTAAAAAAAAATACTATCTTTTCCCTAATAGTTGTAGAGCTGTAGAAAAGGTAATGAAAGCATGAGCTCTTTAACCTATGGATAAATATTAAGATAGAGTTGCATCACAATTAAAAGTAGAGGCTTTGGAGTTCAGCCTCAGCTCAAATCTTGTTCCCAATTTTACTAGCTGTGTCACCTTGGAAAAATTGCTCTCTGAGGCTTTTTCTCCAACTATAAAGTGGAACCAAATATTAAAAAACCTTACTGGCTTGTTTGGTTAAATAACTGGTATCCATAAAGCACTTTCTGTTAATTCAAATGCCAATTATAAGTGCTTAATAAACAGTAGTTACTAATATAAGTAATAATAAATACAACATTTGTATAACTTACTTTTTAAAAAGATTTTATTTATTTATTCATGAGAGACACAGAGAGAGGCAGAGACACAGGCAGAGGGAGAAGCAGGCTCCCTGTGGGGAATCCCACGCAGAACTGGATCCCAGGACCCCGGGATCACAACGTAAGCGAAGGCAGACGCTCAACCACTGAGCTACTCAGGTGCCAAACCGGTGCACCTCACATTTCTCACATGTTCACAAAAATCCGGAGAGGTGGATAATATCCCCAATTTAGAGACAGGGACACCAAGATAAGAGAGATGATAACGCTTCCTCAGGTAGGATTGCGTAGAGGTCTTCCCAGTAGGGAGTTAATGCCCAGTTACTGGAAGTTCTAGCAAGGCTACCCTGCTACCTATGATAACAGATGTAGCAGAGATCCCAGCTTTTGGAAAGGTGCTTGATTTGGTGATTTCTGAGGTCCCTACTTGGTAAATTTTTTTTTTTTTTTTTACACAAAGAAGAGATATTTTCTACTGGAAACTGTTCAAGGATCTGGGGATACGGCCTACACAATGAAGCAAAAACCAATCATACACATAAAAAAAAACACAAGCCGACAAAAATTCCTGCCTAGAAATATATGAACATAGAAAGTATTTTGTATAAAATATATAATATATATAGTAGAAAACTATATGCAAATATGTACCACCCTTCCTAGTCCTCCCCCTACAGTTAAAGCATCGGGATCTAGAACATTCTGCTTCAGTCACACCCCCTTCAAGGGCAAGGTTTATTTCGAAGCTCCTGATCCAGAAAAGTGGGCGGGGCCTTGGAAGCTTCCGAAGGTAGATAGAGAGACCACGGAACCAGTGTTCCGGTAGTTGTGGTTGACGGGCGGAAGCCCATTCAGCGGACCGGTAGTCGGAAGTTCCGAAACTGGTTTCCGGCCACCTCAGCGGGAAGCGCAGACGCAAGCAGCTGGGTCTTGGGAACTAAGGTAGACGTCTAACTGTTGTCGCGGCGGAGGAAGTCAGGACGTCTGGGGCCACCCGGGCCAGCGTTGGACCCCTGTAGCCCGTGAAGATGGTGTTGCTTACGATGATCGCCCGTGTGGCGGACGGGCTCCCGCTGGCCGCCTCGATGCAGGAGGACGAACAGGTGAGCCCGAGACCCCCGCGACCCCAGGTCCCTGTTGGGCTCCGCTCTCCCTACCGGATTTCTCCTTAGAACGCAGGCGACCCTGGCGACCTCGTGTGCACTCTCGAGCCCTCTGAGTTGATCTTGTACCCCTTCTGGCAGCGGAGAGACGACTTGTTAGGAGACTTTCCTGGCAGAGATCTGTTTCTGTCTTACCTGTTTGTCTCCAGAAGGGCGCTCCGTTTCAGGGATGGTTTCGGCTGATGGGGCCGCCCTGTGTCGGGAGATTCTTAGAGACTTTGTTAACATTCGGGATTTCTCCTTTTCTGCTGCTATCAAGGCTGACTAACAGGTCCTGGGGAATCAGTTTCTAAATTCTTCACGCTCTCTTGCGGTGGCACTTGGTCCTTGACCTATCATGATGACATCTCCTTAAAGTGGGTGAGATAACATTGCCACAGGGAGACACCTGTTTGAAGTTCAGTATAGTACTTTCTTTCAGGGTTATGCCCAAATGCCACCTCCTCCAGTAAGCCTTCCTGCATTCCTACTGTTGGAATTACAACTCCTGTGTTGTATTCCTGTAATGCCTTGTACTTTTATCTGTTTTCCTTTATTTTTCAAGACTTTGAATTTCCTAGGAGGCAGTCGGCAGATCTTAATCATTGTTGTGTTTCTCTTAGCTTTAACAACAGCAGTTTTATGCGGGTAAGTGCTGAAAAGTGTGTTGAATTGATTAAAACAACAACAGCTCCAGATATTTTGGATAGAATCTGTTTGGTGCCTTAGAATCACAAGGGAAATTTGTGTTGTGAGGACAGGTTTCTGGAGCAAGGTTGGACAGCCTCTGAAGAAGGGAGGCTGAGAAGGAAAATTTTGTAGGTAATTTAAAGTGATCCATTTTATTTTACTTTCTCATACATCCTAAGTAGTTAAAAAAAAAAAAAAACTCAATGCCCCAAAAAAGATGAGTTGTAGAAAAAATTATTTTGCACATATCTCTTCTTAGACTTTTCATTCATATATTCCTTATAAAAAAAAAGACTTTTTAAATTTATTCATGAGGGGGGCAGAGACACAGGCAGAGGGAGAAGGAGGCTTCTCTAAGGGAGCCTGATGTGGGACTCGATCCCAAGACTGGGCCAAAGGCAGACACTTAACTACTGAGCCACTCAGACGTCCCCTCATATATTCTTGAAGAAAAAAAAAATGCCCTTATTAAATACATCCGTTGTGTCAAGCATGGTGCTAATACAGGAGGTTACAGGACACACAGTCCCTATTTTCATGGAGCTATGGTTTAGTGGAAAAGCCAGAAAACTAACAAGCAATTATAATATAGCAAAACTGCTGTGGAAAAGGAAGAAGGCTCAATGGCTGTTTTATTACCTTATGGAAAGGTAAAGGTAAAAGACTCTTTTTCCTCACTCTTACCTTACAGAAAAGGTATTTACGTTGGTTTTGGGAGACCAGGAAAAGTCTTCCCAGGAGAAATGACATCTAACCTGACAGTATTGTCTAGTCATTAGAAAAGCTTCTATTTGGTTATATGCCTTTTTTAGGTCTGATTTGGAAATATGTTTATTTTCACATTTAGGAGAAAAGTGGTACAGATCATGAAGTGGCAAGTCATGCTAAGTGAAATGTTTTCTATTCATTGCATAAAACAAAGTCTAATCATTGATATATGTGAAAAGTAGTGTGTCCTTAATTTTCAGTTGCGAAATACTTTTCTTGCTATTTGTTAAGAGTTTTCTAGGACCTCTCTCTAGAAGCAGAGAAATGTTAAATGCAGGAACATGACTTAAACAAGGGAATAGTGTGGGAACATTTCCTTGAAGGGTATGTATATAGTTTGGGAAATGATTTTCCCCAGGGAGAAGTCTGGTCAGTTAATTGCATTGGGTTTCAATGTGGGCAAAGAATACAAAGTGAATTTGAAAGTCTACTTGGTATTTGTAGTTCCTTACTCTCTGCCTTATACTTTACTGAAAAAAGAATTTGTATATTATTGTATGGTTGTTTTTTTTTTAAGATTTTATTTATTTGAGAGAGAGTGTGCACATGCACAAGTTGGGGGAGAGACAGAAGGAGAGAATCTCAAGCCGACTCCTTACAGGCTGGATCCCCCACAGCCGAAATCAAGAGTCACTGCCCAACTGACTGAATTACCCAGGCACCCCTATTGTGTGTTCTTAATTTAATTCCAAATTAGAATTTGGTCTACCAAGATGGGTTGGTCTACCAAATGGGTTACTATGTTTCACTGACATGAAGAGAAATTTTCCACAAAAATATTTGTGGAAATTCCATAGTTATGATGACAATTCCATAGTTATTTCCTTTAGGAATTTGGACTTTGAATAATAAAGTCTTTCCTAAACTTTTAATATCTGCAAAAATATGAAAACTAGATTCATTTTTATTATGATGATAGTGTACAGAACATTTGTAGAATACCTGCTACATGCCAGGCACTGTGCTGAAGCCTGTCAAGCATATGATTTCATTCAATCTTCATACCAATCATATTAGGATAGTTATTATTCCTAATAATATTATAATATTCCTAATAATTTATAGATGAGGAATCTCCCAGTCTAGAGGTGATAGGGTTTTTTTGTATGAGTCATATAGCTAATAAGTAGCATTATGGGATTTTTCATCAATTTCTTTTTTTTTTTTTTAAGATTTATTTATTTATTATAGACAGAGAGAGAGAGGCAGACACACAGGAGGAGGGAGAAGCAGGCTCCATGCCAGGAGCCCAACGTGGGACTTGATCCCGGGTCTCCAGGATCGCGCCCTGGCCAAAGGCAGGCGCCAAACCGCTGAGCCACCCAGGGATCCCCTTCATCAATTTCTTAATGTCAGCACTGTTGAAACTTTAGGTCAGATAATTTTTTGTTGTGAGAAACAGTCTTGTGCATTGTAGGATGTCTACTAATATCTATAGTTCTACGTCTAATTATTTTTTAAGATTTATTTATTTATTTATTTGATAGAGAGAGTGCACAAGCAGGGGGAGTGGCAGGCAGAGGGAGAGGAAGAAGCAGGACCTCTGCTGAGCAGGGAGCCAATGTGGGGCTCCATCCCAGGACCTCCGGATCATTACTTGAGCCAAAGGCAGACACTTAACGGACTGAGCCACCCAGGTGTCCTGGCCTCTCCACCTTAGGTGGCAGTAGCACTACCATCACCACCACCCCTCCAGTTGTGTGATATTCCCAGACATTGCCAGATGTGATCAGCAGAATCACCTCTGGTTAAGAACCATTGGTTTTTATTTTTATTTTTATTTTTGGTTTTTATTTTTAAATATTTTCTTTATTTATTTGAGAGAGAGAGCATAAGCAGGGGGAGTGGCACAGGGAGATGGAGAAGCAGACTCCCCTGCAGAGCAGGGAACCTGACATGGGACTCCATCCCAGACCTGAAACCATGATCTGAGTCGAAGGTAGACACTTAACTGACTGAGCCACCTAGGCACCCCAAGAACCATTGGTTTTGTTTTGTTTTTGCTTTTCAAAGATTTTATTTATTCATAAGACACAGAGAGGCAGAGAGATAGGCAGAGGGAGAAGCAGGCTCGTTGCGGGGAGCCCAATGTGGCATTCAATCCCAGGACTCTGGGATCACCGCCTGAGCCAAAGGCAGATGCTCAACCACTGAGCCACCTGGGCGTCCCAAGAACCATTTATTTTTAATCAATATCTTTCTGAGTCTAGACCAGAGCCTTAGTGCCTAACTGGTACACTTCACTGCCTTGTTCTAAATCTTTTTTGTTGTTGTTGTAAAACTTTTTAATAATGTATTTCTTAGGAATCCAGAATAGCTTTTTAAGAAATGGATATTTCAGCCTAATAGTTTTATAGTTAAGTACTTTAATTGTTCAATGCAAATAATTCAATGTACTTTTTCAATTATTTACATCGATAATAGATATCAGATGTTAGGTGGTTACTAGGTGCTAGTCCTGTACAAACTGCCTTATTATTGGAGATGAACAGTTACTCAGATAATACAATAGAGATTAAAATTCAAAAAATCATTTAGGCAGTGGATCTCATGCACTTTTTCCTCTTTGCTCAACTAGAAATATCAATGTAGGGTGGTAGAGAGATGAACTTTTCTCTTCAAACCTAGATTCTGATATTCTCTTTCCTTTCTTCTATCTTTTTGGTGTGTTTCTCCTTTTTTGATGTTTGCTATTTCTTCATCTACTTTTCTATTCTACCTCAAAATGAAGGGTATTCTCTTTTCTTTCATCTTGCCTCAGCTCTGTGGACTTGAAGGTGTTTGATCTAACCAAGTATTCATCAGGGAACACCAAAAGAGCAGAGAGTCTGTTGTACATTTAAACTGCCACCCTCCCCCAACTATTGAGAGTTCATTAGTCACCTTTCTGTAATTGCTTTTAGAGGAAAATGGTTGGTTCTTGGTGCTTCTGGCCTTTGACCAGCTGAGTTCAGCAGGAATTTAAAAATGATAAGAGCTGCTTAACCAACTGAGCTACCCAGGCACCTCTTCCTCCTCAAGTTTCTTTACTTTGAGATCTCAAAGAATCTTTCTTGGCATTTTGTAATTTATCATAACCAAAACGTTCATAAGACTCATGAGTTTAAAGGCCTCAAGGATTTATTATATATGAACATAATAAATAAAGTATTATGTATTTAAAAAAGGTAAGAGCTTAGGTAAACATTCCTATAAAGATAAAAGGTGGCATTTGATATAATTAACTGTTCTGGAGTCCTAGGTAATAGCAATAAAAAGTATTGTAGTTGTGTGGTAAATTTCAACCCTGTACCTTTTATATTATACATAGAGCCAAATCCTAAATATGCTGTTGGATGACCTCAAATTAGTTTCAGAATTTGTCCAGACATTCACAGCCAATTCGTTATTGGATTGCTAATACGTATTTCCATTATACTGTATACAAGATTCATCAAGTTTGTTCTAGATGAAGTGGAAAGCAGAATGAAGACATCTAACTGTTTTTAGGTAGTCTGGTGACTTTGGGTCCTTTGTGACTTTAATCCTAAAAGCAAAACTGCCACACAGTTTCTTGAACATTTCCTGTGAATTAGATTTCATATCAAATAGTAAGATCACCTGGAAGGTGGATCACCAAAGCAGTTTTAACTGTAGAGTGGTATAGCATGCTTAGGAACAGGGACTCCAGAACTAGAATACCTAGGTTTAAGTTCTGGCACCTCCCCATTGGCCCCTAGTCCTTCAGGTTTGACTTCTTGTGCAGAAAATGGGCATTATGATTCTAATCACCTCATAGGATAGTTGTAAGCATGATTTAAGTTAAATTATGTAAAGCGTTTAGAACAGTGGCTGGGATGGCAGAAAGTGAGTTTTTATTTAATTTCGTTAGTTTGCCTATTTCTGAAAAATCTTTTCTAGATCCATTTTTCCTTAAAGCTCATATTAGAACTGTACATATTTGTGGGCACAAATATGCAATAAAGAGGAGTGGGTAAATGAATAATTTTCCCTGTTACAAAACTAGTCTGTGTTTAATGTAAAAAAATTCAGTAAATATGTATAAACAAAAGGATCAAAATGTTAATGGTGATTATTACCAAAATCCCCACTTAAATTATGTCCATTTTAATGTATAACCTTAATTTTTATATGTGTGTATAAAATTAAATAATGAATAGTACTGTAAGACTGTTCCCCCTGATTTTTTTCACTTAGAGTGTGAATATCTTTTCCTGTAATTAAATATTATACATTTTTTAAAAGATTTTATTTATTTATTCATGATAGACACAGAGAGAGAGAGAGAGGCAGAGACATAGGCAGAAGGAGAAGCAGGCTCCATGCAGGAAGCTCGATGTGGGACTCAATCTTGGAACTTGGGGATCACGCCCTAAGCCAAAAGCAGATGCTCAACCACCGAGCCACCCAGGCATCCCATTATACAACATTTTAATGGCTGTATGGTATTCCACTATATAAATACACTACATTATTTAACCAATTTTATATTCTATTACCAAATGTTTGTTTTTTATTTTTATATGAGTTTTTATTTTTTTAGCATATGATGTGTATGTATATTTTCAAAGGTACAGAATTTTTGGATAAAACAATATGCAAAATTTTATGATTTCTAATACATATTGCAAAAGTAACTATCAGAAAGATTGTGCCAGCATTGCGTTCTCAGGGATGGTGATGCTATTGGAATCAGCACTGTAAAATGTTGGTTGGCATGCCATAATCTCTATGCAATCTCAGTGTTGTACCTTGTGGATTACTACTTTGTTCATCATAAATCCCTGAAACTATAGCATACTTTTGGCCATAGTTTCTTGTAGTCTATACAATTATTAGTCTCTTTCTCTTAGGTTGAAGTAATGTTTACAATGCTTCTTATAAAGTCAAAGGATTTGTACTAGTCTTTTTTGACAACTTTTTGCCATTTATTTCTTCAACTAGTTTCTTTAAGGTGCTTACTGCCTTTAACTGTCAAAAACACTTTTGCTTAATATCTGTGGTTTGTGGTTATTTTTAAAATACCAATTTCTGAGTTCCACCTCTGAGATACTGATTTAATTGGTTTGGGGGTGGAGGAGATAGTGCTTGATTATTTTTTTGTACAACACCCAAGTGACTCTAGTGTAAAGCCAAGGTTGAAAAAATCATTGATCAACGTTGATATTATTTCTTGGCACTTTAGTAACATTTCCAACTTTATTTGCATCCCTTTATATCTAATGTTGTGGGGTCAGATCTCTTCTGAATGCCTTGTCTAATGGCATTAGTGAAGCAAACAAATTGACAAGCACCATTCAAATTTAGGAACAGAGGATATTGTGCACAGATTCAAAAGCATTTGATAGTATTCACTTTCCTTTACTAGCTGACTAGTCATGAAAAAATATGTACTGGTTAATAGAATAATGTTAATATATATTATAATATTAATTACTGTAAAGTATTGTTAGTATGTAAATATACACATAAATATACATATGTGTTAGTATAGAAATTTTCTCAAGAGTATTATAACCAATCATTGCTATAGGACAGTACTAAGCAAGATAAATCTACAAATTGATACTTCTAGAGGCATCTGTCTAACTCTCCTGGTTCATTTTATACTTACTTATTTTCTTATTCTGAAATTTCCAGTTCATCATTTTTAAATATAGCTTAGAATCCTATATTTGTATGTTTGCTTGTCTCCCACTTTCACAATTTTATCATTGCTTCCTTGTTTTTACCCTTGCTCAGTGGTTCACTATCTAGAATTTATAGGTTTCACTTTGTATTTTCTAAAAGTTAGACCTCAGATCCAGTCCTCAATGCCTTTTGAGGAAGAACCTAAAAAAACCACGCTTTTTTATTGTAAATATTTACTTATTAAACACCTACCAAGGAGAGACTGTGTTTTATTGTTCAATCCAAACAAATAATTCAAAACAAAGTAATTCCTTTCTATCGTATGACAGAAGGGCCTCCCCCCTGCCCAGTGTATAGATAAATAAATAATGTATATTTGCTTTCCATTCCATTCTTTCCCGTTTGGATCTAAGAGGTTAGTGGATATGATGTTCTCCTTTTGTGATGACACTGCTATTTTCCTCAGTAGACTATTTTCCTTCATTTTTTAAATTATTAAACTATTTAGAAATTGTTCAAGAAAATATTACCTGTAATTCTTTCATCTGAATATTGTTATTTTCATTTTGTATGTATATGTCCCTTGCTATCCAAACTCAGTAACCAAATAGATTTATTCAGTAAAGAATATTTGACTTTCCAATCTCAGTCCTTACTCTTGTTCATTTTTACCTAGTTGCATGATAGTGTTCCTAGTAATTTTGCAGGTATGGGTGCATACATTTAGTTTTGCTGAAATGGCTCAATTCTGTAACATTTTGTGGAAGATTTTGTTTGATATTCCAGGATAAAAGTGAAATTCACAGTCTATTGTTCCCAGGATTTTCCCGAGTATAGAATATGTTGTGCAATTATGTGCCAATAAGTGTGCAAGTGAAATGAGTTAGGAGGAGGCCACTGACCTAATAGTGGAAAGAACATTGGATTGAAAGTTGAGTGCCTTAAAGACAGTTAAGAAGTACAATTTGCGGGGATCCCTGGGTGGTGCAGTGGTTTGGCACCTGCCTTTGGCCCAGGGCGCGATCCTGGAGACGCGGGATCGAATCCCACATCGGGCTCCTGGTGCATGGAGCCTGCTTATGTCTCTGCCTCTCTCTCTCTCTCTCTCTCTCTCTCTCTCTCTGTGTGACTATCATAAATAAATAAAAATTTAAAAAAAATCTAAAAAAAAGTACAATTTGCTTCTTAGCAAATAATGTGATTTTCTTTTTTTTTTTTTTTTAAGATTTTATTTATTTATTCATGAGAGACACACACACACATACACAGAGGCAGAGACACAGGCAGAGGGAGAAGCAGGCTCCATGCAGGGAGCCTGACTTGGGACTCGATCCCAGGTCTCCGGGATCAGGCCCTGGGCTGAAGGCGGTGCTAAACTGCTGAGCCACCCGGACTGCCCTAATGTGATTCTCTTGAACAGCCAGGGGTTTGGTCTTCTTTTTGCTCTAAAAGTAGGCCATTTTTCTTTTGCTAAAATGAATCTTCTTAATCTTTAATGAAGGACCTTATTTATATAGTGTCCTTGTAGTATGATGCTGCTCATTACTTGTTATGTCTTTTTGTATGTGTGCAAAGTTCTTAAATGAAGATATCTTCTTTCAGTCTGGCCGGGATCTTCAACAGTACCAGAGTCAGGCCAAGCAACTCTTCCGCAAGTTGAATGAGCAGTCCCCTACCAGATGTACCTTGGAAGCTGGAGCCATGACTTTCCAGTGAGTGTAATCCTATTTCTTTGTGATCATTTAGTGTGAGATAGAGTAGATATAAGTAGCACCTGATAAGAATGGTAACAATTTTTTAAAAGTAAAGAAAATTTTAAAAATACAGCCTCTTCATGGAAACAGCTTCCCTGGCTCCAATTCTGCAAAACAGAAATCTTGGTTTGTTTATTCAGTTTGCATACAATAAGTTAATCTGTTATCCTATGTCTAATGGATGTTGTATCCATTATGCAGTAATAGATAATTGTTTGCTTTAGGAACCTCTTAGCACCAGGTGTATGTAGATTAGTACTCTTGCTCAAACATTTACTAACACAACCTTAAACAACTCATATATACTTCTCTAGGCCTCTATTTCCTTTTTAAAATAGAGAAAATGGTCATGGTTTTATGAGGATAATGAAGGAATCTCTCTCTTGACATCTTGCCTTGCACATAGAGAATATCAGTAAATGTTAGTTACTAAAAAAAAGAAAAATTTTAAAAAGGTAATTTAAGAGCATCTCAATCATCGGTTACAGACAATGCATATAGCCAAGAGAGGGATCAAAAGGACTTAATTGAATTTCAAATTATCTACAAATAATTGATATTAAATGTTTAGTATGTCAAGTGTGAGGGTGATAAAACAGGAAGGATTAGAAAAAGAGAACAAGAAGGTCAAAGGAAAATAAAATAGGATTAGCTGAATAATCCTTATTACTATTTTAGGAACTGAGGCTAAGATAATAGACCTGGGAGGGACCTGCTGTGTTTAACTTGAAAGGCAAAAAAACAAACAAACAAACAACAACAAAAAAAAAACCCTCCTCCACCCATCAGAAACAAACAAGTATACAAAACCAAAATCAAAACAAAACCCTGGTTTATTGGTTAAGAAAGTAGTGGATATTAAGTTTTATAAGGTATTAATTTGTGTAGTATATGTAACATTTTTCTATAAATCTAATTTTTAACATCCAAAAATGATCTAGGCAGCCAATTATATAGGTATGGTATCTTTATCTCTACCATGGGTTAGGAACAAAAAACCTAGGGAAGTTCTAGTGGAATTGAAAAGAAATTTTTTTCTTCTGTGTGGTTTGCTTTAGGAACTTTATAATCTCATCTCATCTGTTATTTCCATCAAAGGACTATTTATTAAAGATCTATTTTTTGCCAGACCGTATGTTAAGTTCTGCCTTTAACATCCATAGCTCTTATGAGCTTATCTTAGTAGCAGAGAGAAACACATATTCAGACAACTAAACTATGATACTGTAGGGCAAGAAGTGCTGTAATTCAGTTAAATTAAACTGAGTAGAAGGAAGGAAGCATTAAATTTCCATTTGTAGGGAATACATTTGAGACAAGGGGATAGAGCGAGGGGCAATACAGAGAAATTTCATGGAAAAAATTATAGTAGAATCAAGCATATGAAAATGAACAAAAGTTTCTCCAGGTACATCAAAGAATATTACAGTTAGAAATATATATGTAGTGCTTGCTTTGGCAGCACATATACTAAAAATTAGAAATATATATGTATATATAAGCAGAAGTCCATGAGGATATAAAAGAACGTAAGTTTGGAGAACAGTATGATATAATGTGACCTACACCTGTTTTGGAGGCCACAAGTATTATATCAAGGACTATGATTTTATTTTATAAGAATTAGGGAACCCTCAGAATTTTTAAGCAGCATAATACGGTCATATTTACTCTTTAGGAATAACACTGGTAATTTAGAAGATGGTCTGGGAGCAGTTGATTCAGATGCCCAAGCAAGAGATAGGACAGCAGTCTCACCATCATCATCATCATCATCATCATCATCATCATCATTTTAAGGGGCCCAAGAGATTATATAATACACTCTATACTGCTCTGTGGAGTCCTAGGATGTGTTAGGAGCCTCATAGTAAGAGTAGGGATTGGGGTATATATAGTACTTTGGGCCCTTACACTCCACTTCAACTGATGACCTTCTGATTTTATTTGATGTACATACTGGGTCTTCTGAATATAATTATTGCTGAAATAAAAAGAATACTAAAGCAAAAAACACATTTGAAAATCACTGAGTAACCTAACTTCTTTCCAATACCTCTCAGACATGTAGTTATATAATTCCTTCCAGAATGCCAGAGAGCTCACTCTCATAAGAGGAAGTCAGTTCTGTTATTGGATAGTTTCTGATACTGGATAGTTGATATAGAGTTCTATCCTGGAAGTTAGGGAATATTATTTGTCCTAAGGTCATTATCTGTACTCAGTAAACATTGTAGCATTAACTTCCAAATTCTAAGTATCCACAACAACTTCCAGTTCCCCTGTTTTTCTTGTAACTGGGAGGAGTTTAAATACATGTATACCAGGGGCTGCTGGGTGGCTTAATCAGTTAAGCATCTGCCTTTGTCATGAACCTGGGATTGAGCCCCACATTGGGCTCCCAGCTCTGTGGGGAGTCACTTCTCCCTCTCCCTTTGCCACTCTCCCTGCTTATGTTCTCTGTCTCTCTCAAATAAATATGTAAAATCTTAAAAAAAAAAAAAACAACATACATATGCACACACACACGCACAGTAGTTTTCATACATAATCAAAAGGTAGATGGAGTCACAACTCTGTTTTCAAGAAAAAGTCGTAGGTATTAAGATATTTTACTGAATTATAAGCAATTATAATAAACATGTTTAGATACTCCTTTTGGAATATAATTCTAATAATGGGACATTGTTTGCTTTCTGATTCTAAGCATTTGTGGTTTGAAGTTGATTTTTTGACTTAGCTAGCCTCAAAGGGCTTAGGCTAGAATATTTTCAAAAGTTTGTAAAGCACTGAAAGTCTGCTTCAAGTTGTTGGGGGTATTATTTTACAGACAACTTTTTCTTTTTTTTTTTTTTGTCTCTTCAGCTACATTATTGAGCAGGGAGTTTGTTATTTGGTTTTGTGTGAAGCTGCCTTCCCTAAGAAATTGGCTTTTGCCTACCTGGAAGATTTGCACTCAGAGTTTGATGAACAGCATGGGAAGAAAGTGCCCACTGTGTCTAGGCCCTATTCCTTTATTGAGTTCGGTAAGTTTTTGCTCTTTATATCAAGAGAGCAAACGGTAAGAAGAAGCTGTTTGTTACATTGATAATAATTTTGTCACTTTTTTTCCCTGATGTTTTCTTACTGAAGTTTTGGATTCTGTCTCTTCCATTTCATCTCTTTTTGTCTTTTGAATGAATGAGACTTTTTCTCCTAAGTAATTTTCTCTGGTCTTTTGATCTTTTTCTTAGAACTTGTTGCCATTTGATCTTTTTTATGATTGATTTGATTAGTCATCAGAACTATTCCCAAAGATCTGCTTGACTGGTGTATAGTAGCTGAGCCCACCCCCTGCCCTGCCCCGTAAGGTTCATTTTCTGGAGATCAGAATTTGGAAATCAGAAAGAAGCTATTTTGTTTCTTGTAGATCCTCTAATTAAAAAAACAAAAAACAAACAAACAAAAAAAACTGGAAGAGGTATGGTATTAGGGGTGGATAACATTTATTACATGCAGAAATAGTGAGCGTCGATGTCCATCCATGTATGTACAATAATTACGGAAAGATTCATCATCAGTAAAGCATCTGATGTCAAGAAATCAAAGGAAATGTCTTGGGTACCCTAAGTAGAGAAGTGAGAGTATGTATGATTAGACTACATTACTGATATTTTTAGTTAAAAAAGAAATGCGTTTTACTGTATCCGAATTTCTGAAGTGTTTCCAGTTTGCTTGATAAATGGTCATCTTACTTTTAGAAATAAAATTTAGCAAAACACTCCAGTGTTTCATAACTATAAACTCTTCAAGTGCCAATTTTTATAATGTCTGCTTTTTCAGGTTTTATTTTTGAAGATATTAAGGGTCCAGTAAACCCAAGAAAAAAAATAAAATAAGACTACTATATCAAGGTCACACAGGGAATAGTTGGTACACTCAAATTAGCTTAATGAATGGGGTATAGGTGAACTACAAGGTACTGTAATCTGAGATCAGTAACAGTGTAATTGTTTTCATCCCTAGGCCTGAGGGAATAAGAGAAAGAACTGCAAAGGAGAAAATTTATAGAGAAGACCAACTTGAGAGGAGTAGTAACCTCTGGTTGGAGAGTTACTGCCAGGCCAGGGTGACTTATCAGGGATAGGGTGGGGAATAAAAATCCTAACGTCACTATCCGCTCTCATGTCTTACCCTTGGAGTTCCCCCATTGGCGGAACCTAAGTGGAAGCTCCAAGGCAAGGAGCCGACCGTGTAGTCCATGCAGGTCAGCTTCCCAAAGTAGAAAGTGTGGTGCAGAAGGGTGGAGAGGAGGTCTAAAGAGGCAAATGAAAGGTATCTAACTCATATAACTCATAAAAAGGATTTTTGCCAAAAACTGAAAATATAATCTTTTAATAATAAGTCATTCTTTTTACAGTTTTGAGAAATACAGACATGGGCTAATCATGAATAAAACTACAGTTTTATAGTGGGATTTTGCTTTACCTGAAGCTTAAGAACAGAGTGTAATTAGGAATGTATATTAAAGAAAATACTTGAAGACAATATTTTTCCCACTTTTGATGATAGAATAATGCTGCCATGTTAACCTGTAGTGATGCGAGATTGTTGCCAGTATCCTTTTCAGGGAATGTAAAGCATTAAGTAGTGAAACCCTAAGGATCCTCGGAACATGGTTTGAAAATCTCTGCTTTCATGAAAGGCTTACTACAATGGGGCCTAATTTCTCTAAGGACCTTGAGAGCAGACTTCTCATTTGAAGGTATGCAGAGGACATTTCTCCTGAATGGTCATCTATCTCCATTTTACAGATGAAGAAATCAAAACTCAAATTTTGATGCTCATTCAAGAGCTTGGTTAGCCATGGACCATTGGCAGATCCAGGACTAAGCTCAGAACTTCCTGATCCCTGCAATACTTTGATGGACACAGTTGTTCATGGTCACTTTTCTTAATTATCCCAGATACCTACATTCAGAAAACCAAGAAGCTCTACATTGACAGCCGTGCTCGGAGAAACCTAGGCTCCATCAACACTGAATTGCAAGATGTGCAGAGGATCATGGTGGCCAATATTGAAGAAGTGTTACAACGGGGAGAAGCACTCTCAGGTGTGTAAAGCATTACGAGTCCTTCCTGTAGGCAAGGATAGCTTATTTGGGGATACTTTTTTTTGCTGTTAGACTCTTATCCAGTACTGTTAAACATTTTATCTCTTAGAGATAGATTACATTACAAAACTTCCAGTGTGGTATTATTTTTTTCCCTAGTGTGATTAGTTTCTGTTGAGTTGGAATGGTGAGAAGGTCTTATTCCATATTAGAAGCAATTACTGCTTCCAAGATATTTACAACATTAAGTAAATATTTACAGAAACACATAAGCTAAGGGAAATGAAGAATGAGAGGAAATTGTCAAAGATTTATTGCAGTGGTTTCCTGACTAGTCACTTTGGGAGACATTATTGCTGCCAGATCAAATGTCATAAAATGCCATTTTTTTTAATAAATTAATTTTTTATTGGTGTTCAATTTACCAACATACAGAATAACACCCAGTGCTCATCCCGTCAAGTGTCCCCCTCGGTGCCCGTCACCCATTCACCCCCACCCCCCGCCCTCCTCCCCTTCCACCACCCGTAGTTCGTTTCCCAGAGTTAGGAGTCTTTATGTTGTCTCCCTTTCTGATATTTCCCACACATTTCTTCTCCCTTCCCTTATATTCCCTTTCACTATTATTTGTATTCCCCAAATGAGAACATACACTGTTTGTCCTTCTCCGATTGACTTACTTCACTCAGCATAATACCCTCCAGTATTTTTATCAAGGCATTCCTCTTCTGAAAAACTTTTAAAATCTGTGACCACAAGATAAGATCTAGTTTGATTTCAACTTTTATTCTTATTGCATGTTTGTAATGTGCAAGACATTGTATTCTCTCTGTCGTGGAAGATTTCAAACTTCTTTCATGCTCTGTGGCTCCCAAACATTCCGCCTCAGCTGGGTCAGCTTCCTCACCATCCTGGACCTGTTCTTTAAGATCCAGATAAGAATTGCCTCTTCAGAGATGCCTTCCCTGATTCTAGTAGCCCACATCACATTAATCTCTTTTGTCCTTTAACCTCTTTAAGACACTTAGCTAGGTAATGGTTTTTTATTTTTATTTTTATTTTTTATTTTTTATTTTTTTATTTTTTTAGGTAATGGTTTTTGAAGCATATCCTGGGTATTTGTGCGTGTATGTGTTTGTGTGTACTTTCCTAATTTGCCTTAAAATATATATATTTGCCTAATGTTTAAATATCACCTAAGTGTTTACTGTACTCTTTAAATGTAGTATTTATGTATTTTGTATCTGTTTCATATACTTCTTTTGTTGTTCTCACAGTAATGCTTTAATGAGTATTTCATGAACTCAACTTTGTGATGTCATTCATGAGTAAATGGGTTTTCCTTTATTACAAACTACAAATTGTAACCTCCATGTCTCTAGTCAGCAGTTGTCCCAGCTTCATACTCTTTAAACATCAAATGTTAGATGAGTGAGTCTGTAAATTTTCATCATAACAGACTTAACAGTTAGTACCTGGGATAAAATAGACGAGAGCAGTTTTTCTTCGATCTCAAATTTATATAATCATTTTATCAAAAGTGTAAAAGGATTCTCATCTAGTGCTTTGCTGGTTACTTCAAAGCTGATGTACTGATGGGAAAAGAAGACCGTTGACCTTTGAACAGTATGGGGGTTAGGGGCTCCACATACAACATTTGACTTCCCCAAAACTTAATTACTAATAGCCAGCTGTTGACTAAAAGCTTTTCCCTTAGCAGTCAGTTAACATGTTATTTTGTACGTTACACATATTATATATTGTATTCTTACAATAAAGTAAGTTAGAGAAAAAAATGTTATTAAAATCGTAAGGAAGAGAAAACATCTATGGTATTCCCTCAAAAAAAAAATGTGTGTATAAGGGAATGCACACAGCTTAAACCCATGTTTAAGGGTCAGTTAATACATTTCTTTAATCTTTAGTAGCTTCATCTAATTGGAAAGATAAGAAACATTGTCATTGTCACAGAGTAATTTATAGTATAAGGGTACAGACATCAACTGAACACTTACTTTGTGTTAGGCAATATGGTAATGGGACTTTATTTTTCTTAAGATTTTATTTATGTGAGAGAGAAAAAGAGAGTGAAAGCACAAGCTGGGAGAGGGGCAGAGGGAGAGAGAGAATCTTAGGCAGACTCCATGCTGAACGCAGTCTGACACGGGACATGATCCCAGGACCCTGAGATCATGACCTGAGCCAAAACAGAGAGTTAGATGCTTATCCCACCCAGGTGCTCCAGAGGGACTTTATACATACATCTTACTTATGCTTTAGGGTAATCCCTTGTAAATTAGGTGGTATCAAACCAGTTTTACAGATAAAGCAGAGACTTGGAAAAGTTAAGTAGTTTACTTTTAGTCACACTGCTACTGCCTAGAACTCATGGCCTCTCCAAGTCTTTGTCCATCTTCAGTGTGTTACAGTTTTAAATAGATATATAAACAATAAGAGCTGTAAGATGTAGCGGGAAGTAGATAAGGTGAACTGGGAAGATTTCTTGAATTTGGATAGATCAAAAAATAGTTAAGAGTGGGATTTTAAGAGGGAGTAAGAAAAAGCACAGAGCACGTTCTGAAGATAGTGAGATTAGCTTACCTCAAAAAATATTTTCTTCCTCTTTTTGACTTCTTCATAATAAGAATCCATCTTATATGCCTTCTTTCTCTTTCTAATTTTTTTTTAAGATTTATTTATGTGACAGCAAGCGAGTACAGATGGGGAGGGGCAAAGGGAGAAGGAGAGAGAGAGCCCAGTGGACTCTATGCTGAGCACAGAGCCTGCTATGGGGCTTAATCCAAGGACCCTGAAATCAGAACCTGAGCTGAAACCCAAGAGTCAGTTGCCCAACCAACTGCACCAGATGCCCTCCTAGTTTATTTTTAAGACTGATTTATGTATATATGTATGTATGTATGTATGTATGTATGTATGAGAGAGAGAGTGTCTAAGTAGGGAGGAGTGCCAGAGGGAAAGGCAGAGTCTTAAGCAGACTCCCTGCTGAGCACGAAGCCCAACATGGGCCTCCATCTCACAACCCCGAGGCCATGACCTGAGCCAAAACAAGAGTTAGATGTGCAACCACCTGTGCCACCCAGGTGTCCCTTTTTCTCATTTCTAGTTTTATAGCTAGCCTGCCTTGCATTTAGGACTCAAAAGTAGTCCCTGTGGATTCTTTCAGCAATATGAAATGATGCCTATTTTTATTGTGTAAAATACCTGTTTCTTTTAAGTTATGGGTTTTGTTTTTTCATTCAGAGGTGCACCCTACTGGGTACATTGTATTGTACATTGTATTGTACAATGTGTTGTAATCATCATTGTATCTTCTGACACTTTGCATGGTACTATAACGTAAATATTTGCTAAATGACTATAACATAAATATTTGCTAAATGACTTCTCCCAGTAGTGGCTTTGTCTTTGTGATATCATGTGTTTCCAAATGTTCCTATGTAAAGGAATTATCTTTACCTGTTGCTTATTTCGTATAATATTCGCTAATACTTGTTCTGCTGCCCAGTTATTCTCAGATTTAAATTCATTTAGCAATTTTTTTTTTTTTTTTTTTTTTTTGAGCACTATTGCCAGACTCTGTTCTGGGCCTTGGGGATATAGTTACATACATAGTAGTTAAAAACCTCTCTCCAGTGGAGTGTCCATTTTAGTAGGTTGGTTGGAAAGATTCCTCACAGCATTGTCATGGTTATTTCTCATCTCCTAACTTTTCTTGTGTGACTAAGTGTTTTTCTTACAGGTCAAATTGCTAATTTAGAAGTGGTTGTCATGTTTCTGTCATTAAGTAATACCACATTTCTCAATCAACTCAGTTTGTTAAGCAACTTCAAATATTCCAAAAGTATTCTCTAAGGAAGAACAAATTCATATTGCAAAATAGTTTTTTCAAAACTTTAAAGAAGTAAAATGATCAAAATTCACATGTCACACTGAGAATTTGTTTTTATTATTAAAATATGTCATGTATTTTACTCCAGTCTAGCTTGTTTCTCTCTGGTTGCTTCTCTTACGTGCTCGGTTGACAGTTATAGAAGGCAGCCACATTATAGATATCCTTTTAGAAAAAACTTTGCAAAAGGTCCTTAAAAGCTTAATTTAGTAGTTATTGGTGGTTGTCCAGCACCTGTGATTATATTTTAGTTACTTTCCAGTGTCTGTTGAAATATAATTTCTGGTAACATCATAATAGTCTTTACCACGTGGAGAATTTTGGCAATTTGGTAGCAGTCACCATTGAGATATAACTCAATACTCAGTTTCTGATTCATTGAATTTTCTGGTTACCTGAGTCTTATCTTACATAGATTATCATTTTTTAAGATATGAGAGAATATGATTTAGAGCATTAAAAGATGATTATTATCAACTAACACTTATCAAAGACTTATATGGAAGGATTGTGTTCACTTTACAGGCATTCTCAGGTACCTAAAATCCTATAGTACATTTTATGTTGTTACCTTCATATTATAGATGATGAAACAGGGTCTTAGTGGACACGAAGTGAATTGACAAATGTCACATGGCTGGTGCAGCTGAGATTTGAACCAAAGACCCGAGACCAGAGCCAGCACTCTTTTTTTTTTTTTTTTTTTAGATTTTATTTATTTATTCATGAGAGACACAGAGAAAGAGAGGCAGAGACACAGGTAGAGGGAGAAGCAGGCTCCATGCAGGGAGTCTGACATGGGACTCTATCCCAGGACTCCCAGGATCACACCCTGGGCCTCAGGTGGCGCTAAACTGCTGAGCCACCGGGGCTGCCCAGAGAGCCAGCACTCTTAATTAACCACCTCATGGTACAGCCTCAAGAATTTGAACATAATTTAGTCTGGGAATTTTAAAATGCAATATAAATTTTACAGTGTATTAGAATCATGGGTTAATCAGTATATGCAACCTAACTCTTGAAATAAAAGTGATAATTTAAGCTTTGTGGTTTTTTTGGAATAATGCCACTCATTTAAGTTATTTTTATGCTAAATACATGAGAGAGAATACTTCAGAGACTAATCACTGTTTTCCTTTTTTCTTCTTTCACAGCATTGGATTCAAAGGCTAACAATCTGTCCAGTCTGTCCAAGAAATACCGCCAGGACGCAAAGTACTTGAACATGCGTTCCACTTACGCCAAACTTGCAGCAGTTGCTGTATTTTTCATCATGTTAATAGTGTATGTGCGATTTTGGTGGCTGTGAAGTAGTGTATCCAGTCACTGGCAAGGGTAAACCTAGAACCCGGCAGGTGTATGTTTTCAGGAAGCTGAGCTCACAGAGATGTGTATTAGAATTCCAAGTGGAACTTTTGCTTCTAAAGACCTTGCAAGGAAAGACATGTCCTGAAAATGAAGTGTTACACCTCATTTGATGAAGCTTACCCCTTTGTAGAAAGTCTCTTTTGGGGGCAGAGGCTTTCTCTGGGTGTTGAGCTATATATGTTAGGGAACAGTAGATTGTTTTATTTTGGTTTTTTTCCCTCCCAGTGTTTTTACATTTTTAAAATAGCACTGAGTGGGGGCATTTTCTTTCTCTAATAGAGCCATCAGTGAGATCTGGCTTAGCCCATGCAGGCAACAGTCTGAAATTCCTTCAGAGAAGGCAGCCCGTTGGAAAGGTTTTTGACTGTATCTAATCAACATTCCTTTTGTTGGTGACATTTGTGATTTTCAGTAATCTAAGTTTTTGATGGCCTTGTAAACAAGACTCCACTATGTGAAGGTTAATTGCTGTGCTGCAAAGATCTTGTCTATTGGCCCCTGTAGGAAGTTAACCTTTGTTGTTTTCCTTTTATGACATTTTGCTTATTGCACAACTGCTTTAGGGATAATTGAATTATATTAAGATGTCTTGAAATTATATTATAGCACTCCTTGATTAAGAAGCTAAAGTGTTTTCTGTCATTTACTCTGTAAAAGACTTAAATTTAGTTTGGGACGTTCTTACTTTTACTTTTCAGCATCCGGTTTGTAGTAATAGAAGAGTAAGTATAGCATACGGCTAGCCAGAGCCCCCCAACTTAATGGGAAGATAGGTCCCAGCCCATCACTACAGCTTTGTCTTGCCTCTTTTTACTTTCTCTACTCTCTAGTAGTAGTTTTCCCCATTCTCTTTTCCTCCTTCTGACATTTAAAAAATTCCTCTGTGCACAGTAGTTTCATGTCCTATAAGCATTCTCTCAGGATATTCTCAAATTTCAAAATGGAAAATGTTCAGCTATGTAGTTAGATTTAAATTTTTACAGAGCAGCTACTCAAACTACTAAATATATTTATCTGAGAAAGTCTCTGAGAACACCTCATATCTGCTTCAGTTTATGTAAATTCTCTGAGAATGTTCTAGAGATAGGTAACTCATTTCAGTGGCTTCTATTAACAAATAAAAGTACCTGCAATTTTTCCCTTTTTTGCTCAGGGATGATGGGGATTTCCTTTTACCTTCTGAGATAGGATTTTTTAATTGAGGAGAATAGACCTTTTAAATATTATCACAAGGGTCTACAGTATAACCTAGAACTTACACATACTGCAGATATTTCTTTAAAGTCATACAGGAAAATGAGCCAACTTCTTAACATCTTTGGAGAGAACTTTAACTAGTAAACAATTTTATAACTAAGGAATCATCAAAGCTACTGTCCTGATTCCTGATAGGGAAAAAAACAACCCTATTTCCTTAAAGCAAGAAGAAGTGGCTTATTTTGTTCCTGATAATTTACAGAACTAGAATAAATTTTTTTCTTTCCAATTTGGACTTAAATCTACCAATTGGAGTCTGTGCATGAAATACGAAGTTACTTTTTATAGAGATTAAGTGCTTTTAAGTCCCTAGAAGGCTTGTCCCTAGAGTAATGATGTTGGTAATAAAAGCCTCAAAATCTGAAAACCTTAGTGGTACCATAGCATTTGGTTCTTCTACCGAAGTGGAGTGGCAGCTCGTTGTTGAGAGTTGCATGCAGCAACCAAGTGGCCAGCAATGAAATAAATACTTCTAGAATGTTCACTTCGGTGTGAAGTTTTGTTATCTGGCTATTTATGTACACGTAACTTTCTGGGTACATTTCTACCTGAACTCATTGGGTCAATTAAAAAATGAGAAGACAGGCAGAATGAAGAAAGGAATGAGAAAGTGGTTTAATGTTATGACGTAGAAAAATGAGAGAATAAGACTGTCGTGATATGGCTCCTACTTCCTTCTTTCTTGGAGGTAGTGGGAAGATCTGACCAGATGACATGTATCCACAAGCAACCAGGCATCTCAGGTTGAACGTGATAAACAGTGTCTGGGGTTATTGGGGGCCTAGTAAGAATTAGGACACCTAATTTACTTTGGGAAGGAGTATGGTAAGAGAAGGAGAATGAGGAATTGTGGACAGAGTCATCAGTTTGTGCAATGTCATGAGTAAAAGAGTGAGACCCATGTTGGGGATAGTAATTAGCGTGGTTCAACTTAGCCAACATATTGGGTAAGTTTGGACAATTGAGGAAGAAGAACCGGACTGGTACACCGTAATAAAGAGACTTGTCTTCCATGCTAAGGAGTTTAGGCTACCCTAATATCAGTGGCAAGAGCTGGCATCAGATTCATGGTTTCAAATGATCATTATGGCCAAAGTATAGAAGATGTATTAGGGCTAAGCCTGAAAGTAGGGAGATGAAACTGGGGAACCATCAAAGGTAGAATGAGACATAGGAGGCAGGTTTCAAGCAATTTTTAAGAAAAGGTACCAGATAACTAATATTCACATAATATACTTTGTTCGGAGCTTACATCTCACATTCACATGTTGAGGTTAGCACTGTTTACCCCATATGAATGAAGAAACTTTACAAAGGATTCTTCTGTTGGTGGCACAGAAAAGTTCAATGATTTTCCCAAAGTTGTGGCGCTAGAAAGTGATGGAGCTGAGATTTGAACCCAAGCAGTTTGATTCAAGTCTGTGCTTTTCTCCACTAGACTATTCCACTGAGAGAGCAAAATAAGTACCAAAAATGTATTTTGAATGTTATAGTTAAGGAACACCTTCATGCAGGCAGAGATTGCTCAAGGGGAGTGTGGGGCAGAAGGGTTGCAGTGGGTTGAGGATTGTGTGAACCTCTAGTAACTAAAGGCACCCAACTAATTTTACAGAGTAGTTTTGCTGGTTTTCATGACACTGAACTTCATAACATGCTTTTATTAAGAATTGTCACACATGTTGAAGTGTAATAATATTTGGCACATTGTGGATACATCTGTTCATTTAAATGTCTAGTGGTTATTAAGCTTTTTGGAAAACCTTGAAAATCTGATGGAATATATGTGCCTTTCCCTAGAAGAATGTTCAGTGTACATGCAGGCATGCATACATACTGTGGGTGTTCAAGAACTCCACAAAAGCCTGTTCATGGTGTAGTGGTCCATGATCCCCAGTTAAGAATTCCCCAGTACTTCAGATAAGTACCCTGAAGCCTTGAAAACTGTCCAGCTATAGCGACTTTCTACAGTTTGAAACTTACTTTGTGGATGAGATAGATGTATTCTTGAGAAATTGTGTAAACTGTCCCCTCTCCCCCATTCTGTCAAATATTTTCCTGTAATATATTCAGGGATCTGATTCTATAGAAAAACTTTAAAAATTTGGTCCCAGCTCCTCAAGTTCAAGTTTAAGGAATGTAAATTTTTTATTTTCTACTTTTATCACTAGGAAGTCTTGCAAAAGCAAATGAAAACAAATGGGTAATCACTCCTGCATACACAGCATTTACTAATATATATAAAAGAAAACATAATTTATCGTCCCATCTTGGGAGTTTTCATTATTAAGGAGTTTAATGTTGATGACCACACAAGGCTCCTGGTTGGGAACCGACAGCCCTACTGGGTTGTCTTCAGACAGCTCAGCAAAAAGGCCAAGAGCAGTGGTTATACTCCTATAATTGCACATTAAGTGATTGGACCAAATAGCTTATACTGTAAGGGTCCCCAAAGAAAAATTTGTAGCATGTGTGACATAGTTTGAATAGAATGGGCAAATTGAGTCTTACATCCTGTTCTTGTGTGTATGTGTGTGTGTGTGTGTGTGTATTTTTTAGTGGGTTCCACACCCAATGTGGGGCTTGAACTCATGAACCTAGCATCGAGTCACATGCTCTATTGACAAAGCCAGCCAGGTGCCCCTATGTCCTACTACAGACATGGTTGACCCAACAGGATAAAATTCTCAAGCAATTTAATCACTTAGTTCTAGTTATTTCAAGTGCTGAACCTGAAACCATATTTTAGATTAGATTTTAATATTCTCTTAAAAATTTACTTCTCTGTCGTTTCTCCTTTTGTGCCTTTTTAATACTTTTGGCTCTTGAATTCTTGTCTGTTGTTTTTCATCCTTGTTTTTCATACATTCTTATTTTATTTGGTCCTTTTTCACTCAGTCTCAATATTAATTTCAACATTTTTTATATCTGATTCACATAAAGTTTAGCAAAATGATTTTCAAGAAACAAACTCCCTTTTTTTTTCTATGTCCTTTTGCCCTTCCTCTGCCTCGTCCTCATTTCCCCTTGCTTCTTTCTCCTTTTCCACTTTACTTCGTTTCCGTAGGTGCTGTTTTTGCTTAGGAGTTAATGTAATGCTACAACTTTGCTTCTGGAATCAAGTACTTTAGAATCAATTTATATCGACTGTTTTTTAATTTATTTTTTTAAAAGATTTTATTTATTCCTGAAAGACACAGAGAGAGAGAGGGAGTGAGAGGCAGAGACATAGGTAGACGGTGAAGCAGGCTCCTCGCAGGGAGCCAGATGTGGGACCTGATCCTGGGACTCCAAGATCATGTCTTGGGTCGAAGGCAGGTGCTCAACTGCTGAGCCACCCAGGCTTCCCTATATTGACTATTCTTAGATCACCTTTTAGTGATTTTATACAGTGACCAGTCAAAACAGCTATGCCTCTGCTTTAAGATACATACCCCTTTATAAAAAACTTCAAACAAAGAATTCAAGGACAAGCTCCACTAGTTTGTCTCCTGTATTTAGGGCTTCAGCTATCCTTATATTACTGATAACTCCAAAATATACATGTCTGTCCTCAAACTTGAGGTCCAGGCCCCAACTTTTTGCTGTTTATTGGATATCTGTGTTTGAATAACCCATAAATACTGCAGTGCATCTAAACCATTACATCTATTTCGGTACTCTCAAAGTGAGATCTAGACTCTGCGTCCACTCTCGTTCTAATTTTTAGACCTCACATGCCACCCCTACAAGTCATGGATTGCATTTAATTCTTCTGTTTTCTCCTTTCACCTCTCAAATGTTAAGCAAAATCTGTTTTCTACAACTACCAAAATATTTTTCATACATCACTTCCTTTCCTTATGGCTTTAGATTCAAGCTGTCATTAAGTTGAACTTGGTCCCTTGTAGTAGAGTCCTTACTACTTTCTTATACATGTTCCTCTTTCAACTCAGTACAATCATGTTAATACCAGAAATATTCCTAAAGAGCTAATTGTACCCCTGTTTCCTTTGGAGTAAGATCATCAGTTTGGTTTCACAATCTCGCCCCATGGTATCACTCCAGACTCATCTGCTACCCCTTACCACCTCTTGTTTCTGTCACACTGAATTATCTAGCCTTCTCTAAACAGTCAAGCACTTTACCTTTGCCTTGGCTCATTCATACCTTCTCCCCAGACTTTTTAAAAATCCTATCCTTTTCGCTTTCAACCTACTGAAGTTCTCATTTTTCAAAGACCCAGCACTATAGTCTCCTTTGTATATCCTTCCTAACATTCTCACAGCCTTCTCAGCAACCTGGGAGAAGCTATGGATTCATCCTCTCATAGCAACTGGTTCGTATTTCTAGCGTGGAAATTTACAAACAAAATAGTTTTGTAATGTCTCTGCTGTATACTTTGTGAAGTCCCTGAGGTAGACTCCCATCCATTAT
Source organism: Vulpes vulpes (assembly GCF_048418805.1). NCBI lineage: Eukaryota > Metazoa > Chordata > Mammalia > Carnivora > Canidae > Vulpes > Vulpes vulpes. The sequence continues at coordinate 54,688,763 of NC_132787.1, read as the reverse complement.
TATTCATGTGTGTGCAAATCCTTGGCACTTGATATAATGGCTGACCTGGTGAAGGTACTAGGCAAAAAGTTTCGTAGAATAGGTAAATTGACCATAAACATTTATGCACAAGTTTTCTGGAAATGGGCTGCTCTGTACGTCATGGATAAACACATATTTTGAACTAAAGGAGGAGAAAGCCAAAGTGGGATAAAGTGGTATAGGCTTAATAAGGGATGGGAAGAGGGGCGCTTGGGCACCTCAGTCAGTTAAGCACCTAACTCCTGATTTTGGCTCAGGCCATGATCTCAGGGTTGTGAGATCGATCCCCCAAGACAAGCCCCACATTGGGCTCCACACTGGGTGTGGAGTCTGCTTGAGATGCTCTCTCTCCCTCTCCATCTGGCCATCCCCGTCTTAAATAAGGGATGGGAAGGGGAAAAAGCACATGAAAACTAAGAACAAAAGAACAACAGGAAGATTCTAGCAATGTATGGTGAACACATTGGAGAAAAAGAAAGAAATACAGCAAATTAAATTGATTCCTTAACATCTGGAAGGTAAGAAGGTGAAGAGGGAAAAGAAATTAAAATGTGGAGACAAATCTGGCTAGAAGAGAAAGTGCAAAAATCAAATAGACTGGCAGATGTCAGTCTGGAAATGTTTTCAGTTGGCCACAGAGGCATCATGCTGCTATGTTGTGTGGATAATATTAAGTGAGCTTTTCCTGTCACTTAACCCCTTGCCAATTAGTCATCTGAAAAAGTGACTCCAGTTCAATGAAAAATACCTTGACCACCATGCCATATGAAGTTAAGACATATTTTACCATGTTAAACAAACTGGTTTGGGGCACCTGGGTGGCTCAGTCAGTTAAGCGTCCAACTCTTGATTTCAGTTCAGGTATGATTTCGGTTGTGAGACTGAGCCTCTTGTGGGACTCCATGCTCAGCACAGAGTCTAAGATCCTCTCTCTCTCTCTCTCTGCCCCCCCCCCCCACTCGCACGTGCTCAGCAAATAAATAAATAAATAGATTCCTGAAAAAATATTAAAACATAAAAGAAACTGATTTAAGTCTTAGTTGTGACCAACTGATGGCAATTTGTACCTGCCAAACTTAACCCCAATTGTTCCCTTGCAATTTTTTTTTTTTTTTTGGCGGGGGGAGCAGCTCACTCTCTATTAATGGAAGGCCCTGGGTCACTTGGAGCTGGTGTACTTGGTGACATCCTTGGTGCCCTCAGATACAGCATGCTTGGCCAGCTCTCCAGGCAGCAGCAGACGCACCACTGTCTGGACCTCCGGATGTCAGTGTGGTCCGGCCCGAGTACTGGGCCAGCCGGGCAGCCTCGCCAGCCAGCCGTTCAAACACATCGTTCACAAATGAGTTCATGATGCTCATGGCCTTGGAAAAGATGCCGATGTCCGGGTGCACCTGCTTTAGCACCTTGTAGATATACATCGAGTAGGTTTCCTTGCTCTGGCTGTGCTTTTTGGACTTCTTATCGCCAGAACCACGGCCCCTGCGGCCCCCGGACTGCAGCTGCTGCCCATGCTCAGCGCCCATCCTCCTGCTGCCTACTGTGTAGGCAGTGAGGATTATTGGGCTGGGCATGCTGAGGCAGGTAGTAAGACCTATAAAAGTAAGGACTGAAGAGCATATCTATTTGTATGCCTTTTGTTTGGCCATTTACATCAACACGGAGAGCATTTATTTGCATACTTGAGAATTAAAGTACTTTGATTCTCAAGCTGGTTTTTCTTGATTGTTTTCACATATATTTTTTTCATTTTGACACTACTTTTTCTTTCACCTTTCTCAAAACTCAGCTTTCCCCAATAGTAGAGTTGGGACTGAATATTACAAAAGTCTGCTTGCTAAAGATGCCTTTAAAAAAAAAGAAAAGATGCTAAGGAACTTCCAAACAAAAGTTTAAGAAATTCTGCTGTAGCCAGTACAGTTGCTTGTGGGATTTATGTAGATATGTTTGTTTTTGTCATTTTGGCTACAATAACAATATAGCCTTGCTTGGATTATATACAGAGCAGTGTATTTATTTTCATCAGTTAGGTAAACAGTGTAGTGTAAAATGGACATTAACTGAAGAAGGATAGAGATTTGTATGAAACCGCAGCAGAGACAAACTACTGCTGTCACATACAGCAATGGTCTGTCGGGTGAGCAGGGGGCGGGTAGAAAACACTGTACAGAGAGACAGGAGATTTGGTTTCTAAACCAGCTTGCCAGTCTGCAGCTGTAAGACTTCAGGTTACTTAGGCACCATGTGCTTCAGTTTCCTATGGTTGGAAAATAGGAATGATATCTGCCTCACCTACTTCATGTGGACTTTATCGTGAAGATAAAGGAGGTAAAAATGCAATAATGGTCATGAAGTTTTTCTGAACCATAAAGTGACCTGTAAGTCCCACACTATATCACTATTATCATTACTATTCTAACTGTTCAAGGGAATCACTGGTGTTCAGTGCAATTCTGTTTGTTTTTCTGGAAACTAACGACCTCGTTCTGTAATAATTTTAGGACTGATAGGGCGGTTTTCTGGTCTGGTTTTGTTGCAGAAGAATTTAGAAACCTTTAGCACAGTCCATTTCTCAGGCTATGATTTCATGTTCCCAGAAGAGGGCAGCAAAACTCCAATCTGAAGACTGCGACTTCCTCAAAGAGTCTAACAGTTTCCCTGAGGGGAAAACAGCTATACTGTACGAGAAGAGCCTTTAAAAAATGATGGTCTTTAAGTGACAGACAAGACAAATCTCATTGTTATAAATAAATACCATAACAGAAATTCACTCATTTAAAATAACTTTTTGCCTTTTCTCTTGCCTCTGAAAAAATAATTTGGGCAATTTCTTTAATCTCATTTTTAAATTAATTAATTTATTTATTTATTTATTTATTTATTCATGAGAGACACAGAAAGAGAGAGAGGCAGAGACAGGCAGAGGGAGAAGCAGGCTCCATGCAGGGAGCCCAATCCCGGATCTCCAGGATCACGCCCTGGGCTGAAGGCGGTGCTAAACCGCTAAGCCACCCCGGCTGCCCTTTAATCTCGTTTTAATGATTTGACTTGCAAGACCAGAAACCTCTAGCTGTGTTTTTCCAGTTAACCCCAGATTTTTAGATCCCACATAGCACCAGTTTCTAAACAATTAAACAAGAGGAAAGTAAGTTGTTCTAGGCCCAATTCTTTCCATTTTAGAGGCCTGGCTAAGTCCAAAGAATGATTTCCAACAGTGTCTAAATATGTCTGTCATAACATGTGTCTGTGTCACTCAGAGCAAATGTCATCTGTATCTAATATTTCTTGTTCTTTCATTATTAAAATTTGTTTAAAAATATCTTTGTGCTTTTATACTTTGTGACAGCATCAGCAGTTAATATTTAAACTGTTCCTTTTAAAAACAAAAAAAATTTTTTTGAGAGAGAACAAACACAAGCGGGCGGAGGGACAGAGGGAGAGGGAGAGGATCTCAAGCAGGCTCCACGCTCAGCACAAAACCTGACATGGGACTGGATCCCAGAACCCTGAGACCATGACCTGAGCTGAAACCAAGAGTCAGATGCTTACCCAACTAAACCACCCAAGCACCCCTGAACTGTTCTCAAATAGCATGGTAAGGTGCCTTCCTACATGTTTTCATGTATGTTGATAGCCACTATGCCCATCTATTTTCTCATTTGTGATTAGAGTTGCTGTTCTCTTCTTGAAAAGTGCAGGCAGAGGCCCCTTGTGGCAAGAGAGTCCTGGGGTGCATATTTTCTCTCCCCTAATAAGTGGTGGTACAAAAGCCAACTCTGAATCTGATCCTTTTTCTTTTTCTTTTTCTTTTTTCTTTTTCTTTCTTTTATTGGAGTCCAATTTGCCAACATATAGCATATCACCCAGTGCTCATCCCGTTAAGTGCCCCCTCAGTGCACGTCACCCAGTCTGATCCTTTTTCTATGTGCTTTTCTATAATTAGAGAGGAGTAGAAAGGCTTTCAGTGGTACAGTTTTTCAATCCCTTCTGCTTTTCTCAGCTCATTTCTGGCTCTGCTCTTTTGGGGGAAAAAAAAAAAACTAATCTGTTTCTCACTCCACTCCCTCTACCACCACCCTCAAGTCAGAGTCCTCCTCCCATCCCAGCTAAACCTCTTCCTGTTCTTAAGAATTGCATCACATTCTTGGCTTAATGTAGACCAACACCCCCACACTGGCACCAGAGAGTGTACAGGCCTTCTTTATTGGTTGAAAGTCCTTGTCTGGTGAGCATGGAATAAGTTACCCACTTCCTGACTTCCAGCCCTGGCTGAATTTGCTTCTGGAAAAGAACATCTTCCTTGGATTTTTGTTTGCTTGTTTATAAATACCCTTTACTTCAGCCCTATCCTGGAATGAGCAAGATTTTACCACATAGATAAAGTGTCGAAGGGCATTTGAGGGAGAGGGAATAGTCTGCACACCTTGCTGTTTCTAATTCTTCGCTTGCTCCACTCTTGTAAACCCAGACTAATCTGGCATTGACTCTCACACTATGGAAGGGGCTTTCTTTAAGGACGGTAACACCCCCCATGACTAAATTTTGTGGGTATATCAGTCTTCCTCTTACCTGACAATGAGCAGAAACTGACACCATTAACCTCCTTGATAGACCCACTACCTTCCTGTGGATTCCACACACTATTATTTTTTTCTTACCTTCCTCATGGATCTTAGGCATCCTTTGAAAGCTCTTCTTTCATAGAGAAAGAAGACTCCTTAGGTGTCGATGTTCCTCAGGATCCTGTCCTATGTCAGCCTGTCTTCCCCCTCTATACGTTTTCTGAGAAATCTCTCTTCCGCAGCTTTATGAATTTTTTTAAGCCAGTGACTTCCAAATATCTACCTCTCCTGAACTCCAGACTAATATAACAACTGTCTTCTAGAACTGCTCCGGTTGGATATTCCTGAAGCCATATTAATCAACTCACTTCTTTAGACTATTCCTCTTCTACTCTTCCTTTTCCTAACATATGCCACAACATCCACCCTATTGCTCTAGACAGAAACCCAGGATTCATCTTTGACTTCTGTGCACAGTCTCTCTTTTCGATCAATAACCAAGTCTAGTAAAATCTTTTTCTTTGAAAACACCCGCTTATTCTTCTTCTCCCCTGGCCTAAGCAATGACCTCTGGGCTTTTGCAAGTCTTTACTAGTTTCCTGCCTCTAGTTTTTCTCCCCTGGGTCATTTTCCACCAGCTACCAGAAAGTTTTGTTTTGTTTTGTTTTAATAAATGCAATTCTGATGAATTCACCTTCTGCATTTAAAATCATTTCATTGCTTCCCTGTATTCTTGGGCTAGAGTCCGAATGTCTTAGCATGGCTCATAAACACTCTGCAATCAGCAACCTGCCTACCATTGTCTGCACCTCACACATACTGGATTCCTGTGTTGCAAACACATCCTGCTTTCTCTTGTTTCTAGGGCTTCACAAATGCTGGTTCCTTCGCATGGAGCAAACACTCTATCGTAGGACCTCAAACATGTCTGGTCTAAAGTCTACCTCCAGATTGCCATTTGTCTTACTCCTGAATCAGAACTGAATTTGAATACTTAGTTTTTAATTAATTCTTGAATTAAAGCCAAAGTGAACCTTAGCTCACCCTATTTCTTATTTCTTTGCAAAAGACTTCTGAAGGTATGTTCAAATGAAAATATATTTGAGCTAATTAATTTAGATCAGCATTGACTCTTAACATAGCCGAATATGAGCTGGAACATATTTTTTAAATTACTGGAATGTTTTCTGGACGATTATTCATCATGACATCCTATCTTTGGAATTTTGTCTTCATTTCCAGCTGGCTTATACCACTCTCCTTTCTCACCTCTCAGCCCTTCCTTCCCCTGGCTTGCCCTACACTTGCCCCTTGATGGACCCAGTTTGCATGCAGTGGTAGCTGCTGTGAGGCTGCGGTTAAATAGAAGTGCTCAGACTGCAACAGGAAAGCACTGAATCGAAAGCAAAGGAGAGGAAGCACAAACCGATACCCACCACAAAGCTGCTGAGTGCCCAGCATGACCCAAGCCACACCCTCTGATGAGGAGCCTTGTGGAGGAGTGAAGAAGCCACAGAGTTTAATAAATCATCAGCACAGCCCGTCCTCCACTTCCCCTAATCCAGCCTTCCTGGGTCACCCGTGAATGTCCCCAGGGCTGGCCTAAGAAGGTTGGTGATGACAGCAAAGCCACCAGAGAGGTAGAGGTTGAGGGAAAGTCCCTGAAATGAATGACTGTGTACCATTCATCTCGGACTCTCCACCTGGTCTAGCCCTATGAGTGGTTCTAAGGAGCTCTCTGCATGGGATGATCCCCAGATGAAGGCCCTCGTGTTCCCTACAAGTCCTTTGGCTACCTGCCCCAAAAGCTGTTTCTACTGGGGGCCGAAACTTTTTTTTTTTGTAAACAATAATAAAGTCCCTACGAGATACAGTTTGAGAATTTAAAGTTCACATTTATGTACAAATGGCTATTTTCAGATTCTTTCCTGGCTTCAGTAGAGAGAGCAGGAAGGAGAAAGAGATGGCACGTCAAAGGTAGGTTACCTACTTTCTGATTTTGCCCTGTGGCCTACCCTGCCTTTTCATGCTTGTCTTCTTTGTTGTCAAAGGAGATACTAATTCTTCAGCAGCCTGAATGATAGGGAAAGGGATTGAAAGTGTGGGGGAATGTAAGTAACTATGTTTAGATTCTAAACACTGGTGAGGTTGGGAGCTCCTTGGAATTACAGAGTCTGGCTGTGGTTCATTACCTCTGGATCTGGGGAGGTGGGAACTGGGCCCTGCTTTTGCAGCTGGAGAAGCAGAGCACTGAGAAGAGGGACAGCCATCTCGGTCTGGAGGAAAGGCTGCTTTGCTTAGCTCAAAGTGGGCACTGTGTCTTCATAGAGTGCCAGACTCAAACTTCACAGAACAGAACAGGAAGTATGGTTAGTGCAGCTGGGAGGGGAGAGAGAACTCACTGTGCATGGAGGCCAGGAGCTCACTCGTGGGCTTCTTTCATCACATTTTCCTATCCTGTAAGTGACCAGGACTGACTCTGGGGTGCGCTGGGGAGCAGGTGAAGCATGCCTTCAGGCAAACCCCCTTGCCTTCTGCAATCTCACCTCTCCAGGTATGTTCCACTTTTGAGTTCTCTTCATCCCAGAACATCTTCCGAGATCTAGATCATTAATGAAGTTTAAATGGAGGAATGATAGGCACTTTGATAGAAGGGGATGGAAACAGTTCTTCTCTTACCAGGCCAGATCTACAAGTGGCAGAAATGTGACCTCTGTTTTAGCAGCCCCAACAGCAGTGAGTTGGAATGGATTCTAATAGAGGAGAAAGGGAATGGAGTTTGTAGTCAGATGACTTTGTTTTGAAGCTATCCCGCCTTACCTACCTCCCACTTTCTTTCCTTTCTTCCTCCCTTCCTTTCTTGGGGAAATAGCCAGAGAATGGGAAGCTCCTTGAAGTTCAGAGGAATTCTACAAGTTTCCCAAGCCGGACTGCCTGCCCAGAGTTTACCCATGATCTTGAGTGCTCAAAGACATTCCTTTTGTTAACCCCTCAAGTTGTTTTTTTTTTTTTTTTTTTATTTTCATATAAAAATCCCTCAAGTTGTTTTTAATAATCAAGGCATGATCCAAACATTAGGAGCCAAGTGACTCCCAGGTGCAACCTTTCAGCCTGTGACCTGCCTTGCTATATTACATTACTTAGACAAGGAAAATTAACAAGATGAGTGCAAAGAAGGGGAGACAGTCGTATGAGTTACTTTTGAAGAAGCTTATGTAGAAATCGAAGAAAGATAAGTTGGCTGGAGGGCACTGTGAAGTAAAGAATGGATTTCTTTCTTTTTTTTTTTTTTTTTCTTTTTTTAGACTGAGAGAGGTTTAGGTATGTTGACACACTGGAGGAGAGATCTCCCCTCATTCCAAAGCTTTGATTCTCTCATCTGGGGGGAAAAGGGAGAGGTTTCTATGGAGATTAAAATTAAATGAAAATCAAATGCATGGTGGTGGCATTTATACCACAAAGCCCTTTACACATGCTAATTATTTTAGCATCTCATCATCTAGCGTTTGTACAGATGAGTAAGCCCTGGTCACAGCTATTCTGTCTCAGGTTTTTCTACCCTATATGATGGACTATGAGGAGGAGATGGGCTCTTGAGTAGATAGAGCAAAGACCAGGGACAGGCTAATAGTGATGTGACTTGTATCTTTCATGCTTTGCACTTTTGGGAAGTGGTGTGTGCACGAGTATGTGTGTTTTACTAGATACAGTGAGTTGCCATTATATTATCTAACTTGCCCTGTATTCTTATTTTAAAATTCTTACTTAAAAAATGGACACATTTCAGATCCAACATCTCTCTAAAAAGTTTAAATGTAGGGAAAACATTTTTAGAAACTAAAAATACTCTCCTTGAGATGCAAGAGATGTACAAATAGGGTTATAAACATGAGGACACCTGGGTGGCTCAGCGGTTGATCTTCTGCCTTCCAGCTCAGGGTGTGATGCTGGAGTCCTGGGGATCTAGTCCCACGTCGGCCTCCCTGCATGAAGCCTGTTTCTCCCTCTGCCTATGCCTCTGTTTCTCTCTCTCTCTCTCTCTGGATGTTTCTCATGAATAAATAAAAATCTTAAAAAAAAGATTATAAACATGGATTTCTGCTTAGATAAAGAAGCAGTTTCCTAAAAGTTACCTCTTGTCAATCCACAGCTTTGTAAAAAGGCTCAACACTTTATATCATTTCTGGCTATTTGCAGAATGACATTATAATTGTGCTTTGATACACATTTAGCAACTGCAACCATGATTCCTGTTTTCTAATTGGCTACAGTGTGCACATACTTTTACAGAGTAATTTCCATCAGCTCTACACAGCATGATATACACAAGCGAATCAGTGAAGTCTTTATTCCTTAATTATTTGCTTTGCAGTTTTGCTTTGAACCATGCCACCTCTATTCCTGTAGAGTAAAGATACCCTGCAGATTCCGCTCCCACATTTCCTCTCCCTTTCCCACCTGGCTTTCCAACCTTAAGACGATTTATGTCTTCATTTCTGAGTGCATCTCTGCCTATCCCTTACCATCCCTCCCTCATCCCTTATTCTGTCCTCCTCCTCCCCTGGCCCCTTTCTGTCTCTACCTTTTATTACTGGCAACACTGTAGGCCATCCCATAGCATGTTCCTTCATGCATTACATGAACTGATTTTTTAAGGGCACTGAACAGAACGATGTGGTGTCATTTTCCAAGAACAAGCAGCCGCTTTTTAAAAAGAGCTGTACTGAGATAAAATGTATATACTGTTAAGTTCACACATCTAAAGTTTATACAGTTCAATGAGTTTTAGTATATAGTGTTGTGCATCCATCACCTTAATCAATGTTAGAACATTTTCATTATCCCAAAAAGAAACTTGTACCAGTTAGCACTCACCATCTCCACTCTTCCACCCCACCCTTTTGCTCTCCCTAATTCTAGGCAGCCACTAATCTACTTTCTGTTTCTATGGATTTGCCTACACTAAACATGTTATATAAATGAGATCACAAAATAGATGGTCTTTTGTGACTGGTTTCTTTCACCTAACAAAATGTTTTTGAGGTTCAACCACATGGTAGCATGTTTCTGTACTTAATTTCTTTTTATTACCAAAGAGCATTCCACCATATGGCTATATCACATTTTGTTTATCCTTTCATCAGCTGGCATGCATTTGGGTTATTTCCTTTTTTTATTATGTGAATAAAGCCATGAACATTCACATACAAGTTTTTGTGAGGACATAAGTTTTCATTTCTCTTCGGTAGATAACTAGGATTGGAATTGTGGGGTCATATGGCAACTCTATTTTTAGCATTTAGAAGGACTGTCAAACCATTTTCCAAAGTGGCTACACCATTGTGCTTTCCCATCAGCAGTGTATGAGTTCAATTTCTCCACATCCTCACCAAAAACTGTTATTTTCTGCCTTTTTTTATTTAGCCATTCTAGTGGGTGAAATTGCATTTCCCTAATAATTTTCTGAGTGATTATTAGCCATTTGCATATTTTCTTGGGAAAAAATGTCTATTATAACTACCCATTTTAAATTGGATTGTCTTTTTATTATTAAATTTAAGAGTTTTAAATATTCTAGGTACAATTCCCTTATCAGATTTATGATTTGGAAATATTTTTTCTCATTCCCTGGGCTGTCCTCCCAGCTTTCTTCATTGTATGTGCCCTCTGAACACCATAGCTTTTAATTTCGATAAAGTTCAACATATCAATCTTTTATTTTATGTCTTGTGCTGTTGGTGTTTATCTAAGAAATCACCGCCCAACCCAAAGTTACAAAGACTTACTCTGAAGTTTTCCTCTAAAAGTCTTATAGTTTTGGGGTGCCTGACCAGTGGGTTAAGTGTCTGCCTTTGGCTCAGGTCATGATCTCAGGGTCCTGGGATGGAGCCCACATAGGGCTCCTTGCTCGGGGGAAGTCTGCTTCTCTCTCTCCGTCAGTCCCTCCCCCTGCTGGTGCTCTCTCTTGCACCCCCTCTGTCTCTCTCATTCTCTCTCTCAAATAAATAAATAAATAAATAAATAAATAAATAAATAAATAATCTTTTTTTTTTTTTTAAGTCTTATAGTTTTAGCCGCTACATCTAGGTCTATGATCCATTTTTAGTTAATTTTTGTGTATGTTGTTTATTAGAGGTCCAAATCAGTTTTTTTGCTTGTGGATATTCAGTTGTCCCAGCACCATTTGTTGAAAAGGCACCCCAAAACTATAAGACTTTGAGAGGAAAACTTCAGAGTAAGTCTTTTCCTTTGAATTTTCTTGGTCTCTTTGTCAAAAATCAACTGACTATAATTGCTAGGGCTCATTTTTAGATTCTTAAATCTGTTCTATCGATCCCAATGTTTATCTTTGTGCAAGTACCACACTGTCTTGATTGCTGTCGTCTTTCAACATGAATCTACTAACTTTGTTCATTTCCAAGATTGTCTGGCTATTCTGAGTTTCTTGCATTTCCATATAAAATTTAGGAGCAGCAGCAGTTGACAAACTGGTCCTGGAATCCATAAGAGTGCCTCTGCCCTTAATAAATCATGAAAACATTTTCTTCCATACTTAGCATGAAATTGGATAAGGAGGACTGAGCAAGTACACTTTGGAGTTATAGGAAGCAAGGGGATCCTTTGACAGGGGACCCAAACGGATGGGGGAGGGGAGCAAATGAGTCAAAAAGTTTGTGAACTTCCCACCCTGGTGAGAGGAATGTTTGTTCAGGGGAGGCAGTTTGATCTAGCACCAGGGGACATTGTGAAAAGATAATTGAAATTGTGAAGTCCATTGATGTCCCCAGAAGAAAAAAAAAAGGGTCTCAGTCAGCAGTATTGTTAGTTTGTTGATTCTTACAGAAGAAGATTCTCATCAAACTAAAGGAAGCAGCTGGCCCTTTCTCAGGGCTGTAAGACCCTGAGGGGGAAAAAATGAAGAAAAAAAATGAAGAAATCCCTCCTTGTCTTTTCTTACCTCTGTGGCCAGCACTCAACTTTGTCTATCTTTGTTACCCTTCCCCTTTACTAGTTCCCCAAAAGGGGAGGGCGGAGAGGGAGAAAAAGAAGAAAATCATAGTGGGAGAGAGGGTGAGAGGTGCTAAGGATAGGAAAGGAATTCCGGAACATTTAAAATGAAGGAAGGATCTTTCAGGTCCTGCTGGTGGAGCCTAGGAAAGAAGATGACAATATGTAGCAAGAGGAATAAAGACGATCCCATTCTTTGGCTCAGTGATCTGGCTCTTGTAGTTTATCCTAAGGGAAGGAGATATGCAGAGTGCGAGTGGCAATGTTAATAAGAAGATCGTCTATTATTAGCCTCAACCTGCACTATAAATGCTGTCGGACACCACAGCACGCTCACAGTAGGCTATCATACTGGCCCCACTGTCAACATATACCCTGAACTGCCTCACTCCTCATTGTATCCTCTACTACCCCGGGTCCTGGTCACATCGTCTCCCACCTGAATTATTGCTGTGGCCTTTCAACTCGTCTTTCTGCTTTTGCCTTGCCTCCCATCCCCCGGTCTACTCTCAACACAGTAGTCATAGGGACCCTTTAGAAAGGGAGAACAGTTCAGGGCTCTACTCACAAGCTTCCACGGCTGCCTCCTCATTCAGGAGAAAAGCTGATGTTTTTGTTGGTCCCAGGCTCTACTTCATCTGGTCCCCATTACCCTCTGACTTCATCTTATACTACTTTCCCTCTTGCACCCTCCACTCTGGCTGTACAGTCTTCCTAACTCTTTTTGAACACACCAAGCCTTCTGCTGCGTCAGTGACTTTGAACTCGCCCTTCCCTCTTCTCCCAGGTATCCATTTGGCTTGTTTCCTCACTACCTTCAGATCTGCTCAAATGTCACGGATGAGACTGCTTCTCGGACCATCACGTTTAAAATTGGTGTCTTCCCCAACCCCTGGCTCCCAGCATTTCCTATTCCCTTTCCTTGTTTCATTCTCCACCTCTGCCCCTTGCACTTAACACCTTACCTGACTGATTGATTTGGGTCACCTTACCTGCCTTTTTGATTTGGGTCACCTTACCTGACTTATTGATTTGGTCAATTCTCCCTGTAGAATTTGTGCTCCATGAGAGCAGGGATTCATGCATGCTGCTCACTGCCACATTGCAATAGCCTCAGAGTCTTGATTGTACCTGTACATGGAGAAGCTGTTTAATAAATATTTGTTGAATGAACGAATATGTTCACAAAAGTAATACTTATGAAAATGAGGTTGTACTCTTGAAACTACAAAAATGTAAACTGTGGCATGCACAGTGGCCATGCAACGTGACATCATGCAGCCTAGAGGCTGCAAGATTGGAGAGATTTGAATTCAAATCCTGACTACCACTTTGGAGTTGTGTGACCTTGGTCAAGTGTGTTTAACCTCTCAGTTTCATTCTATGTGAAACAGGTATAATAATGCCTCCTCATGGTATTGTTGTGAAAATCCAACAACAAAAAATGTAGTGACTGCCTCTCACATAGTAGGTGCTCTAGGAACATTAAATCCCTCTCTCCTAAAAAAAAAAAAAATTCCCTCTCTTCTGAGGAAGAATGTATATCCAGTGGATGAGAACTGAGTAGGAGCATATAAAAGTGGAAATAGTTAAATAGGGTGCTTAAAAATGCTTATAAACATTTTCTTTCTGTTTTCTGTTCCTCCCTATGCATGGGTCTATGTAAAGAGTGGCAGATGGGAGGAAGGTTCTTCCAGTTATCTCCTGGGTTCTGACTTCACCTCTGATACTTACAAGGCATGTGACATTAAGCAAGTCCTAACCTCTCTGTGCCTGTTTCCTTATTTAAATGATGAAGAGGTTGAGTTTGGTAACTTTTAGTGCTTTCCAGACTTAAATTCCATAATTCAAATAGGCAGGCCATTCTTACCTGGCTTTGCCCTGCTTCAGCCCAGTCTTACTCAAATGTGAAGTCCAGATGTTTCTAATCTTAGGCATAAAAGACTCGATTCTTTGGTTTTCAGAGGCCAAAAGAAACTGGAAAGTTTAGGAAAAGCTTTAAGCAGATGAAATTTCCTTCTTTCTGACTCCTAAACAGCCGCATTCATACTGTTCAAACTTAAGAAAACAAGAAAAGCAAAGCAGAGCAAATATGCACCTTTGGGTTTGAATCAACTATGTGAAGCTTTAAGCCATGAAGGAAAGTGTACGTGTGGTTTTTGTTTTTTTGTTTTTTGTTTTATTTATTTATTTTTTAAGCAACAAGCAAAAAGGAGACGTCAGCAGTTCTCAACTTGTAACTGTAACCTTGTACCCGTGTGGCTCTGAGCCCAGGGAGGAGGCAGTGGCTGGAGACTCCCTGCTCTGGAAAGCTAGCGGTTTTGTTTTCTTCTGGTTGCCACCCTGAGGCAGAGGAGAGGAGGATGTTTGGGTTTGCAAGCCGCCTGGCCACTGTCAGCAAGTTTGCAACCCTGGCCTCACTTCCCTGAAGCTGAGGGCTGGGGGGGATCAGCTGCCCTGGCCTCCCTCCAATAACGGAGCCGGAGCCGTAGAGGATTCAAATACCCCTTCCATTGCAAGGCTCTGACTTTACCCTGAAAACTGACGATCTCATCTGGGAAGGGTCAGTTTAAAAAAATGACCGAATGGCCCAAAATAAACAGAGGGAACAACCACAACAAAAACTTTTTCTGCAATGTTTCCTTATAATTACTGGCCCAGCCCACCAGAACTCTGGCGGGAGTCTCCATCCACTGTCACTGTGGCCCCCACATGGCCTTGTCTGAGTGAGCCCCAGCTGACCCGAGCAGTACCCCGCCCTGTTCGCCAGCCCTGCTCCAGCACCTTCCCCGGACAGCAGGGAGAGTCCAGACTGCAGCATGTTTTGAGGATGGAGTTTGGGAACAGTCAATAGAAGTACAGCTCATTTACTAGGATCCCTAAGAGACGAGTAAACTCAGCTTAAATGATGTGTCCAAATTCAGAGAGTAAGTGTGGGGCAAAATGGGCCTCCTTATTCTTTACCTGGTGCTCTTTCCAGATTCATACACTGTTGTAGAGGGATCCAACATAGGGGGGTTAACTTTAAAGTTCTCTTTCTCCACCTTTTTTTTCCAACCAAATCCTACTTTGTTGACCAGGGCTGTTTCAAAAAGCATATTTTGAATTTTGACTTGAGGACAATGACTAAATCTTACACAATGTGTAATGGTACCTTGTGTGCACCTCAGGGTTTGTGTTACCTAGTTGCCCCCTAGAGCAGCACTGTGAGGTTAGCAGTAAGCAGAGTGGGTAAGGTATGGGCTTAGTTTCCATGCCTGCAAAATAGGAACAGTCATGGCATCTACTTCATTGTGTTGTCATGAGGATTTCATGGGACAATACATGTAACACACAATGAAAAACCCAGCAAATGTTAGAAATTGTTAATATCCCAGGACACTTTAAAAAAAAAAAAAAAAGGTTTTATTTATTTATTTGAGAGAGAGCAAGAGATAGTACCAGTGGGGCAGGGCAGAGGGAGAGGGAGAAGCAGGCTCCCCCCTGAGCAGGAATCCCAGGACCCTGGGATATGACCTGAGCCAAGGGCAGACACTTAACCAACTGAGCCAATATCCTAGAAAGCATTTATTATTCCTTTTTATAGATGAGAAAATTGAGGCTCAGAGAAGCTGAGGGACTGTAGTCATACAATTGGTTAGTTCAAGAGAGTCAGGATTCTGCTCAGTGTCCTGGCTCCATATCCAGGGCACTTGCTGCTCCTCTGTTGATAGTGTAGATAGTCAAAGGTGGTTCTGTGCCATGTGTCAGGCATGTCTGTCCCTGGCATCATGGGATGACATGTCTTTGTTAAGCTCTTACATGCCTGAGGTGCTGGGAAATGGATGCTTCAGAGGTGATGGAGGCTCTCATGTGCAGCCTTTTTATCAAGCAGTCACTGTACAAACACCAGTCAAGGAACCAAAGTGTGAACTAATCCCTGGCTCAAGTTGGACTCAGAAGCAAAGTCAGAAGCCTTTGAATATTCTCACCTTTCCTTTCTTTTTGCAAGGCTTCCATGAGGCTCTAAGAATATTCTGCTTACTCTGATATGAGAGGCCTCTTCACACTCTCCTGTGTTACAGTATTTTGGGGCATCCATCTGGTTCCCCTGTCGGAACTGTGCTCAAGGGGGCCAAAGATGAAACACTGAGGTGTGGGAAGAAAATATGTGAACACTTGTTTTTATTACTCTTTAAGATTCTAAGAAAATTAAGCTTTACCAATGCTTAAAATTCAGTACAGTAGAGCCTGTATAATTTTTAATAAATATACAGTTGTTGGGAATGTGAGTTTTTTTATGGAGTAGCATGATGAAGAGTTTGGAGCAATTGTTCTAGAAAGTAAGCTTCTAGAGGGCAAGAAACATATCTAGTTCTGATTTGTATCTGATCCTCATTATCTAGCATTAAATGACCATTCCCCAAATAAGTGAATTTAGCAACTATATGAACTTGTCTTTCTTTGTTTCTTCTGGTCCTTTCATCATCCATCCATGTCTTGTTCAGTATTTTGCCAAGATATGAGCAAGTAATAAACCCATGTTTAAGAAATAAAGAATACAAATTGCCATGAGAAAATTAGAAAGTGTAAGACTGGTAGTCCCAAAAAAGAGTTAATGGGATATTACTCAGCCATCAAAAAGAATGAAATCTTGCCATTTGCAACAACGTGGATGGAGCTAGAGAGTATAATGCTAAATGAAATAATAAGTCAGTCTGAGAAAGACAAATACCATATGATTTCACTCATATATAGAATTTAAGAAACAAAACAAATGAACAAAGGGGGAAAAAAGAGACCAACCAAAAAACAGACTCTCTAGGGTGCCTGGGTGGCTCAGTCGGTTAAGCATCTGACTCTTGGTTTCGGCTCAGGTCATGATCTCAGTGTGGTGAGATTGAGCTCTGCATTGGGCTCTGCACTGGGCATGGAGTCTGCTTCAGATTCTCTCTCCCTCTGTCCCCTCTTTTTCTAAAACAAAACAAAACAAATGAATTAATGAATCTCATAATTCTAGAGAATAATTAGATGGTTACCAGAGGGGTGGTGGGGGTGGGTGGGTGAAATAGGTGAAGGGGATTCAGAGATCTCCTTGATAATCTCCTAGTGCCTATCTTGATGAGCACTAATATATGGAAGTGTTGAATCACTAAATCATACACCAGAAACTAATATAACACTGCAGTTAAAAAAAAAAAAACAACACTGTAGGTTAACTACACTGGAATTTAAATTTAAAAAGAAAAAGAGTTAAAGGAGGTTAATAAGGCATTCATGAAGCAGGCAAAAGTAGGCAGACCTCATGGGCATAAAGTCAGGCATGGAGCACCAGCATTGCTGTCTGAGAAATCAAGTGTGCTCTGAACATCTGAGTGTTTTCAAAGTGAGCACTGCCCCCGACCTTCCTCTTAAAGCTGCAGAAAGGAACACAGTGCAATGAACAAGGGTCTTAGAGAAAGGTGTACCAGCTCAATTACTCTCATGGCTTGGTGACCTAGGGTGAAGCCTCTAACCACCTGTTTTCCCCAGCCCCACCCCAGAAAATAGTTCTTGACCTAAAAATGAGGTTGGACTAGATGATTTTGGAGGTCCCTTCTAGCTTTGAAATGGTCCTGAATATAGATGAAGTTGGTAGTCGTCAGTGCTGGAGGTTCTAGCAGCAGGGAGGGGCATCCAGACTCGGGGTGTCCACTGTCCCAGCAGCATTCACATGGTGTCTTCATGCACTGTTCTGCAGCATACCTCTAGAAGTCCTTTCTGGCCAGCCTCTAAACCTGGGTTTCCAGTCCTTCTGAAAGGCTTGTGAACCATTCAATACCCCTTAATAAATTCATCTTCTGCTTCAATTAATCAGAGTTTGTTTCTGTTGTTTGCAACCAGTGCATCCATTATTTTTCTAAAGCATGCACTTGGTTGAAAAAGAAAAAGTGAAAAACAATATTTAGGACAGAAACAATAGCAACACCATCTCCTTCCCTTTCTTGCCTCTTCTTGAGCCACTTTGCTTCTCTAGAGGTAGCCATAGTTGCTAGTTTCTTACATATCCCTCCAGAGACATTCTCTGTCAATGTATCCAAGAAAAGATACTTTAAAGACCACCATGCAGACCAGTGGGGTCATTCTCTGCATGTAGTTCCTTATCCTGCTCTTAAGCTTAATATATGTTGGATTCAATTCCATAAATATAAAGGTGCCTTATTCTTTCTAATGGCTGCTTAGTATTTCATTGAATGAAGATTCTGTAATTAATGTAGCCAGTCTTCTGCTGTAAACATTTGGATTGCTTATGGTTTTTATGGCTACCAAAAAAAAAAAAAAGGCTGTAATGAATATCCTTATAAATATGCCTTCAATATGTCTTAATGCCCAGAGCAAGCATAGTCATAGGACAGATTTTTGGTAGTGAAGTTGTTGAGTTAAAGGGTATAACTTTTATTTTTAAATTTTTAAAAAGATTTTATTTATTTATTTATTTGAGAGAAAGAGAATGATAGGGAAAGCACAAGCAGGAGCAGAGGCAGAGGCAGAGGGAGAAGCAGACTCTCTGCTGAGCAGGGAGACCCACTTGGCATTTGATCCCAGGGCCCTGGGACCATGACCTGAGCCAAAGTAGATGCTTAACCAATTGAGCCACCTAGGCTCCCCAAAGGGTATAACTCTTACGTTTTGGACAGATAGTACCAAATCATAATACAAAGAGACTTCACCAAATTTTAATCCTACTAAAAATGTCTTAGTTTCCCTGTCTTCCTTATCCTCACTTCATCAATTTGTATTATGAAATTTTGATAATTTTGTCATTCTGGTAGGTGAAAAATGGTTTCTTGTTTTAGTGTTAATTCATTAAACCATTCACTAATTGTTTTCAATTGGATTTTGATCTGTTTTTAATTCTTTTGTAAGAACTCCAGACTTTAAGAAAACTGTATCTTTTTCATATTTGTTGCAAATATGTTTTTTAATTTGTATTTGGTCTTCTGACATTATTTTATTTGATTTTGTTTTGGTCCTTGCAGAAGTCTTTAATTTTCACAAAGTCACATTTGTCTATATTTTTCTTATTGCTTCTGAACTTGCTTAGAATGGCTTTTGGATGGGAAGCTTTGCACGGTCTCAACATTGAAGATGTTAATTTAGAGAAACAACACTTGAGACTTCTGGTTAAAGAGAACAGATTAAACACACACATTGTGATCCATTCCCTCCTAGAACTTAACCCAAAATTAAGTTTTGATGAAATAATATATTCACAAACCAAAAAGGTGTAAAAAGGCACAGAGCAAAAAAGTTTCCCTCATCCATGTCTCCCATTGGCCTGGGTCCCATCGTCTTCCTGTCCATTAGTAAGCTTCGTCACTAGTTTGTTATGTGTGTATCCAGAGTTTCTTTATGCATATGTAAGAAAACAAGAATTGAAGTAAGTGGATTTTTTAAAAGGCTAAACCTATAAGGACAAAGAGAATATGAAAAGGATAAGAGCAGGATAATTTTAAAAACCAGAATGTAGATGAATGCTTGGCAACTGAACCAAGAGATCTAAGTGAGGTGAATTCTAAGCCAGCAGATGAGAAAGCTAATGTCACTTGCTTTACACTTCAGAATTCTCCACATGCTCAGCAATTTGTGGCACTAGATACTTTGGTATTTTGTGTATAAGGCTGTGGTTAAAAACACTACAACAAGTTGAAAGTCAGTTCAAGAAAAAAGGGGTCCCCAGACCCCCTCTTCCCTTTGCATCTGTCAAGTGGACTGCTCATTTGCCAGTGACCAAAGAATGGAGCTAAGACAAAGGGAGGACCAAGCATAGTTGTGTGAAGGATAATATACTGAAGACAAAAGGAGATTACTTACAGCCCCCCTGTATTCTTCCTTTACATAGGTTGTAACCCTGACATCCAGGCTGGAGATTTTCTGGGAACCCAACACATTGGGGAGAAATGCCCTAAAGATAATTTGGAAGTGGCAGCATCTTTGAGAGAAAAAGAAAAATGCAGGGCTCTATCGCAGGACCCTGGGATCATGGCCTGAGCCAAAGGCAGATGCTTAACTGACTGAGCCACCCAGCAGTCCCAAGTCTATCACTTTCTAAGCACAGCAAAACAGCTGTGGGAATGAGGCCTCCTGAAAGCACACTTAGTCCCACCTTCTCTTCTCATCTTCCATGTCTACCCACTGGATCCCTCTCCATAGCCTAGAAAAATGCTCAAAAGTACCCCCATCTAAAAGAAAAATAAAGCAATTCTCCTTTTAACCAATTGCCCCCATTTTCTCTTCTCTTTCATCATAATGCTTCTGAAAAGAATATATGCTAACTTCCTCCTCTTCCTTTACTTCCTCCCCGCGCGCTACTTTTTGACCCTGTGCAATCTACCTTTCACTCTGACCAGCACGGCGCCTCAGACGACTTTTCTGCTATCAAATCCATTGTTCCTGTTTAGATCTCATCTTTCTCTCTGAATCCTCCTATCACCCACCAGCCGTGTCACTCTTCTTTCCTGGTGTTCATACCTCTCTCACCCTGTCTTTGCCTCTGCCGTGTGGCCCCTTGGCAGGATAGGCATCCACAGAGATTCCCTGACTCCCTTACAAGATCTGGTATCTGCCTGGGTCTCCAGCCTCAGGTGTGCCCTGTCCCGCTTGCTCACTACACTCCCATCACACTCAGGTTCCACTCAGTTCCTCTTAGAGACTCAGCTCTAGTTGCCTTCAGGCTGATTCCCTCTACCTGGGACCCTCTTCCCTGACCCAAACCCCAGCACTCTGGCTATTTCCAACTTGATTTTCAGATTTCAGCTCACTATCATTTCCTCAGAGAGCCCCCACCTCCCACAGCACCTCCCTTCCTATCCCCACCAAACTAAATCCGTTCCCCTACTCTTCTATCTCAGAAATCATTTTTTAAAAGTTTTAATCTATTTATTTGACAGAAAGATAGAGAGAAAGAGCATGAGCAGGAGGAGGGACAGATGGAGGGGGAGAAGCAGACTCCCTGCTGAAGAGGGAGCCCAAAAACACAGGGCTTGACCAGGGGCTCTGGGATCATGACCTGAGCCAAAGGCAGATGCTTAACTGACTAAGCCACCCAGGCACTCCTCATATCACCTCATTTTTATTCTCATGGCAACTCTGTGAATAGGTACTATATTATTAGGTCCACTTTCGGCTGAGGAAACTGAAACTTAGAGAGACTGAGTAATAATGCCCAAGATCTTACAGAAACATGAGAGTCAGAGCTAGAATTTGAAAATACATTTCTCTGACTCTGTGGGACTTTTTATTTACCATATTGTAGGGCTTCCTAGTTGATAGATCTTCTACATTCACCTTCCCAAACTTTCCTCCCACTCATTCCCTCTCTTCTGTCTCTCTGCAGCTCTTCCAGGCAGGATGATGGTATGGGGCAGGCAGCTGAGGAGGTCCTGGCAGCTTTTCTTTTCTAACACCTGTTTCTGAGAAGTACTCAGAAAATCTGTGAGGTAGGCAAACTATGATGGTGGTCAATGTTCTCATAGTTCTCCTGCCCTTTCTATATGCTCTTTCTATTTCTTGCCTTCACCCATGGCTTTGATCGCTCCGCAGTGTGATGTCCTACTCAGGCCTTCCACCCTGCCCACATATGCCCTAGGCAACTTCCAGTCCCTTTCCCTGACAAAAATGTACCTGGCACAGAAAAATGATCACAACAGAAAAGGAACTGATAAAAAACAATAGAGTTGAAATATTGTATTAATAGTTGTTAAGGTTTGAACTGTGTTCTCCCACCCCACTTCATATGTTAGAGTCCTAACCCCCAGCACCCCGGAGTGAGACCTTATTTAGAAATAGGGCCCTGTAGGGGCACCTGGGTGGCTCAGTGGTTGAGCGTCTGCCTTTGGCTCAGGTTGTGACCCCGGGGTCCTGGGATTGAGTCCTGCATCAGGGTCCCCACAGGGAGTCTTCTTCTCCCTCTGCCTGTGTCTCTGCCTCTCTCTCTCTCTCTCTCTCTCTCTGTCTCTCATGAATAAATAAAAATCTTTAAAAAAAAGAAATAGGGTCTCTGTAAATATAATTATTGAAGTTAAGATGAGGTCATGATGGAGTAGGGTGGGTCCCTAATCCAATACAACTGTTGTCCTTATAAAAATAAGGTCATGTGGAGAGAGAGGAATGCATGCAGACAGAACAGCAGCTGAAGATGAAGGCAGATATTGCAACAATGCAGCAGAAGCCAAGGAATGGCAAAGATGGCCAGAAAAACCACCTGAGGCCAGGAGAGGGGCCTGGAACATGTTCTCCCTCGCAGCCCTCAGGAGAACCAATCCAGTAGACACCTTGATCTCAGACTTCTAGCTTCCAGAACTGGAGATAATCAATTCCTATTGTTTAAGCCACTCCATTTGTGGTGCATTACTGTGTTGTGGCAGCCCTAGCAAACTAATAAAAGTAGTATGATCCCAATTTTGTAAAACAGAACAAACCCCATATATGTCATAGATTATTCTCTCTCTCTCTCTCTCTCTCTCTCTCTCACTCTCTCTCTCTCTCTCTCTCACACACACACACAATGAAAAGAAGTATATAAAAAAAGCAAACAGTGGCTCTATGGGGTGGGTGGGTGATGGGTAATTTTGCTTTGTACTTTTCTCTGCACCTTTGGGTTTTTTCTCAGTTCTCTTATATCCCTACAAATGTGAGCAAAACCAGAAGGGGAATTTCAGACAGGGAGCATGTATTGGATTACCCAATTTAGAATGTGGCCCAGGTACAAAGAAAGTAACATGGAAGAAAAAAACCCAAAATTATTAATAAATTAATAATAGTTATGTTACAAGTGATAGGATTTTGGATTTTTTTTTCTTATTCTCTATTTCCCTAAACATTTTCATGTAATGGAAAAATACTTTTATAATTAAGAAACAGGCTTACAAAGATAAGGTAAGAGGCAGAATGAGTAACAAAGTTTGACACATTTCTGGGCTTCGGTTTCCTGATCTGGAATTTGAAAATAGCCATACCAATCCTCCAGCATTGTTGTGAGGTGTAAGGTGCCTAGCATGCCTGGCTGCTGGTCAGTTGGTGTCCCTAGAGGAGGGAGAGCAGCTCTAAAGAAGTAAATAGCCTGTGTTCTCCTATCTCTCCTTAGAGGATTGCTCAGTTCTTACAAGAAGGCTTCGCCCTGGCTGCTCAGCAGGGCATGTGGATGCTGCTTGGCACTGGCATCTGTGTGTGGTAAGTGTGGATGTGGAGAGGGGGCTGGCACATGGGCACTGGCTGGAAAGGCGACGGAAAGCAAGCGAGATTGGAAGGTTGATTGGAGAAAGATTGGTTAAATGAGGGTAGCTTGATCTGTTTGGAGTAACATTTCTTCGTTTGGGGTGGGAATCTTATGGGGCAACTGGAAAGGAATGAGGAACTACGAGAAAGTAGAAAACACAGCCAGGAAGCCAAAAAATTCCCTCTGGTCAGAATAAAGGGATGCCCTGCCTCCTCATTTCTTCGCTGAAAACCCTCCAGGAATGGAATGGGTAATGTAACTTAATATGATAACTTCCCATAGCCTATGGGAAAACATTCTTTCCCGAGGAGCAGTGTTCCCCAAACATCTCTCTTTCTGGCCATATCTGTGTTAAGGTGTTCTTTTCTGGAGAGTGTCTAGGCAGAGACTACCCGAACATTTAGCCTTGCCTCTGACTTACCTCAACAGGAGAGTTCAATTCAATTGAATCTGGCCATTTGTGACTTCAAATTATCCCTTGCTCTCCAAAAATTCTGGGCTGCTTTGCTTTTTTGTGGTCAGCTATACCTTTTCCTACCCCCATCTTTTCTTTTTAAGATTTTATTTATTTATTCATGAGAGACACAGAGAAAGAGGCAGAGACATAGACAGAGGGAGAAGCAGGCTCCCTTTGGGGAACCCAATACCCAACTCCATCCCAGGACCCCAGGATCACAACCTGAGCCAAAGGCAGAAAGCCAAAGGCATCCCTCCTATCCCCATCTTAAACCCCAGCAACTAGGGAAGAACTGTGTCCCCACGAATGATATTCACAATCCTTTCCTTTATGGGAGGTCACTGATTGCCCTCCCCCATCACCCCTAATGCCAAAATCTACATGCCTCCTTTCATTTTATATCTGCTAGTTATGTAGCAGATTATATTAAAGGAATCTTATATATTAAATATTATATTTAATATAATATATTTTTATATATTTAATATAATATTAAATAGTGAAAAGAAGAGAACACAAGAATTGCATGTAAATTATGATTCTGGCTATGTAAAAACAAAAAAATATATATACACATGTACAAAGAAAATAGCATGGAAGAAAAAACCCAAAATTATTAATAAATTAATAATGGTTGTGTTACGAGTACTAGGATTTTGGATTTTTTCTTATTCTCTATTTCCCTAAAAATGTTCATGTAATGGAAAAAATACTTTTAGGGACACCTGGGTGGCTGAGTGGTTGAGCATCTGCCTTTGGCTCAGGACGTGATCCCAGGGTCTTGCGAATGAGTCCCACATCAGGCTCCCTGCAGGGAGCCTGCCTCTCTGTGTCTCTCATGAATAAATAAAATCTTTAAAAAACAAAAGTAAAGAAAGTAAAACAAAACCAACGGTTCTTGGCGCGCCTAGGTGGCTTAGTCAGTTAAGTGTCTACCTTCGATTCAGGTTATGGTTTCAGGGTCCTAGGATGGAGTTCCACGTCACACTCCCTGCTCAGCGGGGGAATCTGCTTCTCCCTTTCTGTGTCTCTCATGAATGCATGAATAAAATCCTTTAAAAAATACTTTTATAATTAAGAACAGACTTACAAAGATAAGGTAAGAGGCAGAATGAGTAACAAAGTTTGATAAAATAAATAAAACAAGTAATCTAGTTGTAGATAAGGTTTCCTGGAAGTAAATATACATAGCTCTTAGCCCAATGTGTATTAACTGATGGAGAAATAAAACCGCCGAATGCTTATGGAAGACATTTAACCACGTGTCACCCTTGTCTACTCTAAGAATGACCCAAAGGAAGAACAGCATGGGACTTCAGACTTGTTGGGCATTTGAGGTAATCTGAGGGGCTGGGAGTCCAGGCACATTAGAGGTTTGGGAGCTGCAGGGAGACTGTGTAGACTTCACCAAATGTGGGGGTTTCCGGGAAGTGCTTCAAGCATGACATAGTGAGGCTCTGATACTGTTTATTTTTAGAAGTCCTGTTGAGAGGAGTATCTTTCACCTCTCACTAAATTAACCATGCTCCTTGGAACCATGGACATCTTTCTGCTGTAGCAGCAATAGGATCAAAGCACGTGTTTAGAACAAGAAGTGAAAAACACCAGATGTGAGCAAAACCACAAGGGGAATTTCAGACAGGCAGCATGCACCGGATTACCCAATTTGGAATGTGGCCCAGGTCCCAGGACAGACAGACCCTCTAAGGATCAGGCTGGAGAGACAGAGGTTATTGATCCTGATTTAAGCCAAATGCCGCTAACTTGACCTGTGACCTTGCTCAAGCCAATGACTTCCTCCAAACCACTTTCACTGTCTGTAAACTGGAAGGAGTGGCTCATTTTCTCTCAGGAAGAGCTAATGGAAACCATGCTAAAAACTAGAGATACAGAATGAGACATGGTCTTGAAAACTGATGGCAGATTACATAGGAGGACATTAAATATCACACCATATACATGCTTACGGTGTGTAGATATAAATATTTTGTGGGAAGGATATGAGTAAAGAAACCATGGGATTAAAGATTGTGTCACAATTCACAGAGTCAGTAACTGGAGGGGGTGTGACAGGATATATATGTTTTCCTTCACCCGTAGCTCTTTAGCTCTCCTGGGGTCACCCCAGATCTAGATAAAAGCATACTACCTAGTACAGACTGCTAAGTAAATGTCAATATAGAATAGAGCTGAAACTTCAAATTGCAGTTTTCTTTACCACTTACTTGTACGTAACCTTGGATAAGTTACTCCACAGTTTTATATCTTGGTTTCCTCATCTGTAAAGTGACTATAATACTAACGTCTACCTCGAAGAGGTTGTGAAGATTAAATAAAGTAATACATCTAAAGAGCTCAGAAGAGGGCTGGGTGGGTCATATTTGCTCTTTAAAAATTATTCTTATTATTTTTTATAATATTTGCTCTTATTATGTCCCCAAACCTTCAGTATGGGCCTAAACGCTCTCTGCATTTCTTCATTTTGTCTCAGTTTCCTCATCCAAATGTTTCCTACATTCTTGCTCCATTCAAGAATATTTCCTGCTTGTCTTATTCATCTACATAGTTCACTGCTCCCACTGGGCTTTAACCCAGCCTTACTCACCCCCTACAAAAGCCATTAATTTATTCCTATTCCTACTGGCTTTAAGTCAGTCTCTAAGCTGACCCCCCTTCCCCGCCAGAAATCTATGAAGCATCATTAAGTCCTCTGTTCTTCCCCTCTTGAGCTCTCTTAACCAGGGGAGGTGCCCCACTAACTATTAAAAAGTGTGTTTCACTCATTTTTAACAGAACTATTGCCAACTATGGCAGTCACAGTATAGAACAGGGAGTCACCTTAGAATCACTAAGTATGGCCATATTCAGGAATCATGGTCATAGTGACCTCCCCACCCCCACCCCCTGACCCTTTGGTGAGAAGTTTTCACTGGAGAGGAAGAGAGATGTTGTACTAGGTCCAGGAAGACAGATGCTGGAATTCATCCTAGTACTCATGTACTCCAGAAGCGGCTGCATGTGAGAATAGGGAAAAGGAAAAAATAAACTGAAGAGCGAGGGTTATGATATTTTGGGCCATTGGAAGATGATGGGGCACTACGGAGTGGAGTATTATATCAGGGAATCACTTTTATTAGAGTGCCAATGAGAATGGGCTCTACTTTGGCACACATGGAGCAGCAGAGAGAGGACCCAGCCACCACAGCCCTTCCCTGGACATCTTTGTCATCAGCTCTAGCATCATTCCTTCCCACGAGTGTCCTTGCTGCCCCCAACTATCAAGTTTGATTATGTGATCACTGTTATTGTTATTACCACTCTCAACTTCAAATCACTTAGCCTTTTCTTCTCCCTCCACCATATCGTTCTCTAGGATGTTTTTATGACAAGATCAGAGGGATCCCTAAAGATGATTTGATTCCAGAGAAATGTTTGAGCCCCTATTACACAAGCCTAAAATCCTAGGGAACACATAAATGAGTAAAACACGGTTACTGCTCTCAGGGAGCTGATATCACATGATTTAGGTGGGTTTGCTAACTAGTAATCCAGCGATGGTCTAGCTTCCCCTAATTATCTTCCCTATTGACCCTTCGTGTCACGTTCATTTACTTAACACGCATTTATTAAGCACCAACTATGTGCTAGGCACTGGGCTAGCCTTAGGATGCCACAACAAATAAAACAAACATCATCCTTATCTTTAGAGAGCATAACTACAATGTAAA
Organism: Vulpes vulpes; assembly: GCF_048418805.1. NCBI lineage: Eukaryota > Metazoa > Chordata > Mammalia > Carnivora > Canidae > Vulpes > Vulpes vulpes. The sequence goes on along the minus strand of NC_132787.1, from coordinate 54,661,751 downwards.
AGAATTAGGCTCAATGATCTACATGGTTGACTACAGAAGGAATAGGTAAGACTTTGTGTCCCTGTCTCTCCTCCCATACAGTGGGATGCACTCCACCCTACTTCCTTCTCCCAGTCATTATGCAGTGAAGTTACAGTTGAAACATATTGTTATTTGAGTTGGACTTCAGGGCACCTGGGAAGAGGAGGGAAAAGGACAAATCTCCACTACAACAATGCATAGCTGGTTACTCCATGTCCCGGGCTCCTTCCTCACCAATATTCTCATCATCTCTCTTCTCAGCAAGCAAGTATCTTTCATACTACCTCCTGAGTCTGCATGGGTTAGAATCTTTCAAATATACAAATATGAAATATCTTTGGTTTGTTAATGAACAGTCTTCCATCACTGAAGGTAAAGTCAACTATATAAACATTAAGTTTCCAAGGAAGGTGGGGCACCTGGGTGGCTCAGTGGTTGAGCGTCTGTCTGCCTTTGGCTCAGAGCATGATCCCGGGGTCCTGGGATCCAGTCCCGTGAGGAGCTTGCTTCTCCCTCTATCTATGTCTCTGCCTCTCTCTCTGTGTCTCTCATGAACAAATAAATAAAATATTTTTTAAAAAAAAGTTTCCAAGGAAGGAGAAGTGAAGGACTTCCAAGGAAATGTTTTCCTTATTGGAAGAGGCATGTAAGATGGAGGCAAGCATCAAATTTCTCCTGATGGCAATAAAACTACTTCTTAGAATGTTAGGAGGGCTAGCTAGTGTAAGAGTGACCAAATAAGGGATGTAGTAAATCTCCTCAGGGCCACTGACTCTTCAGAATAAGACCCTAAAGAATGAGTCACTGTAACCAACTCAGCCAACTATTGACAAACTGTGCTATCAAAAGAGCATAATATTGGAATAGAAAAGAAGCATTATAGGTTGTATCGGATTACTAGTAGTACAAGTATAAGGTTTGGAATCAGATGGTCCTAGTTTCAAATTTCAGTGCAGGTTCCTCTTTGCCATCCGAGCCTAGGGCAATTTATTTAGCTTTTAGCTTCCCCATCCCTTTATTTTCTCATTTGCAAAATACAGACAAAAATTCCTATTGAGAAGAGGGTTTGTTTTTTTTTTAAAGGACTATATAAGGTGACATAATTGAAGGCCCTTGGCACAGAGTAGGCACTCTGAAAATGCTCCTTTCTTCTTTTCATTTCACAGATTAAAAACCAAAGGCTGAAGAGCTGCCCTAAGTTCCCTGAGGGCCCACGATGAACCAGTGTCATACCTGGACTAAAGCCCTGGCTTCCTGACTTCTCGTCTCACTGTCTTTCAATTGTTTTCATAGTGGGAGCAAAGATAATTGAAAACACATTTATCTCTCTGGTTTTCCAAAGCTTGAGGGGGGTTGACATTTTTAAAATGTAGGTGGGGTGAGAGGTGTAAAAAGCAGATTTACTTTGTTGAGTTCACATTGCTTGAGCACACACCTCACATGGTGGAGGGAAGTGGCAGGGCATAGCCAAGGAGGGATTAAAGATTGTGTTACATTAATCCACAAAGTAAATAACCCACATGTCTACAAGTGAGAGGGGGGTGTGACAGGGTGTCTTTTTGTTTCTCACCCTTTGGGTCTCCTTCAGGCCACCCTAGATCTAAGCTAGTTTTCAGGAGGTCCTATGTAAATCTTTCCTTCAGAGTTCTGAGCTTGCTAATGTGTGGATTTGGCAAAGAAGTGCAAATTAAAGTAGTCATGCATGAAAAATCACTTGTAACCTGCAAATTATTTCAGTATGGGATTGGCAATCCACGTGCTTGAATAGAAAGAGCCCTGGGCCAGGGATGGGATGCCTGGCTCCCCTGGCACCACCACTAACTACCAAGGGGACCTAGAAGAGGAAGCCAACTTCTCTGGGCATCTGTGTTGTCATCTGTAAAATACCATCAAGTACTGAATGCAAAACAATGGCCACATTTTATTTTCCCTTACCCTTACAAGAAGGCCATGCGGTAGGTAGTACTCTCTCCATATCAGAGGTGAAGAAATAGAGGCATAGAGATATTGCGATTTGCCCAGTGTCTTTCAGCTAGTGAGTAGTAGAATCTGATAGAGCTGGGTATTGAGCCCAGAATGTTCTCTTAACCTCTAAGACAGACTACCTATATCGGGAAGGGGAAAATGGATATTAAAGCTCAAAGCACTTTAATGAAGTTTAGACGAGTGTTCATTACATCATTTACAGGGTATGTAATCCCTAGGCGGTGCCTGCATTCAAGTCATTTTCAGCTCATTGACTTTCTTATTCATCGCTTCTCATCTGATCTGAGAGCATCAAACCACAGTTATTCTCTTTCACCTCATTTGTTTTGGTGTGAGGTCTCCTCCCACACTGGCCGCATTCAGGGGGAGCCCGCACCACTTCTCGCGAAGTGGGAGAGTGTGAGTGTAGGAAGCCACTCTCAGCCACACATAAGCATGTACACAAATACCCCCACACAGAAACACACACATATTCATGTTAGTTTGTTATACGCATCCATGGTTTGAGAAACTGACAGTTTAAGAATCTGTCCTTACGATGCCAGTGCATACACCAGGAATAAATAATGAATGTCCCACTGTTGAGGTTTGGAGTGAGAAAACGCTGTGGTAAAGTAAAAGGAAGTAGAGACACACATACTAAGGAGAATACCGAGGGACTCAGACCCATTGGCTTCAGCTCCAACCCTGAGTTCTGCAAAAAGCTTATGAATTTCTGCCAGTGCATCTAGGCTCCTGAAAAGCCCTTACTCTTGGTGAGCAGTAAGTTTGACACAACCTCAGTGTCTCTTCGAGAACCGATTCTGAGCTTTTACTCAGGTATCTGTGTATGGGTTCCAGGCGATGGTGGTCATCAGACTGTAAACTTGGGAGGTTCAGGGTCACATCTATGGGATTCTCTCTTCAGTGGTTTGCCATTACATGCAATTAGCAATTTCGTGATGACAACACTTCACTCTTGCCACTGCTTTTTGTCTGGTTTGCTCAGGAGACGGATACAAATGAATTTATTTATTACATGTGTACTTATCAAACACCACGATGAAGGCATTTCATTTTTGCATTACCCCTTAATGGTGACAGAGCACATTCATGATTAGGATCACACTCAGACTCCCAAGAGTCCTTTGGAATAAAATTATTACCTACTTCATGATGTTCGTGAGGATTAAATGCAATCCACTGCAAAAAAGCACTTAGCGCTGGGGGCTGGCACAAAGTAAACATTATTAAATGTTCCTATTAGCATGACTATAGACATGATTAAGTATTATTGGCCCTGTTTACTGATGAGGAGCCACAGCTCAGGGAAGCTAAGTCATTTGCTCACGTTGTAGAGTTGAATGGTAGAATTCAGTTAAAAATTGAAATCTTCAGGTTCTAAGACCATTTTAGGAAATTATCAGTTGAGATTGCAATCATAGAAGGAAGAAAGCGGAGCCTCAAAGAGCTTACATGACAGGTTTTATGGTTGGTGAGTAGGCAAAAGTGTTTAGGGAGAAAGAACTGCTTAAGGGGGAGGGAGAGGCCCAAGTGACAGACCACAAGCAGCTGCATAATTCATTTTTACTTCCACAAATGCTGTCTTCCCTCTGCCTCCTCGCATACTCTGTCCTCCTGCTGTCTTTCCCCTCTTCTCACCCCTTCGCCTGAACAATGGTCATGTGTCCAGGTTCAACCCAAACATCTCTTCAAGGAGGCTTTTCTGAGCCTGGTGTCGGTTTGTACCTACTGATATCAGCATCCAGCACCCTGACCTCTTTTAGGAATACTAGTCTATTGTTTAGAACGTAAGCAATGAGAAGTCAACTTTATCTTCCTTGCCAGCTGACGTATCCTCAGCATCTCTATGGTGTCTGGCACACTCGTTAAATGCAGAGCAGATGTCAGCCAATATAAAGATGCGGAAGACGCCCACTAAGAAAAAAAAGTGGGAAGACACGAATAGGAACTTGAAATGCTTTCCCATTTTGCCACAGAATCACTCCTGTGTGGAGTAACAAACACAGGTGTTCCTCCTGTAGAGCCCGTAGCTGAGCCCGTAGCTAGGCCGAGCCCCCTGTAGACGGAGGAAAGGGGGCTCAGGATGGGCCGTTTCTCCCAAACTGCCTCCCAGGCATGGAAGAGACCGGGAATCCCTGCTCTTTGCAGATGCCTCCCCAGGAAGCAGTCTAGGGAGTACAGTGATAAACCTGCTGAGGGCAACAGGGAGGCAAGGAAGGGTTTCCACGGGGTGGAGGTATTTCTGACTCTCGTGTTGACGGTAAAAAGAGGCAGTGATGGAACTTCTGGCAGGAAGTGCCCAGCTTTGGGGGAGTCCTCACCAGGCCCGGAGGTAGAGCCCCCGGCCCCCGGCCGGCCTCCCGCTCGGCTAGGGCAGCGCCCAGGGAGCACGCGGGGGCGCAGCTTCAGCGAGGGTCATTTTGTTTACGTTCCCAACTCGCAGCCCTGGGAAGCCCCGAGTTCCCACACTCATCGAGGCAGGAAGGTCGCCACGGACACCTCATCTGTCAGGGTCGCTGAGTAACTGCAGATAAGCAGCAGCTGCCCATCGCTGTTGGGGTCGCCTCCCAGACTGCCCGCCGCCGCCCAGGGCCCGGGGCGTGCGCCTGGGGAGGCCCCTGCGCGACTCCCGGGCAGAGCTGCCCGCGCCGCGGGGGAGGTGCGCTCCGGGGCCGGCCTCCCGCGCTCGGGTCTGCGCAGAGCCGCTGCGGACCCGACCACGACGGGGGAGCACCGTGAGCACCGTGAGCACCGTGTCCTGTCACAATGCTCTGCTGCGCATTTTTTCTCACGTCGCTCTGACCACCACCCGTGAAGAACGTAGAGCAGGTGTTTTTGTGTCCATTTTGCAGATGAGTAAACAGCCTCAGGATGTTCGACAGACTTGCCCAAGTTCTCACCGCTAGTCACTGGTACAGGCCTTTTTTCCACCTCCTTTTCAGTGGGTCTTTCTGTTATAAGAAGCCAACAGGGTAAGTTCCAGTTTTTGTCGGTGAAAAAGAGCTCTTCCTCCCAGGTTGAACCTGGCTCCCCGCCCCCCCCCCCCAAAGAGTTTATTTATTTATTCATGAGAGACAGGCAGAGAGGGGCAGAGACACAGACAGACACAGGAGAAGCAGGCTCCATGCAGGGGAGCCTGATGTGGGCTCGATCCCCGGACTCCAGGATCATGCCCTGGGCGGAAAGCAGGCGCTCAACCACTGAGCCACCCAGGTGCCCCTTAACCTGGCTTTTAAACTGTCTTCCACTCAGGCTGGGGTGTCGTGGGAAACACTATGATCTTGGAGTTTTTTTTTTTTTTAATTTTATTTATTTATTCATGAGAGACAGAGAGAGAGAGGCAGAGACACAGGCAGAGGGAGAAGCAGGCTCCCTGCAGGGAGCCTGACGTGGGACTTGGCCCTGGGTCTCCAGATCCTGGGTGGCTCAGTGGTTTAGCGCCCGCCTTCAGCCTAGGGCCTGATGCTGGAGTCCCAGGACTGAAGGCGGCACTAAACCGCTGATCCACACGGGCTGCCCTGATCTTGGAGTTTTGAATCATGATTCCTCTTTCTTGCCAGCCATGTGCTTTAGTAGCTGTGCAATTCTGAACTTGATTTCTCTGAATATTCACTTCCAGATGCATAAAATGGAGATAAAGTCAGCTAAGTTGCAAAGTAAGAATAACAGTAAACACTGTTTTTTATATTCTAGACTCAGTTCTCAGTTCTAAGCACCTTATGTGCATTGGCTTGTGGAATTCTCAAACAAATCTGTTATTCCATATATGCTATTTCATTTCATTTTATAGATAATGATACAATGGCAGAAATAAAGAAACCTGCCTTGGGTGACACAGCAAACAAAAAGCAGAGCCAGGATTCCAACCCAGGCCGTAGGACACCAGAGCCCAGTGCTTAACTGACTATGCCATGTTATACTGACTATGCCAGTTGTATTTACCATCTACAGTAGGTACTCAATCAATAGCTATTACTAGGAATTAGGACAGGATTGACTTGATTTATAAGCATAGTGCTAACTATCTGAACTAATTAGGTAAATCAAAAGGTTGTCCACTCAAAAATATCTTCAGTTTAACCTGCCATGGTTTCTAACTTCCCACCACTAGAGTGTCCCTTTGTGGCAGTGAAGACACCTCTGGGACATTTTGGCAATATCGGGAGAAATTTTGGGTTGTCACAACTGTGGTAATGCTACTGGCATCTAATGGGTAAGGCAAGATATGCGACTGAACATCCTACTATGCACAGGACGGTCCCTACGACAAAGAATTATCTGTTCCAAAATGTCAACGTGTTGAACTTTAGAAACTGCTTTAGCATTGATGAAAGCAGTCTTGAAGGATCCTGTTAATATACACATTTGTCACATAGAATGGCAAAGTAATGCTCTGTTAAACATCTATTAATATGTTAACACAGTTCGATATATGCAATTATTTATTATTACCTATTGTTATTGTTACTGTTGTTGTTGCCAAGCAAAGCAGGTGTGCCCTAGAAATGCTCAGGCTGATTTAGGGCATGTGGTAGAGTTAGAAAATTGAGGCCGTTTTTTTCTGTCAAGCGATGTCACCAACCCCCAAATTGCTGACATTTCTTCCAATATGTTGAAGTAGGTCATAAATAAGCTCACAGCAATGCCATTTCCTTTCAGCATGCAACTCTCTGAATTCCTGATATCTCTTGGTTCAGTCAGCTCTTGTTTTAGTAACCGCCCCCCGCCCCCACTTATGTAAGTACCAAAGATGTATTTTTTTTAAAGTCTGATTTTGTTGGACCCTTCTGGAAACTCCTTTAGCTACTGACATCTTCAATATGGTAAAAATTTACTTTACCCATCAGAACTTTGGCCAAAAGATGAATCTTGGTACCTTATGCAAGTATGAAATATCTGTAGTGCTTGGCAGCACATCTGGATCTCTTACTTTGCTGGGGAACACTGAGTCTCACATCATTGTGACTCATTGATTTCCATATCATCATACATTAGCTTCAAAGACTTTATGAATAATCGGGAAAGGAGTTTTATCAGTTAATTTAGGCTAGGTTATGATGCAGTAACAAATGATCCCAATATCCTAATAACAAAAAAGATTTATTTCTTGTTCATATTGCATGTACAGCATAAATTGCTTCACTGTTTCATCTTTTTCATTCACAATTTAGGCTAAAGGAGCAGGCCCTATTTGGGACATGTGGTGTCATAGCAGGGAAAAGAGCAATGATTGAATCATATGATGACTCTTACAACTTCCATTTTATTCTACTTACTTTCATTCTGTATTTACTTAATTGCTTACAACTACTCAGAACCGGCATATGTCATATATTCTTACATTCTACTGGCCAATGTAGATCAACAGCCAAGCCAGATATCAATGGGGCAAAGAGGTATATTCCTCCTATAGGCTTCATAGGCAGGGACAGCAAATATTCTCAATAATAATATAATCTATCACAGCAGTCTGTCTTTGCCACCAAAGTTATGAACTTCTTCAGAGGTCTTCAAGGTCTTAGCCTTGAATTGCTACCTTTTCAAGAGGTTTTTATTCAATATGTGGGGAAGAATATAAAGTGAAAGAGTTTAGGCAAAATATCAGATTATAATGACTGAGATGATGAGGGTCAGAGGTAAGTGATAAATGTTTAGGAAAGACAGTAGTCAAAAATGACTCTGGGATTCCATCTTGGGTGACTGATGAATAATACTGCCAACAATTGAGAGTAGAGAAGGAGAGAAGGCTTAGAAGGAGAAAAGACCAGATTTGTTTTGATCCAATGAACATGAGGTGTCTTTGGAACAACCATGCAAATCAATAGTAGACAGATGAATATATGGATGTGGCTCCTGAGAGAGTATGGAGCTACAAAGATCTAAGATGGAACAGTATATAAGTATTAATAAATAATAGCTATTATGATTATGTTTATCAAGCAGTTACTATGTCAAGCACTGTGCAAAGCAATTTACATACATTTTCTTATTTAATTCTCATAACAGTCCTCAAGCTAGTTCGTGTTCTTTATCTTTATAATGTAGGTAAGTCTACTAGGCCTAAAGACACTTAAAAAAAAAAAACCCAAAATTTCCTTCAAGTCTCACAGCTAGGAAAAAAGGACCCAGGTGCTTTGTCTTCCCAACCTACATTTCAACTACTTATGCTTAGCTGGAACAATGATGGCAAATGAGAACATCCAGGTGCTATGGAAAGAAAGGAAGAGAAGGGCAATGGGTCAAGGGCAAGACTCTGAGAATATGAGTACTTAAGGATCAGAAAGAAGAGCTCTTGAAGAAGGCAGAGAAGCTCTTGGAGAAAATCAGATTACAAAGCCTCAGAAGCCATATGTATAGAGTGTGAACCAAAAAGAGTTTCTAATAGTTAGGGACAGCTGAATAGTTAAATAGCAGGACTGGGAAAGGTTCACTGATGTTGACAGTTATGCCCAGTCCCTGACAATATGTCTAACTTCACGGAAGTATCTCTTACCAGCTATATTCCTCACTTCGGATGCCAGGAATGAAAAATGAACCACTGTTGGCGAGTCACATGCTGACTTTGGAAACATCAACCTGTTGCTGGCTCACTCTTTTTGAACTCTGCCTCCAGAGACTGCTTTGACTTTTTGACCTGTTTGGGTAGTTCTTTGTTTCTGGGTCTTGATGACCTGGATTTTAGACTCTGTACATATGTGTACTTGTCTGAGGTTCTGGACTGTTCTCCCAGCTAAGAAAACCCAACCTTACACCACGTCCCTACTCTTGGTTACTATCTACTCCCATCTTGACAGAGTGAGGTTGAACACTGTCCCTCAATTCATAAGTCTGTGTGTCTTGCTAATTTTCTGCAACTTGGCTTCCAGAAAGGAAATGAGGATTTGTGGTCTCAGACAGTGGCCTCTATATCTGCTCTGCAGATGTGGCAACTTACTGACAATGGGCTTCTGGCTTTAAGATCATAGGATGCTGGTCAGACCTTGCCAAACCTTGCAATGCCTGTTGTTAGAGCAGGCTTTTTGTCTTCAGGTGAGCACCCCCCTCAGTTACCATGCTTTTTAATCCAGCTCCAGCTATATATAGAGATATAAGATTTATATGTGGCCACAAGAAGACACTTATTAAATGAGATTTCTCATTTTTGCTCGGAAGGCAGAATGCTGGACAACTGTGCATCTGTGGCTGTGAGAAAGTTCCAGTGGATCTATAGAGTGGCTCTTTACCTTTTTGTCCATGGAGCAAGCCAACTACAACATTAGAGTGGGTGAGTAAACAAACCTGCCTCACTCTCAGAGACTTGAACTGAATGAACCTCTCTGAGGTGAGGGCACAAGAATCCTTTAGTATTCTTGCTCGTTGCCGTAAGTTGGAGGTTGCACATATCCATCACCCTTCTTGACCCCACTTCCCCCGGCAAGTGTTACCAGATTTATTAAATAAAAATATAGAATACCCAGTTGAATTTGAATTTCAGATAAACAACAAATACATTTTTAGTATCAGTATATGCCACACAACATTTGGGGCATACTTATACTAAGATTCGTTGTTTATTGGAAATTCAAATTCAACTAAGTGTCCTATATTTTACCTGGCAACCCTATGCACCCCACAACATCCATAATCTGAAACTCAATAGGAATTCATAGACCTTGGGATCCGAAGGGCCTTTCCTTCTCCCAAGATGGTACTGGGGGCACTTTATGAAAAAGAGAGACAGGAAATAGGTCTCTGCTAGGACTACTGGGGTCCTGACCCTGTCTGGACTTCTCATGCTCCAGGATCAGCTCTAGAGGTCCCTAAAATAAGACATTCTGAGTCTATAAATAAGCCTATAACCTTGTTTGCCTTTTATCAGCTGCATTTGGAAGATGGCTTTCTAGAAGTGTTCAGAAAGTTTGGAGAGATCATGATGCCACTTGACCTGTGGTAGCACCAAATGATCGGTATCCTGCATGACTTTCTAGAGGAGGTTTTTATGCTTCCTGGACAATGTCTTAATATATCCTCAGACACCTCCACACATACCCTGACAAACTTTGCCTCATATAATCCTCTAGCCCAGCAATCCTGGGATATCTGAGGCATTGGCACCTCCAAATCAGTCTTCAGACTATTCCAGTTTGGTGTAGCCAGTGTCTATGACTCTGGAGTAAGAGATCCCCTGGTTACTTGAGGACACCTAGACATTCCAAAACATGCTTGGTAGCATTTTGTTCTTTTCTGTACAACTGACCTAGTAATGACCTCATGAAAAAAAGAGAAGGATGGGCAGCCCGGGTGGCTCAGCGGTTTAGCGCCTGCCTTCAGCCTGGGCGAGATCCTGGAGACCCGGGATCCAGTCCCATGTCGGGCTCCCTGCATGGAGCCTGCTTCTCCCTCTGCCTGTGTCTCTGCCTCTCACTGTCTCTCATGAATAAATAAATGGAATTAAAAAAAGAAAAAAAAGAGAAGGAAGTTGGAAGATGTGCTGAGCTAGACATTATTTTTTGGACAACTCAAGATTCCCTTTACCTCTGCTCCATTATAGCACCAGCAGGCCCTTTACTATGAGCTAGATATTCTTTTAAGGACTTTACTTATATTAACAAATTTAATGCTTATAATCACCATACAAAGCACCATTATTTTTGCTGTTTTAGAGTTGAAGAAACTGAGACAAAGAGATAAAGTAATTTTTCTAAGGTCACACAGGTTAAAAAAAGTCACTCAGAAGTAGAAGCCAAGATTTAAATGTGGGTAATCCAGCTCCAGAGTCTGTCCTCTTAACCTGTGTGGCAACACTAGCCAGCCAACTCTAGTTTAACCTTACCCTGTTGGGACCAGTGCTCCAACATGATGGAGGGGGCCATCCAGCTGAGGAGGAGCCCTAGCCTGTCCAATGTTATCCCTGTGGCTTACAAGATGTCTTCAAGGCCTGGAGGGCCTAATGCATGATAGTCTGCAGAGAGCTCAGTCCACAGTAGCCTGGAATAGCTAGTACCAACCTAGAAACTCAGCTTGTGCTATGCAAGGTGGCTTGCCTTATCTTATGAGCCTTGGGCGTTCTATCAAGCAACACATCCAGCAACAGGAACCACAGAGCAGATGGTCTATATTTTAAGATAGACCTTGGGTACAAGGGAGCAGCAGAGAGACTCAACCTTGGAAAATTCTGGCTTGAGTATTTGTCATTCAGTCCAAACTGTCTTTCAGACATCTGCATATGGTCCAAATCTACTGGGAGCAACACATAGAGATATAAAATACTAGGAAGGCCTCTATATGAGTACAGTGGTGCATAGCCCACTGGAAGGCCTGAATGCAGCATTAGCTTAGCCACCTCTCCGTTCTGCCACCAAAACACAAGCTGTGGCCCTGTCCGGCATGTATTCTGGTATGCTACCACGACAACACCTGGACCTTGAGCGAGGAGAAGCTAGGATTCCCAAAGAGCAGCTGTTATTGTCACTGCTGCAGACTGCTTTCAGAATTTGTTTCCCTCCTTCCAGGACTGCATTTCTGTGCAACAGTAGTTTTCATCCTTACCATTTTCTTGTGTCCTTTTTCCCTTACAGTAGAGAGAACCTCGGAAGGGGTGTATGGACCTGAAGGAAACTCAATGAGCATATGATGTTCTGCCTGGTCGCAGACTTCAAGAGGCTTGCCTATAGGATACCTCCCATTTTTCCCTAGCGTATTCATCCTATCTACTGAATGTGGAAGCTAAAGGACTGCTAATAATAAGAACCCCAGCAACAACAGCTATCATTTACTGAGCACTTACTCTGTGCCACTTATGGGGTTAAATGCTTTGCCTATATCTTCTGACTTCATCCTCACAATAATGCAATAAGGAGGATATGGTTTACCTCCAATCTATCTCTGAGAAAATTGCTTTGCCAAATAAGTAAGTGGTAGAGCCAAATTTCCAACCCAGATAACTGAAAGGCTGGCATTCAGCTGTTCTGCTCTCACTGTCATATATCGGTATTAGCTGACTTCCTCCATGGCCTATCTCTCAGATTCTTTGATGCTTTTCTCTTCTAATTCTCCAGCCACTACCCCAATGACAAAGGAGGGAGAAGCATAAACTGTCTTCCTCAGAGGGAGTATACTCTTTATGACACCACTACTAACCTCATCAACTGGGCTATGGGAAGAAGTGAGGGCATGAGGAATTGTTTTAATTTGGCCCTTTGAAACAGAGACCCTACTCGAAGTAATAAGGTGTTTGTTATAACTACTTTCCTATTTTGTTTGCTGTTCAATCCCAAACACCTAGAACCATGCCTTGCTAATAGTAGGTGCCCAACAAACATTAGCAAGGAAATACAGGAAGTTGGGGGTTGCTTGGTTTACACAGGAGCCTTGGTAAGTCTGGGTAGCAGAAAAGTTGAACCAGATGACAGGATCTTCATAACACTGATGTACTATTTCTGAGCCACCCTTTGCAGTTTTCTTTCCTTCTACTTATTCCAACTAACAAATTCTGTTTACTATCCATGTATTTCTTCTATTGCATGATTGCTGCTTATTCATAAATTCTGCTTTCTTATCATACTGTTCTGCTTCCTCATAGATTTGGGTTGTATTACTCTCCACTGCCCTTACTTCAGTTTCCATGACTAACTGCCCTCATTATTTCCATGTTTCCCAATTCAAATCCTAGAAGAAGAGAATCTGATACACCAAATTCATCTCTTCCATTTGAGCCCTGATTTTTAGAGGGACAGCCCTAATGTCAGAAGCCAATCCCTGGTCCAATCAGGAGTCATCCTTGGGTAAAGAACAACCTAGCTCTGCTTCTCAGAGCAGGGGGCTGTGGGTGGGGCAGTTTCATCTTGAAGAGGAAGTTGGGTGTGGCAGGCACTTTGTTGACATATCCAGTATAGGAGTGCTCCTGGGAGCCCATCTCTCATCTCTGAGAAGTGACTTTGTAAGTTAAGACTTTTCATCAGGCATTCCCAGGAAAGCCAAGTCAAATGCAGCTAGTGACTTGCTGAGTTTGGAACTCCTCTTGGCCTGCCATCTCCTTGCACTCTTCCTTCTGGAACCACCTTGGTTTGTCAGCTTATTACTTATTTGGAGTTGGCTTGTTTCTGGACTCTTTCTTCTATTCAGGTGAGTTGGCTTCCAACTAGACTGCTTGACTATTGGATATGGTGAGTGCTTGGATTCAAATTTGGTTCTGGATCATGCTTTTAGCTTGGACATAAATTGCCTCACTTCTTGCTCCCTTTCCCCCTCCCTTCTACCCAAATTCATGGTGCTAGAAATTGTCATTTACCTAAGGATGCCTTCCTTTCCCAGCCCACCAAAATATTCCTGAGGGAGTGACATTAAGAAATAGTTGGTGGCTTTGGTGAGAGCAATTTTAGAGGAATGGTCGGGGCAGAAACCAGACAGAAGCAAGTTGAGGAAGTGGAAATAGTGAGTATATGACTACTCTTCTGAGAAGTTTAGATGAAAAGGAGGGGAAGAAAACAGGTGTCAAGAGGGTTTTTAAAAATTATTATTATTTTCAGAATTTGCTTCTAATTATATAATACATAATTTTGTAACACATTTTGAAAAATTAAAATTATAAAGAATAAGTTTATAACTCCCCATAATTTACTACCTACATAACTATGATCATTATTAATTTTTGAGCGCCTACTAAATAGAGGAATTCTGCTAATCACTTTATGAATAATGTTTCTATTTACTGTGTAACACAAAGTCCTAGCTGGGCCAGAATTAAGACAAATGTGTCTATGATGCAGAGTAAGATAATATCCTTTCCCTTCAAGCAATCATTGGTATTCATTGATTTACAAGAGGGCTGAGAGGTTTGGTGGAAAAACTCAAATCCTTCAGTAGAGTTTTAGTCATGCATTGACATGTCCAGGGGGAGTTCCAGAGGTAGGCAGATTACTGGCAGGTAGAGTGGGGCTCCCTGGGAGAGCATAGCCTGTTGAGGCAGGAGTCTGCAATGGTAAGGCTAGGCTTTAGTCCTGGAAGGTCATGGCTAGTCTGGCTGTCATGGGGTAAGGCCTAATTCAGCTTCCCTGTATGTGTCTTCCCAGAAGAAAACAAAGAAGGGCCTCTGTGTAATAGAAAGAGTCATTTAGTGAAGTTCGTAATGCCCTAGGGCCTATCACCCAGAGGGTAACTGGGTGTAGCATCTCCAGGAAGAGAGCTTTTCCTTTCTCACTTTGAAGGAAGATGTTGACAGGCATCACAGGGGTTGTCCAGCCCTAAATTCCCCCCAAAACTGGCATCATGGGGCCAATCATGGTGGCAGAAAAAAGTTTTTACTCAATTTATAGAAAGGTAGTGGTACCTGACCTCTGTAACCTCAGTAACACTTTACCTTGAACATTAATTACACTGAAAAAAAAAAAAAAAAAGGACTCTCTTACTTCCTGTTTTTCAAAGCATTATTGATTAGAGGAATAATGCAGGGCTCTAAGTGAGGTACTGCTGTGGGCTTCTAGCTCACTGTGGTGCTGCCAGAGCCAGAATCACGGCGTCCAGCTAAGCTGTGACAATAAATGGTTCAAGAACATAGGTAACATCTGTGCACAGATGACACACTCAATGTCTTTGCACAAACACCTTCTCAATGAGACCACTCCATAAAAATGAACACCCTCTACCCTCACTGTCCCACCCCCCGGATGACCCACCCCAACCTTCTCTCCACAGCACTCATTACCATTTCACATACCATAGTTTTTCTTATTTCTTCTCCTTTTTTTTCTTTCTTTTGAGAGAGAGAGAGAGAGAGTATGTGAACAGAGGGGAGGGGCAGAGGGAGAGAAAGAATCTCAAGCAGACTCTACACTGAGCACACGTGGGGCTCAATCTCTCGACCCAGAGATCATGACCTGAGCTGAATCAAGAATTGGTACTTATCCAACTAAGCCACCCAGCACCCCTCCCTCTTCTTCTTTTAAAACAAATTATCCCTAGGGCAGCCCCGGTGGCGCAGCGGTTTAGCGCCGCCTGCGGCCCAGGGCGTGATCCTGGAGACCCTGGATCGAGTCCCGCATAGGGCTCCCTGCATGGAGTCTGCTTCTCCCTCTGCCTGTGTCTCTGCCTGTCTCTCTCTCTCTCTCTCTCTCTCTCTCTCTGAATGAATAAATAAATAAATCTTAAAAAAAAGATTAAAAAAATAAAACAAAGTATCCCCTTTCCTATTCTAGGATGTAAACTCCGTTGAAGTAGTATGCAGGTGTTTATTGCTGTGTCCCTCAGAGCCTAGATCAGTGACTGATGCAGAATATTCAATAAAATATTCATTGAGAATTGGGCAGCCCGGGTTGCTCAGTGGTTAAGCATCTGCCTTCCGCTCAGGGCGTGATCTATTTTAAGATTTTTTTAAAAATGAAATCTTTTAACTATTTTAAGATTTTTAAAAAATATTTTATTTATTTATTCATGAGAGACACACGGAGAGAGAGGCAGAGACACAGGCAGAGGCAGAAGCAGGTTCCATGCGGGAAGCCTTACCTCGGACTCGATCCTGGGTCTCCGGGATCACGCCCTGAGCGGAAGGCAGATGCTGAACCACTGAGCCACCCAGACATCCCTATTTTAAGTTTTTTTTTTTTTTTTTTAAGATTTTATTTATTTATTAATGTGAGAGAGAGAGAGAGAGAGAGAGGCAGCGACACAGGCAGAGGGAGAAGCAGGCTCCATGCAGGGAGCCCGACATGGGACTCGATCCCAGGTCTCCAGGATCAGGCCCTGGGCTGAAGGCGGCGCTAAACCACTGAGCCACGCGGGCTGCCCTCTATTTTAAGATTTTTAATTAGCATTTGAATTTATAGCCTGGGAGAATTTAGGATATTTGTTTACATTTATAACAAACTTGTAATATATACACTATAATATGCCTATTTTATAGATGAAGAACGAATTAAAGCAAAAGCAACTTGCTCAGACCCTGTAAATAGGGAGGGCAAAGGCCTTATTATAAACTGGGATAATGAGTAAGAAGACCATATAAGAGGTACTCCTATAGCTGAGGCAAGAATTAAAGAAAGCCTTAATCAATATGGTAGAAAGGGGATTGGAAAACAAAGGTATAGAAAGTAAAGAAACGGGCAGCCCCGGGGGGCTCAGCAGTTTAGCGCTGCCTTCAGCCCAGGGTGTGACCCTGGAGATCTGGGATCCAGTCCCACGTCGGGTTCCCTGCATGGAGCCTGCTTCTCCCTCTGCCTGTCTCTCTCTCTGTGTGTCTCTCATGAATAAATAAGTAAAATATATTAAAAAAAAAAAAAAAGAAAGTAAAGAAACTGTGCCAATTGATAAGAAGCATGGGAGAGAATATTTAATACACTACTGGAAGGAGCCCATAAAATCAGATGAGGACAGGAAGATTCTTCTAAGAGGGGAGTAACTTCAGTTTCTTTCAGAAAGAGAAGATTGGCTAGTTGAAAAACAAGAAAGAAACAGCCTGAGTAAAGTGAAGTCCTTGAAGCTTTGAGCAAATCCGTAAAAAATTATTTTAATGTGGATTTCATATTTGGATTTTAACTACAAAACAGATGAGAGTAAAATGACTTATGGTGAAAAGAGTCAAAGTTGAGTCATGACATGGAGAAGACTGTGGCAATCATGTCCAAGGAATGAGTCAGAAAGCAGTGCAGAGCTTTGGGGAGAGGGGTTTCTCAACATTGGGACTCAGGGTTGTTAGTCAGCAGGTTCCTGGTCAATATAGGCCCTTCAAACAGGCCTTGGTGGGATGCCTGGGTGGCTCAGTGGTTGAGCATCTGCCTTTGGCTCAGGGCATGATCCCGGGTCTGGGGATAGAGTCCTGCATCCCTGCAAGGAGCCTGTTTCTCCCTCTGCCTTTGTCTCTGCTTCTCTCTCCATGTGTCTCTCATGAATAAATAAATAAAATCTTAAAAAAAAAAGAAAGAAACAGCCTTTGGTTTAGGGAGAGGAGCTATAGAACACAGATAAAGAAAGTCAGGTCACCCCCAACATCCCTCTCACCCCTGGCCCATTGGCTGGTGTTGTAGGCTACAATGTGATCCTCCCAGGGCTTTTGGAAGAGAAACTGGGTCACATGACTGGATCAGGAGGGCCAGCCAGGACGGTTGGTCACACATGGTGAGAGATAGTTAGGGAAACTAAGGATTAATGAGTACAAGAAGCCTCTGGAGGATGAGTTCATCTCAAGTCACTGGATACTGGCTATTGGGATAGCAGTCTATTTGTTCATTTGAGCAATATTTGCTGAATGTTCTTTATGTGCCAGGCACTGTGCCAGGCATTGGACTAGGTGCTGGGAATTGAAGTATGAATAAGCTATTTCCTGATTTCTATCCTCTCTCTTCTATGCTGGGCTTGATACTCTTTACTTATATTTGATAAATAAGTTAACTACTTTATGTATCCTTAAAGTAATTTCTAGATATACAGTTATGACATTGGATGAGGGAGAGGGCTTTTGATTTCTAGTCCTAAAGCAAAAATGTGCCTAAATTGCTGGCCTTGATGATCACCTAAAACAAGCGCATTTCAAATCATCAGCAGAAGCAGCAAAGAAAGGGAAGGCATGATCCCTTTCTCCTGGATTATAAGGGCAAACCATGAATCACAGTGGGGAAGCCACAGTAGAGTGTAAGGATTGTAAATCACTGCAAGAGTAGAGATCAGTGTGCAGATGTCTGGAGAGATGATCCCACCTGTTACCCTTTAAGACACAACACTTAGTAACTAAACTTATCAGGGCAAGCTGGCAATAAACTTCCCAAGTTGGCGTATGTGGCCCATTTCACTCAACCTGCAGGTAGGCCCACAAGATCAGTCCTGTTTTCCCAGGTAACAATCTTCCTTTCAATTAATGGAAGGAAATTGAAGAAACAGAACTGGTGTCATCAACAATCCTAGGCTGTTTACTTAATAGAATGGAGCTGAACACTCAATTTTTTGCCATTGTAAAATGTGTTTTCCCTGGTAACAATGTTACATGCAATTAGAAGTTTTCTGTAATAGTCTCTCTAACTCTGTATATGTATATAGTTGACTATACTATAGCACCTAGCCCAGTATCTTTACTACAACTGGAACTCAAATTATATTAATTGAAAGAAAATGTTACACCAATAGAAAAAGGGGACAAGAGTAGAAAAATAAACAAAATGAGGGGCCTAACTGGAAGTTCATTTTTAAACTGTTTAAAATTTTGGCTATATGATTATAGGTACGTGTTCTAGCTGAAAAGATTTCAATCTCTGCTTTAATGTCAACAGTGAGGATTCCAGGAAACAGAAGACTTTAGGAGCCACTTTTAAAAGTCTCTTGATCAGTGGTCTCTATTATTTCAGTCTCAATCTTATACCCTATTCAAAATTTAGATCATCATTGCTAGAAAGAATTTTAAAGCAGAATTGATCAGCATGATTCAATCTTAACATTCATTTTAAAGATTTTTATTTATTTATTCATGAAAGACACAGCAAGAGAGAGAGAGAGAGGCAGAGACATAGGCTGAGGGAGAAGCAGGCTCCGTGCAAGGATCCTGATGTGGGACTCAATTCCAGATCCCGGAATCACACCCTAGGACAAAGGCAGACGCTTAACTGCTGAGCCACCGAGACGTCCCCACAGTCTTAACATTTATTTATTGCTTATTCTATGTCAGGCACTTTTCTAATAATTTTGCAGGTACTAACTCATTCAAATCTCTTAAAACTCTATGGGATGGATATCATTGTTATTTCCATTTTACAGATGAGGAAATTGAGGCAGAGAGTAGGTAACTTGTCCAAGATCTCACAGCTAGTGAACAACAAGAGTTCATGCCCAGGAGTCGTGCCCAGACAATCTGACTCTGGAGGCCATTCTTGCAGCCACCATGTTACATTGGCTCTGCAGAGTATCTCCAAGTAATTGATTTGTTAAAACAACTCTTAGATGTTTAAATGTTTTGGATGATTACCTATTATTCATGGAGGTTGTTAACCCTGTTTCTAAAATGACAAGCTTAATTTTAAAAATTATCTTTTTCTGCCCTCTTTTCTAAAAAACATAGTTGTTTGGATAGTAACCTTTTCAGAAACAAAAGAAGTGCAGTTACTTTTGTGAGAAAAAATGGCAGAGGACCATTTTCACATAAGCTTGGCCAGTATTGCAGTATCTTGCTCTTAACAGGTATTAGTTGCCAGTATGCAAAGGCAACCTACACACCAATGAAAAAAAGATAAATTTATTTCTATGCACCAAAATTATATATGAAAAATGGTATCGGGATCCCTGGGTGGCGCAGTGGTTTGGTGCCTGCCTTTGGCCCGGGGCGCGATCCTGGAGACCCGGGATCGAGTCCCACGTCGGGCTCCCGGTGCATGGAGCCTGCTTCTCTCTCTGCCTGTGTCTCTGCCCCCCCCCCCTCTCTGTGTGTGTGTGACTATCATAAATAAATAAAAAATAAAAATAAAAAAAAAAGAAAAATGGTATCTTTCATTTTTCTTTTTTAAAAAAGATTTTATTTATTTATTTGAGAGAAAGAGAGAGAGCACAAGCAGAGCGGGGAGGGGGGAAAGGCAGAGGGAAAGGGAGAAGCAAGCTCCACGCTGAGCAGGAAGCAGGGAACTGGACATGGGGCTGGACCTAGGATTCCAAGATCATGACCTGAGCCAAAGGCAGATGCTTAACCAACTGAACCACCCAGGGGGCCCTCTTTCATTTTTCTTGTCTGCCATTTTTCTCATCAGTACATAATTTCCTCTCACTACTTCCAAATTTGGTGTAAGACCAGCCTTTACACATTTGATACCCTTAGGAAAAACTAGGAAAAATAAATGGTTGGGAAAGCATTCAGACATTATTTAATAATTTATGATAGTTTAACGTTGCAGTAACTTTTATCATGCTCTTTTCTCCAGCTTCTGTGTCTATTATTGGGAGGAGAAACTTAACTCCAGCAAAATCATTTCTTCTTCCCATTATTATTTCTTGCATAGGGTACTAAAAATTGTCTTGTAATCATCTCACTTTGGAGATAGGAAAGGAACAGCAAGTTCAGCCTGTATATTAGGAGTTTTTCCAAAGAATGTTATCTTGACTTTCTTAATGACATAAATTATACTCTGTTTAAATTTTAGATAGTATATTTTGGTTAGAAATTTGCTATGAATTTTAAAACTTGTTGTTGTGTCATGATGACCCAGCCAGAAGACTTTGATTCCTAAAGAATCTTATGCCCCCAAATATATTTCATATGCAGCTCAACAAAAGAAAATCAGATGTTCTTAATGGGTAAATGAACCAGTGAGTATAAGCCTCTTTTTAAATAACAGCTTTAGATGCATTTTCTATTTAAGAACAATTCATGAATGTTTTGGACCAGTCAGGGACAAGAGGGCTGAGGCGTGGAGAAAGGAGCACTTCAGAAGGCTGAGAATAGAGGTGGGATTGCTACACTACACATCTTGTTTGTGTACATGAGATCCCAAGCCCCCAATTCACCCTGTTAGCTTAGTCTCTAAGAACAAGCCAAGCAATGAAAACAGAGTCCTCACTTAGCTAAGTCAAAGCCCAAGGGGTTACTGGCCTCACAGGCTTCACCCGCCCACCTGGAGCATGAGAGTGTCTGTGAGAGAAGAAGGGAAGGGTGGTGCCACCACTTTGTGTCCACCAAACTAATAAACACGCCTCTTTTCCTCTTCTAAAGGCTTCTTATAAAGGAGGTACAACTCAACTGAAGCATCTATAGCTGGTTTATAAAAGCCACTCTATTAAATGATGCCCTGGCACAGATTTATCAGCCATATTTTAGGGTACAAAGAAGCTCAGGAACATTGTTTATTATGAGAATATAGTCAAAGTGAGAATTTTTTTTTCTGTTTATGAATAGTGTATCAAGAAATTGAGTAATTTGTGTATTTTGAGCTTAATATTAGACAGTAAATTACTTCTTAGGAATTAAGCTAATAAGACATTAAACCTTAAAATTAAAAAAAATCAAAATCTTTAATAAATTAAATTTAAATAACTATATTACAATATCAATGGTAGAAATTTCCAAAGATCAAGGTAGAGAAATACAATTGAGGAAATTTGTTCTATAATTTAAAAAAAACAAAAAAAAAAAAAACAAAAAAAAAACCTCTAGGTAAATGACAGTAAAATTGTATCAGGAAAAAAAAAAACAACACAAAAACAAAAAACCCAGATATTTTATGAGAGTGAAGGCTATTATAGTCTCATCAAGATAAAGATCAAAGAATATAAAGACTAGGAGAAGCCTTTGTGTTTTGTTGTTGTTATATTTTCGTTAATAGAAATTGACTCTGTTGCTAGGATCCTGAATTTTAAATTATGGAACTCAGTATTACACTGATGAATTGGAAATGTCAGAGCACATTCTACTAAGTCAAAGAGATACAAAAATTATGAAAAGGATGTGGAGAATCTGATAGAGCTCTGTGTATTCTGCTGGGCTAATAACTAAAGAACTAACTAATTTGAAGTAGATAAAACCATTAGGTTTCCCTCAAGCTTCTAATGTTTTCAAAATGTATTTATCTTATCACTTAAAGACTTATAGTAATAATAATTTATGTTCTGACTCTTTTCCTTAAAAAAGGAACATACATTTGAGGACATAATTCTGCCCTTCTGCAACAGGAAGAACCTATTCTTTTACTGTGTGAATAATTTAACCAGAACCATTGCCCACTGTTCAGAGAGTGATTTATACAATCTTTGGCTCAACTTGAGCTTCATGGTGCACTAAGCTCTTGACACTCACCTCTATAAATTGGAGTCAGATTTGTTATTTGTATTGCCAAATATTGACTCAAACTTAAAAAAAAACTTCCTTATAGCATTACAGAATATAGAATAAAAGAGAACTGAAAGATGATCTTGAGTCAACCACCATTTTATAGATGAGGAAACTGAAGCACAGAGTGACTTGCTGATGTCGCATTAAGCCTGAGCCAGAGCTCAGTTGCCCTATCAGACTGGCACTGCAGCACCAACAACTATGTAGTCTCACGTTGCTTGGTGAATGAGTATGTTTGGCACTGAGAAGATAAAAACGGAAGAGACATAAGAGACATAATACTTGACATCAAGGAGCTCAAGATGGAATAGGAAAAAAAAAAGCATTATGCTGCACTCATTGTTTCTAGAATGATCTTTCTAAAAATACTAATTGGAACATTTTGTCTGTCCCTGCAGTGGCTCCTCTTTGCCTGTGAGGAATATCCTCCTCCTTGTTCTCCAACTTCTTGTCTCACTGCATCTATGCTGATGCCCAGATCAGACACAGAGGACCAATAGCTTCTCCCTAAACAGCACATTCTTTTTTTTGTCCTACCAACCCTTTGCTTATGCTGTCCTCTACCTGCAAAGCCCTCCCCTCATCATTCTCCAGGAGGGTTGTCTCCTTTATAATCTATTTCTTTAGGTTACTGTCCTCCAATCTCCAAGCTCACAGTTAGAATTTACCCTTCCTGCCACTGTGTACTGCCTGTACCTCTCCTACAGCACCTGTACCACTTGTAATATTTTTAAAAAGATTTATTTATTTATTTATTTATTTATTTATTTATTTATTTATTTATGAGAGGGAGCATGAGTGGGGGTGCAGAAGGAGAGGGAAAAGCAGACTCCCATTGAGCAGGGAGCTGGATGCAGGGCTTGATCCCAGGACCCTGAGATCATGACCTGAGCTGAATGTAGACATTTATCCAACTGAAACATCCAGGCATCCCTGTACTGTTTGTAATATTGACTTCTTAAAAGTAAAAATATATTTGCTATTTACACTTTTGTCTTTCTCTACTAATTGAAGGTAAGCTCTTTGATGGTAGGACCATCTTCTTTGTACCGTTAGAACATTGGCCAGCATCTGGCTCATAAAAAGTCCATTGAAGAAACTACCCATAGAGGACCTTGCTAAGTACTATGGCAATGCGATGGAAGGTGCAGTGGTTGTGCTTGGAGGAGTCATCCCAGGGGATAAAGCATAGGTGCCAAGTCTTAGATGATCAGTACCCAATCAAGGCAGAGAGCAGGGATTGGTTCCCACCTGATGGCAAGAATAGAAAGGTACAGAGGCCTGAGAAATGGTGGAAAAGGTGGCACTTTTGATACATGGTGAATCGTTAAACTAGAAGAGTCTATGAAAGTCATTCAGGACCTGTGGAATTCCTTCCATTTAAAGAAAGGAATTTTTATTGTGTTACAAGGAGCAAAAGAAAGAAGAATGTCAATGAACATCGATATTCCAGAGTATGAATGATTTTATTTGCCTTTCAAGAGAAATGGCAATGCAGCAACTGAGGAGAGGTTGCTCTAGAAAAGGTGGGACTGGAATCTCTGAGTCTGGGTGTGACATTGTTGATCTGAGGGTTTGGAGAACTGAGAATGGTCCTGGGGAGAAGTGAGAGCACCTGAAGCAAGGCAGTGAAGGTGGAGACAAAGAGAATGATTGGGCAAGCACAGCAGTGTTGGAACAGTAAGTGGTAACTGGTTGAAGATGAAGAATGAGGGAAAGGGGAGAGTCAAGAATGCTTTCAAGCACTTATCTTGAATATTTAAATGGATGGCAGTATTCTGATATGGAATGCAGGAAGAAGAGGTTTTTGGAAAATAACATTAAGTTGAGTTTGGGACATTTGTGAGATACTTACATGAAGATGCTGAGAAAGCGGTTGGAAATATGAGTTTTATACTCAGGAAATCATGAGCATATCTAGTTGATTACTGAGTCCACAGGAGAAGATGAGATCATCAAGAGATCATGAGAGGGAGGGAAGAAGGTCTAGGGTGAGGCCCTTGGGAAAGAAGGAGAGGAAGAAGAAGATTTTAAGGACTAAACTGGAATAGACCAAGAAGTAGGAACAAATCCCATGTGGAGTCATGGAAGCAGGAGGCAAAGAGGGTTTATTCACAGGGAAGAAAGAATTAATGGTGTCAAAACCAAAGGATGAGGATAAGGAAATTGAAAAAGAGTCCTCAGAGAACCGTAATATAAGGCTTTAGAAGACTGGCTGGACTGGAGGAAGTCCAACATAAGCTGGCATAAGCATTGGGGCAGTGAATCAGGACAAAAGGCTCCTTCTGTTTCCTAGTCTCATCCAATTCATAATGCTGAAGTTGAATTAAAGTAGGATTTATGCTAAACAGTTTCATTTATTTAGGGCTAGTGAAATTGAGGTGGTTGAGTCATCTCCACCAAGAACTTGATAAAGAACTGAAGAGCTTTCACATTTTCTTCTTTTTATGTGTAAGTTGGGAGTAGATTAAGGAAGTAGCTGATGAAAGAGGAAGAGGTAAAAGGAAAACACAGAAAAGAAGAGGAAATAAGTATTTACCAAATAGCAGTCCCAGAGTTTTTCATTTACTTACCTCCACATACTCTAGGGTCTATTCATAGGAAAACTATAAGTTAGCATGGCCAATATAGGTTTCAGCAGACTAGCAAGTAATGCAATCACCATATAATTTGCTCCAAACTCCTCAAATCTGTTTTACTAAGGGATTTAGTAAGTGTGGTGACTTGAAGTGTGTGCAGGTAGTGTTGAAATTGAAAGTATAGAAATCGAAAGGAAGTACTTAGACATTTTTAGAGCAAATAAAGAATGCTCTGACATACAAGCATATCATCAGCAGACTCATGTCACCAAGCAGGATATAGGTAAGTTTGGGTGTTGTGGAATTCGCACAGGGAGTCACATGGATCATGACCCTGTGCACTAGTCACGTGCAGGAAGACCAGGTATCAGACCAAAACAGTTGGGAAATCTTTAAGAAGCACCTCTCTCCCAAAACAAAACAAAACAACCCCCTCCCCACGCCCAACAAACAACAGATAGTATGAGAAGCACTGCATTAGAACACAACCCATTTGTGAGTCTTATAGTTAGCTTGGGACAAGCTAGTTGACAGCTTGAACACACACCAAAAAATTTAGATATAAA
Source organism: Vulpes vulpes (assembly GCF_048418805.1). Lineage (NCBI taxonomy): Eukaryota > Metazoa > Chordata > Mammalia > Carnivora > Canidae > Vulpes > Vulpes vulpes. The sequence continues at coordinate 54,636,828 of NC_132787.1, read as the reverse complement.
GTCAGAGGAAATTAGAAGTCATTGTAGATGATGTGAATTAGTGCTAGAAATGTCCAAAGTTACCTTCTAAAAAGATCTTCTAGATTGAATGTGGACTAGTTTATTTTTTAAATTGTTTTGTTCATTATAATATCTCCAAGGTCTATAACAGTCCTTGGCACATGGTGGACACTAAATAAGTGTCTGTTGAATATTGAATTAGTTGTTCTGACTACAACATACAGAATTGAGGAAGAGAAAGGTTAGCATTAGAAATTGTGGCTAGGAGAATTTAAAAGACTGTCTAAATATAGATTGATGAGACTAATCAGCCTACTGCACATAGGAATAAGGAAAATATGAATCTAAGAAATAATGAGAAATTCCTCCAATTTTCCCATCTCAGTAGGTAGCTTGGCTATCCACTAAGGTCCAATTCAAAAATTTGGGGCTACCTTTCAATCTTTCTTTTGTCTTTGTCCCCAGTATTGTGTCACTCTCTGAGTCTTAAAAATCTCTTTATTCTGACTTCTCCTATTTACACTGCTTTAGTCCAAGTTGTGGCACTTTCCCCAGGACATTTGCAATAGCTTCCTAAATAGTTACCCTGTCCTGGGCTCGTTCTTTCTTTCTTTCTTTCTTTCTTTCTTTCTTTCTTTCTTTCTTTCTTTCTTTCTTTCTTTCTTCTTTCTTTCTTTCTTTCTTTCTTCTCCCTCCCTCTCTTCCTCCCTCTCTCTCTTTCTTTCCTAAAGATTTTATTTATTTATTTGAGAGAGAGTGCATGCGCTTAAGAAAGCAAGAGAGCAAGAGCAGGGAGAGGAGCAGAGGGAGAGGGAGAAGCAGGATTCCCACTGAGCAGGGAGTCCCACTTGAGCTCAATCTCAGGACCCTGGGATCATGACCTGAGCTGAAAGAAGACACTTAACTGACTGAGCCCCTCAGGCACAGTCATCTGAGTCACCCTCATTCACCCTTTCTTTCAAATTTTAAAATCTGGTGTTTTTACTTTTTTGTTTAAAATACTTGAATGGCTCCTGATTTACCTTCTAAACTTAAGCAATACTTAAACTCCGTGGTAGGGCAGCACCTTACAAGGTCCTGTATCATCTGGCACTTGTGCCACATTCCAGTCTTTTCTTCTGCTCTTTGAACCTAAGCAACAACACTAAACTACTTATAACTCTAGCCCCAATGGTGTACCATGCTAGTTAGTACCTCTGTGCCTTTGCTTATGCTATTCCTTTTGCCTAGAATGCTCTCCACGCCTACATCCTGCCCACTGCTCCATCTGTGGTAGTTTCCTTTTACCGTGGTAATAAGCTACTACAAATTTAGTGGCTTGAAAATGACACAAATTTATTATTTTGCTTTTTTGGAAATCAGAAGTCTGAAATGAGTATCAGAGGCTAAAACCAAGGTGTTGGCAGGGCTGTATACCTTTTGGAGATTCTAGGAAATAATCTGTTCTTTGCTTTTTCTAGCTTCTTGAGGTCTCCTGTATTTTTTGGCTGATGGCCATGTCAGTCCAACATATGCTCTCATTGTCACATCTTTTCTGCCTCAGACATTCCTGTCTCCCTTTTATATAAAGACACTTATGATTATCTCAAGTCTACCTGGATAATTTGTAATCTTTCCATCTTCCCTGAAGTTTTTTCTAATATTTTATCTATTTATTTGAGAGACAGCATGAGAGAGAGAGAGCATGAACAGGGGGAGGGGCAGGAGGAGAGGTAGAAGCAGACCCTCTGCTGAGCAAGAAGCCCCACGCAGGGCTCTATCCCCAGGACCCCAGGATCATGACCTGAACCAAAGGCAGATACTTGACCAAATAAGCCACCCAGGCACCCCTTGTCGTCCCTGAATTTAATCACATATGCAAAGTTCCTATCACTAATAAGGAAACATATTCATAGATTTTTAGGACGTGGGCGTATTTGGGAGCCATTATTCTACTTACTACACCATGCACCTCTAGTTGATCTCTTAAAACTCAGCTAAGATATCACTGTTTTTCTGAAGTGTCCTCTGCTAATCCTTCAACTCAGAGCCAGTCACTCTCTATTTTGTATCATATACATGCTACCATCACTGCGTGGATTAGCTTGTATTGCATATATTAATTTTTTGAACATGTCTATCTTGCTACTATACTTGAGCTCTTGAGGGAGCAGCTTATTTATCTCTGTATCACAGCTCAGTGCATAACATACAGGAAATATGAGCTATGTTTATTTTTAAAAAGATGAATGTGCTAGGCATTGTGTTGACCTGTCCCTATTTCGCCTCAAGTCACATGGACTTTCTAATACCTCTCGATCATGCATTCCTTTCCCATCTTCATCTCTCTATCTGTAATGCTCTTCTTTCAACTTTTCTGTTCTATGAATCCTTATTCATTCTTCAAGACACAAATTAAAAAAATTTATCCCCTGTGATGGCTTCTGTGATCTCAAGACTGAATTAATCATCTCCTCATTTGGGTTGCTAAAATATTTTGTAAATATCTGTATTTCATATCTCACATTGTGTTTTGCTTGGTTATATATACATCTGTTTCTCCACAAGGTATGCAAGGACCATATCTTATTTATACCAGTGCTAAGCACATAACAAGGGCTCAACAATATTTATTAAATTAATTGAACATGTGAACAAATGACCATGGAGGGGATGGGCATGGAAGGCAACAGAAAAGAACCAAAGATAAAGCATGCCCTGGAGTAAAGGAAAGAAGGGAGAAAGAGACCAAGAAGACATTCGCAAGGCACATTCAGAAGACTCAGGGAAGCAGAATGTGATAGAGACCAGAGTCAGAATGATTGACCTCTAATTAAAGAAGAGTGTGAGCAAAAGTACCAAATGCCACTGAGATGCTGACCTGGGACATCAATTAAAAAGGCTATTGGACTTGACCTTTAAGAGATCCTAAAGGCTTTAGAAAGCACAGCTTTTTTTTTTTTTTTTTTTAATAATTGGAGTTCAATTTGCCAACATATAGCATAAACCCAGTAGGAAGCACAGCTTTGAGAGTGCTCAGAGCTATGGGTCTTTTCCTGTTTTTAGGTCAGGAGAGGATGGATCTCCAGAAGATAAATGACTTGAAGAAAAGGAAAACCAGATCTCCTGATGAATGCCTGGGGACATGAACACCACAGCACAGTTCTAGGTCAGGTTGAAAGGCTTGGTTGGTTCTTTTTTTGTTGTTGTTGTTGGTTCTTTTATCTGATACAGAAGATTCCAAGTGGTAGGAGATATGGGTACTTCTCAAGGAATACAGGGACCAACTTGACATGTTCCCTTAAAATAACCAGAAATTTTCATCTAGGGCACATTCAGCATGGCAGTCTAAGGACATTTAGAATTTAAGGCAAATGTCTAGTCTGGCTACAGATCTGAGAAGAATTTCCTTTCCACGCAGCTTTTCTGGATATTGGGATTTCCTATATGAGTCATTTTCTGACCTAGTGGACCAATATTCTCCACATCTCTGCCTGCCTTGAACCACGCTCTCTTGTTTTCCACCAAAACTGCCTTTTCTAACCTATGTCCTATTTGGCTAAAGTTTATGGCCAGCTGTTTGTCCTGACCCATACTAAGCTTAATCTAGACAAACTCTTATGCCTGCCATCTTCCTGGATTTTCTTCCCAAATTGATTTCATCTAGCTTTTTCTTCCATGATCTGTTTCTGTTGTGCTCTAAATCAATCTACTCTGGCCTGACAGGTCATTCATTCTCAATAGGAGTAAGAATGGTTCTTAGGGGATGAAAGACAAACTTAATTTTTTTTAATGTATAAGGTCCACATTTAAACATAAAGAACACCATTGATAAAACAATATGTCTGTGGAATTAAAACATCATGGAGGAGAGCAATTTTAAAACGTCTGAAAAGTCTTCTTAGGAGGGCAATAATGAAAAAACAGTTCAGAAGCATTATGTTAGATAATGAAGCTGAGATTCAAGCTATAAGAGGAACACAAGAAGAATGGATAGTGAGGTGCAGAGGCAGTCAAGGTTGGTTACTTGACTGGATAGATCATGGAGAAGATTCCAACCTAACAAATTTTGAGCATTTATTATGTGCTGTGAGCTATGTGAAACCCTTTCACATTTATTAGCAGGAAGCTTCTCCTTATTTGAGTCTCAGTGTACCTGTTTCTTACAGGAACAATGGCAACATTTTCCATTGAGACAGTAGCCCACCTACCTCCTTTCTGCTTCAGCACCTTTTATGCTAATCACACACTTGGAGGTAACTCCTCATTCACATTTTGCAACATAAGAAAATGAAAAACAGTTCAGCTTGTGTTTGTAGAAGCTCCTTTCATGGCAGCATTTCAACAGGTTGGGCAATTTAAAAGATGCAATTGTAATCATGACTAACTCATTAAGATGCTTGAGTGAAATCTGAACATCCTTAACCTACTTTTGAAAAGAGAGGCAAGGAAAATACAGGATTGGGAATAATCCAAGGAAAACAATTTCAAGTCTTTGAACAATAGATGGACTCTAAAACCTCCTTAGCTGGGCTTGAGGTAGGCTAGGACATGAAACAAAATATTGCTCAAAGGAAGCCCAGCAATCATTTGTATCTACTTGCTCTCCTAGAATATAACCTTTATTTGGTTGATTGTTTTGACTTTTAAAATATTCTTTGTTCTCTCATAGCATTCATTAAGAATTTATCACCTAGTCTTTGCATTTTATCTTTATTTATAGTCAGTTTGTCTATACTATATATTCATCTCCTGTGCTTGACTCCTAAGTTCTCCTCTCCTGCTTTCCCTCTCTTGTCATGAGTGCTGAAGCAGGGATGATGCTTGGGGTGGGAAGCTGACGGGGGAAGATGGATGAGCCACAGTGTCCACTTAGAATCTAGAGCAAACTCTTGGCAGCTTATCCGTGGTAAATCTTGTTTTCAGCTTCTTGTTGACTTTATCACCCACTTTGTGTGCTTAGCTCTCTGATGGATGTTATCATCAGCTCCGTTTATTCACAATGCCAAGAGCACCAGTTGAAAAGAGAAATATTCAGGAAAACCTACTCTTTAAGTGTCAAGTTGACCAGAAAAAAAGAAACATCATTGTTTTATTGGATTTGGCATTGTTTTATAAATAAACAATCATTTATATTTTGTCAAAGTAGTTGTGCCTGTGGTCATGGTCTTATTCCTCCTTTTTGCTTGTACTCTGTGCTCCAGAAGGAAAAGAAGAAGGGAAGGGAAGATTTTTGAAACGTTGTTTTAAGTGAGAGTCTGAACCACAGGTAAATGCATAACTTTAGGGGATAAGGAAGCATGTCTGCTTAGGTGCCCACAATTGAAAGGGACCACTGACTATAAGGAGAATGGAGACAAGGGACACTGCTGGGTAATTAGACAGCTTTTCCATATCTGGGTCATATGTACACCATAGCCTCAATATATTTTTAAATTTTTGTAAATTCTTGGAACTTTGAATATATGCATTTGAACAATTCTTTCAATATAGTAGATATCTGCAGGCTGCCTTGGAAATAGGACACCCTGAACTTAATCCCTGCTGTGACTTTGGCTGACTTTATAACTTACAGCCTTTTCATTTCTTCAAGAGGGCATAAATAATGGAAAGCATAGAGACTTTGGAACTATTACAATATGGATTCATCTATCCCTACCACTTGTTAGCTTGTTGACTTTGGATAAGTTAACTTCTTTGAGCCTTGGTATCTTTATTTGCATGGCTTAAAAGAAAAATTTTTTAAAGTGTAGTTGACACACAATGTTACATCTTTATTTGCTAGATGGAGATAAAAGACACCTACCTTGCAGGAATGTTGTGAGTATCTAAGGGAATCATGTATGCAAAACACCTAGCACATACAAATCTCTGAAAGATGGCTACTCTCATAGGGATATTTGCACCCAGAGATGGGAAAAGGTTAGGCGACAAAAGGCCTGGGGGTTCTGAGCTCATTAGTTGCTAGATGTTTCCTTAACATTATGGTATCATTAGAGAATGAGGAGAATGCAACCTGGTCACATAGAAATCCAGGCCTGTTTTATTTCTGGTCACCATAGCCATCGGAATGTACAGAGGTAAAGCAGAAAGAGAGGGAGACGGGGAGAGAGAGAGGGAGGGAGGGAGAAGGAGAACAAGAGCAAGAGAAGAATGGAAAGGATCTGTTCTTCCCAAAGGCAGAGAATCTCCAGCATTCCTTTAGCAGTAGGACAGGAATAAAAGGTAAATACTTGCCTGGTGGTGGTTTGCTCGCCAAGCCAGGCAACCAGAGAGTTTCCTGCTCAGTCTTTACAGATGTTGATCCTTAGCTCTGGATAAGTCCCTTGGAGAGTATTTCCCTGAAAACAAGAAAGGCAGCTGCATAACTGCCCAGTCTGTGGAGCTGACAAACTGGTGTGTCATCAAAGAAAGAGAGAGTCATGCAAAATAAAAGCCTGTGGTTCAACCTCTCAGTCAGAGAGTCAGGTGGCTATGAGGCAGCACGTTGACTCTTGCTCATTAATAAAGTTTGTCTTTATGTCCTCCCCCTCTTTGCCTGTCTGCCCACTGCTAGGCACTCACTGCCTACCTAAGTCACTGCTTATTTATCGAGTGTGTCTTATGAACCCAACATTCATTCAACACATCTATATCAAATATCTTGTATGAGAATAACAAAAATAATAAATAGACTTTGACCACGCACTTGGGAAGGTCCCAATACCAGTCATATGTTCAACTAATTGTTAAATCATATGTATAGCATGCAGAAATCGATGGCAGAAGGACTCAAGGAAAGGCACAACAAATGTAAAGAAAGGTTCACAGAGGAGATGACATTTGGGCTAGGCCTTGAGCCAGGATTCCACATATCAAGGGGAAGATGAGGTGGAGGAGGGAAGGGAGTAAGGCAATGCCAGACAAAGGAAATACATGTGTAGTGGTGAAAAGCACATGAGCCCACAGTGCATCTGGGGACCAGCCTATTGTCTGATGTTCTTGGAACATAGGCCGTGCAACACAGGGGCAGGGAGAGGAGGTATATATGCCCAGATGCCAGGAGTTTTCTGTGTCAGCATATGGTGTCTGGGTGCTGACTACAGGGAATGGGACCCACTGGTGGGTTTAAAGTACAGAGTGATAGGATGTTACTTAGATTTTGGACAGTCCTATGGGCTGCAGTGTAGTGAATATAGGTGAGCTGAAAGCTGGGAGACCAGTTGAGAAAAGCATCAATTGTGTCAAATGCGGAAAATGGTCAAGGAGAATAAGGACTGAGAAGAAGTTCATTGCATTTGGCATTTTAAGGTCTTTGGTGACACCTAAAAGTAATTTCACTAGAATAGTTTAAGCAGAAGCCAAATATCTAAGCCAGTGGTTCTCAAGCTGTTGTCTCCAGGCCAAAGGCATCAGCATCAGCTGGGAACTTGCTAGAAATGCAAACTACCCAGCCTCATCCCATACCCCCTCACAAAATTCTGGGAGTAGAGTACCCTCTGGGTGATTCTGAGGCATGCCAAAGTTTGAGAACTACTGGCCTAAACAAATCTTTCGCCCTCTCTTCTCTAAGCTGTCCTTATCATGAACCAACTCTTCCAAAACTGAGCTGATGCCCTAAATACTCACCAATATCATGGTTTCTCAGCTCTCTGAGTAAGTTCTTACCTTTGTCAGTTGTATGCTCTTACCAACTCTCTCTCTCTCTCTCTGTATACACACACACACACACACACAATCTTTACCTGGCAAAATTGAACTCATTCTTCAAGGCCTAACTCAAATGCCATCTCCCTAGGAAGTCTTTCTGATTTTCTCCAGGCAGCCCTTCTGTGGATCCTTTCACACATATCTCTATTATGGCATTTATTTTATTGTGTTGTGTTGTTTGGTTTACTGTCTTCCCCACTAGCTAGGAGCTCCTCAGGAGCAGGGACTGCCGTGTTCATCTCTATTTCCCCATTGTTTTTACATAGTAGATGCTCAATAAATGTAGAAACAGAAAGCTGTACTGCGTTGAGGAAGTAAGAAAAGCCAGGGAGAAACTACTGATTTAAGAGGTTTATGAGTGAAAGGAAAGAGAAATTTGTCTGAGCCTACAATTGAAAGCAATTGTGTATGTGCACACATGTGTGCATTAAGGCTGGAAGAGAATTGTTGGCCAAGAGGATTAAGCCTGTAGAGGGGAAGAAATGAATGACAGTCAAAGTGGGGGCAGATGGATAATGAATGGCAAGATGATTTGGAAAAGTCAGAAGGGGATGAAATCAATGGCCAATGCAGAAGGATTAGCATTGCAATAAAGAAAAGACTTTTCTCGGAGATATATGGGCAGGAAGGAAAGGTGGGAACATAAGAGCTGAGTTGTAAGGTTAAAGGAGACAGGTTGGGGGAGCCCTTTGTTGGTCTACCATTATAGAAATGGGGAAGGCTAGGGACAATTTTACAGGGGAGGGGATATTTGACTTAGAAGATGTCTTTATTAAAAAAAAAAAAAAAAAAAAAAAAAGAAGATGTCTTTATTGAAGTGGGAAGTGAGGCCTTCTGCTGGGGAGGAAAGAGGGAACAGAAAGAGGGAAAGAAGCCCAAGGAGAGTGGTAAAGGCCTGTGCATGCCTTAGAAGTAGGGGGTGGGGTATTGAGGTTAGAGAGCAGCAGTGGGGGGGGGGGTGGGAGCCGTTCTTTGGTGCTGATGCATTATAGCTGCACCCATTCATTCCACTGTCTTTGGTAATGGAAGCAGTATGGGTGGAGTGTCTGCAGGGGCTGTCTCTGCCCTATGATGGATAACTCTGGATACAGATCCCAATATCAACATAGAAATCATTTTAGTTCTACCTATCATCAATGCTGGAATGTGACACAGACAATAACAATATTACAGAGGACAACCATGTAGCAAGACAGGTAAAGATTTATGATATATGACTTAACTGAGAAAGCAGGATACAAACTATATGTATGTCATGATTACAACTATTTGAAAGGTATGCATGAACACCTGAATAAAAAACACCAAAATGTTATCAGCAATGCTATTATAGGGGATTTTTCCTTTAATTTTTAAATACATATACAGTTAAAAATATGGAAATAAATAGAATTGGTTCTTTCCCTACTGCCTTTGTCTTTCCATCAGGTATTTTCAGGAGAGATAATTTCAAAATAAGAAGTTGTAGTGTAGAACCAACTTACAGAGTTGCTTGAGCTTCTCTTATCTGAATGGCAGAGGCAGAGACATGAAATCCTTGAATTGCTCCAGGGTTGGAGGCTGGGAAGTAAGAGATTGGGCATCACGCTATAGGGGAGCACAAAGAAGGTGTGTGATCAAGCCTTTGTTTCAATAAACTTGGGAGATCAAGCCTACAATAAATGGTTAGTGGACAACCTATCCCATGCTCAGGTGAGGAGTCCAAACAATGGGTGGGATTGAATCTCTGAGGTAGAGAGACCTGTGTGCAGGCATACATACTTTTGCAAAGGTCACCTGTATGCCCCTGGAAGTGGTCAGATGGACCTGGGCTGTGCCATTGCTTAGCAGCTATGTGCTCTTGGGCAACCTCCCAGGCTTTGCTTTCTGCCTGTGACGTGGCAGTAATAATACGTACTGATAAGCTGGTTGGAGCTTTACAAACAATAATGCAGGTGAAGTGCCTAATACAGTGTCTAGCAGACAGTGCCCCATTAATGTTTCCTGCCACTATCTTTATTAATGTGATTAATGATTATTATTCATCAATATTTATGACAGAACTGATTTGCACTGGGGGCACTTTTTCGTTCTTTGAAGGGAATTCAGGAAGGTGTCCTCAGCGTGCTTCTCTCTCACCTCCTGAGCGATGCTATGGGTTCACTCCAGGCCTTCAGGAGGGAAGAAGGAAATATGCAAGGAGGCACTCCACATTGGTTCTTGTTTTGCTAGTATTTGTGCTACTTCCCCCCTTCTAAACAGGTGCGTATTACTCCAGAGTATGCTTTTACCTTCCTCTCCCACTCTTCTGTTCTGTTTTTCTTCTTTTCAGCTCTTCTTACTTCCCTTTTCTCCCCTAAACCTGAAGTGGTGGATGAGTAAGGAACTACACTATCTTTTGCACGTTCCAAGTTGGCTTTTTGAAACTTGAAGGCTTTCTCTCAGTTGTAGCACTTCGAGTTTACATCAGTCTGTGTTCCTGCTACTCATTCTATCACTTACATAGAAAAGGTCTAAGCCTCCAACTGCTGCCTTTAGTAAATGCTTTCAAATGATAGTCGTTTGTGGACAGGCAAGCATTCCAGGCCATGAAAGTTCAATTAAGGAAGGCTCTTTTGAGATCACTGTATTTTGCAAAAGAAACCAACAGGGGTGTGAACTGTCCATAGGGCCCTTCTAGGCAACAAGGTGTATTTTCCTGGACTCAGATGTAGATCTTAACGTGGGAACCATTCTCTGTCCTGCTAGCATCTGTTCTTTTCTTGCTTAGATGTTTAATAAGTGGGATAAAAGGGGGAAAGTCAAAGTTTTGAAAGAGAAATGCTTAGACCAGTGGTCTGAGCAAAGAAAGCAGAGGAGTCATATCGCATTATTCTTAACGAAAATCAGAATGATTGGAAACAAAAAACACCTTCTGAATTCCAATTTTACGTTCTGTCCCACATTCATGAGTAATCATGACGTACTTTCAGCTTTATTGGAAACCCTATTTGTATATTTTCCACGGTCATTACCTTCAGCAACAGATACTTGCTCTGAGCCCAACAATTACCACCTCTGTCTGCACACATTAGCACACATACACACCACTGATTTGTACTTTCGTATAAAATTATTCTTTCCCTTTTTAATTAGAATGCTTTCAGGAGCAAACCCTGTTGTTAAGGCCATGTACACTTCCATTATAAATACCTGTTCCTAGCCATTAATTATCTCCTGATGAATTACTTAAGAAGATTTTTAAATATTTACTTTTAAAAGTGAGATTTCTTTTCCTTACTTGGGATACCCCCATCTTCATACTTAACCACTTTGAATTCCACATAATAAGAAAATGTTCCCTTTTCTTCTGCTTCAGGGGACTTAGATTTGATCTGTACTCAGATAGTATGAAGATTTTTTTTTTTTCATACTTTAAGGTGGAAACTTTCTGTATTCCTGGACCTCACTGCTCAAGAATTTATTGGCTAATTGTGAGGGAAGAATATAAGAATGTTGGGTAGAAACAACTGAATACTCTCTGAGAACAAATGCCTTAACATTTCATAAATATCTACAATTGCATAACCATTTTAGTGACTGAAGCACTGCAAGTCATCCAATAATATTGTGGTTTGATAATTACACAGTTGTGGATTGACACTGCTTTTGAACTGGGGAGACATCCCGGTGCATGCAGGCCAATCCTTTTTTGTGTCATTTTACATAAAGTGTATATGTCCATTTAGTATTTGAACTGTAATACTTCCCAGGATAAAATACTTCGAAATCTTTAACTTAGGTAGTGCTAAGGTAAGCATTCCTGTACTAACTTTTCTGCTTATCTCATGGATAGCAAGAATTTTGGATTCCTAGTTAAGATACCATTCATCATGTAGTACATGCACATGAGGAACAATTCATTATGCGAGGACTATTTTCTTAAATTTTCCTCTTCTTGACATCAATTAAATTGAAATAGCCACAGCCCTAAAAGGGCAACAATATATCAAGAAGCCCAAATTATAATTTCTTATGTTATTTATACTCTTAATCAGATGAGCAGAAACAATTAGTTGAAAAGTCTGATTGGCTCCTAAGTGTCAGAACTAGTTCGAAATTTGAGATTAGCTCCTGCCTTCTAGAACTTGCCCTCTGTTTGAATGAACCTGGTAGACCTCTCAGAATGTGGGTCTTTATTGTGCACTTACTCCATGTCCTATGCAGGACAGCCAACCACCATGGAGTTTACAAACATGAACGAGAAACAGTTCCTGTGCTCAAGCTGTTTACAGTCCAGCTTTATAGGCCACCTCAGTTCATTTATATCTCGTAGGCTGGGGACAGGATGAAATGAAAGTGACCTTAGAATTAATCACAGTGCTCTCTACTCTCCTACAAGCCCCATGCTTTATCTCTGTTGTAGTTATGTTACTCTGGTTATGTTGGCCTTCCTGAATGCACTGTAATCTCCAGAGAACAGGGGCTGGGTCTGATACATGTCTGTATTGCCAGAGTCAAGGATGCACTTTGCAGAGGGTGAGATCTCAAAAAAATGTGTTTAAATCAAATAATATATTTGCTTGCTTGGACTTCCTAATTACACTGAGTCAGTTTGTTTTGTAGCAATATGGCAGACTTGACCAATCAATGGTGAGGCTGGTGGACCTCTGCTCAGAGGTGCCCACACTAAAGATGCTCTTGGATGTGCTTCATTACTATTGCAGGAGGAGACAGTAGAATGAGACTGAATAAGTCAGAAACAGCAGGAGTTTTGTCTCAGATGTTATTAATTACTTACTTGACCTTGGGCAAGGCATTTAAACTCTATCTCAGTTTCTTCATCTGTGAAATGGGGTATAATAATGACTAGCTTGGCTGTTTCCCATGACTGCTTTATGAATCAAATGAGATATTATACTTAAAAGTGTTCTGGAAAGCACCGTACAAATGCAAGGTATTATTTTGCAAATAACTCTTCCTTTTAATTCTTGCTTCCACAAATGCTTTATCATGCATCTCTGGGTTCCTGAGTTATGTGCTGAGATGTGTGGAATAGCTCAAACAAAGCCTGATACGTACCCTAGAATCTCTTCTTCAACATCCACAGCATTTAACTGATTCAGCCTAAGATTTTCCAAAAGACCTAGACAATTTTGCATCTCTCTCCCATTCATGCAGGTATATATGCCCCTCATTCAGCATTTATTCAAAACATATAGTATGAGCACTTATGTGTACTACTGTGCTAGGAACCGGGGCAAAATGGACAACATAGGATTTCTATCTTTGAGGAGTTTGGTAGTCTACTGGGTCTGAGAGAACAGACTTGGGAACAAATAAGTGCCTAATTCAGCATTTGTTTTGGGAGGATATTTTACCTGGGTTTTAATTAGTAAAGACATCTATGTATATTTTTAGTTTTGATGAAAATGAAAACTAGTGCTGGTCCTTATTCATGTTTTTCTACTGCTAGGGGTCTGTAGATTTTAATTGGGCCCCAGAGACCGAGGTTCTTCTGTTTATTTGTTTTCAGATGAAAGTTTGTGGGCTCCCATTTTTCTTTGATTCAGTAACATTACGAAACTTCAAGAAAAAGCAATAACTAATTAGTTATAGGATCACCTGAGTATTTTCTTGCCAATTTCTCCTATAAAGTAGGATTTGCTTTGATTAGAAGCATGGTCCTGAGAAAGACCATTCCCAAGTCCAGCTGAGTAATTAAACTGCTGAGTAGTTTGGGGCTGACATCTCCAGGCAGATTCTGGCATTTCATGTCTTCGGCTGCTGCTCAAGTTTTGAGACACCACCAACCACATGATCCCCTGTCTCCTGACAGTCACCTAACTGCACACGATGGAATTTCAGCATAGCTTTGGGGAGAGCTCAACAGGAGAGAGTGTATTTCAATGCACTTCCATCCTGCTAATCAGTCAGGGTTCTAAAGTCATCAATAGTTGCCTGGCTGCTCTACCCGAACATAGCTTTCCCTCTTTCAGCTATATTAGTCGCTTGTCTGTTTTATCTACTCTACCAAACCTTCTTTTCCTTCTCTTGTATTTCCTATATCTGAGAATAGCTCATGATGCTTTAAAATACTGAGGCCATTGCTGATTGTTTGATCTACATTCCCTCTCTCATCTCAACAATTATTGGCCTTGGGAGCCAATGCCCATCTTTTCTGCATCCCCACAGCTCCTAAGTTCCTATCTTGCCAATATAGGGGACAGGCGCAGGTCTTTATTGTTTGCCTGCCTCTGTACTTGCTCCCCGTGTCTGAAAAAGCCTTTAGACCTCTCAACATGAGAAACCTTTTCTTCTTTACCTGATTAATCTTTCCATTCTTCAGTTCTCAGTGCAGCTGTTGAGGTCTTCCGGGAAGCCTTCCCTGCCCATTCCTAGGCTAGGAAAGGACTCCTAGACTGTCAGCTGTGAACACACAACATTCTACTTGTCATACTGGATTTTCATTGTTGGTTACTGGTCTGTCTTTATTCCTCAGCTACTCACACAGCATTTGGCCTATGGCAATATTCACCAAAATGCTACCTGATGAGTCAGACTGCCTTGTTCTCCTCTTCAATTTTTGTCAACTCCAGTTTTCCCTTGATTTTCAGCTCCCATTTTGCTTTGACTACTTTATATCCATGGCTTCCTTCAAAAGATGTCTTTTAAAACACCTCTTTGATCATATCCTTCTCCTACTTTCATTCATAACATCTAATCTTTTTCCTCTTACCTGTGTGGGAATGTATGCAACATTTAAAATTATAACAAATTCAACCAAAGTTATATGTGAACATAGTAATTGTTTTTCTTAAAACAGTCACCTTGGGAAACTGCATACCTATTTTCATTAGTCATAGCCACAGTCAGTTCTGGAGACACTCTTTGGGGATAAGTATCTTCACATTTTTATGAATATATTTTAATAGTGACAAATCCAGTCTTTGCAGGTGATGTTTAAAATTTGTATAGAGCCCAGTCACCATGAACTATATTTAGTGAGTAAAGAGAATGCTCTAACTGGCAACTCTATGGGTCAACTTACTAAAAAGTAATGTTATTATCATTCTCTGAACATATTTGCACAAGGGAAATTCCAAAGCTATTTTGACTGATGATGTTATTTTTGAAAAGAGTTTCTAGCATCCCAAGGTGACTAGTCTCAATAATAGTACTTGCTAATTTACTGAAAAGTACTTATTCAAATCCAGTTTGGAACTTCATAAGCCTCTAATCATACCGACTTGCACTTGTTTACTGTTATTTTACATTCTAGTTCAAAATATATTATGTGATAGACACTGGGAATAAATAAGGCCATGGTCTTTGCCCATAAGGTCTTCTCTGAATTGGTTGAGAAGACAGAAATATCAGCAGTCCTGTGTAAAAAAAAAAAAGAGAGAGAGACATTTTAATAAGTTAAGAGCAGTACAGTGGAAAGACTGTCTGTTGAGGGGCAGGAATTTGTTACAGTGTCAGCAAAGCCTTCTCAGGACTGAAGTATTAATGATGATTAGAAGTTCACTAAGAGAAGGAGGGAAGGGGATGACAAGAGTCCTTCCAAACCAAGGGAACAGAAGGTACAGAGACTGAAATAAGAAGATATATTTTGGGGGTAATCTCAAATTGTTCAATACTGTTACGGTGTAAAGTTCACAATGGGGCAGAGAGGATGAAAGATGGGGCCTAGTGAAGTAGAGGCCTTCTATTTACTGCTTTTAAAAGTTTGGACTTTATCCTGTCAAGTAGGGAGGGAGAGGCTCTGTGGGTAGGATTTTCCTTCCCAGTAGGATTGTAAACTCTCACATCCAATTAGTTACATAGGTTTGCACACACCCCCCCCCCCCATTGTCTCAGATCCATCTCTTCCTTTCCATTCTGACATTTACCTCATTAGTTCAGGCCTTCATCTCCCCACGCCTGGAGTGTTTCACTAACTCCTGACTGGTCCTCAGATTCCAGTTCGCCTTTTGCTCCTGACAATCAATTTTACACAGGATTATCAGAGGAACTTTCCTTTCCATCAAGTCTCACCCCTGTTCAAAAGCCTTCAGTGATTTTCTATGATCTGAGAGATAGCTACTCTTCCCCCCCCCCCTTTCAGCTTGCCCCTTAAGATTTTACCAATCTGGTCCCCACCCCACTTCCCTCCTTGACTCCTGTCACTGCAAATAGTAGCAGAACTCACCTACTTATTCCCTTATCTGTACCTTTATTTTTATGGTGGCTATCCCCTGGAGTTTTACAGCCACACAAATCTTTCTGCTTGTTTTGTTTTCAGCTCTTTTCTTTCACAAATAGTAAGCCCACAGGTGCCCATGGAAGTATTTCCCACTCTCCTGCCCTGGAAGTAACCACTATTCTGCTTATATTCTATTACTATATATTGTGTGTCGTGCATCCATGGGTGGGATTTAGGTTGTTTCTAGTTGTTGGCTTTGACAGGGATTCAGAGTGTCATATGTGTTAATTGTCCGCTTTTACAAACAATGTTACAATGAATATCTTCAGCAAAACCTTTCCTGAATCCTGCAGGATTTTCCTCAAAAGTAGCTTGTGCAGGGGCATCCGGGTTGAGCGTCTGCCTTTGGCTCAGGTCATGATCCCGGGGTCCTGGTATTGAATCCCGCATCAGGCTCCCCATAGGGAGCCTGATTCTCCCTCTGCCTGTCTCTCTCTCTCTGTGTCTCTCATGAATAAATAAATAAAATCTTAAAAAAAAAAAAAAAACCAACTAGCTTGTGCATCCCGCATCTTCAGTATGATCCCTTTGTGCTGAGCACACTGCTAAGCAAAGGAAGGCAGTAAAGAAATGTTTGCTGAACGAATGGATGGATGGGTGAAGGTGAACGGTGCAGCACAGCCCAGTTGATGGCCACGTTCCTTTTCGGTGGGCTTTGGCCTGAGCCCCCAGGCCCTCCCTTGACAGCGCGGGCCCTTCCTTCCCGCATTCCTCCCGGCGGCCGGGGAGTGTGTAAGTGTGGGTGTGCGGGGGCGATACCCATCTCCCTGGACGACTCCGGCTCTCCGCGCAAGTTCACGATGGCCACCCAGCGTCTCAAGTTCAGGGTCCTCTCAGCACCTCCCTCCGCCGAGGCCAGGCTGGCCGTGCGCCGACCGAGTTAAGGCGCCTGGGGACCCGACGCGGGGGGAGAAGCGGAGGGTCCGGCGGCGGACTCGGAGGAGATCCCTCCGCGCGCAGCCCGGGCCGGCGCTTCTTCCTGCGGGAAACCCCTGGGTGCCGCGGGCGGCGGGGTCGGGCCCGGCGACAGGGGGCGGGGCTTGCGGGGAGGAGGCGGCCGAGGCGGAAGGACACACGAGGCTGCTTCGTCGCTCTGCCGAGAAAGTTTCAGCCGAACTTCGGGCGGCGGCCGAGGCGGCGGCCGGGAGCGGCAGGCTAGCGCCGCGGGGCGCGGGGGGCGCTTAACGCCCGAGCTTCGGCGCGCAGCGTGAGGCCGGGAGCCGCAGAAGAACAGGAGGAGAGGAGCGTGTGGGGGACCCTCTTTGGGGACCCCCTCCTCATGTGGATCTGCGCGGGCGGCGGCGGCGGCGGAGGAGGCGACCGAGAAGATGCCCGGCCTGAGCCCCGCTCGGCTGTGGGCGCTGCTGGCGCTCGGGCTGAGCTGCGCGGCCCCCGCGCGCGGTGAGTATGGGGCCGGGGTCGCTGTCCGCTGCGCCGAGTCACCTGGGGCGACCGTGCCCCCGTTCCCCACCCTTCCCGTCCTCCTCTCTGGAGAAGGCCGGGCTCCGAGGGAGGCCCCTCGGTGCCCCAAGTTTGGACACCGCCGGGGCCTCCTCCTCCGCACTCCCCGCTGCCCCCACGCCCCTTGGCCGCCGGCCCCACTCACGCCTCCGCGGTGGAAGGGGGGCCGGGCCACGAGCCTTGAAACTTGCTCTCCAAGTTCTTGAGTTCGGGCAGTTGGGCTGTTTTGCCCTCTGGTTCCGCGTTTCCTGGGGTCGAGCAGCCCGAGACGACCCCCCCCTCCGCCCCCCCCCCCCCCCCCCGGCCGGCCGGGGACCGCAGCTGGGCTGAGCAAAGGAATGCGGGACTCCGGCGTGCAGGGAGGGGGCAGGGCCTGGAGCCCAGCCGCTTACACCTTCCCTGCCAGCCGGAGGCACCAGCCGAGTGGGTGGGCTTGCTTCGGGTGGGGACAGGGTCTCGTGGGGCGCCCGGGTCCCGACACCCCAGTCCCCGCTCTCGGTCAGTCCACTGTGTTTTGCCGGAGTCTTTGAAAGGTGGAGGCAGGAGCGGTAGGGAAGCTGGCGTGGCTGCATGCTGAGCCACATGATTTAAAAATCTCAACTGCTGTTATTCTTTCCGAGGCGCTGAGCTCGGGCGCTGTTTGAGAGTCTGTGTTCAGCCCCAGGAATGTGGTGTGACGATCACCAACTCCTCCAACCTGGCAGCGGCGTTTGCTGCTCTTTTGGCATGGTGGGGGTGGGGCAGGGGCGGGTGAGGAAAAGTGGATACGTTAATTCAAAGTGCTTCCTTGGAAAGCCTCTCTACGGTTGGATATTAGCAACCATCTTTCTGAACACGGTTGGACCAGGGAAAGGAAACCGAATCACGTCTTATCCATCCCACCCACGATCTTAGATTCCGAATTTCTTCAGACTGTTCAGTAGAAAGAGCGCGGCTTTTGCAGCCCTCTGTAATCCTGGGTTCAAATCCAGCTCTGCGGTATGAACTCACCAATCAAGTGAGAATGAAATTACCCAGCTAATAGGATTAATTAAGAGAATGTATATTAAACCCATGGCAGGCAAAAGGTATTCAGAAAGTCCTTTCAGGGAGGGACCGTGCTTTATTTTTTATGAACTCTGCTTCCAGCGGGATGGTAGCTTGTGCATGTGATAGGGTCTTCTTTTCCTAGCTTCATCTGAAGGAAGATTTTACCTTTACTAACACACACACACACACACACACACACACACACACCACAAAACAACAACAAAAAAAACAGCTGATACAAGAGCTAAATCTTTGCAAAGAAAAAGTTAAGAGTTTTAGAAACATTTGCTCTTTGTTCATTGTTAACAGATAGTTGGCATGCCAATCACAGATGTTTAAACGACAAGTTTTTTTTTTTTTTTTTTTTTTTTTAAATCGCGGTACGGAGTTGTTTAGCACCAACCAGATCCTTCTTGGAAAGCTCAAATCCCATGCACCTCTGTGTCCCTAAGAATTTCAGAAGTGGACCAGGAGGCTATGTGATGATGAACCAAAATCATTGTTTTGGAAGAGTTTAAAAAAACAGGATGACATTTTTGCCTTTGATTTTTCTTTTGAGTGAAAGCTTGACTGCAAGTGTAGATTTAGAATAAAAAGGAGTATAAACAGTGGGCTAGTCTGAGGATTACAATCCTTGGTTTCTACCATTAACTTGCTTTAGTAAATAACTTAATCTTCATGATCAGTAGTCTCCTTACCTATGAAAAGAACTAAAGAAGTGATCTCCTTTAGAGAGTTGCAGGGAATAATAAATATGATTGCAAGGCGATTTGCAAAATTAGGTGTTAAATGGTTAAGACTGATGTCAGAAATAGGATTTCTCTGGCAATGTAGGGCTTCTCACATTCTAGGACCTCAGTACATAGAATATCCTTTTCTATACTTCTATACTGATGAGGTATTGCTATTACCAGCTAGCTTTTAGGCTTTTAGCTTTTAGCTAGCTTCTAGTCCTCTGAGTTACCTCAGAGGACTAGATATGGGTATTTTTTTAGACAGGAATTCTTCAGATACTAAACTACTGCAATAAAAGATATTTAAAAACATGTTTTTTGGTACAGATCTTCAGTCTTTTCAGAGTCTAGCGGTGAAGGCTTCTTCAATCTTCTTAATCTGTTATCATTGTTTTTGTCAAAGTACTGCACTCTTTAAAATTTTTGAGTGTTCCTGTATTTGGAATTATCGCCAATTGTTCATTTAAATGTCACTTGAGTTTCTAAGGCAAGAAGCAGTCAACCCAGTTGTCATTGTCAAACAGCTATCCAAAACCACCTCTTCCTCCTTGTTTTCTTTTACTTTGCAATGGGAAGTGTTTTCCTGGTTTTGTAGCCTGCTAGATAATTTCTCAGCTGAATTCTCTTGCTTTATAAAAAAAAATCACAAAGAGCAATGTTTTTTTCCTTTCAGATGAAGATGAAGTTTAGACTATTTTCCTTTTTCTTTCTTGTTCTTTCTGTATTATTAGTCTCTTTTGCAGGGGCAGTGGGTGGGAGGAAGGAGAGTGATTATCTTTTGTCTCTCTTCTTTTTCCTGATGTTTTGTTTTTAAAAAATATTTATATACATCTCCTTGGCATCCCTCTGCACTATTCCCATACTACTGTGTCTTCCAGAGGCTTTCTGTGGTATCGAGGAGTAATTTCTGGTTTACCTGAATTGTATTTGCTGACTTCAGGACCTTTAGAAAATGTTTAAATTCAGTGGGATATGCTTGGATGCTTCAGAGCAGCCTTACAATACATTTTAAAAATATCACACCCACAGAAATTCTATTTTGCCCACAAAATTTGCATCAATCTAGTTCCCACTCTGATCTGCCATTCCTAGTGGTTCTCCTTACCCCGTCCCCTATGATAGAACAAAGCTCAATATCCTGGTTGCATCAAAATCAGCTGAGGCAACTCTTGGACTCAACGCTCAGGGATTATGATACAGTAGGTCTGAGAATCTGTATTTTTCAAGGTTTATAGTAACTTGTTGGAACCCCACTGCTGGTTCATTATTCTGTCTTCAGCTGTGTATATGGGGATCTTTCCTTCTTAATTTTAATAATTGCCAGAATTAATCTAACCTTAGTCAACTATTCCAGTATCAAATATTCCTCCACTGTCAAAGATTTTTTAAATTGTTAATGTAAAAGCTATTGAGTATAATGCTATTTCTTCTTGTTCATCTGGACACAATGGGTCCCCATTGTCTCTTTAGAAGGGCTTCTTATATTTGAATGATATGTTATAAATCCTCTCCCTGATCCTTTTCTTCTGTGTTGTCTTTTTTTTCAAGCTTCATTCATATATATAATTTTTGGACTCCCTTTATTTGTCCTTAGTGGTTTTAGAGTAAAAAATCCTAAGCCATGATTTGAATGAAAATGTAAGAGATTTTACATTACCCTTATATTATGTTTCCACTTATTATTTAAGTGCTTTCTTTCTTGACATCTCTACGTGGATGCCACAACTTGAACCTATCATTTTCCTACTATTTTTTCCTTATTCTCCTTCTTCTCCTTCTCTGCAAATGATTTGACACCAAAGGTTTTATTTTCTTCTTTTTTTTTTTAAAGATTTTATTTATTTATTCATGAGAGACACACAGAGAGAAGCAGAGACATAGGCAGAGGGAGAAGCAGGCTCCCTATGGGGAGCCCAATGTGGGACTCAGTCCCATGACCCCAGGATCACCATTGGAGCCAAAGGCAGACCCTCAACCACTGAGCCACCCAGGCATCCCTCTTCTACTCTTCTATTTTTATTAGTCTAACGTATAATATTTTGGAAAGATCACTGGACTGGGAACCAGAAGACCATCATTCTCCTCCAGGTCTGTATTTAATTAGTAGTATAATCTTGTGGGAGGGATTTTGTGCCTCTATTTGCTCAGGTATGTTGTCCATAGTCACTGAGCCAATTAGAGTCAAGTAGAATTTCTGTCTTTTGGTCTGCAGTTCATGCCTCCTTCACTCTCCGCACCACTTCTGTCTTTTTACAAATGAACTCATGTACACGGAAACACTTAGAACATCCTCAAGTGCTTATTGTTAATATGTACTTCTTGAGGAAGAGAACTGTGTTTTTTCATTTATGTGTTTTTTTCTAGTATATTTACCCTGTACCTGGCACAGTGCCTTGGCATCTAATAGATATTTAATATTTGTTCAATTGAACAATTACTTTTAATTATTTTCCTTTTCTTTTTAAAAAGATTTTATTTATTTATTCATGAGAGACATAGAGAGGCAAAGACATAGGCAGAGGGAGAAGCAGGCTCCCTGCAAGGAGCCTGATGTGGGACTCGATACCAGGATCCCAGGATTACAACTGAGCCAAAGGCAGATGCTCAACCACTGAGCCACCCAGGTACCCCACTTTTATTTTCTTATCCTGAACTACTATCGTACTCCAAGACGGTTATTTATTTATTTATTTATTTATTTATTTATTTATTTATTATAGTATTTTCCAGATACATTGCTTACGTTACATTTGGGGGAAAAACAATTTTTTCCCTTCCCCTGAAGTTTTATTAAACTTGCCATTTTGAATTTGTGTGTGTGTGTGTGTGTGTGTGTGTGTAGTTTCTTCTTTCTCTTTTTTTTCTGTTCACTTCTGCGAATCATAAAGGTCACTTTGACTTTGGAATTTAACCTCAAAGGCACTGGCATCCACCCCCTGCCTCTTACTTGAGCTGTTTCTACAGTTTCCTGTATTACTATATTATGAGACCAGCAATTTCTGTTATTTTGCTCAGAATTGCCACACTTTATTGTAATTTGGTCATTTGGGAGATTATTGGAATAGTTTTAAAATTAGAGTTAACTAAGTTTTTTATGCTTGTTTTGATGATTTTTTTTGAGTTTTTTTTTACATTATGAGCTGAATATTGCAAACTAGTATTAGACTAAGAGGATGCATACATTTAATAAAGTTTGTTTTTTTTCCTACCAAGGGAGCTCCCTAAAAACCACTACCACCAACAAAACTCTAAAGATGAGATGTGATAAATGAAACTTTGAGAGAACCATATAGTGCATGAGCTATCTCTGCAACACGATTTGCTCCTTGAGGGTAGACACTGTCACACACATCCCTTCTCTGGTCCATAAAATTTGTCTGGCATATGCCAAACATGTAGAGTCATCCAAGCAGCAGGTTGGCTTTGTCACAGCACCTGTGACTCCTGCTCTGTCCTCCCCACCTTTGGGACATTCTAGAGAAGAGGCTGTTGGTGATCAGGGGTGTGTCTTTATGCTCTTTTCTCCTTTGAAGAGAAAAGATCAGTTGAAAGCTGACCCCACCTACAGACATTTATGCTATCTCTTTTTGTTAATTAATGGGTAGCTGAAATTTTCCTCTTTGTTGACCTATGTGTTGGCAGAAACTTTAAAATTCATCTAGTCCAAAAAAAAAAAAAAAAAAAAATTCATCTAGTCCTTCTATCCTTTCCATACTGGATCTGCTCCTCTTACAACATCCTGGTCAAGAGGTAGCCTACCTTCTTTATGCTTTAACAACTCTTGTGGTATCTCCCTGCCTTTGGAGGCAGCTTCGTTCATCTCTGGACAACTCTGATTTTTAGAAACATTTTCTTATATTCAGTTGTAATCTGTCTTCATATGACTGGTGCCCATTGGCATCTTCTCAGGAATTTCCCTTTTAGTGTTCTGAGACCTGCGTGAGTGACAAGGATCCAAAGGGGCACTCTTTACTGAACTGTTACCTACACCTCCATAAAAGGTTAGACCTAGTAAGGAGCACAGAGATGATTCCATCTGGAGTGTTTTCCTGGAGATTCTGATTCAATGGGTCTGAATAGTAACTGGGAATGTGTATGTTTAAGAAATAGCCAGTTAATTTTTGTATTAGGGAAGTTTGGAATCATTGCAGAGTGAATCTGGGGAAATAGGATTTTTTGGTTTAATTTTTGTTTGTTTGTTCTATGATGGTACTTAGAGATAGGTTGCTTTGCCTGGGTCTTGTGATCATTTTTTACCCTTGAAAGTGCTTGCTTCTTGCTAAATGCCTAGATTGCTGGGGGTTAGCTCTGATATCCCCAAAAGGCTAGTAAAGTTGTTTATTTTGTCTTAAAAAATAATCTACAAACTGTTTAGAATCTTAGGGCTGCTGTGTATGTGTTGTGTGTGATTTGGTGGTAGCCTCCTTATTCCCTTCATCAGAATGTTACCAGAGATGTTCCATGGTCTTTTTGGTGTCCACTAAGGAATTCTGTCCCTAGTCCTTGTGAATGACACTGCCTTTGAGGATGTCTGCTTTGTTAACCTATGAACACACATCTGGTATCAGGGATTTCCTTCAGATGTGTTAGTGCAAAAAAGATTTAAAAGTCACTCATTTCAGGCAGTCCTGCCTTTGGGCTGTCTGGGCAAGTTGAAAAAGGAAGGAGAGTGAATAAGGAACCTAGCATCTCTTGGGCAGAATAGAGCATTTTGTAAGAAGGGGCCCAGAAGTGCTCCTCTAATAAAGATGCTTAGTATTGCTGTCTTTTGTAGGAACTAGAAAGTGGCTTCATATCTGAAAGGATAGGCTCTTGGCCTCTGGATGAGACAAAATGCAGTGTTCTTTTGTTAGGGGAAGGGGGTTTGCTGTAGATCTGTTCTTTTTGCCCTCCTCTCCTTTCTGAGGCAAACACCAGTTGTGTGGCAGAAAATACATTGTGACCTTAAAAAGAAGAGTAAAACCAAGAAGGGGCGGGTAATAAAAACCATAGCTTGGAGTGAGAAAAGTGAGGTAATCATTGTATTAATTTATTTATATGTGTAAATATGGAAGTTCTATATACAACTCTGGTAGGAGCCCTAATTATTGGCTTTGAGATTTGTTATCTTTGTAGCTCTCCTGTCCCAGTCATGTATTAAGGAGGATTGTGGTATGTTGTTCTTCTTAATTTGTGTGTTTCATCATGTGGTAGGGATTAAAGGGTATTCTGCTTTGGTAGATGTGGGAATCATTGACCTAGCAGAAGATAGGGGCCTGCCCCCAAGGAGCAGACATCATCATGGAGATAAGACAGATGAGCACACAATTAGGAATATGAAATACAAGTCATTTAGGTCACTTATCTATGGTCTCAGAAAGCAGCTTCCTGGAGTCAGGGTGACTAAGAGCTGTAGGGTCTAGGGAAGTAAGCTGCAGGTCTATTAGGACACCCCTGCTGGGAGTCTGCTATTCTCCTCTTTCTCTTTTGTAATTTAGAAGTATCAAAACTTAACTTGGGGAAAAGATAAAGACCTCTTTGTCTAGTAGGGGGTCTAAATGTAAATTTGGGACTGGTTGTGGTATGTATTATGTCTGTCAGTGGGTTTGTGGCAGAAGAGAGGGCTGTGTTTTTAGTCCTGGATGCCAGGCCTGATCTGGGATGAGTCAAGGTAGAGATACCTTTTTTGGAAGCTCTAGTTCTCAGTGGCAGTAGCTGAAGGAATTTCTTGTCATGGCCAGGCAGTGACAGAGGTTCAGTATGGACACACCCAGAGCTGCTGCCTCAGGTGGCATTGATTAATCACCCCCTCTGCTTGTCTTGGCAAAACCCTGTTCTACCAGCTCCTTAAAGTTTGTGTTTTACTAGATAATGACCGAACAAAGTCTTGGGGGTCATTTTACTGTCCCTTGCCACTCTTGAATGGCAGACCAGTTGCCGTGGTTCAGCTCTGGTACCCTTGGTCTTTGGCCGTTCAGCAAAGGGCCTTGGTCTTTCCTCCCCTTGACTGAAGCACCTTCCCTAGAGGTCTGCTTGAGGCAGTTTCTGGTCTTCAAGTCAGTTCCTCTCAGAATATTGGCGCCTAGGCAGTAACTCCATTTCTTTGAACACATCAGCCAAACATCATGCCAAGATGGACTCATCGCTTCACACAGACAGGTTGGATTTATGGGTGTTGCAGAACCTGTTTCTGTGTTAAGACTAGCTCCCCCACCCTTATATACATTTAATCATATGAAGAAAGCATCTGTGTATCTTACAAAGTAAGGAAAACATGACTATAATATTTTGATTAGAGTTGGATATCGCTCCCTTAATAATATGTTGTCTTTTAACAAGTAGCATCACTTTAAAATACAACTTTGCTTGCTGGATAAAGTGTTGTACAAGAAGCTGTGGTTACATTCTCAAGTATACTATATTG
This sequence comes from Vulpes vulpes, assembly GCF_048418805.1. Classification (NCBI taxonomy): domain Eukaryota; kingdom Metazoa; phylum Chordata; class Mammalia; order Carnivora; family Canidae; genus Vulpes; species Vulpes vulpes. The sequence goes on along the minus strand of NC_132787.1, from coordinate 54,611,327 downwards.
TTCAGAGGCAGGTGCATTTTAAAATTGTTGTTTGCTTCTTTTTCATTTCTTTTTACTCTCATATGTCTTTTTTTTTTTTTTTAAGATTTTATTTATTTATTCATGAGAGACACACAGAGAGAGAGAGGCAGAAACATAGGCAGAGGGAGAAGCAGGTTCCATGCAGGGAGCCTGATGTGGGACTTGATCCCAGGACTCCAGGACCACGCCCTGGGCCGAAGGCAGGTGCTAAACTGCTGAGCCACCCAGGGATTCCTCTCATCTGTCTTTTGAGGAGATTCTGAAGTTTTTAAACCTTGAAGATTAAATAGTCTTTTTAAACTAGACCGTAAAAAGGACAGGATTGCTAGACTGGCATATTTATTCAACATTCAAATAAGAATAATTGAATAGTGTTTATTCACTAATATTTTATGTTGAATTTCTGAATATGAATATTCAGAAAACTAGATAGTGCTAATGTGTTAACTTCTCTAAATGGTAATTGTAATAAGCTGCAAAGAAATTAACTCTGCTTTCATATGCTTTTGTCTGTCTAGAAAGTGTTGAGACTCACTGAAGTTTGAGGATGTGTATATTTTGATTATGATATTTTATTATATTTTTCTTTGCTATGAACATGCTTTTATTTATTTGCTAGGTCTTCTTTAATTGGAGATGTTAAGGACATTTACTTAATTACATTTAAAGCACTTTCTAATCTTTATGAGGATTATTATAGGAAAAACGTATCTTGTGAATCATGTAAGTCCTTGGTCGTATGTTACTATTGAAAGTAAGTTACAATATTTCATGAATCCTATGACATATTTCCTAAGAGATTTAAGGAAAATGGTTATAACTAAAAACAAAGATTGTAATATTTTAAGGTAGGTTTACATAGTAACAATTAATTCTCATGTTGTACCTAATTAACTTATACAAGATTTTTTTGGGGGGAGGGGAAGGTTACTTAAAAAGTAATTATATTTAAAAGTAGCTAAAGGCATTGACAAATCTAGAAAAGTGTGAGAAAAATATTCACAATCATACCACTGTTAATATTTTGGTGTACATCTTTTGGTCTTTTTTTTCTACCTTTAGTTTTAAAATGTTGATTCATAATATAAACACAATTTTCTGTACTTTCTTTGATGATTATGAATATTTTTCATAGTTTCAAGCACTTTTTATAAATTGGGAACCAATTATGGAATGAGTGGGAATCAACATTGATTAAATAATGTTCTTATTTTTTAAAAGACTTTTTAAAGGTTTTTAAACCTTTAAAAAGGTTAAAAATTTTAGGGGGAGGAGGGGCAGGTGGGGAGGAGGAGAGAGAGAGAGTCTTAAGCAGACTCTGCATGGAGTGTGGAGCCTGATGCAGGGCTGGATCATATGACCTGAGCTGAAACCAAGAGTTGGGTGCTTAACTGACAGTGCCACCCAGGTGCCTCGATAATATTCTTATTAATAGGGTTATGATGTTTTGGCCATTCTTTGGTTTGGTTACTTATTTAATTGGTTTCATTTTTTTTTTTCTGTATAAATGATACTGATCCTCTTCATACAGAAAAAACGTTCCTCATTAGGATTTTTCCTCATTAAGCTAGATTTGCAGAAGAAGAATTTCTATGTCAAAGAGTGATTTTAAAAAATAGGGATACAGAAGGTAAAAACAAACTGGAAAACATAAAAGAAAATTAAAATCTCCAATAATTCCATCACCTCCAACCAAAACCCATAGTTAATATTTTGATACATTCTAGACAGTTTTTTTTTCTGTGTCTATCATTGCAATTGGGGGTTTTAGCATACGTATAGCTTTATCATCTGCTTCTGTACTACTTAAAATATTGTGAATATTTTCTTATATATATATGTTCTTTAAGAATATGAAAGGCTGCATACTGTTCTGTCTTAAGAATCAGCTATATATATAATTTAAACTGAAATCAATTATTAGTTTCTAATTTTTTAAAAAAGATTTTATTTATTTGAGAGAAAGAGTGAGTGAGCATGAGCAGGGGGGAGAGGCAGAGGGAGAAGCAGACTCCCTGCTGAGCAGGGAGCCCAGTTCAGGAGACCTGAGCCAGTGGCAGATACTTTACCGACTGAGCCACCTAGGTGCCTCTCTAATTTTTTTCATAATTATAAATAATGTTACAATGAAATTCTTATATCTAAATCTTGGTAGGAATATTTATTTTGTTAACACTAAGCTCTCAGAAGTCAAGTTGTTGTGTCAAAGAATATGGACCTTTTTGTGACTCTGATACTGCCAAATTCTCTTCCATATAGTTTGACCAAGTTATACTTCCATCAGCAGAATATGAAATCGTCAGTGTTGCCAGCTATGTTCAACAGTAGTTTTTATTTTTAAAACTTTTAACCAATTTGATAAATGGTAAATGCTACCTGACCTTAATTAGCCTTTCTGATTACACAGTGATATTGAATCATTTTTCATATGGTCAGTGGCCACTTCTTATTTACTTATTTTTGTAAACTGTGTCTTGTACCCCTCAAGGCATTCATTTTTTGGTTACTGATTGAAAAAGCTATTTATATGAAAGATATTAGTCCTTTCTTTGTCTTAAATGTGTTTATAGACAAAAGTATTTATGGACAGGTTAAACTATGTAATATCAAATTGCTACAAATATATATGTATTTTTCTTCCAAATGTTTATTTAAATTCTAGTTAGTTAACATATAGTGTTATATTGGTTTCAGGAGTAGAATTCAGTGGTTCATCGCTTACATATAACACCCAGGGTTCATCATAACAAGTGCCCTCCTTAATTCCCATTACTCATTGCTACCAATATTGATATCAAAAACCATATATTTAATAGATTAATTTTTTTAATCCTTTGACTTGTAATGAGCTTGGTCAGTTTTCTTTGTATTTGTTAACTGCTGTTTTCATTAGATACTTTAAAATTCTAATCTGACCAAGCTGTCAGTTGTATGTGCTCAGGAAATGCACATTTAACATTTTATAAAAAGATACTAGAGGAAAACAGTAAATTCTGGAGCTAAATATGTGATTTTTGGTGGGTTAAGGGTAATCTGTCTATATCCTGTCTTCCTGGATAATCAAGATTTTTGAAGTATGTAACATCCCTGAAAGGCAGGACTAGTGCACTACTAAATCTGACATTTTGACCTAATTGACAGTTGTATTGTGGTCTAGCCAGTCAGTTTGGTCAGACAACAGGATGACTAAGATTCCCTCCCCTCTCTCCTCACCAAATTGATTAGTTGTGGGACAGAGCTGACTGAATCAACCTGTTGTTTTGGCACCCCATGGACACCACCTGTTTGTTCCATTTCTTCCTCTAGCCTCCTACTGCCCTAGTGCAGTGCTGTGTGCACAGTGGGTAGGAGATCAATGTTGTTGCTGAAGAATGTTGCAATAAAGAAGAGTAGACTGCTTGTTTTTCAAGCTTGTATGTTCTTAAGGTACCCTGCTGCTTTGGACATTAAGAGCTCCAGCTGAACTGTTGTATGTGGAAGCCCTGCAGGTCTTCAGTGTTTGATTCAGAGTAATTTCAGGCAATATGAATGCTTTCTTAAGTATCATTGGAATTTACTGGGCTGGTTGTTTGCCAGCTATTGCCATATTTAGCATGAAGAAACCTGGGGAACAGGGACGTTTCTGACCAACCAAAGAAGGAAGCCTTTCTCAAGTGGATTGCGACTCTTTTTTTTTTTTTTTTTAAGCTGTGGCTAAGAGAATGCCAGTTAGGAGTTTGGGTTTGTGTCCATTGGTCTTTGTTTCTATGCCCCATCCACAAAATTAATTTGAGTGGGAAAAGAGATTTGATAGTGAAGCTCTTTCTCACTCTGGAGTTTTAATACTGTTTCTAGGAGGAATTAGGGAATTCTTAAGCCTCCACTGAGAGGCTTAATCAGCAGGTGAAGCTGCTGATTAAAAACAGGGTAATGGGTATTTATTTATTCTCATCTTTTTTTTTTAAACGCTTTGACTCGCTATTCATCTTTTATTCATTTTTTAAAATATTTTTTTCTTTATTTATTTATGATAGTCACAGAGAGAGAGAGAGAGAGGCAGAGACACAGGCAGAGGGAGAAGCAGGCTCCATGCACCGGGAGCCCGACGTGGGATTCGATCCTGGGTCTCCAGGATCGCGCCCTGGGCCAAAGGCAGGTGCCAAACCACTGTGCCACCCAGGGATCCCCTATTCTCATCTTTCTTCTTGAAGGCTTGTTCATTTTCTGCTTTGTCATGGTCTGAATTTATTTTGGCCCAGTTCTTTTCTCCATCCTTCTTTTGGAACCATCAGCCTTCCCTTTATGGCTTAAAATTTCTCTGCCTGTTTTTCCATTTTAAAGATGAAGATAGTATTTGGAAGGATCAGTCAATATAACTAACATACAACTCATTTTCATAAAGTAAAACAACCTCAATATTTACATAGCAATGTAGAGTTTACAGCACCTTCTTATATAATTACCTCCTTTAATCTTCACAAAACTTTGGTGGAAACTGAGCCTCAGCGGAATACTGGCTTGTATACCATTGTTTAGGTCTAGATAGTAAGTGGCAGAGCTTGGACTTAAACTTGTGGTTTGACTTTTTAAACCTCAGGTTTTTTTTTTTTTTTTTTTTTTTTTTTAACACTGTTGAATTCTTACTATGTGTCTGTCATTCTGCTAGGGCTTTACATATATTTCCTCATTTGATTTACATGGCTATCCTTTAGGGTAGACAGTATATAACCATTTTACAGATAAGGAAATTGGAACTTAGATTCATAGCTTTGGGTGTTGGGGTGAATAATGCAGCTAATGAATAATAGAGCCAGGATTCAAACCTCTATCTGGCTCCAGAGTCTCTGCAGTCAACTATGGCACTTTATGTACGTTCATACAGTTATCCTCACAGCAACCCTATGAGATGAGGAGTAGTAGGCTAAGTGGGGAAACTGAAGCTTATTAAATGCCCAGGATAATGCAGTTAGTTAAGTGGTAGAGTTGAGATTTAAAGCTATGTCCATCTGTCTCAGAAATCCTTACTCATTCCAGTATACTAAAGATGCATGTTTTTATGGTATGTATAACTAAAAATTAGTTCATGACACTGGCAGTTCTTTGAATGTAGAGGTCAGCTATTAGGAATCCTTTGTATTTTCTGAATATAAAAGAAATGGATGGACATTAGTTGACGCATGGCCCTTGACTTACTTTAGTTGATTTGAGTTACTGAGGATTCAGTAATGTAATAATAATTCATAATACAATGCCTGGCACATAGTAAGAGTACAGTAAATAATAATTGTTGGTGTTATTTTATGTTGCAGTATGGACCTTTTTGTTGCTTTCATTTTAATCAAAAGTGGATGAGTTAGGTAGAATATAAGAAACAGCACGGAGGATCATAGGGGAAGGGAGGGAAAACTGAGTGGGAAGAAATCAGAGGGAGACAAACCATGAGAGACTCTTTTTTTTTTTCAAGACTTTATTTATTTATTCATGAGAGAGAAGCAGAGACACAGGCAGAGGGAGAAGCAGACTCCATGCAGGGAGCCTGAGGTGGGACTCCCTCCCAGGACTCCCGGATCACGCCTTGGGCTGAAGGCGGCGCTAAACCTCTGAGCCACCCGGGCTGCCCCCCTGAGAGACTCATAACTCTGGGAAACAAACTGATGGTTGCTGGAGGGGAGGGGGTAACTAGGTAATGGGCATTAAGGAGGGCATGTGTTGTGATGAGTACTGGGTGTTATATACAACCGATAAATTATTGAACATTACATCTGAAACTAATGGTGTTCTATATGTTGGCTAATGGAATTTCAATGAAAAAAAAGAGTGGAATAAGTTATTTGGACCCTTGGTGAGAAATAGGAGCTTCACCTTTTCAGCATGTAGATTGTTCACTGGTTTTCAGCGATCCTGTTAATATTTAGGGGTACTGTATTGGAGTCTATTAATGGAGTTTATTTCTAAATTGAAGCAATTTTGTCTATTACACAAATTTCACTGATAGATGTTAACTTATTTCCCATTTTATTTATTTATTTATTTATTTATTTATTTATTTATTTATTTTTAAAGATTTTATTTATTTATTCATGAGAGACACAGAGAGGGGCAGAGACATAGGTAGAGGGAGAGGCAGGCTTCATGTAGGGAGCCCCACGTGGGACTCGATCTCGAGACTGTAGGATCATGCTCTGAGCCAAAGGCAGACACTAAACCACTGAGCCACCCAGGCATCCCCCCATTATTTATTAATCAGACATTTGTGGTTGGATGTTATGCTTACTACAAAAACTGTGATTTTTCTGAGGTATATCTTTAAGGATAATATCAGGTCCAACTCCATTGTTCCCCAGTTTCATATGATATGGCAAATATCACATGCCATTCTGTGTCACCATGTGGAATACTAGTCTGAACCTAAAATATTTGATGTTTTCATTAGCCTTATAGCACTTTAATGGACTATCTCTCTTAGGCATTCTGAAATAATAAAAATATCCTATGGTCTTAACACCTTTAGAGGCTCCTGGAGATTTTGAGATTCCAGGTGTTTTATAGGTGGAGAAAACTAAAGCCCAAAGAAATGAGTGGCCGGAAGACCCAGAGCTAGGTCAAGGTTGGGGCTTGAATCCAAGCTCTTGTTTTCTAGTCAAGTGATTTTTCCTTTGCATTCACTACTCAAATGATCTATCAGTATATCAACCACCTTTTTTTTTTTTTTGAGATTTGAAAAGGGAATAAAAGAGTGGAAGAGTAGGGGAGAGAAGGGGTGTGGCCATATTGAAAATGTCAGTGACAGCAAAGAAAATATTTGACTGTGAGCCCCTGCATGTCCCTTTGGACTTCTCTGTAGTGGTTAAGACAAGCCAGTGGGGCTGGTGTCATTAGTGATTCAGTAATGGATTAGCTAGGACTGGTGGAGTTACTTTCTCAGAAAAGGGTTTCGTATTTTTAACATTTGTTTCCCATGACAGTTTGCTTATTCTCAAGTTTTGGCAGCCTTGAGCAAATGGTTGTCAGGTTTTTTTTTTTCCTTGTTTTGTTTTAAGACAAAACTCAACATTTTATTTTGCTGATTTAGTAAACCGTATTCTACCTACCACTCCCTTCTGCTCCCTCTATAATTATTTCTAAGACTTTGTTTTTCGGTTGTGGGAATACTATGAAAGGTTTTCTTTTATGGTCTGAGATATTTATAATTATGTGTAAGCATACTGTTTACAGAAAATGTAAGTGGTGCATATGGTAACTCACATACTCTTAAAACACTTAAAATATTTTCCAATAATTTAAATCTTTCCAAAAAAGCAGCTGGAGCCACTTATGGTAAAAGAGAGGAGGTATACACCAAGGACAGCAGCATTCAAGTATAATTAATATAGAAAGAAGTGAACGTTACTTTGGAGGAACTGAGAGTATATGCATGAGAGCAGATCGAGGCATGCCTCCTTATTAATAAAGTGAACAAAACAGACCAAAATCTCTGTCCCTATGGAGTTTATATGCAGTAACAATAGCTTTCCTATGTGAAGGGTTTATTATGTTGACAGATGCTTGACAGTACTTGGTGAAAGTACTTGACCTGTTTCCTTTGGTCTATAAGGACCTATTATAAGATAGGTGTTTGATTCCTATTTACTGAAAGGTTAAGGGATGGTCATCTACTCTACCCAGCTGATCATTGGTATAGGCTAGCAATTGGAACCTCTTGCTCAACTCCAGAGCTCATACACTTACGCACTATAAGTGATGCCATTGTCAATTTGGTGGAATCCTATGGTCACAGATAATGTAACTTTGGATATAATAATATTTTGTGTCCTAAACTGATTTAAGTTTTACCCTTACCATCATCTTACTTCTGAATGAACATTTGCATAATATGGGAATTATTTAAACTTCAAAATTCCATTTTAAGGATTTGGAGTCCTTTCTAAATCTTTTTGGAAGTGGGGAGAATGGATTTATGTGTGTCATAATCCAAGAAAAGTTGTTTAGCATTTCTTTCCCTTTTATATCTTGATCCTAAAAGAAATTCTTTAGTAGATTAAGACCAGGAATGAATGGGGAGCTTTTTTTTTTTCTTAATAAAAAACATTTTGAAAGATCGAAAATGGCCATCCAGAGTCATATTTGTGCCAGCCTTTTCAATTACAGATAGCTTATTTTTTCCAGATAGCTTTTTCTTGACCTTGCACATGAGTATGTATTCTTATCATTGAATTTTGAAAGGGATGTAAGAAACCATGTAAAACAATTGGAATGCTTCAGTTTATGAACAGTGGACATAGCCAATTACTGAAACTACCCAGTGCTAACCTATCTTGGCCTGGGAAGTGCATTTCTACACATATCATAGAAAAAGCACACATTTTTTTTTTCTTTATGGTGAACTTTCTCCTTATTATTATCTCCTTTGTTACTGACAATCAAAAGTCATCTGTACTAATAGAAGAGAGAATGTGTCTGACACCAACAGACAATCCCATCTATTTTATTTTATTTTATTTTGTTTTGTTTTGTTTTATTTTTTTAATCCCATCTATTTTAAAATACAGCCTGCACATGCATGCTCACACATGTGGGTCCTTTCAGATATGCTCGTCTCTCCTTAGAGTTTAGTTTTGTTAATTGCCCATTGGATGTTGAAAGGGAAAATGCTCAGGGATATTAAGGATAATGAAAGAGATAAATGACAGTACAGGTTGATTGTTTTTTATTATCTTTTGGAATGACTTTAGATACCCTTTGCCACTACACTTTGATTTTTGCTTTAGCATAGCTGTTAGGTTTTTAGAACTACCTAGACCTGGCTCTGATTCTTAGTTAAGAATATTGGGCAAGCCCCTTAACTTCTCTAAGTCTCAGTTCCCTTATTTATGTAATGGGATTAATAGTAATACCTAACATGCAGGATTATTTGCAGATATTAGAAACAACATATTTAATTGCATGGTTCTAGGCACAAAATAGATACTCAAGTGTGTGTGTGTGGGGGGGGGCAAAGTTTAAAACTTCATTGGCCTCATAGTAATTCCCCCCTTTGGAAGATATGATCTGAGAATTCTGTCTCTGATCCTTCCTATTTCAGTTTCTTTCAAGGATTTCCTTTTAGACTCTGCTTCATTACTAAGGCAGTGCATCACCTAAAGAGCAGACCAAAGCACTATTGTCTAGTAATTTCAAATTTGTAAATTAACCATGTAGGTATTAAAAGCCTCCCTAACCTTTTGTCTGCTTAAGTTTGCAGCATCTTGCATCTGTCATCTCAGAAATAATTGATTCATAGAAAAAAATTATTTAGTATTTCCAGTTAAAGCTGGAGAACTCGTTTAATAAGGAGGATCTGTTTAGTTGTCTTATTTGTTTCCATCTTTCACTCCTGAGTCTTAATGGAAATCGGGTTTGAAATATTAGAAGCAGTTGGTTTTCAGCATTGGGAAAGCTTATCTAATCAGGCATGTGAAGTGGCCTATGTTGGATTTCTGTGCCAGAGAAGGCTAGAGGAGGTTGAGGAGATTATCGCTCTTGCTTGTTATTCCTGAGCATTGTTGAGACACTGGGAGAGCAGTAGGAAATTAAAAAAAAAAATGTTGAACTTAATTACACCAGTCCAATATACATCCTACCCCCACTTGGGCTGGTCTCATAACATAGGTGTATGTGAGCTAATTTGAATCATGTAATAGTTTGTCATTTCTGGGCTAGATGGTGAGGATTTCCTGTTTCACAGAATTTTGGATTGGGAGTTTTATATTAAATAGTGCTTTCTGGCATTTAGTCACTTTTGTAAACATGATCTCACTTGAGCCACAAAGTTTTCTAAGGAGGGAGGGCTGGTGATAATTATTTTAGTTTTACACATGAGAATAGTAAGTCTCAAATAGCTCAAAGGAATTCCTCTAGATCGCATGGTGAGTATGTGGCAAAGCTGGGATTAGAACTCAGGTTCTGATTTCTAGGGCAGTTCTTGTTTCATTATACCACACTGCTTCCTGCATAATGTACCTAACTCTGAATTCTGTTCCCCAAGATAGGAAAGGATTCTCTTCCTTTCTGTTTGATTAGCTGTGTCAGAGCATGAGAGCAATGAAGCAGGAGTTGAGGATTCTTTCCCCAGATAATCAGTTAGCTTTTCCTAAAGCTATTCTATGCCTGCAGTCACCAGTTGTTACTGTTACCTAGACAGGATGTTGATCCAAAGTGAAATAGGCAGGAGAGAGTGGCTGACTCAGCTTAGCCCATCACAACTTCCATCCCTTCTGTCAATGGGTCTGTAATGTCATGTTCATTTATATGCATTTCATGTGCTCTTATGTCTATTTCTTAGTATTTTTCTCAGCTGTTTTTAATGTCTTAGGCCTTAGTTGTTCCTGAGTGGCCTGAAGTGACTTTCCTGTTCCTTAAAGTTTCCCTAAAATCTCTGAGGAGCAGGCAGCATGGGCTTCCCAATGTAATCTTATTTCATAGCCCTTGGCAGTTCTTTCCTTAACTTAAGCAGAGTATAAATTGTGAATGCAGATAGGTGTGTCAGTATTGCACTGTCACTTATGTAAGTGCACTTTAGCATTTCTTCTTTCCTTTTAATCGAAATGAGGAAATAGAGAATGTTTTGTTATGGTAGCTTTACACATACACCCACGAGGAAATGCGTAGTTAGCTTCTGTGGGAAATGTAACTGATACATTTCAGGGAACAAAATACATGATGGCTAAGATTTTAAGTCTGCCAAATGTTAATAGGGAAAAAAAAATGATCATGCTCTCATATTGCACTTTAGTTTAGCTTATTAATTCTAAGGTCAATAATTTATAGGAGTCTGCCTTGTTTACATCTATTAGTATATGAAAGTATACTGTGCCTTTCCACAAGATGCATTTCACAAATTGTGCTTTTCATTCAAGGGAGCCATCTCAACAAATACTTCCTTCAGGTGTACAGTGTAGGAAAGCTTTCACTGAGTGGCCAACTGGTTGAAGGTTTGACACTTCAATATCAACAAAATGTGAAGTGGACCATTTTGAACCCTTCAGCAATCCAGCTGGACATTTGGCCATGGCCTGTGGTCAGCTGAGAGCTTCCTGGATGAAGGCCACTATCATCTAGCCATGCACTTTTCTCACTAGGAAGTCTGGCATTGTATGTCCTGAGACCTGGGATTCCCCATTCTCCATCGTCCTGAGGAGATTTTTGATAACCCTGACAGCAGTGTTGCTCCTGAGGTACATAGCTTATTCAGAATGCATATAATTTCTTAATAGAAAATTGGTAATTGATTAGTTTTTCTTCATGACATGTTGAAATTAATAGACTTGTAACATTTACTGCATGCAGTAAAGGCGTATTTCTGGTTTTGGTAAAGTGTTGAATTTCAAATTTGATAATTTAGAATTTGAATTAAACAAACATCCCTACTTTAAATGTGTGTGTGTGTGTGTGTGTGTGTGTGTGTGTGTGTGTGTGTATCTGTTTGTCTGTCTTTTGGGAGGAGGAATAAACCTTGGAACTGTTAAAAAAATTTTTCTTTTATCATGGTGCCCATTCTCAGTTGGCAGAGAATAGCTATCCAAATGTTGCTCAGGTCTAGTGCAAAGATTTAGGGAAGTAGTAACGAGTTTAATAACCATTTGTGGAGTGACATAGATGGACACACCCAATTACACAAGACCTGAGTCTGAGAACTGTTGATGTGCAATCATCCCATCAGCATCTGCTTGTCATTATCAACAACAATAATGGCTCAACTATTTCTTTGGGGCCACGTGAAAAGACAATGTACCCATAGCAAAAGGTAACTCAGACCTGACAAAAACATAGCCCTCCCTAACCGTTTGTTCCCAAACTACTCTTTTTTTTTTTTTAAATTTATGATAGTCACACACAGAGAGAGAGAGAGAGAGAGGCAGAGACACAGGCAGAGGGAGAAGCAGGCTCCATGTATCGGGAGCCCAACGTGGGATTCGATCCCGGGTCTCCAGGATAGCGCCCTGGGCCAAAGGCAGGCGCTAAACCACTGCGCCACCCAGGGATCCCCCCAAACTACTCTTTAAACACATCCTCTTGTGAGGTTTTGAAGTATCTCACGTTGTGTCTTGTCATTCATTTTCTTTCTTAAAAATCATGTCTTTCTAGCTTAAATTTTTGCCCAAAACCATGAAGGGCCAATGTATTATCCATCATTTTTCTAATCCATTTCTTTGTCGTTGGAAAGCCTTCATGTCTCTGGCTTCATGCTGCTTTATGTGTACAAAGGTATTCAGTATCCTTTTTCATTTACATTTTTGTTACAACTGCTGTCAAATCAAGTATGAGCACTTTCTAATATAAATCATTTTGATCACTGTGAGTGGGAGGGAGGGAATCAGTTCATAGGAATAAATTTGCATGTTGACAAGATAATATCTAATAGTTTTCAAAGCATTTTTAAAAAAGATTTTGTTTATTCATGAGAGACACAGAGAGAAGGCAGAGACTGGCAGAGGGAGAAGCAGGTTCCTTGTAGGGAGCCGGATGTGGGACTGGAGATCCTGGAACTCCCGGATCACACTCTGAGCCCTGAGCGGAAGGCAGACTTTCAACTGCTGAGCCACCCAGGCATCCCTCAAAGCACTTTCAAGTGCATTATATCTTTCATAAGACCATGTCTTCATTTCTGGAGACTGTGACAGAGACCCTCTGAGACCTATACAAAAGTCACGCTGTCAAGTGCCAGGGCTGGCTGGAGAATCAAAGCCAAGTCTTCTTTCTGTTCCTTAGTGTATAACTGGATCACCATTTTATTGGCAGAAATATGGAATCTTTTGGTTTTTAAAAGGTGCTTACTTGGCTTTGGAAGTTATGTTAGCAGTTCTTTCTAGAGTGGAAAGAAGATATTTTCCAGCCTTTTGATAAAAAAAAATCATTGTGTTATCTCTAAATTTTATTAGAGTCTGCTGGTATTGCAGGGATTCTGACTAAGGTATCTTTTAGAAAATTAAGTTTTTTGTTTTTTTTTTTGAAAATTAAGGTTTTATAGAAATTAGCTTTCCTTGACTTTCTGAAGGAACAGACTTAATCTAGTGATGCAGATGTGTTCTTTGATTTATTAACACATTATAAACTTTAAATTTTGGAGATTTAATATTTGACTACCTTCTTTCTGAAGCATGTGTTTGTGCACAAAATGGATGCTTAGCTAGTTCTCATTGATTTTGGCAAGTGGCCAAAATGCAAAATGAGTATTGGTAGAACAGGGCTGTACAATTTCATTGCCAAGGTTGCTGTGTGCAGACTGGCTGTGAGACCTGATTTATGTTTTGAGAACAAATGTAGATTTTTCAGAACTCACCCAGAAATTTTGGTGTGGGATAGTGTGTAAGCCCAGGGAATGCACTTAGGTGAGAGACCATTTAAGGAATAGGTTTTGTGTTCCTTCTAAGAATTAGGCCTTGTGCTGAATGTTCGAGTAGTTGTTTCAAATGGTTTTGTTTTGTTTTGTTTGTCCAGTTTAGGCTGCTAGTGGTGAGCTAAGGAGAAGCAAAAGAGGAGAAGCCATTCTTGAGAACTTCCTTGGAGGTTGTAGCTGGCTCTAAAGAGTCTTGGTTGAACTAGATGAGTAACTAGTTCCTATGACTAATGAACTTTGCAGGAGTCCCTTTAGTTGCACATGTAGCTCCCTGGGATTGGTCTAAGGTTCCACGCCATCACAGTTTGGAATAGTGGTTTTCAAACTCGAGTGGGCATTTGGAAGGTTTATTAGAACATAGATTCCTGGGCCCACGGCCCACCCCTCGAGTTTCTGATTTTGTAAGCCTAGGGTGGGACCTGATAATTCTCATTTCTGACAAGTTCCCTGATGCTGCTTCTGTTTTAGAAATTACACTTTGAGAACCATTGGCTTAGAGCAACATCAGGTGTTTTTTGGGGGCAAATGGAGCTATGTAAGCTTGGCTGGGATCTTTTCACAGCTGTTCCAGTGCACAGAGGTGAGCTTCCAGCGGTATTAATTAATTGATCCAACAAGTCTGTGTCTACTATGTGCCAGCCACTGTTATAGTTGTTAGGGAATACTGTGAAGAAAGCACACAAAAATCCCTTTGTTTGTGGAACTTCAGTGAGCATAGGCTGGGATTAACTTGATATCAGCCCTGCTGCTTATTGATGCTTGCAGGTGAGCCTGTTCCTTTTCTTAGCTCCCTTCTACATATTTTACTTTCTTTTGGAGTCTTTGAATTTGGTAATAATGACATCAATATTAATCATTACCACAACTTTTTTTTGAGTGCTTGTTCTATGTCAGAAAAAGTGCAGTTAAGTGCTTTACGTTTATTATCCCATTTAATTTTTAGAACAGCCCTGATGTTTCCATTTCTATCTAAAAGATGAATTTTGAAAGGGTTGGTAACTCACCCAAGATTATATAGCTAGATGGAGCTAGATCTATCCGATTGCAAGGCCATGCTTTTTACTACTGTGCTGTAGTCCAGGGTTTTTAAACTGCAGACTGTGACCACTCGTGGGGTATAAAACAAGTTTGGTAGGTCTCAGACAGCACTTTGGGGGGAAAATTGGAATTGAATAGAAAATATCACATAGGATAAGCATTGCTTCTTGAAAGTTTTGTTTTTTTCTCTGTATATATGTGTAAATATTGAGTTCTGACTTAAAATATATTTCTTACTGTAGATCACAGTAAAAAATGTTTACAAACTACTGCCTCATTGGCTGTGGAATAGGTTATCTAATCATCATTCTAAAAAAAAGAGATTAGAAAATTTAAGTCTTAGAAAAATAATTTTTCAAGGGCACAGAATAGTCAGTGGCAGTACGAAGACAAAGAAAGATGTTTGAGTTTTTAGTCCACTGCTTCCTTTCTCACATCATGCTGCTTCCTTAAAAGTGTACTATATTGCCTGGGAATTGAGTCTTATCTTTTCACGTGATGGAAGTATGCTCTGGAACCTTTAGAGATGTTGACAAAACCTGAAAAGGGAAGTTGAATGTCCATGTGTTCTGGGTAGGTGAAAATTTTGCCTTGAAACCTCCAAAGCCTGCAGATAAAGATGTAACATTTCTCCCTTTAGTTCTGGTATACTTGATGGAGTAAGGGTAATGATATTAAATAACAGTGCCAGGCTCTAAACATTTTTCGTATATTAACTTGTGTAATTACTAATTATTTTGACAGGGTAACCATGGCAGGGACATGAACTCGGTGGTTTGGAGTGAGAGAGGGCATCCTACCAGCATGAGTTAACACTTCTCTGTGCTGTCCCCAGTTCCTCATTTTGTTCTTGTTGCATTCAGGGCTATTCTCCTCATAGCCTGGCTTACCTAGGCCTGGTTTCAAATTCATTTTTTTCTTTCTTTTTTTTCCCTGTATACCTTCATTATATGGATAATTTAGGTTCCTAATACTTTTCCCCTTAAATCAGTACAGTGCATCAGGGGCAGGGTTGTGGATTGTCAACATGATCAGGTGGTGATATATGTTGGTCCCTCTAGAGAATGCTGCCCTAACACTTTATACCAGGGGACTTACAGTCTATCCAGGAGTAATGGAAGATATTTGGAAATAACTTGTGAATGCTTACAAACCCTTCCAGCAAGTGCCCTTTAGTATCATACCAGTGGTCTATGGAAGCTGAGGAAATACAAAGTCAAGGCCTTATCAGGAGTGAGAGAGGGATGGAAATTGGTGGGGAGGAGAGGCTAATACATTCTAGTTAAAAGAATGACGTGTAGAGAAGTAGGTAAGGATGGGAAGAAAACCTTAACTTGTGAATCATAAAATTCAAGTGAGAAGGATCCTAAAACGCCTGGAGGAACGAGGTCGTTGGCTTTCTGTCAGATAGCTAGATAATAAGGAGTAGGCAGGGTACCTAGGTTATCATTCTGTGGCCCGTTTCCTTCTAAGTTCACCAGTGTTGTCTTCCAAAGCACCAGATTACAGGAAAGAGTAACAGTCAATTAACCCTAGAGTGAATGAAATAGAGGCACCAGGAACATGTACCAGGTTTATCTTTGCATTTTCTCCAGTTTCTTTGCATTTTCCCTCAAATGCTATGTACCCTCAGGGCTCTGTGTGTCCTAGTTTGTGAAATGCAGGGGTAAAGCAAGAACCTCCAGACTTTAATAAAATGTATGCCCCAAGAAAAAGTTTTTTTTTTTAGCATGGACCCCCTCCTTCACTAGGTGAATAAATATTTTCAAATTATAGACATTTACAACTATTAAACATGCATATATTAACTCCTAGTAAAGCTTAATTATGTGTGTGTTTTTTAAAGATTTTATTTATTTATTCATGACACACACACACACACACACAGAGAGAGAGAGGGAGAGAGAGAGGTAGAGACACAGGCAGAGGGAGAAGCAGGCTCCATGCAGGGAGCCTGATGTGGGACTTGATCCTGGGACCCCGGGGATCACGCCCTGAGCCAAAGGCTGACTGACGCTCAACTGCTGAGCCACCGAGATGTCCCAATTATGTGTGTTTTAGACTGTAAATGTGTAGCCGGTCTTAAAGTGCTTCTGGTGCCCCATGGGATAGTCTTGACCCCTCTGCTTCTAGGATACACACATTTCATTTTGAAGAGCAGAATGAAAATTGAAGAGTTTAATGTCAAAGCTATTGGTACTTTCATTAAATAGATTATATTTTACTCTCAATATTTCCAATGCCCCTCTGCAAAATAGTTTTTGAATGTAAGTTTTGAATTAAAAGGCTCTCTTTCCAGAGTGTATTATGTCAGAATGGAGGATGTACATGAACTAAGTTGAATCTCTCCTTGAGAAAGAATGCTGGTTTTGATCTAAGGAAAATAAACAACTCCCCCTCCCCCTCCTCTCTCTCTTTCCCCTTTTCTTTCTTTCTTTTCCTTCCTTTCTTTCTTTCTTTCTTTCTTTCTTTCTTTCTTTCTTTCTTTCTTTCTTCTTTTTTCCTTTCTTTCCTTTCTTTCCTTTCTTCATGGGAGACAAGGAGAGAGAGGCAGAGACATAGGCAGAGTGAGAAGCAGTCTCCCTGCAGGGAGCCTGATGTGAGACTTGGGACTTGAACCCCGACTTGTGGGATCACGACTTGTGGGATCACACCCTGAGCCGAAGGCAGATGCTCAACCACTGCTTTCCCTTTCTTAGTCTGTGTTGGTACAAAACCCTTGTTTGATGTCATTAAGATTTTGCCACCATCATACTCCATATTAGGGCTTGGTAAATGTTTGCAATGATTAAAAAAAAAAAATCTTCAGTCTTAACTGCAGAGCAAACCAGAAATGACAGAGCAATAGAATGGACAGTATACCACATTTGCTATGGAGCTGTTGGTGAATGTATTGGTACTATGCTAAAGTTGTTGATCTGTTGTAGGCCTTCTACAGTATCACCCAGAGTTGAGCAGGACTTATAATCAGAAGAAAATAAATTAGTTCATTTCATTTCAGGATTTAGAAGCCCAAGACTGTGGGAATTAGCTAAGACAAAGATACACTGAGTAAATGTAGTGAGAGATTATTTTGGTAATTAGATGAAATTAATTTTTGTAATAAAGTAAAAACGAATAACACATCATCATTTGTGGAGAGACTGCAGAGCAAATTAGAGAGACAGATAAAACTCATTTTGGCTATGCAGCAGAGCCAGACAAACTCAGGGACATATATTCTTTTTATACAGATATTTCCAAGTACTTTTTCCAGTCGTGAGGATGCAAATCATTACAATATTAGAACTGCTTGATTCATTACTGTTACTGGAAAAATGAGTTAAACCAAGCACATGTCCTACTGAGGGTGAGTCAACAGTGTCATTTTGACATAAGGAGGGACAGTACATTAAATGAGTTATTCCAAGTCCTGTGGTTTTCCTCCATCTGAGCAAAGACAGCTCTTGTTTCAGAAGTGGGGCTTATGTACAAAAAAAGAAGTTGCCCATTTCCTGTCTTTCTCAATTATAGCTAGTTTTCTTTTTGCCTGACACTTTTCAAAAATCCATTTTCTCCTTACATTGTATCCTAAGATTTTCTGAATTTTGATGGAGTATTTATTTATGAAAATATATTATTTATTATAAACCAATTGTATTTTAAAGTTTTAGTTCAAATTCATCTGCTAATTCATGGACCAGGATTGGTATATGGTATCAGATATCCTTTAAAAAATGTCATAAGAGAAACAGAAAAATAATCTATTTTAACATGTCATTATTTTTCTAAGTTTTTTAGTGACATGGACATGAAATAGGGTGGTTTTTATGGAACATTATACCAAACTGTAATGCTGAAATCTATCCTTTTGACTTTGGAAGAGTCTGGTGTTCTGAGACTTGTGGAAAAGTGACGCTGTGAGCTGTTTGAGGTTTCCTCAAATGGGATCCAATATGATTAAGGTTATGTGTCTGAATAGTTTATTCCTTGGTTTGGGAAGGTGAATTTTTGTCTTTTCTCACTCTCAGTTGATTCCTTTAATTGGGGAGAAGCAGACCAGATGAAGAAAATACTGTCTCTGATGGCATTCTTGGTTTACCAACATTAGTTATCACGTGCCTTCTCTGACTAGCAGGCCACACTTTTTCTGTTTAGAGGTTCAGTTTTCACTAACTTAACTGTAGATATATGTTCTTCGGAGGAATGTGTTTCTGATCAGTTGAATTCTGGGTAGCTTGATCAAATGATGATGAGTTGCTTACTTTTAATGGGATCACTGTTATTAAAAGTAAAATCTCATCAACATAGGATGTTATTCTTTTTTTTTTTTATTTTTTATTATTTATTTATTTATTTATTTATTTATTTATTTATTTATTTATTTTTTATTTATTTATTTATGATAGTCACAGAGAGAGAGAGAGAGGCAGAGACACAGGCGGAGGGAGAAGCAGGCTCCATGCACCGGGAGCCCGATGTGGGATTCGATCCGGGGTCTCCAGGATCGCGCCCTGGGCCAAAGGCAGGCGCCAAACCGCTGCGCCACCCAGGGATCCCCAGGATGTTATTCTTATGGTCTAGTTCCAATAATTTCTTTTTGCTTCTTGATGCTACTCTATATTGAAAAGCAATTATATCTAATTATAATTTTACAAAGGAAGAACTCTGTACAATTTCACCCATTCTTTTACTTCATATGGTAGTTTGTTTTTGTGTTTTTCCTGAGAAATGATACATAGCAGTATATTGAATCCTAGAGTTGGCAAGTTTTCAAAAGTGGGGTTCTTATGTCATGGAGGTAAGAGTGATATTAATGAATGTCCTTGTTAGGGAATGTGCATGAAGAGTGGTTCTGAAATACAGCATTTGTGGCCCCTCTTATCCTAGGAACTTAGTCTTGGTTTTGTTTTTGACAAGCATGTGGTCATTAGATGGTCTTTGGCACAAATGTTTTTTTATGTACATTAGCCAGTATGTGGGTATTTATCTATGTGAGAATATTCTGTTATGGAGGTTTGCAGGTTTGGGTGATACCAGGTTTTTCTGACTGCATCTCAATAGATATAGTGAGTGGAAGTATCCTGGGCTGGTAGATAAAAGACTTGTATTCTGGTTCAGGTTCGGCCATCTTGACTTGAATGACTTTGGGCAAGTTCCTTATTTCTTTGACTTGCAGTTTCCTCTTCAGTAAGTGGTACTAGTACTAATTTGCATGCCTTACAGGGTTGTTGTAGAGATCAAATGAAATCATTTGTATGAAAATGTTTTGTAAACTATGAAGGTATTTTTACTGTAGCATTGCCTTTGGTCAGATTTCTCAGGAGTGAGAAGGTGAGAGTTGGGAGCTGACATTCTGATTTGTTTGGCCAGTGTTCACATTGGTCTTAGAACATCTGTAGGTTTGGGTGGGGGAGCACAGATGGAAATCAGCTAAAAAGCCCTGCCCATTAGAAGCTGAGACGTTAATCCTAAATACGTGTTGCCAAGTCAATACCATCTCCCGTCTTTAGGTAGAACAGGTGCTTGTTACTCTCATTTTACTGGAGGGACATGACCAGCCAACTAACTTAGGATGTAACTGACTACTTTCTGAAATTCACATCATTAGAATTACTCCTTGGGGGTAAGATATTTTACTGTAGGAAAGTTGCTTATTTGGGTAAGTTATTTTCTGTGGCATTGAAAGAGCATGTACAGAAGCCCACTGTGTACAAATTTATAACCTTGTTCTACTTAGTTCAAAAGCCAGATCACATGAGAAGGAGGATATTTGGTTCACTTGACATATTTAATATAAAACTTAAAGTATTTGAGACTTTCTGTGGTAACTTTTATTTAGGCTTATAGCCAAAGTGATTACAATGCTTTGGTTTTCATATTTTCGATGAGGTAATGTGTACTTTGGTGGGGAGGAGGAGAAATGTTATTTAATCACCAGCGTTATACTAATAACCACATTTGCTAAATCCTTTGTCCCTTTACTTGAACTCAGGGTTACTTGCTTTAATACTGGTTTTCCAAAGGACTTAATCCTGTTATAATATGATGAGGTGATGGTGGGAAGGACATTCCCACTGACCTGGAGTAGTGTAACTGGTAAAACTCCCTTTCTAAATCCCTCTTGTTCTACATGAATATCACTCCCATGTCCCCAGAGTGGAATGGATTTTTACTGAGGAGAGTATTTTAAGAGTGATAAACAAAAGAGATGAAAATATCTCCTCTGCCAGGTCTTTGTGACCTTAGAAAGCTAGAATAAACTATCATTTTGCAGATTTTATTTTTGTCTTCTTTTGTGGGACATTAGGGACTTGTTTATGTTCTCTTGGAGGGAAATAGAAAACTGGCCTGCTCCTTCAACAGTTTGGCTTTGAAAACATTTCCAAACATTTACCATATGCCTAGCATCATAGCTGGGTTGAAGCTAGGTAGAACAGACACGGATAGGTGTTGCTGAGTCCAAAATCTGCCTTTTGCTGGAACCCCTTTGGGCTGCCAGGCAGGAGGAGTGACAGCAAGGTAGATGAAATGGGTGGTGGGTTAGGGCACCTGATTTTTTTTTTTTAATTCCTCTAGGAATTTATGACTCATTTATGAGAGTTGGGAAGACTAAACTCCAGAAAGCCAATACTCCTTATAGGATTTACCTCTCAGGTTTTAATTTAATATATTGAGGTTTAGATTATTTTGGGCTCTTTCTGAGGACTCCGGACTGAAGCTGAAACAAGGGAAGTCTCTTAGCCTCTCTAGAACTAAGAAAACCTTTGTCAAAGGCAGCATAAATTTTGGGTTTGCCAAATTAGGTGTTGCTGTAAATGGAGAAACCTAGATTTCCTTCCTGTTTGAAAACACAAACATGGAAAGCTCAACTTCTGATATGGTCATTTATTATTAATGCAGACAAAATTTTCTGTCTTTGCTGCCTTTCTTTGCTCATCCAGCAACAACTGGATGAACAAGAATGGCCATGCCCATTTGCAGTGTGCTGGGCTGTTTTTATTAAAATGACTTACAAGTCCATAGAAATCTAAGTATTCTTGGAGATAAATTCTTACATTCACAGTAAAAGAATGTGAGTAGTTGAAAGGTTTGAGTTGGAGGAGAGGAGTTTTAAAGAGGATTTTATTGAACATTGAAATTATCAGCTCTGGATCAAATATCTTTAAGTATACATCATTATTACTTTTTTCTGTTGACCCGGGAGCCCAAGTCGTGTTGGTGTGAGGTGGCATTGATCTGTGTTTGAAGAAACCAGTGAAAAGAAGGGAGCAAATGAAAACAAAACGAAGTAAAAATTAAAGTTTGAAGCTGTATTACATGTTTTCTTCCCTCAGTAGTTAGTAAAGATTTGATATTTTCCTAGTGTCTACCTTCCTGTACTCCAGAGTTGTTGTCCTAGACATGTTTTCTGCAAATGGGAAGTATTAATATACATTTACCATCTCCAGATTTAGACATTTTCTTCACAATGCTGGTTTCTGTGCTTATCTGGAATATTCTGGTTAAAGCCCAGAGTTTAGGACCTTTTGAGCTCTTGGGTTTAGACAGTTTTCAGTGATGTGTGTGGGGGTTTTGCATTGAATATTGTCCACAAGTGAATAGGGATTTGGTTTTGGTTGATGGTTAGAACCTCTGTCATCTGGGTAATAACATAGAAGTAATCCAAGTGTTAGGACCTTAGCTTCTGCAAGCCCTGGCTTCAAAATAGTTAGCTATAATGTAGTGGTGCTTTATGCTGGACTCAGATTTTTTGTCATACAATGACAGTCTATGATGTTCTGGTTACTTGATTCTTGAGAGTAGCCTTGATTGCTACAACCAAAGTTCTTTAAAAAGACTGGGGGGAAGGATACTCATGAGAAAGTCTGGGGCTGTTCTCTGGATTTTCCCCATTTGTTTTTGGGAAGTCTCCTTGATTTTATTTATTTAAAGAATTTGGTTTTATTTAAATTCAGTTAATTACATATAGTTTCAGAGGTAGAGTTCAGTGATTCATCAGTTGCATGTAACACCCGGTGCTCATTATATCATGTGCCCTCCTTAATTCCTTGATTTTATATAGTAACAATCTTAGGTTTTTCCATTTTTATTTTTAACATAATTTTGCCCCTTGTTCGTTCTTATTGGGGTCTGTCTCTAAATTAACAAACAGTAGAATTTGTTTACTCCACTTAAAAAGTTTTTTTTTTTTTTTTTTTAAGATTTTATTTATTTGAAAAGAGCAAGCCAGCAAGAGACCCACAAGCAGGGGGAGAGGCAGAGGGAGAAGCAGACTCCCTGCTGAGCAGGGAGCCCAGTGCGGGTTGGGAGATTTGGGGGGTGAGGGGGTGAGGCTCAACTCCAGGACCCTGGGATCATGACCTGAGCGGAAGGCAGACCCTTAAACAACTGAGCCACCCAAGCACCCCACATTTAAAAAGTTTTCTGAACAATTTAAACTAAAAGAACACTTCATTTCTTTTGAGTGGGTAGCAAGAAGATTATATATATTTATAGAATTCTTTTCCAGCAAAGGCACTTAAAAGTATGTATTTAAAATTAAGAGCTTCTTAAAAAAATGAAGCTGTACTTAACACAATTGTCTTTAAAAAGCTTTAAAAAGGGAGCATTTACTAAGAGTACAGGAAATTAGTGACAGGCTGAATTTGTTTCTGATAGAACAGATATAGATCTAGAGGAGATAATAGAAGATAGAAGACAATTGAATATCACCTCAGATTGGCCTTTTTGACCATTATATATACATATTTGTGCAGAGAATAATTTAACTTCTAGATCTGATAGAGCTTCTTCCCCTCTTGGGTTTTATTATATTGAGATCTTGAAACTTTTGGATATAAAAATCCTGTAATCATTTTGGTGTTAGATACTTAATAGTGAAGAAATACATTGAGGTTATTTTGGAACAGATTGACCCTTACTTTTCTGTGGATGTGGACCAGTGAACCTTCTCATGGAGAAAATGGTACTGTATAATAGAAAAATACCATCTTAGCTTTCTATTCACTTGGAATTTTTAATACTTATGTTTTCTGCATTTGCTGTTTAGATGAAATTACTTTGGCTTCTGTTCAACCCATTTAAATAAATTCTTAACCATAATACACATGGATTTAGATTCATGGGGAAGACTGGGAGTGTGTATCTTTATGCAAATTTTAAGGCAGGAACTTCCAAAATGTTTCAGTTTTTGAAGATTAGAAAAGTATATTCCACTTTCTCAACTTCTCATCTCTGTTAAAGGCCAGGAAATTTGCACCATTTTTTCCTTCTCATTTTACTTTTCTGCTTTTACAAAATGAAATTAGAATTATTAGGCACAGTCATATTTGGGTATCACTATGCTTATTAAAATTGGAGCCCTAGAAATATTAAACACATTAAGTGGTTGTTGACTTTATTAGGTTTTGCTTTAAAGATAATTCCTTGAATATTTTATGAGTATTGACCGTACTTGCTATGGTCTAGGCACTGTGCTAGGTCCTGGGTATACGAAGATGAGCCAATCATGTTCAGTGTCTTTAGGGAATTTGCAGAGAGGTGGGGGAGAGAGACAGGTGAGCCAGCACTTTTATTAAATCTGCCTAGGGGTGTAATGGGAGTACAGAGGAGGAATGTGTTAATCAGACTGGAGGGTCTCTGAGGGTTTCTTTAGGAAGGTAATGTTTTATCTGTGATTTGACATATAGTTGGGAATAAGCGAGATGGATAAGGAAGAAAGTGAGGGGAAGTATTTTCCAAGTGAAAGGATGTACATGTGTATAGAGGTACTTACTAACAGATTTGCCACATCTGATTTATAAATATATTTTTATAATTTTTCATCTTATTTAACTCATAAAGTGTTTCTGCCATCTTTAAGAAGACAAAAATAAAGAAGGAAATAACACAATGCATAGTATATGTGAATATAGCACAGGAAATATTGATGCATTTTGTTCTTTGCAATAAATCCAGTAGTATAAAGTAGGACAAAATTGGAATTTTTAATTTTTTAAATTTTTTTATTTTTTAAAGATTTTATTTATTCATGATAGACATAGAGAGAGAGAGAGAGAGAGAGAGAGAGAGGCAGAGACACAGGCAGAGGGAGAAGCAGGCTCCATGCCGGGAGCCTGACGTGGGACTCCATCCCGGGACTCCAGGATCGCGCCCTGGACCAAAGGCAGGCGCCAAACCACTGAGCCACTCAGGGATCCCCCAAATTGGAATTTTTAAAATCAAAGATTATTCTAGACTCATCAACTCACTAGGACAGTTGTCTTTATAAAATAATTCTATTAGTAATGTCAAAAACACTTATTTATAACTTCAGTTTTTGTTGGTTATATTTTCTTTAATCAAGGTATACCTATTTTTGAAAAGTAGTAATATTTTGCTATGAATTGTATAGCCTAAGCCTTAATCTCTGTGGGTCTGAGATCAGCATCTCTTAAGTAGGAAACACATTTTCTATTAGATGGTATCTGTAAAGGATAGAGAAATTCTTGCATTACTATCAGGAAAATAAAATTGGTGTCTCCCTTGTTTCATTTATTTTTTAATCAAGACAGATTTCAATGAGGAAGACAGATGTTTCTCTACTTTTTATTTAAATGTACCACTTGGGATTTTTAAGCTTCTGCACTTCTGTTTGTTTGGATTTTTTTTTCATGGCTTGATCCCAAAAAATGGAATAAAAATTCAGTGGAAGTTTGTTGTTTGAAATCACAGGGTGCTGTGAGAATTATTGCAAATCCCTTGATGTCTCTCTGTCTGCCCTCAATTCTCCTACTTTTGGTAATAAAGCAAGCAGTCATTTTAGAGAACTTTGCTTTGTTCATTTACTGAGCCTCTTCAGACACCATGTGCCTGAAGCAACAGCAGCCAGCTGTAGCCAAGGTTCTAGGGCGTAAACTCAGACTTCTTTCTGAAATGCTGCTACTTGAAATTTGCATAAACGTTGAAGAGAAAACTAAAAGGGCCCTGTATACCTTCTCTTCACATGTTTTAGGAACCTCACCCATTTAAGATATTAAAACATCTTTTGAGTGAGCAGTGGATAGGAACACATATACTGCAGACTGACAGAGCAGGATATGAAAAATAAAATCATGTGAGATAGACAACAGGTTTATTTGAAGAGGCTACAAAGCAACAAGTAATGCCAATTTACACCCATTACATGTTAATGCAACAAGTGAAACAAATTGAAGGCTGCTCAGATTACAGCCGGCTGGGGTGCAGATTTAATTACTCATGTTAGAGATTCCTAAAACAAAGGGAAGCTTTTAAACCAATATGTAGCTGGCATGATACTGAAAAGCCCTGAAAAACCTAGGCAAATGCCTAGACGAAATTTTAAGGAGTATTATATTGTATCAGGATACCTTGGGCCAATCCCTGAATGAGCCGATTCCTGAGGCACTGGAAGTGGTTAAAGTCAATGAAAATTTATTCTTTTATATGCAGTATTTATAGACAAATGAGGCCAATGAACTTGAATAAATACCAGAACCTTGTTCTGGACTGAGTTATACAGTGCTAAACACAAGGATTTGGGTTGTATTTCTTAGAGGTTCTTTTTGGAGTGGTTGTGAAATTGACGTTAAGAGGGTCTTCTTTTAAATGTATATAATAAAAGCGATTTTTATTTTGTTTGTGTTTATCTTAGAGTCAGTTAGGTAAATGATATTCTCTTTGCCCCTTACCCCTAACTTCCCTCCAGTACACTGAATATGGACTATGAGGATAGGAATTGTTTTACTTCTGTTTGGTTTCTGTGCAATGCCCTGTAGAGGCCTATGCTCACAGTAAATCTTTAAAAAAATATAGAGCTGTATTAAAATTGAAAGGCATTTTTGTTTATATATAGTGTTTATTTTACCTTTAGTGTTTCATTTCTCCTTATTCCTGCAGTGCTACACCTTTTTTAAAGCAGTGGCCTCTGATTTTCTTTTTTGTTATAGTAGTAGTTCAGTATTTCTTTTGTTAGACTTTAGTGATGGCAACTGTGAAGAATGTATTTCACTTACTGATATTACATCCTAAACTGCCTAAGAC
This sequence comes from Vulpes vulpes, assembly GCF_048418805.1. Classification (NCBI taxonomy): domain Eukaryota; kingdom Metazoa; phylum Chordata; class Mammalia; order Carnivora; family Canidae; genus Vulpes; species Vulpes vulpes. Next base: position 54,584,890 of record NC_132787.1, on the reverse strand, counting down.
TATTCTATTTTTCCAGATTCTCAATTTTGTTTAAACTGGGGTTTGATTGATGTAGCAAGTTTTCCTAGAGGCACCATTTATCATGCATTCACTTACCAAGAATTTAAGAACCTACTATGTGAGCTAGGCTTTTTTGAGCTCTTACTCATTATCAGGCACTCGAGGTTGTTTACATGTATTAATTCAGTTAGTTATTAGGATGGCTCTGGGAGATGATCTTACAGGTGAAGAAACTGAATCATAAAGAGGATACAGCTATAGATGGGAAATGATGGTGCTAGAATCCAAACTTAGAACCTGATTTTGGCACCTGTGCACAAAACTATAGTTTCAAACATACAGAAAAGAAGAAATGTTTTCTATCCTCTAGGAATTTAAACATGGAAAAGTAGAGAGAAGACAGCATAAAATTAAGTGCTAAACTGTGAGTGGGTTCTGAATGTCCTAAGAATTAGGGGCTCTGAGGATGAGGGAGGAGTTGGGCTGGGCCTCAGCAGAATGAGTAGTGTCCATCCATAGTGGAGGGAAAGTGGCAGCTGAGGAAGCTGAGATGGGGATAGGCATGGAACTGAGTGCAGTGGTGATCCATTCCAGCTAGTGACTGCATTTATTATAGTGCGAGGATCCCGGGCAGGGAAGGTGGGCTGTAATCTTGAAGGAGTCTGAGAGTTTAGACCAGAAAAAATAAGAAATGGCTTGTTCCTGGAAGAAGTGACATCTGTCATTGTGTGAAGGTACTGCATAGACCTCTCAGCTGGTTCTTCTGAAACCAAACTGAGAGTAAGTTCTGAGAATTAAGAACTGAAAACCAATGTAGATTAGAGAGTGCTGTACCAACACTTTGCAAGTGAGGCTTATGGGAGGTTGGATGAGATTAGAATAAAATCCTTACCACTTTTGGGGAGCTGAGAAAATAGATGTCTTCAATCTAGCCTAAAAAGGGATGACTTGAGTAAGCTTATGTAAAAAAGGAAAAAAAGCTCCTTCACTCACTGGAACATTTTATAATTTATTTCTTTTATTTTTTTCTCTTTCTTAATTTCTTTTTTTTTTTTTAAAGATTTATTCCAGTGAGAAAGAGAGAGAGAGAGAGCGAGCAAGCGAGGACAGCAGGGAAGGGCAGAAGAAGAGGGAGAGAGAGAATCTCAAACAGATTCCCTGCTGAGTGTGGAGCCTGACTTGGGCTTGATCTCAAGACCTGGGAATCAGACCTGAGCTGAAATCCAGAGTCAGATGCTGAACTGATTATACCACCCATATGCCCCTACAATTGTGACTGTTTTCAAACACAAATCTGATTGTGTCATTTTCTTTGCTTAAAGCTGAGCAGTACTTACCCACTCACTTGGACCAGAAGCCGGGGTCTAACTCCTTACTACCTCCTGTTACTCACCCTTCCTTGCCTAATAGTCTCCAGCCACATGAATCTGGAATATCAGTCTCATTCCCATCTCAAGGCCTCTACACTTGCTCTTTCCTCACTCAGTTTGGAATTGCTCTTTCCCGCATCTTCATGATTCTTGTTCTTCTAAATCTTAGCTCCAAGGTACCTTCTGAGAGAAGACTTTCCTAGTCACCCTATCTAAAGGAGGTCCCTATACCTCCAGCCTTTGTGATTACTCTGTCTCCCATATCTGGGTTCTGTTTCCAACAGAATCTATCACTTAAGCAATGTCTAAAATGACATTATTTATTCATGTATTATCTATCTTTCCCTAATAGAAAGAAGGTTCATGGGGACAGGTACTTTATTCTGTTAAGCATGGGATCCCTGACATTAGAGCCCGTACCTCATGGAGTAGTTGTGTTATAAGTATGTTCTGAATATTAGAACCCTTGTCCCCAAATACATTGAATAGAAAGTGTATGAAAATTAGAAATTGGTCTCTAAATTCTGTGTCACATTGCCAAGTGATGGAGTGATGAAATTGAAATCTCTTGCTTCTCTTTGCTTTTATCCTTTTTTGGGGAGTGGGAGGCACGTACGCGTGTGTGCGCGCACACACACACACTGTATATGAGATTGATTCCAGTCAACGGTATTTATTGAGTGATCATTATGGCTTAAGATGAAAAATTGGGAAAAAGTCACTCTTTTTGTGAGGGACTCATTTCTCTGAGTCTACAAAAGCATCAGTTAAGCATCTGTTCTCTAAATGGTATATTACTGAGCATTTTGTTTTTTACTTTACAAATATAAAGGTGCTTTCAATTTCACTGTTAAATTTAAGTGTTTTACATTGGAAAGAGAGCAAATTGAATTTTTAAATGAGGTCTTTTCTTGTCTCACTGTAATTTTTTTTGAGTTATCAAAATTTTAACTTCTCTTTGAATGACAAATCATTACAGTATTCATTTAGAAATACCCCTGAGCAAAGTCACAAGTCTCAAATTTTACTTTTATCTATTCAGGCAATACATTACTGTCTAGATTATCCAAGACCTCAATGGATTCTATAGTTGTAGAGGATTCCTTAAAGTGGACACTCATGTCTTAGTTGCTATTAAAGTCTGGTTCCACAGACTTGTAGCATTAGCATCATATAGGAACCTGTTAGGAAGCAAATGTGCAGGCCCCTGCTAGAACTCCTTAATCAGAAACTGTGGGGGTGATGTGTGGCAAGCCCTCTACTTGATTCTGATGCACACTTTGAGCACCATAGCTTAGTAAATGTTATAGGGTCAAGGTAGTATGATCCTACAGATTAGCCAAATGGCATTAATTATTAGCCCTGTAAGCCCACCTCTTTTTTGGTCACTAAATTTGATTGGTTCACTAAGGCTGGGCTATAAAGTTATTTGCTTGATGGATTGCCACATGTTGACTTTGGGTTGTTTGTATTTCTTTGAGCCTGTCACTGTAATGATTTGCCAGGACACTTAATAGGAACAGAATGTAATTTTTTTGCACCCATGGCTTTCTGAGTCATGGGTGGCTAGGTCCTTAATGTCCTTCTGCATAGATTTCTCCAGGTACCAGGCATGCCATTCACATACTTTAATTAGAGAGAGGTGTCACTGTTGGATCACAGGAGACCTCCAAGAATATGTAGTTTACCCCAGTTTAGTTTACAGGTAGGGATATTGAGCCACCATGAGGTTGTGTTTTATTTGCAGTGGCACAGCTAGTTAGTAGTAGAGGCAGGATTTCAGGTTTCTGGACCCCACTGAGCCAGGATTCCTGCAGGAGGAGGACAGAGCTGCAGCTTAGCTTGCTCTGTGCCTACAGGACATTCCTTTCCTACTGACAGGTTTTCTTTATTTAAAGAAAAAAAGCAAATAGAAAAAAGTCAGGAAGTCCTCATTGAAACTAATAAAAGTGTCTAAAGAGAATGAAAAAAGCAGTTTGAGAACTTTGGTATGGAGGAAATAACCTGACATTAACTGTTTTAATTATAGTTGTTGCATTGGCCTTATCAGTGTGGGAAGAGGGAGCATTTGAGCCCTACAGGGAAGTGGGATGTGGACAACAAGATGACCCTCTTCCTGAATCTGCCTGTTCAGGCTGCAGTTTAGTGACTCTGTGATCCCAGCAGCTGTCATAGAGATGGGGCTGGACTTAGTAAGAGACTTAGGTCTCAGACCCAGCACTGCCACAGTTAGTGGTGTGATGTTCCATGAGGTCACCTAACCTCCCTGGCCTTCACTTTGTAGTAAATGTATAACAAAACTTATCCTGCCCATCTGAGAAGAAAAATGCCAGGTAGTGGGAAGTAGTGTATCACTGTAGTTAAGAGCACAGACTCTCTCACAGGTTCCAGACTCCCTGGGTTCAAATTCTGGCTCTTTAATTCACTGGTGTGGCAGTAGCAGGTCACTTATCCTTCTTGTGGAACAGATATAATGAAATTAACTGCCTCACAGCGTTGTGGGGAATGTTGAATTAGTCTATGTAGAGTGCATAAAATAGCATCTGGGATTTAATAAGTGCAATGTGTTAGCTGCTGTGATTATTACTATTTAAAAAATATTGTTATTTTAAGAGATTAGATTTCTATAAACATGTTCTCAAATAGTTCCATTACTTGGTGATGGTACCGGGCAAATAGAGGGTTCTTATGTAGTAATTGTTAATGGAGGAGTTGTTCTAACACCCAGCTTGTGCCTGGGCTCTCCATGTGAAAAGAAGGTGATTTTGATGCCTCAGGGGGCAGGCCTAGAGCCTGTGATACTGAGCAGTCTATTCATAGAGTGGTATGACTGGAGGAAACTCAAAGGTGGAGACTTCTCAATTTTGATTTCAGGTATTTGTATACAAACCATCCTAGGAGGTGGGCATGTAATCTTCCAGAAAAAGTTCATGAACTTTAATTTTGGTTTTTGTTGTTTGACTAGGTTTCTTTCTGACCTGCCTTCCCAGTTGTTATTAGGATTCTTGACAAGGATTTTGGTGATGAAAATTCCAACTCTAAAAGCTGAATAATCAGGTTATCAGCAAGTGAGTGGTAGACTTTAAGGGCCTTTCTCCTCTTGTGACTGAAATAAAAATTTCTACTATTGCTATTTATTTCTGAGTACTCTGTTTTGAGGAGGGATTATGGTGGTGAGGTAGGTGCCTTTTCATTGTCTTGAAAAGGACTGGAGTTTAAGAATTTGAGAGTTATTATCTTATCTGCATATAAAATTAACTTTTTATTTTCCTTACTTTGACCCGTCTACTCCCCCATCTTTCTTTATGTGAGTCCCTTAAACCTAGAGATTATGTTGTATTTATTTCTTATGTATTACATTTCCCCTTTTCCTCTGGATCCTAATATTGTGCCTATTATATACTAGGTTCTCAATTACAGTTTTTTCAATGAATATTGCTGATGTTTCTGATTACTTATTAAAGTGACTTGTTCTGAAACTTCACTTGAAGGCTTAAGTAATTCATTAATATCATGTGACTTAGTATCTACCCAGGTCTTCCTAAATATTAATTGATGAATCTTTACATTACTTATCTGAAGGATTCAAATTTCAAGATGCTCATAGTATGTCGTGGATGTTAGAGTTTTAATTTTCTTGGTATCATTGGGAGATAGGGATGCAACATCTGGGAAGATAGAGGAGCATAGAGAATTAAAAGCATCATTCAAGACTACAAAATAGTTATTGTAGGAAGAGACTCCTAGGATGAGCTTCCATGCTTCTATGACCCTAGAAGCAACAGGACAAATACAGAACAAAACAAAACAAACAAACCTGATTAAAACTCTAAAGAGAAACCCAGATCAGGTTGGATATGGGAACTAATATTGACCTGGATTGGGTAAAATTTCTTTGCTATCTAAGGGTTATGATTAGTGACTTATTTCTAATGTGCATTTGTTTTTATTTTTAGCATTGCAGTGTCGGGATAGCTATGAGCCCTGCGTAAATGAAGGAGTATGTGTTACCTACCACAATGGCACAGGATACTGCAAGTAAGTTTTTCGTCTTCTTTTTCCTTCTTATATATTTTATTTTTCCTCTGTATAACACTAGACAAGATTTGGTCCTGCTTAATTCTGTTTTCAATACTTCTATAAAGTATTACTGGTTCTCTAACTTTTCTGATAAAGTCTTTGTGGGGGATGAGAATGGAAGGATGCAGATGTCAGATAAATGGTTAACAAGAACTTCTTATTATCTTATCACTATCTTTTTCATTATGAAAAAGACTTTTCAGTGAGTGGCTAGTTAATGTATATCGAGTGCATTCTTAGAATCACTCCTCAACATGTTAGTTATGATCTTGTTCTTAAGTCAAACCACAATAGATATCAACTTTAATTCTGCCTAGTGTAAGTAAATATTATAGCGTGAAATTATTTTTCTGGTGTAAAAAAGTCCAGTTCTGAAAGAGAGACCGTGAGAAAGATGCATATGCACCTGTAGGGGTGGGACATGGAGCAGGCACTGTGGAAAATGTCATTATATGGGGTTATAAGAGGAAGGCTATGGGACAGGACTAGGGGGTGTAGGCTGGTTCTCAAGAGAAGTTTTTCTTTTTCTCCAACCACCTAATTTAGCTATACTTTTTATTTCTTTGAGGAGGCCTGTGAGATTATCTCATAAATAGTTCCTCTCTGTGTCCTGTGGACCATATGGTTTTCCTTCTGCCTCTGGCTCAGTTGAAAATTTTTGACAGGAATGTGTGTATTCATTGTATTTATATCATGGAAAATAAGATTGATAATATAACTTTTCTTTAACTCTTGTATAGGCTGTACTTGTCCTCTGCTTTGGTAACAGTACTTGCTTTATAAGCATTTTAAATGAGTTTACCCAACATGTTTTTATTTCTTCTTTGGATATTTAATAGAATGACATAAATGTAATGATAACATTGGTTCCAGTCAAGTCCATTCTGACATCAGGATCTAAGTTCTTTTTTTTTTTTTTTAAAGATTTATTTATTTATGATAGACAGAGAGAGAGAGAGAGAGAGAGAGAGAGAGAGGCAGAGACACAGGAGGAGGGAGAAGCAGGCTCCATGCCGGGAGCCCGACGTGGGACTCGATCCCGGGACTCCAGGATCGCGCCCCGGGTCAAAGGCAGGCGCTAAACCACTGAGCCACCCAGGGATCCCAGGATCTAAGTTCTTTCTTTCTTTATTTTTTTCAAGATTTTATTTATTTATTCATGAGAGACGGAGAAGCAGAGAGAGAAGCAGGCTCCCTCCAGGGAGCCTGATGCGGGACTCGATTCCAGGACCCTGGGATCATGACCTGAGACAAAGGCAGACACGCTCAATAACTGAGCCACCCAGGTGCCTCATGATCTAAGTTCTTCAGTGTTGTGAGAATTTTTGCAAGTCAGGAAAGATGCTCTTTAGCAGAAGGACAATATTTTAAGCTATGATGACAGTAAAGTGTAATTGTAGGTTATTTGGATTGGAATAATAATACTGGAAATGAAATGTTTTTTATAACTGATAATGAGCTGCTCACTTAGTTTGTCTAGCTGGAAAACAAAAAGCAAGAACATGTGATGTAGTCTTCTTTCAGAATGGTAACACAGCTGGAGATAATAAAGGGGAGGAACTTAGAACTTCGGGGTGGCCTTAGAACTGGCCACCAAAATCTTCAGTCCCTTTTTGGTACCTGGTGTCATAGTTACTTGCTTTATTCCATTATTCAGCTCTCTTGTGGTTGTTAACCCATTAAGTTATGATCATTTTTGGATTATTTGTTTCTCTTACTGAATTTTGAGGTCCTTGTCTTATGCATTTTCATAGAGTTAATGCCTAATATGGTGCTTGATATGTCACTAGAGCTTAACAATGTATGTCATTTCTTGAACCAAAAGGTGTTCAGTAGATTTCATCATTCACGTGTTTTTTTTAATCTATGTCTTAAATAAGAAGATAATGTCCTCTCCTCTGAGAATTTTATCTGCTTCACACAGCACCTAGTATGGTTGTACTTTAATTCTATTTGGACATAATTCGACTTGGTAACTTATATAAGGGGAATTTCAAATAGGTTCTAAGTGTTGGCCTATGTATTTGTGGTCTGTTATGAGAAGAGAGACTAGTCTCTGAGCACTTACCAGGAGAGGACACTAAGGGTCACTTTTGGGAGAAAAGAGATTTGTGGTCCGTTAATCTCAAACTCTCCAACCTAGGTGAGAGAGATGAAGTTGCCCATGGTTTCTAGAAGAAGCACTGCTAGGGAAAAGGAGCTTACTTTGTGGTCGACAAAAATGGAGCTGCCCAAAACCTGTCCCTGGATGCTTGATAACTGTCAGTGGAATAGGTTGCTTATGGATATAGTTCTTGTCAGGCCCTTCAGGTGTCCTTCAACCCTTTGTGATGGAAACAAGCCCCCTGAGAAGGTAGAAGTAAGGAAATTGTCCTTTTGGGAGACCAATATGAACAACAAAACTTGTTAAGAGAGAGTATTTCTCCATGTCAGTAAAAGAAGTATTAGAATCTTCAGGAGTGGCAATGTCAATGTAACTGGACACAGGAAAAGCAAGAACAATATCAGGGAGGCCAAGTCAATCATCCCTGCAAGGCCACAGGATGGTAAGCAAAATTTTAAGCAAAAATAACATTTACTTAGCAGACCTTTCAGTGTATCTTCACCAACTTTGCTGCTTTCCTTGGGTAAAGAAGGGAATCCAGCTTGTTCAGTAAATATTATTTTCCCAAAATGGTAAATGGATATTAGAACACTTAGAAGTTCTATAAAAATTACATCAGACGTGCAGGGCATATGATTATCTTTTTGTTCCTGAGATTGCTTAGTGGATTAAGAAAAGAAAGTTGAAGCCAAATTCTTTTTACAGGGGGTGGGAGGGTGGGAATTAATGGCAAATGTTTTAAAGTAGAAGGTATCTGTTTAAAGGGCATAATGCTACTGATTCAGCTAAAATATAATAGTTGTTTATAGAAATTATAGAAATCCTTGATAAGATCACGTTGGCAGATGAGGATAAGTACTTCCAAAGGTTAGTTTTGTACACAGCTCAACTGTTTTTTTTCTCACTGTCAGGAGCTTAAGTACTCTATCAGTCTATGATTAGATTGGGATGCCAGACAAGGAGAACCTGTGTAATCTTGCATAAAACTCAGTTATTGCCCTTAAATAGTTGTTGTTAGATCTTAATAAAGCCCTCTCACTATAGAGAGATAAGACATTTTATTCTCTCCCTTGTCCTACTGGGAGGGGTAAATATATACTTAAGTTTGGCTGTCATTAATCACTTTCAAGTTGTTTGTCTCAGGCTTTCAGAGATAAACCATTCCAAATCCCAATTTGGTTGAAAATCATGGGTAACTCAAGTTCACTAGAATGTTGGGAGAGGGTACGGTTTCGACTTGTAAAATTCACAAAATGTGCTTTTTTAAGGACATATTTATCATAGTTGTTTAAAGTCCCTATCTGTCAGTTCTTAACATCTGGATTGTCTTTGGGTATGTTTGTATCAACAGCTCTTTCTGTTGACTCTGGGTACAGTTTCCCTTTACTTCTCACTTACAGTAGTTTTTGTTATTTATTGGACATTGTGAGTGATGCATTTTATTGTTTATATTCCACTAAAGAATGGTGAGTTTTGTTACAATGGGCAGTTACATCATTGGAAGATCACCTTGATTATATGAAAGCTTGGTTTTAGGCTTTGCTCTGGCAGGTCTGTTTTGCCTTTTGTCTGACAGCATAATTCTTAGTCCTGGAATGTGATCCTTACTCACCAGGGTATGATCCTTCGAGGAGATAAATTGGAAGTATAAGGTGCTTGTCAAGCTCGGTGTTTCCCAAACCCCTCTAATTTAGTAGGACTTGAATTCAAACTTCTGACTCCCTTCATACTCAGCCTTTCAGCCTTAGAGCTCTTACTTTCCTTTGGGTTCCTAAATACCTTGTTCATGCACAGCCAGGAATCATTTATGCTGTTGAGTGGAGTAGTATACATATTTTGGAGCTACCTGCTCTATGGTTCTGTCTTCCAGGATTTCTCCTCCTCCAGATTCTAGCTACTTCGACAGTCCCAGATAGCTTTGACTCCTCAGCTCAGTAAAACTTCCATTTTCTGCTTGCATTTTGTTCTTCTTGTGCTGCACGGACTGAGGAATACCTTCAGGGAAAAAGCTATGTAAGTGTAGGTTTCATATAGTTTGCTTTTCTTTTTTTTGGAAACTTGTATCCCAGTTTCTGCCTTTTGATTACTCATTGGTACCTTTAATATATTGTCTGCAGTGTCCAATTTTTCTAAGCAAGAGCGTTAATCTGATATAATTATTCTGCCATTATTTTTATTTATTTATTTTTATTTTTTAAAAGATTTTATTTATTTATTTATTCATGAGAGACACACACAGAGAGAGAGGCAGAGACACAGGCAGAGGGTGAAGCAGGCTCCATGCAGGGAGCCTGACGTGGGATTCGATCCTGGGTGTCCAGGATCACACCCTGGGCTGCAGGCGGCGCTAAACTGCTGCGCCACCAGGGCTGCCCTCTGCCATTATTTTTAATGATAAAAACTATCATTATAAAGGATTCTTTCATAAATTTCTACATGCTTCCTAGGAGGTAACTAGCACAGTGTTTGTTAAGCACTGAAAAGTCACCATAAGTTACTTAGGTACCTGTGAATGGTTGATTGCATTTGAGAATCTCTATTTTTCACCAAAGTACCTAACTAGAAACTACATTTTAAAGTAATCATTATCAAAGTGAATTATTTTACCTTATATTATCAAAGTAAATCATAAATATAAAATGTTATAAATTATAGCTTTGTTTCACAATTTACCTAAAATTTGTCTCCTAGCTGTAAGAAACCATAAACATTAACAACTAACAACTTTCCTTTTCAGAATTAGGAGTGATGTTGGTAGTCCAGGCCTCCTAAAGCCATCCAAGAAAACTAGAGCCATTGCCTTCTTTGTCTTCTTGATGTGTTTCTATACAGTCAGGACGGAAAAGACTGGAATCCTCCAGGTTGGAATCTTCCAGAGCCTGGCTTAGAGTAGAGGATGTAGTATCAATATTTGTGTTGTGGTGGTGCTCTCCTAGAAAGGCATTTTCAAAAGTCAGGGCTGACTCAACATTTTCCCCTTTCACTCACCTTGTAAGTGCGTTCAGTGCTGTTCAGGGCAATATCAGATCAAGGAGATACACTGGGAAAAACGTCAACTGTTAAATCACTTTCTCTTTCTTCTCTGTAAAACTGGTTCTGCCAAGAAGATTCCTTCAAGTGAAGTGCCCTATTTAGCAGAACATCATATATACAGTTTTTCTGGCCAACGCTATTAGAAGACTGGCCACTTTTCCATAGTTTTTAAAAATCTTTACCATAAAATGAAGAATAGTGTCTTTTGCTCACTATATACTTTTCAGAGTAATCCTTTTTTTTTTTAATGTGATGCTTAAGAAGATATTAATTCAGGAATTACATAATTAATTATGTAATTCAGGAATTACATAATATAACTATTCATGTATATATTTATGTATACCACATATAACAGATAACTGAAGTCTGTGATAGTAGTTGCAAGTAATCGATAGTGTTATCACATTATTTCACAGTCTTTGGGAAGTCATAAAATAATTATCGATTCATTAACCTGGACTTCTTAAAGGGGTTCAGAATGAGTCTTACTAGACTAATGCAAAGTGAATTGTGAAATGACTGAAATGTTAGAGCAGAAACTGTTAGTGACTGATAGGGCTGGGACCACGGTAAGGTAACTGAGGCTTTCATCTCAGGTGTAAGATTTAAGAGGGTGTCAAAAAACCTGGTTACCAAGATAAATAATATTTTAATGCAATAGTTCAGAATATTAAAATTAAAAAAACTATGACAAAAATATTTAAATTTTAAATAAAGAGATCAGTGTTACTGAATTTTTTCTTTTGCTTCAGGCTTTAGTATGGTTCATTATAGTACTGGTATGTGGATTAAAGGTATCTAAAAGATCCCTGCCTGGTAACATGGAGAGGGCATAGGTTTTTATGCCAGATAGACTGGAGTCTGAATTCTAATTCTTGTTAGCAATCAGACATTTGGCAAGTTAAAGAGTATATTCTAGCCAGTGTTTATTGAATACTTATTATATGCCATACTCTGTGCTTAATTAACCTTTTTATATGTGTTACTATAGAACTCATGTAAGTTACATGTCTTAATATCCCTGTTTTACTGATGAGTATATATGAAAACTCAAAGAAGTTAAATAATTTTCCCAAGATCACATAACTTTTATTTTTAAAAATTTTTATGATTTTTTAAAAAAGTTAACATATAGTGTTTTATTAGCTTCAAGTATACAATATAGTGATTTGACACTTCTATGTGTTGCCCTATGCTCATCATGTACAGGTACATTTATTAATCCCCATCATCTATTGAACCCACCCCTTCCCTCACCTCTGGTAACCATCAGTTCGTTCTCTACAATTAAGGGTCTGTTTCTTTAAAAAGAATTAAAAAGTCTGTTTCTGATCTCTTTCTCTCGCTTCCTTTGCTCATTTGTTGTTTCTTGTTTCTTTTTTTTTTAATTTTTAAAGATTTTATTTATTTATTCATGAGAGACACAGAGGGAGAGGCAGAAACACAGGCAGAGGGAGAAGCAGGCTCCATGCAAGGAGCCTGATGTGGGACTCGATCCTGGGACCCAGGATCACGCCCTGAGCCAAAGGCAGACGCTCAACCGCTGAGCTATCCAGGCACCCCTCATTTGTTGTTTCTTAAATTCCACATATGAGTGAAATCATATGGTATTTTTCTTTCTCTGACTTATTTCACTTAGCATTATCCTCTTTAGCTCCATCCAAGTCATTGCAAGTGGCAAGATTTCATTCTTATGGCTGAATATTCCATTGCATATAATACCACATCTTCTTTATCCATTCATCAATTGCTGGGACATTTGGGTTGCTTCCATATCTTGGGTATTGTAAATAATACTGTTATAAACATAGAAGTGCATGTATCCTTTTGAATTAATGTTTTTGTATTCTTTGGATACATACCCAGCAGTGCAATTTGCTGGATCATAAGTTAGTTTGATTTTTAACTTTTTGAGGAAACTCCATATTATTTTCTATAGCAACTGTGCACCAGTTTGCATTCCTACCAAAAGTGGAAGAGGATGCCCTTTTCTCCACATTCTTACCAACACCTGTTGTTTCTTGTGTTGATTTTAGCCATTCTGACAGGTGTGAGGTGATACCTCATTCTAGTTTTGATTTGCATTTTTCTGATGGTAAGTGATGATGAGCATCTTTTCATGTGTATGTCTTCTTTGGAGAAATGTCTGTTTATGTCTTCTGCCCATTTTTTAATGGATTATTTAGTTTTGGGATGTTGAGTTTTATAAGTTCTTTATGTATTTCGAATACCAAGCCTTTTGGATATGTCATTTGTAAATATCTTCTCCCATTTCATAGGTTACCTTTAGCTTTCTTTTTTTCTTCCCTATGCAGAGGCTTTTTATTTTGATATAGTCCCCATTGCTTATATTTGCCTTTGTTTCCCTTGTCTCGGGAGACATCTCTAGAAGCATTTGCTTAATGTCCAGTGTCAAAATGGTTAGTACCTACGTTCTCTTCTAGGATTTTTATGTTTTCAGGTATTACATTTAAGTGTTTAGTTCATTTTGAGTTTACTTTTGTGTAAGAAAGTGGTCTAGTTTCTTTTACATGTTTCTGTCCAGTTTTCCCAGCACCATTTGTTGAAGAATCTGTGTTTATCCCACTGGATATTCTTTCCTGCTTTGTCAAAGATTAATTGACCATATAGTTGTGGGTTCATTTCTGGGCTTTTTATTCTGTTCCATTGATCTCTGTGTCTATTTTTGTGCCAGTGCCGTACTGTTTTGATTACTACAGCTTTATAATATAACTTGAAGTTCAGAACTGTGATCCCTTCAGCTTTGCTTTTCTTTCTTAAGATTGCTTTGACTACACAGGGTCCTTTGTGATTCTACAAAAATGTTAGAATTATTTGTTCTAGTTCTGTAAAAAACTCTGTTGGTATTTTGTTAAAGATTGCCTTCAATGTATAGCTTGCTTTGGGTAGTATAGACATTTGAACAATATTTGTTTTTCCAATCCATGAGCAGGGAATTTCCATTTCTTTGTGTCATCTTCAATTTCTTTCATCAGTATTTTGTAGTTTTCAGAGTATAGGTCATTCACCTCTTTGGAATGGTTAATTCCTAAGTATTTTATTACTTTTAGTGCAATTGTAAATGAGATTGTTTTCTTAATTTCTCTTTCTCCTTCATTATTGATGTATAGAATTGCAACAGATTTCTATACATTGATTTCATATCCTGTGACTTTACTGAATTTGTTGATCAGTTCTAGCAGATTTTTTGGTAGAGTCTTTCGGGTTTTCTGTATACGGTATCAGGTCATCTGTGAACGTTGTACTTCTTCCTTACCGATTTGGATGCCTTTTATTTCCTTTTGTTGTTTGATCGCTGTGGCTAGGACTTCCCAGTACTGTGTTGAATAAAAATGGTGAGAGTGGACACCGTTGTTTTGTTCCTGATCTTAGGAGAAAGGTTCTCAGTTTTTTCCCATGAGGGATAATGTCAGCTGTGGATTTTTCATAGATAGCTTTTATTATATTGAAGTATGTTCCCTCTAAAACTACTTTGTTGAGGGTTTTTATCATGAATGGGTGTTGTACTTTGTCAAATGCTTTTCCTGTATCTATTGAAATGATCATATGGTTCTTATCCTTTCTCTTATTAATATGACATATCATGTTGATTGATTTGTAGATATTGAACCACCCTTGCAACCCAGAAATAAATCCCAGTTGATTGTGGTGAATGATATATTTTTTAAAACATATTGTTGGATTTGGCTTACAGTATTTTGGTGAGAATTTTTGCATCTGTGTTCATCAGGGATATTGGTCTGATCACATAACTTAAAATTTTTTTTAAGATTTTATTTATTTATTAAGATTTTATTTATTTAGTCATGAGAGATATAGTGAGAGAGGCAGAGACATAGAGGGAGAAGCAGGCTCCTCGCAGAGAGCCCGAGGCGGGCCTTGATCCCGGGACCCCAGGATCACGACCTGAGCCAAAGGCAGACGCTCAACCACTGAGCCACCCCGGCGTCCCCAGAATTAGCTATTAAAGTGGGTAGTTCAAACAGGACTTTCTGAAGGAAATGTGGGACATTTGAAAGACTGAAAGTGGCTCCTCAGATCAGGAATGTGTTTAAAACTCTACATAGTTCCTGATTTTAAACAGAGACAATATCATTAAGCAGACCTGGATAGCTCACATAATGTTTGAGTATGAAACCTGCTTGTAGCTCTGTGAATGTACATGGGCCAGGCTTTGCTAATGCTGCGTTTCTGAGAAGTGGCCTTTGACTTGAAAGCTTAGTGCAATTACTGCAGAAGGCAGTGAAGGTGGGGATAGAGAATACTATCTATTGAAATGTTCTTTGGTAGAAGAAACTAAATTGAAGAACTTGAAACTTCTTCTTTTTTTTTTTTTTTTTCCTAGGGGAAAATGAACAAGTCCAGACAGATTTTATGCAGCTATGGAATTGAGACAGGTCAAATTCAACAACTTCTGATAAATGTTGCTGCCAGCTCAAAAGTTACAAGTTGTTAAACATAGTGCCTTACATTTGCATAGTGAGTTACAGATATATAGATGTATGTCCCGTGGGACTTTCCTTATTTAAGACTTGAGATCTGGGCACTTTAACAGTACCATTCCTAAGTGATTCTTCTTCTTAACACTATGTTTGAAGAATCCTTTAACAAATATATTTGGTGTTCTCGAGGAATTTTTTATAAAGTAAGTGTTAATTATCAGCTTGATTATAATACAGAACAATGAGATTCCCATACTGTTTTCAACTAATCTTTATTCTTTAGATTGGAACCTTTATAAACTTCAGTGTTAGATAAAGAAGTAGGAGAAGGTGATTCTTAGATTCTGTCTATATCCTTTTGCCTGTTGTGGGTGATTGCCAGTGAGTTAAGTCAACTAATTTTGGCCTGCAAACTTGGCATATTGAATAGATGTGAGTTTAACTAGGTTTCTTTCAACACAGTCCTCAAGTTAACCATAATCCTCTGTAAAGTTTCTTTCTTATTGTTCCATTGTGGCATGTCAGCACCATTAATTTCATGTAGGAATTATTTTCTCCCCTTTTTTCTTGTGACTAAGCAGGATGAGAAATATTTTTCTTCTAGTATCTGGAGTAGTTTAATTAAATCCTTAATTTTAAATTTTGGCTGTCTATCTTTGATTGAGGCCAGCAAATTGAATACAGAGGCATGGGGATATCAGAGTGTAATAAAATGTAATTATCTAAAAATCTCCAAATACTTTTTTTCTTCATTAAGCTAGCATAATTTGGGCATGAAGGAGGTTTTCTTTAAGTGCTCTTCTAAACGTCCCATAGCTAGGAATTTTGTAACTAGGAATAAAGTTTAGTGTCTCTTCCATCCCTGTTGTTGTGTTTGTGTGTGTGTGTGATGTAAGTTTTTTGTTTTTGTATTTGTATTAGTTGTGTTTTACTTTACATTTCGATGTAAGGTAAATTATAGTTTCTCAGGGCTTCTCAAAATTTTCCATGTTCTATTTACCCATTGTCAGTAATCTTTGCTAGTATTTCATACTCTGTGTCCAAAAATGTCTTACTGTTTTTTATATTGATGCCTTCAGCTTTCCCTTATTAATGCAATTACTGGGGATCCCTGGATGGCTCAGCGGTTTAGCGCCTGCCTTTGGCCTGGGGCGTGATCCTGGAGTCCCGGGATCGAGTCCCGTGTCAGGCTCCCGACATGGAGCCTGCTTCTCCTTCCTCCTGTGTCTCTGCCTCTCTCTCTCTCTCTCTCTCTCTCTCATAAATAAATAAATAAATCTTTAAAAAAATGCAATTACCTTCTGTTTAAAGTGGTCCTCTTCTAAACAATTACTTGGGTCTTTATCAAAAGGCTTTTATGAAAGAAAACTGAAAGCAAAGACTAATAAAGGTGATATTTCAGTGACAGGTGGTATTACTCAGTGAACCCATTCAACTGGAACATCATATCCAATTTTTTCTCTTCACATAAGTTATGAAGAGAAGGTTGATATTAATGAAAAAATAACATGATTAGGAGTTATGTAGGATAGTGGCATTTAGACTACTGAATCTCTATAGATTCTCTATCTATTCTTGCTCTATCTTATCCTAAACTGGTTCTATCTATGATCCTACATACTGAACACTGAAAATCAGATAGACTGGAGCACTGAAGATTCTTAGTCTTTGTCTTAGCTCAGGCTGCTATGACAAACTACCACAGACTGGGTGGCTTAAAAAACAGACATTTATGTCACAGAGTTCTGGAGGCTGAGAAATCTTAAGATTAAGGTATTGACAGATTCAGTTGCCTGTGAGGACCTTCTTTCTGGTTTGCAGATATCCACCTTCTCACTATATATATTTTCACATAGTAGGGTGAGAAAGTGCTGGTCCCTTTATCTCCTTATATGGGCAATGGGCACTAATCCCATCATGAGGACCCTACCCTCATGATTTTATCTACCAAATTACTTCCCAAAGCCCCCCCCCCCCCCCCACATACCATCATTTTGGGGATTAGAGTTTCACTATATGAATTTGGTGGGGGTACAAACATTCATTCTATAGCACTATTCAAAGAAAAGTTTAATTTTCATCAAACTATATTTATTGAGCTGGCTATACTGACTGAGCACTGTGCTAGGTGTTCTGAATATACATAAAGGCCCAACAGGCCTGTGCTCTCTGACTTAATTATTTAGAAGTATAAAATACCTTAGGAGTGTCTGCTAAAGAGTGTTATGTTTCTCTCACATAAAACATGGTGGCAGTCTTCTGACATCTTGCCATCTTATTAGGGACATGAAGCATACAGACATGTGTAAAATACAGTAGTCTATAACTACCAAATGTGTTAGCACAGGTGATGAGAACTATAGTGATTCAGACAAGAGAACAAATACTAAAGGACAGAAGATTAAAATCAGAGGATTTTTTAGTGGATCATTTATGTTATAAATCTGAGCATATTGATGGAAACGAGTGATAGAAAGATGGAAGTAGAGAGACTGAGAGGACCAGAAGGGCTGTTGTTTTCTGGAATAGTCATTACCAATATCTTCATCATTTTGTTTTTAATGACATAATTTAAAAAATTTTCTACATCTTAGTTGCTTTCTTCTGTCTATACTTTAGTATGTGTGAGGTTTTATTAAACCAGTATGTGGATTCATCTGGTCTCATAGTGATACATAATTGATCTTAAAAATAATTCCTTTAACACATGTTGGCTTGAGTGCTTGAAGTGAAAATGTCTAGAGTGTGGGGTAAGAGGGAAAGAGCAGGGGACAGGAAGGGAGGGGCTGTTAGGAGCAGTCACATCTCCTAGTCCTACAGAGCAGCCAGGTAGACTTGTGGACACCATTTACAAGGAAATTCAGAATCCAAGAATGTCTGAGACAAGAAAATAAGATAGGAGAATAATGGAAAAACAGATACTAAGAACAGGATCAGTTTTCAAGTATGGCATAGTTCATTCTCCTAGCTTGAGAATTCAGGTATCCCATCCTCAGACCTCTTCTGTCCAGCGTATCATTGGCCTGATCTAGTTTGTTACAGGGATCCAGAGCAAGGAAGCATCTGTTAGCCAAATCTTTGTTGGCCCAAATTAGCTCATGTCCTTTACTGCTTGTTTCCTCTGATTGTATAGTACATATCCAAACCATCAATTATCCAGAATAAACCAGGACTGCCTATTCTGTGTGGATAACATTTGACAATGGTTATGATTCTCTTGGCTAGACCATGGTAGCGCCTTAGCCATTTAACTGCCTGTCTCTTTAAGATTTTGAAAATGCCCATTCTTGAGTAAGCCAGACATGTCTCCTCTATAAATTATTTTACTAGGCCCCTTCTGAAACCTCAGTCATCCTGAAAAATACCTCAGGAACTTCGTTGACTTTAATTTTCTGTCTTAGTCCTATTTGTATATAATATTTGTGGTATCTGCTTCTCATATTGCTAAAACTCATGGTCTTGAATTTCTGGGTCACTCTTAAAAAATGGATAGAACTTGATTACTCATGAAAAGTTGACTCATTTCCTTCCAGGCAAAGGCTGACACTGAATATCAAAGTTCATAATTAGTCTCCACAGAAGCAATCTTTTGAATTATGGGACATCACTTAATCTTTCTTAAATTTTATGACTTAATGAGAGCATCATGAGTGGGAAAAATGATTAACATAGGTATTTATGCTGCGTTGAGAGGGTATATAAAAGGGTATCTGGGAAAAGGTCCTACGTGAATTTAAGTGGTTTATTCCTTGCAAGTTTAAATTTGGATTAGATCTTCCCAGGCCATAGTTTTACACACACATCAGTCATTTTTAACCTTGTGAAATTTATCAGCAGGTCAAATTCCATAAAGAGACTTGCAGTGCCTACCACTACTCTGGTCTGGAGAAAACAGGCTCTCATGTTTTGGTCACTTGTTTTGGAGAAGATAGTAAGGCCTTTCTTTCCCTTTTAGGTTCAGAATTCTTATTTATTCTCTATATCTTGTTTTAAATATATTGTTCTTTTTTTTTTAAGATTTTATTTATTTATTCATGAGAGACACAGAGAGAGGCAGAGACACAGGCAAAGGGAGAAGCAGGCTCCATGCAGGGAGCCTGACATGGGACTCGATCCCAGGTCTCCAGGATCATGCCCTGGGCTGAAGGCAGGTGCTAAACTGCTGAGCCACCTGGGCTGCCCCCTAAATATATTGTTCTTTGCTTCTTTCTGTTTCCTGTGAGCAGTTAGCTCAAAGTGTGAGTTGTGCAGCAGGTTATTTTACACCAGTGAATATTGAATTGTCTGTGCACTTAGAACAGTGATTGGTAGGCAGTATGGAGAACGTAAGAGACACAAGCACAACTTTTGGACCAGGAGCCCCAGCTTGGAGTGGATCAGTGGTCAAGGCACACAGAAGCATGAACAGTAGCAAGCATCATTATCCTTGGGCAGTATTGCCCAAGTAAAGCCAAAATTGTAGAGTTATCATACTTAGGAGGTTAGAAGGAGTTTGGCAAGCACTCCTACTCACTTTGTTTTATATGTGAGGAGCCAGGGCTTACTATGACTAAGTGACTTACCCTGGATTATATAACTGCTTAGAATGTAGGCTGGAACTAAAAATTGTTCCTCAGACCCCTCTAGGCCATCTAAAGATTCAGCATTATTTCTTTTCATTCTTGGTACCAACCCTCAAGGAACTAATGTGAGTGAACATGTATATGTGTGTGTGTGTGTGTGTGTGTGTGTGTGTGTGTGAGAGAGAGAGAGAGAGAGAGAGAGAGATGTATCTATATTTCCAACTAGAGATATATATGTATGTACCTAACTATATGTAGAGAGAAAAATAGAATTCAGAAAAAAAACTTTAGTGCTTTTGTGAGGGAGTTTTAAAGACCAAGAATTTTAACTCTCGGTATACATTTTATTTTTTAACATTCCATGAAACAAAACAGTGTGGAAATTCTTTTTGAGTTCCTCATAAGGGAGGTCTATCCTATATTGATATCTGAGGAGCCATGGAATATACCAAAAATAGAATCATACAGTTTTAGAGATAGAGGGAATATTAGAGGTTTTGGCTTAGCATCTTGTTTTAATACACAAGGAGACTGAAGCTCAGAGAAGTAAAGTGGGCTGGTACAAGGTTAATACCTAGTGGCAGAGGCAGAGCTGGTATAGAAGTTATGGGGAGCCACTCTATCAAAAAGATCTGGGAACAGGGATCCCTGGGTGGTACAGCGGTTTAGCGCCTGTCTTTGGCCCAGGGCGCCATCCTGGAGACCCGGAATCGAATCCCACGTCGGGCTCCCGGTGCATGGAGCCTGCTTCTCCCTCTGCCTGTGTCTCTGCCTCTCTCTCTCTTTCTCTCTGTGTGACTATCATAAATAAATAAAAATTTAAAAAAAAAAAGATCTGGGAACAGGCTAAAGTCTTAGGTAAGAGATTTGTAAAACAATATACTAATTACATTTTTATTTTTATTCAGATAAAAAAGAAACTCATGACTTTATATGTATATATGTGATACACACATTAAAAAATATATATATTTGTTCAAGTTTGCCCTAAATACATCTCACCTGCCACTAGACAAGGATATTTTAAGCAGATTGATACAGGAGTATGTAGCCACATCAGGTATCACTTTGCCTTGACTCGGTTAGTTACTACCTAAGTACTTCCCCAGAGTTAGTGTGAAAACATGGGTTAGGCTGTGATTTATATTATTGTGTCTACTATAATGCTGTTTTTTGTATACATTTGGGAGGTTTTATTTAGAGCTTCAACTTGATTGCTAAGTACATGTCCAGCCTGGGCCATTTCAAGTTCATAGTGTCTGCTTTGCTGATACTATGTATGAAGATACATTTATCTTCAGCTTGAGTAAACTTCAGTGTATACACTTTCAGGATGCATGTTTGATACTCACTTTCTCTGGTTTGAAAGGCTACAAATCATTGTAATATCTAAGGATTTTTTTGATCCTCTGGACCATGGTTCTCTTAAGTAGTGGTCTTTGTCTTGAGTTACCATATTAGGGTTATGCACCATATTTTTTTCCCGTGATGTTCATTATTTATATTATCTTTGGTTCTAATTATGCAAAGGTGTGGGAATTGACGATCATCTTTTGAGCATTTGGCTGTCTTTCTGAAATTAAACATACTTCATCACATGTTCTTCTACAGTGGCCTGACTTCTAGTAAACAAAAAAATTACCTAAATTTCAAGCACATGTTTTGAAAATGTTTTTGCCTACATATACTTTAATGCTGTTATGGCCTTAGAGCAGGGATCAGTAAATTTTTTTTTAAAGTTCCAGATGGCTTTGCTGGCCAAGAGGTAATTGAAGATATAATGTAAGTACTAGGTGTAACCCTTTAAGATGTAACCATTTTAAAAAATGTAAAAGCCAACTCCTGAGATGGAGCTCTAAAACCAGGGCAGGGGCAGCCTGGATGGCTCAGCGGTTTAGTGCCGCCTTCAGTCCAGGGCCTGATCCTGGAGACCCTGGATCGAGTTCTCATCGGGCTCCCTGCATGGAGCCTGCTTCTCCTTCTGCCTGTGTCTCTGACTCTCTGTCTCTCTGTATCTCTCATGAATGGATAAATAAAATCTTAAAAAAAAAAAAAAAAAAAGGAAGATATAACCAGAGCAATATTTGCCGACCTTTACCTTAGAGCATAATAGCTACTTGAAACATCTTCCAAGTGTGTGTGGTACAAACTGGAAGAACCATTCTTTGTGGTCAGGTTCTATTTATTTTTATTTATTTATTTATTTGCCATACAAAAGAAGTTTTTGAAGCAGATGATGCTGAAGTTAGAGCAAAGAATTATATCTGAATCCTCCTCTGTCAGTTTTTGGTTGCTGCTGTTTTTCTAGTTGAGATGAGCTATACTGGAGGTCTGCACAAAAGATAGATCCTGTTAAGTTAGAGTGGTATTAATAAAATAAATGAAAACATTACATTTTTTTCTTTGACAATAACTGTTATTTTATTGCTATAAAAGTAATAAATGTTGATGTCATTAACTTTGTGAAAGTTATCCTTTGTGTGGGAAAGATTTTGGGGTGATTACCATGATGGTGATGGTTTAATAATCATTTGTTCTCAAAGGCTTATAATCTAGAAGAAAACATAAATAAATCAACCCAGTCCCAGCAGTATAGTTAATGGTAGAGTATGCTTCCAAGTATAGGCAGCAGCAGGCTAAAATGCACTTACGCTGCTAGTGTCTTCTATATGATGAGGGTTTGTGGGTTTTGCTGTTGTTTTTGTTTATTTAGAACCTTTGAAGGAATATTTCTTATCCCTTTAAAAGTTTAAAGAAATGCAGATTTTTCTCCAGCCTTCTCTTACATTCAGGTTCGGTTTGATAGGATTTTGGTACAATTATTATTACTGATTTTCTTTTTAGAGAAGGGAGGAAGAAGAGATTGATGCTCAAGCAGACTCCACGCCCACTGTGGAGTCCAATGTAGGACCCAGTCCCACTACCCTGAGATCATGACCTGAGCCAAAATCAAGAGTCACATGTTCAACTGACTGAGTCATCCGGGCACCATTGGGTACAATTATTTTTGAAGTAGGGATCTTTTCAGACCAAACCATAAACTTTTGGAACTGTTTCACTTTTAGATGGTTTTGTGGACTTCAGAATTTTTTTTTCCAGAGTTAAGAATAGCGATTCCAAGGAACCTCCATTGGTTCTTTTTTTTTTTTCTTGTATATTTTTTATAGGAGTTCAATTTGCCAACATTTAGCATAACACCCAGTGCTCATCCTGCCAAGTGCCCCTTTCAGTGCCTGTCACCCAGTCACCCCAACTCTCTGCCCACCTCCCTTTCTACCACCCCTTGTTCGTTTCCCAGAGTTAGGTGTCTCTCATGTTCTGTCATTCTCACTGATATTTCCCACCCATTTTCTCACCTTTCTCCTTTATTCCCTTCCACTATTTTTTATATTCCCCAAGTGAATGAGACCATATAATGTTTGTCCTTCTCCAATTGACTTACTTCACTCAGCATAATACCCTCCAGTTCCATCCACATTGAAACAAATGGTGGGTATTTGTCGTTTCTAATGGCTGAGTAATATTCCATTGTATACATAAACCACATCTTCTTTATCCATTCATCTTTTGATGGACACTGAGATCCTTCCACAGTTTAGCTATTGTGGACCTTGCTGCTATAAACATTGGGGTGCATGTGTCCTGCCGTTTCCCTGCATCTGTATCTTTGGGGTAAATCCCCAGCAGTGCAATTGCTGGGTCATGGGGCAGTTCTATTTTTAACTCTTTGAGGAACCTCCACACAGTTTTCTAGAGTGGGTGCACCAGTTCACATTCCCATCAACAGTGCAAGAGGGTTCCCCTTTCTTCACATCCTCTCCAACATTTGTTGTTTCCTGTCTTGTTAATTTTCACTGGTGTGAGGTGGTATCTTTTTTTTTTTTTTTTTTTTTTTTGTGAGGTGGTATCTCATTGCGGTTTTGATTTGTATTTCCCTGATGGCAAGTGATGTGGACCATTTTCTCACGTGCTCGTTGGCCATGTCTGTGTCTTCTTTGGTGAAATTTCTGTTCATGTCTTTTGCCCATTTCATGATTGGATTGTTTGTTTCTTGGGTGTTGAGTTTAATAAGTTTTTTATAGATCTTGGATACTAGCCCTTTATCTGATAGGTCATTTGCAAATATCTTCTCTCATTCTGTAGGTTGTCTTTGAGTTTTGTTGACTGTTTCTTTTGCTGTGCAGAAGCTTTTTATCTTGATGAAGTCCTGATAGTTCATTTTTGCTTTTGTTTCCCTTGCCTTCCTAGATGTATCTTGCAAGAAGTTGCTGTGGCCAAGGTCAAAAAGGGTGTTGTTGCCTGTGTTCTCCTCTGGTATTTTGATGGAATCTTGTCTCACATTTAGATCTTTCATCCATTTTGTTTATCTTTGTGTATGGTGTAAGAGAATGGTCTAGTTTCATTCTTTTTGCACATGGCTGTCCAATTTTCCCAATACCATTTATTGAAGAAACTGTCCTTTTTCCAGCGGATAGTCTTTCCCGCTTTGTCAAATATTAGTTGACCATAGACTTGAGGGCTCATTTCTGGGTTCTCTATTCTGTTCCATTGATCTATGTGTCTGTTTTTGTGCTAGTACCATACTGTCATGATGATCACAGCTTTGTAGTACGGCTTGAAATCCGGCATTGTGATGCCCCCGGCTCTGGTTTTCTTTTCAATATTCCCCTGGCTATTTGGGGTCTTTTCTGATTCCACACAAATCTTAAGATTATTTGTTCCAATTCTCTGAAGAAAGTCCATGGTATTTGATAGGCATTGCATTGAACATGTAAATTGCCCTGGGTAACATGGACATTTTCACAATATTAATTCTGCCAATCCATGAGCATGGAATATTTTTCCATCTCTTTGTGTCTTCCTCAATTTCTTTCAGAAGTGTTCTGTAGTTTTTCGGGTATGGATCCTTTACCTCTTTGGTTAGATTGATTCCTAGGTATCTTATGCTTCTGGGTGCAATTGTAAATGGGACTGACTCCTTAATTTCTCTTCCTTCAGTCTCATTGTTAGTGTATAGAAATGCCCCTGATTTCTGGGCATTGATTTTGTATCCTGCCACACTGCCAAATTACTGTATGAGTTCTAGCAATCTTGGGGCGGAGCCTTTTGGGTTTTCTACGTACAGTATCATGTCATCTGCGAGAGGGAGAGTTTGATTTCTTCTTTGCCAATTTGAATGCCTTTAATGTCTTTTTGTTGTCTGATTGCTGAGGGTAGGACTTCTAGTACTGTGTTGAATAGCAGTGGTGAGAGTGGACATCCCTGTCGTGTTCCTGATGTTAGGGGAAAGGCTCCCAGGGTTTTCACATTGAGAATATTTGCTGTGGGCTTTTCATAGATGGCTTTTAAGATGCTGAGTAATTATCCCTACACTCTGAAGAGTTTTGATCAGGAATGGATGCTGTGTTGGACTTCAGAATTTTGAAGGCTGTCATCCACTCGTGGTGGGGAACAGAAAGCAGGCATTTATACTTATACTCACTTTCTTCCCTGAAATCTTGTTTGATTTTTACTGTTCAGTCTCTTAGGTCTGTAATTAATGTTTAACAAAATATTAATTTATCAAAAATTGATAGAAGTACAAGAGAAAAAAAGACTTTCTGTGTGTGTGCATGCACGTGTGTGTTAGTTTACTTCATATTTAGGGCGAGAGTGTGATTAAAAAAATCTCCATGTGGGGTTGGCTAGCTCATTTTGAATGATTTAGGGATGAGTGAGGGTTAAGAAGTCCTTTCCATATTAGGAATCTTAATTAGGCTTGATAATCCTTTGGATAAATAGTTCAACCTGATGGTTCCCAAACTTTGAGAATAATTAAAGAGCCTTTTTATGATTCCATGGACCCATGCATTTTGCCCTTTTACTTCTGTTAAGAATGTGAGCATTGCATAGTTGAAGTAGTGAACAGTTCTTAGTCTGTTGGGAAAACAAATAATCAAAATAAAGGGTAATGAGTGATATGATATATTAGGGCTATGGGAGTTTGCCGTGGAGGAATCAAGCCTGTTTCTCAGAGGAAATAACATTTAAGTGGGAGTTTGAAGGAATTTTAGGGCTTAGTTCTGAGAAGAGGATCAGGAAAAGTTTTTTGGGCTGAGTGACCAGCATGTACAAAGGTCTGGAGATGAAAAGTGGTGCACTGTAGCACATTCTGGAAGTTGAAAGAAGGGTATACTGCATAATGGAGACATGATCTTGAATTGAAACCATTTCTCCATCTCGTTTGAAATGCAATACATAATACCAAAATCCACTAAAAAAATCAATAGCCACTTCATAATACCTTTTATATTTTAATAATTGCAACAGTATTTGCAGTCCATTTAAATACGGACACAGGGCATTTTTTAATAGTTTAGAGAGTGCTCTGTGTTTTCAGATTCCATGAGGTAAATGTACAGTGCATACCTTGGGAACAACTGGCTTAACTCATTCATTTCTGCCTATTATTGTGGAGGGTATTTTTTGTAAACTCATGTTTAGAGTATGTTTGCCATGCTATATTCAGAAGTAGACAGTTTCTCAGGGTCCAGTGCGATAGAATATGGTAAGGCACTGAATAAGTGCTAGGAGACAGAGGGAAGACCACCTTCTGTTACAGCAGCAATGAAAGTCTTTCAACACTGTTTGTGTGCCCTTGCCCAATCTTTCAAGTGATGATTGAAGAGCCTGGGTGCTTGGTTCGGCTTTTGAGTTCTGATAAATGAACCCCAACTGTAAACTGGAAGATAAGGGTGTTTGCAAATTCTTGTGTAAATAAAGCATGGTTTCCCGTCGCAGTGGGTACTGATTTCATAGTCTCTGATGAAGATGAATGATGCTGTGAATTAACAGCTTTAAAACTAGTACTACTGCAGCTTCCTTTTTGGTTTGAATTTATTAAAATACATGTGTGTTTATTGCTTTGTTTAAATGGGGGAGAGGGTGAAAAACCTGAACACATAGAAACCAAGTGAGGTACAGTTTCAGAAGATAATTCCCAGCCTCACAATTCCCTGTAAAATTCCTTTCCTGTGGGAAACTTTTAATTTGGAAGCATTCAGCCTAATGTGGGAACCAAGATTAACATTTTCTGAAATACTTCTACAAGAAAAGCAGAAATGTGCTGTTCAGGAAGCTGAATTTACATAGTAGAAAAATGGGCTGTCCTACAGTATTTGGTAGTCTTTGTTTATTAGTTGGGGTAAAAAGTTGTGTGTGAGAGAGAGAGACAGACGGACAGACATACAGACACACAGAGAAAGATATTGATTGTATATTTGTCTTTGTTTCCTTTAAATCAAACCAGCAAAGCCCTAGAAAGTGTGTTTTACCACAAACCAGCCCAATACTGGGCCCTAACTATACACAAATACCTTTTTTTTTTTTTTTTAAAGCTCTTATTGTTTTCTTGCTGAGTAAGCTGTAGTGTTTCTTTCTCTTTCTTTTTTGGGGGGAGGGGAGTGAGTGTTGGAGTAGGAATGGCAAGAAGTTAACATGACAGAGCTTCTTCCCTTTTCTTCCCCTCTTT
The DNA here is from genome assembly GCF_048418805.1 of Vulpes vulpes. NCBI lineage: Eukaryota > Metazoa > Chordata > Mammalia > Carnivora > Canidae > Vulpes > Vulpes vulpes. The sequence goes on along the minus strand of NC_132787.1, from coordinate 54,557,765 downwards.
ACCAGGAAGTTAACTAGGAGTCTTCGTGTGTTGTTTTTTAATACTGAGTCAGTAATGAGCATAACCCAGTTAGTTATCTTTACCCAGTGTTATTACAGAATTAAAAATTTGACACTCTGATGAGATATCAAACTGGAGGCATGGGAGGAGGGGAGACAATGAGGTTACACTAGTCGGATGGTCCTCTTGAATGACAACCTCAGACTTGATTCTGTAGGCTCTGGGACATCTAGAAGTTTGTAGCTGGAGCCTTGGGAATTAAATGCTATAGAGGAACTTTCACTGGTTACAGTTAGCCTTGGCTGTTAGCGATTATTTTTATCTACTCTAACATGGGGAGTGGGGGAGGGAGCAGGAAACTAAACTGGCATTATGGTCACAGGAAAGAACAGACTGATTTGGGGCCTTTTCAAACTGCAGACCTTTGTTACTGACCAATGCTTAATTTGGTTTCTGGGTTTTGTTTTTTTTTTTTTTCCCTTGCCTTTACCTCATTTACCTTAACGACAGCTCCCCCACCCGCCCCCATCTAGAGCTCAGCTAGGGCAGGCTGCCACTGCGGATTGGGGGGCCGAGAGGTCCAGAGCAAGAAGAAAGTGGGTTGAAAGCAGAGTTCTGTTTAAAGAATTTTCTGCTGGAAACTAGCCCAGAGGGAGTAAAGAGGCGCTTTAATGAGGAGCAGCTGCGGGGCCGACGCAACCCACATGAGACATTTTTTTCCCCTCCATTCCACATTCTGTATAGTTTTTTTAAAAAAATCATGATTTTGAAATAGCTGTTTTGTGAAGCACGCCTCTCTTTTTCTTCTTCTTGTATGTGGTGGGGTTTTGCTTTGTTGTTTTATTTTCTTAATGACCAAATCCTCACCAAAAAAAGCTAAGGCAGAGCAGCAGCGAAGCCCTGGATACAATTTGGGCTAACCCTGCTGATACAGAACATTCGGTGGAAAAACAAGGGGAGAGAACACTGGCTTTTATTTGGAAAAGGGGGCTTATTTCCTGCTCAGACTTCAGTCATCTTGGAGCTGACACAAGCTGCTACAGTGTTTTTTAAGCTTTTCTCTAGATGAGTGGCTATTCAGTTAGGGAACTTGAAAGAACAAAATTTTCTGTCCTGTATTACTAGGGAGACTGATGCTGAACTGCAGCCATTGCCACATAGATTGGAATTGCTATTCATATCCCAGCTTCATTGAAATCTGTAAAGTGGCTACATGTAAACTCATCCAGGCTGCTGGTGACATGTAAGAGTTGGGGTCTGTTTCTCATCTGTTTCATTGAGGGGGGACGGTATGGGCATCCTTCCAGTTGGAATGCTTTCTAGTTCCACGAGGAGGAATCTCTTGTTTCTCTCCCTCTTTTCCTCCTTCCCCCCACCTTGTCCCCATTCCCCATGTGAATAGTATCAATGAAACGAGTGGGCTTCTTCATGTCAGAAATGGCAGACTTTTTCAGAAAAAAGGCATATATCTGTATGGGCCTGATAAATATTCAGATAAGTTCATAGAATTATTCTATAGGGTAAAGCCCCCTAAAACTTTTCCTGTCTTCACAGCCTCTTCTGTTAACTGTCTTCTTTCAGAGTTCCAAAGCTAGAGAAGAGGGACAAAGTAGGAGGAAATCACTGAGAGAACTACTAAAATAAGTGATAAATTCCCTTCAGAAGGGAGGCATTCAGACAGTTTTGGGAACAAAAGGCAGCTGTTAGATTTATTTGTTGTTTTATTTTTAAGAAAAATTTTTAGCACACACCTCTATTTGAAGATATAGGCTGTTTTCCAAAAATTGAACTGAGGCAATAGCATAATGGAACTACAGATTTCTGAGAGAATTTGGATGATTAGCCCATGTTTCTGGTCTGTGACCAAACTCAACCTGAGCCATCTCAAGAAGGGAGCTAGCTATTTAAGTTATTTTCAGGCAGAGAGTCTTAATTTCTGTTCAGACTACCAGGGTATATGGTATACTTGTATTACAGTTGAACAGGAACTTGCAAAATCTGAAGGTCTCCTGCCTTAGGAAACAGGGGTCCTTTACTCCTATCTGTCTTACTTACCCATTTACCCCTCTCTTCCTATGTCCATAGTTCTCCTTAGCCTCCTGGGGCATGAGGGATAATCTTGTACCTCAGGATGATTCTTGGGCTTGGTTTGGCCTGTGTTCTACCAGGCAGAGCACAGTGTGGAGTTGGTAGGGGATTTGGGAATGTATTTGGATTGAGAGACTGATTGTATGTATCCATCACATAAAATTTAACCCTTTTTGAAACTGGTTGCTTAATGGCATATGGTGCATACGGTATTCAAGGTACCTGGACCAGTGTGTTTCAAGACATCCCCTTCCCCACATGATATCACATGGGAGTTCAAGAGAAGCTCAGAAAAGACATAACATAGCAATAGCTTCAACAAAGTAGTGCCATACTGGGAGAAATAATGTAGTACATAACATGGCACTGTATCTACTGTTCAGAGATGGGTGAAATGGTTTGGAGGGGGCTTAATGGAAGACATAGATTTTGAGCAGATCTTTGAAGCAAGGATGGAAGAAAGGAGCATAAATTAGAGACATATAAGATGGGAAAGTTTTAGAAGATTTTTATGTAGGGAACAGTAGACAAAATTATGAAAGTAATTTGGAGTGTTTTACTAAGGAATAAGGGAACTGATGATAGAAGCAGGGCAGACAAGTAGACCATAGATTCCAAGAAAGTTAGATTCTAGTGCTGGTTTCTAAGCAGAGAAGTGACATGATCAAATTATGCTTGAAAAGGTTTATTCTGAAAGTATTATGCTTAGTTTTAGGAAGGGATTTCCTGGCTGTCCTTATGGAGAGATGTGAATAGGATGCTAGTGCAGCTACGATGATAGAGCTGACTGAATAGGTGCCAGTATTGGGGCAATACCTAATAGAATACTTTCAGTTAGTACTGCTTTATGCTATAATAAAAGATCTAGATAAAGATAGAGATATAGCTATATATGGTGCAAAACTGGGGAAAATTGCTAGATTCACAGACAGCAGATTTGGGGCAGGTCAGTTAGCTTTGGTGTTCTTATCAGTAAAATAGGGGTTCAGACCAGTTGATTTTTGAGGTATGGTGCAGTGCTGAAATTCTGTGATTATAGAAATAAAGTGTAAAAGTTATCTCAGTCAAAGAAATTTGGGGGTAAAGATTCAGCATGGTGACAGGTCCAATAATTGGGTTAAAAAATGTGTAGTACAAGTACAGGATGCAAGAAATATAGCAGAGTAGTTCACGTAAAGAAAAAAAAACATCTGGCATTTTAACTGAGCATTCTGTAGCTTATAATAGCATTTTGTGGCTTCTAAAAAAGTGAACACAGCTTTACGCTGCAATAGTAAAGCTATAGTGTCCAGATAGTCCAAAGCTCAATGCTGTGCTGGTAAGATCACATGTATTATGTTTTCTTCCCCCTCGTTTTCGGGCCCTGTTTTTTTTTTTTTTGAGAGTTTATGTTTTTATTTATTTGAGAGAGAGAGAGGGAGAGAAAGAGGGAGAGAGGGAGGGAGAGCGTGCACACAGTTGGGAGGAGGAGCAGAGGGAGAAGCGGACTCCCCGCAGAGCAGAGAGCCCAACGCTGGGCTCCATCACAGGACCTTGGGATCATGACCTCAGCCAAAGGCAGATAGTTAACTGACTGAGACACCCAGGTGCTACTGGGGCTCTGTTTTAAAGAGGTATTTGATGAACTAGAATCATCTTGTAGGAGGAGGCAGGCTAGCCCAGTATTTGGGGTACATGGGCTTTGGAGTCATATGTGGGTTTGAATCTTCCCTCTGCCATCTCCTACCTGTGAAATCTTAATCCTGCTAAGCTTCAAGGTCCTCATATATAGAATGTGGATGATAATATACTAATACTGTTATTGGGAGTAATAAAAGAGATAATAGCTGTAAAATGCATGGCAAATACATAATACACAGTAAGTGCTTTAAAAATGTTGGTCATTCTTATCACTGTTATTATCTAAGATTAGAACAGCCTCCAAAATGGTAAAAAAAAAAAAGTCTGGAAATAATTTTATACTAAGGCATAATCCAAAGTACTGAATCCTGTAAAAAAGAAACGAAAGGACCATCATAATTGTCTTTAAGTTCTTAAAGGGATGCATGTTAGATAAGCAGAAGGCTCGTTTTTTATTCTAGAGAATGGTGATAGCTACTAAATGGAAATTTTAGGGAGACAAAAGAATTTCTTAAATGAGATATAATTCACATAGTATTAAATTTACCCCTTTAAAGTGTACAATTCAGTGGGATTTAGTATATTCACAGATACGTGTATCTAGTTTCATTTTTTAAAATATTTTTATTTTTTATTATTTTTTTAAGATTTTATTTATTTATTCATGAGAATACACAGAGAGGAGAGAGAGAGGGGGGCGGGCAGAGACACAGGCAGAGGGAGAAGCAAGCTGCATGTAGGGAGCCTGATGTGGGACTTGATCCCGGGTCTCCAGGATAAGGCCCTGGGCTGTAGGTGGCGCTAAACCGCTGAGCCACCCGGGCTGCCCGTGTATCTAGTTTCAAAACATTTTTATTATCCCTCACCCTCAAGAAGCTCTGTACTCCTTAATAGTTTCTCTGTTTTCCCCTCCTCCCAGCCCCTGAGAACAATAATCTCTTTTCTGTTTTTATAGATTTGACTATTCTGGATGTTTTGTAAAAATGAAATCATACACTGTGTGGCCTTTTGTGTCTTCTTTCACTTAGCATTGTATTTTCAAGGTTCATCCATATCCTAGCATGTATCAGATTTTCATTCCTTTTTAATGGCCAAATAATATTTCATTGTATGGATATACCACATTTTATTTATCCATTTATCAGGTTATGGACATTTGGGTTGCTTCTACTTTTTGACATTATGAGTACTACTACTATGAATATTCTTTACAAATTTTTGTGTGAACTTACATTTTCAGCTATCTTGAGTATATACCAAGGAAAGAAGGCAGAATTGAAGATAACAGAAAGAAAACTATCTGATAATGAGATCCCCCCACACTGAAGACTGTTCTGTTGTTGAAGTAATGAGCCATTCATTTTATTTTACTTAGCAAATGCATGGTGTTTACTATGTGCCAGATACCATTTTAAGTGCTTCTCAATTACTTAAAGACCCTATGAGGTAAGCACTATTATTAAATCCATTTAATGGGATGCCTGGGTGGCTTAGTGGTTGAGTCTCTGCCTTTGGCTCAGGGTGTGATCCTGGGTTCGGGGATCAAGTCCCCACATCAGGCTCCCTGTGAGGAGCCTGCTTCTCCCTCTGCCTATGTCATTGCCTCTCTGTCTGTATCTATCATGAATAAATGAAATCCTTAAAAAAAAATCCATTTTACAACAAGGAAGTTTAATAACTTGCTCAAGGTCACACATCAAGTAAACGGGGAGCTGGAATAGAAATCCATGTGGTCTGATTCTAGAATCTGTACTCCTAATAGCAAGAACAATAATGGCTCCTAAGCATTTATTAAATTCTTACTACTACTCAGGCACCATGCTTAATTGCTTATATTCAAGTGCAGACTGACATTTATTTTTTAAGGATATTTGAGAAAGAATTATCTCATTAGGTAGAAATTACCTTAGGGTGTATTGAATCCCAAGATTCTGTTATTCCAAGGATAATATCTAGCCTGAGGCTTTTAAGATGATCACAATTTATATCAAAAAGGAAACTATGAATATGAATGATAAGTATTATAGGGATTCACTCAATAAGACTTATAAGAATATGATAGTGTTATATTTAACTTAAAAGCATTAACCAAAAGTGACTTTTGAGATTGTGAATGGAAACTTTAGAAATATGGAAGGATCAAAGTTTCATGGGAAAATGATCCCATTTTTCTAATGTTCAGTTTCAAATACTGCAGAGTATATTAGGGTAAGTAGATGACTTTCACTAAACTGAACATATGAACTGGAGCTGTTTATGTGGATATATGAAGGTAGTTGTTTAAAACCAAATGAACAACAATAACAGTAACAAATGTGAATGAGAGGAAAGAGCAGTGCAGCTCAAATGTAAAGTTGGCCATAATTGATGGGGAAGAAGTAGAAGAATCAGCAATCTAGACTAAGAATTTACCAAGCTTTGAGATAGAGGGAGTCCTAGAAACTGAATGTAAAAAGATTAAAATGATAGAGACAACTCCTACAGGAAAGAGAATTTCTTTAAATGAGTATTTTTAGGTTTATTTTAAATTAATTAGTTAATTAATTTAGAGAAGGGGCGTGGCAATGGGTAGCTGCAGAGAATCTCGAGTAGGCTTCACACCTAGCGTGGGTCCTGATATGGGGCTGGCTCTCAGAATTCTGAGATCATGACCTGAGCTGAAATCAAGAGTCGGACACTTAAGCAGCTGAGCACCCCAGGTGCCCCAGGAAAGAAAATTTCTTTATGATGAAATTTCAGACTGAACTTGACAATGGGAAAATCATTGCTCTTAGAGCATAATTTCTGGGCAATAATTAGAATGAAAGTTTTGTTGCAAAGGGACAAGTAAGAACTAGAAGGAAAAGGAAATTATCTGTGAAATTAGGCTACAGTTAAAGAAGTTTGGTTGTGATGGAAGAAGAATTTGGAAAAGGGAAACAGGGCTTAGTGAAAAATGGAGGTTAAAAGAGATTTGTACATGACTTCTGTCTTAGCCCTCTAGAATATCTTAAATAAGAAATTAAGTATTATGTTAAAAGTAGCTCTAGTTTCACATAAAAATAAAATGTAGTTTTATATATTGATTTGAGGAGAGTAAGTCAGTTGTAAACATTTTATTATCTCACCTAGAGTGAAAACCTTAAGCTTTTTCTTCATGGTGGTCTACAGGCTCCTCATGATCTGCCTAACAGTATGGCTCTCATGTATTTTCTGCTCCTCTTTTTTGAAATCCCTTTGGTAGAGCCACAGAATTGGCTCTGATTCCTCAACTCCAGAACTGTTTCCACTGTTTTAGGTCCGTTGTATTTGTTGTTCCCTTCTGCCTTGAACACACTTCCCCTCAATACCTGCATGGCTAGTCCCTCACTTCATTTAGGTGTTGACTCAAGTTTTCCTTCTCATTGAGGCCTTTTCTGATTTTCCTATTTAAAACCAAAATACCTCATTTTATCTACTCCTGACTATTCCCAATTCCAACCCTTCCCATTCCCCCTTTTCCTGTTTTATTTTTTTTTCATTGCACTTAACTCTACCAAATTATATATTTTATTTACTAATCTTGTATTTTGTCTTCCCTTACTAGAATTTAAACTCCATAAGTTCAAGGACTTTCCTAGCATTAGAACAATGTCTGGTACATAATAAACACAAACGTTTGTTGCATGAATGAATGAGTGCAGTATTCTTTTCAGAAACTGATGTGAGAACATTCTTCTTCACTATCATTAACATCATTATTTTTTTTTTCATTAACATCATTATTAATGAGCATGTTGGATGCTGTATATTAGAATTGGGCTTCATGTATTTTCTTACTCAGGAGTTGGCAAACTTTTTCTATTAAGCGCCAGATAGCAAATATTTATGCAAGCAAAATGGTCTCATCACAACTACTTAACCCAGTTATTGTAATGCATAAATAGCCATAGACAATCCATAAGTGAATGAGTATGGCTGTGTCCCAATAAAACTATTTATGGACACTAAAATGTGAATTTTACATAATTTTCAAATGTCACAGAATAATATCTTTTTGGGTCGTTTTTCCATTCAAAAATGTAAAAACTATTATCAGCTCATGGGCCATACAAAAATAGGCAGTGGGCCATAGTAGGTCTCCAAGCTGTATTTGCCAACCTCTGCTTTAATGGTTTCTTAAACATATCTTGGTGGAAACTTATTTTCCCATACTTGGTAGGGAGCAACAATGCAGATTAAACCCCAGTGACACATAATTCAGGAATACTCTTCTTTAGCTGCAGAAATTTTCATATTGTTTCATTTTTGTTTTCCTGGGAACCTTATGTTTTCTTTACATGTTTAGGATACTAATACTTAAATGAATTTGCATTCTCTGAGGAGATGCCACATGATAGTGTTGGGAAAGTGGTGGTGGTGTAATAGTCCAGGAGTAATGCTGGGCAAAGCCCACCCAGGTTTAGAAGTTTGCCTTATTTATAAGGCAAACTTATTTATAATTTTCGTATGGGTGAATCAAGAGTTGTCAGCCAGGCTTAAAGTCCGTAGGACTGCCACTGTGAATGAGAATTGTGTTGCAGTTTCTAACATCATCCATAACAAACTTTTAAAATAAGTTACAAATGCTTTTAATAATACAGCTCAGGGTTAATTTTAGCTGTGCTACATTGGCAGTTTTTGTTCTACTTGAAAAAGAATCTGAAAATAACCTATTTTCAAATCAAGCTGTGATTTGAATAAAGCATCATATTTTCCTCAATAAGTGCAAAGAGAGAAAAAACAGTTTTCATTTGCAAAGCTTTTTAACATAAGGCTTTTTGCATACTTGATTTTGTTCAGTTCTTAGAATAATCCTACAATGTAGGTAACCTTATTAACTATTTAAAATGTGAGAGAACTGGGCAGCCCAGGTGGCTCAGTGGTTTAGTGCTGCCTTCTGCCCAGGGCCTGATCCTGGAGACCTGGGATCGAGTCCTGCGTCGGGCTCCCTGCATGAAGCCTGCTTCTCCCTCTGCCTGTGTCTCTGCCTCTCTCTCTCTCCGTGTCTCTCATGAATTAAAAAAAAAAAAAAAAAGTGAGAGAACTAATAATGAAATTAAGCAACATGTCCAAGGTCACAGCACCAGAACTCATTCCAAACAGGCCTTCTGACCATATGAGGTGCAGAATCCTCACAGAAACTTCAGTCAGTCTTTGGTTTTAGTGCTGTGCCCTCTCCTCGACTGCCTCTCCATTTTTAGCTTAATCTGCTCATGAAGCTACTGAGAACTTGAGCTGCTCCTTGCTCTGCCATGCTTACTGTATTCAGGTCTAGGAAGAGGGGAGCAGGCTCTAGAGCCCACAGGCACACTAGAGCTACTCACCAGCTCTGTTTTCTCCTCCAGCTATGATAGCTACTGCATAATTCTTCTGGGCATGTTCTGTCTTAGTTCCTTAATATCTGGTCTTCCTCCGTTTCTCAATAACTGGGAGATGTTACCTTTCCAACCAGTGCCTAACGAAACATCTTAGATGTGGCTGGGCAATGAGAAGAAGGAGGAAAACACAACCCCAGTGCTTCAAGCTTCAAGTCTAGGTGATAGGGAAAATCAGGACACAGAATCTGCACTTAGGGAGCCGTGATGGGGGCTGGGGGGGCGCGGGGAGTTTTATTGGTTTAAGCATGTCAGCTCTGAGGTAATGATGGAGCAGCCCTGTAGGCTTAGTTTTCTATTCTCCAAAGAGTAAAGTGGAGAAATAGGTTTAAACCAAATATATGAGTCGATAGCCAAATGGTAAAATTTATAGTTAGAATCAAAGTCTTTGTGTTACTTTTGAATGCTTCTTAGAGGTCTCATTTAAGCAACCTCTGTATTAGGAAAATGGAGACTATCCATACCTTTTTTATTTTTTTAATGCTGTTTAGAGAATGTAGAATTGTAAAAACTACACACAATTTGGTATGGGTGTATAGCTTATGAATCAATGGGTGGCATATAAAAAGATTCCATGTGGATGGAACACACCATGTGGAGACTATTATAGAATGTTATTCTTGAATTGTTTTGTCTTCTTCACTTTGGCGTTTATATGGGACCTTAGGTATTTTTATTTTATTTTAATTACATTTTGTGCTTTTTTTATTTGGTTAAAAAAGTTGCCTCCTATTTATATCTTAACAGATTTAAGTTTTGAAAAAGCCCCTTTAGCCCTTCTCTATTCCTGTACCTCCTTTCTCTTTCTCCATCACAGAAAAATATAACCCCTGAACATAACCCAGAAATCTAGATATAGACCAGTTGATGTCTCAGTGGAAACAAGAAGAGCTTGTTATTTCTTAGTGCCTAATTGAGAGAAAGCACATGATATATTTTTTTTTAATTGAAGAGGGCAAGAGGGTCAGTCCATGCATTATCATGTGAATGTCTTAATCCTGTCAAATGGCTTAGTCAAAATGAGAAAGTTAATGAATTTAAACAGACAAGTATCAACAATATTGCATTAAACAGTGCTGTTACATCATACCATCCTGTACCTACATGAGAAGAACTATAGTTACATTTGCCTTTGATAAGGGTCATGCTGGGTCACCCATCAGGTATTCTGTCACCTAAGATTCAAAAGGACTCGAGGTTGTGTGGTTAAGTTCTCTAAGCACTTCGGAGCTAAGGCAGTCTTACAGGTTGTACAGGTTTCTTATTTGACAGTCTAGTATTTTCTTGAATGCACTACATTATCTTGTAAGGTTTTAGATTTACAAGGAGTCAATGGACTCCTCTTCATGGACTCTTCATGGACTCCTCTTTTTTTGCCACACAGATGTCCAGAGGGTTTCTTGGGAGAATATTGTCAACATCGAGACCCCTGTGAGAGGAACCGCTGCCAGAATGGTGGGACGTGTGTGGCCCAGGCCATGTTGGGGAAAGCAACATGCCGATGTGCCCTGGGGTTCACAGGTGATGATTGCCAGTACTCAACCACTCATCCCTGCTTTGTTTCTCACCCCTGCCTGAATGGAGGCACCTGCCACATGCATAGCCGGGATGACTATGAGTGCACCTGCCAAGTTGGTTTTACAGGTAAGAAATGTGACTCAGAGCTGTTTTTTCCTATTCTCAGTGGATATTTTTCTTTAGCGTCTCTTAGATCTTGACATGTTGCTCTTAAGGATCCTCTAAGTCTAGTGCACATTTAACATTATGATAAGGAACTAGGGTATTCCAGACATTTATCTTTAACTTTGTTTTGAGAGTTCTAAGAAGGGAGAAAGAGAAAGAGAGAGGCAGAAGTATTTGCCTAAAGTCTGCATGTCAAGATTGGGGATCAGAACTATACTTCACTGTCAGTAGAAGAAAAGCTATCTGTGCTGTTGGATTACCTGATTCTTGAAATCTCTCCCTAGACATTCAGAGTATCTGGTTTTCTGTACTCTGAAAGTTCTTTTTGCGTCTGCATTGCCTTGTCCTCATCCATTAAATTTTTGTATTCCTTGGAACTCTGTTTTGAACCCTGTTTTGAGCCATATCACAGTTCTCCCCAGGGAATCTCACTGTCTCCAGTGGCTTCAGCTGTCATTATCTTCATCAGTTGCTGGCGACTCTTATAGTCATCCTTTTCACTCCACCCCCACCCTGACATTCAGGCTCCTATTTCTAACTATCTGTTGCATATTACCCTTGGAAACTCGACAGGTACCTCACACTCAACATGTTGATGTAAATAGGTGATAGTGATGTACAGTCCAAGTATTTCAAACTAGACTCCCCTCCTCCCTTACCTCACTTAGACTCAGGCACCTAACTCAGCCCCTGCAGCACCTCTCACCTGACTACTCCTCTCCATTTCCTCTCCTGCTCTGCAGTTGAGGTCTATCCTGTCCATGACAGCTCAGCCCTCACCTTGGCTCCTACAGGTGTTTTCCTAACTAGTTTCCTTGCCTTTACTTTCTCCCCATCTTGTTTACCTGTCCCATTGCCACATCTTTGATCATAAATACCAATCTTCTCACAAACTCACCTGCTTATAATGCCTAAAGACTTTTCATCATCTATAAACTCTTTTACATGGCTTCCATAGCCCATCATGGTCTAGGCCTTACGTCTTTTTATAGCTTCACTTCCCACAAACATCTAGCTCTAGTCACACCAATAACATTCTCATCATTTCCTGAAAATGTCATACTTCCTGTTGCCTCTGTGCACACCACTTTGCCTGGAATGCCCTTTTCTACAGTTGGTGATTGCCCAATGTTATTTAATATTCTGTCTTAGTGACTTTTTTGTGATTCCTTTAAGCAGTTATTTTGTTCTATTATCTTATGTGTCACATTTATTGTAATAATTTTTTACATGTTTCTCATCTGATTAGATTATGAGTTCTTCAGAGGTAGGTCTAAGCTTATGTGTCTTATGTGTCACATTTATTGTAATAATTTTTTTACATGTTTCTCATCTGATTAGATTATGAGTTCTTCAGAGGTAGGTCTAAGCTTTATTCAAAATAAACTATAGATGTTTATTAAGTTAGACGAGGAAAGCAGAACCATTCACTATTTTGTCCCCTGCTAGCCAGCAATTCTGTAAACCTGATAAGCAAAAATTGAAAACATAATCAATAAACTAGACTGGATCAGTTAGTTTGGAATATTTGTTCTACTGACTTTTCATTAAAAAATAAACTAGACTGGATCAGTTAGTTTGGAATATTTGTTCTACTGACTTTTCATTAAAAATATTTGTTGATGGGGTAGAGGATAATTAGAATGGTCTGTTATCTTCATCATGACCATGGCAGCATTGTTATGGTGATTCATTGAAGAGATTTGGTGGTTAAAAGAATACTTTTTTCCTGATTGTCAGTTTTGAATTGGTTTGCTCCACAAGCAAAGGGAAGGCATACCTATTTATTTATTTTTATTTTTATTTTTTTAGGCATACCTATTTAAAACATTTTAATCCTAGTAGTGGAAATGTACACAGTGGTGTCTTCTTAATAATTAAAATGTTACTCTGAAATGCTCCCCAAATTAAAACTTCTTCCTTTGCCATTAAAAGGATCTCTTCTTGATGTTCTGAAGGATTCTGATCATTTTTACACATCTGCTACTTTTGTCTTTCTTTAGTAATTACAACAGGATAAGTTTGCCTTTTTGGTTTTGTGGTAGCCCTTATACCCCACCTAGTCAGACCGTCTTAGCTTATCTCCACTCATAGTTGAAGAAACAGAGGTGGGAAGTGAGTGCCTATACGTAACACAGATTCAGGACCTTTCTGTTTCAGTTGTAGGCAAATAATCTATACACACGGTTGCCAGAAAGAACCATTTTTATCTCTTCTCCACTGTAGGTGAGTTCCTCTCAGAGGAATGAAAAAAAAATAGGAAGAAAAATTTTAGTTCCTTCTTTTTCTCTCTGCTTAGCATTCTGAGATACATGTGCTATGCCCCAATTAAAAAAATTTTTTTTGTATATTTTTTATTGGAGTTCAATTTGCCAACATATAGCATAACACCCAGTGCTCATCCTGTCGTGCCCCTCTCCCAGTCACCCCCCCCCCCCGCCCACCCCCCCTTCCACCACCCCTTGTTCATTTCCCAGAGTTAGGAGTCTCTCATGTTCTGTCACCCTCACTGGTATTTCCCACTCATTTTCTCTCCTTTCTCCTTATTCCCTTTCACTTTTTTTTATATTCCCCAAATGAATGAGACCATATAATGTTTGTCCTTCTCCGATATGCCCAAATTTTTATTGCACCTTTCCCCTTTGTTGTGACATTCCTTGTTAGAGAGCATTTCTGTATGCTCATGTGTCATTTCCTTCTTCCTTTTAGAAAAGCTGTCATGGCTCTCAGTTGTTTTTCTATGGGCGTCAAATATTTGGATATTTACTTAGACAACCAGTTGGAATACTAACAAGTTCAAGGGGTTCTCATAATCTTTAGCTAAAAACAAAAAGCTTAAGCTAATGAAAACAAAAATCCATATGAACACCAGATTTACAATTTTTTTTTCTGTCTTTCTACCTCAAAGAATTTGTTTCCTTGGAGTCATGTCTTAGGATCCAGCACATCAGAGTCTTCTGGCTTCCTCTTATATTTTCCTACCTGAGAGTCTACAAGATTTACCTTTCTAGACTTTTATTGTCATGACAACTTCTATTTTCTTTTTTCATATAGAAGTAGCCAGAGATTCTTCATCCTCTTCAAACACATCAAGCAATATTTATAGTGAGGCCACAATTAATAAAATGTTTCCCAGAATATGTGTGGGTTGTGTTTAAAGGAATTAGAAGTAGCATTGAATTGTTTCTAATATATAAGAGGTCTGTTTACTAAATGTATATTGTAGAAAAGATCAATGCATTTCAGGCATACAAAAGACATGATTTGAGAGCCTACTATAGGGATCCAGCCCCTGCCTGTGTGGTGGGTGATATAATAAAAGGAAACAGCAAATTTGAGTTATGTCTATACATGTGTAGATGATGTGTGTGTGAGAGAGTAACTTATGATTAGAGTTGTCAAGTGGGAGTTTATTAGCTAAACAAAAAGGAAGATGGAATTCTAGAGGAGCAGCTTATGCAAAGACAAGGTGTGAGACAGTAGGTAGATCCAGACCATCTTTGCCTCCAAAGGGATGGATGGAATACTGCAAGGATGGTCTTCAATGACTAGCCTATATAGTCCCTTCCATGTGCTCCACTGAGTCTTTATATTTGGATGAGGGCCCTAGGGAGTGCCTATGTTAGATGATCTTGAGGAGGCTCTGTTTTTTGGACTTTCTGTGAAGTTCATAGAGCTTGGGGATTCTCCATACAGAAGCTGATGTTGGATGGGTGGGAGATTGTGGGATGTTGAGGATGGGGCTGGCTCCCACTTCAGTGGGAAGCACTGAGTTCTGTTCTCTGTCCTTAGGTAAGCTGTGCCAGTGGACTGATGCCTGCCTGTCTCATCCCTGTGCGAATGGAAGTACCTGTACCACTGTGGCCAACCAGTTCTCCTGCAAATGCCTCACAGGCTTCACCGGACAGAAGTGTGAGATTGATGTCAATGAGTGTGACATTCCAGGACAGTGCCAGCATGGTGGCACCTGCCTCAATCTACCGGGTTCCTATCAGTGCCAGTGCCCCCAGGGCTTCACAGGCAAGCACTGTGAAAGCCCCTATGTGCCCTGTGCACCCTCCCCCTGTGTTAATGGTGGCACCTGCCGGCAGACTGGTGACTTCACATTTGAATGCAACTGCCTTCCAGGTAAGGAGAGCGCCTAGTGTGCTGGGGCTGGAGATGTACCTCCAGTACCAATGGAAGGTGACGGCTGTGGCTCAGTTGCTCCTTTAGGAAATAGACTTCCCAGTGGAGAAGAGGGGAAATAAGAATTTTGTGTGGGGTGGGTTGCTGGTGAGAGGAGTTTATGGACTAATGGGGTCCATAAACAATAGAGGGTAATTTAACATGTCAGAGTTTATGAAGATGAGTAGCTAGGAAATTGTTTATTGTCCTTTTTCAAGGAACAGTAAGAAATGAAACAGCTCTGAAAAAGAGATAGGTGTATGGAATGGAAGGGAGCACAATGAAAATTAGATGTTGAAAAATATGTGTGATTAGTAAAGTACTTTAAACTAAATTGACAATAATAGTAGGTGATCAGCTTTCCTATATGCTTTCACCTCTGGAGGAATAATAGATTCCTTTCTGCTTACCGTTTTGTAATATTTCCTAGGCTCCTTGCCCTTTCCATGTAACCTCTGTGACTTTGGGTAACCTTGCCCTGACTTGAAGCTAGAGAATTTTGGAATTAGGGTGGTGCTGTGTTTGCTCAATGGGCACTCATTGATACACGCTGATAGATAGGGTATGGCACAACCAGACAAGATAGAAGCCAAAAGAGGAGCAGCATATGAGACCTTGTGGCCTTCTAAGGGTTCCATAGAAAGGGAGAAATGAAAATGAGCAAGCCTGGCCAATTCACTAACCCCTTGTAAAAACGATGAAGAAGCTGAAAACTGAGAATTTTGTTTGGGAACAGAACATAAGCAGCTGGGGCAGATGAATTACTAAGCAACAAAGATTCTGTTTTTTATACAAATATCCTTAGTACAAAAACAAAAGAAGGAAAACTGTAGTGGGGAGTAAAGTGCTAAGTAAGCAGAATTGCCTCAAAAAAGTTGTTCTAGCTACTCTTTCAAAATGGGAATCTTAGATTCTGCTGTTGTGGATGTGGTTCACATATAACGAGATTGTGTGTTTTATCTTTTGGGGATTAAAGGTCATTTGTTGGTCCTTGATATAAAGCCAAATGGTAATTAATTCATTTCATTCAGTAAAAATTTATTTACTGTCACTTGTTTTCTAGGCACTGTGGTATGTGCTTAGAAAAGACCGTTACGAGACACTGCCACATAATAAAAAAACTCTATACCATTTAACTGTAAGCCACAAGAACAAGCTATTAATTGTATTGCTTTCAGTTTCTCTTTCAATGAAGAATAATGAAGATAATGCAGTCATTCTAGACACTAAATTTTATTGACAGAGTATTACTGTCATCTATATTATCTTGTAGAAGAAATAACTAAAAGGTATCTTTCTTCACTCCCATATTTCTTGGCCATATTCTAAGGGTTAAAAAGGAGACAGAAATGTAAACAATTTAATTTTATGCATATTCTAATAATCTAATAGCCTAAGTGGCTAATAATTAAGGTTAGCATGATTTATTGTTGAAAGCTAAATGTATTTTTTTCAATTGTAAGAAAATTATTTTTAATAGTTGCCCAGAACAAGAAGTTGATTTGGCAGCAAAATACTGACGGGAAGTCAGAGAAGTCAATAAAGGAAGTTTTTAGCTAAGAGAGAGTGATTGTTCACTCCCATAGTCTCTGCATTGTTCTCCATTAGCCACGATAAGAACCTTAGGGAATTCTGAGAGTGTGTCCAGGAAAGAATCTGTCAAACCAGAATAGTATCTCCTCCTTGAGAAAGGAAATAACCAGGGATTCCACAGCTGAAAGGCTGCCAGAGCTCGTGGGATGGAGTAAGGAGATCTTGGCTGTCTTTTACGCTCTGCTTGTAATTTAAAGCAAGACATTTGTTTACTCACTCATGAAGAGTGTGTGTGTGTGTGTGTGAGAGAGAGAGAGAGAGAGAGAGAGAGTGTGTGTGTGTGTTGGGTTTGGGATGGAGTTGCAGGGGGCGGGGAGAAGATTTGGCAAAGAGAAAACTAACATTTATTTAATGCCTTTTATGAGTTAGGCACTGTGCCAGGTACTTCTACATCCATTAGTTCAATTACACAAAAATCTTGGGGATAGGTGTCATTTTCCTAGTTTTCCCAGGTGAAATAGCTCAAGTTTGGAGATTGGTAAGTGATTTACCCAAAGTTGCACAGCTAACATGTGGTTAGGCTGAGTCCTGAGACCCAGACAGGTTATTTCCAAAGCCTGTGTATCTTACTGCCTCACACTGCACTGCTTCTCCATACTTTGAAAATGTATGAAACTTTTTAAGTGCTTTGAGATGTTTTGATTAAAAAAAAAAAGTAGGAGATACTTTTAATTATGATCAAATACTCTTTGTACATATCAACCTATGTATGGCACCATGAAGACATTTAAGATAGTTAAGTAGACTAGTTCTTGCCTTTTGGGGTCGCATGATCTAAAACAGATGACATCAGCTTAGACAAAGTATAAAAAAATTAAAAAAGAATTCAAAACAATGGACAATGCAGTAACACTGTGAATAAATTTGTATTTACACAATTTGTAAGATTTTATGCTCATTGTTTTTATGTCCCAGGTGGAGTTTGGAAAGTACTAACTTTATTTCCATATAGGGAAATAGTGCCTGGAGATTATTTTTTCTGAGAAAGTCCTTTTCATAATGCAATACCATTCTCCTTGCTCCTCCTTCCATTGTGCTCTGCACTGTTCAAGAGACTAAAATGTCACTTAAAATAATAATGACTGTCTCAATGTAAATAACACCCTTATTTGAAGAGAATCATTGTTTCAGTTCTAAAAATGGAGAAACCAAGTCAGCAGGAGGGAAAGGACTTGTTAGGGTATTCAGCGGCTCCCATGTGTGCTTCCTGCCACATTTCAAGTCTTTGCACTTTTAATTGAGGCCTACCCTAATCACTCTATTTCAGATAGTAACCAACCCTTTTCCCCTTAATTATTGGCCCAAGTCTGCTTTTTCTTTTCTTTTTCTGTAAGTAACACTTATCATCTGCTCAGGATATAATTCACTTCATTATGTCTATTGTTTATTGTCTGTCTTTTCTGAATTCTGCTGCCTCTTCCCCTCTTCAAGTCAAAGTTGGAGTCTTTGTTTCTGTTTAGTGACGTATCTCAAGCACCCCAAAACAGTGCCACATTCATAATAGGCACACCAATATTCATTGACCAAGTGGATTTGCTATGCTATCAGAGTACTGAGAAGGTAATTTTGGTCTTCCCATCTTTCTGGTATCATACATCCTAGACTTAGTTTGAGTTCTCTGTAGTTCTTGTGTACTCTGGTACTGGAGAAGAAGAACTTCAGAGTCCTTTGCAACTCTGAAAGTCGCAAGTTAGTGACTACATTCAAATGGCCGAGTTATAGTTCTTTTCCTGCAAAGGACACTGTAGTTACAGTGAGTTAATTTTTAGACTTTTGTTATTGAAGTATAGTTGACATATGATGTTATATTAATTTCAGGTGCACAACATAGTAATCGACAATTTTATATATTACTCAGTGCTTAACACAGTAAATGTGTTCTCTGTCTGTCCCCATACAACAGTATTGCAGTATTATGTTCCCTAATGCTGTGCTTTTCACCTCCATGACATATTTATTTTATTACTAGAATTTTGTGCCTCTTTATCCCTTTTACTATTTTGCCATTCCCCCCTCCCCCCACCTCCTTCCTGGCAACCACCAGTTTGTTCTCTGTATTTGAGTCTGTTTTGTTTTTTAGATTCCACATATAAGTGAAATAATATGGTATTTGTCTTTCTCTATCTGACTTATTTCACTTAGCAAACAATACTCTCTAGGTCCATCCATTTTGTCACAAATGGCAAGATTTCATTCCATTTTATGGTTGAGAAATATGAGTTTAATATTTGAGTATTACTGTAAGACTCATGGAGAGGGGATTAAAACTGGAAAGTGACTCATCTTGTATAACAGAAAGAAGTGTTTCTCTACAGAGGGAAGGAAAAATATATTGAGTATATTCAAGAGGGAACTAATAGAATCAAACCAAGGAACAATATTTCATCTTCTCCCTGAATGATCAACTGTTAATAATCCAGATCCTTCATGGGATAGCATTAAATAAATCTTTAGTGGCAAGAAGCTCTGAAAAGGGACATTCAGCCAGAATAATTTTAACATAAGAAAAAGATAGAAAATAAATTAGTGAATTATTGATTCCCAGTATTTTTGAGTTAGGACCAATTAATGGGGAGAGAATCAGTTAGGGTAGTCTTGTGTTTGTGGATATTTTAAAAAGTAGCACAGGTTATCAGAGAACAGTGGGTTGTTTGAATCTATTGGCTGTGCCTTGTGAGTTCATAGTTGGATTGGCCAGTCCTCGATGTACTTTCCTTTTCTTTCTCTGCCACACCTTTCTATTCCTCTATGATTTTTTAAAAAATTCATAAGAAGATCTCTGATCCGTCCTTTCCAAACAACTGAGGCTTATTCTCTGTGAACCACCTCTGTATTTCACAGGCTGATTATATGTGATATCCCTATATCATTAAAATAAACCTTAGGCTCATTTTGTGGCTTTTGTGTCTGAGCTTTAAAACTATTATAAATAATTCCCTCCTGCATTCTCAGATGCAAGGGCATGTGACTTTCTCTTGGGTATTATACTAATCATAATTTGGCAGGTTTCTTTAGAGCAGATGAAGAAATGATTATACCACTTTCCAGGGTACATTATTTTAGTTCCAGTTTTAGTTGATGTTCCTGGAGGTCTTTCCTATTCTCCTATCCTCAGTAGTTTGGACCATGCCATCTCCTTAGCTTTCTGTTACCTTCCCCTGCCCATCTTGCCTTTTTTTTTTTTTTTTTCCATCTTGCCTTTTTATATAGAAATTACTCTTAAAAAAATATTTATTTAAAGAGAGAGTGTGAGTGGGAGGGGCAGAAGGAGAGAGATTGATTTTCTAGCAGACTTTGTATTGAGCCTGGGGCCTGACTTGGGGTTCTATCTGAGCCAAAATCAAAGAGTTGGATGCTCAATCGACTGAGCTACCCAGGTGTTGCTAAGGACTTATTTTTTATGATGTGTCAAAGGCACTATTTCATTGAAATGCCTTCTATGTTCCCAATCCCCATGGGGATTAGAGACCTCCCTAAGGTCTTTTGCTAACTTGTATACCTCTAGCACAGCACTTATCAAACTGATGGTTTATTTGTTCATCTTTTCTAGTAGACACTTTTTTTTTTTTAACTTTTCCTCCCAGTACCCAACTTAGTGCCTGGCACAAAATTGAGACCCAATGAATATTTGATAAATGAATGAATTAAATGTGATAGAAAAGAGAATTATTGTATTCTATAATTAAAAATATATTTTATACTGAATTTCTTTCTTTTAATTCAGCTTACTCATTTCTTTGACTTTTTCGGTGATGAAATAAGAAGAGTGGAATCATTAGGGAGATATTAAGGGAGGTGTGTAGGAGCAGCAGCCTGGGTGGGTGGTGGGGCTGGGGGATACATGGCCAGTCATGAAGGTCAGTGAGAAAGGAAGATGTATACCAAGAAAACTAACTGGACAGATATGGGGCCAGTTTGCTTTTGTGACAGAGTTTTTTCTTGGGGGGTTGTGGGAGAAAGTAGCCTTGTAGCTCTTTTTTGCCTTTGTCTAGTTCCAGATATTCCTGTTTTTTTTTTTTTTTTTTTCTCATTCTTTCATCCCTATGGACTAAAGCTCTTCTGGATGACTTTTAGCCTGGTTTGGGAGAATCTTAGTTGTGTCATTTCATCTTCCTCTTTCTGCTCTCTTCTTTGTATCTTTCCACAAGCCTTTCTACCCTCACACATCCCAACATCTGAAAAATGGAAAGATATGGATGCTTTCTTGAGAGATGCTGTTCTCTGTGTGGGATGACCAGGTCAAAAGATTCTTTATGCTCCCCTGCCTCATGTCATCATTTATCAGTTACATGGGCCATGGTTTTATAATAGCACAGTCTTAAAATGTTCCTTCTAAGTTTGATTTCTCTCTTTTTGGCCTTTTAAGGATGTGAATTGGCTTTAAGCAGTAGACTCCTTTTAGTACGGTCATGTGAGCCTCTTTGTAAGTCTGTTACAACCATCCCACCCACAGGTCTGGAGCCTTGTCTGTTTCCCTTTCCCCTACAACCTTAAAATACATTTTTAAGAAGTGATTGCACTGTAACTTATTCATATAAGCCTTACCACCACCTCCCCTCCTTGGATGGACTTTCTAACAAGAATTTGCTAGCTGTTTCCAAAAAGAGGTTTGTATCTTTATTTTTATAGCATAAATTCTGTCTTAACTCTGGAGGAGAACTGATTTGGTTTGAGTTTTCTCAGACATGGGAACTTTTAACCTACGTCGTTTTTTCAGATTTTTGCATGGAACTCTGGGGTCCCAGACAGCGTAATGATTGAAGCTAGTTCAGTACTGACTCCTACCTACTAGCCATATAAACTTGGATAAGTCAGCCACATGGTTGTCAACCTCTTCATCCGTAACATAAAAGGATTAGAGTAGATAATTTCTGTGGACTACTTTTATTCTGTTCATACATAATAGTATTAGCTAATATGTATAGATCAGGCACTGTTTTAAATGCTTTCTCCCTTATAATAGCTTTATTGAGATCCAGCTTGCATACCTTATAATTCACTCTTTAAAGTATACAATTCAGTGGTTTTCAGTGTATTCACAGATATGTGTAACCATGACCACAGTCAATTTTAGAACATTTTTATCATTCCAAAAGAAACCCTATACCATTAGCAGTCACATTGCCTTGGTCACTAATTCTCCCCCAGCACTAGGCAACTACGAATCTACTTTCTGTTTATAGATTTGCCTGTTCTGGACATTTCATATAAATAGAAACATATGTGGTCATTTGTGATTGGTTTCTTTCACCTGACGTTTTTGTAATGTTTTCAAAGTTCATTCATGTTGTAGGAGATATCAGTACTTCGTTGCTTTCATGGCTGAATAATATTCCATTGTAGATTTGCCACATTTCCCCCTACTTTTTAAAAATTGAAGTATAATTAACATACAGTGTTATATTAGTTTCAAGTGTGAAATATGATTCACGAATCCCAATCATTACTCAGTGCTCACCACATTTTATTTATCCATTCATCAATGAATTGACATTTGGGCTCCTTCTGCTTTTTTGGCTATTATGAATAATGTTACTGTGAACATTCTTGTACAAGTTGTTGGGTGGACAAATATTTTCATTTCTCTTGGGTGTATATTTAAGAGAGGAATTCCTGGGTGATGTGGTAACTGTTTAACCTTTTCAGGAACTGCCAGACTATTCAGAATGGTTGCTCTATTTTACCTTCCAACCAGCAGTATATAAAGGTTCTAATTTCTGTACATCCTCACTAATGCTTGCTATTGTCTGTCTTTTTGATTATAACCATCCTAGTTGGTGTGAGATGACATCTCATTGTGCTTTTAATGGGCATTTCTGTGATGGCTATTGGTATTGAGCATCTTTTCATATGCTTATGGCCATTTGTATATCATCTTTGGAGAAATATCTATTCAGGTCCTTTACTCATTCTGTAATGGGCTATTTGCCTTATTATCGTATTATTTATACTGTATTTTTATAATTGCTGTAAGAGTTCTTTATATATCCTGAATACAAGTCTCTTATCAGATATATGATTTACAAATATTTTCTATCATCCCGTGGGCTGTTTTTTTACTTTCTTGATGGTATCTTTTGAAACCCAAATGTTTTTAGTTTTGTTGAAATCCAAACTTACTAATTTTTCTTTTGTTGCTTATACTTTTGGTCATATTTATGAAAGCTTTGCCTACCCCAAGTCACAGAGATTCACTCCTGTGTTTTCTCATGAGAGTCTTACAATTTTAATTCTTAGGTTTTAAGTTAATTTTTTGTGTTATGGAATGTGAAAGGGGTCCAATTTATTCTTTTACCTGTAGATATTCAGTTGTCCCAGCACCATTTACTGAATTAAGTTCTCTATGTATCTAATTAATTTATTCTTTACAGTAATCCTCTGTAGTAGGCCCTGTTAATTACCCCATAGAGGTAAAAAAGTTCTAGTATCTTACCCCTGTTCACTCACCTATTGCATGGAAATGTTGAAAGTTGAACCATGGCCCCAAAGGCCATGCTTTAATCATGAATTAACTCTTACCAACCTGCCTTCTTATGTGCTTACCTTTGACAGGGGAAAACTACCTTGAAAATAGTCAATTATAAAAATAAAACATTTTATTTCTTATAGTTGTGGTTATGCTGAAATGCTTCTGCTTTCTTTGTCTGTGGTTGGTGAATTCAGTTAGTTGTAGCATCAGCTAATGTAAATTCAGGGTCACAGTTTCAATTCCTAATAGTTTGGCTATAAGGGCTTTATCACCTCCCTGATACTGTAGTCAACCATATTAGTCTTACTCATCATAAAGATCAAGTTACCAGTTATAAAATACCACTAGACCATGCAGGTTCCAGCAGTGGTGGGCCAGGAGCCCTATTTTCCTCCCACACTCTAAAACTGTATCTTTTACTTTTCTAAAGAATGTTTCCATTAAGAGCACTACAGTAGGAGCAAAGACCTCAGTTATTGTTCAGACACTGCTACTTGGTAGATCTGTAGATTTGTGCTTACTTTGTCTTAATTATGGGTGGGCTTAAACCAGCATTTTCTGACTCCATTCATTTGTAAGACTTTCATACAGTTAAACAGATCTATGAGTAATAGGATAAATTTTTAAAAATCTGAGTCTATAAAAAATTTTATGGTCTCTCTTAAGCTTACTTAGTAATTCATCTCCTTGAATGGACTGTATACCAAATGCCTAGAGAAATATAATTCTCTTTATCAAGCTTTCATTTATTCCCATCTTCCATGACATGATTTCCTTTGGTGTCGGTAATTTTTTTTTTTTTCTGCTTGGTTTATACCTGTTTACATGACTGCCACTTTATTTAGAGAAACCAGCCATGTTGCAGCCAGTGCAGATGTAGAATATCACAGTAGCTTGTGGTAGGAATGAATAAAGCAGGATGTGATTGGTATCTGTCCCATTCACCAGGCTGTAAATACCTCCAAAGCAGGGACATTCTGTCTTTTTTACTCACAGTTATATCCCCATTGCTTAGCATAAGACCCAATAAGTGTTTTAAGTGAGAGAAGAAAAACCTTCAGGGACATTTTGAAGAGCCAAATACTTAGTCATACTGTATTTCAAATGGGAATGTTCAGTTGAACATTCAGTTTTAAAGCTGGTAGTCTTGGGATGCTTGGACAGCTCAGTGATTGAGCATCTGCCTTCAGCTCAGGGCATGATCCTGGGGTCCTGGGATCGAGTCCCGCATCGGATTCCCTGTGGGGGAGCCTGCTTTTCCCTCTGCCTATACCTCTGCCTCTCTCTCTGTGTGTCTCTTGTGAATAAATAAAATCTAAAAAAAAGCTGGTAGTCTTCTATTTCACTAGCTGTGGAATTTGGTAGCAAGGCGAAAGAAAGGAAAAGCTCAGTATATAAATTACAGAGAAACACACTATGGGTAGTTAAGTTGAAGTTTGGTGTGCTGGTTTCATTTTTTTATTAAAGGGAAAAATTAAAAGAAGGAAGTAATGCTTTAAATGTGGAGAGAGGGATGAAGAATTTGAAGGTTTGGTAAGTTTAATTAATAATAATGCCACCCCATTTTCGGATACATTTTTATATTTATAATATAAATATATTTTACTCATGATATGGCACTTACAACAACCTAGAAAGACAGGTTGGGCAGGTGGAATCAGCCTCATTTTACAGATGAGGAAGCTAATTCAGAGTTTGTAATTTAGTATGTGTTAAATAGCTTATAGGTAGTCAGATTGGAACTTGATCCATATCTTCAGACTGTGAGCTCAATATTTTTTTTATGTTCTGCACCCCCACTTAGTTTTCCCAAGCATCCTAAGAATAAAGTAAATTATTTTAAATTTAATTAGGTGATCTTTTATCTGTTCTCCTCATTAAAAAATATATATATTTTATTTCTTTATTTGACAAAACGAGAGAGAGAGAGAGAGAGAGAGAGAGAGAGACAGCACAAGCAAAGGGTAGGGGCAGAGGAGAGGGAGAAGCAGGCTCCCTGCTGAGCAGGGAGCACAACGGAGGGCTTGATCCCAGGCCCCCCGAGATCATGACCTGAGCCGAAAGTAGATGCTTAACCCGCTGAGCCACCCAGGCACCCCTATTCTCCTCATTCATCTAGCACGGAGCTGGGGAAAATCTAATATCCTCCCCCTTCCCTTTTTAAGAACCAGTGAATAGTTGTCTAAGTAGACATTTTTCTTCACTGGGATTTTATTTCACAAAAACACTTTGAAATACTTGTGATGTAACTATGAAGGCGTGTTATTGGCATAACGAGTCACTTTAACTATCTAGCATCTCTCAAGGCAAGATAAGACAGAAGATTGGGGGATTTTTTTGTATGCTGCGTCCTGGGTTGACTGGCTGCTGGCTACTGAACTGAAACAATGAAGTAGGTCTGTTCTGATGACCATGTTCTGTGGAAGAGCTGATCACTTACTTCTGCATGAGAATTCATTATTTTCTCTTGTTCTTCTCTATCCAGGTTTTGAAGGGATCACCTGTGAGCGGAATATTGATGACTGCCCTAACCACAAGTGTCAGAATGGAGGGGTTTGTGTGGATGGGGTTAATACTTACAACTGCCGCTGTCCCCCTCAGTGGACAGGTATGCACACTGTGGTAAATTAAGCAGAACGGGGCATGGATTGGTAAGGAGAGGCAGGCTGTTTTTCAAGTAGACACCTTTTACAAGGGTCTCTGTGTTATATCATTGGGGATAGTGCTAACCCCAAATGTTCTTCTCTGCTCATTTAAAGAAAAATATTTTCACAGGTTATTGGGCTGGTGCTCTGAACTCAGCACTTCAGCACTATGCTAAGGTACTACGGCAGATACGAAAGAAGAGCAATTACTGACAGACTCTGAGGTCTGGGAAAAACAGCACATTGTGTAGGATATAGTAGATACTTAACACATATTTGAGAGGAAAAGAACATAATTAACTATGAAAATATAAATGTTCTCACCACACTTACAGAGAAATGGTTTATGCTTAGTAATGGTGTGTTAACTAATCTTGTTGTAGTAATCATTTTACTACACACATTATAAATGTGTATCAAGTCATCACATTGTATGTATACTTTAAGCTTATACAATATTATGTGTCAAATATATCTAGTAAAGCTGGAAAAAAACCACTGCAACTTAAGTTTTGATGTAGTATCAAAGAATAATCATAATTATATGAAAAGGCTATTAAAATACTCTTCTTTCAACTAAAAAATGAAAATAAAACTTATGCAGACTACGAGAGTTCAGAGCTTATTCATGGACAGAAATCCATCTCATATTATTGCCATGTCCTATAGTTATGCAAAGGGTTGGGCAGACAGCCTTGATGACATACTTTTTATGACACCCCTCTACACTTCTTTTTCCTTTTTTGTATCCCTTTTTGTACATTGGACAGAACTGGACAAGATTTTTCAGGCTCAGACATTAGTCTTGTTTAATTTTACAACCTCTTGGAAGTGTCTGATGTTGTCTTAGGCAGATTTTCCACTTATTTTTGAAAGTTAAGTGATTTTATGCAGACATTTGGTTCTAATTTCTGTTTATATCTATTTATCTAACTGAAAGTGGAAACAATTAAGAACTGATTAAGTGACTAAGAACTAAGCCTTTTTGAGAGAACTTGATGATTTAATATGGAAACCTAAGAATAAATTAATGTTATAAGGAAGAAACTTCAGGGGCGCCTGGGTGACTGTTGGTTAAGTGGCTGCCTTTGTCGTAGGTCGTGATCCCAGGGTCTTGGGATCAAGTCCTTCATTGGGCTCCCTGCTCCATGGGCAGCCTGCCTCTCCCTCTCCACCACTTGTGCTTTCTCTCTTTTTCTCTGAAATAAGTAAATAAAATCTTAAAAAAAAGAAAAGAAAAAAAAAAAAAGAAACTTTAGCACCAGTGAGAGATTTTTGCCCAGCAAAGAAGTCTTAATGTTGGATTGCTGCCATTACTACCTGATATTCTTTAGAATCTCCAAATTGCTTTCCCTTATTTGTAGGAGCTAATTATTTAGAGTACCCTTTAGAGCTGTACACTAATAATAGAAAAGATTAAAAGGGTTTAAAACTTTAGTAACATGATTTCCTAGAATGGCACACATTTCTGATTTTAATCCCCAACTTGTCCTTTTTTTTTTTTTTTTAAAGATTTTATTTATTTATACATGAAAGACACAGAGAGAGGCAGAGACACAAGCAGAGAGAGAAGCAAGTTCCATGCAGGTAACCTGATGTGGAACTCGATCCTGGGACCGCAGGATCACTCCCTGGGCCAAGGGCAGGCATTTAACCGCTGAGCCACCCAGGCATCCCCAGCTTATCCTTTTTATTTATTTATTTATTTATTTTTATTTTTTTTAATTTTTTATTTATTTATGATAGTCACAGAGAGAGAGAGAGAGGCAGAGACACAGGCGGAGGGAGAAGCAGGCTCCATGCACCGGGAGCCTGATGTGGGATTCGATCCCGGGTCTCCAGGATCGCGCCCTGGGCCAAAGGCAGGCGCCAAACCGCTGCGCCACCCAGGGATCCCCTTCCTTTTTAATACTTAGTACTGAGTTTCCCTGGAATTTCTTCTTGGTGTCTTGATCCTAGGACTTCACTCCCAATACTCTGCTTTTTCTGTCATATTCTCTCTTCTCCTTAGCTTTTGCTGTTTCTCTGGTAGATTTTTTCAGATGCCATTTTTCTTTTCAATTCAAAAAAATTACTATGAAGTTCATTACATGAGAGAACTGGAAAGATTTAAATTTTTCTCTTTTTAATGATCCTTAGAGTGGTTTTGGACAGGATAAGATGCTTGTTAGGAACTTGGCCCTATTCTAATCTCTCTGCTCTGTGGGAGAGTGGCTCTTTGTTGTACATGGTACTAGGCTTCTGATGCCAATGAAGATTAAATGATTTCTTTGATGCTGTACTCTATTTTCTGCTTTGATATTAATTAGGAAGGTGCAATCTTGGGAAAGCTCTCCCAGTGAAGTGATATTTTATCAAAATTTCTTGCTCCAGGACGTTTAATAAATACCGTATGTCTCTTTCTCCATGTGCTTTTGTATTTTCTAGAAAGGATAACAGATTTCTAGAGAAGTTCAGTATGACAATATTTATTTCTTTTGATCTGCTGTCATTTAAAATGATTCTCAGTCTTTGATTTCCTACCATAGGTTTCCTTCCTCTTTTTCAGTCATGCCGATTCTTTGATTTCTAGTGGCCTTGTTGTTCCAGCCTTGTTTTTGCTATCCCCATTACTAACAGGATCAAGTCCTAGGTCCTTTCTCTGCTATATGAATTCCTTCAGGTCTCAGCCTTGTTGGCTTCTCCGGTATTCTCATGCATCTAACAGCGCTTTATATTCCAGCAACAAGAACTGCCTCCAGTTCTCCCATATCTACTACATCTTATGTCTTCACTCACATCATTCCTCTCCCACAGATTTCCCTTCCCTACTCCTCTGCCTGTTGTCCTCACCAATTTTGCCTGCCTGGCTCAAGTTTCATGGTTCCCTCCTTCTGGGAGCTTTCTGTGACCTCTCTTCAGGCTGAGCTACATATTCTTCTCTGGGTTCCCTTACTACACTGTATGTTCATGCCTCAGAGATAATGTTCACCATGTTAATTTTGGCATTATTATATGCTTGAGGTGAGGGAAATACCAAGGTATAGGGTTACTGAACTGTTGTTGATAATACAGTTACTAGAGCTCTCTACACACCTTTGTTCTCAGTAGCGTACAGCTGAACTGTTCACCTTCCCAGCCCTCACCTCAGTCTGAGAAGAATAGAAAGAAAAATGGGAGTCAGATACTGATATCAGAGCTATAAATTCAGATTACTATTTTCTGCTTTATACAAATTAAAGAAATGAATGGAGCTGGGAGTTAACTAGTGTTTGTTAGTAACCAAATACTGTGCTAATTACAATGTTTTGTTTTGTGTAATCTTTGTGATAACTGAATCAAGGGTAGAGTTTATTAAATATCCTTTTTACAGATAGTAATGGATATTCAGAAGGGTTAAACAGTTTACTCAAGGCACATAATGGTTGGGTTAGGGTTTGAATCTAGGCTTGTTGAACCCTGGGTCTGGCTCAAATCTGTGGTCTTTTTCTATACAAATTGACTCTGCAGGTTCCTTTTTATTTTTTAAGGATTTTGAATCTTTTAAGTAGACAGTGTTCAATTTACAATTTTATTATTTAAGGATGTGGTGATTTATTGTTTTTTTTTCTATTTTAGAAATTTTCCTAATTATTTTGAAATTAGAAGTCAATATTGAGTGAATATTTTATATTCGGGCAGGTGATTTTTTTTCACCATATCCAAGAACCTTATTGCAATTTTGTTCAGACTTCCCCCTACAATTTGCAGCAAGAGCTGAAGCACTTGAGTGTTTGGTCTGGGTTTTGACACAATAGTAAAAGGAGGTTGGAGTAGTCTACTAGGAGAGGAAATGAAGTTGCCAGGTATCTGAAAAAGAATGGATGGAATTGGGCAGCCCGGGTAGGCAGCAGTTGAGCGCCGCCTGCAGCCCAGGGCGTGATCCTGGAGACCCAGAATCGAGTCCCATGTCAGGCTCTCTGTATGATGCCTGCTTCTCCCTTTGCCTGTGTCTCTGCCTCTCTGTCTCTATGAATAAATAAATAAAATCTTTTAAAAAAATGGATGGAATTATATAGCTGAAGAAACTAGATATCAATTTGAAATAAAGGAGATTATGAATTTCACCTATTTTTTAAATTAAGTTTTTTATTTTAATTCTAGTGTAGTTAACATACAGCTCTATATTAGTTTATAATGAGAGGAGCCTGATACTATGTTGTTTTATAAATATGCATACAGAGAAGGTTTGGTCTTTAGTAGCAAGTTCTGGGCTTTAAGATAACCAGAAATTTTTTCTGAGCCTCTTCATGGTTTGATTTGGGATAAATGAATCAGCTTCCTTTTCTTCAGAAGGCTTTCTTTTGCTATCCATAGAACTCTAACATCTCTTAGTTACTTTACTGGGATATTAGGGGAATAAGTGGTATAATAAAAAAACCTTTTGAGCCTTTCATTTATCATATAGATTAAATTACATTTAATTGTAATTGTAAATTACAATTACAACTGAAAATTGCACTTACGTAAAACATTCCAGATCCATGCTGTTTGATATGGTAGACATGAGCCACATTTTACTGTTGAGTATCTGAAATGTGACAGGCCAAATTGAGATGTGCCACAGCTGTAAAATACCTGAATTTGAATAAGACTTAGTATGAAAAACAAAAGCAAAAATGTCTTACTAATAATGTTTTAAATATTGGTTTAGATACCTAAATGATAGCATTTTGGATATAGTGAGTTAAAATATAATATTAAAATTGATTTCATCTGTTTCCCTTTCTTTTGTTTAAGTGCTACCAGAAAATTTTAAATTAAATCTGTGTATCTCATGATATATTTTTTGGACAGCACTCCTTTAAGTAAGAAGTTAAGTTCTGTAGGTATTACCACTGCTGCTACTATGTAGGAGTATCCTCTCTGATCTGGGCTGGTAAAGGGATAGACTTGAAGACTCTGATCTGGGCTGGTAAAGGGATAGACTTGTCTATACAGGGGGCCTTGGGTTTGTCTCACTAGAAGAAAGCATGTTGGCCTTGTTCTAATGTGGTTGCCACATCAGTTGTGGACAAAACTGTGTTCTAATCTAGTCTTCTCACCTGACATGTCCATCAGGAACAGTATTAGTTTGTACCTTCAAAAGGTATCATTCTTCTGGATGAACTGAAGCCCAGGTAGAAGAAAGAAATTGGTCTTGGGATTTGGGCAAATGGTTTACTTTTTATAGGAATTTTGTTATAGAGATAAGCCTGAGTAGTTGGATGTTCCTTTAGGAAAATGGAAATAAACCTAAGGATTTGGTGAAGCCTGAGCACAAATGTTTTTACTATTACCATATTTGGCCCCAAGCCATCTTATGAGAGAAGTTCTGCTCTGGCAGGTATCCACTTAAGAAAAAAAAATTTATAAATGCTCCCAAATTAATTAAACCAGTGTAGATTGATGTTTTGTCTACACAGATTATTATTTGAATTTTCTTTTTAAAGGTTCATTTCCTTCAGAATTAAAGTTGCCTCTAAACTCAACTCACAAATTCCTCTCTGGCAGCTTTTGGTTTGGGTTCACTCATAGGGCAGACGTGATTTATTTTCTTGTGCTTGTTATTAACCCAGAAATGTAATTTCAGCTTGGGCTTGGAATAGTGCTTTGGGACATTAAGCAGAAGTGAACAGTGGAAGTTAGGTGGACATGAGTCAAATAAAACCAACCACATTTTCTCTCAGCTCTCCTTTTATAATTGATGAGCCCAAAGAATTGTTTAAAACTCCCTTTACTGTCAATTGTTCCAATTTCAGTAAAAATTTTTGGCATGAATCAGCAAGTACATACTCCTAGAGGTGGTGCCGTAGCTAGCTCCTATGTTTAGGAGTGGAGTCTTTTCATAGCAGTATTTTGATTTTGAACTAGATGCCTCATTTCAGTCTAGCCTTCAGTTGGTGACAAGCTGTTCCCTAGGGTGAGGGTTTTCTCACAACCACTTTTCTGTTTTTTAAATACTATAGGGATGGAGGTTTTTGGTTGAGAGTGGGAACTGTTTATATCTGAGGCTGAAAAGTATTCTCATTTGCATTCTGCATGAGGGAATGGGAAAATGCATCTCCCATTTCAGTTCTCTGCTGTGAACCTGATTGTAAGGACTTGATAAAAGCCTGTTTTCTGGAATTCTGCTTCACCACCCAATTTCAGTTTGCTATCTGTTGGGCAGATTGCCTGAGTGCTAACCTGAAGCACCCTCATCCTAAAGGTATCAAAGTTGATGAGTGGTCACATTGGTGTGAACAGGGGAGGGTGGTTAGGATAGCCCCCCATATAACATAGGAGGTAAGACTGAGGGATCTTTTTTGTCCTTGTGGTTCATGACTCAATGTCTGGCTTTGCCCACATCCCAGGCAAGATATAGTTTCTTTCCATGGCTTTTCAAGCCCCCACAGAATTGTTGTAAGGCATCTTCAATAACATATTTAATAACAGTTAACAGTAACTCACTGTTATATCGAATGTATTATGCTGGATGCTGTAAGAGACACAAAAAAATAAATTCTTATCTTTTAAGGATGATCAAATTCACTAGGAAAAAAGAAGAAAGTCTATACATAACCATAGTAGAAGGTAAGAAGAAAGTCTATACATCACCGTAGTAGAAGGTAGGAACTATAAATGAAAAAAAAAAAAAAACTATAAATGAACATGATTTTTGAGAAGACATGGGTAGAAATTGGGGGTCATCTAAGTACTTGGTTGGATGAAGGGGGAAATAGAGTAGATTAACTTCTGTTTTGAATCTGTGTAATGAGAGAATGGGGGTTCTATTAACAGTGATAGAGAAATGGACTAGAAATGCTGGTGAGTTTGAGGTGAGTTTTCCAGGAGAAAAACACTTAAAGACCCAGGGGGTCAGATGAGAGGCAGGAGCTCTAGACTCCAATTTTGAGTCTTGTTTTTGGGTGCCCTGGGGATGTATAAGATCTGTAAGGGAAAGTGCGTGATGTGAGAAGAACAGAGAGTTTGGACCTAAATTATGAGAAAAGTCCACATGTCAGAAAATGGAGGAGGCAAGGGATCCAAAGACAGAAGGTGGCAGAAAGGGATGTGTGTGAGTTGGGAAGAAGCTCTGCCACGACAATAAACCCTGAGCCAGGGGACTCCATTTTAAGACTGTGCCTTTGCCTCAACTCTGCATGCCTCTGTGGAGCTATCTCTGGTACTTACCACTGTTCCTGGTTTATATATGCTTATCTCACCTGAGAGATTCTCAGCCTCTGAAGGATGGGGATAGTGTTACTTATTTTGGAATTCTTGGGACCAGTTTTAACATATAGTAGTTATTGAATGAATGACAAGAGACTGAAATGAGAATAACTGCAAAGATTTAATCACAATTTTTAAGGTCATTGGAAATCTTCTAAAATGTAGTTTTAATATTAGGGAGGGAAGGATGCCAAATTGCAAGGGGTTAAATTAGGAAAAAGTGGGTATTGAGGAGGGAGGAAGGGGAGGAGTGAATATAGATCACTTATTCAAGATTTTTTACAGCTAAAAGAGGGAGAAATGCAGGGCAGTAGCTAGAGGGGACAGATATTTCATTCGATTGACTGACAGAACCTTGTCTAGACTGAGTTGGGGCAGCTAGAAAGGGGTTGGTTAATGAACTGGATTATTTAGGAGGGCTTCACTCTCACGAGTGTTAATGGGGGCTAATTCGATGAAATGGTTGTTGGGAATGGGGAAAGAGAGAGATGGGAAGTCAGAATTGAAGTACCAAATTTGAGATCTTGTGGTTGGAACAATGAGTGTCTCGTAATGAGATCCAGAATGTGAGTGTGCTTGTGATGTGGAGCGGAGGTGGTGGCTGTTGAGTTGACAAAAGTAAAGTACTCTTCGTTTGGATGACCTTATTAGTTCTCAACCAAGATATTAATTTCATGGGAGATAGGAAAGGAAAGAGTGAGAAGATCGTAAGTCATGTATTTAAGTCATTCATGGAAGTGGAAATTGGTCCATGAGGACAAGGGATAGAGGTGAGATTATTTATTTATTTATTTATTTATTTATTTATTTATTTATTTATTTATTGAGGTGAGATGATTTAAATTATAGTATTTAGTGTTTTTTTTTTTTTTTTTAAGGTATACATGGGCAGCCCGGGTGGCTCAGCGGTTTAGTGCCACCTTCAGCCCAGAGCATGATCCTGGAGACCCGGGATCGAGTCCCACGTCCGGGTCCCTGCATGGTGCCTGCTTCTCCCTCTGCCTGTGTCTCTGCCTCTCTGCCTCTCTCTCTCTCTCTGTCTCTCATGAGTAAATTTTTTTAAAAATCTAAAAAAAAAAAAAAAATTGGGGTTTGACTCCATCTCTACTTTTTAGCGTCAAAAGTGAAACAGCATATACTAATTGCCTCTTCTGTAAGATGAGGAATAAGCATACTCTTGGTTCTCTGTATCTTCTCTCTGGATTTTGTTTATATGATCTAGGATTTAAAAATTCATACCGTAGTAATGCTATTGAATTTGAAAAATCTTAAGCATTTTCTTTAAAAATTCTTCTTTTTTTTTTATTTTTAAAGATTTCATTTGGGGATCCCTGGGTGGCTCAGTGGTTTAGCACCTGCCTTTGACCCAGGGCGTGACCCTGGAGTCCCCCAGATCAAGTACCGGATCAAGTCCCATGTTGGGCTCCCGGCATGGAGCCTGCTTCTCCCTCCTCCTGTGTCTCTGCCTCTCTCTCTCTCTAGGTCTATCATGAATGAATGAATGAATGAAAAAATAAATAAATAAATAAATAAATAAATAAACCTTTTAAAAAAATAAAGAGTTCATTTATTTATTCATGAAAGACACAGAGAGAGAGGCAGAAACACAGGCAGAGGGAGAATTGGGCTCCATGCAGGGAGCCTGTTGTGGGATCCATCTTGGGACTCTGGGATCACCACCTGAGCTGAAGCCCAGACCCTCAATTGCTGAGCCACGAGGCATCCCTTTAAAAATTATTCTTGATGTTCACATTGCTTTATAGTCCAATTTATAATATTTTGGACTTAATTCTGTATGTAACTTGTTTTGTGTTGATCTGCCAGTACCTTAAATTTACAACCTTTCATTCCGGGATTCTTTATTTTGATTTATTTTTTCAGTCAAATGAGTACATCTTGGAGTAATGTTTTTTTCCAGAAAAGCTGCATGTTGGCATATCTTCAGAGCTCTTAGATACTTGAAAAATAGCTTTTGATTTAGTTGCCTTCATATGCAAATGGCATCCTGTTTAGATAATGAATTCTTGGGTCACAAATCAATCTTATAAGGTTCCTAGTATTGTTCCGTTGCATCTGTGAGCATTATAGGAAAGTCCAGTATCAGAGAAGTTAGGCTCTCTCCACCTCTCCCTTCTTCTTCTTTTTTTAAAATAACATATTTAACCGGTATTGGTAAAGGTATATCCTGATAATTTTTTCTCCTAGTACTTTTGAGCCCTTTGGATCTGGAGACTTAGGTCTATTCTCACTTCAGAAAAGATTATTCTTTTCATTTGCTTTTGTATCTTCAGGAACACCTATTATCTTAACTAGGTCTTCATTCTTCCCATAGCTAAGATCTTGTGTCTGATATTTTAATTTTCTTTGCAATTTTTGAGAGCTTCTTGAGCTTTTTCTTTAAACACTGATTTATTTTTATTTTTCTTCATTATCAGTTCTGTCCTTCATGGCTTCTGATTATGATTTTTATTTGAATTACATTTTTATATTCTTATATATTTGTTCATTGCATCTAGGTCCTCTATATTTCTGGTTTTTTTTCTCAGCCTATCTCTCTTCATCAGAGTCCAATGTCCTGTATTATTTTTCATTTCTTTTTCAAACCTACATTTGTCTACATTTCTTGAGAATACAGAGCCAATTCTTTCTATCCTGAAAGGGAACTTTTTTCCACAGGTGTACTCTTCATCTACATCTTAAGGGATACCTTCTCCATCTTTCCTATTGCAGAATGTTTTAGTAGGTCCCATATTGTTGTTTTTCCCATTTTACTCATTCTGCTCATAGTAGCTGCTTACCCATAAATAGAATTGGTTGATTTTCTTTGGAACCCCTGCTGTAGTGAGGTGAGGGGCTCTTTATGTAAACTGGTTTAACAGCCCAGCAACCCAAGAAGGTGGCAAGAGAACCAGTGTGTTGGCTTCCTAGCAGGGGGATTGAAGCTTGGCACTGTTTTCTTCTTGTTGTGTGGAGAAGTCTTTATGCCAGGGGTCAGGTTTGTGAACATCCAGCACTGGCACAACATCCATTACTCTCCATACAGTGGCCGAGCCTGTATGCTCTTTGGTGCTGCTGCATCCGGAATTTGCCCCAGATTCACTGCAAACTCTCTTGTTGCTCTAGCGGCCACAGGAGCCCTGGGACTCCCCAGTGCTTTAAATTGCTATTGACCTGGAGGGGTGAGGTGGAGTTCAGTCCATTCTCCTCACAGCAACAGAGTGGGCTTTCTGAAACACAAATTGGATTGTGTTATTTCTTTGCTTAAAATGCTTCAGTGGGTCCTCCTTGTCTTTGGATAGAGTTCCAAGACTGTATATAATTCCCTCTCCAGCCATATCTTCCCTGATCCATGTCTTATAAGTGAACCACACTGATTTTTTTTCATTGACTCAAATGAGGCGTGCTTTTTCTTCTGTTCAAACCAGTACACATACACTTACTTCTCTACCTCTACCCTTAACAGTAGTTTAAAGTTTATTCAACTATGCTGCAAGTTATTCCGATTTTAAGGTATCATCAGATGGCATATTTATGAGTTTATTCTCAAGATATTCTGTTGTGCTTCTCTCTATCTCTTTTATAGATCTATGCAGTCAGTCTCTGGTGCGAGGGAGTCCTCTGGGTTTGGATCACATAGCAGTGAACAAATGGATAAAAAACTTTAGAAGTAGTTAAAGCAGGACACTACTGTGATCTTCAAATGTTGAGACAAAGGCTGCTGTTACTGTTAATATTTGGATGATAAATTCTTGTTGTAAATGTAACCTTAGGTAGCTTGAAGGGGTAAGTTTGTAGGGAAATAAAATTCAAAAAAACTTACTGACTTGACATGGGCTACCATTAGGTCCCATAATTGTGGCTTGCCAATGAAACATACCATCCCCAACTGGATCTGCAGAACATAGTTTCTCTGTTCTCCCACTTTATTCTCCCAAGGCAACCTATACCTATTAGAGCACTTAGCACTCTGTCGTAATTGTGTGTTTGGTTGTAAAATCCCTATTTACAGGGTAGAAGCCACAACTGTTTTCTTTACCATTATAATTTCAGTATATATAGGTCAGTGCCTGGCACATGGTATGTGCATATTTGTTGAATGAATGGATGAATGAATGAATGAATGAATGAATGAAAACATTAATTTTTTCAGTTGTTGCTGTCCCAACCTCTTCCTTCCAAATTCAGGGCTGTTACTGAGTTCTGTCAGGAGCTCTTATCCCTACTTCCTGAGATACTTTAGTATCTTTCTTCACTGTGGACCAGGTCTATCCTTTATCTATGAAACTAGACTAATTGTGTGAGAAGATTACATTTGACAACAATATAAGCACTTATCACAGAGTGTGGTACCTAGAAATTGCTTAATAAATATATTTTTACTATTTGAAGGTGGTAGCAGCATTAGGGAATAAGGAAAACATTGATTCTTTGCCTACTTACCCTCATGCAAATGGAGACAATTAGAAGGGGAGAAGAGACCTTTATTGAAGTGGACTCACTAGGGTACAGTTATTAGGGATATCTTAGGTTTCAGTGAAAGAGGGGGAGGGTACCTGCCATAGTATAGAATTATCCCTTGAGACATAGTTAGGGTTAAAAGGCGAGATTAATTGCATGTGGCATACATGGGATGGAGTTCAGGGAGATAAAATGAAAAGTTTGGGTATTGACTGATGAATGTCAATTAGGGGGAAATGGAGACTTTGGGGATATGAAGGGTAGAGATACCCAAAAGGTGTGAAGGAGATGAGTTGAAAGATGATTATTATTTTGGGATTAGAATGACCTCAGTAAGAGAAGACTTAGATATAGATAAACTTGCTTAACAAATATTTTTGACTACTTAAATATTATTAGCTGGGAACTATGTTAAGTGCTGTGGATTCACCAATGAAGTAAATAGCTACCACCCATTTCTTCATGGAATTTACAGTCTAGTGAGGAACACAGACATAAATCATATACTTATCTATAAAATTTTAAACTGTAATAAATGTCTTCTGGAAAAGTAGAGGTTATTAGGATAGCATATTAATTGGCAGAACTAATTGAGTTGGGGGTAGGCATGTAATGTGTCTATGAGAAGGTGACATTTCAGCTGTGGACAGTGAGTAAGAATTAGTTGGTAAGAGTGGAGATAAGAGTGCTCCAGACCCAGGCAACAGCATGTGCAAAGACCCTGAGGGGAGGGAAAGGTTATGATCTTTTTGAGAAATGGAAAAAAGCCAGAATGGCTAAAGCCAGTGGTGTTTCCAAAGGAAAGACTAGAGAGATTGGCAGAAAACATGGATAGGCCTTAGAAATTCATCCTAGGTGTAATAAAGTTACCAAACCATTTGTCATCAAAGGTTTGATCAGGCAAATGGCATAGCCCACTTATATACTGGGATCCTTTTGGTGATTCTTCAGGAAATATATTGGTCAGGATACAAGGAAACCAGGCTTTTGAAGAGTCCTAGAAAAGATGATGGTGTCTTGGGTTAGGGGGAACATTCAATGAGATTCTTGCACTTATCCATATGTATATCCTCTACTCGCACATTATCCCCTTAGCCACTTGCATACCTCCAGGCCTCATGCTCGTGCACAAGTGCACACACTTCCTCATTAGGCAGACCCTGTAGACTCCAGGTTTATACAGAGTGTTTCAACCAACTCTAGACCCGGGAGGATAGGATAATCAAGCTTGTTCTCTATTCTTTCACTTCAGCAATAGAATAGATCATCTGTGTGTTGAGAAGGTTCTGTAGGGCAGAAGTTATAAAAGTGCTCTGCTGTGATATGAAAAGATCAAACTCCACACCCAGGAGCTTGGGTGACTGCTGGCTGGAAGGAGAAATTGGAGGTTGAATTCTCTTGATTTAACCATGGAAGAGAAGGTAGGACAAGGGCCAGGCAAACTCATTTTTTATATGTTCCTCATGTGTTGTTGCAGTGAGAGTTGACCCTTAACAGGGCCATTGATGTGATAAAAGTTTTTCCCACACACTTCACAGTTGAGAGATGACCAGAAGGATAAGGACTTTATCCCGAAGTGCTAAGGCTCAGTGATCATTTCTTTTCTTTTCTTTTTTTCCCCCTCCTCTCACTTCCCAGTCACTTGTAATTCCAAGTCAGATTGATGGTTTGTTTGTGGTACCTTGGGAGAGCCATAATGAGCTGTTTGTATCCTGGTGTGTTGCAACTCATAAATGATGTCTGTTTAGTGGTCCACGGCTCA
Organism: Vulpes vulpes; assembly: GCF_048418805.1. Classification (NCBI taxonomy): domain Eukaryota; kingdom Metazoa; phylum Chordata; class Mammalia; order Carnivora; family Canidae; genus Vulpes; species Vulpes vulpes. Next base: position 54,518,693 of record NC_132787.1, on the reverse strand, counting down.
CTGGGCTAGAGCTTGTTGCTAATGAAGCCTAGGTCACTGTTTCCATTTCAGTACAATCCTCTCGGGTTACTCTGTTATATTTACTGCCGGAGGCTGTGCCCATAATCTTACATATTTACCCTTTCGTTTTAAGACCATAGGATGAGTTAGTAAGAAAAGATCAACATGAAAACAACCTACTCTTACAAAACTGATACAGTATTCTCATTTTTCCAGTGGTGGGTTATTAGTATTGTCTTCATTAATAGCACTACTGAAACGTCTTGCTCGTTCCCTGTGTTTTTCAATCCTGCCCTGTCTCTCAATAGCCAGGTCCGAGTCCCCTTCCTTATTTAGAAGACTAACTTGATCTGCTATGACCTCACACCTCCAACATCCTTTTTAGCACTTAATGATTTCCATTTTTAATTTTGTCAATTTCTAACATTCTTCCAACTAGCTGTGCAAATGTGGACAAATTACTGAACCTCTCTGGCCCTAGTTTTCCTCATCTGTGAAATGAACGTGTTAGATTAAATCTAAGGTCTAAGTCTTTCACCTCTCTTACCAAGTGTCTAGTGAAGTGTCACATATGTAAACTGAGGTGAGTGGCAGACACAATTTCTATCTTCAAGAAACTTAGAGTCTAATGGGGACAGGGACTATAAATAATAAATAAGTACAACTTCTGATGTTGGCAGGATGGATTGAATGGAATAGATGCAGTGATGGAGAAAATTTTGGAGATGTGATTTTGGAGGTCTAGTTAAGTTAGAAGTCAAACGATGAGAAGTTACTAGCTGTATAAATAAGAGGGGAAGAATATTTGAGGCTGAGAGAATAGGATATGCAGAAATTTCTGAGGTAAGAACTTAATGTTTAATTAACCAGCAATAAGCTACAGTATCTGGAGTAAAATATATGAAGGAAAGATATGGATTTGAGATATAGTTAAGAGACAAAAGTGATCAGCCAGAAACTTATCAGGAGCTATGGGTGGCTCCAAGTATTTAAGGTAGCAGCCAAGGATTTGGTACCAAGTAAGCCCAAACTCATGGTGGTAATAGAGAAAGTAGTTACTAAAAACAAGTTATTTCTTTTCTCCTTTGCTGATAGGACATGGGAAGGGCCTAATAGCCCACTGCCTTAGTCTTCATGTTAAATGGCAGTAGCCTGCAATATCTGGCAGGTGGCAGTTACTAAGAGGGATAATTGATGCCCTGAAAAACTTGCCTAACTGAGCATTGTGCAACATATTTTGGGAGTTCACCAGCAAAGTTTATGTGTTGACACAGATGATATCCATGCTGAGACTTGTTTGGGTGGAAGATTTAGTAGCTGAGGAGGACATGGATCCAACACAGCTCTCCCTTTTTACCAGATGTGTTTATATGCTAGGTAGCTCATAACAGTACTCTCTCATCTTCTCCCTACTAACAGAGAACCATTTGCTTTTAGTCTCTCCTATATACTACTTACTGGCAGACTAATCTTCAAATCCACTTTTGATCATGTCTTCCCCTATCCCTGAGCCTATAATAACTCCCCTTTGCTTGTTGTATCACGTTAGAATTCATACTAGAATTCAAAACCTTAAATGATCTCCAACCTTTTCTCCTTTTAAACCCTTCCCAGAGAATACCTTTTAGTTGTTTTGATGTCTTCAAAACCTAGCTCTACCACCCTCAGTGTGCCTGCCTTCTCCCTGGAGCCCGAATTTATGCTTTCTTGTTGTGGAGTAGTGGGAAAGCCCAATGACCTCAGACAGTGCACCCAATCCCTCCAGATGATTGCCATAAGCTCTTTCTATTTCAATATGTAGTGATCTTCTGCCTTTATTCACTTGTACCAAGGATGTTCTTTAATTTTTGCATGCTTCTGTGCCTTCTTGGTGTGCTTTAAGACCCTAGGATCAGGGACCTTGTCTGGAGATCTTACTGATCAAAACCAAGGCTTGGAAACTTAACTGTGCTACAGTGAGAAGGGCAGTAGATTTGGGAGTCAGGCTGGTCTGGGTTTGAATGGCAGTGCTCGTATTTACTAGCTTATGACCTTAGGAAGGTTACTTCACCTTTCCAGCCCTTATATTTCTTATTCTTAGGCTTCTGCATTGATTTCCTCCTGTGCAAGAGTAGTGGCATGAATTGCAGTATCTTAGCAGACATTCCCCTGGGAATTTTGGAGCATGCACTTGTGGTGGCCACCCAGGTTACCGTTTTCCTCATTCTGGTTGATAGAATTGGAATGCAGAGAAAAACATTCTGGCAGAAATGAGCCTGGAAGGGAATATTTTTTTGGAGAAATGTGCCTGAATCTTAGAGAAAAATGATCCACTTTGTAGAAAATAACTTGTGAGCCAGTCAGTATGCTTTCAGCTATTTAGATTTGATTTCTCTAACAATCCGTATCTAGCAGATACACAGTTGTCAGGTGTTCTAATCTTTAAGAACAATCTTCATTGAAAAAGTTGTGAACTGTACCTAAAAGTACATTTTATTTTTGGATAGTAATTTTGAGTCCTAAGTTTTTCCAGTAATCTGATCATATAATGATTTTAATCCTCCCCTTCCTTCTTTATCCTCTCTACTTCCTTAGGCCTTCATGCACTTGGGAAGCCATGGTGCACAACGATGGTTTTCATATGGTCAGACTCACACTTCAAGTATTTATTAAGAGTTTTAGAGGCAGGCATCTCTGTTTTAAATACCACTTCTCCTGCACTCCCTGCCGCATGCTAGGCAAGTTTTTTTGTTTGTTTTGTTTTTTTGTTTTGTTTTGTTTTGTTTTTTTAACCTCTCCAAGCTTATTTCCTCAACTATAAATGAGATAAATTTTGTGACAGCTCAAGCACAATGTCTGGTTCATTGCAGGTAAGCAGTGACTCTTGGTTTCCTTTCCCAGGGGTGCCAAATTCCCATTCCAAGCATTATTTTTGTTTTGTTTTGTTTTGTTTTTTTTGTTGTTGTTGTTGTTGTTGTTTTACCTAGTCTGTCTTACTATAATATTTAAGTGTCTGGATATTATATTGCATAAGAAATACATGTAAGATATTTTTAAACACTCAGTGTCTTAGAGTTATCACAGAGCCAGTCAAAAAGAAAAATAACATCAAATTGCTCACATTCAAGCAAATAAATTTGGTTTGATGGTAGCATAGATGTTTGAACAAAGTGTAAGAGACAAAACTCTCAGTAATTTCCAGGTTACAGCCACTTTTCACCTACTTCTTGGGCATGTTTTCATTTCTAAATCCCATCTGTATCCTAATTATACATCTGTTTTTACTCTGAGGTAGCATTCTGCCTGTATAGTAAGGGAGCAAAGCGTTCTGTAATAAATGACATCATCTGCCTTGGGGGAAATGATTGCCAATGCATGTACTCACTCACTCATTCAGTCTGTATTAGTTAATACTGTGAGTTGCAGTTGACAGATCCCCATCTGGAATTAGGATACCTGTTGGAAGGGCCATCTCTCATTAGGAGTGGTTGGGCTTCAGGAATAACTGGAACCAGTAACGTGAATGCCACCATGATTTTGTTTTTCTGTTTACTTCTGATTTTACCCATATCATTTGGTCTGTCACCAGCCCACTTATCATTTTGGTCCATGTGGCAAAGAGTCCCTAGTCCAAAAATTTAGAAAAGGGACACAGTGATATAGCTTATATCAGATACCCATCCTGGATCTGTCAGCTTGAGTAGGAGAGCACGATCATGTAAAAACATGGTGGCTCCTTCAAGAATTCTTGTAAAAAAAATAATTATATGGATGAAGTGGGGTTGAGGAGAAGCACACAGAAGGAAGGTGATGAGCACAGAGTTCCAGAGATGCCCAAATTCCCATCCTGCCATCCTGGGCAGTGAGATCTTAGTTATGAATACAAAAAATATATTCTTGAACTGAGGTTGCTTGTAGGCAAATGATGGGAGATGGATGTGCAATCAGATAAGTACAACAGAGTGATACTAGTTCTGTAATAATGGATGTATATATTAGAGGTAAAAGATAGATGGTCAGTTAGGTTAGATCAGACACAACTAACTTCTGTTAGCAATGATGGCTACGCAGCTGGGTACATTGAAGCCCTTCTGAAAATACTTGAGCCACTTGAATTATTATTTGGTATTCTGAGGACTAGGGATAGCCTTGGCATTTTCTGAGTATAAACATCATGTGCTTTTTCATTAAGAGGTCTCTTTACCAGAATGCCTTTTTGAATTATTCATTGAGTTCTTTTACAAAGAATTAAAGGACACCTTGAGATTTTTTAAAGTTTCAGTCACTTGTCCTGTTGTGTTTTAGAGAATTCAGATGATCTGAATATGAATTCCCTTTCGTAGCTCTTGAAACTGGTATCAATAAGGACGATTCATTAACTTGTTTTATAACTCAAGTGATCCGGCACTAAACTGCTTGTTAATCAAAGATGCCTTGATTATAAGTTGAAGACATACTTTTGTTCCTTTGTCCAAAGGCCTGAGAGTCTTTTCCATAGTCCTCCATTCTTTGCTCTTGTAGTGGCCTGCATTATATCCATAAGCAGTCTGGTATATCATCCTTCAATTGGCTCTTTTTCGGGCTGATCAACTTGATCATTTTTCCATCTTCTATTACCCTGTGTCAACTTTCTGTGTTTTACTCCACAAATCCATGTTCTTGAAGGTTGGATGCCTTAGGCTATGCACAGTTTGCTCCAGTTTCATCATCTCAGTGTTGCCTTTCACCTCCACAGTTTACCAAGGCTTTTCATTGTCCTTCATCTCTTCTCTCTACCTGTGCTTGCCCTTACTTTTATTTTATTTTTTTTTACTTTTCTTTTTTAATTAAACCTTTTATTTTGAGATAATTTTAGTCTCATATGCAGTTAAAAGAATTAATACAGAGAGATATCCTATACCAAGGCTCCCGCAATGGTAACATCATCTTGCAAAACTATCGTATAGTATCATAACCAGGATGTTAACATTGGTACAGCTGGGACATAGAATAACTGCCCTGACATTTTGATGTGTAAGGTCCTTCTCATCAATCTTTCTTACTCATCTCATACGCTTTTCTTCCCTCACTCTTCTCACTTACATATTCATTGTCTCAGGGATTTAACTGAATCAAGGATGCTACAAGACTAATCTCCTTGATAGGTTGGCTCAATTCTCATGTCATAATTTCTAGGGATAGCAATTTCCATTCTTCTTTAAGTTATTTGTCTGAAATAAATATCATTTGGATGAGCCATGGTAGCCTTAAAATTCATTTGAAGACCTAGTCTGCAGGGAGATCTGCTTGCCTTAATTTCAGGCAGGTCACATGAGGGTGAAGAATGTGTGGGAGCTAGTATTGTATTAATCCTTTGAGACTTGAGAGCCCTAATCAAAGACATTTTTCCCCCAAAGGACAGTTCTGCACAGAGGATGTGGATGAGTGTCTGCTACAACCTAATGCTTGTCAGAATGGAGGCACCTGTACCAACCGCAATGGGGGTTATGGCTGTGTATGTGTTAATGGCTGGAGTGGAGATGACTGCAGTGAGAACATTGATGACTGTGCCTTTGCCTCCTGCACCCCGGGCTCCACCTGCATTGACCGTGTGGCCTCCTTCTCTTGCATGTGCCCAGAAGGAAAGGCAGGTAAGGCCAGCAGCACAGAACTGGAGTTCAGGGAAGGGGCAGTTCAGGGAAGGGGCTAGAGAGCATTCAAGATCTCTTTGACTCCCCAAGTTGTGTCCTTTTAATTAGCATCTGTAGGAACATATTACTCAAGAGTGTTCTGGAAATATAATTGCTAGCCGAAGTACTATGAAATTAGTCTTCTTCTTGAGGACTTTTGGCTCTCATCTCAAATCTGTATACCTCAGTTTTTCATACCCTAAAAATGGAAGTTAGTGGCTATTGCCTTAGGAGCATTTATTGACCACCTTAAGATCTGAGAGAGAAAAGCACCTCAGAAATTAAGATAAACTTCTCAGAAATTAAGATAAAATTACTAATAAATGGATTTAGGGACTTCATTTTGAGAAGGAACTTTTTACTTTGAAGAAGTTAGGAGGAGAGAAGCATTTGAATGCATTCCAGCTCTCAGTGTCTATGGAAATATTCCTGTAAGGGAGGAATTTTACTAACTGCAAAGTTAATATTGCTCTAGAGTCTCAAGTTAACAGCTCCCAGTCCAGTCCTAGGAGTAGAGAGCAGTGAAGGGGAGGACCATGGAGGAAGAAGTTAGCTTAACTGAGAGAACTTTGTGCCTAGGACTTTTCATATCCATGCCTTTCTGAAAGCCCCACCCCTAGCTTTGTAGAAGAAGCCTTGGTTACCTGTTCTTAAGCTAATTGCAGACTGGAAAATCCAGTTCCCATGTGAACTACACAGAACGTGGGGCCTAGTAATACCTTTGGAGTGCTGAGGGCGCTTGAGCCAGGAATGTTGACATGATTAAAAGGCTGCCCTAGTATAGGCTGATGATGTTCAGCTTTTTTTTTTCCTTCTGAGGCTAGCTAAATACTGGTGGCCCCTGATCATCAGGTAGCATAATTTGGGGGAAAGTAGATTGCTAAATAAAATATAAGGTGAGTGCAATATTTAGAATATATAGTAAAACATTGTTTATTTGAAATTCAAATTGAACTGGGCATCCTCTCTTTTTATTTGCTAAATATAGTAGCACTGGCAAAAAGTTATCTTCATCGTCTAACCATCTCACTTTATGGCCTGTGGATGACTTGACCCTTGAGGAGAGGTCTAGCTGAGGGCTTAGGGTCAAAGCAGCAAGGTTGTCTGCAGAAACTACTTGCTTGCTGCTAGCTGTAGCATGTCCCTAAGGTAGGATTAGGTAAAGGGGAAGTTGCCTCGAAATCTCCATATTGGATTTTGGTGAGGTGACCATAAGGTTTTCCCTCCTCCATGAAAGAGAAAACTCTTCCTCAAGTAAGAGACATTTTTTCTTTGTTCTTTTTGCCCCATCCCAGGTCTTTTATGTCATCTGGATGATGCATGCATCAGCAATCCTTGCCACAAGGGGGCACTGTGTGATACCAACCCCCTGAACGGGCAGTATATTTGCACCTGCCCTCAAGGCTTCAAAGGGGCTGATTGTACAGAAGATGTGGATGAGTGTGCTATGGGTGAGTACGTGGAACTTTTCCTATTCCTCGTGGTATCTATAGAGCTCAGCAAGCATTCAGACAGAAGCAAAATCTCAGATCTCTCCTGTTACATGCCCACTGTTAAACAACCTTTCTGTGTGAACATATACTGTATTCTGAAAATTGAATATATGGAAGGTCTGTACCTGATTATTAATAGAAAGCCCCACCTTGACGACACTTTGGGCAGAAGAACAGCAGAGATGCACGAGAGTTGAGATTACCTTAGTCTGTCTTCCCCTCCCCTCCCCTCCCGTCCCCTCCCCTCCCTTCCTCTTTCCTCCCTTCCCTTCCCTTCCCTTCCCTTCCCTTCCCTTCCCTTCCCTTCCCTTCCCTTCCGTTCCCTTCCCTTCCCTTCCCTTCCCTTCCCTTTCCTTTCCTTTCCTTTCATTTTAAAGAAGAAAATACGAAATTGAGAATCAGATTATTAAAGGCCTGGCCCTAATGCTGTAACAATCAGACCTACTTCTGTAATCCACATTTGTGGAAAGTCCATCAGGGTGCTTTGATCCCAATAATCGGTGCTTGTGTTTTCCAGCCAATAGCAATCCTTGTGAGCATGCAGGAAAGTGTGTGAACACAGATGGTGCCTTCCACTGTGAATGTCTGAAGGGCTATGCAGGGCCTCGTTGTGAGATGGACATCAATGAGTGTCATTCTGACCCCTGCCAGAATGATGCAACCTGTCTGGATAAGATTGGAGGCTTCACATGTTTGTGCATGCCAGGTACATGGGCCCATCAGTGAGTGGGGTCTAGACAAAGGGCACTGCCATGCACTTTTCAATTTAGGGTGGGCAATTCTATGAACTCTGTCAGCATTTAATTCCCAATAATGACGGCGTTCCCAGCCAAGGGGACCTCTAAGGAGTAGTGCTCCTTAGAGCACTACTCCTTAGAGTACGCGGTGCTAGAATTCTTAGAGCTATGGAGACCAAATTAAATAAGTCCTTATATCAACATCAGTTTCATGTAAGAAAAATTTGGAAGTGAGTGTTTTTATGCAAGTACTCTTTGATTTAATAAAGGATTTACCATAAGAATCCTTTAAATAGCAAGCTTTTCTGATCTCTTGATATATTATAAATACTTTACTGTTCCATTTATATAAATTATTTTACCCGTGCTTCTGTAGGAACTTGCCATTTATCCGTAGTAATGTGCATACAGTTTTATATGTATGAAATAGTTTCTACAGAAACTACTTCTTGAATCCTTAGATAAAAGACATATGGCAGTGGCTGCTTTGCCAGATTAAGGCTGCTTAGCTCCTCTAGCATTGGGAGGCCCTCCTGATCTTGACTTGTACCCTGAGAGCAGTTGCATCTCCAGGTCAGCTGGTCTTTGAGAACATCAACTGGTGACCCTGTGGGCCTGGTACAGCTCTGAAAGTGAAACAGGGACAGGTCAGAGAATGTGGGACAATCTTTGGTGGCATGCTATGTTTTACCAGTCTCTTCTCCCTCTTCACAGTGACATGGGTATCTCGCAGTATTCTCCTATCTTGCTGATACTTGCAATGACTATTTCCCATCATGGCAGAGTCCCCTTTGACTTCTGCAGAAATGTTCATGCTCATAGAGGAAATAGTCCACTCTGCAAATTTGTGCTTTCTTGGATAGAATATGCCTTTCTGTCTTTCTAAGCCACTTGTGTGGTCCAATTTGTTCAAGGTTTCAAAGGTGTACATTGTGAATTGGAGATAAACGAATGTCAGAGCAACCCTTGTGTGAACAATGGTCAGTGTGTGGATAAAGTCAATCGCTTCCAGTGTCTATGTCCACCTGGTAAGTGCCCACCACCTGCCCCAATTTTCTTTGAAAGCACAAAGCTGAGTGACCACAGGGAAGGGAGGAGGAGAGTGTGTGTGTGGGCTGTACATGAGGAAGTCATTAAAGTGAGCACTTCGGGATAGGAGTGTGTACAGAAATGAGTTTGTTTCAGCTAGTGTATCATCCAAATCCTTTGTGGCCAGAAGTCCAAGTCTATTCTGTTTGGCCCATGACCTCTCTGTCTGTGTATATATTTCAGAAAGTTCATACCTCACCGAAGCCTTGGTTGTAGGCTATTCAGGATTTTTTTTTCCTCCCTATGGGTCATATTCTTAAAGCCCCTCTGTGAGATTTTTATTTTTAGATATTTCACCCTGGGTCCAAAAACAGACTGCACAAGTCAATTTTTTTTTCCCAAAGAGTACTCTGTGTCTCCTTTTGCTATGCCAGTTTTTCTTCCAGAAATGATAGCCTCTCATGGTGTTTCTTCAAAGAAGTTCCAGCTCCTCTGAAGCTGTACTCACTTGTTTGAGGGTTCCATGTATAACCATTTAGTCCCTACTTCAACTAGAAGTGAAATCTGTACTGGGAAAAAACAAATGGAGACACATGCATTTGCCCCTGATGCCCTGAGCTTTATTTAGTTATCTCAGTTACCTGTTTGGGAGAATAATTTTATGTTTGCTGAGCCACTGTTTTTTTTTTTGTTTTGTTTTGTTTTGTTTTTTTTTGAGCCACTGGTTTAAGCTCTACTGGTAGTGTAACCCAACCCTCTTGGGCATCCTTCTCATGGGACATCATAGGTAGACCTTAGATAGATAAACATAGGATAGTCCTTTGACTTATGTCATCACTCTGCCCTTTTAAGGTTTCACTGGGCCAGTTTGCCAGATTGATATTGATGACTGTTCCAGTACTCCATGTCTGAATGGGGCAAAGTGTATTGATCACCCGAATGGCTATGAATGCCAGTGTGCCACAGGTAAGATTGTCCTCACTTTTTATTCCCCTGGTAGGTCCATGTGAACAAAATAGGAGACTGTCTTCTAGCTGCCCTACCAAGCCAGTCCACTAATGGGCTGCCCTCTGTTAAGAGAGAGCTGCTTCTAGCATATTTTTTTTCGCTGCTCTCACTGTTTTCCTTCTACAACACCTGCCTCCTTCTCCACCACAGTAGTGGCCTGGCTTGGACATTTCCATTTGGTGTCCATGTCTTTCTGGGACAAATTTTGGCAGTGATGAGTTTCTGGCTGGCTTGACTTACTCCTTTGGGAAAGGGAAGAATTCCAGCTGAAAGCTATTTTTCCCTGGGGCTTCTCAGCAAGAGACCTGTTTCTGTGTTTCTTGAGGCAAGTGATTGAACAAAGGCCTAGAAATCTAAGGGCCATTGTGTGCAAGTGCAGAGGTTTTCTGCATTAAAGACTGCTCAGGCCTTGACAGTCAGGTGTGTATCTGAACGGGAGAGAGAGCTATGTCTGGGAAAGTTTAGGTCCTCTTTCCTGATTTCCGCTACTACAGTGACAAAGAATCTGCTTACAAATATTCTACATTTCTGATCTGTGGCTATGTTTCTCACTTGGGAGTGGATTTGAATAAACGAAATGTCCCTTGTTATACATTTGCTCCTACACAGACCAGTATTATAGAGAAAGACTAGAGATTATTAGAAAAGATGATTTCCCAATTTATTTTTTATATGACCGCTTGAGAGAAAAAGAAGTTATGGGTATAATGCAAGACCTTTTTAGAAGATGGGTTCTTAAAGGATTTTAAACATCATGTGTATGATTCCTTTCTGATGACAGAAAAGCAAACTAAATGACAAAAATAAACAGAGAATTAATATTTTGGTAGTACTGGGACATTACCATTTACTAGGCCTCCTTAGATTAGGTCCTGTCAGATGAACCACTTAACTTCTTTCTCTTTTCATGAAATGTTGTCCTTGGTTGGAGAAGTTCCAGATTTTGTCCTCCTCTGGCTAGATTATTCTCAGAGATAATCTTCACTGGAGAGAGTTTAAAAACCTTGAATTCATGTTTAAAAGGAAAGAGAGCCCCTCTTCCTTTAAAATTCTTTAAAAGAATGAATTGAATGAAGGAAGCTTTATTTGCCCCTTTTTTCTTTTAAATAATAAGTTTTCATTCATTTTATTTAACAGGTATTTATTAAAAACCTTAGTATATAAGCATAGTACTCTGGGAGAGTCTGAAAGGAATAAAGAAAAGTTCTCTGTCCTCTGAGGTCAGAATTGGGAAGATAAGGTACATGTTAGCATTAATATAATATCTGTATGTTGGTTTTGGGAAGAAAGGAATATAGAAATAAATGTATAATGGAAAAATATTGAGAGCTATTCCTCATTGAAGCCCAGTATGAAATGAAGCTGCAGTTAAAGTATCTCTGCAATGAAACCATTGATCATTTAGAAAAAGGGATTTAAATTCTATAAATTTTATTTGAAAAACTTTATTTTAAGCACAACTTTCTAGGCTTGCCTTGTAAATCAAATAGTTGACTTCTCATTGCTATAGTATAAACTGTTTAAGACATGAGGTCTGTAGGGTAAGTGGATGCAGCCACATTTATGTTCAGGTGTGGATGTCTAACTTGATTTTAAGCCTTCTTGATAAAATTCCTTCCCAGGATTCACTGGTGTGTTGTGTGAGGAGAACATTGACAACTGTGACCCTGATCCTTGCCACCATGGCCAGTGTCAGGATGGGATTGATTCCTACACCTGCATCTGCAACCCGGGGTACATGGGTGCCATCTGCAGTGACCAGATAGATGAGTGTTACAGCAGCCCCTGCCTGAATGATGGTCGCTGCATTGACCTGGTGAATGGCTACCAGTGCAACTGCCAGCCTGGCACATCAGGTAAGCTGCTCTGTGTCTCCTCTGGGGTTTCACTGTTCCCCCAAAATAGTTTACACAGATATCTCATACTGTCATGGCATATGCTCAGATACCTGAAAAATAATCCTGATTCTGAGATGCACAGTCAAAGTTACAGCCAGAAACATCTCAGAGGCAGATGTCTCTAGCCACTGGAGAAATTAGAGACAATAGCTTTGCAAAACTGATGATTTTGGGTGTGTGTTTTTCATTAGAAGGAGACATACCACTTCAAAACATTGAAATTATTATTTAAAATTGGAAACCCTCTTGGCTTTGTGGCTTGATTTGGTTATCCTTTTTTCTTTAGCCTCCACCAGACTCAGATTTAATGAAGCTGGCCCTTTCCCCTCTCCCTCCCTCCTGTCCTTCTATTCCTTTCATGATGAATCAGCATTGCTGTGTCTAAAGAGTTCAAAGTAAAACAGAAACTTGACAGATATCTGGCTAATATGATCATAGAGAAAATGAGTTATTTAGTGCATGAATTTCTCCATTGCCAGTCCAGTTTTCAAGATACATTCATAGATAATTTATATAAGCTTTCAGTTTTTTCTCTATTTAAGTATCCAGTATCTTTAATGTGACACTTTTCTTCCACTCTGTGTCTCTGGTGGGCTTTGGGCATTTAGGGGGATTCACAGGGAGAGGAGAGACTTTTTAACATGTCCCAGTCATTGTAAATTAGAATGCAGATCCGCTATTTCCCACTCCACATTCATTGCTGTTTCTCAACTCTGGTTGAGTGACTGCTTGTTAGTTGGGAAGGCATGCTGCTCCTTACTGGGGGAATGTTGAATTATTTTCTCAGGCAACGCATTTCACAGGTTTCACTGGAGTCTGTTTTACTTATTCGAGGAATAATTATGGTCACAACTCTGGTTAATGGACAGAGAAGTACTATGTCTCAGATCAAAGAAAATGTATTAGTGGAAGATTAACTAGAGTGCACCTTTGTTAGAAGGAAACCTACCAATACATGGGAGTGATTTATTGAGAACTCATTCTAGATTTAAAGAAAATGGCCTGTGTTGGGGGCAGAGGTGGGGGAGGTGGTTAACTACCCTCGTTTTATTTTGTTATTTCCAAATCCATTTCTTCAAACTTGTCAAAGGCCCTGGTCTTCATCCAGGACCTCGTACATGCCAAGTTTGAAAACAAAGTCCTTTTTGAGTTGCTCAGGCATACGAAAAACATCCCATGCCTTCACAGTTGAAAATGCCTTTCCCCTCCCCACATTTAGATAACTTACTAAAAGGGCTGAATAGATCTTTGTGAAACCTTCCAAAAGCAATTTGCTTCCGGGCTGGTCCCCAAGACATGAGAAATTGCAGTACGAAAAGAAATTTGAGAGATTTACAAGCAATTGAAAGGATGCCTTTAGAATGGTGGGGCTGTTTTAGGCTTTGCTATCATCCCCATTATAACAAATGTACTGGAAACCTGGGTGAGTGGTGGGTTGGCAAGCACTTTGTTTTCTCTGGAATTCTATCATTATGCCAGGATGTATCAGGTGTATTCCCTGGGGAGGACAGAGAAGACAAGGTGTAAGTAGCTGTCGCTGAGAAATGCAAGAAATAAATATGAGCAGTTTGCAGGAAGCATAGAATGAAGATCCAGAATTTTTCAGAAAACTATCAAATCCTTTCCTGTGGCTCTTGGGAGAGTTAAAGCAAAGAGATGTAGACATGATGAAAAAATCTTGGTCTGTAATAGGTGGAGAAAGACCTGACATGTACTTAGGGGCCTGGATGAATGGGTCTATTTAATTAGTCATTATGAATAGACTCTTGAGTTCTAGAGGAGGAATCCATGACCCATTCATAACATGGTCCTGAGTTGGTAGGTTGGGGTTTGGATGAGTATAAACAGAAGGGATACTTTACAGTGTGCTGGTTATAATTGTGGTTCTCATTTACTGGGTACTTAAAATGAGATATACCGCCCAGAGTCACTTCTGAAGCTTCTTTTACCCGTGGTCTTATGATGGGTAGCTGTTGTCACAGAAACCAATTTGACTAGTTTAAAGAATCTTTAGCAAACAAACAAACAATAACTACAAAATAGACAAAGAGTTTACTGAAAGCACACAGAAGTATCTTACAGATTCCAAGTGAGAATTGTCGATAAGGCTTTGCAGAGATTAGCAGGAAGCAGAGCAATTTGTAGACCATGGGTCCCACAGTTCATATTCCAATGTTGCAATGAGTAAATCTCATTGGCCCATCTTGGGCAGGGTGTCTGTTCCTGCTTGAATGAAATATAGCCTCCTATGACCTGCTGTGGTCAGTTTTGGGTAATTGGGGGGTTATCAGCCAATGGCTAGACACATGTAAAAGTGTCCACTTGTATACAAGGAATAGGGAAACTCTTGCCTCATTTGTGGCTTAGTGAGGCAACATGGCCTCATTCATCACAGAGTGACCAGTATGGTGTGGCAGAGTGTAGAATCCAAAATGCCTGGCTCACATCCTGGTGGTGCAAGTCCATGATAAAATGGGTGTAATGCAACTTGATGTGCCATTTGAGTGAGAGGACTCAAGAAAAGTTATGTAAGGTAGAAGGCAAAGTACTTGCACATAATAATGGCTGCGTAAATTCTTTATTATTATTAATAAATATTAATACAAAGTGTGAGTGAACCAAAATTTCCACACTTTTTCATGAAAATTTTGTTAGTTTATGTCCTTTTTACCAGGCTTTATTTTTAGATTTTTTTTTTAAACTACCAAGGCATTTTTCTATGAATGGGAAATAAAACATCACTAAATTCATGTTAAGTAAATGACAGGATATCTTGAATATTTTTATAAAATGATGGTAAAAATTATGATTGGTATATCCCTACTGTTTAGTTACTTATTATTGTCAATTAAGCCTTTCTTAATATAGCCAAACTCTACCATTCATCTGGGGAATGGGCCAGAAGGAAGGCAGCACTGAAGAATCCCGACCCTTTAACATTTATCCTGAAAACTTATGTCCATAATAATGAGAGTTTCAAGCTTCTGGCAGTGGATATAAGTTCAAAACTTCTAGTTTTCATGCAAAAGCTTACATTTTATTTTTGGAACACAATACTGTCAGTTGTTTTCCTTGAAAGGACAGATTTACTTCTTTCACTTAATGTTTGCTAAGATATTTAGATCTGAATAGCCCTGGCTCCTCTGTGAGTTGTTCTTTCAACTAAAATGGGAGTCCATGAAAAAAGTATGTTCAGTTCAGAACTCACACAAACAACTGCTTTTCCTGGAAGTAACTGTATTTTGGCATGCCACAAAACTGCTTTATTTCCCATTTCAGAACACAGAGCAGTAGATGTATATTCAAGGGTCAAGATACAATAAAAATACAAAAGTTAATAATTTTGACTTCTTCACCAAAGTCATTCTTAAGTAAGATGTTTTGTCTGGTTTAAATTGTGAGTGCATGAATAAATTAAAAAAAAAAGGGGGGGGGGGGGGGGCAGCCCCGGTGGCGCAGCGGTTTAGCGCCACCTGCAGCCCAGGGCGTGATCCTGGAGACCCTGGATTGTGTCCCACTTCGGGCTCTCTGCATGGAGCCTGCTTCTCCCTCTGCCTGTGTCTCTGCTTCTCTCTCTCTCTCTCTCTCTGCATCTCTATGAAAAAAAAAATTGTGAGCGCATGGAAGTTAACTACTATCTCGATCCTGGATTCCTGCTAACATGCCAGCAATCCTACCCCTGTTGGCTTTTGCACCATGAGTGCAGATGCCAACACTGAAACAGGCAGATAGTGGTTTAGTATGATTAATAAAATATTTTTGTCCTGATAATCACCCTGATAAGGTCCAGAAGACTACACTTTGGAGAACTGATGCTTTACTCTATCCAGAGTTGGCCAGATACTCCTTAGATTTCTCAATATACTATTTTTGTGGTAATACTGCATGGTTTCTTTTTGCTCTTATTTTTGCAGGTGTTAATTGTGAAATCAATTTTGATGACTGTGCAAGTAACCCTTGTGTCCATGGGGTCTGTATGGATGGCATTAATCGTTACAGTTGTGTCTGCTCACCAGGATTCACAGGTAACAAATGCCCTTTTTGTCAGGAGGTCCCTCCTTCAGTCCCATCACTTTGGGAAAAGAGTATCTAAACGAAAATCATGTTTCAGATGTTTCATATTTCTCTATCTCTTCGAAGGTTAGACGTTTGTTTCTTTACTTCTCTGGCCCAATTTTCTACTTATAGACCTTCCCAAAATTGTAAGCATGAAGCTTTTCATTAGGTAGGGTTTTTAGACCATGTGTTGTATCTACTTGAAAAGCATTTCTTGTCAGACCATGTGTTTTTGTCACTGTACTTGAGTTACATAGCATCTCTGTCACCTTTAATTTGCTACACTTACTAGTGAATGCCTTCCATAAGAATATAGCCAAGATAAATCCTATGAAAACACTAAATGCTTTTTTCTGAGTACTTCCTCTTGCAGGAGATTGTTGGATGAGGCCAGAATTTGGGAGGACCAAACTAATTTGGCTAGTGCAGGGAGATCTTTTCTCACTAGGAGGCAGAAAGTAAATGGCTAGAAAAAAAATTGGCTCTAATTACTATAAGTAGCTAGAACATTTATACACGCATGCTTGTGTGCACACACACAAACACAAATCTCTCTCTTTTGTTGCTTATAAGATTGCCTTTATCTTTTACGCTCCTGATCAAAAAGTGCTAAGGGCTCCTGAGAAATCTGAGGTACCTTATTGACACATCTCTTTGTTATGGCACCATCAGAGGTCATATATGGTATCTATCTTTTTCTTCTAGACAATCCCACATGCAAGCAGGCACTTATGTAATAATGTTACCATTTAATAAATACCATGTGGTCATTTGCGACCAATGTGAGAAATTTCCCTCAGAACTTTTTAAACCATGATGTCAAAAGGCATTCAGTACCAAGTGAAGTGAATGTCTGTCTCTCACTTGCCAGCAACTTACTTTCCTTTGTATTTCACAATCCCTTTTCCTGCTTGGTATGATTGTGGATGCTAGGGAGTAATGTTTGTGGCTTACATGGGTCACTGTAATCTCTGCTCAGTGGAAGATTGCTCAGAAGACAGGTATCATGAAAGCTGTCATATCTAGTGGCCAGCTGTACTTCTGGGTCCTGGAACTTTTGCTACTCCAAGATTAAGTGACAGCCAACTGAATACACAAAAAATATCCTGCTAGCTAGGATAATAGGTGCATTTTCATTAAATAGGTAATAAGAGAATAGCGATCATTTATTAAGAGCTTATTTTGAACTAGGTGGTAGGCACCTAATCTCATTTAATTATCACAGCCATTATCATTCCTATGGTATTGATGAGAAACCCAGAGCTTAGAGAGGTTAACTAACATTACCAATGCACTATGGCCAGGGTTCCAGCCCAGGTGGTCCTGCTCGAGAGTCCATGCCCATTCTCACCTCACCAGACAGCCTAAGTGGGTGCCTATTGTGGTTTCTTTTTAGATATGTAAGCCTTTCACTAGACTTTTTTTTTAAATGCCAGTAAATCATATTCTCTCTCTTTTTGACATTCAGCAAACCAAGGAGGTCAAGGAAGGAGGACATAGGCTAAAAATATTCTAAAATAAACCTAAGGTGTAGCATGAAATTACAGAACCAAGAACTGGAATATTTGGGTTACTGGATGGTATTCTGTTTTTGGAATGATTTTGTCTACTTTTTTTTTCTTTTTTTTTTGTTTTTTTTTTTTAATCTGCTGCTGAAAATATCACAGACAACTGTGGTATTGTATATACATGAGCTGTAAATGTGAGGTGTTTTATCCTTTTCTTTGTTTTATTTTAACACTTCTAGTTTTTTTTCAACGCTCATAACAGCTTTGACAGACTTAAATGAGTTTTTCTTTTTCAGACTAAATTCTGTATTCTCCTCAGACTTCTTTGCATTTACTGATTGGGAAATGAAAGAACTCAAAGGACACCTCTATCAGCTACTTTTCAGTTTTACAAACTACTTTTTCAGTTTCACCTTCATATCCATTATTTTGCTGACTTCTTATAAGTCCATAAAGGCGGATAGGTTGAATAAGAAACCAAAGCATAGGCAACAAAAACTAAAATAAACAAGTGGGACTTCTTAAACTAAAGTGCTTCTGCACAGCAAGGAACAATAAGTTGAAAAGGCTACCTGTGGGACAGGAGAAAATATTTGCAAACAAAATATCTGGAAAGGGATTAATAATATCCAAAATGTATAAAGCGCTCATACAAGTCAATAGCAAGGAAGCACATAATCCAACTTAAAAATAGGCAAAGAGCAAGAAAAAAAATTTTTGGAATTATGTATGGTGATGGATGTTAACTAGACTTATTATGGTGCTCATTTTACAGAATATATAAATACCAAATTATTCTGTTGCATACTGTAACTAATGTATTATATGTCAATTATAGCTCAATTAAAAAAAAACACATTAGGCTAAACACAATTTTAGAAACTATTATTGGAAAATTCCCAACAATTTCCAGATAGAGGGTACTAGAAGTATCAACTGTAATTAGAGCTACGTGATTTAACCACAGACGATTGTATTTTTAAGCTGTAAATCATTATTTGTACCTAGAAACCCAATATTATCTGAAACAGGTAAATTTTCAAAGCTTCACCATCTACCAAACCCTAGTGGTTTTCAAAAAGCATTTGAAAGGCTAATCATGAGTAACAGATCTACCAAGATAGCTAATCCTCATTTTATTTATTTATTTTAAAAAAAAATCCATGAGCAGATAGATCAGTTATTTATTTTTTAACCTTTTTTTTTTTTTTTAATTTATTCAGAGGTGCAGAGAGAGAGAGAGAGAGGCAGGCAGAGAGGCAGAGACACAGGCAGAAGGAGAAGCAGGTTCCATGCAGGGAGCCCAATGTGGGACTCGATCCTGGGTCTCCAGGATCACACCCCAGGCTTGGGCAGTGCTAAACTGCTGTGCCACCGGGGCTGCCCTAATCCTCATTTTAATGTCATTATAAAACTATATAAAATCACAAGTCACAAATTTATAAACATTGAGTATGGAATTGCTTTGTTTCTTTGGCCCTTAGTTAACCTAATAATGGCATATCCTAAATAGGCACACTGCTAAGAACAAGGAATCTTGCAATAATAATAAAATCAGTTCATATTACTTCGCCATAAAAAAGAATGAAATCTTGTCATTTGAGACAACATGGATGAACTTTTAGGGCTTTATGCTAAGTGAGATGAGTCAGAGAAAGAAATATACTGTATGATATCACTTGCATATTTTGTGTATATCAAGTCCTATAGTGAGTCAAACAGCTAAGACTGTGAGTTCCCAGAAGACAGAAACCTCCCTAATCATCTTTTTAGCCAGTGTCTAAAATAGTATATAGCATGGAGGAAGCATTCAATAATATTGTTGAGTGAATGACTAGAACTCAGATCTGGGACTTATGTCATTCAATTCCAGAATCTTTAAGTCTGGACTATACCAGGAACACTTGGGTGGCTCAGAGGTTGAGCATCTGCGTTTGGCTCAGGTCGTGATCCCAGGGTTGAGGATCAAGTCTCACATCAGAGCCCACTTCTCCCTCTACCTATGTCCCTGCCTCTCTCTCTGTCTCTCATGAATAATAAAAAAAAAAGTCTGGACTATACCATGCTTTTTTCATTAAACACTAATTTATTGAGTACTTACAGGGTAAAAAACTTCGGTTAACTTCTCATTTAATAGTTCCTAAGCCCAATAAGATCAATAGCCTTGTGCTGGGCCTTTCTCATACTGGGTGGAAATTCCATAAGGGTGAGACCTCGATAGTGAAGCAGCAGTCACTCCACATTGTAGGCTGCACAAGGGGGTGCTTAACCCTCTTGGTTAAAGATGGCTTGAAAATTGATTCTGGGAAGAGTTTTTTAAAGCAAATGAGGGTGGGGGTGGATGGGGTAACTTGGTGACAGGCATGGGGGCACACGATGAGATGAGCACTGGGTGTTACATTTTATGTTGGCAGATTGAATTTAAATAAAAATCTTAAAAACCACAGTAATGAATATATAAAAGAAATGGAAACTAAAAACAAAACCCCAAAAAACAAATGAGGGAAACCTGAGAGGAGTGACTTCTGAGAAAATGCTTCCTAAAAAGGACAGAAAAAGAAGGCGTTTTTCTCTCATTCTCCACTGGATAGGAAGCTAAGGATAGCTGTGCAGTTGAAGAGTTCTGGCTCCTATCTTGGTGCCAGTGGCAAACATTTTAAAAAAATCTGAGGTTGAGGCTAAGAAAACTTTTTTTTAAATAAGTTATTAATAAAACACTTAAGAGGAAAACAGCAACCACTACCAGATTGTGGGTCTTTGCCACAAGAACCACCAATATTGGTTTAGAGAGCAACAGAGAGTGAAAAAATGTTAATACCCATACTTTAAAGGGGTGTGGATCTATTTCATTTGGAATTTCCTGTTCTAAATGCAGGGTTTCTCTTTCTTTTCTCTTTCTTTTTGCATATTTTTATCTGAATCAGAAAATTGTATTCTTTAAACTTATAAATTCCTTTGCAGCAGTTGCTTGTTGCCACTTATTTACAAAATTGTGGGTTGTTTTAAAATTTTATATCATTTTGCAATATATAGTTAAATCTCAATTGTTCAAAATTTAACAAAGCAAAACTCTTATGTAAGTGGAACACTTTATTTAGCTTAAAGCAACAAATGTCAAGGTTAGAGCTGACATCTTTTCAAAGTGCAGCCTTGTATAGGTTTCAGGGAAAGAATATATTCTTTTAATTTGATATATTTTGAGCATTTACATTATTGCATGATGATAGACTAATAATTGTCTACAGCAGAGTTTTTCAAAATGTAGTATTTGAACCATCTGCATTATTTAAAATATGGCTTGCTGGACTCTACCTATCACAAATTATGGTGCCAGGGCCTAAGAATCTCCTTTTAAAACAAGTATTTTTTTTTAATTTTTATTTATTTATGATAGTCATACAGAGAGAGAGAAACAGGCAGAGACACAGCCAGAGGGAGAAGCAGGCTCCATGCACCGGGAGCCCGATGTGGGATTCGATCCCAGGTCTCCAGGATCGCGCCCTGGGCCAAAGGCAGGCGCCAAACCGCTGCGCCACCCAGGGATCCCTAAAACAAGTATTTTAAGTGACTCTTTGCACATTAAAGTCTGAGTAGGTTAAGAAACCTTGGATTATTTTCTCAATTATCAGAAGACATTAAAATTATGCTTAGAATACCTTCTTTCTGAGGCAAAAAGTGGATTAATGCAACTCTAAGAATGAAAGCAAAATGGCTTTCTTTTTAACCAATATTAATATTAAATTAATAGTTTATTCACTAAAGTATTCCGGGTAATTGAGATATACCATATGTAGGAATGTAGGAGATTGACTAACTGAAAAAATCAGTTTGTGGTGAATCAGCTAAAAGCAGTGATAAAAGCTTCTTTTTTAAAATATTTTTTATTTTTTTATTGATGAGAGAGAGAATGAGAGAGAGAGAGAGAGGCAGAGACACAGGCAGAGGGAGAAGCAGGCTCCATGCAGGGAGCCTGACATGGGACTGGATCCCGGGTCTCCAGGTTCAGGCCCCGGGCTGAAGGTGGTGCTAAACCGCTGGGCCACCGGGGCTGCCCCAATAAAAGCTTCTTTAACAGTACTAGAACATCAGCCAGAGGAACAGCCAACTTTGGTAACATTTGATGTTTTCTTTTAAAGTTTCCCTGTTTTTAAGATGGAATAAAGAAGAAATATACATCAAAACACTACAGTGCTGTTCCAGCATTTTGTTAACTCAGCTGTGTTATCAAAATCTATGCTGTTTGCTACTTCCTCACATCGCGCTAAGTGCTCTTGGGTGTCTTATTATTTATATCTTGATATTTAGGGATGCCTGGGTGGCTCAGTGGTTTAGTGTCTGCCTTCTACCCAGGCCATGATCCCGGAGTCCCAGGATCAAGTCCCACATTGGGCTCCCTGTATGGAACCTGCTGCTCTCTCTCTCTGCCTGTGTGTCTGCCTCTCTCTCTTTTTCTGTCTCTCATGAATAAATAAATAAAATCTTAAAAAAAAAATCTTGACATTTAGTGCCCAAGACAACCTGTGCAGATGCAAGGTGTCAACACAGTATCTCTCATAGTTCTGTGTCTATTCCCTAAGCATTTTGAATATGACAAAAACTGTTCTCCTTCTCTACAGGACAGAGATGTAACATTGACATTGATGAGTGTGCTTCCAATCCCTGTCGCAAGGGTGCAACATGCATCAATGATGTGAATGGTTTCCGCTGTCTATGCCCTGAGGGTCCTCATCGCCCCAGCTGCTACTCACAGGTGAACGAGTGCCTGAGCAGTCCCTGCATCCATGGAAACTGTACCGGGGGCCCTAGTGGGTGAGTTGCTGCCATGTATGAATAGTTTCTTACGGACTTGTATCAAGCCAATTGGGTTTCAGTATAGACTGTGCCCTGTGGAAAGTCATTTATGGGCTTGAGCTGAAAGTGGGTTGCAGATTTTGGTAGTCTCCTTCAGTCTTCCAAACTGCCACTTCTGTTCTACCTTCCATGACTGAATAGGTAGAAAATAGAAGGGTAATCAGCTCATGGGAGAAATCCAGCATTATTTTATGAGTCTTTGGCAATTGTGCTTTTAGTAATTATTGCAGAATTGAGTTCTGAGGGAGGTTCTATTTTATCTTTCCCCCTGCTTAAAAACTCAATTCTTATCTGTCACGGTGCCTCGGTGTGCCACTGTAGTGGAGTTGGTCTCTGCTAACTTTATACACATGGCCCTGATAAAATATTCATGGTTTGTAAGACCCTGAGAGTTGTGTGATGTGTTGCTAGTTACTTTTGTAGAAACTCAGAGTGTGAAGTTAGGTCACATAAGATAGTCCTATACGCTTGCTATGCCTGCCAGAAGATAAGGCTCTGGGGATTGCCATTTGCCATACTTAAAACATGTGAAAGAATAAGGAATGTATTTAGAGGTGAAGGAAAATCAATTTCCAAATGAATTGCCTCAATATTCTTGTGTCAGAGTATGACAGCCTGCAAAGCATTCCAACCCATCTACCTTTTTCCTAAATCTCCAGACAAGAGAGCTTTTATTTCCTAATACCATAATCTAAGTGTTTATGATGTTCAAATTGTGGAGAATGTACATATATTTCAGATACCTTCATTTTTGTTCCCTTTCTTGCTCAGTTTACCCAACATACTTTCTGAGGCAGGGTTCGGGAGAGACAAAGTATGTCTCAAAAGTCATACATCCCAGGAGCTCCTCAGAGTAGCTTAGAGTCTCTGATATGAACCTACTTCTTGAATGTCTGTCTTGCATCAGAAACAAATCATCCTAACGTTTGCTTTACTTTAATTTCCTGTATAATAAAAGTGCAGATTTATCCAGGTTAATGTGCCTTTCAGATTGGCCGAATGTGTTGTACCAACCACTGTTTACATATGAAAGCTCACTATAATTTAATTAATTTCTCTAGTATCTTTGTGAGCTAGGAAGCACCAGAAAAAAATCTTTTTACTGAGTACTCCAGATGGGACCATGGACCATACAATTCACACTGTATCTGCAGTGATCCAGGTATAGGTTCCCAGAAGAGTAGAAATGAGATTAGCTTTCCCATGAGCTCCTCTGTTCCACATTTCTTCACTAAGTCCTATATTTTACCTAAGACTCAATTGTACATTCATCCCCCCATACTAAAGAATGCTATCTCTTTTCAGATACAAGTGCCTTTGTGATGCAGGCTGGATTGGTATCAACTGCGAAGTGGACAAAAATGAATGTCTTTCTAACCCATGCCAGAATGGAGGAACTTGTGACAATCTGGTGAATGGATACAGGTGTACTTGCAAGAAGGGCTTTAAAGGTGAAAACAAAAATGTCTATTTCTATCTCCCTTCATGCCTTTTTCTTATTGCATATTCTTTGACTTCTTTCCCTTTCTTTGTTCCTATGCACTCTTATGGCAAACATAATTTGTAAACTTAGTATTTATAAGAACTTAATATTTTACACTTTGGGAATAAAAACATAAATAAATATAGATTCTACTAGCAAAGAGGTGAGGTGCAGAACTATTTAAGGTGGGCAGCTAGGACTTCACTTAACACAACTTTGGACAGGTATTGTAATTGTAAGCTCCCTGGTGCTGGTTTGATTCTATGGTAATTCAAAAGAGATTTGGGGAGTAAAATGAGAACTTAGTTACTAGAGAATTTTGTTTTACTGTAATTATGATAGCAATCATGCCATGGAAGAATCCATGTGTTCCAAACCCTTCTAACAAATTATCTTACACATTGAGATAAATGTATAGTGTACCTATGGCTTTCTAGAAAAATGTATTTCTAGAAAAATGTATTATAGTGAGGATTGTGTAAAAATCATTTTTTGAGTTGTCATTGTATTTGTACCATCAGTTTTCTCTTAGAAACTCATGAAAGTGAAATTTGTGGGGAAATCATTTATTTTGCACTCCTCTATCTACTTAGTCATTGATTTCCCTACTCAAAAATTGTGCCAGACTACCACGATACATCAAGATGTTCCAGAGTCAATTTTTTGATTATTTGAAAATTTTGAGACTATATTTTAGTCATTAATTTTCTGATATATTACATTTGCATCGAAATTTAAAAGTGCTTTTATGTGTTTTGTCTCATTGAGACTTGCTGATCAGCGAACAAAATAAAATCAAAATGTAAAATACAAAGCTGTATGGCTGGTGAGTAACAGTATACAGTTTGAACCCAGACCTCTGTACTCCCAGACAATTTTTTTTATTTACAGTGCTTGTAGTTCCTCTATCTTGAGGCTCTGTGTCAGGTACTGTTGAAGATGCAAAGGTGTATAATATTTAGGTACTATCCTATCCCATTAATACTTCCTTACTTTTCTATTTTTCATAGTGAAAATAGATTCCATGTCTTGAATCAGGGGAAAACAATTTTATGGCTTCAGGAAGTATTACTACATTATTAGTAGAGACTGTGCATATGAAGAGTAGGCATAAACCAGAGGCTTTAACTAATGTATTAAAAAACTATTATCCCTTGGGGCACCTGGGTGGCTAAGTCGGTTGAATTGGCTGACTCTTGATTTCAGCTCAAGTCATGATCTCAGGGTCCTGGGATTGAGCCTCAAGTTGGCTCCAAGCTCAGCAGGAAGTCTGCTTGAGATTCTCTCCTTCTCCTGCTGCCCCTCTCCTCTGCCCATACTCACAACTCACTCTTTTCTCTCTCTCTAAAATGAATAAATCTTTTTAAAAAAACTATCCCTTGATAAATTATACCCCTTTTTAGGTTCTGACCAGCTACTTTGTATAGAAAGAGCTGATATTTAGATTACAGTGGCAAAATTTTAACCTTAATGAGCTTCTTGGTCCATTCTTGAGGAATCACTTGTATTTGGAGATGCATTCAACCTTTAGGCCATTAGAATATACTTCTTTCATTCATCTTTTTGACTGTCTTTTATTGACTGACTGTATGTCAGGGACTTGCCACTGAAATGAATGAACAGGTGTTCCAATGGCCTAAAGAAATTCAATTTCTAAAGCAGTTACTATTTACCATGAAAAGAATTGCTTATTCATTTAGGTAATAAAGAGGCTAACAGGAAGTTTCACTGTTTTGGGGTTTTCCCCTTTTCTGTCTATAGGCTATAACTGTCAGGTGAATATTGATGAATGTGCTTCAAATCCGTGTCTGAACCAAGGAACCTGCTTTGATGACATAAGTGGCTACACTTGCCACTGTGTGCTGCCATACACAGGTGAGTTCTGCAGGTCAAGGGACCAGAGAAGATGTGTGTTCTTGCCTTGTCATTCTAAACCTCTGAGTCTTGGAAATAGTGATGCTGCTCTGAGGAGTTGCTCCCTTGTCACTCATCCTGCCCTCACTGACTAGATCTTGAGCTCTGAGGAAACACTGTGGCCTACCTAAATGCAACCAATAGGGGAACTCATTTGCCTTCTTTGTAACATGTTTTTAAAAATTATGTATGGCTGCTGGATTCATTCATTATTTGAATAGACCTAGTGTTGTCATGGCCTGTGTTCTTCATCTTAGTTCAATATACAACCACCACTTACTGGTAATTTACTATATGCCAGGCACTTTGTATACTTTGGATTCCTTAATACAGTACTCAAAATAATTCTGTAAAGTAGAAGTTCCTATGACCATTTTATCCTGAGGCAAAGAGAAGTTACCTGCTGAAGGCCACATAGGTAAGTGGTAGATCTAGGATTTGCCCGTAAGTCTCTCTCAATCCAAAGCTTGTCCTTTTAACAGCCCTTCTTCTCCTTACATTCAGTACCACTACGTCTCATTCAGAGAGGTATTGCCCCTTGGATGGTGATTACATACACAGAAGACATGGGTGTGACTTCATTTCGTATCAAGTGTTCTTTGCTTCAGGTGGTATTTTAGGAGAATGTTTGGACATTTATTTCTTCTTTATACCCTCCTGCCTCATTACTGCTGTCTTGTGATTGTATTTGTGTGGTTGTATTTGTGTGGCTTGTTTACCTCTTCATCCATTTTCTTCATCTGTGGAGAACAAAACAGGAAAATGGATGATGGCTTGCATGCTTCTTCAGTATGCAGCATGCAGACAGGAGCATGGCTGAAGTCTTACTCCCCTAGTGTGCTGTTAGTAGTAGCCATTACTAGTGACTCTAGCTGTTTAGAGTGGCAGGATGGCCAAAGCCATAACTCTGTTACCTGAAAGACTTGATACTACATTGTTACCTTTGTTCCTCTTTGAGAGAAATGTTCATGGAGACAAACTGCATTTAGCCAGCCTCATAAATAAAATTAAAGTTATTGGAGATCCCTAGCTATCCCCAGACAAAGGAAGCCTAAAAAATACATTTCATAATGACAGTGCTGATCACATTTGTTGGTAGTAAGAAGAGCATCTCACAGCCAGAAAGACTGAGACTTGATAACTGCAGGGAGATATAAACAGGTGTCACTATGCTCAGGCATCAGGCTTACTTGACTGTAATTTAGGTGTGAAAATATTTATTTTGTCTTCTTCCTATTCAGATACTGTAAGAATATTTGACTCTCTGCTGGCTACTGATTTTTCTTCAGATTAAGATCCCAATAAGAGAATTTACTGTGTGTGTACTTTGGGAAATTATATTATACCGAAAGCCTATGCAGATTAAAATTTCAGTGTTGAGTGTAACTAAGGGTTCTGTCATTGGGCTTTTGCCAGCATGAAGGGAACTAACCAAAATTGCCTTCCCTTGTGAGCCACTATTCTAACCAGATACCTTAAAAACTGGTTGGGTATGTTGGTAAACATTTGTGGTAATTTTTTTCTTTCGAATATGAAATTTTAGGATAGAATTTTAAATTGAGTTCATTGTAACTTGATTTTTAAAAATCCTCTTTTCTTTTTAGTAAAAGCATTCTTTTTTTTTTTTTTTTCCTGTGCTGGAAGCTTAGATTCAATATGCTAAGGGAGGAAATACTGGTGTGCAAATATCAATGTCATATTGTTGGTATAAGGAGACATGTTAGCAGGAAATCAGAATTACCTCACTGTTTCCTGCTTCCCATAGCCTTCTGATCAACTCCATTGCCTTCTGGAACAGGCCAGCAGAGGTTATGAGGAGTAGGAGACTGTGTTGTTGCTTCTTCCTGGCTCACATGAAGGAGGATGTGTGTGTGGCTGAGCTTCTGAGTGGCTGACTCTTAGCTGTGGAGATGCAGAGTTCCAGATCCATGTAACCACCCATTATAATATATGTACTGCTGAAGCAAGCACAACCACCCATTATAATAAAGTTGAGAGCAGCCCAGCAGTTGTTGAACACTCATTTTGTGTGCCAGGCTCTATGCTAATAAAGTCTTTATAAATGTTTTTTTTTTCACTTAACCCTCAATGAGTTATGTATCATCCTAGTTCTCATTTTGCTTATGTGGAGGGCTCTGGGGAGATAAATTACTTGCCTGAAGTCATACAATTAGTAATCAAGTTAGAGCTAAGTCTTAAAGGACTATAGGTCTCTCAGATTCCAAAGCTCTTAATTGCTACCTTAGACTTGAATTCAAAGAGCATCCTTTGGTATAGAATTTGCAAAATTTCAATATCCGTGGCTCTTTCTCTAAATTCTGTCATTTGCTTTACAGGCAAGAATTGTCAGACGGTATTGGCTCCCTGTTCCCCAAACCCATGTGAGAATGCTGCTGTTTGCAAAGAGGCACCAGATTTTGAGAGTTACACCTGCCTGTGTGCCCCTGGCTGGCAAGGTAACAACACAGAAGTTAAGGAAACCAGGAGCTTTAAACAAAGTGGTCAGATCATCAGATTAACATGGAAGGCCCAGTCTTCTGAGGCCTGCCCATGGTCAAAAAACACCAGCTTTGTACAGGAGCTGCTAACTGGAATGATTTAGAAAGCCTTTTTCATTTTCATGCCTTTGGGGCCCCCTAGTGGCTGGAAGATTCCTATGATGTTCTCCAGGCGCAAAGCCTTACAAGACTTTCTAAAGCGGGAGACCAATCAGAATATCCCTGTTAACCCCAGCTGCAGCTCAGATTCCCCATACATTTCTGTGGAACTCACCTTCCAAAGACAGGACCATTCATTGTGCCTGTATTTCTAGGTCAGCGGTGTACAATTGACATTGATGAATGTGTCTCCAAGCCCTGCATGAACCATGGTCTCTGCCATAATACCCAGGGCAGCTACATGTGCGAGTGTCCTCCGGGCTTCAGTGGTATGGACTGTGAGGACGACATCGATGACTGTCTTGCCAGTGAGTATGCCAGCCAGTTCCTGAGCCCCCTGAGGCACACAGGGAGCAGGGCAGTGCCTGAGGCAGCTGCCTCTCAGTGCTGCGACTGGCCATCCCAGTAGTTTACCATGTGTCTTTAATACTAGGATTTTTAAACTCTTCTTTTCAAAGCTAGTGGCTTTAGAAGTTGAGGCAGTGGAATCTCTTTAAGCATTCCCTTGCTGATTTTTATATACTGACAAAGTGGGGATAGTGCTATGATAGTTTTTTTTAAAAAGCAGATGTATTGAGTTATAATTAATATAAAGTATACTACCAGTATTTTAAATGTATAACTCAATAAGTTTTGACATTTGACAGCTGAAAACCATTTCTAAAGATAATGAACATATCCATCCCCCTGAAAATATTTTCTTTTGTAATTTCCACCATCTTTCCCCTCCCTGTTCCAGGCAACCAGGGATCTACCTCTGTCACTGCAGATTTATTTGCATTTTAAAAATAATTTTATATAAATGGAATCATCTCATTCAAACTCTTTTTTTTTGGGAAAGGGAATATGACTTCTGTCATTTAGCATGTTATTTGAGACTCATCTGTGTTATGTGTATTAATAATTCATTCTGTTTTATTGCTAACTAGTATTCCATTATTTGGATATGCCATAATTTACTATAGAACATTTAGCTTTTTTTTTTAAGTTTTGGGATATTATAAATAAAGCTGGTATGAGTGAGTCTGTGTAGACATGTGATTTTATTTCTCTTGAATAAATATGAAGGAGTGGAGTAGATGAATTATGTGGTAGGTATATGTTTCACAAAATTGCCAAAATGTCCTCCAGGTGGTTGTACCATTTTCATTCCCACGAGCACTTTTTGAGAATTCTACCTGAACCATATTCTCAAGAGCACTTGGATGTGATTGCCTTTAATTTTAGCCTTTCTAGTGGCTGATTATTGTATTTCACAGCAATTTTAACTTGAATTTCCCTACTAATGATTTTGAGCATGTTTTTGTGTGCTTATTGGTCAGCCGTCTATATGACTTGCTATAGTGTCTATTCAAAACTTTTGCTTACTTCAAAAACTGGATTGTCTTATTATTGAGTTGAAAGAGTTCTTTATATTCTAGATTCAAATTCTTTGTCAGATATTTGCTTTACAATAATCTTCTCCCAAATATAGCTTCTGTTTTGATTTTCTTTTGAAGAGGAAGAGTTTAATTTTGATGAAGTTTAATATATCTATAATTTTCATTCAGAGTTCAGCTTTCTTTTATGTTATTTAACAAAACTTTGCCTAACCTAAGGTCACTAAGGTTTATCTCCTTTGATTTCTTCTATAAGTTTTATACTTTTAGCACTAACCTTTAGGTCCACAATCTATTTTGAGTTAATTTTTACATGTAGTGTGAACTTTAAAGATTTTAAAGAGTAATTTTGTGTAGTAATCTTGCTAACCTCACTAATCCTAGATTAGTTTAGCTTCTAGCTTAGTTTAGATTTTCAGAAACTTTGTATTTTTTTCTTTTTACAGATAATAAATAATGTTATCTTTAAATAAGTACAGCCACTATACATTTTATTTCTTTTCAAATCTATATGCATTTTACTTTTCTTGCATTATTGCACTGGCTAAGACTTTTGGTAAATGCAGAATGGAAGTGGTAAAAGAAGGAAATCTTTCTTTGTTCTTGATTCTGGGGTGGGAGAGAGCATGTATGTAGTCTTTTGCCACTAAGTATGCTGTTACAGGTTTTTTGTTTGTTTTGTTTTTCTATCAAATTGAGGAATTTACCATTTGCCCCTGGTTTGCTAAGAGTTTTTTTTTCTTTTGATAAGGAATGAATATTGATTTTTTTCCAAATGATTTTCTTTTATCTGTTGAGGTAGTAACACATTTTTTAATATGTAAATGTGTTATGTCAATTGATTTTCAAATGTTAAACTCACCTTAAATTCCTGGGATAAATTTTACTTGGTCATGATGTATACTCTCTCTCATAATAATTGGATGTGATTTCCCAAAGTTTTCTTACGGATTTTTGTATCTGTGTTCATGAGGGATGTTGTTCCCCAATTTTCTTGTGCTGTATTTGTGTAGTTTTGCTAAGAGGCAATGCTGGCCTCAGAACCAATTGGGAATTGTTTCCTTTCTATTTACTGAGTTTGTGGACAGTTGGTATTACATCTAAACATTTAGGTCTGGAACTTTGTTTCTGGGAAAGTTTTAGCTATAAATTTAATGTCTTTAATAAACATAGTTACTCATGGTATCTATTTCTTTTTTTATTGAGTTTTGATCATTTGTTATCTTTCAAGGAATGAGTTTTACTTTTTTCTAAGTTGTCAGAATTATTGGCATTTATAATATTCCTGTATTTTACTTTTAATGTCTG
Organism: Vulpes vulpes; assembly: GCF_048418805.1. NCBI lineage: Eukaryota > Metazoa > Chordata > Mammalia > Carnivora > Canidae > Vulpes > Vulpes vulpes. The sequence continues at coordinate 54,487,724 of NC_132787.1, read as the reverse complement.
TAAGATCCGTGTTGATTTCCTTTTACTGATTTCAGGTATTGGTAATTTACATCTTCTCTCTTTTCTTTGTGATTGCTCTTGGTGTAGAGGGTTATTGATTTTAGTAATCTTTTTTTGCTAATTCATTTTTGGTTTTATGATTTTTTTCAATTAGTTTACTGTTTTCTATTTCATGGATTTCTACTCTTTATTCTTCCTATTTTGGATCTCGCTTGCCCTTCTTTTTCTAGTTTAAGTTGGAAGCTTAGACCATTAATTTCATTTTCTCTACTTTTCTAACATAATAAGCATTTAGAGCTATATTTTTTCTTAAAACATTGATATCGCTGTATTTCACAAATTCTGATATATCATGTTTTTTTCAGCTCAGAATATTTTCTGATTTCCATTTTAATTTGTTCTTTGACTCATAGATTATTTTGAAATGTATTCTTTAACTTCAGATATCTTTTGTATTAAGTTTTAAATTTTAATTCCAGTATAATTAACATACAGTATTCTATTAGTTTCAGTTGTACAATATAGTGATTCAAGAATTCTACACATTATTGAGTGTTTATCATGTAAGTGTACTCTTTAATCCCCATCACCTATTTCACCCATGCCCCCACTCACCTCCCTTTTGATAACCTTCAGTTTGTTCTCTGTCATTAATAGTTTCTTGGTCTCTCTCTCTCTCTCTCTCTCTCTCTCTCTTTTTCCTTTGCTCATTTGTTTTGTTTCTTAAATTACACATGTTAGTGAAATCATACAGTATCTGTCTCTTACTTACTCTGCTTAGCATTATACTCTCTGGCTCCATCTGTGTTGTTGCTAATTCCAAATACCTTTTGTTGCTGGTTCCTTCCAGGTAGTTTTGTTTATTGATATCTAGTTTAATTCCATTGTGATCAGAGAATGTACTTTGCATCATTTGGATTATTTTTAAATGTATTAAATCATGTCTTACGGACTAGTCTGTGGTCTGTTTTGATAAGTGTTCTGTGTGCACTTGAAAAGAATGTCTTTTGCTGTTTTTTGGTGGAGTTCCATAGTGTTAATTACTTCAAATTGGTTAACAGTATTTTTAGATCTTCCCTGATTTTTCTTTCTGCTTATTCTATAAATTGACAGAGTGATATTGAAATCTCTCACTTTTATTGTGTATTTGTTTACTTCTTGTAATTCTATCAGTTTTTGCTTATGTCTTTTGAAGCTCTGATTTTAAATACATGAAAAAATATTTAAGATTGTTGTGTTCTCTTGAAGAATTGAGTCCTTTGTCATGAAATGACCCTTTTAAGTTGGTAATATTCCTTGCTCTGAAGTCTCCTTTGCCTGATATTAATATAAGTACCCTACCTTTCTTTTGATTATTGTTAGATATTTTTTCCATCTTTTTTACTTTTGGCCTATGTCTTTAAAGTATGTTTCTTTTAGAGAGCATATATTGAGTCTTGCTTTTTCTCTCCAATATGACAGTGTCTAACTTCTAATTGAGCTCTTCATGCCATTTAAATTTAAATTTTTTTTAAAAATTTATTTATGATAGTCACAGAGAGAGAGAGAGAGGCAGAGACACAGGCAGAGGGAGAAGCAGGCTCCATTCTCCGGGAGCCCGATGTGGGATTCGATCCCGGGTCTCCAGGATCGCGCCCTGGGCCAAAGGCAGGTGCTAAACTGCTGCGCCACCCAGGGTTCCCCATGCCATTTAAATTTAATGGTTGATGGTGATATGACTGAGTTCATCTTGCATTTTATTTGATCTTCTTCCATCTCTTTACATTTAGTTCTTTTTTTGGGCCTTTTTTTGGAATAATTGAGCATTTTTATGATTACATTTTATTTATCCACTGGCATATTAGCCATATCTTTTTTTTTTTAACATTTTTTTCTTTCTTTCCTTCTTTCTTTTTCTTTTTCTTTTTGGTGGTGATTTTGGGTTTGCAGTATGCAACTTCAGTTCATTACCTTCAACTATACCACTTTGTATGGCACTAAAAACCTTATAACAGTATACTTTTATTTACACTCCTGTCCTCTGTTCTGTTGTTGCCATATATGTATGGCAACATATAAACCACCCAAAATACTGTTTTTGCTTCAAATGGCCAATTAATTTTTCAAGAAATTTAAAAATAAATTAACAGTCTTTACACTTAACAGCATATTTACAGTTTCTGATGTTTTTCATTCTTTTGCATAGATCTACATTTCCTTCAAGTATCATTTTACTTTGGTCTGAAAAAATTCCTTTTTTTTTTTTTTTTTATGATAGTCACAGAGAGAGGGAGAGAGAGAGTCAGATACATAGGCAGAGGGAGAAGCAGGCTCCATGCACCGGGAGCCCGACATGGGATTCGATCCCGGGTCTCCAGGATCACGCCCTGGGCTAAAGGCAGGCGCTAAACTGCTGCGCCACCCAGGGATCCCTGAAAAAATTCCTTTAATGTTTCTTGTGGTGCTTATCTCCTAGGGATTAATTCTTTCTCCTAGTGATTAATTTTTTTCTGAAAAGGTTTTTATTTTGCCGTAGTTTTCAAAGATAATTTCTTTTTTTTTTTTTTTTTTAAAGATTTATTTTTATTTATTTATGATAGTCACAGAGAGAGAGAGGCAGAGACACAGGCAGAGGGAGAAGCAGGCTCCATGCACCGGGAGCCCGACGTGGGATTCGATCCCGGGTTTCCAGGATCGCGCCCCGGGCCAAAGGCAGGCGCCAAACCGCTGCGCCACCCAGGGATCCCTCAAAGATAATTTCATAGGGAGTAGAATTCTAAGTTGACTTTTCCCTCCAGCACTTTCATATAATCCTTCCATTGCTTTCTGCCTTGCAATATTTCTGAGGAGAAATCTGCAATGATTCTTATATTTGTTTCTTTATGTTCTTTTCTCTCCTTTGACTACTTTTAAGGTATTTTCTTTCCACTGTTTTTTTTAGCAATTTAATTATAATGCCCCAGTTGTTCTTCATGTTTCTTTTTGTGGAGGTGGTGGTGGTGTGGGGTTTATTGACCTTTTTTGGATATATGGACCCAAATGTGGAAAATATTCAAATTTTTTCAGATTCTTTTTGCTTTCCTTTTTTTTTTTTCTTTTTGCTTTCCTTTACAACTTTCATCATACATCTTTTAGGTTGATTAAAGTTATCTCTGTTCACCAATGCTCTATTTTACTTTTTTTAAGTTTTTATATATTTATTCATGAGAGACACAGGGAAAGAGGCAGAGACATAGGCAGAGGGAGAAGCAGGCTCCATGCAGGGAGCCTGATGTGGGACTCAATCCCAGGTCCGGATCACTCCCTGAGCCAGGGGCAGGTGCTCAACCACTGAGCCACCTAGGTGTCCCTGTTTTACTTATTTTTTAGGGTTTTTTTTCCTCAGTGTTTCATTTTAGATAATTTTATTATTTGAAGATATTTTGATATGGGATGCCTGTGTAACTTAGTAGTTGGGCATCTGGCTTCAGTTTGGGGCATGGTCCTGGAGTCCCAGGATTGAGTCCCACATTGGGCTCCTTGCATGGAGCTTCTTTCTCTGCCGCTGTCTCTACCTCTCTCTCTTTCTCTGTCTCTCATGAATAAATACATAAAATCCCTAAAAACTAAGAAGATATTTTGATATATCTTCAAGTTCACTAAACATTTCCTCTGTAGTGTTTTGTTTGTTGTTAATCCCATCCAGTATATTTTTTTCTCTTCATTGTATTTTTATCTTTAGAAGTTTGATTTGAGTCTTTCTTATACCTTTATTCCTCTCCTTGTCATGTTCATGCTTTCTTCTTCTTGAACAGAGTAGATTTATTATAATTGTTTTATTGTCCTCACATTAATTCTACCAAATGGAAAATTCCTAGGTCTGCTTCTATTGTTGATTTTTATCCTCATCAGGATATATTTCTTGCTTCTTTGCCTACCTGGTAATTTTTTTATTAGATGCTAAACTTTAAAAAAAAAATCTTTATAATATGTTCAAGCTTTAAGGATCATGTGGAAGCAGTTTGATCCTTTTGGATCTTTTCTTCAGGATTTGTTAGGTCCAGAACGGCCTTTAGTCTAGGATTAAAATGGCTCACTACTGAGATAGAACTCTCTGAGGATCCTACTTAGTGCATAGTTAGGAGGTCTTTTCGTTTTGACTGTCATGAACATGAGCTATTCTCAGCATAATGTAAACTCTTGGGATTGATCTGCCTACTTCTTTCTGATGGTTCTTTCCCCAGCTTTGATGGTGTCATTGTATGCATGTGATATACCTAGTTACTTATCAGTGCTCACTGCTTATCAGTACTCAGTTATTTGTGTGGTGATTAAATCATTAAACTTCAAACAAGGTTATCACGATGCGTTAAAAATAATGGCACCTAATTCACAGCATACATAATTTCAGATCACCATATGAATGGTACCAAACTAGGTCCTGGCAGTGCCAAGATAGATAAAACCCAGTGCTTACTTACATTCATGATACTCATAGTCTATTATCAAAGAAAGATATGTAGAAAAATTCAACATCGTGTAGCAGTAGTGAAGAAAAATATGTCCACAGCAGTTGATGGAGAATTTAAGGGAGTGGAATTAAATTATTTGGGTTTCTTTTCCACATTAATTATGTAGTCAAAATTTTCAGTATTTAAATTTTTTCCTATTTGAAGTAAAGCTAGCAATATTTATAATTAATTTAAAATAATTCAGTAAGCTATAGTGAGTTTCTTGAAAGATGCTATGGAAATTACAGTGTGCCATTATGCACTGTGGATAAGAAGAAATAATGTGATTTTTACAGTTTTTCCAATAAAGATTGCAGATGAGCCTTAGAATGGAATTAGCTTAATAGATGATTAAGGTTTTAAATAAGCCTCTTATAAAACCTGATGTTTTGTTCTCTTTTTATGTAGATGACCTGTCTTTGCAGATTATATTTTAAGGTCCTTAAGAGCAAGAGCTGTCTCTTATTTTTCTTGTTCTGATTTATATGTCATCTATATTTTGGAGGACTGTGCCATGATAGTAGCTCAAAGTTTGTTGATTTATTGCTGTGAGCCTAGAGTGTTCTAAGATTGAGCTGTGTGATACTTAAAATTTTTTAAATGTTTCTTAATTCTTCCTAAACCTAGAAGCAAAAACAAACAAAAAAGAGAAGAGGGAAGGAAAGGAAATGAAAGATGAAGGGAGGGAAAAAATAGGAAAGAAAGATCAGCGCGGGGGATGCTTAGTATATATCCTATCTTGCCTCACCCACTCCATCACCACATACACCTTTTGAAAATCTTTACTGATATTTTTGAGATTCTGTGTATTATAGGGGGCACATATTTGCTTAGCAAATATGGGGGATCATTGTAAGTTTTAGGACTCTTAAGTTTGCAAAATTGCTATTGATGTATGCATAGTTCATTCCAATTATCAAATAGGCTAGGAATCTCAGGCAAGTGTTACTGCATTCATTTTCATAAATGGAGGAGTCAAAGCAAAACAGATGTAAAGAAAAGTACAAGTAGAGAGAATCAGAATTATTACTGTTATTAGTGTGATTTAGTTCAGGTCACTCACCTTTCTTTATAGGTCTAAAATTAAATTAATGCTTTAGTTCAGAGCTCTAATTCTTGTATGTAATGACTTAGATCCTTGCCAGAATGGAGGTTCCTGTGTAGATGGAGTGAATACTTTCTCCTGCCTGTGTCATCCTGGCTTTATTGGGGATAAGTGTCAAACAGACATGAATGAGTGTCTGAGTGAACCCTGTAAGAATGGAGGGACTTGCTCTGACTATGTCAACAGTTACACTTGCAAGTGCCAGGCGGGATTTGATGGAGTACACTGTGAGAACAACATCGACGAGTGCACTGAGAGGTGAGCAACACATACACTCAGGCACCATTGTCTTCCTGGAAAAAGAGGGAAAGGAGGGAAAACTACAGAGCACAGTACTGGGATTGCAGGACAGGGATAAGGTATCCACTTGGGTCCCATTCCATCGTCTACTCCTATTGCCCACTTCCTGATTCCCTGTAGATGTGTGGTTAGCAGGTCAAAGATCAGAGGTTGAAAAGCTTAGTGGGATGGACCACCATTTATTTCTAATGCTTAGGGAACAGGAAGAGTTATAATTCTGTTCCATTCTCCTCTTGGTCTCTTGTTCATTTCAGTTAACAATTTAAAAATTCCTTTTTTTTTTTTTTACCCCCAGATTTGTCATCACTTTTTAGTAATTTCTAGGTGTTTTTTTTTTCCAACGAGTTTATTCTGTTTCTTTTTCAGAAAGAAATCTAGAGTTAAGAGCTATTTACTTGTCACTTTTCTTATAAATTAAATTGACTTGAGGGATAAAATGAAATGGATACATGGAAAGCCACTGAAGGACTGGGTAAAACCTGGAAACCTTCATTTTCTCTGGGAATCTCTAATAAACTCAGCCTTTTAAATACTCTTGTAACCTTTTTGGTTGTAGAAAGGAAGCTGGGACTCAGGCTGATTGGCACCCAGTCTAATTTGGAAAAAGAAAATCTACTGGGTCTAGGAGTTTAAGATGAGTTTTTGCTTCTATAACATGTTAGATTCTAGGAACCTTACTTTTAAATAGCAGATCAGAGGTACCAGGTTACATAGCTGGCATTGTTCTCTCTGCTTCTCAGCTCCTGTTTCAATGGTGGCACATGTGTCGACGGGATTAACTCCTTCTCTTGCTTGTGCCCGTTGGGCTTTACTGGCCCCTTCTGCCTCCATGAGATCAATGAATGCAACTCTCACCCATGCCTAAATGAAGGAATATGTGTTGATGGCCTTGGTACCTACCGCTGCACCTGCCCCTTAGGCTACACTGGGAAAAACTGTCAGGTAATTAAATTTCGTCCTACTCAGAATAGCTGAATATTATACTTATTTCTCTTCTAAGCAGAAAAAGCCCCTCCTAAAAGAAAATTCTGGGTCTTAGGGGGGATGTCCCTGAGATAAATCTGCATAACTTCTTAATAACTGGTAGATTCCAAAATGGTGGCACTGGCAAGATTATGCAGATTAACAAGCATGAGATTGTTGTAACAGCTAACCAAGAACTGCAGAGAAATACATATGGGAAATAAGCACATAGGTAGTATTCATGTTGGAAATACAAAAAAAAAAAAAAAAAGAATAATCAAAATAAAGTTTTTAAAGTTTGGATACAATGTCTAAGGGAATAATAATTATTATGTTTTGCAGTGTTGTAACATTCTCAAAATCAAGCTGGTCATATGTTTTTCAATTTCAAATATGTAAATGTGCATTTTTATAGACTCTCAGAGCTAGCTAGGGCAGCCTTTCATTTCATGGAAGAAGAAACTGAGTCCCAGAGGGCAAAGCAACCTTTCCAAGGTTGTACACCAAACAGCATGGTATTTAATTACACCAAACAGCATGGTATTTAATTATTTTTTTTTAAATTAATTTATTTGACAGAGAAAGAATGAATTAGTGAGAGGTGGGGGGCAGAGGGACAAGCGGACTCCCGGCTGAGTGCAGAGCCTGAGAAGGAGCTTGATGCAAAGATCAAGGTGGGGCTTGATCCCAAGACCCTGAGATCATGACCTGAGCCAAAGACAGACATTGATTGAGCCCTGCAGGTGCCCCACATTGTACTTAATTTTATGCTATTTTTACTTCTTAAACAATGATAGAATGATAGAATAACAGAACTCCAAAGAATTTAGGACTAAGTGGCCAATAAGGCTTTGGCTATATTGAACGTGCAAATAACTACCTCTATATACCTGTATATTAAACACCTTGATGCTGATTCTGTGGATCAGAAGGACATTCTTCCTTGGGCTCTTGCTTCTTATCACAGTGTGAGGCTACATGTGCCAAGGGAGTGCTCCACCCATAACCACTGGCCCCTTCTTTGGCAAACGCTCCAGGAGTATAACCTTGCTCTCCCTGGGGTCAGGGCACCACATGTGAGTTATGGAGAAAGGGACTAGTCTGCTCAGACTCTTTCCCTCGTGTTTTGCGTAAGCCTGATTTTCTCCCCTCTAAATAGGCTCTGTGATAGCTTTTAGGTTTATTAATAGGCTGTATATCCTTTTACTCATATTCACATGGACAGATTTGATTGAGACCGATGTAGATTTCTCCCAGATGATTAGCACAGGTGTTATGGACCTCTCTGACAGCAATAATTTCCTTCTTTTCTGGCTGTCTAGGGTGCCCATGGAACAGGACATAATCATAACGGAGGGAATAACTTTAACCTGTTAGGCTCCTTCAGACTCTTAAACTTCTGTGGTGAAAACTTTAAATGGCTGAGCTAAGAAGACTTAGAATAAGTAAAATAATTGGATTACTGAGAGTGTTGGACTATTTTAAGACTTGACTGAGAGCTCTTTTTTATTTTTTTATATTAGTGTGCTTTCTCTTGATTCTTAAAATGTAGTGTGATTTATTTTCTTCTTTTCTGATACTTGGATGTTGATGTATGCTTCTGTTTCAGACGCTGGTGAACCTCTGTAGTCGGTCTCCATGTAAAAACAAAGGTACTTGCATTCAGGAAAAAGCAGAGTCCCGGTGCCTGTGTCCATCAGGATGGGCTGGTGCTTACTGTGACGTGCCCAATGTGTCCTGTGAGGTGGCAGCCTTGCACAGAGGTGAGCTCTGCCCTCTCAGACTGGGGTCACTCTGCCAAGTTTCAGCCAACTAATAGCATTTTAGAGCAGGTATTGTTACCATGGGAAGAGTGGACAGTGGTGGGTGAGCGAGGCTCTACAGAAACGGTCTGAGATAGAAGGTGAAAGGGCAGAGGCACAGGCTTAGAGATTCCAAAAAGAAATGCATTTAAGAGGAAATGAAGACATATTTCACTTTCAGGACTTATTATTTTTTTAAGAATTATTTATTTTAGAGAGAGAAAGCGAGGGAAGGGGAGGATATAGGAGGAGAGGGAGAAGGAATCTTAAAGTAGACTCCACACTCAGTGTGGAGCCCAACGGGGGCTCCATCCCACAACCCTGAGATCACCATCTGAGCTGGAATCAAGAGTTGGACGCTTAACTGACTGAGCCACCCAGGTGCCCCAGGGCTGGGTTTATTTTCAATATAAATCTGGTTCTAAGGGTTGTGAAGTAGATGAGAACACACTCAGTTGGTCTGAACTTGACATGCTGTGTGCTCTTCTGTGATGTTTCTTTCTGTACTCGGCTTCCTAGGGGTGTCCACTGACCACCTGTGCCAGCACTCCGGCATCTGCATCAATGCTGGCAACTCGCATCACTGCCAGTGCCCCCTGGGCTACACTGGGAGCTACTGTGAGGAGCAGCTCGATGAGTGCTCATCCAACCCCTGCCAGCATGGGGCCACCTGCAGGGACTTCATTGGCGGGTACAGATGTGAGGTAAGATAAGCCCCCAGAGGTCAGAGACCTCCCGAAGATGGCAGAACTGTCGTGAGCACTAGCATACTGATTTAGCTGCTTGTGACTTTTTATGAGTCACCATTTTTTTTTTCCTTTACCGTCACCATTACACTATTTACCACCACCATTCGTTTCAGTCCCCTTGTGTAATAAGTTCACAGGGCTCCAGTAAGGAATTTCTATAGAGGTCTAGAACCATCTCACTGAAGCCAACATTCACTGCCAGAGTGCATTTCACAGGCCAGCAGCTCAGTGGCCCCTGGGACATCCCTGAATAGCAGCTGATATAGGAGAAGCCACTTTGAAGTGTGTCCTGAAGTTGTCTAGCCTGTTCCATGTAGCATCACACCAAGTATGATGTGTATATATTTGAGGAAGTGTGTATCTTTTAAGGAACATATTGCTCTAATGGCCAGGCTGATAATGGTCAGAGCAAGATGTCAACAAAACATTGGAAACTTGAATTTGACACCAATTCAGGCCACGCAGGAACACTGAGAGAAGTCGTACTTCTCATAAATGAGCCAGAGTTGGCCTCTTTATATTAGCCCGCAGTTATTCCTTCATGCGGGCTGGGACCTGTTAGTTCAAACACCATCGGTGCCAAACTCAAATTTTCACACATCCAGTTGTTTTAAAAATAGCCCTAAAAGCCAATTTTTAGCCATTTAGAGCCTTTTTTGCGTTACATACCCTGCAAAACTGCACCCAGTATCTGCAAACCATAGGTAAGCTGCAGGACTTAAAGACCCCAAGCCAGTGCTGCCCTTCAAAGGTCTCTGACCCAGAGACTGGCCTGGCTGCTGAGTGACATCACCGACCATGTTAGTCCCCTCTCTGTTACTCCCTTTCCTTGGAATTCACTTGCGCTCCTCTCCTTCCCCTCCTCTCCACTCTGGACAATCTCATGCTGCAAGGGATGGCCTCACATGCAAACTTGTCAAGCATTGTCCAGTAAAGCCACTTCATGGTCAAGGTCTTTTTCCCTGACCAGCCCTGAAATCCCTCAAACCCCTATAGCTACCACGTTAACTAACACTCCACCCCCATCCCTTTCTCAACCAGTTTCTCCTACGTATGTGTGGTTTCCTGAATCTAGAGATCAATAAATGCAGTGTGTTGACTACTGTCCACACTTTGATTGGACTGAGTCACAGGGTCCTCATGACACACCAAGGAATGCATATTTTAAAGATGGGAAGACCTGCATTGAGGAGCGATGAAAGTTTTGCACAGGGGTCAACCCTGAAATATCCCTCAGAATACTGAGTCCTTGCCTTCACTATAAAGTGGCTTTTTAGCCGGAAGATGTAAATGACAGTAAGCTGCAAGTTGGCCCTGCGCAGGATGATTGGTGGAGCGTGTGACTGTGCCAGAGAAGCATCCAAGAGCTGGGTGGGGGCAGGGAGCGGGCAAAGGTATATGGCAACCTTCCAGACCTCATTTGCTCTGGTGGTCTGTTTCTAGCAATGGTCCAGTGTTTCTTCCTTTTTGCTTGCTCTTATCAGTGTGTCCCAGGATATCAGGGCGTCAACTGCGAGTATGAAGTAGATGAGTGTCAGAATCAGCCATGCCAGAACGGAGGCACCTGTGTCGACCTCGTGAACCATTTCAAGTGCTCCTGTCCACCAGGCACTCGAGGTATGCAGTCAGCCCTACCCGTCTCCATCTAGGGCATTTTCTTAAGTTATAAGCCAGTTTTTAGGATAGAAGAGATTTAAAATTTTTTTTATTTCAGTACTTCAAAGCTTTGCAACCTGGCCTGGGGGCACCTGCAGTTCCAGGGCAGGGGCTCGCTGTTTTGCCTATCTCTACTGCTTTGCTTCAGGCTGAGGTTGAGCTCGTTCTCACTTGGTAGGTCGGTCTATTACTGCTGGTCCCATGCTGATGGGAGGAGAGGCCTCAGTGTTCATTTTTTTAGCAGTCCCTAATTACCAGATGTTCTGTGAAAGTAGGATTACACAGTGGTTTTGTTTTTTACCATCCTGTTTTCAATTTAGTTTGTAGTTAGGTAATACATGCACAGGCCCAGATTTTATATATAGACACACACACAAATATACATGCAGCAAAAGCATAAGGTGAAAAGTCTGTTTCTGTTCCCCTTCCCCATACCTAGTTCTCCCCTCCCACCAACAAGGAACCTCCACTTTATTTTATTTTTTAGTTTCTTCTGTATCTTCTAGAGTTTTCTTTTTATGTGTCCTTTAGAGTTTGTTTTTTTTATATTTTTTCAAATTCAAATTCAATTAATTAACCTAATCTGTATTATTAGTTTCAGGGGATAGAGTTCAGTGACTCATCAGTTGCAAGATTTCTTTATATGTATTTAGAAGCCAAATACAAAGATATTTTTATTTACCCCACTCCTATTTCTTACTCTTGCACTTGATTTTTTTTGTACTTAATTGGATATGTTTCCATATTAACTTATAGTACTTCCTTAATCTTCTTCACCCAGCAGAATTCCCTTGTAGCTTAATATATTGAACCAATGTCATAGTAATAGAAATTTGGGTTTCTTGAATCTGTATATATGTAGATAAATTTTCGGAAATGGAATTGCTGGATTAGAGAATTATGTACATTTCTGGTTTTGATCTATATTGCTGTATCATAGCATATGACCATACTGGCTTCTCAGTGTGGATGAACATATTTTCACCTGAGTCCTTTGATTTTCCTCTTTCAGTGGTTTCTCTATTTGTATCTATATTCTTTTTTCCCATTACATTGTTCATCATAATATTTTACAGATTAACTGTGATACAAAATATTCTTGATATATTGGTTTTTGTCTTTGATTTTCTTTATGATTTTTTTCATGCAGAGTTTTTTTTATTTTTTAAAAATTTATTTATTTATTTTGAGCGAGAGCGAGAGAGCATGGGGGAGAGGCAGAAGGAGTGAGAGAATCTCAAGCAGACTGCTCTGAGTGCAGTGACCAAAGTGGGTCTCAATCTCATAACCCCGAGATCATGACCTGTGCTGAAACCAAGAGTCGGATGCTCAACCTGCTGAGCCACCCAGGCACCCCTGGAGCTTTTTTTTTGTTGTTTTTAATCAGATTGGATTTATTAACCTCTTTTAATGGCTTCTGCGTTTTTGAATCCTAATCAGCAATACCTTCTAGACTTTAATATCATTAAGGAATTCTCCCATATTTTCTTCAGGTACTAGAATACTGTTGCACTTTTTCCCTATGGCTACTGATTTGTCCCAACAAAATTTATGGGATATTTCACTTCTTTAAAAGATTTTATTTATTTATTCATGGGAGACACAGAGAGAGAGTGAGGCAGACACAAGCAGAGGGAGAAGCAGCTCCAAGCAGGGAGCCCAATGTGGGACTGGATCCTGGACCTCTGAGATCATGCCCCACACCCCAGGCGTCCCAATATTTGATCTTTTTTACAATAATCGGAGATGGCAACTTTATCAAATTCTACATACCCTTGTGTATTTGGGTGTTTTTCTGGACTTTTTTTTTTTTTTTTTTTTTTGCTTTATTCTGTTAATTTATCAATCCCACTCTGTTTTAATTATTAAGGATCTTTGATTTCAGCATTTTCCAGGCTAGGCTTATACTTTCTTTTTTTCATATAATTTTAGAATCAGATTGTCTATTAACAAAATCCTGGTGGCATTTTTTTATTGGGGTCACTTTAAATTTATGAATCTGTGTGAGGAAACTGGCATCTTTACCATGAGAAATCTCCCTAACCAAATGATAACTTCTTTTTATTTATTCACATCTCCTTTTGTATCTTTCAGGACTATTTTAAAGTTTTCATGTAGGCCTAGTACATTTCTTCTTAAGATTATTCCTATAATTTTGTCTTTTGCTATTGTTATTGAAAAAGAGGTCTTTTCTTGCTTTATTTTTTTTTTTAAGATTCTATTTATTTGAGAGAGAGCAACAGAGAGAGCATGAGTGGGAGGAAGAGCAGATAGAGAGGGACAAGTAGACTCCCCGCTGAGCATGGGGACTGAAGTGGGGCTCCATCCCAGGACCCAGATCATGACCTGAGCCAAAGTCAAGACACTTCCCTGACTAAACTAGTCAGGCACCCCTCTTTTTCCCTTTTAATAGTCTTGTTTATATTAGTGTATGCTGCAAATGCAAGTGGGAAGAATACAGAACTGTTTTCCTTTTATAATTTTTTGAATCATTCGTGGAATCTTCTCTAGAATTGTCAGTTGATTTCTTTTGTACTCTCTCAAAAATATTTATGGATATTCATATTAGGGGACTCATTTACATCTGTAGTATATTAAATAAGTTCTATTTTAAATGGAATAACCTTTGAGTTCTTAACAGATTTTCCCTATAATTTTCAACAGTAAGAAACAAGTACACATTATTTTACAGAAAAGTCAGCGAGTCTAAAACTTTTAAAAAATCTCGCAACACTTAGTCCAGTTCTTACCAATATTTTTATGTACTTATATTCTATGTATTGTTATGATAGCCTCTTTTGAACTGTTTTTTATAGTTTGAATAAAAGGCATGAATTAATGAGAAATTTACTGGGTCTCTCTTCAGCTCCAGTTTCCTTGTCCCTCAGGTGGGATGAATAATGCCAGCTGGTGCACAGGGGACCACTTTGGGGGGCTGTGTGGGAGAGTACCTGTGATGACCTGAGCATATTCTTTACTTCACCCTTACTGGTCACCGGGGATGACGGCAGCTGCCATGGATCAAGAGTGTGATTTGCCCCACCTGACCTGAAAGGTCCCATGGCAGGTGGAGACATGTCATCAGCATAGCTGCAAAGTGCCATAAAGAGTGACTCTGTTTTGCAGGAAAGAAGTATTCCAAAGAATGTCATCATTCTCTGTCTCTTCTCTCTTTCCTCCAGGCCTGCTTTGTGAAGAGAACATTGATGACTGCGTTGGGGGTCCCCACTGCCTCAATGGTGGTCAGTGTGTGGATAGGATTGGGGGCTACAGTTGTCGCTGCTTGCCTGGCTTTGCGGGAGAGCGGTGTGAGGGCGACATCAACGAGTGCCTCTCGAACCCCTGCAGCTCTGAGGGCAGCCTGGACTGCATCCAGCTAACCAATGACTACCTGTGTGTCTGTCGCAGTGCCTTCACTGGTGAGAGCTCCTCCAGTGCCCCTGCACTCTCCCTTGGTGGGCCTTTGAATGAGGAAATTGGGCCCTGAGTGTCATGTTCCAGACCCAAGTGAAACTTTTTTTCTTACATTGGAAGGACTAGACCAGATTAATTCAGAGGTCCAATTTTTCCCTAGGCCTGTGCTTCATGGATGTTGTAGTCCACCTCTGCCTTTTTTTTTCTTCCTGAGACACTTTCTCTTTTATTATACATTGATTATATCAGACTAGCAGAAATACAGAAAACAATTGAATGTTGGGAGTGGTTGAGCAAAATAGCCCTTTTTAATTGGGGCAAAATACACATAACATAAAGTATACCATTTTAACCATTTTTAGTGCACAATTCAGTGGTATTAAAAACATTCACATTGCCATGCTGCCAACACTAAATCCATCCACAGAAGTCTTTCTTCTGAGGAAAATAATGTCTTGTGTTCAGAAACCATACATCTACTCTGCTTTCATCACCCTATCTCCTTTTGCATGTAATGACCTGGGTTACTGGGTAGTCACTGCCACGGTAACCTTCTTTCTATATCTGGGACCCAGAGAGTATTAGGATCTTTTAGGTCATCTAAGAGGAATAGGTCTAAATTGGGGTATGTTTAAGCAAAAACCAGTTCATGAGGGTATGCACTGGAAAATTGTAGGGGTATGACCTGCACAGGTAAGAGTTGGCCATACTCCTAAGTCCCTTCTTAGGTTTCTTTTTCATCACAGATCATAAAGATGACCAAGTCCTGCTTCAGAATAGAGGCTTGTCCTAGGTCCTTAACTAGTTACCTCTGAAGATGGGCAGCTTGGTGACTTTATGGGACTACAGTAATATCTAACGTTGCCAGTGTCATCAAGATGCTTAGATTAGAAGTTTGCTTGGCATTTCTGGAGTCATTCCAGACCTTATGCTGTAGTAGTATTCCTTAGAAGTCAGATAATAGGCAACAGTAGTCATCTTAGTAGTAATTTGGCAAGTTGGATTCTGCTGTATTGTGACCCCATCTCTAGGCTTCCTTCCTTCCAATTTTAAAGACATACTTTTAAGAACATTGGTAATTTATGAAGAATGGGAGGGATTTTGCACTACAAATGATGCCTGGATGTGATGTCAAAAGGGAAACAGTCCATTATGAACATCATACCTATTGAGAGAATGTTGGATAGAATATGAGCAGTCTGTCCTACAGCCTCATATTAGCCACGAGATGCCTGGGAAGCCAGAGAAGCAAAACTGGCTGCTGCTTCTTTCATTGCCTCTGAGGCTTCCTCTGTCTGGAAGGACTGACAAGCACTTACAAAGAAAGTGGGAAACAGATGAAGGATTGAAGACCACCTTGAATTAGGTCCCACCACCAGGAAGTAGTGGTGATGCATTTTCTACACTTGTGATTGAAAAGAATCCTTCGAGCTCATCGGTTGTAGTTATTGTAGGATGTAGTTGTTGAGATGAATGTTGAGGGGCTATCTGCCCCCTGATTCCTAGGTGCACATGATGGCTGCTCTTGGGTAGTGGCTGCTGCTGTTATTTGAAGAGAAGGTACCTGTAACCCCTGCCTCTTAATTCTGGCTGACCAAAATTATTACTATTTTACTTTCTTTTTGAAAGCCCCTCTTCTCTTTATCAATGGCTGTGGGCCAGACAGGGTCCATCTCCTGCTATTTGCCAGGAGCTGTGTCTCCAGGTCTCCCCTCGGTTTCAGTTGCTTACTTCACTTTATCATGCAGCAGTGGCCTTGAGGTGCCTTCTGTTTTGGAACTGTTCCTAGAGGAAATTAACTCTGCAAAAATTAAGTTGTACTTTAAAGCAGTGCTGATCAGATGACAGAAAGGCTAGAAAATGATTGAAAAGAGATGTTATGCATGAAAATTCTCTGTAAGCTACGAATCACCACTTGGATGTATTGGCCCAGTGTAGACTCTTCTGTGAAGGTGACAGTTTTAACAAAATGCACTGAACAGTTTTAGTGGATATTTCTTTTGGCTTATGTAAGCTAAAGTATATTCAAAGAAAAGAAAAGTTGAGTCCTTTTTTCCTTTTCTTTTGGTCGGGGTAGAGTGATTTTTAATGTCCACATAAATCCTGTTTTGTGAGTCTATTTTTGGAGTGTGTGCCACGTACATTTACTGTGTGCACAAGACATATGGGGGTATTGGCCTGAGGCAGTGGCGGTCCAGTAAGTTTTTCTCATCTTCTCATGTTCCCTTAGGCTTAGGACTGCACTCACACATCTTGCCCCAACCCTCACCGTTTGGCTAGCTCTCATCTCAGCAGCACTCTGTTCAGTAATATGCAGTTACTACTTCTGCCTTTTAAAACTCCTTTCCATTCTCTGCTTTGAGGTCGTCACTGTGAAACTTTCATCGATGTGTGTCCCCAGATGCCTTGTCTGAATGGGGGGACGTGTGCTGTGGCCAGCAACATGCCTGATGGTTTCATTTGTCGTTGTCCCCCGGTAAGTGCCATGTTGTCTATTTAAGGGGCATGCTCTCTTTCATACGATCTGGACAAAGCCCAGATTTTTCCAGGTTTTTCCAACCTCCATCTGGAACTTTCTTGGTGGGGAGATTTCTCAATTTTAGCTCCTTCACGAAAGTGCTGAGGTATCCCATTTAAAGCTGTCAAGATACTCCCAGACACAGTGAGTTCCCTAACCTGTGACTCTCAGTCTTTGGAAGCACTAAGAGAAATCCACAGGAAGTAGTGGAATGTTCCCTTGAAAACAAGACTACTGTCTCAGGCTTTTGGGTCCTGTGCCAGAGGGTAGTCTTGCCCCTAGATTGGGGCAGAGTTGTTTGGAAATGCTACTCTACTTACATTCCTTAGCAGGGACTATTTGGGAGCAAGCTGTTTGTTACACTAGAAGGAAGCCTGTTTTCAGCCCTTTGCTGTGCCAACTCTTTGGCCTCTGCCAGAGGCTAAAACCTCTCTAAAACAGAGATCACTACGTGTGAGGACACACCAAAAGGAAACCTGTGCAGTACCCTTGGTCTGGCTGAGCAGGAAATACAAGAATAGAGTGACATGGAAAGCTGTAGATGTCCCAGATTCCTGAAATAACTTTCCCCCTACTAAAGCGATTATGTGAATGGTAAGGAAGGTTAGGGAAGGTGCTTATGATGTCACCTGAGTCTTATCTCACCTATGACCTGTGGACTTAATTTCTGGAAGCAGGCTCTTAAAGCAAGAGAATTCTACATTCATCCCATGGAACTTGCATCTCTGACCTTAGGTTGACTTGAAGAGGCTTCTTCCTAGAACATGGCACAGGAGGCTACAGGGAGGAATCTTAGCCATGTGTCTAATCTTTATCTTCCTAGAGGTGTGGCAGAGAAGGGATTAGGAGGAAAAATGAGGCCTGCTGTCCTCATTTGTTCACTGATCTCCACAGGGATTCTCCGGAGCGAAATGTCAGAGCAGCTGTGGACAAGTGAAGTGCAAGAGAGGAGAGCAGTGTGTGCACACGGCCTCAGGACCACGCTGCTTCTGCCCCAACCCCCAGGACTGTGAATCAGGCTGTGCCAGTAGTCCCTGCCAACACGGGGGTAGCTGCTATCCTCAGCGCCAGCCTCCTTACTACTCTTGCCAGTGTTCTCCACCATTCTGGGGTAGCCACTGTGAACTTTACATGGCTCCCACCAACACCCCTCCTGCCACCTGCCTGAGCCAGTATTGTGCCGACAAAGCTCGGGACGGCGTCTGCGATGAGGCCTGCAACAGCCATGCCTGCCAGTGGGATGGGGGTGATTGTTCCCTGACCATGGAGAACCCCTGGGCCAACTGCTCTTCCCCACTCCCCTGCTGGGATTACATCAACAACCAGTGTGATGAGCTGTGCAACACAGCGGAGTGCCTTTTTGACAATTTTGAATGCCAGGGGAACAGCAAGACATGCAAGTAAGGGTCCAGGGTTCCCAGAAGCTGAGGGAGACTATCACTAACACACCTCAGTTCCTCGTTCTTGCTCCTAACCACTCCGGGGCTTCAGCTCAAGCTGCCTCTGCTTTTCAGACTGGCGCCCTGAGGCCCTCTTCCTGGTGTCAGCCTTGCCCCGTCACACGCTGCCCTGTGCTCTCCCTTGCTGACAGAGGTCCAGGAATGCTCACGCGCAGCCACCCTCTCTCTGCCTCTCTCTGCCTTCTCACCTGCTGCCTCTCATGACCTCCTAGGGAAAATAACTTTTGGAAGTCGTGTTACCCATTCCCAGGCAGCTTCTCACATAACCTGCCTGCAGGATGAATGGAAAGGTCTGTACCTCTCTGTGTTCACCCCATTCTTTTCTCTTAAACAGGGTTTCCCCATCTAGATTTATCAGAAAGCATAAGCCAGATCAGGCCACTTAACCCCCCTGGTCGTCACTGGCAATTACAAGGTGCTTTATGGTTTACATAGTAACTTTACATAGCAACTTTTCTAGCAGACATCCCATTTAATTTAACCTCAGTGAGTTCTCAACAACTTTATGAGACATAGATACTGTTAGTGGTCTTTTACGGGTGAGGGAATTGAGAGCTAGGAGGTTAGAGAACTCGTCAGAGTCCATACAGCTATTGCTGACTCCCAAGCTCTTCATTGAGCCAGTGTGGCAAGTCATACCAATAGCAAAACTATCAATGGGTAGGAGTGAGGAGGAGAGTGGAGATGAAATAGTTTGTGCATCTTTTAGGTTTGGGGACTTGATTTCCTTTTCTCAGTATTTGAAGGAGGCTGTATAATTTAGATCTGGTGTCCTGTATAGGACACACCTCTCCCTACCTACCTTCCAGAGCTAGGATTCAGTCCTGTTTGTGAAGGGAATGGGTATCTCCACATGGTCCTCTGTAGAGCCCTGATGATTCAGTTCCTGGAAGCACGTTTTACTTCTAAAAGCTCATTGTCAACTCACCAGGGACAGTGGATAAAAAAAGAGAGGAAGTGTGTCCCCTGGTTGATTTTTGTTTCAGGTATGCAGCTTTATTTACAAAGCTGACTTAAGATTACCAGCTGCCTGGGGGGCTGTAACCCCTGCAGCATACTGGGCACAGTGCAGTTTCTCCTTTGAGGAACGCTCACTGAAAGGGAGTGGCGTAGATTATATGGACTCTGCACAATTGGGGATAAGAGATTGGACAAAGGGATCTCATCTGGGCCACAGAAGATAGGTAAGGAAAGCCACAGCAGTTCCAAGTAGAAAACCAAATAGCCTGTAGTCTATTCTGAACTGTTTCCTTGTTCTCTCCCTCTTCTGCTTCTCCTTGTCTAGGTATGACAAATACTGTGCAGACCACTTTAAAGACAACCACTGTGACCAGGGATGCAACAGTGAGGAGTGTGGCTGGGATGGGCTGGACTGTGCTGCTGACCGGCCAGAGAACCTGGCAGAGGGGACCCTGGTTATAGTGGTGCTCATGCCCCCAGAGCAACTGCTCCAGGATGCCCGCAGCTTCTTGCGGGCACTGGGCACCCTGCTCCATACCAACCTGCACATTAAACGGGACTCCCAGGGGGCACTCATGGTCTACCCCTATTATGGTGAGAAGTTAGCTGCCACAAAGAAGCAGAGGATGACTCGCAGGTCCCTTCCCGGTGATCAAGAACAAGAGGTGGCTGGGTAGGTTTTTGGTTTTTGGACTTCTTAAAGCTTCTTAACTTCTCAAAGCTTGTAAAGCCAAGTACTTTGATACACAGAAGTCATAACAACCTAAATGACTAGCTCAGCCTAAAAATGCAGAGCTCAGACAAGTAGAACAGCCCACCAAGTACAACAAATTCATTATGCCGGTTACTGTGTTTAAGGGTGAAGGTTTGACTTGGTCTTGGTATCCTAAGAAGTACGTTGGAGCAAGCAGAAGGCAGAATGCCAGGGAGGCCTCCTCAAATGCCAGAATCTGTACCCTTTGCCAGGGTTGCCTCAAATCCCTTTAGTACTTACTGACTCCTCTTTTATATTAATCTTGTCTTCTGTACAAGGCCCTGCATTTATTATAGAAGTCTCTGTAATGATCTTGAATTGTTCTGTCACTGCACCCCACTATTGGTTGGTGTGTCCCATGACTTATGACTCTGTACCTAGCTAGGATCCAGATGCAGAGAGAAAGGAGAATAAGGACCAGCTTTACCCACTTTCCTCACTTGGTCTTGCATTGCTTTAGTCAGAAGGTGCCAGGAATGTGAAACATAGTCCAAGAGGGAATGAGAATTAGTGATTAGGATCTAAAGGGACAGGGTCTTAGTTTCTGAGCTCTTTTGGAAGCACCATCACAGAGGTGGAGAGCCTAGTGTAGAAGGTGAGGAAGGAAGGCTTACGTCATCCTTTCCAACTTGACTTGGTTGACTGACACTCTTCTGTTTTATTCACCGTTTCCCCTTTTCCTCTTTCCCCTTGGCATCCCACAGCTCTAAGGTATTTCTGGAAATTGACAACCGCCAGTGTGTTCAAGATTCAGACCAATGTTTCAAGAACACAGATGCAGCAGCAGCTCTTCTGGCTTCTCACGCCATCCAAGGGACCTTGTCCTACCCTCTTGTATCTGTTGTCAGTGAGTAGCAGTGGTGTTAAGGAGAAGGTTTGGAGAAGGGGAGGTGTTACTTGAGGGCAGTGAGGAAAGGGCATGCCTTTCAGTGTGCAACTCTGTTTTTCAGGACTGGTGTGGTCAGTCAGTCCATGCCCTTTAAATGAATTTTATGCTCATGTTGAGAGGTTTACTCAGCACTTTCCCTCTCCCTCTGCACTTACAGGTGAATCTCTGATTCCAAAACCCACTCAGCTTCTTTATCTACTTGCTGTCGCTGTCGTCATTATCCTATTTATTATCCTGCTGGGAGTTATCATGGCCAAAAGAAAACGTAAGCATGGTTCCCTCTGGCTGCCTGAAGGTTTCACCCTTCGCCGAGACTCCAGCAATCACAAGCGTCGTGAACCAGTGGGACAAGATGCCGTGGGGCTGAAGTAAGATGGTTTGCCAGCAAACTACTATTCACAGTAGTAATAAGCAGGGATAAATCAGAAAGGAGATCTTGTTGAATTAGAATTTTAAATTTCAATCTCTGGCCACACCACATTACCATACTTGACTGTGATTCTGAATTCCTGCTGAGTGACTATGAAATAACTATTCTGTACATACTCAAGCGATGGTGCTTGGCTTCTGTGTTGAGGCACACTTTTGTTGTAAGCTCTTGATCCATGGGAAAGAAAAGGATGTCTACTCAGGCAACGGGACATAAAATACTGCCCATCCTTTCTGGGCCAAGGCCCCTGAAAGTCTTTAAGGATAGCCATGGCAAAAAGGATTGAAAACATGATATTAGTTTATAATAACCTGTGTTCTTGTTTTTCCCCTTGTTAATCTTGTCCTATCAGAAATCTCTCAGTGCAAGTCTCAGAGGCTAACCTAATTGGTTCTGGAACAAGTGAACATTGGGTTGATGATGAAGGGCCCCAGCCAAAGAAAGCCAAGGTAAGCTGGCCATGGTAGAACCATCATTGTCAGCCACTATCTGGTCACATTTCAGATTTCTGTCCTTTGGTATCTAGAATCCTGAATGGGAGAAAAGGGTGATAATCTTTGTATGCCGCCAGGCAATGGCTACTACCCCCAGTTGTCTTGAAAGCCAGGAATCGTTAGGTCATCAGTGGCCTTGGGTTTACTGCATATGCATTTCATTAAGAACTCTTTAAAAATAATAAAACAAGTGAACTTACTTCCTTAAGAATCATGCTGATGGTAGCTGAATAAGGATTGATGTGTGTAAGTAGCTATTTCCTTTATTGCTAGATCTCTCCCTTATCCTGTCTGGATACTCCTCCTTCTGGAAAGGAAGGTGCAGTTACACAGAAGAAATCCAGTGACCATTGAGTTTAGAGATTCTGAATCTTGAGCCCAGGAAACTAAAACCATATAGAAGTAAGAGGTAGATCGGGCTGAAGCTGATGTGAAAAAGGAGACAATCCTTCCATAGCTCTACATGGCTGGGATATGCATATATCCATGGATAGTCTAAAGCAACTTGAAGATATGCATGCTTGAGGAATACAGGCATGCGGTACGGCATGATGGTTAAGAACATTGCTTTAGTTGCAATCAGAACTGGATTTAAATCCAAAACTCTGTTACTTGGTAGCTGGAAAATGACTTAACCTCTTTGTACCTACTTATCCTTATCTCTAAAATAGGGAGTTGTTGTGAAGATGAAATACGGCAATACATATGAAGCATCCTACCCATTTTCTACCACATAGTAAATATTCAATAAAGGGGAGCTGCTTTTAAAACTATAATAGTAATTATTGCCCAATAGTTATTTCCCTGGGTCCTAGCTATGCGCTGGGCACTGTGTGTTAAGTACAGGTAGGTGATGTTGAACAAGGTATGTTTTGTTCTCATGAACCTATAGCAGTAGAAGTTGCCATGTAGTGCCTTGTAAGCACTTAACACATAGTTAAGTAAAGGTAAGCAGAGGGTGCTTTTTGAGACCCACAAGAGAAATTAAAGTCTAATTCTATTGGAAGGAATGGTAGGAGTTAGACAAAGAATCAGGACAGGACATGGCAGATAGAGGGTCCAACCCAGGCAAAAGTCCAGAAGGAAGGAAATGGTGCTTTGGGAATCTACAGCTTGTATATTTGGTAGGCAAAATGGATGGTATATTAAGGCTGAAGCCTGTAATTTGGGATGGGCAAGTTGGGAGAGTTGTACTGATAGCACAGAAGAGGGTGACAGGAACCACCTCCTGGGAGCAACAGGAAGCTGGTGTGGATGATGCACCCTAAAGGGTAGAGTAGAAAAAGAGAGAAATGGATAGAAGACTCTGGACTGGCTTCTTGTCTGCAGCTCCTAATGGTGGTCCAAGTCAACAGGCAGCATTGTTTTCCCCTGTCAGGCTGAAGATGAAGCTTTGCTCTCAGAAGAAGATGATGCCATTGATCGACGTCCATGGACACAGCAGCACCTTGAGGCTGCAGATATCCGCAGGACACCATCGCTGGCACTCACTCCTCCACAGGCAGAGCAGGAGGTGGACGTGCTGGATGTGAATGTCCGTGGCCCAGGTCAGCACCCTCAAGCCTCCTCCTTTCCACCTGCCATGCCTGCCTTTGGTTCTGTGTTGCGCCTGTTCTTGCCCCACTCAGTGATACGCTCTTTGCCAATTGCACAGAATAAATCACCGAGGAAATGAATACTTAGGGAATACAGGCTTGCAGAAATTAAAAAACCTATATGAGAAGGGAAGGATTTTGTATTGCCTCATGTACAGCATGCTTGGGAATAGGTATGCTGATTTTATGGAAAAGATTTTAGTAGGATAATATAGTAGAAATAATATCCCAAAGCAGAGGGAAAGAAGGTTAATTTGGTTGATACCTTAGTGCATATCATTCTATTAATACTGGACATTTTATTAATTTTTTTTTTGTATTTATTTATGATAGTCACACAGAGAGAGAGAGAGGCAGAGACACAGGCAGAGGGAGAAGCAGGCTCCATGCACCGGGAGCCCGACGTGGGATTCGATCCCGGGTCTCCAGGATCACGCCCTGGGCCAAAGGCAGGCACTAAACCGCTGCACCACCCAGGGATCCCAATACTGGACATTTTAAAATATGGCCCCATTTAAAATAGCATAGTACTTAGGAACTTAAACAGAAAGACTCATTTAACTTAGAGGAGAGCCCAGCTTAAAAAGCCTTACTTTACCATTACTCTTCACAGAAAGGACTCTTACCAGAGGAAGAGTAGGTGGCAGATGTAAAACTAATTGCCAATTACCACAAGAAGCTGGGGGATTTTTTTCCCCATAAGAATAACTATTCAAATGGAACTATTCCAATAGTTTGGTTAATTGAACATTAATATCCTTCTTCTCCTTGAATACTTTTTGAAAAATTCCTTTCTTTTAGATGGGTGTACCCCATTGATGCTGGCTTCTCTCCGAGGAGGCAGCTCAGATATGAGTGATGAAGATGAAGACGGAGAAGACTCTTCTGCCAACATCATCACAGACTTGGTCTACCAGGGTGCCAGCCTGCAGGCCCAGACAGACCGGACTGGTGAGATGGCCCTGCACCTTGCAGCCCGCTACTCCAGGGCTGATGCTGCCAAGCGTCTCTTGGATGCAGGTGCAGACGCCAATGCACAGGACAACATGGGCCGTTGCCCTCTCCATGCTGCAGTGGCAGCTGATGCCCAGGGGGTCTTCCAGGTAAAGAACAGGAGTAGGGCTGATTCTCCATGGATCTCTAATGTTTTCTCTTTGCTAAGGCACTGAAGATCCAATTACATTTCATTCAAAAATTCTTTGAGAGAATAGGGCAGGTGATGGAGTCATGCTTGCTGGATGGGAAAGCAGGAAAAGAATGGTGGCCAACTGACCTAACAGCCAGATAGCAATAGAGCCAGCCAGATCACACCAGTCCTCTGATTCTTAGCCACAGTCCTTTTTGATGTGCCAAAATGCCTCCCAAGTGAATGGATCAGATGGAAGTGGTACCTGATATATAGCTTTTGACTACTATCAGCTCTCCCTTTGTAGATTTTTCTGGCCACATGTTGCTCCTTGGTGGTTTTCTTGACATATGTTCACAGTGTATTCTTTGATGCCCTTTTATTTTACCCTTGTGAGAAAACTGGAAGCATTCTGATTCATCTTAAAACTATACACCATATTTTCCCACATCCCTCCTTTCTTTAGGAAGTAGAAGACATGAACCATTGTCTCTTGAGCACCCATTTGTTCATTCATTCATTCATTCATTCATCCATTTATTCAATGTTTATTGATTGAGGATGATAGAATCTTGGACACAAAGATAGCAAGCATTCCCTGCCCTCCAGGAACTTACAGTGTAGCATTAGCTCTGATGCTCTTGTTTGTTTGCTTAGCTTCATTATTTTCTTCTATCGAGGCAACTCTCTTTTCTGTACTTTCTGATCTTCTAGATTCTGATCCGCAACCGAGTAACTGATTTGGATGCCAGGATGAACGACGGCACTACACCACTGATCCTGGCTGCCCGCCTAGCTGTGGAGGGAATGGTGGCAGAACTAATCAACTGCCAAGCAGATGTGAATGCAGTGGATGACCATGGTATGGCTGAGAGGCAGGGAGTCGGATTCTTGCCTGCAAAGCATGCCTTGCTTCTAAGGGGAAAATCATTACACAATCTTTAAAGAGCTGTCCCAGATTTGAATCCACTGCAGATTCTTTCATTCATCTGTTTTTCCTTTCAACATTGTAAGTTCAGAGAACTAAGCCATTGGGAAGTTCCTAGACAAAGGTGGGAAGGGATTTTTAGTAAAGGTTCTTGGATCTCAAAGCCAGTCTATAAAAGGCTTGCCTCTGTAGGTTCCCAGGCATACCACTCTCGATATGAGGACTTGTGAACTGACTTCCCTAGGGGCTTATGAGCAATATCTTTTTTTTAAATAGATTTTCTTTATTTATTCATGAGAGACACAGAGAGAGGCAGAGACATAGGTTGAGGGAGGAGAAGCAGGCCCCATGCAGGGAGCCTGATGCAGGACTCAATCCCAGGATCCCAAGACCACACCCTGAGCTGAAGGCAGATGTTCAACCACTGAGCCACCCAGACATCCCTTGAGCAATATCTTAAATAGACATTCCGGTGTGTGATCAATAGGTTATTGTCCTCAGTGTGCTGGTTCTGGCTTGTGGAGGACGTGGGTACCATAGACAAATGACCCTTTGACCTATATGTCTTCTGAAGGCTAGGCAGCCTTTTTAAAAGTATTTTTAGAACTGAATAAAAAGACAACACTTCAGCTTTTTTTCCACAGGCCCCACAGACAACTGGCTTGCTGCTCTCTGGGAAGTTCAAAGTTTCCTTGTTTAGGTCATGATGCTTCCTTATACTGGGAGTAGGACATGTTCCTCTACTCTGTCTGCTTGTAAACATATTTTTCCCTGCAGGGAAATCTGCTCTTCACTGGGCAGCTGCTGTCAATAACGTGGAGGCAACCCTTTTGCTGTTGAAAAATGGGGCCAACCGAGACATGCAAGACAACAAGGTAAAATCTGGGCTCTGAGTTGGAGGTCAGACGGAGTAGTGCCTCAGATTATAAAGCCTTCGCTTTTGTCCTGTAGCTCCTCTTGTGAGGAGTATACACAAAGAGGGAGGCAGGTTGGATGGAAACTGGCCCTGGAGAGCTGGAGGGGAGGGCATTGGGCTTACCCAGGGAAGTGTGAAGAGTGCGTCCTCTGCTTCCACAGTATTCAGTCTGAACCAGGTCATTCTATAAATAACGTCAGTGTTGCCTTCTCTACCTTTTGCCTTTTTCACCCTGGCCTTTCTCCTGGTTCTCTGTTCTGTTTACACTCAGTTCCTTTTCTCTTGTTCATTTTCATTTTCTTTGCTGTGGCTTTTGTTTTCTGTCCTGGGACACCATAGCGTTTTGCTATTTGCTCTTCTTTCTCTGAGTCTTAGGTCATGTTTGCCCTCTCTTGCTCATCTTACCTTCTCTTGTTTAATTTCTCTTTTCCCTTACTTTAATTCTTTCTTGATCATGTTTTGTTTCCTTTTGCTTTCTCTTATTTTCCTGCTTTAGGTTCTTCCCCTCCTACCTTTTTTATTTCTAACTTTGGAACTCATTTTGACAAGCTCAGTGCCCTTTTAAGCAAATCTTTGTCTCAGGGGCATACTTTATTTCATACATTACCAACTAAGGAGACATTGGGCAAAATTGATTCTTGGAAGGAAGAATAATCTTACTCTTTCTATATATATAGCTACATATATCCATTCAGTGCATAAGCAGATAGACGTGGTATTAAAATTTCTAACAGGGAGAAAAAAATGTTTACGAGATTATTAATAACAAAAAGTTTGAGAACCCTGGCATATTCTCAAGAGTGTTGCTAATTTTAATTGGCCTTTTCTGTAGGAAGAGACACCTCTGTTTCTTGCTGCCCGGGAGGGAAGCTATGAAGCAGCCAAGATCCTGTTAGACCATTTTGCCAATCGGGACATCACAGACCATATGGATCGTCTTCCCCGGGATGTGGCTCGGGACCGCATGCACCATGACATCGTGCGCCTCCTGGATGAGTACAATGTGACGCCAAGCCCTCCAGGCACTGTGCTGACTTCTGCACTCTCACCTGTCATCTGTGGGCCCAACAGATCTTTCCTCAGCCTAAAGCATACCCCCATGGGCAAGAAGCCTAGACGGCCCAATACCAAGAGTACCATGCCTACCAGCCTCCCTAACCTTGCCAAGGAGGCCAAGGATGCCAAGGGTAGTAGGAGGAAGAAATCTCTGAGTGACAAGGGTCAGCTGTCTGAGAGCTCAGTGACCTTATCCCCCGTTGATTCCTTAGAGTCTCCTCACACATATGTTTCTGACACCACATCCTCTCCAATGATCACATCCCCTGGAATCTTACAGGCCTCACCCAACCCTATGTTGGCCACCGCTGGCCCCCCTGCCCCAGCCCATGCTCAGCATGCACTGTCCTTCTCTAACCTGCATGAAATGCAGCCGTTGGCTCATGGTGCCAGCACTGTGCTTCCCTCAGTTAGCCAGCTGCTGTCCCACCACCACATTGCTCCCCCAGGCAACAGCAGTGCAGGGAGCTTGGGTAGGCTCCATCCTGTCACTGTTTCGGCAGATTGGATGAACCGCATGGAGATGAATGAGACCCAGTACAATGAGATGTTTGGTATGGTTCTGGCTCCAGCTGAGAGCACGCATCCTGGCATACCTCCCCAGAGCAGGCCGCCTGAAGGGAAGCACATAACTACCCCTCGGGAACCTTTGCCCCCCATTGTGACTTTCCAGCTAATCCCCAAAGGCAGTATTGCCCAACCAGCAGGGACTCCCCAGCCTCAGTCTAACTGCCCTCCACCTGTTGCAGGCCCTATGCCCACCATGTATCAGATTCCAGAAATGGCTCGTTTGCCCAGTATGGCTTTCCCCACTGCCATGGTGCCGCAGCAGGATGGGCAGGTTGCTCAGACCATTCTCCCAGCCTATCATCCTTTTCCGGCATCTGTGGGCAAGTATCCCACACCACCTTCACAGCATAGTTATGCTTCCTCAAATGCTGCTGAGCGAACACCTAGTCACAGTGGTCACCTCCAGGGTGAGCATCCCTACCTGACACCATCCCCAGAGTCTCCTGACCAGTGGTCAAGTTCATCACCCCACTCTGCTTCTGACTGGTCAGATGTGACCACCAGCCCTACCCCTGGGGGTGCTGGAGGAGGTCAGCGGGGACCTGGAACACACATGTCTGAGCCACCACGCAGCAACATGCAGGTTTATGCATGAAAGAGCCCGCCTCCAGTGTAGGGACAGAGCTGCCTATTATAAATGCTGCTGAGGAACAAATGAAGGTCATCCGGGAGAGAAATGAAGAAATCTCTGGAACTAGCTTCTGGAGGCAGGAGAAAGAAGATGCTTTTATCTTTTAGATAATGCAAGGGAAGCAATTTTGTCAGCTTCACTGGCTATCTGCAGGATTGGGGTGGGGGAACATGGCTCTTTTAATCTTTTACCCATCAAGCCAAGTTTGTGGAAATGCAAAACAAATATAAGACCTGGGACCATGTTTACTCTTTTCTTTTGGAGAAAAGAATGGATGCCTATTGTAGCCCAGACATTCTTGCATCTTGGGCTGCATTTTAAGCCCTGGGGGTGTCTGCCATTCCTTGAGAAGACTCTACAGTACAGTCCTTTTGGGCTTGGACCCTGGAATTCTGCCTAAGTTGACCTGTCTCATCTTACCTTCCTTGGAAATTCTTTTGACTTCGTTTGGTGCTTTACATTTTGCACCTCTCTGTGGTTGTGCAGCCCCACCCACCGGCATGTTACAGGACAAGACCTTTGTGCTTTTAATCATTCCTTTTCTGGAAAGCAACTTCACCCTCCTTTCCCAGTGTCCCCAGGAGTCTCACAGGGTTTGCTTTGGTTGTAGTTCTCAGCATACACCTTTCAAGTATGTTTCTTTAGAAAATGGATCTATTGCAGTCTCTTATGTAATAGCATTCCTAGAAGAGGAAGGGGAGCAAGATAGTTTTCTTTGAACCCATCCTGGGGACAGAAGACCCTTTGAAAAGACTGCACCTTAATTCTCTTGCCTGCATGCAGGGCTTTCCATAAACTTTACCAGGAAGAGGGATGAGAATTGTTTGTTTTTTCTATTTGTGGACCTAGTCAGTGTGAAGTTTTGTTGTTGGCAGTGCAGGTACTGTGCCCCCCTAAACAAAACAAAACTAAGATTTGGAGTGTCAGAAAGACCCAAGAGACATGTTAACTCATGGGAGAAGTGGTTACCACTAACAAGACCCTTCCTGCCTACCATTCCACTGTCAGCTTGTGTGAAACATATTTGTTCCCAGATCTCAGAACCCCCAGCCTGCTTCACTCACTCATCCAGCAGGGGAAGCTAACCTTAGCTGTTGAGCCTTTCCTTCCAGGTATCTCCATAGAAGACTATGTCTCAAATGATGCTCCCTCGCCACTGAGAACTGAATTCTGCTCAGCTGGAGGGGTCCCATGACAGCTGTGTTCCTTTTGTGGTGCGGTTGCAGTCTCCTTTCTGACTGTTCGCCTGCTCACCAGGCTTCCCTCTCCACAGTGTGCTTGGAGTTATTTGTGCAACTAAGTAGGTTCTTGCCGAACACATGGGTTTTCTATGTTCAAGCAAGCTGGCCTGGTTTTCTAGAGTCCACGCCAGCCATATTAGAAAGTTGAAACCATGAGGCAGCCTTTGCTGTTTCTTGCTACCATTTTTTTCCTTTATGGCAGTCATGACATTCCCTTTTAGGCAATGAATGTAGAAGCTTATCGGGACATTTTCCTTTCCTAGATTCACTTTCTAGATGATGATGGACAATGAAAGACTTAACTGTCTTTATCATGCTCATGTTGAGATTGTGATTATATTGTACTTGAGTCTGCTTCCTGCATTTGTGGTCTTGGCACCTTCCATGACCCCCTATCAAGGGCAGAAGCATTCTAGTCAACACTAGAAATAGGAGGAAAAGTATTCTTCCTCTTCTCCCTGAGTCAGCTAATAGTTGGTCCTGTGATCATACTGTCATCTCTACCTGGTGCTAGATGTCATGACACCTGGGAAATTAGTTCTGCTGGGGCATTTTGTAGATATTGACAGGGAAATTTCCTATTCTGTTTTGGTTTGAATGATGGTCTTTATTCCTGCCTTGGCTAGGAGTGCTCATCAGAGCATCCCACTTAACCTGATTTCTCTGTCTGTGGCCTCCTGTATAACCCCTAGATGTCTGTTAACATGACAATCTACAGATTTTTTTTCAGTCCTGCCCAAGTTCATCAAGCCAACGAAAATAATTAGTTCTGCCTCAATATGAACATACTGTTTGTTCATTCTGTATTTTATTTGTCATGTGGCAACTCAACCAGTCCTTTCATAGTGTGTACCATTTTATCTTCTGAATACCGACTCTCTATCCTTGGACCCATTGTTAATTCAGATGGGGAGAACTTCTCTGCATGGACCACTGGAAACCCCACCACATATGCCCCTCTCTGTTATTCCATCTCATCCCCATTACCTGAAAGTATCAGCCTCTGACCCAACAGCTTGGATCCTCTCTAGCCTCCTCCCTCCCCAGCCACAGTGTAGGCCTAACTTGCTTGTTTCTCCTTCTTGGGATTCTTAGGGCTTAGGGGAAGGGGATGTGAAAGCTGCCATTACAAACAACAGGCTTCAGTGATGAGGAAGAAGACACTGCCTTTCAAGCATTTATCAATCCCTTAGATTTTGAGAACCTTGAGTTGTATAGCACCTAATAAAAGAGACGGTGAGTTGGAGAACCACTCTCTCGTTTGGCTTCTGAATTAGAGACTAAGTTTTTATAGGATATATCTTTTATGCCATGTATAGATCACCTTCCTTCCCCTATCATTTTTGGTTTATTTTTATTTTTATAAATTCTTCCTTTGACTCCTCTTCTGTCTGCCTTTGGGGATAGATTTTTCTGTTTGTTTCTTCTGTTTTGTGTTAAGCATCATTTTCTGACTTACATGATGGTGAGGGAAGGAAAAGTGTAAGGGAAAGCGAGAGTGAAAGACTTTGATGTAAGCAATCAACCGTGATGCTCAAGCCCATTATGCTATCTTGTTATTATATTTGCTGGTGCACAATTCTTGCATAGAAAAGAACCAAAGGTATAATGTTTTGTTGGCAGGCAGTTTGGAGATTGTGGTTTTAACCAACACATTGAATGTATAATGATCATTTGAGAGGACACAGTTAAAAGACCTGATGCTCCCACTTGTAACTGTTTGGTACTATGGCGCTCCTTCCTTGTGTACATTTCTCTTAAAAGTGATATTATATCTGTTTGTATGAGAAACCCAGTAACCAAGAAAAATGACTGCATGTTCCTAACTATGACACAGTAAGGAAAATGCACAATGTTTTTACTTTTCAAAGTTTCATTCAAAGTAGTTAAGATGAAATTCATATGAAAACATTTTTATCACAAAATAAAGATTACATGTCAAGCTCTGTGGCATTGCAGTTTTTATTTTCCATTCCTGTGTCCCTGGTCTTGTGATTATATACCTGATGATGTCAGAATTTGCTGAGAGATAAATAATTTTCTTTTCATTCTGAATCCCACAAAGCCCAGCACTAGGAATCTTTTTCTTTCTCCAGACAGATTACAAAGAAATACTTTTGAGGAAAATAACTTCATCAAACAGAAAGCATCAGAAGACAGAGTCACTTTCCTGTTTACTAGTTGGTGACAAATAGACACTTGCTCAGGATAGAGTGCCTTCCAGTGGAGATGGAGTGTGTTTGCTAAAGCCAGGATTGAAAAGTGAGGTATGACTAATAATGCTGATGCTACTGTTACCTAAACTGTTAGCTTGCAATATCATCCCTCAAAGTAAATTTTATATAGGATTTAATATATATATAATTCTAAAATAGTATTTTGCCTATAAATATGTCACCAAGTTCTTCTATGTATTTACTTGTAGAAGTCAATCAGGGAGACATTTGAGCACAAATATTTGACATTGGTGATATATATGGCAGTCCTGTATCAACTTTAGCATTGAGTTTATTTCCATATTCTGTTAGCTTTGCAGAAACTTCTGAATCACACATATGTAACTCTAAATAGTAGAAATATTTGTTTAAATGACTGGAAATCTTAGGATATGCTTCAATTAAATAGATGTAGGAGCTTTATTCAAGATCTGCACAAATATATTTTAACACAACTGATAGAACATATTGGTTATCCTGAGAGCATTATCATTTCATATAAGACACAATTAAGTCTTCATGTTAACTTTTGTAATGATATAAAAGGAAAATGAATTTGGGAGCTAAGGAGCAATTTGCCCAAGTCTGGTCCTCTGCAGGCTGGCGTCTCAGAGCTGACCTTGCCTCCTCAGACTATTTAGGAGCTAAAGACTTGCTGGAAACCTGCTTTTGTGGATCTGAGCTATGGGCCACTAGCTCGCTCACCACATCCTACCTTTGCAGTTGCGAACCTAGAAACCTGGTCCTTGTTTGTGGCAGAAAGATCCAGGCCTCTCTCAACCATGAAATCCAAGGAGATAGAGCAGGCCGGAGGCCAGGGGCTGCTACATCACACAGCTGGAATGGTGGGCTTGGACACCGGGCCACAGTCATGCCATGAGAGGGACTGGTGCTTCCCTCACAGCGCAAGGACAGGAGGCCGAGCTCCTCTTTCAGAACATGATGGCTACAACAATCAACCTTAATACCTGTACACAGTCCAGAATGGGATGGGCAGCGGGGAAACTGACTTTGTTTACTGCCTCTGCTTCTGCACACTTTCCCAGCAAACACTGCTCCAGGCCAGCTGTGCGTGTAGTTGGCTCAATTGCTGCATCTGCCTGCCAGTATTTTGAAAATGAAATGAGACTCAAGTGCTTGTAAAGCCCGGAAGGGAGAGAGGGCATATGCGAAGTATGTAAGTAGGTGAGGAGGAGTAGGTGTGTGAATGTGTGTGAAACAGAAAATATTTTCTTTTGACCTATAGCTTACTGATTATGGTACCTCCTTTCATTGGAATATTACACAGAAATGAAAAAGGAAACATGCAACCACATGAAGAATTGTCGTTAACATAATGTTGAGCAAATTAAGCCAGACACAAAAGAATACATTCTGAATATATGATTCCATTGTATATATTCAAGAAAAATAAACCAGTGGTAAATAGGGACCATAATGGTGGATATTCTTCTGGGAGAAGGGTCTTGACTGAGAGGAGGGCAAGAAAAATATTTCTAGAGTCTGAAAATATCTTAACCTGGGCGGTGATTGCAGGAATATATACATATGTACAGATTTGTGTAATTTATGCTTAGGATTTCTGCATTTTACTTTCATAAATTGTACTTCAATAAAACATATCTATAATAACAGAAATGTATAAATATCTAATATAAAATGTTACTTGTTATCATATTTGTTTCAAATGTTTAATGATGATATAAAGACTCCCGTATTTCCCTCTCATCTCATTCCCCTCCCACTCTTCCTCCCTGTTTCCTTTCCCAGTTACTTGTTTTCATAAATGGGGTTGTGGGGATTATTTTATTATTTTTTAATAGTTTCCAGGCTATTTTTTTAAAAAGATTTTTGTTTATTCATGAAAGACACAGAGAGAGAGAGGGGGGCAGAGACACAAGCAGAGGGAGAAGCAGGCTCCATGCAGGGAGCCTGACGTGGGACTCGATCCCAGGTCTCCAGGATTACACCATGGGCTGAAGGCAGCGCTAAACCTCTGAGCTACCAGGGCTGCCCAGATTATTTTATTCTTAAAAACATTGTTAATGTGCAATAGCCTAAACCACAAGGCAATATATTTTAAATGCAATTGTATAAAATGTGGGATTGCATAATTGCAAACTTAATTATGTGGATGGGGTGAGCCTGCTGTTGGCTACCTGGTTAGGAGTTCTGGAGGCTAGCTGGATAATCCATCTCTGTCCGAATCTTGGCTGCTATTTGGCACTACCCGGTGACACTTGTCTGCCTCAGTACAAATATATTTGGGGTTGATTTTAGCTTCTGAAACCTGACTGAGATTTTCAAGAACCTCACTGCAAATTGTCCCCTGCTTCGTATGCCTATCACAGAAACTTTGAGTCAGCCAAAATACAGGCTATAGGGACCCAGTTCCAGTTTCTCTGTCATGGATTGTCTCTATTTCTCTCTACCTTTTTCTCCTCCATGACTACTTTCTCTGTACTCCTTGAAAAGGTTTAAGAACATGAACC
Organism: Vulpes vulpes; assembly: GCF_048418805.1. Taxonomy (NCBI): domain Eukaryota; kingdom Metazoa; phylum Chordata; class Mammalia; order Carnivora; family Canidae; genus Vulpes; species Vulpes vulpes. Next base: position 54,452,990 of record NC_132787.1, on the reverse strand, counting down.
TGGCAGAGGATGAACACCAATCACCAATCCTGTTATACCAGAATCTGTGTTCCTGTGGTTATTATAGGGCTTTACATATAAGAATTGGAAAGGAGGAAGAGAAGCTATCTACATCTGAGGTTAATAAGACAACCCGAGAAAACTTACTGAAACACTTAACCATTAGGAATCCAGTGAATTGAATGATGTAAAATTAATTCACAGAGAAACCTCCGCTATAAACAAAAACCAACTGGGGGATGCAATTGAAGAGAATATCACATTTATAATAGCACACACACACACACACACACACACACACACCATAACCTTTTAAAAAATTACTTACTACAAATATACCAAATACATCCACTCCTGACAACTTCAGTGGCTGCTGCCTCTTTAACAATTATAGCTTTAACGCTGCTCTATTCTCACCTGCTAGATAAAAATCATAACTGTATCTGATCATGCCTGCGACCTGGATAAAATTCACTAAGATGCTCATCTTTGAACCCATCTCAGCATCGCCTAACACAAAGGCAATCCTATAATAAAAACTGCCTTACACCCACTTCTACAAACCCACATCTCCCCTTTGTGTGCAGTTTCCCTGCAGCAAAGATCTGCAATAACTCCGTCTTTGTTTGACCCTCAGGGGTGCTCCTCATGGCCCCTGGATGGCTGACATCAACAGAAGTCTGTGCTGAAACTCCAAGCCAGAAAGAATCCCATTTTCACACCATGTTATACACAGAACATGGACTGTGACAGTGAGCGCTGATGAATTTATTTTAAGAATATCTGGAACATCACAAAAATTGCACATGGATGAAGCCATGTTAAAATCTCAGTGCTTCAAAGGGTCAGTATTATATAGACAGGTATCACTGACCATAGCAACATCAAATTAGAAAAAAAATTGTAACCAACCAGCAGCCCTATGTGTATGAAGAATTTTAAAACTCATTTATCAACACAAATATGTTAGAAGATATTTAGAAATTAAACAGAAACACTTATCAAATAGTACCACTACTTTTGAAATACCATTGCATACCTGCTGTATTAAGTATTCTATCCACATTTCCAATATTCTTTAGAATTCTCTGAACAGTTTATCAGCAAATCTCTTATTCCTCTAATTCCCTGTTCAAATTAATAACTCTCTATCTAACATTTCCCTCTTCAACTATGATGTGGACTCTTTCTCCTGACTGAACCCAGACTGATACAGAAGGTAACTTTTGCAGAGAAACATTGCTCTGTGTTGTGCTTACTTTCATCTTAATATCAACAAGTTAGAAGCTCTTCATCTATAATTTTTTAATAATTCTTTTTCAAAAGGGACATAATGAATGAATGATGGCTATTCTAGGAAGGGACAAAATACTCCGTGCTATAAAATTTCAAGACATAAGTTAAAAAGATAGTAGCCATAGTCAGTCTACTGGCACTATCCCTTACCGATACCTTTATGACTCCAGCTAATGTGTCAACCTAAAGATTAATGATTACAAAGCATATCTGTCTCATCTCAGAAAGTACAAACAAACTTCTGGGCTATTAAAGCATTTTTTTTTTCATTGTGAAATGTAACACACACAGAAATGAGCATACACTTTTAGGAATGGTTTAACAGATGTGTACAGCAAACCCCAACAGCCAGGCACTCTAGAAGCTACATGAACCATACCCTGCCCCTTCCTCATCCACTCCTGATTACACCCTAGAAGTAGGGTGACAGCTCATCCTCACGGTTCCCGTAATTATTTCCTAGATTCAGTTTACCAAATGCATGTATCCCTAAAAGTAACGTTTAATTTCGTCTGATTCTGATCTTTATGTTTGTGTTTTGTTTTTCTTTGTTTGTAATATTTGTCCACATCATGCATATAAATAACTCTGATGCATCATCTCCATTGCTGTAGTCACTGTTGATGGAAAGCTGAATTGTTTGCAATTTGGGGAATATTGCTGTTTCATGTATCCTGGTGAATTCATGCACACATTTCTGTGGAGTATGTATCTAAGAGTGGAACTGCTGGATCGTAGGGTCTGCATATTTCCAACTGTATGAGATACCGCTAAAGAGCTTTCTTTATTTTATTTTATTTTATTTTATTTTATTTTATTTTATTTTATTATTTTATTTATTTATTTTTTTAATAAATTAATTTTTATTGGTGTTCAATTTACCAACATACAGAATAACACCCAGTGCTCATCCCGTCAAGTGTCCCCCTGACTGCCCGTCACCCATTCACCCCCACACCCCACCCTCCTCCCCTTCCACCACCCCTAGTTCGTTTCCCAGAGTTAGGAGTCTTTATGTTCTGACTCCCTTCCTGATATTTCCCACACATTTCTTCTCCCTTCCCTTATATTCCCTTTCACTATTATTTATATTCCCCAAATGAATGAGAACATACACTGTTTGTCCTTCTCCGACTGACTTACTTCACTCAGCATAACACCCTCCAGTTCCATCCACGTTGAGCAAATGGTGGGTATTTGTCGTTTCTAATGGCTGAGTAATATTCCATTTATACATCGACCACATCTTCTTTATCCATTCATCTGTCGATGGACACTGAGGCTCCTTCCACTGTTTGGCTATTGTGGACATTGCTGCTAGAAACATCGGGGTGCAGGTGTCCCCGCGTTTCATTGCATCTGAAACTTTGGGGTAAATCCCAACAGTGCAATTGCTGGGTCGTAGGGCAGGTCTATTTTTAATAAAGAGCTTTCTAATGCAGTTCAGCCTATTAAACTCCCTCCAGAGATGTGTAAGAGTTGTTGTCATTCTACACCCTCATCAAAGTTTGGTATTGTCAGCTGTTTAGAAATCATTTGAATCCCTGACCTCCTCCCTCACCCACCAGGCATACTACAAACATAACCACTGGGATGCCTTTCTGGGAGAGCTCCCGGGGTTCTGCTCTTCTGCTCTCACAGGTGCTCTTCTATTCCTAGATTCTGCACCGCCCCCCCCCCCCCCAAATCTGGCTAGTCCCTGGCACCCAAGGACACACAGCAGAAAGAGCCACTTGACAAAATGAGCTGGAGACTTTCTCTTGCCGGAAGCCAGGCACTGCCCGGGGTGGGGGAGGGGGTGAGAGCCCTGGTGGTGTCTGGCTCTGCCGCTCTGCTCCTGGGCCACGCAGGCCAGCCCGGCGTGACGGTGCTTCGCGCGCAGCGCCTAGAAAACAGCCACCGATGGAAACCGTCAGGTGTGTCCTAGGGCGAATAGAAACAGCCCAACCGGCATAGGACGGACTGACCCTTGAGCAAGAGCTTTGCTCCTCCCTTCTCTGCAGCCCTTCTCCTTTCTCCAAGCTGCTCTCTGGCCCTCATCCCTCGTGCCAGCAGCCCCTCCCTCCCGCCTGTTTCATTCTCGCGCACCCCTCCCTCGGTTCTCCCTCGGTTCTCCCTCGGTTCTCCTCGGTTCTCCCTCGTGCGCCCAACGGCACCGCCCAGGAAACGAACTAGATAGGTAAGTTCTGGGAATGTCAACTAGACCGAGCCCTGGGAGGCTGGGGTTTCCTGCATCCCCTGCTTTGGGAGCTCCGCACTTTGCGCTCCCCCTTCTCTAGAGGCCGCCCCTGGACCCTGACTCGCAGGCCAGTTGCAGGGACTGACCTGCTAGGACCGAGATCTGGGGCCATGAGGTCAGGAAGGACCTTCCCCCAAGGCCGTTCGCTCCCCACGCTGGTCCTCGTGGCGCTCCTGGTGGGTGCTCTTGGCGAGGATATGATTTTTCACCCTGAGTGGGGATTTGAGTCGTATGAAGTCATCATTCCCAAGAAGCTGAGCTTCCGGGGAGGTCAGCAGGGTGCTGTGGAGCAAGTGTCCTACCTCCTGCAGGTCAAAGGCAAGAAGTATGTCCTTCACCTGTGGCCCAAGAGGTTTCTATTACCCCGAAATCTGAAGGTTCTCTCCTACACGGAACAGGAGAAACTCCTGGAGGATCATCCTTACATACCCAGGGACTGCAACTACGTAGGCTCGGTTGAAGGAACCCAGGATTCAGAGGCTACTTTAAGTACATGCATGGGGAGTCTTCGAGGCATATTGAAAATTGATGAGGAACATTACCAAATTGAGCCCCTCAGGGGCTCTTCCAGCTTTGAACATGTCATATATCTCCTGAAGGAAGAGGACAAATTTCAGAATCATACCTGTGGCTTAACTAATGATGAACTAGAAAAACAGATAGCCCAGAATGAGAATATGGCTAGGCGTAGCGACTTTTATAATTCCTATAAGCATCAGAAGTACATGGAAGTGTACCTGTTCTTTGATCACGGTGTATATTTGTTTTTAGAATCCAATGTTACTCGAGTCATATATGATGCTGTTCTTTTGATGGCAATTATGGACACCTTCTTTAAAGAGGTTGGTATGAGGCTACATCTACAAGGTATTGAAATATGGACAGAAAGGGACAGATTAAATTTTGACAGAATGGAAACAAATGATATTCTAAACACATTTTTAAGAGATCAGGCCAAATTTACTGCGGCAAAAGATTGGTCACATTTGTATATTTCAAAGCCTTTACATCATGCTTCTGGATGGGCATATATTGGAGGTGCATGTACAACAAACTACAGTGGATCAGTAAGTAGTTATAGAAATAGAAATATCCTTGCTGCCAGCAGAATGTCTGCTCATGAACTGGGCCATGGTGTAGGAATGAAACATGATACAGAATTTTGTCAATGTAGGGGTAGGCGAACTTGTATCATGGGCACTGGGAGTAGTGGGTTTAGTAATTGTAGTTATTTGCAGTTTTTTGATCACGTAAATTCAGCAGCACTCTGTCTGAATGATATCCCAGCACTGGATACAGCACTGGTGAGATGTGGAAATAAAATTGTGGAAGGGAATGAAGACTGTGATTGTGGTTCAAGAGAGGAGTGTAAAAAAGACAAGTGTTGCCAACCGGATTGTAAATTCACGGAGGGTGCCAATTGTAGCACTGGGCTTTGCTGTCATAACTGCCACTTTCGTCCACTTGGGTACATGTGTCGAGAGGAAGATAATGAATGTGACCTTGCAGAGTACTGCAATGGAATCTCAAATTTCTGCCCAAATGACAGTTACAAGCTTGATGGAACCCCTTGCAAGCATAACTCCCTTTGTTTCAGAAAGAAGTGCCATTCCAGATATATGCAGTGCCAAAACATTTTTGGACCTCATGCCAGGGAGGCTCCTGATCAGTGCTATCACGCAGTTAATTTAATGGGTGATCAATATGGGAACTGTGAAATTTTAGGAGTCCGTGCCTATAAAGCTTGTACCAAGGCAAATGCAATGTGTGGCAGGCTGCAGTGTATAAATGTCAACACCATCCCTGATCTGCCAGAGCATACGATCGTCATCTCTACTCATCTGCGAGAGGAAAATCTCATGTGCTGGGGGGTAGGCTACCACAAAGCCATGATACCCATGGGAATACCTGACATAGGTGTAATAAATGATGGTACCCGCTGTGGTTATAACAGACTATGTATTAACAGAACTTGTGTGAATGACTCAGTCTTGGGTTTTAACTGTTTTCCTCAAAAGTGTAACCACCGAGGCGTTTGCAACAATAAAAAAAACTGCCACTGCATGTATGGCTGGGCCCCTCCATTCTGTGAGGAGGTAGGGTATGGAGGAAGCATTGACAGTGGGCCTGCGAGGAAGCAGGAAGAGGAGGCGCCTTCCCCAATACAGGTCGTGTCCATTATGTTACTGCGCCTTATTTTCTTAGTCATCTCAGTGATTGTTGTGTTTTTCAGGAGACTGATAGGACAGTATATGCAGTTCAAACAGAAAGAAGCACCACCAGTTAACCCTAAAAAGAAACAAGGCAAAAAATATCAAGAACCCAAACGAGTAATCAGGCGATCCACAGTCATTTCATAACACAGAATCATATATTGAACAAGCTTAGCACTTAGCCAAATGGCACTTTGTTCTTATTCCAATTTTTTTTAATGTAACTTTTCTTCAAGGTTGGATCGGCAAATAAATGATATTCTTGTTTGGGAAACAAATGAGTGCATTTTGCTTTTTTTTTTATACTTGAAAGATTTATTAATTAAAAAAATTTTTTTGTATATTTTTTAATTGGAGTTCAATTTGCCAACATATAGTATAACACCCAGTGCTCATCCTGACTAGGGGCCCCCTCGGTGCCTGTCCACCCAGTCACCCCATCCACCCCCCCATCTCCTCTTCCATTCCCCCTTGTTTGTTTCCCAGAGTTAGGAGTCTCTCATGTTTTGTCACCCTCTCTGATTTTTCCCACCCATTTTCTCTCCTTTCCCCTATAATCCCTTTCACTACTTTTTATATTCCCGGAATGAGTGAAACCATATGATGATTGTCCTTCTCCAATTGACTTACTTCATTCAGCAGAATACCCTCCAGTTCCATCCACGTCGAAGCAAATGGTAGGTATTTGTTGTTTCTAATGGCTGAGTATATTGCATTGTATATATAGACCACATCTTCTTTATCCATTCATCTTTCGATGGATACCAAGGCTCCTTCCACAGTTTGGCTATTGTAGACATTGCTGCTATGAACATTGGGGTGCAGGTGTTTCATCGTTTCACTGCATCTGTATCTTTGGGGTAAATCCCCAGCAGTGCAATTGTTGGGTCGTAGGATAGCTCTATTTTTAACTCTTTGAAGAACCTCGACTCAGTTTTCCAGAGTGGTTGTACCAGTTCACATTCCCACGAACAGTGCAAGAGGGTTCCCCTTTCTCCACATCTTCTCCAACATTTGTTGTTTCCTGTCTTGTTAATTTTCACCATTCTCACTGGTGTGAGGTATCTCATCGTTGCTTTGATTTGTATTTCCCTGATGGCAAGTGATGCGGAGCATGTTCTCATGTGCTGGTTGGCCATATGTATGTCTTCATGGTGCAATTTCTGTTCATGTCTTCTGCCCATTTCATGACTGGATTGTTTGTTTCTTGGGTGTTGAATTTAATAAGTTCTTTATAGATCTTGGATACTAGCCCTTTATCTGATATGTCATTTGCAAATATCTTCTCCCATCCTGTAGGTTGTCTTTTAGTTTTGTTGACTGTTCTTTTGCTGTGCAGAAGCTTTTTATCTTGACGAAGTCCTAATAATTTATTTTTGCTTTTATTTCCCTTGCCTTCATAGATGTATCTTGCAAGAAGTTTCCGTGGCCAATTTGAAAAGGGTGTTGCCCATGTTCTCCTCCAGGATTTTGGTGGATCCTTGTCTCACATTTAGATCTGTCATCCATTTTGGGTTTATCTTTCTATATGGTGTAAGAGAATGGTCTAGTTTCATTCTTCTGCACGTGGCTATCCAATTTTCCCAGCAACATTTATTGAAGAAACTGTCCTTTCTCCAGTGGATGGTGTTTCCTACTCTGTCGAATACTAGTTGACCATAGAGGTGAAGGCCCATTTATGGGTTCTCTATCCTGTTCCATTGATCTATGTGTCTGTTTTTGTGCTAGTACCATACTTTCATGATGACCACAGCTTTGTAGTACAACTTGAAATCTGGCATTGTGATGTCCCCGGCTCTGGTTTTCTTTTTCAATATTCCCCTGGATATTCGAAGTCTTTTCTGATTCCACACAAATCTTAAGATTATTTGTTCCAACTCTCTGAAGAAAGTCCATGGTATTTGATAGGGATTGCCTTGAACGTGTAAATTGCCCAGGGTAACGTGGACATTTTCACAATATTAATTCTTCCAATCCATGAGCATGGACTATTTTTCCATTTCTTTGTGTCCTCCTCAATTTCTTTCAGAAGTGTTCTATAGTTTTTAGGGTATGGATCCTTTACCTCTTTGGTTAGGTTTATTCCTAGGTATCTTATGCTTTTGAGTGCAATTGTAAATGAGATTGACTCCATAATTTCTCTTTCTTCAGTCTCAGTTAGCGTATAGAAATGCCACTAATTTCTGGGCATTGATTTTGTATCCTGCTATACTGCTGAATTGCTGTATGAGTTCTAGCAATCTTGGGGTGGAGTCTTTTGGGTTTTCTATGTACAGTATCATGTCATCTACCTAGAGGGAGCATTTGACTTCTTTGCCAATTTGAATGCCTTTTATTTCTTTTTGTTGTCTGATTGCTGAGGATAGGACTTCTAGGACTATGTTGAATAGCAGTAGTGAGTATATATAGACCTGATCTTAGGGAAAAGGCTCCCACTGTTTCCCCATTGAAAATGATATTTGCTGTGAGCTTTTCCTACATGGCTTTTAAGATGCTCTGGAATGTTCCCTCTATTCCTACACTCTGAAGAGTTTTGATCAGGAATGGATGCTGTATTTTGTCCAATGCTTTCTCTGCATCTATTGAGAGGATCATATAGTTCTTGTTTTTTCTCTTATTGATGTGATCTATCATGTTGATTGTTTTACGAGTGTTGAACCATCCTTGCATCCCGGGGATAAATCCCACTTGGATATGGTGAATAATCGTAATGGACTGTTGGATCCTATTAGCTAGTATCTTGTTGAGAATTTTTGCATCTGTGTTCATCAGGTATATTGGTCTATAATTCTCCTTTTTGGTGGGGTCTTTGTCTGGTTTTGGAATTAAGGTGATGCTGGCCTCATAAAATGAGTTTGGAAGTATTCCACCCCTTTCTCTCCTGCAAAATGGCTTTAGTAGAATAGGTATTATTTCTTCTTTAAGCATTTGATAGAGTTCCCCTGGGTAACCCTCTGGCCCTGGACTTTTGTGTCTTGGGAGGTTTATGATAACTGCTTCAATTTCTTCCATGGTTATTGGCCTGTTCAGGTTTTCTATTTCTTCCTGTTCCCGTTTTGGTAGTTTGTGGTTTTCCAGAAATGCATCCATTTCTTTTAGATTGCCTAATTTATTGGTGTATAGCTGCTCATAATACGTTTATAAAATGACTTGTATTTCCTTGATATTGGCTATGATATCTCCTTTTTCATTCATGATTTTATCAATTTGAGTCTTTCTCTTTTCTTTTTAATAAGGTTGGCTAATGGTTTATCTGTCTTATTAATTATTTCAAAAAGCCAGCTCCTGATGTTGTTGATCTGTTCTACAGGTTCTTATATCTATTTCATTGATTTCTGCTTAAATCTTTATTATCTCTCTTGTTCTGGTTGGTGTAGGTTTTATTTGCTATTCTTTCTCCAGTTCCTTTAGGTGCAAGGTTAGCTTCTGTATTTGAGTTTTTTCCCATTTTTTTGAGGGAGGTTTGTATTGCAATATATTTCCCTTTCGGACTGCTTTTGCTGAATCTCAAAGATTTTGAATGGTTGTATCTTTATTTTCATTAGTTTCATTTTGAATGGTTGTGTCTTTATTTTCATTAGTTTCATTAGTTTTCACTGTTCTCTAGTTTCCTGGTTGACCCATTCATCTTTAAGTAGGATGGTCTTTAACCTCCACGTGTTTGAGTTTCTTCCAAATTTCTTCTTGTGAGTTCTAGTTTCAAAGCATTGTGATCTGAAAATATGCATGAGACAACTCCAATCTTTTGGTATTGGTTGAGACATGATTTCTGACCCAGTGTGTGGTCTATTCTGGAGAACATTCCATGAGCCCTTGAGAAGAATGTGTATTCAGTTGCATTTGGATGGAAATCTATCTGGTCCAGTGTATTGTTTAAAGCCCTTGTATCTTTGGTGATGTGATGCTTGTAATAGCTGTCATTTGCAGAAAGTGCCATGTTGAAGTTTTCTATTATTAATGTATTATTATCTAAGTATTTCTTTACTTTGGCTATTAATTGATTGATATCCTTGGCAGCTCCCACATTAGGGGCATAAATATTCATGATTGTTAGGTCTTCTTGTTGGATAGATCCTTTAAGTGTGATAGAGTGTCCCTCTTCACCTCTTACTACAGTCTTTGGTATAAACTTTAATTTATCTGATATGAGGATTGCAACCCCAGCTTTATTTTGAGGGCCATTTGAATGGTAAATGGTTCTTCAATCTTTTATTTTTGGGCTGTAGGTGTCCTTAGGTGTAAAATGAGTCTCTTGGAGACAGCAAATATCCAGTCCAAAACCCTGCATCTTTTGATGGGATCATTTAGCTCATTCACATTCAGAGTAACTATTGAAAGATATAAATTTTGTGTTATCATAATACCTATTCAGTACCTGTTTTTGTGGATTATTTCTTTGGGCTTCTTCTTTCTTGTACAGGGTCCCCTTTAAGTTTCTTGCAGAGCTGGTTTGATGGTCACATATTCTTTCAGCTTCTGCCTATCTTGGAAGCTCTTTATCTCTCCTTCTATTCTTAATGACAGCCTTGATGGCTAAATTATTGTTGGCTACATGTTCTTCTTTTTTAGTACCTTGAATATATCCTTCCAGACCTTTCTGGCCTGTCAGGTCTCTGTGGAGAGGTCTGCTGTTAATCTAATATTTCTCCCCATATAAGTTAAGAATCTCTTGTCTCTCGCTGCTTTAAGAATTTCTCTTTGTCTTTGGAATTTGCAAGTTTCATTATTAAATGTCAAGGTGTTGAATGGTTTTTATTGATTTTGTTGGGGTGGGGGGCTCTCTATCTCTTGGATCAAATGCCTGTTTCCCTCACAAATTAGGGGAGTTCTCAGCTATGATTTGTTCAAATATGCTTTCTGGCCCTCTGGAAGAGGGGCGTTCAATAAGGATAAAAGGATTAACTTAACAGAAAGATAACCACCTTAAATTTGCACTCATCTGATAATATGGCTTCAAAATATACAATATAGCTTTCAAAATGAATGAAATGATTGCTGTATTGTATTTTTAGAAGACTGGCTGGAGACCATTACTAGGATTTTGATTGTTATCTCCACTACAGGTTTTCTACAATCCTTGCTGTCCCCTTGGCCAAAACAGATACTTGGCCAAAGGATATGAGTATCCTTGCCCTGGAGGTCTATTTCCCCACCCATTATATGGACCAGACAGACCTGGAGAATTATAACAATGTGCAAGCAGGGAGGTACGCGGTGGGCTTGGGCCAAACCCATATGGGCTTCTGCTCTGTCCAGGAGGACTTCAACTCCCTGTGCCTGATGGTGGTGCAGCAGCTAATGGAGTGCATGCGGTTCCCATGGAACTCTGTGGGTTGGCTGGAAGTGGGCACAGAGACGGTCATTGACAAGTCCAAGGCTATCAAAACAGTGCTCATGGAGCTCTTCCAGGATTCAGGGAATACTGACATTGAGGGCATAGATACCACCAATGCCTGCTATGGTGGCACTGCCTCCCTCTTCAATGCTGCCAACTGGGTGGAGTCTAGCTCCTGGGATGGTATGTGCTTCCCAAGACCTTATGTAAGAAAGGAGCTGGGTTAGAGGTTTAATCCTCAGTTTTGTTTCTCCATCTCCTAAGTGATTTCATCAGGGAGGGGACGACAACTTATTCACACAGCTGCTGCTATCATCAACAACCACAATGTTGATAACTGCTTAGACTTCTATAGCTTTATACTGTTAATTAGGTAGCATGTTCACAAGTCATTCATTTAGACCCCCCAACAGCCTAGGAAGCAGGTATTATGCCTGATTTATAGGTAAGAAAAATGGAGGATCTGATATCTTACGTATAGTGTGTGGCATTGATGAGACACACACACACAAAAAAAATCAAATATATTCCTATGTCTCAGAAGTTTCTCTGAAGCCTCTGAGAGAAGGAGATTTAAACCAGTTTAAGTATTAAAGAGAAAACATCCTGGTAGAAATAGACTTAAAGGATCAGGATAAAACAAACAAACAAAAAAAAGAGTCACAGGACAGACACAGAGTCTTTATTCTCTTATTCCCTTGTCTGGTTACTAGGAAATTATTTTTTGGTTAACAAGAAAGATTTTGAAAGCCTTAGAAAGATTTTGTTTATTTCTTTATTTAAGAGACGGTGGGGTGGAGCAGAGGGCGAGGGCTAAGCAGACTCTTTGCTGAGTGTAGAGGCCAACACCGGGCTTGATCCCATGATCCTAATACCATGACCTGAGCTGAATCAAGAGCTGGACACCTAACCTACTGAGCCACTAAAGCACCCCATATTTCTTCCTTAACATATTAACATATTAACATTTTCTTGTATCTTTCTTTTATATCCCTTAACCATTTGAGCCTCAGAGTTCTTACTTGGCAACCTGCCTGTACAAGAGATCCACAGATACGTGAACAAATATTATCTGGACTTAGTATGTTTACTAAGTGGAAACTGGAATTTAAAACATTCATAATTAACATAATTTATAATTAACATAATGAACACACATTATAAAATTAATTATAAATTCTTAATGTTGGTAGGGACCTTAGAGAAATCTTATCCAATATTCTTTTATTTCAAAGCGAAGTCAAAAAGAATTAGACAGCTTTCTATCTGGTGCAATTCCACACACCTATTCAGTAATTTTTTTTAAGTAGGCTCCACACCCAGCGTGGAGCCCAGTGTGGGGAGAGAACTCACAACTCTGAGATCAAGACCTGAGCTTAGATCAAGAGTCCAAGGCTCAAACGACTGAGCCACCCAGGCACCTAATTTATTTAGTATTGTTTTTGACTGTCCTGCATAGGCTCACCATCAATTGTTCCGTGATTTGCGATGTTCCAATCTATACATCATCAAATCTGTTGGTAGAGTGCTTCTCCTATTCGGCACTTAGATTATTGCCTCCTTAGCAACCCCTATTACCATCACCATCAATATTTCAGCTAAGCATTTAGTTGAAGAGTAGAAATGAAGGGCATGGGATACTCACTAGCCTCTAACAGAAAATCAGAACCTTGTTTGGAAATAGCATCAGCTTCAATTATGTCATTTTAAACGAGTAGATTCTGATGAGTGGCAAGGTATTCCCTCTTTAACATAATGTCTTGGTAGAGGGGAAAATTTAAAAAAAAAACTATTGAGATGTGAATCATTAGTTTGTATCAAAACAAAAACCATATTTAACCACCAAGACCAGACAAAGCCAATGTAGGTGGGATGTCAGCTTTGACCTGTCCAACCATCCAGCTGGGGTTTCTTCAGATGAGCAGAAGTAGTTTTGGGACTCACCAGGAAGTTCCAAATCACAGTACTATGAGGGAAGAAAAAGTGGTACAGCCTCAGATTGTCCAGAAGACTTCATTTTTCTTGTCATTTTTTGAGTTGTTAGTGAAAGTAATTGAAATGTATAGCTAAAAAAATATACATGCACACAAATGAGTGTAAAGCAAAGACAGAGTTCCATTTTGACACCCCATTACTACTTTCCAGAATTTCACATCAACAGTTTCTATGTATTCTTCCGGATTTTTTCTTTGTACTTACAAGAACACACATACATAACTATTCAATTTTAGTTCTTAGCATTGTACGTATTATTCCTTATCTCTATGATGTCTTAGAGGTCATTCTATATCAATATATATAAGATTTACTTCCTCTTTTAAAAGCCTTACAATATTCTATTGATGAATATTCCAAATGTTATTTAATTAGTCCCATATTGATGGATATTTAGATTTTGTATATTTTTGCAATTATAAAACATTACATAATATCACATAATAGCTTTGCATGCTTGTGATAATGTATTGTAAGAATAGGTTTCTAGAAATGGAGTTACCAGTTATGCTGATATAAAATTTTGATAGGATGTGCCAAGTAGGGGCACCTAGTTGGCTCATTTGGTTAAGTGTCTGCCTTTGGCTCAGGTCATTATCCCAGGGTCCTGGGATAGAGCCCCATATCAGGCTGCCTGCTCAGCGGGGAGTCTGCTTCTCCCTCTATCCATCCCTCTTGCTTGTTCTCTCTCTCTCAAATAAATAAATAAAAATCTTTTTAAAAAATATCCCAAATTGTTCTTCAAGATGTTGTACAAAAGTTCATTCCTACAATGCATATTATCAAGCTTTTTAATCTTTGTCAATTTAATAAGGAAAAATAAGGATTTGCTTTTTTTTCATTATAAGAAAGATTCAATATTTTTAGGATGTTCATTGGCCATTCCCAATACATATTTTTGGTTTTGTTTTAATGAGACTTCTATAAATGAAGGAAATAGTTTTTTGTTGGTTGTAAGTACTGCAAATACATTCCCAGTTTGCCTGAGTCTGTTTCTCATAATAAGTTTGAATTTCCAGGTAGTCAAATTTACTAATCTTTTCCTTAACGTCTTCTAAATATTTTTCTATAGTTTCCAAGCAATATGTATAACAATGCTTTTTTGTTGGGGTTGGAGGTAGAGTTGTTATAATTCTTAGAAGGTTCTTGGGTTTTCATTGAATTTGTGTTGGAATCCTGAATCTAAATCCTTACCACACCACCTATTAATTGTGTGACTTGGGCCAAGTGACTTAAGTTCTTTGGACCTCCATTTCTTTGTTGATGAAGAGGGAATAACTATACCTGATATATAGTCTTATTGTGAGGGAAGGGATTTTTCTTTTTGTTCACTGGTCTATCTTTAGTACTTAAAATTGTGCCTAGCTCACAGGAAGCACACAGTCTACATGAGATTTGGGTAGTGATCTCGAGTAGAGATAATTACTTCTTGTCTTTCATTACAGGTGGCTATGCAGTGATGGTCTGGGACATAGTCTATCCCAGTGATAGTGAGCAGTGATAATGCTCACCTCACAGGTGGGGCCAGAGCTGTGACTGTGCTGGTTGGGCCCAAGGCCCCTCTGACCCTTGAAAGAGGTCTGTGATAAACTGTGGAAATGTGGTACCAAGAGACTGTGTACAACAAATGCATAGCTCCCAATCCCAAGTTAGCATACCCACTACACAGGGCTGAAGTATGGATTTGAAGATGACATGGCTTGCCTTCAAAGGGCTGAGCTGGGGAGCAAAGGGCAAGGGGGAAGGGAAGAGAGGGATCTGTGTGGTTTCCTCTTCTGCACCATCATGCATTGGAATAATGACGCATGGAATGAATGACATTGGTGTTGCAGACGAGGCTCTTTAAGGAGCCTGACTGACAATTGAAGGTGAAAGAAGATAATTGCATATAAGGAGAATGGTTCTCCTTTGAGACTTTTGGTGACTATTCCAGGTTTTGTTAAGGCCATATATGTATGGAAATGGAAATATAAATCTCATTTATATAAGATAAACCATCTTTTAACTCCCTTTGAACATGGGAGGGATGTTGAGTGGGCTGAGACAGAGAAAGATGAGGAAACTGTTAGTACATGGCTCTCCATCCTCTCTGCTCCATAGGGCTGCATTATACAGTTCCTGAATCTCTCCATGCACCTTGCCTGGGCTTAGAGGAACCCACACGAAGAACATATATGACTTCTACAAACCAGATACAGCTACAGAGCACCCAAGTGGATGGGAAGCTCTCCATCCAGTGCTACCTATGGGCCTCGAACAGGTGTTATGCATAATACCATAAAAAAAATCCAGAGCCAGTGGAAGCAAGGTACAGGGCTCAGAAGACAGGAGTAGATACTGTATTTTTGTGGCCATGGGTTTGTTCTAAAAGGTTTAGACAAGGTTCCTTCTCTCCTCCAAAAATGATCTCAAGAGAATTGTTTCATGTTCCCTTCCTCTTACACCCTTCTCTGGGTCTATGCTAAAGTCCATCTGGAAGCAATCCAAATTCAAGTATGAAGCTGCCTTTAACTTGAGCTAAATGAAAGAAAGTAAACAATCTAGGGCCAAAGCCACCAGTAGGAAACCAGTGGGTGTCAGCCACCTGGAGAGGTACTGTGGTGAGTCAGAATAACCACATCCTACTGGGGCTTGGATTTGTTTCTGTTGAAGTCAGGATTGATTTGACTCACAGTTTGTAATTTGCTACCTTTTAAAGTCTGATCGATGATGAAAAATCTTACTTCTACTCTCAGTGTACTAAAGTGTTAGTGATTTTTCTTTGGATGGTAATGTTATAAGTTAATTTTATTTTCACCTTTAGTTTCTGAGTTTTCCTGCTAAGAAAATATGTACTGCTTTCATAATCAGAAAAGAAACAATATTTTAAGAGTGCAGAGCAATCTACTTTAAAAAAAAGAAAACGGTTCTTACCTGCTTAACTATGGCCTGAAGGGCACCTGTGATAGGCAGTTTTCAGTGTGGGAAAAGGCATTTGTGGAAGTGTCAGAACATGGATGCTATAGGGGTGGCCTTAGGAGCCACTTCTTGCCCCTTTCCACTGCACTGAAAGGGATGCCAGCCATCACCACTGGCCCATATGAGTAAGCAGTGGACTTGGACTTCTCTACCTTCCATCCACTCCTATTGGCTAACTGCTCTCACCAACTCTGAATTCCTTCAGCATTCTAATTTTGCTCCTTAACCTCATATGGAATTTGACTGATGCTGCTTTGGCTCTCAGCACTAAAAGAGAGTCTGGGGTGGCTATAGAGTCAGGGACATCAGAACCAAAGTCTAAAGTCAGGGGCATTTGTGTGACTCAGTGGTTGAGCATCTGCCTTCGGGTCAGGGCATAATCCCAGGGTCTGGGGATCGAGTCCCACATCGGGCTCCCCACAGGGAGCCTGCTCCTCCTTCTGCCTATGTCTCTGCCTTTCTCTCTGGGTCTGTCATGAATGAATAAATAAAATCTTTTTAAAAATAAACAATAAAAATGAATCCAATGTCAGCCATTTTCAAGTTGGGTAACCTTGGACACATGACCTATCTTCATATTTTAGAAACTTTGTTTCCTCTTTTGAAAAATAGAGAAAGTAACACAACACTAGTTTTATTTGGAAGAATTATCTGTCATAAAGGTTGGCAATAGTAGACAGAAAGAAAATATGTGTTTCTTTCCTTATAAATAGAGTACTTAACAAGATACTTGTAAAGTGAACGAACAAACCTTTCATGTGTTTGCTGGAGTAGGAGCTGGTTCTCTGGAATGCCACAAGTCCCTCAGCACACTTAGGTCTTGGGGTGTAGGTCTACGTGGTTCATCTGCCATGGCACATCCTTACTTTCACACTTCCTCTTCCAGCTGGCATCAATCGGCCTTTCACTCTCGATGACTTACAGTTTATGATCTTTCACACACCCTTCTGCAAGATGGTCCAGAAATCCCTGGCTCGCCTGATGTTCAATGACTTCCTGTCAGCAAGCAGTGACACACAGTACAGGATGGCAACTTTGGAGCCATCCAAAGATGGCTTGGGAGCATCAGGCCTCATTCTCACTTGCCATTGTTGAGTTAATGTCTTGCCCCATTAACTTAATTTCCCTATCTATGAAATGCTAACTAGACATTACTCCAAGACATATAGAAAAGAATTATCCTCAATACACAATTCCCACTGGAAACAAAATATTCCCTTTTCTTCTTGGTCGCTGTTAAGTTCAAGTTTTGGAGTATTCTACCAATATTTGTCCCCATTACTAACTACTACTACTAACCCTGCCACTAACATCAAACACAAAACATCAAAATGAGCACAAACACTACTTAAAAGACTTGCTCCATGAAAAAAATTCTAACATATACCAAAGACAATAGTTTAATATCATTAATATATGGAAGTCTCATCAGTGATAAATACCCTAATAGAAAAATGAACAAGAGATATGGACCAGAAATTTCCTCAAAGAAGAAATGCACAGGATCCTATTTTCAAATGTGCTTACTCATTAGTAACATATTTAAACAAGTTACCATTTTCCTTACATAGCCTTTAAAAAATTTTGAATACCCAGAATTGATGAGGCTCTGGGAAAACAGGCAACAGTGGATGTGTAAATTGATACAAGGGCTTTGGTGAGAAAAAGAAAACACAAAGCAAAGGCCCAAAAGTTGTGCACATCTTTTGGCTCAGTAAATCCACGTGTGTGAGGGAACATGTAGCACTTAAACTGGGGAGGACAGGAATGGGGAGACTGGTTCTAGTAGGGCACATCATATCATGGCTCATTCTGCAGCCTTTAAAATGCTTAGGGATGGTGATTTAAGGTCATAGAGAAAGTTAGGGATGCATGCTGAATAGAATATATAGCATGATTTTATTTTCTAGTTAGCCTTATGAAAACAGAGATGGATGCTACAAGAAAAACTGACCCAAGTACTCTCTCTGAATCATAGGGCTATGATTGACATTGTTTTTCTTTGTATTTGTCTGTATTTCCAAATATTTTGTAATAAAAAAAGTGCCTAAAAGTCTCTCCAGATGCTCTTACTTTTTCCCCTTGATGCCTTCTTCCCTTTCTGTGATCTCTCACCTGGCCTGTGTCTCTGGCTGCCTCCCAGGTGCCTGAAACTACAACAAGGACATGGATAAAGCACTTCAAAAGGCCTCCCTGGACACGTTCAACAAGAAAACCAAGGCCTCCCTTTACCTGTCCATGCATTATAGGAATATGTACACCTCATCCCTGTACGGGTGCCTGGCCTCCCTTCTGTCCCGGTGAGTACTACACCTAGCCACCTAGCCCCGCCTCCTACACCCCACTCCATGGTCCGAAGAGTCAACCAGGTTTGGTTCACTTTCCAGTTCAGAAATTTTTAAGGAAGGAAGATGGAACGAGAGATAATGAAAGAAACTCATTTCAAAGGTGCATGTAGAGGCAGATTTAGTATCAATATTAAGGAGTGGTCTCCAAAGTGATGATGTATGATGTCAAGGTATGTGCAAGATCTACTTGGATGAAGCAAGCAAATAAAAAAATAGCATATTTTTATCTCATCCATTTAAAATCTCTGTCCTTAGTAAAGCATGGTGGTTAGAAGAGTGTAGCTTTAGAACCCATAAGTGAAGCTTCTTTTGGCTAAGATCAAGTGTAGAACCTGTATGTGAGGTCTAAATACCACCTATTAGCTTTGATCTTGGAAAAATACTTGACCTCTACGTGCTTCACTTCCTCCATCTATAAAACATGCACACTAACTATACCTACTGTCCAGTGTTTTGATGAATGTTTGAAAATAGGAAATTGTAAAGGCATTAAATTGTAAAGTTAAATTGTAAAGGCATTAAAATACTAATGTTCAGCAAGTGTTCAGATGCTAGTTGTTACTTTTATTGATACTCTGTTTTTTGGGTTTTATGTACTTATACCCGCACATAATGTAGGAGATACATATATGAACTCAATCAAATTATTACTGATGAAGGGATGATTTAAAAGGTACAACTGCTGAGCATTGCCAGAAAACATATGGAAGCCTTGAAGTGGCCTGACCTCCAAACCTTAGATTTCACTGAATTCTTCTTGTCCTTGTAGGTAGAGAGAAGCTCCTTTTATATTCCAAATTCTGTTATGTTCAATGTGCCTTTTGTATCTTGGATTTTGGCCACTCTCCTGGCAAGTTTCCTTCTTTCTGGGTCTATCTCCAGGGTCTTCTAAAAGCCCCTCTTTGTGCAAAGTGCCTGGAGCCCATTTCTACTTACAAGAGGTTGACTAGATTGGGGTGATAGGTTGATGGTTTATTTGAAGGGCAGAATATAATGCCAATGGGCTCCTTGTGTTTTGATTTCTTTTTTGTGTGTGTGTGTGTGTGTTTTGATTTCTTTACGTGCAGGTACTCTGCCCAGGACTTGGCTGGCTCCAGGATTGGGGCCTTCCCTTACAGTTGTGGCTTGGCAGCAAGTTTTTTTGTTTTGTTTTGTTTTGTTTCTTTTCTTCTTCTTCTTCTTTTTTTTTTTTTTTTAAATTTCAAGTGTCTTGGGATGCTTCTCCAGCTGAGTCCCGTCTTTCTATCAAGCACTTCTGGTAAGATTCATCAGGTAAAAGGAACCACTCTGCCTCACCAGTACTGAGGCTCCCATCTGGACTAAGAACAGAGAAATTAGGGTGCCTGGGTGGTTCAGTCAGTTAAGCATCTGCCTTCAGCTCAGGTCATGATTCCAGGGTCCTGGGATGGAGCCCACAATGGGCTCCCTGCTCAACAGGGAGTCTGCTTCTCTCTCTCCTTCCGCCCCTCTTCCTGCTTGTGCTCTCTCTCTCTCTCTCTCTCTCTCGCTATCTCCGTCTTTCTCTCTCTCAAATTAATGAATAAATAAAATCTTTAAAGAAAAGAAAGGGGACACCTACGTGGCTCAGTTGGTTAAGCATCTGCCTTTAGCTCAGGTCATGATCCCAGGGATCAAGCCCCACATCAGACTCTCTGCTCCAGGGAAAGCCTGCTTCTCCCTCTTCCTCTGCCTACTATCTCCCTGCTTGTGCTCTCTCTCTCTCTCTCTCTCTCAATCTCTCTCTCTCTGTCAAATAAATACAATTAAATAATAACAAAAATAAAGAAAAAAAAGAGCAGAGGAACTCCCTGAAGGGATTTAAGCAATGGAGGATGTTTGTTTAATTTATGTAGTTCAGGTATTTGGCTACTACTTGGAACTAGGTCGAAGAGAAACAAAGGTAGAAAGGGGAAACCAGTCAGGTTGTTCCAGCAAACAGTCCAGGCAGGAGGTAATTAATGGCCATTTGGTTGCAACTGGTTAAAAGGAAGTTGATGGATTTGAAATTTTCAATAATGTTTTTGATCACTTTATGTCAGATGGGATCCAGGATGTGCATCCTACCACTTATGTGGGACATACCTGGACTAGAAGAGTGTGTTTGCCCATATGTTTCGCCAACATTATGTTTGTTGACCTTTATCATTTCTCAACATTCCAAGTCACACGCAGCACTTTCCGCCAGGGTTGGAGCTCCCACAGAACCTGGCTTTCCATTGGGCTCATGACTGGTTGCAGTGATAATGACAGTGAAGCAGATTTAACAATCTTGCCTTTGGTTCCCAGGATCCCCCTTGGAGAAGCTGGTGTTTAGTATGTCAGACCTGCCAAAATGCCTTGCCTCCCAGAAACATATGTCCCTCAGGAGTTCACAGAAATAATGGACCAAAGAGAACAATTCTACCATAAGGGTAAGTAAAAGGACAAGACAGGAAAAAAGGAGAAGGAAATTTTCTCAGATTCCACTCTGCCAGTGACAGAAAGCTGGGGATTCATCACAAATCTGGACTATAGTGGCCTAGGGCAAGGACATTTTTGAGATATGATTGGGAGAAAATCTGTTAGGTCCAAAGAGGTGAGAATTGGGTGGGGAAGCAGAAGGCAGAGTGGAGAAGAGGTGGGAGGCAGCATGTACCTTCCTGGTATAGATTGTAGTTAACTACTCAAAACAGGATACTGAAAATGCAGTCCCAAGGACACCAGACATGTGGTCTTGGAAACTGCTATCTATGCAATGGTTCAAAGAGCCCAGAGTTTGGAGGTAGATATTCAAATCTAAACTGAACTGTGACACTCACTAGCTCTTTATCTTTGGGAAAATTATTGAAGTTTTCTCAGTTGTCTTATTTCTAAAATCATACCAACTTTGCAGGATTGCCAAACAGATTAAATGAATTAATGTACTTAAATTATCAATGGATATTATTGTCTCTGCCCACCTGCCTCCTTTCCCTACCAAACATAAAAACAAAATATTGCCCAAAAAAGCAACAAAGGAAAAGGAGACTAAAGCTAAAGTTACGACTAGAGAGACCAGATGGTGGTTTTAAAACCAATACCAAAACAAAACGTCTTTTTCTCAGGCAAGAGTTTGGAAACCAAACATATGGTTTGCAGTGTGGTCTGTAAGGAAGACAGAATATGCAGAAACGGGAATGTTCCAGAAAACCTAGGCCTAGTAGTCATCCATCTTCTCTGGAACAGGGGACACCTTAGGGCAAAGAGGAAAAGCAATTAAAATAGAAATAGGACTTCTGAGATGAGCATTGGTGGACAAAGACCAGAAATAATACAATGAGTCAGAGCCAGAGAACTTAGGGCATACTGGAAGACAGGGAGATCTGAGGTGTACATATACACTGGCAAGAGGACATAAAGAGGACTTCAAGAGAAGAAGGTCATGTTCACTGTGGGAAAACGTCATACTCCTATACCAAATTTCTAATAGCCAAGGCTTATGTACTTGATCCAAGATGGCTGCTTGGATCAAGTACATAAGGTTAGTACTAGATCTAGTAGAAGGTCCAGGGCTCTGCTGGGTTGTGACAGGTGGCTTCACAGCCCCTTGCCACACAGCCAGGAGAGCTTCAGGTGGAGGCATCCTTAGGACTCTTTTCTCTTCCCTAAGCCCATGTAGCTTTTTGCCTCTTCTCATTCTACAGTGAATTTCTCACCACCTGGGGACATGAGCAGTCTTTTCCCAGGCACGTGGTACCTGGAGCAGGTGGATATGCTATATCGGTATGACATTTTGCAGGGTTGGTAGCATAGTTTTTCCTCTGGGTAACAGGTGCAGTTCTGATAGTGTAACCAGGCCAGACAGGGTCTACAACTCCAAAATGATCAGAAGTGAGGAGTTTGTACCATGAGGAGAACATAGAACCCATGGGACTCTGCCCTGGAAAGACAAAAGCTGGGGGGAGGGGCATGTTTTTAACTCTGGAATGTGAAAAAAAAAACCAACTCAACTTGTTTCCCTGATCTGCTCATGATAGGAAGATCCCCTAGAACCTTGACAGAAACAAAATTAACATCTGTGAAGGAACCAGGCTATAAACCTGAACCTACAGAACTCCTTCCTCCAAAGGAGTGAGATAGTAACAAAGAGGAGTGGCTTCAGAAAAGGTAGATACTAGTGTGTTGGTGACAGATTCATGAAGAAACAAGGTGTTGGGAATTCTGTTGGAGCCAGAAGCCTTGGCAGGAGGGGGCCTTGCCAGGCAGTTCCTCCTGGGGAACAGCAGTGAGATTTGGAAAGTCAGTGGAGAGGGGAGCGGAAGTAGAAAGAGAGAAGGGTTTCTGCAAGAGGACTGCCTGAGGGGGAGATGGGAGGATTTTTAAAGGAGAATCAAGTATTCAGAATTAGAATCGTACAGTTTATGGACCCAGACATCTGCCTTCAGTTTATCTAACAAGTTGGTAAAATAAGCAGAATAGAGGAGTGAGAAGCAATTTCTTCAATAACCTATAAATCTCAACAAATACAGTCCCCAAATACTGTGTGTGTGTGTGTGTGTGTGTGTGTGTTTATTTTTTCCCTCCTTTGGTAGATGAAGGGTAAAAGCTTTGCCAAGGGCAGTATGTGAAGCAAGGGAAGAGGACGAGGTCCATGGGTAATGGAGATACCCAGATAAAGCAGGAAGATGACAGGGTATGCAGGATGCCCTCAGTTCACACCACTTGGCCTCCTCTGCTAGGATGTTAGGTGCTCAGCAAGGTGGACAAGGGGTCTGACAGGCAGGGGCTGCAGGGTGTGTTGACACGGTGAGCTCAGCAACCAGGGTTCCAGATTTAGATTTAGCACTGCCAGGGAGTTGTTTGCTTGCTCGCTTGTGAAATGATTCTTGAGGGCAAGTCAATGGCAAAGAGGGGACAATTAGGTGTGCCAAGCTAGTTCAGTCATCAGAAGGAGAGATAGTGACAGAGAGAGAGAGAGAGAGAGAGAGAGAGAGAGAGAAATAATTTGGGATTTTCAAGGGAGAGTTTCTAAACCAGGTTCCCTCCCTGCCATGATCTATAGGCATCATACCTCTGAAGAGGAAAGCGGGGTTCCTGTCCTTGTCTCATGCTAATAACTCACATGAGCAAGGAACCTACAACAATGAAATTTTAAGTGAATTAAAGATTTTATGTCGCTGTGGCACTCTGTGGAGTCTCTCCTCACTGTCCAGACTGTCCAGCTTGCTCTTCTGTCAGGCAGAAGCATCATGGGGACCCTGCCCACGTCCCCTGGCTCCCGTGACATTGGGCACAGGTGGCTCAGAGGTCCAGACTTGGAGCTGGGCAGGCTCCTGATGCCGGCAGGAGGGCCCCTCCGCATAGCCTTACCTCAGACAAGAAATAGGTACTGGGGGAAGGGCAGAGGGATGCCCGGGGTGAGACTCACACTGAATGTCCTTCTTTTGCTTCTTTAGATTCTACAGATGGTGGTGCCTGGGAAATCTACACTAGCAGAGTTTCTGCCCATGGATCATGTTTTTAAAAGCACACTCTTAGATGGAAACGGATTGGATTGGACACGGTTGTCCCCAGAAGCAGCGGCCCTGGAGAGTGAGGGGCCATCCTTAGTGGTCCTTCCTGCCTTTGTCTGCTGCAGTCACCGTCCTGGGCTAGTGGTGGGGCAGGGGTCCTCTGTGGAAGAGGGAATGAGGAAGAGGGGAAGGCCTAGCCCAGAAGCACCGCCCTCCAGACCTGGGATACAAATCCAGATAACTGCCTATCGTGTTCCCTCGTGGCCATTAGCCTTATTAGATTTCTGTGCTGAAAAAAAAAAAAGATTTCTGTGCTGTTACATCTTTATTCCTTTCTTAAGTTTTTCTATCAATTTCCAAATGTTGTAGCTGGTACTAAACCCATAAAACACACTGCAAAAGTGAGGAGGAAATCAGTCTTGTATTTCTTGGAAACTAGAGCACAGATGTGCCCCAGCTGACATGCAGAGGAGCCTCCTGGACCTCCTGGCTCTGAGGGCCCCACTCTCTGGAGCCCCACCGACCCCCACAGCTGTAAGACTGTTGAGCACTCACCTCACACACACCTGCCTTAATGCAATTCCATTCTCCTAGGAACAGGGGAAACTGTGGGGACACACAGCCTCTGCACCCGGCTTCCTTCACTGATGTAAAGATGCCGTCATGCAGTTTGGGCCAGAAATGACCTCAAGGGCAGCCATAGCTCCTTGCTCAGAATTTGCCAGTATTATCTGGGCAAATAAACACAGGGCTGAGGTTAATACAACATGCTTTCTGACTCCCCCAGCCAAAAAAGAGACTTTAGTTACCTAGCAGGGAATGCTTCTGCCAGAGATTGATTTGTCTCCTTGGATTAGGGCACCACTTTTTCCAGGACCCTCGAACCAGGGTTTGGGGAGGTGGAGATTGAGCTGGGGAGGGGTACAGAGGTCACCAGGTCTTTTAAAAAGCTTCCTCAGCTGCCCTGCAGCAGGAGAGAAGATGGATTTCATCGGTGGGGAACAGGGCTGGCTGGGAGGGGGCTGTTTGGATTAATAGGGGGCGCTGGGCACATGGGAATGAGACGCTGAGCCAGCCCATGTCACTGTTTGCCCAGGGCTGCTCCTGTCAGCACAGGCCCCAGAAAATCTGAGTGAAATCCCGATTGGAGCAGCTAGTACAGCAGGGGCTGACTTCCCCAGGCCCCCCCAGGTGCGTGCTGCACTCCTCCTGTTACACCAGCTGTGGCTCCCCCTCTGCTGGCCCCTGCAGCCTGCTCCTCCCCCCCAAGCTCTCTGGAGGCCCTTAGTCTGGTTGGCCTTCCTGGTAGGACAGTACATGCCTTTCCTAAGATCTCTGGAGTGGCGTCTGTCGTCACGGGAAAAAGCCCCTACTCAGCGGAGGTCTTGAGCTAAGTCTCTGGGCCTTGTGTCCTATCCACACGGAGTTCACTGTGGGGTCTTGGTGCTGAAACTGCCTCCATCAGCCTTAGCAACCAGGACCTTCCATATCACCCAGTGCTGGGGCCAGGCCTGCCTCCCCTCAGGAGTCATTTGGCCACAATGTGGGAGTGATGGTGAAGAGATCGAACAACGGGGTATCAGGTTGCCGGCCAGTTGAAGGGATGCCGCCGGGACCCCTGGCACAGAGGCTCATTATCAGCCCTGGTCCAGCTGCAGGCCTCAGGATGCCTGGCTCGCTGCCCCCGCCCCCTGCACAGATAGAGGCTCCTGGCCCAGCCCCCAAGTCTCCTTCACCACCTTTGGTATCGAGCCCCCGCGCTCCCCTCTATGTAAGGTCCACACAGAAGGGAAAGATTTCCAGTTGCCCTGTCCCACGGTCACCCTCAGGTCGGCTACGGCCATTTCTTTGTCCAGATAAGCTGGCAGGTAAAGACTTTCCCTGTGAAGGCCAAAAATGCCCTGACTAGGAGCAGGAAAGAGGATGAAGGAGGCACCAGACAGGGCGCTGAGCCGCGTGATCCTCGGGCCTGGCAAGGCCACATCCCCTGGGGGGCTCCAGGGGCCCCGAAGAATGGCCTGGCCCCGCTTCCCCTGCTGAGCGGGCGCCGCCTGCTTCCCAGCCGGGTACGCAGAGTGACGCTGCGCTCGGAAGTGAGGTGCAGAGGAGATGCCGCAAACCAAGAGCAACTGAGGAAACAGCACCTCTGTGGGGCGCCAGCTGGATTTTAAAATCTTGACGCTTTTGCCCTGGGAGTTCCGTGGACAGCCCCGGGACAGGGGGGTGCCAGGAAGTCGTCCCCCGCCTTCACGTGCCACCGGGGCCAGGAGGCTCTTGGGCGATGCTCAAAGAACTTGAGCTCCCAGAACGTGCTCTGACTACCTCGAAGTAGTGGCGTGTCCGGGGAGTTTTGGAGAGAGAGGCCGAGACACTGAATACTGAGCTCAGAGTTTCACCCAATTTTTACCAGTCCCTCCTGTTCTCCTGGGATCAGCGAGCGGCCTCAAGGCAAGTCCTCGGCAGCGCGAGGGGTTCAGTGAGGGGCGGAAGGAGGACCTGCTGCCCACTCGCAAAGGGATGAAGACACTCGCGTTCACCAAGTCCTCGGGCACTGCCCATGAACCACGTCTTCATCCCTTCAACCCTCACTGGGGCTCTGAGGCACCGCATCCTTCTTACTGATGAGGAAACAAAGGCTCAGGAGAAGTAAACATTCCTTGCAGGCCTCCCCCTTCTGGGCCTGCTACAGCCAGGTGGGAGCACACCTGTTCTCCGAAGCACTGCGGCCGTGCTGCAGCCCCGACGGCGGGGGCTTCCCAGGGACCCTTTGCTCAGTCACAGCACAGAGGCCAGAGTGGTGGTTCACAGCCGCCAGCACCCATCAGCTGCCCCAGGCCAGCCTTCTCAGTCCAGACGGGAGTCTCAAGAACAGACGCCACGCGGCCCAAGCTAGGGAGGAATCACCCCCTACTAGTGGGGGAAACCGTTTCCTTAACAGGTGAAGCCCTTAGGCTCAGGGAGTGCCATTGTGTCACGTTTCAGGAAAATCATCCTACGAAGAGTCGAGGAATATACTGTCCCACCCGGACTGAGCTGGCTTTGTGAAACAGGCAACTACTCCCATGCTTGACCCCTTAACGCCCCTTCTCTCCCCCAGGAATCCTTCCAAACATCAGATACCACCCTCAGCTTAAATCACTCCTCCGGACTCAACGGAACTCACACACACCCCACCACACCCAGCGGCCTCTGTGTGCTGTCCCTCCCACCGAATGGGGACCGCTGTGCCAAAGGTCTGGGTTTTAGCCCTCCTCTTGGGCAAATCACCCACCCTGCTCCCTGGCACGTAGTGCTGTGCATGTTTGCTGGCATGTTTATTAATGTGCATGTATATTCCCAGATGGAAGGGATCTGACATACCGAGGTGACTTCCTGTAAAAATGCCTCTGGATAATCTGAGAGAGACAGGAGAGGGATCCCTCACACAGCCAGGATCCCTCACACAGCCAGGCAGGCACTTTGCCCACCCCCACCTCCCTCCACACCACCTACCCTCCCTGCTGCCCAAAACTCGGCCCACGGCTCCCCCCTGGTGGCTCCTCAGGGTAATAACAGAGACACACAGGGAGATTGGGCCTAGGCTCTTTATTGGCTGCTTCTCACTTCACTGTAGGGGTCAGCCAAGGTCTGCAGAGGAAGCAGTGTCAGCCTGAGGAATGTGGACCTCCTCTCTCTGGATCCCAGAGGCCAGGTTTCTTCAGAAAGGCCCCCCAGAGCTTAGAAGAGGAACTGGAAAGCCTCAGTCACATGTTGCTTCCATGCTTCCAGGCTGGGCAGCAGGGAGGAGATGCCCATGACGTGCCAGGTCTCCCCATCTGACACCACCGAGGTCTGGTAGGACAGCAGCTGCACGCCTGCCTCTGCCAGGAGCCCTGGGAAGTAGACGGGAAAACCACTGATTGGCACAAGGCAGGGGGGGAAGGAGAAAAAGAGGCTGAGAATGGGGTCGGAACCCGTGGACCTCTGTGATCAAAGTTGCAGTGGAGGGTGATGCTGTCAGAAACAAAGAGCTAAGAGATGGAAGAACAGGGCATCTGCCCAGCTTCCCTCACTACTCAGAGACCCTTTAGGGATCCCCTGACCATCGTGCAAGGTAGGGAAGGAATGAGCCAGCCACAAATTGCTAGAGCAATCTCCTGCCATGCCGGTCATCAGATTTATCCAGACCAAGAGCAAAGGAGAAAAACAGGGGAAAGTTCCTTTGGTCAGTTGACAAGGATGGTGAAATTAGGCCTTTCGAGGTGTGTGGACACAACTGCCAAGCCCGGAAGTGCTCCAAAACTCCCAGTGGGCCGGTGCCAGGGTCCTGAGGCGGGTTCAAGATGCCCCCAGCTGCTGGAGCACACGCCCCAACATGGTTTGTTGCAGTCAGCTGGTCCCCAGGGCCTGCGGTCAGAAGAAAGAAACCTGCACTCAAAGGCTCGGAGTTCTGAGACACAGCCCTGCAGGCAGGTGCACACCGTGTGCTGGACATGGTGAGCAGGCCGGCTAATAGGGACTCTGGGGCTCTAACTCTGCCGCGGGGCTCTGACACGGGAGAGAGGCGCTTGCCCTCTGAACTCTGTATCCATTTCCCAAATGTTCTGGAAACGGGCAGGACAGATCTTCTGTATGCTACAGAAATGTGCTGAGGGATGGGGTGGGACTAAAGGAAGCAAAGGTCCATGAAGCCCAATCCCTGGAGAGGACCCCCCCCCACACACACACACAGCTTCAAGGACGCGGGCAAGCCCTACGAGACCCCTCCTCACCAATCATGGTGGGCAGCATCTCAGGATGAGACGGCTGAGCCCGGAACAGGAGCAGGGGCAGGCCCCTGCGCAGAGGCACTTCTGGTCTGAAGACAGCTCCGTTGAGCGCGTGCGGCACAGGTGTCGTGCCCTGCACCCAGCCGGCCGCCTGGTAGGGGGCACCTGCTAGGGCCACGGTCAACAGGCATTCCCCACAGCCCTGTTCCCCGGGCACAGCGGGGTTGTGGGAGGTGGTTACCTGCAGGGAGAAGGCGAGGACGCACAGTTATGCCTCCCAGCTGCATGGCATTGCCCCTCCGTGTCCACCGAACAGAACAGCCGCTTTGCGGAGCGCAGCCTGGCCGACAGGCTCAGCCACTGAGGCTGGAGGAGAGGGCCCAGGGCTCTGCCTGGGTCCCTGAGCCTTAGCTCCCGGGACAGTCAACGCCCTCCCCAAGGACGGGCAGGAGAGATCTGCGGGTCCAGGTGAAGGCTGCGAGCTGGGAGGAGGAGGAAGGGGGCAGCGGCCCCTCTGGTCACCGCTTCCCCCGCAGATCAGTGGCCCAGTGCAGCGGGGAGCAGAGGAGGGGAGTCACGGGAGCTCCGCTGCCCACTGCCCCTGCCAGCTGCCACCGGCTGAGACGCAGACTGTGATCTAACAAGGGAAGCAGAGGGGAAGGCACCAAAGGGGAGGCGCGGCGGCTGCAGGCGCTAAGCAGCTATGCCGGAGCTTCCAGAACTGGCAAGCAGATCAAGAAACTGGGTGCCGCGGCCAAAGGAGCACGGGATGGAGCCAGAGGCGAGCGTGCTGGGCGACCCCCAGCTTGTGTCGGTACAGCCTGGCTCTGTGTTCCTCAGCTGTGCAATGGGGGCGCCGCGCCGCCTGCCGTGCACAGGGCGCGCCTGCACAGAGCACCTGCAGGAGTATTAGCTCACTCATAGCAAGCTCGGAGGAAGGCAGTACTCCCGCTTCACGGACGGAGAGGTTCGGGCTGCCCGGCACAGTCACAGGCGGACGGTGTCAACCGCGGGACCCGCCCCGGGCTCCCACTCCAGGAGCAGGGGGCGAGCAGGCTCTGCAAAGGGAGGGAGAGGGGGGCGGGGCGGGCAGGAAAGGAGCGGGTTCCGGGGGCCACGCACACTGAGCCCGGCCTCTTGCACCAGCAGCCTGGCGTTCACCAAGTTCACATCCGCCTGACTGGAAGTGTCCTTTAGGAGGCCGACAATGACTGCAGCGCTTAGGCAGTTGCCAGCGTTCTTCAGGGATGTTCCTGGGGACAGAGAACCTACAATAAGGTTGCTGTTTGTTGAGCAGCACAGGAGCGGGCCGGGCACTGACACCCAGCTTTGGGTCAGGGACTCCTCACTGCCCGGGGCCCAAGCCCCAGCCTGCGGGCGAAGCTCCGCTTCCCTCTGGAAGGCACCCAGTTCCCTGCCTTGCGTCCTCTGGGGATCCCGCAGCTCTGACCTCCCCTATTTCTAGCAGTGCCCGGGTCTAACCACCCCCAAGCTCTTCCCACGTGAGCAGATGCTCAACGGGCCATGAGGAGGACCAGCCTCTGCAGGGTGTAGGAACTAGAGCCCTGGGCAGTCTCTCAGCTACATCTGCCTACGCTGGGCCCACTGGGAAAGTGGCCGGAGCCTGCATAGACACAAAGGGAGACCGAGGCCACTCTCTTTGCTCCCACCCCCAGCTAAGCAATGCTCCGGGGACCATCAGCTCGCCTCAGGACCCACCTTACTGTGTCACGGGGCACACCCTGTCCCACCACCCTATCTGGCACACCCGCCCCGACTCTCACTTTATACGTGAAGAACCCAGGTTCAGACAAAGGGAAATCTCACAGTAGGCAAGTGACAGGGTCAAACCCACAATCAAGATCCTGTTGCTTAAGCTGGGACTCCCTCCCCCAATCCTACTGCCTCTCCCATGAAACTGTCTCTCATGGAGGTTTCTCTTGCATGCAGAACACGTGCATCTTAAGAATACTACACAATCGTGACTTGTGAAAATCACACATATTTCTTAGTATTTTCTGGACCGTCCCCTCTGTCCCCACTGGGTAGCGAGTGAGCCCTATGCAGACAGAACAGGGGACTTGGCGTCACAAGAGCTATGTCCAGTCCTTTCCCAGCCCCTCGCTGTCTGGGACCTGCTACAGACACAACCCTCTTCCCTCCCTCTGCAGCGTCCCCAACTCACCCTGTGTTACCACCTGGATGGTCCCTTTGGGGGATCCAGCCCAGGCTTGCATCAGCGCCCCCAAAGCTTCTGCGAGACCAATCCAAGGCTTGGTGAGTGGAGAGAAGGCACTGGTAAGGGCCTGGGCATTCACCTGCACAGAACGGGGAAGCAGAGCTGAGGTCAGCACGAGGCAGGGCAGGGCTCCTGAGCACAGCTCCACAGTGGGGAGCAGAAGGCACAGGGCTGTCCTCCTTTCAGGTGCCTGGGGTGGGGAGCGTGGAGACAACTTCCATTAGCCACCACAAGACTTGTGCCTTCAGCTTGGGAGAGCTGTAGAGCCAGAAAAGAGCACAAAATTGCCAGAAGGGAGAAAAGGCATTTCTCTGCACCCTACCCCCACAAACTGTGCCCACCTCACCCCTTACACAGAAGACCGGTTTTTCCTGAGATGATGGGTCTGGACACCACAATAGGAAGGTGGTCTTTGACTTAAGATGTGTGGGGAGTCACGGATCACTGGGACCTAGAGGGGTAGGTCGCTCCAAGACGCCTTCACTTTTACTTTACACCTCAATTAAAAAAGAAAATGGGGGTGCCTGGGTGGCTCAGGCGGTTAAGGGACTGTCTTCTGTTCAGGTCATGATCTCTGAGTCCTGGGGATTGAGCCCTACATCAGCTTCCTACTCAGCCGGGAGTCTGCTTCTCTCTCTCTCCCGCCCTCTGCACTTCCTCAGCACTGGTTCTCTCTCTCTGTCAAATAAATAAATAAAAGTTTAGGAAAAGAAGAAAGTGAGTGTTTACACTGTCGTTAATCACTTTGACCAAATATCACAATTTGCAAAGCTGGTTTCACATATTTTTAATTAATTAATTATTCATTCATGAGAGGCACAGATACAGGCAAAGACACAGACAGTGGGAGAAACAGGCTCCTCGCAGGCAGCCTGATCTGGGACTCAATCCCGGACCGGATTACGCCCTGAGCTAAAGGCTGAAGCTCAACCCCTGAGCCACCCAGGTGTCACTGGATTCACATACACTTAATGATCCTATCACTCTTCAAAACTTGGCCCATGTGGAGTCAACCAGGAGGCCTGCCAGGCAGCTAAAGGAGACAAAAGCCACATTTCCTCCTAAAGCTGTAAGTCTGGGGTAGGGTCTGGACGGCGGGACCGTCCCAACAGGGGCTTGATAACAAAGCCAGCTTGTCCCGGGTCACAATTTCAATTCCATTTTGTGGTTCAAGATGGTCTGGCTCTGAATGAAGCGTTGGGCACTTTTGTGAGTCAAACTGTAAAGAGAACCAAGGAATCTAAGAAGGATTTAATTCGAAACCTGGGGTGTGATATAAATCAAACAGGCTGCTGGTGTTGGAAATGGCCAAGGAGGCAGGCAGCCTGGCTTGGGGGCTCCTGTGGTAGGGCGCCTCTGCTCCTCTCCAACAGGATACAGAAAGGACCAGCGTGAACCAGGAGGCGGGACGAAGGAAGGCCAGTGCTGGCAGCAGGGATGAAGGGCCATGGGCCAGTGGGCTGGGCTGAGCCTGCAGCTGCTGGAGGCAAGTGTCCTCCGGGCAGCACCTGTGAGCAGCACCAGTGGACTCGGGGATGCTCACGGGAGGTCCAGAGAACAAACAGGAGGGCTCTAAGAGGCAGGCGCCATTAAGCACCAACCCGACCCTAATGTGAGTCTGTGTCTAACGTGAGAACCAAACCGGGAGAAGATGCAGAGAAGAATTAGGGAGGGACTTCCCGTGTGACACAACTGTCTTTCTTTCTAGAACTGCCCCAGTTGAAGGCCTTTAACCAAGAGAGTTTACTTCTGGTAAAAGATGGGAACAGTCTATGCTTCCATTTGATGGAGCCGGTGGTAAGGAGCCCCCTTCATGAAAAGGCCTGGACTGCCACCACCACCTTCGGACTCCATGGTAACCCCTGAGGGCTGCAACAGTGAGGGCAGAGGCCTGCCCGGCAAAGGGCTGCAGAGGGACAGGTCCAGCCTTGACTGGCTGGCAATGGCCTCGGTCCCAGCACGTCACCTGGGGAGAGCTGCTCAGAAGAGAGATGTGCAGAGGGAGTGAGAAAGTGTCCCCGACACTGAGGAGCCATGAGATGCAGAATAGAGAAGGGAGAGGCACAGGTGGACAGGCCACGTGTTGTGGTTGAGCGCCGTCCTGTGGGTCCTTCAGGGGAGGAGCTGGCTCCCCTACCTTCTCGGGGTGTAGCCGGCAGGGTGGCCCGGAGAGCTGGGCTATCACACCAGGCCTGGCAGGCTGAACAAAGCACCCTGTGTCTTTCCTGCTACTGCTCTGTCCTCAGCAATGAAAATCCCCAGGCCGAGGGTCAGCCAGGAAGGTCAAGGACCAGCCCGAGACCCCACTGGCCATCCCCACGGTGTCCAGCATCGCCCAGGCCACGCTCCTTCATTCTCAAAGCATGTGGAGAACAAAGGAGCCTTTCTCTGGAGCCCAGACCCTGGGAAGAGCCACAATCTCTGCACCAAGGCTACAATACTGCAGGGCCGAGCCGCCTCCCTGCAACCAGGCTGCAACTAGTAAAGCCAGGGAAGGGGGGCTCCCGCCGCCCCACCCAGAAGCCTGGCTCCAGAGGAGGCCTTATCTTCTGCCCCCAGGGCTGAATCTGGTCAACACACCACTGCTCACCAGAGCTGTCAGCATGCCCCAAACCGGACACCACCCGCCCTCCCGGGCCTCGGCCCCTCCCCCGACCTCCCGGCCCCAGGCCCACTTGGCCATACTTACGACGCCTGCCAGAGATTTCCCCTTCAACATGTCCACAAACTGGATGGCGATCTCTTCCCCGCAGCGGCTCTGGGCCTCCTTGGTGCTGGCGCCCAGGTGGGGGCAGCTGATGACGCGCTCATGGTCCACCAAGGCTCGGTCCCGTGGCGGCTCCTGCCCAGAGAGAGACAACCTCTCGGTCGGCTGCCCAGGGAGGCTGGAGGAGAGGCGTGGGGCCAAGGATGCCTTCTACTCTGGTTCTGCTAGAAGGTTCTACGCCTTCTGTCTCTGGTTTCAACAGCCGGGTTCCTCGTCAACACCTCTCTACAGCAGAGTGGACAGGGCTAAGGACGGGATGCACATCTCGGCTCCCCCGCTTAGACCTATGTGCCTTTGGAGAAATCTCCACCTCTCTGAGCCTCAGTTTCTCCATCTATAAAATGGGTGAATACTACCCAGAACAAAACACTGTCGTGCAGACTGCACCCCAGTAATACAGGAGGTTCTCAGCCAGTGAAGCTACTGTTTGTTACTGGTTTTTCCCTCGAGCTCCCCCTCGCTCCTGAATCCTTGCAGCACTTCCAGGCCCTCTGCACAGCTGTCCCATCCTGGCTCTCACCACGACAGGTGGTCCACCTGGGCACCTTGCCCACCCCCTCTGCTCACTGAGCACAATGTATTGCCCCTGGGAATGTCACTCAGGCCCCTTGTCTGGCCACCTGGGCCTGTGAGTGCTGTGCACTTGGTAGCAGGTGCCACGAGAAGGCCAGAGACAGGCAGAGGAAGGTGCTGATCAGGGAACGTCAGTACAAAGAGGGCCAGGCGCATGTCTGCCTTCCAGAAGCTTACCATCTAGTTGTCAAAGATGACCAGGAGTATAAACCCTGTGTGCTCAGGACAGGGAATACACAGTGAGGGCAACACAGTGCTCAGAGAGGGCTGGGGCCGTGCCAGGGCCCCACCGCAGATAACCAGCAACCTCCAGTGCCTAAGCCAAAATCCCTGCTCTTTGCCCTGGATCTGTGATGCTGGAGTCCAGTGGAAATGCACCGTCCGTCATTCCTCTGAGGGAAGGTGGTGGGGTGGCTCGGGCGAGCAACGACCAGGTCTCTGACTCCGACAGAGAG
The DNA here is from genome assembly GCF_048418805.1 of Vulpes vulpes. Taxonomy (NCBI): domain Eukaryota; kingdom Metazoa; phylum Chordata; class Mammalia; order Carnivora; family Canidae; genus Vulpes; species Vulpes vulpes. The sequence goes on along the minus strand of NC_132787.1, from coordinate 54,418,353 downwards.
ACTGGGGGAGAGCAGCCCCCACAGGGCACAGGGGACCCCTTCTAGCCATTCGCCTCAGGCTGCCCTCCCTCCCCAGAAGACACGAAGGAAAGGAAAGCCAACAGACACTGGGCAGAATGTCTTTTTGGCAACAGGATTCATTTCATCAGAGACCTCGGTCAATAATTAAGAGACCTTAAACCCCGCCCCAAATGCTCTCTCTCTGCTGCAAACCCTCAGCCTCAGAAGGGATGTGCTGCACGGTCCTCCCTGCAGTCATCAACAGGACAGCAGCCCAGGGAGCCTGGGACCAGGAACTGGGTCCTATTTAAAATCTGAGTTTTGCAAAGACCACACGGCGGCCTGTGCACCGCACTCCGGAGGGTTCCCCAAACCACAAAGGCGTTATTCTTGGCAACATAATTCCTCCTGAGTGCCGTGGAGGCCTCCTTAAGGCAAAGACCTTCTTCGTGCACACTGGGCTTTCTCGGTCCTGGGCCCCTCTGCTCACTGCTCCTCTCCTCCACCAGGCACTCACCTCTGTAAACACGTCCAGCGCGGCACCAGCACACTGGCCAGAGTGCAGGGCCCGGAGCAGGGCCCCCTCGTCCACGATCCCTCCCCGAGCGCAGTTCACCACGCGCACCCCTTTCTTGCACTGGGCAAAGGTGCTGTCGTTCAGCAGTCCTGCAAGGAGGGAAGGGCTTTCCTGCGGCACCGCTGCCTGGGACCCCAGCACCAGTGCCAGCAGCCCTCCCTGCCTCATACCAGCTCCTTCCCCACACGCCGACAGCCTCTCTGGTCTCAGCTCTCCCTTCTCACAGGCTCGGGGGCAAAGGCCCTGTTGTGGATTTAGACCAAACTCAGTCTAGAAACATCCTAGAGTCCCTGAGATCCTCGTGTTTTGAGTAAGTCCCAGAACCAGAAAGGCCAGCAGTGGCCCCAGCAAACACCATGGGGTCACGGGTCGTACGTGTCGAGCCATGCATTTCCAGCTAGCTCATCCCTCCTCCGTGTGATGCAGGATCAGCTAGCAGAGCATCACTCCATGCTCGAGGGCCCACCCTTCTCTGGTCTGTGGCTTCCGTGGCCGACCCACAGGCAGGGACGCACATACCTGTGGTGGAGGGCAGCAGAGGTGTGTGCACAGTGATAAAGTCACAGAGAGGCCAGATCTCCTCCAGGGGCAGCTGCTGGACACCAAAGGAGGCCGAGACCTCTGGCGCAATGATGGGGTCGTACCCTACAGTCTGGTCAGAAATGAGAGAGAGACGAGCAAATGTCACTGTTCCTTATTAGTACTGGTATTATTATGACGGAGGCCATTTATCGGGCATTTACCAAGTACTACTGCTAAGTCTGTCCAAATACGGTAATACAACAAGGGTTGATACTATTCTACTTTAGAGCTGAACAAAGTGGGGCTCTCTATTTAGGAGGGGCTGGCCCAGAGTGTGAAGGGAGTTTGTTTACCTCCGAGCTCTTAACCATGAACAGATGCAAGAGCAGCGTGTGTGTGCGTGTGTGCACATGTGCGTGTGTGAGGTTGGATAAGGGGGAGCTCAGAACCCTTAGCAAACAGGGAACCCAGGAGAGGCAGGACAGCCACGTGGGGAGCAGAGACACACTACACTAGCAGGGTATATATAACCAGGCGAGAGAGGACAGGCTGGCCACAGCCGCGGACCCTCAGGGCCAGAGAACAGGCAGGGGCCCTGACTCTTGCACAGACTGAGAAAGAAGTAGGTTGGGGCAGCGGTGCAGAGCAGGGCAGGCAAGGAGACCAAGACCGGTCGCTGGGGAGGAGTGCTGACCCCCCAGCGGGCAAGGTTTGGTCCCATCCTGAAGTGCCTTTTAAGACGGCTCCAAATGCATCTAGTCTCGGGAAGGCCTAACTGGGTGACTCACCACACAGAGGCCTCAATGACTGAGGACGGATCCTTTCAACAGGGCAGGAGTGACGGGGAATAGGGAGCGAGGATCAGGAGGAGAAACAAGAAGGCACCAAGGCACCATAGAAGGCAAAGGTCCCAGAAAGAACCTTCCTCTGGGCAGATCCCTGCCTGCCCCGATTTACCAATGAGGAAACTAAGGCAGAGAGGTGAAATGATTCAGCCAAGGTCGCAAGGTTGGCAGATGGTCGAGTGTGGATAAGAAGAATGTCTGGATTTGGAAGCCTGCACCCCTGGTGCCCACCCTTCTAAGGTGGGGTGAGGTCAGGGGGCTCACAGCCCCACCTGAGCAACCGGGTAGAGTCGATGGAAACATGTCCTGTATCAGAACAGTCTCGGGCACCAGTCACACATCTCCTCAGCAAGGGCAAGCCTCTAAAGGTGATCAAGCCAGCACCAGCAGCTGGGATTTGAAGAATCCACAACCACCAGGACGCAGCCACCTCTTGACACAGCAGGACATAATCCACTTTCTGTCTGGTCACCCCGGGAGGCCTGCCGCGGCTCCCTCCTTCGGCTTGACCGGGGCCGCAGCACCCACTGGGGGAAAGAGGTGTAGGAGCCTTAACAATCTCTTTTTTTTGTTGTTGTTTTTTTTTTTTTGAGCCTTAACAATCTCAAAGGCATCCGTGTCCTCAAGAAGGCAGGACGCAGCTGCAGGAGCCAAGGGACGGACGCTGACCCAGGAGACCTGGACCTGGGTCCTCAGTACCAAGTGAAGGAGCTGGGTGGATGATTTCAAAGTCATCGCCTGCTCCAACACTCAGTAATTCAATATTCCTTGAAAAGACAGTTCTCTTAACCCTGAAATGTTAGGGGTGAACCCTAGAACGTTCAGAGGTGGCCTGGCACTGAACAAAAGGTAACAAACAGAACAGAAGGCCTAATACTTGAAACCGTCATCATCTCTGTGTGGTGGAACTCATTTTTGTTCTCCTTTATGCTTTCCTGTGCTTTGTAATGCTTCCCCTGCTCATCATGAATTTCCTTGGGGGAAACAGAAGAGTCATCTCGAAAATACTGGCAAAGAGGATTCCTATGTAACAAATTCCGCCCTTGCAGAGAAGAGACTGGCATGGTCATGAATGAGGAACAAGTTTCAGATCACATTTTTCATCATCAGCCTGTGGAAGGTTATGCACTAGAAAGTTCCGGGGGTATGGCCTGCACAGCTAAGAGTTGGTCATGCTCCTAGTCTCTTCTCAGGCTTCTTCTTTTTCATTATACATCATAAAGATGACCAAGTCCTGCCTCAGAATAGGGGCTTATCTAGGCCCTTAACTACTTACCTCTAAGGGTAAGCAGCTTGGTGGCTTTGTGGGACTACGATAATATCTAACAGTGTCAGTGTCAACCAGATGCTTAGTTGAGAAGTTTGCTTGGCATTTCTGGAGTCATTACAGACCTTGTGCTGTAGTAATATTACTTAGGAATCAGATAATAGGCAACAGTAGACTCCTTTAGTGATAATTTGGCAACCCAAGAAAACTTACTGGAACACTTAGGAATCCAATGAATCAAATGATGTAAAATTAATTCACAGAGAAACCTCTGCTATAAACCAAAACCAATTGGGGGATGCAATTGAAGAGAAGAACACATTTATAATAACAAACACACATACCAATAACCTTTCAAGAATTACTGACTACAAATACTACCAAATATACCCACTCCTGACAACTTGAGTGACTGCTGCCCCTTTAACAATTACAGCTTTAATATTGCTCTATTCTTCTCACCTCCTAGATAAAAAAACATAACCATATCTGATCATGCCTGCCACTGATGCTCATCTTTGAACACATCTCAATATCACCTAAAACAAGGGCAGCCCTATCTTACACACACTTCCACAAACCCACATCTCCTCCTTGTGTGCATTTCCCCTGAAGCAAAGTTCTGCAATAACTCCATCTTTGTTTGACTTGCAGGGGTGCTCCTCATGGCCTCTGGCTGGCTGACATCAACAGAAGCCTGTGCTGAAACTCCAAACCAGAAAGCATCCCATTTTTACACCCTGTTATACACAGAGCATGGACTGTGACAGTGAGTACTCATGAATTTATTTTAAGAATATCTGGAGGGATCCTTGGGTGTTGCAGTGGTTTGGTGCCTGCCTTTGGCCCAGGGCGCGATCCTGGAGACCCGGGATCGAATCCCACATCGGGCTCCCGGTGCATGGAGCCTGCTTCTCCCTCTGCCTGTGTCTCTGCCTCTCTCTCTCTCTCTCTCTCTCTGTGACTATCATAAATAAATAAAAATTAAAAAAAAGAATATCTGGAACATCACAAAAATTGCATGTGGATGAAGCCATGCTAAAATCTCAGTGCTTCAAAGGGTCAGTATTATATAGACAGGTATCACTGAGCATAGTGGTATCAAATTAGAAACAGAAAAAAATTGCAACCAACCAGCAACCCTATGTGTATGTAGAATTTTAAAACTATGAGTCATTTATAAACACAAACCTAAGTTAGAAGATATTTAGAAATTGCATGAAAATACTTATCACATAGTACTACTACTTTTGAAATACCATTGCATACCTGCTGTATTAAGTATTCTATCCACATTTCCAATATTCTTTAGAATTCTCTGAACAGTTTATCAGCAAATCTCTTATTCCTCTAATTCCCTGTTCAAATTAATAACTCTCTATCTAACATTTCCCTCTTCAACTATGATGTGGATTCTTTCTCCTGACTGAACCCAGACTGATACAGAAGGTAACTTTTGCAGAGAAACATTGCTCTGTGTTGTGCTTACTTTCATCTTAATATCAACAAGTTAGAAGCTCTTCATCTATAATTTTTTAATAATTCTTTTTCAAAAGGGACATAATGAATGAATGATGGCTATTCTAGGAAGGGACAAAATACTCCGTGCTATAAAATTTCAAGACATAAGTTAAAAAGATAGTAGCCATAGTCAGTCTACTGGCACTATCCCTTACCGATACCTTTATGACTCCAGCTAATGTGTCAACCTAAAGATTAATGATTACAAAGCATATCTGTCTCATCTCAGAAAGTAGAAACAAACTTCTGGGCTATTAAAGCATTTTTTTTCATTGTGAAATGTAACACACAGAGAAATGAGCATACACTTTTAGGAATGGTTTAACAGATGTGTACAGCAAACCCCAACAGCCAGGCACTCCGCAAGCTACATGAACCATACCCTGCCCCTTCCTCATCCACTCCTGATTACACCCTAGAAGTAGGGTGACAGCTCATCCTCACGGTTCTCGTAATTATTTCCTAGATTCAGTTTACCAAATGCATGTATCCCTAAAAGTAACGTTTAATTTCGTCTGATTCTGATCTTTATGTTTGTGTTTTGTTTTTCTTTGTTTGTAATATTTGTCCACATCATGCATATAAATAACTCTGATGCATCGTCTCCATTGCTGTAGTCACTGTTGATGGAAAGCTGAATTGTTTCCAATTTGGGGAATATTGCTGTTTCATGTATCCTGGTGAATTCATGCACACATTTCTGTGGAGTATGTATCTAGGAGTGGAACTGCTGGATCGTAGGGTCTGCATATTTCCAACTGTATGAGATACCACTAAAGAGCTTTCTAATGCAGTTCAGCCTATTAAACTCCCTCCAGAGATGTGTAAGAGTTGTTGTCATTCTACACCCTCATCAAAGTTTGGTATTGTCAGCTGTTTAGAAATCATTTGAATCCCTGACCTCCTCCCTCACCCACCAGGCATACTACAAACATAACCACTGGGATGCCTTTCTGGGAGAGCTCCCGGGGTTCTGCTCTTCTGCTCTCACAGGTGCTCTTCTATTCCTAGATTCTGCACCGCCCCCCCCCCCCCCCAAATCTGGCTAGTCCCTGGCACCCAAGGACACACAGCAGAAAGAGCCACTTGACAAAATGAGCTGGAGACTTTCTCTTGCCGGAAGCCAGGCACTGCCCGGGGTGGGGGAGGGGGTGAGAGCCCTGGTGGTGTCTGGCTCTGCCGCTCTGCTCCTGGGCCACGCAGGCCAGCCCGGCGTGACGGTGCTTCGCGCGCAGCGCCTAGAAAACAGCCACCGATGGAAACCGTCAGGTGTGTCCTAGGGCGAATAGAAACAGCCCAACCGGCATAGGACGGACTGACCCTTGAGCAAGAGCTTTGCTCCTCCCTTCTCTGCAGCCCTTCTCCTTTCTCCAAGCTGCTCTCTGGCCCTCATCCCTCGTGCCAGCAGCCCCTCCCTCCCGCCTGTTTCATTCTCGCGCACCCCTCCCTCGGTTCTCCCTCGGTTCTCCCTCGGTTCTCCTCGGTTCTCCCTCGTGCGCCCAACGGCACCGCCCAGGAAACGAACTAGATTAGAGAAGTTCTGGGAATGTCAACTAGACCGAGCCCTGGGAGGCTGGGGTTTCCTGCATCCCCTGCTTTGGGAGCTCCGCACTTTGCGCTCCCCCTTCTCTAGAGGCCGCCCCTGGACCCTGACTCGCAGGCCAGTTGCAGGGACTGACCTGCTAGGACCGAGATCTGGGGCCATGAGGTCAGGAAGAACCTTCCCCCAAGGCCGTTCGCTCCCCACGCTGGTCCTCGTGGCGCTCCTGGTGGGTGCTCTTGGCGAGGATATGATTTTTCACCCTGAGTGGGGATTTGAGTCGTATGAAGTCATCATTCCCAAGAAGCTGAGCTTCCGGGGAGGTCAGCAGGGTGCTGTGGAGCAAGTGTCCTACCTCCTGCAGGTCAAAGGCAAGAAGTATGTCCTTCACCTGTGGCCCAAGAGGTTTCTATTACCCCGAAATCTGAAGGTTCTCTCCTACACGGAACAGGAGAAACTCCTGGAGGATCATCCTTACATACCCAGGGACTGCAACTACGTAGGCTCGGTTGAAGGAACCCAGGATTCAGAGGCTACTTTAAGTACATGCATGGGGAGTCTTCGAGGCATATTGAAAATTGATGAGGAACATTACCAAATTGAGCCCCTCAGGGGCTCTTCCAGCTTTGAACATGTCATATATCTCCTGAAGGAAGAGGACAAATTTCAGAATCATACCTGTGGCTTAACTAATGATGAACTAGAAAAACAGATAGCCCAGAATGAGAATATGGCTAGGCGTAGCGACTTTTATAATTCCTATAAGCATCCGAAGTACATAGAAGTGGCCCTGGTCTTTGATCACAGTAGATACTTGTTTTTAGAATCCAATGTTACTCGAGTCATATATGATGCCATTCTTTTGATTGCGGTTATGGACACCTTCTTTAGAGAGATAGGTATGAGGCTATATCTACAAGGTATTGAAATATGGACTAATGAAGACAAAATAAATATTAACAATATGAAATCAGGAGAAATTCTACATGCATTTTTAAGATATCGCAAAATACACCTTTCTGTTCAGATTCCAGAAGATTGGGGACATTTGTATATTTCAAAGCCTTATGTTCATGCCAATGCTCTTGGATGGGTGTTTATTGGAGGTGCATGTAAAGAAAACTATAGTGGCTCAGTAAGTACTCTTACAAATATAAATATCCTTGCTGCCAGCAGAATGTCTGCTCATGAACTGGGCCATGGTGTAGGAATGAAACATGATACAGAATTTTGTCAATGTAGGGGTAGGCGAACTTGTATCATGGGCACTGGGAGTAGTGGGTTTAGTAATTGTAGTTATTTGCAGTATTTTTATCACGTACATACATCAGGACACTGTCTAAATAATATCCCACGAGTGGGTTATGTGTTGGAGAGATGTGGAAATAAAATTGTGGAAGGGAATGAAGACTGTGATTGTGGTTCAAGAGAGGAGTGTAAAAAAGACAAGTGTTGCCAACCGGATTGTAAATTCACGGAGGGTGCCAATTGTAGCACTGGGCTTTGCTGTCATAACTGCCACTTTCGTCCACTTGGGTACATGTGTCGAGAGGAAGATAATGAATGTGACCTTGCAGAGTACTGCAATGGAATCTCAAATTTCTGCCCAAATGACAGTTATAAGCTTGATGGAACCCCTTGCAAGCATAACTCCCTTTGTTTCAGAAAGAAGTGCCATTCCAGATATATGCAGTGCCAAAACATTTTTGGACCTCATGCCAAGGAGGCTCCTGATCAGTGCTATCACGCAGTTAATTTAATGGGTGATCAATATGGGAACTGTGAAATTTTAGGAGTCCGTGCCTATAAAGCTTGTACCAAGGCAAATGCAATGTGTGGCAGGCTGCAGTGTATAAATGTCAACACCATCCCTGATCTGCCAGAGCATACGATCGTCATCTCTACTCATCTGCGAGAGGAAAATCTCATGTGCTGGGGGGTAGGCTACCACAAAGCCATGATACCCATGGGAATACCTGACATAGGTGTAATAAATGATGGTACCCGCTGTGGTTATAACAGACTATGTATTAACAGAACTTGTGTGAACGATTCAGTCTTGGATTTTAACTGTTTTCCTCAAAAGTGCAACCACCGAGGCGTTTGCAACAATAAAAAGAACTGCCACTGCATGTATGGCTGGGCCCCTCCATTCTGTGAGGAGGTAGGGTATGGAGGAAGCATTGACAGTGGGCCTGCGAGGAAGCAGGAAGAGGAGGCGCCTTCCCCAATACAGGTCGTGTCCATTATGTTACTGCGCCTTATTTTCTTAGTCATCTCAGTGATTGTTGTGTTTTTCAAGAGATTGATAAGACAGTATATGCAATCCAAACAGAAATAAACACCACCAGTTAACCCTAAAAAGAAATAATACAAGGCAAAAATATCAAGAACCCAAACGAGTAATCAGGCGATCCACAGTCATTTCATAACACAGAATCATATATTGAACAAGCTTAGCATTTACCTAAATGGCACTTTGTTCTTATTCCAATTCTTTTTTTTTTTTTAATGTAACTCTTCTTCACGGTTGGATTGGCAAATAAATGATATTCTTGTTTGGGAAACAAATGAGTGCATTTTGCTTTTTCAGTACTCACTTGCTCCTTCATTTGTGATCAAGTTTTGGATATCCTGAAAAGAATGGCCCAACAACTTTTCTGAACACTAAAGCTCTGCATATTGTTTCACAGAATTACATGGGTTTTCACACTGGAGTCCTGTGGCTCAGAATCCCAGAAAACAAAGTGCTTATCTGCCTTCATCTCTGCCTCCTTGGTGTTATGAGTGAGAACTCTGTGTTTGAACCTGATGAATGTTGACCACCACTCTTATAAATAGAAAGCCATACATTATAAGGGGTGTTCCTCAGGTAAATATTTTCCCTGTTATGGTCATTTTATGGATCACTTCAGCTCTGTAGATGTGTGGTCTCTGACAGGTGCTTGGGGCAATCTCAGTTGTTGGAGGAAGGACACTAATCTGCCATAACTCTTGCATTTCACCACAGTCTGTAAATGATGACACACCCTAGCAGCATCCTGTGGAAAAGACTTTTAACAAAGTTCTGTGCTTTGGGCTTTTGTTTGTAGGAGCAGGTCTTTTGTGAATGTGTACTGAGGGACATGTGGCTCTAGATTTGCTGCACCCCTAATAGAGCAGAGAGTGAGGAATGCCCCCATGTACCCCCATATCTGCCTCCTAATATTCTCACCTCTTTGCCCAATGCTGAGTGTGGGAGGAGGGAAGGACTAAGTGGCAGCTTTGGAGGATTCAATGCCCACATTTCATGCCCAGGGAGGATCTCATCCTTCCCAGATCTGTGTCAGCCCATGAGTTCATGATCTTGCTCTAGGCCAATCCCACCTTCTGTTGTCTCACCTCACTCCCGTGTTCCTCCATCCCCAGGTACCACTGTATCTCACTATCCTCACCCTGGTCTCTTGTTTCCTCAGCCATGTTCTTCTTCTAATCAAAGAAGTTGTGGGAGGCTCATAGTAAAGAGCAGTTTCCTTGAACTATTTGGGGACTGTTTTTAGTCAAAGGAGAACAAGAAAACTCTGACTTTGTAATGATCATAATTCTGACATTTATCAAGCTTGGCCATCACCAGAGAACATCCTGAGAATGCAAGGACATTTTAGTTGTAGCTGCAATATTGACAGTGATGGCTACCATTTACGGAGAGTTCACTCCATGCCAGGCAGTGTTCTATATGCCTGGCGTGTATTTATGTATCTTCACTCCTGAAAATAACTCTGTGTGGTGTGTGTTATTATTTTGTCCTTTCCAATAGAGAAATTAAAGAATGATGATGTGAAATAATCTGTTCAAGATGGTATAGCTAGTAAGTAATGATATTATTACAAGAAGCATTATATATGTGGACTCTCGGGAAGACTGTACTATTGCTGGGTAGAGTACTGTATAAGCATTAATCAGATAAAGTTGGTTGATAGTGTTGCTTAAGACTACTCTATCCTTGCTGTATTTGGTCTACTTGTTCTTAATGTTAATTTGCCTATTCCTCCTTGCATTTCTATCAGTTTGCGTCATGAGCAATAGACCTTGCTCTGAAGTCTATTGCAGCTGATATTAATCCAGTTCCTATAACTTCCCTTTGACTACTGTTCATATAGCATATACATCTTTTTCCATTCTGTTATCTGACTATATTAGTATCTCCATATTTAGAGTGTGTTTCTTATAGGCAACATGTAGTTGAGTAGTTTTTAATATCAAGTCTGACAATTTCTTTTAATTTAAGCATTAACATTTAATGGGATTACTGAAAGAGCTAGGTTTGTGTTTATTCACTCCTATTAGTTTTTGATTGTCCCATGTTCCTTCTATTTCTTCCTTATTTTGCATTAAGCTATATTTTTAAAAATAATTTCATTTCATCTGCTTTGGTTACTAGCTCTAACTCTTCATTATTTTATTTTATTATTTATTATTATTTTAAATTATTTATTTATTTATTTATTTTTATAAATTAATTTTTATTGGTGTTCAATTTACCAACATACAGAAAAACACCCAGTGCTCATCCCGTCAAGTGTCCCCCTCAGTGCCCATCACCCATTCCCACCCACCCCCCGCCCTCCTCCCCTTCCACCACCCCTAGTTCGTTTTCCAGAGTTAGGAGTCTTTATGTTCTGTCTCCCTTCCTGATATTTCCCACACATTACTTTTCCCTTCCTTTATATTCCCTTTCACTATTATTTATATTCCCCAAATGAATGAGAACATACACTGTTTGTCCTTCTCCGATTGACTTACTTCACTCAGCATAATACCCTCCAGTTCCATCCACGTTGAAGCAAATGGTGGGTATTTGTCGTTTCTAATGGCTGAGTAATATTCCATTGTATACATAGACCACATCTTCTTTATCCATTCATCTTTCGATGGACACCGAGGCTCCTTCCATAGTTTGGCTATTGTGGCCATTGCTGCTAGAAACATCGGGGTGCAGGTGTCCCGACGTTTCATTGCATCTGAATCTTTGGGGTAAATCCCCAACAGTGCAATTGCTGGGTCGTAGGGCAGGTCTATTTTTAACTCTTTGAGGAACCTCCACACAGTTTTCCAGAGTGGCTGCACCAGTTCACATTCCCACCAACAGTGTAAGAGGGTTCCCTTTTCTCCGCATCCTCTCCAACATTTGTGGTTTCCTGCCTTGTTAATTTTCCCCATTCTCACTGGTGTGAGGTGGTATCTCATTGTGGTTTTGATTTGTATTTCCCTGATGGCAAGTGATGCAGAGCATTTTCTCATGTGCATGTTGGCCATGTCCATGTCTTCCTCTGTGAGATTTCTCTTCATGTCTTTTGCCCATTTCATGATTGGATTGTTTGTTTCTTTGGTGTTGAGTTTAAGAAGTTCTTTATAGATTTTGGAAACTAGCCCTTTATCTGATATGTCGTTTGCAAATATCTTCTCCCATTCTGTAGGTTGTCTTTTAGTTTTGTTGACTGTATCCTTTGCTGTGCAAAAGCTTCTTATCTTGACGAAGTCCCAATAGTTCATTTTTGCTTTTGTTTCTTTTGCCTTCGTGGATGTATCTTGCAAGAAGTTACTGTGGCCGAGTTCAAAAAGGGTGTTGCCTGTGTTCTCTTCTATGATTTTGATGGACTCTTGTCTCACATTTAGATCTCTCATCCATTTTGAGTTTATCTTTGTGTATGGTGAAAGAGAGTGGTCCAGTTTCATTCTTCTGCATGTGGATGTCCAATTTTCCCAACACCATTTATTGAAGAGACTGTCTTTCTTCCAATGGGTAGTCTTAGAATCCTACATCATTTATCTGAGCACTGAACCTCAGAATGGCCTATGCTATCAAGAAAGTTACTGGACTGGACTTTCTTGATAGCATAGGCCATTCTGAGGTTCAATGCTCAGATAAATGATGTAGGATTCTAAGGAAAAGAAAATCCAAGGGAAAATCATATTACATAGAACTGAGAGACCAAAGTCAATTAGCATGACAACCACATAATCAGTACCTTTGATTAACTACTAACATACAGGAGTATCATTTAAAAGAAGGTGTTTCAAGCATAGCTGGTTTTAGTTGAGTTACTGTAGAGTGGTATTCTTGGAAAACTACCTGTTGTGTTTGGTGTATGTAGGATGTTCTTCTTTTGGATTTTTAAAATTTATCTCATCATCCCACACATAAAGAAAATGGCAATTATTGAGATTATTTAAAAGTGAGTAGAAGAACAAAGGTTATCTTTTGGTCAACTTAAGCCATTCAAAAAATAATTGAACTCCAATTTAAAAATATACAAAAAGTTAAATAAAAATTAAAAAAGAAATGACAAATACCCACCATTTGTTTCAATATGGATGGAACTGGAGGTTATTATGCTGAGTGAAGTAAGTCAATCGGAGAACAAACATTATATGCTTTCACTCATATGGGGAATATAAAAAATAGTGAAAGGGATTATAGGGAAAAGGAGAGAAAATGAGTGGAAAAAATGAGGGTGACAGAACATGAGAGACTCCTAACTCTGGGAAATGAACAAGGGGTAGTAGAAGGGGAGGTGGGTGGGGATATGGGTGACTGGGTGACGGGCACTGAGGGGGGCACGTGATGGATGAGCACTGGGTGTTATGCTATATGTTGGCAAATTGAACTCCAATAAAAAAAATAAAAAAATAAAAAAAGAATCTGGCATCATTGAGTGCATATGGAGAGCATGTTTATTTGTCTTATCTCTTTGATTTGGTTTTCCTACTGGCTTAGGTTGTGTTTGCCGATTCTCTTCTTTTATAGATTGAAGACACTTTGCTACAATTATCCTGGACAACACCAGAATCAGCCTAGGACTGCCTCTCTTACATTGACAAAATGTGGAATCACCCATCATCCCTACAGCATGTCCCAGTTCATGTGTAATCACATAAGCAGAAAAATTCACGTTTTCCATTCCAGTAGTGCAAGTTGACACACCATGATATTTGTCACAAACTCCTCGGATCCAGCCCCTCCGACATGTGTCACCAAAAGACTCTTACTGATAAGTGTGAGCAATCTGTTTAAATTTGAGGATATTGAACATTTCTTCTATACTTTGGAAAAAACCCAGAGAACTTTGAATAATTGCTTTTCTCTAGGATTTATTTTAACACTGCTCGGTCCAAATTTCAGTAGTGGCTGGATGTATCTGTAGATGCAGTGTCTGAAACTGAGAATCTGTAAAACCTGCCAGAAGAAGGCCTTCAAAAGTGGTATGGGTTACACTGTGTTCCCTAGACAACAACCTCTTATGGTCAAATACCAGGAGCAATTCTCTATACTTTCTGTGGATGTGGGTGTCAGAATGTGCCAGCAACTCTGATTGCTCACAGATGTGCTCTTCAGTTCCTTCATAAGTTATACCACAGGCATTTGCATGCAGCTCCCCATCCTTTAGGAGATAACAGATGTGCTCAAAGTTGGAGGAGGCTTTGAAGGGCTCAGTCTGGTAAAGCAGATCTCCCATGGTCAGCATGCTGTGGAGGCCCCCAGGCATGTACTGAGCATGCCTTCGGACTTCTGGGAGCCTTCCATAAATCTCCTCTAGTTGCTATCTCTGTGTCAATACTACCAGTCCTCCAGAAGGCCTCCCTCCTCAGTGAAGGAGAACACTCGCAGGTGCAGGGCAGCAAGAGCCTCTGGGACCTCAGGGAGAGGACCTACTTCCCGCCCATCAGGTTCAAGAGGTAGGCATATCTTCCCTAGCCCAGCATGTTTCTCCATTCTAGGGTTCAGCTTCCTGGGGATGATAATCTCATGAGTCAAAGCCCCACTTGGGATGATCCTGCCCCAGGCACCTGGACAGTGTGGATGGCCAGCAGGTGAATGGTAGAATGGAGTGATCCTGGACCAAGGAGGTCCCCGTTGGCCTCCATCCTGAGTCCAAGCCCAGGGCCCAGCATGACCCACAGTGAACAGCTCCAGAGGTGCCAGAGGAAACAATGCAGAGGAGCCAGGCCACTGAAAACCTCCAGTTGCACAACCTGGTCGCAACGGGCTGTGGGCAGTGCAGGGCCCAGTGCAGGTCAGGATAGGACAGTTCAGAGTAGGGCAGGGTGGCACAGGACAGGAGTTTGCAGGTCAGGTCAGGCCCACACCAGTTACTGCTGTACAGTTGAGCCTCAGAAGAGTGGTCAGAGCACAAGGACACCAGGGGAAAAGACCTCAGGCTGTGCAGAGATTTTGAAAAGAAAAAGAGGGAGCATCTGGGATGAACAAGAGGAGACATTGGACGACTTTATATTTGTGAGACCCACAACACCTTCTTTTCTGGTGCCTGGTCTTTGCATTGCTTCACACTACTTTGGTGATATTTTTGAGCCTCAGAATTGTGCCTTGATCCAGAGTGTCTGGTCATAGATCTTTTCACTTCTTCCTGGGCTTTGTGTACTGTGCTTACTGGGACAGTCTTCAGGAGCACTATGGTTGGATAATTGGGGTACTGGAGATCAGAGCAGTCTTATCTGATTGCCTTTTACCTACCTATGTAAATGATATGTTAAACTCATGTTAGGAATGGTTTTTTTGGAGACTAACAGACCCATAGCAAGTCAGGGCAGGATTATCTCTGCATGGACACACTGATTAGTCTTCCTTTTCAGTGGCTTCTGTGAGAGAGCCATGGGCTGGCCTGCCCCTTGCCTGGGACCTTTTGCTACCTCACCGAGAGTCAGTCTGTGCTCAGAAACAATGACATACTTGTTTAAAGACTGCTCTGGGCCAATCCTTCTTGCTGTTAAACTGTATGGTTTGAGGGTATGTATGTGTTCAGACACTATTAAGAAAACAGCAAGGGAAAGAAACTGCACCAATTGGTATGTACTCATATTCTAACACTTGCTGAAAAAACAGTAGACCCCTGAAACTCTAAATGTGGCTAACTCAGATTCCCCTTTAACATGATTATGGAATTCTTTTGGACTGTGAATTTTGCCTTGGGAGAGCATAACTTTCTTACACAATAATTTTTTGGTATATTTTTTATTGGTGTTCGATTTGCCAACATACAGAATAACACCCAGTGCTCATCCTGTCAAGTGCCCGCTTCAGTGCCCACCACCCAGTCACACCCACCCCCTGCCCTCCTCCCCTTCCACCACCCTTGGTTCGTTTCCCAGAGCTAGGAGTCTCTCATGTTCTTTCACCCTCACTGATATTTCCCACTCATTTTCTCTCCTTTCTCCTTTATTCTCTTTCACTATTTGTAATATTCCCCAAATGAATGAGACCATATAATGTTTGTCCTTCTCCGATTGACTTATTTCACTCAGCATAATACCCTCCAGTTCCATCCACGTCGAAGCAAATGGTGGGTATTTGTCATTTCTAATGGCTGAGTAATATTCCATTTATACATAGACCACATCTTCTTTATCCATTCATCTTTCGAGGGACACCGAGGCTCCTTCCACAGTTTGGCTATTGTGGACACCGCTGCTAGAAACACTGGGGTGCGGTGTCCTGGCGTTTCATTGCATCTGTATCTTTGGGGTAAATCCCCAGCAGTGCAATTGCTGGGTCGTAAGGCAGGTCTATTTTTAACTCTTTGAGGAACCTCCACACAGTTTTCCAGAGTGGCTGCACCAGTTCACATTCCCACCAACAGTGTAAGAGGGTTCCCCTTTCTCCACATCCTCTCCAACATTTGTTGTTTCCTGCCTTATTAATTTTCTCCATTCTCACTGGTGTGAGGTGGTATCGCATTGTGAGTTTGATTTGTATTTCCCTGATGGCAAGTGATGCGGAGCATTTTCTCATGTGCTTGTTGGTTATGTCTCTGTCTTCCTCTGTGAAACTTATGTTCATGTCTTTTGCCCATTTCTGACTGGATTGTTTGTTTTTCTTTGCTGTTGAGTTGAATAAGTTCTTTATAGATCTTGGAAACTAGCCCTTTATCTGATATGTCATTTGCAAATATCTTCTCCCATTCTGTAGGTTGTCTTTTAGTTTTGTTGACTGTTTCTTTTGCTGTGCAGAAGCTTTTTATCCTTTTTGTCCCAATAGTTCATTTTTGCTTTTGTTTCCCCTGCCTTCATAGATGTATCTTGCAAGAAGTTGCTGTGGCCAAGTTCAAAAAGGGTGTTGCCTGTGTTCTCCTCTAGGATTTTTTTTTTTTAAAGGGTCTCTGTTCAATAGCCATACCATATAAGGGATCAAGGGACACTTCCTCCTGACTATGCCATTCTGTCCTCTTAATGCTTTGGGGGCCACAGGAGGTCCATGCTGCAGAGCAGTTTCCTTTTATTTTATTTTTATTTTTTTTAAATTTTTATTTATTTATGATAGTCACAGAATGAGAGAGAGGCAGAGACACAGGCAGAGGGAGAAGCAGGCTCCATGCACCGGGAGCCCGACGTGGGATTTGATCCCGGGTCTCCAGGATCGCGCCCTGGGCCAAAGGCAGGCGCCAAACCGCTGTGCCACCCAGGGATCCCTCCTCTAGGATTTTGATGGATTCTTTTCTCACATTTAGATCTTTCATTCATTTTTAGTTTATCTTTGTGTATGGTGTAAGAGAAGGGTCTAGTTTCATTCTTCTGCATGTGGCTGTTCAATTTTCCCAGCACCATCTATTGAAGAAACTGTTCTTTTTCCGGTGTATAGTCTTTCCTGCTTTGTCAAATATTAGTTGACAATAGACTTGAGGGCCCATTTCTGGGTTCCTATTCTGTTCCATTGATCTATGTGTGTTTTTGTGCCAGTACCACACTGTCTTGAGATCACAGCTTTGTAGTACAACTTGAAATCTGGCATTGTGATGCCCCTGGCTCTGGTTTTCTTTTCAATATGCTCCTGGATATTTGGGGTCTTTTCTGATTCCACACAAATCTTAAGATGATTTGTTCCAACTCTCTGAAGAAAGTCCATGGTATTTTGATCAGGATTACACTGAATGTGTAAATTGCCCTGGGTAGCATTGGCATTTTCACAATATTAATTCTTCCAATCCTTGAGCATGGAATATTTTTCCATCTCTTTGTGTCTTCCTCAATTTCTTTCAGAAGTCTTCTGTAGTTTTTAGGGTATAGATCCTTTACCTCTTTGGTTAGGTTTATTCCTAGGTATCTTATGCTTTAGGGTGCAGTTGTAAATGGGATTGACTCCTTACTTTCTCTTTCTTCAGTTTCATTGTTAGTGTATAGAAATGCCACTGATTTCTGGGCATTGATTTTGTATCCTTCCACACTGCCGAATTGCTGTATGAGTTCTAGCAATCTTGGGGCAGAGTCTTTTGGGTTTTCTATGTACAGTATCATGTCATCTACAAAGAGGGAGAGTTTGACATCTTCTTTGCCAATTTGAATGCCTTTTATTTCTTTTTGTTGTCTGACTGCTGAGGCTAGGATTTCTAGTACTATGTTGAATATCAGGGGTGAGAGTGGGCATCCTTATAGTGTTCTTGACCTTAGGGGAAAGGCTCCCAAGTTTCCCCATTGAGAATTATATTTGCTGTGGGCTTTTCGTAGATGGCTTTTAAGATGCTGAGGAATGTTCCCTCTATTCCTACATTCTGAGGAGTTTTGATTAAGAATGGATGCTGTATTTTGTCAAATGCTTTCTCTGCATCTATTGAGAGGATCATATGGTTCTTGTTTTTTCTCTTATTGATGTGCCCTATCACGTTAATTACTTTATGAGTGTTGAACCAGCCTTGTATCCTGGAGATAAATCCCATTTGGTCATGGTGAATAATCTTAATGTACTGTTGGATCCTATTGGCTGGTGTCTTGTTGAGAATTTTTGCATCTGTGTTCATCGGGGATATTGGTCTATAATTTTCCTTTTTGGTGGGGTCTTTGTCTGGTTTTGGAATTAATATGATGTTGGCCTCATCAAATGAGTTTGAAAGTATTCCATCCCTTTCTATCTTTTGGAACAGCTTTAGTAGAATAGGTATTGTTTCTTCTTTAAACTTTTGATAGAAGCCATCTGGCCCTTGACTTTTGTGTCTTGGGAGGTTTTTGATGACTGCTTCAATTTCCTCCCTGGCTTTGGCCTTCTCAGGTTTTCTATTTCTTCCTGTTCCAGTTTTGGTAGTTTGTGGTTTTCCAGAAAGGTGTCCATTTCTTCTCGATTACCTACTTTTTTGGCATATAGCTGCTCATAATATGTTTTTAAAATCATTTGTATTTCCTTCATATTGGTTGTGATCTCTCCTTTTTCATTCGTGATTTTTATTAATTAGAGCCTTTTCTCTTTTGTTTTTAATAAGGCAGACTAATGGTTTATCTATCTAATTAATTATTAATTGTTTTGTTGATCTGTTCCACAGTTCTGGTCTGTATTTCATTGAGTTCTGCTCGAATCTTTATTAACTCTCTTCTTCTGCTTGGTGTGGGTTTAATTTGCTGTTCTTTCTCCAACTGCTTTAGGTGCAAGGATAGCTTGTGTATTTGAGGGTTTTTTTTTTTTCCAGTTTTTGAGGGATGCTTGTATTATGATGTATTTCTGTCTTAGGACTGCTTTTGCTATATCCCAAAGATTTTGAACAGTTGTAACTTTATTCTCATTAGTTTCCATGGATTTTTTTAATTCTCTAATTTCCTAGTTGACCTTTTCATCTTCTAGCAAGATGCTCTTTAACCTCCATGTGTTTGAGTTTCTTTGAAATTTCTCCTTGTGATTTAGTTTCAAAGTATTATGGTCTTCTTGTGATTTAGTTTCAAAGTATTATGGTCTGAAAATATGCAGGGAACAATCTCAATCTTTTGGTATCAGTTGAGAACTGATTCGTGACCCAGTATGTGGTCTATTCTGGAGAAAGTTCCATGTGCGCTTGAGAAGAATGTGTATTCAGCTGGGTTTGGATGTAAAGTTCTGTAAATATCTGTGAAATTCATCTGGTCCAGTGTATCATTTAAAGCTCTTGTTTCTTTGGAGATGTTGTGTTAAGAAAATCTGTCATTTGCAGAAAGTGCCATGTTGAAGTCTCCCATTATTAGTGTATTATTATCTGAGTATGTCTTTACTTTGGTTATTAATTGATTGATATACTTGGCAGTTCCCACATTAGGGGCATAAATATTTATGACTGTTAGGTCCTCTTATTGGATAGATCCTTTAAGTATGATATAGTTTCCCTCTTCACCTCTTACTACAGTCTTTGGGATAAACTTTAATTTATCTGATACGAGGATGGCTACCCCAGCTTTCTTTTGAGGACCATTTGAATGGTAAATGGTTCTCCAACCTTTCATTTACAGGCTGTAGTTGTCCTTAGGTCTAAAATGAGTCTCATATAGACAGCAGATAGATGGGTCTTGCTTTTTTATCCAGTCTGAAACCCTGTGTCTTTTGATGGGGTCACTAAGCCAATTCAGAGTTCAGAGTTATTGTTGAAAGATATGAATTTAGTGTCATCATAATACCTATTCAGTCCCTGTTTTTGTGGGTTGTTTCTTGGGCGTCCTCTTTCTTTTACAGAGTCCCCCTTAATATTTCTTGCAGAACTGGTTTGGTGGTCACATAATCTTTCAGCTTCTGTCTATCCTGGAAGCTCTTTATCTCTCCTTCTATTCTGAATGACAGCCTTGCTGGATAAAGTACTCTTGGCTGCGTGTTTATCTCATTTAGGACCCTGAATATATCCTTCCAGCCCTTTCTGGCCTGCCAGGTCTCTGTGGAGAGGTCTGCTGTTAATCTAATATTTCTCCCCATATAAGTTAGGGATCTCTAGACTCTTGCTGCTTTAAGGATTTTCTCTTTATCTTTGGAATTTGTAAGTTTCACTATTAAATGTTGAGGTGTTTAATGGTGTTTATTGAGTTTAGGGGGGGATCTCCTATATCTGAATGCTTGTTTCCCTCCCCAAATCAGGGAAGTTCTCAGCTATGATTCGTTCAAATATGCTTTCTGGTCCTCTGTCCCTTGGCGCCCTCTGGAACCCCAATTAAATATAGATTTTTCCTT
Source organism: Vulpes vulpes (assembly GCF_048418805.1). Classification (NCBI taxonomy): domain Eukaryota; kingdom Metazoa; phylum Chordata; class Mammalia; order Carnivora; family Canidae; genus Vulpes; species Vulpes vulpes. Next base: position 54,398,142 of record NC_132787.1, on the reverse strand, counting down.
CTGAAGCTGTCATGTATTTCCCTTAACCTTTCCTCATGGTCTTTTCATTGTTTTTCTCTTTTTTCCTCAGCTTCCTTCCTTGCCATCAACTTGTCTTCTATGTCACTCACTCTTTCTTGTACCTCATTATCCCTTGTCTTGAGGTCCTCCGGTTTGGATTACATCTCATTTAATTGATTTTTAATTTCGGCCTGATTAGATCTAAACTCTGCAGTCATGGAGTGTCTTGAATCCTTTACGCTTTTTTTCCAGAGCCACAGTAGCTTTGTAATTGTGCTACTGAATTGGCTTTCTGACATCGAATTGTAATATAAATTCTGTAACTCTGTGGTAGAGAGTACTGTTTCTGATTCTCTCCTTTGTGGTGAGTTCTTCTTTCTAGTCAGTTTGCCCAGTGCAGAGTGGCTAAACAAGTTGTACTGGGAAAAGGAAGAAAAAAAAGGAGGGGTACCCTCTGGCTCTATATACTGTAAATCCCTTGACTTCCCCTGGAGCTTTCCAGCGCTGCTTGGTCAAGAACTTGCTCTTCTCCTGTCCTTCCAGCTAGTCTTCGGGGGGGGGGGCTGCTGTGCTGATTTTCAGGTGTATGCACATGGGAGAGCTGCCCCGCCCCTGCCAGGTGCACAGCTCAGTTGGAGCTGTTTACCCCATGAGGCCCCTGTTCTGTGGCAGCCCTGTTCTATCCCAGGCACAGGGTGAACCAGGAGGAACAACACCACTGGTGGTGGCCAGCTCTCCAGCCCTGGAGTCAGCTCCGCCAGTAACTACCACAGTCTCCCAGTCTGCACTGACCTGGATGCTCCGGGGACGGGGCAGGGGATAGGGGTGCTGATCTGCACAGCTTGGGGGTGCTGGGTGACAGGAGAGTCCTCGCTGTCCTGTGTCCTCCCTGCCTCTGCCTGTCCCAGGGGGAGCGCAGGATCCTGGGCTGTGTCTTCTCGGTGCCCTGGGTCCAGGGCCTGTGCTGTGGGAATCATGCTCCTGGAGCCAGGGCTCCCGAAGGCAGCAGGGCACAGCGCTCTCTCCCAAGTCACCGCCTGAGCTTCTCTGAGGCTCCACCTGGTGCGTGCTCCAGCCCTTTACCGAGCTCAGCCCACAGTCTGTGGCAGGCTCTCCCCTGGGCACACTTCTGTTAGTGACCCCAGGAACCTGAAGGCTCCAAGCCCCTCCTGTGGTTCTGCCCGAATTCTCTGCTAAGCGCCTTTCCGTCTGGGAAGAATCCAGTGTGGACTTTTAAAGTTCCTGCTTCTTCGGGACTGGGTTTTCCTGTCCCCAGAGGCTTTCCCGGCCTGGCCTTGACTGGCTCCTCGCGGGAGCCCCTCCCCCACTTGATTCTTATTTATTTATTTATTTATTTATTTATTTATTTATTTATTTATTTATTTTCCCCGCCTTCCTACCTTGTTAGAAGCGCAAACTCTTCTCTCTGTAGCATTCCAGCTGTTCTCTCTTTAAATCTCAGGTCAAATTCATAGGTTTTCCAGGATGATTTGAAAGTTATCTAGGTAACTTGGTGGGGATAGGTGACCCACAATAAGTTCTTGGTTTACAGTTCCCTCACCATCTTCCAAGTTCTGTTGTCATCAGCTAGAACTTTTTTAAAAAACAGATCAATAACATACTTCTTGCCCCTTCTACTTTATGAATTTTTCACTGTTAATTTGTAATTAAATTCACAACTCTATCATCAGCAGGTAGTTTTACAATGCAATATGATCTTAGTCATTGTTTTTCTTTATTCCTCACGTGTACCACTGTTGTGGATTCTTAATTTATTTTGTCTGAGTACAATGCCTTCTTCTTTTTAGTGGAACACTTTAAAATTTGAGTTTTCATCAGGGTGGACCCAGGTGTGTGTGTGTGTGTGTGTGTGTGTGTGTGTGTGTGTGTGTGTGTGTGTGAGTGTGCACGTTTTTAAAGATTTATTTATTCTTTAGAGAGAGAGGGAGGGCGATGGAGAGAGAGTGTTAAGCAGACTCCATGCTCAATGTTGAGCTGGATGCAGGGCTCAATCTCATGACCAGAGCAGAAGAGTCATGACCTGACTGACCTGGCCACCCAGGTGCCCCTATGTGCATGTGCTTTAAGTTTTCTCTGAAGGTTTTGATAGATCCTTTGTATCTGAAGACAAGCCAGGGAAATTTTCCTGTTTATGTAATTTCTTACATTACCTTGTCTGTATTCCTCCAATGTTTTCTTTCCTTCCTTTAGAAGTCATATTACTGCTTATTTAATTCCTGGGCCTTCCTTCTATACTTCTTTTCTCCTGAGAACAGGAGCTGTTATCTGTGCTGTGTTTAGACAATTATCTCGGCTTGACCTCTCAGCTCACTCATTTTTTGTTCAGCCATGGCTCTTATGTGATTCAGTCCTTGCTACTTGCTAGTTGTATGATGTAAGGAAGTTACATAAGGTTTTCATGCCTCATTTTGTCCTTTGTGAAATAAAGATTATTGGTACCATTCTTTAAAGCTCACGGAGAAGCATAAATGAATGACCACATGCTAGACACTGGGAAGAGAACATAGTAAGTCTCAAGAACTGAGTTGGTTGTTAGTAGAATGACTATTCTGTGTTTCTGTTGAAGTTTTTGTTTCATTTCATATTTGAGTGCTTCTTTTTTCACAGCACTCTGTTCTTGTTGGATTGGTGTGATTGCTTCTCAAATCTCCCTGAGGATATTAACCATACCAATTTTTAAATGACCTCCTCTTTCCTTCATTAAATATGAAAGCTAAAACTACAAACTTTTGAAGGAAAAATAAGGAGAAAATCTTTATGACTTGAATTAAGCAATAATTCCTTATATTGGAAACAAAAAGGACAAGCCATTGAAATAAAATGAAATAGAACATCACCATAAGTTAAAACTTCTGATGTTTGAAAAATTCCATCAAGACAATGAAAATGCAAGCCATAGATAATATTCACAATACATATATCCGAAAAAGAATTTGTATGTAAGCATACAAAATCTCCTAATAATTCAGCAGTAAGAAGACAAATGACTCAATTAATGATGGCTCAAGTATTTCAAATAATACCACACAGAGGCAATATATAAACACAGTGATTACATGAAAAGATGCTGCAAATCATTGGACATCAGAAAAATAACAGTGAAAACCACAGTGAGATACCGCCTCACATCAGCTAAAATGGCTACAGCCAAAATGACTGACAATGCCAAGAGTTGGAGAGGATATGGAACAACTAGAATTCCAGTCATTATTGATGAGAGTGCAAAATGTTATGACCCATTTAGAAAGCAATTTGGCAATTTCTTATAAAGGTAGATATATGCTTTCCATGTGACCCATAAGTGCTACTCAAGACATATAAGGGCATGGATCTACAAAAATACATGAACACAATGTTCCAAGTTGCTTTACTCACAGTAGTTCCAAATGACAGCAATCGCAGTGTCCATTAACAAAGAACGAAGCTGGAGCATCATACTCCCTGAATTCAAACTGTATTACAAAGCTACCATAATCAATACAGTATAGTACTGGTACAAAAACAAAGACATAGATCAATAGAAAAGAATAGAGAGCCTAGAAATAAAACTATGCATGTATATTGAATTAATATATGACAAGAAAGCCAAGAAGATACAGTGGGAGATGGACTGTCTCTTCAATTAATGATGTTGGGAAAATTGGCTAGCCACATGCAAAAGAATAATAGTGGGCTACTATCTTTTCACAGTGCATACAGTTATCAAATTATTCTGTGGTACACCTGAAACTAATATGATGTTATATATCTGTTGCACCTTCACAAAAGTGTCCATTCACCTGTGAGCAGATAAACAAATTGTCATATATTCATATAATAGACTACTACTGAGCAATAAAAGGAAGAAACTACTGATACTAACAATAACAATTAAGAATCTCAAAACTGGTCAGCTGAGTGAAAGAGGACAGATAAAAAATGTATATAGCATATGAAGTGTTAGAGTAGATTAAACTAATCTGCAATGAAAGAAACCAGATCACTGTTTTCTTGAGTGAAGAATTGTCTGCCAACAGGCATGAGACATGAAAATGTCTAGATTTTTGACTGAAATTGTGATTATACTGGTGGATATATTTATTAAAACGTATTAAATTACACACTTAAAAGGTATATTTTTATGCTTAAACTATATGTCATGAGGTTGATAAGAACAATAGTGTGGTACTGGCAGGTAGAAGATAGACAGATGATATATGATAGATAATAGATAGATAGATAGATAGATAGATAGATAGATAGATAGATACTAGATAGATGATAGATAATAGATAGTAGAGAAAACTCAGAAATAGATCACAGTCTATTAAAAATTGATGTATTGTAATGACATATCAAATAAGTAGGAAAATAATTATTTATTTTAAAAAAGAATCAATGTTGGCACAATTAAATATCTGTCAGTTTGGAAGGAAATAATGTTGGACCTCTGCTTCTTCATACTCAAAAATGTAATTCATAAATGGATTTAAGCCTTAAACAGAAAGGTTTAATTTGAAAATTCCAAATTTTAAAAGTATATGTCTACTTTGGTATGATGGAGAATTTTTTTATTAATCCTGGAGACCCAGGAGATATCAAGAAAAAAAAGATGACATTTGATGACATTAAAGGATTCAATAAAGGAGACTCAGGGAGGTCTAAGGATTTCTTTTCTTTTTTCATATAAACAAGTTAATATGCAGAAACAAACCAGACTGGAGAAAGAAAAGTCAGAATTAGGGTAGGAAAACAGTTGATATCCTCATGACTTGTCCTATGTATCCTGTTGGAGGGTCCAGGGTGAGGCTTTCTTCTTCACAGGCTGGTACATAATGTGGGGAGAGGTCAGAGAGCCCAGGGCCCAGCACGCCGTAGCTGGAGCTGTTGACCAGTTATGCTTCTGGCAGCTGGAGATGGGAGTGGTTATTTTTATGGCCACTGCAGGGTAGCATTTCATGGAGCCAGGTGGTCTGGGTATTCCCCTCTCCCTATCACCCCAGGAAATGGCTGCAGTCTCCCTAGGAAATGCCTGGAGAAGATTTATAGCATTCACTTGTGGCTGCTATGCAAGGTTCATTCTTCCTAAAAGAGACTCAGTCTTTTCTCAGGGAGTTCCAGGTCTAAGGATTGCATGCAAGGTCACACATTCCCACTATGGTGACTCAGTCAGATCTTTGTCACCCCAAACTAGAGTTTTTCTAATTATTATGTAAGTCAAATAATTTTGTAGTAGGTGTTGTGCCCAAGATTGCGAATCTGAGAAACCACCAAGGAGCCGACGCCGATGCAAGTACATGAGGGTTTATTTACAAGCTCGAGCTTGGGTCCAAGTATACTCCATACAGCAGAGCAGGGACTTGGACCCCGAGACTAAGAAGCACAGCAGTGTTATAGGGGCCAGTGGCCAATGAGATTGTAACACACATAGAAAGTTGCAGAGTCATGCCGGTCCACACGCATGTGGGCAACTGAATCACAATTTACCCTATAGCAACCATCTGAACTAGCCTATCATTCTGGTTAGAATTGGCGCGCAGGTTTGGCGGGCAAAAGATGGGGTTTACTTTTTTTTTTTTTTTTTTTGGCAGTTAGAGGTTTCGAATTCCTATGTGGGCTGGTTTCCGATAAGAGTGTGTTTAGTAGTTAGACTAGGGTGAGGGAGTGCCTTAAGCAATAGGCACGTCATGTGGGGGGTTTTACATGAGATGGCGGGTGTAGCACAGAATGGAGTTAGTCCTGCCCTGCTTGTCCAGGGGTAGGGTGTTTTTGTTATATTTCCTGGGTCCCACAGTAGGCTTCTCATCTATTTCACTCCCAGGCATCCCCAGGATGATGAATCACTGCCACAGTATGTCCCTGCCCCCAAAGTAATTGCTCCCATCTTGTCTCTGGATGATTAAGTGCCACCACCTGTCCTCTACTTCTCCACGACACTATGATTCCCACCAACATCAGGAAGCCAAATCCATGGCAGCATCTCTTACCATTAGCAGCAGCCTGCAGAGGACACACCATAAGGCCCTTTCTGGTTTGCCAGCCTTCCTCTCACCATGCACTTCTTAAAGTCTTGATGGAGAGATTTCTTCTGGACCTTTGTTTGTGGGAGGCAAAGAAACAAAGAGAGAAATACAGCTACATGGAGCTCCTGAGAATGAGGACTGTGGAAGAGGGGCCACACAAGTCATGGAAAGTACTACCAGATTCCCAGTGTCAGTGCAGGGAGGGTAGAAGGGTAATACTGACCTCTCTGTACTCTCACCTTCCAGGATCCTTGTGGTGCCTCCTATTGGCCAAACCTAACTGGGAGCCTGTCAACAAGAGAGCCCAGGGTGTGCATTCTGAAGAGTATAGAGCAGGACAGAGATGCATGGAGATTGGATCTGGGGGCCAGTGTTAGAGGTGTTGAGCAGGGGGAGAGAAGAAGGGAAAAACCAGCTAAGAACATTAGTATCAGCAGTATCATATGTTCTAGGCATTGTTCTAGGCATTTGGCATGTATCAAACGGATTTAATCACCACAGCAACTCTGCAGGGTAGAAACATTATTATTCCTGTCCTAGCGATGAGAAAACTGAGGCTAAGCTCTTTCACTGTCTGTGCTCATGTTTAGAAGAGAAAGTTCAGTGTGCATCACTAAACTGGGAGTCAAAATATTGGGATTTCAACTGTCATCCCAACAGGCATGCTATAAAGAGCCAGCGATTTCACGCTTTTAAAATTTGACCTAAAAGGTCAGGTAGCATTGAGGCTGGGGCAGCAGTGTTCAGTTTTGTGCTGACAAATACATAAAGAAAGCCAGGCTGAGGGAAGAAGCAAGAGAGTAGACTAGACGCCCAAAGGGCACCACAGACCCCGTGATCCCAGAGTCAGTGACTGTGTCAACCACTAATGAAGGGCCTCTCATTTCCCCAGGCAGAGCCCACAACTAGGCATGCTTTGTTTCTGCAAGATGCTTCTTTATCCTTTCAATAAGCCCATTTGAATTTGAGCTGGCTGGAATGGATTTCTCCATTGTAAGCAAAATCTTAATTATAACAATTTCCAATGAATTTTGAGCTCAGATGTTAGGCTTATTCCTGTTTCATTCCACTCTCTCTTTTATAAGATGAGGAGGAAGTATCAATAGCCTCCATGTTCTCCTCTGGCTCTGACATTCTATAATTCTGGGGTTTTTTTTTTCAACTACTTTGCTTTTGGAAGGACATATCCTAAAGTATCCAGCTGAACATCTTCTATCTCTCATGTCCAAGCATTCCTAGGGCTATTTTAGATAAGAGGCTTCTATGTAACTGTACTCACAAACCTTGAACCAACCCTATGACCATCTGCATTATGGCCAACTGTTTGCTCATTTGATGTGAACATAAAGGGAGGAGTAGCAAGCTTGCACATTATAAATTACATCATCCTAAAAGGGAAACGAAGGCCAGACTTTGCAATAAAACCATAAAATAAGTTAATTTAAGGCTGACCCTTTGAAGGGTGTTCATAAAATCCTTATCTAAAGAACATTTAGGGAATTAATGAATAAAGGACATCATCATTCAAAGAGATATGAAGAACCATATGGGTTACCTCTGGTAGAAATGCAAACAAAGAACCCATCTCTACTCAGGAAAAACAACTGGTGACTTCTTTTGAAAAACTTGTGTATTTGACTCCTTACCTTGATCCACAGACTCAAATTTGATGCCCACTGGCAATAACCCGGCATTCGCCTCTTAAATTTTACTAAGATCTGGGTTTTTCTAGGTGTGATATTATTTTGTCTGACCATCCTTATCCTTAGAAGACACCAAGAAGGAACAAAGAATTTATTTACCTGCCAGATGGGCACAGGCATAATGACTCACCATGGGTCACTTCCCTACCAATGATCCCAGGGCCTCCCATGCCCTAATCAATTGAGTACCCTATGTGGTCTGACAAGAACTCAAGCTAGTCTTAGGATTCTTTACACAATAAACTTACTTTCTAAAGCCTCATGTGATGGTGGTGGCAGTGTTCCTACATCCCATACTCATGCTCCTGAAGTCATCAGCCATAACCCCAGTTAGAAAAAACCCATTGGAAATAGCAATGGGTTTTCCCTTATCATACATAATTTATAAGAATGTGAAATGATTTAACCATTTTGAGGAAAGTCTGGCAAATTCTTATAAAACTAAGCAACTTCCTATTCTATGTCTCAATAATTCCAAGGTATTTACCCAAGAGAAATTAAAACATGTCCACAAAATGACTTGTTATACAAGAATGTTCACAGAAGCTTTACTGTTTTAAGAACAAGCACTGGAAGTGTTCAGGTACCTTCAATAGTATGGATAAACTGTGTTATATTCATTCTGTGGCATATTAAAAAGAACAGTGAAAAAGGAACAAATTACTGACACACAAAACAATGTGGTTGAGGGACTCCTGGGTGGCTCAGTTGGTTAAGCATTCAACTTTTGGTTTGGCTCGAGTTGTGATCTGAGTGTTGTGAGGTAGGGCTCTATACTCAGTGGGTAGTCTGCTTCAGATTCTTTCTTCTTCTCTCCCCATCTGTCCCTCCCAACTCACACATGTGTGTGCTCTCTCTCTCTCTAAAATAAAGACATAAAATCTTTACAAAAAAACCATGGATTATCTCAAACATATTTTATTGAGCAAAAGAAGCCATGCACAAAAGAGTGTATACTCTTTAATTCCATTGATAGAAGTTCTGAAAATTAAAATTAATTTTAGATGAAAAATATCTGAACAGTACTTGCCTGTGGAGGGGGTAAGAATTGATTGGGAAGGGGCACAAGGAACCTTCGAGGGTGATGGAAATGTTCTATATCTTCATAGGGTTTGGTTTACACATTCATGTGCACTTTTCAAAACAGAAAATCCTTACTAGGGATTTGTGCATATTCTTGTATGTAAATTTGACCTCAAAATAAATATCTATAAATAAACATTTAACCTAATAGTAAATGATAGGTATGCTGAAGTACTTAGAGGAAAGTGTACTGATGTCTGCAATCTATTCTGAAATATATTTTATTTTATTTTATTTTATTTTATTTTTTGAAATGTATTTTAAAAACCCAACATGGATTGATGGGTACATTGGGATTTGGGTAAATATATGTATGGTAAAGGAAGGATAGTCAAATGCTAATGATAGAGTTTAAGTGATAAGTATACAGGTAAAAGCATATAACTTTTGTAAGAGTTTTTAAACTTTAGGTTTGAAAATTTCTGTGATAATGAAGTAATGTACTTCAAGTGTTTGGAGATACCACATGGAGATGCCATCCATGTCATCTTAGCCACACTAAGGATTGACCATGTTCATTAGCACACCACCTTCTCCTGAAGAATATACTTTAGAAAGTGTTATAAGAGGGAAGAGGGCCAGTAATGTATCATCCAGACTGGGAAGTCACTTCAGGACCAAAAAATGAAGCAAGCCACTCCATACAATTTATCCAGTTTTATTTGGGGTAACTTACTGACAGGGGGTAGCAGGTGGGCAGGTGATCTAAGCTACGTAAGACCATTCTCTACTGCACTCTCTGCCCCGCTTGAATCCCAAGCCACAGCTTTTATAGAGCAAGGGACATGGTGGTAAGGTCACAGGGGAGTTATCTAAAGTGGCATCATCTGTGCACCAGAGGAGAGAACAAGACAGAGGGCCAAAGATGGAGTCAGTGTTGTCAGCATGCCTACAGAAAATGTCTATGTTTTATAATCTGCTATTTAATAAGTCTTCACTGTGTACTATGCAAAACTCCGTGTGTTCATTATCTCATTTAATATTCAAAACTTTCCTATGGTAGATGTACAATTCATATTTGATTTTATTAGCAAGAAAATAGAGTTCTTTTGAGCCTAAGTATCTACACAAAGCCCTCTAGCTAAGCCATTGCAGAGCCTGGTGAGAACTTGAATCTTGACACCAAAGCCCGTGCACTGACCTGCCTTCCTCCAAATCCATTACCTGAGTTAGAAATGCCCCAGAGATCATCCACTCCAATGCTATTATTATTCTGGAGATAGTTAAAAGGTCCAGAAAGGACTACTGATTCTCCCACATATGAATTCTCTCCTCATTAAAGTCTGAGTTACTTTCTTTGTGTGGTTTTTAATTCCTTACTTTGTGATAAGTCACAGCACAGGAAATAGTATAGTAGTTTTTGACTTATGGTGAAAGCATTAAAAGACTGACTATAATAGCCAAATGTTACTGAAGATGTGGAGCACTTGGAACTCTTGTACATTGCCAGTGGGAGTGTAAGATGGGAAAAGTTTTTCACTTTATAACTTAAATACACACCCATCCCATGAGCCAGCAATCCCACTCCTACTCCTGGAATGAAAACATTTATCTGCAAAGAGGCTAACAATGTTCATAGCAGCTTTAGTCAGAAGCTGAGAATAGCTAAAATGTATATCAACCAAGAATGAGGAATCAGAACAACAATGACCTGCACTATATTTATGCAATAGAATGCTACTGAGTGTTAGAAAGAGCAAATTATTAATACAGGCAACAATGTGGAAGAAACACAAAAACACTTATGTCAAGTGAAATATTCCAGACATAGAAGAGTACATATTTTATTTACATAAAGTTAAAAAAGGAAAAGGCAAGACTAATCTGTGGTGATGGAAGTCAGAATAGTTGTTACTTTAGTGGGAGGGGGGTGCAGGGGGGAATTACCCAGGTGATGGAAATGTTCCGTATCCTGATTGGGGTTATTGTCGGTGTCCATCAAAAGATGAATGGATAAAGAAGATGTGGTCTATATTTACAATGGAATATTACTCAGCCATAAGAATGGACAAATACCCACCATTTGCTTCGATATGGATGGAACTGGAGGGTATTATGCTGAGTGAAGTAAGTCAATTGGAGAAGGACAAACATTTTATGGTCTCATTCATTTTATATATATATATATATGTATATATATGTATATATACATATATATATATATATATATGACATCTTTTTTATCCATTCATCTGTTGAAGGGCATCATGGCTCCTTCCATAGTTGGCTATTGTGGACATTGCTGCTATGAACATTGGGGTACAGGTGTCCTGGCATTTCACTACATCAGTATCTTTGGGGTAAATACCCAGTAGTGCAATTGCTGGGTCATAGGGTAGCTCTATTTTTAATTTCTTGAGGAACTTCCACACAGTTTTCCAGAGTAGCTATACCAGTTCACATTCCCACCAACAGTGCAAGAGGGTTCCCCTTTATCCAGCAACTTTCAACCTGGAAATCTATACCCAGCTAACTAGCCATTGAGAGAGAAGAGCATGAAATTAAGACATGTGAAAATTATAAGAAAGTTGCTTCCCTTCACACTTTTTTATTTATTTATTTGTCTGTTTTTTTATTATTAATATATTTTATTTAGTTAGTTATTTCCCTTGCATTTTAATTACTCTGGTATGGTGTTATTCTGATCCTAGTTTTTTTTTTTTTTTTGGTGGGGGGATTGTGTATGTTTTTGTGCTTTTAAAGATTTTATTTATTCAAGAAAGAGAGAGAGCAAGAGAGAGAGCTCAAGCAGGGAGGAGAGGGAGAAGCAGGCTCCATGAGAGCAGGAGCCTAGCATGGGGCTTGATCGCAGGACCCTGGGATCATGACTGAGCCAAAGGCAGATGCTTAACTGACTGTGCCACACAGGCACCCTTGATCCTAGTTTTGGAGGTAATTGTTGCTGATTTGCAGTTTTAAGTTTCTCTAAATGTCATGTATGATGTGTCCACATATAGAAAAATTTCAAATAATTCTACTCAGTATTCAGTGGCCCTTTTCAATGCAGGTATTTCCTGAGTCTTCTGTGTTCTTATATTCCACAATTTTATGTAGGTTCCATTAATGTCCACCTTTGGAACTAACTAATGGGGGGGGGGGTTCAGTGGAAGACCTCTTTAAGTCCTATGAGCCTCTAATTCTCTTGTCTCATCTTCTTCTCTTCCCTCTCTCTCTCATCTCAAGACTTTATATAGTGACATGTAGCTAGCAGAGTGAGGGTTGGGGGTTGGGAAATCTACCTAAACATATATTTTGTCAAAACTTTGCTCTCAGGATGATCGAGCGTCTACCTTTGGGGTGTGATCCCAGGGTCCTGGGATGGAGTCCTTCATCAGGCTCCCTGCAGGGAGCCTGCTTTTCCCTCTGCCTGTCTCTGCCTCTCTCTGTGTCTGTCATGAATAAATAAATAAAATCCTTGAAAGAAAGAAAGAAGAAAGAAGAAAGAAAGAAAGAAAGAAAGAAAGAAAGAAAGAAAGAAGGAAGGGAGGAAGGAAGGAAGGGAGGGAGGGAGGAAGGGAGGAAGGAAGGAAGAAAGATTGCTCTCTTGTATTTGGAACAGTTCTTTTGAATTTAAAAGGTTTGGAATTAATATCTTTGTTCCCTGTTGTGTCATGATTCCCATCCAGCTGCCTAAAGGGAGAAAGGCCATGTTTAACCGGTAGTGTAAAAAACAAAATTCATCTGGTGATTTCCTACCACATACATTTAGGAAATGGAGGCTCAGAAAGGTTCAGGAGCCAGCCCAATGTTATGCAGAGAGTAGGTAACAAAATTAGGACCTCTCCAAAAAAACAAACAAACAAACAAACAAAATTAGGACCTGAACAAACATTCATTTGAAGCCAGGCCTTGTGCTTTTTCTCCAAAGTATCATCAGAATCGCAGAGGTTCTCTAAAATACATTTTGGGCACCGTGGAAACATGACTTTCTCCTGTCCTACCGTAGATGTATACTCAGGCTAGAAAAAGCCAATGGAAAAGCTCAAGTAGCATTGTAAAAAGAACTCTGGGCTGAGAGGAAGAAAGCCTAGTTTCTGATACCAGCTTCACTCCAAACTAGCTCTGTACTGAATCACTCACAGTGCTTCTCTGGGCTACAGGTTCATCGATGGTAGAGCAGAAGCACAGGACTTGAGAAATGCCATTATCCTTCCCAGCCTTAAAGTTCTAGTCTTTTGAGGTTGAATAATTGCTGATATTTTCAACATAGTTTAATTTTTTTGCTATCAACACTAGAGAAAGAAATTGTGTTGCCTTTTCTAAATGGGCTATTTTCTTAATAAGAGTGTGTGATTCAGGAAACAGGGAAGACCTGAGGTCACTATCCAGCTCCACCACTGACCAGCATCACACACCTGACTGAGCAGGCTCTCTACTATCTCTTAACGTTAAGTTTTGTCAGTGTGAAATGAGGGTAAATGTCCTACATAACTCTCAGGGGTTCTGTTAGGATCTCACAGAAACACTCTATGGTAAAACAGTATATCAATGTGAACTATTTTGACATAATTGTCCTGCATTAGGACAAGATTTCAGTGCCTTGTTCCTGAGGAACAAACAGTAGGAGCTGAAATAGATATTTGAGGAATGGGGTGCATGCTGAGGGGGATAGAGTTGGTGCCTTAAAGGGGAAAGTCTGTTTGGATCCCTGGAGCACACGGCAGGGATGCAGAACTTCCATCCAGCCTGGTGGCAAATCTTTTCCACAAAGATAGACACATCCTGATTCTCCAGAGATGAAGTGGGGCATCTTTATAGAAAGGGAGGAGGAAGAAAGGAAATTAACAGTAGAAAGAGATAGAAAAAAAACATTGACAGAAGAAAAAGTAGATACAGCGAGAGAAGATAGGCTTCTCACAGATGACAGGATGTTGTCAGTTTTGATAAGATGGTCTGGAAAGGAAAGGCTGTTTACAAACAGGGAGGAGTTCTTCTGGCTATTTGATTCATTCTCAAGCCTTCTCTCACACATTAGCTTTGACTACAGATAAGACTTTTATGGATGGATTATTACTTGAAGCAATATTATTGCTCTATGATTAAAACAAAGGTCATATAATTCTGGAAGCAAGAAGATATAAGAACTCAGGAAACTCCCTGGGATCTCTCAGAACACCAAAGAAGACAGGGGTCTTCAACACCTTGAGGGCCATCCAGGTAATTCTCTACCCAGTTGAGGGCAGAAGGCTTTTTTTTTGAACATTAGTTTTCCTCTGCTAGCTCTTCACTGGGCCAGAAATTATAAGCTTTGGGTCTAATTAATGATGTTAGTCATGCTCTTTGCTGCTGTGTTTTTAAATTTGAACTATGCATTTCTTTTGTTCCTTATAAAGAGCATTATGTTTGGTGTCAGTGTCAGGTTAAATCATGGCTGTGAAATCTAGTAGTTGTGAAACTTTGGGAAAGTTACTTAATCTCAACAAATGTGGTATTTTCATAGGTAAAATAAGTTAGCAATATGTACAATACAACTTAGTTAGGGTTAGATTAGGTGGCATGAGAGCATTCAATGAATGTCAGTGTGTTAAGATCCACTTTTAGATTATTCCAAAAGATGCCGTACCTCCCTTCCCCCAGACAGTTGGTTTGACAGAGAAGTCCTTGCTGTTTGTGTTTTAAGGAGGTTGCAGGACATTGAGAGTACCTCCATCACTTTCGGAAGGGAGGTTCATCAGGGAAATGCAGGGTTAATGTAATTATGTTAAAGGGTGGTCATCACACCTTCACCATTTGGTTTCCTTTATTCACACTGTGTCAGAGTGCTCACATGGACTTGTGTAGGGATTGAATCTTCAGATTGTCTAGGAAAGTTTGAATATTATGTTCCATCATTTCCCTTAAGCAATTTATTATTTGACAGAATGTATATTCTGATTTTTGGATCATAAAGTATGCTCAAAGCAGGATTCAAGGAATTCCTCATCCTCATAATCATTTGGGAAAAAACCTTGGACCCAATGGCATGCTTATACTAAAATAAGTGTCAGATGAATGAAAATAAAAGAGAATATGGGTAGATATTTTAATCTTATGTGGATGGTAATGGCCTGTTTTTTAATATAAATTCCAAATGTTATAAAGGAGAAGGCAAATATGGACATTATTGAAATTTTCAGTGTGGCAAAAGATATAAATGAGAAGAAATACAAACTGGGAAATATTCTTAGTAATATATGAAAGGCAATAAATGCACAAAGAAAGGCCCTACAAATTCCTGAGGAAAAAAAATAGCAATCAAACAGGAAAAATGTACAAAGCTGTAAACCAAAAATTTACAAAAGAAATTTAAAAAGCTAATCGATCATCATATAAAAAGTTGTTCAGTGACAAATACCCACCATTTGCTTCAACGTGGATGGAACTGGAGGGTGTTATGCTGAGTGAAGTAAGTCAGTCGGAGAAGGACAAACATTATATGGTCTCATTCATTTGGGGAATATAAAAAATAGTGAAAGGGAATAAAGGGGAAAGGAGAGAAAATGAGTGGGAAATATCATAGAGGGAGACAGAACCTGAGAGACTCCTAACTCTGGGAAACAAACAAGGGGTAGTAGAAAGGGAGGTGGGTAGGAGGTGGGTGACTGGGTGATGGGCACTGAGGGGGGCACTTGACGGGATGAGTCCTGGATGTTATGCTATATGTTGGCAAATTGAACTCCAATAAAAAAAAAAGCTGTTCAGCTTTTTATATATTTTGAACATTTTTAAAAAATACTAATTTAAGTAATTTAATTACTAATATTTTTAAAAATACTAACAAAACAATGAGATTTTTGTTTATTTTGCCAAAATTAGCAAGAAAAAAAACTGGACAAATTAGGTGTTCCTCGAAGTTTGGGGGAACTGGCATTGCTGTCTGTGCACTATTACTGGAATGTATAGAACAGCCCATTCAGAGGGCATTTTAGCCAAGGGTATCATTGTAACTGTGCATGTCTGTGAAGTCACAACCCTGTGTGTGTGTGCACTTATACTAAAGAGGGAATCAAAATTGCATAATAGTTATGTGAGGGGAAGAAGATCCATTACAATCAACCAGTTTCTGAGAAACAAAACCAAGTAAAGGAACTCTATGACTCTGTTTATATAAAATGACACACAAACCTGCACACATATACAGATGTACATGGAAAGATGTCTATCAGCTAGTCACTAAATTGTTTATTTCTGGAAGATTGAATTTACTTCCTATTTTCCAGTTTTTCACTGATGTTTTAATAATTCATGTACAGTCTGGTGATGGGGAAAGATAACAAAGCTATCTTCTTAAAAAAAAAAAAAGATGGTTATCACCTAAGTGTAAAGGACAGAAGGTTGCCCTAATAACTACTTGTAGCCATGTGACAATGACCAAACCACTTCATACCCATAGACCTCAGGTCCTCTAATCTGTGAAATGTGGGTATTGGATCATATATTCATTTTTGATTCTAACAGAAAAATTCACTCCTGGGACCAACTTAATTTGATTGAATCGACTCTATAGAAAGTCCATTACTGCTCCAACTGTGAGAAAGCTTGCTGGTTCTCCTGAAAATAGCAGAAGCAAGGTCTTCACAATATACCAAATGCTTTCATCCAGACTTTTAAACTATTCAGCCCGGTACAGTTACAGTACCCAGTACAGTTAGGTCTCTGGCACTGGGCCAGAGGCCTTGCAGGTGACATAAATTAAATATTCCTAATCTCTACATTTAACCCGAGGCTTCCTTTATTGTATAATCTGGGTTTAACCAGAACAAAATTTTTTTTCCTCCTTAGGTGATTTGGCATCTAAATTCCTGGGTCCATTTCACCCACTGTGTTCAGATTGCAGATCCAGGTGAATCCAAGAACTTCAAGGGAAAAACTCACAGATATCTGAGACCCCTATAGTAGAGGTTTCTGAAGCATTTCTGCTGTCCAGGGAAGAGGACGATGGCTCCCAAAAGCATGTGGCTGCTTCTACTGCTGAGCTGCATAGCCAGCACTGACGTCCTGGGTAGTGAGTATCAGTCACTCAGCTGGAACTGAGCCCAGAGCCAGTGTTCATGCAGCAAACTCACATAGCCCTCCTTTCGCCAAAAAAAATGTTTAGGTGCTGCAGGCAGTGGATATCAGACAGGAATAAAAGACCATGTCACATGATAAAAATTGCAAGGACTATAGAATCAAATTCTAGCCTTGTATAATTGTAAGCCATAGTTAAATTATCAACGAAATGTCAGTTATAATAATTATTTTACAAGTTTCTTGTGAAGGGTGGAAATAATGTATTTAAAGCACCTGATGCTTAGTGGTCAATAAGTGAGAGATCTAATTAGAGCTACCCAATGTTTACACATTGTTTTTCCATTTGAATATGCTGGAAATTCTGGTTTGCAAAGGACTTACAGCCTCATGGGAGAGATGACTCCTGCATACATGTAGACACAGCATCAAGTACAAAGTAACATGTCAACAAAGTGAGAATCAATAACCTAAGATCTTCTAGGAAATAAAGCCAAGGAGACTGTACACATGAATTAAGAATAAGTATCATAGAATATCTGAAATGGAAAATGAGAGGTGGGCACATCTGGTATAATGCTTTTGTTCTGAAGAAAATCAGGCCCAGAGGAGGTGGGGACTTGCCCAAGATCACACAGTAAGATTATGTGATGTTCTGGTGCCTAGTCCAGGGTGCCTTTCACAGTCCCATGTGGCCCTGTGAAGGAAACCATGCCTGAGCATGTATATAACCTGACATTCTTCCCACTGAGGAATACTTTGGCCATGGGGAGATCCATTGGAGGGACATAGGGAGAGAAGTAGTGTTCTTTGGGCATCGTATTCATGTCCATGACTCACATCTGTAGTTCTTGTCTTAGCCTACCCTGGGTGTGTCCTTGTGTTCTAAGGCTCTCTGTCCTCCACACCATGCCAACCAGGAGCCACCAGTTCTCTCAATCCTATGGGTGCCTGGTCCTGGGGAATTCAGCCACTTTCTCTGAACCATGCTAGAGTGTGAAAGACTATGGGAGGCAGCCTTCAAGCCCTCCTGTGGAGCCAACTAGCCAGATAGTTAGTTCCCTGTTGTTCTGGTTCTGGCTTCCCTGCAGGGGCTTGAAATTCATCCAAGCTAAACCTGGGGAGCCAGGACATTCCTACCAGTCACTCCATTACTCTTCCACAGATCATCCCCTCAACTGTAGAGACTTTCTGGGGTTGCAGCATAGGAAGATCCAACTGGTTAGGGCTGTGGGACCAGGTCATGAAAGCCCTCACATGCTAGCCAGAGTAGGGAGATTATGTGAAAGCATAGGAAATCCCTAGAGATTTATAGGCAAGGGATGAAATAGAACAGTGAAAATAACAGTAGTGTCACTTGAGAGAGGAGAGAGGAAATGCTCGCTTTGTGACAACAACAGTCTGTGGACATCCACTAGAAATAGAAAGAGCCTTGCACTCATCTCTAGCATTGGAGCACAGCCACATGGTCACAAAACCCAAACTTGCCAGCTTGGCATTCCCTTCATCATCTAGGCCCTCTGCATTTTCAGCCACCTTCTTGTTTTTTAAACCTTCAGATATGGTATTGTAGCCCACTCACTAATCCACTAGCACAAAGAACTTGTGCCTCTCTCTGTCACAGATTCCTTGGCTTCAGGCCTTGATTCTTCATTTCCTTTCCACCAGGCTTGCCTGAAATATTCCCTATACTTAAGACAAAATTAAATGCTTGCTCTTGCTGTGCACAGCTTACACATTTCTGCCCCCATTCATCTGCTCACACCCCCCTTTGCCTCAAATGTCCCCTTGCTACTGACTTACAGCTCAGCTCACCCATCCTCAAGCTCCATCCAAGTTGCCATCTAACCTGTCCTGTGTCCCCCTAGCCAAAGCCAGCACTCCTTTCTTGTAATGCCTACAACTACCAATCTATGCCACTCATCTACTCTTGTGCTGCCTTCATTATGGCTGTTTGACCTTAGGACCAATGTGGGGATTTTTCCAGTCACTGAGTATGTCTGTTCCAATTCTGCATTCCATAACTGGGGAGATAATCAGAGGATGGCCTTGGGGTCCCAAGGACCCCATGAAATGGTCCTAGCTAAAACTCTGTGGTCACCTGACCTCCATGAGCCTCTCCTCTGGCAGACCACAGTGACTTTTTGAGTATCCTGGAATTAGTGTCAGTTCAGAACCAGTGTTCAGTGATCCCCAAAAGATCTCATTGTATCCTTTTCTCCAATGCACAGTTATCCTTCTAAAGGCCATAGTTCCCTTTGAAGAAGGCTGGGAGAAAGATTAACAGTATAAAGATTTGGCAACATAGCTGGGGTCCTTCCTCAGGGCACCCAGCCTCCCCATCAACACCGGCTAGTGCGGTAATTGATTGTTTTTGCCATCATGACTGTGATTGCCTTTGGTGTCTGTGCAGACATCATCATGAGACCCAGCTGTGCTCCTGGATGGTTTTATTACAAGTCTAATTGCTATGGATACTTCCGGAAGCTGAGGAACTGGTCTGAGGCTGAGGTAAGAATCTGGCCCCACACTTAGACAGGGATCTCTAAAGCAAGATGCCACGCAGAGCTGCAGGTCTCATGTAACTCAGAACTAAGGGTTGTTCTTTGGCATTTTAAGGCTGCTGAGATGGAAGAAGGCAGTTGTATGTTTCAATTCATTCAGTTCTAAAAGCATTGATGGACCAGGTGCTATATGCCCAGACCCTAAGTGGTCCATGAAGAAGTAAGAATAAACAAAAACAGCCATTGCTGTTGGAGATTACTGTCAGTGAGGACAGAAATACACAAAGATAAGGAGAATATGAAGATAAAGACCTTATAGAAAGAAACATTGAATTGCTGTACCAGATTTACCAGGCCTGGGACATGGTCTTCAGAACCACCTAATAGAAAGTGAAGCAATCTAAACGAATAGAAGGCTTCACTGTCTACACCACCCAACAAATATACTGGTTTTGTTTCACTGAAGATACCCAAGTAGGCACTCCACCTGAGAGGATTGTGGGGAGCCCATGCTGTTCTTTCTCTGGGTTGCAGTGGTTTAACTGATGTGACTGATTGGGGGCACTTTATAGGGATATGTGGTGTGATCTGTACCCAGAATGGCCTCAGAACTCTGTAGACAAATAACTCAGCAATGATGGAGCACTTACCAAGTTATAGCTATTGAGGATACAAAGTCTTCCCTGGCCTTAGAAAGTGAGGATTAGTGCAAGATTGTGATGTTGAAACAGAAAATTTCAGGGCAGTGTGAGCATAAGTGACGTTCCCAAGATTACACCCAGAGTAAGCAGTGAAGCAAACCCAGAGAAGTCAGCCCTAATCCAATGCTTCCTGGGATGATGTGGATGACAGAGAGAGAGAAAGAGAGAGAGAGAGAGAGAGAGAACTAAATGAAGAAGGAGTTTCCCAGACACTATTCACTGATAGAAAGCAAGCTGATGGAGAGCAATCAGCTTTTCCTCAATTCTTGAGAAGCAACTTTAAGAAATTTTGAAAGGCTACCTGTACTGCTGTTTCCAGAGATTCCAACATGAATTCTGCCAAAACAAAGAGGAAAATACCTGGGGACTTGGGAGTAATATTGACCTGAGTTTAAATCATGAGTCTGCCTTATAGAGTTAAGCTATACTTCACTTTACTTGGTTTCTTGCTTTAAAATGGGGATGACATGGACACCTCGGTGGCTCAGTTAGTTAAGCACCTGCCTTGGGCTCAGGTCATGATCCCAGGGTCCCTGGAATTGAGCCCCATGTGGGGCTCCCTGCTCAGTGGGGAGTCTGCTTCTCCCTCTCCCTCTACCCTCCACTTGTTCTCTCTTTCTCAAATAAATAAATAAATAAAATCTTTAAAAAATAAGTAAAATAAAATGAGGATGACACTTTATCCCATGGGCTTGTCAGAAGTATTTGTTAAAATAACTTGCCTCTGGCACATGCTGGGTGCTCTGTTGAAGTTATTGGGCAAAAACAGTCCACAGAAATGATACAGAGCCTTAGCAGGGTTAACCACTCCTGAACAGAGTGCAGAGAAGGTGCTGTAAAAGGACCCAAAAACCTTTGCCATGGCCACTGCTGCTGCTTGACTAGTTGCCAATATTGAGGGCCAGTCTTGGTGCTTGAGACCCCTAGCCTGGAGGGCCCAAGAAAGTGACAGGTGGATCTGATTTTGGACACAAGAGAAAGAGAGATCTGAGTTCCAGGCCTGGTTCCGTCACCACCAGGAACATGGACTTGGAGCAAAATATCACTAAGCCCCTTGGAGCCTGCTTCCTCTTCTGTCCCAGGAATCCTTTGTGACCAGTACTCTCACTAAATGTTGACTGGTTATCTGGCTTCTGTGCCTCACAAATTTGAAAGTCAAATAAAATTAGGGGTATAAAAGCATTTGGTGTTGTAAAGTGGTTGACAAATGTGAGAATTGTATGAGCATTCAACACTAGCCACATCTAACCATGAGCAAGATACCAAAGGGAAGCATTGGAATAGGTACCACAGCCATGACCCTGTTATTAAATTGAGCTTTATTAAATTAAGTTCTATCATGTAGGCAGATCCTGTTACAAAAGAGCATAAAATAAGTATATATCTCTATCTAGCTATATGATGTGTAGATATAAAAGTTTGTTTTATTTAATTGGACCATAAATTTCTGTTTACGGTTATGCCTCATGTTCCATCCAGTACCTGAAACAAAAGGTGATTATCATTCAGTAATGGACAAGAAAAATCCAGATCACATTCTCTTGAATAGGAATGAAGGTAGACTCTTTGAAGAACAAGAATTTGGGATCAAAAAAGGCATACAGGAGTAAAATAAACTTGGGTCTGGAGCTGAGAGTTTGTAAAGTTGCAACAGAACAGATTGTTATGTGCTTCCACACCAGTCCCTGGTCTACCTTTACTGGGATGAAGACACTCAAAAATCCAAATAGGTTAAGTCCTGTGGCTACTGCTGAGGAAAAGCAAACAGGCACATTCATCTAGAATGAAAAAGTAGCTAACACAAGATCTTCAATTCTAAACCAACATTTGAGGAGTCTCCTCTCTCCTGAAAGAGGCATCACTCATTTTTAGACAATTCACACTCTTCCTATTTGGTACAAAATAAAGTACAGAGCATTTGTTTACACTTTACCATGTGTTATTCTTGTGCAATATAGGGGCCAGAATAACTTAAAATAAAACAGACATGGAACTTGGGGGTTATGCAGACCTGGGCTCTATTCTTAGGCAATTAAGTCTAACACTATTTTCTGATCATGCGTTTCTCCACCATAAACTAAAGGTGGCTCCTATTTGTTAAGACTGGGTGAGGATTCAGTGAGAGAGCATGTGTGAGATGCTCATCATACTGAAGGTGCTCCATGAAGAACACTACCCTATCCTATCCACATCCTGTTCACATTTGAACACCTCCAAAATCAGATGTTCCCTTATTTAGATACAGTGGCAGTGTTTTTTTCTTTCTTTCCTGGTGGGACATGAACAAAAAGGCACATTTTATAATGAGTGATTTCTTAGATTTGTTCCAATGCAGAATTATAATATGTAATTATAGCAATAATATCCTCACACAACTCCCTTGTGTAGCAGGTAAGGAAAGTTCAGAGAGGTCATATGACTTGTTGAGGTAACATGACGCAAGAACAGGAGGAGCCCAGGCACTTCCACTGACCCTAAAGCTCACAACCTTGCCTCCGGCTGCCTCTTCCTCTGAAACCTCACACTTGTGACAGTTGTGTTTTCTCCTATGGAGACAGGAAGTGTTATGGGGTTTAGATTTCAAGTTCTGGAGGAGATGGGGCTGCACACTCCATGCTGCTTGGTGCACTAGGGTTCTGGGATGAGGACAATGCTTTTAAACCTCAAGAGTTGATTAGCACAACTTCTTGCCCACAGTTCGAGTGTCAGTTGTATGGAAACGGAGCCCACCTGGCATCTCTCCAGAATATAAGGGAAGCCAACATGGTAGCAAAGTACATAAGGGGCTTCCAAAGAAACCAGCCTGTGTGGATCGGCCTGCATGACCCACAAAAGGTAACTTCAGAGGTGGTTCACAGATGCTCCCTTGGGAAAGCTGGATGGATTTAATTTTCTGTATTCATAACTGAAGAAAGTAAATGGCTAATAAAATCCTGAAAAAGTTGTGCAATGTCTCTAGTTATCAAAGAAATGCAAATTAAAATAGCAATATAATTTGATTTGTAAGATTATCAAGCTTTTGCCTTGTCTTAATGAATAATTTTTTAAGATGTATTTATTTATTTGAGAGAGAGAGAGCAAGTGAGAGAGAGAGAGAGAGACAGAGAATGTGTGAACATGCAAGAGCAGAAGCAGGGGGAGGGAGAGGGGCAGATGGAGAGAAAGGGGAAGAAGCAGGCTCCCCGCTGAGCCACCCAGGAGCCCCTCATTGAATAATATTTTTAAGGCTATAAAGAAATTTTCCAGTAGATGGAGACTTAAATTCATACAACTGGAAAGTGTTTGGAAAGTAGTTTGGAGAAATGCATGTCAGTACCCTCAACATATTCATGCCCTTTGACCCAAACATTCTACCTCTGGGTTTCTACCTAAGAAAATATGTTTAAGTACAGAAACAGCTTCAGAACAAAGTTGTTCATGGCAGTATTCTTTATAATAATTGTAAATTAGAAACAATATAATCATCATCAATAGAATTATAGTACATCATTCCCATTTCAAAATGTTTAGGAAGCAAGATGCAAAGTTGAAGAGGTATCTTAAAGCTCACCACATATTTTAGCACATAAAACTGTTGTGGTTGAGAAAAACATTTATACCAGAAGTAAATATGCCAAAATATTAGTAATGTTTTCCTCTCACTGATTAAATGGGATGAGTTTTCTATTTTTCATTCTGTGCACATTTCTGTGCTTCCCCTATTTTTGCAATGACAAATTTTTACAAGTATTCAGAGGGCTGGAGAGGAGCCCCTGGCTATGAGCCCATGAGCAGGAGGCCTGTTGGCTGACTATCTTCCATCTCTGGTCACTTGCAGAGGCAGAAGTGGCAGTGGATCGATGGGGCCTTATATTTATACAAAAGCTGGTCTGGTGAGTCCATGGGCGAGAACATGTACTGTGCGGACATAAGCGCCAGAAAGAGTAAGTCCTCACGTGCTGTCCCTTGCCTCTTCCTAAATCATAGCCCTGCCCTTTACCTGTAAGAGCAAATATGGACCGTCCGCTCCTCATCGCCCATCCACACCAACAACTCTGTTTTCTATAGGACGGTGGTCTTGCCACAGACATGGTGTACCGACCTTCAGTCATCTGTGACCACTTTACAATCTTGGCCGTATCAATGGCCCAGTGGTTCAGCTGTTTACTTACTAGGTTCTTTACATCCACACACTTTTTTTCTGAAATAGGCTTATTTTAAAATCTTATTATATTCATACCATGAGGGCGAAAGATGCCACATTTTGGGAAACCCCAACTACCGGGAGCAAACATGCAGGACTCCTTTCGGACTTCTTGATACTCAGGGGTCCCTGGGAGGGCACAGGACCTCATCTTTGTCTGCATTCTTCCCTCTTCTTTGTTCCCCTGGGTTTTGTCCCCAAAATGCAGGGCCCAGACCCTCAGTTGCAGGCTGCACATGATCATGTGAGTCTCTTGGTTTCTCCTGTCTGCTTTCATTCTGGGCTTTTTATGCTAATAAGTTAGTCTCCGACCTTTGTACCAATGACATTTGGGGCTGGATAATTCTTTGTTGTGGAGACTGTCCTGTCATCGTAGGTTCAGGATACCCTGATGTCACCAGATCCACCACCACCCCAGGTCGTTTTGGCCAAAAATGTCTCCAGACGATGCTACATAACCCATAAAATCCTCACATTTGAGAACCACGGCGGATAATGATGTGGAAGATTTCCCTTATAAAACAAGGAAACAGAATATCAAAGATAAAGGGGCTACTTGATGCCAAAGACATTGGGTTTAAAAGGGCCATCATGGTGTCACCAGGGCACCGCTCCTGGGCAGGAAGTGGGTCTGGGAAAGGCCTGGACTGAGGACTCAGGGACGTGAGGCAGGGGGGCTGCCCTCTAAGGAATAAAGTTTATATGCACAAAAAAGAGCAAGAAAACTTTCCAACAGCAAAGGATGAATGGTGGGTAAGGTACAAACTCTGAGGGCAGGTTCCGACCCTTCACGAGGAGAAGGTCTCCTCGCAGATGAAGGAAGGGCTTCTCCCAGACTTGCAGAGACCCCAAGCGCTGCTGTGAAAGGCGTAAGACAGTCCAGATAGAAGGGACACAACCAAGATCAATAGGTAGAAGCTAACAAAATGTGGATATCTGTCTAAATTAAGGGAGAAAATTGTGAACAATTAACACTATTCAAAAATAGAATGGGCTACCTCCGGGAAGTAGTGAGAACCCCATCACTGGCGTTAACCAAGCAAAAGTGGACATTGTAGCTGCTAAGAATGTTAGAAGCTCCAAGGCACATGGAGAATTGACTGAAGAACACTTTTATTAAATTGTATTTTATTTATTTTTTAAAGTTTTTATTTATTTATTTGAGAGAGGAGAAAGATCAGGAGCAGGAGAAGAAGCAGACTGCCCGCAGAGTGGGAAACCCAATGCAGGGCTTGATCGCAGGATCTCAGGACCATGACCTAGGCCAAAGGCAGATGCTTAGCTGACTGAGCCACCCACACGCCCCTAGAGAGATGGATTTCTTTTAAGGAACTGGCTCATGTGATTGTCAGCCTGGCAGAGCTGATGTCACAGTCCTGGGCCAGGGGGCACCCTGGACGCAGAATTCCTTGCTCTTTGGGGAAACTCCATCTTTTCACTGGATGATTACGCACGTTATGGAGGGTAATCTGCTCTACTCAGAGTCTACTAATTTAAATACTAATCACAGCTAAATAAAAAAATTCCCTCACACGAAACACCTGGGTGCATATCCCAGCCCAGTGGACACATGAGATTAACCATGGCAGTGCCTTCCCCGGGGTTCCAAGCAAAGCACTCAAGTAACACAGGGAAGTGCAGTACAGAACTGGATGGGTTTGAATGTGTTTTTTTTCTTTTTTCTTTGTTCTTCTCATCTGTTTATTCTCTTACAGATTTTTTAACTTGGGAGAGCAATGATTGCAGCAAGCAGCAGCATTTCCTGTGCAAATACCGACCGTAGAGCGTGCATCGAGGCTGTGCCCACCCCTCGCAAGCCCCTGTCCTCTTCCCTCTGTGCATGCTGGCTGCATTTGATCATGACCTCAGAGTAAACATGGCAATAGAGGCTGATGAGGCCCTTACTGCACTCACTTTTTTAGGTTTATTAGAGGCAAAGTCCTCAACGCTGTTTGCAACAGTGGCTTCCAGTTCTAAAGGTCACCCTGGGATCCATCCCTGTGGTCCTGTTTTCCTCCTCTCCACTTCTGGCCATCTAGGGGGACTGGTGAAGTCCCTGGGCATTGGGCCATCAGGTATAAAGGTTGGAAGACAGGAGGTCACCTGAGGAGTGAGCTCCCAGCCCCTTTCAGCTTCTGAACCCCTCTGCCCTTTCTCTAGTGCTCACATCCTCCTGCTCAGACACCTCCTTAGTCTTCCTTCTGCAACAGGGCATGTCAACCAGCAGGGTTCCTATTAGGCTGATGTGGACCACAGATGCCAGGGCCATCTTTTAGTAAGTAGCTGTCTGCGTAGAAGATTGCTCTGTTCCAGTTCAGTAGTGATGGGAATGAAAAAGGAAACGACTCAGAAAAATATACCCATGTGTTTCTTCATCTCCTTCCTCCTAGACCCTGCCTTCCCTCAGAATAGCTCCTCCCCAGCTGTGGCCCTGGTTTGATGAGAGGAGGGAGGGAGGCCCTAGGAATGGCCAAACTCTGTGTCGGGGTGAATGGGTGGTGTTATTTCAGAGTGAGTACAGCAGCTGATGGGGGTAGACAAGAGTCACAGCCAGTGGCCTGGAGCTGCCTCGGGCCTGATGCTCCTGTCTCCCAGCCACTAACAGCCCCATCTCTTCACTCAAGCCTCTCTGCCTGGTGAGGTTTGAGATCCCTTATGAGGTGGTTGCTCTAATCCTCAGGAGGTAATTTTTCGCTTGTACAGATTTGGGACTCTTTAGGTCAAGAATCTACTTGGCTATATAAGAAGAAATAATATGGACTTGACAATTACAGAAAATACGGCTTTGGTGTGATCACATCTGCATTTCTTAGAAGCACCACCAGAGAGTGAGGTTGTGCGGCCAAGCCACGCACTTCAGGCTATGTGAATGGCCATTGGCTTCCCCCCACATTGCTCTGCCAACCAGTCCACAGAGAGTCTTATACCCGAACCTGAGAAAGCTCCCCTGCTCCCCTGTGACATTAGTAGGCTGAGACTAGCTATGACATGCTGGCTCACAGAAGAGTGCAATGAGGATAAGGGAAGTGAAAAGAGAGCTGATTTTCCCACCCCAGTTCTTCCTCCCTTCCCCCACACCCTTGTCACTTTTGCAACCAAAGAGGAAGACATCAGAAATAACAGGTCGCCAAAAGGCTTGGTAACCCAAGGGATAAATGTCTTAATGGTGGGAGCTCAGACAAGATGCCAGGCTGATAGTTAGCTTCAGCAAAAAGCAACCACCAACTCTTACCAGGGTTCTGAGTAAGGTACCATCGAGGAAACAAACAAAGGTATCTGATTTTATGACGGAAGATAAATCTGAAATGCCAGACTGATAGGATCCATGTAAGGACCTCGCTGGATTAAGTGCCAGATTCTGTGGTCTTTCCTGTAAGAAGTAATAGAATAGAAGGGAAACATGGGTCACAATTTCCCAAAAAAGTAGAGATTCTCCATGTCTTCTGACTATGGCACATATGAGAGATAAAAGACACCATGGCCTGCCCACCTCCCCTAATTCATTCATCCTCTCCTCCGGAAAAGGAGCTCATGATAGCAAAGAAGCAAAGATAAAATAAAAATCCAAGGAGTGATTAATAATAGATATACCAACAGAAAGCAAAGTACAATCTAACAATCATTCTGTAAATACATTAAAAATACTTAAAGCATGTTTAAAAACAGTTCCAACTGGGCAGCCCAGGTGGCGCAGCGGTTTAGCACCGCCTGCAGCCCAGGGTGGGATCCTGGAGACCTGGGATCGAGTCCCACGTCGGGCTCCCTGCATGGAGCCTGCTTATCCCTCTGCCTGTGTCTCTGCCTCTGTCTCTTTCTCATGAATAAATAAAATCTTAAAAAATAACAATAATAAAAATAAAAACAGTTCCAACTGAGTAGCATCACCAACCTAAAACACTCTTGGTGATGTAACACTGACTAAGCACTCTCCTTGAAATTGCTGGAAGGCCAACAAGCTGCATGTGTGTGAGCACAGTTTCCAAACACTGGCCAAGCAGCTACATGTCTTATTAGAAGGCTGGTCCTTGGTTAACTTTAGAACTGTGCTGGTTTCCAGTTCTGCATATGGAATTTTAATAATCTTTAATTATCCATCGAGTAGCTATGTCATTCAACAGCACCTTATTAAACGTATGCTACGTGCTAAGAATTCATTTCAGGGATTGCGCATCGATCAATGGACAAACTAGATGAATCCCTTGCTGTTAAAGAGCAGGGGTGAAGAGTGGAGGCATAAACACAATTAACTAAATAAATAGACAACGTCGTATGAGAGGGTGACAGGTGCTGTGATGGAAACACAGAGCCAGGAAGGGGTATGGGGAGCAGGCCTGAGTGTGCTATGTATGGACTAGTTAGTGCACTCTTGGTCACAACCGACAGCCAGACTGTCTAAGGAAAACAGAGGATGCGTTGGTACATGTTACTCTACTGTCTGTGGGTAGATGTGGGCTTCAGGCATAACCCGACCAAGAGCTCAACAAAGTCACCAGAACAGGGTTTTCTCTCTGCATTTTTAGACCCGTTTTGGTAGGAATGAACCTCATTATCAAGCCCCATCCAGTTGCAAGATTGGCAGCCACAGCCCCAGTGCTCACCTTAGGAAAAAAGACACCCGCAGCCCTCAAACAGAAGCCTCCAAACAAAGCCTTATTGGCCAAGGATCCCCTGATGTGCATCATTTGCTCAGGCCTCAGCCCATTGCTATGGCCAGGACGGTGGGATGTGGTGACTAAGTGAAGTGCAGCACATGTGCATCCCCTGGATCGCAGGGGTCAGCCAGCTTCACCTGAAAGACAGGGCCACTACTCGCAGACACAGTGCCCTTGTGGGAACTAAAGAGGATGCTCTCAGAAGACAGCCTCCTGGACCCACAGGACAAAATTCAGTCCCTACCTCCCCCTTAGCTGTGTACTTTTGA
This sequence comes from Vulpes vulpes, assembly GCF_048418805.1. Lineage (NCBI taxonomy): Eukaryota > Metazoa > Chordata > Mammalia > Carnivora > Canidae > Vulpes > Vulpes vulpes. The sequence continues at coordinate 54,369,035 of NC_132787.1, read as the reverse complement.
GCAGTGCACAAACTACACAGCCTTCCTCTGTGGCCCTGCTGATACAGGTGGGTCTCTATCTATGGGCTAAGGGCCATCCTTTGGGAAACTATTGAAAGGCCCCCACTGCAGGACTTTAGAATCAGGTGTCTGAACTGAGACTGGAGAAGCATCTGATTTGAGAAAGACAACAGTCAGGTGGATATTGTTTCCCAGGATGTGTTCAATCACATAAGACTCCAGCCACAGCCTGTGGTAGTTTATTACAGTGGGAAGAGCAAAGCACTGGCATTAAGCCACTCGGGATCTCACTGACCCTGCCTCAAACTTGCTATCATACGGAGCGTGAAGTCTTGGAGCCTTCATTTTCTTCCTTGGGGATTTGAGGATTAAGTTAGTTAAGATCTAATAAAAGGGTTTTGGACAGGGGCCTGGCCTACGCACTTAACAAATGTCACTGTCCAATGTGAAAGTCACTTCAGCAGTCATAATTAGCTGCTTGACTGCTGTGACATAAACTCACGCCCCCTGCTGGAGCATGAGGAGACAGCTATGTAGGAGAGATGACTCCAGAAAATTCTATGTGCCTGTCTGGCTGTGCACAAACAAGCCCATAGGAGGCAATGCAGACACAAGGTAGTAAAGGAGGTATACACCAGGCATTAATTTAAAACTGTAACACACATTTTCATCACATTTACTATGATATGTGAAGTGTTTGTATTCATTTTGTGCATAAAGACAGAGGAGAGTTAAGCTGAGGGCACGAAGATTAAGCCAGAAAGCATTTATTTTAAGGGTAAATACAGGCAGCCAACTTCATGATCTTGGGTTAGACATCCTAGACACAGCAAGAACCATAAGAGAAAAAACCTGAGAAACCATACTTCAAAATTTAATCCAAACAACAGCAACAAAACCAAGCGTGATACCACAATACATCCTCTAGAACGGCTAAAATGAAAAAGACTCATAATACCGAGTGCTGGGGCGCGCCTGCTTGGTTTAGTCGGCGAAGCATCTGCCTTCAGCTCAGGTCATGATTCCAGGGTCCTGGGATCGAGTCCTGCTCGATCAGGCTGGGATCAGGCTCCCTGCTCAGTGGGGAGCCTGCTTCTCCCTCTCCTTCCTGCTCATTCTCTCTCTCTCTCTCTCTCTCTCTCTCTCTCTCTTACTATCTCTGTCTCCTTCTCTCTCTCAAATAAATAAATAAAATCTTAAAAAAAAAAACAAAAAACAAGTGCTGGTGAGGAGGCACAGCAGAAGCCAGAGCCTCACAGATATATAACTGGGATGCACAAGGGTGCTGTCACTTTGAAAAACAGTTTGGCAGTTTCTTATACAGTTAAACATGCTTAACAAATACCCCCAACAGTCTTTTCCTGGCTATTTACCTAAGAGTAATGAGACCACATGTCCACAGAAAGACCTACATGCAATTGTTCACTACATTTTATTTTGTGATAGTTTAATTCATAATGGCACCAACCCGGGAAGAATCCAAAGGTACTGACTCATCTACTGGTGAACAGATAAACAAACTGAGGCATTATCCATACAATGGAATATCGCTCAGTGATAAAGGGAAACCAACTATAGACCCACGTAACATGGACAGATCTCAAAAATTATCATTGTGCTACATAAAAGAAACCAGGCATAAAAGACTACGTGCTGTAAGGTACCATCCACTTATCGGAAACTCTAGAACAGATAAAACTGTAGTGATAGAAAGCAGAGCAGTGCTGGCCAGCAGGTGCACGTGGCAAGGGGTTTGGCTGCCAAGGACCATCAGAGAATGCTTTGGGGTGACGGAAATGTTCTAGATCACAGTTGTGGTGGTGGTCACGCAACTGTATACATTAGTCACCGCATCACACTGTATACCTCAAAAGGGTGAATAACTGACTTAAAATTATGGAAAACTTTCCCAAAAGGGATGGAAGAGATTCAGCCAGAAAGCATGTTCAGTGACTCCTCTGCTTCTGCAGAGCCACAGAGCTGAGTTAATCCCAGCTCACCTTTGAAAAACTCTAAATCTAAACCTAATTATTTACAAAACCCCCTCACATTCATGGTCGTCCCCTGAGTCTCCTCTCCCAACCCCATCCTTATCATCCTTATCACAATTATTTATTTTCCTTCTCTCCCTCCTCATTCCATCACTCATTCTCTTTATCGTTTCAACTACCTTCTTAATCCAATACCAAGGCACTTCACTCTGTAATTGGCTAACATTTGAAAGGCCCCAATAAAGTGAGAGAGCAGTGGGATTAACCACTCTCCCTCCCTTCAAACATATCAGAGCCTAGAACCCCTTCATCTGCTAACTGATGTCTGCACATGCCTCCGACCAAGTGCCCCCACCTCCTCTAGGAGTCTCCGCTGGTTTTTCAAAGGTTATTTAAGAAGTCTTTTTCCTCCTAACTGCTAGAGCACTTGGCACATCTCTCTGTTTTGTTGCCATCTTAAGTCTTTGTGACCTTGGGCACATGTCTCTTTCAAACTTTAGTTTATCTATAAAATGAAGGTCTTCAGTTAAACACAAATGCTTAAAGGGTATGGTTAGAAATAAGTATGTGAAGCCGGCTGTGTAAAGCACTTTTAACTGGAAAACTAGTGTCAAATTAATTTCTTCTAAGCTGTGTGTCAGCCAAACAAAGTAGGCCTACTGACTTTTGCCCATGGAAACCAGTTGGTAACTCTGTAATGAACAGTCTCTTCCAACTCCAATTCTCTCCCTCTCTTCGTTTTTTAAAAGATTTATTTATTTATTTTAGAGAATGAGAGAGTGGGCATGCGAGTGGGGAGGGGCAGAGAGAGAGAGGATATTCAAGCAGACTCCATGCTGAACAAGGAACCAAACGCAGGGCTCAATCTCAGGACCCTGCGATCATGACCTGAGCCAAGACCAAGAATCAGACGCCTAGGTGCCCCTCCAACATTTTCTTTTTCTGCTTCTGTCTGGACCATGTAGTTCCCTGAGTCAGGGGTCAGTCTCTAGCATCACTGGGAACTTACAAAAGTTAACAATGGACATAAAGTATAAGAAGACACACCATGATGAGGGAACAGGTATGTGTTTTACCTGAGGAATGTCATTCCCAGTTATGTTGCAACCAAGAAATACCACAGACACAGAAACAAGTTGTAAAAGTAGAAGTAAGTTTATGAGGAATTTTAAAGCCCTACCCTGCAGCCTGATGGCCCCCGGAAGGTAGCTGGAGATGCAGTTTCTGAGACAAAGGTGGGGCAGAAAGGAATCAGCAGGGGAAGGCCTGGACTTTGTAGTATTACTCAGAATTTAAGCCTTCTTAAGGTTCTAGAATATAATATCATGCCATAGTGTATACTTAGTGGTAAATACCTGATTGATTGATCACATCTACTTTAAAACTACAATATTGTTGCTCTCCTCCACAACCCCCAAAAAAGATATTATTGAGAATGTAATTACAGCCACGAAGTTTCTCTATGGGAATTTATTAGAAAAGAAAGTTTAGCAAAACCTGAGCTTTGCCTGAGCATGAGCAATGCAGAAGGCATGTGGCTGAGAGTTGAGAGAGGGAGGACCCATATGTGGCCAAGAATAGAGGGCCTTTGGGAAGAGCAAGAGTATATAACAAGATTTCTTTCTACTTTTACTGTGGTATATAATATACACACCACAGTGTGCACATATGGAAAGTGCACACCTCTTTGAGCTTTCACAAACAGAATACACTCATAGAACTGACACCCAGATCAAGCACCCTGGGAGCTGCTCTTGGGTCCTTCTGGTCATGATACCACCCCTAAAGGACAAACACCAGCCTGACTTGGGGCAGCATCTGTACTCATATTTGTTTGGCTTCTTTCCCTCAATGCTGTGTTGGTGAGGTCACCAAGGTTGTTGCATAGTTGCAGCTCATTTATTCTCATGCTGTGTCGTAGCCCATTCTGCAAATATACCATGTTTTGTTTGTCCATTATACTGATGATGGACACTGTTTCATTTATTTGAAAAAACTTTTAAACTGTACTTATTTATTTTTTGGAGTTATAGTTGAAATATAATATTACATTAATTTGGAGTGTACAGATTTGATATTTGTACATATTGTGAAATGATCACCACAGAAGGTTTAGTTAACATGAATCACCACGCATAGTTACAAAATTTTTTTCTTGGGATGAGGACTTTTCAGATCTATGCTTTCAAATATTCCTTCCACACAGTATTGTTAACTGTAGACCTCATGCTCTACATTATGTCCCATGGCTTATTTGTTTTATCACTGGAAGTTTGTACCTTTTGACTCCCTTCATCAATTTCTCCGACCCCTCCACTTCCTTGCCTCTGACAACCAATTTGATCTCTGTATTTATGAGCCTGATTTTTGGTTTTTGTTTTTAGATTTCATATGTAAGTGAGATCATACGGTATTTGTCTTTCTCTGACTTACTTCACTTAGTGTAATGCCTTCAAGTTCCTTCCATGTTGTCTCAGATGGTAAGATTTCTTTTTTTTTTACAAGTAGTATTCCAGTGTGTGTGTGTGTGTGTGTGTGTGTGTGTGTGTGTGTGTACATATCTTCTGTATTCATCCATCCATCCGAGGACACTTAGGACACTTAGGTTGTCCCCACATACTAGCTATTGTAACTAATGCTGCAATGAACATGGGAGTGCATGTATCCTTTTGAGTTACAGTTTTCATTTTCCTTGAATAAGAGCCCAGAAGTAGAATTGCTGGATCACACAGTAATTCTGTTTTTAATTTTTTGATAAAATTTCATACTGTTTTCTGTATCAGTTGCACCAATTTACATTCCCACCAGCAGTGCACAAGGATTCCCTTCTCTCCATATCCTCTTCAGCACTTGCTATTTCTTGGGGGTAGTTTTTTAATAGAATTTTAGTTCATTTGCTGTGTGGGGCACAATACAACCTTTTTCGCTGTCTCAACCTAAAAATCTTTCATCAACGATGAGGGTATTTTCTAAGGTGAGTACAGAGAATTGCCAGGTCTAGTATCAGGGATAGTTCAGGGTAGAACAGAAGTCACATACAAACCAGCACCTCAGGCTGAATTTCTCTTTGTTTAATATCTTGAAAACTCATTTACAATTTGTTCAACAAAAGTGATCAAGTCATCCAGTCAGGCTGACTGGAACTGGGCAGATCTAAAGAAAGTCCTCAGGATATATACCCTAAAAACTACAGAAAACCTCTGAAAGAAATTGAGGAAGACACAAAAAGATGGAAAAATATTCCACACTAATGGATTAGAAGAATTAATATTGTAAAAATGTCAATGTTATACAGGGCAATTTACACATTTAATGCAATCCCAATCAAAATACCACGGACTTTCTTCAGAGAGTTGGAACAAATAATCTTAAGATTTGTGTGGAATCAGAAAAGACCCTGAATAGCCAGGGGAATATTGAAAAAGAAAACCAGAGCCAGGGGCATCACAATGCCGGATTTCAAGTTGTACAACAAAGCTGTGATCATCAAGACAGTACGGTACTGACAGTATGGTACTGACACATCAAGCAGACACATAGATCAATGGAACAGAAGAGAGAACCCAGAAATGGGCCCTCAAGTCTATGGCCAACTAATATTCGACAAAGCAGGAAAGACTATCCAGTGGAAAAAGAATAGTTTCTTCAATAAATGGTGTTGGGAAAATTGGACAGCCACGTGCAGAAGAATGAAACTGGGCCATTCTCTTTCACCATACACAAAGATAAAGTCAAAGTGGATGAAAGATCTAAATGTGAAACAAGAATCCATCAAAATCCTAGAGGAGAACACAGGCAACACCCTTTTTGAACTTGGCCACAGCAACTTCTTGCAAGACACATCTATGAAGGCAAGGGAAACAAAAGCAAAAAATGAACTATTGGGACAAAAAGGATAAAAAGCTTCTGCACAGCAAAAGAAACAGTCAACAAAACTAAAAGACAACCTACAGAATGGGAGAAGATATTTGCAAATGACGTATCAGATAAAGGACTAGTATCCAAGATCTATAAAGAACTTATTAAACTCAACAGCCAAGAAACAAACAACCCAGTCATGAAATGGGCAAAAGACATGAACAGAAATTTCACAGAGGAAGACAGAGACATGGCCAACAAGCACATGAGAAAATGCTCCGCATCACTTGCCATCAGGAAAATACAAATCAAAACCACAATGAGATACCACCTCACACCAGTGAGAATGGGGAAAATTAACACGACAGGAAACAACAAATGTTGGAGAGGATATGGAGAAAGCATAACCCTCTTGTACTGTTGGTGGGAATGTGAACTGGTGCAGCCACTCTGGAAAACCGTGTGGAGGTTCCTCAAAGAGTTAAAAATAGAACTGCCCCATGACCCAGCAATTGCACTGCTGGGGATTTACCCCAAAGATACAGATGCAATGAAACGCCAGGACACCTGCACCCCGATGTGTATAGCAGCAATGTCCACAATAGTCAAACTGTGGAAGGAGCCTCGGTGCCCATCGAAAGAAGAATGGATAAACAAGATGTGGTCTATGTATAAATGGAATATTCCTCAGCCATTAGAAATGACAAATACCCACCATTTGCTTCAATGTGGATGGAACTGGAGGGTATTATGCTGAGTGAAGTAAGTCAATCGGAGAAGGACAAATATTATATGGTCTCATTCATTTGGAGAATATTAAAAATAGCAAAAGGGAATAAAGGGGAAAGGAGAGAAAATGAATGGGAAATACCAGTGAGGGTGACAGAACATGAGAGACACCTAACTCTGGGAAACGAACAAGGGATGGTGGAAAGGGAGATGGGCAGGGGGATGGTGTGACTGGGTGACAGGCACTGAGGGGGGCACTTGACAGGATGAGTCCTGGGTGTTATGCTATATGTTGGCAAATCGAACTCCTATAAAAATATATACAAAAAAAAGAAGAAATATTGGATCCTCATCTTAAATGTAACTATGTTCAAAGCGATGATTCAATTTCATTTTTAATTACAGTACATAAACACAAAGAAAAAAAGAAGGCCTCTAGTGGAAATCTTTACATTTTTTCTTTTTTTCCTTCTTGAGAAATTCCTTTGTTTGGAGTTGCTAGTTATAATAATCTCACTTATACTTATCCACAGAATGGACATGTGATCCAATATAAATCATTTAAAGTTTCTTTCTCTGAAATTTGAGAGTCAAAATTTGTTTTGAATTGAGTTACCTAATGTATACTCTAAACAGATGGTTTGTGAAGCCATGCTATAGCAACTCCCAAAAGGTCCCTGGCTCCTACCCTTCTCAGGACTGTGCATAGCCCTTCTTTGAGTCTGCCTAGAGTTCTTTTGTTTTCTACAAAAGAATCTGTACTGTTAAAGCTCCTTTGACCAACAGTTTCCCCTGTTGCCTACCTAAATCCCTATACTGGTGGTCTCAGTATGGGATCAGAGACGGAAAACATGCAACGCTAAGCTATTGTATCAAAGTATTGGAGAAAGACTCCCTCCTGAGCTAAAATTATGAAACAAAATTTACATGCCCAAAGAAACAGAATATAGAATAGGTAATTTGGGGGGGGGCATCTGGGTGGCTCAGCCAGTTAAGCATCTGCCTTCACTTGGGTCATGATCATGGGGCTCTGGGATTGAGCCTCGTGTTGAGCTCCCTGCTCAGTCAGGGAGTCCACTTCTCTCTCTCCCTCTGCCCTTCCCTCCTGCTCATTTTCTCTCTCTCTCTCTCTCTCTCTCTCTCTCTCTCTCTCTCTCTCTTTCTCTCCTTCTCTGTCTCTGTCTCTCTCAAACAAATAAATAAAATCTTTGGAGGGAAAGAAAAGAATGGGTAATTTGGGGGTTAGAATGAGGCAGTCTGGCGTATGACACCCTTTCATGTAAAAATCTCTGAGCAAAAAAATAAATAAATAAAAATAAAAATCTCTGAGCAACTGGGAGAAAGGTAGAGGTGTAGGATGTTGTTGGTTGAAGGGAAGGAGGCTGTTGAAGAGAGCTATAATCCACATCAGTGATTAGGTTGGTTTAACTCACTGTAGGTAGTCAGCTGTGTGGCCTCCTCTCTAGAACAAATGGCACAGGAAGAGTGTTGTCAGTTTTTGTTTTTGTTTTATTTATCCTGGTGATTCTCATGTGCAACAGGTGTTAGAAACTTGAAGTTAAATAACTTCTTATAATTCTTATAATAACTTTGTTTTGGATTTTACCTTGTTAAGTTTCCTGTTACTGATTTTTTTCTTTGTTTTTATTTAAATTCCAGTTAACACTGAGTTTTATGTTAGATTCAGATATAGAATTTAATGATTAATTACTTATATACAACACCCAGAGCTCATCGCAAGTGCCCTCCTTAATCTCCATCATGTATTTCACCCATGCCCCCCCCCACCTCCTCTCCAGCAGCCCTCAGTTTGTTCTCTATCATTAAGTCTGTTTTAAGGTTTGCCTCTCTCTTTCCTTCTCCCGATGTTCATCTGTTTTGTTTCTTAAATTCCACAGAACTGGAATCATATGGTATTTGTCTTTCTCTGACTGACTTACTTCAATTAGGATAATATTCTTCAGCTCCATCCATGTCATTGCCTTTGATGATTTCAATTTTTTGATGGCCGGGTAATATTCCATTGTGTATATATATCACACTTTTATCCATTCATCAGTCGATAAACATTTGGGCTCTTTGGATTATTTGACTATGATTTATATTATTTTTTATTTAAATTCAATTTGTCAATGTAAATTATAACACCCAGTGCTCATCCCATCAAGTGCCCTCCTTAGTGCCCATCACCCAGTAACACCATCCCCTTCTGCAACCCTTTGTTTCCCAGAGTTAGGAATCTCTCATAGTTTGTCTTCTCTAATTTTCCCCACTTAGCTTGCCTCCTTTCCCTTATAGGCCTTTTCAATATTTCTTATATTCCACATATGGTGATTGTCTTTCTCCAATTGACTTATTTCACTCAGAGTACTACCCTCCAGTTCCATCCACGTCAAAGCGAATGGTGGGTGTTTGTCCATTCTTATGGCTGAGTAGTATTCCATTGCATATATAGACCACATCTTCTTTATCCATTCATCTGTTGAAGGACATCATGGCTCCTTCCACAGTTTGGCTATTGTGGACATTGCTGCTATGAACATTGAGGTGCAGGTGTCTCAGCATTTCACTACATAAGTATCTTTGGGGTGAATCCCCAGCAGTGCAATTGGTGGATCATAGGGTAGCTTTATTTTTAACCATTTGAGGAAACTCCACACAGTTTTCCAGAGTGACTGTACCAGTTTGCACTCCCACCAACAGTGCAAAAGTGTTCCGCTTTCTCCACATCCTCTCCAACATTTGTTGTTTCCTGTCTTATTGATTTTCACCATTCTCACCAGTGTGAGGTGGTATCTCATTGTGGTTTTGATTTGTATTTCCTGATGGTAAGTGATGTGGAACGTATTTTCATGTGCTTGTTTGCCATGTGTAGATCTTCTTTGGAGAAATGTCTGTTCATGTCTTCTGCTTATTTCATGACTGGATTGTTTGTTTTTTTGCTGTTGAGTTTAAAAAGTTCTTTATAGATCTTGGATACTAGCCCTTTATCTGATATATCATTTGCAAATATCTTCTGCCATTCTGTAAGTTGTCTTTTAGCTTTGTTGAATGTTTCTTTTGCTGTGCAGAAGCTTTTTATCTGATGAAGCCCCAATAGTTCATTTTTGCTTTTGTTTCCCTTGCCTTCATAGATGTGCCTTGCAGGAAGTTGCCGTGGCCAAGTTTAAGAAGGTTGCTGCCTGTGTTCTCCTCTAGTATTTTGATGGAGTCTTGTTTCACATTTAGATCTTTCAACAATTTTGAGGGTTTTTTTTTTTTTGGTGTATGGTGTAAGAGAATGGTCCAGTTTCATTCTTTTGCACGTGGCTGTCCAATTTTCCCAATACCATTTATTAAAGAGACTGTCTTTTTTCCAGTTGATAGTTTTTCCTGCTTTGTTGAAAATGAGTTGACCATAGAGTTGAGGGTCCATTTCTGGGTTCTTTATTCTGTTCTATTGATCTATGTGTCTGTTTTTGTGCCAGTACCATATTTTCTTGATAACCACAGCTTTGTAATACAGTTTGAAGTCAGGCAGTGTTGTGCCACCAGCTTTGGTTTTCATTTTCAACATTCCTCTGGCCATTTGCAGTCTTTTCTGATTCCATACAAACCTTAAGATTATTTCTTCCAACTCTGTGAAGAAAGCCCCAAATCTCTATTTTGATAGAGATTGCATTGAATGTGTAAATTGCTCTTGGTAGCATAGACATTTTCACAATATTTATTCTTCAAATCCATGAACATGGAATGTTTTTCCATCTATTTCCGTCTTCTTCGATTTCTTTCAGAAGTGTTCTGTAGTTTTTAGAGTATAAACCTTTTACCTCTTTGGTTAGGTTTATTCCTAAGTACCTTATGGTTTTGGGTGCAATTGTAAATGTGATTAGTTCCTTAATTTCTCTTTTTTCAGTCTCATTGTTAGTGTATAGAAATGCAACTGATTTCTGGGCATTGATTTTATATCCTGCCACATTACTGAATTGCTATTTGAGTTCTAGCAATCTTGGGATGGAATCTTTTGGATTTTCTATATATAGTATCATGTTATCTGCAAAGAGGGAGAGTTTGACTCCTTCTTTGCCAATTTGAATGCCTTTAAAGTTTTTTTGTTGTTGTCTGACTGCTGAGGCTAGGACTTCTGGTACTATGTTGAACAACAGTGGTGAGAATGGACAGCCCTGTCATGTTCCCGATCTTAGGGGAAAGGCTCTCAATTTTTCCCCATTGCGAATATTTGCTATGGGTTTTTCAGAAATGGCTTTTATGATATTGAGGTATGTTCCGTCTATCCCTACACTTTGAAGAGTTTTAATTAGGAATGGATGCTCTATTTTTCAAATGTTTTATTTGCATTTATTGAGAGGATCATATGGTTCTTGTCTTTTCTTTTATTGATATGCTCTATCACATTGGTTGTTTTATGAGTGTTGAACCACTCTTGCATCCCAGGGATAAAGCCCAGTAGGTCATGGTGAATAATCCTCTTACTGTACTATTGGTTCCTATTGGCTAGCATCTTAGTGAGAATTTTTTACATCCGTGTTCATCACGGATATTGGTCTGTAATTATCCTTTTTGGTGGGTCTTTATTTACTTTTTGGGATCAAGGTAATGCTGGCCTCATAGAATGAATTTGGAAATTTTCTTTCCATTTTTATCCTTTGAAACAGCTATAGTAGAATAGGTATTCATTCTTCTTTAAATGTTTGGTAGAATCCCCCTGGAAAGCCATCTGGCCCTGGAACCTTGTTTCTTAGGAAGTTTTGATGATTGATTATTTGCTGGTTATTGATCTGTTCAAGTTTTGTATTCCTTCCTGTTTCAGTTTTGGTAATTTGTAGGTTTCCTGGAATGCATCCATTTCCTCCAGATTGCCTAATGTGTTGGCATATCGTTGCTCATAATAGGTTTTCAAATTGTATTTCCTTGATATTGGTTGTGATATCTCCTCTTTCGTTCATGATTTTATTAACTTGAGTCTTTTCTTTTTTCTTTTTAATAAGGCTGGCTAATGGTTTATCTATCTTATTAATTCTTTTGAAGAACCAGCTCCTGGTTTTGTTGATCTGTTCTACAATTCTTCTGGTCTCTGTTCATTGAGTTCTTCTCTAACCTTTATTATGTCTCTTCTTCTGCTTGGTTTAGGCCTTATTTGCTGCTCCCTCTCCAGTTCCTTTAGATGCGATCCAATTTTTTGAGGGAGGCTTGTATTGTGATGTATTTCCCTCTTAGGACTTTGTCTTTGCTGTATCCCAAAGATTTTGAATAGTTGTACTTTCACTTTTGTTAGTTTCCATGAATCTTTTTAATTCTTTTCTAATTTCCTGGTTGACCCATTCATCTTTTAGTAGAATTCTCTTTAACCTCCACTTGTTTGAGTTTCTTCCAAATTTCTTCTTCCAGTTTCAAAGCATTGTGGTTGAAAAATAAGCAGGGGACAATTCCAATCTTTTGGTATCAGTTGAGACCTGATTTCTGACCCAGTATGTGGTCTATTCTGGAGAAAGTTCCATGTGCCCTTGAGAAAAATGTGTATTCTGCTGCATCAGGATAGAATATTCTGTATATATCTGTGAAATGCGTTTGGTCCAGTGTACCATTCAAGGGCCTTGTTTCTTTGGTGATGTTCTGCTTAGAATATCTGTCCTTTGCTGAGAGTGCCATATTGAAGTCTCCTACTATTAATGTATTATTATCTAGGTATCCCTTTACTTTGGTTATTAATTGATATACTTGGCTGCTCCCACATTAGGGGTATAAATATTCATAATTGTTAGGTATTCTTGTTGGATAGACCCTTTATGTATGATATAGTGTCCCTCTTCATCTCTTATTACAGTCTTTGGTTTAAAATCTAATTTATCTGATATGAAGATTGTTACCCCAGCTTTCTTTTGAGGACCATCTGAATTGTAAATGGTTCTCTACCCCCTTCATTTTCAGTCTGGAGGTGTCATTAGGTCTAAAATGAGTCTCTTATAGAGAGTATACAGATGAGTCTTGCTTTTTTTATCCAGTCAGATGCCCTGTGTCTTTTGATCAGATCATTTAGCCCATTTACATTAAGAGTAACTATTGAAAGACATGAATTTAGTGTCATCGTATTACCTATACAGTCCTTTTTTCTGTGGATTGTTTTTGGGGCTCCCTCCTTCACTTATAGTGTCCTCCTTAATATTTCTTGCAGAGCTGGTTTGGTGTTCACATATTCTTTCAGTTTCTGCCTATCCTGGAAGCTCTTTATCTCTCCTTCTATTCTGAATGACAGCCTTGCTGGATAAAGTATTATTGGCTGCATGTTTTTCTCGTTTAGTACCCTGTTTACGTCACACCAGCCCTTTCTGGCCTGCCAAGTCTCTGTGGAGAGGTGCTGTGAATCTGATATTTCTCCCCATATAAGTTAGGGACCTCTTGTCTTGAGCTGCTTTGGGGATTTTCTCTTTATGTCTGAAATTTGCAAGCTTCACTATTATATGTTGGGGTATTGATCGGTTTTTGTTGATTTGGGGGGTTCCTCTTATCTATCTTTTGGACCTGAATGCATGTTTCCTTCCCCAGATTAGGGACATTCTTAGCTATGATTTGGTCAAATATACTTTGTGGCTCTCTCTCTCTCTCTCTCTCTCTCTCTCTCTCTCTCTCCACATCTCCTGGAATTCCAGTATGAATATTATTCATTCGCAAACTATCACTTATTTCCTGAAGCCTTTCCTTGTGGGTTCTTACTTGTTTTTCTCTTTTTTCATCAGCTTCCTCCCTTTCCATCAACTTGTCTTCTATGTCATTCACTCTCCCTTCTATCTCATTAACCCTAGCAATTAGAGCATCTGGTTTAGACTGCATCTCAGTTAAAGTAATTTTAATTTTGGCCTGATTAGATCTCAATTCTGCAGTAAGAGAATCGCTAGAGTCCTTTATGCTTTTTTTTAAGAGACACCAGTAATTTTATAATTGTACCCCTGAATTGTATCTCTGACATGGTACTTAAATCCATATCCATTAGATCTGTGGCAGAGAGTATCACTTCTGGTTCTTTCTTTTGTGGTGAATTCTTCCTTCTAGTCATTTTGTCTGGTGCAGAATGGCTATATGAGCTAGCAGAGTCAAAAATAGCAACCACAACCTAAGTAAAACACACCATAGACAATTCCAAAGAGGTAAGGGACCAGAAAATAAAAGAAAAAGTAAGAGAGAAGAAAAAAAAGAAAGAAGAGAAAAGAAAATAGGAAAAGAAAAAAGAGAAAAAAAGACCACAAAAGTGAAAAAAAAGAAGGTGGGGGAGAGAGAATATAGTCTCACAGAGTGGACTAAGAGGATGATCCTCTTGGTTCTAAGTGTATTTTGTTCTGTATATTAGAAGGTGCTAAATTCCAAATTTATATAAACCAGCAAACATATGTAGAGAAAAACAGCAACCACAGAAACAAAAGCAAGAAGACAAAAGAGGGGGACAGAATGGAAAGGAAGAGAGAATAGTCTCACAGAGTGGACCAACACAGTGCTTCACTTGGTTCTGAGTTAATTTTGGTCCATACATTAGAAGATACAAATTCCAAAATTATAAAACAAAACAAGACCAAAAAACCCCATAACTTATATATCTACAAATATTAAATCAAATACATTGAAAGGAATCCAAAAATGAAGAATATATCAATGACATATAATTGTAAAAATATGAAAGGAAAAAGGGAAAAAAAACTTGAAAATGAAGAGTTGATAAAATATAGTTAAGGCAGGAAAAAAGAAAAAATTTTGGAAATTTTTAACCTGAAAGATAAATCATAAGGAAAAAACCTCAAGTTCTATATACTATTTTCCCTTAGTCCTAGAACTTTTCAGTGCTGCTTGGTAAGTAAACTTGCTTTTACCCTGTTCTTCCAGATGTTTCTGCGGGAGGAGCCTGCTGTGCTGATACTCAGGTGTCTGTCCCTGGGAGGAGATGCCCCGCCCCTTGCCAGGTGGTCAAGCTTAGTGTGAACTGTTTGTTCTGTAAGGCCTTAGTTCCCTGGAGGTTGCACCTCTCCCAGGTAAAAGGAGGGGTAAAAAATGACAACAGCCAAACCTCCAGCCCCAGAACCAAGACTTCCCCATGAGGACTAAACTGCAGCCTCTCAGTGCACAGTGGCTTAAATCCTCCTGGGGGTAGGCGTAGGGGCACTGATTCATATAAATTGAAGGGCACCGAGCTGCGAGAGAGCTTTCACTGACTTGTCCCCTCCTCGTTTCCACGTCTCCTGGAGGGAACAGAGGATAGCCGGCTTCTGTCTGCTGCCGGGCCCTGGGACAGAGAGACCTGCACTACTGAACTGCAAACCCAGCCTGCCTCCCAGATGTCCCAAGAAGGTTGCTGCATTCCAGCCCTTTACCAGGACCTAGGAGGCATTGGTCCTGTGATCCTACTACAGTTTGCAGTTTAGGCATAGGTTGAGCTTTCTCCCAGGAATCCCTATTCTTACTGTATCTCTGAGAATATTGAGACTTCCCTGCCCTCCTGTGATTCTGCCCTATTTCCCCCCTGAGCACTTTTCAGTCAGGGAAGACTCTCAGGAGATTTCTAAAGTGTGTGCTATACCACTTTCCTGCAGCAGCTTACCAAGACTCCCTCCCCCTCGCTGTTTATCTTCTGATATATCCCCTCCGTTTTTCTTCTCTGAACTCCTACCTTGTAAGAAGTGATCACTTTTCTCTGTAGCATTCCAACTGTTCTCTCTTTACATCTCAGGTTGAATTCCTCATGCTATTTCTTATAAAAATCTGTATAGCTCTCTCTCTCAGAAATCTGGCTCTGACTAATAAGCAAGACTGGGAGAAACATTGTACATTTTCTCAGAGAAATAAAGTTGAGTTCCTGCTGATTTATAAGTTGCCTAAAAACTCCATCTAGTCAGTTTGGGAAATAGAAGAACAACCATGTTCCTTTCAGGTGTTGTTAATTCCCTTCAGTGAGGCTGGCCTGGGTGACAAACAGATCCTAGTTAATTTTTCTTATAAACATCTGGTAAGGGACCTCTTGGCAAACACATTAATGGTAGTTAGTACTGGGAGAGGCCTTCCCTATTCATGCTTACAATAGGATGTATCTGGTGTGTGTAGAACCCGTTAGGGAATCAAACTTAGGATCTATGGATTTATGTGGCCCAGTTGGAACCTGTCACATCAGTTATGTAACTATAAGCATAGGAGATGACCCTAAACAGCTTGGTATGTGTAAGTGATGACCTCATATACCACATAGACACCACATATGTTCAACTTGGGCCAAAGCATGTCCTAACGTAAGAAAAAGTTTCCTGCAAAAAGTGTTGGGGCCTCAAACCAGACTTCTTTGCTTGTGCCTCCCAATTTCATCCTCAACATGTATGTAAAACTTCCTATTAAGTAAGGCTTATGACATTGGTGGACTAAATAGCCTATATAGTCAAATGTGTTGTTAACATGCCTTTCATGACATTTGGAGAGGATTAAACAGGAAAACATGAAGTGCAACAGAGCATTCTTACCTTGAAAAAATAGGGCAATTTTTGTATACCCATAAGAGCATATACAGAAAACTAGCCTGTGGGGCCAGGCATAGCCTTGAACTCTGTATGCCGCAAATTCAGGATCTCTGGGACCCACGGGAAAGTGCAAGGGTACACATACACACTTGTGTGCACACATGCACACTCTTGGAGTCCTTCTACACAGAACTTGGAATAAATCAGGTGGTAGTCCTAGAGTAGTAGGTCCTAGAGCCTGTGAGCAATAGATGCCTAAACAGCAGCCCCTGTTGCTGCCTCCTCTACAAAAGACAGGCCCATTAGGAGATGCCCTGCCTTGCTACCTCCCCTCTGATCCATGCCCCGCATGCCCACATCTTCCCCACACACCCCAGCCCCCACGCCAATGGCCAGCAGGTTGACCAGGCAGGAAGTGACATAATCACCCTCTGGGTTGAGGCCTCCTGTGAATTCTGAGGCCTCATTAGCAGAGCAGTATAGGAAATTAGCTCTTGAAAATGAAAACTATAACACTAGGCATAAGAACAACAATAAAAAAAAATCTCAGGATCATGCTAAGGATATATTCTGGAAATCAGAGCCCAGATTGTATAGGGAACAAAAGGAGAAGGAAGATAGATTCAAATGATGTGTCTGTTAGGTCCAGAATGGAGGAACAGGATGTCCAGAGGAGCAAGCAATGTTATGTGAGTCTCCCACTCACCAGGGGGAAGGCATGGGGACCAGCATCCCACAGTATGGTGGGAAGAGGAAGGGAGGGAATGGCCATGCACTGATGTGGAAGGGGACTCCACAGAGCCTGCTAAGTCCTGGGAGCATTTGGTGAGGACCAATAGGCACCAAAACTGGTAAATCAGCCTTTGGGACATGATCCAGAGAAATGCATTCCAAACAGCATTTGTTTATACTGGGTGGGATGATGACATCTTTCTATTGACTCA
Organism: Vulpes vulpes; assembly: GCF_048418805.1. Taxonomy (NCBI): domain Eukaryota; kingdom Metazoa; phylum Chordata; class Mammalia; order Carnivora; family Canidae; genus Vulpes; species Vulpes vulpes. The sequence continues at coordinate 54,352,028 of NC_132787.1, read as the reverse complement.
TCTCTGAAAGAAATGTGGCATTTCCTTCTGAATGGGGCAGGCTAGAGTCTGGTAATTTTGACCCTGACACATTTCAGATTCTATGATATCATGTAGCTGTGGACACCGTGACATGATTTTTGGGCTCAATGTCTTTTGAGCTGATACAGTTAGACAAGGTGAAAGAGCCCAGAGTAGCAGCTTGGGTTAGAGAGACCCCATAGAGGACCAGTGCCTGCCTTTGGTTGGGTAACCAGAGAGCTCATTCATCTGGGAGCTGAGGGGTTTGAGCTTCAAGCCCAGCTAGGAATACTGACTGGGTTTTAACTGATCCAGGGCCATATTAAGTGAAACTGTACTACACATTCCCTAGCTTCTTTTCAAACTTTTCCTCAATCTCTATTTTATTTTTAACTCTTTAAATTTTTAAAAGATTTTATTTATTTGTTTATTGATTTGAGAGGAGAGAAAGTGTGGGAGAGCGCCCACACAAGCCTGGAAGCAGTGGGGAGGGACAGACAGGGAGGGAGAGGGAGAGAATCTCAAGAAACTCTGCACTGAGCCCCAGCTCAATCTTAAGACCCTAAGATCATGACCTGAGCTGAAACCAAGAGTTGGGGTCTTAACCAACTGAGCCACCCTGGTTCTCCATATTATGAAAAAAAATTTAAGATTTTATTTTTAGGGCAGCCTGGGTGGCTCAGCGTAAACGTTTAGCGCCACCTTCAGCCCCAGGCATGATCCTGGAGAAGTTGGTCCAAGGGTTGTGGGTTATTGTTAAGCTGTTCTAAAGGATAATTTCAGTGAAACAATGAACACAAAGGGGCTCAATATCATTAGTCATGAGGAAAATACAAATCTAAACCACAGTGAGATCCCACTTAACCCCTCCAGTAGGACTTCAAAAAAAAAAAAAAGAAAGAAAGAAAGAAACAGTACATGTGTTGTGAAGGTTGTAGAGGAATGGAATTCTTACACTTTCCTAGTGAGAATGTAAAATTGTGCAGTTACTTTACTTTGGAAAATAGTTTGGCAGTTCCTCAAAAAGTTGAACATAGGGTTACATGTGACACAGCAATTCTACTCCTAGGTAGGTGTATGACTAAGAAAATTGAAAATATATGGTCTCTCAAAGGGGAAAAGAAACCTACACAACACAGAAATGCAGGACGAATAATACTGAGAGATTTCAGACAGAAAATATGTTTAAAAATTAATTGCATAAACTACCTCTGGTCTTTCTCCTGTTTTTAATAGTGAAAAAAACTAGAGAAGACCCAGGTCACATCATGACAGTTTAAGACTTTGGAATCGTTCACATATTAGAAAAGCCTAAGACCTATTTTACCCGAGAGAGAAATGGAATGACTTCACGACAACCCTTAAGAAAACCTGTTGCGTGAGGCGCCTGAGTGTCTCCCTTGGTTGAGGGTTTGACTCTTGGTTTCCGCTAGGGTCATGATCTGATGGGTAGTTTCAGCTACGGACATGATCTGCATTGAGCTCCGTGTCAGAGTCTCCCCCTCTACCCCTCTTCTCATTCTCTCAACTGAACAAATAAATCTTTTAAAAAAGAAAACTTATTGGGAAACTATTTCTGCCTTGATGACTTCATCCACGCACAAGAATGAACAATGAGAACTATGCTGAGATATACTTTTAGAAAGAGATGGGATCCGTGGTGTCAGCACAAGGGTAGACAACTACTGAGAGTGGCTGCTGAGGGGTGGTCCCCATCAGTGGTGACCTTCAGGGAGACGAGGCAGCCTTGTGTATCAGTGGCTCCCAAGGTTCCTTGATCCCCACCACGTTCCAATTCTGTTATTGCAACTGCAGACCGTTACCTAGAATGCTGGGTGCTCCCCCTGTCATTCCAATCGGAGTCTGAGCTACGGGCATTGCCTTCAGCTCTCAGCTCTGGCACCAGAGCTTGTTGTTGTGGTTACCGACTCTCGAGTGCTGTGGGGTGTTGCACAAATAGTTGCCAATAGTAAATAAAGAATTCCTGTATCCTCACCCCTCAGGCTGATTAAACTTAACTTGATTTCACTTGTTTTTAACCCATCATGTGTTTGGGTTTCTTCTCCCCAGTCCCCAGCTCTACCTCGTCTGCCACTGGTCACCATGGCAGCGCCTCTTGGCCCTCAGTCTGGTCCAAGGGCAGAAATCAGCCTCCTGGAAATCAACCAGGAGCTTCAATCCAAGCTGGAAAAAAGCCAGCAGGACTTCCGAGACCTCAAGGAGAAATTCCTTATGTCCGAAGCTACTGCCTACTCCCTGGCCAACCAGCTGCAGAAATACAGTAAGTCCTACAAGGTTATGGTCTCCAACGTGATGACTGTCTGTATTCCTTCTGAGAAAGTAAAACTCTCCAAACGTAATCTTCTCTATTTCCGTTGTCAGGATAAATTTCATTCTGGCCACAATCCAGGAAAGGTAGCAGTGGGTATTTTACCCTCAGGATGGGAAAACTGAAGACCAAGAGGTTAGAGACTGTAGGGTTGGGTTAGAGTTAGCTTTCCAGTTATCGATTCCTGGTGCCGACACAGAAATGCCTGGTCCTCTCGGGATCCTCTCTGTACTGTCTCAGTCCTGCTCACTGTTGGCCTAAGTGTCTGAGACTGAGGAACTCCCATCAGGTTATGCTTCTCTGGGTCCAGCTGGCAAACACTGAGCTGGTTACACTGGGGAAACATGGTACACACACAGTGAGTGGTGGGGGTAGCAGGTGACACTACCTGCTTTCAAGGAGATGGAGGTTGGCCTCCTTTCCCTGAAACTGTGGTATCCATGAGTGACGCCATCCACAGTGACTCCCCTGGTGAGAGGGAAGCTGGGCACAGGCTCTGCTTCCTGAGCCCACGGAGGCCACCATTTGATACCCAGTGGTAAGGTTGAGGGTGTCTCAGGGAATTTCAGACAATCTGTGCTGCCTCCATCTATCTCTCCCTAAGCTGGGAAACTTCAGTGATGCAGGATGGCGAGCAGGTCAAGGTCTGGGCCAAGAAACATGTGGCCAAGTGAGGATGAGGGTGAGTGGGAGAGACCGCGGCTCCAGTAACCCCCCGAGCTAGAGTGTGGGGTAGGCACCCCTCCACAGTCAGCCTGAAATGGGGAGCTCAGCTGCCTGGTCTTAGGGGGGGGGGCTGCAGGGATGTAACGAATCCTGATGCTCTGAGCCCTAATTTTTGTCATGTTCTCACAACTGGCTTTCAGTACAGCAAGGGGAGGTAAAATGAAAAAAGATTGATGCAGGGAAAGGTGCAAAAGATTGAAGCCCGCTATTTAGGAAAGTGAAGAGTTACTGAGCTTTCAGGAAAGCACAAGCAAAGTTTTGTTAACATCTCTCCTAATACGAATCACAAAATTGTGGGAAACCTGTTGTGAAGATGATGAAAACAGATATCACTTGAGAGCTTGGAGTGGAGGTACCTCAATACAGGGGTGAAGAGCAAGGTCTCTGGGCCAGCCTTCCCGGGTTATTATTGTTGTGGCACCTACTTCTTTGAATCACAGTACTGAGTAATTTCTTGAAAAGCTCTTAGAGCAGAGCCTGGCACTGTGCAAACCCTGTTCATAATTCTACTGCTTCTAATCACAAACTTTATTAGGATTTGGACATATTCCTTTCAGTTCCTTCCGGCTTTATGCATTATACTTCACACAAGTGCATCTGGATGAATTTTTACCCTTGGCATACTTGTTCAACAGAGAAATCCCAGCTCAGGGGACCCATCAGTCCTGTCGTCCTAGGGGCCTACTTCCTGTCCCTGCTCAGTGTCTACTTAAGAGGCTGCAAGGCTTGCTAGAGTGGCCATGATCAGGGTCGCTGTGAGGGGATGTGAATTTTGACTCTGCCAAATACCAGTTACTCACCGTGTCTAGTCACTGTCTGTGGCTTGGGGCTGTTCCTTCCTCGGCTCTCAAACGGGGACTAATCACACGCCCCGTAGTTGGGAGGCTGAGGAATGAGACGTGCAGAGCCTGGTTGCTGGGGTTACATTTGTCCTGGGGTGGACCCTGCCCTCTCCCTTGAAGGCAGCGAGCACAGCAGCATGTCCAGCTTTCCACTGAGGCAGGCATCTCTGTTTCTCAGGGTGTAAAGAGCTCACCGACATCATCGAGTCCGTGCTGGGGGAGAAGCTGCAGTTGGAGGAGGGGAAGCGGACAGAGGTGTTGGCTGAGAAGCTCAGGTAAGGAGGGCTCCATGTGGGAGGCTGGAGGGAAGCTGAGGGCATCTCTGACTTGGGGCAGCAACGGGTCTGGGCCAGGAGAAGGGCAGAAACGGTCATGGCAGGCACGTTACACAAACAGTTGTAACACCATTAAGGCCACAGTAATTGGTAGATTATGGACTCCAATGACTCAGAGCCCCATCTTCTCTTTTTAAAAAACATGTCAACGTCATCAAATTCAAGCGGACAGTTCATGGCATTTAGCACATTCACGATGTTGTGAGTTCACCCCCTCATTTCTGTTTAACACCGTCACGACCTTCCTGACCACAGCGTGTCATCCCTTCTTTTAGAACACACAGTCATCTTACCCTGCCGTTCTCCTGGGCTTGCCAGTTAACCAGGCTGATTACGCTCATGCTTCTGTGTGTGGAGCTATGTCCATTCAGTGCATGATGCACTGTATGTAGTTTTACCAGAAAATGAGTGCGCCCTAGGTGAGAAGCTGAAGGGACGTCTCTCTGATGTGTGTTTAGGAAGACACCTGGCTTTTTCACAGACAGAGAAGATACAAGGGATGTCAAGGAGGCTCACAGGAGCGCCCTCTGATAGAGGAGGTCTTGTTTTACCTTCTTTCTCTGCCACAGGCAGATCGCCACACACATGCCCAAATTCGGCTTCCGGGACTCCTTGGGGAAATTCTTCCAGAAGTCTCCACAAAAGCTCTTCTAATCTTTGCTTCAACTCTGCATTTACAAATTTTCTCTGTCCCACCCTAGGCAATGTCATATCCTAATTAAAGATCATGCTAAAGAGCTGACCCGGTTGTATCAAAAGTTACGGGAAGGGACAGATATTTCTGAACGCCTCAATGAGCACCTCGAGGACCTCCTCACCCACGATGACCCTGAGCATTCTCGAGGGCAGGGTTTCCAAGAGCAGCTGACTGAGGGAGGCAGGCTGGCCAAGCGCCTTGCCCGAAAGCTCAGTTCAGGTAAGGCGGCCGCAGGCCCTGATTGCACTAGGCCGCTCCAAGGTCCTGGGCTCACAGGAGACTCCCCACCTGCTTTACACTGTTTGCACAGCTGTCCTTATGTCTTTAGGGACACATAAGCCCACTGTGTGTCTAGTGCTGATGTGGGACATAGTTGACAGGACATTTCTGAATTTATTTGCAGAAAATTATGACGATGAGGAGGATGAAGAAAAACAAGAAACACTCACCCCCAGGTGACCATGAGTATTCAGGCACCGGTAATGTGTGGGTAAAAATGGACAGGGCCAGGATGCCTGGGTGGCTCAGTGGTTTGGCGTGATCCCGCTGTCCCGGGATCGAGTTCTGCACTGGGCTCCCCACGGGGAGCCTGCTTCTCTCTCTGCCTGTTTCTCTGCCTCTCTTTCTGTGTCTCTCATGAATAAATAAATAGCATCTTTTTAAAAAAAAAATGCACAGGGCCTCAGAAAGGACTCTAAGTGAAGTCTAGAGAGTCTCGGGTGCCAGATGCAAGAAGCAAAACTAGACATGGAAACAATGGATGGCCCCGTTAACTTGGTCGTCTGTTGTCTCTGTGGTACTTGTAAGATCAAGATGAACTCACTAGCCTTAAGATGCCCTGTAGCTACAAAATACCCATTCTTTCCTGTAAATGAACACGAGGAAGAGGTGCATATCTATTTCCTACACAATTCTCTAAGGTCCTTGGTGGGCAGGTGAGTAGCAAAGGAATTGGTAAGCAGACAACCGGCAAAATTAAAAACCAAGAGAAGCACTTAACCCAAACTTGCAGTGTCATGTGACACTATTAATACCATGGTGCCTAGAAGGCACAAATTTCTCCAGTCTGCAAGGACTCCAGAGCCGTAGCCGCCTGATCAATCTATGTTAAAGCCCACACAACTCAGGCACGCGGTGGTTGCCCCTGGCCTGGTCTCCATCTCTGCTTCATGTTGGGACTGTACCATACTGGGATGACTGGCTCTCATTCCTAGTCAGTCCCTCGGTGACCGGTGCCCTGAGTATCTGCTGCTGCTGCTCTGCCATCCCTTGGCAGCCACACTCTGTCTCTTACTGGATGGATCGCTTCCTCCCTCTCAAGGCAATGCCCCCCTCACCGCCCCCGCTATGCTTCTTGTGACCACTCCCTATAACTCCACTCAAAACCAGTTAGGAAGCCATGGTGTGGGATCCTCTTGGTCCGATCTTCTGTCATTCCTGTCCTACCCCCCACAGCCCGGAGCAGCAGGAAGTTGAAAAGAAGGGGATCCTCCAGGACCCACCGGATGAATGTGTTTTGACTCCTTCAATTCTCCAAGACGGGAGTGAGAGCCACCAGGCTTCCGGTGATGGTGAATTTCCATCTGATGAACAAGAATTCGACTCTGCTGTGGATCTGCCCTGTGAATGCTCCCAGTCCAAAGGGGCTGAAACTCCACGTGGTCCCCCAGGTAGCGTCCATATTCTGTGTTCTGTACATCTTGTCTAGAATGAGAAAGCTCACCTCTCTGCACAGGCCTTATAGACACATATTGGTTTAAATCAGGAGATAATGGATTTGGAAACCCAGACATCAGGTGGTTCAGGGAGCCTTCAACTGTCCTAGGCAGGGGTCATGCCTCTGCCACCCCGGCCCCAGTGTCAGGCCATTGCACCTATGTCAGGGGTGACAAACCCTACCCACCTCAGTAGGACATCCACAGGGGTGTTGTCAGATACCCTACTTGGATCAAATGTCTTCTGTTACCCGCAACGATAATTTTCCTGTATGGTCAATATCTCTCGAGTTTCTAAGCCTGTACAAAGTCGTTGGTTGACATACCTGCCTACTAGGAGAGGTGCTTTCCCTGGTTTCACTGCTCTCAGTCCCAGTCGCTATCTTCTCTATGTTGGGTCAACTTAGCTAAGCAGTCATCTGAATACAACTGTGTCATTACCTTGAGTGCACGTTTCTATGAAGCAAGGCTGGGCTCTGACATCATTCAAACCACAGATAGACTTTGTTTCAGTAGAATGCCGAAGATTCTTTTTGATTTGAGGGTCTCTACAATCGATTCATTAGTCTCAAGTATAAATTCCTATGAACCATCAAGAATCCTGGTATCTCATGGAACAACCCAATTTTGCAGCAACGCTTCTAGAAGTTGCCTGGGCTCTTCCATAGGACCTCTGGGGAAAGTATATTGTGAACTCTTTACACAGACCCACATCAGAGGAGGATATTGGGATAATTTGTAGCAGACGAGGAAGAGAATTTCCCCAACAGGTGAGGAAGCAGTCCTGTCTACTGGCCATAACACTTAACCTTTGTGATCCTGGAATATCCCTGCCAGAACAGAATGGTCTTGCACTGGGAAATTTAACATCCTTGCAGTGTGCGTGGTCACTGTCTTGGTCATGTGGGAAGTGCGATTTGCTTAGCGTGACCTGTTGTCTCTGAACTTATTTGCAGAAAATCAAAAAGATCTTGGGAAAGGAAATGGACACCACCCAATGTCCCCCAGGTAACTCTCAAGATTGTGGTATATGAATTTTCCTGGTGACCTGTGGAGACCTCACGTCTAGGGATAAAGAGAAAGAGCTGCACATAACTATTTCATCCATTCAGCCAATAGTTGAACATCCCCTTCAGCCATGTCATCTTTTCATGTGGTAGTTATGTAGGTCTCAATTTCTTACTCCCTCACATGTTGAGTACAGTGAATAGACAGACACGAATGGACCAAACCTAGGGATTCCTGTAATCAGCTGTTCTCTCCTTTGTGGTTAAAACCAAGGTGAGATGCTTATCGGCTTTGTGCCTGTTTGGCATCGTTGCGCTGGCAGGATTTTTGATAGCAAGAGAGGAAATTGAAGAACAAATGCATGTTATATCAAAATACTGAGAGAATGGTCCTTGTAGTCAGAATGTCTGCGAGTCCATAAGGCCTCAGGAACTTTAGTCACTTGGACACCGCATATAAAAGTCACTGCAATGTATGCAGAAGGGTTGAAGCCACTTTTTAAAATTCCCTGCATGTGGGAGTCATGCCTGTAACAACACGCAGGAAGACTTTAGTCTCCTCCTGCATCACCTGGTTATGGGGGCAGTGCACAGAATATCTTCTGCTGTGTCTCTCTGTGTTCCTCATGTAGGAGGCAATGTAGGAGGATAGTTCTTTCCCTCCAAGAGCACAGCCATGTTGCTTTCTGTGACTACTCCCTATCACTCTACTGAAAACCAGCTAGGAAGCCATGGTGTGGGATCCTCCTGGTTTGATCTTCTGTCATTCCTGTCCTACCCCCCACAGCCTAGAGCAGCAGGAAGTTGAAAAGAAGGAGGTCCTCCAGGACCCACTGGATGAATGTGTTTTGACTCCTTCAATTCTCCAAGACGGGAGTGAGAGCCACCAGGCTTCCGGTGATGGTGAATTTCCATCTGATGAACAAGAATTCGACTCTGCTGTGGATCTGCCCTGTGAATGCTCCCAGTCCAAAGGGGCTGAAACTCCACGTGGTCCCCCAGGTAGTGTCCATATTGCTTGTTCTCCACACTGGGGCCTGTGAATTCCAAGGTGGCATCTGTAGACGTCAGACCGTCAGACGCAGGGAAAAGCAGAAAGCGCTGAAGAGAACTATAGTATCCATTTGGTCAGTGACAAATTATCCATTTTCACAATGTGTTCTGTTTTCCTTGCAGTACTTGTATTGCTTCCCATTTCTTAATTAACTTCTCCGGTTGAGAAACCCACAGTCAGCTGACCCAGGTGTGGGTCACTCCTATGTCAACAGGGTTTGCTGAGCACATTCATTCTCTCCTCCGTGCTTTAGAGAGAGGTACATGTCTACCCTAAGCAGAGGCCTGTTAGATTTAGCATGTAAGCATGTGTACATAGCAAGAATGCACACAGGCAAAAATATTCTATCATGTCACGATCTTGAGAGAAAGAGGGTTTGATGACATGAGATTTCTGGGACAGTCAACTGCCCCAAGGCTGTAAATGCTTGGCCACTACCTGCAGAACTTAATGCCACTTGAATGGAAGGGAGAGAGCCACCATTGTGGGGCTCTGAATGTAGTGAGTCATGACTGGATGCCACAGAGATAATTCAGTCTCCTTCACAAGCTTGCTATTTGACCTGTGCACTGAGCAATTACTGTACTTTCTATCGGCTGCCCCTGTGGCAAACATACCTTGTCCCACAAAAGAAGAAGAAGGAGAAGGAGAAGAAGGAGAAGAAGGAGAAGAAGGAGAAGGGGAAGGGAAATGGAAAGGGAAGGGAGAGGGAGAGGGAGAGGGAGAGGGAGAGGGAGAGGGAGAGGGAGAGGGAGAAGAAGAAGAAGAATTTTCTTTCCTTAATCGGTCAACAACCTCTTTGCTTTCTTCACCACTCCTTCCTGCTTTCCATCAATGCCAGACAGGACATAGGATTTCAGATCCCTCTTAGGTTAATCTTCAGGTGTCCCCACCCTGCAGGCTCGGCAGACTGCAGCTAGAAGTGGTAGAGCAGAACATCCCATGGGACTCTCTGGATGAAGGCTACTTGACATATTCAGCTCCTCCCGACCTGTCTGACTATTACTGGCCTTAGAGGAGTGCCACCATCTTCTCACGTGAGGAACTGGAAGTCTGTTTTCCTCTAGAAGTGGCCAGTGAGTACCCCCACTGTCAAGGTGATAAAGCTCCAACTGGACACCCACAGAGATCTCCTGTTTTTTGTACCCCAGACCTCCACTCTCCAAGAAGAGGTCGTCCCCGTGTGCAGGCCCTGTAGAGAAATACTCATCTGAACTGGGCTCTAGGACTGGGTTTTAAGGACAGACATCAGATGGGTCAGGCAGCTTTGCTCTCTTCCTAGTCCCAGGGCATGCCCAGGTCACCTGGTTTCTCTGTCAGGTCATCGGCCCCAGGGCAGGCGTGCCAAACTCAACTTACCTCAGTAACGTGGTAGAAGGTGTCTGTCAGAATTAATTTGGTTGAAATGTCCCTTCGCACATTTAATGCTCTATGTTTCATCTTTGAGCCAGGTCCTTTAAGAATCTATGCCTGCCACAGTCAATCTGCATTCTTGTCCGGTGGTTTTGCTGTTCTTAGCCCTGTCTCTATGTCCTTTGGGTTGATTGGTCTTCCTAAACAGGTGTTTAAAAACCCACCATAAGTACCTCCACTGTTAGCTTGTTGGTGTGTTTTCAGAAGCGGAGCTGCGCCTTGGCATTCCCCCACCACATGAATTGGGCCAATATTCCGTGTAGTCCCAAAGACTCACTTTGATCTGAGGGTTTGTAGTTACATTCCATCTGTTCCGTCTCTGGTTATAAATTCCACTAAGCCTTCAACAACCAGGCTGTCTGATGGGAGAAGGCTGAATACGGCAGTCATCCTTTTAGAAGCAGGGAAGCTGGCTCCCCAGAATCTGTGCAAAATGATAAGTTAAAAGTATCTGCACAGACTGAAGACAGGGGGAAACTCTGATGATAGTCTCTCAGATAAAGCAAATGTTTCCCAATGGCACAGGTAGGAAATCAAGCCACTTATCAGAAGAGACTATCAGAGGCACCCTGAAATATTCTTGCCACGAAACCTGTTCTCACACTGATCATATCTCAGTACTCATGTAACTTTGGGCACTGAATTATTAATGTACAAAGAGGGATCTGCTTAATGACTGGCCCTGTCTGTGTATGTTTACAGAAAATCCAACCCATCATGAGGAGGAAGGAGACCAAGACCTGATATGCCCCAGGTAACTCTGAAGAATCATAGGTGGCTTTTTCAGTGGTTAAATTCAAGGATACATTTCAAGGAAAAAAAACAGAAACTGCCAAATGTACCTATTTCATCCATTGCCCAATCACAAAGTATCTTTTCTAACCATGATGTGTATGCCTTCTCTGTGTTAACACGGCTAAGTTCCTTTTATTGACTCCTCCATTTCAATAACCTGCTGTCCATTGAACAAGGTGAATTCACCAGTCACTGGGGTTCTCTGCATTCCCCTGTTCTCTCCTATTGATAAAACCAGAGTGAGAGGCAAATACGCCTTTTTGGTGTCACCACGCTGAGGATGTATTATACTAAAAGACTACCTAAAATATAATAAACATCATGTCACAGTAGTAAGAGAAAGAAGTGTGGAAGACACAAGATCTCTCCATGTTGATTATGCCTTTTAAAGCCTGTGTTCACTTGGTCACTGAATGTCATACCAACAAAATTGATGCAAAGGTGTTAAAGCCACCTTTAGGATTCCGCATGTGTGCTATGAGTCATGACTTCCCTTCCACAATAGCTCAGTTTGTTGATCAGAAGCTTAGTTCTGTGGCCACTGCCCTGAGCGCCTTCTGTTGTCTATCTGTCTCTACTGCCCCCACAGTAGCCACACTCTGCCCCTGAAACAGGAGGAGAGGTTTTTTTTTTCTGTCAATAATGGGTGTGCCCCTTTGTTATGACTATACTTCTCTGCCTCCCATGAAAACCGGTAGGATGCTGTGGTGTCTACTTTGCTTGCTTTAATCTTCAGATCTCCCCACCCTACCAGGCTCAGCAGGGAGCTGCCAGAGGTGAAAGAGCAGGATGTCCCACGGGACCCCCTGGATGAATGCTATCTGACTTATTCAGCCCTTCCTGACCTGTCTGACTCCCACAAGACTTCCTTGAGGGCCAACATGAACTCATTTGAAGATGTGGACATCTGTTCTGCTCTGGAAGTAGCTAGTGAGTCCTCCATCATCAAGGTGATAAAGCTCCCAAGTCCACCCCCCTAGCTTTGGTATCCCCACCTCTGCTTATGCAGATGTGTCATCGCTGTGTATAAGCCTGGTAGACATGAGGATCTGAGTCTGGCTCTAGGATAGACTTTTAAGAACAGATATGAGGCGAGTCAGGGACTGGCCCTTTTCTCCTCTTCTCAGGTCAAGCTCATGGCTTCTGACACAGAAGTTAGGACATTAGAGTCAAGGCAGATGTGACAAGCACACACTCAGTTGCGCTGTACATGCAGAGGAGTCTGTCTTTGTTCCTGATTTCCATTCAGTGTCTCTCCTCATCTGCAGTGCTTACATTTTCACACTCGAACAATGTCCTTTGAATTGTTGTGCCTGTCCAAAGATTTGTTAGCTTTACCTATATCTTTGGATTATTGTTTCCCTGGTTTGACTATTCTCATCCCCAGTGTCTGTGTCCTCTGCGTTGGCTGTCTTCATCTGATGAGTCATCACTGGAGCCTCAGGACATCCAACACCCCTACCATCAGCTTGCTTGTTATGTTTCCCTGACAAGCTGAGCCCGAGCATTGCCCCATCCCACCCATGGCTCATATGTCTGTGTAGCACAAAGGATTATGCACAAAGATTCCTTTTCATTTGAGGGTTTGCAGATTCCATCCATCAGTCTGGCCTCTGGATATAAATTCCCTTAAACCATCACACCTAGAGTATCTCATGGGAGAAGGTAATGGGAGAAGGTTGCAGTAAGTTGTTTGGATGCAGGTAAGCTGTTCCCCAGAATCTGTGGAAAAACTGATGTTTCACTCTGGACACAGACTCTTGAGATGTGCCTCTGCCACATCATGGAACACATGCCTGATGGTTTAGGAAAGCAAACCAAGGTCTCTTCCCAAGACAATACCTGCGTCCTCTTGGATGATGTCTCTTACAATTCCTTGCTGCCCCACTAAGGATAAACATGCCCTTGTACTAATTGTATTGGATACTTAATTTTACTGTAAAGATGGTGTTCTGTTTAATTGTGCCTGGCCCTGTCTGTATTTATTTGTAGGAAATCATAATGATTGTTGGGAGGATGAAGACCAAGGCCAGATATGCCCCCAGGTAACTCTGAAGAATCATGGGCTTTAATTCGGTGGTGACATCTGGTGATCTCGGATCCAGGGAAATCTAGACAGTGCTACATGTACCTGTTTCACCCCTTCAGACACCCACACAATGATCCGCTAGCCCTGTTCTCTGTTTCACTATGGTACTCGTACAGGCCCCTTTGTTGATCCCTCTCAAATGTGGGAAAATATAGTTCATTGATGCAGGATACTAAGCAATCACAGGATCTCTTGCACTCTCACAGTCTCTCTTTGTGTTGGGTCCAGCCCGAGATGCCCATCTGTCTCTGCCAGTTTGTCATTACAACATTGGCAAGAACTCATGGCAAAGACAGTATTTAGAAAAAAATTCATGCCTCAGTATTTAGGGAGTAGGCCTTGGGCACAGGAGCTTTCTAGGAATCTACCATGCTGCCGTAGCCTGGGGTTCTGATGGTGCTTTCTGTCAATTTCAACAAAATGTTTGCAAACGTCTTGATGCCGGTTTTATTGTTTTCTGAGTGTTCTGTATGTGGTAACTGCTGTGCACTGGGTGGTTCAAACTCCTTCCCCATGAGCTCCCATTCTGCTGTGAGCACTTCCCTGATCTATCCCCAGCGCATCCACACTCTGGCCCCAGATGGAGGCAGACTGGTTCATGTCCCTTGATGGGGACTTCCCACTTGTTTTCTGTCACCACTCCCTCCTCCCTACCACCAAGACCAGCTGGGACTCCCTGTTGACTCAACCTTCTTCTTGCATCTTCAGTACTCCCTGGAACACGAGGCTCCCCAGGGAGCTGCCAGTGGCAGAAGAGAATGAAGTCCCACAGGACTCACTGGATGAATCTTATTGGACTCCTTCAGCTGGCCATGACCTGCCAGACGCCTGCAGGCCTTATACAAGTGCCTCATTCACATCTGATAAGCAGGAACTCTTCTTGGGTCTGGATGTGGACGGTACGTACTCCCATTGTGAGGGCCATAAAGTTCCTGGGGAGGCCCCAGGAAGCCTCTCTGCTTTCTTTTTTTTTTTTTTAATTTTTATTTATTTATGATAGTCACAGAGAGAGAGAGAGAGGCAGAGACACAGGCGGAGGGAGAAGCAGGCTCCATGCACCGGGAGCCTGATGTGGGATTCGATCCCGGGTCTCCAGGATCGCGCCCTGGGCCAAAGGCAGGCGCCAAACCACTGCGCCACCCAGGGATCCCGCCTCTCTGCTTTCTATCCAACCACCTAAATAGGCTGAGAGACGCAAGCTTGCCAACAGGCCTTGTAGACTCATACTGGTTTCTTTGAACTCTGCTCTTGGATTTAATTTTAAAAACACTGGGGCACCCAGGTGGCTCTGTTGGTTAAGTGTCCAACTCTTGATCTCGGCTCAGGTCTTGATCTCAGGGTTGTGACGTAAGTCCCATGTTGGGCTCCACACTGGGCATGGAGCCTCCTTAAATAAGAAAAGGCATCGTGTGGGTCAGACAACTTCCCTTTCCTTCCGTCCCAGACTACCCTCTGCCGCCTGCGCCCTCACTGGTGCAGGCATTGGTACCAAGACAGGAGAGAGGAGAAATGAGGGAAAAAGGCAAAAACCCAGCCGCCACTATGTCACCTGGAGACACCTGGGTAACAGACCTCTTTCTTTTATCAAGTAGAGTCTTCTGCTACTCATGAAATTCTATTGCCAGTTGCGTTGCTTCCTATAATCTCTCCTGCTGTCCACACAGGTTTGCAGTCAGCTCCATATTTGCACCATCTATTATATTTTTGCTGATCCCAAAGATTTGCTCCTGAGCTGCCCTCTGTAGCATTTAGATAGAAGATCCTGAGCACCCAGCCCCGCCTGTACCCTGTGGTTTCAGTGAAGCTAAGGCTCTAGCTCTGGTTTTTCATCCCCCATGGATGGAGTACTTTGCACCCTCTGTGCAGCATCAGTGATTTTTCCACGTGTGGATATGGTTTCAGTCATGTATCTACTCTCTGTGGCACCATGTCGTGTAAATGATCAGTGGCCTGTGCACCTAGGGTGGGTATTGGCCTCAGCACAGGCGATCCCCTCTCCATAATCTTCAGAAAAGTGCTGCCTGCTGAGCAAGACCCCCTTGGGGGCCCTGTCACACAAGAGTGCAGAGTAAAACCCATTTCCCATTTGTTCCCTCTCGGGCTATTTTTTGGACTTCCCTTCTGGGAGAGTATTTGGATTGTTAGCAGAATTTCTTTGCTCTTCAGATCACCTGAGGGCCCACATGGCAGGGAGGAGGCACGGCTCCGACTGAAGCTGACCTGCTCTGGTGTGAGGGTGTTGCAAGTGTCTGTTTAGCCCCCTTTCTGAGAACACATACTCCCTTCACAGTGGAAACCTGAGTGTGTTTGATTACGGAGTGCTGCCCACACCTCCCTGAAGGGTGTGTGATGCTGGGACTGGGTGCTTTGTGCCCTCCCTGAAGACCCACAGAGTCTGATCCTGGAGCACTTCTGGCCCTGGGATGTCCTACGGGACTCAGACCTCTGCTACATTCCTTACAGCTGTCAGCGCCTCCTCCGGGTGGCAATAGAACATACAGGTGTGGGTGGGTGGAAGGGCAGTCAAAAATTGTACATGAGAAAGTTCCAAAGGCTCCAGAGCCAAGAAAGGTGCTCCTGACTTGGTCCATGGTACTTTTTCCCAAGTCCCTTTTCTAGTGGTACCTGAAGCCTCAAGGCCAAACGTCTTCCATTGTTCTGTTATCTTTCGGGTACACACTGTCCTCGCCTTCTCCCCGTGCCCCCAGGCCTCTCTAGAATGTTTTCTGTAGGCTATCGGACGAGGGTTACAGGATAATAAGCATGAGTTCCTGCGCCCATCTAAAGGCCCTCTGGAGTCAAGGGGGTGATTTTCGCTTCTGGGACTTCGCAGCCTGGGCACCTGCCGGCCCAGCGTTCCCAGGCACAGACATAATGGTGACATCTTCATACACATGATATCTGCCTTTGTGCCCGCTCCCAGGGTGATCTCACGGACGGGCGGGGACGTCAGAAATGGGTGTTCTGGGAGTGCTCAGCTAAGGAACACTGGGGTTTATCCCATTGACATCTCTTCTTGCTTCAGCTCCCATGCAGGTGCCCTGTCACCGGGGGCTATTGAGTGGAAACTTGACTTTCCTAAGGGCAGAGGTGCAAACTTCAAGAGCACAGCCACAGCCCAGCACCAAGGAGGCCAATTCTCTGCAGTTGCAGCTGGGCCAGCAGTTGGATCGTGGTGACAACAGAGCCAGGCTCGACCTCTCCCCCACCATCTGGAGCCTGGCAGCCAAGATGGGTTCTGGGGACCAAAGGCCACTCTCCCAAGGTGAGAGGGAAGGGAAGTAGGAAGCTCTAGTCTCTATGTTGGACTCACAGGCTTGTGGCTGGAGGCAACAATGGGGGTAGGTCAAATCTCACGATGCTCCAATACAGGGAGTGAGCAAGAGCCTGGTGTTTAGTATCCATTCTGCCCCGTATCCAGGGGCTCTTTAACTGGACAAGCTATTCATCTTCTCATGTATTTTCCCTTCAGTACCTTCATCTGAAACCCCTGACAATGGTGTCCAATCCATCGAAGCTGGGAGCGTGATACAACATTATTTTTAGGGGGCCTGATCCAACAACCACTGCTAGATAACATCTCTGAATTTGTAATGTCTAATTCTTGTGTCTCTGTGGTGCTTTAATGCTTGGGAAATGGTTTCATGGCATTGTTACACGTGGGGTGGAGCAATTATTCCCCGGCTCCACTTTGGCTGGACCCCATCTTCCCTGGCTTTCTCAGAGGCTCGTGTGCCAATTTTTCTCCTCTTCCACATCTTCAAGCCAATTTTCCCTGTTAAGCTTTCACAGCCACAGTGGAAATACTGACCCACAACACAATCTCTTGTTTATTTTTTTCTTTTTCTAAAGAAATAAGGGGCCACTCTCTTAGATAAAGTGCACACGTCACTCTCTTCTCTCATCTTCCCTCCAGCTCATCATCTCCTCTCATCTCCATCGCCTCCTCCCCAGACTCCTGCTCATAGGATCCACCTCTGTTCAGATTTCCTTAAGACCGAACTTTTCAACCCTCCCCTGGGTCATGGTGTCTTTACCCTCGCTCCCTTTACGTGTCCCTTCCTGGAGCCTGGGGTGTCCCGGGGCTCCCCTGTCAGGCTCAGAACTCATCTGAGAAATGAGGTGATCCAGTACCCATGTGGAGGTAACAAAAGGAAACAGCACTGTCTCACCAGGGAGAGGCCCGAGAGAAAGAGCTCAGTGAGTGTTTGGGGAAGCACAGCTTTGACAAGGGCCTTAGAAACTGAGGTACTTATTGTCTTCTCCCTCTAGCTTCTCTGTCACCTCTCCTTGGCTCCCACAGTCCTGGCCCTGACTCCACCTGCTGGCTTAGTCCCTCTCTCTATGACTCACTTTCCACAGAGAACTGAGCAAGAAACCAGGGTCCATGCCAGATTTTTTTTGTCCATTCTGGCTTTTATAACAAAAATGCCCAGACAGGCTGGCTTATTAACGTCAGAAATTAATATCTCACTGTTCTGGAGGCTGAGTAGAGCCACAATCCAACAGGTGCACATTCAGTGCCTGGTGACACTTCCTGCTTGGTTCACAGGTGGCTGCTTCTAGTTATGTCCTCACTGGGTGGAGAGGTGAGGAAGCTCTGTGGGGTCTCTTTTATAGGGTAGGAATCCCTTTAATGGGGGGCTCTGCCTCCCACGGGTTCACTCCACAATACCATCATAGTAGGGATCACGTTGCAACATATGAATTGGGGGCAAATACATTCTATCATTCTATAGGCAGATGGTTTTACTCTGTGTTGTTCCCACTTCCTCCACCTCATAATTCTTCCCCGATGTTTAAAGGCTCACCTGTTTCTTGCAAAAGCTTTTCTCATTCTTCTTGAATTTGTGTATTTTTTCCAATTTCAACTGCCAAGAAGGGGGGTTTTACAATATTCTGTTGCATGTCCCCCAGCCCCTATGTAATCATTTACTCATTGAATACATACGGACATACAGGTACACACATTTATATCTTATGGCACAACAGATGGGTATTTGGTGTGTATATTATACATAATGTACATATATGAAACATATGTTGAGGCATGTTGGAGAGATTCCCTAGCTTTCTCATTCCTTGTTGCTTCCCAAAGCTTCCCTTCATCTTTGACTTTGGGTGAGGTCTCTACAATATCCTCTCTAATAGTACAGACATGATTTCCTTGCCTTTGTCCTCTCTTCCCCGTAACTCTTTGTTTTTACCAATTCTGTTTTTCCCCATTTCACTTTCATCCATTGCGAGCCTATTGACCTCCTGGCCCTCTTGGTAGGGTAAGAAAGATGAGCAAAACAGGAAATAATCAAAATGTGTCCATTGGCTTCTCCTCACTCGTTAACATTCAGATGGCCTCTCTCGTCCTGCCCACTGGCCTTCTTTGACGTCTTATTGGTGGAGGCTCAGAAAGATCCTGAATGACAACGGATCCTGTTGATGTGCTTTTATTTTCAGAGCTGGGTTTGGATGCATCCGTGGGCATGACAAACCACACTCTCAAGCTGGAAGGTGAAACTGCTGAGGGCTCGGTGGCCAGTCAGTGTGAGTGTCAAGTCTTTGACCCCATGAAGGCCCTAGGTGTCACGAGACACAAGATTATCAAGAGGAAACTGCGGTTCATCCAGGGGCAACTTGCATGCAGATTTCCCCGCCTTCAAGCTTAGGGCGCAGAGGTGATCACATCTGTGCTGTTGGGGCATGGGTTCCTATTGCTCTTCTTCAGATTACAGCTCCGTCCTGCCCACCACTGTTTGTGCTCTTCCTCCTTTGTTCGCTCCCATAGCTGGTGCTTCTTTTGTTTGCTCTTATCTCTGTTTCCCATAAGGGCTGCCGCCCTGCCGGCCCTTCCATCTGCATCACCTGGTTGCATCTGAACTCTGCTGTGGTCCTGCTGGGGCTGTCCTGAGGTGCCCTCTCCCCTCTCCTCATGACAAGGGGGCAGCAGGCCCCATGGGCCTCCTCAGCAGAGCAGCGTCATCTACACATGTCACCAAACACGCAACAGTCTGCCGGAAATCACACAGTTTCTTGGCTTCTTTGCCACCACCGCCACCCCCCACCCCCCCAGCCACCCCCCAACCCCGCTTCCCCAACTCCATGGCCTCTTTCTCCCAGGAGCATTGTCTTAATGAGCCATTGCACGAGGATTCTCCTCTTGGGTCTTTCAGGGAATCTGACCTCGGATGACACTTCACCCTCATCTTCTCCATGTGAATAAGAAGTATGAAAACAGAGGAGAAAGATCCCCCAGGACAAAAACTAAATGAGAACCTGAGTCACAGCTGGAAGTGCCACACTGGGCTGCCTGGAGTCAGGTTTCTCCTCAGCCCCAGATGAGAAGGGAAGTCCCGTATGGGGCTTCCGGGACCTTTGTGTCCCCCACCTTAGGGGGGACATGGTAGTTGGCATCAGGTAGAGGACAGGAATGGCACTTTTCTAAAGAGACATCGGCCAAAGGTAGAAGCTAATGCCAGGTTTCCAAAAGGAATAGAACATGAGGTGCTTAGGCATCAAGACGTCTCCCCTTTTCGCGGTCATCACCATGTCTCCACGCTCAGTAGGAATCAGCGAAAAGGTAACTGGGTTGAATTTCAGGCACGAGAACATACTAGAGCATTGTACTGAATTCACTTTGGGCTGCTTTTGGAAGTCCCGGGGAGATGCACAAGAATCGAGTCCAACAGAGAAAGAAAGTCATTCATGGCAGGTGTCAGAAAGAAGACCAACATTCTTAGGGACAGTGTCCTCCTGGTGGAAGAGATGAGGTCGAGAAAACACTGGTGTGAATTAGGGTAGCTTAGCGAATACTTCTAAATCAATCATGCTAGGATAAAAGAAACACTGAGTCAGCTTTGAACTAACATGAGTGCCTTCGCCCAGTACCTTAAGATTCTGATTTCAAGATTGTGAGGTGGAATTTGGGTAACAGGATTTTTTAAAAGCTCCACTAGTATGCTCCTAGAAATTAGAAGGGCCATGGATCCAGTAGGGTCTCCGTGAGCAGTA
This sequence comes from Vulpes vulpes, assembly GCF_048418805.1. Lineage (NCBI taxonomy): Eukaryota > Metazoa > Chordata > Mammalia > Carnivora > Canidae > Vulpes > Vulpes vulpes. The sequence continues at coordinate 54,332,021 of NC_132787.1, read as the reverse complement.
TAGAAGGGTCCCGTGTGGTTTCTACTTCCTAGAAAAGCTGTTTATCAGCCATTGACGGAATTGGCATTCCTCCGTCAACACCGCAGCCTAGAGAAAGCAGAGGAAAAAGATACGCAGAGGAACTAGATGGATGATCTCTCTTTTGGATCTTAGTTTCCCACAAATTTTATAATATGGGACACAGTAGGAATAAAAACCCTGCATAGGAACCCAGTGTCCAACATAGAATCTCTTCCCTGATCAAAAGTAAAGGAATTTAGTGCTTTCTTTGCTCCTCTGACATTGAAAACGCCAATTCACTAGTCACTAAGTGGAATTTGAAAGCCCCCGTCAGAGTCACTGCAGCTTGCAACAAAATATTTTAATCAAAGTTTGTGCTTATACAAAATCTCAGTAGGGAATTTTAGGTCTCATTCTCCTGTGTTAATCCACTTGCAGGCCCTTCTGCACACCAGTGTAAACACTGAGAAACTTTTTTACTTAGGGAAAGTTTGGAAAAGAAGGGATGAGAATCTAGGGAGCTAAAACTTATGCTTTTTCATTTTCACTTCAGAATTTGGTGAGTCCATCTACTGAGGAGATTCCTGGAAGTGTCCTAAGTTCTATCCTGTGGGACATTACCTTCAGAGAATGTTGGTGTACCTGAGTGAAAATGAGTAGGGCCACGGTTACATGCCCTGATCTTTTTGTTAATTCCCCTTGAGTCTCTCCTTCTTGGGATCTTCCCTCAGCCTCTTTGGGCGTCTTCCTGTCAGGCCACGTGACCAACAGCATCTACTGCTTGCACACACCTCCAGAACTGAGGCTTTCTTCTCCCTTCCCCCACATGTTTGGGCAGGGCCTGAGCCTGTGTCTCAGTCTCCAGGGTTTTCAGGAACAGGTCACATGGCTCGGGTGGTCCTTAGCCTCTTGGACCACATCTCCTCATCTGCACATGGCAGAACTCAACTTGGGGACATTCTGAGGCCCCTTCCGGCTCTGACATTCTAGGACTCCTTCTATAGCCTGGCCTCCTCCTCAGAAGACTGGGACAAGGGTGAGAAGGGGGAGTGTTTGTCTGCCAAGGGTCCCCTCCTTCCTGTGGCAGACAGTTTGTGAATATGTGTGTTAGGTGCTGAATGCCTCCCTCCCTGGGAAGCATGAGAAAGCCACCACTTGGCTTCTGCTGAAGCAGGTTCTAGCATGAAGTGGCTGCTGAGGAGGAGGTAGTCAGGATCTGGCAAAAGTTCACAGCAGCCTTGAGCTTGGGTTCACCAGGTTCCTTCTGGGTGGAGCACAGGGGGTCCCTGGGTCCTGCAACACAGGCTGGCTGTAAGTTTAGTGAGGTGTTACTTCTGACCTGGGGCTCCTACTCTCCAGCTCGGCCTGCTTGTGGGTCCCCCTTCAGCTTCTTCTCTGCACAGGAGCTCAGCTTGCTCCTGGCCTCCGTGACCACGTAGCCACCCCTCCAGGCTCAGCTATCAGCAGCATCTGACAAAGACTCACATTCCATTTCTCTCTCTCTCTCTCTCTCTCTGCCAGATACCAAGTAGCTCAGGAAATAAGAGAAGAGATTCCTCATGTGAATGAAATCCTACCATAGAACCCCATCATTTTCCACTTGATGAAAAGAAATCTAAAACAGTGCAGCAAGGAAAAGCCCCAACAGAGCACGGAAGGGATCCTTTGCTGAGAATCAACATCACAACCACAAGCCACTCTGTGATTTTGACTTCAAACCATGGTTTGACGAGAGAAATTCTAGCCCTTCAGCCTCCACTCGTGATAAATCGCCAAGGAGACCAATGCCTGACTGGATCACACGCAGTTTTGAGAGACCTTAAGTCTTGCTCCTCTCAATTCCATCCTGCGATGAACCCGAGGACTCGGGAGCAACGTGGAAAAAGAGCACATGTCGAACTGGACATTCTGGGCCAACAGATGGGCTGCGCTAGGAGCAGACAGCATTAACTGTGCAGTGTTCTTGCCGCAAAGGGTTAGCCTGAATTTGAGCACAAGGTAGTCATCAGTCAACTTCAGGATGTAGACCATTGAACAAGACGCCTGTCTTTCTTCAAACAGTCATTGTCACCACAAATAAGAGACAACAAAAAGGAGAAGAGATCTTTTGGCTTCCAAAGGACTAAAAAGAAAATGTGTCACTGTTTAGTCCTTTCAAGCCCAAGACATCTCCTCACCTTTAGGTGGCTGTCTCTGGTGGTGGTGACATTTCCTTGTTTGTAGGGGACAGGTCAGATACCTGTCTTAATGGTCTACATCCTGAAGTTGTCTGATCCTGATTAGGATCAGGAAATTAAATTCCTCCTGATTAAATTCAGCCTAACCCTTTCGCCAGGGCACTCCATAGTTAAGGCTGTGTGTGTCCCCGCTCAGCCCACCCGGAGACCGAGAGCACCAGTTTGCCGTCACCATTCTTGCGAGAGCAGCATTGGTCACGTGCTATGGAGGGGCCTGTGAGATCTGTTCACAGGAACACATGGTTTTCTTTCTAAAACTAGTAATGTGGTGAGTGGAGCTCTGAGAATGTATGAAGATCCTTTTCTGTAAAGTTTTTCTCTGAAATGTTGTCATCTGGTAATGATCCCTGTGGTGTGTCATCACCGCATCCGTGTGTGTACGTTGGAAGGATTCTAACTTTATCATTCCTATACAACGTGTATTTGCTGGCATTGTGCTGTGGAAAACATTCCCTCCCCTCCCCGTTCTACATCATTAGAGTTTTTGTTCTGGCGATCACTGTGGCCTTGTGAATTTTTGTATTCGATGCTCTTATCCGTCACTCTCCTGGTTGATTTGGTGGGTATGGATATAAAGTGATGCAAATATTCTGGGATTTCATCATATTTAATGCAAAGTCTCCATCTCTTGTAGGCTACACTTACTCTATGGGGAAAAAATTTTGACCATGTTCCTCTCTCTGTGGTATTTTCTGTTTTCTGTGAGTGCACATATGTGGGCCTACATGTGCCTTTGGTGTTTAGGAAGCTTGTCATAGGCAGGGCCGAACATTGCACCAACCGTTCTTGGACACGCTTGGTTCCGTATTAATTTGTCATCCTTTTCACATCCAGTCTCTAAGTTTTAAGTGATCTCTCAACCTCAAAGTTTTGACATTACTCTGTTTTCTCTTTTCTTCTGTCTTAACCTGCACTCTTATTGTATTGTTTCCACCCAGTAAACAGATGCCACTTACATCCTATTTTTCTCACCTGCTCCATTTCCAGATTTTTGTTTTAGATCCACACTTAAGTTTATTTAATGGTCACCATCTGTTCGAAAGTCAGAATGTCCCCAGTCATCTCTCCTTGGGTGAAATCTTTAAATGACTCCTAGTGATGGAATGGGGACTCCCTGAGTGTTGCTGGAATTAAAATTTTTTAAAATTTAAGAACCATCTTAAAAAGATGAAACATTGCTTTGTAGATTTCATTGACTTGACTTCATGTCATTGGCCTGTGGTTGTCTTCCTCTAACCAAACATGGGCAGTTCAAGGTCATGGGTCAGTGGTGCTTGATGTCCACGGTGGATGTGTCCGTGCTGTTCAGTGACATAGAAGCTAAGGTTGAGAAGGCAGGAGAAAGTGATGCCCTGAAGCACCTCCTCACTTCTTCAGCATATGTTCCCACCTACTACGTCTTATGAGCCAGAGACTTAGGAGGTCCCTGAGAAAGGGGCCCTGATAAAGGACATTTTCAACTTCTAATGTTTGTGGGTCCTGCTCCTGGGCTCCAGGGAAGCTATGCCTTCACACTTACGGAGCTCAAAATGACTCCACAAAAACTCAAAGCCTGGACTCTGTGTCTGCCCCAAAGCACACGTGTACAAAGCACACGTTGTGTACATCTGCTCTATTAAGGAAAATAACCAAAAAGGACCCTCCTGGGAAAGGTAAGAAAACAGGAAGAAGTGTACCTGGTTCCCATAAGATTAAAATCGTTATCATATATCATCACTGCATATAATGGAAACTTAGGATCAGGAACTGCAGTGTCTCTGCAAAGCCTTTGTCTTTGTCTAACAAGTTTTAAATTTTTATGTAAAAAATGTAGATAACCCTACACCAAATATTCATTTTCCAGAACACTCTCTTCTTTGTGAAGATTGCCCACCCCAGGCCACTGTCTTTTGGGCTCAAATAAAATTCCCTTCCTTTTTTTAAAAAATAAATATTAAAAATATTTATTCATTTTGCATGGACAGCTCAATCTCTTCAGTTTATTGTCTGGACTTGCCTGAGTTGAAGGTGCAAGGGTGTGGCCACGTGGCACACTGAGCGCTCAAGGCAGAGGACAGAGGACTGGATCGATCAATATTTTTTTTTTTTTTAAGCATCAGTTTTAAAATCTAAATTCAGAGCAATAACATGTAACGTATCATTAGTTTCAGAGGTACAGTTCAGTGATTCATGAGTTCCATATAATACCCAGTGTTCATTCCATCACGTGCCCTCCTTAATGCCCATCACCAGTTACCCTATTCCCTGCCTGCCTCTCCTCCAGCAACCCTCAGTTTGTTTCCTATGATTAAGAGTCTCTTATGGTTTGTCTCCCTCTCAGATTTCATCTTGTTTTATTTTTATTTTTCCCTCTCTTCTCCCATGACCCTCTAGTTTTCTTACAATCCACGTATGAGTGAGATTATATGAAAATTGACTTTCTCTGACTGACTTACTTCACTGAGCATGACACCCTCTAGTTCCATCCACCTCGTTGCAAGTGTCAAGATTTCATATTTCGATGGCTGAGTAGCATTTCATTCTCTAACCATTCATCTGTCGATGGACATCTGAGTCCTCTCCATAATTTGGCTATTGTGGACATTATTGCTAAACACTGGGGTGCAGGTGCCCCTTCGGATCACTACATTTTTATATTTAGGATAAGTCCTTACTAGTGCATTTGCTGGGTCGTAGAGTAGTTCTATCTTCAAATTTTGATGAACCTCCGCACTGTTTTCCAGGGTGGCTGCACCAGTTTGCATTCCCACCCACAGCGTAAGAGGGTTTCCCATTCTCTGCATCCTCACCAACATCTGCCGATTCCTGGCTTGTTCATTTTAGCCATTCTGACTGGTGTGGGGTGGGATCTCATTGTGGTTTGATTTGCATTTCCCTGATGCCGAGTGATGCGGAACAGTTGTTCATGAGTCTGTTGGCCATTTTTAGCTCTCTTTGGAGAAATGTCTCTTTCCTCTGCCCATTTCAGTTTTTAAAAAAGACATTTATTTGTTCGTTCGTTCGTTTGTTTATGTGCAGGTACCAGCAAGGGGGAGGATACAGACAGACGCAGTCTCCCCTCTGAGCAGGGAGTCCGCTGGGGATCGATCCCAGGACACTGGGATCATGACCTGAGCCAAAGGCAGATGTTTAACCCACTGAGCCACCCAGGCACCCCTGCCCATTTCTTGATTGGATTATTTGTTCTTGGGTGTGATTTTGATAAGTTCTTTACAGATGTGGGACACTAGCCCTTTATCTGATAAGACATTTGCAAATATCTTCTCCCATTCTGTCAGTTGTCTTTTGGTTTTGTCAGCGGCGTCCTTTGCTGTGCAAGAGCTTTTTATCTTGAAGTCCCAACAGTTGGTGTTTACTTTTGTTTCTCTGCCTTTGGAGACATGCCTAGCAAGAGGTTGCCGAAGCCGAAGTCACAGAAGTTGCTGCCTGTGTTCTCCTCTAGAATTTCGATGGATTACTGTCTCACATTCAAGTCTTTCACCCTATTGATTCTATTTTGTGTGTGGTGTAAGAAATGGTCCAGTTCCCTTCTTCTGCATGTGGCTGTCCAATTTCCCCCCCAAGCCATTTTGTTGAAGAGATTATCTTTCTCCCATTGGATGTTCTTTCGTGCCTTGTCAAAGATTACTTGACCATAGAGTTGTGAGCTCATTTCTGGGTTCTCTATTCTGTTCCATCGGTCTATGTGTCTGTTTTTGGGTTGTTTTTTGTTTGTCTGTCTGTCTGTCTGTCTGTCCGTTTGTTTTTTGCCAGTACCATACTGTCTTGATGAGTACAGCCTTGTCATAGAGCTTGAAGTTCGGAATTGTGATGTCACCACTTTTGGTTTTCTTTTTTCAACATTCCTTTGGTTTTCGGGTCTTTTGTGGTTCCATACAAATTTTAGGATTATTTGTTCCAGCTCTGTGAAAAAAGTTGGTGGTATGGTGATAGAGATTGCATTGAATGCGTACATTGCTCAAGGTAGCATAGACATTTTCACAATATTTGTTCTTCCAATCCATGAGCATGGAACATTGTTTCATTTCTCTGTGTCTTCCTCAGTTTCTTTCATGAGTGTTCTATATTTTTCTGAGTAGAGATCCTTTGCCTCTTTGGTTAGGTTTATTCCTAGATATCTCATGGTTTTGGGTGTAATAGTAAATGGGATCGACTTACTTTCTCCTTCTTCTGTCTTATTGTTAGTGTACAGAAATGCAACCGATTTCTGTGACTCTTTTATGTCCTGTCACTTTGCTGAATTTCTGTACGCATTCTACCAATTTTAGGGTAGAGTCTTTTGGGTTTTCCATATAGAGAATCATGGCATCTGTGAAGAGTGAGAGTTTGACTTCTTCTTGGCCAATTCAGAAGCCTTTTCTTTCTTTTTTGTTGTCTGGTTACTGAAGCTGGGTCTGGTAGTACTATGTCAAACAACAGTAGCGAGAGTGGACACCCTTACAGTGTTCTTGACTTTAGGGGAAAGGCTCTCGGTTTTCTTCCTATTGAGAATATTTACTGTGGGTTTTTCGTATAAGGCTTTTATGATATGAAGGTATGTTTCCTCCATCCTTACACTGTGAAAGGTTTTAATCAAGGAAGCATGCTGTACTATGTCAAATGTTTTTCCTACATCTATTGAGAGGATCATACGGTTCTTGTCCTTTCTCTTATCAACGTAGTATATCCCATTGATTGATTTGAGATGTTGGACCATCCTGGCAACCCAGGAATAAATCCCACTTGGTCGTGGTGAATAATCCTTTTTTAACGGACTGTTGGATCCTATTGGCTAGTATCGTGGTGAGAATTTTGGCACCCATGCTCATCAGGGATATTGGTCTGTTACCTCCTTTCTGGTGGGGTCTTTGTCTGGTTTTGGGATCAAGGTAATGTTGGCCTCATAGAAAGAGTTTGGAAGTTTTCCTTCCAGTTCTATCTTCTGAAACAGCTTCAGAAGAATAGGTATTCATTCTTCCTTAAATGTTTGGGAGAATTCCCATGGGAAGTCATTCGACCTTGGACTCTTGTCTGTTGGGATATTTTTTGACTGCTTCAAATTCCTTGCTGGTTTTGAGTCTGTTCAAGTTTTCTATTACTTCCTGTTTCAGTGTTTGGTAGTTTATACATCTCCAGGAATGCACCCATTTCTTCCAGATTGCCTAATTTGTTGGCATATACTTGTTCATAATAGGTTCTTATAATGATTTGTATTTCTTTGGTATTGGTTGTGACCTCTCCTCTTTCATTCATGATTTTATCGATTTGGGTCCTTCCTTTCTCTTTTCTGTTTGACGAGTCTTGGCCAGTGCTTTATTAACCTTATTAATTCGTTCAAAGAACCAGCTCCTAGTTTCATCGATCTATCCTAATGTTCTTTTTCATTTCTATTTCATCGATTTCTGCTCTAATCTTTATTAGTTCTCTTCTGCTGGGCTTAGGCTTTCTTTGCTGTTCTTTCTCCAGCTCCTTTAGGTGTAAGGTAAGGTTAGGTGTAGTGGAGACCTTTCTCGTTTCTTGAAAAAGGCTTGTTTGCCCTATCCTTCCCTCTTAAGACCGCCTTTGCTGCATCCCAAAGCTTCCATGAATCTTTAAAATTCTTCTCTAATTTCCTGGTTGAACCCATTCTTTCTTTAGTAGGACGCTCTTTAGCCTCCATTCCATGTATATGACTTCTGTCCCAATTTCCTCTTGTGATTGAATTCAAGTTTCAAAGCAGCGTGGTCTTACAATAATACGTATGCACGGAATGATGCCATTTTGTGGTACTGGCTGACACCTGATTTATGACACGGTATGTGATCTATTCTGGAGAATGTTCCTTGTGCACTTGAGAAGAATGTGTATTCTGTTGCTGTAGGATGGACTGCTCTGAATACATCTGTGAAGTCCATCTGGTCCAGTGTGTCATTCAAAGCCTGTGTTTCCTTCTTGATCTTCTGTTTAGTCGATCTGTCCATTGCAGTGAGAAAGGTGATAAAGTCCCCTACTATTATCGTATTGTGATCAACATGTGTTTTCAATTTAGTTATTAAATGGTTTATATAATTGGCTGCTCCCATTTTAGAGGCATTAATATTAAAATTGTTAGAGCTTCTTGTTGGATAGACCCTTTGGTTACGATATACTGTCCACCTCATCTCCACGTACAGTCCTTGTTGTAAAATCTAAATTGTCCAATGTAAGGATTACTAAACCAGCTTTCCATTGATGTCCATTAGCACGATAAGTGGTTTTGGACCCTCTCACTTTCTATGTGAAGGATGTCCCTTTGGGTCTAAAGTGTGTCTCTTGCAGACCGCGTATCAATGGGTCTTGCTTTTTTATCCAATCTGATACCCTGTGTCTTTTGATTAGGGCATTTAGCCCATACATTCAGAGTAACTATTGAGCGATATAAATTCAATGACATTGTACTACCTGTAAAGTCACCGTTTCTGTATATTACATCTTTTTCTTTCTAGTCTTCTAATCTGTTGATTCCACTGCACGCTATCAGGCTGAGAACAGCTATTCTATTTTCATATTTATTTCCTTTTCCAAAGAAAACCGTTGGTTTTAATCGACCTAAAAGTGAATTTGATAATTCCTACCCCCCCCTCCCTGCCTTGGCTTTCCTCCTCACCTTTCCAGGCTCCCCTGTTTCCTTCCCTCCAGCCTGATTTTGTTCCCATTCCTCCTACTTCTCCCTCAGCTCGGCCTCGGGACCCCTCCGCACACGCACACGCACACGCACACGCACACACACAGCCCTCAGCACAGACAAGCCTGCGCAGCCTGAGAGGACCGAGAGGAGGGACTTTCCACCAGCCAGGGAAGGCCGCCGCAGGTACATTCTCTCTCTCTCTCTCTCTCTCTCTCTCTCTGTGTGTCTCTGGCCAGAACCTGGTTTGGAGGAGACAGACTGCGATGCCTGCACCTGAGGACCTCAGCCTCCGCGCCAGCTGCCCACCACCCCCACCGCTCCCGGCAGGGACACCCCCGGGGTGGGGCCAACGTCAGGAACCTCTGGGCCCTCGGAATTTGTTCACTCTCTTGCCTGAAACAGCAAAACAAAACAGGACAGAAGCACACAGGATGCACGAAATGCAGATTTATTTCCAAAATACCGGGTCAGGCAAAGAGGATAGTACTCCTGGAGATATGGAGACACAGGTGACCTGAGCCCTACAGCTGCTCCAGGGTACTGCCTCCAGATCTTATCCAAGCCAGCAGGGGTGGCGTTGGAAGAGGAGCCCTGTGGACATCTTGGAGTTTAGGACTCTGAGCTGAGAGACCCCAGGACAGCATCTGGGGAGGATAGAACTGCAGAAAGGAACCATGGAAGAGCTGTGGAGGGACCTGCGTGGCGTGCAACAGGGTCCTCCCTGAGACACGACGACAGCACCTCTGAGGACAATCATAGGACCAGGGCCTGGCACTCTCGCAGGCTACGGCCCCCTTTCAGGATCAATCCTCTGAAAACCCAAAGCTGACACAGATGTGAGAACCACCAGAGCAGGACTAGAAAGTGTTTGTTACAAGTGCATTCATTCCTTTGGTTCAAAATATTCAGCAGATATATGGGAAATGTGAAAAAAGATCCAATCTCACGTGAAGAGATGAGAACCACAGAGTCTGAAAAGAATTGTATAGCAAGGGCTGAATGCGATTCGAGAAGGCAGAAGGAAAATGTTTGATAGCAATCCTACGGGAATCTGCGGGTCGCGGTATTGCCATCTTAACCACATGCACCTTGCTTCCCATCCGGGAATGCAGCATGTCTTTGCACTTCTTTAGGTCTTCTTGAATCTCTTGCAGCAACGCTGTGTCATTTTCAGTGTACAGATTTTTTTCTCCTTGAATCAATTATTCCTAGATACTTTATTCTGGTGGACGCTATTGTAAATGGAATGGTTTTCCTAATTTCCTTTTCTGATTGTTCAAACACTAGCAGTGTGGTCTGTCCTGTATCCTGACACTCTGTAGAATTAGGTTATGGAGTTGGGCCGTGTCAGTATTTGGTATTTTTTCTCACTATAGGAGCATGTCATCTGCAAATACAGATACCAACGGACCCTTGAAAATCCTGGGGGTTAGGGGTGCAGATTCCCACAATTAAAATCTGTGTATTACCTTTGACTCCACAAAGACTTATCTGCTGATAGCCTACTGAAGCCTTACATGTAAAAAAAAAGAGTTGATTAACATACATTTTGCATGTTATTTGTATCATAGTTTATTCATTTGATTCAGTGATAGTAAATGTCATTGAGAAAATCCTAAGAGAAAATACATTTACAGTACTATACTGTATTTATTCAAAAAATTATATGTAGAAGTGGACGTATGTTCACTTCAAATTGAACGCACGTTGTTCAAATCAATTCTAACTCATGTTGTTCCACAGTCAAGTATACTTTTATTGCTGCCTCTTCAAATGTTTCCCCTCACCTTCAGGTTTTTAAAATTGATTTCTAGTTGATACAAATGTAACATCAATTTCACATCTACAACACAGTGACTGGAGAACTCCATAAATTATGTTATGATCTCTAGAGGTGTAGCTACCCTCTGCCACCACGCAGTTATTAACTATACCACCAAGTAGATAATATGAGATCTACCCTCTTAACTATTTTTAAAAATCTTCACTCAAAGATGTTTTGACAGAGTGTAGAATTCTTTGCCCTACCTCTCTCCTCACCACCACCACAGGCCACCTTAGGAGGTTTTCTGTTTTAGGTCATCTCAGCCCCTCAGTCCTGGAGCAGGATGCTCAGCCTAGGCCAGGGAAATACAGAAATACAGAAGGGAGCCCTTCTTTGCGAGCCCAGCTCCAATTTGAAGGACACGGGACCCCTTCTAGGTCCCTGCAGGGATGGCTCATCCCCAAGTAGTTGCCCCAAGAGAGGTGGCCAGAAAGGGGTAGAGCCCCCCAAAACCCATCCCAAACTCTCCTAGTTAGAGGAGAAGGTTAATGGTGCCACAGGCACTTTTCTGTCTGCTGATGGGAAGGGGAAGTGGGGTGGGAGCCTCAAGCTAGTGCAGGAGGAAGCCTCAAAGGTTAACCTAAAGGTTGGTGGGTAGAGCCTACCCAGGGACCAACCCTACTTAAGACCCATCCTGCCAACTGCTTTCGTGTGTCCTGCAGCCCTCACTTCCTCCCAGAATCTCCAGAGAGCTGGTCCTCCCATCTTTGCTTGCTGCCCCCTGGTCTTGTGCCACCTGGAGGTTTCCTCCCTTAAGTCATCTGCCACCTTGTGGAGTCCAGAGGAACTGCCAGCGGCAGAGGTGGAAGGCGCTGGCACTGATCCTGGACTCCAGCTGTGCCATCAGAGGAAGACAAACCATGAGAGACTCCTAACTCTGGGAAACAAAGGGTTGTGGAAAGGGAGGTGGGTGGGGGGATGGGGTAACTGGGCGACGGGCACTAAGGAGGGCACTTGATGGGATGAGCACCGGGTGTTATACTATATGTTGGTAAATTGGAAATGCAGCTAAGACCAGGTACCATTTTGGGATCCCTGGGTGGCGCAGCGGTTTGGCGCCTGCGTTTGGCCCAGGGCGCGATCCTGGAGACCCGGGATCGAATCCTGCGTCGGGCTCCCGGTGCATGGAGCCTGCTTCTCCCTCTGCCTGTGTCTCTGCCTCTCTCTTTCTCTGTGTGTGTGACTATCATAAATAAATTTAAAAAAAAAAATTAAAAAAAAAAAAAAAAAAAAAGACCAGGCACCATTTTACACCAGCTAGTGAGGTTATGTTCAGAAGACACCACCAAGTGTTGCTGAGGATGTGGAGCCTGGGAGCCTCCTCTATTGCTGAGAACATAACGTACAAGAGCCACGTTGGAAACCACTTTGAGGGTTCCTTAAAAGTTAAGCAAAAGCTTCCCATAGGATCCAGCAATCCCACGGCTAGAAACCTAGCTGAGAGAAGTAAAAACGTACTTCCACTCAAGAGTCGTACAGAAATGTTCAGGGCAGCATTCCTGACATTAGGGAAAAACCTGGCAAACAGCACAAAGGTCTGTCAAGTGGTGAATGGCCAAAGTGTGGCCTAGGAGTCACATGGAATTCTAATAAGCAATAAGAAAAAGCAGAGAAACCTGACTAAGCTCCAGCATGGAACAACCTCAAAGCATGCTAAGTTCAGGAGCCGGTCACCAATGACGACGTACTGTCCTACTCGGTCAACATAAAATGTCCAGCCAAGAACAACGTGTAGAGACACAAAGCAGAGCCCAGTGGCTGGGGGCTGGAGGGGGGAGCGGGGAGGGTCTTGAGAGCCGCTGAAGGGAACGTGGGTGGGTGAAAAAAGCATCTGAACAAGTGTTGACGATATGTAAATTTTATCTAAAAGTGGGGGCGGGGATCCTTGGCGAGTGGACAGACGTGCCTCTTTAGACGCCGGTCAGGGCACCCGGGTGGGTCAGCGGTTTAGCGCCGCCTTCAGCCCAGGGCGTGGTCCTCGAGTCCCACGGCGGGCTCCCTGCACGGAGCTTCCTTCCTCCACCTGTGCCTCGGCCTCCCCCTTCTCTGCTGACCACTCACGAGCAAAAACCCTAAGAAAAGGGGATCCCTGGGTGGCTCAGAGGTTTAGCGCCGCCTTCAGCCCAGGGCGTGATCCTGGAGACCCGGGATTGAATCCCACGTCGGGCTCCCTGCATGGAGCTTGCTTCTCCCTCTGCCTGTGTCTCTGCCTCTCTCTCTCTCTGTGTCTCTCATGAATAAATAAGTAAAATCTTAAAAAAATATATTAAAAAAAAGAAAAAGAAAAAAGGAAACCAGAGCACGAGCCCGGAGCCCCGTATCTGGCTTCTTGCTCGGAAGCCGCTTTAAACTCACGAAAAAAAGCCAAAAAACTTCCGAAACAAAGACACCGTCATCTTCCCTTAGACCCCGCCGCCAGGGGCGAGCGCGAGCGCAGGCCCCACTACCACAAATTGCGCGGTCGAGTTTCCCGCGTCGGGGAAATCGCGGGGGTCAGCGCGGCCCGCGTGCAATGGCCGAGCCTCGCCCCGGGAGAACCACCTGCAGGATCGCGGTGTCTCCCCCGCCAGGTAAGTATGTCCCGCCCCGCCCCGCCCCGCAGCAGCCCCGCGCGCCTTCCACCTTACACACACGCTCACCGGGCCGACACCCCAAAACCCTCCGCACCCACTCCTGTCCCGAGCATCCTCAGCCCCCACACAACTCTCCCGAACACAGCGCGAGCGAGGGCGCCGCCGCCGCCGCCGCCACCGCCACCGCCCGGGGGGAGTCCAGCGCCGGGAGCCGCAGCCCGCCGGGGGCTCGTTTGCATCCGACACGCCCCTCGTGACGTCACGGCCCCGCCCCGCCTCGCCCCGCCCGCCCCGCCTGGGTCCCCCCAAGGACCGCAGCTCTGAGGCTCCTGCTCCTGCTCCTGCTCCAGCTGCTCCTCCACCAGCTCCTCCCCCTCCCCCCCCCCCCCCCCCCCCCGCCTTGGCTTTCCTCCTCACCTTTCCAGGCTCCCCTGTTTCCTTCCCTCCAGCCTGATTTTGTTCCCATTCCTCCTACTTCTCCCTCAGCTCGGCCTCGGGACCCCTCCGCACACGCACACGCACACGCACACGCACACACACAGCCCTCAGCACAGACAAGCCTGCGCAGCCTGAGGACCGAGAGGAGGGACTTTCCACCAGCCAGGGAAGGCCGCCGCAGGCACATTCTCTCTCTCTCTCTCTCTCTCTCTCTCTCTGTCTCTGGCCAGAACCTGGTTTGGAGGAGACAGACTGCGATGCCTGCACCTGAGGACCTCAGCCTCCGCGCCAGCTGCCCACCACCCCCACCGCTCCCGGCAGGGACACCCCCGGGGTGGGGCCAACGTCAGGAACCTCTGGGCCCTCGGGCTGACACCTGCCCCCCAGGGCCCCCAGGCTGAAAACACCCAGGTGCCTGCCGGTCCCCAGGCGGGATCCGGGGAGGGCGTGCGCCCCCTCGTGGCCGCCCGGGGAGGCGCACAAGGGTCCCCCTGCTTGAGAGGCAAGGGCAGGGCCAAGGGCACCATCCCTTCTGCTCCCTGGGACCAGACTCACAGTTCAGAGCAGGGGGCAGTGGGGTCCCAGGCGCCCCTTCTGCCACGGCCTTCCCTCCCTCCCTCGCTCCCTCCCTCCCTCCACCGCTGGGCGCGTCCCCTTGGATGCTACTTCTGCGATCAAATCAGCCTTCCAGGGAAAAAGCCAGGTCTGGGAAACGGGGCAAAGCCGCGCCTCTGAAGAGACTAGTACTTGGGCAATCTTATGGTCATCCGTGGAGCGCCCGAGGGTTCTGATCTGCCTTGTTCCGATTGCGCCTTGAGGTGTGTTTTACTTTCACCGAATTGTTGAAATCCCAAAGGATTGGGGGGTAGGGGGCGTCCACTAGTCACCTGAGTGAATAGGGTGGTGGTGGGCACAATAATGCCCCCTGCCTAGGAGGTCCCCACGCTGATGCCGGGAACGCGTGAACGTGGTGTTCCATCACACAGCGCGAGCGCCCCTGCACAGGTGCTGATGGTAAGCACCTTGAGATGGGGAGATGACCCTGCCTGGTTATCCAGGCAGCCCCCTGGAATGACAGGGGCCCTTCAACAGGAGGAGGCCAAATGGGAGGTCGGGGGATGCTGTGTGAGGAGGACTCTGCCTGCTGTTGCTGGGGCCGAGGATGGGGGCGGGGGGGCTCTCAAAGCTGCAGCAGGCAAAGGGACACACTGTCTGGAAACCTAAAAAAGAGAAACCGCCAGGTATTTTACCAGCAAAACTGGAATCCGTGGGAATCTTAAGGGAAAGGCAATCTGGGACAAACAAGTTGTGGCCAGATCATAGGCAAGTCCTGAGAACAAATAGGAGGGAAGCTCTTCTTTCTGGATGAAAGGGCTCAGTTTGGAAGGCTGTTCTAAAAGTCACAGGGGTGAACTGTAAATCTGAAGTGGGCTGACATCTCCCTGGGGAAACAAGGCTGGCGTTTCTTACTGTGGCTGGGTCAGTAGAGGCCTAACCATGTGAAATGTCAAGCCCGTCTAAGGTCAGATCCGTCTGTTCCCCTTGGGGCTGCAATGCACTGAGGAGCTCAGAATCTCCTGAGTCTAGTGCCCCCTCTATGGTATATGGTATAGATGAGGAGGGGCCACCCAAAGCCATGGGGCCAGGGTTAGACACCAGGCCTTGAGCCCTTTCCATTGGTATCTGGGAAGCGCAGAGGAAACTTCCAAACAAGGAGAAGCCAGTCCGTGTGTGGGGCTGATTTGATCGCAGAAGTAGCATCCAAGGGGACGCGCCCAGCGGTGGAGGGAGGGAGGGAGCGAGGGAGGGAGGGAAGGCCGTGGCAGAAGGGGCGCCTGGGACCCCACTGCCCCCTGCTCTGAACTGTGAGTCTGGTCCCAGGGAGCAGAAGGGATGGTGCCCTTGGCCCTGCCCTTGCCTCTCAAGCAGGGGGACCCTTGTGCGCCTCCCCGGGCGGCCACGAGGGGGCGCACGCCCTCCCCGGATCCCGCCTGGGGACCGGCAGGCACCTGGGTGTTTTCAGCCTGGGGGCCCTGGGGGGCAGGTGTCAGCCCGAGGGCCCAGAGGTTCCTGACGTTGGCCCCACCCCGGGGCTGTCCCTGCCGGGAGCGGTGGGGGTGGTGGGCAGCTGGCGCGGAGGCTGAGGTCCTCAGGTGCAGGCATCGCAGTCTGTCTCCTCCAAACCAGGTTCTGGCCAGAGACAGAGAGAGAGAGAGAGAGAGAGAGAGAGAGAGAATGTGCCTGCGGCGGCCTTCCCTGGCTGGTGGAAAGTCCCTCCTCTCGGTCCTCAGGCTGCGCAGGCTTGTCTGTGCTGAGGGCTGTGTGCGTGCGTGTGCGTGTGCGTGTGCGTGTGCGGAGGGGTCCCGAGGCCGAGCTGAGGGAGAAGTAGGAGGAATGGGAACAAAATCAGGCTGGAGGGAAGGAAACAGGGGAGCCTGGAAAGGTGAGGAGGAAAGCCAAGGCGGGGGGGGGGGGGGGGGGGGGGAGGGAGGGGGAGGAGCTGGTGGAGGAGCAGCTGGAGCTGGAGCAGGAGCAGGAGCAGGAGCAGGAGCCTCAGAGCTGCGGTCCTTGGGGGGGACCCAGGCGGGGCGGGCGGGGCGAGGCGGGGCGGGGCCGTGACGTCACGAGGGGGCGTGTCGGATGCAAACGAGCCCCCGGCGGGCTGCGGCTCCCGGCGCTGGACTCCCCCCGGGCGGTGGCGGTGGCGGCGGCGGCGGCGGCGCCCTCGCTCGCGCTGTGTTCGGGAGAGTTGTGTGGGGGCTGAGGATGCTCGGGACAGGAGTGGGTGCGGAGGGTTTTGGGGTGTCGGCCCGGTGAGCGTGTGTGTAAGGTGGAAGGCGCGCGGGGCTGCTGCGGGGCGGGGCGGGGCGGGGCATACTTACCTGGCGGGGGAGACACCGCGATCCTGCAGGTGGTTCTCCCGGGGCGAGGCTCGGCCATTGCACGCGGGCCGCGCTGACCCCCGCGATTTCCCCGGACGCGGGAAACTCGACCGCGCAATTTGTGGTAGTGGGGCCTGCGCTCGCGCTCGCCCCTGGCGGCGGGGTCTAAGGGAAGATGACGGTGTCTTTGTTTCGGAGTTTTTTGGCTTTTTTCGTGAGTGGGAAGCGGGTTCCGAGCAAGAAGCCTGATACGGGGCTCCGGGCTCGTTTGTTTTTTGTTGTGCTTATTGGGTCCTTGCGACGGTGGCTCCTTGGGTACACGCAAACCCATCTTTGTTTCTCTGGTGGTTTAGTTAGCAAGCTCCGGTTTCCTTTTTTTCTCTTTTCTATCTTTTTAAGATTTTATTTATTTATTTATGAGAGACACAGAGAGAGAGAGGCAGAGACACAGGCAGAGGGAGAAGCAGGCTCCATGCACCGGGAGCCCGACGTGGGATTCAATCCCGGGTCTCCAGGATCACGCCCTGGGCTGAAGGCGGCGCTAAACCTCTGAGCCACCCAGGGATCCCCTTTTCTTAGGGTTTTTGTTCGTGAGTGGTCAGCAGAGAAGGGGGAGGCCGAGGCACAGGTGGAGGAAGGAAGCTCCGTGCAGGGAGCCCGCCGTGGGACTCGAGGACCACGCCCTGGGCTGAAGGCGGCGCTAAACCGCTGACCCACCCGGGTGCCCTGACCGGCGTCTAAAGAGGCACGTCTGTCCACTCGCCAAGGATCCCCGCCCCCACTTTTAGATAAAATTTACATATCGTCAACACTTGTTCAGATGCTTTTTTCACCCACCCACGTTCCCTTCAGCGGCTCTCAAGACCCTCCCCGCTCCCCCCTCCAGCCCCCAGCCACTGGGCTCTGCTTTGTGTCTCTACACGTTGTTCTTGGCTGGACATTTTATGTTGACCGAGTAGGACAGTACGTCGTCATTGGTGACCGGCTCCTGAACTTAGCATGCTTTGAGGTTGTTCCATGCTGGAGCTTAGTCAGGTTTCTCTGCTTTTTCTTATTGCTTATTAGAATTCCATGTGACTCCTAGGCCACACTTTGGCCATTCACCACTTGACAGACCTTTGTGCTGTTTGCCAGGTTTTTCCCTAATGTCAGGAATGCTGCCCTGAACATTTCTGTACGACTCTTGAGTGGAAGTACGTTTTTACTTCTCTCAGCTAGGTTTCTAGCCGTGGGATTGCTGGATCCTATGGGAAGCTTTTGCTTAACTTTTAAGGAACCCTCAAAGTGGTTTCCAACGTGGCTCTTGTACGTTATGTTCTCAGCAATAGAGGAGGCTCCCAGGCTCCACATCCTCAGCAACACTTGGTGGTGTCTTCTGAACATAACCTCACTAGCTGGTGTAAAATGGTGCCTGGTCTTTTTTTTTTTTTTTTTTTTTAATTTTTTTTTTTAAATTTATTTATGATAGTCACACACACAGAGAAAGAGAGAGGCAGAGACACAGGCAGAGGGAGAAGCAGGCTCCATGCACCGGGAGCCCGACGCAGGATTCGATCCCGGGTCTCCAGGATCGCGCCCTGGGCCAAACGCAGGCGCCAAACCGCTGCGCCACCCAGGGATCCCAAAATGGTACCTGGTCTTAGCTGCATTTCCAATTTACCAACATATAGTATAACACCCGGTGCTCATCCCATCAAGTGCCCTCCTTAGTGCCCGTCGCCCAGTTACCCCATCCCCCCACCCACCTCCCTTTCCACAACCCTTTGTTTCCCAGAGTTAGGAGTCTCTCATGGTTTGTCTTCCTCTGATGGCACAGCTGGAGTCCAGGATCAGTGCCAGCGCCTTCCACCTCTGCCGCTGGCAGTTCCTCTGGACTCCACAAGGTGGCAGATGACTTAAGGGAGGAAACCTCCAGGTGGCACAAGACCAGGGGGTAGCAAGCAAAGATGGGAGGACCAGCTCTCTGGAGATTCTGGGAGGAAGTGAGGGCTGCAGGACACACGAAAGCAGTTGGCAGGATGGGTCTTAAGTAGGGTTGGTCCCTGGGTAGGCTCTACCCACCAACCTTTAGGTTAACCTTTGAGGCTTCCTCCTGCACTAGCTTGAGGCTCCCACCCCACTTCCCCTTCCCATCAGCAGACAGAAAAGTGCCTGTGGCACCATTAACCTTCTCCTCTAACTAGGAGAGTTTGGGATGGGTTTTGGGGGGCTCTACCCCTTTCTGGCCACCTCTCTTGGGGCAACTACTTGGGGATGAGCCATCCCTGCAGGGACCTAGAAGGGGTCCCGTGTCCTTCAAATTGGAGCTGGGCTCGCAAAGAAGGGCTCCCTTCTGTATTTCTGTATTTCCCTGGCCTAGGCTGAGCATCCTGCTCCAGGACTGAGGGGCTGAGATGACCTAAAACAGAAAACCTCCTAAGGTGGCCTGTGGTGGTGGTGAGGAGAGAGGTAGGGCAAAGAATTCTACACTCTGTCAAAACATCTTTGAGTGAAGATTTTTAAAAATAGTTAAGAGGGTAGATCTCATATTATCTACTTGGTGGTATAGTTAATAACTGCGTGGTGGCAGAGGGTAGCTACACCTCTAGAGATCATAACATAATTTATGGAGTTCTCCAGTCACTGTGTTGTAGATGTGAAATTGATGTTACATTTGTATCAACTAGAAATCAATTTTAAAAACCTGAAGGTGAGGGGAAACATTTGAAGAGGCAGCAATAAAAGTATACTTGACTGTGGAACAACATGAGTTAGAATTGATTTGAACAACGTGCGTTCAATTTGAAGTGAACATACGTCCACTTCTACATATAATTTTTTGAATAAATACAGTATAGTACTGTAAATGTATTTTCTCTTAGGATTTTCTCAATGACATTTACTATCACTGAATCAAATGAATAAACTATGATACAAATAACATGCAAAATGTATGTTAATCAACTCTTTTTTTTTACATGTAAGGCTTCAGTAGGCTATCAGCAGATAAGTCTTTGTGGAGTCAAAGGTAATACACAGATTTTAATTGTGGGAATCTGCACCCCTAACCCCCAGGATTTTCAAGGGTCCGTTGGTATCTGTATTTGCAGATGACATGCTCCTATAGTGAGAAAAAATACCAAATACTGACACGGCCCAACTCCATAACCTAATTCTACAGAGTGTCAGGATACAGGACAGACCACACTGCTAGTGTTTGAACAATCAGAAAAGGAAATTAGGAAAACCATTCCATTTACAATAGCGTCCACCAGAATAAAGTATCTAGGAATAATTGATTCAAGGAGAAAAAAATCTGTACACTGAAAATGACACAGCGTTGCTGCAAGAGATTCAAGAAGACCTAAAGAAGTGCAAAGACATGCTGCATTCCCGGATGGGAAGCAAGGTGCATGTGGTTAAGATGGCAATACCGCGACCCGCAGATTCCCGTAGGATTGCTATCAAACATTTTCCTTCTGCCTTCTCGAATCGCATTCAGCCCTTGCTATACAATTCTTTTCAGACTCTGTGGTTCTCATCTCTTCACGTGAGATTGGATCTTTTTTCACATTTCCCATATATCTGCTGAATATTTTGAACCAAAGGAATGAATGCACTTGTAACAAACACTTTCTAGTCCTGCTCTGGTGGTTCTCACATCTGTGTCAGCTTTGGGTTTTCAGAGGATTGATCCTGAAAGGGGGCCGTAGCCTGCGAGAGTGCCAGGCCCTGGTCCTATGATTGTCCTCAGAGGTGCTGTCGTCGTGTCTCAGGGAGGACCCTGTTGCACGCCACGCAGGTCCCTCCACAGCTCTTCCATGGTTCCTTTCTGCAGTTCTATCCTCCCCAGATGCTGTCCTGGGGTCTCTCAGCTCAGAGTCCTAAACTCCAAGATGTCCACAGGGCTCCTCTTCCAACGCCACCCCTGCTGGCTTGGATAAGATCTGGAGGCAGTACCCTGGAGCAGCTGTAGGGCTCAGGTCACCTGTGTCTCCATATCTCCAGGAGTACTATCCTCTTTGCCTGACCCGGTATTTTGGAAATAAATCTGCATTTCGTGCATCCTGTGTGCTTCTGTCCTGTTTTGTTTTGCTGTTTCAGGCAAGAGAGTGAACAAATTCCGAGGGCCCAGAGGTTCCTGACGTTGGCCCCACCCCGGGGGTGTCCCTGCCGGGAGCGGTGGGGGTGGTGGGCAGCTGGCGCGGAGGCTGAGGTCCTCAGGTGCAGGCATCGCAGTCTGTCTCCTCCAAACCAGGTTCTGGCCAGAGACACACAGAGAGAGAGAGAGAGAGAGAGAGAGAGAGAATGTACCTGCGGCGGCCTTCCCTGGCTGGTGGAAAGTCCCTCCTCTCGGTCCTCTCAGGCTGCGCAGGCTTGTCTGTGCTGAGGGCTGTGTGTGTGCGTGTGCGTGTGCGTGTGCGTGTGCGGAGGGGTCCCGAGGCCGAGCTGAGGGAGAAGTAGGAGGAATGGGAACAAAATCAGGCTGGAGGGAAGGAAACAGGGGAGCCTGGAAAGGTGAGGAGGAAAGCCAAGGCAGGGAGGGGGGGGTAGGAATTATCAAATTCACTTTTAGGTCGATTAAAACCAACGGTTTTCTTTGGAAAAGGAAATAAATATGAAAATAGAATAGCTGTTCTCAGCCTGATAGCGTGCAGTGGAATCAACAGATTAGAAGACTAGAAAGAAAAAGATGTAATATACAGAAACGGTGACTTTACAGGTAGTACAATGTCATTGAATTTATATCGCTCAATAGTTACTCTGAATGTATGGGCTAAATGCCCTAATCAAAAGACACAGGGTATCAGATTGGATAAAAAAGCAAGACCCATTGATACGCGGTCTGCAAGAGACACACTTTAGACCCAAAGGGACATCCTTCACATAGAAAGTGAGAGGGTCCAAAACCACTTATCGTGCTAATGGACATCAATGGAAAGCTGGTTTAGTAATCCTTACATTGGACAATTTAGATTTTACAACAAGGACTGTACGTGGAGATGAGGTGGACAGTATATCGTAACCAAAGGGTCTATCCAACAAGAAGCTCTAACAATTTTAATATTAATGCCTCTAAAATGGGAGCAGCCAATTATATAAACCATTTAATAACTAAATTGAAAACACATGTTGATCACAATACGATAATAGTAGGGGACTTTATCACCTTTCTCACTGCAATGGACAGATCGACTAAACAGAAGATCAAGAAGGAAACACAGGCTTTGAATGACACACTGGACCAGATGGACTTCACAGATGTATTCAGAGCAGTCCATCCTACAGCAACAGAATACACATTCTTCTCAAGTGCACAAGGAACATTCTCCAGAATAGATCACATACCGTGTCATAAATCAGGTGTCAGCCAGTACCACAAAATGGCATCATTCCGTGCATACGTATTATTGTAAGACCACGCTGCTTTGAAACTTGAATTCAATCACAAGAGGAAATTGGGACAGAAGTCATATACATGGAATGGAGGCTAAAGAGCGTCCTACTAAAGAAAGAATGGGTTCAACCAGGAAATTAGAGAAGAATTTTAAAGATTCATGGAAGCTTTGGGATGCAGCAAAGGCGGTCTTAAGAGGGAAGGATAGGGCAAACAAGCCTTTTTCAAGAAACGAGAAAGGTCTCCACTACACCTAACCTTACCTTACACCTAAAGGAGCTGGAGAAAGAACAGCAAAGAAAGCCTAAGCCCAGCAGAAGAGAACTAATAAAGATTAGAGCAGAAATCGATGAAATAGAAATGAAAAAGAACATTAGGATAGATCGATGAAACTAGGAGCTGGTTCTTTGAACGAATTAATAAGGTTAATAAAGCACTGGCCAAGACTCGTCAAACAGAAAAGAGAAAGGAAGGACCCAAATCGATAAAATCATGAATGAAAGAGGAGAGGTCACAACCAATACCAAAGAAATACAAATCATTATAAGAACCTATTATGAACAAGTATATGCCAACAAATTAGGCAATCTGGAAGAAATGGGTGCATTCCTGGAGATGTATAAACTACCAAACACTGAAACAGGAAGTAATAGAAAACTTGAACAGACTCAAAACCAGCAAGGAATTTGAAGCAGTCAAAAAATATCCCAACAGACAAGAGTCCAAGGTCGAATGACTTCCCATGGGAATTCTCCCAAACATTTAAGGAAGAATGAATACCTATTCTTCTGAAGCTGTTTCAGAAGATAGAACTGGAAGGAAAACTTCCAAACTCTTTCTATGAGGCCAACATTACCTTGATCCCAAAACCAGACAAAGACCCCACCAGAAAGGAGGTAACAGACCAATATCCCTGATGAGCATGGGTGCCAAAATTCTCACCACGATACTAGCCAATAGGATCCAACAGTCCGTTAAAAAAGGATTATTCACCACGACCAAGTGGGATTTATTCCTGGGTTGCCAGGATGGTCCAACATCTCAAATCAATCAATGGGATATACTACGTTGATAAGAGAAAGGACAAGAACCGTATGATCCTCTCAATAGATGTAGGAAAAACATTTGACATAGTACAGCATGCTTCCTTGATTAAAACCTTTCACAGTGTAAGGATGGAGGAAACATACCTTCATATCATAAAAGCCTTATACGAAAAACCCACAGTAAATATTCTCAATAGGAAGAAAACCGAGAGCCTTTCCCCTAAAGTCAAGAACACTGTAAGGGTGTCCACTCTCGCTACTGTTGTTTGACATAGTACTACCAGACCCAGCTTCAGTAACCAGACAACAAAAAAGAAAGAAAAGGCTTCTGAATTGGCCAAGAAGAAGTCAAACTCTCACTCTTCACAGATGCCATGATTCTCTATATGGAAAACCCAAAAGACTCTACCCTAAAATTGGTAGAATGCGTACAGAAATTCAGCAAAGTGACAGGACATAAAAGAGTCACAGAAATCGGTTGCATTTCTGTACACTAACAATAAGACAGAAGAAGGAGAAAGTAAGTCGATCCCATTTACTATTACACCCAAAACCATGAGATATCTAGGAATAAACCTAACCAAAGAGGCAAAGGATCTCTACTCAGAAAAATATAGAACACTCATGAAAGAAACTGAGGAAGACACAGAGAAATGAAACAATGTTCCATGCTCATGGATTGGAAGAACAAATATTGTGAAAATGTCTATGCTACCTTGAGCAATGTACGCATTCAATGCAATCTCTATCACCATACCACCAACTTTTTTCACAGAGCTGGAACAAATAATCCTAAAATTTGTATGGAACCACAAAAGACCCGAAAACCAAAGGAATGTTGAAAAAAGAAAACCAAAAGTGGTGACATCACAATTCCGAACTTCAAGCTCTATGACAAGGCTGTACTCATCAAGACAGTATGGTACTGGCAAAAAACAAACGGACAGACAGACAGACAGACAGACAAACAAAAAACAACCCAAAAACAGACACATAGACCGATGGAACAGAATAGAGAACCCAGAAATGAGCTCACAACTCTATGGTCAAGTAATCTTTGACAAGGCACGAAAGAACATCCAATGGGAGAAAGATAATCTCTTCAACAAAATGGCTTGGGGGGGAAATTGGACAGCCACATGCAGAAGAAGGGAACTGGACCATTTCTTACACCACACACAAAATAGAATCAATAGGGTGAAAGACTTGAATGTGAGACAGTAATCCATCGAAATTCTAGAGGAGAACACAGGCAGCAACTTCTGTGACTTCGGCTTCGGCAACCTCTTGCTAGGCATGTCTCCAAAGGCAGAGAAACAAAAGTAAACACCAACTGTTGGGACTTCAAGATAAAAAGCTCTTGCACAGCAAAGGACGCCGCTGACAAAACCAAAAGACAACTGACAGAATGGGAGAAGATATTTGCAAATGTCTTATCAGATAAAGGGCTAGTGTCCCACATCTGTAAAGAACTTATCAAAATCACACCCAAGAACAAATAATCCAATCAAGAAATGGGCAGGGGTGCCTGGGTGGCTCAGTGGGTTAAACATCTGCCTTTGGCTCAGGTCATGATCCCAGTGTCCTGGGATCGATCCCCAGCGGACTCCCTGCTCAGAGGGGAGACTGCGTCTGTCTGTATCCTCCCCCTTGCTGGTACCTGCACATAAACAAACGAACGAACGAACAAATAAATGTCTTTTTTAAAAACTGAAATGGGCAGAGGAAAGAGACATTTCTCCAAAGAGAGCTAAAAATGGCCAACAGACTCATGAACAACTGTTCCGCATCACTCGGCATCAGGGAAATGCAAATCAAACCACAATGAGATCCCACCCCACACCAGTCAGAATGGCTAAAATGAACAAGCCAGGAATCGGCAGATGTTGGTGAGGATGCAGAGAATGGGAAACCCTCTTACGCTGTGGGTGGGAATGCAAACTGGTGCAGCCACCCTGGAAAACAGTGCGGAGGTTCATCAAAATTTGAAGATAGAACTACTCTACGACCCAGCAAATGCACTAGTAAGGACTTATCCTAAATATAAAAATGTAGTGATCCGAAGGGGCACCTGCACCCCAGTGTTTAGCAATAATGTCCACAATAGCCAAATTATGGAGAGGACTCAGATGTCCATCGACAGATGAATGGTTAGAGAATGAAATGCTACTCAGCCATCGAAATATGAAATCTTGACACTTGCAACGAGGTGGATGGAACTAGAGGGTGTCATGCTCAGTGAAGTAAGTCAGTCAGAGAAAGTCAATTTTCATATAATCTCACTCATACGTGGATTGTAAGAAAACTAGAGGGTCATGGGAGAAGAGAGGGAAAAATAAAAATAAAACAAGATGAAATCTGAGAGGGAGACAAACCATAAGAGACTCTTAATCATAGGAAACAAACTGAGGGTTGCTGGAGGAGAGGCAGGCAGGGAATAGGGTAACTGGTGATGGGCATTAAGGAGGGCACGTG
Organism: Vulpes vulpes; assembly: GCF_048418805.1. NCBI lineage: Eukaryota > Metazoa > Chordata > Mammalia > Carnivora > Canidae > Vulpes > Vulpes vulpes. The sequence goes on along the minus strand of NC_132787.1, from coordinate 54,306,543 downwards.
ATGGAATGAACACTGGGTATTATATGGAACTCATGAATCACTGAACTGTACCTCTGAAACTAATGATACGTTACATGTTATTGCTCTGAATTTAGATTTTAAAACTGATGCTTAAAAAAAAAAAAAATATTGATCGATCCAGTCCTCTGTCCTCTGCCTTGAGCGCTCAGTGTGCCACGTGGCCACACCCTTGCACCTTCAACTCAGGCAAGTCCAGACAATAAACTGAAGAGATTGAGCTGTCCATGCAAAATGAATAAATATTTTTAATATTTATTTTTTAAAAAAAGGAAGGGAATTTTATTTGAGCCCAAAAGACAGTGGCCTGGGGTGGGCAATCTTCACAAAGAAGAGAGTGTTCTGGAAAATGAATATTTGGTGTAGGGTTATCTACATTTTTTACATAAAAATTTAAAACTTGTTAGACAAAGACAAAGGCTTTGCAGAGACACTGCAGTTCCTGATCCTAAGTTTCCATTATATGCAGTGATGATATATGATAACGATTTTAATCTTATGGGAACCAGGTACACTTCTTCCTGTTTTCTTACCTTTCCCAGGAGGGTCCTTTTTGGTTATTTTCCTTAATAGAGCAGATGTACACAACGTGTGCTTTGTACACGTGTGCTTTGGGGCAGACACAGAGTCCAGGCTTTGAGTTTTTGTGGAGTCATTTTGAGCTCCGTAAGTGTGAAGGCATAGCTTCCCTGGAGCCCAGGAGCAGGACCCACAAACATTAGAAGTTGAAAATGTCCTTTATCAGGGCCCCTTTCTCAGGGACCTCCTAAGTCTCTGGCTCATAAGACGTAGTAGGTGGGAACATATGCTGAAGAAGTGAGGAGGTGCTTCAGGGCATCACTTTCTCCTGCCTTCTCAACCTTAGCTTCTATGTCACTGAACAGCACGGACACATCCACCGTGGACATCAAGCACCACTGACCCATGACCTTGAACTGCCCATGTTTGGTTAGAGGAAGACAACCACAGGCCAATGACATGAAGTCAAGTCAATGAAATCTACAAAGCAATGTTTCATCTTTTTAAGATGGTTCTTAAATTTTAAAAAATTTTAATTCCAGCAACACTCAGGGAGTCCCCATTCCATCACTAGGAGTCATTTAAAGATTTCACCCAAGGAGAGATGACTGGGGACATTCTGACTTTCGAACAGATGGTGACCATTAAATAAACTTAAGTGTGGATCTAAAACAAAAATCTGGAAATGGAGCAGGTGAGAAAAATAGGATGTAAGTGGCATCTGTTTACTGGGTGGAAACAATACAATAAGAGTGCAGGTTAAGACAGAAGAAAAGAGAAAACAGAGTAATGTCAAAACTTTGAGGTTGAGAGATCACTTAAAACTTAGAGACTGGATGTGAAAAGGATGACAAATTAATACGGAACCAAGCGTGTCCAAGAACGGTTGGTGCAATGTTCGGCCCTGCCTATGACAAGCTTCCTAAACACCAAAGGCACATGTAGGCCCACATATGTGCACTCACAGAAAACAGAAAATACCACAGAGAGAGGAACATGGTCAAAATTTTTTCCCCATAGAGTAAGTGTAGCCTACAAGAGATGGAGACTTTGCATTAAATATGATGAAATCCCAGAATATTTGCATCACTTTATATCCATACCCACCAAATCAACCAGGAGAGTGACGGATAAGAGCATCGAATACAAAAATTCACAAGGCCACAGTGATCGCCAGAACAAAAACTCTAATGATGTAGAACGGGGAGGGGAGGGAATGTTTTCCACAGCACAATGCCAGCAAATACACGTTGTATAGGAATGATAAAGTTAGAATCCTTCCAACGTACACACACGGATGCGGTGATGACACACCACAGGGATCATTACCAGATGACAACATTTCAGAGAAAAACTTTACAGAAAAGGATCTTCATACATTCTCAGAGCTCCACTCACCACATTACTAGTTTTAGAAAGAAAACCATGTGTTCCTGTGAACAGATCTCACAGGCCCCTCCATAGCACGTGACCAATGCTGCTCTCGCAAGAATGGTGACGGCAAACTGGTGCTCTCGGTCTCCGGGTGGGCTGAGCGGGGACACACACAGCCTTAACTATGGAGTGCCCTGGCGAAAGGGTTAGGCTGAATTTAATCAGGAGGAATTTAATTTCCTGATCCTAATCAGGATCAGACAACTTCAGGATGTAGACCATTAAGACAGGTATCTGACCTGTCCCCTACAAACAAGGAAATGTCACCACCACCAGAGACAGCCACCTAAAGGTGAGGAGATGTCTTGGGCTTGAAAGGACTAAACAGTGACACATTTTCTTTTTAGTCCTTTGGAAGCCAAAAGATCTCTTCTCCTTTTTGTTGTCTCTTATTTGTGGTGACAATGACTGTTTGAAGAAAGACAGGCGTCTTGTTCAATGGTCTACATCCTGAAGTTGACTGATGACTACCTTGTGCTCAAATTCAGGCTAACCCTTTGCGGCAAGAACACTGCACAGTTAATGCTGTCTGCTCCTAGCGCAGCCCATCTGTTGGCCCAGAATGTCCAGTTCGACATGTGCTCTTTTTCCACGTTGCTCCCGAGTCCTCGGGTTCATCGCAGGATGGAATTGAGAGGAGCAAGACTTAAGGTCTCTCAAAACTGCGTGTGATCCAGTCAGGCATTGGTCTCCTTGGCGATTTATCACGAGTGGAGGCTGAAGGGCTAGAATTTCTCTCGTCAAACCATGGTTTGAAGTCAAAATCACAGAGTGGCTTGTGGTTGTGATGTTGATTCTCAGCAAAGGATCCCTTCCGTGCTCTGTTGGGGCTTTTCCTTGCTGCACTGTTTTAGATTTCTTTTCATCAAGTGGAAAATGATGGGGTTCTATGGTAGGATTTCATTCACATGAGGAATCTCTTCTCTTATTTCCTGAGCTACTTGGTATCTGGCAGAGAGAGAGAGAGAGAGAGAGAAATGGAATGTGAGTCTTTGTCAGATGCTGCTGATAGCTGAGCCTGGAGGGGTGGCTACGTGGTCACGGAGGCCAGGAGCAAGCTGAGCTCCTGTGCAGAGAAGAAGCTGAAGGGGGACCCACAAGCAGGCCGAGCTGGAGAGTAGGAGCCCCAGGTCAGAAGTAACACCTCACTAAACTTACAGCCAGCCTGTGTTGCAGGACCCAGGGACCCCCTGTGCTCCACCCAGAAGGAACCTGGTGAACCCAAGCTCAAGGCTGCTGTGAACTTTTGCCAGATCCTGACTACCTCCTCCTCAGCAGCCACTTCATGCTAGAACCTGCTTCAGCAGAAGCCAAGTGGTGGCTTTCTCATGCTTCCCAGGGAGGGAGGCATTCAGCACCTAACACACATATTCACAAACTGTCTGCCACAGGAAGGAGGGGACCCTTGGCAGACAAACACTCCCCCTTCTCACCCTTGTCCCAGTCTTCTGAGGAGGAGGCCAGGCTATAGAAGGAGTCCTAGAATGTCAGAGCCGGAAGGGGCCTCAGAATGTCCCCAAGTTGAGTTCTGCCATGTGCAGATGAGGAGATGTGGTCCAAGAGGCTAAGGACCACCCGAGCCATGTGACCTGTTCCTGAAAACCCTGGAGACTGAGACACAGGCTCAGGCCCTGCCCAAACATGTGGGGGAAGGGAGAAGAAAGCCTCAGTTCTGGAGGTGTGTGCAAGCAGTAGATGCTGTTGGTCACGTGGCCTGACAGGAAGACGCCCAAAGAGGCTGAGGGAAGATCCCAAGAAGGAGAGACTCAAGGGGAATTAACAAAAAGATCAGGGCATGTAACCGTGGCCCTACTCATTTTCACTCAGGTACACCAACATTCTCTGAAGGTAATGTCCCACAGGATAGAACTTAGGACACTTCCAGGAATCTCCTCAGTAGATGGACTCACCAAATTCTGAAGTGAAAATGAAAAAGCATAAGTTTTAGCTCCCTAGATTCTCATCCCTTCTTTTCCAAACTTTCCCTAAGTAAAAAAGTTTCTCAGTGTTTACACTGGTGTGCAGAAGGGCCTGCAAGTGGATTAACACAGGAGAATGAGACCTAAAATTCCCTACTGAGATTTTGTATAAGCACAAACTTTGATTAAAATATTTTGTTGCAAGCTGCAGTGACTCTGACGGGGGCTTTCAAATTCCACTTAGTGACTAGTGAATTGGCGTTTTCAATGTCAGAGGAGCAAAGAAAGCACTAAATTCCTTTACTTTTGATCAGGGAAGAGATTCTATGTTGGACACTGGGTTCCTATGCAGGGTTTTTATTCCTACTGTGTCCCATATTATAAAATTTGTGGGAAACTAAGATCCAAAAGAGAGATCATCCATCTAGTTCCTCTGCGTATCTTTTTCCTCTGCTTTCTCTAGGCTGCGGTGTTGACGGAGGAATGCCAATTCCGTCAATGGCTGATAAACAGCTTTTCTAGGAAGTAGAAACCACACGGGACCCTTCTATACTGCTCACGGAGACCCTACTGGATCCATGGCCCTTCTAATTTCTAGGAGCATACTAGTGGAGCTTTTAAAAAATCCTGTTACCCAAATTCCACCTCACAATCTTGAAATCAGAATCTTAAGGTACTGGGCGAAGGCACTCATGTTAGTTCAAAGCTGACTCAGTGTTTCTTTTATCCTAGCATGATTGATTTAGAAGTATTCGCTAAGCTACCCTAATTCACACCAGTGTTTTCTCGACCTCATCTCTTCCACCAGGAGGACACTGTCCCTAAGAATGTTGGTCTTCTTTCTGACACCTGCCATGAATGACTTTCTTTCTCTGTTGGACTCGATTCTTGTGCATCTCCCCGGGACTTCCAAAAGCAGCCCAAAGTGAATTCAGTACAATGCTCTAGTATGTTCTCGTGCCTGAAATTCAACCCAGTTACCTTTTCGCTGATTCCTACTGAGCGTGGAGACATGGTGATGACCGCGAAAAGGGGAGACGTCTTGATGCCTAAGCACCTCATGTTCTATTCCTTTTGGAAACCTGGCATTAGCTTCTACCTTTGGCCGATGTCTCTTTAGAAAAGTGCCATTCCTGTCCTCTACCTGATGCCAACTACCATGTCCCCCCTAAGGTGGGGGACACAAAGGTCCCGGAAGCCCCATACGGGACTTCCCTTCTCATCTGGGGCTGAGGAGAAACCTGACTCCAGGCAGCCCAGTGTGGCACTTCCAGCTGTGACTCAGGTTCTCATTTAGTTTTTGTCCTGGGGGATCTTTCTCCTCTGTTTTCATACTTCTTATTCACATGGAGAAGATGAGGGTGAAGTGTCATCCGAGGTCAGATTCCCTGAAAGACCCAAGAGGAGAATCCTCGTGCAATGGCTCATTAAGACAATGCTCCTGGGAGAAAGAGGCCATGGAGTTGGGGAAGCGGGGTTGGGGGGTGGCTGGGGGGGTGGGGGGTGGCGGTGGTGGCAAAGAAGCCAAGAAACTGTGTGATTTCCGGCAGACTGTTGCGTGTTTGGTGACATGTGTAGATGACGCTGCTCTGCTGAGGAGGCCCATGGGGCCTGCTGCCCCCTTGTCATGAGGAGAGGGGAGAGGGCACCTCAGGACAGCCCCAGCAGGACCACAGCAGAGTTCAGATGCAACCAGGTGATGCAGATGGAAGGGCCGGCAGGGCGGCAGCCCTTATGGGAAACAGAGATAAGAGCAAACAAAAGAAGCACCAGCTATGGGAGCGAACAAAGGAGGAAGAGCACAAACAGTGGTGGGCAGGACGGAGCTGTAATCTGAAGAAGAGCAATAGGAACCCATGCCCCAACAGCACAGATGTGATCACCTCTGCGCCCTAAGCTTGAAGGCGGGGAAATCTGCATGCAAGTTGCCCCTGGATGAACCGCAGTTTCCTCTTGATAATCTTGTGTCTCGTGACACCTAGGGCCTTCATGGGGTCAAAGACTTGACACTCACACTGACTGGCCACCGAGCCCTCAGCAGTTTCACCTTCCAGCTTGAGAGTGTGGTTTGTCATGCCCACGGATGCATCCAAACCCAGCTCTGAAAATAAAAGCACATCAACAGGATCCGTTGTCATTCAGGATCTTTCTGAGCCTCCACCAATAAGACGTCAAAGAAGGCCAGTGGGCAGGACGAGAGAGGCCATCTGAATGTTAACGAGTGAGGAGAAGCCAATGGACACATTTTGATTATTTCCTGTTTTGCTCATCTTTCTTACCCTACCAAGAGGGCCAGGAGGTCAATAGGCTCGCAATGGATGAAAGTGAAATGGGGAAAAACAGAATTGGTAAAAACAAAGAGTTACGGGGAAGAGAGGACAAAGGCAAGGAAATCATGTCTGTACTATTAGAGAGGATATTGTAGAGACCTCACCCAAAGTCAAAGATGAAGGGAAGCTTTGGGAAGCAACAAGGAATGAGAAAGCTAGGGAATCTCTCCAACATGCCTCAACATATGTTTCATATATGTACATTATGTATAATATACACACCAAATACCCATCTGTTGTGCCATAAGATATAAATGTGTGTACCTGTATGTCCGTATGTATTCAATGAGTAAATGATTACATAGGGGCTGGGGGACATGCAACAGAATATTGTAAAACCCCCCTTCTTGGCAGTTGAAATTGGAAAAAATACACAAATTCAAGAAGAATGAGAAAAGCTTTTGCAAGAAACAGGTGAGCCTTTAAACATCGGGGAAGAATTATGAGGTGGAGGAAGTGGGAACAACACAGAGTAAAACCATCTGCCTATAGAATGATAGAATGTATTTGCCCCCAATTCATATGTTGCAACGTGATCCCTACTATGATGGTATTGTGGAGTGAACCCGTGGGAGGCAGAGCCCCCCATTAAAGGGATTCCTACCCTATAAAAGAGACCCCACAGAGCTTCCTCACCTCTCCACCCAGTGAGGACATAACTAGAAGCAGCCACCTGTGAACCAAGCAGGAAGTGTCACCAGGCACTGAATGTGCACCTGTTGGATTGTGGCTCTACTCAGCCTCCAGAACAGTGAGATATTAATTTCTGACGTTAATAAGCCAGCCTGTCTGGGCATTTTTGTTATAAAAGCCAGAATGGACAAAAAAAATCTGGCATGGACCCTGGTTTCTTGCTCAGTTCTCTGTGGAAAGTGAGTCATAGAGAGAGGGACTAAGCCAGCAGGTGGAGTCAGGGCCAGGACTGTGGGAGCCAAGGAGAGGTGACAGAGAAGCTAGAGGGAGAAGACAATAAGTACCTCAGTTTCTAAGGCCCTTGTCAAAGCTGTGCTTCCCCAAACACTCACTGAGCTCTTTCTCTCGGGCCTCTCCCTGGTGAGACAGTGCTGTTTCCTTTTGTTACCTCCACATGGGTACTGGATCACCTCATTTCTCAGATGAGTTCTGAGCCTGACAGGGGAGCCCCGGGACACCCCAGGCTCCAGGAAGGGACACGTAAAGGGAGCGAGGGTAAAGACACCATGACCCAGGGGAGGGTTGAAAAGTTCGGTCTTAAGGAAATCTGAACAGAGGTGGATCCTATGAGCAGGAGTCTGGGGAGGAGGCGATGGAGATGAGAGGAGATGATGAGCTGGAGGGAAGATGAGAGAAGAGAGTGACGTGTGCACTTTATCTAAGAGAGTGGCCCCTTATTTCTTTAGAAAAAGAAAAAAATAAACAAGAGATTGTGTTGTGGGTCAGTATTTCCACTGTGGCTGTGAAAGCTTAACAGGGAAAATTGGCTTGAAGATGTGGAAGAGGAGAAAAATTGGCACACGAGCCTCTGAGAAAGCCAGGGAAGATGGGGTCCAGCCAAAGTGGAGCCGGGGAATAATTGCTCCACCCCACGTGTAACAATGCCATGAAACCATTTCCCAAGCATTAAAGCACCACAGAGACACAAGAATTAGACATTACAAATTCAGAGATGTTATCTAGCAGTGGTTGTTGGATCAGGCCCCCTAAAAATAATGTTGTATCACGCTCCCAGCTTCGATGGATTGGACACCATTGTCAGGGGTTTCAGATGAAGGTACTGAAGGGAAAATACATGAGAAGATGAATAGCTTGTCCAGTTAAAGAGCCCCTGGATACGGGGCAGAATGGATACTAAACACCAGGCTCTTGCTCACTCCCTGTATTGGAGCATCGTGAGATTTGACCTACCCCCATTGTTGCCTCCAGCCACAAGCCTGTGAGTCCAACATAGAGACTAGAGCTTCCTACTTCCCTTCCCTCTCACCTTGGGAGAGTGGCCTTTGGTCCCCAGAACCCATCTTGGCTGCCAGGCTCCAGATGGTGGGGGAGAGGTCGAGCCTGGCTCTGTTGTCACCACGATCCAACTGCTGGCCCAGCTGCAACTGCAGAGAATTGGCCTCCTTGGTGCTGGGCTGTGGCTGTGCTCTTGAAGTTTGCACCTCTGCCCTTAGGAAAGTCAAGTTTCCACTCAATAGCCCCCGGTGACAGGGCACCTGCATGGGAGCTGAAGCAAGAAGAGATGTCAATGGGATAAACCCCAGTGTTCCTTAGCTGAGCACTCCCAGAACACCCATTTCTGACGTCCCCGCCCGTCCGTGAGATCACCCTGGGAGCGGGCACAAAGGCAGATATCATGTGTATGAAGATGTCACCATTATGTCTGTGCCTGGGAACGCTGGGCCGGCAGGTGCCCAGGCTGCGAAGTCCCAGAAGCGAAAATCACCCCCTTGACTCCAGAGGGCCTTTAGATGGGCGCAGGAACTCATGCTTATTATCCTGTAACCCTCGTCCGATAGCCTACAGAAAACATTCTAGAGAGGCCTGGGGGCACGGGGAGAAGGCGAGGACAGTGTGTACCCGAAAGATAACAGAACAATGGAAGACGTTTGGCCTTGAGGCTTCAGGTACCACTAGAAAAGGGACTTGGGAAAAAGTACCATGGACCAAGTCAGGAGCACCTTTCTTGGCTCTGGAGCCTTTGGAACTTTCTCATGTACAATTTTTGACTGCCCTTCCACCCACCCACACCTGTATGTTCTATTGCCACCCGGAGGAGGCGCTGACAGCTGTAAGGAATGTAGCAGAGGTCTGAGTCCCGTAGGACATCCCAGGGCCAGAAGTGCTCCAGGATCAGACTCTGTGGGTCTTCAGGGAGGGCACAAAGCACCCAGTCCCAGCATCACACACCCTTCAGGGAGGTGTGGGCAGCACTCCGTAATCAAACACACTCAGGTTTCCACTGTGAAGGGAGTATGTGTTCTCAGAAAGGGGGCTAAACAGACACTTGCAACACCCTCACACCAGAGCAGGTCAGCTTCAGTCGGAGCCGTGCCTCCTCCCTGCCATGTGGGCCCTCAGGTGATCTGAAGAGCAAAGAAATTCTGCTAACAATCCAAATACTCTCCCAGAAGGGAAGTCCAAAAAATAGCCCGAGAGGGAACAAATGGGAAATGGGTTTTACTCTGCACTCTTGTGTGACAGGGCCCCCAAGGGGGTCTTGCTCAGCAGGCAGCACTTTTCTGAAGATTATGGAGAGGGGATCGCCTGTGCTGAGGCCAATACCCACCCTAGGTGCACAGGCCACTGATCATTTACACGACATGGTGCCACAGAGAGTAGATACATGACTGAAACCATATCCACACGTGGAAAAATCACTGATGCTGCACAGAGGGTGCAAAGTACTCCATCCATGGGGGATGAAAAACCAGAGCTAGAGCCTTAGCTTCACTGAAACCACAGGGTACAGGCGGGGCTGGGTGCTCAGGATCTTCTATCTAAATGCTACAGAGGGCAGCTCAGGAGCAAATCTTTGGGATCAGCAAAAATATAATAGATGGTGCAAATATGGAGCTGACTGCAAACCTGTGTGGACAGCAGGAGAGATTATAGGAAGCAACGCAACTGGCAATAGAATTTCATGAGTAGCAGAAGACTCTACTTGATAAAAGAAAGAGGTCTGTTACCCAGGTGTCTCCAGGTGACATAGTGGCGGCTGGGTTTTTGCCTTTTTCCCTCATTTCTCCTCTCTCCTGTCTTGGTACCAATGCCTGCACCAGTGAGGGCGCAGGCGGCAGAGGGTAGTCTGGGACGGAAGGAAAGGGAAGTTGTCTGACCCACACGATGCCTTTTCTTATTTAAGGAGGCTCCATGCCCAGTGTGGAGCCCAACATGGGACTTACGTCACAACCCTGAGATCAAGACCTGAGCCGAGATCAAGAGTTGGACACTTAACCAACAGAGCCACCTGGGTGCCCCAGTGTTTTTAAAATTAAATCCAAGAGCAGAGTTCAAAGAAACCAGTATGAGTCTACAAGGCCTGTTGGCAAGCTTGCGTCTCTCAGCCTATTTAGGTGGTTGGATAGAAAGCAGAGAGGCGGGATCCCTGGGTGGCGCAGTGGTTTGGCGCCTGCCTTTGGCCCAGGGCGCGATCCTGGAGACCCGGGATCGAATCCCACATCAGGCTCCCGGTGCATGGAGCCTGCTTCTCCCTCCGCCTGTGTCTCTGCCTCTCTCTCTCTCTCTGTGACTATCATAAATAAATAAAAATTAAAAAAAAAAAAAAGAAAGCAGAGAGGCTTCCTGGGGCCTCCCCAGGAACTTTATGGCCCTCACAATGGGAGTACGTACCGTCCACATCCAGACCCAAGAAGAGTTCCTGCTTATCAGATGTGAATGAGGCACTTGTATAAGGCCTGCAGGCGTCTGGCAGGTCATGGCCAGCTGAAGGAGTCCAATAAGATTCATCCAGTGAGTCCTGTGGGACTTCATTCTCTTCTGCCACTGGCAGCTCCCTGGGGAGCCTCGTGTTCCAGGGAGTACTGAAGATGCAAGAAGAAGGTTGAGTCAACAGGGAGTCCCAGCTGGTCTTGGTGGTAGGGAGGAGGGAGTGGTGACAGAAAACAAGTGGGAAGTCCCCATCAAGGGACATGAACCAGTCTGCCTCCATCTGGGGCCAGAGTGTGGATGCGCTGGGGATAGATCAGGGAAGTGCTCACAGCAGAATGGGAGCTCATGGGGAAGGAGTTTGAACCACCCAGTGCACAGCAGTTACCACATACAGAACACTCAGAAAACAATAAAACCGGCATCAAGACGTTTGCAAACATTTTGTTGAAATTGACAGAAAGCACCATCAGAACCCCAGGCTACGGCAGCATGGTAGATTCCTAGAAAGCTCCTGTGCCCAAGGCCTACTCCCTAAATACTGAGGCATGAATTTTTTTCTAAATACTGTCTTTGCCATGAGTTCTTGCCAATGTTGTAATGACAAACTGGCAGAGACAGATGGGCATCTCGGGCTGGACCCAACACAAAGAGAGACTGTGAGAGTGCAAGAGATCCTGTGATTGCTTAGTATCCTGCATCAATGAACTATATTTTCCCACATTTGAGAGGGATCAACAAAGGGGCCTGTACGAGTACCATAGTGAAACAGAGAACAGGGCTAGCGGATCATTGTGTGGGTGTCTGAAGGGGTGAAACAGGTACATGTAGCACTGTCTAGATTTCCCTGGATCCGAGATCACCAGATGTCACCACCGAATTAAAGCCCATGATTCTTCAGAGTTACCTGGGGGCATATCTGGCCTTGGTCTTCATCCTCCCAACAATCATTATGATTTCCTACAAATAAATACAGACAGGGCCAGGCACAATTAAACAGAACACCATCTTTACAGTAAAATTAAGTATCCAATACAATTAGTACAAGGGCATGTTTATCCTTAGTGGGGCAGCAAGGAATTGTAAGAGACATCATCCAAGAGGATGCAGGTATTGTCTTGGGAAGAGACCTTGGTTTGCTTTCCTAAACCATCAGGCATGTGTTCCATGATGTGGCAGAGGCACATCTCAAGAGTCTGTGTCCAGAGTGAAACATCAGTTTTTCCACAGATTCTGGGGAACAGCTTACCTGCATCCAAACAACTTACTGCAACCTTCTCCCATTACCTTCTCCCATGAGATACTCTAGGTGTGATGGTTTAAGGGAATTTATATCCAGAGGCCAGACTGATGGATGGAATCTGCAAACCCTCAAATGAAAAGGAATCTTTGTGCATAATCCTTTGTGCTACACAGACATATGAGCCATGGGTGGGATGGGGCAATGCTCGGGCTCAGCTTGTCAGGGAAACATAACAAGCAAGCTGATGGTAGGGGTGTTGGATGTCCTGAGGCTCCAGTGATGACTCATCAGATGAAGACAGCCAACGCAGAGGACACAGACACTGGGGATGAGAATAGTCAAACCAGGGAAACAATAATCCAAAGATATAGGTAAAGCTAACAAATCTTTGGACAGGCACAACAATTCAAAGGACATTGTTCGAGTGTGAAAATGTAAGCACTGCAGATGAGGAGAGACACTGAATGGAAATCAGGAACAAAGACAGACTCCTCTGCATGTACAGCGCAACTGAGTGTGTGCTTGTCACATCTGCCTTGACTCTAATGTCCTAACTTCTGTGTCAGAAGCCATGAGCTTGACCTGAGAAGAGGAGAAAAGGGCCAGTCCCTGACTCGCCTCATATCTGTTCTTAAAAGTCTATCCTAGAGCCAGACTCAGATCCTCATGTCTACCAGGCTTATACACAGCGATGACACATCTGCATAAGCAGAGGTGGGGATACCAAAGCTAGGGGGGTGGACTTGGGAGCTTTATCACCTTGATGATGGAGGACTCACTAGCTACTTCCAGAGCAGAACAGATGTCCACATCTTCAAATGAGTTCATGTTGGCCCTCAAGGAAGTCTTGTGGGAGTCAGACAGGTCAGGAAGGGCTGAATAAGTCAGATAGCATTCATCCAGGGGGTCCCGTGGGACATCCTGCTCTTTCACCTCTGGCAGCTCCCTGCTGAGCCTGGTAGGGTGGGGAGATCTGAAGATTAAAGCAAGCAAAGTAGACACCACAGCATCCTACCGGTTTTCATGGGAGGCAGAGAAGTATAGTCATAACAAAGGGGCACACCCATTATTGACAGAAAAAAAAAACCTCTCCTCCTGTTTCAGGGGCAGAGTGTGGCTACTGTGGGGGCAGTAGAGACAGATAGACAACAGAAGGCGCTCAGGGCAGTGGCCACAGAACTAAGCTTCTGATCAACAAACTGAGCTATTGTGGAAGGGAAGTCATGACTCATAGCACACATGCGGAATCCTAAAGGTGGCTTTAACACCTTTGCATCAATTTTGTTGGTATGACATTCAGTGACCAAGTGAACACAGGCTTTAAAAGGCATAATCAACATGGAGAGATCTTGTGTCTTCCACACTTCTTTCTCTTACTACTGTGACATGATGTTTATTATATTTTAGGTAGTCTTTTAGTATAATACATCCTCAGCGTGGTGACACCAAAAAGGCGTATTTGCCTCTCACTCTGGTTTTATCAATAGGAGAGAACAGGGGAATGCAGAGAACCCCAGTGACTGGTGAATTCACCTTGTTCAATGGACAGCAGGTTATTGAAATGGAGGAGTCAATAAAAGGAACTTAGCCGTGTTAACACAGAGAAGGCATACACATCATGGTTAGAAAAGATACTTTGTGATTGGGCAATGGATGAAATAGGTACATTTGGCAGTTTCTGTTTTTTTTCCTTGAAATGTATCCTTGAATTTAACCACTGAAAAAGCCACCTATGATTCTTCAGAGTTACCTGGGGCATATCAGGTCTTGGTCTCCTTCCTCCTCATGATGGGTTGGATTTTCTGTAAACATACACAGACAGGGCCAGTCATTAAGCAGATCCCTCTTTGTACATTAATAATTCAGTGCCCAAAGTTACATGAGTACTGAGATATGATCAGTGTGAGAACAGGTTTCGTGGCAAGAATATTTCAGGGTGCCTCTGATAGTCTCTTCTGATAAGTGGCTTGATTTCCTACCTGTGCCATTGGGAAACATTTGCTTTATCTGAGAGACTATCATCAGAGTTTCCCCCTGTCTTCAGTCTGTGCAGATACTTTTAACTTATCATTTTGCACAGATTCTGGGGAGCCAGCTTCCCTGCTTCTAAAAGGATGACTGCCGTATTCAGCCTTCTCCCATCAGACAGCCTGGTTGTTGAAGGCTTAGTGGAATTTATAACCAGAGACGGAACAGATGGAATGTAACTACAAACCCTCAGATCAAAGTGAGTCTTTGGGACTACACGGAATATTGGCCCAATTCATGTGGTGGGGGAATGCCAAGGCGCAGCTCCGCTTCTGAAAACACACCAACAAGCTAACAGTGGAGGTACTTATGGTGGGTTTTTAAACACCTGTTTAGGAAGACCAATCAACCCAAAGGACATAGAGACAGGGCTAAGAACAGCAAAACCACCGGACAAGAATGCAGATTGACTGTGGCAGGCATAGATTCTTAAAGGACCTGGCTCAAAGATGAAACATAGAGCATTAAATGTGCGAAGGGACATTTCAACCAAATTAATTCTGACAGACACCTTCTACCACGTTACTGAGGTAAGTTGAGTTTGGCACGCCTGCCCTGGGGCCGATGACCTGACAGAGAAACCAGGTGACCTGGGCATGCCCTGGGACTAGGAAGAGAGCAAAGCTGCCTGACCCATCTGATGTCTGTCCTTAAAACCCAGTCCTAGAGCCCAGTTCAGATGAGTATTTCTCTACAGGGCCTGCACACGGGGACGACCTCTTCTTGGAGAGTGGAGGTCTGGGGTACAAAAAACAGGAGATCTCTGTGGGTGTCCAGTTGGAGCTTTATCACCTTGACAGTGGGGGTACTCACTGGCCACTTCTAGAGGAAAACAGACTTCCAGTTCCTCACGTGAGAAGATGGTGGCACTCCTCTAAGGCCAGTAATAGTCAGACAGGTCGGGAGGAGCTGAATATGTCAAGTAGCCTTCATCCAGAGAGTCCCATGGGATGTTCTGCTCTACCACTTCTAGCTGCAGTCTGCCGAGCCTGCAGGGTGGGGACACCTGAAGATTAACCTAAGAGGGATCTGAAATCCTATGTCCTGTCTGGCATTGATGGAAAGCAGGAAGGAGTGGTGAAGAAAGCAAAGAGGTTGTTGACCGATTAAGGAAAGAAAATTCTTCTTCTTCTTCTCCCTCTCCCTCTCCCTCTCCCTCTCCCTCTCCCTCTCCCTCTCCCTTCCCTTTCCATTTCCCTTCCCCTTCTCCTTCTTCTCCTTCTTCTCCTTCTTCTCCTTCTCCTTCTTCTTCTTTTGTGGGACAAGGTATGTTTGCCACAGGGGCAGCCGATAGAAAGTACAGTAATTGCTCAGTGCACAGGTCAAATAGCAAGCTTGTGAAGGAGACTGAATTATCTCTGTGGCATCCAGTCATGACTCACTACATTCAGAGCCCCACAATGGTGGCTCTCTCCCTTCCATTCAAGTGGCATTAAGTTCTGCAGGTAGTGGCCAAGCATTTACAGCCTTGGGGCAGTTGACTGTCCCAGAAATCTCATGTCATCAAACCCTCTTTCTCTCAAGATCGTGACATGATAGAATATTTTTGCCTGTGTGCATTCTTGCTATGTACACATGCTTACATGCTAAATCTAACAGGCCTCTGCTTAGGGTAGACATGTACCTCTCTCTAAAGCACGGAGGAGAGAATGAATGTGCTCAGCAAACCCTGTTGACATAGGAGTGACCCACACCTGGGTCAGCTGACTGTGGGTTTCTCAACCGGAGAAGTTAATTAAGAAATGGGAAGCAATACAAGTACTGCAAGGAAAACAGAACACATTGTGAAAATGGATAATTTGTCACTGACCAAATGGATACTATAGTTCTCTTCAGCGCTTTCTGCTTTTCCCTGCGTCTGACGGTCTGACGTCTACAGATGCCACCTTGGAATTCACAGGCCCCAGTGTGGAGAACAAGCAATATGGACACTACCTGGGGGACCACGTGGAGTTTCAGCCCCTTTGGACTGGGAGCATTCACAGGGCAGATCCACAGCAGAGTCGAATTCTTGTTCATCAGATGGAAATTCACCATCACCGGAAGCCTGGTGGCTCTCACTCCCGTCTTGGAGAATTGAAGGAGTCAAAACACATTCATCCAGTGGGTCCTGGAGGACCTCCTTCTTTTCAACTTCCTGCTGCTCTAGGCTGTGGGGGGTAGGACAGGAATGACAGAAGATCAAACCAGGAGGATCCCACACCATGGCTTCCTAGCTGGTTTTCAGTAGAGTGATAGGGAGTAGTCACAGAAAGCAACATGGCTGTGCTCTTGGAGGGAAAGAACTATCCTCCTACATTGCCTCCTACATGAGGAACACAGAGAGACACAGCAGAAGATATTCTGTGCACTGCCCCCATAACCAGGTGATGCAGGAGGAGACTAAAGTCTTCCTGCGTGTTGTTACAGGCATGACTCCCACACGCAGGGAATTTTAAAAAGTGGCTTCAACCCTTCTGCATACATTGCAGTGACTTTTATATGTGGTGTCCAAGTGACTAAAGTTCCTGAGGCCTTATGGACTCGCAGACATTCTGACTACAAGGACCATTCTCTCAGTATTTTGATATAACATGCATTTGTTCTTCAATTTCCTCTCTTGCTATCAAAAATCCTGCCAGCGCAACGATGCCAAACAGGCACAAAGCCGATAAGCATCTCACCTTGGTTTTAACCACAAAGGAGAGAACAGCTGATTACAGGAATCCCTAGGTTTGGTCCATTCGTGTCTGTCTATTCACTGTACTCAACATGTGAGGGAGTAAGAAATTGAGACCTACATAACTACCACATGAAAAGATGACATGGCTGAAGGGGATGTTCAACTATTGGCTGAATGGATGAAATAGTTATGTGCAGCTCTTTCTCTTTATCCCTAGACGTGAGGTCTCCACAGGTCACCAGGAAAATTCATATACCACAATCTTGAGAGTTACCTGGGGGACATTGGGTGGTGTCCATTTCCTTTCCCAAGATCTTTTTGATTTTCTGCAAATAAGTTCAGAGACAACAGGTCACGCTAAGCAAATCGCACTTCCCACATGACCAAGACAGTGACCACGCACACTGCAAGGATGTTAAATTTCCCAGTGCAAGACCATTCTGTTCTGGCAGGGATATTCCAGGATCACAAAGGTTAAGTGTTATGGCCAGTAGACAGGACTGCTTCCTCACCTGTTGGGGAAATTCTCTTCCTCGTCTGCTACAAATTATCCCAATATCCTCCTCTGATGTGGGTCTGTGTAAAGAGTTCACAATATACTTTCCCCAGAGGTCCTATGGAAGAGCCCAGGCAACTTCTAGAAGCGTTGCTGCAAAATTGGGTTGTTCCATGAGATACCAGGATTCTTGATGGTTCATAGGAATTTATACTTGAGACTAATGAATCGATTGTAGAGACCCTCAAATCAAAAAGAATCTTCGGCATTCTACTGAAACAAAGTCTATCTGTGGTTTGAATGATGTCAGAGCCCAGCCTTGCTTCATAGAAACGTGCACTCAAGGTAATGACACAGTTGTATTCAGATGACTGCTTAGCTAAGTTGACCCAACATAGAGAAGATAGCGACTGGGACTGAGAGCAGTGAAACCAGGGAAAGCACCTCTCCTAGTAGGCAGGTATGTCAACCAACGACTTTGTACAGGCTTAGAAACTCGAGAGATATTGACCATACAGGAAAATTATCGTTGCGGGTAACAGAAGACATTTGATCCAAGTAGGGTATCTGACAACACCCCTGTGGATGTCCTACTGAGGTGGGTAGGGTTTGTCACCCCTGACATAGGTGCAATGGCCTGACACTGGGGCCGGGGTGGCAGAGGCATGACCCCTGCCTAGGACAGTTGAAGGCTCCCTGAACCACCTGATGTCTGGGTTTCCAAATCCATTATCTCCTGATTTAAACCAATATGTGTCTATAAGGCCTGTGCAGAGAGGTGAGCTTTCTCATTCTAGACAAGATGTACAGAACACAGAATATGGACGCTACCTGGGGGACCACGTGGAGTTTCAGCCCCTTTGGACTGGGAGCATTCACAGGGCAGATCCACAGCAGAGTCGAATTCTTGTTCATCAGATGGAAATTCACCATCACCGGAAGCCTGGTGGCTCTCACTCCCGTCTTGGAGAATTGAAGGAGTCAAAACACATTCATCCGGTGGGTCCTGGAGGATCCCCTTCTTTTCAACTTCCTGCTGCTCCGGGCTGTGGGGGGTAGGACAGGAATGACAGAAGATCGGACCAAGAGGATCCCACACCATGGCTTCCTAACTGGTTTTGAGTGGAGTTATAGGGAGTGGTCACAAGAAGCATAGCGGGGGCGGTGAGGGGGGCATTGCCTTGAGAGGGAGGAAGCGATCCATCCAGTAAGAGACAGAGTGTGGCTGCCAAGGGATGGCAGAGCAGCAGCAGCAGATACTCAGGGCACCGGTCACCGAGGGACTGACTAGGAATGAGAGCCAGTCATCCCAGTATGGTACAGTCCCAACATGAAGCAGAGATGGAGACCAGGCCAGGGGCAACCACCGCGTGCCTGAGTTGTGTGGGCTTTAACATAGATTGATCAGGCGGCTACGGCTCTGGAGTCCTTGCAGACTGGAGAAATTTGTGCCTTCTAGGCACCATGGTATTAATAGTGTCACATGACACTGCAAGTTTGGGTTAAGTGCTTCTCTTGGTTTTTAATTTTGCCGGTTGTCTGCTTACCAATTCCTTTGCTACTCACCTGCCCACCAAGGACCTTAGAGAATTGTGTAGGAAATAGATATGCACCTCTTCCTCGTGTTCATTTACAGGAAAGAATGGGTATTTTGTAGCTACAGGGCATCTTAAGGCTAGTGAGTTCATCTTGATCTTACAAGTACCACAGAGACAACAGACGACCAAGTTAACGGGGCCATCCATTGTTTCCATGTCTAGTTTTGCTTCTTGCATCTGGCACCCGAGACTCTCTAGACTTCACTTAGAGTCCTTTCTGAGGCCCTGTGCATTTTTTTTTTAAAAAGATGCTATTTATTTATTCATGAGAGACACAGAAAGAGAGGCAGAGAAACAGGCAGAGAGAGAAGCAGGCTCCCCGTGGGGAGCCCAGTGCAGAACTCGATCCCGGGACAGCGGGATCACGCCAAACCACTGAGCCACCCAGGCATCCTGGCCCTGTCCATTTTTACCCACACATTACCGGTGCCTGAATACTCATGGTCACCTGGGGGTGAGTGTTTCTTGTTTTTCTTCATCCTCCTCATCGTCATAATTTTCTGCAAATAAATTCAGAAATGTCCTGTCAACTATGTCCCACATCAGCACTAGACACACAGTGGGCTTATGTGTCCCTAAAGACATAAGGACAGCTGTGCAAACAGTGTAAAGCAGGTGGGGAGTCTCCTGTGAGCCCAGGACCTTGGAGCGGCCTAGTGCAATCAGGGCCTGCGGCCGCCTTACCTGAACTGAGCTTTCGGGCAAGGCGCTTGGCCAGCCTGCCTCCCTCAGTCAGCTGCTCTTGGAAACCCTGCCCTCGAGAATGCTCAGGGTCATCGTGGGTGAGGAGGTCCTCGAGGTGCTCATTGAGGCGTTCAGAAATATCTGTCCCTTCCCGTAACTTTTGATACAACCGGGTCAGCTCTTTAGCATGATCTTTAATTAGGATATGACATTGCCTAGGGTGGGACAGAGAAAATTTGTAAATGCAGAGTTGAAGCAAAGATTAGAAGAGCTTTTGTGGAGACTTCTGGAAGAATTTCCCCAAGGAGTCCCGGAAGCCGAATTTGGGCATGTGTGTGGCGATCTGCCTGTGGCAGAGAAAGAAGGTAAAACAAGACCTCCTCTATCAGAGGGCGCTCCTGTGAGCCTCCTTGACATCCCTTGTATCTTCTCTGTCTGTGAAAAAGCCAGGTGTCTTCCTAAACACACATCAGAGAGACGTCCCTTCAGCTTCTCACCTAGGGCGCACTCATTTTCTGGTAAAACTACATACAGTGCATCATGCACTGAATGGACATAGCTCCACACACAGAAGCATGAGCGTAATCAGCCTGGTTAACTGGCAAGCCCAGGAGAACGGCAGGGTAAGATGACTGTGTGTTCTAAAAGAAGGGATGACACGCTGTGGTCAGGAAGGTCGTGACGGTGTTAAACAGAAATGAGGGGGTGAACTCACAACATCGTGAATGTGCTAAATGCCATGAACTGTCCGCTTGAATTTGATGACGTTGACATGTTTTTTAAAAAGAGAAGATGGGGCTCTGAGTCATTGGAGTCCATAATCTACCAATTACTGTGGCCTTAATGGTGTTACAACTGTTTGTGTAACGTGCCTGCCATGACCGTTTCTGCCCTTCTCCTGGCCCAGACCCGTTGCTGCCCCAAGTCAGAGATGCCCTCAGCTTCCCTCCAGCCTCCCACATGGAGCCCTCCTTACCTGAGCTTCTCAGCCAACACCTCTGTCCGCTTCCCCTCCTCCAACTGCAGCTTCTCCCCCAGCACGGACTCGATGATGTCGGTGAGCTCTTTACACCCTGAGAAACAGAGATGCCTGCCTCAGTGGAAAGCTGGACATGCTGCTGTGCTCGCTGCCTTCAAGGGAGAGGGCAGGGTCCACCCCAGGACAAATGTAACCCCAGCAACCAGGCTCTGCACGTCTCATTCCTCAGCCTCCCAACTACGGGGCGTGTGATTAGTCCCCGTTTGAGAGCCGAGGAAGGAACAGCCCCAAGCCACAGACAGTGACTAGACACGGTGAGTAACTGGTATTTGGCAGAGTCAAAATTCACATCCCCTCACAGCGACCCTGATCATGGCCACTCTAGCAAGCCTTGCAGCCTCTTAAGTAGACACTGAGCAGGGACAGGAAGTAGGCCCCTAGGACGACAGGACTGATGGGTCCCCTGAGCTGGGATTTCTCTGTTGAACAAGTATGCCAAGGGTAAAAATTCATCCAGATGCACTTGTGTGAAGTATAATGCATAAAGCCGGAAGGAACTGAAAGGAATATGTCCAAATCCTAATAAAGTTTGTGATTAGAAGCAGTAGAATTATGAACAGGGTTTGCACAGTGCCAGGCTCTGCTCTAAGAGCTTTTCAAGAAATTACTCAGTACTGTGATTCAAAGAAGTAGGTGCCACAACAATAATAACCCGGGAAGGCTGGCCCAGAGACCTTGCTCTTCACCCCTGTATTGAGGTACCTCCACTCCAAGCTCTCAAGTGATATCTGTTTTCATCATCTTCACAACAGGTTTCCCACAATTTTGTGATTCGTATTAGGAGAGATGTTAACAAAACTTTGCTTGTGCTTTCCTGAAAGCTCAGTAACTCTTCACTTTCCTAAATAGCGGGCTTCAATCTTTTGCACCTTTCCCTGCATCAATCTTTTTTCATTTTACCTCCCCTTGCTGTACTGAAAGCCAGTTGTGAGAACATGACAAAAATTAGGGCTCAGAACATCAGGATTCGTTACATCCCTGCAGCCCCCCCCCCAAGACCAGGCAGCTGAGCTCCCCATTTCAGGCTGACTGTGGGGGGGTGCCTACCCCACACTCTAGCTCGGGGGGTTACTGGAGCCGCGGTCTCTCCCACTCACCCTCATCCTCACTTGGCCACATGTTTCTTGGCCCAGACCTTGACCTGCTCGCCATCCTGCATCACTGAAGTTTCCCCAGCTTAGGGAGAGATAGATGGAGGCAGCACAGATTGTCTGAAATTCCCTGAGACACCCTCAACCTTACCACTGGGTATCAAATGGTGGCCTCCGTGGGCTCAGGAAGCAGAGCCTGTGCCCAGCTTCCCTCTCACCAGGGGAGTCACTGTGGATGGCGTCACTCATGGATACCACAGTTTCAGGGAAAGGAGGCCAACCTCCATCTCCTTGAAAGCAGGTAGTGTCACCTGCTACCCCCACCACTCACTGTGTGTGTACCATGTTTCCCCAGTGTAACCAGCTCAGTGTTTGCCAGCTGGACCCAGAGAAGCATAACCTGATGGGAGTTCCTCAGTCTCAGACGCTTAGGCCAACAGTGAGCAGGACTGAGACAGTACAGAGAGGATCCCGAGAGGACCAGGCATTTCTGTGTCGGCACCAGGAATCGATAACTGGAAAGCTAACTCTAACCCAACCCTACAGTCTCTAACCTCTTGGTCTTCAGTTTTCCCATCCTGAGGGTAAAATACCCACTGCTACCTTTCCTGGATTGTGGCCAGAATGAAATTTATCCTGACAACGGAAATAGAGAAGATTACGTTTGGAGAGTTTTACTTTCTCAGAAGGAATACAGACAGTCATCACGTTGGAGACCATAACCTTGTAGGACTTACTGTATTTCTGCAGCTGGTTGGCCAGGGAGTAGGCAGTAGCTTCGGACATAAGGAATTTCTCCTTGAGGTCTCGGAAGTCCTGCTGGCTTTTTTCCAGCTTGGATTGAAGCTCCTGGTTGATTTCCAGGAGGCTGATTTCTGCCCTTGGATCAGACTGAGGGCCAAGAGGCGCTGCCATGGTGACCAGTGGCAGACGAGGTAGAGCTGGGGACTGGGGAGAAGAAACCCAAACACATGATGGGTTAAAAACAAGTGAAATCAAGTTAAGTTTAATCGGCCTGAGGGGTGAGGATACAGGAATTCTTTATTTACTATTGGCAACTATTTGTGCAACACCCCACAGCACTCGAGAGTCGGTAACCACAACAACAAGCTCTGGTGCCAGAGCTGAGAGCTGAAGGCAATGCCCGTAGCTCAGACTCCGATTGGAATGACAGGGGGAGCACCCAGCATTCTAGGTAACGGTCTGCAGTTGCAATAACAGAATTGGAACGTGGTGGGGATCAAGGAACCTTGGGAGCCACTGATACACAAGGCTGCCTCCTCTCCCTGAAGGTCACCACTGATGGGGACCACCCCTCAGCAGCCACTCTCAGTAGTTGTCTACCCTTGTGCTGACACCACGGATCCCATCTCTTTCTAAAAGTATATCTCAGCATAGTTCTCATTGTTCATTCTTGTGCGTGGATAAAGTCATCAAGGCAGAAATAGTTTCCCAATAAGTTTTCTTTTTTAAAAGATTTATTTGTTCAGTTGAGAGAATGAGAAGAGGGGTAGAGGGGGAGACTCTGACACGGAGCTCAATGCAGATCATGTCCGTAGCTGAAACTACCCATCAGATCATGACCCTAGCGGAAACCAAGAGTCAAACCCTCAACCAAGGGAGACACTCAGGCGCCTCACGCAACAGGTTTTCTTAAGGGTTGTCGTGAAGTCATTCCATTTCTCTCTCGGGTAAAATAGGTCTTAGGCTTTTCTAATATGTGAACGATTCCAAAGTCTTAAACTGTCATGATGTGACCTGGGTCTTCTCTAGTTTTTTTCACTATTAAAAACAGGAGAAAGACCAGAGGTAGTTTACGCAATTAATTTTTAAACATATTTTCTGTCTGAAATCTCTCAGTATTATTCGTCCTGCATTTCTGTGTTGTGTAGGTTTCTTTTCCCCTTTGAGAGACCATATATTTTCAATTTTCTTAGTCATACACCTACCTAGGAGTAGAATTGCTGTGTCACATGTAACCCTATGTTCAACTTTTTGAGGAACTGCCAAACTATTTTCCAAAGTAAAGTAACTGCACAATTTTACATTCTCACTAGGAAAGTGTAAGAATTCCATTCCTCTACAACCTTCACAACACATGTACTGTTTCTTTCTTTCTTTCTTTTTTTTTTTTGAAGTCCTACTGGAGGGGTTAAGTGGGATCTCACTGTGGTTTAGATTTGTATTTTCCTCATGACTAATGATATTGAGCCCCTTTGTGTTCATTGTTTCATTGAAATTATCCTTTAGAACAGCTTAACAATAACCCACAACCCTTGGACCAACTTCTCCAGGATCATGCCTGGGGCTGAAGGTGGCGCTAAACATTTACGCTGAGCCACCCAGGCTGCCCTAAAAATAAAATCTTAAATTTTTTTTCATAATATGGAGAACCAGGGTGGCTCAGTTGGTTAAGACCCCAACTCTTGGTTTCAGCTCAGGTCATGATCTTAGGGTCTTAAGATTGAGGGGTCTTAAGATTGAGCTGGGGCTCAGCGTAGAGTTCTCTTGAGATTCTCTCCCTCTCCCTCCCTGTCTGTCCCTCCCCACTGCTTGCAGGCTTGTGTGGGCGCTCTCCCACACTTTCTCTCCTCTCAAATCAATAAACAAATAAATAAAATCTTTTAAAAATTTAAAGAGTTAAAAATAAAATAGAGATTGAGGAAAAGTTTGAAAAGAAGCTAGCTAAGAGGGAATGTGTAGTACAGTTTCACTTAATATGGCCCTGGATCAGTTAAAACCCAGTCAGTATTCCTAGCTGGGCTTGAAGCTCAAACCCCTCAGCTCCCAGATGAATGAGCTCTCTGGTTACCCAACCAAAGGCAGGCACTGGTCCTCTATGGGGTCTCTCTCTAACCCCAGCTGCTACTCTGGGCTCTTTCACCTTGTCTAACTGTATCAGCTCAAAAGACATTGAGCCCAAAAATCATGTCACGGTGTCCACAGCTACATGATACCATAGAATCTGAAATGTGTCAGGGTCAAAATTACCAGACTCTAGCCTGCCCCATTCAGAAGGAAATGCCACATTTCTTTCAGAGATGAGTCAATAGAAAGATGTCATCATCCCACCCAGTATAAACAAATGCTGTTTGGAATGCATTTCTCTGGATCATGTCCCAAAGGCTGATTTACCAGTTTTGGTGCCTATTGGTCCTCACCAAATGCTTCCAGGACTTAGCAGGCTCTGTGGAGTCCCCTTCCACATCAGTGCATGGCCATTCCCTCCCTTCCTCTTCCCACCATACTGTGGGATGCTGGTCCCCATGCCTTCCCCCTGGTGAGTGGGAGACTCACATAACATTGCTTGTTCCTCTGGACATCCTGTTCCTCCATTCTGGACCTAACAGACACATCATTTGAATCTATCTTCCTTCTCCTTTTGTTCCCTATACAATCTGGGCTCTGATTTCCAGAATATATCCTTAGCATGATCCTGGGATCTACTTTTTTTTCCCTCCTTTCTTAAATTGGTTTTCTTTTCACTGCTTAGTTGAAAGAGGTTTGGTGATTTGTTTGGGCTTTTTTATGTATTTTACGTATCAGACCTTCATCAGATATATTCAATTTGCAAATATTTCTCCCATTCTGTAGATTGTCTCTTCACTTACTTGATAGGGTCCTTTGAAACAAAAGGCTTCTAATTTTGATGAAATCCAGTTTATGTATTTATTCTTGGGCTGCTTGTGCATTTCAGAAACAGGCTTCTAATCCTAAATCATGAAGATGTACAACCATATATTCCTCAAAACATTGCTTTTGAATGTGAACTTTCTTGGTTTTTGGTGGATGGATTATTTAATAATATCTCTTGTCTGTTTTTGATATTTTTCTCAATTGATATTCATATGCCTATTTTCCCTTCTCAGAGCATGCCATGGTCTGTAATAGAGATTTTGGAAATTGTACCTATCAGTATCCTGGCTTTGATTCAGGTGACAGTCCTGGTTATATAGCTGAGCTGGTCTTAACTCCACCCAGTTTCACAAATGGCGCAGGACCTTTAGAGAGGAGTAGTTGATTGTCTCTTTGAGGAACACCTACCTGTCCAGTAGTCCAGATCATTCTAGGGCTAGAATGGACTTTTTCCTTCCCTCCAGACCAAAAGGACTGCAGAGGTTCGACCTAGTCAAGATTTTCATCTCTGGTCTTAATTGAAACTAGACCTCCTTCAGGGTTTGGGAAAAGTTGCTCAGTACAGATTGGTACCTCTCCAATCTTTGTATTATATACACGATTTCTTTCTAGAAAAGGTGAAAGGATATTTATTTTAGAACATCTTATCTGTTCTTTGCCAACTGTATGTGGTTTTAAAAATGTATAGAGGAGAATTCAAGGTCAAATATATTCTTGGCAAAAATTACAGATCATGTATACTATCAGGTGATCACATTTCATCCTATGAGTTATCTTAATACATAGATGTTACCCTTTTCTGATGAGAAAAAGAAAAACCTCAGAAAGAATGCAAAGCCTCCTAAGATCACAAATCTAACAAAGAGAGTTATCTTAATACATAGATGTTACCCTTTTCCTGATGAGAAAAAGAAAAACCTCAGAAAGAATGCAAAGCCTCCTAAGATCACAAATCTAACAAAGAGAGGAGGGAGCATTAGAAACCAGTTCTGGATGCACCTGGGCGGCTCAGTTGGTTAAGCACCCAATTCTTTGATCTCACTTCAGGTCTTCATCTCAAGGTTGAGAATTTGAACCCCATGTTGAGGCCTACTTAAAAAAAAAAGAAAAGAAACCTATCTAGCAGATATCTCATTGGGTTTTCATATGCTTATTAATCATTTAGATATCTCCTTTTGGGATGGGCTTTTAAAAATATTTCTGCTCATTAATATACTAGGTTGTTTCTGATTTCCTTTGTGATTTATGACTTCTTGATATATTTTGGATGAGTGTTTTGTCAGATATATGTTCTGTAAATAATTATTCCTGGTCTTTCCATATTTAAAGAATGTCTTATGGTAAGCAGAGGCTTTATTTTTCATGAAGCACAATTAATTGATTTTTTTATGCTGAGTGCTATTGTGCCCTGTTTTTGTTTTATTGGAGTTCAATTTGCCAACATATAGCATAACACCCAGTGCTCATCCCGCCAAGTACCCCCCTCAGTGCCCATCACCCAGTCACCCCAACCCCCCGCCCACCTCCCCTTCCACTACCCCTTGTGCATTTCCCAGAATTAGGTGTCTGTCATGTTTTGTCACCCTCACTGATATTTTCTATTGTGTCCTGTTTTAGAAATATTTGCCTAAGCCAAGTTTATGAAAATATTTCCTATTTTTCTTTTATAGGCTTTGTAGTTTTCACTTTCATATCTCCAATTAATTTCAATGTAAAGTAGGAAGTGTTTGTTAATATTTACTTTAAAAAAAAAAACAAATCATCTTTTGCTCTATTACCTTTTACTGAAAAGTCTTTCTTCTCACCAGTGAAGAATATTCAAAGATACATGTATATATACACACACATATATAAAATCACTTAACTGTTCACATGTGGGTATATTTTTGAATCTTTATTCTTTTACTTTGCCATATTTATGTTTACTCACACCATACTATGGTTGTTTAACTACTGTAGCTTTAGAGTGAGTTTTGAAATTAAGCAGAGTGAGTCCTCCATCTTAATGCTTCTTCAAGATTATCTGGTCTTATCTAGCTAGCTAGGTTCATTAATTTTTTTTTTGGGGTTCATTGATTTTTATTTCATTTTAAAAGTAGCATATCCTTTTCTTCATAAATACCTACAACAATATTAATGAAAATAATGTTGATTTGATATCCTAACAAAACTGAGTCTTATAATCAGTGAACATGATATCTATTTCTCTGTGTACTGGTCTTCTTGAATTTCTCTCAGCAATAGTTTCTAGGAGTTTTGCATCTGCTTCATTTTATATATTCATAAACATTCAATAATTTTGGATTTTAATCTCAATTGTGTTTTATTGAATTTCATCTTCTAACTACTAATTGCCACAATGGAGAAATACAATAGATTGTGATATCAACTTTATTAAGATATAATTTAGGTACAACAGACTGCATGGCTTGAAGGTGTACAATTAAATGCATTTTGATAGATGTTACATACTAATGAAACTTCCACTACAGTCAAGATACAGGGCATTTCCACTATCTCACAACTTCCCTTGTGCCCCTCTGTGGTCCATCACTGCCTCTAGCCTCAGTCCCAGGGAATTATCGATACTGTAGATGGTTGCATTTTTAACAACTTCTATATATATATATATATAGTGACACATGTGTCATTTCCAATTTCGGGCAATTATGAATAAAACTATTAAGAATATTCACATGCTGATCATTTCCTAGATGTGTAAATAGCTAGGAATGGAATGACTGTCCTTATGATATGTATTTTTTTTAATCTTATAAGAGACTGGAAGTCAGCTTTTCAAAGAGGTTGTATTGTTTTTCATTTCCACAGGTCTATAAGACTTCCAGGTGCTTTTTGTGATATTTTCAGACTTTCTAACTTTAGCCATACTAACTCAATGGCATCTACTGTAGAACTGATTTCTTCCTTCATGACTAATGAGTCAAGCATCTTTCCATGTGCTAATGAACCATTCCTAGATCTTGTTTTGTGAAGTTTCTATTCAAGTCTTTTGAATAATTATTTTACTGTGTTGATTATCTTATCAGATGACATGATATCTATTCTAGAGAAAGTCCCTTGTTGGAGATCAACATACTTCTATACTGTGGCTTCCCCTTATGTTCTCTTAATGTTGTCTTTTCTCAGAGAGATCTATATAGAAAGATAAAGACAGATAAATTCATTTTCATGTCCTAAGAAATAATTCATTGCCTACTTTAAGCCTGCAAAACCATATGGTTGTGTTTTCTGGAAAATGTAAAAAACACTTATCAAAAAAAAAACCACTTATTGAATTTCAGGCTTTGAAAGTATTTTTTTTTTTGTATTTTAAACTGTTTTAAAGGGTATAATGAGATATAATTTATATGCAATAAAGTGCATATAACTAAGTCTCAAGTTTAATAAGTTTAAACATATATATGCATCACCCAGATCATGGATATATCTATCACCCTCAAAAGTTTCCTTGTGTTCCAAGCAAAATTCCTCCTTCACATTCTCACCTCAGGAACCCACTGATTGGCTTTTTTTTTTTTTTAAGATTTTATTTATTTATTCATGAGAGACACAGAGAGAGGCAGAGAGAGGCAGAGACACAGGCAGAGGGAGAAGCAGGTTCCACGCAGGGAGCCCGACATGGGACTCAATCCCACGTCTCCAGGATCAGGCCCTGGGCTGAAGGCAGCGCTAAACCGCTGAGCCACCCAGGCTGCCCTGGCTGTTTGTTACAATAGATTTATTTGCAATTTCTAAGGTTTTGTATTAATGGAATAATATGCTATGTGCATTGTTTTATTTTGATTTTTTGTCCAGAATAATTATCTTGAAATTTACCCATGTTGTTATGTATATGAAGAGATTATGCAAAACCAAGTAGTATTTCATGAGCTGGATACACCATAATTTGTTTTAGTTATTTACCTGTGTATGGATTTTAATGGCTTTCTGGAATTAAAAATGAAGTTTCTAAAAAAAAAAAGTTTCTATCAATCAACTTGTATGAATATTTCCTTTTATCTTTCACTTGAGTGGAATGGTGGTGCCCTATGGTAGGTATAGTTTAATATTTTTAAGAATTTCCCAACTCTTGGGGTGCCTGGGTGGCTGAGTTGCTTAAGCATCTGACCTTGATTTTGGCTCAAGTCATGATCTCATTGGTAGTGAGATCAGTGCTCCTACCCCAGTAGGGCTCTGCGCTCAGTGAGGATTCTGCATGAGATTCTGTCTCTCTTCCTCTCTCTCTGCCCCTCCTCCCACTCTGTCTCTCTCTCTCAAATAAAAAGATTAATCTTTTTTTTTAAATAATTTTTCAAACTATTTTCTAGAGTAATTGTAAAATTTAACATTCCCACCAGCAATGTATGAGACTTCTAGCTCCTACACATCCTTGCCAATACTAGAAATGGAGATTATTTTAATTTTTGCCATTTTAACTGGCATGTAGTAGTTTAAATTTGCATTTTCCTAATGACTAATGATGTAGATCTTGTCATGTTCTTCTATGTCTTCCATATATATTCTTTGCTGGACTATCTTTATAAATCTTTTACCTATTTTATTTTATTATTCTTTAAAGGTTTTATTTATTTACTGAGGGGGCGGGGAGAAAGAGAGAGAGATGGGGGGGAACGGGGCTCAATCCCAGGACCCTGAGATCATGACCTAAGCAAAGGCAGTTGCTTCACCAACTGAGTCACCCAGGCACCCTGAAAGATTATATTTTCTACAGTGTTTTGCTTTTTACATTTGTCAAAAATCTGTTCTTCATATACGTATTAGTTTATTTTTGGATTCTATAATCCAATTCATTGATCTATCTACCAATGCCAATCTGTTTTGATTATTATAACTTCAGAATAGTTCTTCATATCAGGTCCAGCTAGCCCTCAAACTTGGTTCTTCCTTTCACGGGTGTTTAGGCCACACTAGGTCATTTGCATTTTTATATGAATTTTAAAATCAACTGTCTACTTTCTACCAAATATACATGCTGAGATTTTGAGAGAGATTGAATCAAATCTATAGATCAAATGGGGGAAAATTGATGTTTGAACAATATTGAATCTGTGAGCCACGAGTAAGGAATTTCACTTCATTTTCTGTGCCTTCATTAATTTCTCTGTGAAATACTTTGTAATTTTCAGTCAGACCTATCCTGCAGTATTTCATGTTTCATGCTATTATAAATGACATCACTTTTTATATTTCAGTTAGGCACTACAATCACATAAAACACCCCAGAATTTTATAGATTGATGTTAGATCTTGATACAAACCAATGCTTTTCAGATTCAAGCTAGATCTGGCAGTGACCATATCTTTGGAGATTTAGGTATTGCCAGGTGAGAAGAATCTTATTCCATTCACTTGAGGTTTTATCGAAAGCCAAGGAAAAGGAATAACACAACCCATATCAAGTCCTTGGCTGGGCAAATGGTACAAGGAGTCTTGTGGACTGATGTTCACATGTAAAATAAAATGTTTCGTATGTTCATTAATAAACTTCCTTAAGAGTAATCATTCAGTTAGCAAGGCTGCCAATTTATCTTGTGGTTAGCTGCAATACCACAGTTGCAAAAATTAGGGGCCAATGTTGTCTCTTATCATTTAATTTTGTCTTCAATAATCTATTCTCAGCATTATGTACTGCCAGAAGCTTTGGAACAGTATGCAATGCTATATCCATCAAACATCATGAGTGTGTGCACACGTCCGTTTCACCTTATTTTGATGTGATCTGTTAGAAAATGACACTAACAGGCTTAAAACAATGAATAGTGGCAGGCTGAGGGAATTTAGTTGTGTGCCTCAGTTGCCTTAGAAGACATTGTCTCCTACTCTAAATCTAAAGTAGGTGTCTACTCCCATCAGTCTGTAAGCATTGGGTCCTGACTTTGCCACAGAATCTGTAGTCCTTTGTGTCAGCTTCATTTCCCCAAGGGAGAGTGAATGATCTTTGATCTAAGTAATGATTGGTGTGTGTAGCATAGTTGTTACCTCTTCAGTCCCTGAACTTAGATTCCTATCACATAAAGCTTGCTTACCTGTGTGACTCACAAGATCACATTCCAAGAGGCTCAGGTGACATGTCTCAAAGCAACTAAAGCATCCATTCACCATTACATGTCTCTCCTAGCATTCACCCTTGATGGGCTAAAACATGGCTCACAGCTTTAAATGTGTTTGATTTATGTTTGTCTAATGGTTTTCTAAAGTCAAATTACCCAAATGACTGTCAATTCAGTTTTCATTTCCCAATGCTCTGCCTATCTGACATGACCCAAGAATCAATGTAAACATAGATTTATTCCAATTTACTTATAACCAAACAATCATTGTGTACATTAGATATAATTCCACACATTCCTTTTTTTTTTTTTTTTTACCTGTTTTCTTTTCTTTTGGATGTTGAGACGATATCAGGCTACTTGCTTCTTCCACTGACATCCTGAATTACAATTCTGCTATCTAGTAAAAAAAAAAAAAATTGCTTTACCTTGTTATTTATAAAAGTCATTATAGGATATGTTTAAATCTTCATATTGGTGAGCATCACTATTTTTTTAAAGATTTTATCTATTTTAGAGAAAGAGAGAGTGCAAGCTGGGAGAGGGAGAAAGAATCTGAAGTAGACTCTGTGCTGAGCACAAAGGCCCACTTGAGGTTCAGCCCCGCTATGGAGACATCATGACGAGAGCCAAAACCAAGAGTCAGACACTTAGCTGACCGATCCACCCAGGGATCCCTGTGAGCATCACTAATAGACAATTATTTGGTTAGGTCAGAGACCAAAATTTAAAATAAGAAATTCATCCTTTATTATTTTTTATATTTTCTTTGACTAGATCATTTCCATTTTAGGTGTTTGTGTGCTGCTGTGCTGATCCCTGATCTCTCTTAGAAAAGTCACTTTTGGGACGCCTGGGTGGCTCAACAGTTAAGCATCTGCCTTCAGCTCAGGGTGTGGTCCTGGAGTCCTGGGATCGAGTCTCACATCTGGCCCCCCGCATGGAGCCTGCTTCTTCCTCTGCCTATGTCTCTGCCTCTCTCTCTCTGTGTCTCTCATGAATAAATAAATAAAATCCTTAAAAAAAAGAAAAGAAAAGTCACTGTTGCTTCAAGCCAATAGTGGACAATCTGTAAAAGAAAGATTGCAGATCATGGAATAAATGTCCATTGAATCCAAAATTTTGCTAAACATGTTTTCCCAGGATTGTGTAATGTTACTAAGAGCCAACTTACCTTCAACTTAAAAAGTCCCAAACCTTTTTCTCCACCACCTATGGAACATTGTCACATTCAACCCAGCCCCTTCTTGTGCCACCTGCCAAGTGATCTATTCTATTTCATGACTCTACCCGCAGAGTGACTTTCCAACTTATTATGTCCATCAAAGGCCTCCTGTTTCTGTAAGACCAATGGAAGTAAGTGGTTCACTTTGTTATTTGGCATATACATCCGTGATTAGGGTCACATTGGTTTCCCCAGAAGTCATTAGCTTCAGTAGTTTTCACCTACTACACTATACTTGACCCCACTGATGCATTATATTCCCTAAACCTTCACTTTCTATGTGGATCCCTGACCCTTTTTATTCATGGCCCACCCAGGCAGCATTCTTTTCAAGTCCACCTCTGTGCTTCTCCTGTTAACTTCCCTATGGTCATAATATAAAGTATGAAATGAAATACACAGAGGGGACTTACACCAAGAATTTTAACTTCCAGTATCACAGCTGGGACATGGTCTGAAGTAGATTCTCCAGATGCATTTTGCCCTAAAACTTTGGGAATCAGACATCTGAGCACTGACGGTCAGCTGCCATTCATTATCACCTCCCCTCTCTCATCATGATGAGCCTGTTATTGTCTGCTATGGATGTTCCAATCTACAGATAACCAAGGCTAGCTAGAAACAGTTGTCTTTAAGCTCTCTTTGGGAAAGGTATGTGCATCCTCCCTCTATAACTTCCAGTGTAATAGGCTTTATCCACAGTGGCACAGTAAATGCACTCATTGAGCTCAACTAATTTAGATTCCAAGTTATCTAGATAAGCAGATTCATTATAGTTTACAGAATTGGATGGGGTGAATAGAGGAGCAAATCAGAGGTGCTATTTTATTGTTTCTAAGAGTACAAAAGCATTGTGTTCACCAACCATGTAGGAATCAGAAAGCAAGAAATTTAGCCTCAGATCCCTTACATTCTCCCCCATGAACTTGAAAGTTGCTTTCGACTTTCAAGAGGAGAGAGGTCATCACTGGTCATTATAGCAAGGATGACCCTAGAAGACTTAGAGAACTTGCCTCTATTTCTCCAGCTGACCAGAACACAGTCAGTAGTTACTGACACCAGTAGTTTCTTCTGGAGATCTTGTTAGTGTTGACTGCTTTGGGCCAACATGGAGCCTAGGTGTTGGCTGTGTCCAAGAGGCTGAAATCTGGGAGGCTTGGGATCATCAGGAGTCATATAGCTGTTGGAAAACACAGAAGGAAACAAGGACAACAAACCCACCACTACTACATTTCTCATGACTTCTGTTTACCAAGCTGAGAGTCCCATGAGAGTTGGGATAATGTTTTCATCTCTGTATTTCATTTCAAGCACTGAGGAGGCTCTCAGAGGCATTCCTTCCCTGATAGACTAAAAGTGGTTGTAAATCTCTGATTATCTCAACTATGTTCCTGTCGTAAATGTCCTGTCAGGGACGCTCTGGTTCCTCTCAGGAGGCAAATCCCCTTCCTGAGAGAGGAGACTGTCCTACATTCTCCATGTCCCATGACACTCACCTGTGGTGAGCTCTGATAAAAATGGAATTCTCCTCAGGGATTCCTCTCAATGGCTCATCTTTTCATTAGGAAGAGATGTCCTTGGCCTAGCTCCCAACCCCATCCTCTATACTGACACAACATCCCAGTTTAGGAGGACTCAGCACTTGGTCTGCATCTTCCTCTCACTGCTTTGACCTCCTCAGGAAAACCTTACTGATATCTGAATTCCAGGTTCTTAACACAGCCTAAGGAAAATGACACACTCAACAAGTAGTCAACACATATTCTGTGTAAAGCCTTTCACAACCATAAATGCAGAAGAGTATTATTAATATCATGGCTTCAGATGTAAGAGTTCCCTGACCTTAGGGCAGAACTATTTGCAGTAAGAATGGACATCTCCAACCCTCATCTAAGCATATTTGATCCCTCTAAGCCTACACTTACTTGGAGGACATCCACCGTGAAGGCAGCTCCAAGGTCAGAGAGAGGGGTCTGGGGCAGAGCCTCATGGTCACACCCACCTCCTCCTTGAATTGGTGTTTCCCAGCAGTATAGACCAACCCCAATTTGTCATGTGGGGCTCCTCAGCAGGTGCACAGCTTCAGTGTGGACTAAGTTACTCTCCCAGCCTTCACTGTTCTGCTCAGGCTGATCCTTGCAGCTTTGGATGCTGCTGTATGCATTCTTCAGTTTCCTCTGATTTTTCAAGACTGACCTTGTCCTTATTCTTACCTCCTTTGGCAACCCCCTACTCCTACTCTTCTTTGGCTTCTTCCCATCCTCCAAACCTGCTGATCTCTGTCTTCCATCTGCTCCCTCAGTTCCCCATTTTCAATGTGGGCTCAGCTCAGGCTCCTGCAGGAAACACACAGAGAAGGGCCCAAGCCAGGTCTCAGTTGCTGCCCTCAGGGCTGCTTAATGGGCACCTCAGTCCCTCATGCACTCAGAAACTGACCAGGAGGAGACTTTGGAGAATTTGAGTAACAACCTTATCTACAGATGAAGAAACTGACGCCCAGGGGATCCCTGGGTGGCGCAGCAGTTTAGCGCCTGCCTTTGGCCCAGGGCGCAATCCTGGAGACCCGGGATCGAGTCCCACGTCGGGCTCCTGGTGCATGGAGCCTGCTTTTCCCTCTGCCTGTGTCTCTGCCTCTCTCTCTCTCTCACTATGTGCCTATCATAAATAAATAAAAATTATATATATATGAAAAAAAAGAAACTGACGCCCAGAGAAATTAAGAGATTTTTCCAAACTCCCTCATCACTTGATGGCAGCAGATCCACCACACTGGCCTTGGCTGCAAGCTTCCCTGTGGAGGTACTTAACACACTCTCTGGGAACCCACATCTAAATTTCAGGGGATGCTAAAATTAAAAGTTCAACTTAAAAATAAATAAAGAATTTTTAGGAGACTTTGGATCAAATGTAGGTATTTCCACTATTAAAAATACCAGAAGGGCTTTTCTGTCAACAAATCTTTTATCACAGTTATATAGTTCTACTATTTATATTCACTTTTAAATCACTGGCTAGTAGATTAGGATTAGAGAACACAAAAGTATTAAATAATACTTATCATAATCACAAATAAAATGCAGTTATATGATTATCTATAAGATATCTGGCTCCTGTGCCAAAACTCATCTTCCTGAGAGCAGGCACTCTGTCTGCCTTGTCCACTCCATCTCTCCAGTGCCTTCACAAGAGCCTGCTAGGTGAAACATTCAGTAAATACTTGTTAAGCAAATAAATAACAGTTACCAGGATTAACCAATTTACTGATCTCTAGTCCCAATCATATTTCCAATCAAACCCTGTCCTGGGCCTGTGCTAAAGCAATAAAAGCACAGCCTTAAGAAAAGCATGCCCAAGATTCCAATGCCAGGGGATCCCTGGGTGGCGCAGTGGTTTGGCGCCTGCCTTTGGCCCAGGGCGTGATCCTGGAGACCCGGGATCGAGTCCCACATCAGGCTCCCGGTGCATGGAGCCTGCTTCTCCCTCTCCCTCTGCCTGTGTCTCTGACTCTCTCTCTCTCTCTCTCTCTGTGTGTAACTATCATAAATAAAGAAAAAAAATATTAAAAAAAAAACAAAAAAGATTCCAATGCCAGCTTCACCACATCACATTTGCTTTAGTGGGTGATTTAATTATCGGTTTGAGCATATTTATCTAGTGTATAATACAGAATATATAATGCAAATTAGAGCAGGTAACATAAACTCCCAGAATGTTAAACATGAAATGTGAAATCCTGCAGCAGCCAGGGCTCCAGTCCCTGGGCACCAGCTTTGGAGCTATAGGACACCTACATGACGGTCGGTGTGGTGCTGGGGATAAGGCCCAAGAAGCTGCATTTTAGACGAAAACTCACAGAAGATTTTCATGTACGGAAAAAGCCTAGTTACTAAAGTTACTAAACAAAGAGCATAGAATGGAGACTCTGAATACCCCAGTGCTCCCAAGACTGACTCTGCTTTGAGCCAACCAAGTCACTCATGCAAGGTGGCTTTCAATGGGGAGTGGTGACATTTCTGGAAAGGATTCCTATCTGATGTGGGCCCTGCTTCCGTGATTTGGGTTTTAGGGCCTCTACTGCCCTGTAGGTTTCCTCCTCTGCTCTAATCCCTGGGGGAATGTCATGTCTCTCATGGGAGTCATTCCTTTATGAAGACCTCCGTCATTTATTCTCCTCCTGAAGAAGAGATGGCAGAGATCAGTTCTGAGGCTCCACAATTCTAAGCTTCCTCCTAAGCCACTTGGGTAAGTGTAAAGAATCATTACAGAGAGAAATCAAGTCAGGGAAGAGGATCCTGGAGGAGTGAGATGGTGAGGGCAGCCCCTCATGGGGGAGAGAACCACAATAAGGTCACTATCAGACCTGTTCATGTGGAGATGACATTCCAACCATTAAGGGGAGGATGCTGCCATGAAGAGAAAAAGGAAGAGCCAGAGGCCTTTGAGAGAAAGAAAAATAATAATGATGAATTAAATGAAGATGCAAACAAATGGGAACTCAAAGACAAAGCCTCATGTCACAGAGGATTTTTCCCGGGTCTTGAAACCTAATAAAGGAATTACTGCTGAAGTTTGCTCAGGTGAATTTCCAAATTACTATGGAACAGTGACCTTTTTATGCCTTCCATTTTCTCTCTTTTTGAGTTGGAACCTGAAGAAATGTTATCCTATATCTGTCCCACTATTGGACTTGGGGAGTAGTTTCACAGGTCTACAGAGGAAGGAGACTTGTACCCTGTGCTTAATGGACACCCTCAGGAGTCTCATCCACAGTTGATATAAATGACTTAAGTGCACTTTTGGAATTTTGAGCTGATGAAAATTACTTTTTTTTTTTTTTTTTTTTTACTTTGAACTGATGCTGCCATGGGATGAAACTTTGGGAATCTTAGGGGTAAGGTAAATGTATTTTGCATTTGGAGGGGACATGTAATCCCTGAACCCAGAGGTTGGACTATCAGAAACGGAAGTCTAAAATGCTCTCCAAATATATCTCCCCCAAATCCCTGGAACTTGTTAGACTGAAGAGATATTGCTCCCATGATGATGCTGTTATATGGCATGGCTGACTTTAAGATGGGGAGTAATCTGAGTGGGCCAGATGTCTAATTGAATGACTCCTTAAATATGAGAGTTCTCTCTGGCTGTCAGGAGAAGACAAAATCAGAGTCAAGTATGAGAAGGACTAAGTGCACTATTACTGGTCTGACAATAGAAAAGGCCCCATGGGGGAAAAAATGCAGGCAATCTCTAGAAGCAGAGCATGGCCTTTGGTTGATAGCTAATAAGTAAACAGGGACTTCAGTCCTACAACCATAAGCAAATGAATTCTGCCAGTTACTGTATTGAGCCTGGAAGAGGAGCCTGAGAATTAGATGAAAACATAGCAAGCTGACACCTGTATTTCAGACTTGTGAGACTGAGCACAGAACTTACCCACACTATTCCAGACTTCCGAATCTACAGGTCTGTGAGATAACAATTATGTCTTGTTTTAAACCACTGTTTTTGTAATCTGCTAATATGCACCAATAAATAACTAATTCAGATGTTTATCTTTATATCTCTATTTTCCTGATTTTTATTTTCATTTTTTAAAGATTTTATCTATTTATTCATGAGAGACAGAAAGAGAGAGAGAGAAGCAGAGACATAGGCAGTGGGAGAAGCAGACTCCATGCAGGGAGCCTGAGGTGGGACTCAATCCCAGATCCCAGGATCATGCCCTGAGCCAAAGGCAGACGCTCAGCTGCCGAGCCACCCAGGTGTCCCTATTTTCCTGATTTTTAAAAAATATTTATTTATTTATTTATTTATTTATTTATTTATTTATTTATTTTAGAGAGAGAGGGCTCATGTGTGAGCAGGGGAGGGGCAGAAGGAGAAAGAGAATCTTAAGCAGACTCCCCAGTGAGCCCAGAGCCCACTACTGGGCTCAATCTTACAACCCTGAGATTATGACTTGAGCCAAAATCAAGAATCACATCTTAACCAACTGAGTCACCTAGGTGCCTGCTAATTTCCTGATTTTTTAATTTTCAGAAACATTATGTTAATTCCTGTAGGAAAAAAAATTTTAAAAGCACAGTAAAAATCTTGTGCTTGCTTTCACATGACTTCTCATGACATGACTAAAGGACACTATGAAGAGCATTTCAGGCTTGGAGAATTATCTCTCTAATGTTACTAACCAAATTTCTGAAAGAATAAAGATGGTATAATACTTAATTCCAGGTAACATCATCTGAGAATTCATCATCTATCACCATTTCGTACAGTAGATTTTTTGTTGTTGTTGTTGTTGTTTAACTCCTTGTTCTCCTGAGTTACAAGAAAAGATTTTATAGCAAGTGCCGCTTAGGAGCACAGGAGAACCACTTCAAGAAGAGCAATGGAATAGCCACTATGTGAAGTTCCCCCAAACAAAGTCCAAAATGCATCTTTCTTCTAATTATCCTAATGTAAGGAAAGGATCCACTAAAAAAAAAAAAAAAGGATCCACTATAGAAAGTCCCATCTAATAAATATTTGAATTTAATGGTGTCTGTTTCCAAATTGTTCTTTTGCTCAGGTGTAGTCATGGTGAGACAGGGATTGACTGCAAAGAGGCTTGAAGGAATTTGGCAGGGCAAAGAAAATATTCTAAAACTGGACTCTGATGACAGACAACCCTAAAAATATACTAAAATTATTGATTTATACATTTGAAATCATTGAATTTGTATAATATTGCATAAGCATTCTCCAGAAAAAATAGAACCAATGGAGATGTATTATGAAGAATTGGTTGATGCAATTATGAAGGCTAAGAATAAGAAGCCCAAGGATCTGCCATTTGCAAGCTGGAGACCCAGAAAGCCAGTGTTGTAATTTCAGTCTGAGTCCAAATGACTGAGAAACAAGGGAGCCAATGGTAAAAATTCCAATCCAAGAGCAGGAGAAGACTGATGTGCCAGCTCAGGCAGAAAGGCAAAAAAGGAAAAAAGGGATCAATTTCTCCACTTTTTGTTTTATTCAGGTCCTCAAATAATTGGATGATACCCACCCATATGATAGAAGGCAACCTACTTATCTGAGTCCATTGATTCAAATGCTAATTTGATCTAAAACATCCTCATGGAACACCCCAAAACAATGTTAATCTAAGTACCCTTTGGTTCAGCCAAGTGGACAAATAAACTTAAAATATTATTGACTTAAAAAAATCAGGGCACCTGGGTGGCTCCAACGGTTAAGCATCTGCCTTCAGCTCAGGTCATAATCTCAGGGTCTTGGGATCCAGCCAGTGTTGGGTGCCCCGGGAATCTGCTTGTCTCTCTCTCTCTGCTCCACCCCTGCCTCACTTGTGCTCTCTCTCTCAAATAAATAAATAAAATCTTTTTTAAAAAGTCAAACTAGGTTTCTATTCCAACATGAAAAGAACTTGGAAGTCCTTACTCTAATCCTTACAAGAAAAAAATGCTAACAAAACTGAAAATCAATGACTCTTCATAGACCACACAAGTGAGGTCATAGGCCATGTCAGCCTCAAAACTAGAGAGAAGGCTAATGCAGGGAATCACAGCTTACTAGGAACAGAAGCTATTGGAGCCAGCAGCTAGCAGAAATCTTCAACAGTAATTGACAAATTGCTAGAAGCTGATTATTGAATAGCTTGAGAGTTTAAAATTCTTGGGGGCATGGATTTTGTGAGATATTACCTCCAGGAACCTGAGCAGGTTCTCATAGTGAAGATTAGGAAAATCCCCAAAGGATTGATACTACCAACTTCAAGGTAATAAAGCAATAAAGCTATAGAAATCCAAACAGTGTGGAATTGGTGAACACACAGACAAATCAATGGAACAGAATCAGAAATAGACCTACATAGAGTCAGCTGATCTTAATAAAGGAGCAAAAGCAACTTAATGGTGAACATACAGTGATAGCCTTTTCAACAAACAGTGCTGGAGCAACTGGACATCCACGTGTTAAAAAAATAAAAAGACTCTAGACAGAGACATACTTTTCACAAAATTTAGATCATAGACTGTATAAAACTATAAAACTTCTAGAAGATAACACAGGAGAAAATCTAAGTGACTTTGGGTTTGGTGATGACTTCATAGATACAACACCAAAGGCACAATCCATGGAAGAAAAAAATGATAAGTTGGACTTCAATAAAATTAAAAACTTCCACTCTATGAAAAACACCACTAAGCCAATTAAAGACAAGACACAGACTGGGAGAAGATCTTTGCAAAACATGTATCTGATGAAGGACTGGTATCCAAAATATACAAAGAACTCTTAAAGCTCAAAGATAAGCAAGTGAATGACTGCATTAAAAA
The DNA here is from genome assembly GCF_048418805.1 of Vulpes vulpes. Classification (NCBI taxonomy): domain Eukaryota; kingdom Metazoa; phylum Chordata; class Mammalia; order Carnivora; family Canidae; genus Vulpes; species Vulpes vulpes. The sequence continues at coordinate 54,265,858 of NC_132787.1, read as the reverse complement.
CGGTCAAAAGATCTAAACAGATACCTCATCAGAAAAGATATACAGATGACAAATAAGCCTATGAAAGATGCTCAAAATCATTTGTCATTAGAGGATTGTAAATTAAAACAACAATGAGATACCACTACATATTTATTAGAATAGCTAAAATCAAATCACTGATAAAAAAAAAAATCCTGGCAAGCATGTGGATGAAGAGGCATTCCCATTCATTAGTGATGGGAATGCAAAATTGTAAAATCACTTAGAAGACGCTTTGGCAGTTTCTTACAAAACTAAACATACTCTTACCTTTGATCCAGAAATCACAGCCCTAAGTATTTGCCCAGATGAGATGAAAACTTATGTTCAAGCAAAATCCTGCAGATGAATATGTATAGCAGATTTATTCACAATTGTCAAAACTGGAAGTAACCAAGATGTCCTTCAATAGCTGACTGGATAAACAAAGTGTGACACATCTATAAAATGGTATTTAGCAATAAAAAGAAATGAGCTACGAAACCATAAAAGACATGCAGGAACCTTAATAATACATAGCATTAAGTGAAAGAAGCCACCCTGCAAAGTCTACACATTGTGTAAGTAGCTAGCTACAGGACATTTTGGAAAAGGCAAAACTATAGATAGAGACAATAAAAAGATCAGTGATTACCATAGGTCTGTGAGGGGAGGAGGGATAAATAGGCAGAACAGGGGGACTTTTTGGACAGCAAAACTGTTATGTATGATACTGTAGTGGTGTTTTCATGACTTGCATCTGTCAAAATCCATAGAACTGTATGACAAAGAATGAACTCTAATGTAAACTACGTGCTTCAGTTAATAATGTGTCAATATTATTTCATCACTTGCAAATGTACCATAATAATGTAAGAATGTATGGGGAAATTGTGTGAGGGAGAACAGAGTGCATATGAACTAATTTATTAATCTGCAAACCTCAAATTGTTCTTTAAAAATAATGTCTATTGATAATAATAAAAAAGTAAGGATGTGACACCCTCAAATCAAAGTGTTAATGGCATCCTTAATGGTGTGGATAATACTGTGTTGAGCCTCAGTAACCTAGAGGCTGACCACTTGGTGATTTTTGAGGCCTGTGCCTTCAGCCTCTGGCCCCAGCAGTTCTCCTGGAATCCAGATGTCCATCAGCTAGGTCATCAGATGTCATCAGATGTGGACTTTGCACTCTAGATGGCACAGAGGGACCAGAGGCACAGAGGCATCTGGTAAGGATGGAAAGAAGCCATGGGACAGGGCAGAACTAGGTGAATTAAGGATGACTGAGACTTGCAGCTGCCCCAGCTGTGCCCACAAATCAAAATGGAGGGGGGGGGGTGATCTTGGAAGGGGGATACTGAGAGCTCCTGGGTGAGATCACCACTTGAAAGACAAAAGCAGCTGGAAAAGCTTTGGTAATTGAAAGCCAGAAAATGTGTTTAAGTAAAGATGAGAACTTCTGGCGATGGGCTTGAAAATCACCTACCTTTCCACTGACAGCGAATAGGTGCTGATTAGACCACAGAGACCAAGTTATTACAAAATTTTGGTGTTGCCATGGGTGACAACTTGCTCCCCAACCCCTCCATCCTCTGCTAAAAACACACTCAAAACCCGCTGGCACTGGAGACATTGAGTCTTAATACTTGGCACATTTGGGGGGCACTGATACTAGCACATGGGCATTCAACACCCCATGCCAGGCTCAGGGGCCTCCCTGCCTGCTCCTCTCCTCCCCCTGCTCTAGGTGATGACCACAGGTTCATGGGCCTAAGTCATCCATTTGCCATTCCTCCCTGCGCGTCACCCCTAGAGCTCACCATGAGTTCCTTGGCCAGGACAGGTGCTGTGGGAAGGACACGAATGGGCTGTGCCCCCAAACTGCTGCGTGCTCTCAGTGCCTCCAGAGGAGGGCTCCAAAGGACAGGGCCTGGGGTCTACTCACCATGCAGCCCCCATGCACAGCAGGGCCTGGCACCCAGTAGGCACCCAACAGATGTCTGGTGAAGGATGCATTCCGCGGCAGGGTGCTGGGAGGGACCAAATATTTCACTTGGGCTAATAAGTTTTAGTCCTAGAAGAACCCCCGAATGGAAGGATGGGAAATGCTTTTAAAGGTGGTTGCTGTTTAAAACTTTTACAGGGGCAGCTGAATCATGTAAATGTCCAATCGTGGAAAGGTCTAGAGGGCACCACTTGGAATTGCACGGAGCTCTCCACTCAGGATCTTGCAGCAGCCTCAGCCTGTGAGGACTCTGGCTGGTGAAAGGTTGAAGAAGAGAAAGGTGGGAGTGCGACAACCAGGTGAGAAGAGAGAAAAAACGAGAGAGACAGAGACAGAGATGCAGATATAGCCACTGAGGAAAAAGGCCCAGGAGAAAATGTTATCACCTACTTACAGCGGACCACACCACTGCAGGTCGTGGAGGGCCGCGAGACTTGCTCATGGGGTGGGGTACAGGGGCCGGGGCAGCTTTGCGATTCATAGTAGGGAGAGGACTCAGTCCCGAACTGAAGCCGGCAACGCTGTCTGGTTTTACCCTTCGGACCTGGGAGCTCTCCGGGGGCGAGGCTGTGCCGAGCGCCCCTCAAAAGGGCCTTTAGGTGTGTACAGGCGCCACGACTCGGCCCCAAGTCCTCGTGCGGGGACGCGGCTGTGCTCCCAGGACCAGGCCACGAGTGCGCGGCTCTCGGGCTCCCGATTCGGCCCAGAGCACAGGCGGGGGCGATTTCTTGGTAAGCGCCTCGGTCCAAGGGGACCTTCTTCTAACTGGGAAGTTGGACTGGTTTTCTTCTGACAAGACCTTGCGGCGTCCTAGGTGGTGCGGACCCCGGGATGCCGTCACCGCGGGCCATCAGGAGGCGCCGTGGTCCTGCCACATAAAAGGGCTTGCGGAGGGCGAGGCCGCCGCAGGTCTCGATTCCCCTGGACTTCGCCGGCCAGATTGAGTCTTGCGGAACGCGGTGTTGCCTACGTAGGGTCGCCCCAGGCACCGAGTCGCCTTGGCTCAGCCTGTCCCGCTCGAGCCCGGCGACCGGCTGTGGACCCTCAGCCGTGCCGCTGGGGCCGCTCATTCCGCCTCCTCCCAGCATGGACCCCCAAAGGGTCCTGACCAGAGACAAGTCTTTCTCACCGTCCTCTCAGGCTGGGTAGTCCATTCCCACGTTGGACTGGACAGTGGTGGTCTGGAGAGCCCGGAGCGAAGAGATGGAGAGGAGTAAGGAGTAGCCAAGAAGGAAGGGACGGAGGAGATTGGGGCAGCGACAGAAAATGGGTGTCGAGGAAGACAGCACGAAGACAGGAAAGAAACAGGATCGGAACGGAATGCGCGGGGGGGGACCCCGGGAAGTCCCAAGTCCCGCTCGGTCGGTCCCCCGAGCTCCCAGGGCGGTGGGAAGAGATGAGGCGCCAAGAGAAGGAAAGGAAGGCTTCTTCACTCTGGCAGGAACTTTGCCCCTGGGCAGGAGACCGCGCCTCCGGGCAGAGCAGGTGCACCCGGGGGACGCGCCCCCAAAGCCCGTCCCCGTCGTTCTCCCGCAAGCGGACTCGAGCTGGCTCCCCGAGACGCGAGCCCGGGGAGCGGCAGGGAGAAGGTGAGCCCCGGCGGCCCCTGGCGGACGAGGAGCCGAGCGCCGAGCGCCGAGCGCGAGGGGAGAAGACGCCGGCAGGAGGCGCGTGGCGGGCGCGCGGGGCGGAGGCGGGCGGTGTGCACACCTCGGAGAGCCGAGGAGGCCCGCCCCCGGCGGTTCCATGGTGTAATGGTGAGCACTCTGGACTCTGAATCCAGCGATCCGAGTTCAAGTCTCGGTGGAACCTTGCGCTGGGGCCGGCCGGGCCGCGGCGCCCCCTTTTTATCCTCCTCTCCAACACCCAGCGAGTGGCACGTGCCCTCTGGGTCCGGGAAGGGGCAGTCCGGGGGACCCCGCGCCGCGCAGGTGGGCGCCCCTCCCTCTCCGGGCGGGCGCCCCTCCCCCGCAGCCGCGGCCCCGCGCTCCGCCTCCTCCTCCTCCTCCTCCTCCTCGAAGCCGGGGACCCCGCAGGCTGCTTCTCAGAGCGGCGCCCCTCCGCTCCCCGCCCCCGGACCCTGCGGCCACAGCGGGGACACCGGGCCGTGCGGCCCCTGGCGGGGTCACCCTGGGGCCCGGGGGGGGGGGGGGGCAGGGGGCGGGGGGAGAGGCGGAGGCTGCTGCCGTCAGACCGTGCCCGGCGACCCGCTCCCGCCGCGTCCCGGGACTGCACCCCTCGGCCTGCGGGTAGAAAACAGCCCGAGGGCGGCGCAGCGTGTCCCGCCGCCGTGGTCGGTGCTGAGATGCGGTTCCGGGTCCCGGGTTCGAGCGGAAGGTTGGGCGCATTTCATCTTCTTTCCCTCGGGCCCTTTCCCGCCAGTCTCAGAAGAACCTCGAGTGTCAGTCAGGCCAGGAGGGCCGCGGTCGTCCGGGACCGTGTCCTTGGGCGTGGGGCGTCTCCGTGAACCCTAAACTTGGCGGGAAAGGGAGATGCTGGCGGGGACTCCCGCTCCCCGACCCGCGGCCGCCGGTGATGCTCCCCCTTCGTCCTGCCTGGATCTACCCAAGAAGACACCATAGGAAAAGAAGGCCATGATCTTTTCCTTCTATTCACAGAATCTTTGTAGTTTTAAAGTTTCTGAAGATATAAACAGAGTCTCATTTTGTTTGTCTGCAATGGCAGAGAGCTAGAGACCTAAAAAGAACTAAATATACTTGTGTAGCATAAAGTTAAAGGAATAACACTACCCAACTTTAAGACTTACTAGAAAGCTTCAGTTAGCAAGATATTGCGGATTAGCAAAGGGATAGACTCACAGACCAATGAAACAGAACAGAGGGTCCTGAAATAGGACTAGAGAAACATGTCCTATTGATTATTGACAAAGGTGTAAAAGCAATTCGGTGGAGAAAGCCTTTTTTTCTCCTTTTCAATAAGCTGTTCGAATAATTGGACATAGATGTGAAGAAAAATTCCACCTAAACCATACAGTTTATACAAAAACTAACTCAAAATGGAGCACAGACTAAATGTAAAATGTAAAAATAGAAAATTTATAGGAGAAAATCTTCATAATGTGGGGTTAGGCAGTGTTCTTAAGTATGTCAGCAAAAGTTCTAGCCAGAAAAAGAAAAAAATAAATTGTACATCATTGAAATTAAAAAGTTTTCAAAAAAAAAAAAAAAACACTAAGAGAGCAGCCCGGGTGGCTCAGCGGTTTAGCGCTGCCTGCCTTCAGCCCAGGACCTGATCCTGGACACCCTGAATCAGGTCCCACTTTTTTTTTTTTTTTTTTTTTTTTTAAAGACCGCACTCCTCCCTGCCTCAGGACCTTTGTACTGGTTATGCCTTCTACCGAGAATGCCACCAGCTTTGATTTTGCTTGTTTCTCTCTTTTGAATGTGGCATCATCTCCTCAGAGAGGCCCTCCCTTACCACCATTCCCATGAAACCCCCTAGTCATTCTTTTATTTTTTAAAGATTTTATGTATTTATTCACGAGAGACAGAGAGAGAGAGGCAGAGAGAGAGAGGCAGAGACACAGGCAGAGGGAGAAGCAGGCTCCACCCAGGAGCCTGATGCGGGACTTGATCCCGGGACTCCAGGATCATGCCCCGGGTGAAGGCAGGCTCTAAACCGCTGAGCCACCCAGGGATCAGGTCCCACTTCAGGCTCCCTGCATGGAGCCTGATTCCCCCTCTGCCTGTGTCTCTGCCTCTCTCTGTGTCTCTCATGAAGAAATAAATAAAATCTTTTAAAAAAAAACAGCTAAGAGAAGAAAAGTTATAGATTGAGAGAAAAAAATTAAATCACAAATATAACAAAGGCTGGTGACAAGGATATATGAACAAATCTTAAAATTAACAATAAGGAAATAAAAATGGAAAAATTAGGCAAAAGACATGAACAGACTTCCTTAAAGGATATAAGTACATGAACATAATTAGATATTAGGGAAATGCAAATTGAAACCATAGTGAAATATCATTACACATCTACTAAAATGACAGTACCAAGTCTCTGGGATAAGGAGTAACTAGAATTCTCATAACACTGCTGAGAATGTAAAATGGTATAGTCACCCTAGAAAAGATTTGGCAGTTTCTCATAAAGTTAAGCATGCAAGTACTATACAATTTAGCAAACTTGGGTTGCTAGGAATCTGCCTTAAAGAAACAAAAACTTAAGTTCACACAAAAATCTCTGCAGGAATGCTCATAAAAACTTTATTTGTAAAAAGCCAAAGCTACAATCATCACATATCCTTCAAAGTGTTAATTGATAGACAAAACAGTGGTATACCCACTGGATAGAATATTCCACAATGAAAAGAAATTGTTGATATATACAACTTAAAAGAATCTCAGAGTCTCCATGCTGTATAAAAGAAGCCAGTCTGAAAAGGCTATGTGCTATATGCTTCCATTCTTAGGACAGTCTCAAAAAGATAGAACTATAGCGATCAACAGATTAGTGATTGCAAGGGGCTATGTTTGTGGGGAGTTGTGACAGTAACAAAATAGCATGGAGATTTTTGGTGAGATGAAACTGTTATGTATTCTAATTATGGTGATGACTCCGCAAATCTACATATATGTTAAAATTTATGGAGAATTTGTACCAAAAGAAAAAGTCCATTTCAGTATGATAATTAGGACATCAGGGGAAAGTCATACACTACAGACTGAACAAACTAGATGATGAACAGCTGGGATTTTGTCTTCTATTTTTTTTGGGGGGGGGGGTTTGTCTTCTAACTAGTAGTAGCAAAGAATTTGCTTTCCAAGGCAATGCTGGGTGCTTTTCTTCAATCTTTCCTATAAAATAAAAAGAGCTGTTCCGGTGCACGGGGGTCAAGCCCTTTTGCTGCCTTTGCCTGGCCTCTCAGGAGCGGGCGGGGGGTGGGGGGTGCTCGGGTTAGGACTGGGGTGCTGCAGACCTAGCCTCTGGGCGACTGTTGGCCTTTCCTCCAAATGAGGCAGGTCTCTGCTCCTTGTGAGCTGAGGCTGGGAGTTCCACCAGGTGGGACCTTGAAAGCTTGATTCAATTGTTTGCAGTCTCCAGTTTCATAGCGGGAAGTTTCATCATATCATAACGGCTTTAATGGGGGTTGTTTAACAAGGAAAACAATGAATTAGATAACAGTGAGTTAGATAACATCATAACTCGGATTCAAGACAAGGTTACTAGGCTCGCAATGCAGAGTACTACTGTACCACTGTACCATCACCGTTGGCCAACGACAACCTGCTGTGCTGTGGTTGAGAGCAATTAACTCACCCAAATAACCTCAACTTTTTAAATTGGTTTTTCTTTCCGTGGCTAGTGTTGGTGTCTCTCAGCTTTCTTTTCATTCCTTTGCCCTTTTCTTCTCATCTTCCAGACTGCTCTCACTCTCACCTACCTCCTTCTCTTTACCTCTCCTCCTCATCTTTCTCCCTGTGCCAATCCCATCCCTAGACTGAGGCCACCACACTGTCTTGGAAGGGAGCTCATTGACGTTCTAGGTGGTGTCCTCTAGATGTTTCCACCATTGGGACATTGAGCTGGTTCTCAATCAGTTTCCAGGATAAAGATTTTAAAGAATGGCGGGCTTTCACGTCTTCCCATTCAGGGCATTCTCCAGAACTAAAATTCATAGTCCAAGTGAATTTCTTGGTGCCCTTCCTGTCCCCTTCAGGCCCTTGCAGCTGAACGGACTCCTCCACCGAGCATTTATCGGGCGCCTACTAAGTGTCAGGCAATTCTGTAAGAGAGGAGGTGCATGGTGAGCAAACCCAAAGTCCCTGCCCCGGTGGAGTTCACGACTAGAGGAATTCAGATGAGGCGGGGGGATGGGAGGGTGGGGAGTGCGATGGAGGCAGAACCGACTCTCCTCGCACTTGCGCGCGCGCCTGCTCTGCCCACCCCTCCACCCAGGGATTTAGGGGGACTCGTGAGGCGCAGGACATGTGAAGTGGAGCAACGAACTGGAAAATGGATGACTTCAGAACGAGAGGCTGCAGTTGTCACCCTGGAGCCTGATGTTCGATCCTGGGAGTTCTCCGCTCTTTTGGTCAGCGCCCAAATTTGGGTAACCACACGACTCTTGGACTCAGAGCCTTCCGTGCCCTTAGGCTTCTGGAGCAGGGAGGGAGGTTAGGCAAAACAGAAGTGTTGCTTGCACACAGAGAACACTTCTCTGTACTTCTGTACAGTGAAATGATTATGTACAATATACTCCCCTCGCCCAGTTTTAATGAGATGGAAATGAGATGCATACACCACTTTATAAGTTTAAGATATACAGCCTCATGACCTGACTTACATATTGTGAGATGATTACCACAAGGTTGGTAAATATCCATCATCTCATTCAGATACAAAATTTTTGAAATGTATTTTTTCCTTTTGATAAGAACTCTTAACTATTTAACAACTTTCAAATATACTATACAGCAGGATTAACTATAGCCGTCATGTTGTGCATTATATCCCCAGTATTGATTTCTCTTATAACTAGAAATCATAAGATTTTGACCAGGAACGTGAGCCAATCATGTATATAATACAAATGACCAATAGCCTACAGCTGACCTTGCCAAATGTCTCAGTGGCTCAATCTGTTAGTACCTTTGGCTAACAAACGTTGATGGTTTGAGCCCATCCAGGGATGCTTGTGTTTCTGGAGAAACTGGCTTTCAAAGCCCTCCTGTTTCTCCTTAGGATACCAGGCTTATGTGTGCATCTAGTTCCTAGGCACCACTAAAAAAAAAAGAGTGCCCCTTTGGAGAAAAAGATTTGGAGCTTCAGAGCACACCTGCCATACACCTTCCCCTACTATTTCTGAGGCTGTTTCTTTCAGTTTAGTGTATTTGGAACATTGTAAATCCCTAAAATGGAGAACAAGAGAACCCCGGTCATATCCATGGTGAAGGCACAGGCTCTGAGCAGGAAATGCATTCAGTCCAAAAAAGTTAATTGAGTTTTCTGTGCCTCCATTTTTACACATATAATGAGCCACATGAAGTACTTGGCTTATCCAAAGTTTAAATGAGATGTGTAGGGAAACACATAGCCGATGACTCTCACATAACAAATGTTTAATACACATTAGCTCTTACCAGTGTCATTGCCATCAGCATTTTCATTACCTGCTTTGTTCTTTTTAGTTAAGATCCTTCTTGAGGGCAGCCTGGTTGGCTCAGCAGTTTAGTGCTGCCTTCAGCCCAGGGCCTGATCCTGGAGACCCAGGATTGAGTCCCACATCATTGAGTCCCACTTGAGTCCCACGTTGGGCTCCCTGCATGGAGCCTGCTTCTCCCTCTGCCTGTGCCTCTGCCTTTCTCTCTCTCTCTCTCTCTCTCTCTCTCAATCTCTGTCTCTATCTCTCATGAATAAATAAATAAAATTAAAAAAAGAAAGGATCCTTCTTGATATGAATGAGTCACTATTCAGACTCTAATTGATGGTCATGCAATTGGCTCCTATTTTATTATCACAAATACTACTGCAGGGAACACCTTTTTACAAATATCTGTCATCATTCTTCTTCTTCTTTCCAGAATCCTGAAAAGGGAATTGTTAGATCAAATTTTGCTAATTCCTGCCTAATTGCCCTGAAAAGAAAATGTAGTAGGTTATATTCCCCACATTTTATGAATATTCTTTTCTCCAACGTTTTGCCAAAAGTGGATAGTACTGGGGATCCCTGGGTGGCTCAGCGGTTTGGCGCCTGCCTTTGGCCCAGGGCGTGATCCTCGAGTCCGGGGATTGAGTCCTGTGTCGGGCTCCTGGCATGGAGCCTGCTTCTCCCTCCTCCTCTGCCTCTCTCTCTCTCTCTCTCTCTCTATCATAAATAAATAAATATTTTTTAAAAACTGGATAGTACTTACCTACCAGTTCGTTTAAACCTTTTTGTGTTAACATTTTTATAGACCTACAGTGGGAAAACGTTCTGTGCAAGACACCAAACCCAGAATTCTTCCATGAAAAGAGCCAATATTATGACTACATAAAAATCTATATTTGAGACACAAACAATAAATTTTAAATTTACACATATGTACATATATGGCAAAGGAATTATTTTGTATTGGGGACACATTTTTGTCAAAGTTACATATACTCATAAGTTTATTTAGAAAAACAGCAAACCCCCTTTACTATTCCTTGACTTTCAAATTGTAAACATTGTCTCTCTTTCACATACTTCATCATCACCCCCACACCCAAACATGCTTCCTCTTGCTTTATCCTCCAGTATATTTGTATCATAATTTGATAGATCAATTATTATATTATTTTAATTATGTAAGCTCTATATTCACAATTGGGCCACATAGGATACAGATTGCAGGAACAAAAACCCCAATGTTTTCAGGGACTTTTTTTCTCAAGTGGATAAATTTGAGGTTTATTTCCTCTCTGATCACCTCCCCTCTTCTTTCATATTCCAGGGAAGTACTGGATATGATTGGTTCAGCGTGGGTCATGCCCTTACCTTGAGCCAATGAGGGCAGGGCAGAGCACCTTCATGAACAGTACAAGGAAGACATTATTCAAGGAAGAAGCAATAATTCCAAGAACAAAAGAAGAAAAATGCTGGGGTGTTGAGTAGGCAACAAGAAGGACAAGAAAGCTATATTGCTCTGCAATGCATATATGTAGTAGGGTATGGATCCAAGGTGAAGGGAAAGGATTTTTGAGAGATGTAGGCCTTGGATATGCTTGAATGGGCTGAAGCTATGCACACACATGTGGGACTGCAGAGGGGCTGGATGCTGATGAGGATCTGCCCTTCCTAACCTGAGGAGACTAGTGAGTGTCTTTGTCACCAGGCAGACACTGGCCTTGAACTAAAACAATTCAGGTGGAAAAATACAGGAAAGGGCTTTTCCTCCTTGAAGAAAAGTCTGGAGTCCAGTTTTGGTAGAGAGTGAGGCTATAGCTGGCCAGATAAGGGTACTAAAATCTATGTATAAGTGCAGTTCCGTGAAAAGAATCACTTTTACTAGTAAAGAAGGCGCGGGTCAAGAAGGAATGCCTGCCATGCCACAGAGAAAACCTGTTGATTAACCCTGACTATTCATTTTGCTCAGTCTCCTGGCCAGACCACCCCCCCCCCCCCCCGCCCACTTTGGAAAGGCACAGTCTGCTCAGCCACCACATGTCCTGGCAACCTTCGTCGTTTTGGGTGCCTCCACCCTCTCCAAGCCTGTCCTGCCAGCAGTCGTCCTGGAAGGGAAGAAAAGAGAGGGAAAGGCTACTTACCATTTAGCGCCAAGGAATTCAACAAAGCCCTAACTTGGTTCCTAATAATTTGCAGGTCTATTTACCCTCGGACTCCGACTCCCACAATTAACGAAAAGAGCAAGGACAAACGCCAGGCACGAAGGTTCGGGCTTTCCAGGTAGAGGCAAAGTTCCCGGGGGATCCACGAGCCCCCTCCCCCCCCCCGCGGGAGCACTCCACAGGGAGCCGGGGGCGGCCACCCAAGGCGCGGTGACCCCGGGCTCCCGCCCTGCTCCTCCGACCTCCTGTCTCCGGGCGTCTCCGCTGGTCCCCTCCCTGCGCTCCGTCCCTCGGGCCCTCACCCCCTGGTCTTCCAGACCCTCAAAGCGAGCCCTTAAATAACAGCGGTATTTTAGAGCCCTTTCTAGCCCGGTGGAAGTTCCAAAAAACTAAGAGAGATTTGGCGGCGAACATTGTCACTAGCTATGAGGTCCTTCGTGACGTGTGACCGGAGTTTTACACGGAGCAGAAGAGAACGAGCGTGTTTCCAGCGCATCCCGGGCCGGGGCGTCTTCTGGAGCGAGGGGGCGCCCCGCGGGCGGGACTCGGAGCCGCCCGGTCTCGTGTCACCTTCGCCCCGAGGGGCTCCGCCGGCGGCCGCGGGTCGGGGAGCGGGAGTCCCCGCCAGCATCTCCCTTTCCCGCCAAGTTTAGGGTTCACGGAGACGCCCCACGCCCAAGGACACGGTCCCGGACGACCGCGGCCCTCCTGGCCTGACTGACACTCGAGGTTCTTCTGAGACTGGCGGGAAAGGGCCCGAGGGAAAGAAGATGAAATGCGCCCAACCTTCCGCTCGAACCCGGGACCCGGAACCGCATCTCAGCACCGACCACGGCGGCGGGACACGCTGCGCCGCCCTCGGGCTGTTTTCTACCCGCAGGCCGAGGGGTGCAGTCCCGGGACGCGGCGGGAGCGGGTCGCCGGGCACGGTCTGACGGCAGCAGCCTCCGCCTCTCCCCCCGCCCCCTGCCCCCCCCCCCCCCCGGGCCCCAGGGTGACCCCGCCAGGGGCCGCACGGCCCGGTGTCCCCGCTGTGGCCGCAGGGTCCGGGGGCGGGGAGCGGAGGGGTGCCGCTCTGAGAAGCAGCCTGCGGGGTCCCCGGCTTCGAGGAGGAGGAGGAGGAGGAGGAGGAGGCGGAGCGCGGGGCCGCGGCTGCGGGGGAGGGGCGCCCGCCCGGAGAGGGAGGGGCGCCCACCTGCGCGGCGCGGGGTCCCCCGGACTGCCCCTTCCCGGACCCAGAGGGCACGTGCCACTCGCTGGGTGTTGGAGAGGAGGATAAAAAGGGGGCGCCGCGGCCCGGCCGGCCCCAGCGCAAGGTTCCACCGAGACTTGAACTCGGATCGCTGGATTCAGAGTCCAGAGTGCTCACCATTACACCATGGAACCGCCGGGGGCGGGCCTCCTCGGCTCTCCGAGGTGTGCACACCGCCCGCCTCCGCCCCGCGCGCCCGCCACGCGCCTCCTGCCGGCGTCTTCTCCCCTCGCGCTCGGCGCTCGGCGCTCGGCTCCTCGTCCGCCAGGGGCCGCCGGGGCTCACCTTCTCCCTGCCGCTCCCCGGGCTCGCGTCTCGGGGAGCCAGCTCGAGTCCGCTTGCGGGAGAACGACGGGGACGGGCTTTGGGGGCGCGTCCCCCGGGTGCACCTGCTCTGCCCGGAGGCGCGGTCTCCTGCCCAGGGGCAAAGTTCCTGCCAGAGTGAAGAAGCCTTCCTTTCCTTCTCTTGGCGCCTCATCTCTTCCCACCGCCCTGGGAGCTCGGGGGAATCCTCAGATTTTTCTCTAGCTGCGCGGGCCTTCGGTCGGCTCAGGAGCAGCCCGGAGCTCAGGACCGTCCCGGGGCTGGGGCGCTTCCAAAGTAAAGGCCTGAGGCTCCGCGCGGCTTAAGGCCGGCTGGCCGAATCCCACCAGGTTGAGCCTGGAGCCCCGTTCTCTGCTGTCCCTGGCGGGGGATGCGATGCGCCCGGTATCGCCCCAGCGTCGCCGAGCCGCGCACAGCGCTCGCAGCTCCGCGCAGAGCAGGACTGCCTGGGCCAGAGGTGCCGGAAAATGCACAGAACGCTGCGCTGTACTCAGGACCTTGAAATTAAGTCAGACCATCGACTAAACTAGGTGCATGGAAAAGAAAAAAGGTGTGCTCCTGTCTCCTGGGTACCAGCGGGGGTTGAGAACGCCTCTTAGATAGGGCTTTAAGATTCAGAGTGGATAGTCCCCCAAATGTGAACATGGCCAGGCAGAAGACTGAGACATAGAACCCTCAGCCTTCTGCAGCCAGCTCTCTGCTTTTTAAATTTCCAGTAGCACAGAGATGGCCAAAGCTCGCCTGCTCTCATGTTTTCACAACTCATGAGCACCCGGACATTCCTACTAACTCTGGAGCGGCGAGTGGAGAGGGGCAGGGAGATCTTAGACTCGGAGTGAGAAAGGAGGGAAGACTGGGCGAAGTATGCTAGTCAGATTCAGTGGGGAATTGTCAAAGAGCCAGAGCTGTGGTTTATATCCCGTTAACAGTGGTTAGTTACTCTTATGGAAATTAGTGTGGAGGTGAAGAATAGCCCCAACACCGCCCCCCATCCCCCCCCCCCCCGCATTCTTATATCGTGTAACTTACCAAGAGACCATATCGTTATGTTCCTTAGGTTTAAGAAGAAGAAAAAAGGATGAAAATAAAAAATGAAAGAAAGATGCGTCAGATGCCAGTGCGGAGGCAATTTAATTGGGGAGGGGGAAAAGAGAGCCTCTTTGGGGAAAGAAGTCTGAGAGGGCGCCAGGGTTCTGAGAAGATCCTAGGGGATAAAGCTGGAGCTTCACTCTAGCCAGTTGGGGCAGAGGAAGGAGGTTGGCTGTTGGACTGAGCAGCAGTTTCCTACAGGTGGGTTATTTGGGGATCTATCCCCAACCTCTTACTCTCCTGGAAATGGCCCTCAAAACCACCTTCCGCCCTTGTAAATTTTCTTTGTACTCAGTTTCTAAATACCATTTTCCACTAAAAGACACTAATAAGCATTGTATAAGTGCCTGATTTGAGGTTGGGAGAGTAAAACTACAAGGTGAGCCCAGAACATCTTGTGTTCAACGATTAGTAAGAGACAAATCAAAAGGTCGCAGAAGCCAGCTTGAAGAGTTCCCCTGGTCAAATTGAAAGCTATTGGAAGATCAAAAAGAATAAAGATTATAATATATTATGACATTGAATAAGAAAGGAATCTGTATACTATACATGTAGTATTATCCATAGTATACTTACAGAAGAGATGGAGGAGGGAACGCTGTACTTTATAGAATAACATCTATAGTTGTTATAGATGACATAGATGTTGATATGTTATAGAATAACATATTAGTTGTTTATAATGACTTTACTTATTCCACAAATATTTATTGTCTATGTGGTGGGGACTTGTGTAGTGGAAAGACAAGACAGATCCTACTCACATGAAGATTATCTTCCACAAGCCAGATATTATATAGATATTAACTAAAAACATTGTAATTATGATGAATGTTAATTATTACTTTTGTGTTCCTTGGTCCAGTTTCATCAGTTAAGGATTGAAAGCTGACTGAGCATAAAAAGTGGATCTATAGAGTCCATGAGAATATATTTTTCCTTGGCAAGAATTTTGTGATTTATGTGTCTTAAAAGTGAGAAAACATTGTTTATTCCACAGACCCCTGATATTTTAATACGAGGTCGTATGTATGGCATGAGAGCACTAACCTGTGAGTCTTTTTTTTTAATAATAAATTTATTTTTTATTGGTGTTCAATTTGCCAACATACAGAATAATACCCAGTGCTCATCCCATCAAGTGCCCTCCTCAGTGCCCATCACCCATTCACCCCCACCCCCGCCCTCCTCCCCTTCCACCACCCCTAGTTCGTTTCCCAGAGTTAGGAGTCTTCATGTTCTGTCTCCCTTTCTGATATTTCCTACCCATTTCTTCTCCCTTCCCTTCTATTCCCTTTCACTATTATTTATATTCCCCAAATGAATGAGACCATATAATGTTTGTCCTTCTCCAACTGACTTACTTCACTCAGCATAATACCCTCCAGTTCTATCCACGTTGAAGTAAATGGTGGGTATTTGTCTTTTCTAATGGCTGAGTAATATTCCATTGTATACATAGACCACAGCTTGTTTATCCATTCATCTTTCGATGGACACCGAGGCTCCTTCCACAGTTTGGCTATTGTGGACATTGCGGCTAGAAACATCGGGGTGCAGGTGTCCCGGTGTTTCACTGCATCTGTATCTTTCTGCATCTGTATCTTTGGGGTAAATCCCCAGGAGTGCAATTGCTGGGTTGTAGGGCAGGTCTATTTTTAACTCTTCGAGGAACCTCCACACAGTTTTCCAGAGTGGCTGCACCAGTTCACGTTCCCACCAACAGTGTAAGAGGGTTCCCTTTTCTCCGCATCCTCTCCAACATTTGTGGTTTCCTGACTTGTTAATTTTCCCCATTCTCATTGATGTGAGGTGGTACCTCATTGTGGTTTTGATTTGTATTTCCCTGATGGCAAGTGATGCAGAGCATTTTCTCATGTGCGTGTTGGCCATGTCTATGTCTTCCTCTGTGAGATTTCTGTTCATGTCTTTTGACCATTTCATGATTGGATTGTTTGTTTCTATGGTGTTGAGTTTAATAAGTTCTTTTTTTTTAATTTTTATTTTTTTATTTATGATAGTCATCACAGAGAGAGAGAGGCAGAGACACAGGCAGAGGGAGAAGCAGGCTCCATGCACCGGGAGCCCGATGTGGGATTTGATCCCAGGTCTCCAGGATCGCGCCCTGGGCCAAAGACAGGCGCTAAACCGCTGCGCCACCCAGGGATCCCAATAAGTTCTTTATAGATCTTGGAAACTAGCCCTTTATCTGATACGTCATTTGCAAATATCTTCTCCCATTCTGTAGGTTGTCTTTGAGTTTTGTTGACTGTATCCTTTGCTGTGCAAAAGCTTCTTATCTTGATGAAGTCCCAATAGTTCATTTTTGCTTTTGTTTCTTTTGCCTTCGTTAACCTGTGAGTCTTGAAGCTCGTGGGTTTATAAAGGTAGCTCTGCCACCAAGCTGTGGGAGCTCTAGCAAGTTTGCAAGTGTCAGTTTTTTAATCTATAAAATTAATTTTAATTTTTCTAGTTTTCCAAGTTTCTTATAGAGGAACAGCCCCACATAGTACCCTGGAGACCTTGTATGTACACAGCCACACAGGCAGAGGCTTGAATTGCAGCTAATCTAAGTCTTGGTAGAATTTCTTTTCATCTGCTACAACATGAGATGATGGGACACTTGTGAAAAGTTGCCCTAAAGATTCCACTCACCTCCCTATTTTCCCTGATAGGCTCTCATGAGATAGGCTATCAATACCTACCAAGTTTTGGTGAGATATGATGCTTTTTGCCTACCCCCCTCAAGGTAGAGCTGAGACAATAAAACCATTTAGCTGCAATCCAGAACTGACTCACTCCTTAGCAATGGGTATTCTGCAGCTCACACCGTAGATACCAGTCCCTTTTGTTTTGGTGTATAGGATAGTGGCCAGGAAGCTGGCACATTTGGCTATTCTTTCTTTCACTGTGTATGTAAGTAATAAACTAAATCCAGAAGTGGCTTGCTGTATTTTTGCTGGTTTCATCAGTCAGGTCTTTCTTTGGCCTCATCTTATGTGCTCAACAGTTCTTTCTTCCCCAGTATTCTCTGTGTCTATGATGAACTGAGGTATGTGTTAAAAGGATCATTAATTGCAACCAAGACCGACCCATAGTCCCTGGTGTATGTGTTTGCTGAATAAATGCTATACTTAGCCTGTGCCCTAAGAACATATAGCTGAGAGATTAGTTAGAAGATAGAGTATCTGTAGGTTTAGAGAATGAGAACAGCATGCAGAAAGATGAGCTGATGGTGGTGTCTTGATAGCCTAAGTGGGTAGGAATGAGGACAGTCTTCAGGCTAGGATCAGAAAGCTTGAGGGGAAACTAAGGAATGCCTGCAACAACATCGAACACCTTAAGGACCAGTCTGGGCAGATCAATGAGGACTGGAAGAGTAATTCACCCTACACTGAACTTATGTACTTGGCCAAGGAGAACCACAGGTGGATCTGGGGTTCATCTAAACTGTTGGGAATAATCAACTCCAAGGGGAGGAGGATGTAACTGTAAGACTCTGCTGCACACCTCAGAATGTGACCTTTGAACTCTCCTCACAGTGGATGCCCACCAAATAACTGTTGAATTGGCAGGAATGAAATGCCTGAAGAAGTGCTGGAGAATTTTATCTTAATGGTTCTTCTTTATGGGATCAGGAGGGGCTACGGAAAAGGACCGTTGCATGTAAATAAATAATAATAATTATATTTTTCTGTATGTTGTGCCCAAGATTGCGAATCCGAGAAACCACCAAGGAGCCGACACCGAGGCAAACACACGAGGGTTTATTTAAAAGCTCGAGCCTGGGTCCAAGTGTACCCGACACAGCGGAGCAGGGACTTGGACCCCGAGACTAAGAGGCGTAGCAGCTTTATAGGGGCCAGTGGCCCATGGGATACTCAGATAGTTGCACAGTCATGTCGGTCCACATGCAGGTGGCCGATTGAATTACATCTTACTGTAGGGTAAGATGCTGGCCTATTACTTTGGTCAGAATCAGCGCGCAGTTTTGGCCGGCACAAGGCAGGGTTACACTGTTATGAGCCGATTTCCGATTAGGGTGTGTCCAGCAGCTTGACTAGGGTGGGGCAGCGCCTTAAGCAATAAGCAGGTCATGTGGGGGTCATACAGGAGGTGGCCGGTGTAGCACAAAATGGAGTTAGTCCTGCTCTGCTTGTCCAGGGGTAGGGGATTTTTGTTAAATTTCATGGGTCCCATGCTGTACTTTCGGTTTATAAAGGGTTTTATATACATTATATCATGACTATTTATTGAGTAATTAATTTTCCTGACACTGTGCTGGGTCCTGGAGGCAAAGAGGCCAGTCACTTTCTCTTTGAGGACTTCAAATTAGTAAGAAATAAATACTCAATACAGTTTTATCAAAATGTGGCAGCTTTCCTAACCTTTGGATATTACAGTGGCATAGAGGAGGGACATGTAGTTCAGGACAAGAATATCTTTTGCTAATGAAAAGGTGAAACTGAGAATTTTCAAGGACAATCCCATTCTCATTAGAATTCACTACAGGAGACTGTCCTGAAGAATGGATGGTATGAGGAAGGGTCTTCTATAAAGAAGCATCTTTTCCGCATTTTGGAGAGTGTTGAGAATCCCTCAGAGAACTCTTGTAATAAGAATGCAGGTAGCCGAAAGACACACAAATTAGAAAGGAAGAATTAAAATTGTCTCTGTTCACAGATGCTATGATCTTAAATAGAAAACTCCAAAGATTTCACACTCAAAAATTCTGTTAGGAAAAGTGAATTCAGCAAAGTATCAGGATACAAAATTAATACACAAAAATCATTCGTGCTTCTATACCCTAACAATGAACAACTGAAAAAGGAAATGAGGAAAACAATTCCATTTGCCTCAGAAAGAATAAAATATTTAGGAATTAACCAAGGAGGTGAAAGACTTGTTTGTACAGTGAAAACCACAAAACACTGCTGAAGAAATTAAAGAAGACATAAATAAATAGACAGCCCGTGTTCATGGATTGGAAGACTTAATATTACTAAGATGTCCATACTCCTCAAAATGATCTATAGATCGAATGCAGTGCCTATCAAAATCCCAAGAACATTTTTTGCAAAAATAGAAAAACCCTCCTTAAATTCATATGGAATCTCAAGGAACCCCAAATAGTTAAAACAACCTTGAAAAAGAATTAAAGCTGGAAGATTCCTCATGTTTTTGCTATCTAAACTTACTACAAACCTATAGTAGTCATGGTAATCAAACAGTATGGTACTTGCATAAAGACAGATATAAAAACTAGTGGAGGGATCCCTGGGTGGCACAGCGGTTTGGCGCCTGCCTTTGGCCCAGGGCGCGATCCTGGAGACCCGGGATCGAATCCCATGTCGGCCTCCCAGTGCATGGAGCCTGCTTCTCCCTCTGCCTGTGTCTCTGCCTCTCTCTCTCTCTGACTATCATAAATAAATAAAAATTTTAAAAAAATTATATAAAAAAAGACTAGTGGAATAGATAAAGAGCTCAGAAAAAAACACTCACATATATTGTCAAATAATTTTCAGTAAAAGTGCCAAGACCATTCAGTGGGAGAAAGGACAATCTTTTCAACAAATAGTTCTAGAAAAAAAGTTGATATTCACCTGCAATAGAATGAAGTTGGACCCTTATTTAACCCCATATACAAAAGTTAACTCAAAATGGATGACAGACCTAAATGTAAGATGTGAAACTATAGAACTATTAGAACAAAAAAAGGCAGCAGAAAGCTTCATGACATTGAATTTGGCAATGATTTCTCACATCTGACAACAAAGGCACAGGTGACACAAGAAAAAAATAGATAAATTAGACTTTGCCAAAATGAAAAACTTTGTGAATAAAAGGACTCTATCATCAGAGTAAAAAGGTAACCCACAGAAAAGAAGGAAGCATATATCTAATAAGGAATTAATATCCAGAAAATATAGAGAACTCCTAAAACTTGGTAAGAAACAAAAACTCAATTTAAAAATGAATAAAGGAGTTGAATAGACATTTCTCCAAAGAAGATATGGTCAATAAACATGTGAAAAGATGCTCAACATGACTAATCATTGGAGAAATATAAGTCAAAACCACAATGAGATGCCACTTCACACCCATTAGACTGGCTATTATAAAAAATTTAAGACCTGCCAAACAAAAAACAAAACAGAAAATTCCCAGAAAATGATAAGTATTGGCAAAGATGTGGAAAAACTGGAACCTTTATGTGCTGTTGGTGGGAATCTAAAACACTGTAGTCACTATGAAAAATAGCAAGCTCCTCAAAAATTAAAAAAAATTACAGGGGCACTTGGGTGGCTCAGTGGTTGAGCATCTGCCTTTGGCTCAGGTCATGATCCCAGGGTCCTGGGATTGAGCCCCACATCGGGCTCCTTGCAGGGAGCCTGCTTCTCCCTCTGCCTATGTCTCTGCCTCTCTCTCTGTGTGTCCCTCATGAATAAAAAAATAAAATCTTTAAGAAAACAATTACAGTATAGTCCAGCACTTCCACTTCTGGGTATAAACCCAAAAGAATTGAAAGCAAAACACAAATAGATACTTGTACATTCATGTTTAGAGTAGCAATATTCACAATAGTCAAAAGTTGGAAGCAACTCCAGGGTCCATTGATGGGTGAATGGATAAACAAAATGTGGTATAAACATACAATGGAACATTATTCACCTTTAAAAAGGAAGGAAATTATGATACATGCTACAATGTGAGTGAATATTGAAGACATTATGCTAAGTGAGAGAAGCCAATCACAAAGGATAAATACTGTGTGATTCCACTCATGTGATGTACTTATGAAATTCGTAGAGACAAAGAAGAGAATATGGCGGTTGCAGGGGGGGGGGAAGGAGGGGAAAATGAAGAGTTGTGTAATGGGAACAGAGTTTTAGTTTTGTGAAGTGAAAAAAGTTCTGGAGATGGATGGGAGTGATGATTGCACAACAGTGTGAATGTACTTAACGCCACTGAACTGTATGCATAAAAATTGTTAAAATGGTCAATTTTATGTTATGTATAACTGTTTAAGTGAATAATTTTAAAGGGGGAGGAAGCCAGTTACACCTTTCAAAATAGAACAAAAATAGACATTACCCCAGCTCTTGAGGCACCCTTTGTCTCGAAGCTATCGTTTGTCAAATAGCATACAAAGTGCTGTTACAGCAATGTGAATTAAAAAAAAAAAAAAAACGCAGAGTTTGAAAAAAAAGTGCCCAGTGATGTCTGGGAGATGACCTTATTGACTCTTCTGATCTCCACACCTGCTTCTTCTGATAGCTGAATGCCTTGTCTCCGGGTCTCCGGCAGATTTCAGCCTCTCTAGATTCCCCCAGCACCTGAGTTCCGGGCTGGCTCAGTGCAGACAGTACTGCCAAGATCTCCAGAACTGCTGATGTCGAAGCTATTGTATCTGCCTTAGCCAGTCAGCTGGAAGAAAAGAGAGGCATATTTAATGAGTTATGTAATTGGAGCATTCCCACAGTGATGAGTGATAATGTATCTTCTTCCTGAGAAGCTAACTGCTTTCCAGATTTCACTCTGATATTCCCAACCTCAAAGTAAATGCAATCTTCATCATTTTCCTGAGAAGATAGATCTCAGTTTTCAGTTTAAAAAAAGCCTGAGTTTGCAACAACATGGATGGATGGAGCTAGAGAGTATAATGCTAGGCAAAGTAAGTCAGTCAGAAAAAGACGAATATCTCACTCATGTGGGATTTAAGAAACAAAACAAATGAGCAAAGGAAAATAAACGAGAGACAAACCAAGAAAGACTTAATTATAGAGAACAAACTGATGGTTACCCGAGAGGAGAAATGTGGGGAGGTGGGGGAGATAGGGGATGGAGATTAAAGAATGCAATTATCGTAATGAAAAATTAAAATAAAATGAAAAGGAATAACAAACATTTTTTTTTTTTAAATCCTGAGGTACAAAGGAATAAAGTACTGTAGGGTAAAACTGGGATCAAAATCCAAGATTACTGATTTCTACTACAGTCACTCAACTGCTTTGCCTCTCTAAGGAATGTGTAAACTAATCTGTTATTAACTATTTACGCATCTGATCCTGCAAACATAGCATCTTTGCTCATCTATTTTGGGATTCTAACTTAGAACTCAATTCAGGCACTTACTGAGATCCAATGGGTAAAGTGTTGGTCTACAAATTATAAGTTATAGTTATATAGTTATAAGGACACAGAGTTGACCATATATAATGTGTGACTTTAAGGACCTTAAAAGTGTTTTCAACAGAATCTACATATATATGAGAACAGCAGTATCAGGCAGAGATAGGCTTATTCTGCTGGAGAGAAAACAAGATATTTGGAGAAAATTATCTCTTCTCTCACATAAGTTAAGAATCTAACACTCTCCAGATCTGACACTCACCTGTTTCCCAAATGGATCAGGGTATGTGAGCTTGAGAATGTTGCTGGAAAAATCAAATATTCCATAAGACTCTCTCTATCTTTTCCTGAGCATGTATATGAAGTTACTTTCTTATAGAAGAGCCATAAAATTATACAAAAATCCTTATTTTCTCAGGGACCGAGTTTTTTCTTAAGAGCAAGGTTTTTTCTTACATAGTCTGCTAATCTTAATATTTTATATTTTACTTGAAGATTTTAGTTCACTGAAATTGAATGTAATTATTGTTATAGCTGGGTTTATATCTACCACTTTATTACTTGGTTTCTCTCTATATATCATCTATTTTATATTCCCCTTTCTATTCCTTCTTTGCTTTCTTTTGGATTAGACAAATATTTTATGTTACTACATTGTTTTCCTATTAACTTGCTAACATTTACCTTTCTTTGAGAGCTTACTGTAGAAATATTAACGTATTGTTAATTTATTATATATATTTTTAAAGATTTATTTATTTATCTGAGAGAGACAGCATGAGCAGGAGGGGCAGAGAGAGAAAGAATCTCAAGCAGACTCCACACTGAGCATAGAGCCTGAAACACGACTCAATTCCACAACCCTGAGATCATGACCTGAGCCAAAATAAAAAATCAAATGCTTAACCGAGCCCTCCCAGTGCCCTGATTTATTATATTTTTATACAAAAGATTAGTTTCACAATACTGCTAGAATCTTAGAAAACTGTAACTATTTTTATCTACTTCTCCCTTTTGCATTACTGTTGACAAACTATTGTCAATTCCTGAAGTCATTAAATTTTTTATACCCATGTATCTACTTTTTCCAGCATTCCTCATTCCATTCTACATTGCTATGTTTCCAACTAGAATTCCCTCTTTTCATTATTTCATAAAATTACTTTTTAAAATATTTTATTTATTTCTTCATGAGAGACATAGAGAGAGAGACAGAGACATAGGCAGAGGAAGATGGAGGCTTCTTGCAGGGAGCCTGATGTGGGACTCAGTCCCAGGACTCCAAGATCATGACCTGAGCCAAAGGCAGATGCTCAACCACTGAGCCATCCAAGCACCTCTCATAAAAATTTCTTTTAATATATTTGTAACATCTGTGCTGGTGTTGAATTTCCTGTTTTTGTTTGTCTAAAAACATTTATTGCACCATCACTTTTTTTTTGCTTCTTTAACTTTTTTATGCTTTATTGAGGTATAATTAACACATCATTGACTACATTTATTTAAAGTACATACTGATGTGTATATATATATATATATATATATATATATATATATATATATAAATATATAGCATCACCACAATCAAGATAATGAACATATTATCTTCCCCCAAGGTTTCCTCTTGCTCTTTTGTAATCTCTCCCTCTCTCCCATCTCTACTATCTCTACTATTCACATACCTCCCCAGGTAATCATTGATCTGATTTCTGGATCATACAATATATGCTTTATGCTCTTTTTCTGTTTGGCTTCTTTTGCTCAGCATAATGATTTTGAGTTTTAACCATGTTATTATGTTGTGGTAGTTAATTTTATGCTGTGGTGGGCTAAGGGATGCCCAAATAGCTGGTAAAACATTATTTTTGTGTGTGTCTGTGAGGATCTTTATGGACGAGATTAGCATTTGATTCAGTAGACTGAGTAAAGACATCCACCCTCACCAATGTGGGTGGACATCATCCAATCTTGTGATGGCCTGAATGGAACAAAACGGCAAAAGAAGGGAGCATTCATTATCTTTTCTTGGTCTAGGACATCCATCTTTTCCTGTCCTCAGGCAGTGGAGCTCCTGGTTCTTGGGCATTTGGACTTGGACTGAATTATATCACTGGCTTTCCTGGCTTGGGTTTCCATTGTATAGAGGACAGATTGTGGCATTTCTTGGCCTCCAAACCACATGAGCCAATTCCCATTATATATATATATATATGTGTGTGTGTGCATGTGTGTGTGTGTGTGTGTGTGTGTGTATACAAACATGTATACATTTGCATCTATATTTCCTATTGGTTCTGTCTTTGTGAAGAATCCTGATTAATATTTGCCTGTATCAGAAGTTGTTTCCTTTTATTGCTGAATAGAATTTCATTGTATGGATAAGCCACAATTTTTAAATTCATTTGCTTGTTGAAGGACATTTGATTTTTTTTCTGTTTGTAACTGTAACCAAAAAATTGCTATGTATAAGTTTTTGTGTGAACATATACTGTCATTTATCTTGAGTAAATAGGAGTAGAATAGCTGGCTCATATAATAGCTGAAATTTTAAAGAAATCACCAAATTGTTTTCCAAAGTATCTGTATCCATTACATTCCCACTAGAGTGTGTAAGAGTTCTAGTTGTTCCGCATTCTCATCAGCACTTGACATGGTCAGGTTTTTAAAATTTCAGACATTCTAGTGGGCATGTACTGGCATATTTTGGTTTTAATTTCCATTTTCTTAATGACTAATGATGCTTAGTATCTTTCCATGTGCTTATTTCCCCTTATTATACATTCTTTGGTGAACATTTGTTAAAATGTTTTGCCCTTTTTGTGTTATTTATATTCTTTTTAAAAATATTTATTTATTTTAGAAAGAGAGAGAGAGAGAGAGAGAGAGAGAGAATCTCTAGCAGACTCTGTACTGAACACAGAGCCTGACTCGGGACTTGATCCCAAGACTCCAAGATCATGACCTGACCTGAAATCAAGGTTTGGATGCTCAACTGACTGAGCTACCCAGGCACCCCATTTATATTCTCATTATTTAGTTGCAAGAGCTCTTTATATATAATAACTCTTTATATATATAAGAATTTTGTCAAATATATATTTGGCAAATATTTTTTCCCAGTCTGTGACTTGTCTTTTATTTTCAAAAAGTATCCTCTTAAAGGGAAAAGTTTCTAACTTGCAAGGTCTAATTTGTTGACTTTTTCTTTTATTGTTTGTGTTTTTATGTAATATTTAAGAAATCTTTACCAAACCTAAAGTCATTAAGATTTTCTATGTATTTTTCTAGAAATTTTATAGTTTTAGCAAAATTAAGTTTATAAAAATTCTCAAGTTAATTATTTACCCAAATAAATTATTTTGAATTTTTAATTCAAAAAAAATATATGCATCCCTGTTTGTTGCAGCATTATTCACAGTAGCCAAGATATAGAAGCAACCTAAGTGTTGATAGATAAAGAAGATGTGGTGTGTGTGTGTGTGTGTAATGTAATATTACACAACCATAAAAAGGATGAGATCTTTCCATTTGTGGCAACATGGATGGCCCTAAGAGATATTAAGCTAAGTGAAATAAATTAGACAGAGAAAGACAAATACCATATGATTTCACTCTTATATAGAATCAAAGAAATGAAACAAGGGAATAAATAAACAAAAGGCAGAATCGAACCTAGAAATGCAGAGGACAAACTGATGGTTGCTACAGGGCAGGTGGGGGGGGGGGGGATGGACAAAATGGGTGAAGGGGAGTGGGAGATACAGGCTTCCCGTTATGGAATGAATAAGTCACGGGAGTAAAAGATACAGCATAGGGTATATAGTCAATGATATTGGAATAATGTTGCATGGTATTAGGTAGTAGTTATAATTGTGATGAGCATAGCATAAGGTATAGAGATATTGAGTCACTATGTTGTACACCTGAAACTAATGTAACATTGTGTATCAACTATACCCCCAAAATGAAAAAAAAGAGTAAAGATGGAAAAAGATAAATTATGGTAACAGTAATAAGAAGAAAGTTGGAGTGGCTATATTAATATCTGACAAAATAGATTTCAGACCAAAAAATATTACTAGGACCAAAGAGAGTCATTCATTAAACCTGATAATGGGGTCAATTATTCAGAGCCCATACAAATTCTAAATGTTAAGCAATGAATAATAGAGCTTCAAATTACACAAAATCAAACTGATAAAACTGCAAGAAGAGATCAACACATTTACAGTTATTGTCAGAGATTTTAGTGCCCTTTCTCAGTAACTGGCAGAACAAACAGACATAATATCAGTAAGGTATAGAAGACCTAAAAATACCATAAACCAAGATTCCTGGTTGACATTTATAGAATACTCCATCCAAGAGAGCAGAGAACATATTCTTCCAAAGTACACATGGAACATTTCCCAAGTTAGACCATGTTTTGGGCCATAATACAAGTCTCATTAAAAGGATTCAAGTCATACAAAATATGCTTTATCAAACAAATAAAATATGCTTTATTGCTGCAATGGAATTAATTTAGAAATCAGTAACAAGACATATGACATATGGAAAATTCTCCAATATTTAGAAACTAAATAAAACACTTCTAAATATTCCATAGATCAAAGAAAAAGTAGAGGGGATGATAGAACTTCCTTGAACTGAACAAATATGAAAACATAAAATATAAAATTTTGTGAAATGCAGTATGATTTTCACTAGCTATGCCATTCTGGGATGACAGTTCTTTTAGCACTTGAAAAATGTTGTGCCACATCTTCTGGCTGCCATGGTTTTGAGAAGTCTTTTGTCATTCAAATGGTTCTTTCTTCTATGTGTCACGTCTTTCACTGGTTTCAAGTGGTTTGTTTGTTCCCCTTTAGTTTTCAGAAGTTTGGCTATGATGAGTTTTATGTATTTCTTTGGGTTTATCCTGTTTAAGGTTTGATCTCCTGGAAGCTGCAGATTTATGTCTTTTGCCAAATTTGGGAAATTTTTCAGCCATTATTTTTCTGAGTACTTTTTAAGCCCCATACTCTTCTCTCCTGGGACTCTGATAACAGGCATGTTAGTTTTTATTATTATTATTATTATTATTATTATTAACCTGTTTTCTGAGGCTCTGTTAATTTCTTTTTTAGTTTCTCTCTGTTGTTGATTCTGTTGTTCTATCTTCCATTTCATTGATTCTTCCTCTGTTTCCTCCATTCTGCTGTTGAGTCAATCTATTGATATTTTATTTTAGTTACTGTATTTCTCAGTTCTAAACTTTCCATTTGTTTCTTCTTTATATCTTTTATTCTTTACTGAGATTTTCTTTTTCTTTGATGAGACTTCCTTTACTTCATTTGTTTCAAGTGTGTTAGTAGTTGTTCATTGAAGCATGTTTATGACAGCTACTTTAAAATCCTTGTCAGATAATTTTAACATCTGTGTCATTTTATTGTTTTTATATACTAGTTGTCTTTTCCCATTCAAGTTGAACCCTTCCTCGTCTTGATGTGATAGGTAACTTTTGTTTGAAACCTGGATAGTTTGAGCATTATGTCATGAGACTCTGGATCTTCCTCAAGGCTTTTTTCACTAGATTCCTCTGACAGAGTTGAGGTGAGGGTGTTGGGGTAGAAGTCTAGGTTCTCCACTCAGCCTTACTGACACCCAAGAGGGGACTCCATGTTAATTCAGGACGGATGGGAATTATAGGTCTCCATTAGGTCCCCCTGATATCCTACACCTCCAGGCTGGGAGGGTAGGAGTGCCTCTTTATTGTTCTCTGAA
The DNA here is from genome assembly GCF_048418805.1 of Vulpes vulpes. Classification (NCBI taxonomy): domain Eukaryota; kingdom Metazoa; phylum Chordata; class Mammalia; order Carnivora; family Canidae; genus Vulpes; species Vulpes vulpes. The sequence goes on along the minus strand of NC_132787.1, from coordinate 54,238,010 downwards.
TGGCCTCTGTGTCTTGCTAGGCAGCCCCTTTGCTAGTCCATACTAGAGAGATCAGGGAACTCATCATTGTCTCATTCCTTGCATCCTGAGGTCCCTAGTCAGCCTGCCCTTTTCTGTCTTTCAGGATCTTCTTATGTTTTTTTGTTTATTTGTTTGTTTGTTTTGTCTTATGTTTGTTTTATATATAATATCCAAGGTTTTAGTAGTACTTGGAAGAATAGGAATTATTAGTGTGTGTATCCATCTTTCCAGGCAGAAGTCACTCTTTCAGCTTTTTACTGTAAGAAAAAGTCCTTTTTTGAAACATATTTTCTCTGGGTAAATAGTTCAAGGTGACAGGTTTTGTTGTTGTTGTTGTTGTTTTAGTACTTTAAAGATATTCTTCCACTGTGTTCTAACATGTTCTTTTTTTTAAAGATTTTATTTATTTATTCATGAGAGACACACACACACAGAGAGAGAGAGAGAGAGAGAGAGAGAGAGGCAGAGACACAGGCAGAGGGTGAAGCAGGCTCCATGCAGGGACCCTGATGTGGGACTCGATCCCAGGACTCCAGGATCACACCCTGGGCCGAAGGCAGGCACTAAACCGCTGAGCAACCCGGGCTGCCCTAACCTGTGTTATTTCTGATGAAAACTCTGTTGCATCCTTATCTTTGTTCCTCTTTATATAACTAGTCTTTTTTCCTCCCTTAGGTTTCTCTTGCATCTTTCTCTTTATAATAGGTTTTGAAAGATGTGATTGTGATTTGTCTTAGTTTGGTGTGTTTTTTTAAAAAAAATCTTATGCTTGGGTTCCTTATGCTTGGGTTTGTTGAGCTATTTGGATCTGTGGCTTTATGGTTTTCATCAAATTTGAGGAAAATTTGTCACTATTTCTTCAAATACTTGTTCTGTTCCTCTTCCTATTACCTCTTTTGGGGACTCTAATTGTTATGTTAAAGTTTTCCCCAATTTACTGATGTTCTATTCATTTTTACAAGTCTTTTTTCATCCTGTTTTATTTTGTGTAGTTTCTATTTTTTTTTTTTTTCCCATGGGGACTTCATACCTCCAGCAGTGGGGAGCTCCCTCCTTCTTTTTTTTTTTTTTTTAATTTATTTATGATAGTCACAGCAGAGAGAGAGAGAGAGAGAGAGAGAGAGGCAGAGATACAGGCAGAGGGAGAAGCAGGCTCCATGCACCGGGAGCCCGACGTGGGATTCGATCCCGGGTCTCCAGGATCGCGCCCTGGGCCAAAGGCAGGCACTAAACCGCTGCGCCACCCAGGGATCCCATGTAGTTTCTATTTTTATATCTTCAGGTTTGATCTTTCTGTTGTAGTGTCTAATCTAATGCTTATTCCATTTAGTGTGTTTTTCCTCTAATGATTTGTAGTTTTCATCTCTAAAGTTGAAAATCGTATCTGATATATCTCTACTTATAACGTTCAGGGGCAGCTGTGTGGTTTAGTTGGTTAAGCATCTGACTCTTAATTTCGGCTCAGGTCATGATCTCAGGGTTATGGGATCAAGCCCAGTGTTGGGCTCCCTGTGCTCAGTAAGAAATATGCTTGAGATTTACTCCCTCCACCTCTCCCCCCACTCATGCACGCTTTCTCTCTAAAATAAATCTTCAAGAAATATTAAGTCTCTTCTCTATATTTTTGACGTATGGAATATAAAATAATTTTTCCACTTTCATTGTCTGCTATTTCTAACCTCTTGTGTCAATTCTGAGTCATTTTGAATTGATTGATTTTTTTTTTCTCATTATGGTTTGATCATCCTATTTCTCTGAATAGCTCACATTGTTAAAATTCAATGCCAGACATTGTAAGTTTTGTCTTGATTGGTACAGGATATTTTTGTGGGTTTTTTTTTTTTTTTTGTATATATTCTTTAGCTTTGTTATAGGATGAGTTAAATTACTTGGAAGCAGCTCGATCCCATGGCTTTTGCATTTGAGATGTTAGGTGAGATGATAGCAGTGTTGTATTCATTTTCTATTGCCGCTGTGACAAATTACAACAAACTTAATGCCTTAAAATGACACAGATTTATTAGTTTACAGTAGTTTATAAATCCAAAATGGTTCTCACTGGAATAAAATAAAGATGTGTGTGTTTTTGTTTTTGTTTTTCTGGAGGCTCCATGGGATAATCCATTTCCTTGTCTTTTCTAACTCTTAGAAGCTATGCATATTCCTTGGCTTCGGTCTTCTTTTTCTATCTTCAAAACCAACAAGAGCAGGTTGAGTCCTTTTCATATTATATCACTCTGACCTCCCTTTTGCACTAATTAGATTGGGTCCATCCACCTGAATAATCCAGAGTTAACCACCCCCTCCCGCCCATCTTAGGGTCAACTGATTAGCAAACTTAATTCCATGTGCAATCTTAGTTTCCTTTTGGCATGTGATCCAACATATTCATAGATTATGGGAATTAGGACATAGACATCTTTGGAGGGCCATTATTCTGCCTACCACAAGCATTTTGTTTTGGGTTAATTGTTCCCCAACTAAGGCAAGACTCTGCTGAGTATTATACTCATTATTCCACAAATTATGAAGTTTACCAGGCTGGTAGGAGCAGAGACTATTCCTGGCCCTGTATGAGGTCTGGGTGCTATTCTCTTTATCTTTCTGATGGTTCTTTATCTAGACTCAGAAAGTGTCTTTTTGCACGTGCATTGGTCAGTACTCTGCTTAATACACAAAGGAACTCTCTGCTGATTAAGTTCTATCTGGGTATCCTTGGGTGGCTCAGTGGGTTTAGCACCTGCCTTCGGCCCAGGGTATGATCCTGGAGTCCCGGGATTGAGTCCCACATCGGACTCCCTGCATGGATCCTGCTTCTCCCTCTGCCTATGTCTCTGCCTATGTCTCTGCCTCTCTCTCTCTCTCTCTCTGTGTCTCTCATGAATAAATAAAATCTTAAAAAAAAAAAAAAAAGCTCTATCTGTGTGTAGCTCTCTTTCCTTAGTACTCTACCCTGTGCTTCCAGCAGAGTTGGATTCTGAAGACTCTTAGCTCTGTGTCCTCAACTCAGGCAGTTCACCAGCCTGGAAATTCTCAAGGAAGTCCACTTAGGCAATTAAAGGGCTCATTTCATTTGTTTCCCATATTTCAAGGATCACTGTTCTTTACTGCTTGGTTTCACTGAAAACCATTGTTTCATATATTCCATCTGGATGGCTCATTGTTTTAGGTGGGAGGGTAAATCTAGTCCCTGTTATTTTGATGAGAAACAAAAGTCTCCTGGTTATTTTTGATTGGATATCAAATATTGTGACTGTTTACCTTGTTGACTGCAGCATGTCTTTGTATTCCTATAGATATTCTTTTTTTTTCTAAACATTTTATTTATTTGGTAAAGAGAGAACTAGTGCATGCAAGAGTGTGCACTAGTGGGGGGGAGGGACAGAGGCAGAGGAAGAAGCCGACTTCCTACTGACTCTGAGATCATGACCTGAGCCAAAATTAAGAGTCAGATGCTCAACTGACTGAGCCACCCCTTTGTGCTAGCTCTTAAGCATCCCATGTAAGTTCAGACCTCAGTAAGTATCCTTTGGGGAAAACTAACAATGCATCTGAAGTCCCTCAAGTTTTCAAGTCATCCCTTTATCACTACATGACAGTAAGAGCTTTGTTGGTTTTACTTTATCCCATCAGATATCCTCTGCCTGGGCAAAGTCCAGTCTTCAGTCCATGCGCAGCATCAGCAACTGCTACAGGGAATAACTAGTGATCTCAGTTCATCTTGGACAGTTCTACCTTGTTTCATGAACTTGAGTTCATCTAGACCTGGTTGCTGCTATAGTTCTCTTTTATAGCTAGAAGTTCTAAGCTCAGTCTGGCTCTTTATATAGGTAGATCCCTGGATTGTCAAATTCCTCTATTCTGTCCCCAGATATCCTAACTCTAGGTCACTCTCCTAGATAACCTATAAACCAGATCTGCTAATTGGGGGAGAAAAAGAAACACTATCTTCAGGTTGGCAGAAATGTTTCCATTTGTGGATAAAACAGAAAACCCCAAACATCCAAAATATCCTCAGCCTGTCTCCCGACCCCCCAAAATATTTTCTGAGATCCAACTGAATGCAACACCCTCCCACTACCTGATCTCAACACCTAACTTCTGTGTTGTGACCCAGAACTATTGTAATCTATAATTAAGATTTCTGGAAACAAGAACTAAGCTAGGGTATAGGTCATAGTTTTGAGGAATCAGTCGACCTGGGGTTAAGGCTTCCCCTAAGATCCAGCTACACAGGTCTGCAGTAATCTTGGTGGCTATTTCAGGGGCTTAGTATTCTTACCTGATGTTCTTATCATAATTTATCACGAAGGTGGGCTTTGGAAGCTGTAGTGAAGCTAAACTAGTTCAGAAGTAGTAGAGAAGTTTGTTAAAACCTGCTTATGGTTTAAACATATCATACATCATATGGACTTTAGGTCTTCTGACAGAGAACCTTGCCCTACCCCCTAGGAAGTCAATGAAAAGAGAAAACTCTCATCACAGAAGTCTCCTTTGGAGCACAATTAAGTGCCTGAATAATTCTAACTGGTAGGAGAGCATGGAGAACATTCATCTTGAGCCAGTGTAAGTGCCCTGGGGCCAAGGAATGTGTTGAGGAAAGAGAGGAGGTACTCAAGACTTCTGCTGGATGAAGGAGGGAAGGGGAGAGATTCAGGATGTCTTTGAAGATCCTGTGTTATAAGTGACAGGACAGAGGACAAGGGGACTCTGGAAGGAATTTAAGACCCCAGCCAAGTGGGCCAGAGAGAAATGCTTCAGGAAGCACACACCAATGCAAGTTTGGACTTTGATAGAATTCTGATGCCATGCCATTTCAGTGACCAGGGTGCATATTTAGGAGAGCATTCTGTCAGAGGCTAGTCCACATCACATCTGGCACTGTGCCTTGTCTGCAGTTAGTTTTTGATCTGCTCCTGGGGGTTGAGGTTAATGTTTGTTCTGTTTCTGCAACCACCAGTCTTCATCACTTGCCCCACTTCACCCCTTCATACTTCACTTCTCTCATCACCTCCTCTACTCTTTTAGCTAACCATTCCCAGTGTCCTTTCTCTGGTCTCCCTCAAAGAAATTTAACCCATGTTAGATGCTGTAGAGTGGCAAATACAGTGGAGTCTATGTTGTTTTAGGAAAAGTCCAGAGGTCAGCTATGTAAGAACTCTGTGAAATAAAGCAATGGAAGCCAAAATTATCCTGTTTCCATCAAGAACAAAGCCATTCAAGGAGAGTGATTTTCTGTCAGAATGAAGCACATAATCTGCTTTCATATATAATGAAGTATTGTCTGATAGTAAGAATAAGTAGGGAGGATCTTCATCCTGGATGTGCATTTGAATCATCTGGGGGCTTTAATACAGGATGCCTAGATCCCGTATCAGATATTTCCATTTAATTAGGGATGAAGTAGTTGATGGGACATCAGTATTTTTACAGAACCTGCAGAGGTGGTATGAATGTAGAGATAGGGGTGAAAACCCCTAGTCTAGGGTCTCAGCAAATCTAGCACAGGATAACAGCTAAGTATGCAGATTTACAGAACATGCCAAATTTCAAATCACTGAGTTTGCATTCCTCTAGTTAATAATGGCATAGCCTGGAACAAAAAGAGGAGAAGTAGCAGATGGATGATTTGTGTCATACACCTACAACTTCTCTCTTTACACAGAGGTGTTTGTGTGGTTCTGAGACTACCAAAGCAGATAGATCTTTATAATATAATTAGTGACCCATGAAGAACTCAAGTATTATTGCTGTATAATACTTTATTCAACAGTTTTATGGGAAAAAACCTCACATTTCTGTATGTGTTACATCACATAGTCCAGTAACAAATTACATTTGGGGAAAAGCTTTAAAATCCATTCTTGTATGCCAATCCTTTGTGGAATACCGAGAAGCAGCTCTGTACCTCAGCACTTAAAGGTTACAAAAAGCACCATTTAAAGGAGGATTCACGTATTTAATTCTCTTCCAAATTATAGTCTTATTCCCCTTTTATGACAGAGCTGCACTCATCCAAAATGCTTCAGTGAAATAATAACTAGCATCCTCCAATCTACCAAAATTCAAACAAGTCTCACATATGGGGCCCAGTGTGGAGATTAGGACTAACTGACATCAGTGAGCTTTGGCTGTTCTAAAACTGTAACCTAGGTAAGGTAAATGTTCAGTGAATAGGAACAGAAAAGATGATGATCTGATCAAATACATAATATAATACTTATGGTAGGTAGGTATCCTTCGACCATTTAACCTGACTACAAAATCCACAGTGTTTGGCATTTCACAGCAATCTTACTGCAAAAGCACTGTGCTACACACAATTAATTCAACTCCAACTAGTGTTGGAACTAATAAAAGACTTCATTTTTAATGAAACAAATCATTTCAAAGCACAATAGAGAAAAGCAAATCGAGACAAAGTCCGCATTTGAATCCTATAGGGATTCCATTGCTAAGAATTGGATTTCTTAAGTAACAGACTCTTGAGATTTCTGTCTCTCTCTTTTCTTTCTTCTTATAGTTTTAAAAAATAGATTTGGCCCTTTTACTCCAGAAATTTGGGTTCACTGCAGAAACAAGAGCCCCTCAACCTTCCACTATGATGGGTGCTTATGGAGAAACAAATGCCTAGATCTAGAGTCTCCGTAACCCCTACCACTCCCAGGTGCTCTATCCCATGGGAGCTAGCAGTCCCTGATAGAAGACCACAAGGACTTGGCTGTAAGGATGAGCCCAAATAATATGCGAACAAACTGTGTTATCTGCTCATAAGCCTATGCCCCGAATCACTAGAACATGAGGACTTAGAAATCTCTGAGAATATTTTTCAAACACATACAACATAGACTATTGCATATCATTGCATATGAGGTCAAAATTTTAAAAGCCCTATTTCCCCAGTTAGAAGCAGGGATTTCTATCATTAGTATGTCTCCTTCATTTATACCCAGATTAATATAAGCACAGTCTGGAGGTAACACTTCATTCCAACTTAACTTCATTTTAGCAGCATACACAGAGTACTGACACTTTGCAAAGGTTTTATCTCAGATCCACTAGGTATACAAGAGACAAGAAATAATTGTAGGGAGGCCTGGGTTTGTATGATTCTCTCAGAATCTCTTCTTGGATTCTTCTTTTACAGGGTTTCTCTACCATATAAGCATTGTTAAAAAAAAAAAAAAAAAGCCAACACTCGAGGCCAGGTATGCCCATAGTGGGTGTTACAGAGTGACCCAATCCCATTCAACTCTAAGCTTCATGCAAGCTAATAACCATGACCATTACCAGCAAAATGACAGACATTTGTTTTAGGTAATGTTTGACCTGAGACTCTAGTAAAGTCAGTTTTACAAACAAAGGTAAAGCAGAATATAGAAGAAAGGGTAGAGACAAGGAAAAAGAGATAACGGGATGCTTTATACAGTAGGTTCTGTACAAGGAGATACAAGGATACCAGTATGTTATATCTCATTTAATTAACAACAAAAAGGCTATTTTTAGCTCTGAGTTAAGCCTTTAATTTTCTAGTATCTTCCTCAGCTCAGTCACTCTTCGTTTTCCCCATAACCCCCAAATCAAGCTGCAGTCCGTGAAGGGTTAGCCCTCCTAAAGAGTGATTTTCTAACTCTTCTTTGATTCTGTGAAACTCCTATAAGCAAAAAAAAAAAAAAAAACAAACCCATAGAAAACTTTTTTTTAAAGGCTAAAGAGCAGGGTTTTTTTTTCCTGCCTTTATGCATTTTCAAAATCTGCCAAGCTCTCTTCTGCAGAAAATAAACTATCCCTTTAACTAACATAAAAGAATGAGTTGGTTGTACTCTGGGCTACCTTCCTCTTTCCCTCTCTACCTTCTGGAACTGTTTCTTAGGGACAGACTATGTGTGATAGGGCTTCTCAGGGCCATAGGGTATATTAGCAGGGCAGAGAAGGAACAGTGCTGAAGGAGGCATCATCCAGTTGCCCTTGCCAGTCTTCTTCTATACTGGCTGGTAGGCTCTCATTTCACATTTGGCTGGGAGATTACCTAAGAATTTAGAAGACTGACCCTTTTTGCACATATCCAGATTTGGAAGATATGAAGACTACAAGCACCAACACCTAGTGTCACTGGAGCCAGAGCTAGTTCACAGAAGCCTCTTGCCTGAGAAACTTCTCCTGTCCCACTCTACTGATACATCTGTGTAAAAATTTTAATACAGAACACATAGGCAATTACACTTCAATACTGTTGACAAGAAATAGTAGTGTAACAAAATCCTTCATGTAACAAGAATCTGAATTCTCCTAAGTGGCCCACTTATTTAATGGGTATTGGAAAAAACAATAGTATAACTAAAGACAATGTAGATCCTGAGAGTACATCAGGATTCGGCCTGGATTTTTAAAATAACACACCACTCAAAAAGTGCTTGGGACCCTAAAAAGTTTCCCACAAGAGCTTTTTACTGCAGAAGGGTCCTTGAGTGGCTAAAGCAGTACCTACTTTCATCAGGTAACCCTCAAAGCACTCAGCAATTTACATTCCCAGCAAAACAACCCCAGTGCCCTACTGCCTCCATCCCAGCATCTAAGGTCTACACACCCAAAGACAACTGTATAATCAGCTTTAAATAGGAAAGACAGGAGGTAGCTAAACTGACCTATGGGTGCCCTTTTGATGTGGCTGGACACATCCTAACAGTCCAGGTATCTCTCGAGCATCAAGTTTGGCCTCCTTCAGTGTTAAGTGTTTTGATTTGCATTTATCTGTAATGGAAGAGCCACAGATACTTGGGAAAAAGTTTTATCTCTGAACCCCAAGAGTGGACTGGATAGCTACTTTTCATTCCACAAATGAAAATCATTGACCCCACTTCTTCATCAAACACTTTTAAAAAAGAGAAAAACAAAACAATCCCGTTTGTACTTGGTGCAGGGAAGCAATAATGTTCATGGTTAGGAATCCTGGGGGGACTTTCTTGCTTCTTGGCCTATTGAGACTCTAAGCTGAAGGATCTTTTTAGGGGCACCAAATGAGCCTGAATTTGTATCTAGAACAGTGTTCAGCATAGTGACATGCACAGGGTTGGCCACATTAATGTCAGATTGCAGAAGGCTTGACTACTTACTACTTTCTTGTTGAAGAAAATCTTGGGAACCATTTATCAAGAGCCTAAAATTTTCCTATTCGGTCTCTTAAGAACAATGAAAAGGCATTTTTTTAAAGAAAAATGTAGGCACATAAAAATCTCCCAAGGATGAAAGACATTAAAGTTTTCCTTGGTTTCACTCCTACCTTCAATGCTATCTGTGAAAGAATATATGGAAGCAGGGCCAGGCCTGGTGGGAAAACCTATGGGAATGCGCTGGGACAGCCTGAGCCGTGATGGCACTAAGCTAAAACAAGGAAGTCAACCTTCTACACTCTGCCTTTCCTATAATGCTGAGACATATTTTCCTTATTAGGAGTTAAAACAAGTGGTAACAAAGTGGCCCAGGCCTATGCTGGGCAGAAAAGGAGACTTTCTGTCAGCCCTAGTCTGTGCTGTAGGTCACGTCTCACATAGCTTTGGAAGAAGGGGTCACTTGCCAGTGAGTTTTGTGTTAGGAAAGGGATAATGATCTGAAGGTTATCAAAGCAACAAGTGAAGTGAAATGAAAAGAAAAAGGGTTCCTGCGGGGCATCTGGTATAAAAAGCACAGGTTGTGCCACATACTCTAGGAATACAGAGAACCCATGCAAGAAAAGCTGCCCCTGAAAGGAGGGCAGATGTCTGGCACAAGCCCATCCCTTGGAAAGCTAAGGTAGCAGTAGAATCTCTACCCAACAAGGATCCTGAGAGTTGGCTCTTCATTCATTCTAGGAAAAAAGCTTCCTTTAATGGTTCTTCCTGCAGCTCCCCCAAACTGGTCTTGGCGAGGCCCCACAGGCAGAGAGAACACATCTAGCTAGGAGGCTTCCATTAACTTTCCTCTCATAGATGTATATATATATGTCTATATATATATATATATATATATATAATTTTTTTTCTTAAAAATAAATTCCATGAACTCATAAAGCTCTCGTCTGCAATCAAATGCAAAAGCAGAGCATCCTACTCAAAGGCTCTGAAACACACATATCAGCCTCAAAGCAAATTAGCCTTCCAGTCTTAAGTAAGACTGATCCAGTCCAGAAAGGCAAGGGAGGTGCTTCTCTTAAATCCTGGGAGGCAGGAAGGGATCCCTTCAGATAGGCTTGTACAGCAGAGTAGTGACATACTTCTTCTTGTAGCGATGGGTTGCACTAAGGACCATCACACTGTCCTGCAAGGGAAAGAAAACATGCAGCTAATTCGCTAGTTCATATGATAAGTGGCTCTTCCCCAGCCATCAGTCCCTCAGTCTGTCACATTTAACAGAGACAGTTGATATTACAGAAACAGGTTGGTTTGGGAGTCAACTCAACTTAAATTCCAATCCTGACTTCTCTATTTGTGGCCCTGAGTAATCTACTTATGCCTTTAAGCCTTTTTTCTCATCATGACAAAGGACAACACCTACCATGAAGGTGGCTCTGATGATTATATGAGAGTATCTGGCACAGTATCTGACACATAATAGGTGAAGAAATATTAGTCTCCTACCTCACTTCTTTCCCCACTTCAAAATTGAATATTGGGCTTAAAACTAGCATGGAAAAAAAAAATCCTGACATTCATTTTTAGAAGGAAGTCTAAAATGCAATGAGAAGAAATGGCAATGATCCTTCCTCCCCACCCATTTCCAAGCCCCAAAGCAGGTCTGATTTCCACTTAATACCAGGGATGAACTTAAAAAGTTCATTCTAATCAAAAGGAGACTCAGGAATCCCTCTACATCCTTGAACAAAGTGGACCCCAAAAACTTCTTTGGAAAGACACTCAATCCGATGGATCAACTCCAAACAGCCTAAACAATCTGACAGAACCAGGAATGGGTCAAGGCCAAGCTGAATCACAGTAATCAAGACCTGGACCTGGGTCAGAACCAATATGAAGAGTAAGAGGTACTCTTTTCCTGGCTGTGTTAGCTCAAGAGTATGACATGGGAGATGGTAGCCCTGTGAGAGTATCAGTTGATAGCCAAGGAGCAGTTACAGGAGGCAATACTCAGTCTGATCCCACGGAGCTCCAGGAAATCCAACTGAGAAACCAATGCATCTTCCCATTTTCCCATATGCTGTATTATCTACAATGAATGCTTCTCAGATTAACCTTCTATGACCAGACTATGCTGGTCATAGCTTAAATATGACAGAAGTTAAGCAGGTAAAAAATTCAACTCCAGGTAGGGTTTGATAGAGATGAGAAGCAGGTGAAAGAAAGACCTACTTGGAAAGACCTGAAGCAGTGATCTCTAGGAAAGAACATGGAATGAGGACAGGAGGACCTCCGTCCTCTCTCTGGTACTTACTGGCATTATGACCTTCTCTGAGCCTTATTTTCTTTTATCTATAAAACAGGGGTTAAAAATAATACTTACCCACAAGGTTATTACAAAAATTAAATTCAGTAATATATATTTGAAAAGTACTACATAATCTGCTAAAGATAGCTGTATCAGTGATCTCTCTAATCGGGATGCACATCTAAGAAATATAAGCAGCTTAAAAAACAATTACTGGGGATCCATCCTAGATGCACTTATTCAGAATCTCTGGGGAGGTAGACTTTGAATGGTAGTTTTACAAATTTCCCAGGTGATTGTGATGATAATCAGCCTAGTCCAGTAACTACAGAGCTCATAAACCTATGAGCTATAAAACCTCATTCCAAAAGCCACACCACAAAAACATGACAAGATTGAATGTGTATTTTCAACCCAGACTCTAAAGCAGTAGAGAAACTAAAAAGGACTCTAGAATTGGAGGGGACAGAGCAAATGTGGTCACATTTCTCCTTTACCTGGTGCAGAAAACGATGGAGCCAGTGAGTGTATATGACTGAAGAACCCAAAAGCAGCTCACATCCACCTTTAAAAGTCAAACGTCTAAATCACATTCAAGCAGTCTCTGAACTAGAGGATAAACTTGCTTTGTCTGCAAATGAAATCCTAGTGCTAATGAACTCTAATTTAATTGAGTAGGTCAGGGATCCCTGGGTGGCGCAGCGGTTTGGCGCCTGCCTTTGGCCCAGGGCGCGATCCTGGAGACCCGGGATCGGATCCCACATCGGGCTCCCGGCGCATGGAGCCTGCTTCTCCCTCTGCCTGTGTCTCTGCCTCTCTCTTTCTCTCTGTATGACTATCATAAATAAATAAAATTTAAAAAAAAAATTTTTAATTGAGTAGGTCATACAAAGGTTATAGCTATCCAAAAAGAAAGCAGGAAGAAAAAAGTTCATTCAGTCACAGGGCAATTCAGCTAGCCAGAACATCGGGATAGGGACTAAGATTAAAAACAAACAAACAAAAACCCATCTACTAGTTTAAAAAAAAAAAGAAACTTCTTTTCCTATAATTTGACCATTACAGCCAGCTTTAGCTTCAGTGAGGTAGCAGGGCAAGTAACCACTGGAGAACATCTGTTACCCTTGCCTTCCCATTTTGGGAAGAGCCAGGCCCACCACTTACCTTAATGGACAATGCATAGAGATGGTTCAGCATAACATGATTGGGCTCAGGAAGCAAGGCTGGGTCACACTAAGGAGGAAAAAAAAAATCACTGACTAAGGTTAAATGCACAGTTTTAAAGCAAACAGTTTAATTTACTCTTCCTTAGAGCTCTTTGGAACTGTTGAGAAACTCTATACTAGAATATGTATTTCTTTTAAATAATACACTCAACCTAATATATATCAATCATTATGTTATCATTACAGAGAATTAGGAAAATTCTGAGTCCAGGGCAGAAACTCTATACCTTCGCTTCTATTTATCTCCCTTAACAGAGCTAAAACAAAAATCTTGCCCACAACATATATAGATTTGTGTTAAGAGGCAAAAAATAATCTTAGTGGGAATCAAGTAAATTGACTAGAGATATAAATTATATGGACCAAAAAAACCCAACCCAAACCCCCTATACTCCTTTTGTATATCCCCAGATGGTAAGTGTGCCTTATCTTGTGTTGGAACAGAAGTCCCAGAAATTGATTCTAATATTGTTAGGCCCAGAGGATAACTATGACTTTTGATATCAGTACCTGGACAAGTCACAATTCAGACTTGGAAAAAGGAATCTTTAATGCTATTGATATGTATGATTTATATTCTCAACACAGCTTTGTAATAATCCCAACCTTTAGGATTACTAACTTTGGCTCAAACAGTCCTAGTAACACCAACATGCCCCAGCAATTCTCTTAGGATACTCACAGAAATATTAGTGTCCTTGTTAAGAATAACTTGAAGAAGGTGAGGAGGTAGGATGGGTGGGGATTTGAATCTCTCCTCGGATCGAAATACATACATTTCTTGACCATAAGGCCCTGGGGGAGAGCTGGAAAGGTCTGGAAGATATTTATCCAAATATAAGAGAAAGTTGAAGAGCCAGTAAAAATATATGAAAAAACTGTCACTACATGGCAGCTAATATTAAATATGGTAGAAGTCATCGATCATATACTTGTAACCTGCTGGGTCTACCATGTAAGACAAAGAAAGAGTCTGAGTTATCCTGAACATGGACCCTGAAATTCTTCAACATGGCAACATGATGTGGAGGACAGAGGAGGAGATGAGGAGTGAAAGATGTAGGTTCAGAGAAGAGCTACTCTATTTATCAATTGTATAACCTGGGACAAGTCCTTTTACTCCAGTCAGTTTCTTCATTCATAAACTGACAATAATAATCCCTATCCTATTTCACAATGTTTTTACAGGAATCAAATGAGTTAGCAGATATGACAATGCTTTGTAAACTGTCAAACGATGTGAAAAAATTAGGTTTTTCCTTTTTTCCACCCAAGCAACAAACAACAAGGTTATCAACTCTAAGACTGCTGACATTACAATGATTGCAACAATGATGACAAGACTACTAACAACGTAGTAGTTGTTAGGGAAATGTAAATCAAATACCACTCTACATTCATTAAAATGGCTATGATAAAGAACACAATAATAATTGGTGGTGAGGCTGTGGAGAAATTGGAACCTTTTTACTATCCCCATTGCTGGCAGGAATGTAAAATGGTGTAGCAGCTTTGGAGAACAATTGGGTAATTCCTCCAAAAGTTAAGTTAAAGCAGTCATAGTCTTGGGAAATGAAAACATATGTCCACACAAAGACTTGACCACAAATGTTCAGAAGAGCACTGTTTATACTAGACAAAAAGTAGAAATGATCCAAATGTCAATTGGTTAATGAATGGATAAACAAAATCATATATCCTTTCAGTGGAATTTTATTCAGCCATAAAAAGGAGTGAAGTACTAATACATATTACAACATGGATGAACTCTGGAAACATGCTAAGTGAAAGAAGCCAAACACCAAAGACCACATATTGTGTGATACTATTTATATGAAAAGTCCAAAATAGTTAAATCCATACAGATACAAAGTAAATCAGGAAATGGGGTGAAAGAGAGAAGAGAGAAATATCAAAAGTATGCTAGTTCTCTTTCTATATAATTTTGATTCTATGTCTCTTGTTCATCAGTTGCTTCGCCAGAATCATATAACGCAAAAACGTAGAGCTGCAAGTGGTCTCATCATTTAATTCAGTATAATTAAACCCTTGTTAACCACTGCCCCACCAGTCAAGAATAATGTTCACCTTTATTTTCTGAGCTTATATGATGAAAATATTTGCATGATTTTCATAAACAAACAATTACTATACTGCTGGTCTTTTGGAAGCTACATAAACCACCCTTGTGCCCTGAGATTCTAATATGCTCCACTGAAGCTTGTGTCTCCTCAGCTGAGAATCACTGTGATTCTAAGCCTCTGATTTTAGTGATACGGAACTGAGAACCAGAAAGGTTGAAGACTAGTCCATGACTTCAAAGTTAGTGAGTAGCAGGCTTTGAACACACAAAGTGTGCTCACTGGAAATAAGGTGCCCAGTTCTTTAGAAAGTTATAGCCTTTAATGTAGCATACTGAGATGGTTAACTGTGGATGTGGTTAGCAAATCACTCTTCTGATGCTGGAGCAAATGCGATGAAAGCCATGGAAAAGTAACATTGGGAGAAACAAAAGGATATAGGTCTTTTCCTCTACCAAGAACATTTTTTTTTAACCAAAACTTACAAAACTTCAGTTAACATATATACCAAAGAGTTGTGGGGTTTTTGTAACCCTTTCTCCCCAAAGGCTGCCATAGTTAGAGGACTAAATAAAAAAATACTGCCAGCCAACCTATCAAACTGGCAGGATTAAACTAATGCAGCTAAACAAGGCAAACTAAACAAAACTAGCCTGGGTTGGGTAAATTGTCAAAAGGTCAATGAAAACTTGAAATATTACCAGAAGTAGATTTTTAAACTATAAAGCACTTTGGAAGCTCATGAAAGAAAGGATAAAATAGAAAAAAAACTGTATCACATGGGGCAACCCCGGGTGGCTCAGCGGTTTAGTGCCACATTCAGCCCAGGGCCTGATCCTGGAGACCTGGGATAGATTTCCATGTCGGGCTCCCTGCATGGAGCCTGCTTCTCCCTCTGCCTGTGTCTCTGCCTCTCTGCCTCTCTCTCTGTGTCTCTCATGAATAAATAAAATCTTTTTTTTTCTTCTAAAGAAAATCCCTTAAAAAAAAGGTGGGGGGGTATCACATGTAACAAAGACACACATTCTGCTGAGACTTGTGTTACAGGCGTGGGGGGGTGGATGGGGAGAGAGAGAGAATTGAGTTATAATGTAAAACAAATGTCTTGCTGTAGATCCTAGTTAAAGAGTTTGAAATCATGGGGCACCTAGGTGGCTCAGTTAGCCTTTGGCTCAGGTCATTATCCCAGGGTCCTGGGAGAGAGACCTGCATAGAGATCCCTACTCAGCCGGGAGTCTGCCTCTCCTTCTCCATCTCCCTCAGCTCATGCTCTCTCTCACTGTCTCAAATAAATAAAATCTTTTTAAAAAGTTTTTAAATCAAATACACTGAGATTTCTTTTCTCTCAGAGAAGGAGATCTAAACGTTTAGAGGAAAAATATACATATATGTACATATAACGCATATATGATTCAGAAGATTCTTGAGGAGAAAATGAAAAGACAAAAACCACTCTTAGGAAGAAACTTGCATTGTAAGAAAAACACATTAAGAAAGAGCAAATACTACAAAATTACCTCGACAAGATGTCTCCGAGCTTTCCATTGAATCTAGTTTTAAAGCATCAAACACCTCAAAGTCAGATTTCTTGACATGGATCAAATTGTTAATTGTGCCAAGCTGACTGGTAACCACAGGCTGAAACAACGAATGGAAAACATTCATAAACCCTGTTTTAATTCATCGCTTCCATCTAACTCCTATTTTAAAAAATGATCTTACTCAGCACCTCCATCTTTAATCAAGAGAGAAATCCTCCAGTGTAGGAGCCCATCAATCCTGACAGGAATGATGTTTGATACCAAAGGGAGTAACAGCCAAAAGAACATAGTTAAGATAATGGCTACCCTTGGAGATCAAGACCTTACCTCTGACGGATCATGAACCCACTGTCCATCCACGAAAAACTTGTACTGGTGCTCTCCCTCAGGGAGGTCTAAGATGGCAACAAAGTCATTATGGCTACAGAAGAAAACACAAAGTTAACAGGCCAAGTTCCTGTTAGAAGACAGAATGCAAATATAAAAACCATGAGACATTCACAACATCATACCAATGATCTCCCACAATCCTAAGCGATTGTTCCCCATGGAATAAAAATAATTTATAAACTCATTCTCCTTTTCTGTATCACCTTGAGCATATATTTGCCAGCCCGTCCCAATAACTTTAGTTCTTAATTAATATCTGGAAAAGAATAATAGATGTTAATCCCCCAAAATGGTTCACCTTAGTGCAACTAATTTGCTTTAGGAACAGATCCCTCACAAGTGTAAATAAGATAGCAGGTAGCTTCAGAATACAGAAGTGCCTCAAGATACCCCTTCCAAATTTTGGTGAGCCTTTTCTGAAAAAATGACCTACATATAAATGAAGGGCCATTCTGATTAACAAGTAATTCATTATTGCTCTGCAAGCAACAATTCACATTATTACCTAGAACATCATGTGTTTTGTTTTAGTGCAGAAATCAGAGCAAGTGGACTCAGCCAGTTACAGATGACTTCCCACAAGCATAGACAGGACTTGTGTTAACACAGTCCTAAAGAATGTACCCACAAAGCTGAATAAGTTCCTCTGAGGTAATGATATTCCAAGCAGTAAAACATCTCTGACTCACTGAGATTTAAAAAGAAAAAAAAAAAAAAAAGGTCACAGATGTAGTTATTGGTCACAGAAAATATTCTGGAGAGAAGTCCCTAGCTGGTGAAGAGGAGTAGTCCAGCCAGGTCTCTCTCCTGAGAAGGGAAATCAGGTCCCTACTCCTGGACCCTGTAGACTCAACCAAGAACACTTGTCTTCACCTCTTAATCAGTGGAATCTTGGTGCTCCAATTGTTGAAGGACCCAGAGATGAAGACCTCTTTGCCTCCTTCAGACCATCGGATAACAGTGGGCCGAGCCTGCTGTGTGGGCTTTACGGAGTCCTCCAAATCCTGTTGCCATGATACAAACTCTTTGTCCCCAGGGAGCTGTAAGAAGGATTAGGTCATCCCTAAATTGTGACCCAGGAATTCTTAAAAGGTCACTCTCCTCCCTAGGGCAGAGAGGGGTGCTATGTTTCTGGTAAGAATCAATAAGCCTTGAAATTAGCAGCTGAATCAGATTTTGAACAAACTATAGAAAAATAAGTCATCTAGGACTCAAATGGTCAAACAGCTTATGCTCAGGGGTTGACCAAATCACAACCTAACTTTAGAGTCTGCATGTATCACTCACCCTTTCAGAGCCTTCGGATCTCCCTTTAAAACAAGTTGGGGGAGGGGGTGTGCTTACTCCCAGTTACCAGATCAACCCACAGGCAGGCAATTATGATATACTTTTGAGTACCTCTTAAGAGAAAAAAATAAGAAAAAAAGTATGTTTCCATAAAAAGCAATGAACTTAGCCATGTATTTTTCATATGTAAGTATGATCAGCTCTCAATTATCGGTAGTAATGCAAGTTAGAGATACTGTAATTCGTAAATAATTTTTTTTTTAACTTTATTTAATTTATTTATTTATTTATTTATGATAGTCAGAGAGAGAGAGAGAGGCAGAGACACAGGCAGAGGGAGAAGCAGGCTCCATGCACCGGGAGCCTGATGTGGGATTCGATCCCCGGTCTCCAGGATCGCGCCCTGGGCCAAAGGCAGGCGCCAAACCGTTGCGCCACCCAGGGATCCCAATTCGTAAATAATTAATAAACTTCATTTTAGCTAATAGGTTACAAAAGGACATTAAAAGCATAAAAAAATCATGTATCATTGGTTTCTTAAATTTTGAGAAGTGGTTATAAATCTTACTTGCTCACTCCTGCCAGGTATATACTAATTATTTCAGGAGTGAGGATGAAAACTCTGGACCCTCAAGAAACATCAGATCAAAAACACGGCTTTTGTTTAAGGAAGCTTCCTTTAACAAAAGCCGTTTCAATAGCAAATGAGGTCTGTAAGGATTCTAAAAAGAAAAAACAAATGGACTCCTTATTTAGTTTATTTTCATTACCATCCTTTAGAACAAAAGTTGGCAGAAGATGGTCAGTGAGCCAGATGCTTTTATAAATAAACTTTTCTTGGAAAATTGCCACACTCACTCATTTACATATTTATCTACAGCTATTTTCATGCTATAGTAGCCAAACTGTTGTGATAGAGACTGTATGGCCCACAAGGTCTAAAATATTTACTGTCTGGTCCCTTATAGAAAAAGTCTACTGACCCCCACTTCAGAATGGTTTAAATGACTTCGGTAAATAGGACTGTACTGTATCAAGTCAAAATGTCACCAAATAAAATAATGTGGGTTAAAAAAAAAGGATTAATTTATTCATATGGGCTTTACTTTCAAAATGGCTAAGGACTTCCATATTGTCTCTCAATATTCCTCAAAACTATACTAATGAGACACCAGTAACAGCATAAACTGAAGTAAACAGAGAATTGAAGGGACTTTCACATTACGTAAGGAAGTGACTTAAGTGAAAACCTTGATCTCCATATTCCTAAAGGAATGCACCTTTGCCAGAATGGCTGCATTAGAATTACAAAAATTTTTACATATGCCTAAGAATAACTCAGATTCTGGTTTACATATGGGACCTAGGAACCTGTTTTTAAAAAGCTTCACAGAGAATATTATTACTGTGATTATGTTAAACAAAGGAAAAAACCTCAACTTTACAGATACATCCTAAAATATTTACAGATAAAATAATATTTGATAGGATGTCTGGAATTTGTTTCAAAATATTTGGTAGGGGGAAGTGGATTGGCATAGACATGACATAAATTTGTTCAAATTTAATCATTGTTTAAACTGGGTGATGGGTATATAGGAGTTTACTTACTATATTACTCTAACTACTTTGAAACATGGAAAATGTCTCTAATTTTCCATATAGTGTTTAAACAAATTTTAGGTGATTCTAATGTGCAAAAAGGGTTGAGAACCACTGACCTAGTCCACTGAAGAGGACTGGCATTTGAAGCAATGTTGGCCCCACTGCCACTGTTTCTATGAGTTACTTTGATGATTTAGTATTTTCAATTTCGAATTTGAAAGCTACAAACTATTAATATGCCCGGCTTTGGAAGAAAGCCCTTCCACATATGACATGACATTTCTGTGGCAGGCCTGAGTGCAGCTGACTAGCAGAAAGACCATTTACTCCAAGTTAAATCGTCAGCAAAATCATTATGAAAAGAGGCAAAACAATGAGAACTACAGTTTGAAAATATTTAAGTAAAACAATGAAGGAAGAAGTAAAGAGACTAGATTGAGAACTATAAAATTTTACATGTATAAGAGACCTTAGGAATTATCTGAACCAATTTTCTTATTCACAAATGGCAAGACTGGGGTTAGGGAAGGAAGGAACCAAAATAGGCTCCATTTCAGATGGGGCAACCGGGCTTTTATTCAGCACACCAATTATTGCAGTCAGTCTGACAAATACACTGTACTTAAATCCTGAGTCATTGACATAGGAAAAGTGTAAAATTAGGAGGTGGATCACCTTGAGAAAGCTTCTAAGGAAATTCAAAATGACTGGCTAGATGGCCCAAATGCTGACAAAGAAGTTCTAAAGTGGGAGAAGGAAGAAAGGAATGGAGAAGAAACCCCAAGATGGTTCTTTTAACCACCTTCACTTCTTTTTCTGTAGTTATGTTTTCAACTGGGATTCAAGAAAATAAACAGAATCCAAATTTCATGTGCTACCAATGGGGCAAATCATTTCTTTACTCCCTAAAACCCCAATTTGGTGAAAGGTTTGAAGTGATAAAAAACATCAAACACACCTGAATCTCCTCAATCCCTCCATTTTTTCTACTTCCTCCCACTCGGACTGCCTGGAGGGATTATTGTTATTTCATGCTGACAGCTCTAAATGGGACTAGAAATGTTCAGATGGTAATCCCATTGCAATCAACTCTATCTAATCTACGGGTGGGCACAAGTTGCCGCTTTTCTGGAAGTCCTTGGATTTGAGAGCAAGGTCTGCCTGCCCGGCAGCTGCGGGTTGTCCGTTTTCAGCGATGGGAACATCATGAATTCCTACTGGAAGAGGAGAAATCCTGGATCGTTTGCTCTCCCAGTTGACCAGTAGCTGGGTGTGAAGGAAGCACCTCAGCCACCACAATATAAAGGATGAGATGAAAACTGAGCAGTCAGCCAAAGGAAGTCCTTTACTGATCTCCAAGACGAGGAGAAAGTATCAAATAGGCAAGTGGTTGCTGCTCACGATCGGGCCAAAGGGGAAGAGGATCCGAAGTGCTGGGTTCTTAGAAGAGCAGAAATGATACTGATACCTACAGGTTATCAGAAAAAAGAAATGCATTTGCCTACCTCAGGATAAACCTGAGAAACTGTCTCAGATGATCAGCCACTCAGGCAACCTACCGTTCTTTTAAGTTTTCTACCAGGGTCTATAGGGTTTACAACCTATAAACTCATCAGTACTCTCCAAGAGGGCTCCTGCCTGTTCGGAAAACCAGGGATGGGTGTGTGTGTGTGTGTGTGTGTGTGTGTGGCGTTGGGGGAGGGGGGGGCTCTACAGTCCCCATCGTAAAAATATGGCCAGCAGGTCAGGCGAACAACAGAAACTCCGCCTCTATAGTATTCTGAGGCAGCACCGCAGGCCTAAGTTGCCCTCCAACATCTCCGTCCCCCCCAGCCCCATCCCTTTAATTCAGAAAACCGAAGCCTAGGTCAGCGTGATAAGGAGGAGCCAGGAAGGGGAGGAGCAGCCGGACAGCCGGCCTGCCGCGGCTGGGCCGCCGGGGCGCGCGCGGGGAGGCTCACCTTGGGGTCGGGCAGGCTGAAGACGCTGGGGTCGTCCGTACTCCCCACCATGATCTTGTGCTCCTTGCCCGGCGCGTGGCCGCCGGCGCCCTCGGCGCGAGAAGCCTTGGCGCCGTGGCGCTCGCCAGCCACCCGGTCGCTGGTGGTGTTTCCCATGGCTGTAGCTCGAGTCGGGGGCCGCCTGCCGGGGCGAACGACCCCGGGCTTTAACACCCGGCGGCCGCGTCGGGGCGCCCCCCGCTCCGCCCCTGCGCCTGGGGACCCGGGCCAGGGAAGCCCCGCCCCAGGGAAGCCGAGCCCGGGGTCCCCTCCTTCGTCGGCCTCCGGGAGCGCCCGGAGCCACCCCCCACCCGCCACCCGCCACCCGCCTCCCGACGCCCGCTGCTGGGGGAACCCACTTCGGGGAACTCCCCGCACCCCCGCGTTCACTGCCCGGGGGCGCCCCCACCCCAGTCACCTCCCGCGATGCTCTTCCTCCTCCCCTAGCCACTCGTGAGATGGCTGTTCTGCGGTTACGTCCACCAATAAAGTTATTGAAATTGAAGCCGCGCCCCGGGCCAGAGATCCGGGTTTCCTCCTAAAATGGCTACGAGGCCAGGGGCGCCAGGCCCGCCAGGCCCGCCAGGCCCGCCCCGCGCGCGTTCCCTACGGCCGCGCGGCGACGGCTCCCGAGCTCGCCGGCCTCTCTAGCCGCCACCGCCGCCTCGGTGGTGGGCAGCCTCCCGCGCCAGGCGGGGGCGCCCGCTCCGCGTTGGCCTCGGGCTGGGCGGGGCTGGGCGGGGCGGGGCGCGGGCTCCGCCGACGCCGACCCGGCCTCCTTGGCGCGGTCAGCCGCGGGCCGGCCTTCCGGAGGGGACGGTCTCCAGGGACGGCGGGGCCGCCTCCCCGGCCTCAGGTGCTCCGTGCCCGGAGAAGCGGCGCTGCTTCCTTGCCGCCCGCCTCACCTGGCTTCAGGTTAAACCGAACGTTCTCTGGGCAACCCGGACAGGTGGGTTCCTCCAGGGATTTAGAAACAGTGTTTCCTACTGGAATCAGAAGGAAGTAGTGGCGACTGCTTGAGGTACCTACCAGCCGGCTGCGGTGGGGAGCAGCCAGCCTCGACTGGGGCCCCAGTGAGGAAGGAGTAATTAGGGGAGAAGCCTTGACAGATGCGTGAAACTAGTCTGAAGAGGAGGAGAAAGCTATTCTGAGCTAAGAAACAGCGAATGCAACGAGCAACCCCAAAAGAAACACCATTTGAGGAAGACCAACAAGAAGAGAAGGAACAGTGAGAGCAGAAAGGGACAAAGATTGTCCTCGCGTTGGAACGGATCTAGGTTTTTGCTGATGATTAATGGAACGTGTATGGTATTTACTAATTCATTCTTTGTGTTATAATTATGTGCATTTCTGATTCCCTACCGGAAACCGTTATCACTCAATGTGTGTTACACAGACCAGCAGCTTTGCCATCACCTGGGAGCTGGCTAGAAGTGTAGAGTCTGAGGCTCTATCCTACAGGATCAGAATCTGCATTTTAACAAGATCCTCAGGGGAATGTGTATACATATTAAAGTGTCAGAAGCACTGCTTTGAAGGCTGGCAGAGAGCAAGTCTAGTTTTGATTCCTCTTCCTGTTCTGCATGCATCTTGTCCGGAGTAAGCTTTTCATAAATATTTGCACAATGAAGGGTATAATACCGTTTACTACATTTCTAACAAGATAATACCACTGAAACAAACAGCGATGGGGGAATGCCAAGTCGTACAAGGCCACCCTTTTTGAATGAACAGCTTTATTTTGTTGAAAAGTTTATTTTTCATTAAAAAAAAAAACGTACACTTAGGTTTGACAAATTCGCTTCTCTGCCTTTTGTCTTTCCTCTGCCCTAGTAAACTCAGAGATTCTCTGGTTCTTAACCAAAGACAGTTTGCAGAAAAAAGAATGTTGCGGATAACATTTTTACTGTGACCTTTTGCTCCTCCCTCCAAAATCTCCACTGCCTGGTTACCTCCTTTTTGGTCCCTACTGTTCCCCCTCTCTACCACTTCCATTCATTCTTTCCACTGCACTCTGCAGCAAGGCCGCTGAAGGGAGTAATACATTGAATCTTGTGTACTATTCAGGTTTCTTTTTTTTTTTTTTTTAATTATTTATTTTTGATAGTCATACAGAGAGAGAGAGAGAGAGAGAGAGGCAGAGACACAGGCAGAGGGAGAAGCAGGCTCCATGCACCGGGAGCCCGACGTGGGATTCGATCCCGGGTCTCCAGGATCGCGCCCTGGGCCAAAGGCAGGCGCCAAACCGCTGCGCCACCCAGGGATCCCCCTATTCAGGTTTCTAACCACAGGGCAGTTTCTCTATGCCAAATAATAGGTCCTTACAGTAGTCAAATCAGCATAGCAGAAGCAAACCAGAGATTATATTGGCGAATGGGAAACTTATTAAGAAAAGAAACTTCTTGTCTAATAGAAATGACTTTTGGGTCATCTCCTTTGGGGGATTACCCATGACATCGTTTTGCTCTAGTAGCATTTATGAGTCAGTCCATAGTTAATATTATATTGCATATATGGATATACATTATGCAACTATGCATAATATGCATAATTATATGCATATTGCACATTCAGACAGTAATTAACACTGTTATCCTACAGTAATTAACATCCTACAGTAATTAACACTGTAGGATGGATTAATTGCTTCTCTCCAGTCCCAAGTTTGTTTGTTTGCTGTCACTCCAGTATTTTCTCTTTCCTTTAAGAGGGAAGGAAAAGGAGGTAACAAAGTAACCTGTGGGGGTTCTCTTGATGTTACTGTGTCTCATGCCATTGCCACTCATTCTCCTCAGATCAGCCTTTCTGCCTGATAAACAGAGGAATAACAGAGAGCATGGAAAGCATCATAGCACAGTAAGCTTTTATGTACACTGCTAAAGGTGTCCTTCTGAGAGTTAAAGATGTGGTAATGGGAGAAGAGTATACTGATTTTACAGAACTTGATGACAGGTTAGATTAGGCATCTGGAGGTTTACATTCCCATTTCCCCTCCCATTTGTGGTCAGGGATGAGTAGGATATCTCATCTTGGTGATTTACATTTCAAAAGGCAACCTGATATTTTTTTTTATAAAGTCAAACGTTCACTTAACATGTAGTTTAGTAATCCCACTCTAAGGTACTTATCCAGGGGCAGCCTGGGTGGCTCAGCGGTTTAGTGCTGCCTTTAGCCCAGGCTAAAGGATGTGATGGAGTCCCACATTGGGCTCCCTGCATGGAGCCTGCTTCTCCCTCCACCTGTGTCTCTCATGGATAAATAAATAAAATCTTTGAAAAAAAAAAAAGGTCTTTATCCAGGTGAAATAAAGATGGGTTCACACAAAAACCTGCACACAAAACTTAATTTGTACAAAACATATGTGGCTTTATTCATATTTATTCCCAAATGGAAACAACACAAATGTGCTTCACCTGGTGAATCGATGAACAAAATGTGGCATAGTTGTAAATGGAAAACTACTCAGTAATAAAAAGGATTAAACTCTCCATACACACATGGATGAATTACAGATGCATTATGGGGAGTGAAAGAAGCCAGATTCTATTTACATGACTTTCTGTAGAAAGCAGAGGATCAGAAACAGAACCATGCCTTTCAGAAGTTGAGGATGGGAACGCAGGGGTTGACTACAAAGGGCAGGAGGGAATTTGGGGGGGACGACGACAGAACTGTGTCTGCCAAAATGTACAGAACTGTACAATTAAAAGGGTGAGTTTTATTGTAAAAAAAATTATACCACAGGGGTGCCTGGGGGGCTCAGTCGGTTAAGCATTTGCCTTCAGCTCAGATCATGATCCCAGGACCTCTAGTTGGGCTTCCTGCCCGGTGGGGAACCTGTTTCTCCCTCTCCTGATCCCCCTCCCTGCTTGTGCTTTCTTTGTCTGTCAAGTAAATAAAATCTTTAAACAAATTATACCTCAATAAGAAATGAAAACAATTTAATACTATTTTTCTTCTTTTTTTAACATTCAGCACTTTATGAGTTGTGTTTAACACCCAATGCTCATCACATCACATGCCTTCCTTAATTCCCATCACCCAGTTACCCCATGCCCTGCCCCCCACTGCCCCTTCAGCAACTGTCAGTTTGTTTCCTATAGTTAAGAGTCTCTCATGGTGTTTCTCCCTCTCTAATTTCTTCCCATTCAGTTTTCCTTCCCTATGATACTCTGTGCTGTTTCCTATATTCTACATATGAGTGAAGCCATATGATAATTGTCTTTCTCTGACTGACTTATTTCGCTCAGCATGATACCCTCCAGTTACATTGATAATGGTAATTGGTGCAAATGATAAGTATTCATCCCTTCTGATGACTAATATTCCATTACATATATATATATGTCAATGGGACACCTGGGCTCTTTCCATTGTTTGGCTATTGTGGACATTGCTGTTATAAACATTGGGGTGCAAATACCCCTTCAGATCACTATGCTTGTATCTTTGGAGTAAATACCTAGTAGTGAAATTGCTGGGTCATAGCATAGCTCTTTTTTTAACTACTTTTGGAACCTCCATACTATTTTCCAGAGTGGCTGCATCAGCTTGCTTTCCCTCCAACAGTATGAGAGGGTTCCCCTTTCTCCACATCCTCCCCAACATTTGTTGTTTCCTGAGTTGTTACTTTTAGCCATTCTGACTTGTGTGAAGTGGTATCTCACTGTGGTTTTGATTTGTATTTCCCTAATGCCAAGTGATGTGAAGTATTTTTTTCATGTGTCTGTTGGCCATTTGTATATCTTCTTTGGAGAAATATTTATTCAGATCTGTGTTATTGTCATTTCTAACCAGAAATATTTATTTGGCATTTATCCCACTTCTGGCACAGAGCTCCTGAAACCCTTGGAATTTCCTAAGTGCCTACTACAGTTGTCTCTTGTTATGTTAACGAAGTGACTATTATTATTATTATTTTTTATAAGTTTATTTTTTATTGGTGTTCAATTTGCCAACATATAGAATAACACCCAGTGCTCATCCCGTCAAGTGCCCTCCTCAGTGCCTGTCACCCAGTCACCCCCACCCCCCCGCCTTCTTCCCCTTCCACCACCCCTAGTTCGTTTCCCAGAGTTAGGAGTCTTTCATGTTCTGTCTCCCTCTCTGATATTTCCCACTCATTTTCTCTCCTTTCCCCTTTATTCCCTTTCACTATTTTTTATATTCCCCAAATGAATGAGACCATATAATGTTTGTCCTTCTCCGATTGACTTATTTCACTCAGCATAATACCCTCCAGAACATCCACGTCGAAGCAAATGGTGGGTATTTGTCGTTCTAATGGCTGAGTAATATTCCATTGTATACATAGACCACATCTTCTTTATCCATTCATCTTTCGATGTACACCAAGGATCCTTCCACAGTTTGGCTATTGTGGGCATTGCTGCTATAAACGTTGGGGTGCAGGTGTCCTGGCGTTTCATTGCATCTGTATCTTTGGGGTAAATCCCCAGCAGTGCAATTGCTGGGTCGTAGGGCAGATCTATTTCAAAGTGACTTTTAGAAGGAGGGACCAACTTGGGTAGTTTAGAGGGCTGGAAATTTCAGTCCCACCCCACTGACCTTCAGGAGTAGAGAGGGTCTGGGGGTTGAATCAATTGCCAATGGCCAATGATTTAATCAATCATGCCTATGTAATAAAGCCTTCATAAAAACTGAAAAGGACAGGATTTGAAGAGCTTCCAGGTTGGTGAACATGTGGAGATTCAAGGGAGAGTGGTGAGCTAGGAAAGAGCATGGAAGCTTCACGCCATTTCCCCATACCTGCCCTGTGCATCTCTTTATTGTTCCTGAGTTATATCTTTTTATAGTAAATCAGGAATCTAGTGAATAAGTGGGTTTCCTGAATTCTGTGAACCACTCTAGCAAATTAATGGAACCTAAAGAGGAGGTCTAGGAACTTCCAATCTATAACCTGTTGGTCAGAAACCCAGGTGACAACTTGAACTTGTGATTGGTGTCTGGAATGTGTGCGTAAGGAGGTTGGGGGCACTTCTGTAGGAAAGAGCCCTTAAGCTGTGGGATCAGACACCATGTCCAGATACATAATGTCAGAATTGAGTTGAATTGTGAGACACACAACTAGCGTCCTAAAAATTGCTTGTTGGTACGGGGAATTATTCCAACTCTGATGTTGGAATTCATGACCAGAACGCTTAAGGACCTTTGCATATTTTCTATTTGAATTATTTGTTTTCTTGCTATTGAATTGTTTGATTCCTTATTTTGAATATTAGTCCCTAGTGAGATATATCAGATATATGGTTATATATCAGATAAATGTTTTCTCCCATTCAATAGGTCACTTTTTCATATTAGTTGATTGCTGTGCAGAAGCTTTTTAGTTTGATGTAGTTCCACTTGCTCATTTTTGCTCATTGCCTTTGCTTTTGGTG
Organism: Vulpes vulpes; assembly: GCF_048418805.1. Lineage (NCBI taxonomy): Eukaryota > Metazoa > Chordata > Mammalia > Carnivora > Canidae > Vulpes > Vulpes vulpes. The sequence continues at coordinate 54,210,043 of NC_132787.1, read as the reverse complement.
TCTAATCCAAATCATAACCAACACCAATGCCAAGGAGTCTGCCCTTTATTTATTTTTTTTGAGAAGTTTTATAGTTTCAGGTGTTAAATCTTTAATCTATTTTGAGTTAGTTTTTGTGAGTGATAAGGTAAGGGTTTAGTTTCATTTTTTTATGTGGATAGTCAGTTTTCCCAGCACTACTTATTAAAGAGATTTTCCCAGAATTTTGTGGTTTTGGTGCCCTTGTCAAAGATTAGGTGACTATATATAGATGGGTTTATTTCTGGGCTCTCTACTCTCTTCCTTTGGTCTGTGTCTACGTTTTTATGTAGGTACCTTACTGTTTTGATTACAGTAGTTTGAAATCAAGAAATGTAATACCTCCAGTTCTGTTCATCTCTCTCAAGATTCCTTTGGCTTTTTGGAGTCTTTTGTGTTTTTTTATTTTATATTAAAATAATCTTATTCTGGCCTAGAAGCAGTAGTAAGTTCTGATATTCTCTCTACCCAAAGGAAGAGGAACCAAATTAAAGGGTCCAGAATTTTCCTCACATATTATCATAATTAGGATTTGCGTGTGAATTTTATCTTGTAATCTCAAAATTGCCCTGTGAGAGTAGACAGGACAGAGAATTATATCTCATTTTATAAATAAGGCTCTGGTTAAATATATAGCCAGCATTTCCTTAAATGATATTTATACTTCATTCATTTCTCGAAAACTTGATGAGGGTCTAGTACCTGCTGGGCTATGCTAGGCAGCCCCTGCTCTGGAATTGCTCACAATCTTGAAATCTCCAAGTGAAGAATGACTATGACTCCAAGTAGGTATAACTCTAAACCTGATATTTATGGACACATAAATGTTTATAGTGACACTTATGGCTAAACATTCACTGAAAATTTCCTTTTCTTAAAGTATAAACTTAAATTATTTGAAGAATTAGTATCTCAGTTAGCATCATAGTTAGCAGGCATTGATTGAGCACTTAATATATATATCACCACATGGGTATTGATTTGGTACAAAGAGACTGTTAACTATAAATTGTTTGACTTAGGGCAAGTACCCTTATCTTTCTAATTGTAAATTTTGTCATATGTAAAATAGAGGATTATGGCAAAACTAAATCCTGAGTTATAGTTGATGACATCATTCCAAGCTCTGTCCTCTGAAGGGCCTAGAGAAAAAATGACACCCAGTAGCTACGAGCACACCTAGCACCTAGTTTTTGGCTTCTCATACCATTCTTTAATAAGAGGAACCAGGACTCTTGGAAGAAGTGGCTGCTTTTAGGACTGGGACACTGAATGTACAAGATAAGTCTGGGGCATCTGGTAGTGCCAGAAAGTGAAGAAGTGCTTAAACCAAACAAACAAACAAATGCCACACAAAAAAAAACAGTTGGGGATATGTCACAGGGACAGAGGAGCCAATGCAATAGCTCCTAATGGCTAAAGATGGAATAATATGAGCAATGAAATAAATATTACAGTATTGGATTATAACCCAAATTATAATATAAATATCTGTGAGTCTATGCTGATATAAAGAAATAATTAAATAAGCAAGTAGAAGGGGAAGAATTCTTCCCATACAGAAGAATTCTAAGACATTTATATAGATACCCTTCCCTCAAAGAGATGAAACATAACTGTCAACTGTTTAAGTGTAGGCTGAGTATAGTAATTCCTTCTAAGGGGTACAGTATATTGGGAGGGGGGAGAATAACTTAACATTAGAGAAACGTGACAAACACAACTTCAGCCAGTTGATCAAGATTAACACCATCAGTGACAAGTCAGTAGCATGTACCCTTGATATAATGTAATGAGAATAACACTTTACTTCTGTGATCTTTTTCCTGAAAAACTGTACAGCCTCATCATGAGAAAAAGTATCAGATACTCACCAGTAAAGGATATTCTACAAAATGCTTAACCAGTAGTATTCTTCAAAACTGTAAATCATCAAAAACAAGGAAAGTCTGAGAAACTATCAAACATTATATGGTCTCATTCATTTGGGGAATATAAAAATTAGTGAAAGGGAATAAAGGGGAAAGGAGAGAAAATGAGTGAAAATATCAGTGAGGATGACAAAACATGAGAGACATCTAACTGAGAAATGAGCAAGGGGTAGTGGAAGGGGAGGTGGGCGGGGGGTTGGGGTGACTGGGTGATGGGCACTGAGGGGGGCACTTGGCGGGATGAGCACTGGGTGTTATGCTATATGTTGGCAAATTGAACTCCAATAAAATTTTTTTAATTAAAAATAAATAAAATTAATAAAAAAGTTTAAAGGAGCCTAATGATGAGGGGTAATGTATTTTGAGTGGGATCCTGTGACAGAAGAAAAATCATTATTAAATAAATTTTAAAATTATGGAACTTAGTTCTTTTTAAAATGTCAAGATCAGTAGACTTAATGATGTACTATAAGCTGGCTAATTGAATTTATTTTTTATTTTTTGGCTAATTGAATTTAAATTTTAAAAAAAGAAGAAGAAAGTGTCAAGATCCTGAAAGAAAAAAAGACTGAAGAACTGACAAAGATTGGGGGGGAGTAAGGCTACATAACTAAATACAATATGGGATCCTGGGTTTGAAAAAAGGAATTAGTTTGAAACTGTTGAAATTTGAATAAGGTCTGTGGTTTAGTTAATAGAATTGTATCAATGTTAATTTCCTTGGTAGTTATTGTAATGTTATATGAAATCTTATAATTAGGGAACCTGGGTAAAGGGTATATGAGAATTCTCTGTACTATTTTTTTTAATTGAAGTATAATTGACATACAATATCCCAGTAGTTTCAGGTGAACACCAAAGTGATTTGATATTTTTATACATTATGAAATAATCCCCCTGATAAGTCTAGTTACCACCTTTCACCATGCAAAATTATTACAATATTATTGACTGTATTCCCTATGCTGCATATTACAGCTGCATCACTTATTTATTTTATGACTGGAAGTTTATACCTCTTAATTCCCTTCACCTTTTTTGCCCCTCCCAACCCTTCCTCACTCTGGTAACCAATAGTTGTTTTCTGTATCTCTGAGTCTTCTGTTTTGTTTTGTTTGTTGTTTTGTTTTGTTTTTTTAGATTCCACATATAAGTGAAATCATACAGTACGTCTTTCTCTGCCTGGTTTATTTCACTTAGTATAATATCCTCTAGGTCCATCAATTCTGTCACAAATGGCAAGATTTCATCATTTTTTATGCCTGATTAATATTTCTTTGAATATATGTACTACAACTTCTTTATCCATTCATCTATCCATGGACACATAGTTAGCTTTCAAGTCTTGGCTATTGTATATAATGCTACAATGAACATAGGGATGCATTTATCTCTTCAAATAGGTGTTTTCATTTTCTTGGATAAATACCCAAAGGTGGAATTGCTGAATCATAGGGCAGTTCTATTTTTAATTTTTTTAAAGATTGTATTTATTTATTCATGAGAGACAGAGAGAGAGAGAGAGAGGCAGAGACATAGGCAGAGGGAGAAGCAGGCTCCATGCAGGGAGCTGAATGCAAGACTTGATCCCGGGACTCTGGGATCATGCCCTGAGCTGAAGGCAGATGCTCAACTGGTGAGCCACCCAGGCATCCCTGTTTTTAATTTTTGTGAGAAATCTACATACTGTTTGGCATAGTGCTGCACCAATTTACATTCCCACCAATAGTGGGTGAAGATTCTCTTTTCTCCACATCTTCACCAACACTTGTTATTTTTTATCTTTTTGATAATAACCAATCTGGTGTAAGCCAATCTGATGAATAAATATCAGTTGTGAAGTGATATCTTATTTTGGTTTTGATTTGCATTTTCTTGATGGTAAATGATATTGAGCATCTTTTCTTGTGCCTGTTGATCACCTATATGTCTTCTTTGAAAATATGTCTATTCAACTTCTCTGCTCATTTTTCAATCAGGTTGTTTGTTTTTTGGATATTGTATAAGTTCCTTATTTGGATAGTAATCCCTTAGCAGATGTATGATTTGCAAATATCTGCTCACATTCAGTAGGTTGCCTTTGTTTATGGTTTCCTTCATTGTACCAAAGCTTTTTGGTTTGATGTAATCTCATTTGTTTATTTTAGTTTTTCTTGTCCTTACCTGAGGAAGCTGGTCCAAAAAGATACTGTTAAATTTGACCTAAGAGCTTTCTGCTAATGTTTTCTTTTATTTCTTTGGTTTTAGGTCTTACATGTAAGTCTTTAATCCATTTTGAATTTATTTTTGTACATGGTATAAGAAAGTGGTCCAGTTACATTCTTTTGCATGTAGCTGTGCAGTTTTCCCAACACCATTTGTTGAAAAGACTATCTTTTCCCCATTGTATTCTTTTCTCTTGTCATAGATTAATTGACCATATACGTATGGGTTTATTTCTGGGCTCTGTCTGCTATTCTGTTGATCTATATCTGTTTTCGTGCAAGTACCATATCATTTTGATTACTATAGCCTTGTGGTATAGCTTGAAATCAAGGAGCATGAGACCTCCAGCTTTGTTCTTCTTTCTCAAGATTACTTTGGCTATTCAAGAGTCTTTTTTGATTCTGTACAAATTTTAGGATTGTTTGTTCTATTTCTGTAAAAATTGCCATTGGAATTTTCATAGAAATTGAATTAAATCTGTTTATTGCTTTGGGTAGTATGCATATTTTAACAATATTAATTCTTTTACTTCATGAGCACAGATATCTTTCCATTCATTTGTGTCATTTTTAGTTTCCTTAATCACTGTATTATAGCTTTCAGTCTACAGGTCTTTCACCTTCTTGGTTAAATCTATTCCTAGGTATTTTATCTTTTTGATGCAATTGTAAATGAGATTGTTCTCTTAACTTCTCTTCTTTGTTATTAGTGTATAGGAATGCAACTGATTTCTTCAGTGTGCAGAAGTCTGTTGCACTTCTATACATCAGTAATGAAGCAGCAGAAAAAGAAATCAAGGTATCAATCCTTTGCAATTGCACCAAAAATAGAAATACCTAGGAATAAACCTAACTAAGAGCTAAAAGATCTGTACTCTAAAAAGTATAGAACACTTATGAAAGAAATTGAAGAGAACACAAAAAAAATGGAAAAACATTCCATGATTAGAAGAACAAATATTGTTAAAATGTCTATACTACTCTAAACAATCTACATGTTTAATACAATCTCTGTCAGAATACCAACAGCATTTTTCACAGAGCTAGGAAAACAATCCTAAAATTTTTATGGAATCACAAAAGATCCTGAATAGCCCAAACAATTCTGAAAAAGAAAAAACAAAACTGGAGGCATCACGATTCTGGATTTAAAGCTGTATTACAAAGCTGTAGTTATCAAGACAGTATGGTACTGGTGCAAAAACAGACACATAGCTCAATGGAACAGAATAGAAACCCAGAAAGGAACTCACAACTATATGGTCAACTAATCTTCAACAAAGCAGGAAAGACTATCCAATGGAAAAGACAGTCTCTTCAGCAAACAGTGTTGAGAAAACTGGATAGCAACATATAGAAGTATTAAACTGGACCACTTCCTTATACCATACAGAAAAATAAATTCAAAATGGAAGAAAGACCTATATGGGAGACAGGAAACCATCAAAATCCTAGAGAACACAGGCAGCAATGTCTTTGACCTTGGCCAGAGCAACTTCTTACTAGATATGTTGCTAGAGGCAAGGGAAACAAAACCAAAAATGAACTATTGGGACCTCATCAAGATAAAAAGCTTCTGCATAGCGAAGGAAACAATCAACAAAACTAAAAGGCAGCCTACAGAATAGGAGAAAATATTTGCAAAAGACATATCTGATAAAGGGTTAGTATTCAAAATATATAAAGAACTTATCAAATCAACACCTGAAAAACTAATAGTCCAGTTAAGAATTGGGCAGGAGACATGAATAGACACTTTTCCAAAGAAGACATCTAGTGGCTAACAGATACACGAAAAGATATTCAACACCCTCATCATCAGGGAAATGTGAATCAAAATATGAAAATCTTTGGATTGCTTATTTCAGAGAAAAGAAACAAGGTGATTTGCTGACTGTGAGGAAAGGGGGCAGGTTTGAGGTTTGAACAGGTAAACATGTGAAATAATCAACTAGGAGAGTAGAACAAAGAATTGACTAGAAAAATGAAGTGGGATTGGCAGGTAGCACTGAAGGCCAACTTAGGTTTGGTCATCATGAATTTAAGATGTTAAGTCGGCATAGTGGTGTTTTTCTCTTGCTATATTTAGCTGTTTTAGTGGAGGAACATAACCAAAGGTAAAATTTAGCCAAGAAAGTATGGGGGAGAGGGACAAAGAAGTTGAGAGTGCATGTAGGGTGTAATTACAATGTTGGACCATGGATTTTAAGCTGGGTAGCCTGGGAAGTGAAGACAGAGTAGATTGATGGAGGTCCCAGTGGAGTTAAAGAACTGAAGGTGTTGGAATGAATGAGCTGAAAAGATAAGAGGTGGTTTTATAGAGTAGGAAATTGAATTTAAAAACGACATTGAGATTTTGGTGATGTTGGAGTTACTGGTAATGACAATGTCTTAGATATGACCATGGGTGTTGGTAGATAAGATGAGGTAGATCATAAGATCATTTGAGTGAGAAGGTCATTGAATTGAGAGACTAGGTGGCAGAGAGTGTTAAGATCTACTGCAACTCTCATTCTCATTCTCCCTTCCTCCTTAATAACAGAACTTTGATTTTTACATGGGCACTTTGATTCTTTGTATAAAGATGTATTTCTTAGCCTCCCTGGTAGCTAGATGTATATGACTAAGTTCTTCTAATGAGATCTAAGTGGGAGTGTATACTAAATGGAAAATTCTAGTAAATCACCTTAAAAGATTCTAATAAACCTCCTACATTTCTCTTTCCTTTTGTGTAGAATGTTCACATAATAATTAGAGCTCCAGCAACCATCTTGGACCATGAAGTAAAAATGGCATGCTGAGAGTGGAGCAGAAGGAGGAACTGTGGAGCTGTTCTAGCATCTTCCTCGAGACACTCTTCCTCCAGACTATTTATATGAGACAGAAATAAGTTTCAATTTTGTTTAAGTCATTGTTACCTTGGGTTTTTCTATTATATTGCAGCTGACCCAAATCCTAACTAATACACTGAATTAGTGTAAATATTACCTATATAGATGTTAATCAACTACAGGAGTAGTTATATTTATAAAGAGAGTGAGGCAGAGAGCATAGTGCTAAAACCTTCCCTGAATGAAGGGGAATAAATGGGAGACCTGTAAATTACTTCAAACAGTAGAGGTAGTAAGTGGAAGAAGGTGGGGAATTTGAGAAAGGAGGGAGAAACAGAAATGAAGATGAAGGAAGACATTTTACTCCACTCTCTTTCCTGTGTTAAGATAACCATTTATTTATATAAATTTTATACTTTTAAATTTCTTTAAATAAAAAAAATTAGAAGAGGGAGCAAAAGGAGAGGGAGACACAAAATCTTAAGCAGGCTCCATACCCAGCATGTGAGCCCAAAGTGGGGTTCCATCTCACAACCCTGAGATCATGACCTGAGCTGAAATCAAGAGTCAGATTCTTAACTGAGCCACCTAAATGCCCCAATACTTTTTAATTCCTGTGTTTGAGTGAGGAAGTAAATTGTACACAGAACATATAACATCTATTTCAAAACAAACATAATATTAGAGATGACTTACTGACTCAGATCAGTGATGTATTCCAGAATATTTTCTAGGACAACATGCTTGCCCCATAGACATTTCAAGATGGTAAGTGTTCTTAAACTCCTTAATCACTTTTTTATAAAAGTATCAGTCACTATTTTATATTTATATATGTATGTATGTATGTATATTAGGATATATTCATGATTATATTTAATCCTTTGAAAACATTAGTATATTAAAGAATACTCATGTTGAATTTTTTCTTTAATTATTAATGTACTGATGACTTATTATGTTTTAGGCAGCACTGGGAATATATAGAATAAATACAAAATGTCTTCCTTGAATTTACTAGTTCAAGGAAGAAACAGGTGAAAGAACCAATTGATATTAAATAATGTGACAAAAGATTCACCAAATAAAATTGAGCAAAATACCAGGTATAACAAGAGCACAGAAGGTCACCTATTTCATACTGGAGATCATCAGTAAGATATTCCTGGAAGATAACAGATGAAATGGATCTTGAATATAAAATAGGTGCTAGCCATCTGGGCAAGTGGAGAATTTATCAAGAGGAGGATACAGCAAAAGAATATTTGTAGAAGCATGGAAAAATACAGCACTTTGGAAAATTCCAAGTAGGCAGTCTGGAGGATATTTATATACTATTATATATTATATTGCCATTGACAAAAGTAATAGGACACAGATCTAGCATATTAAGTAAAATTATCTCATTTATTAATGTACTTGCCATTAATATACCATAAATTTAGCTTGTGGAGACTATTGGCTCAATGTGCTCAGCTACAGGAAAGAACTTAATCTAAGTGATCTTAAGAAAATGTCTCTTTTGACCTTATTTCACCATTTTCTCCTCTGTATAATTATAGCTAATGTTTATTCAGCAAAGAAAACAAAATTGCCATAATAAGTTACATTATGTTTCATTAGCACAACTTAATTTATAATCAAGGTAAAACATAGTAATTTATTTTGTAATTTCTTGATTAATTGATTGATTTAAATTCAAATTAGTTAATATATAGAGTAGTATTGTTTCAGGAGTAAGTGATAAATCTCCTGATTTATCTAATCTAATCTTTAAACTAATCTCCTGATTTATCACTTATATATATCACTGAGTGCTCACCACAAGTGGCCTCCTTAATACCCATCACACCACACCTACTTCCCTTCCAGCAGTCCTCAGTTTGTTCTCTATAAATAAGAGTCACTTATGGTTTGACTTCCTCTCTGTTTTTATCTTATTTTTCCTTCCCTTCCCCTGTATTCATCTGTCTGGTTTCTTAAATTCCACATGAGTGAAATCATATGATATATGTGTTTGACATATTTTACTTAACATAATTCACTCTAGTTCGATCCACATCATAGCAAATAGCAAGATTTTGTTATTTATATTTTCTTTTCTTTTCTTTCTTTCTTTATTGAAGTTCTATTTGCCAACATAGAGCATAACAGCCAGTGCTCCCCTCAGTGCCCATCACCCAGTCACCCCATCTCCCTGCCCACCTCCCCTTCCACTACCCCTTGTTCGTTTCCCAGAGTTAGGAGTCTCTCATGTTCTGTCACCCGAACTGATACTTTCACTCATTTTCTCTCCTTTCCCCTTTAATCCCTTTCACTATTTTTTATATTCCCCAAATGAATGAGACCATATAATGTTTGTCCTTCTCCAATTGACTTACTTCACTCAGCATAATACCCTCCAGTTCCATCCACGTTGGAACAAATGGTGGGTATTTGTCGTTTCTAATGGCTGAGTAATAATCCATTGTATACATATACCACATCTTCTTTATCCATTCATCTTTCGATGGATACCGAGGCTCCTTCCACAGTTTGGCTATTGTGGACACTGCTGCTATAAACATCAGGGTGCAGGTGTCCCAGCGTTTCACTGCATCTGTATCTTTTGGGTAAATCCCCAGCAGTGCAATTGCTGGGTCATAGGGTACTTCTATTTTTAACTCTTTGAGGAACCTCCACACAGTTTTCCAGAGTGGTTGTACCAGTTCACAATCCCACCAACAGCACAAGAGGGTTCCCCTTTCTCCACATCCTCTCCAACATTTGTTGTTTCCTGTCTTGTTAATTTTCCCCATTCTCACTGGTGTGAGGTGGTATCTCATTGTGGTTTTGATTTGTATTTCCCTGATGGCAAGTGATGCAGACCATTTTTTCCATGTGTTTGTTGGCCATGTATATGACTTTTTTGGAGAAATATCTGTTCATGTCTTCTGCCCATTTCATGATTGGATTGTTTGTTTCTTTGCTGTTGAGTTTAATACGTTCTTTATAGATCTTGGATACTAGCCCTTTATCTGATAGGTCATTTGCAAATATCTTCTCCCATTCTGTAGGTTGTCTTTTAGTTTTGTTGACTATTTCTTTTGCTGTGCAAAAGTTTCTTATCTTGATGAAATCCCAATAATTCATTTTTGCTTTTGTTTCTCTTGCCTCCATGGATGTATCTTGCAAGAAGTTGCTGTGGCCAATTCAAAAAAGGGTATTGCCTGTGTTCTCTTCTAGGATTTTGATGGAATCTTGTCTCACATTTAGATATTTCATCCATTTTGAGTTTGTCTTTGTGTATGGTGTAAGATAATGGTCTAGTTTCATTCTTCTGCATGTGGCTGTCCAATTTTCCCAGCACCATTTATTGAAGAGACTGTCTTCTTTCCAGTGAATAGTCTTTCCTGCTTTGTCAAATATTAGTTGACCATAAAGTTGAGGGTCCACTACTGGATTCTCTATTCTGTTCCATTGATCTATGTGTCTGTTTTTGTGCCAGTACCACACTGTCTTGAAGACCACACTGTCTTGATGTCTTGATGATATGGGTCTTGATGACCACAGCTTTGTAGTACAACCTGAAATCTGGCATTGTGATGCCCCCAGCTATGGTTTTCTTTTTTAATATTCCCCTTCCTATTCGGGGTCTTTTCTGATTCCACACAAATCTTAAGATGATTTGTTCCAACTCTCTGAAGAAAGTCCATGGTTATTTGATAGGGATTGCATTAAATGTGTAAATTTCCCTGGGTAGCATTGACATCTATGAAAAGCCCACAGCAAATATCATTCTCAGTGGAGAAACATTGGGACCCTTCCTCTAAGATCAGGAACAAGACAGGGATGTCACCACTGCTATTCAGCATAGAACTAGAAGTCCTAGCCTCAGCAATCAGACAACAAAAATAAATAAAAGGCCTTCAAATTGGCAAAGAAGAAGTCAAACTGTCCCTACTTGCCCGGGGTAGCATTGACATTTTCACAATATTAACTCTTCCAATCCATGAACATGGAATATTCTTCCATCTCCTTGTGTCTTCCTCAGTTTCTTTCAGAAGTGTTCTGTAGTTTTTAGGGTATAGATCCTTTACCTCTTTAGTTAGGTCAATTCCTAGGTATCTTATGCTTTTGGGTGCAATTGTAAATGGGATTGACTCCTTAATTTCTCTTTCTTCAGTCTCATTGTTAGTGTATAGAAGTGCCACTGACTTCTGGGCATTGATTTTGTATCCTTCCACACTGCCGAATTGCTATATGAGTTCTAGCAATCTTGGGGTGGAGTCTTTTGGGTTTTCTATGTAGAGTATCATGTCATCTGCAAAGAGGGAGAGTTTGACTTCTTCTTTGCCAATTTGAATGCCTTTTATTTCTCTTTGTTGCTTGATTGCTGAGGCTAGGACTTCTAGTACTATGTTGAACAACAGTGGTGAGAGTGGACATCCCTGTCATGTTCCTGATCTTAGGGGAAAGGCTCCCAGTGTTTCCCCATTGAGAATATTTGCTGTAGGCTTTTCATAGATGGCTTTTAAGATGTTGAGGAATGTTCCCTCTATCCCTACACTCTGAAGAGTTTTGATCAGGAATGGATGCTGTATTTGTCAAATGTTTTCTCTGGATCTATTGAGAAGATCATATGGTTCTTGTTTTTCTCTCTTCGATATGATCTATCATGTTGATTGCTTTATGAGTGTTGAACCATCCTTGCGTCCCGGGGATAAATCCCACTTGGATATGGTGAATAATCTTAATGGATTGTTGGATCCTATTGGCTAGTATCTTGTTGAGAATTTGTGCATCTGTGTTCATTAGGGATATTGGTCTATAATTCTCCTTTTTGGTGGGGACTTTGGTTTTGGAATTAAGATGATGCTGGCCTCATAGAACGAGTTTGGAAGTATTCCGTCCCTTTCTATCTTTCAGAGCAGCTTTATTAGAATAGGTATTGTTTCTTCTTAAAACATTTGATAAAATTCCCCTGGGAAGCCATTTGGCCCTGGACTTTTGTGTCTTGGGATGATTTTGATGACTGCTTCAATTTCCTCCCTGATTATTGACCTGTTCATGTTTTCTATTTCTTCCTGTTCTAATTTTGGTGGTTTTTGGTTTTCCAGAAATGTGTCCATTTCTTCTAGATTACCTAATTTATTGGCATATAGCTGTTCTTAATATGTTTAAAATTGTTTGTATTTCCTTGGTTGGTTGTGATCTCTCCTTTTTCATTCGTGATTTTATTAATTTGAGTCTTTTCTCTTTTGTTTCTAATAAGGCTGGCTAATGGTTTATGTATCTTATCAATTCTTTCAAAGACCCAACTCCTGGTTTTGTTGATCTGTTCTACAGTTCTTCTGGTCTCTATTTCATTGAGTTCTGCTTGAATCTTTATTAACTCTCTTCTTCTGCTGGGTGTAGGTTTTATTCGCTGTTCTTTCTCCAGTTCCTTTAGTTGTGAGGTTAGCTGTGTATTTGAGTTTTTTTCCAATTTTTTGAGGGAGGCATGTATTGCGATCTATTTCCCTCTCAGGACTGCTTTGCCGTATCCCAAAGATTTTTAACAGTTGTATTTTAATTTGCATTAGTTTCCATGAATCTTTTTAAATTCTTCTCTAATTTCCTGGTTGACCTTTTCATCTTTTAGCAGGAATCTCTTTAACCTCCACGTGTTTGAGTTTCTTCCAAATTTCTTCTTGTGATTCAGTTCAAGTTTCAAAGCATTATGGTCTGGAAATATGCAGGGGACAATCCCAATCTTTTGGTATTGGTTGAGACCTGATTTTTTACCCAGTATGTGGGCTATTCTGGAGAAAGTTCCATGTGCGCTTGAGAAGAATGTGTATTCAGTTGCGTTTGGATGTAAAGTTCTGTAAATATCTGTGAAATAATCTGGTCCAGTGTATCATTTAAAGCTCTTGTTTCTTTGGAGATGTTGTGCTTAGAATATCTGTCATTTGCAAAAAGTGCTGCGTTGAAGTCTACCATATTAGTGTATTATTATCTAAGTATGTCTTTACTTTGATTATTAATTGATTGATATACTTGGCAGCTCCCACATTAGGGGCATAAATATTCATTATTGTTAGGTCCTCTTGTTAGATAGATTGTTTAAGTATGATATAGTGTCCTTCTTCATCGCTTACTACAGTCTTTGGGATAAACCTTAATTTATCTGATATGAGGATTGCTACCCCTGCTTTCTTTTGTGGACCATTTGAATGGTAAATGGTTCTCCAACCTTTCATTTTCAGGCTGTAGTTGTCCTTAGGTCTAAAATGAGTCTCTTGGAGACAGCAAATATATGGGTCTTGCTTTTTTATCCAGTCTGATACCTTGTGTCTTTTGATGGGATCATTTAGCCTATTCAAGTTCAGAATTACTATTGAAAGATATGAATTTAGTGTCATCGTAATACCTATTCAGTCCCTGTTTTTGTGGATTATTTCTTTGGGCATCCTCTTTCTTTTACAGAATCCCCCTTAATAATTCTTGCAGAGCTGGTTTGGTGGTCACATATTCTTTCAGTTTCTGCCTATCTTGGAAGCTCTTTATCTCTCCTTCTATTCTGAATGGGAGTCTTGCTTTATAGAGTATTCTTGGATGCAGGTTCTTCTCATTTAGGACCCTGAATATATCCTTCCAGCCCTTTCTGGCCTGCCAGTACTCTGTGGAGAGGTCTGCTGTGAACCTAATATTTCTCCCCATATCAGTTAGGGATCTCTTGTCTCCTGCTGCTTTAAGGATTTTCTCTTTATCTTTGGAATTTGCAAGTTTCACTATTAAATGTCGAGGTGTTGAATGGTTTTTATTGATTTTAGGGGGGGACCTCTCTATCTCCTGGATCTGAATGCCTGTTTCACTCCCCAAATTAGGAAAGTTCTCAGCCAAGATTTGTTCAAATATGCTTTCTGGCTCTCTGTCCATGTCAGTGCCCTCTGGAACCCCAATTAAATGTAGATTTTTCCTTCTGACGCTGTCATTTATTTCCCTTAACTTTTCCTCGTGGTCTTTTCATTGTTTTTCTCTTTTTTTTCATCAGCTTCCTTCCTTGCCATCAACTTGTCTTCTATGTCACTGCCTCTTTCTTCTGCCTCATTAAGCCTCATTGTTAGGACCTCCAGTTTGGATTGCATCTCATTTAATTGATTTTAAATTTCAGACTGATTAGATCTAAATTTTGCAGTCATGAAGTCTCTTGATTCCTTTATGCTTTTTTTTCCAGAGCCACCAGTAGCTTTTTAATTGTGCTCTGAATTGGCTTTCTACCTCAAATTGTAATCCAAATTCTGTAACTGAGTACTGTTTCTGATTCTTTCTTTTGTGGTGAGTTTTTCTTTCTAGTCATTTTGCTCAGTGCAGAGTGGCTGTATGAGCAGGCTGAGTCAAGAATATCAACCATGTCCTAGGTAAATTTCACCCTAGATGATTCTGCCAAGGTCAGGGACCAGAAATTGAAAACAAAGATCAGAAAAAAATAAAACAAAAGGACCAGTAAATTGAAAAACAAATTTTAAAACAAAGTAGTAAAAAATAAAAGGCCAGGAATCCTAAAGAAGAAGAGAGAGAGAAAGAAAAGAAAGGAGAAAAAAGGGAGATGGAAACAAAGGGTGGCAGGACTGGGAGATGGTGGTGGTGACGAAGTTGTAGTGGAGAGGGAATGTAGTCTACCTGAGGGGTTCTAGAGGGTGATCCTCTTGTTTCTGAGTATATTAAGTTCTGTATGTTAGAAGACGCTCAGTCCCAAATTTATATAAACCAGAAATATGTGTAGAGTGCCCCAACATTGACCACCAAAACATAAATGAGATAAAAGAGCAGGGCAGAATGGGAATGAGGACTCTCACAGAATGAACCAGCATGGTATACCACTTGGTTCTGCGTGCATGCTGGTCATGAATCAGAAGGTATTAACTTCCGCTATTGTAGAACAAAATGATGCAGAGAAAAAAAAACACAACACAAAACAAAACAAAAAACATATCTTGTATATCTCCCAAAACTGAATTGACTATGTTGAAGGAAATCTAGAAGTGGAAAATCTATCTAGGACCTGTAATTGTAGAAATATGAAAGTCAAAAAGGAGAATCTTAAAAATTAAGCGGTGGTAAAATATTATAGTTAAGGTGGGGAAAAGAGAAAAAAAATTGGAAATTTACAGTCTGATATAAAATGAGTTGTACTGGAAAAAGGAAGAAAAAAATAGGAGGAATACTCTCTGGTTTTACATACTGTATATCCCTCAACTTCCCCTGGATCTTTCCAGCAATGCCCGGTCAAGAACTTGCTCTTCCCCTGTCCTTCCAGCTGGTCTTCTGGGGGAGGGGCCTGCTGTGCTAATTCTCAGGTGTGTGCACCTGGGGGAGCTGCCCCACCCCCGCCAGGTGCCGGGCTCAATGGGAGCTGTTTACCCCCTGAGGCCTCTCTTCCCTGGCAGCCCCACCCCTCCCAGGCACAGGGTGACACCAGGAGGAACAACAACAGTGGCCGTGGCCAGCTCTCCAGCCCTGGAGTCAGCTCCCGCAGTAACTACCCCAGCTCCCAGTTCGCAGGGGCTGGATGCTCCGGGGGTGGGGGGAACAGATCTTCACAGTTTGGGGGAGCCCTGCGGCAGGAGCGTCCTAGCTGTTCTGTGCCCTCCCTGCCTCCGCCTGTCCCGCGGGGAGCGCAGGATCATGGGCTGTGTCCCCGGCACCCTGGGATCTGGCCCCTGTGCTGCGGGAATCGCGCTCCCGATTGGGAGACACAATCGCTCTGTGTCTCCCAAAGGCAGCAGGGTGCAGACCCCTCAGCCTGGAGCTGCCGCCTGACCAACATTTGTTATTTTTAATGGCTGAATAATACTCCATCATATATGTATACCACATCTTTACCCATTCATCAGTCACTGGACATTTGGGCTGTTTCAATAATTTGGCTATTGTTAACAGTGCTGCTATGAACATTGGGGTGCATGTGCCCCTTTGAATCAATATTTTTGTATCCTTTCACTAAATACCCAATAGTGGGGGCACCTGGGTAGCTCAGTCAGTTAAATATCTTAGTCTTGATTTAATGATCTCAGGGTTGTGGGATTGAGCCCTGCCACAGGCTCTATGCTGGGCATGAAGCCTGCTTAAGATTCTCTCTCTCCATATTCCTCTGACCTCCCCCCCCCCCCAAATATCCAGTAGTGCAATTACTGGATCATAGGATAGTTCTATTTTTAACTTTTTGAGGAACCTCAATACTGTTTTCCAGAGTGGCTGTACCAGTTTACATTGCCACCAATGGTGCAAAAGGGTTCCCTTTCTCTACATCCTTGCCAACATCTGTTATTTGCTGAGTTGTTAATTTTAGCCATTTTGACTGCTGTGAAGTGGTATCTCACTGTGGTTTTGATTTATATTTCCCTGATGATGAGCGATGTTGAGCATTATCTTCTCATGTGTCTGTTAGTCATTTGTATGTCTTCCTTTGAGAAATGTCTGTCCATGTCTTCTGCCCATTCCTTAACTGGATTATTTATTTATTTATTTATTTTTGTATATTTTTTATTGGAGTTCAATTTATCAGGATTGTTTATTTTTGAGGTGTTGATTGTGATGAGTTCTTCATAGATTCTGGATACTATAGCCCTTTATCTGATATGTCATTTGCAAATACCTTCTCCCATTCCATAAGTTGCCTATTAGTTTTGTTGATTATTTCCTTCACTGTGCAGAAGCTTTTTGTTTTTGTTGTTGTTTGTTTTTTTGTTGTTTTTTAGAGAGAGAAAGAGCATGGTGGGGAGAGGGGCAAAAAGAGAGGGGGAGATAAAGAGAGACTCTTTAGCAGGTTCCATACTCAGCCTGATGCAGGGCTCCATCTCACAGCCCTGAGATCATGACCTGAACCAAAAGTGAGTCAGATGCTTAACTGACTAAGCCAACCTGATGCCCTTGTGCAGAAGCATCTTGTTCATTTTTGCTTTTGTTTCTCTTGCCTCTAGAGATATGTCTATTAAGTTGCTGCAGCTGAGGTGAAAGATGTTGCTGCCTATTTTCTGCTCTAGGATTTTGATGGTTTCCTGTTTTACATTTAGGTCATTCATCCATTTCTAATTTGTTTTTGCATATGGCACTTAAATTCTGTATGTTTCTGTCCAGTTTTCCCAACACCATTTGTTAGAGACTGTCTTTTTTTCCATTGGGTATTCTTTCCTGCTTTGTTGAAGATTAATTGACCATATAGTCATGGGTCCATTTATGGGTTCTCTGTTCTGTTCCATTGATTTATGTGTCTGCTTTTGTACCGTGCTGTTTTGATTATTACAGCTTTGTAATATGGTTTGAAGTCTGGAATCATACCTCCACTTTACTTTTCTTCTTCAACATTACTTTGACTATTTGAGGTCTTTTGTGGTCTCATACACATTTTCAGATCATTGTATTCTTCTAGTTCTGAAAAATGCTGGTGTTATTTTGATCAGGATTGCATTGTATGTGTAGATTGCTTTGGGTAGTATAGACAGTTTAACAATGCTTGTTCTTCCAATCCACGAGCATGGAATGCCTTTCAATTTCTTTGTCTTTTTCAATTTCTTTCATCAAGTTCTATAGTTTTCAGATATTTTACCTCTTTGGTTAGGTTTATTCCTAGATATCTTATGGTTTCTGGTACACTTGTAAATGGGATTTATTCCTTACTTTCTCTTTCTGCTGTTTAATATTGTTGTACAGAAACGCAACAAATTTCTGTACATTGGTGTTATATCCTGCGACTTTGCTGAATTCATGTATCAGTTCTAGCATTTTTTTGGTTGGAGTCTTTTGGCTTTTCTACAGAGAGTATCTTGCGAAGAGTAAAAGTTTGACTTCTTCCTTGCTGATTTGTATGCCTTTTATTCTTTTTGTTGTTTGATTTCTTTTTTTTGTATATATATATTTTATTGGAGTTTGATTTACCAACATAGAGCATAATACCCATGTTCATCCTGTCAAGTGCCCCCCTCAGTGCCTGTCACTCAGTCACCCCATCTCCCCACCTCCCCTTCCACCACCCTATGTTCGTTTCCCAGAGTTAGGGGTCTCTCATGTTCTGTCACCCTCACTGATATTTCCCACACATTTTCTCTCCTTTCCCCTTTATTCTCTTTCACTATTTTTTATATTCCCCAAATGAATGAGACCATATAATGTTTATCCTTCTCCGATTGACTTGCTTCACTTAAGGATAATACCCTCCAGTTCCATCCACATTGAAGCAAATGGTGGGTATTTGTCATTTCTAATGGCTGAGTAATATTCCATTGTATACATATACCACATCTTCTTTATCCATTCATATTTCGATGGACACCAAGGCTCCTTCCAGAGTTTGGCTATTGTAGACATTGCTGCTATAAACATTGGGGTGCAGGTGTCCCAGTGTTTCACTGCATCTGTATCTTTGGGGTGAATCCCCAGCAGCGCAATTGCTGGGTGGTAGGGTAGTTCTATTTTTAACATCTTGAGGAGCCTCCACACAGTTTTCCAGTGTGGCTGTACCAGTTCACATTCCCACCAACAGTGCAAGAGGGTCTCTCATTCAGAACAGAATAAGAGATAAAGACATGTTGTTTGATTTCTGAGGCTAGGACTTCTAGTACTATGTTGAACAACAGTGCTGAGAGTGGAAGATCCTTGTCATGTTCCTGATCCTACAGGAAAGAAAAGCACTCAATTTTCCCCCATTGTGGTTGGCATTAGCTGTTCTTTCTCCAGATATATATTTTTTTATTGTTAGTGGAAGGAATTATTTCATTGTATCTTTTTATTTTTTTAATAAATTTATTTTTTATTGGTGTTCAATTTGCCAACATATAGAATAACACCCAGTGCTCATCCCATCAAGTGCCCCCCTCAGTGCCCGTCACCCAGTCACCCCCACCCCCTGCCCACCTCCCCTTCCACCACCCTTAGTTCGTTTCCTAGAGTTAGGAGTCTCTCATGTTCTGTCTCCCTTTCTGATATTTCCCACTCATTTTTTCTCCTTTCCCCTTTATTCTCTTTCACTATTTTTTATATTCCCCAAATGAATGAGACCATATAATGTTTGTCCTTCTCGGATTGACTTATTTCACTCAGCATAATACCCTCCAGTTCCATCCACGTGGAAGCAAATGGTGGGTATTTGTCGTTTCTAATGACTGAGTAATATTCCATTGTATACATATACCACATCTTCTTTATACAGATATTTTAGGTGTAAGGAGAGGTTATGTATTTTATACTTTTCTTGCTTCTTAACTAAGGTCTGTATTGCTAGATACTTCCCTCCTGGGGCTGCCTTTGCTGCATCCCAAAGATTTTCAACTGTAATGTTTTCATTTTCATTTATTTCCATGTATTTTTAAATTTCCTCTTTAATTTCCTGGTTGACCCATTTATTCTTCAGTAAGATGTTCTTTAACCTTCATGTATTAACAAATACATGATAATTTTAATAAATTTTATAATTTTTTTCATGTGGTTGGCTTCAAGTTTCAAATTTTTAAAAATTTTATAATTTTTTTTCATGTGGTTGGCTTCAAGTTTCATAGTGTTTTGTTCTGAAAATATGTGTGGTATGATCTCAATCTTTTTGTACTGGTTCAGGTCTGATTTGTGACCCTGTATGTGATCTATTCTGGAGAATGTTTCATGTGCACTTGAAAAGAATGTGTATTCTGCTGCTTTAGGATGAAATGTTCTGAATATATGTTAAGTCAATCTGGTCCAGTGTGTCACTCAGAGCCATTGTTTCCTTGTTGATCTTCTGCTTAGATGATCTGTCCATTGCCATACGTGGGGTATTAAAATCTCCTACTATTATTGTATTATTATCCATGAGTTTCTTTATGTTTTTTATTAACTCTTTCATATATTCAGCTGCTTTCAAGTTGGGAACATAAATATTTAAAATTTTTACATCTTCTTGTTGGATAGATCCTTTTTATTATGATATAGCGCCTTTCTTCATCTGTTATTACAGCCTTTGGCTTAAAATCCACTTTGATATTAGCATGGCTACTCCAGATTTCTTTTGATGTCCATTAGCATGATAGATGGTTCTCCATCCTCTCACTTTCAATCTGGAGGTATCTTTGGTTTTAAAATAATCTCTTGTAACTAGCATATCACTGGGTCTTTTTTTTTTTAATCCATTCTCATACTCTGTGTCTTTTCATTGGAGAATTTAGTTCATTCACATTCAGAGTGATTATTGAAAGATATGAATTTAGTACCATAATATTACCTATAAAGTCACTGTTCTTCTATATTGTTTCTGGTTCTTTCTAGTCTTTGTTGCTTTTGGTCTTTCTTTCCCACTCAAAGGGTCCCCTTTCATATTTCTTGCAGGGCTGGTTTAGTGTTCATGAACTCTTTTAGTTTTGTTTGTCCTGGAAATTCTTCCTTTTTCTCTTTCTTCCTTTCTTTCTTTCATTTCTTTCTTCCTTTCTTTCTTTCATTTCTTTCTTTCTTTCTTTCTTTCTTTCTTTCTTTCTTTCTTTCTTTCTTTCTTCTTCTTCTTCTTCTTCTTCTTCTTCTTCTTCTTCTTCTTCTTCTTCTTCTTCTTCTTCCTCTTTTCTTCTTCTTCTTCCTTCCTTTCTTCTTCTTCTTCCTTCCTTTCTTCTTCTTCTTCCTTTCTTCTTCTTCTTCTTCTTCTTCTTCTTCTTCTTCTTCTTCTTCTTCTTCTTCTTCTTCTTTTATTCTTTCTTTTTTTTTAAGATTTAATTTATAGGATGCCTGGGTGGCTCAGCAGTTGAGTGTCTGCCTTCAGCTCAGGGCATGATCATGGGGTCCAGGATCGAGTCCCACATCAGGCTCCTTGTCTGCCTATGTCTCTGCCTCTCTCTGTGTGTCTCTCATGAATAAATAAATAAAATCTTTAAACATTTTTATTTATTTATTTGATAGAGTGTGAGAGTGAGAGAGAACATGAGCAGGGCAGAGCAAGAGGAAGAAGCAGACTCCCCACTGAGCAGAAAGCCCAAAGTGGGGTTCAATCCCAGGACCCTGGGATCATGACCTGAGCCTTAAGCAGACACTTAACCAACTGAGTCACCCAGGGACCCCTGTTCTGGAAACTCCTCATCTCCTCTATTCTGAATGACAGCCTTGCTAGATAAAGTATGCTCATCTGCCTATTTTTCTCATTAAGCACATTGAATATATCATGCTATTCTATTCTGGTCTGCCAAGTTTCTGTGGGCAGATGTACTGCTAAGCATAGGTGTCTACCTTGTAGTTTAAGGACCTTTTGTCCCTAGCTGCTTTCAGAATTCTCTCTTTATCTTTGTATTTTGCAAGTTTCACTATGATATGTCTTGGTGTTGACCTATTTTTGTTGATTTTGAGAGGGAGTTCTCTGTGACTCTTGGGCTTGAATGTCTGTCTCTTCCCCCAGGAAAGCAAACAATTTCCCTTCCTGTGTCCCAAGCTCTTATCAGATCCCCACCCCCAACCTATCTGTGCCCAGGCCATTGGCATACTCTCTTTTATGTTTTATCTCTGGCCAGCAGCTGGGATTCAAAACTCCAAATCATAAAGGACTCAGCAATGCATGGACCCACTCTCCTCTCCCAGAGGGGAATCTTAGAGCACTACACCCAGCGCCATTCTGTCTCAGAAAAGCAATTGCATGGCCACAAAAGTGCCTGGAGTCCATGGTGAAGCATAGTGAAAAGCTATGACCATGTTATCTGCCTTCTGTGCATGTCTCTGTGCCTGACTTTTGAATGGCTTCTCAGTGGCACCTGGTGGGTCTTTTATCCATGGAGAGGTAATATACCGTCTTCCAAATGTAATCCGGGAAGGGAAATGTTCTCTCCCAATGTGACTCAGGGGATCCCCACACCACAGCCTCATAGACAAAACCAGTGTACCACTCTATCTTCCATTCTCTCCTTCTCTCCTTGACTTCTCTCCATGAAAAGGGCTCCCTCCTCTCTATAGCACTGTGGATTTTCTCTTCCCCAATTCATGTCTCTGAACCTTGCATCTATCAAATTCCCTCCCTCCACAATTGTGCAGATTTTCTTAATCCTCAGATTGATTTCCTAGTTGTCAAAAATGATTTGATGTTGATCTAGCCATATTCAAGGGATGAGGTGACCTAGGATCCCCCTTCTACTCTGCCATCTTAACTCCTCCAAAAC
This sequence comes from Vulpes vulpes, assembly GCF_048418805.1. NCBI lineage: Eukaryota > Metazoa > Chordata > Mammalia > Carnivora > Canidae > Vulpes > Vulpes vulpes. Next base: position 54,187,943 of record NC_132787.1, on the reverse strand, counting down.
ATAGTAATTTAAATAAATGGTACTATCCAATAGTCTTCCTCTTTCTGAGACAATTCCACTAGAATGTGGTTCTGGTTCAAATCCTGAACCAAATAAATATATTTCTTTTTTTAATTTTAATTTTTTAATTTAAAAATTTTGTCTCAGCTCATAATCTCAAGGTCATGAGATCAAGCCCTGCATCAGGTTCCATGCTCAGTATGGAGTTGGGTTGGTATTCTCTGCCCCTTCCCCTGCTTGCATGTACACTCTAAAATAAATAAATCTTTGAGATAAAAGGTCAATATGAAATCATTTGATTATAATAGCAATACCTAACATGTGACATGCATCTATGCTCTTTTGTATAATCATATTAGAATCAAGTATATTTATTTTCACATCCATTATAACTGCTATTGCAAAGGAAGAATATTGTCTTATTTTCCAAAAGATATACAGAGAACAATTTTTTTCTTCAGGGGATTCATGGAAACCTACATAAGATTTCATTTCTTCACAAAATGTGTAAAACAAGAGAAGCCTCTTCAGCTTCCATCCCATTTGAAGTCTGGAATGCTAATACTTCCCAGTTAGGCAACAGTTCATACCTGTAATCTGGCCCAGAGGTGCTTATTACATGTCTAAAGTAGGAGATATGATTTCTTTCCTATTTATCTGTCTGAGCAGATCATAAAATATCTCATTAATGTTGATCTTTGACTTTGCATAAGATTCTAAAAAGGTACAGTCACATCACTGTCATGTTAAATTCTGACCTATTCTTTGCCAACTACTCATTCATCTTCCAGGCCACATTTATTGGCAACCAAAATCATTGGAACATCCTCTGTGCCCTTCACCCATCAAATGGTCCCATAAGTCATTAAACATGGGTTAAGCTATAATAGAATATACTAGTGCAAACCCTTGGCCATTCTTCATATACAAATCCCTCATCGCTGTAAATTTCTCTGTCCTGCTGTGTCCAGAATTTTGAACGTGTGCTGTTGGCAATCTACTTCAACTTGCTTTCTGTAGGAATCTTCTATCATTAGATCATATTTTTCAACAAAAATTCCAGGAACAAACTGAACTGTCACACCTCCTTAACCAAGGACTACTAGTTGGTACTCATGCACGATGTCTTTTTAAATACTGACATTCAGTGCCATTGAAGGTGCAGTGAGATACACACTGTTATATACAGGGTAACCACCCTCTGATCCAGTTATCTTAATTCTGAGAATCTATCCCCGCCTGCTCCACCGAGGTCCGGGCCTCCTCCTCTGTGTAATGGCTCCTGCTCTGGCTCAGCAGAGTAGCAGCATCACTGGCTGCACCTCCAGAACACACTTGCCTGTTTAATTTTTACCTAATCTTCTTTTTATGTTCCAGTTCCCATACAGGATATATTACATTAGGTCATTTATTTTGTTGTTCAGATTGTCTTGTCTTTGACCATTGAGACCACTTTCAGTTGGCTTCTGTATCCCTTTGACATATTCCTATCAGGTTTGCTTTTTGAGCACTTTCTTACTTTCTGGCACAACAATGTGTGTGTGTGTCTGTGCATGTGTGTAATATAAAGGAAAATTATATAATGGGAAAGTGATATAACCTTTCAACATAATTACAAAAGCAAGGTATGGTAAATTGATGAATATTAGTATATAGTCATCAGCAACTAGGGCTTTGTATCTTGAGTTGTTTTTAGTTCAGTTTCTTACTCACAACTTACTTTTAGCTTGGTTTAGAAGTTAACCAATGATTTTTTGGTAACCTTGCATATTGTAAGTAAAATGAGAGAGTCAATGAATTTAGAATGATACACTTTTTATTTAAAGAGGAAACTGAGATACTGATGATGATATTACATTATCAAAGGACTATTGAATTCAAAAAGCTCACATGTTAAAAGAGGTAAATTTATAGGTTAAAAGAAGAAAATGAAAAAGAAGCAAGCAACTTTTATTTTTGAACTAGAATAACCTGCAGGTTGTAAAATACTAAGACCATTTTTACAGATGATAAATCACTAGTATCACAAGTTTTAGGGAAGAAATAGGAAGAAGTTGTTCTCACATTTCTGTTCTCTTATGTGTATTCACATTGGGAAAGATAATACTTGCTACTATTGTTCCTTATTCAGATTTAATCTTTCGTTAAATAATAGGCAGCAATGGAAAAATGTATTGCACAACAACTTATTTATGAATATAAACCTGACTGGTATATCCAGTATTATTTTTTTATGAAATTCGATGTGCCCAGCAGTTAACACTTACTGAACTTGTGAGACATGAACAGAACAAGGCTTTTACTGATTAGACTCTTATCTAAAATCCCAGGCATTTTAACCAAGTTGAACCTATTGACAGATGCTAGATTATCAGAATGATTCATGAGCCTAGAAAGTTGAAGGTAGTTTTCTCATTGAAAAAATAAAGAAAAAAGAAAGATACATTGCTTAGGGGAAAAGAGTTAAAAGAATCAGAATCAGACACACTAGTGAATAGCTAGAAAAATAAAATGATTGTTTATCTTATCTTAGATGTATACAAGACCAATATTTCTCTTATATCTCAGGAGATACACTTTTAGTTACAATATTAAAAACAAACAAAATATTGAGCTTCTAATAGGAAACCAAATCCTATCAGACACAGAATTACATGGAGTAACCATTTCTTATATAGATATTGAGTGCTCCCCACCATAATATTTGATAAACAACAAAAATTTATTAAGCACATACCACATGTCAAGAAGTCTGCTAAGGACATACAAAGATGACTAAAAGAATACCTGAGCTCATAAATTCAGGGGTTACTGAAAGGAAAAAGTGATGGGTCATAGAAGGAAGAGAGGGAAATCAATATGAATGAAAGTCTATAATCTCATTGTAGGGAAAAGAGGACAGAGGATTAATGCTTTGGTAAGAAAAACAAAAGAAGATTCTTGGGCAATGTGAAGCTGAGAGGTGTTCAATCTCATCAGATTCTGAAGGCATCTCTAGATCCAGTTTTCCAAAGAAAACTGGAGCAATGACAAATGGACAGCTAAAAGTAGGTCATAATTATAGCAAAGAAAACAACAGCCACCATAAACCTGACCATTGTTATTGTTGAAGTCGTGGAAGTACTGCTTTCAATTATTCTGGTCATCATTGGCTTCCTGATACGATCTTCTGTGCTGAGAATAGCTTTTCGGGCACCATCCCATTTTCCAGGGCCTTGTAGACGATACTGGATTGGAGTACAGGGTCCCCAAAATAGCTGTATTGCCAGTTTGGGGTCAGTGAAGGCCAGAGACAGCAGATTGGGCCTGACACCCACCAGATCAGCAAGCTCTTCCATGGTATCTATATAGTCTCCCTGAATAGTATGGCGTTGGCTCTCCACATACCTGAAAAAGGGAAGACAAAAACCATGGCCTATCATCAATTCAATCAATCAGTCAATTATTCAATGCTTCTGAATACCTGTTATTGGTTCCATATTTGGCTAGGAGCTGTAGAAAACAGAGAAGAAAGGCAAGACGTTGTCCCCAATCTTAAGGATCTTATATAATCTACTGGGGGATATAACATATGTACACATGAGGGAGAAAGGAATATAAGACTTTTAATATATTGTATGGTTTTGTATTGCTAAATAGAAATGTTAGAGGAGGGTAGTTAAAATAGAGCAATAAGTCCTTGAAGGATGTGGAGGATATATCTGATAGCAAATGACAAAGTGTTACAAGTCAGGGGAGCAGCAGAGTGAAGGAATAAAGTACGAATAAGTGTGAAAAATGAGCGTGGAATATCTATGGGTACTACCTATGGTAAAAGAGGCATGTTGTAGAAAGCAAGGATTGATAAAGAGAGTCAAATATAGCAGATACAGATACAGAAAACTCTGATGTTATGAGAGTGCTCATCACCAAAATTCTCAGATTTGGGATTTTCAATTGTTTTATGAGGGCAGTGGTAGTGGGGTCCACAGACCCAGGCCCAGTGCTAATTTGGGATCCTAAAAGGAGGGGGAGAATGACTTATCCCACAAAAGGAAGTGGCCGTCCAAACAGAACCAGATGGAGTGATTACACCAAGTGCAGATTTGAAGAGCTACAACTTTTTATGAGAAAATATAGTAACAGATACTTGTGGAAGGAATGTGATTTAGAGAGCTGAGGGACGCCTGGGTGGCTCAGTGGTTGAGCCTTCTGCCTTGGCTCAAGGCATGATCCTGTGATCTGGATGGAGTCCCGCATTGGGTTCCCTGCAGGGAGCCTGCTTCTCCTTCTGCCTATGTCTCTGCCTCTCTCTCTGTGTCTCTCATGAATAAGGAAATAAATCTTTTAAAAGAGAGAGAGAGAGAGAGAGAGAGCTAACTGATAACTCTTTTTACTTCCCATAAGGAAAATAAATTATAGTAGGACAGAAAGGAAGCAGGAGAAAAGCCAAGTCAAACTAATTGAGATTACATGGGGAATCCAAAAACAAGGACAGGAAAAAATGATAGAAAATAAATTTGAGGTAGAATCGATAAGATGGAATTCCAGAGGAACTAACAGATGGTCAAATTGGAATTTATTGAAATGGGACTAATTTCATGGAAATGGGACGAAACAGGAAAGAATTTGAGAGCCTCCCCTTATGGATGTTATATTGGCTCAAGGTTCTCTAAGCCTTTATCCTCTAGGCATTTACCTTATAGTAGTTGAGTCAAGAGCTGAGTATTCATGAAGGTTTCACAACCGGGATTCACTGGTACCAGCCTTATAGGGTTGTTGCAAGGATTAAATAAACTCATGTGTATGAAACACTCTGTGTACAAAGGTGATCCTTATATTCTATCTTTGGGGACTGCTTACAGTCAGAAGGTAGTTAGACAAAAGTAAGTCAAAGGAAAGAGAGGAGGAAAGTTGAAATAGGATAGTTTACTGCCAGAAAATCGAGGAAAGTAAACACTTTATGAAGGAAGAGACATTTAGAAGCACCAAACTCAGAAGTAGAAGAAAAATGGGGTTGGTCATGGATTACCTTCAAGACAGCAGTTGCAGAATTAAGGATGGAAGTTATAATGCAGGAGGGTTAGGAGACAGAAAAGAGTGAGAATTTAGAGCATATATTATAGAATATTTCTTGTAGAAATTTGGTAGTGAAATTAAGAAGGGAAATAGAGTACCTAGAAAGGATATCAGGGTTAACGTAAGCTTTCTCCTCTTGCCAGATAGGGGAGAGTTATGCTAGTGCAATCAATTAAAGAAGATTACCTCTTTGGCCTTGGAATGACTGTACCTCTGACTTTTCTATAAAAATTTAGAACTTACCATCAACTTCCACTTTGTCCAAATAAAAATCATCCAGTGAATAAACTCAAGTTCTGAAATTCAGATTGCTGACTTACCATGTTTACCCAAGCAACTAGTTGATGTTACCACCTTCCCAAATCACACTCATGAGCCACTATGACCTGGGTATGTTGTCACATGATGACAGCCAGCAAAGTAGCCTATACTAATTTATAAATCTACCTACAGATTTGTAACTGGACCGTATCTTTCTCCCATTAATTCATTGACATTCTCTCCTTTGGAGCTCCACTAGCATTTCAAGCACTCCTACCAAAACTAATATACCTGATTTTCTCTCCATGTGCTTTTTCCTACTTGACTTTTCTTTTAGGTTCTAATCATTGGCTTTTAAATTCCTTTCTCTCCTTTTCCATGCATATTCAAACCACTTGGTGCTATTTCTCCATTTTATTGTCACAAACTACTATTTCCCTTCCCTTCAAAATGTAATCTAAATCTTTCAAGTAACACAAGGAAGATTAAATATAATATAATAGGGGCATGTCAGTGGCACAGTTGGTTGAGTATCTGACTCTTTTTCTTTTTAAGATTTTATTTATTTATTCATGATAGACACACAGAAAGAGGCAGAGACATAGGCAGAGGGAGAAGCAGGCTCCCTGCAGGGAGCCCGATGCAGGACTCCAGGATCATGACCTGAGCCGAAGGCAGACGTTCAACCACTGAGCTACCCAGGCGTCCCAAGTATCTGACTCTTGGTTTCGGCTCAGGTGTGATCTCAGAATGGTGGGATCGAGCCCTAAGTCAGGCTCCATGTGCAGTGCGGAGTCTGCTTAAGATTCTTCCTTTCCCCCTGTCCTTCCCTGCTGCATGTGCTCTCTCATATAAGCAAGTATTTTTAAAAATTAATACAGTGCAACATCAATCTAATTAAGAGCTAACAAAGTAGAAAATTAATCACAAACCCTCCTGGGAGAATTTCTTACCTTTTATCAATTTTATCTTGAGCCTTAGTTATTTCTGCTTTCATTTCACTTTCTGAGGGCAATGTCTTTAGCCCTAAAGAGGAAAATAAAAATTTTAAGTGTAAAATTACCTCACTGGGAACAAAAATTCTATAATTACTATACATGGAGAACTCAAAGAAATAGAGGATAATTTTCCATAACTAAGGAGGTTACAATCCACTTGATCACCTTAGCCTATCACCACCACAATATGACATTACTGACAGTAACTTACTCTATTCTACTTTGTCTTTGCAAGATATTTCTCCTATTCTGCCTTCTAACCAATATCTTCCTCCTCCTTAACATCATCTTCCTCATTGGGAAATGAAATAATGGACATGAGGAAATGATAAATCATCCCAAAAGTATGTGAAAAATAAGGAAGTAAAAGGGCAGAGTAGGGGAACCACATCCACATTTGTACTCTTTGTAACAAAGACGCTTTATACCACAGAGAGAAAGATGGAAAAATAAACTCTTGATCCCATTTTCTACCAAAAGTCCTATTAAGATAAATGTTTTCCTATTCTGTTTGGATTCTTCACAATTTCAGAGGCAGCCCATTCCATCTTAAAATGGCAATAGCTGACAAAAAAAAAAAAAAGTTGTCAAGTTTCTTTTTAATGTTAAGCTGATTTTGTGCAACTCTTTAAGTTTCACTCCTTGATTCTGATTCAACCATTTGAAATGATAATGATAAGCAAATAATATATTTTGCTATGGGACATTCTTCAAACATTTGAAGGGAATTCTACAATCTTCCCTGAATGTTATCTTCTCTAGGTAAACCTCTCTGGCTCCTTCAGTTGTACTTCAGATTCTTTCATCAATCTTGTCTCTCTCCTTTTCATGCACTCCAGTTTCACTATTAAAATATCTTTGGCAAAAAAATTTTTTAAATAAAAAATAAATAATAAAATTAAATTAAAAAAATAAATTAAATTAAAAAAATAAAATAAATTAAAAGTCTTTGGTTAAGTGCTGACCAGTTTAGAGAGGAACAATTGTAAGTTATAGGACATTATAATTATTTAATGATGCTAGATATAATCAAGCCTTGTAGAAGCCATATCATTCTCCTGACTCATAATAAGCCTACTATCCCAAACCCCAAAGTTTTTTCTCATGTTCTCCTTGCCAAAACTTAAAGAGGGGAAAAGTAGGAATTTGAGAGGTTGATCTTAAACATTCTGGACTAGTCTCTAACTAGGTCTTAATTTTTGACACATTGAAATCAATGGAGGAATATTTTCTCAGAGATCTTATGTCTGCCTCACCTTAGATTTATTACATAAACACCACCAGGCAAAGCATACCTATTTTGGGACAATTTCCCAGGAGATTCTAATATATGTCTACAGTTATAAGTTATTACTTTACGTTCACTCAAAAATAATTTTTGAGTACTAATTTTTTGACAGGTACTGTTACAGTCATACACACTGTTTCAGCTATTTTAAAAGCAAGAACATAATTAAACATACCCACTAGGTAGTTAGGTAGTCAACTTGCATGGTCACCTACCTTTAAATACTTGAGTGACCCAGCGTCCTTGCAGCTCTGAAATAGGCATAATGGCACCCAAAGGCTGGATCAAGCCTATGATTGCAAGAGTTGGCTTTTCCAGGTTAGGAGGGAAGACCTTTTTATAAAGGGATATCTTGTTTTTTACTACTGGGACAGAATCTTCAAGAAAAGGGAAGGCAAAGGTATAGCCTGTGGCAAAGATAACGGCATCAATGTTGTCTTCCCTGGAGCCATCCTCAAATATGGCAGCCGTCTCTGTGAATTCCTTCACATTTCCTTTCACCTTCACCAAGCCAGAAATTATACGATTTGGCAGGTCATCATTCACTGTTGGATGCTGACTCAGAGCTCTGTGAATAAAGACCAGAAGAAGGAGATAGGAGAGAAAGGAAAAATGAGACCAGTAACATGTAAACAAAATTTTACTTTGATGAAGATTCTTTCTCTCTTGGTCTATCCATGAAGTTTGGGAAAGGTCTAGCATATACCAGCTTGGCACAGATCAGGATCTCAGAGCAGAAGTTAGGCCCTGGATGGCAGTGAAAGAGAAGACATTGGAGAAGTAAAAGAAGAATGGTCTTATCTGAAGAGTATATATATGGTTTCTCAAGGAATAGTAGTAATATTCTCAGTGATATAAGGCTACAGGCCTATAGTTTCTATCCACATATCAGTAAGTCTGGAAAACTGAACTATCTATACTCTGTTGAGTCTCATTTCTAGTTTCAAAGACCCAAGGGCTAGAATTAGACCATCATTTTCCAAACTGTATAATAAATTACATGTATATAGTTACAAATTGATTATATATACATTCATTTGAGTCTCACACAAAACCAAAAAAGGAGGCAGAACAGGTGTCATTATCTAGGTTTAGAGGTGAGGAAATTGAGGCCTAAAGAAGTTAAGTGGCTTGCCCAAGGTTACACAGACTAGGATTTTAGAATTTACATGAAAATGGTTTTCTATGAATTTCCTTGGGAGCCACTGAGTCTGTTAAGCAGTATTTTCCAGAAACAGCATAGGATAAGGGTGCCAAAAAAAATAGGATTTCTGTTGCCTTGGACCTTTCTCAAAATCAGTCTGGGTCTTTGGACCCTTAGTTAACAGGCTCTGAGAATTCTCAGCCCATCATGTTTAGATAGAGCTGGCCTAGCCTCAGGAACATGGCATTACTATCACTGGTTTGTTGCATTTGGTTATGCTTTGACTCTAACCTTTTAGATACAGATTCTGTTTCCATTCTGACCTCATGATTTTATATTTTTCTCCAAACTACTGCTTTTCACAAACCATACCACCATCTACATAGTTGCCCAAGCCACAAAACTGTGAATCTTAATATCTGGTTGCATGGGCTTTTCCCTTTCTCCACTTAACATCCCCAAAATAGTTTTATCTATTTTCTATCTTATCTAGACTATTAAAATTGTCTTTAGGGCCTGCTGCTCCATCTCCCTCAGTCTGTCTTCTACATCATTTTTGGAGTGGTTGTTCCAAAATATATTTATCTGTTTATTTTTCAAAAATATATTTATTATTAGTCACTCACTTGCTTGAAATCTTTTAAGGGCTCTGGACTGTCTTCATTCCACATATTTTATTTAGCAGAGTATACAAAAGTTTTAATATACCTGTCCAATGAGGCTAGAGATGTACACAATCACTCTTTCATCTTTGTCATTTTATTATAGTCCAGCCAAACCAGACTACATGAAGTTCCAGAGAAAAATGTATTTTTCATATTCTAAGACCTTGTACTTATAACTAGAATGCTACTTCCTTATCCTATTTACTTGACTAGCTCCTATTATTCCAGGCTTAATTAATTTTGTAATCACCAATGTTATAAATGCTAGTTTCCATAAATGGGTGAAATAAATGAGTGAAAGATTGTTGAGGAGCATAGTCTCAAAGTATCACCCCACTGATCAAAGGAAAAAAGTCTTTGCAAAGGAGAAACCTAGGGGCACTTGGGTGACATCTGCCTTTGGCTCAGGTCATGGTTCTGGGGTCCTGGGATCAAGTCCCACATCAGGCTCCCTGCAGGGAGCCTGCTTCTCCTTCTGCCTATGTCTCTGCCTCTCTCTGCATATCTCTCATGAATAAATAAATAAAATCTAAAAAAAAAACAAAAAACAAAGGAGAAACCTGGTAGGTGCCACCTTAACCAGGTGATCAAATTTAATATCATTAATGCTGATAAACTGATATCATATGAATGCTGGCATGATCCACAAAGAAGGCACAATGTAGCCTATGAGAATTTGTGCCAGAATGTTTAACCTGAATACAGTAAAGGTACAACAACTATGCAAGTCCAAGCTTAGAGCTTTTCTATAAAACAATTGGCTCAATTCTTCTTAAAAAAGTGTATGTCAAAAAAATGGTGAATTATTTCAGAAGAAGAGAGATTAAAGAGACATGACCATTAAATGCCATGGGATAATACCTGAAAGGATTCCAGATTTAAAAATAAAAGAGCTGTACATGATACTTTTGGGACAATTTGGGAAATTTGAATATGTCAATTATTAGATAATAGTATTTTATCAATGCTGAATTTCCTGTGTGGTCACTATGTTATGTTTATGTGGGGGAATGCCCTACTTCTTAGGCAATATATGTTGAAGAATGTAGGGTAAAGTGTCTAAGTGACTGTGACTTACTCTCAAATGGTTCAGGAAAAAATATGTATGTATGTATCTGTGGATCGATGGATGCTGAATATACAGGGATTTATCTATCTTCAGAGAGAGGGAGAAAGAGAAAACAAACATAGCAAACTATTGATAGGTGAATCTAAGTAAAAGGTATATAGGCACTCTGTACTTACTGTTTTGTAGTAAGTAAATCTAAACATTAAAAAAAAAAGTTGGGAAAAAGCATTTAAAATCAGCCTCTAGAAATGCTTTCACAGTCTACCTCCTTGACTATGTGAGGACTGCCGCTTCATACCCCCATAGCACTCCATGTATTTATCATATTCTATTGCCTGTCTTCTCCTTAGAGTATTTAAGGTAAGATCCATTTCTCGAATCTGACATTTATTTCTTGTGTGACAAATTAATTTTTCTGTCAGTTTTTATATCTGCAAAATGAAGATTAAAAAATAGTACTAACCTTAGAGTTGTTGTGAGGACTAAATGAGTTCATATATGTAACTCATTTACCCATGTGCTTATATTAAGTACTCAGAAAAGTAAGGTGTTATTATTTGTATTAGAATTACTATTAGGTCTTTAGTCTCTATTCTCATGCACAGAATGAGAATTATACTTGGCTCATAACAGGTGCTCACTGTTGGATGAATGAATGAATGAATGAATGAATGATACACAGCCATCATCTACCATTTTGTTGTTGTTACTGGGTATCATGTAAAAAGAGCTTGTATCTGAGACAATGATAAAATGAATAATGCCAAGGAGAATCATAGGTTGAAGATTACAGATCAGTAGATCCTGGACTTCTAAAGGGGCAAGGTAGAAATCTGATCTCAGATCTGTGGATTTTCTTAATGTACGGATAGAAGTAGCTATACTGTTAGCCTGTGTGAACAGTCCTTATTCTTGTGCCTTGGCTATCACTGCCCTGCTACCATCGTGGCAACATACCTGTGTTTAGGCTTTAGACCAAACATTTCATGGTCGAACCTTTGGTTCATCTTTTTCTCCAAAAAATTGTTTATTAATGATTGACCACAAATCTTCGAAAGAAAATAATTAAATCGAGAAGAGAGTAACACATCAAAAGGATATCCATAGTCTGCTACACGATTGAGGATCCAAGCCCCTCTCCTGGTGCTGAGGAAAACCTGGGGCATGGGAAAAAAATTATTTGCTTTTGCCATCCTCTGCTCATAATCCTTTAATAGCACCTCACTCCCTTCAAGATTAAGTTCAAACTCCATCTTTTTAGTCCCTGCACAATCTTTTTTTAATTTCTTGCAATTTTCCTTTTGAAACACTAAGTATACAATTAAATTAGTACATTCACTAACCAAGAATCTTTCTCTGAACCACCACTGCATTTGTTTAATGTCATTATGCCTCCTTGAAAAGTCACCTAATCTCTTAATTCTCCAAAGCCTTTTTAAGATCAGATCAAGTGTGCCTCCTCCATAAGACACCACTGACTGTTTTACATGACAATTTTCTCTCCATCCTCTGAGCTTCTCTAGCATTTACCACTTGTCCAACTTATTTAAAATCAAGAAGCAGTAGAGTGGAAAGCAACTGGACATCATTTAATCTAAAACCCTTAGTCTTTTTTGCTTTTGACATTATTTGCATTACCTAAAAAACCCCACTATTTATCATTTATATTGCTATTAAACTTTTTACACTCTTATTTCTGTCCTGCAAATGTGCTTCCTCCAGGGTGGGAGGTACAGCATACATGTCTTTTAGTCTCCCCAACACATCATCATCATTACTTCCATTGATTGAGAATTGTGGCCTGCAAGTCACTATGCCAGGTCCTTTATCTATATTCTTATTTAATCAATGTAACAACCTCTGAAAGTAGATATTATTATCCTCATTTAACAATGATAGGCATGAAGACGATGAATAACTTGCCTGAGATCATACAGTTAGTATGTGGCAGAGTTGAATTTCCAACCCAGGTCTGACAACCCCAAAGCTTGTGCTTGAAGAAATGTTTCATTGATTATTTAATGGAAAAACTGCAGATCACTACTAAAACAACAGGAAACTGATCAGTCTTTATGTGTCCTCTGCTGGCTAAAGTTCACGTTCAGAGCTGATAAAGTTTTGACATTCAACTACCTGGTGAAAGTGTCCCTTTCCATTCAAAACTCTCAGGATACAGTTTCCAGGATTGTAAGGTATAACACCTGCTTTATAGTCTTTTGCGTAAGCTCTCATATAAAAAAGTGATCAGTCTACAGAGGGATAATAATGTACTTCATTCATACATTCTCACTGATGGTAACCGTATATACTTTGATGATTAAGCTGTTTTACATGTCACAGTTGAAAGAGCATGCCTGGTCTCAGGAACACACAGCTTTGTGTGCAGTCTGTATAACTTCTGTTATATAAATATGTGAATAATATAAATGCTCAGAGTCTCAATTAAAAGATTCCCTATGTATAAAGTAGTGACAATAATACATCACAAGGCTGTTGTGAGAATTAAATAGTGTTTTTGCAAAGGGTGGAGCATATAGTAAACATTCAATAAATGCTTAATGGCTATCATCATACTTCTCAATTCAGTTTTCCATCTGTTCCTGATTTTAAGCAAACACTGTATTTACAAATCCAGATTTATAAGAAAAAAATGTAAGGAAGATTGTTTTATAAGAAACGTATGTCTTCTAGAACTTTACAAAAGCATTATACCACAAAACTTATTATACCAAAACTTCCCTGATATGCTGAAACTTTTAGGTCCATTAAAATTTTTTTGATCTACAAATAACTTCTAATAAATACAATTTAATATATAAAGCAAAAAGTTAGAACCTGGCAATTGTGTTTCTTTGGCTTGCATTAGTGGTGTGCTGGTGTTGCCCCTGCCATGCAGACATGGTTGTGCTGTGTGTTGTCCCCAGGCTTTCTCAGACACAGCCACATATCTCCACCTACTCTGGATGCTTTGTTCTTCTTTTTTTTTTTTAAGGTTTTATTTATTTATTCATAGAGACACAGAGAGAGAGGCAGAGACACAGGCAGAGGGAGAAGCAGGCTCCATGCAGAGAGCCTGACGTAGGACTCGATCCAGGGTCTCCAGGATCATGCCCTGGGCTGCAGGCAGCACTAAACTGCTGCGCCAGCGGGGCTGCCCTGGATGCTTTGTTCTTTAGCAATCTAGAGTTCTCCCTGCATGGAAGGCCCAGCTTCCTTATAACTGACCATTCGATAAGCCAGTGATATTAATGTTAAAGATATTAAGGTGATATTAAAACCAGTGACTCATGCTTTGGGTCACCATAAACATACCTTGCACACTCTTTTATCATAACACCCATACAAATTTTTACCCTTTTTTGTTTATATACCTATTTTCTTTTTTTTCTTTTTTTTTTTAAGATTTTATTTATTTATTCATGAGAGACCCAGAGAGAGAGGCGCAGAGACACAGGCAGAGGGAGAAGCAGGCTCCATGCAAGGAGCCTGACGTGGGACTCGATCCTGGGTCTCCAGGATCACACCCCGGGCTGCAGGCGGCGCTAAACCGCTGCGCCACCGGGGCTGCCCTATATACCTATTTTCTGATGAAAGTTGTTGAATTAATTTATGAAGTAATATATGAAATTACTTTTGTGGTGATAGATGGGGACAATACTGAGAAGTGCTATTGAATGGGAATTTCTGGGTAAATCATTTAACAAAGTTGTGGCATTAAACTCCCATTTAAAAACATTTAAAACATATTTGCGAAGGAACACAGCTTAATTAAAGTTGCTGGAAAACGACCAGACACTTACCTATTGCCAATAAAGTTATTCAGTAAAGACATGAATAACAAGATATAACAATGACATGTCTTTTTCTGGGAATTTATAATGAAGACATTTTCTTCCCAGTTCAAAATCTATGACGCAAGAAAACAAAACAAAACAAAAAACCTCTAGGACATAGAAATTGCTTAAGTATGAATGTCATTCTATTACCTAACTGTATGTAAAGGCTGGGGTAAACTCCTTGCACATGTGCATGCTACAGCATGAATGCTTTTCATACGTATATCCATGTTCTTTGGAAAGATTAGACTGTTTCTATTTTCAACTGGGGAGTGAAAAGGAAAATCCTATGAGTGCAAAGTCTTCCACTAAACCAGTGTGCTTTCCTTCACATAAGAGTGTGGCACTTCTGGTGGCCTAAACAGGAGCATTCTGAATGCTGCGTTCAACCAAGCAACTGCTTGGTCTTCAAAGTCAGAGGCATACTCAGAAGAGACAGCTCATTGGGATCCTTGGGATTATTTAGTGTGAGGTCAACTGAATGATGGGAATCTAATAGGGAACACTGGCTCCGTCATATCATCATCGTAATGTTGCCAACCGAAGCAACAGAGCCAAGCCCTGTTTGCCATTAGCACTGATGGGCTATGTGTGGAGGTTTCTGTACTCTATGGTGGGTCCACATACAGCTTCCTTGGTGAAGCAAAGTAAATAATTAACTGATTCAAACCTGCTTGGCTGTGTGGCAAATTTCCACAGCCAGATCTCCTCCAGAATTCCCAATGCCAATTATAATGACTCTCTTTCCAGCAAAAATCTCTGGATTCTTATAGTCTCGGCTATGGAAGTACTGTCCTTTGAATTTCTCAATTCCTGAAAGAGAAGGGAAAATAATTATTGGACAAGGTTTATATGCTCTCATCTGTCAAACCATTCATTTTGCTGGCAGTGTGTAGAGTTTGAGCACACATCTCCATATAGTCTCCTTTTACTCAACTGCACACTTGCCTTTCTGAATACTTTTGCCTATTTTCTTTTCTCGCAGTCTCAGAGCAGAACCTTGTGACTTTCTTATCATGAATAGCCTGCTTACCTCAGGATTTGTTTGTATTTTGGACTTGTAGACTCTCAAATCCACACTGCTGCAGAAAATATACTTTATCTTTTGTTTTTTCATCTTTAAATACCTACTCCCATTTCAATTGGAGTATATATGTTTTCATATACTCTAAAGTATACAGAGTGCTTTTTTTCAAAATGAAAATCTAGGTCAAAGACTATAATTAAATTCTTTATGTTTTCATTTCTTCCTTAGAAACTCAATCTTTGTTTACGTGATTGCTGAAAAAGTCCTTATTCAACCTAATATGGATCAATTCCATGTTTTCTTTTGATCCTTAGAAAAACTAAGGTTGTTGTGAAACCAAAGATAGAGCCCTCTAATTGTTCTCTTGTCTCCAAAATGAATGTTATTTCTATTTCCCAAATGGCAGTAATCAAAGTTATGCCAACATCTTTCAGAGGAACACGTAGAATTAGAATTAGCCTTATCTGTAGGTAGGAGTCACTCAAGCCACAATCCTCCCATTCCTCAGAGATCAGGTCACAGGCATGGTTCAAGGGTCTCCTTCCTTGTAGGCTACTCACCAGGAAAGCTTTCCAAGGGTAAGTGAGCATTGGTGTGATGGCCAGTGCAAACCATGACTCCATCAAAAACATGTACCTCCTTTTTCCCTTCAGATTCTGTAACTACCTCCCATTGGCCTGACGTGGAGAAATCAGGCTGCTTCTTCACACTGCACACAGTGGTCTGAAAAGAAAAGTGATAGCTATAGGAGACTAACCACAGCCAATACAGTGGACATCTTCCCTGACAAAACTCTCTTTGCAGAGTGTTACACAAGGCTGATATCACATAATAGAGCCCATGTAGGGATATTTGATTTTCATATTCCACACATAAGAACTTTTTGGTCTGGGCTGTGGTCAGAGTGAGAAAACTCCTATGAAGTAGGCTAAATAAAATAGTTGGCAGGTTAACATTGCACTCTCCTCTGCTTTTAGAAGTGTGCAAACTACTAGTTCTCTTAGACCATGCCCTAAGATATCATGTGACACTTGAACAGAACTTGAACTTCTGTGCTTCTAAGACCTTCCATGCACTAAATGCCTATTCCTCTCCTGACCCCTGGACATCTTCTTACCTCAAGTTCTGTTCTCACTGTCCAGTCTTAAACTTGTGACTGAGTCATAGGACTCTTTCTCTTAGAGTATAGAAACATCCCAGTGGCTCATATTTTATGAAAATGAACCTCTCTTTGGATCCCTTAATGCCCATTTTACAAGTAATTACAAAGAAAGAGGCTGCAAGATAGGATAATCAGTGGTATAATTTTTAGGTTTTAAAAAATGCATTATTCTGTCCAGCGTAAGGAAACATTAGGAATATGTTCCTATGTAGTTCTAGGGTCTCTGACTATAATGTCTTGGTGGATTCAGAGATACCACTTCTGTATACACTAGTCACCCTGCAGTATTTACAGTTCTTCTCCATAATGTTCTTGCTTTTACACAGGTTCATGTCTCTGTGTGGATCATCCTTTTATTCCTTCTTCATT
This sequence comes from Vulpes vulpes, assembly GCF_048418805.1. Taxonomy (NCBI): domain Eukaryota; kingdom Metazoa; phylum Chordata; class Mammalia; order Carnivora; family Canidae; genus Vulpes; species Vulpes vulpes. Next base: position 54,171,066 of record NC_132787.1, on the reverse strand, counting down.
TGGCAGATTCCTACTTACCTTTCAACATTTAGCTTATATATTATCTCCTCTAAGAAAACTTCCCTTGGGCCTATTGTCTCATGCCCTGATGAGTTAAGCACCCTTCTTCTGAGCTAACAATATATAAATCACTGGGCATTTATTACCCTGTGACTCTTTACTTTTTTTGGTTAAATTTATGAAAAATTTTTTCTTTATTTTTATATCTCCTAACCATGCTATGAAGTCGGCTTCTTTTGTTTTTATATCTCCATTGACTAGTGTGGTAACAAACTTGTTAAATGTGTTTAAACAAATAAAAGGAAGTCACTGAGCTATAAATTACTTACTTTGGAAGTTGTTACTAGATATTACCAATTTATTATCATTGTTAAACAGAAAAAAACATGATTTAGCAGAATGATCAGAAGGTAGAAGGGAGGTGGGGGTGGGGAATTGGATGAAGGTAGTCAAGAGGTACAAAATTCCTGTTATAAGATAAATAGGTACTGGGGATACAATAATATACAACACGATGACTATAGATAATACTACTGCATGGTATATTTGAAAATTGTTAAGAAATCCTAATAGTTCTCATCACAAGGGGAAAAAAGGGTGGAATATTTAGGCTTTTTTGCCAGCTGTCAGAAATATCTGTTCTTCTATGGCCATGGTTAAAGATGATGGAAAATTATGGAAGACTTAACAACATAAAGAAAGCATTGGAGTGATCTAATATAATCATCTTGTTTTACAAACAAGAAAACAAGAGTCATCAAAGTTGAGGAATTTACTTATCTGAAATCACAAGTTGATTAGTCATAGAGCAAAGACTAGAACTCAAGTTTTTGTTCCCCAATTCAATGTTCTTCCCCCTACACAAGACTTGACTTCTTGGCTTCCTCAATAACTTCCCAATAACTACCTCACTGGGTTATTATCACATAAAAATAATGCATTGGCAAGTACTTCAAAAAGCACCACAGCTTGTGGTGGATTCAGAAGTTTTAAGTTCCCATACCCCAAATGAATGAGAACATAAAATAGTGAAAGGGAATAAAGAGGAAAGGAGAAAAAAATGAGTGGGAAATATCAGAGAGGGAGACAGAACATGAGAGACTCCTAACTCTGGGAAATGAACAAGGGGTAGTGGAAAGGGAGGTGGGCGGGGCGTGCATGTGACTGGGTGATGGGCACTGAGGGGGGCACTTGATGGGATGAGCACTGGGTGTTATGCTATATGTTGGCAAATTGAACTCCAATAAAAATAAAAAATAAAAAGTTCCCATACCTGTCAATTACCCTCTCTAACTGGGAAAACATTTCCCCTCATTTATTTTATTGCAATCGGATAGTATAGTATAGTATAGTATAGTATAGTATAAAGTGAAGGAATGAAAATATTCTGGTGGGTGGCTTCTAGGATCTGTAGCTAAAATATAGAAAATGGACCTTGGGACACCTGGGTGGCTCAGCGGTTGAGCGCCTGCCTTTGGTTCAGGTCTGATCCCACGATGTGGGATCGAGTCCCACATCAGACTCCCTGCGAGGAGCCTGCCTATGTCTCTGCCTCTCTCTCTCAGTCTGTGTCTATCATGAATAAATAGATAAATCTTAAAAAAAAAAAAAGAAAAGAAAAGAAAATGGACCTTTCCATGAATATATTTCAGGCACACAGAAGACAAAAAAATGGAGTCTTTGTCTGGATAGGATAGATACATGGGCATATTAAATCACTCTTTTACATGTAAGCCCCGGTCAATGAAGCCATATTATTCATTTATTTGACAAACAACTTTGAACACAAAGACACAATATTCCCTACCTTCAATTGAATATACTTTAGAAGATCAAATTCTTTCGCATACATCCTAAAATATTCGAGGACCTGGGAGTTATGCATGAAGTTGGGATAATGATCTGGGATGGGATAGTCACTGAAGCACATCATCTCCTTAGATGTGTTGATGATCACTGATTTGTAAATACTGGCCCTTCCTTCTTCAGGATTTTCCTGCATTAAATAAGAAGCATACATAGCAACCTGAGAATTAACTTCACAGTTTATAAACAGTCAATAAACATTTGAAAAACTTTTCTGAAAGAAATACCAATTTAAAAAAGTTATACACACACACACACATCCCTCCACATCTCCCAATATTTGTGCCCTTGTGTAGTCTCTTCCCCTTGAATCTGAGTTGTCTTTGTGACTTGGTTTTGACCAAGAGCATGTAGTTGGAATGATACCAAATAGCTTTCAAGAGAGTCCTAAGTAGTCTTACGGCTTCTGCCCTCTGTCTCTTAGCTTAATCTGGTAGAAATCAGCAGCTATGTAAGAAGTCCAACCACCTTAAGCTACCATTCTGTAAGCCCAAGTCAGACAAATGAAGAGCATGTTTGAGATACAGAGATGTACAGCCAGCCCCCAGAAATTCCATTTATCCCAGCTGAAGTTCTAAACATGTGAACAAAGAAACCATAGCAGATGTTCAGTCTCAGTAGTCACTTAATTGCAATGACATAAGATTCCAAGTGAGAACTGCTCATCTGAATAATAGTCTTACAAATATTTTATATATTTCAACACCTTGGTGAGTTTCAAGGTTCATCATACACTGGTGAGGCTGCTCTCCAGGAAACATTATACTAACTCCTATTTTCTCCAGCATACGTTGCCATGTCACCTCATTTTTACTCATTTAAAAGACTGTTAGTCGGTGTTAGGACAAACAGAAACTTATGAAATGGGAATGTATGCTGGAGAGTGTAGTTAGTACAATGTTTTCTGGAGAGCAATGTCGCAAGTATATGAAAACCCCTGAAATTTATTCAGCCTTTTTAAGAAAAATTCAGCATAGTAGACAAAGTTATGTTAAATGCTATTAAAGACTGCATTATTTATAGAAAAGAAACAAGCTAAATGCCTGTGATATTGTGGCTTATAAGAAATATATGTTTGGTCATTCAGACAGCCAAAATGTATCTCTCCTATGTATTTGGTCTTTGTATACATTTTGCATATTTTTGTGGACTTGCCTGTAGTTCCTGACTCTTAGCTCCCCAAACCCTTGGAGTTTCCTACGTGTTAAGAATGATAAAGATGTCTTTTGTTGTGTTAATGAGGTGACTTTAGGAAACCACTTAAGGTTAGGGACTGATTGCCAAAGGAGCCAACCAAGGAGCACCTGAGTGGCTCAGTCAGTTAAGTATGCAACTCTTGATTTTTGGCTCAGGTCATAATCTCAGGGTTGTGAGACTGAGTCCCACACTGGACTCCAACTGAGTGGGGAGTCCACTTGAGATTCTTTCCCTCCCTCTCCTTCTGTGGCTCCTCACCATACATATGCTCTATCTCAAAAAAAAAAAAAAAAAAAAAAAAAGGAGCCAACCAAGTGATTAGAGGGCTGGAACTTTCAGTTACCCCACCCCGAACTTTGGGGAGGAGAGAGAGGCTGGAAGTTGAATAAACTGTCAAGGCCATGATTTAATAATGTCATCAACCATGCCTACATAACGAAGCCTTGATAAAAACTGGAAAACATGTAGTTCAAGGAACTTCCAGGTTGGTAAAGCTGAGGAGATATGAAGAAAGTAGGGCACTCCGAAAGAGCACAGAAGCTTTGTCCCCTGTCCCCATACCTTGTCCTATGTATGCATTTCTTCCATTTGGCTGCTGTGAGTTACATCCTTTTATAATAAACTGGTAATCTAGTGAGTAAATGGGTTTTTCTGAGTGCCGTGAGTCACTCTAGCAAATTAATCAAACCCAAGGAGGGTGCTGTGGGAACCTCTGATTTATAGCTGGTTAGTCAGAAGTACAAGTTACAACCTGAATTTGTGACTGGTAACTAAAGTCGGGTCTGGGGATAGGGGTTCAAGTGGGTGGCTCCTTCACAACTTTAAACTTTAAAAGTACACATTATTGTTTCTTCATTAGAAAAATCCCTATCTATCATTCCAGAATCACATCAAATGGCACTTCTTTGGAGAAGACTTACCTGTTTTTCCCCACAGAGTCAGATGTCCCATTCATATTCAAGCTCTCAAAGGCAACTTAAACCTAACACTGTATTATGACTGTGAGGTACCCGAAGATAGGATGTATATCTTATTCTTCTCTGTGTCTCTACCATCTGTACCTCATATATATTGGGTGTTCAATAAATGCTTTGAAATGAATTAATGACTTAACTATGGAAAATGAATTTGGAGATACCTAAACTATAATTTTCAAATCTATGTAGGAACACTGAAAAAGACATATAACTTCTCATAAAAAAAGTAATATTACAAAGTTAAATTCACATTCTCATTACCAAATATATAAAATATGTCTGCATGGGGCAATTGTATACTACCTATGTTCACCCATGTTTATATACTTATATGTTGTATAACCTCTATTCTGTCAGCTGGTTCTGCTTACATTTTTTAAATTTTAAGTCAATAGAACTTGAAAATAGGAAAAACAAGTTCATTTATTAAGGAGGTAGTATTTTTCTTTTGTTTTTGTTGAAATGTTGTTTATAGAACACCCATTCATGATTTAAAATGAGGAGTCTTCTTGAGATCCTTTCTCTCCCTCTCCTTCTGCCCCTCCTCACCATACATATGCTCTCCTTCTCTCTAGCAAACTTAGAGAAAAATTTCTTCAATTTGATTTTAAAAATCTACAAAATACCTACAGCTAAACATCATAACTTAGTAGTGATAAAATGGACAACTTTTCCCTTAAAATTAGGAACAAGACAAAGATGTCCTCTCTCACCATTCCTGTTCAACGTGTAGAAATCTTAGTTGGTATAATAAGACAAGAAAAGGAATAGTGGCTGTACCAGATTGCATTTCCAACAAAGCAAGAGAGTTCCCTTTTCTCCACATCTTCACCAATATCTATTATTTCTTGTGTTGTTGTTTTAGTCATTCTGATAGGTGTGAGGTGATATCTCATTGTAGTTTTGATTTGTATTTCCTTGATGATCAGTGATGTTGAGCATCTTTTCATGTGTCTGTTGACCATATGTCGGTCTTCTTTGGAAAAATGTCTATTTGTGTCTCCAGCCCACTTTTTAATTGGATTATTTGATTTGGGTGTTGAGTTTAATAAGTTCTTTATAGATTTTTGGATACTCCTCCTTTATCAGATATGTCATTTGCAAATATCTTCTCCCATTCTGTAGGCTGCTTTTTATTTTGTTGATTGTTTCCTTTGCTGAACAGAAGCTTTATTATTTTGATGAAGTTCTCATAGTTTATTTTTGCTTTTGTTTCCTTGCTTTAGGAGACATATCTAGAAAGAAGTTGCTATGGCCACTGTAAAAAATGTTGCTGCTTGTGTTCTCCTCTAGGATTTTTATTGTTTCATGTTTCACGTTTAGGTCTTTCATCCATTCTGAATTTATTTTTATGTCTAATGTAAGAAAGTGGTCCAGTTTCATTCTTTTGCATGTTGCTGTCCAATTTCCCCAACACCATTTGTTAAAGAGACTTTTTTCCCTTTGGATATCCTTTCCTACCTTGTCAAAGACTAATTGGCCATAGAGTTGTGGGTTTCTTGGTGGGTTTTCTATTCTGTTCTATTGATCTATATGTTTATTTTTGTGCCAGGACTATACTGTTTTGATTAATACAGCTTTGTAATATAACTTGAAGTCTGGAATTGTGATGCCTCCAGCTGTGCTTTGCTTTTTCAAGGTTGTTTTGGCTATTTGGGGAAAATAGTATGGAGGCTCCTCAAAAAGTTAAAAATAGAACTACCCTATGACCCATCAATTGCACTACTAGGTTTTTACCCGAATACAAAAATACTAATTCAAAGAGATACATGCACCCCAATGTTTATAGCAGCATTGTCTACAATAGCCAAACTATGCAAGTGTCCATCAACTGATGAACGGATAAAGAAGATGTGGTATATATACATACAATGGAATATTAGAATATTACTCAGCCATAAAAAAAGAACAAAATCTTGCTATTTGCAACAACATGGATAGAACTCTAGTTCTAAGCAAATAAATCAGTCAGAGAAAGACAAATACCATGTAATTTTATTTATACATGGAATTTAAGGAACAAAACAAATGAGCAAAGAAAAAAAAAGAGAGACAGACTCTTAACTATAGAGAACAAACTAATGGTTTGGTAACTGATGGTTACCAAAAGGGGAGGTGGGTAGGAGAATAGGTGAAATAGGTATTGGGGATAGGAGTGCATTTGTTGTGATGAGCACTGTGTTTTATGGAAGTGTTGAATCACTATATTGTATACCTAAAATATTACACTGTATGTTAACTGACTGAAATTTAAATAAATCAAGCTAACTAGTAAAGTGGCATTAAAGCCCTCCCCAAAAGGAAAGGAAATAAAAGTATACAGATTGGGATGAAGAAATAAAATTATTTTTAGTCACAGATGACACGTTTATGTAGAAAATCCCAAAGAATTTAAAACAACAACAACAACCTGGAACTAATAAGCAAGTATAGCAGGGTTGCAAGATACAAAGTTAAGGTATAAAGTTAATTGCTTTCCTATATACCAGAAATGAACAATTAGATTTAAAATTTTTTAAATACCATTTACAATAACACCCCCAAAAGGAAATATTTATGCATATAAATCTAATAAAATATGTATAGGACTTATATGCAGAAACTATAAAACACAGATGAAAAAAATCAAGGATCTTAAATAAATAGAAAGAGATTCTGTGCTTATAGGTAGAAGGAATCAACATTATTAAGATGTCAGTTCTTCCCAACACGTTTTTAGCTATTATCAACTTGATTCTAAAGTTTATATGGAAAGACAAAAGGCCTAGAAAAGCCAGCTTTGACCTTAAGTATGTATTGCGCATAGTGACTTTCAAAGACTACAGTATAGCAAGGGGGGGAAAACGAAGAGTGACTTTACAGTGGTAAAACCTGACAAAAACCGTCTCAAGCCAGGTCATCGAGGTTAATATCAATAGTGAAAAGTCATATTTATAGTACTACTGATATGATATGATGAGAATGGCACTGTATCTCTATGGTCTTCTGCCCCCAAATCCATAACCCCAGTCTAACCATGATAAAAACATCAGACAAATCCCAAGTGAGGGACATTCTATAAAATAATTAATAATCCTTAAAACTGTCAAGGTCATCAAAAACAAGGAAAGTCTGAGAAATTGTCATAGTCACAAGGAGACATGACAACTGAATGTAATGTGGTATCCTGGATGGGATCCTGATACAGGAAGGGCCATCAGAAAATAATTGAGCAAACGTGAATAGAATATGGACCTCTAGCTAATAACTATTAGTATTGGTTCATTAATTATGACAAATGTATCATATTAATAAAAAACATTGAGAGGGAAAACTGGGTGTCATGTATTTTGGGATTCTGTACTATCTTCCTAATAATTCTGTAAGTCTAAAACTGTTCTGAAATTAAAAGTTTATTTAAACATATTTGCACATAACACATTTCTTAAAGAAATTAAAATGAATGAGTGGCAGGCTCATTTTGGAACTAAGATGTTTATGGGGGTAAGGGTAGATATGTTCCTACCTTCTGAAATTTATTTCATTCATTTATTCAACAGATATTTCTAAAGTCATTCTGTAATAAAAACACTATTTAGTTTGTCTTTGCCTTCCAGAGGTTCAAAGTTGAGTATAAGGAGTAGAACCACACTTTGTAGAGCAGGTCTGTTGGAGTCACAGAACTAAATGAATCACAGATTTTAGCCCTGTAGCAAAACTCATATATTTATATTCTTTTTCACAGTACTGACACAGCAAAGTGTTTTCTTGTGTCAATAAAAACAATCAAGCTCTTCCAAATACTTGATTGGATCCCAGGTAGTGTTTACCACTGTGTCAACTCACTGCTTTTTATAAAAGAGAATAGGAGCAGAACAGTATTGGGTCAGAAAGTGGAAAAAGAAGCTGCTGCTCCTGGGTTTTAAATTTTCCTACAATCAATTAATAAATCTGCCCTGTACAAATGCACCTTGCTTGTATTTCCTGCCTGAGCACATGATTCACACATTTGAGCAGGAAGTTCATACAAGAAAAGAGAACAGGGGCAGTGTTGCTCTTCTGTTCCTTTGGCAGACTCAGAATTCCATGGGACAGAAGCTTTAGGACTGTTCTCAACCTTGTCTGCACATTAGAATAATCTGGGGAACTCTAAAATAAACAGTAACATAATGCCTCATCCCCACTCCTAGAGGCCCCATTTTAATTGCTCCTTGTCTAATACGCAAAGTTGAGATCTGCTGGTAAGAGGTAGTGTGCAGGCCCCGGAAAGCTCAGGGCATCAGAGCTCATCCCATCAACCTCAAAAGTCTTTTCTCCACACATTCTCAGCAAAACTGCAGAATGTTTGAGGACAGTGGCAGGAGTTTATCTATCTAACAGCATCTAACAAAGTCCAAAGTCCAGTAAACTGGTACTGATTTTGCATGTCATCCTCATTTATCAACTGGGAGAGCTGGGTTTAAAAACTATAGGGCAAAAGTCTCTATATCAGCTGCACAGGGGACATTAGTAGTAAAGAGCTTTACTGGTACCACAAGCCAATCACACCAGAATTTCTGGATGGACTAACATTATTATTTGTTAAAATTCCCCCAGGCAATTCTTTAAAGTATGGCCAGTGCTGAGAACCACTGCTCTCCACCCTCTTCTAAGTGGTTTTGAATTTATTTGTTTGTTTGTTTGTTTGCTTTTTTAGAAGGGAGAGAGTTAATAAGAATTTTTTTAAAACCTAGTCACCTGCTTAATTTATATTGCATTTTGTTTTCATTTTATCTTTTAAATTAACATGCCACATCTTATATTATCCTGTATCCACTTCATATATTTTCTTGTATATGCTCTGTTTTCCAAAGATTTTATTTTTAAGTAAGCTCTACACCTGACGTGGAGTTCAAACTTACAACTATTAGATCAAGAGTCACACACTCCATTGACTGAGGCAACCAGGTGCCCCCTAACATATACTCTTTAGAGATTTTTTAAAAAGACTTTTTATTTATTCATGAGATACACAGAGAGAGGGAGAGAGAGGCAGAGACACAGGCAGAGGGAGAAGCAGGCTCCACGCAGGGAGCCCGACATGGGACTCAATCCTGGGACTCCAGGATCACACCCTGGGCCAAAGGCAGGCGCTAAATCACTGAGCCACCAAGGGATCCCCATCTTTAGAGCTTTACTACTGAGAAAGTAGTTCTCACATCAGCAGCATTGGTGTAACGTAGGGGTTTATCAGAAATTCAGAATCTTAGCAGCACTCCAGATTGAGGAATCAGGATGTATATTTTGGCAATATTACCAGTGATTCCTATGTATATTAAGGTCTGAGAAGCTCTGTTTTGGTATGCTTTAAGGATTTTAAAAATTCAGGTTGATTACAGAATTAAAAAAATATTTTCCAGCATTAAATACTTATTAAATCCTCAGCATTCATAAGGGGTTTATCATGTTAAAGTTCTTTTACTCATAAAGTAATATTAAAGTATGAAAAGTCAAAATGGTATGTTTCACATTAGCACTACTTTCCACTGTCACTCTGATGTGTTCACGAGGAGACAAGAACTAACTGAAATCAATGTCTTGAGAACTTATTATTATTTATAAGGACCTCAAATAACAAACCAGGGGGTGGTAGAGCAGCAGATCTCAGAGGAAATTCTTTTTTTTTTAAGATTTTATTTATTTATTCATGAGAGACACAGAGAGAGAGAGAGAGAGAGAGAGAGAGAGAGGCAGAGACACAGGCAGAGGGAGAGGGAGAGGCAGGCTCCATGCAGGGAGCCCGATGGAGGACTCGATCCCGGGTCCCCAGGATCACGCCCTGGGCTGAAGGCGGCGCTAAACTGCTGAGCCACCCAGGCTGCCCCTCAGAGGAAATTCTTAAGGAACACAGCATCAGCACATAAAGCATGTTTAATCCAAAATTAATGGACGTTTATATACCTCAGGATCCACATTGTGTAACTGTGGAATATGTGAGAATGAAGGTCTCTATTTCCACAAGGATTCTAAGCAACCCCTCAAGACATTTGGCCTCTTGAGGATTTATTTATAAAACATAAATATATTTGGCACCTAACACATGTCAGACATCACATTTGACTCTAGAAATACAGGAGTGTAGTTGTACATATGTGTATGTATGTATATAGATGTGTGTAAAATATATTACATATGATATATAATGGACACAGATGTAGTCTGTCTTAACAGAAGTCAGAGCATCATGACAAAATATAGCTTATTGATTTTCAAAGAAGCAGTTCATATGGTGTTGAAATTTTGCCAAGTGGATATTCAGGGAAAAAAAAAATCCCACTTTTTAACAGAGAACAAGTTTAAACCGTTTTGCAGTCAAAAAACCAGAAACCTGATACTCAGGTAGAACGGGGACCTGAACTGATTTCACTGGCTGATCAGTTATTGGCAAACCTGGCTAGGACACTTTCTAGAGACACCAAATGCATGGGGCGTACTCCAGGTCTACGGAATAATATTAATTGCAGAGATGCCTGGGTGGCTCAGTGGTTGAACAAGTCTTCCTGCCTTTGGCTCAGGTTGTGATCTCAGGATCCTGGGACTGAGTCCTGCATCAGTCTCCCTCTGCCTATGGCTCTGTCCTTCTCTCCGAGTCTCTCATGAATAAAAAAACCAAAATCTTAAAAAAAAATAACTATGACATGTGGCACTTGCTGTACACTTGGCACTGTTATTAGTGATCGACATAATTATCCATTCACTTACTCCCTGCAGTAACTCTATGAGGTGAGTGCTATTATTATCTCCTTAAAGAACACAGAGATCTAATGATATTCCCCAAGGTCACGCTGCTCTTAGGTACAGACCTGGGATTTGAACCCAGACTGTGCTCTTAACCTCTATACTATGTTGTGACTAGATTTCAAAAGTATAATTTTATATTAATTACCAAACACTAATTAACAGCCTTTTCAGTTCATGCCCCAGATGAGGCATGGGGGTACTGCCAGGAGGTATTCACTCTAGGACTGAGTAAGGACTACTGTCAAATAGAGTTTGTTCCCCCCAACAGAGCCAAGTTGCAAAAGGACTGTTATGGTATTCAACTAGGGGATGCTATGAAGCCATTTATGTAATTTTAAACAGAGAGTGAGTGCACGAGTGTGAGGGGCAGAGGGAAAGAGAGAGAAAATATCAAGCAGACTTTGCGCTGAGCACAGAGCCCAATGTGGGGCCCCGTCTCATGACCCTAAGATCATGACCTGAGCCGAAATCAAGAGTCAGACGCTCACCTGACTGAACCACCCATGTGCTCCGCTAGAAGGCATTTTTAAGTGGCTGAGCAATGCTATATTCATTTGTACAGAACACAAAACACATCTGGATACCTTAATACCACTCACTGGTTTAGAAAACGAGTTTAAAAGCAAACCCAATGAATGCCTGCCACTTTGAAGTTCAATAAAGGAGGTTGGTATTCTTTGGCATATAATTAGCTTAATCATCTTTTAAGTAGATGATACCTAAACTCAGGAACAAGTTGCAGGGCTGGATGTATGTATTAATAACTCAACTTTAAAACTGAATAAATACAAGGATAAGAAGTACCAGTTGCAGGTGCCCTCTGCCCTCTTCTGAAGACAGGCCCTGGAACTACCAATGTGATTTTTCAAGGGAAAGAAAAGTTCAAAGCAAAGAAGGCAGCCAGATTTTATATTATATTCAAGGACAGGATTATTATAGAATTATTTAAATTGAACCAGAATTCAAAGAAAGGAAGAAAAAGAGAGAGAAGGAAGAGTGGGAGAGAGGGAGGTAGGGAGAGAGTCAGGAGAAAAGAGAAGACCAGAAGGTCAGAGAGAACTGAAAAGGAGGAATCCCTAGAAGGAGTTGTAAGCAAGTATTCTAGACACTTACTAATGCAGACCAGGAGCAACCACTCTAAATTTTCTAGCCACTTTACATTTTCTAATATTTGTTATCTTGTTACACTCTGCCCTCCCCGCAAGATTGTTTACCCTCTTTCAGATAGCAGCAAAACTCATTAAGTGAAAATGATCACTGTGCCATTTTCATTTTCACAGATATCAGTAAAGGACAAACAAGGGATATCTGTGTCCCATTTTGCTGCTAGCCTAGGGAAAGAAAAACCTGAAAAGAACCTGAGGTGATGGCTCTGAGAAGAGGTCAGCAGGCTCAATTCTAGCAAATTTGATCACTGTTAAGCCCATCATATTTCCTGACACAAGATAAAATATCTCATTGTTGGAGGAAGTCATCAAGAGGACATGACCACCAGATGACTGGCAAGCTGGACTCAGGCAATTGGAGGCTCCTCACCCGTCCCCTGCTCTTGGGCAAATCTCCATCAGTGAATTCCACCTGTGGGTAATCAAACCAGTGCTGTAGTTTGGTTTGAAGGGAAGTGTCAATTAGTAACCAGTAAGCCTGTCATCTCTGTAGAGTGGTAATTGTCTATATAAATTTCCTGGAGGGCATAGGGCATAGGAAATAGGATAAGCAATCCCAAACTGCAAATGGCCAGTAAAAAAAAAAAAAAAAAAAAAAAAAAGATCAAATCATGGTGGATGACAGCACACTACTGAGAACTGAACAAGGTAGTCCCTCCCCATCCATGCAGCTGTGCCCAACACTGCCACAATCTTAGATACCTGGGCCATAGTCCTAGGAGTGTACTATGCTGTGCTGGACTTAGCAAATGCCTTTTCCCAGTATATCCCTGACCACTGAGTCACAAGATCAATTTTCATTTACATGGGAGAGGTGACAATGGGTATTTTGAGTGCTTTCCCAAGGTTGCCTGCACAGCCCCACAATATTTCATGGGATGCTAGCCTGAGATCTGCCCTGTTTTCCTTCCCCACATCACTAAAATTGATCCATTACAATGATGATATAATGTTGACATGGGAAGATTTGCCTTTGCTGCAGGGCACCCTGGAAGCTTTGCTGGAGCATATGTGAGAAAGACTATAGGCAGTGAATCCATAGAAAATTCACGGTCAAGGAACTACTATAACATTTTTGAGAGTTGTTTGCTTAGGTAAGACTTGTGTTGTTCCAGAAGCTGTGATCGATAAGGTGCAAGCCTACCCAGCCCCTAAGAATGTGAACAAAATGCCAGCCTTTCTAAGATTTTGGGGACTTTGGAGGACTTTTATACGCTACCTGGCACAGTGCCCCCATTCCTTTTACAGTCACTTGGTAAAGAAAGGGCACATGTGGAACTGGGGATCAGAGCAGCAAGCTGCCTTTGAAAAGGCCAAAATACTAGTAAAGCAAGTTACGGTTCTGGGCATCTCCCCAGCAGGACTACTATCTGAATCAGATGTGTCTGCGACTCTGGAATATGTGAACTGGGCACCAGCACTAGAGGAGAGAGTACTCCTCGGATTCTGGTCTCAGCTCTAAAAGAGGGCAAAAACCTATCTACCACCGTAGAGCACCAGCTCCTATCAGTATACAAAGGACCCCTCCTGGTTAAGCCTCTCACTAAGGAATAGTGCATTGTGCTAAGAACTTCTCTGCCCTTCAAGGGATGGGATGAGCATACGTTCCATTGACCCACCTCTGCCACAGCTCAGATTCCCTCTGTGATGAAGTGACATGCCTATTTGCAGCAGAGGAGCATCCTATCCACCAGCCTACTAGAAATGCAGGTGCTACTATGACCTGTGGAATATGCAGATCCTCCAGATGCCCCTGCCCATATACCTGTTGTGTTGCTGTAGCCTGTAAGGAGGGAGTGAGGAAATTCCAGCTGATGCCTGGTAAACAGATGGGTCTAGTCAGGGTAATCCCTTCCAGAGGACTGCAGTCACTATTCAATCCAACAATGACACTATCTGGATGGAAATCGGAACAAAGTACAGTAGCCAGTGGTCTGAACTCAGGAGATCTTGGCTGGTGATCCATCATTCATGAGTTTGGCTGTTACTCCCTTGTTAACTCTTTGCACTGATCATTGGCCTGTTCTAAAGGGATGGAACCTATGGCTTGGACATTGGGAAGCCAAGGGTTAGATGATCATGAATGAGCCCTTGTGGGGATTAGAATATTTAGAAAGACATTTTGGTCCACCTATAAGAGCCTGAGGTATAACTCACTATTTTCTGGATCCCTGCTTATAAAGCACTGACATCTCCTGGCAATCAGGAAGCTGATACCCTAGTTTATACTGCCCTTGAACTATAGTGGCTCAAGTTAATGCAGTAACAGCATGTCTTGTATGTTCTAAACAAAACCAAACACATCTACCAAGAAATTTGGAGCTACCCATCAGCGTTCTCAATCAGGGAGAGATTGTCAAATTGATTATACTGCCTCCCTCCCTCGGAGTAAAAGTTATACGTATGCCCTGGTTTGTGCAGACACTGCATCTGGCCTAACCCAAGCTTTCCCTGTTGGTGTGTAAACCAGGCTGCTACTGTTAGTGGATTATAGAAGCTGAGTACCATGTATGGACACCCTCATTAGTAAGACATGATGGGTGGGGGTGTGTGGGGGTCCCATTTCAAAGGTCATGATGTGCAAGACTGGGCAAAAGTCATGATGGCAAATGGAGATCCCAGCTCCCCTAGAACCCCCAAGCAGCAGTTGGTAGAAAGGAAAAGGAATATTATAGGAAGAGATGAAATTACTACCATGTAAAAACATTTTGGCCAAGTAGACTGCTCTAGCAAAGACTGTCTCAGACTTTAACATGTTTGCATGATCAACCAGTAAGTCCTATTACCCCATATGCCAGACTGGCCCCAGTGCCGTGGCCCTGCTAAGGCACTCAATACTGTAAAGGTATGGAGGTTGCAGAATCCAGACATTGCCCCAATGCTCACCAAGGATCAGCATGCTGTGCTGTTGAGAACACCAAACCATGAGAAAGGCACTATCTACTGAAATTTGCAGTGAGAAATTCTGCTGGGATAGGTGAGTTACTTCGTACTCCTGGGTAAGGAGGAACTACTCAATTTCCACTGGGATCCCACTGCCCTACTACAAGCTAGATCTGTTGAAAAGAGGGGGAGAAGGGGATCCCTGGGTGGCGCAGTGGTTTGGTGCCTGCCTTTGGCCCAGGGCGCGATCCTGGAGACCCGGGATCGAATCCCACGTTGGGCTCCTGGTGCATGGAGCCTGCTTCTCCCTCTGCCTGTGTCTCTGCCTCTCTCTCTCTTTCTCTCTCTCTGTGACTATCATAAATAAATAAAAAAAATTAAAAAAGAAAAAAGAAAAGAAAAGAGGGGGAGAAGATGGGGATTTCTGGTCTGGCATATCCCAGCCCTATCCCAACTCACATCTGAGAGTGCTGCCTCCCCTGGCCAACATGGTTGGTATATGTGACCTGGTCAAATTCCTAAAACTGTAGCCACACTAACATCTAAAGATCAGGCCTTGCCATTCTTGTAGCAGAGAAACACCTCCCCATACAAGTTCCTACTAAATAAATACCTCTTTGACCTTAAACTCTGAGGCTCCTTTGGTATCCAGTTACAGGATAGGCACCTGTAACCTATCAACCTGGAGTGGCTGCCTCTTTTCTGGGTCTCTCTCTGCCCTTCACGAAGGGGATCACTTCCAAATTACACCTGGGATGCTCCTGAGGTTTCAGACTAACACTCCTGCTGGGCAGGTAGTAGCAGTGAGGGTTCCAAGTATTAAAGAACCAGGAGACTTACCTGGAACCTCCAGAGCCCTCCAATGTCATTAGTCCTTTCAAAGCAGACTGGCTCCAAGCCTTCTTCTAGGCAGCACTTGATAGAGGAGAGCCCGCTAACACCTCCTCCAATCACAGCAATTCTTTTCTTGGTCATGGTCTCCAGATATCTTCACCAGGCTGGATCAATGTAATCTGTCAAAAAAAAAAAAAAAAAAAGACAAAAGACAGAAAGCATATATCAGCTAACACATGTCAGGAGAGAAAGACCTTGGCCATGGCATCCTCCAGATAAATGCCGTGACAAGTGCTTTGGGAGAAGTCAGATTCTGGGGTCCCCCTAACCATAGGGAATTGCTACGCAAGGGATATGGGAGCCCTGCGTGTGAGAGACCAGGAGCTCAAGAGCCCTGCTGTGGTGGCCGCACTGCCTTTCCCGCAGCACCTGGCAGATCCTTCAGCTGCCATCCAAAGGCTAATCTGCACTTTTGGCTCTTGTTGAGGAAATATAAAGCAACAAAGTGTAAACAGCAACAGCCAATGGCAGGGAGCTGTTCGTCTCCACCTCCTTTCAGCCAAAGCCCTGCCACTCAGCGGCACCCCTTCCCTCCCCCAGCGAGACTGTTACCTGAGCCAAACCTGCTTTGGGCAGAAAAGAATCCTACAACCTCTGCTTTTGGGTTGCAGTTGCCCGGATGCTCAGCTACCCTCTCTAGAGACAGAGCAACCCTGTGTTTTGGTCCCTCCCCGCTCCAGAGTATCACTTTTAACTTCCTGGTATCTGCCTTAAAGTGACAAACTCCTCCTGGTGAACGGGGAAACTAGCAACAGACTCAAAGCAAGTCTTGCTCTAAAAGCTTAAATGGAGAACACCTACCTTTCAGAAGATGTGTTAAAACAGATCCCAGTGCCCTCATCTCCGTCTCCACCCCACTCTCACCTCACAGATTGGCTCTTTGGTTCCAGGCTGCTGGCTGCTGGCTGCTGGTAGGAATTTACTTAAAACACTGGTGCTCTAAGCTGGCTGCTGGGGTTCAGGGAATTTCTACTTAGAGGAGCTTATAGTTTAGCAGAGAAGACCAAACACAAACAGATACTTTCAATAAAATAGAAATAGATTTTATTTTTAAGATTTTATTTATTTATTCATGAGAGACACAGAGAGAGAGGCAGAGACATAGGCAGAGGGAGAAGCAGGCTCCCTGGGGGAACTCCGTCCCAGGACCCTGAGATCCTAACCTGAAGGCAGACGCTCAACCAGTCAGCCATCCAGACATTCCTAGAAATACTTTTTAAAAGTGCTTTCCCAGGGCACTTGGGTGGCTCAGGTGGTTAAGGGTGAGCTCTCCATTTGGTTCAGGTCATGATCTCAGGGTCCTGAGATTCAGCCCCACCTAGAGCTCCTGCTTAGGGAGTCTGCTTCTCTCCCTCCGCCCCTCCCTTGGGTGCTCTCCCTCTCTCTTTCTCAAATAAATTAATGATTTTTTTGAAGTGCTTTCTCTCACACAGTCAAATAAGTAATTAAAAACATAAAATATCAAAAAAAAAACATAAAATATCCACTTTTAAAATAGAATTTGATTTTTTCAAATATGAAATCATGCAGAATAGGCCAGTGTAATGGATGTAGGATATCACACACCGAGTCAAAATTAGGGCTTATCCAACCCAGGAGTCTGTTTTGACAGATGTGAGGGTTTTTTTGAGAGATTTGTGGATGCCCACTATTTTTTTAACCTTCCTACTCCCTCAGTCAACTTGGGTCAAGATGGTATGATGTCAGTAACATCAGCCCTGGGTTTTGACCTGGTGGGTTCACCCCCAAAGTATCCTTCATGGACCAGTAATTATACTTTCTCAAGGGCTCACCTTGTATGGTTCAAAGAACCTGGTGGGAATGAACCCATATAATTTCTTAGCAATTCCATAAGGCAAGTACTATCATCACCCCCATTTTCCCAGTAAGTGGAAAGGCAAGGATGCACCCAGGCAGTTTAACTTATAAATGAGTTATTTGTAAATCAGGATAATTTTGAATGCACTCGAGATGCCTAGATATAGGAAAACAGGTGAATACTTTTATAGACTGAATATTAATCTCTCCCTTACTGAATCAATATCACAATTTCAGAACAATGCACGAATAACTTTTAAAACCTAATTTTTTTAAATGTAATTTTAGGCGGCTCCGGCAGAGGCTCCGCGCAGAAGGGGCTGCGCGGCCGGGAGCACAGGGCGCCGGGGACACAGCCAGGATCCAGCCTCCCCCACCCCCCCGCCCCGGGACAGGCAGAGGCCAGGAGGGCCCAGGACAGCAAGGACGGTCCTGCCGCCTGGCGGCCCGGAGCTGAGCAGATAGCGGCCCCGCCCCCGGATCATCCAGGCCCCTATAGACAGAGAGCTCCGTAGTTAATGCTGGAGCTGAATCCAGGGCTGGAGAGCTGGCCGCCACCACTGTTGTTGTTCCTCCTGGGGCCTCACAAGATAAACAAACCCCACTGAGCCTCACAGTGACCTCACTGGATAAACAGGTTAAACATCTCTCACTGAGCCCTGAACCAGGCAGGGGGCTGAGCAGCTCCCCCAAGTGCTAACACCTGAAAATCAGCACAGCAGGCCCCTCCCCAGAAGACCAGCTAGACAGACAAGGGAAAAACAAATTATTGACCAAGCAGCACTGGAAAGTTCCAGGGGAAGTCAAGGGATTTACAGTATACAGAATCAGAGGATACTCCCCCTTGTTTTTTTTTTTTTTCTATTTTTCCCCTCCCTTTTTTCTTTTTTCTTTTTTTTTCTTTTTCTTTTCTTCTTTCTCTTCTCTCTTTCTCTCCTTTTCCCAATACAACTTCTTTTGGCCACTCTGCACTGAGCAAAAGGACTAGAAGGAAAAACTCACCTCAAAAGAAAGAATCAGAAACAGTCCTCTCTCCCACAGAGTTACAAAATTTGGATTACAATTCAATGTCAGAAACCCAATTAGGAGCACTATTATACAGCTACTGGTGGCTCTAGAAAAAACCATAAAGGACTCAAGAGACTTCATGATGGCAGAATTTAGATCTAATCAGGCGGACATTAAAAATCAATTAAATGAGATGCAATCCAAACTAGAGGTTCTAAAGACGAGGGTTAACGAGATAGAAGAACGAGTGAGTGACATAGAAGACAAGTTGATGGCAAAGAGGGAAACTGAGGAAAAAGAGACAATTAAAAGATCATGAGGATAGATTAAGGGAAATAAATGACAGCCTGAGGAAGAAAAATCTATGTTTAATTGGGGTTCCCGAGGGCACCGAAAGGGACAGAGGGCCAGAATATGTAATTGAACAAATCATAGCTGAAAACTTTCCTAATTTGGGGAGGGAAACACACATTCAGATCCAGGAAATAGAGAGATCCTCCCCTAAAATCAATAAAAACCGCTCAATACCTCGACATTTAATAGTGAAGCTTGCAAATTCCAAAGATAAAGAGAAGATCCTTAAAGCAGCAAGAGATGAGAAATCTCTAACTTTTATGGGGAGAAGTATTAGGGTAACAGCAGACCTCTCCACAGAGACCTGGCAGGCCAGAGAGGGCTGGCAGGATATATTCAGGGTCCTAAATGAGAAGAACATGCAACCAAGAATACTTTATCCAGCAAGGCTCTCATTCAGAATAGAAGGAGAGATAAAGAGCTTCAAAGAGAGGCAGGAACTGAAAGAATATGTGACCTCCAAACCAGCTCTGCAAGGAATTTTAACGGAGACTTTAAAAATTCCTCTTTAAGAAGAAGTCCAATGGAACAACCCACAGAAACAGGGACTGAATAGGTATCATGATGACACTAAACTCATATCTTTCAATAGTAACTCTGAATGTGAATGGGCTTAATGACCCCATCAAAAGGCGCAGGGTTTCAGACTGGATAATAAAGCAGGACCCATCTATTTTCTGTCTACAAGAGACTCATTTTAGACATAAGGACACCTACAGCCTGAAAATGAAAGGTTGGAGAACCATTTACCATTCAAATGGCCCTCAAAAGAAAGCAGGGGTAGCCATCCTTATATCAGATAAACTAAAATTTATCCCGAAGACTGTAGTGAGAGATGAAGAGGGACACTATATCATATTGTGTCTTGGACACTATATCATATTGTGTGTTAAGTCCTCTTCTTGGATACATCCAAGAAGAGGACCTAACAATCCTCAATATATATGCCTCGATTATGGGAGCTGCCAAATATATCAATCAATTAATAACCAAAGTTAAGACATACTTAGATAATAATACACTTATACTTGGTGACTTCAGTCTAGGGTTTTCTATAATTGATAGGTCTTCTAAGCACAACATCTCCACAGAAACGAGAGCTTTAAATGATACACTGGACCAGATGGATTTCACAGATATCTACAGAACTTTACATCCAAACGCAACTGAATACACATTCTTCTCAAGTGCACATGGAACTTTCTCCAGAATAGACCACATACTGGGTCACAAATCAGGTCTTAACCGATACCAAAAGATTGGGATTGTCCCCTGCATATTCTCAGATCATAATGCCTTGAAATTAGAACTACATCACAAGAAGAAGTTTGGAAGGATTTCAAAGACATGTAGGTTAAGGACCATCCTGCTAAAAGATTAAAGGGTCAACCAGGAAATTAAGGAAGATTTAAAAAGATTCATGGAAACTAATGAGAATGAAGTTACAACCATTCAAAATCTTGGGGATACAGCAAAAGCAGTCCTGAGGGGGAAATACATCGCAATACAAGCATCCATTCAAAAACTGGAAAGAACTCAAATACAAAAGCTAACCTTACACATAAAGGAGCTAGAGAAAAAAACAACAGATGGACCCCACCCCCAGCAGAAGAAGACAGTAAATTAAAATTCGAGCAGAACTCAATGAAATCGAGACCAAAAGAACTGTGGAACAAATCAAGAGAACCAGGAGTTGGTTCTTTGAAAGAATTAATAAGATAGATAAACCATTAGCCAACCTTATTAAAAAGAAGAGAGAGAAGACTCAAATTAATAAAATCATGGATAAGAAAGGAGAGATCACTATCAACACCAAGGAAATAAAAACGATTTTAAAAACATATTATGAGCAGCTTTACGCCAATAAATTAGGCAATCTAGAAGAAATGGACATATTTCTGGAAAGCCACAAACTACCAAAACTGGAGCAGGAAGAAATAGAAAACCTGAACAGGCCAATAACCAGGGAGGAAATTGAAGCAGTCATCAAAAACCTCCCAAGACACAAAAGTCCAGGGCCAGATGGCTTCCCTGGGGAATTCTATCAAACTTTTAAAGAAGAAATCATACCTATTCTACTAAAGCTGTTCGGAAAGACAGAAAAAGATGGAGTACTTCCAAACTCATTCTATGAGGCCAGCATCACCTTAATGCCAAAACCAGACAAAGACCCCACCAAAAAGGAGAATTATAGACCAATATCCCTGATGAACATGGATGCAAAAATTCTCAACAAGATACTAGCCAATAGGATAGAACAATACATTAAGAAGATTATTCACCATGACCAAGTAGGATCTATCCCTGGGACACAAGGCTGGTTCAACACTCATAAAACAATCAATGTGATTCACCATATCAGCAAGAGAAAAAGCAAGAACCACATGATCCTCTCAATAGATGCAGAGAAAGCATTTGACAAAATACAGCATCCATTCCTGATCAAAACTCTTTAGAGTATAGGGATAGAGAGAACATTCCTCAACGTCTTAAAAGCCATCTACGAAAAGCCCACAGCAAATATCATTCTCAATGGGGAAGCACTGGGAGCCTTTCCCCTAAGATCAGGAACAAGACAGGGATGTCCACTCTCACCACTGCTATTCAACATAGTACTAGAAGTCCTAGCCTCAGCAATCAGACAACAAAACAACATTAAAGGCATTCAAATTGGCAAAGAAGATGTCAAACTCTCCCTCTTCGCCGATGACATGATACTCAACATAGAAAACCCAAAAGACTCCACCCCAAGATTGCTAGAACTCATACAGCAATTTGGCAGTGTGGCAAGATACAAAATCAATGCCCAGAAGTCAGTGGCATTTCTATACACCAACAATGACACTGAGGAAAGAGAAATTAAGGAGTCGATCCCATTTACAATTGCACCCAAAAGCATAAGATACCTAGGAATAAATCTAACCAAAGAGGTAAAGGATCTATACCCTAAAAACTACAGAACACTTCTGAAAGAAATTGAGGAAGACACAAAGAGATGAAAAAATATTCCATGCTCATGGATTGGAAGAATTAATATTGTGAAAATGTCAATGTTACCCAGGGCAATTTACTCATTTAATTCAATCCCTATCAAATACCACGGACTTTCTTCAGAGAGTTGGAACAAATCATCTTAATATTTGTGTGGAATCAGAAAAGACCCCAAATAGTCAGGGGAATATTAAAAAAGAAAACCATATCTGGGGGCATCACAATGCCAGATTTCAGGTTGTACTACAAAGCTGTGGTCACCGAGACAGTGTGGTACCGGCACAAAAACAGACACATAGATCAATGGAACAGAATAGAGAATCCAGAAGTGGATCCTGAACTTTATGGTCAACTAATATTCGACAAAGGAGGAAAGACTATCCACTGGAAAAAAGTGTCTTCAATAGATGGTGTGGGAAAATTGGACAGTCACATGCAGAAGAATGTAACTAGACCACTCTCTTGCACCATTCACAAAGATAAACTCAAAATGGATGAAATATCTTAATGTGAGACAAGATTCCATCAAAATCCTAGAGGAGAACAGAGGCAACACCCTTTTTGAACTTGGCCACAGTAACTTCTTGCAAGATACATCCACGAGGGCAAGAGAAGCAAAAGCAAAAATGAACTATTGGGACTTCATCAAGATAAGAAGCTTTTGCACAGCAAAGGATACAGTCAACAAAACTAAAAGACAACCTACAGAATGGGAGAAGATATTTGCAAATGACCTATCAGATAAAGGGCTAGTTTCCAAGATCTATAAAGAACTTCTTAAACTCAACACCAAAGAAACAATCCAATCATGAAATGGGCAAAGGACATGAACAGAAATCTCATAGAGGAAGACATAGACATGGCCAACAAGCACATGAGAAAATGCTCTGCATCACTTGCCATCAGGGAAATACAAATCAAAACCACAATGAGATACCACCTCACACCAGTGAGAATGGGGAAAATTAACAAAGTAGGAAATCACAAATGTTGGACAGGATGTGGAGAAAGGGAAGCCTCCTGCACTGTTGGTGAGAATGTGAACTGGTGCAGCCACTCTGGAAAACCGTGTGGAGGTTCCTCAAAGAGTTAAAAATAGACCTGCCTTACGACCCAGCGATTGCACTGCTGAGGATTTACCCCAAAGATACAGATGCAATGAAACACCGGGACACCTGCACCCCGATGTTTCTAGCCGCAATGTCCACAATAGCCAAACTGTGGAAGGAGCCTCGGTGTCCATCAACAGATGAATGGATAAACAAGCTGTGGTCTATGTATACCACGGAATATTACTCAGCCATTAGAAAAGACAAATACCCACCATTTACTTCAACGTGGATGGAACTGGAGGGTATTATGCTGAGTGAAGTAAGTCAGTTGGAGAAGGACAAACATTATATGGTCTCATTCATTTGGGGAATATAAAAAGTAGTGAAAGGGAACAAAGGGATAGGAGAGAAACTGAGTGAAAATATCAGTGAGGGTGACAAAACATGAGAGACTCCTAACTCTGGGAATGAACAAGGGGTAGTGGAAGGGGAGGTGGGCGGGGCGTTGGGGTGACTGGGTGATGGGCACTGAGGGGGCACTTGGCAGGATGAGCACTGGGTGTTATTATATATTTTGGCAAATTGAACACCAGAAAAAATAAATTTATAAAAAAATAAAATAAAATAAAATGTAATTTTATTTTAGTTCTCTATTTTTTTTGCAATTGTTTTTAAATTTGGCAAATATGTTTTGTGTTGCTTTTAAATTACTTGTATAATGTTTTAAACCTTGACTCAAATTTTCTCATTTAGTCTGTCAATTTGTACGTGAATCAATTTCTTCATTGGGATGTAACAATATATAGAAACTAATTTCCAGGTTCAACACAATTACTTATGGTATTAGGAAAGAACAATAGCACAAAAAGCAGATACAATAGATAATAGGGAGTAAATCCAAGGTAATATATGAGGCTTTTGAAAGGAGTTGCATATGCATACATATGTAATTGTAGAGGAGTTTCTGCCAAGGTTTAACCCAGGAGGAATTTTTAAACAGTATAGCCTCACCTATACTCAGATGTTCTCCTATGTCCTAATTGTTTCTGTTAAGTCTGCATTTTGCATTTGTTCAATAATTATTACCCTCTGGTAATACCCATCTTTTAAGATGGCAGCTATAAAAGATAGAAGAAGCTTAGCTTAGATCTTGTTTAAAGAACTGCCAAGGAAGGCTTTCTGATAAGTACTACACTGTGACATGAGTGAAAAATATACTGTTGTTGATTTAACATTTGGAGATTTTTTACAGGAGCAAAGCCTATATCAATTAATCCTGGCTAATACAGGACTCACTTACAGCATAGCAGCTATTTTATGCTTGCTATTTGCTAGGTATTTTGTTAGGCATAGAGGAGGGAGGGAAAAATCATAGCAAAAGGAAATGAGGAAATGAACCACAGATACTGTGGTAGACTGAAAACACGGTCTCCAAAGAGATCCATGTTCTAATCCAAAGAACTAGTGGACGTCACCTTATACAACAAAAAAGACTTTGCAGATGTGATTAAAGTAAGGATCTTCAGATGAGGAGATGGTCCCGGATTATCCAGGTGGGCTTAATGGAATCACAGGTGTCCTTCTAAAAGGGAAAGTGAGGAATATTTGATTGTAGAGACAGAAGGCCATGTGGTTGGTTGAAGGGGGATGGTATGCTACTGAGTTTTAAGATGGAGGAAGGGTCCAGGAACCATCGAATGCAGCTTTAGAAGCTGGAAATGGTAAGGAAAAAGATTCTCCTTGAGAACCTCCGGATGGAGCACAACCCTACAGACACAATGATTTTGGGCTAGAGAAACTCATTTTGGATTTCTGGTCTTCAGAAATCTAAGGGAATTAATTTGCATTTTTAAGCCATTAAGTTTGTTTGCGCAGCTGTAAGAAACAAATGCAGATGTGATAAACACTTACACAAGATAAAGGTACAGAAATGTGTTCAAAAGTAATATGAAGGGGGATCCCTGGGTGGTGCAGCGGTTTGGCGCCTGCCTTTGGCCCGGGGCGCGATCCTGGAGACCCGGGATCGAATCCCACGTCGGGCTCCCGGTGCATGGAGCCTGCTTCTCCCTCTGCCTATGTCTCTGCTTCTCTCTCTCTCACCGTGTGCCTATCATAAATAAAAAAAAATTTAAAAAAAAACAAAAAAAACAAAAGTAATATGAAGAAACCTTCTGTGAGTTATCTTATTTGAGGTGAAATGTCAGGCAAGCAGCCATGCTATTTCCTGTGGATCTGGGGCTGCATGCCATGCTGCTACACACAAAACCAGCAACAAAAGACCCTGCCCTTCATGATTTTCAAAGATGATCAGAAACACAGACTATAAATCCTTTTAAAAGGTCTAAACACACTTAAAAACACTATTAAAAACAAAACAGGAGACAGCCTCCTGATAAAGGAATGATTGGTTTCTAAAAGTTTTGAAATCAATTATTGAAAATTTAAATGTATTTTCCCGTGGAAACAATGTTACATTCTGTGTAAAGGCACCTGAAGAGTCATAAAAATCTTTATGAATCTTTAAAATGGCACAAAAGGGAGTCAGGTTAAGTTAAAAATCCTGGATCAGTAGGGAATGAAAGTTTTGTGGTAATGGCTCTGACTTATTCATATAGAAAACAACCCTTTTTATCTATTGAGTCTCTGGGGGCCCTTGTACTCTCATTCACTCCTCAGGCAAAAAGGATCCTTCTTCTGGCATGCACATCAGAGACAGTTGAGAGTTGGACTAGGTGGGGGCAGTGAAGATCATGAGAAGTAGATGATTATGGGTATGGTTCAGAGGTAGGATATGATGATGGATGTGGAGCAGAGGTGTCAGAGTGTTTTCTTTGTGCATTGCCAGTCAATGCCCACCTCCAGAGGTAAGAAGTATTCTTATTTCTATTACCATATATTAGTCTTTTTTTTATTGAGATATAATTGACATATATTAGTTTTAGATATGCAACATAGTGATTCAATGATTATATTGGGAAATGACCACAATAAGTCTAGTTTACATCCAGTAGTTTTGCTTGTTCTTGAACTTCATTTAAATAGAATTATATAGTAGGGGCACCTGGGTACCTCAGTCAGTTGGGCATCCAACTCTTGGTCTTGACTGAAGTCTTGATCTCACGGTCTTGAGTTCAAGCCCTGAGTTGGGCTCTGTGCTAGGCATGGAGTCTATTTAAAAATAAAAGAATAGGGCGCAGCCCTGGTAGCGCAGCGGTTTAGCACCGCCTGCAGCCTGGGGTGTGATCCTGGAGACCTGGGATCGAGTCCCACATCGGGCTTCCTGCATGGAGCCTGCTTCTTCCTCTGCCTGTGTCTCTGCCTCTCTCTCTCTCTCTCTCTCTGAATAAATAAGTAAATCTTAAAAAAAAAATAAAAATAAAAGAATAAATAATAGAATTATACAGTATGTATGCTTTGTGCTTGGAATCATTATACAACTTAATGTTTTTAATATTTACCCAAGTGGTTTTCATGTATCAGTAGTTTGCTCTTTTTTTCCCCTATGAATATACAATTTGTTTATTATTTCTTCTATTATGAACATTTGGGTTAATTCACTTTTTGGTGTCATGAAGAAGGCCTTTCATTCTTGTACAAGTCTGTGTGTGTGTGTGTGTGTGTGTGTGTGTGTGTGAGGGAACATTTCACTCTCATTTTACTAGTGTGCCTGAGTGGAATTGCTGGGTCATATGTTTAATTCTATTTGAAAATGCCAGAAGTTTTCAGAAGTTTTATACAGCTACTAGCAACATAAGGAAGTTCTAGTAGTTACATAGTTTCTCAACCCTTGGTACTGTTAACCATTTGTGTGGGTGTGTGATATTACATGGTGTTTTTAGTTTGAATTTCCCTGATGACTAATGATGTTGAAATTCTTTCTATTTAATTTCTTGGTCATTTGTATATCTTTTTTTTTTTTTTTTGCAAAGCATTTGTGAAAATATTTTGTTCATTTTTAAAAGCTGGGTTGTATTATTATTGAGTTGAGAGTTCTTTGTGTAATCTGCTTACAGATACTTTTGCAGAACTATGCATTTCAAATATTTTCTCCCAGTCTCTGACATAACTTTTCACTTTCTTAATTGTGTCTTTTGATGAGAAGTTTTAAATTTTGATGAAATCTATCTAACAGTTTTTCTTTTATGGTTAGTACTTTTTGCTACCATTTAAGAAATCTTCGTGTATCCTAAGCTCCTATAGCTCCTTGTGTTTCCAGCTAGATGATTTTTAAATTTAGATCTATGATCCATTTTAAATTAATATGAATGGAATAAGTGTAAGAGTCATGGTGAATTTCTTTCTATCTGAATATTGGGTTCTTCCAGAAGCATTTATTTTAAGACTTTTCTTCCTCCTTGAATGGCACTGGTGTCTTTGTATGCGGCATATTGGTCATATACATGTGAACCTATATTTGGACTCTGTTCTGTTACATTGATCTATTTATTTATCCTTCTATCCTTATACCTTAACCCCATTGATCTAGTTGTTTATACTTATAACTATACCATATTGTATTAATTATTTACCCTCTATTCTAAAATTTTATATATATATATATATATATATATATATATATATATATATATATTACATTGAATACATAGACCAACCTAGGGAGAACAGACATCCTAACAATTGAATCTTCTAATCTGTAAGATAGACTATCTTTCCCTTTATTAGGTCTTTGATTTCTCTCTGTGTTGTTTCATAAATTTCAGCGTGGAATCTTGCACATTTTATTTAGTCTTACGTATTTTATTTTTAAAATCCTATTGTAAATGGAATCATTTTTACAATTTCTTTTTTTTTTAAGATTTTATTTACTTATTCATGAGAGACACAAAGAGAGGCAGAGACATAGGCAGAGGGAGAAGCAGACTCCCTCTGGGAAGTCCGACACAGGACTCCATCCCAGGACCCCAGGATCCCTGGGATCACGACCTGAGCCAAAGGCAGATGCTCAACCACTGAGTTATCCAGGTGCCTCTTGTTTTTACATTTTCATCTTCCATTTGTTTGTTGCAAGTATGAAGAAATACAATTTGTATATTGACTTTATATTACATAGCCTTGCTAAACTCACTTGTTACTTCCAGGAGTTTATAGGTTCCTTGGATAGTCTATGTATACAATCAAGTCATTTATGAATAATGGGTTACTGTTTTTTTTTCAAATTTATTATTTTTAAATTTTTTCTCTCCTCATTGCATTGGTTAGGATCTCTATTATGGTACTGAATAGAAGTGGTGATAATAGACATCCTTGTCTTGTTAGGGAGAAATATTCACTATCTTATCATTAAGTGTGATGTGATTTGTATGCTTTAGGCAAATAATCTTATCAAATTGAGGAAGTTTCTATTCTTAGCTAAGAATTTTTATTATGAATGGGGCTGAATTTTATAAAATACTTTTTCCATATCTACTTAGATGATCCTACTGCTAAAATTATATTGATTTTTTTACTTTTATTTTTTAAGAAGATTTTGAGAGAGATAGAATGAGTAGGGGGAGGGGCAAAAGAAGAAGTAGACTCCCTGCTGAGCAGGGAGCCTGATGTGGGGCTCAATCCCAGGACCCCGAGATCATAATCTGAGCCAAAGGCAGACACTTAACCAACTGAGCCACCCAGGTACCCTTTAAATGTTTTTTTTTTTTAATGTTAAGCAAACTATGTCTTTCTAGAATAAACTCCCATAACCATGATGTGTGTAATTCTTATATAACATTGTATTTGATTTGTTAAAATTTCACTTAGATGGAATTTTTTTTCCATCTATATTTTAAAAGGATATTGGTCTACTTTTTTTTTTCTTGTAATGTCCTTAATAGATTTTGATATCAAGGTTATGCTGGCCTGTCTGAAAGATTCTGTATAGAATCATTGATCTTTTTTCCTTAAAGGTTTGGTAGCATTTACCAGTGTAGCCATCTGGATCAGGTGTTTCTATTGTTGGAATGTTTTTAAATTATGGATTTAATTTCATTAAAAGAGAATTATTCAAATTTTCTCTCTTCTTGTGCCAGTTTCTGTAAGTAGTGTTTTTCTAGAAAGTTGCCTATTTCATATAGGTTGTCAAATGTGTTAACATAAAGTTATTCGTGACATCTTTTTTTTTTTAAGAGAGTGAGACAGAGAAAGAGAGAGAGATAGAGAGACAGTGCATGCATGGGAATGAAGAGGGGGAGGGGCTGAGGGATAGTGAGAGAGAATCTTAAGTAGGCTCTATGCCCAGCAATGAGCTGACACAGGACTCGATATCACAACCCTGAGATCGAGACCTGAGCCATATCAAGGTTTGAATGTTTAACTGACTGATCCACCCAGACACTCCCTTCCTATTATTCCTTTAAAATGTGTGGCGTCTAGAGTGATATTGCCTCTGTCATTCCTAATATTAGGTATTTGTTTTTCTCATTCTTCTTTTTCCTTGATCAATTAAGTCAATTTTTATATCTTTTTAAAGAACTGTCTTTGGCTCCATTGACATTCTCTGTTCTATATCTCTTTTCTATTTCATTAATTTCTGATTTTATATTTATTATTTCCTTCTTTCTAACTTTGCTCTTTTTTTAGCTTGTAGAGATAATTTATCAAATCTCCATTTGAGAACTATTACAGCTACATCCACAAATTTTTGTATGTTGTATTTTAATAACTGTTCCTTTTAAAATATTTTCAAACTTCCACTGTAATTTCATCTTTGATGAATGGATTATGTAGAAGTGACTTAATTTTCACATGATTTTGGTTTTTCTAGATATTTTGTTATTGATTTCTAGTTTAATTTTGTTGTCATTAGAGAATGTAATTTGTATAATGTTAATCCTTTGAAAATGATTACTAGTTTTATGGCTTAGAATAGGGCATATTGTATTCAATATTTCATATACATTTGAAAAGACTGTAACCTATAGCTATTAAGTATGGTGTTCTGCAAGTGATATGTTAAGTTGCTTGATATTGCTATTCAAATGTTCTATATCCTTACCAATGTTTGTCTGCTTGTTCTATTGATTATTGAGGAGACATTAAAATCTCCACATATAATTCTAAATTTGTCTTTCCCATACAATTCTGTCCATTGTTTGCTTCATAAATTTTGAAGTTATGTTGTTAGGTACGTACACATTTAGGATTATGTCTTCTTCCTATGGAATTAATCTTCTAATTATTATAAATTTCCTTCTTTTTTTCATTTCTTCCTTAAAATTTACTTTGACAGTTATTAATATAGCCACATCAATTTTGATATGGTTACTTTTTACATGGGATATATTTTCTCATTATTTTATTTCCAATTACTTAAATCAATTATATATTTTTTCTTTTTGAATTTGTTTAATTTTAGCTTTAAAAATATCATATTTGGGATCCCTGGGTGGCACAGCGGTTTGGCGCCTGCCTTTGGCCCAGGGCGCGATCCTGGAGACCCGGGATCGAATCCCACGTCGGGCTCCCGGTGCATGGAGCCTGCTTCTCCCTCTGCCTGTGTCTCTGCCTCTCTCTCTATCTCTCTGTGACTATCATAAATAAATAAAAATTAAAAAAAAATATCATATTTAGTTTCTTTTTTAATTTAAATTTAATTAGCCAACATATAGTACATAATTAGTTTCAGATATAGTGTTCAATAATTCATCAGTTGCATATAACACCCAGTGCTCATCACATCTCATGCCCTCCTTAATGCCCATCACCCAATTACCCCACCCCTACACTCCTCCCCTCCAGCAACCGTCAGTTTGTTTCCTATAGTTAAGAATCTCTCCTGAGTTTTCTCCCTATCTGACGACTTCCCATTCAATTTTCCCTCCCTACCCCATGATCCTCTGCATTGTTTCTTATATTCCACATATGAGTGAAACCATATAATTGTCTTTCTCCAATTGACTTATTTCACTCAGCATAATACCTTCCAGTTCTATCCATGTTGAATCAAATGGTAAGTATTCATCTTTTCTTATGGCTGACTAATATTCCATTGTATATATACATCACATATTTTTTATCCACTTATCTGTCAATGGACAACTGGGCTCTTTCATAGTTTGGCTATTGTAGACATTGCTGCTATGAACATTGGGGTACAGGTGCTCCTTTGGATCACGACATTTGTATCTTTGGGGTAAATCCCCAGTAATGCAATTGCTGAGTTGTAGGGTAACTCTATTTTTAACTACTTGAGGAACCTCCATACTGCTTTCTGGAGGGGCTGTACCAGTTTACATTCCCACCAGCAGTGTGAGAGGGTTCCTCTTTCTTCACAACCTCACCAACATTTGTTGTTTCCTGACTTGTTAATTTTAACTGTTCTAAGTGGTGTGAGGTGGTATCTCATTTGGTTTTGAGTTGTATTTCCCTAATGTGGAGTATTTTTTTCATGTATCTGTTGGCCATTTGTATGTCTTCTTTGGAGAAATGTCTGTTCATGTCTTTTGCCCATTTCTTTAATGGATTATTTTTTCTTTGGGTGTTGAGTGTGATTAGTTATTTATATATCTTGGAGACTAGCCCTTATCTGATATGTCATTTGCAAATATCCTCTCCTATTCTGTAAGTTGTCTTTTAGGTTTTTTTTTTTTTTACTGTTTCCTTTGTTGTGCAGAAGCTTTTTTACCCATAGTTCAGTTTGTTTCCCTTGTCTTTGGAGATGTGTCTAAGCAAGAAGTTGCTACAACCAAGATCAAAGAGGTGGCTGCCTGTGTTCTCCTCTAGGATTTTAATGGATTCCTATCTCACATTGAGGTCTTTCTTCCATTTTGAGTTTATTTTGTGTATGGTGTAAGGAAATGTTCCAGTTTCATTCTTCTACATGTGGCTGTCCAATATTCCCAACACTGTTTATTGAAGAGATTGTCCTTTTTCCATTGGATATTCTTTCCTACTTTGTTGAAGATTAGTTGACTATAGAGTTGTGGGTCCGTTTCTGGGTTCTCTATTCTGTTCCATTGTATGCATCTGTTTTTGTGCCAGTACCACACTGTCTTGATGATAACAGCTTTGAAATATAGCTCAGTCTGGAATTTTGATGCCCCCAGCTTTGGTTTTCTTTTTCAACATTCCTCTATTTGAGGTCTTTTGTGGTTCCATACAAATTTTAGGATTGTTTGTTCTAGCTTTGTGAAAAATGTTGATGGTATTTTGATAAGAATTGCATTGAATGTGTACATTGCTGTAGGTAGTATAGACATTTTAACAATATTTGTTCTTCCAATCCATGAGCATGGAATATTTTTCCACCTCTTTGTGTCTTCCTCAATGTCTCTCAGAAATGTGCTGTAGTTTTTAGGGTATAGATCCATTACCTCTTTGGTTAGGTTTATTCCTAGGTATTTTATGGTTCTGGGTGCAATTGTAAATGGGATAAATTCCTTAATTTCTCTTTCTTCTGTCTCATTGTTAGTGTATAGAAATGCAACTGATTTTTGTACATTCATTTTTATATCCTGCCACATTGCTGAATTGCTGCATGAGTTCTAGCAATTTTGGGGTGGAGTCTTTTTGGGTTTTCTACATGGAGTATCATATTATCTGCAAAGAGTGAGTTTGACTTCTTTATTGCCAGTTTGAATGCCTTTTATTTCTTTTTATTGTTTAATTGCTGAGGTTAAGGCTACTACCATGTTGAACAACAGTGGTGAGAGTGGGCATCCCTGTCTTGTTCCTGATCTTAGAGGAAAAGCTCTCAGTTTTTCCCCATTGAGAATGAAATATCAGGAAGGGAGACAGAACATAAAGACTCCTAACTCGGGGAAACGAACTAGGGGTGGTGGAAGGGGGGAGGAGGGCGGGTGTTGGAGGGGAATGGGTGACGGGCACTGAGGTGGACACTTGACGGGATGAGCACTGGGTGTTTTTCTGTATGTTGGTAAATTGAACACCAATAAAAATTAATTAAAAAAAAAAAAAGAGAATGATATTCACTGTGGGCTTTTCATAGATGGCTTTTATGATATTGAGGTATGCTCCCTCTATCCCTACACTTTGAAGAGTTTTAATCAAGAAAGGATGCTGTATTTTGTCAAATGCTTTTTCTACATGTATTGAGAGGGTCATATGATTGTTTTTTTATTAATGTAGTGTATCACATTGATTGATTTGGAAATGTTGGACCACCCTTGCATCCAGGAATAAATCCTACTTGGTCATGGTGAATAATCCTTTTAATGTACTGTTGGAACCAATTGGCTAGTATCTTTTTTATTTATTTTTATTTTTATTTTTTTTATTATTTATTTATGATAGTCATACAGAGAGAGAGAGAGAGAGGCAGAGACACAGGCAGAGGGAGAAGCAGGCTCCATGCACCGGTAGTCTGACGTGGGATTCCATCCCGGGTCTCCAGGATCGCGCCCTGGGCCAAAGGCAGGCGCCAAACCGCTGCGCCACCCAGGGATCCCCTTTTTTATTTATTTATTTTTATTTTTTATTTATTTTTAATTTTTTAAAATTTATTTATGATAGTCACAGAGAGAGAGAGAGGCAGAGACACAGGCAGAGGGAGAAGCAGGCTCCATGCACCGGGAGCCCAATGTGGGATTCGATCCCGGGTCTCCAGGATCGCGCCCTGGGCCAAAGACAGGCGCTAAACCGCTGCGCCACCCAGGGATCCCTATTGGCTAGTATCTTGATGCAAATTTTGGCATCCATGTTCATCAGGGAAATTGGTTTTTGATTTTTCTTTTTGGTGAGATCTTTGTCTGGTTTTGAGATCTAGGTAATGCTGGCCTTATAGAATGAGTCCTTTACGTGTAATTTTAGTTAGCGTAACTGAGACTTTTCTAATTTTTTGAGAAAGGCTTGTATTGCTATGTACTTCCCTCTTATGACCACCTTTGCTGTATCCAAAAGGTTTTTAACAGTTGTGTTTTCATTTTCATTTGTTTCTATGAGTTTTAAAAATTCTTCTTTAATTTCTTGGATGACCCATTCATCCTTTAGTAGGATGTTCTTTAACTCCAAGTGTTTAAATTCTTTCCCAGTTTCTTCTTGTGGTTAAATTTAAGTTCAAAAGCACTGTGTTCTCAAAATATGCAGGGAATAATCTCAGTCTTTTGGTACCAGTTGAGACTTTATTTGTGACCCAGTATGTGATCTATTCTGGAGAATATTCCCTGTGCGCTCAAGAAGAATGTGGATTCTGTTGCCATAGGATGGAATGCTCTGAACATATCTGTGAAGTCCATCTGGTCCAGTGTTTCATAAAGTCTTTGTTTCATTGTTGATCTTCTGCTTAGATTATCTTTCCATTGCTGTGAGTGGGGTGTTGAAGTCCTCTACTATTATTGTTATTATGACTGTTTCTTTAATTTTGCTATTAATTGTTTTATATAATTGCTTCCAAGTTAGGAGCACGAATACTTATAATTGTTAGATTTTCTTGTTGTATAGAGCCTTTAAGTATGATATAGTGTCCCTCTTCATCCCTCACTACAGTCTTTGGTTTAAAATCTAGTTTGTCTGATATGAGGATTGCTACTCCAGGCTTCGTTTGATGTCTATTGGCATAATAAATGGTTCTCCACCCCCTCACTTTCAATCTGGAAGTGTCTTTGGATCTAAAATGAGTATTTTGTAGAGAGCATGTGAATGGATGGGTATTGCTTTTTTATCCAACTTGATGCCCTGTGTCTTTTGATTGTAGCATTTACCCCACTTACATTCAGACTATTTAACGATATCAATTTAGTGCCCTTGTATTACCTGTAAAGTCCCTGTTTCTGTAGATTGTCTCTGTTTCTTTCTGGTCTAATGTTATTTTTGGACTCTTTCTTCACTTACAGGATCCTCTTAAAATTTCTTGCAGGGTTAGTTTAGTGATCACAAATTCTTTTAGTTTCTACTTGTCTTGAAAGTTCTTTATCTCTCCTTTTCTGAATGACAGTCTTGCTAGATAAAGTATTCTTGGCTACATGTTTTTTTCATTTAGTACCCTGGTCTGCCAGGTTTCTGTGGTTAAGTCTGTTGCCAGTCTAATGTTTCTACCATTGCAGGTTACAGAGTTCTTATCTTAAACTGCTTTCAGGATTTTCTCTTTATCTCTGAAATTTGCGAGCTTCACTAGTATATGTTGGGGTACTGATCTATTTTTATTGATTTTTGAGGTGGCTGCCTCTTGGGTTTGAATTCCTGTCTCCTTCCCCAGATTAGGGAAGTTCTCAGCTATGATTTGCTCAAATATACCTTCTGCCCCTATCTCTTTTTCCTCTTCCTCTGGGACCTCAGTAATTCTAATACTGTTTTGCTTTGTGCTATCACTGATTTTTTGAAGCCTCTCTTCATGGTCCATTAGTCGTTTTTCTCTCTTTCCCTCATATTTCTTCCTTTCCATCAATTTGTCTTCTATGTCACTGATTCTCTCTTCTGCCTCATTTACCAAGCTGTAAAAGCATCCATTTTAGACTGCCTCTCAGTTAAAACATTTTTAATTTTGGCCTACTTAGAGAATATCTTAGTGCAGAAATAAAATCTCGTGTCTTTTATGTTTTTTTCAAGCCCAGCTAGTAACTTTATAATCGTTATCCTGAATTCTAGCTTTGATATTTTACTTATATCCATAGTGATTATATCTGTGGGAGAAAGTATTACCTCTGCTTCTTTCTTTTGTTGTGAAATCCTCCTTCTAGTCATTTTTCCCAGAAAAGAATGAATGAGAGAACAAAATAAAAAATACCCACCATGAGCCAAGCAAAATCATATTAGACAAATCTGAAGAGGTCAGAAACCAAAAAAGAAAAGAAAAAAAAGGAAAAAGGAAAGAATATAATCTCCCAGGTGGACAAAAAAGGGTGATCCACTTGATCCTGGGTATATTTTGGTTTGTTAGAAGACACTAAATCCCAAAATTGTGAAGAAAGTGTAATATATATATATATATATATACACACACATATAATTGAATACAGTGAAAGGAAGCTAAAAATTAAGAATATATAAACTGTAAATGGAAAAATGAAAGTTAAAAACACTTAAAGAGTTGATAATAACTAGTTAAATAAGAAAAAAGGAAAAATAAAAGGAAAATTTTACAATGAAAAAAAATCATGAGAAAAAAACCTGGAATTCTATATACTATTTTCCCCTAGTGCTGGAGTTTTTCAGTCCTGTGTGCTGCATAAATTTGGTATTTGCCTGATGTTCCAGTTGGTCTTCAGCGAAGGGGCCTGCTGTGCTGATTCTCAGGTGTCTTTGAGTGAAGTTGAATTGCCCTCGCCAGGGGGCCTGGCTCTGTGTAAACTGCTTCTGGTTGCTCTATGTGGTTTTTGTTCCCTGAAGGCTTTTTGTACTACTTTAAAGGATGAAAATAATGCTGAATAGTCAGGGGAATATTGAAAAAGAAAACCAGAGCCAGGGGCATCACAATGCCGGATTTCAAGTTGTACTACAAAGCTGTGATTATCAAGACAGTATGGTACTGGCACAAAAACAGACAAGTAGGGAAGCCCAGGTGGCTCAGTGGTTTAGCACTGCTTTCAGCCTAGGGTGTGATCCTAGAGACCCAGGATCGAGTCCCACATTGGGCTCTCTGTATGGAGCCTGTATCTCCCTGTGTCTGTGTTTCTCTCCCTCTGTGTCTCTCATGAATAAATAAAATATTTTTTTAAAGATTTTATTTATTTATTAATGAGAGACACACATAGAGACAGAGACACAGGCAGAGGGAGAAGCAGGCTCCATGCAGGGAGCCTGATGTGGGACTTGATCCCGGGTTTCCAGAATCATGCCCTGGGCTGAAGGCGGCACTAAACCACTGAGCCACCGGGGCTGCCCAATAAATAAAATCTTTAAAAAAAAAACAGACACATAGATCAATGGAACAGAATAGAGAACCCAGAAATGGGCCCTCAACTCATGGTCAACTAATATTTGACAAAGCAGGAAAGACTATCCACTGGATAAAGGAAAGTCTCTTCTATAAATGGTGCTGGGAAAATTGGACAGCCACATGCAGAAGAGTGAAACTGGACCATTCTCTTACACCATACAAAAGATAAACTCAAAATGGATGAAAGATCTAAATGTGAGATAAGAATCCATCAAAATCCTAGAGGAGAACACAGGCAACACCCTTTTTGAACTTGGCCACAGTAACTTCTTGCAAGATACATCTATGAAGGTAGGGGAAACAAAAGCAAAAATTAACTACTGGGACTTAATCAAGATAAAAACCTTCTGCACAGCAAAAGAAACAATCGACAAAACAAAAAGACAACCTACAGAATGGGAGAAGATATTTGCAAATGACATATCTGATAAAGGGCCAGTATCCAAGATCTATAAAGACCTTATCAAACTCAACAGCAAGGAAACAAACAATCCAGTCATGAAATGGGCAGAAGATGTGAACAGACATTTCACCAAAGAAGACAGACTTATGGTCAACCAGCACATGAGAAAGTGCTCCACATCACTTGCCATCAGGGAAATATAAATCAAAACACAATGAGATACCACCTCACACCAGTGAAAATGGTGAAAATTAACAGGACAGGAAACAACAAATGTTGGAGAGGATGTGGAGAAAGGAGAACCCTCTAGCACTGTTGGTGGCAATGTGAACTGGTACAGCCACTCTGGAAAGCTGTGTGGAGGTTCCTCAAGATGTTAAAAATAGAGCTACCCTATGACCCACAATTGCGCTGCTGGGGATTCACCCCAAAGATACAGATGCAGTGAAACGCCGGGACACCTGCACCCCGATGTTTATAGCAGCAATGTCCACAATAGGCAAACTGTGGAAGGAGCCTCGGTGTCCATCGAAAGATGAATGGATAAACAAGATGTGGTCTATGTATACAATGGATTATTACTCAGCCATTAGAAATGACAAATACCCACCATTTGCTTCAATGTGGATGGAACTGGAGGGTATTATGCTGAGTGAAATAAGTCATCAGAGAAGGACAATCATTATATGGTTTCATTCATTTGGGGAATATAAAAAGTAGTGAAAGGGAATAAAGGGGAAAGGAGAGAAACTGAGTGAAAATATCAGTGAGGGTGACAAAACATGACAGACTCCTAACTCTGGGAAATGAACAAGGGGTGGTGGAAGGGGAGGTGGGCGAGGGGACGGGGTGACTGGATGACGGGCACAGAGGGGGGCACATGAGGGGATAAGCACTGGGTGTCATGCTATATGTTGGCAAATTGAACTCCAATTAAAAAGTATACAAAATAAAAAAATTTTTTAAATGGCTTAATCTCCGGTCTCAGAGCTGAAAGATACAGCCCCTCTCCAGTAAATCCTCAGGGAAAAGCTGTCTTCACTTTTGTGTGTGCCAAACTCTGCAAACTCCTGCAGTTCACACCTATGCCACTACTCCAGAAGAAGGAGGTTCACTGCATTTCTGCCCTTTGCAGGGACCCCACCCAGAGAGTGGTCACCTGCCTGAGCTGAGCCGTGTTTTGCAGTTTATGGAACACCTGGCTTGCTGACTGTAGTTGGTTTCCGGGCTCCAATGCTTGGCAACTC
Organism: Vulpes vulpes; assembly: GCF_048418805.1. Lineage (NCBI taxonomy): Eukaryota > Metazoa > Chordata > Mammalia > Carnivora > Canidae > Vulpes > Vulpes vulpes. The sequence goes on along the minus strand of NC_132787.1, from coordinate 54,132,620 downwards.
TGCTGGCTCAGGCAGCCCCATTCTTTCTGTGACCCTGGGGATCCTGAGACCACACTGTCTCACTTAGAATTTTGCCCTAGTTCCCCACCTGAGCATCTTTCAGTTAGGGATGTCTCTCTCACTGGAGCAGACTTCCTAAAGTTCTGATATTGTGCTCAGGGCTATATAACTTTCTGGTACCCAGTTTACGGAGGCTCCCTCCCCTTGCTATTAATCTTCTGATATCTCCCCTCAGATTCATTTCTGTGCACCTCCTACCTTGCAAAAAGTGGTTGCTCTTCTATTTGTAGAATTCCAGTAATTTTTTTTAACACATCTCAGGTTGGATTCACAGGTGTTCAGAATGATTTGGTAGATATCTAGCTAAAATTCAAGGGACCAAATGAAAGGAGATCCCCTACTCCTCTGCCGTCTTGACTTCCTCCTCAATTACTTATGTTAAAGTTTGTTTTTTTTTTGTAGGTAGGATGTTGTTCAGTCTTTTTTTTTTTTTTAATTAACTTTTATTGGTGTTCAATTTACCAACATACAGAAAAACACCCAGTGCTCATCCCGTCAAGTGTCCACCTCAGTGCCCGTCACCCATTCCCCTCCAACACCCGCCCTCCTCCCCTTCCACCACCCCTAGTTCGTTTCCCCGAGTTAGGAGTCTTTATGTTCTGTCTCCCTTCCTGATATTTCCCAACATTTCTTTTCCCTTCCTTTATATTCCCTTTCACTATTATTCATATTCCCCAAATGAATGAGAACATACACTGTTTGTCCTTCTCCGATTGACTTATTTCACTCAGCATAATACCCTCCAGTTCCATCCACGTTGAAGCAAATGGTGGGTATTTGTCGTTTCTAATTGCTGAGTAATATTCCATTGTATACATAAACCACATCTTCTTTATCCATTGATCTTTCGATGGACACCGAGGCTCCTTCAACAGTTTGGCTATTGTGGCCATTGCTGATAGAAACATCGGGGTGCAGGTGTCCCGACGTTTCATTGCATCTGAATCTTTGGGGTAAATCCCCAACAGTGCAATTGCTGGGTCGTAGGGCAGGTCTATTTTTAACTCTTTGAGGAACCTCCACACAGTTTTCCAGAGTGGCTGCACCAGTTCACATTCCCACCAACAGTGTAAGAGGGTTCCCTTTTCTCCGCATCCTCTCCAACATTTGTTGTTTCCTGCCTTGTTAATTTTCCCCATTCTCGCTGGTGTGAGGTGGTATCTCATTGTGGTTTTGATTTGTATTTCCCTGATGGCAAGTGATGCAGAGCATTTTCTCATGTGCTTGTTGGCCATGTCCATGTCTTCCTCTGTGAGATTTCTCTTCATGTCTTTTGCCCATTTCATGATTGGATTGTTTGTTTCTTTGGTGTTGAGTTTAATAGTTCTTTATAGATTTTGGAAACTAGCCCTTTGTCTGATATGTCATTTGCAAATATCTTCTCCCATTCTGTAGGTTGTCTTTTAGTTTTGTTGACTGTATCCTTTGCTGTGCAAAAGCTTCTTATCTTGATGAAGTCCCAATAGTTCATTTTTGCTTTTGTTTCTTTTGCCTTTGTGGATGTATCTTGCAAGAAGTTACTGTGGCCAAGTTCAAAAAGGGTGTTGCCTGTGTTCTCCTCTAGGATTTTGATGGAATCTTGTCTCACATTTAGATCTCTCATCCATTTTGAGTTTATCTTTGTGTATGGTGCAAGAGAGTGGTCCAGTTTCATTCTTCTGCATGTGGATGTCCAATTTTCCCAGCACCATTTATTGAAGAGACTGTCTTTCTTCCAATGGATAGTCTTTCCTCCTTTATCGAATATTAGATGACCGTACATTTCAGGGTCCACTTCTGGGTTCTCTATTCTGTTCCATTGATCTATGTGTCTGTTTTTGTGCCAGTACCACACTGTCTTGATGACCACAGCTTTGTAGTACAACCTGAAATCTGGCATTGTGATGCCCCCAGCTATGGTTTTCTTTTTTAAAATTCCCCTGGCTATTCGGGGTCTTTTCTGATTCCACACAAATCTTAAAATAATTTGTTCTAACTCTCTGAAGAAAGTCCATGGTATTTTGATAGGGATTGCATTAAACGTGTAAATTGCCCTGGGTAACATTGACATTTTTACAATATTAATTCTGCCAATCCATGAGCATGGAATATTTTTCCATCTCTTTGTGTCTTCCTCAATTTCTTTCAGAAGTGTTCTATAGTTTTTAGGGTATAGATCCTTTACCTCTTTGGTTAGGTTTATTCCTAGGTATCTTATGCTTTTGGGTGCAATTGTAAATGGGATTGACTCCTTAATTTCTCTTTCTTCAGTCTCATTGTTAGTGTATAGAAATGCCATTGATTTCTGGGCATTGATTTTGTATCCTGCCACGCTACCAAATTGCTGTATGAGTTCTAGCAATCTTGGGGTGGAGGCTTTTGGGTTTTCTATGTAGAGTATCATGTCATCGGCGAAGAGGGAGAGTTTGACTTCTTCTTTGCCAATTTGAATGCCTTTAATGTCTTTTTGTTGTCTGATTGCTGAGGCGAGGACTTCCAGAACTATGTTGAACAGCAGTGGTGAGAGTGGACATCCCTGTCTTGTTCCTGATCTTAGGGGAAAGGCTCCCAGTGCTTCCCCATTGAGAATGATATTTGCTGTGGGCTTTTCGTAGATGGCTTTTAAGATGTCGAGGAAAGTTCCCTCTATCCCAACACTCTGAAGGGTTTTGATCAGGAATGGATGCTGTATTTTGTCAAATGCTTTCTCTGCATCTAATGAGAGTATCATATGGTTCTTGGTTTTTCTCTTGCTGATATGATGAATCACATTGATGGTTTTACGAGTGTTGAACCAGCCTTGTGTCCCAGGGATAAATCCTACTTGGTCATGGTGAATAATTTTCTTAACGTATTGTTGGATCCTATTGGCTAGTATCTTGTTGAGAATTTTTGCATCCATGTTCATCAGGGATATTGGTCTGTAATTCTCCTTTTTGGTGGGGTCTTTGTCTGGTTTCGGAATTAAGGTGATGCTGGCCTCATAGAACGAATGTGGAAGTACTCCATCTCTTTCTATCTTTCCAAACAGCTTTAGTAGAATAGGTATGATTTCTTCTTTAAACGTTTGATAGAATTCCCCTGGGAAGCCATCTGGCCCTGGACTCTTGTGTCTTGGGAGGTTTTTGATGACTGCTTCAATTTCCTCCCTGGTTATTGGCCTGTTCAGGTTTTCTATTTCTTCCTGCTCCAGTTTTGGTAGTTTGTGGCTTTCCAGGAATGCGTCCATTTCTTCTAGATTTCCTAATTTATTGGCGTACAGCTGTTCATAATATGTTTTTAAAATCGTTTGTATTTCCTTGGTGTTGGTAGTGATGTCCCCTTTCTCATTCATGATTTTATTGAGTCTTCTCTCTCTTCTTTTTAATAAGGTTGGCTAATGGTTTATCTATCTTATTAATTCTTTCAAAGAACCAACTCCTGGTTCTGTTGATCTGTTCCACAGTTCTTTTGGTCTCGATATCATTGAGTTCTGCTCGAATTTTAATTAACTCTCTTCTTCTGCTGGGGGTGGGGTCTATTTGTTGCTTTTTCTCTAGTTCCTTTATGTGTAAGGTGAGCTTTTGAATTTGAGATCTTTCCAGTTTTTGAATGGATGCTTGTATTGCGATGTATTTCCCCCTCAGGACTGCTTTTGCAGCATCCCAAAGATTTTGAACGGTTGTATCTTCATTCTCATTAATTTCCATGAATCTTTTTAATTCTTCCTTAATTTCCTGGTTGACCTTTTCATCTTTTAGCAGGATGGTCCTTAACCTCCACGTGTTTGTGGTCCTTCCATACTTCTTGTTGTGATTAAGTTCTAATTTCAAGGCATTATGGTCTGAGAATATACAGGGGACTATCCCGATCTTTTGGTATCGGTTCAGACCCGATTTGTGACCCAGTATGTGGTCTATTCTGGAGAAAGTTCCATGTGCACTTGAGAAGAATGTGTATTCAGTTGAGTTTGGATGTAAAGTTCTGTAGATATCTGTGAAATCCATCTGGTCCAGTGTATCATTTAAAGCTCTCGTTTCTTTGGAGATGTTGTGCTTAGAAGACCTATCCAGGGTAGAAAGAGCTAGATTGAAGTCACCAAGTATAAGTGTATTATTATCAAGGTATTTCTTGAGTTTGGTTATTAATTGGTTTAAATATTTGGCAGCTCCCACATTCGGGGCATATATATTGAGGAGTGTTAAGTCCTCTTGTTGGATAGATCCTTTGAGTATGAGATAGTGTCCCTCTTCATCTCTCACTATAGTCTTCGGGGTAAATTTTAATTTATCTGATATAAGGATGGCAACCCCTGCTTTCTTTTGAGGACCATTTGAATGGTAAATGGTTCTCCAACCTTTTATTTTCAGGTTGTAGGTGTCCTTCTGTCTAAAATGAGTCTCTTGTAGACAGCAAATAGATGGGTCCTGCTTTTTTATCCAGTCTGAAACCCTGCGCCTTTTGATGGGGTCATTAAGCCCGTTCACATTCAGAGTTACTATTGATAGATATGAGTTTAGTGTCATCATATCTATTCAGTCCTTGTTTTTGTGGATTGTTCCACTGAACTTCTTCTTAAAGGGGAATTTTAAGAGTCCCCCTTAAAATTTCTTGCAGGGCTGGTTTGGAGGTTACATATTCTTTCAGTTCCTGCCTGTCTTGGAAGCTCTTTATCTCTCCTTCCATTTTGAATGAAAGCCTTGCTGGGTAAAGTATTCTTGGTTGCATGTTCTTTTCATTTAGGACCCTGAATATATCCTGCCAGCCCTTTCTGGCCTGCCAGGTCTCTGTGGAGAGGTCTGCTGTTACCCTAATATTCCTCCCCATAAAAGTCAGGGACTTTTTTTCTGTCTGCTTTAAGGATCTTCTCCTTATCTTTGGAATTTGCAAGCTTCACTATTAAATGTCGAGGTGTTGAACGGTTTTGATTTTAGGGGGGGGGATCTCTCTATTTCCTGGATCTGAATGCCTGTTTCCTTTCCCAGATTCGGAAAGTTTTCAGCTAGGATTTGTTCAAATACATATTCTGGCCCTCTGTCCCTTTCGGCGCCCTCAGGAACCCCAATTAAACGTAGGTTTTTCTTCCTCAGGCTATCATTTATTTCCCTTAATCTATCCTCATGGTCTTTTAATTGCCTGTCTCTTTTTTCCTCAGTTTCCCTCTTTGCCATCAACTTGTCTTCTATGTCACTCACTCGTTCTTCCACCTCGTCAAGCCTCGTCGTTAGGACTTCTAGCTTGGATTGCATCTCATTTAATTGATTTTTAATTTCTGCCTGATTGGATCTAAATTCTGCAGTCATGAAGTCTCTTGAGTCCTTTATGGTTTTTTCTAGAGCCACCAGTAGCTGTAAAATAGTGCTTCTGAATTGGCTTTCTGACATTGAATTGTAATCCATATTTTGTAACTCTGTGGGAGAGTGGGCTGTTTCTGATTCTTTTTTTTTGAGGTGAGGTTTTCCTTCTAGTCATTTTGCTCAGTGCAGAGTGGCCAAAAACAAGTTGTATTGGGAAAAGGAGAAAAAGAGAGAGAAGGAAATAAAAGAGAAAAAGAAAAAAGAGAAAGAAGAAAAAATAGGGGAAAAAGAGAAGAAAAAGAAAGAAAAAGAAAGAAAGGAGAAAAAAGAAAAAAAAGGGGGGGTGGGGGAAGCAATCAGAAATCAAGAAGAAAGAGAGAAATAAAAGCACAAAACAAAACAAAACAAAAAAACAAACAAAAAAAAAACCAAAAAACAAAAAAAAAAACCACGGGGGAGTATCTTCCGATTCTGTGTACTTTAAGTCCCTTGACTTCCCTTGGAACTGGTCCGTGTCGCTGGTCTTCTGGGGGAGGGGCCTGCTGTGCTGATTCTCAGGTGTTAGCACTTGGGGGAGCTGCTCTGCCCCTGCCTGGTGCAGGGCTCAGTGGGGGTTGTTCACCCCGTGAGGCCCCGGGAGGAAGCCACAGTGGCCGGGGCAGCTCTGGGACCCTGGAGTCAGCCCCCGCAGTAGCTCCGGGGCTCTCCGTCTGCAGGGCCTGGGGGCTCCGGGGCGGGGCCGCTGATCTGCTCAGCTCCAGGCAGGAGCGTCCTTGCTGTCCTGGGCCCTCCCGGCCTCTGCCTATTCCGGGGGAGGCCGGATCCTGGGCTGTGTCCCGGCGCCCTGTGCTCCGGGGCCTGCGCTGTTGGATTCGCGCTCCTGGCGGTGCAGCCCCCTCCGCGGAGCCGCCGCCCGAGCCCCTCCGAGCTGTTCCCGGAGTCGCGCCGCCCCCTCCGCGGAGCTTCTTCCTCCGCCCGAGCCGCAGCCGCTGAGCTGTTCCCGGAGCCGCGCAGCCCCCTCCGCGGAGCCGCCGCCCGAGCCCCTCCGAGGTGTTCCCGGAGCCGCGCAGCCCCCTCCGCGGAGTCGCCGCCCGAGCCCCTCCGAGCTGCTCCGGGTCCGCCGAGCGCTGCAGCCCTTAGGGAGCTCGGGGCACTCTCCGGGGCGCAGTTCCTCTGTTACTGTCCCAGGGAGCCCGAGGGCACCCCTGCCTTTCTGGGGATCCTGCTCCAATTCCCCGGGAGGCCTTTCCCCCGGGAAGGTCGGTGCAGCTCCTGCTCCTCCGGGACGGGGCTCTCCTGACCTGGGGACACTCGCCCCGGCCTCAGCCCGGCTCCTCGCGGGGCCCCTCCCCCTTGGAGGCCTTTTGTGTCTTTATTTCTTTTTCCGCGTCTTCCTACCTTGATAGAAGCGCGAACTCTTCTCACTGTAGCGTTCCAGATGGTCTCTCTTTAAATCTCAGGCCGAATTCGTAGATTTTCAGGATGATTGGATGGTTTTCTAGGTAATTTGTTGAGGACAAGTGACTTGGAGACCCTACTCTGCCGCCATCTTGCCCCTCCCCAGTCTTTTTTTTTTTTTTAAATAATCTTACAATCTTTTCTTTTTTATTCTCTAAAGACTTATTTGTTTTTTTTATAAGTAAGCTGTAAGCCCAATGTGGGGCTTGAACTCATGACCCCACGATCAAGAGCTGTATACTTACCAACTAAGCCAGCCAGGCACCCCAAGAATCTTTTTCTTTAAAGAGTAATTAATCCTTATGAATTTTTGTGATTACTGATATGGTTACTGAAAATTGATTTATTTTTAAAATAAAATTTAAAACACATAAAAGTTTTTTCTGTTCTTCCTGTTTTCCTTCAGCTTAATCAAGTTATATTCTAGTTCTTCATTTTTCTTCCTTTATTATCTTTTTATATCAATTTCTTATATTCTTAATGGTTATTCTAATCATTATAATATGCATTATTTTATTACTATCTTGAATTATTTAACTGCTCCATAATGTAAGAGTCTAATGGTATACTTATATTTTTATCTCCCTTGGATTTTGTATTATTATCATATATTTTACTTTAACATGTTATGAACCCTAAATACATCAACAGTTTTGTTTTACATGGCAGATAGTCTTTTTAAAAAGAGTTTGAAATGAAAATTTTAAAAATATCAGTAATATTACATCAAAATATCAAATTAGGGATCCCTGGGTGGTGCAGCGGTTCGGCGCCTGCCTTTGGCCCAGGGCGCGATCCTGGAGACCCGGGATCGAATCCCACATCAGGCTCTCGGCACATGGAGCCTGCTTCTCCCTCTGCCTGTGTCTCTGCCTCTCTCTCTCTCTCTCTCTGTGACTATCATAAATAAGTAATAATAAAAAAAATTTAAAAAAAAAAAAAACAAAAAAAAAAAAACAAAATATCAAATTACTGAGGGTAAACCTAACAGAAGTGGGAAAAAGTGGGGAAAGAAAGAGAAAATGTGGGGAAAATATAGGAAAAAATTAAAGAAACCTAAATTAATGGAGTGAGATACCATGTTTATGAGTTATAAGGGTAAATATTGTAACAATGTCAGTTCACTGCAATTTAATCTTTAAATTCAATGCAATGCCAATCAAAATCTCAATATGTAGGAGTGTGTGTGCATATGCATGTGAGGCTGGTTTCAAAATCTTGGCCAAGACACCTGAAGAAGAACAAGGCTCACCAAAGATGTGCAGATGGCAAAGAAACATTTGAAAATATTTTCCACATCATATGCCATCAGGTAAATTCAGTTTAAGCTGAAAGTGAGATCATACTAAATTTTATATGTATATGATTACCACATTTATTTAAAACATCTATGTTTTAATTATTAACTATGAGCTATGTCTTATAGTTACTGTGTATGTGTGTGTGTGTCGTGTGAATGCTTAAGATTTATTCCATTAGCAGATTTAATGCATATAACATAGTATTTTTAACTATAGTCACCACTCTGTACATTAGTTCCTTAGAACTTCCTCATCTTAAAACTAAAATTTCATATCCTTTGACCAATATCTCCTCAATTTTCTCCCCCTGGTGGCCCTTGATAACCACTATTCTACCCTCTGTTTCTCTAAGTTCAACTCTTTTTTTCAAGATTCCACATATAGGTGATACCATACAATTTTTGTCTTTCTCTACTAGGCTTATTTCACTTAGCATAATGCCTTTAAGTTCACTGTGTTTTAAAGAATGACAGGGTTTCCTTTTCTTATGGCTGAATAATATTCTGTGTGTATGCGTGATATATATATACACATATACATATATACACATATATATACATATATATACATATATATATATATACATACACACACACATATATATCACAGTTTCTTTATCCATTCACCTGTTGATGGCTGATGGCTAACAACAACTAATGTTTCCCTATCTAATTATTGTGAATAAATATGGGAGTGAAGGGATTTCTTTGAGATACTGATTTTTCTTCCTTTGGATATATACCCAGAAGTGGGATTTCTGGATCATAATGTAGTTCTATTAATTTCTTGAGGAACATCCATGTTGTTTTCTATAATGGCTCTACCAATTTACATTCATTTTTTTAAGAAAAAAGATTTTATTTATTTATTCATGAGAAATGGAGAGAGAGAGAGAGAGGGAGAGGCAGAGACACAGAGAAAGAGAGAAGAAGGCTCCCTGAAGGGAGCCCGATGTGGAACTCGATTCCGGGACTCCAGGATCATGCCCTGGGCTGAAGGCAGGCGCACCAAACCTCTAAGCCACCCAGGGATTCCCCCAATTTACATTCTTACCAACAATGTCAAGAATTCCCTTTTTCTTATGTCCTCAAGAACATTAACATTTTTTATCTCTTATCTTTTGATAATAGTCATTCTAACTGGTGTGAGATGATATGTCATTGTGGTTTTGATTTGCATTTTCCTGATGATTATTGATGCTGAATACCTTTTCCATTTACCTGTTGTAGAGAATACATTTGTCCAGGTAGAAGCTTCCAATGAATGCATACAGGAAGCTACTAGAACTAATATGTGATTTAACCAGGTCATAGTGTACAAGGTCAACATAAAAAAATCAGCTTGCATTCCTATATATCAGCAGTAAAAAGTTAGAATCCAAAAGTTAAGAACAGTTCCATTTATAATCGCTCTTCATAAATGAAATAATAGGTATCATTCTAATAGTATATGCAGGATTTGTGTTTTGGAATTTTAAAAATTCTGATGAAAGAAATTAGAGAAGACCTAAATAAATAGTGACATATCCTTTTCATGGATTGGAAAACTCAATATGGCTAAGATGTCACTTTCCCCTAAATTGGCATAAAGATTTAATGCAATCCCAGTTATCATCCTAGCAGAATTCTTTGCAGATATAGATAAGCTAATTCTAAAAGTCTTATGGAAATGCAAAGAAACAAAAGTAGCTAAAACAATTTTGTAAAACCAGAATAAAGTTGTAGGACTCATTACATGTTTTTTTTTTTCATTACATGTTTTTAAGACCTATCATCAAACTACAGTAAAGGAGACTACATTATTGGCAAAAGATTAAGTACATAGACCAGAGGAACAGAAAAGACTTCAGATATAGACCTTCATAAATTCAACTGATTTTTTAAAAATGAAGGTACAGAGGCAATTCAATAGAGAAAAGACAGTTTTTTCAACAAATGATCCTGGAAAATTAGACCTCTAGACACAAAAAATGAATATTGACCTATATCTGATGTCATATATAAAATTAATTCAAAATGGATAATAGGCCTAAGTGTAAAATGTGAAACTGTAAAACTCTGAGAAGAAAATGTAGAAAATCTTCATGATCTTGAGTAGGGCAAAGATTTCCTGGATATAAAACCAAAAGTATTATCCATAAAAACATTGATAAATTAGACTTTGTTGAAAGTTAACACTTCTCAAATTACATTAAGAGAATTAATAGATAAGCCATATACTTGGGAAAAAGTTTACTGATGATATATCTGATAATGAACTTATACGTAGAATATAAGAATTGGGGAAAAAAAAGCCCAATTCAAAAAAAATTGGGTAAAAGATTTCAATAGGCACATCACCAAAGAAGTTATGTGGATGGCAAAAACTACTAATGATCTTGTTAGTCATTAGGGAAATAAAAATTAAAACAAAATAGATCAAGTGATCAATTCTTGATCTCAGTTCAGGTCTTGATCAAGAGCCATGCTAGGCACGGGGCCTACTTAAAAACAAACAAACAAAAAAACAGGGGCACTTGGGTGGCTCAGTGGTTGAGTGTCTACCTTGGACTCAGGTCATGCTCCCAGGGTCCTGGGATCAAGTCCTGCATCAGGCTCCCCATAAGGAGCTTCTCCCTCTGCCTAAGTCTCTGCCTCTCTCTCATGAATAAATAAATAAAATCTTTTTTTAAAAAAAACCCACAAAAACAAATAGGAAACTATTACACACCTATTAGAATAGCTAAAATGAAAAATACTGACAATACCCAGTGCTGGTAAGGATCTAGAGCAACAGGAATTCTCATACATTCCTGGTGAGAATCCAAAATGGAATAGTCATTCTGAAAACCATTTGGTAGGTTTATATCATATAAAGTTAAACACTTACCATATGATCTGGCAATTCTACTTCTACATACTTAGTCTGGAAAAATGAAAACATGTCCACACAAAAATTTGTACATGAAGGTTCTAGCAGTATTATTCACAACTGTTCAAAACTAAAAATAACCAAAATATCCTTCCACATATGAATGGACAAGCAACATGGTGTATCTGTACAACTCAGCAATACGAAGGAGTGAACTATTAATATACAAACAACATGGACAAATCTGAAATGTATTATGCTAAGGGAAAGAAGCTAGTTTCAAATGGTTACATTCAGTGTATTTCCATTTATGTGACATTCTGGAAAAGATAAAATTATAGTGATGAACGGATCACTTGTTTTTAGGGGTTAGAGATGGAGGGAGAGGGAGAGACTGATGAAGGAATGTTAGAATTTTTCTGTATCCTGTTTGTGGTGTTGATTATAAGAATCTATTCACTAAGACTCACGGAACAGTAAACAACAACAACAACAACAACAATAACAAAAACCCAAGAAACAAACAAACAAAAACCCAAAATGAATTTGCTATATATAAGTTTTAAAACCATAAACTATGGTTGAAATATATTAGAGGTTGGACTCATCATCTTGGGTCAAACTGAAAGTCCACACATTCCACAATACAATGGATAGCAGTGCCATAAAATAGGGTGGTTGCTATTTATCCTCTCTGGTCACATATACACAAGAATTTTTTTAATGTTATCGTGTGGTTCTATTTATCATGGAGTCCTTCTCACTCTGAAAACACATTTGTTCTACCTTTTAAACCACACATTAAACACATAATGTGTAGTAACATTTTTTTGTAAGCGGAAATTTTGAAAATCCAAAAGAATCAACTGAATAACTACTTGTACTAAAAAGAGTTCAATAAAGAGGCAAAATTTAAGATCAACATAAAAAATCAATTTCTTTCCTATATGCCAATTAGAAAAAGCAATAGGATAAAGGAGCCCATTAGGAGTAGCCTCAGGTCATATCCTGAGGTCCTGGGCTCCTGCATCGGGCACCCCACAGGGAGCTTCTTCCTCTGCCTATCTACCTCTCTCTGCGTTTCTCATAAATAAATAAAATCTGTAAAAAAAAAAAAAAAAAAGAAAAAAGGAAGAAAGAAAGTAATATGCAAGACCTATGTGAGGAAAATAATAAAACCTGACTGAAAGACACAAAATATGACTTGATAAATGTTCCCAGGCAGAGAATCTTAGTATTGCAAAGATTATTAAATTTCCCAGCCTCCGAACATTAACCGGTAATGTAATGGCAATCTAAATAATTCCAGTTGAATTGTTTATGGACTGTGATAAGTTGATTCTCAAATTTATTTTCAATACTGGAAAAGAAACTGTACAAAAAATGAAAAGGAACACAAAAATTGAAAAGAAATATTTCAAAACAAACTGCAATATTATAATGATTGAAATAGTGTGGTATTGCTGTAGACAGAGATAGTCTCATGTATGCAAAGGAATTAGTTTGCAGTAAAGATGGTATTTCAAATTATTGGAGGAAAGGACGAATTATCATCTATTCAGGGAAAAAGTTAAAGTAAGGTCCTGATTTTCCAATGTATAAAAAATAAACTCCATAGATAAATATAAAAACAAAGTTAGAGAAATACTAGGAGAAAATACAGGAAAATATTTTATAATCTGGGAGAAAAGGGAAGCTTTTCTTTAAGAACAGTGAAGGAAAAATTTTACATGTGGACATTCAAAACTTCTGTACACAAATAACACTGAACAAAGAATAAAGAAAAGCTATAAGCAGGAAAATATATTGCAACCTTTTAAACAAAAGATTAAAATTTAAAATGTGTGAAAAGCTTCCATACAACTATAAGGAAAAATAATACATTAAGGAAATAAGCAGAGGATATGAACAGTTCATTCAAGAGAAGAAGAACTTAAAAATGGCCAGTTTCTAAAATAATCTTCAATCATGTGTAACGAAAGATTTAGACTGAGATAGCTGTTTTCCTCATTGCGCTGGAAAACAAAACAAAAAGACTGGTCATATTGAGAATGGGAAAAGTGATGGAAATGCCATCCATATTCATCCACCGTGAGTGGAAGATAAATTGATCAAGCTTTCATATAGAATAGTTTTATCAAAATTGTAAGTACCTTCTACCCACTGATTCTCTTGCAGAATTTCCTCCAGAAATAGTTGCACATGTGTATAAACAAAAATGTTTATTGCAGCGTTGTTTAGGGTATAGCTAAGGTGCTGGAAGCAGATTATATGTGAACTCCACCACTAACTCATTTTCAGACCTTAGGCAAGTTAACATGTTTGTATCTCTGTTTTCTCATTTGTAAAGTGAAGAATAGGCTATTACAAACCCCAGAAGTTTGCTCTGATGTATGAAGAAGATAACATATGTAAAGCGCTTAGCATATGGCTGGCACACAGAGTTCAACAAATAGTAGGTGGCATGAATAGTGAAAAATTTGAAATAACTTATATATTAAATATTACATATTTATATATTGTAATAATCTCAGCAAACACATTTAAAGCTTCAACTCATGTACCAGATTACCTCACATCCATTTGGCATTCCAGTGGCCAAAGCAAGTTACACAGAGTCCACCTATCAGAAGGCACTGAAGTCACATGGAAAAGGGCATAGATGTATAATCATTTTATAGGATATGAATAGCCACATGTGAATAGTTTGGAACAGTAATACAATCTACTAAAGCTGGCTATCCATAACCCCACCACTGAGTATAAAGCCACATTGTGTGTGTGTGCTCTGTTTACCTTTAGAACTTGTATTGTGGACCACACTCATGAGAAAAACACGATGGACCACTTTCTGGTGGATTTGCCAAGCAAATGAGGTTACAATGGGATCTCAACAATGAGGGATGATTTCTAATTTCCTGAGTCTCCACCCCTGAGGTGTAGATACTTGAGTGATCACCAGGCTCATTCCCAACTTAAGTTTTTTGGTCCTTCACAATGCCCTGGACATTTAAATTTGTGTTTAGTTCCTTATTAAAAATTATTCAATTAAAAAAAAAAATTATTCAATTTTAATTTCATTTTCAGAACATCACTATAGGGTAGCTGTTATTATCCTCATTATAAATTATATCCTCGGCCTTTCAGAAGCACTTTCTGATTGTTAAAACTCTGATTATGAAGATTAATTTTACAGGCCAATTTTGAGCAGTTTTAGGGGATGGAAGTATGACAACTCCCTTGCATCAATGTTACAACAGTGCATTTCTGAGAAATGCAGATATGTGTGCAATGGGTGTGCTCATTTTTGAAACCTAAGACTCAGGTTTTATGGGGTTAGGGCACAACATAGCTTTGGGCTCTTGTCAACCAGAGCAGGAGAGAATTTTTAGGATTGTATCTTTTGCAAGCAAGATCACACTGTTGAAAGATATTTTGATGCAGGCTGAGTCACGAGAAACATTTTGCTTCATGGTTGTTATAGAAATGTCCTGTTCCTTCTGTGGAAATATGTCACAGAAGTTAAATTCCAGAGTTGGCAAACTCAAAAGCTTTCTGTGCCCAGGATATGTGGATTGCACAACGTTATATGTTGTGCTTGATGAAGAAAAGAGTGTGAAACTGCACGTGGTAAATTTAATGGCAAGGCATGACAGTTGAAAGGCATTCAAATAAAAAGAAAAAAAAAAAAAACCCCAGCTCTGTAATCCAAAACACCTGTGGGAAAATTTTGACCCATGGCTAGTTTATAATCTTTGTCCTCAGAGATTAATTTGATAATATTCCAGTATTATACCCTCACCTTTGGTATTAAAGAGTAGTGGCAACTTTCTAAGCTGACTGGGTAAAGTAAATAAATAAATCTGTAAACCAGATTTATTTTGTTGATATACTTAAATGTGTACTCTCTATAGTACATTCCCCTGGATTTCTAGCTTTTAAATTTATTATGTGATATTTGATCTGAAAGATGGATAATCATATCAAAAGTCAAAATGAAGTTTTCTCTTTTCTTGGGAGAGAGAAAACTCTTCTATCCTCCCAGTAGAATGATCTTCCCACTTTAGGGCCCTGACCTCAGCCTGACCTGAGCCCTAAGGTCTAAGTCTACGTACCTAAGAAGAGATTTGTACAAATTTTCATCCGTGGTCAAAGCTTTTACTCAGGCTTTATTACTAATTCACTGGATGCTGCTAGCCAGTATCCTGCTGTTACCCAACAGGAACATAATGGTCAACAAATAACTTGTTTGCTAACCTGTGTGTGATCACGCTTGTTTTCATAGGGTGAGCAGATGCTAAGACCCATCAAGGGCATAATCTAGTTACATTAATCTTACTGAATGGCTCTTGCCAGAGGATTTACCTTCTCTGTAGAGTACTAAAACAAATAATTACTATGGTTTCATATTAATTATTTCTTATCTGTTCCAAAAATTAATATGAAACCATACTAATTATTTGTTCATAACCTGAGCAATGAATTTTAAAAGGAGTTGGGGTTAGATTTTATTCTGGCTGTTAGCAATGACTTCTTAGAAACAATGCTGCCTAAATTTGTCCATCTGGGAAATGTCTTCTCTTGTGCTTCAGGGTTATAATGATCATGGCTCCTGGACTTTAGAATTGTTCTCTAGGCACCTCATTCAAACATCCAGTAATTCTACTTATTGAGTGCATTTATATGCTGACCACTGTTCTATGTACAGATTCAACATATCCCTAAGTGAAATCCTTATCTTCCTTTCCTCAAACCAGCTGTTATCTCCTGTATTCTCTATCTCAGTACTGGTATCAATATCCACCTAGTAATCCAAGGCCAAAGCCCCCAGCATCAATATAATTTCTTAATTTATATCCAGTCAATGACCGAGTCTCCTGCTGTAC
The DNA here is from genome assembly GCF_048418805.1 of Vulpes vulpes. Classification (NCBI taxonomy): domain Eukaryota; kingdom Metazoa; phylum Chordata; class Mammalia; order Carnivora; family Canidae; genus Vulpes; species Vulpes vulpes. The sequence continues at coordinate 54,116,810 of NC_132787.1, read as the reverse complement.
CCTTAACAACCTAAAGAATCTTTGCTAACCTTGCCTCAGTGCTTTTGTCCTGTGGTCTATCTTGAACAGTCTTCTTCCTGACTTCACACCACAGGCTTCTCATCATTCAGATCTTTTTTTTTTATTTTTATTTATTAATTTATGATAGTCAGAGAGAGAGAGAGAGAGAGAGAGAGAGAGAGGCAGAGGGAGAAGCAGGCTCCATGCACCGGGAGCCGATGTGGGATTCGATCCCGGGTCTCCAGGATCGCGCCCCGGGCCAAAGGCAGGCGCCAAACCGCTGCGCCACCCAGGGATCCCTCATCATTCAGATCTTAGCTCAAATGTCACCTTCTTGATGACATGCTCTTCAATCCACCCTACCTGATTTTTATTTGCTTATTGCCTGTATCTTCCTTTTAAAATATACACTTAATTTAAAATGTAAGTCTAATATAAGTATGTTTTACTTAAATGTCTTGAAAATGAGACTAGTGGGATCCCTGGGTGGCTCAGCGGTTGAGCGCCTGCCTTTGGCCTGGTGTGTGATCCTGGGGTCCTGGGATCGAGTCCCCTGTGGGGCTCTCTGCATGGAGCCTGCTTCTCCTTCTGCCTTTATCTCTGCCTCTAGCTCTTTCTGTCTCTCATGAATGAATAAATAAAATCTTAAAAGAAAGAAAGAAAATGAGACTAGTGGCCTCTGTTTCTAGTGCCAAGAGTGTTTGACACAAGGTAGGTACTCAATTAGTATTTACAGAATGACTCCACACAAAATTAGCTTCACAAAACAGTGCTTTGGGTTTTTATGAATAAAACAACCCGAAGTTGTCTTTTTTGTAGCTCAGAACTAATCTCTCCCTTTTATTTTAAGGGTAGATGAGAACTGGGAGGGGAGTGGTGGTGGGTGCAATTTTAACCTGAGTTTCCTCAAGATAGAAGCACCAAGGTTAACCTAAATGGGACTAATATTCGGATGGCATTACCCGTAGAATAATATGGCTCCTATTCTAGCTTTCCTCATCTAATGTGGGGACAATTCTAGTACCTATTTATAGGGTTACTGTGAGGGTCAAATGAGAAAATAAATCCTTGTAAAGCTCTTAGGGCAGCACCTCTAACTGCATCATTAACTGCAGTTATTTGGTTATTATAATTTTATATCTGCACACTACTAATTATAAATTACTACATCATTAATCCACTCAAAACTGATGTTGTGATGGTGACCCCTAACCTGCTTCAATTTGCATTGCTTCAATTTGCTCCCCATAATTCACTTGAGAAATGTGGTGGTGATGACAGTTTTCATGATTTTAATCTCCTACCATTCAGAAGTTCCTAATACTGGTCTATAGCCAACGGGTAAGAGGATTTCAGGGCCCAAACCAGTTTATTACCGGTGCAAACTGAACTGAGCACACAGTCCTTTACATTCTTGCTGTGACTCGCTCGCTGGAGGACTGGGTCCATGTCTTACTCAATTCTCTAACCCCAGAGTATATATGCACCGGGAGCATAGTTAGTGTTGCTAATAAATGAATGGTGAGCATAGTCCGACCTCCCGACCGGCCGAATGCAGGCAGTGCTCAACCGCAAAGACCGCGAAAATGAGAGCCTAAGGGTTAACTGGGAGCAAAGCCGGCGCGCAGAACTCGGCGCAGGATAACGCCTCTGGCGGCGGCGGCGGCGGCGGCTGCGCGCTGGGGTCGACCCGGTGGCAAGGGAAGGGAGCGCGCGGGCGCCGCGGGGCGGAGCCTCTATGGGCTGGGCGGGGCGCGCGGGGGCCACGGGGCGGAGCCTCTGCGGTCGGGATGGAGCGCGCGGGCGCCGCGGGGCGGAGCCTGTGCGCCCTGGGCGGAGCGCACGGGCGCTGGGGGGCGGAGCCTCTGCGGCTTGGATGGAGCGCGCGGGCGCTGCGGGGCGGAGCCTGTGCGCGCTGGGCGGAGCGCGCGGGCGCTGGGGGGCGGAGCCTCTGCGGCTTGGATGGAGCGCGCGGGCCTCGCGGGACTCTCCGGCGGGTATGGAGCGCCCGGGCCCCGGGAGGAGCGGAGGCGACATGCCGGGCTTCCTACGTGCGGTTCAGAGCCGGAGCCGAGGCGAGGCGGCGCGGGCACGGGTGCAGGAGCAGGACCTACAGCAGTGGGGCCTGACAGGTTAGTGGCCCGGGGCCAGCTTCCTCCGGAGCCTGCCAACTCGGTGGGACTCGCTTCTGCTGGGCCGGGGGACCCCGCGCCGGGAACGGGCCTTCGGCGCCTTAGGCGCACCGTCCTGTGGGATTTTTCCCTGCGGACTCCGGGCAGGGCCGTTCTTCCCCCTCACTGCGGAGGTGCTGGGTAGCCCTTGCCCTCGCCTGCGCCGCGCGGGGTGGAGGAGATTCCGGGTCCGCGGCCCGGCACACCCGCGCCAGAGCGGAGGAACTCGGGGAGGGGGAGACCCCTCCCCCAAGGTGAAACCTTTGTTTCTGAGGATGCAGAGGACGTCCTGGAGCCCCAAGGATATGAGTTTAAAGTTTCTGTACCGGCAGATTTGGAGGCCTGGCCTGGGGGATTTCGTGAGTTGTCCTATAAAACTGTCAGAACTCGCCTACTTCAGCTTTCTTCTTCATTCACCGTGCACGTACAAGCTCTTACATCATTTCCCATTGATTCATTCTCCCCCAGTACTCTATTTTCCACTATGCAGCTGAGAAACATTTATTAGTCCTTATCGCAGATCGTGTTTTGTTTATACCAGTTCTTCCCTTGAAACTTTGAAGCTGGAAAATTGTGCACAGACAGCGAGGGTGACACCATTTCCTGTGGATGGAAAAAGTCAGGCCCTATTTTATTTCCTGGCTCTGCCTTCTTCCGACTCACCACCTAACCTCTCCAATCCTCGATTTTTTGAATTACAAAATGGGGAATGCACTGCAGGCTTTAACTGTATTATAGAAACTTGGATCAATAATATCAGTGGTGTAGTCGTTAAATTCATTATTTATTCGCTGCTACTGAGAGCCACATACAGTGAGATGTTAGGTACCGAGATGAGCAAATCAAATCAACACTGGGCCCTGCCCTCCTGGAGTTTCTACATTGGGGACTGTGAGTGCTTCCAGAAGTATAAACTAGTATTTATTGAACTCTTGTTAGGTACTAAATGCCAAGGAAGTGTGAGGTTTTGTTCATTCTCAGAATGAAACAGAAGATGCATTTCTCTGTCCACCTTAGAAGAGGAATGAAGAAGAATGGGTAGGATACAGACAGGAAAGAGAAAGACCTCTCCTTTCCTGTGTCTCTGAGACTTTGTGAATGATTGCATCTGTGTCTGTAAGGAGTGTGTATCCAATCTAAATAGGAATTTATGGACTGGTGTTTGTGTGGGTATCTTAACATATTTGTGTCTGTTTCCTTGCATGTGTTTTTAGGTATGCTTTGAGAACATTTGTGGGGGAAGACTAAATGAAGTGTGCACGTTGATACAGACTGCAAATAATACATTCTTTGTAGTCAAATCTTTCAGCCTTTTTCTAAATGATTTTTGCCTTTAGTATTTTGCATTGGCAGGACTTTACTACTCTAAGTTTATTGTTGTTGGCTTAATATTTTCTTTCTTAAAAAATTTTCATTATTTAAGGATTTTATTTATGTATTTGACAGAGAGAGCGAGCAGGTGCAGAGATAGGCAGAACGGCAAGCAGAGGGAGAGGGAGAATTAGTCTCTGAGTAGAAAGCCCAACGCAAGGCTTGATCCCAAGACCCTGGGATCACAACCTGAGCAGAAGGCAAATGCTTAACTGACTGAGCCACCCAGGCACCCCTTAATATTTTTCTTCTAGTACAGTTAGGATCGCTTTATATTTAAATTTTTATTTCCATGGAAATATATTAGGAAGAAATTTGACAGTCTTTTTTTCTCTCAAATATGTAATGATTTACCCATTTTTTGAAAAGTGCTAAAGCAAGTATTTTGTTCTGCAGTATCCTTTCTAGTTATTAAAAAACTCTTAGTTGATCTTCTTCCCCTGAAGAGTGTCACAGATACATTCCATACATTCTAGTGAACTTCAGAAACCCAAAATACATTGGATCATAAAGGTATGTTAGGACCGCTTTGTTTTTGGAATAAACAGACTTATTACTTCTTGGTGTTTTTGCCTGCTTTTCCATGAGAGGCATACCTCAGAAATACTGCAAGTTGGTTTGGTTAAAGACTACTGCAATAAACTGAATATTGTCATAAAGCAAGTCAAGTGAATTTTTTTTTCCCAGTGCATATAAATGTTATGTTTATACTATATTATAAACATAACATAGTTTATACTTATACTGTATTAAGTGTGCAGTAGCAATGTCAGAAAAACCCAATGTGCATACTTTAATTTAAAAAATCTTTACTGCTGAAAAATGCTGACTCATCATCTAAGCTTTCAGTAGGTTGTAATCGCTGATCACAGATCATCATAACCAATACAGCAATGAGAAAGTTTGAAATATTGTGAGAATTACCGAAATATGACACACAGACCCAAAGTGAGCAAATGCTATTGGAAAAATGACACAGACTTGCTTAACTCAGTATTATACACCTGTAATTTATAAAAACAAAACAAAAATGACACAGCATCTGTGAAGGGCAGTAAAGTGAAGCACAATAATATGAGGTATGCCTGTACTCATCCTCCTGAGAAGTGGGCAAGAGAATTCAAACAGCTCTGTGATAGATATAGCTGATGGGCACCCTCACATTTATTGTTTCCCGGAACCCTAAGCCTGCCTTACCACATCCTAGAGGCTATAAAACAAAAGACTACATTTCCCAGACTCCCTTGTAGTTCTGTTGTGCATGATGACTGTGGGAGATTTGGAAGGGGAAATGAAGGAAAAGCCACAGTCTGGGAGGGATTTCGGTTTTCTACATTTCCCTTGGAGACTAGACCTAACTTCAGGGAGATTAGGTGGATACTGAACATCCATTTTACTGGCACAGATTGTGGATGATGTGGGTACAGTCCTGGAGCTGACGGAGTAATGATCTTGTGAGATAATGGAAAATACATATTGACTCTGCCTTCTGGTTCCCAGAATAGAATGCCCAAAATCCTTGTAATTTCCTGGGTGAGAGGAGTATTTTTTGTTCTGATGAGGTATTTGAGTATGTTCCTGGATGGCTTTTGGGTGGGGGCTAGTCACAATAAAGAACAAGCTGAAATTAGAAGCTTGGAATTTGCAGCTCTGTCCCCCATTCTCTTGAGATGGGAAAAGGGCTGAAAATGAAGTTAAATGATTGATGATGCCTACATAATAATGATTCCATGATAAATCTGAAAAAGGTTGGGAGAGGATAAAATGGGATTGTTTTCTTAGTTTTAATGATAGTTTGTTATAAGTGTGTAGAAATGCAACAAATTTCTGTGCATTTTGCATCCTGCAAATTCACTGAATTAATTTGTTCTAATAGTTTTTTGGTGGCATATTTAAGGTTTTCTGTGTATAGTATGTCATCTGCAAATAGTGACAATTTTACTTCTTTCTGATTTGGATTCCTTTTTTTCCCCCTTGCCTAATTGCTGTGGCTAGGACTTCCGATACTATGTTGAATAAAAGTGACAAAAATAGGCATCTTTGTCTTATTCCTGATCTTAGAAGAAAAGCTTTCAGTTTTTCATCATTGAATATTGATGTTTGCTGTGGGCTTATCATATATGGCCTCTGTTATTTTTTTTAAATTTTTATTTATTTATGATAGTCACACACACACACACACACACAGAGAGAGAGAGAGAGAGAGAGAGAGAGGCAGAGACACAGGCAGAAGCAAGCTCCATGCACCGGGAGCCCGACGTGGGATTCGATCCTGGGTCTCCAGGATCGCGCCCTGGGCCAAAGGCAGGCGCTAAACCACTGCGCCACCCAGGGATCCCGGCCTCTATTATGTTGAGGTCAATTCCTTCTATACCCACTTTGTATAGAATTTTTATCATAAATGTGTGTTGATTTTGTCAGATGCTTTTTCTGCATCTATGAGATGGTTGCATGATTTTTATCCTTCATTTTGTTAATATGGTATATCAAATTGGTGGATGCTTATCCTTATTCCTGGAGTAAATCTACTTGATCATGGTGTGGGATACTTTTAATGTATTACTGAATTCAGTTTTCTTTCTTTCTTTTCTGTTTTTAAAGATTTTATTTATTTACTCGTGAGAGACAGAGAGAGAGAGGCAGAGACACAGGCAGAGGGAGAAGCAGGCATCATACAGAGAGCCTGACGTGGGACTCAATCCAGGGTCTCCAGGATCACGCCCTGGGCTGCAGTTGGTGCTAAACCGCTGTGCCACCAGGGCTGCCCCTGAATTCAGTTTTCTAATACTTTGTTGAAGTTGTTGCATCCATGTTCTTCAGGTACATTGACCTATAATTTTCTTGTTTGGATTTGGTATCAGGGTAATATCAAACTTGTAAAAACAATTTGGAAGAGTTCCTCCCTCCTCTTTTTTTGGAAAATTTTGAAAAGAATTGGTATCAATTCTTCTTTGAATGTTTAGTAGAATCTACCAGTGAAGCCATCTGGTCCTGGACTTTTGTTTTTCAGGAGGATTTTATTTTATTTTTATTTTTAAAAATATTTTATTTATTTATTTATTTATTTATTTATTTATTTATTTATTTATTCATTCATTCATTCATTCATTCATTCATGAGAGACACAGAGAAAGTCGGGGTGGGGGGGGGGGGAGGCAGAGACACAGACAGAGGGAGAAGCAGGCTCCATGTAGGGAGCCTGACGTGGGACTTGATCCTGGGTCTCCAGGATCAGGCCCTGGGCCAAAGGGCGCTAATCCTCTGAGCCACCTGGGCTGCCCTTTAGGAGGATTTTGATTACTGATTCAATCTCTTTACTAGTAATTGGTCATTTCAGATTTTCTGTTTTTTCAAGACTCAGTCTTGGAAGGTTGTATGTTTTATTTATTTTTTTAATTTGAGAGAGAACGAAGGGGAGGGACAGAGGGAGAATCAGACTCCCTGCTGAGCAGGGAGCCCAATGTGAGGATCCATCCAGGACCCCAGGATCATGACCTGAGCCAAAGGCAGATGCTTAACCAAGTGAGCCACCCAGGTGTCCCAGGTTGTATGTTTCTAAAAATGTATTTACTTAGGTTGTCCAGTTTATAAGTGTGTAATTGTGCATTATAGTTTCTTATGCTCATTCGTATTTCTGTGGTTTCAATTGTAATGTCTCCTTTTGTTTCTTTTATTTTTTATTTTTTATTTTTTATTTGTTAAATTTTTTATTTTTAATTTGTTAAATTTTTTATTTTTAATTTGTTAAATTTTAATTTGTTAAAATTTTTTATTTATTTTTAATTTGTTAAAATTTTATATTTATTTTTAATTTGTTAAAAAATTTTTAATTTGAGAGCAAATGACCTTGCACACAAGGGGAGGGGCAGAAGGAGAGGGAGAGAGTCTCAAGCAGAGTCCATACTGAGCATTGAGTCAATGTGGAGATTGATTTCATGACCCTGAAATCATTACCTGAGCCAAAATGGAGAGTTGGACACTTAACCAACTGAGCCACCCAGGTGCCCCTCCTCTTTCATGTCTGATTCTGTTTATTTGAATCCTTTTTTTTTTCTTGGTGGATCTAGCTAAAGGGTTGCCAATACTGTTTATCTCTTCAAAGAACTAACTCTTGGTTTCAATGATCTTTTCTTTGTCTTTTTAGTCTCTTTCTTTTATATCTGCTCTGATCTTTGTTATTTTGTTTTGTCTGCTAACTTAGGCTTTATTTGTTTTTCCTTTTTCTGGTTCCTTGTAGTGTAAAGTTAGGTTGTTAATATGAGATTTTTCTTGTTTCTTGAGATAGGCATTTTTCTCTGTGAACTTCCATGTTAGAACTGCTCTTGCTGCATCCGATAAGTTTTGGTATGTTGTATTTACATTTTCATTTGTCTCAAGGTGTTTTTTAATTTTGCTTTTGATTTTTTTCATTGATCCATTATTTGTTCAGTAGCATGTTGTTTAATCATATTTGAGAATTTTCCAGTTTTCTTCTTGCAATTGATTTTAGTTTCACACCATTATCATCAGAAAAGATGCTTGATATTTCAGGCTTATTTTGTGGCTTAACATATGATCAATCCTGGGGAATGTTCCATGTGCACTTGAGAAGACTCTGCATTCTAGTGATTTTGGGTGGAATGTTCTATATATATCTATTAAGTCCATTTAGTCTAATGTGTCATTTAAGGCTGATGTCTTACTGATTTTTTGTCTGGGTGATCTAACCATTGTTGTAAATTGGGGTATTAGAATCTCTTACTATTCTTGTATTGCTGTGTCTTATTATTATTGTATTTCTTACTATTGTATTTTCCTTTTAGGACTGTTGACATTTGCTTTATATATTTAGATGTTCCTATTTTGGGGTGCATAAATATTTACAAATGATATATCATCTTGTTGAATTGACCCCTTTATGATTATGAAATTCCCTTTTTTTGTGTCTTATTACAGTTTTTGTTTCAAAGTCTATTTTGTCTGTTATAGGTATAGCTATCCCTATTTTTTTTTTTGTTTCCATTTGCATGGTATATCTTTTTCCATTCTTTTACTTTCACTTTGTTTATATACTTATGTCTGATGTGAGTCTCTTGTAGGCAGCATATAGATGGGTCTTGTTTTTTTATCCAGTTAGCCACTCTGTGTCTTTTAACTGGAGAATTTAGTCCATTAATATCTAAAGTGATTATTAGAATGTGTATTTATTGTCACTTTGTTAATTGTTTTCTGGTGGTTTTGTAGTTCTTTTGTTCCTTTCTTGCTTTCTTCTTTTGTGGTTTGATGACTTTCTATAGCGAGTGTGCTTGGATGCTTTTCTTACTATTTTTGTGTATCTACTATAGGTTTTTGCTTTGTGGTTACCATGAAGTTTATGTATAAAACTTATAACTGTCTACTTTAATTGATGGTAACTTAGTTTTGAACTCATTGTAAAGCTCTACATTTTTACTCCTCCCTCACTAGCATGTTTTGTGTACCTTATCTAATTATTGTAGTTATGGTTATTTTTACTACTTTTGTCTTTTAATTTTCATCCTATTTTTATAAGTGCTTAATCTACTCCCTTTACTTTTTCCAGTGAGATTTATATTTTTATGTTTTTTGTTACTAATTCCTTTCTTTTCAGGCCAAAGAAATCCCTTTAAAATTTTTATAAGGCTGGTTTGTGGGTGATGAAGCCCATTAAGTTTTGCATCTCTGGAAAACTCGTTTTTTTTCTTCAATTTTGAATGGTAACATTGTTGGGTACAATACTCTTATTTGGAAATTTTTTTCTTTCAGCATTTTGAAAATATTGTGCCACTGTTCTGGCCTGCGAAGTTTCTGCTGATAAATCTGCTGATTGTCTTAAAGGAGGTCCCATATACATATCAAGTTGTTTTTCTCTTGCTACCTTTAATATTTCCTCTCTGCCTTTGACTTTTGACATGTTAATTAGAATGTACTTGTGGGTCTTTTTGGATTTATCTTTTTTGGAACTTGTTGGACTTTCTGGATGTGAATTTTTTTCCCCCTTTCTTAGGTTAGGGAAGTTTGCTTGTTTTCTTTTTTTCTTTCTTTAAAAATTTTAATTAATTTTTTAAATTCAGTTAATCAACATATGGTGGCATTAGTATTAGAGTTTAGCGATTTATCAGTTGTATGTAACACTGAGTACTTAGTATATATCACATGCACTCTCTAATGTTCATCACCCAGTTTCTGCATCATCCCACACTTCTTCTAGTAACCCTCAGTTTGTATCCTATGGTTAAGACTCTCTTATGCATTGACTCCCTCAGATTTCATCTTGTTTTATTTTATCCTGTCTTCCCCAGTGATCCTTTGTTTTGTTCCTTAAATCCCACATATGGGTGAGATCATATGAAAATTGTCTTTCTCTGATTGACTTATTTTGCTGAGCATGATGCCCTCTAGTTCATCCATGTCGTTGCAGATAGCAAGATTTCATTTCTTTTTTGATGGCCGAGTAGTATTTCATTGTGTATATATAGCACATATATTTTATTTATCTATCAACAGACATCTGGGCTTTTTCCATAGTTCGTTGTGGACATTTTTGCTATAAACATTGGGGTGCAGGTGCCCCTTTGGATCACTACATTTTTATTGTTGGGGTAAATACCTACTAGTACAATTGCTGGGTTGTAGAGTAGTTCTATTTTCAAATTTTGATGGACATCCATACTATTGTATAGAGTGGCTGCACCAGCTTGCATTCCCATTAACAGTGTAAGAGGATTCCCCTTCCTCTGCATTCTTGCTAACATCTGTTGATTCCTGACTCATTAATTTTAGTCATTCTGACTGGTGTGAGGTAGGATCTCATTGTGGTTTTGATTTGCATTTCCCTGATGCCAAGTGATGTGGAACATTTTTTTTCATGTGTCTCTTGGCCATTTGTTTTCTTGAAATGATTGAGATTTCTTGAAACAGATTGAGAAATGTCTGTTCATGTCTTCTGCCCATTTCTTGACTGGATTATTTTTTTCTTGGCTGTTGAGTTTAATAAGATCTTTATAGCTTTTGGATACCAGCCCTTTATCTGGTAAGACATTTACAAGTGTCTTCTCCTGTTCTATTGGTTGTATTTTAGTTTTGCTGACTGTTTCCTTGCTGTGAAGAAGCTTTTTATCTTGATGAAGTCCCAGTAGTTCATTTTTGCCTGTTTAGGCAAAAGCCTGTTGCTTTTGGAGATGTATCTACCAAGATGTCACTGTGGCGAAGGTCACAGAGATTGCTGCCTGTATTCTCTTCTAGGATTTTGATGGATTCTTGTCTCATATTTAGGTCTTCCAACCATTTTGAGTTTATCTTTGTGTATGTTATAAGAAAATGGTCCAGTTTCATTCCCACCAACAGCTCAGGAGGGTTTCCCTTTCTCCGTATCTTTTCCAACATTTGTTTCCTGTCTTGTTAATTTTCACCATTCTCACTGGTGTGAGATAGTATCTCATTGTGGTTTTGATTTGTATTTCCCTGACAGCAAATGATGTGGACCATTTCTTCATGTGTTTATTGGTTGGCCATGTGTATGACTTTTTTGGAGAAATATCTGTTCTTGTCTTCTGCCCATTTCATGATTGGATTTTTTGTTTTTTTGGGTGTTGAGTCTAATAAGTTATTTATAGATCTTGGATACTAGCCCTTTATCTGCTATATCATTTGTAAATATCTTCTCCCATTCTGTAGGTTGTCTTTTAGTTTTGTTGACTGTTTCTTTTGCTGTGCAGAAGCTTTTTATCCTTTTTGTCCCAATAGTTCATTTTTGCTCTTGTTTCCCCTGCCTTCATAGATGTATCTTGCAAGAAGTTACTGTGGACAAGTTCAAAAAGGGTGTTGCCTGTGTTCTTCTCTAGGATTTTGATGGATTTTTCTCTCACACTTAGATCTTTCAGTCATTTTGAGTTTATCTTTGTATATGATCTAAGAGAAAGGTCCAGTTTCATTCTTCTGCATGTGGCTGTCCAATTTTCCCAACACCATTTATTGAAGAGATTGTTCTTTTCCCAGTGGATAGTCTTTCCTGCTTTGTTGAATATTAGTTCACCATAGAGTTGAGGGTCCATTTCTGGGTTCTGTATTCTGTTCCATTGATCTATGTGTCTGTTTTTGTGCCAGTACCATACTTTCTTGATAGTTACAGCTTTATAATAGACCTTAAAGTCTGGAATTGTGATGCCACCAGTTTTGGTTTTCTTTTCAACATCCATTGGCTATTTTGGGTCTTTTTTTATTCATACAAATTTTAGGATTATTTGTTCCAGCTCTGTGAAATAAGTTGATAGCACTTTGATAGAGATTGCTTTGAATGTGTAGATTGCTTTGAAAGCATAGGCATTTTCACAATATTTGTTTTTCCAATCCATGAGCACGGGTTTTTCCATTTCTTTGTGTCTTCTTCAATTTCTTTCATGAGTGTTATATAATTTTCAAAGTACAGATCCTTCAACTCTTTGGTTAGATTAATTTGTAAATATCTTATGGATTTTGGTGCAGTTGTAAATGGTATCGATTCCTTAATTTCTCTTTCTTCTGTCTCATTATTAGTGTATAGAAAAGCAACTGATTTCTGTGCATTGATTTTAGATCCTGCCATGTTGCTGAATTGCTGTGTGAGTTCTAGCAATCTTGGGGTGGAGTATCTTGTTATCTGCAAAGAGTGAGAATTTAATTTCTTTGCTGATTTGGATGCCTTTTATTTCTTTTAGTTCTCTGATTGCTGAGGCTAGAATTTCTAGTACTATATTGACAACATTGGTGAGATTGGGCATCCTTGTCGTGTTCCTGACTTCAGGGGAAAAGCTCTGAACTTTTCTCTCATTGAGGATGATCTTTGCTGTGGGCTTTTCATAGATGGCTTTTTTTTCTTAAATAAATTTATTTTTTATTGGTGTTCAATTTGCCAACATATAGAATAATACCCAGTGCTCATCCCATCAAGTGCCACCCTCAGTGCCCGTACCCAGTCATCCCCACCCCCCGCCCTCCTACCCGCCCACCACCCCTAGTTCGTTTCCCAGAGTTAGGAGTCTCTCATGTTCTGTCTCCCTTTCTGATATTTCCAACTCATTTTTTTCTCTTTTCCCCTTCATTCCCTTTCACTATTTTTTATATTCCCCAAATGAACGAGACCATATAATGTTTGTCCTTCTTCGATACCCTCCAGTTCTATCCACATCGAAGCAAATGGTGGGTATTTGTTGTTTCTAATGGCTGAGTAATATTCCATTGTATACATAAACCACATCTTCTTTATCCATTCATCTTTCGATGGACACCGAGGCTTCTTCCACAGATTGGCCTTTGTGGACATTCCTGCTATAAACATCGGGGTGCAGGTGTCCCGGCGTATCATTGCATCTGTATCTTTGGGGTAAATCCCCAGCAGTGCAATTGCTGGGTCGTAGGGCAGATCTATTTTTAACTCTTTGAGGAACCTCCACACAGTTTCCAGAGTGGCTGCACCAGTTCACATTCCCACCAACAGTGCAGGAGGGTTCCCTTTCTCCACATCCTGTCCAACATTTGTGATTTCCTGCTTTGTTAATTTTCCCCATTCTCACTGGTGTGAGGTGGTATCTGATTGTGGTTTTGATTTGTATTTCCCTGATGGCAAGTGATGCGGAGCATTTTCTCATGTGCGTGTTGCCCATGTCTGTGTCTTCCTCTGTGAGATTTCTTTTCATGTCTTTTGCCCATTTCATGATTGGATTGTTTGTTTCTTTGCTGTTGAGTTTAATAGGTTCTTTATAGATTTTGGATACTAGGCCTTTATCTGATACGTCATTTGCAAATATCTTCTCCATTTTGTAGGTTGTCTTTGAGTTTTGTTGACTATCTTTTGCTGTGCAAAAGCTTCTTATCTTGATGAAGTCCCAATAGTTCATTTTTGCTTTTGTTTCTCTTGCCCTTGTGGATGTATCTTGCAAGGAGTTACTGTGGCCAAGTTCAACAAGTGTGTTGCCTGTGTTCTCCTCTAGGATTTTGATGGAATCTTGTCTCACATTTAGATCTTTCATCCATTTTGAGTTTATCTTTGTGTATGGTGCAAGAGAATGGTCTAGTTTCATTCTTCTGCATGTGACTGTCCAATTTTCCCAACACTATTTATTGAAGAGATTGTTCTTTTCCCAATGGATAGTCTTTCCTGCTTTGCCAAATATTAGTTGACCATAAAGTTCAGGGTCCACTTCTGGGTTCTCTATTATGTTCCATTGATCTTTGTGTCTGTTTTTGTGCCAGTACCACACTGTCTCGGTGACCACAACTTTGTAGTACAACCTGAAGTCTGGCATTGTGATGCCCCCAGCTATGGGGCATATTCCCCTGGCTATTCGGGGTCTTTTCTGATTCCACACAAATCTTAAAATAATTTGTTCTAACTCGCCGTAGAATGTCCATGGTATTTTGATAGGGATTGCATTAAACGTGTAAATTGCCCTGGTAACATTGCCATTTTCACAATATTAATTCTTCCAATCCATGAGCATGGAATATTTTTCCATCTCTTTGTGTCTTCCTCAATTTCTTTCAGAAGTTTTCTGTAGTTTTTAGGGTATAGATATTTTACCCCTTTGTTAGGTTGATTCCTAGGTATCTTATGCTTTTGGGTGCAATTGTAAATGGGATTGACTCCTTACTTTCTCTTTCCTCAGTGTCATTGTTAGTGTATAGAAATTCCACTGACTTCTGGGCATAGATTTTGTATCCTGCCACACTGCCAAATTGCTGTATGAGTTTTAGCGATCTTGGGGTGGAGTCTTTTGGGTTTTCTATGTAGAGTATCATGTCATCTGTGAAGAGGGAGAGTTTGACTTCTTTGCCAATTTGAATGCCTTTTATTTCTTTTTGTTGTCTGATTGCTGAGGCTAGGACTTCTAGTACTATGTTGAATAGCAGTGGTGAGAGTGGACTTCCCTGTCTTGTTCCTGATCTTAGGGGAAAGGCTCTCAGTGCTTCCCCATTGAGAATAATATTTGCCCTGGGCTTTTCGTAGATGACTTTTAAGATGTTGAGGAATGTTCCCTATATCCCTGCACTCTGAAGAGTTTTGATGAGGAATGGATGCTGTATTTTATCAAATGCTTTCTCTGCATCTATTGAGAGGATCATATGGTTCTTGCTTTTTCTCTTGCTGATATGATGAATCACATTGATTGTTTTACGAGTGTTGAACCAGCCTTGCATCCCAGGGATAAATCCTACTTGGTTATGGTGAATAATCTTCTTAATGTATTGTTGTATCCTATTGGCTAGTATCTTGTTGAGAATTTTTGCATCTGTGTTCATCAGGGATATTCTCCTTATTGGTGGGTCTTTGTCTGGTTTTGGAATTAAGGTGGTGCTGGCCTCATAGAATGAGATTGCAAGTATTCCATCTCTTTCTGTCTTCTATCTTCTATCTTTCTGAACAGCTTTAGTGTAATAGGTATGGTTTCTTCTTTAAACGTTTAATAGAATTCCCCACGGAAGCCATTCATAGATGGCTTTTATGATACTGAGGTATGTTCCCTTCAGCCCTATCCTGTGGAAAGTTTTAATCAAGAAAGGATGCTGTACTTTGTCAGAATCTTTTTCTGCATATATTGAGAAGATCATATGGTTCTTGTCCTTGCTTTTATTTATTGATTGTTTTAAAGATTTTATTTATTCATGAGATAGGAAGAGACATAGGCAGAAGGAGAAGCAGGATACCTGTGGGGATCCTGATGTGGGACTTGATCCCAGGACTCCAGGATCACGACCTGAGCCAAAGACAGATGCTCAGGTGCCTTTGTCCTTGCTTTTATTAATGTAGTGTCACATTGATTAATCCATGGATGTTGAACCACCCTTGCAGTCCAGGAATAAATCGGACTTGGTTGTGGTGAATAACCCTTTTAATGTACTGTTGGATACTATTGCTAGTATCTTGGTGAGATTTTTGGTATCCAAGTTCATCAGGGATATTGGTGTATTATTTTCCTATTTGATGGGGGTTTCAAGGTACGCTTGCCCCATAAAATGAGTTTGGAAATTTTCCTTCATTTCTATTTTTTTAAAACATCTTCAGAAGACTAGGTATAAATTTCTCTTTAAATGTTTGTTAGAATTCCACTGGGAGGCCATCTGGGCTTTGACTCTTGTTTTTTGGGAGGTTTTTGATGACTACTTCAATTTCTTTGCTTGTTATGTGTTCAGGTTTTCTGTTTCTTACTGTTTCAGTTTGGCAGCTTCTAAGTTTCTCAGAATTCATCAGTTTCTTCCAGATTGCCTAATTTTTGGCATATAGTTGGTCTTAATGTGTTCTTATGATTGTATTTCTTTCATGTTGGTTGTGATCTCTCCTCTTTCATTCATGATTTTATTTATTTGAGTTCTTTCTCTTTTCTTTTTGATAAGTCTGACCAGGGGTTTATCGTTTTGGATAATTCTTTGAAAGAACCAGCTCCTAGTTTTGTTGATTTTTTTCTACTGTTCTCTGGTTTCTTTTTCATTGATTCCTACTGTAATCTTTATTAATTCTCTACTGTTGGGTGTAGGCTTTCTTTGCTGTTCTTTCTCCAGCTCTTTTAGGTGTAAGGTTAGGTTGTGTGTTTGAGACTTTTCTTGCTTCTTGACAAATGCTTGTATTGCTATATCCTTCCATCTTAGCACCGCTTTTGCTGTATCCCAAAGGTTTGAACAGTTGTGTCTTCATTTTCATTGTTTCTATGAGTTTTTAAAATTCTTCTTTAATTTCCTGGTTGACCCATTCATTCCTTAGTAGGATGCTTTTCAACCTCCAAGTGTCTGACTTCTTTCCCAGTTTTCTCTTGTGACTTAGTTTAAGTTTAAAAGCATTGTGGTCTGAAAATATGCAGGGAATAATCTCAGTCTTTTGATAACAGTTGAGACCTATTTTGTGACGCAGTATGTGATCTATTCTGGAGAATATTCTGTGTGCACTCAAGAAGGATGTGGATTCTGTTGCCATAGGATGGAATGCTCTGAACATCTATGAAGTCCATCTGGTTCAGTGTGTCATTCAAAGTCCTTATTTTATTGTTGATCTTCTACTTAGATTATCTTTCCATTACTGTGAGTGGGCTGTTGAAGTCCTCTATTATGACTGTATTATTATGAATGTTTATTTAATTTTGTTATTGTTTTATATAATTGGCTGCTTCCAAGTTAGGAGCATGAATATTTATAATTGTTAGATCTTCTTGTTGGATAGACCCTTCAGTTATGATATAGTGTCCCTCTTATCCCTCACTACAGTCTTTGGTTTAAAATCTAATTTGTCTGATATGAGGATTGCTATCCCAGTTTTCTTTTGATGTCCATTGGCATGATAAATGGTTCTCCAATCCATCACTTTTAATCTGGAGATGCCTTTGGGTCTAAAATGAGTCTCTTGTAGATGGCATATGGATGGGTCTTGCTTTTTTATCTAATTTAATACCCTGTGTCTTTTGATTGTAGCATTTCACCCATTTACATTCAGACTAACTATTGAAAGATATAAATTTGGTGCCCTTGTACTACCTGTAAAGTCCCTGTTTCTGTAGATTGTCTCTGTTTCTTTCTGGTCTATGTTACTTTTGGACTCTCTCTTCACTTGCAGGATTCCCTTTAATATTTCTTTTAGGGCTGATTTAGTGATCATAAAGTCTTTTAGTTTCTATTTGTACTGGAAGCTCTTTTATCTCTTTGAATGACAGCCTTGCTGGATAATGTATTCTTGGCTGCATATTTTTCCCATTTAGCACCCTGAATATATCACGCCAGCCCTTTCTGGCCTGCCAGGTCTCTGTGGATAGGTCTGCTGTCAGCCTTATGTTTCTGCCATAGTATGTTAAAGACGTCTTGTCCCAAGTTGCTTTCAGGATTTTCTCTTTGTGTCTGAAATTTCTAAAGTTCACTATTATATGTCAAGGTGTTGACTTGATTTTATTGGTTTTTAGAGAGGATTCTCTGTGCTTCCTAGACATGAATTCCTATTTCCTTCCCCAGATTAGGGAAGTTCTCAGCTATTATTTGGTCAAATATACCTTCTGTCCCTCTTTCTCTCTCTTTCTTTTTCCTTAGGACCCCAATTATTTTAATGTTTTGCTTAATGGGTATCACTTACCTTGAATTCTCCACTTATGATCGAGTATTTCTTTATCTTTTTCTTAGTTTTTCATTATTTTGTCTTGTATATCACTGATTCTCTCTGCTGCCTCTTTTAGCATTAGAGCCTCCATTTTTTATTGCATCTCAGTAATAGCCTTTTTTATTTCAACGTGATCAGATTTTAGTTCTTTTATTTCTCCAGAAAGAGATTCTCTAATGTCTTCTAATGCTTTTTGCCGATTCAGCTAGTGTCTTACATTTGTTTCTGAATTGTAGTTCTGACATCTTACTTATATTCATCTTAATTAAATTTCTGGCAGTTAGTACTGCCTCTTGTTTTGTTTTTTGGGGTGAGTTCTTCAGTCTTGTCATTCTGTCCAGAAGAAAATAGTTGAAGGAGATAACAAAATACAAAAATAGCAATGACCCCAGAAAGGTATACACGAAACAAATCGGAAGAGATCAGAAACCAGAAAAGAAAGAAAAAAGAAACAAGAGAATGTAATCCAACAGGTGAACAGAATAGAGTGATACACTAGATCATGGGTGTATTTTGGTCTGTTTGTTAGAAGAAAGTAGATCCCAAAATTGTAAAGAAAGAAAAAGGTATATATGTATATCTATCTCTCTCTCTCTATATATACTCTTGTATATATCTATATACAAGATGTAAAATCGAATGAAATGAATGAATGAAAGCCAAAAATTAAAAACGTATTTAAAAAGTAAATGTAAAAATAGAAATTAAAAAGGACTTAAAAAAAGTTGATAAAGTAAGAAATTAGTTCAAAAGGAAAAATTAACTTAAAACTGAATGTCTAAAGAATCATGAGAAGGAAATCCATTAATTCCATATATTGTTTTCCCCTAGTGATGGAGTTTTGCTGTTTTGTGATCGGCACAAAACTGTGATCAGTGTAGTTGGTATTAGCCAAATGTTTCTGCTGGTCTTCTCCAGGGTGGCGGGGTCGGGGGGGGGGGGGGGAGGTGTTTTGTGCTGATTTTTAGGTGTCATTGCTCAGGTGGAATTGCATGCCCCTTACCAGGAGGCCAAGCTCAGTGTAAGAGGCTCCGGATTGCTCTATGTGGCTTTTGTTCCTTGAAGGCTTTGTGTACTACTTTCAGAGATAGAAATGAAAATGACAATGTTGTTGCCCTAATCTCTAGCCCTGGAGATGAAAGTTTGTACCCCCTACTCCTCAGTGAGCCCTCACAGAAAAGTAATCACTCTTTTCTCCCTGGTTTCCCTCCACACTCTGTGTTCACGTAGTCTGTACACCAAGCATTTTTATCTCAGGCAGGAGACCCCGTTTTGAGTCTCCAAACTTTATAGACTCCTTTTTCACTTTCCAGGAGCCAGCTTATGGAGGCTCCCCTCCCTAGATTCTATCTTCCTCTATATCACCTCAGACTCACTTCTCTGTACCTGCTACCTCTTAAAAAATGGTCACTTTTCTGTTTGTAGAATTGCAGCAATTCTTTCCTTAGATCTCTAGTTGAGTTCACAGGTGTTGAAAATGATTTGATACCTGTCTACTTGAATTCCTGGACCAGATGAAACTAGAGTTCCCTAGTCCTTCACCATCTTCCTTGAAAACTGACATTATTTCTTTAAATAAGTTTTCTCCCTCCTCTTCTCTCATTTCTCCTTCTGGGACTCCTATAATACATCTGTTAGTGTGTTTGATGTTGTCTCAAAGGTCCCTTTAAGGTATCTTCATTTAAAAAAATTTTTTTTTTGTTCTTTGTGCTGCTCTGTTTAGGTGAATTCCTCTGCTTTGTCTTCAGGTTCACAGGTATTTTCTTTTGCTTCCTCTAGTCTGCTATTGAACTCCTCTGTTGTTGGTTTTTTAAATACTTTTTTTTTTTTTTTTTTTGCTTTTCAGTTCAGTTAATGTGTCCTTTAGCTGTTTGAATTCTGTTTGGAACTCATATTTTTGGTCTCTGTGTTGAAGTTCTTATGTAGTTCATCTGTTTTTCTCCTGAATTAGATAAACATCTTTATGACCATTACTTTGAACTCTTTTATCAGGTAAATTATTTAACTCAGTTTCTTTGAAGTTTTTTCCCAGGAGTTTATTTGTTCTTTCATTTGGAACGTATTCCTATGTTCCCTCATTGTGCTTATCTCTCTGTATTGATTTCTATGCATAAAATGATAGTCCTGGAGTGCCTGGGTGGCTGAGTCAGTTAAGTGTCTGACTGTAGCTTAGGTTATGATCTCAGAGTCCTGAGATAGAGCCCTGTGTCAGGCACCATATTCAGCGGGGAGTCTGCTTGTCCCTCTGCCCCTCCCCTCACCTGTGTGTGTTCTCTTTGAAATAAATAAAATCTTAAAAAAAAAAAAGAATGCAAATATATACGGTTCTGTTGGACTGCAAGCAGAAACCCCACTTCCCTGAGAGCCAGGCAATTTTAAGGTATTAGCTGGGCAGCAGTGACAAAATTTGGGTTTTAGACAAGTATGTAAGCACCTTTTTGGGAGATTTCAGTGAGCTATAGCCGGGAGGCAGAGAGTGCAAAGATGGTACCATCCAGGCTGTGTTCCCTGAGAGCACCTTTGTAGCCTCTAGATTGAGCAAAGG
This sequence comes from Vulpes vulpes, assembly GCF_048418805.1. NCBI lineage: Eukaryota > Metazoa > Chordata > Mammalia > Carnivora > Canidae > Vulpes > Vulpes vulpes. Next base: position 54,096,619 of record NC_132787.1, on the reverse strand, counting down.
TAAAGACCACCCCAAAGCTGTAGTTCCAGGACTAGTAAGAAGGTCTTTTCAGATGTTTCAGTCTCTTGTCTGTTCACTGCTCTGGGGATGGCAGCATCCCATGTCATTGTTATAGACCTGTGGGACCCGGAACATAAATCCCCCTAGCCACCAGGCCAGGCAGCCACAGGAAATCCCTTGGGTGGCAGTCAGAAAAACCAGTGCACCAGACATGTATAAGAGCTCCCCTGTAGAGGTGTTGGCACTCTGGAGTCACAGAGTGAGAGTGTGAACATAGTGCCTGTCTTCCTAGGTCTCAGGAAAGCTTTATAGTCAGCCTTAGAGGTGTGTCTGATAAGCTGTCCCTCAGGACATAGATATATAGACCTCTTTCATAGAAAGATTGAGCCCTTGGGCTTGCTGCCTCTTGCTGTGCCCTGGGGGTGGTAGCTGTTTAAGAACTCTCTCTTCATTAGTTAGGAGTCCTCTAAATCCGTGGCTGTAAACCCTGCCAGTCACCAGAGCTAGACAATGTAGAGATGTATCTGGGTAATAGCTGCAAAAATCATGGCCTGCCGGAGAAGGATATGATCTTCTTTTTGGAAGGATTTGGTGAATTGGATGAGACTAAGGAAAAGTGCAAAGATTGCATCTACCATATTCTGTTCCCTGAGATCAACTCAGTAGGCCCCTGTAAGTGTGCCAAACCAGAAGCCTGCCTCTCTGGCCAAGTTCATGGACAGGCAAAGAGGCTTTCTCAGAATGACTGGGGGCATGTTTCTGTCTGTTGGCTGTTCAGTGCCCTGAGGGTGGTAGTCTGGCAAGAACAGAATCTCCTATTACTGTCCCATGGGACCCAGCAACACAAGCCCTCCTAGCCTCCAGAGCCAGTCACTCAAGGAGTATCCTCTGGGTAGCACTTGTAGAAACCAGGTCACCAGGAGTAAAAACTAGGACATGAAATGTGTGTAGAAGCTCCCTTCTGGGAGATATTGGTGTTCTAGAGTATGCAAAGGGATAAGGTGAAGATGACATCCGCTGAAGAAAGAAAAAAAAGCTGGGGGAGAAAAAAAAAAAACGAGATAATGCCTTCTTGTTTTAGCAAGGCAGAAAGAGTGCAAGAAGATGGTGCCCACCAGCCTCCATCCCTGGAGAGTACCCCAGCAGGCCCCTGCCCCTCACACAATACTCTACAGTTAAGAAGTGAGTCTTTTTCATAGAAAGGCTGAGCACTTTTCAGAGAGCTGCTGCTTTTCTGGGCCTTGGGGCCGGTGAGTCTGCATGCAGGTCCTTTTAGAGTCGTTCTTCAGTTTACCACATCCTTATGGGTCTTGCAGATGCCATTGCCCATTGGTCTTTAAAGCCAGGTGTTTGGGGGGCTCCTCTCAGGTGCTGTCCTTTTTTTTTTTTTTTTTTAAGGTTTATTTATTTATTTGAGAGAGAGAGGAGAGGGTGAACGCTCATGTATGTGAGCAGAAGGTGTGAGAGAGGAGCAGACTTCCCGCTGAGCAGGTAGCCCAATTCAAGGCTGTATCTCATAGCCCTGAAATCACAACCTGAGCTGAAATTGGGAGTTGGCCACTCAACCAATTGAGACACTCAGGCACTCCACTCTGAGGTGCTGGTCTTAAGAGTTGGATGCCCAATGTGAGGTGTGAACCCTTCACTCCCTCCTGACTGTGGTTCAGATCACTGGGGGTGGGGTTTATTGTGAGATTGTGTCTCAGCCTTTCCTGCCTTCTGCAATGTGGCTTCCCTCTCTTTTGCCTATGGTGAAGAAGTCCTTCGGCCAGTTTTTAAGTTTTAGGTTTTTTCCCTACCCTGCAACACAGTTTTTAAGTTCTTTTCAGAGGAAATTTTTCCATATGTAGCTGTAGATTGGTGTATCTTGGGAGGAAGTAAGTTTGGGATCTTCCTATGTTCCAGTATTTTTAAAACGTTATTTAATTCTTAATTACTTTTATTTGTTTACTTTTAATTAGAGTATAGTTGGACACACAATGTTACATTAGTTTCAGGTGTAGAATATAGTGATTCAACTCTATATGTTGTGCTCTCTATATGCTCATTACAAATGCAGCTGCCATCTGGCAGAAGCCTGTATCTCCCATTTCTCTTCACCCATTTTGCCCATCCCCTCACCACCACCCCTACACTGCCATCTTGAACTGGAATCTCAGTTATCTGAATTTTCTTACCTATGAATGGGGACAATACCTAGTACATGAGATTGTGATAAGTATCAAATGAGACAATTTTTGTAAAGTATTTGCTGTGCTCTTCCTTGATTTAGCAAGTGCTTAATAAAAATAATTTGTTCATTTTTTAATGTTCTACAGTTATTATATGTATATATATACACACACACACATACACATACATACACACTTACACACTGTCTGGTTTCTTTTTTAAAGGTCATGAGTTCATGAGTTTTTGTTAAAGTATGTTTGGGATCTTCCTTTTCCCCCAGAAAGGGTTGTTCTTGGAAATTGGGTTATTTTTTCCCAAAGAAGAGAAAGAGCAGAAGCTCCATGTGGATTTTTCAGATATTTTCTGCTCTTCTCATGCATTGTTAAATGTACTCTATGCAACATCATTTCAGTTCTTAGCAGGGCTGCTCCTCTATTGAAACAATTTAATCTAGTCTCCTCTTGATTTTTTTTTTTCCTTTAGCACCCCTGGCACACTTAAATGGTTACAGTTAAGCAGCCAGGTGCATATAACCTCCAAGTGTTGCTGTTTGTGGTTATGTTGCATTAGTAATGCCTCTTTCCTAGAATGGAGGAGAGCCAGGCAATGTAGAGGCCAAATCCCAGGTTGACTTTCTTATCTGTCAAGTGGATCCTGTGACACAGAGAGGCTGTTTTAGGGCTTCAAATATAATGATGACTAAAGCTGTTCGAAAAGTCATTTTGGAAGGGAAAAAAAAGTCATTTGAAAGTCAGCACATGTTTACATCTGGAAGTTCCTAGCAAAGGATACAGCTGTGTGTTCTTTAGTTGAAGTGTTAGAAGATAGGTTGTGTGTGCTGAGATGGCTGCTTTTCAGATTTGCCATATTTTTTGTTTCTAGGGATTCGTCTACGCTCTTATCAACTGGAGGGAGTCAACTGGCTCGCCCGGTGCTTCCATTGTCAGAATGGCTGTATCCTGGGGGATGAGATGGGCCTGGGTAAGACATGCCAGGTATGTTACTGTGGAGTGACCACTGTTCACGTCCATTGAAATACCTCTTCACAACTCATTACTACCTCCAGCTGCTAGCTACTACTATGGGTTTTTATCCTAGGAGGTGAAATGCCTGAACCTTTGTTATAAGATCATGGCCTTGGAATTGACTTTTCTAGGTATTGGGATGGTTTTGAACTGTGTCACTTGACATAGGATTGCAATTAATGGGCAGGGTTTTTCTCTATGTAAATATACCTGTCCCCTGGGATCAAATGGACTCTGCCCTCCTTAGCAATACTTCTGTTTAAATAACTGGATCACTTCTAATATTTATCTCCCTTCTTCAGTAGTTGGTAGGACTACTTCCCTTTTCTCTGGCATGCTAGTAAAGAAGTGCAGAGGAAGAATCCTGTCTTCTAAAATGCCTCGGCCATCTGGTGGGAGGACCCAGTCTAGAGACCTAGAGGATCAGATGTGGCTTCCTTGGGCATTGATCCTAAGGCAGGTGATGTGTTTAGATTGATTATTCTGGTAGGATGATCACCAACACAACCCTGTGTTGACAGATGTCAGTGGTAGGGTTGGATTAAAGTCCAGACACAGACATCTCTTGGGCTAGTCACACAAGGTTTACTCATTTATAGGATACTAAAGGAAGTCAGTAAAGTCCAGATATACAGTAGAGGTCAGTTGATCAGAAACCATGGGCTTAAAAGTTTATGCATACCAAAAAGGTTTTACCAGTAAACACCTAGAATGAGTGAAGGTGTAATTGGTTCCTTTAGAAGGTCAACTGCCCCTTGTAAGTCTGACCTCACATACATAAAGATCCAGTTGGAGCAGTTCTGCACAAAGTTCTACACATTCTGTCTGACTACATGTTGGAGACTACTACTTTATCTAAGCCAGATATAACTCATTGATCTTGGGGTTATTCAGAATACAAAATGACTTCTGAGTATGGTATCCTCAAGGGCCTCATTTGTCACCTTTAGGTTTCTCAGGCAAATAAATCTGGTTCTAGTACATTGCTAACATGAGAGCTATGGAGCTAGAACAAAGGTAAGGTTACTGAATGCTGAATGTCTCTGGGAGCCAAGCTATGAGACTACGTGGATCGTGTACATAGCCCTCCCTGCAGTCTCCTTTGCTTTGTACATGGGAATCCCTTGGACTTCGTTCGGAGCCAGCAAATTCCACTTGTCCTTTACCTTTCTCCAGAGTGTTCATATAGTTCTACTTTAAGTGTCCTCTAAAAATAATATACCACCAAATTCTTGTTACTAAAATTTTGTTTAGAATTTTTACATCTGTCTTCACGAAAAATATTTGTAGTTTCCTTTTCTTAAAATGTCTTTGGTTTTGGTGTTGTGGTAAAGATGGACTCATAGAATGAATTGAGAAGTTTTGTCCTCTTGGTTTTCTAAAAGAATTTGTGTAGAATTGGCATTGTTTCTTCTATAAATGTTTAATAGAATTCAGTAATGAATCTAAATTAATTTTGTAGATACATCTGGTTTATGGTTAACAAAAGATAAATTTTCTCCCAATAGTATCCTCAGCAAAAGCTAAACAGAATGATTTTATTCCAGGAAGTACTTATTGGGTGATTGCTCTGGTACAACCTGGGCTGAGAAGCAATGGATAGTTAAAAAAGGAATGTTTTTTTTTAAAAGGAAATTATTTCCATTATAAAATAAATGTAATCTCAGTTAAAAAGTAACTGTCACCCTACAGCCACAACACTCTACCATTAAGTATGAATAGCAGTGGTTTAAAAGGTAGTTTGTATTTTATTAATCCAACATTGTCATTGTGATTATCTATTTTATATTCTTCAGTCATCTTCTGCTAATATTCCATTAAGAGAATTCATCATTAATTTAAATATTCTATAGAAGAAAAATGGCCGGTGTCCCCTCTTTTTGTGCTATATTAACCTTGTGTGAACATCTTTGGATATATAGCTTTTTCGGGACTTTGGATGTAGTTTTAGGATAGATTTTCTCAGAATGGTTCAGCATTTGGAGATGGGGGCTCCTCAAACATTTTTTTATAAAGTGCTATTTTCTCTGTATATCACAGCAACCTCTTAAAAAAAACTTCTAGTTGAAAGTATGTATAGCCATGTCCTAAAATATGCCTGTTTGGCTTTATAAAGATTTTTGTTTTCTATGCCTACTTAAGTTTACGAGGTATTATTTATTGTTTGTTTTCCTCATAGAATGTGTGCTCCATGAGAGCTAGGAGTTTTGTCTGTTTTATTCACTGTTATATACTTGAACTTGGAATAGTGCTTAACAAATAGAAGGTGCTCTATAAATGCAGGCAGAAGGAAGGAAAACATTAGGGAAATGGGGGAAGAAGTTAGGAAGGAGAACATCTTCCCTCAGGAGAAAGTGGCAAGCAGCAGAGGCCACCACGTGGGAGTCACATCTTGGACATTCTTGCCTCATGTTTTCAGAGTATTCTTGATTTTGTGCATTATTTGCATTGTTTTCATTTATTTCTGTATCTTTCCTGATTTTTTCCTTTTGCAGTACAGGGTTCAATTACATAAATACTGAGCACCACTGTTTGTTAACTATTGATGTAATTGAGTACCATAAATTTCTTTGGCAATTATATATTTAGGCTTATATGATTTCATGTTAGAAATGGAGGACTCTATGTGTGGAAAATTGTACATTTTTTTTTTTTTGTACATTATTTTTTTATACACTAAATCTTCTGTATGCGTTTGTGTTCCCTTCAAGGTCATGGGAACTTTGTGGTTGTTTCTCATGTTGAAATGTGATAAAAACTGCCTTCTTTTTGTGTGTTCCAGACTATTGCTCTCTTCATTTACTTGGCAGGAAGATTAAATGATGAAGGACCATTTCTGATTCTTTGCCCCTTGTCTGTTTTGAGCAATTGGACAGAAGAGATGGAGAGGTACAGAGCAAATGTAGCTGAAATTTTGTTTTTTTCATTGATTAAGATTTTTTTCTGGGTAGTTTGTGAAATATACTACCAGCATATTGTCCCAACTAGTGATTTTATTTCTTCCAGAAAACTCAGACCTGAGACATTGTAGGTAGAGAAAAAAATCTGATGGTGGGGAGGGTTCAGTGGATGTTTTTGTTACTGTTTGGCAATTTGAAGATCAGTACTCAGTAAATTTTGCTGAACTAAAGGAGAAACCATCTTTTTCACAGTGACTTGGGAAATAACCAACATGGAAAAAAAAATTTTAGAATTAGTACAGTGCCCTTATAGATACTCATCCAGCCCTTCACCTATTCACACAGAAACTTACCTATACGTTTAATGTTACCCTAGATAAGATTCCAGATCCTAGTACTCTTTCTGCTTGTAGGACATCATGAAGTCTGCATGTCCATAATCCTTGAAGGAAATGTAATTTTCCAGATATGTCCTCCCTTCCCTTTGGCCCTGCATTGGTGTTCATCTACCTCTTTTCTTGGATTCAGATTTGCTCCAGGGCTTTCCTGTGTAATGTATGCAGGTGACAAGGAGGAAAGAGCCCGCCTACAGCAAGACCTAAAACAAGAGTCACGTTTTCATGTGCTGCTAACTACCTATGAGGTATCCATTTATTTCTCTATAGCAAGATCTCTTACCTTGGGACCACAGAAGTTGTAGAATCCACTGGAATTAAATTTCACTTTTTTCGAGACCATACATTCTTCTGGGAGAAAAGTCTACTTCCATTAGATTCTTAGAGAGGGACCATGAACAAAGAAAGTGAAGGACGACCATTGTGTTCTGGATTAGTTGGCTATCTCTCCCTCTTTCCTTGTGCATCAAGGGAAGAGGTGGCACTTGGCCAGTGAATAGAAGGAGCAAGCAGGTGGGAGAAAGGGTTTTGTGGGCTGAGGCATTTCTGTTATTGCAGGATGGAAGTGGAGGACACTCCATTCCAGTTTCATTTTAAGCTGCTATTCTCTTAAGTGAAGACTGAGTCACCATAAACAAGACCTTCCACTTATTTGTGCCCATATTTTGTTTTCCTTTGAGATAGTGTTACTTAAAAATTATGCTCCGAACTTTTTTTACTTGGTGAATGAATCAGATGTAAAACTCTCTTAAACTGCAGGATTTAGCTAAAACAAAAAACCAAAAACAAAAAAAAAAACTAGTTTATAGTATCAGTTAATACTAGTTATACTGTGTCTTTTCTCTTAATTTTTCAGATTTGCTTGAAAGATTCATCATTTCTAAAATCGTGAGTATGTTGCCCTGCCTCAGAAACTTAAATATATCATGAGAGTCATGTCTTTCCTTTACGTTTTAGTACTTTGTCTCTTTTATGGTATGTCTGGTATATCTTCCTGGTTTGTCTTCCACAAGTTTTATTTGCAGGCAAATGACATAACAGGAGTCCAGCTCTATAGCCCCTTGCTTATTAGCTGTGTGTCCTTGGGTTACTTAACCTTAATGAACCTCAGCTTCTTCATCTGTGAAATGAGGATAATTAAATCTCACTTCAGATGGCTGTTGTGAGGGTTAAATAAGATGTACATGGTATGTGGTTAATAAATACAGATTCTTTTTTTAAAATTTTTAAATTTATTATTATTATTATTATTATTATTTTTAAAGATTTTATTTATTCATGAGAGACACAGAGAGAGAGAGAGAGAGAGGCAGAGACACAGGCAAAGGGAGAAGCAGGCTCCATGTGGGGAGCCCGATGTGGGCCTTGATCCCAGGACCCAGGATCACACCCTGGGCTGAAGGCGGTGCTAAACCGCTGAGCCACTTGGGCTGCCCAATACTAGATTCTTTACATTGTAAATCGCATATCTTCTGTGGACTGCTATTTGGAGATTTTACTATAATATAGGAAGTGAATTATTTGAGCCTTTTCCTAGAAATGTCCTAAAGCAGTTTGTGCTATAAAATTCGATTTTAAGGAAGTTTTAAATATACTTTTAAGTGCTTAGCTTTCAGGCTTTCATATCAGCTCATAAAGTATAGTAAACTTAGATTTAATTCTTCATACCATCTGATACTTGGGGTAATAATGTTGCAGTATAAGGTCAAGACTACAGGTTCCAATGTAAATTTTAAACATTAGCCATACTTTAGGTGGATAAGAAAAGATTTATTGACAAGATTTCATTCTCTATTGCATGCGTAGTTATGATGTGGTTAGGTGGGGATTTGCATCTTTATTATTCAGAAACTTTTGTCTTTAAAGTGCTTTATCAGTATTTTAAATGTTAATTCTCATCCAAGTTCTTTGGAGTTGGATTTCTATTTTCATCTTATTTTGAGATATTAAAGGCCCAGTCATAGATTTCATGATTTCCGCCCTGTATTTTGGTTCACTTAAGTTTCATTTAAGTAAGCACATTATCTTACTTTTCTTAAGAAGAAAATAGGCTTTCCCTCTCTTTTTCTTTTTTTATTTTAATATCCAACTTAATACTTGTTGAAGATCTTTTCTTTGGAAAGATGCTGTTTGGGAGTTGCCAGCAGTGCCGGGAAAGTAAATTATAGAGCTCCCTAACAGGACATGGATTCCACTAGAGGGAGAGGCAGTATTTGGATATCCATAATACAAGGCAAGATGTGGGAAGTCTCAAAAGGCTAGAAGATGGGGACATAAATGTTTTGGGGTTCTTAAATTATCCTACATAATCTTCATGAAAACCCTAGTAGTTAGGTATTATGTATTGTCCACATTATAGATGAAGAAAGTAAGAGATTAGATTACCCAGCCAGGGCTACATTGCTAATAATGGCAAATTAGACATCCAGATGCAGCATGCAGTGCTAAGGAGACTTTTAAAGAGATCTTCTGAAAAATAAATAAATAAATAAATAAACATCTGATACTGATTGCAGAAAAAAACAAACAAAACCACCAGGTACACCTTCTCAAATTATCTAGCACTGGAGTTTCACGTTATTCATCAGAAATACAATCTTTTTATATTAGATCATCCATCTTAAATCCATTCCACATGAATTTAAGAACCTAAGTAATAAGGAGGCATTTATAATGTTGCTAACAGTATGAACCCCAGGGACACAGATTTATTCTTTTGATATACTTGACAAGGTTATTTTGTATATTACTATATCACACACTGAGAACAGCCAGAAAGTGTAATGTAATATCTGCCCTAAAGGGATTTAATGAGGAATTAAGATTGTGCACATACCAATATGAAAAATACGAAATTTTTTTGGATAATAGAACTATGAAATTGTCAGGTCAAGAAGATTAGAAATTCCCTCACCCCACTGTACATTCAGGGCTAGAATTCACTCCACCTCTTCCCCTTCAGGGAGTATCCTTTAGTGTACTTTGGTGTTCTTCCCTCCTTACTTTCACTGAGCCCACATCCACCTTCCCTGGAGGCTATTTCATTGAATAAGCTTTTACTGCATGCTTACCAAGGATAAAATTTAAATACCCAATTCTTCACAAGGAAATAGGATCTAAATAGTTTTGAATGCTAATTCTAACAGGCCAGGTGCTTTATTATGGCCACTTTGTCACCTTATCTCATGACCACTGTCTATCCTTGGTTGGACACTTACTCCTTGTAATTCTTCAGTGCCTCTCCTCCAAATGATACCTAGCAGGAATGATCTCAGCTCCTACTCTCTTTGGACCTCTCCCGCCTGCCCCCAAATTCTCTCTCTCACTGTCATTCTTAATAGGTAGACTCAATAGATTTCTGTTTCTATACCTGTTTTCTGGATTTTCTCTGTAACCTCAGAGGAAAAGGGTTTTTTCTTGTAAGGCCAACATCTACTCAAGATCTTTCTCTGATCTTTGATTTCTAGTTCCATAATTACTATCTTTCCAGTGGTCTTTCCAGTGTTCTGTCTTACTTGTATATACATTTAGTTTTTTAAGTCTAGGAACATTGTAATGAGGGGGTGCCTGAGTGGTTCAGTTGTTGAATGTCTGCCATTGGCTCAGGTCATGATCTCAGGGTTCTAGGGTCAAGCCCCTCATTGGGTTCTCTGCTCAGTAAGGAGTCTGCTTCTCCCTCTCCCCGTCTCTCTGCTAGTGCTCTCTCTCAAATAAATTCTTAAAAAAAAAAAAAGAAACAATGTAATGAGATTATAGAATGTTTACAAACAAAAAAATTTTTTAGACAAAGTAGATTTTATTTTTTATTTTTTTTGTATATTTTTTTTATTGGAGTTCAATTTGCCAACATATAGCATAACACCCAGTGCCATCTAGTCAAGTGCCCCCTCCGTGCCCATCACCCGGTCACCCCGTCCCCCTGCCCACCTCCACTTTCCATTGTTCGTTTCCCAGAGTTAGGAGTTTCTCATGTTCTGCCACCCTCACTGATATTTCCCACTGATTTTCTCTCCCTTCCCCTTTATTCCCTTTCACTATTTTTTATATTCCTTAAATAAATGAGACCATATAATGCTTATCCTTCTCCGACTGACTTACTTCACTCAGCATAATACCCTCCAGTTCCATCCATGTTGAAGCAAATGGTGGGTATCTGTCATTTCTAATGGCTGAGTAATATTCCATTGTATCACATACCACATCTTCTTTATCCAAACATCTTTTTTTTTTTTAAGATTTTATTCATTTATTCATTAGAGACAGAGACAGACAAAGAGAGAGAGAGAGGTGGAGACACAGGCAGAGCGAGAAGCAGGCCCCACACAGGAGCACCATGTGGGACTCGATCCCGGGTCTCAGGGATCACACCCTGGGCCAAAGGCAGGTACTAAATTGCTGAGCCACCCAAGGGATTCCCCCCTCCATTCATCTTTCGATGGACACCGAGGCTCCTTCCACAGCTTGGCTGTTGTGGACACTGCTGCTATAAACATTGGGGTGCAGGTGTCCCAGCATTTCACTGCATCTGTATCTTTGGGGTAAATCCCCAGCAGTGCAATTGCTGGGTCATAGGGTAGATCTATTTTTAACTCTTTGAGGAACCTCCACACAGTTTTCCAGAGTGGCTGTACCAGTTCACATTCCCAAAAACAGCTCAAGAGGGTTTCCCTTTCTCCACACCCTCTCCGTGTTGTTTCCTGTCTTGTTAATTTTCACCGTTCTCACTGGTGTGAGGTGGTATCTCATTGTGGTTTTGAATTGTATTTCCCTGATGGCAAGTGATGTGGAACATTTTCTCATGTGCTTGTTGGCCATGTTTCTGTTTTCCTCTGTGAAATTTCTGTTCATGTCTTTTGCCCATTTCATGATTGGATTGTTTGTTTCTTGGCTGTTGAGTTTAATAAGTTCTTTATAGATCTTGGATACTAGCCCTTTATCTGATATGTCATTTGCAAATATCTTCTCCCATTTTGTAGGTTGTCTTTGAGTTTTGTTGACTATCTTTTGCTGTGCAAAAGCTTCTTACCTTGATGAAGTCCCAATAGTTCATTTTTGCTTTTGTTTCTCTTGCCTTCATGGATGTATCTTGCAAGAAGTGGCTGTGGCCAAGTTCAAAAAGGGTGTTGCCTTTGCTCTCCTCTAGTATTTTGATGGAATCTTGTCTCACATTTAGATCTTTCATCCATTTTGAGTTTATCTTTGTGTATGGTGTAAGAGAAGTGGTTTAGTTTCATTCTTCTGCACGTGGGTGTCCAATTTTCCCAGCACTATTTATTGAAGAGACTGTCCTTTTTCCAGTGGATAGTTGTTCCTGCTTTGTCGAATATTAGTTGACAATAAAGTTGAAGGCCCATTTCTGGATTCTCTATTCTGTTCCATTGATATATGTGTCTGCTTTTGGGCCAGTACCACACTGTCTTGATGATCACAGCTTTAAAGTACAGCTTGAAATCTGGCATTGTGATGCCCCGGCTCTGTTTTTTTTTTTTTTTTTTTTTTTTTCCAATATTCCCCTGGCTATTCGGGGTCTTTTCTGATTCCACACAGATCTTAGGATGACTTGTTCCAACTCTGAAGAAAGTCCATGGTATTTTGATAGGGATTGCATTAAATGTGTACATTGCTCTGGATAGCATTGACATTTTCACAAATGTTAGTTCTTCCAAACCATGAGCATGGAATATTTTTCCATCTCTTTGTGTCTTCCTCAATTTCTTTCAGAAGTGTTCTATAGTTTTTAGGGTATAGATCCTTTACCTCTTTGGTTAGGTTGATTCCTAGATATCTTATGCTTTTGGGTGCAATTGTAAATGGGATTGACTCCTTAATTTCTCTTTCCTCAGTGTCATTGTTAGTGTATAGAAATGCCACTGACTTCTGGGCATTGATTTTATATCCTGCCACACTGCCGAATTGCTGTATGAGTTCTAGCAATCTTGGGGTGGAGTCTTTTGGGTTTTCTATGTAGAGTATCATGTCATCTGCAAAGAGGGAGAGTTTGACTTCTTCTTTGCCAATTTGAATGCCTTTAATGTCGTTTTCTTGTCTGCTGAGGCTAGAATTTCTAGTACTATGTTGAATAGCAGTGGTGAGAGTGGACATCCCTGTCATGTTCCTGATCGTAGGGGAAAGACTCCCACTGCTTCCCCATTGAGAATGATATTTGCAGTGGGCTTTTCTTTTTTTTTTTTTTTTTTTTAATTTTTTATTTATTTATGATAGTCACAGAGAGAGAGAGAGAGAGGCAGAGACACAGGCGGAGGGAGAAGCAGGCTCCATGCACCGGGAGCCTGATGTGGGATTCGATCCCGGGTCTCCAGGATCGTGCCCTGGGCCAAAGGGAGGCGCCAAACCGCTGCGCCACCCAGGGATCCCTGCAGTGGGCTTTTCATAGATGACTTTTAAGATGCTGAGGAATGTTCCCTGTATCCCTACACTCTGAAGAGTTTGGTCAGGAATGGATGCTGTATTTTGTCAAATGCTTTCTCTGCATCTATTGAGAGGATCATGTGGTTCTTGCTTTTTCTCTTGCTGATATGATGAATCACATTGATTGTTTTACGAGTGTTGAACCAGCCTTGCATCCCAGGGATAAATCCTACTTGGTTATGGTGAATAATCTTCTTAATGTATTGTTGTATCCTATTGGTTAGTATCTTGTTGAGAATTTTTGCATCCATGTTCATCAGGGATATTGGTCTGTAATTCTCCTTTTTGGTGGGGTCTTTGTCTGGTTTTGGAATTAAGATGATGCTGGCCTCATAGACCAGGTTTGGAAGTAATCCATCTTTTTCTGTCTTTCCGAACAGCTTTAGTAGAATAGGTATGGTTTCTTCTTTAAATGTTTGATAGAATTCCCCTGAGAAGCTATCTGGCCCTGAACTTTTGTGTCTTGGGAGGTTTTTGATGACTGCCTAATTTCCTCCCTCCCTGGTTATTGGCCTGTTCAGGTTTTCTATTTATTCCTGTTCCAGTTCTGGTAGTTTGTGGTTTTCCAGAAATGGGTCCATTCTTCTAGATTGCTTAGTTTATTGGCATATAGCTGCTTATAATATGTTTTTAAAATCGTTTGTATTTCCTTGCTATTGGTTGTGATGTCTCCTTTTCCATTCATGATTTTATTAACTTGAGTCTTTTCTTTTTTGTTTTTAATAAAGCTGACTAATGGTTTATCTTATTAATTCTTTCAAAGAACCAACTCCTGGTTTTGTTGATCTGTTCTACAGTTCTTCTGGTGTCTATTTCATTGAGTTCTCGAATCTTTTTTAACTCTCTTCTTTTGCTCGATGTAGGTTTTATTTGCTGTCCTTTCTCCAGTTCCTTTAGGTGCAAGATTA